>NC_090442.1:25121434-27521434 GCF_031143425.1 Pleurodeles waltl | reverse complement strand
TGTGTCACTGGGACCCTGCTAGTCAGGACCCCAGTGCTCATAAGTTTGTGGCCTATATGTATGTGTTCCCTGTGTAGTGCCTAACTGTCTCACTGAGGCTCTGCTAATCAGAACCTCAGTGGTTATGCTCTCTCATTACTTTCAAATTGTCACTAACAGGCTAGTGACCAATTTTACCAATTTACATTGGCTTACTGGAACACCCTTATAATTCCCTAGTATATGGTACTGAGGTACCCAGGGTATTGGGGTTCCAGGAGATCCCTATGGGCTGCAGCATTTCTTTTGCCACCCATAGGGAGCTCTGACAATTCTTACACAGGCCTGCCACTGCAGCCTGAGTGAAATAACGTCCACGTTATTTCACAGCCATTTTACACTGCACTTAAGTAACTTATAAGTCACCTATATGTCTAACCTTTACCTGGTAAAGGTTAGGTGCAAAGTTACTTAGTGTGAGGGCACCCTGGCACTAGCCAAGGTGCCCCCACATTGTTCAGAGCCAATTCCCTGAACTTTGTGAGTGCGGGGACACCATTACACGCGTGCACTACATATAGGTCACTACCTATATGTAGCTTCACAATGGTAACTCCGAATATGGCCATGTAACATGTCTATGATCATGGAATTGCCCCCTCTATGCCATCCTGGCATAGTTGGCACAATCCCATGATCCCAGTGGTCTGTAGCACAGACCCTGGTACTGCCAAACTGCCCTTCCTGGGGTTTCACTGCAGCTGCTGCTGCTGCCAACCCCTCAGACAGGCATCTGCCCTCCTGGGGTCCAGCCAGGCCTGGCCCAGGATGGCAGAACAAAGGACTTCCTCTGAGAGAGGGTGTTACACCCTCTCCCTTTGGAAAATGGTGTGAAGGCAGGGGAGGAGTAGCATCCCCCAGCCTCTGGAAATGCTTTGTTGGGCACAGAGGTGCCCAATTCTGCATAAGCCAGTCTACACCGGTTCAGGGGACCCCTTAGCCCTGCTCTGGCGCGAAACTGGACAAAGGAAAGGGGAGTGACCACTCCCCTGACCTGCACCTCCCCTGGGAGGTGTCCAGAGCTCCTCCAGTGTGCTCCAGACCTCTGCCATCTTGGAAACAGAGGTGCTGCTGGCACACTGGACTGCTCTGAGTGGCCAGTGCCACCAGGTGACGTCAGAAACTCCTTGTGATAGGCTCCTTCAGGTGTTGCTAGCCTATCCTCTCTCCTAGGTAGCCAAACCCTCTTTTCTGGCTATTTAGGGTCTCTGTCTCTGGGGAAACTTTAGATAACGAATGCAAGAGCTCATCCGAGTTCCTCTGCATCTCTCTCTTCACCTTCTGCCAAGGAATCGACTGCTGACCGCGCTGGAAGCCTGCAAACCTGCAACATAGTAGCAAAGACGACTACTGCAACTCTGTAACGCTGATCCTGCCGCCTTCTCGACTGTTTTCCTGCTTGTGCATGCTGTGGGGGTAGTCTGCCTCCTCTCTGCACCAGAAGCTCCGATGAAATCTCCCGTGGGTCGACGGAATCTTCCCCCTGCAACCGCAGGCACCAAAAAGCTGCATTACCGGTCCCTTGGGTCTCCTCTCAGCACGACGAGCGAGGTCCCTCGAATCCAGCGACTCTGTCCAAGTGACCCCCACAGTCCAGTGACTCTTCAGTCCAAGTTTGGTGGAGGTAAGTCCTTGCCTCACCTCGCTGGGCTGCATTGCTGGGAACCGCGACTTTTGCAGCTACTCCGGCCCCTGTGCACTTCCGGCGGAAATCCTTCGTGCACAGCCAAGCCTGGGTCCACGGCACTCTAACCTGCATTGCACGACTTTCTAAGTTGGTCTCCGGCGACGTGGGACTCCTTTGTGCGACTTCGGGTGAGCACCGTTTCACGCATCCTCGTAGTGCCTGTTTCTGGCACTTCTCCGGGTGCTACCTGCTGCTGAGAGGGCTCCTTGTCTTGCTCGACGTCCCCTCTCTCTCCTGGTCCAATTTGCGACCTCCTGGTCCCTCCAGGGCCACAGCAGCGTCCAAAAACGCTAACCGCACGATTTGCAGCTAGCAAGGCTTGTTGGCGTTCTCTCGGCGGGAAAACACTTCTGCACGACTCTCCACGGCGAGAGGGATCCGTCCACCAAAGTGGAAGTCTCTAGCCCTTTTCGTTCCTGCAGAAACCTCAGCTTCTTCTGTCCAGTAGAAGCTTCTTTGCACCCGCAGCTGGCATTTCCTGGGCACTTGCCCATCTCCGACTTGCTTGTAACTTTTGGACTTGGTCCCCTTGTTCCACAGGTACCCTAGATTGGAAATCCACAGTTGTTGCATTGTTGGTTTGTGTCTTTCCTGCATTATTCCTCTAACACGACTTCTTTGTCCTTAGGGGAACTTTAGTCCACCTTGCACTCACTTTTCAGGGTCTTGGGGAGGGTTATTTTTCTAACTCTCACTATTTTCTAATAGTCCCAGCGACCCTCTACAAGGTCACATAGGTTTGGGGTCCATTCGTGGTTCGCATTCCACTTTTGGAGTATATGGTTTGTGTTGCCCCTATCCCTATGTTTCCCCATTGCATCCTATTGTAACTATACATTGTTTGCACTGTTTTCTAAGACTATACTGCATATTTTTGCTATTGTGTATATATATCTTGTGTATATTTCCTGTCCTCTCACTGAGGGTACACTCTAAGATACTTTGGCATATTGTCATAAAAATAAAGTACCTTTATTTTTAGTATAACTGTGTATTGTGTTTTCTTATGATATTGTGCATATGACACTAAGTGGTACTGTGGTAGCTTCACACGTCTCCTAGTTCAGCCTAAGCTGCTCTGCTAAGCTACCATTATCTATCAGCCTAAGCTGCTACACACCCTATACACTAATAAGGGATAACTGGGCCTGGTGCAAGGTGCAAGTACCCCTTGGTACTCACTACAAGCCAGTCCAGCCTCCTACAGTTCCCTAGGGGAGCGACGCTTGCCTAAGGGATTGCTCCCCTTGCGTGAAATTGGCGTAAAAAAATCCCTGGTGTCTAGTGGTTTCTGGCTCCCTTGAGGGCAGAACGGCCTAATAAAAATAGGCCAATCTGCCCCGAAGGAGGGCAGAAATGGCCTAAAATAATTTTGCCCCCCAGGGGAGCGATCCTTGCCTGAAATTGACATAAAAAATTAAATCCCTGGTGTCTAGTGGTTTGGGGGCAGATTGGCCTAACAAAAATAGACTGATCTGCCCCCAAGGGGGGCAGAAATTGCCTAAAGATAATTTTTCCCCCAGGGGAGCGAACCTTGCCTAAGTGGTTGCTCCTCCATGTGCAAAAAAAATGAAACAAGAAAAAAACAGATCCCTGGCGTCTAGTGGGTTCTGACCCGTAAATTAGTCTGATCTGCCCCTGAGGGGGGCAGAAAAGGCCTAAAAATCAATTGCCCCCTGGCGAGCGGCCCTTGCCAAAGGGGCTGCTCACCCTTATTCATAAACACAACACAAACACAATCCCTGGTGTCTAGTGGGTATTTCTGGAGCCCGATGGCTTCACGATTGGGCTGCAGAAATGCTCAGAGAGACATCAAAGTAAAGGAAAGGCCTTTCCTTTCCTTTGCTGCCTCTCCCGCCCCAAGCCTGTGAGCGAAAGAGAAATGCTTTTGCATTACTCTTCCGATCCGTGCTGGGGGGAGGGAGCTCAGGTGGAAGGGGAAGCGATTCCCCCTCCATCCCTGCCCATGGGAGGGGGCTGCGAGGCCCTTGGGGGGAGCGCTAGCACTTCCCCCGGGGGCCTATACTTGGACGAAGTGGTTACGTCCCTGGTGCCTGAGCGCCACAGCAGTGGACATAACCACCTCGTCCAGGGCACCCGAGGGATTAAAGACAGAGAGACAAGTATCATGCATTGTTTACCATGCTTTGTTTGTACAGAAGCATAGAAAAAGGCTAAAATTTCCAAAACACACTGTAATGCATGAATACAGAAGACTCAACGGGGTGCGTTGCAATGCATTATAATGGCTCTCTAGCTCACAGGTAAGTCTCTCATACATGCATCCAGTCCTCTTCTCTGATGATGCACATTGAAAACAAAGTGGAGAAAAAAACAATAAAGTAAAGAGCATCATCACTGAAAACATCGGAGTGAACCAACAGGAAATCGACTCAGAACAATTCATGATCATAGGCGACGGGTGCTGGAAAAAGAAGAGAAAAGAAACACAGCGTGGGTGGTAATAACCTGTCTGCCAATCTCTAAATCATCACCAAGTCTGCTACCAGCGTGATCGGATGGAGGGCCAGCATTACAGGAAGAGAGGGGTAGGGGGCTAGGGACAAGTGTATCCCCAGAGGCACTGGAAAAGGAGACTCTGTTCCCATCAAGTAAGAGGGTCGGTAACACTGATGCACTAAGTGCCCATGTGAGACCGCAGGAATAGAATCCACTGTACACCAATACACCACCTAGTGCAGATGGAAGCAGACCCAGAAAGGAGCACACACCTCTGTGAGTGTCTCCTCTGTTTATATCCCATAAGCTCCTGCCAGTGCACCTCCTGTTTGTATCTCATAAGCACCTACCTGTGCAGCTCCTGTTTGTATTTCATAAGCACCTACCTGTGCGCCTCCTCTGTTTCTACCTCATAAGCACTTACCTGTGCGCCTCCTCTGTTTATACCGCATAAGCACCTACCTGTTGTAGGAGGCTGGACTGGCTTGTAGTGAGTACCTAGGGGTACTTGCACCTTGCACCAGGCCCAGTTATCCCTTATTAGTGTATAGGGTGTCTAGCAGCATAGGCTGATAGATAATGGTAGCTTAGCAGAGCAGCTTAGGCTGAACTAGGAGACGAGTGAAGCTCCTACAGTACCACTTAGTGTCATATGCACAATATCATAAGAAAACACAATACACAGATATACTAAAAATAAAGGTACTTTATTTTTATGACAATATGCCAAAAGTATCTCAGTGAGTACCCTCAGTATGTGGATAGCAAATATACATATACAGATATATGTACACAATACCAAAATATGCAGTAATAGTATTAGAAAACAGTGCAAACAATGTATAGTTACAATAGGTTGCAATGGAGACACATAGGGATAGGGGCAACACAAACCATATACTCCAAAAGTGGAATGCGAACCACGAATGGACCCCAAACCTATGTGACCTTGTAGAGGGTCGCTGGGACTATTAGAAAATAGTAAGGGTTAGAAAAATAGCCCACCCTAAGACCCTGAAAAGTGAGTGCAAAGTGCACTAAAGTTCCCCAAAGGACATAGAAGTCGTGATAGGGGAATTCTGCAGGAAAGACACAAACCAACAATGCTACATCGGTGGATTTCCAGTCGAGGGTACCTGTGGAACAAGGGGACCAAGTCCAAAAGTCACAAGCAAGTCGGAGATGGGCAGATGCCCAGGAAATGCCAGCTGTGGGTGCAAAGGAGCTGCTACTGGACAGTAGAAGCTTAGGTTTCTGCAAGAACAACAAGGGCTAGAGACTTCCCCTTTGGAGGACGGATCCCTCACGCCGTGGAGAGTCGTGCAGAAGTGTTTTCCCGCCGAAAGACCGCCAACAAGCCTTGCTAGCTGCAAATCGTGCGGTAAGGGTTTTTGGATGCTGCTGTGGCCCAGGAGGGACCAGGATGTCGCAAATTGCGTCAGGGGACAGAGGGGACGTCGAGCAAGACAAGGAGCCCTCTCAGCAGCAGGTAGCGCCCGGAGAAGTGCCAGAAACAGGCACTACGAGGATGCGTGAAACGGTGCTCACCCGAAGTCGCACAAAGGAGTCCCACGTCGCCGGAGACCAACTTAGAAAGTCGTGCAATGCAGGTTAGAGTGCTGTGGACCCAGGCTTGGCTGTGCACAAAGGATTTCCGCAGGAAGTGCACAGGGGCCGGAGTAGCTGCAAAAGTCGCGGTTTCCAGCAATGCAGTCTGGCGTAGGGAGGCAAGGACTTACCTCCACCAAACTTGGACTGAAGAGTCACTGGACTGTGGGGGTCACTTGGACACAGTTGCTGGATTCAAGGGACCTCGCTCGTCGTGCTGAGAGGAGACCCAAGGTACCGGTGATGCAGTTCTTTGGTGACTGCGGTTGCAGGGGGACGATTCCGTCGACCCACAGTAGATTTCTTCGGAGCTTCTAGTGCAGAGAGGAGGCAGACTACCCCCACAGCATGCACCACCAGGAAAACAGTCGAGAAGGCGGCAGTATCAGCGTTACAGAGTTGCAGTAGTCGTCTTTGCTACTATGTTGCAGTTTTGCAGGCTTCCAGCGCGGTCAGCAGTCAATTCCTTGGCAGAAGGTGAAGAGAGAGATGCAGAGGAACTCGGATGAGCTCTTGCATTCGTTATCTAAGGAATCCCAAGAGACAGAGACCCTAAATAGCCAGAAAAGAGGGTTTGGCTACCTAGGAGAGAGGATAGGCTAGCAACACCTGAAGGAGCCTACCAGAAGGAGTCTCTGACGTCACCTGATGGCACTGGCCACTCAGAGCAGTCCAGTGTGCCAGCAGCACCTCTGTTTCCAAGATGGCAGAGGTCTGGAGCACACTGGAGGAGCTCTGGACACCTCCCAGGGGAGGTGCAGGTCAGGGGAGTGGTCACTCCCCTTTCCTTTGTCCAGTTTCGCCCCAGAGCAGGGCTAAGGGGTCCCTGAACCGGTGTAGACTGGCTTATGCAGAAATGGGCACCAAATGTGCCCATGAAAGCATTTCCAGAGGCTGGGGGAGGCTACTCCTCCCCTGCCTTCACACCATTTTCCAAAGGGAGAGGGTGTAACACCCTCTCTCAGAGGAAGTCCTTTGTTCTGCCATCCTGGGCCAGGCCTGGCTGGACCCCAGGAGGGCAGTTGCCTGTCTGAGGGGTTGGCAGCAGCAGCAGCTGCAGTGAAACCCCGGGAAAGGCAGTTTGGCAGTACCAGGGTCTGTGCTACAGACCACTGGGATCATGGGATTGTGCCAACTATGCCAGGATGGTATAGAGGGGGCAATTCCATGATCATAGACATATTACATGGCCATATTCGGAGTTACCATTGTGAAGCTACATATAGGTAGTGACCTATATGTAGTGCACGCGTGTAATGGTGTCCCCGCACTCACAAAGTCCGGGGAATTGGCCCTGAACAATGTGGGGGCACCTTGGCTAGTGCCAGGGTGCCCTCACACTAAGTAACTTAGCACCCAACCTTTACCAGGTAAAGGTTAGACATATAGGTGACTTATAAGTTACTTAAGTGCAGTGTAAAATGGCTGTGAAATAACGTGGACGTTATTTCACTCAGGCTGCAGTGGCAGGCCTGTGTAAGAATTGTCAGAGCTCCCTATGGGTGGCAAAAGAAATGCTGCAGCCCATAGGGATCTCCTGGAACCCCAATACCCTGGGTACCTCAGTACCATATACTAGGGAATTATAAGGGTGTTCCAGTAAGCCAATGTAAATTGGTAAAATTGGTCACTAGCCTGTTAGTGACAATTTGAAAGAAATGAGAGAGCATAACCACTGAGGTTCTGATTAGCAGAGCCTCAGTGAGACAGTTAGGCATCACACAGGGAACACCTACCTATAGGTCACAAACTTATGAGCACTGGGGTCCTGACTAGCAGGGTCCCAGTGACACATAACAAACATACTGAAAACATTGGGTTTTCACTATGAGCACTGGGCCCTGGCAAGCAGGATACCAGTGAGACAGTGAAAACAACCTGACATACACCCACAAACAGGCCCAAAGTGGGGGTAACAAGGCTAGAAAGAGGCTACTTTCTCACCCCCCCCCCCCCACCCCCCCCAAACGAAGGACAATAAGGCTAACCTTGGCCAGTTGAGACTTTATTGTCTAAGTGGTGATAAGTAGAGAGTAGCTCTGCAATAGACTGGTTACTCCCTTTATCATCCACTATATGGTTACTTCCCTGTGGGGATGTAAACCACCCTGTTTGAAGCTTTTTAGCTAAGCAACAATGTGAAGATGTATTTTCAGAGTTTCTATCAGTAAGTTTTAGTTTAGAGCAGTGGGAATTGTCCACTGAACCTATTTGTAGTGATGGAAATGCCAGACAGGGATGCTGTCTCAGAAAAGCCATAGCTGGGCAGAATCTTTGTCCATATGGCTGGAAGAGAGAACAGGGATGCTGTTTCTCTTGAGTTGGAGCAGGGCAGGGATGTTGTCCTAAGTGTTGTGAGGCAGTGCAGAGTTTCTGCACTAAAGTTTCTCTGGGAGGGTTGGAGGGATGCTCCATGTTAACTAAAATGGTGCTCTTTTTCTCACCAATGTTAGTTATCCCACAGAGAGGTACTTCTACCTCAGGGAGTATAGCTTTGCCTGCTGATGCTTCCCTTGGAACAGGTGCCACCCTTGGAGAGGTTTCTCCCACCACAGGAATGGTATCCTGAATGGCAGGGTGGTTAGGGGATACTGTGATACCCTTTTTACCTGTTGATGGAGAGGGATCCTGAGTTTTCAGGCCTTCTCTCCTTTGCTTTTTCATTTCAGTAGAAATGAGAGGGAACAATTCCTCTGGGATGCCCAGCATGGCTGCATGGGCATAAAACTCTACATCAGCCCAACCTGAGGCCTCTAGGTCATTACCTAAGAGACAGTCTACAGGTAAGCTAGGTGATACCACCACCTGCTTAGGGCCAGTAACTCCACCCCAACTAAACTGAATTATAGCTAAGGGAAGAAACTTAGTGGAGTTATGGACATCAATAATTTTATACTGTTGTCCAATGATGTGTTGTTCAGGAGCCACTAGGTTTTCAGTCACCAAAGTGATACTGGCACCTGTGTCCATGTAGGCCAAGGCCTCAACACCATTTATTGAAACTGTCTGCCTGTACTTATCCATTGTAAGGGGACAAGCAGCCAGTGTGGCAAGGCCAATGCCACTAGGTGTGACAGAAACTGTCTTGGGACTGACTACCCCAGTTTCTATTATGGACCCATAAGTGAACCCAACTACACCCTTAACTTGACTGTTGCCAACAGTCCCACCACTAGTACCACTACTGCTAGGGGCACTAGAGCTTGATGTATTAGTGGTGGTAGGCTCAGGGGGTTTACCTGGACAGGACTTCTCCCCTGGCCTATGGCCTCTGTTTTTACACACAAAGCACCAAGGCTTTTTAATGTGTGCAGGTTGAGAAGAAGAGGAAGAATTAGTTTTATCCCCACCCTCTGAAGAGTGTTTAAGATTTGAAGTGGGATCTTTGGTTTTACCCTTATCCCCATGCTTATCTTGAGATTTTTCACCATCTTTCTTCTTATTGCCATCTTTGTCACCCCCTGTATGAACTTTTCTGTTCACCCTTGTTCTGACCCATTTGTCTGCCTTCTTTCCCAATTCTTGGGGAGAGGTCAGATCAGAGTCTACCAGGTACTGGTGCAACAAATCAGACACACAATTATTAAGTATATGCTCTCTCAGGATTGTGTTATACAGGCTTTCATAATCATTAACTTTACTGCCATGTAACCACCCCTCCAAGGCCTTCACTGAATGGTCAATGAAATCACCCCAGTCTTGTGAAGACTCCTTTTTGGTCTCTCTGAGCTTTATCCTGTATTGTTCAGTGGTTAAGCCATAACCATCCAGGAGTGCATTCTTAAGAACTGTAAAATTATTGGCATCACTTTCTTTCACAGTAAGGAGCCTATCCCTACCCTTTCCACTAAATGATAGCCATAGGATAGCAGCCCACTGCCTTTGAGGGACATCCTGTACAACACAGGCCTTCTCAAGTGCAGCAAACCACTTGTTAATGTCATCCCCCTCCTTATAAGGGGTAACTATCTTGTGCAGATTCCTAGAATCATGCTCTTTTGCAGGATGACTATTGGGAATACTGCTGCTGCCTCCATGGGTTTCTAAACCCAGTTTCTGTCTCTCCTTCTCTACTTCTAAGGACTGTCTATCCAAATCCAGCTGTTGCTTCTTGAGCTTCAGTCTGGTTTGTTCCACTCTCAATCTATTGAGCTCCCTTTCTAACAATCTGTCATCAGGGTGGGTGGGAGGGACATTCCTAGACACAGAAGTATGGTGAGAATGGACAGAAGGAGACCTGTCCCTTACAGAAGGCACCCTAACAGCTTGGCTAACAGTGTAATGTGAGAGCACACCATCTGTATGATGTGACCCAGCATCTGTACCAACTATGCTAGACTGTCTAGTAATGGGCAGGCTAGGAAGTTTCTTTCCTGAATCTTTTCCTGGGGGAGTCCCTGGATCAGATTGGGAACCATTAGCTACTTTTTCAACAGATGGGGAACTTTTAGCCTTATCTTTTTCTCTAAGCATGTTAAGTAACAATTCCAAGGAAGGATTCTTCCCTACACTCAAACCTCTCTCTATGCAGAGGCTCCTTGCTCCTTTCCAGCTAAGGTGATCATATGCAAGTTTGGACAGATCAACATTTTGGCCTGTGCCAGACATTTTTAGAGAGAGTTAAAGTGATAGAAAAAGAGAAAAAAGTTTTCAGAACTTTTTAGAAAGACAGAGAAAAAAAAAACTTTTTAAACTTTTTAGAACTTTTTGAAAGTTTAGAAGTACTTTTCAGCACTTTAGAAAAGAGTGAAAAGAGGAAATGCAAAACTTTTTAGTTATGTGTACACACACTGAACTTGTTGTGTATATTTTTCTCTTATGAAAAGTACAATGACAAGAGTGGTAAGTAGTCTCAAAGCACTTATCCCACCGCTGCACAACCAATGTAGGAGGCTGGACTGGCTTGTAGTGAGTACCTAGGGGTACTTGCACCTTGCACCAGGCCCAGTTATCCCTTATTAGTGTATAGGTTGTCTAGCAGCATAGGCTGATAGATAATGGTAGTTTAGCAGAGCAGCTTAGGCTGAACTAGGAGACGAGTGAAGCTCCTACAGTACCACTTAGTGTCATATGCACAATATCATAAGAAAACACAATACACAGATATACTAAAAATAAAGGTTCTTTATTTTTATGACAATATGCCAAAAGTATCTCAGTGAGTACCCTCAGTATGAGGATAGCAAATATACACAAGATATATGTACACAATACCAAAATATGCAGTAATAGTATAAGAAAACAGTGCAAACAATGTATAGTTACAATAGGATGCAATGGAGACACATAGGGATAGGGGCAACACAAACCATATACTCCAAAAGTGGAATGCGAACCACGAATGGACCCCAAACCTATGTGACCTTGTAGAGGGTCGCTGGGACTATTAGAAAATAGTAAGGGTTAGAAAAATAGTCCACCCCAAGACCCTGAAAAGTGAGTGCAAAGTGCACTAAAGTTCCCCAAAGGACATAGAAGTCGTGATAGGGGAATTCTGCAGGAAAGACACAAACCAACAATGCAACAACGATGGATTTCCAGTCGAGGGTACCTCTGGAACAAGGGGACCAAGTCCAAAAGTCACAAGCAAGTCGGAGATGGGCAGATGCCCAGGAAATGCCAGCTGTGGGTGCAAAGGAGCTGCTACTGGACAGTAGAAGCATAGGTTTCTGCAAGAACGACAAGGGCTAGAGACTTCCCCTTTGGAGGACGGATCCCTCACGCTGTGGAGAGTCGTGCAGAAGTGTTTTCCTGCCGAAAGACCGCCAACAAGCCTTGCTAGCTGCAAATCGTGCGGTAAGGGTTTTTGGATGCTGCTGTGGGCCAGGAGGGACCAGGATGTCGCAGATTGCGTCAGGGGACAGAGGGGACGTCGAGCAAGACAAGGAGCCCTCTCAGCAGCAGGTAGCACCCGGAGAAGTGCCAGAAACAGGCACTACAAGGATGCGTGAAACGGTGCTCACCCGAAGTCGCACAAAGGAGTCCCACGTCGCCGGAGACCAACTTAGAAAGTCGTGCAATGCAGGTTAGAGTGCCATGGACCCAGGCTTGGCTGTGCACAAAGGATTTCCGCCGGAAGTGCACAGGGGCTGGAGTAGCTGCAAAAGTCGCGGTTTCCAACAATGCACTCTGGCGTGGGGAGGCAAGGACTTACCTCCACCAAACTTGGACTGAAGAGTCACTGGACTGTGCGAGTCACTTGGACAGAGTTGCTGGATTCAAGGGACCTCGCTCGTCGTGCTGAGAGGAGACCCAAGGTACCGGTGATGCAGTTCTTTGGTGCCTGCGGTTGCAGGGGGACGATTCCGTCGACCCACGGGAGATTTCTTCGGAGCTTCTAGTGCAGAGAGGAGGCAGACTACCCCCACAGCATGCACCACCAGGAAAACAGTCGAGAAGGCGGCAGGATCAGCGTTACAGAGTTGCAGTAGTCGTCTTAGCTACTATGTTGCAGTTTTGCAGGCTTCCAGCGCGGTCAGCAGTCGATTCCTTGGCAGAAGGTGAAGAGAGAGATGCAGAGGAACTCGGATGAGCTCTTGCATTCGTTACCTAAGGAATCCCAAGAGACAGAGACCCTAAATAGCCAGAAAAGAGGGTTTGGCTACCTAGGAGAGAGGATAGGCTAGCAACACCTGAAGGAGCCTATCAGAAGGAGTCTCTGACGTCACCTGATGGCACTGGCCACTCAGAGCAGTCCAGTGTGCCAGCAGCACCTCTGTTTCCAAGATGGCAGAGGTCTGGAGCACACTGGAGGAGCTCTGGACACCTCCCAGGGGAGGTGCAGGTCAGGGGAGTGGTCACTCCCCTTTCCTTTGTCCAGTTTCGCACCAGAGCAGGGCTAAGGGGTCCCTGAACCGGTGTAGACTGGCTTATGCAGAAATGGGCACCAAATGTGCCCATGAAAGCATTTCCAGAGGCTGGGGGAGGCTACTCCTCCCCTGCCTTCACACCATTTTCCAAAGGGAGAGGGTGTAACACCCTCTCTCAGAGGAAGTCCTTTGTTCTGCCATCCTGGGCCAGGCCTGGCTGGACCACAGGAGGGCAGATGCCTGTCTGAGGGGTTGGCAGCAGCAGCAGCTGCAGTGAAACCCCGGGAAAGGCAGTTTGGCAGTACCAGGGTCTGTGCTACAGACCACTGGGATCATGGGATTGTGCCAACTATGCCAGGATGGTATAGAGGGGGCAATTCCATGATCATAGACATATTACATGGCCATATTCGGAGTTACCATTGTGAAGCTACATATAGGCAGTGACCTATATGTAGTGCACGCGTGTAATGGTGTCCCCGCACTTTACAAAGTCCGGGGAATTGGCCCTGAACAATGTGGGGGCTCCTTGGCTAGTGCCAGGGTGCCCTCACACTAAGTAACTTAGCACCCAACCTTTACCAGGTAAAGGTTAGACATATAGGTGACTTATAAGTTACTTAAGTGCAGTGTAAAATGGCTGTGAAATAACGTGGACGTTATTTCACTCAGGCTGCAGTGACAGGCCTGTGTAAGAATTGTCAGAGCTCCCTATGGGTGGCAAAAGAAATGCTGCAGCCCATAGGGATCTCCTGGAACCCCAATACCCTGGGTACCTCAGTACCATATACTAGGGAATTATAAGGGTGTTCCAGTAAGCCAATGTAAATTGGTAAAATTGGTCACTAGCCTGTTAGTGACAATTTGAAAGAAATGAGAGAGCATAACCACTGAGGTTCTGATTAGCAGAGCCTCAGTGAGACAGTTAGGCATCACACAGGGAACACCTACCTATAGGTCACAAACTTATGAGCACTGGGGTCCTGACTAGCAGGGTCCCAGTGACACATAACAAACATACTGAAAACATAGGGTTTTCACTATGAGCACTGGGCCCTGACAAGCAGGATACCAGTGAGACAGTGAAAACACCCTGACATACACTCGCAAACAGGCCCAAAGTGGGGGTAACAAGGCTAAAAAGAGGCTACTTTCTCACACCTGTGCGCCTCCTCTGTTTATACCGTATAAGCACCTACCTGTGCACCTCCCTTGTTTATACATACCTGTGCAGCTCCACTGTTTTTACCTCATAAGCATCTATCTGTGCACCTCCCTTGTTTATACATACCTGTGCACCTCCACTGTTTTTACCTCATAAACACCTACCTGTGCACCTCCACTGTTTGTACCTCATAAGCACCTACCTGTGCGCCCCCTCTGTCGATATCTCATAAGCACCTATCTCTGCACCTCCTGTTTATACCTCACAAGTACCTACCTCTGTACCTCCGTGGTTTGACCCTGCAAGCTTCTTTAATGAAGCTTGTAATCCTTTACTGCCAGCCACAGGTGCTTGATTATCAGGCCATTATCTGACATCTGCTGTGTGCATGCGTAAAGTGTGTTTCCCCGAATCAGCCTAAAATGAATCCTGTACAATGAGTACACAGGCATCGTGGGTGGGTGATTAACAGGGAACATGTTAAACCTGGATATAGGAAATGCTCAGAGGTAGAAGTGCTGCAGTCACCCACTGATGACTGATGCCTCCTCCCGCTCTGTCAAAGGCCCATCCGGCCACAGAGTATCCTCCTCGGCACCAGATGGACAACACTAAGCCAGATACCCTTGAAAGGAAGAGATAAAAAAGATGAATATGCAGACATCTGTTGGCTGCGCAGAAATGTCAGATAAATTGTTGGTTGTGATTGAGTCTCAATAATAAGGACTAAAGATCCGATATCATGGAAAGTTAAATCATGAATCAATGTTTGTTTGCCTTATCTCTGTACACAATGCAAAGGGCGGGCTTTAGAGTGACCATTCACGGTTTTACAACAAAGGCTCTGGAAGGAGCTGCAGCTTGAAATGCAACAAGGTCTGACCTTTGGCTACTTTAGGAAGAACCAAAGAATCTCTTGTGTTTGTAACGTGTGCGGCCAGAACCAGGCCCGTAAGTTGCACTCATTTTAGGGAGATGGGCAGATGTTACAGCAATAAAAATCCACCTCAGCGCAAAATAATGTTACAGTCTTTCAGGTTAGCAGAAACCAGAAATGCTTGAACCAACCCTGGTGGATGCTGAGAAAGTGGCAATAATTACTTAACGAACAGCAAGGTAAAGAGAGGCGTTGACACGTGAGCTGATTCAATGCAAACAGGAAAGCATTGAAGTATGTGAATGCAGTTACCTTTGTTATACAGTTCCATGGGAGTTAACTTTGTTATACACTTCCTGAAACTGAAGAAACAGCAGTGCATCCTGATCCCTCTGTTTCCACAATCTGTTCTTTTTTTCAATGAAATCATATCCATTTGCATCTATCTTAAGCTGTTCCTGAAGCACGTGGGTGCTCCGTGCTCACCCTTCCTTTACCATGTGAACACTGGTAAATCACCTCCTCTCCTGAAGTGAATAAGATGTGAGCAACAGAACATTTAGTTAAATATCTGTGTATGGTGAAATAACCCTTGCTAGGTTTCAAAGATGGTAAAGAAGAGATGGAGGTTATAGCCAGTTAAATATTATGTGTTCACATTCTGTTATATTTGCATTTCATAATGTTAAATGTCTTTACATCCAACAGAAAACAAGCCCTGAATGCATGGAATGCTTCTAAATACCAACAAAAGTTCTGTAAATCTACAAAAAATGGTCAGAAATAGTTACCTCCAGTATTCGGTAACACAGCAGCACAGTCAGAGACTGAGGACCCTGAATGTAAACGGACAGATCCTGGAGGAGCTGTGAAGGACAGCTCAGTGGATGTAAGTCTGAGCTGTGCAGCTCCTGCCAGAAGACTAAGAAGTGACCTCTAGAAAATCAAGGCAACAACACTGACAAACCACCTCCTGAATGAACAGGCGGCCAATACCAGCTTTGATCATGGGATCGGTATGATGTGGTTACCCCAAAACTCTGTTCTCTTAAATGATAACAGACCATCATTCAGTGCTCTAGGTGTATTGTAAACTCTTCCCGACCAACTCACTGCAACCAGAGAAAAACACAATGGAGTAGAGACAAACAGCTGAAGGATAAAGTAAAGAGGAGTTCTGCTGTCTAATATGGAGAGGACAGTACCAACATGCTCTAACCAGAAGGAGGAGGATTAATCTTTACCCACAAGTGTTGAAAACTATTATCAAATCTAAAAACACAATCTTTCTCAAAACAAATTTCATGAGTGTGGCAAGTATTTAGTGAGCATTGTTCTTTCCTTTCAAATTGTAAATCAACTGTCCTGAATACCAACATATACAGGAAATGTGAGAACAATAGAGGTGCTTTACCAACCATGTTGACCCATCGGGAAGCACAGTCATGGGCTGAAGACAAATATATATCTGACCAAGAGACACTATCCAAGAAAGAAGACTCATACATGTGCAGCGAAAGCTTCAGTTTCTCATCCATATTAAAGTGGCAACAGCAAACACACATAGGAGAAAAGCCATTCAGATGCAGTGAATGTGTGGAGAGCTTTAGTCAGTTGCCAGACCTGCAAAGACATCAGCGAACACACACTGGGGAAAGACCATACCACTGCAGTGAATGTGTGAAGAGCTACAGTCGGTTAGCACACCTCCAAAGACATTATCGAACACACACAGGGGAAAAACCATATGATTGCAGTGAATGTGCAAAGAGCTTTAGTCAGTTATCACACCTCCAAAGACATCATCGAACACACACTGGGGAAAAACCATACCCTTGCAATGAATGTGTGAAGAGTTTTAGTGACTTATCATACCTCCAAATTCATCAGCGAACACACACAGGGGAAAGACCATATCATTGCAGTCAATGTGAAAAGAGCTTTAGTCGGTTATCAATCCTACGAACACATCAGCAAACACACACAGGGGAAAAAACATATTATTGCAGTGAATGTGAAAAGAGCTTTAGTCGGTTACCGCACCTCCAGAGACATCAGCGAACACACACAGGGGAAAAGCCATTTAGATGCACAGAATGTTTGAAGAGCTTTAGGATGTTATTGACCCTAAAAAGACATCAGCGAACACACACAGGGGAAAAACCATTCAGATGCAGTGAATGTGTGAAGAGCTTTACTCAGTTATCAGATCTCCAAAGACATCAGCGAACACACACAGGGGAAAAGCCATACCATTGCAGTGAATGTTTGAAGAGCTTTTGTCGGTTATCACACCTTCAAGTACATCGGCAAACACACACTGGGGAAAAAACATATAATTGCAGTGAATGTGAGAAGAGCTTTAGTTGGATATCACACCTCCAAAGACATCAGCAAACGCACACAGGAGAAAAGCCATTCAGATGCAGTGAATGTGTGAAAAGCTTTAGTCAATTGCCAGACCTGCAAAGACATCAGCAAACACACACAGGGGAAAAACCATACCATTGCAGTGAGTGTGAAAAGAGGTTTAGTCGGTTATCAAACCTAAAAATACATCAGCGAACACACACAGGGGAAACACGATACAACTGCAGTGAATGTTTGAAGATGTTTAGTCAGCTATCACACCTCCTAAGACATCAGCAAACACACACAGGGGAGAAACCATTCAAGTGCAGTGAATAAGAGAAGAGCTTCAGTCGATTACCGAGCCTACATCGCCATCAGCGAATCACAGAAGATGATAAAATTACAATTATGTGGGACATTCAAATGCCAACTGATGATAAGTAGATGATAGAAGGCCCCGCTTGTCAGCAAAGAAGAAACACAGATATTTGTAGAATTCCAAAAGTGTCTGTTGTCAGTGGTTGCTCATTTCATTTGTCTTAATATAAGAAATAAAAATGAAGTTGCAGGTAACACATTAAAGACATCAGCGGAGTGTGGACTAAAAGAAAAGAAACTGTTGTTTTTTTCTTCAGTAAAGTAGAGTTATAAAGAAAAACATTCAAACAAAACTTATCACGCTAACTGTAAAAGCAACACTATGTACAATGCTTCGACTAACAAGTGTATTTTCAGCGAATTTAAGGGATTACTGCTAAAATCCATAAACCTATCACACTCGAACCAATTTAACAAGCATGCACTGGATGATATTCATAGCTGATTGTGGTGTTTGGGTGCTTTATGCAACATTGATGGTTCTGTGTCAGCAGCCAGAGAACAGTGTCCAAAACCATGAGAAATGGAAGTAGGAAATGTGAGCAGTAAAGAAGTCCAGCTCTTAGAAGCTAGAATCCAGAACTATCGACTCCTTGCTATACATTTCTGGAACCTTGGCACTGGAAATGAAATCTGGATTGAGAAGAAAAGGAACACAAATGATATTCAGGTTTGTGTTTACAAGTAAACAGGAACCCTCATTTTATAAACTCTCCTAGTGAATGCAAGGTCTTCAAAAGTATGTGCTGCCTCGTGATTAAAGAATGAACGTTTGTGATGCAGTTGAGACTTGCTCAGACCATAAATAAGATAGACCGTAGCATTCTGAATCATCTACATGTGCTTTAGTGTTGCTGGAGCTGCCAAATATCTCATATCCCAGCTTTGAGTAGAGGAAGGAGTTCTCCGATAAAATATTCACATGAGAAGAAAGAAAAGGAAAAATCTTCAGTAGCCAAAGATACTAAAAACAAATGCATTCCACCGAATTAATTTTAACAAAGTGCCAAATTCCTCCTGTCAACGACATCACCACCTCCTAGTAGTGGTAGTTTGGGACAAGGTCACTTTCAGGACTTGGAAATGAAATGATGCCCTCCCAACGACTCGACTTTATAGGGTCAGTTTTGGACACCACTCTTCTCCACGCCTTTCTTCCACCTCAGAGGACATTCAGGGGATATGGTTCCCTCTTTCCAGCACAGTGCGAAAGTCCCAGTTCTGTAGGTCCTTTGACTCCTAGGTCTGGTGGGTTCCTGCATTCTCCTAGTCCGGTATAAATGTTGGCACATGTGGACCCTGTAGTTGGGTCTCTGTGGGCAGAGGCTACAGTACGGCAGAGACCTGTTGGATTTCAGAATAATTGCCCCAGTGCTCCAACAGAAGTGGTTTAGTGAGGGAATGAGGTGAACATGAGTGCAAGATGGACTTTACTCTTCCTTCAGCGGTGGCTACAGTAGTAATACATGCTTCCACTTCAGGGTGTGGAGCTTGCCTAGAGGATCTGGTGATCAGAGGCCTTTGGCCTCTGGAAGAACAGGTTCTGTTAGAACTGTGGACCATGTGGCTGGCACTCAAGGCCTTCTTCTCCATCCATGGTCGGTCTGTCCAGGCCCTGCCAGACGGCTCTGCAGCGATGTACTACGTCAATAAGCTAGAGAGAATAGGGTCTCATCTCATTTACCTGCAAGCATTGAGACTCGTCTTGGGCACACTGTCAAGGGATTTGGTCACCAGCAGCCCCCTCGCGGAGTGTTCCTGAATGCCCGACCTGACAGCCTCAGCTGCCTTTATCTTGCCGATGATGAGTGGCATCTGCTATGGGTATTAGTCCAGGACATCTTCATCCGTTGAGGTACTCCCCAGGTGGACTTGTTTGCCTTTTTCGAAAATGCTCAATTCCAGAATTCTGTGCCCTCCAGTATCTGTTCACAGGAGCCTTGGGGGCATGTTTCAGTTGAGTTGGAACTTTCAATTGCACTACACATTTCCTTTGATTTCTTTGTTTCTGCGGAAGATACATCAGACAGGTCACAAGTCATTTTAATTCCCCCAAATTGTCCAAGGGAGTGTGGTATGAAGACCTTCACTCTGCTCCATATGTCCCCTTCGGAAGCTGCCTTTCAGACTAGACTTTCTCTCCCAGTTGGAGGGAATGGTGCTACATCGCAGTTTCCAAGGCCTTCTCCTTCATTCCTGGAGATGGAACAGGGACATCTGAACTCCTTGCAGCTGCCACCAGAGGTGGTAGACATCACCTTGTCAGCGCCTCTACCCTCCACCAACTCCATCAGAACAAGAGGTTACTTACCTGCGGTAACAACCTTTCTGGGGTGTACTCCATCTACCTGCAGACTTCTCATTGACCCAACCCCCCTCCCTGTTTGATGGATATGTTGTAGGGAGAGTTAATAAGATCCTAAATTCACTTTGGTACTGGACGACTCTGTTGATGTTAGTCAATCTGCTGGTCTCCAACCTGTGGAAAACAATCGATGAAAACTGATGTCCTTGTGCACTATATGCCTTTGGTGACATCATCAGACACCACTTCCGGGTCCGATGTGAACCAGTGCCTCCTACCGGTGATGTGAGAGTTTTGAGGTTTCCGGAACCAGACTGACACCAGGGATTATTCTACAGGTGGTGAATCCGCTGGCAGAAAAGAGGGCCAGCCAGAAAGGACTTTACACTTTTTTTCTTCCTACCCTCATGACCCTGTCTGCGTGACGTGGTGGGAGTTCACTGAGAATTGTGTCCTCCACTTAGGCTGAGGCCGCTGGGAATGTTTGATTAATTTAAATGGTTTGTTGATTGATAAGAAATCTGTCCCTAGCTTTCAGTGCGGATGTGCAGAATAAGCAGCTGCACATAGTTGCTCAGACACCCAGTTGTGTGATTATAAGACGCCAGATAACAGGAAAACAGAATTGCATTTTGCAAGCTGCGTTTGTCAATGTACTGTTGCCCTTAAAATGAAAGTAACAAAACTTAAAAAAAAAAAAAAGCTAATGTGAGAAGCTTTAAATATATAATAATAACTTTCCTTCTAAAGTTGACGTTATTAGCCTAAAAATGCATGTCATCCATAGGTTGGAGGAAACTTCAGGTACATATTCCTGCAAGTTTAATTCAACCATTGGTGTTTTAAACTATGGATTTCTTTAAGTTATTCTGTTTATCTTTGAATATTACATCAAATGTATAATCATTTTTAGACATTAGGTGTATGTTATACTTTTGGTGCAGCAATTCCTTGTTTCCCTACTACTGTTGATGAATTGATTAGCTAATGTTAATATCCTTTTTTGTCACTGATATAGTCTTCTGTACTATTGATGTAACACTTTCATGGAATATACCTTAATGTACAATAATTGTGAAATAAAACTTGATTGATTCATTCACTCACATTCTGCCAACTCTTCAGTGATTTCCTTATTTATGAAGAGGGAAGACTGAAATGTCTGCCCAGGACAGTGATTTTTAACCTGTGGTCCTGGGGCCCTTGGGGTCCGTGAAGCCTACTCAGGGAGTCCGTAAGTGATTAAAAAATCAAATAATATTAAGAGATTAATAAAGTTAATGTAAGAAGAGACGCATAATGTACAACCGAAAATATTTTGAACGTTCTGTAAATGTGAATGAATTTGAAATTGGAGGCTGAAAATTAAGTTGCTGTCCTCAGATTCATTTGTGGGAGCAGTGCAAGCGCATCAAACAGAATATAGTATGGACGATGAGTGGCCTCAGATGGATCTGTGGGAGCAGTGCAAGCGCATCAAACAGAATATAGTACGGACGATGAGTGGCCTCAGATGGATGTGTGGGAGCAGTGCAGGCGCATCAAACAGAATATAGTATGGACGATGAGTGGCCTCAGATTGATCTGTGGGAGCAGTGCAAGCGCATCAAACGGAATATAGTACGGACGATGAGTGGCCTCAGATTGATCTGTGGGAGCAGTGCAGGTGCATCAAACGGAATATAGTATGGACGATGAGTGGCCTCAGATTGATCTGTGGGAGCAGTGCAGGTGCATCAAACAGAATATAGTATGGACGATGAGTGGCCTCAGATTGATCTGTGGGAGCAGTGCAGGCGCATCAAACAGAATATAGTATGGACGATGAGTGGCCTCAGATTGATCTGTGGGAGCAGTGCAGGTGCATCAAACGGAATATAGTATGGACGATGAGTGGCCTCAGATTGATCTGTGGGAGCAGTGCAGGTGCATCAAACGGAATATAGTATGGACGATGAGTGGCCTCAGATTGATCTGTGGGAGCAGTGCAGGCGCATCAAACAGAATATAGTATGGACGATGAGTGGCCTCAGATTGATCTGTGGGAGCAGTGCAGGCGCATCAAACAGAATATAGTATGGACGATGAGTGGCCTCAGATTGATCTGTGGGAGCAGTGCAGGTGCATCAAACGGAATATAGTACGGACGATGAGTGGCCTCAGATGGATCTGTGGGAGCAGTGCAAGTGCATCAAACGGAATATAGTACGGACGATGAGTGGCCTCAGATGGATCTGTGGGAGCAGTGCAAGCGCATCAAACGGAATATAGTACGGACGATGAGTGGCCTCAGATTGATCTGTGGGAGCAGTGCAAGCGCATCAAACAGAATATAGTACGGACGATGAGTGGCCTCAGATTGATCTTTGGGAGCAGTGCAAGCGCATCAAACAGAATATAGTATGGACGATGAGTGGCCTCAGATTGATCTGTGGGAGCAGTGCAAGCGCATCAAACAGAATATAGTACGGACGATGAGTGGCCTCAGATTGATCTGTGGGAGCAGTGCAGGCGCATCAAACAGAATATAGTACGGACGATGAGTGGCCTCAGATTGATCTGTGGGAGCAGTGCAAGCGCATCAAACAGAATATAGTATGGACGATGAGTGACCTCAGTTGAATTAGAAAAGCTCCAACCTTCCTATTAAATTTAAATGTTGATTTTTTCTTATTTTTTGTGAACTAAATAAAATACTTTGTCATTTGTGTGTTTGTATGATGAATGCTTGCTTCTGTGTTTTTGTGTACTGTTTTGTGGTTCAACTCATCAAAAATGCTTAGGCCGGGGTCCCCGGCGTCCATTAATGACTCATTGTGGATCCCCAAATTCAAGTAATGACTTGGGGAGGGGGGGTCTATCGAAGTCAGAAGGTTAAGAACCACTGGTCTAGGGTCTTCCTCAGCACTTTGTACACGGCTGGTAGGTGAACACCAGACACTCTCTCACAACCCAGCCTACTCTACACCTTCCCCAGAAGCACCTATAGGAGACTGGCAGTGAACACCAGACACTCTCTCACAACCCAGCCTACTCTACACCTTCTCCGGCAACACCTGTGGGAGACTCGTGGGTGAACACCAGACTCGCTCTATAGCAAACCCAACCTATTCTATACTATATCCTGCAGCACCTGTAGAAGACTCATGGGTGAACACTTCAGGCCAATACAACAAAACTAGGACTGCTGATCGACCCAATCACTGGCCCTGAGTGACTCGTCCTAGAGATCGACCAGGGCTAGTTTGGTCTAACGTGTGGATGGAAACTTCACCTGTTCCAGTTAAAAAATGCTGAGTGTTCATAGAGACAGGAAGATCTTGTATTATAAGGGCATGGCTGCTGACTGCATATAACCGGGAGTGATCCGGTAAGGTATTGATAGTCTGAAGATCACTAGTACACCGGTTGTTGTCAGACTCTTCAAGGTGGAAGTTGGAATCTTCCTTAGGCAGCTGCAGCTAGATCTGACCCTGGGAAACCACCCAAACTTCAAGCAACTTAGTTTCCACTGGTTCTTCTGGTAGATCATTAGAAGATCCTCCATTAGGTGAATCTGTTCTCTTACCCCAATATGGAAGAGAACTTGCAGAAAAATCTGATTCTCCTATCGGAGTAGTCAACATTTATTTCAGGAGGTAATAGGTGTCAAGCTCAATATAATTTAGGACAAGTTTTACCAGATGACTCCTTGTCACTGGGAGAAAACTTTTCTGAGTTTTGGTTTACCCTAACGGTGCGTGCTGGGAGTTTTATTTTTGATTCATTTTAATTCAGCTAATTGGACCAACACACCTGATAATGTTATGTAAAAGCAAAGTGAATGCATGAAAAGTGTTTTCGCAGTGACGTGAAACCATCTGGTCACCTTAAGTATGACAGAGTCATTTTACAAAGCATACTTTATGTCCTGTTAGTGCTGTTATTTTTACAAAGAATACATATTTACATATAGGTAGGGCAAGTAGAATTGGGAATACCATATAAATAAGGTCCTAGCAAGCTGTGTAGACAAGATGTGACTCAAGAAAGGTTCTTAGATCATAGAAAATGAATCTCCATACAATAAAATATCAGATCAGTAAACATCAAACTCTGTAGGGTTTGTCAAATGTCCCTGGCACAATGTTCACTTTATAACCTGCTCTTCATTTTAGCGTAATAGCAGACATAGAATGCTTTCCTATGCAGGAGACCCATCTACTGAGCCTCCTGATGAGTGCTGTGAGTGACTGTAGTAAGTTGCTGCTGAAGCAGTGTTCGATGCTGGTGAGTTGTAGGGATCCCCCACAGTGGTTCTTCTTTAGACACGGGTGACTGCTGCCCCAAAGAATAGGGGCAGTGTTTACAGTTTGGAGGATGGGTTACTCTGTCTAACATGACGGGATAGCCCATCCGCCGTATTACGATTCCCATAGCATTACAATGAATAATGGGATCATGATAAGGCAGATGCTTAGCATGTTTGTGGCAGTGTAACCAAATCTGCCAAACTCTTAATCAGACCCTAGGTCTTGACAGTAACAGTGGTTGATGGCAGCTGATTATAGTACTGTGTGATAATCCTTTATACCGGACCCCCAGGCGGAGACTGGTTGCTGGCTGTTCCTTATAAATCTGTGCAGTATTTCATGACTGGTTTTTGGGTTCCTGTGTGTAAGTAACCCTAAATCTGTAGGGTGCTTCATAGGGTTAGCATTAAGGTTGGGATGTAAATGTCCCTTGCATGTGGTCTGTTAGAAATGGGGTTTCTGCCTGGCTAGGGCATGCACCTCAGCCAAGCAGGACCCCCTCTAGTCAGGGTGAGTAAGTTACACACTAAAGGTAACCTGTGCTCACCCTGTGGAAGCATGGCACAGAGCAGTCAGGCTTACCCTCAGAGGTCCTGTGTAAAGCGTGTGCGCAACACACTCATACCAGCAACACAATAAATACACCACAAAAGAGACTTTGCACAGGTTATGCAAAAATAAGTTTCTTATATTGTAAGTCTATCTCAACAACCAACAACACCATAGCTCATAAGTATTGTGCATAGGATCCCAATCGTGTACATGTACCATAGCTCAAGACATCAGACAAGAGAACATTACAGCCCATACTGTGCAGCTCCTGAAAGAATATTCATTATCCTGTCAGTATAAGGCATGAAACCAACATATATCTCTTCAGAGCATGTAATGCATAAGAATCAATCCTGTGACAATACCAATCCTCCTGCCACGGCAGGGTCAAAATGACATGTATTTTAACTTCAAGAGACGCAGTGCAGCAGTACTGCATGTGAGCGGTGAGTATTGTGCCTCATAACCTATGTCCGACAATCGTACTTGTTATCCTGGTCAAAACAAGTTTTCAAATGGCAATAATTCCCTGGGTCATGAGGTATCAATATCCAATGAATAGTCACCAAGCGGTGCTTTTCAGGCTAGGAACGTTGCTCACGCTAAGATTATGGTGTTTGAAATGCAGCCAACACTTTCCAAATAAACACTGGCACAAGTTCACCGGGGACCTCTGACGAGGTTCTGCCATGCAAGATCAGAGCCCAAGCTCACCAGCACAAGGCCACCTACTAAACTGGAGCCAGGCAGCAGTACATCTCTGGGGCTGTGCCGGCCCTCCCTGTAATGGCCAGGTCACCAACGGGGAACACAGGAGAATGGCAGAGTGCTTCGCAGGGCTAGACTCACCCTCTCTGCTCCTGGTGGTTAGGGTCCTCTTCACGGGCATCAGGTGTGCCTAGAGCGGTCCCTGTGTCCAGGGGTGAAGGCAGATGGCAAATGGGAAGGGTCTCCGCCATGCTATGGATCTTCCAAGGCGGTGAGCCCTCCATTTGAGAGGTTCCCGATGGTCGGTGCAGGCACCCTCAAGGGGAGAAGGGACAAGCAAATGCATCTCGCCGGCACTGTTCCCTGCCAGGTGGTCTGTCCCGAACCTCCTTCGGCTGGGGGTAACTATGTAGAGAACACGGGTGCAGCTGTGCAGGCTCTTTCGGACTATCACATGCCTACATCTCCATATGTCCTCACTTCACCAGGGGAAGGTGACCAACCTGCACTTTTCCATGAGCCTGGGTGGGCGCTGCCATTGCGCTAGCTTGGTTACGGCAGAGGAGATACAGCGCCCACCAGGCAGGATAGGAAAAGCCAGGGGCAGTGCACGGCGCCCGCAACATGCTGGGGCACCTGGGAAAGCACTTGTAGATGGGCAAAAGGTAGGCAGAAGTGGTGAGGCAGACCAGCACAGTAAAGCCAGCAGCTCCAAAGGTGATCTCTCCAGCAGTCCCACAGTGCCTTTGCAGCCTGGAGTCAGGGAGCAGGCTGGCAGCAGAGCAACACTCAGAAAAGCAATCCAGGGAATCCTTTATGCCACACAGCAGGTATCAGGGCAACCACAGAAGGACAGTCCAGATGAGTCCTTTGTGCTGTACTTCTGACAGAGGTTCCATCCCGTTCCAAAAGTGCTTTAAAAATCATGGGGCGAGAGCCCATGTACTTATATTCCAGGTGCCCAGCTTCGAGAAGGTTCCAGCCAGATCTGACCAGTTCCAAGAATTTCCCTTTTCCCCTACTCGGGCTTCAGACATCAGTAGGGTATAAACGCCCTTTGTGTGAGGTCAGGACACATCCAATTCACGTGTAAGTGTGAATGCCATCTGACTCCTAGCCCAGGAATACCATCAGTATGTAGATGAATGCAGATGTAACCCTGTCACACCTAACCCTCCCTGATGGATGGCTGTCCAGAGAGTATGCACAAAGTAGAGCTGTCATTCTGCTCCAGATGTGGATTAGAGTCAGGTGGCAAAGCAGCAGAGTTATAAGCTCAGAGAGCTAAGTGGCATTTCTAAAATAGTAATGTAAAATCCACCTACACCAGTAAGCAGGATTTCTCACTATCATTCCAAACATACCAAACATGCCCGCTCTACTCCTTACAGATCGGAAATTGCAACTTAGACATATATAAGGGAATTACCAATGTGATCCTATGAGAGGAGCAGTATTCGCAGCAGTGCAAAATGAAATAGGCTGTTTATCACTATTGAAATGTAACACATAAAAATATATGTCCTACTTTTACATACACAGCACAATGCCCACAGGGCTATCTAGGGTGTTGTAGGAAAGTACCATCTTGCCTGGCATGTTACCCCCATATTTCACTGTATATATGTTGTTTTAGTTGTATGTGTCACTGGGACCCTGCCAGCCAGGGCCCCAGTGCTCATAAGTGTGCCCTTTATGTGTTACCTGTGTTATGACTGTCTCACTGAGGCTCTGCTATCCAGAACCTCAGTGGTTATGCTCTCTCATTTCTTTCCAAATTGTCACTAACAGACTAGTGACCAATTTCACCAATTTACATTGGCATACTGGAACACCCTTATAATTCCCTAGTATATGGTACTGAGGTACCCAGGGTATTGGGGTTCCAGGAGATCCCTATGGGCTGCAGCATTTCTTGTGCCACCCATAGGGAGATCTGACAATTCTTACACAGGCCTGCCAGTGCAGCCTGAGTGAAATAACGTCCACGTTATTTCACAGCCATTTACCACTGCACTTAAGTAACTTATAAGTCACCTATATGTCTAACCTTTACATAGTAAAGGTTGGGTGCTAAGTTACTTAGTGTGTGGGCACCCTGGCACTAGCCAAGGTGCTCCCACATTGTTCAGGGCAAATTCCCACGACATATGTATAGCGTCACAATGGTAACTCCGAACATGGCCATGTAACGTCTAAGATCATGGAATTGTCACCCCAATGCCATCCTGGCATTGGGGAGACAATTCCATGATCCCCCGAGTCTCTAGCACAGACCCGGGTACTGCCAAACTGCCTTTCCCGGGGTTTCACTGCAGCTGCTGCCAACCCCTCAGACAGGTTTCTGCCCTCCTGGGTTCCAGCCAGGCTTGGCCCAGGAAGCCAGAACAAAGGACTTCCTCAGAGAGAGGGTGTTACACCCTCTCCCTTTGGAAAAAGGTGTTAGGGCTTGGGAGGAGTAGCCCCCCCCAGCCTCTGGAAATGCTTTCATGGGCACAGATGGTGCCCATTTCTGCATAAGCCAGTCTACATTGGTTCAGGGATCCCCCAGCCCTGCTCTGGTGCGAAACTGGACAAAGGAAAGGGGAGTGACCACTCCCCTGACTTGCACCTCCCCTGGGAGGTGCCCAGAGCTCCTCCAGTGTGCTCCAGACCTCTGCCATCTTGGAAACAGAGGTGCTGCTGGCACACTGGACTGCTCTGAGTGGCCAGTGCCAGCAGGTGACGTCAGAGACTCCTTCTGATAGGCTCCTTCAGGTGTTGCTAGCCTATCCTCTCTCCTAGGTAGCCAAACCTCCTTTTCTGGCTATTTAGGGTCTCTGCTTTTGGGAATTCCTTAGATAACGAATGCAAGAGCTCATCAGAGTTCCTCTGCATCTCTCTCTTCACCTTCTGCCAAGGAATCGACTGCTGACCGCGCTGGAAGCCTGCAAAACTGCAGCAAAGTAGCAAAGACGGCTACTGTGACCTTGTAACGCTGATCCTGCCACCTTCTCGACTGTTTTCCTGGTGGTGCATGCTGTGGGGGTAGTCTGCCTCCTCTCTGCACTAGAAGCTCCGAAGAAATCTCCCGTGGGTCGACAGAATCTTCCCCTTGCAACCGCAGGCACCAAAGAACTGCATCACCGGTCCTCTGGGTCTCCTCTCAGCACGACGAGCGAGGTCCCTTGAACTCAGCAACTCTGTCCAAGTGACTCCCACAGTCCAGTGACTCTTCAGTCCAAGTTTGGTGGAGGTAAGTCTTTGCCTCTCCACACTAGACTGCATTGCTGGGAACCGCGTGTTTTGCAGCTACTCCGGTTCCTGTGCACTCTTCCAGGATTTCCTTTGTGCACAGCCAAGTCTGGGTCCCCGGCACTAACCTGCAGTGCACGACCTCCTGAGTTGTCCTCCAGCGTCGTGGGACCCTCTTTCGTGACTTCGGGTGAGCTCCGGTTCACTCCACTTCATAGTGCCTGTTCCGGCACTTCTGTGGGTGCTGTTGCTTCTGAGTGGGCTCCTTGTCTTGCTGGATGCCCCCTCTGTCTCCTCACGCAATTGGCGACATCCTGGTCCCTCCTGGGCCACAGCAGCATCCAAAAACCCTAACTGCGACCCTTGCAGCTAGCAAGGCTTGTTTGTGGTCTTTCTGCATGGAAACACCTCTGCACGACTCTTCACGACGTGGGACATCCATCCTCCAAAGGGGAAGTTTCTAGCCCTTGTCGTTCTTGCAGAATCCACAGCTTCTACCCTCCGGTGGCAGCTTCTTTGCACCCACAGCTGGCATTTCCTGGGCATCTGCCCACTCCCGACTTGATCGTGACTCTTGGACTTGGTCCCCTTGTTCCACAGGTACTCTCGTCAGGAAATCCATTGTTGTTGCATTGCTGGTGTTGGTCTTCCTTGCAGAATTCCCCTATCACTACTTCTGTGCTCTTTGGGGAACTTAGGTGCACTTTGCACCCACTTTTCAGGGTCTTTGGGGCTATTTTTCTAACCCTCACTGTTTTCTTACAGTCCCAGTGACCCTCTACAAGGTCACATAGGTTTGGGGTCCATTCGTGGTTCGCATTCCACTTCTAGAATATATGGTTTGTGTTGCCCCTATCCCTATGTGCCCCAATTGCATTCTATTGTGACTATACATTGTTTGCACTGTTTTCTATTGCTATTACTGCATATTTTGGTATTGTGTACATATATCTTGTGTATATTTGCTATCCTCATACTGAGGGTACTCACTGAGATACTTTGGCATATTGTCATAAAAATAAAGTACCTTTATTTTTAGTATATCTGTGTATTGTGTTTTCTTATGATAATGTGCATATTACACTAGTAGTACTGTAGGAGCTTCACTCGTCTCCTAGTTCAGCCTAAGCCGCTCTGCTAAGCTACATTTTCTATCAGCCTAAGCTGCTAGACACCCCTCTACACTAATAAGGGATACCTGGGCCTGGTGCAAGGTGTAAGTGTAGGAGGCTGGACTGGCTTGTAGTGAGTACCAAGGGGTACTTGCACCTTGCACCAGGCCCAGTTATCCCTTATTAGTGTATAGGGTGTCTAGCAGCTTAGGCTGATAGATAATGGTAGCTTAGCAGAGCAGCTTAGGCTGAACTAGGAGACGTGTGAAGCTACTACAGTACCACTTAGTGTCATATGCACAATATCATAAGAAAACACAATACACAGTTATACTAAAAATAAAGGTACTTTATTTTTATGACAATATGCCCAAGTATCTTAGAGTGTACCCTCAGTGAGAGGATAGGAAATATACACAAGATATATATACACAATAGCAAAAATATGCAGTATAGTCTTAGAAAACAGTGCAAACAATGTATAGTTACAATAGGATGCAATGGGGAAACATAGGGATAGGGGCAACACAAACCATATACTCCAAAAGTGGAATGCGAACCACGAATGGACCCCAAACCTATGTGACCTTGTAGAGGGTCGCTGGGACTATTAGAAAATAGTGAGAGTTAGAAAAATACCCCTCCCCAAGACCCTGAAAAGTGAGTGCAAAGTGCACTAAAGTTCCCCTAAGGACAAAATAGTCGTGTTAGAGGAATAATGCAGGAAAGACACAAACCAGCAATGCAACAACTGTGGATTTCCAATCTAGGGTACCTGTGGAACAAGGGGACCAAGTACAAAAGTCACAAGCAAGTCGGAGATGGGCAGATGCCCAGGAAATGCCACCTGCGGGTGCAAAGAAGCTTCGACTGGACAGAAGAAGCTGAGGTTTCTGCAGGAACGAAAAGGGCTAGAGACTTCCCCTTTGGTGGACGGATCCCTCTCGCCGTGGAGAGTCGTGCAGAAGTGTTTTCCCGCCGAAAGAACGCCAACAAGCCTTGCTAGCCGCAAATCGTGTGTTTGGCGTTTTTGGACGCTGCTGGGGCCCAGGAGGGACCAGGAGGTCGCAAATTGGACCTGAAGAGAGAGGGGACGTCGAGCAAGACAAAGAGCCCTCACTGAAGCAGGTAGCACCCGGAGAAGTGCCAGAAACAGGCACTACGAGGATGCGTGAAACGGTGCTCGCCGAAGTTGCACAAAGGAGTCCCACGTCGCCGGAGACCAACTTAGAAAGTCGTGCAATGCAGGTTAGAGTGCCGTGGACCCAGGCTTGGCTGTGCACAAAGGATTTCCGCCGGAAGTGCACAGGGGCCGGAGTAGTTGCAAAGTCGCGGTTCCCAGCAATGCAGCCCAGCGAGGTGAGGCAAGGACTTACCTCCACCAAACTTGGGCTGAAGAGTCACTGGACTGTGGGGGTCACTTGGACAGAGTCGCTGGATTCGAGGGACCTCGCTCGTCGTGCTGAGAGGAGACCCAAGGGACCGGAAATGCAGCTTTTTGGTGCCTGCGGTTGCAGGGGGAAGATTCCGTCGACCCACGGGAGATTTCTTCGGAGCTTCTGGTGCAGAGAGGAGGCAGGCTACCCCCACAGCATGCACAAGCAGGAAAACAGTCGAGAAGGCGGCAGGATCAGCGTTACAGAGTTGCAGTAGTCGTCTTTGCTACTATGTTGCAGGTTTGCAGGCTTCCAGCGCGGTCAGCGGTCGTTTCCTTATCAGAAGGTGAAGAGAGAGATGCAGAGGAACTCGGCTGAGCTCATGCATTCGTTATCTAAAATTTCCCCAGAGACAGAGACCCTAAATAGCCAGAAAAGAGGGTTTGGCTACCTAGGAGAGAGGATAGGCTACTAACACCTGAAGGAGCCTATCAGCAGGAGTCTCTGACGTCACCTGGTGGCACTGGCCACTCAGAGCAGTCCAGTGTGCCAGCAGCACCTCTGTTTCCAAGATGGCAGAGGTCTGGAGCACACTGGAGGAGCTCTGGACACCTCCCAGGGGAGGTGCAGGTCAGGGGAGTGGTCACTCCCCTTTCCTTTGTCCAGTTTCGCGCCAGAGCAGGGGCTAAGGGGTCCCTGAACCGGTGTAGACTGGCTTATGCAGAATTGGGCACATCTGTGCCCAAGAAAGCATTTCCAGAGGCTGGGGGAGGCTACTCGTCCCCTGCCTTCACACCATTTTCCAAAGGGAGAGGGTGTCACACCCTCTCTCAGAGGAAGTTCTTTGTTCTGCCATCCTGGGCCAGGCCTGGCTGGACCCCAGGAGGGCAGATGCCTGTCTGAGGGGTTGGCAGCAGCAGCAGCTGCAGTGAAACCCCAGGAAGGGCAGTTTGGCAGTACCAGGGTCTGTGCTACAGACCACTGGGATCATGGGATTGTGCCAACTATGCCAGGATGGCATAGAGGGGGCAATTCCATGATCATAGACATGTTACATGGCCATATTCGGAGTTACCATTGTGAAGCTACATATAGGTAGTGACCTATATGTAGTGCACACGTGTAATGGTGTCCCCGCACTCACAAAGTTCAGGGAATTGGCTCTGAACAATGTGGGGGCACCTTGGCTAGTGCCAGGGTGCCCTCACACTAAGTAACTTTGCACCTAACCTTTACCAGGTAAAGGTTAGACATATAGGTGACTTATAAGTTACTTAAGTGCAGTGTAAAATGGCTGTGAAATAACGTGGACGTTATTTCACCCAGGCTGCAGTGGCAGGCCTGTGTAAGAATTGTCAGAGCTCCCTATGGGTGGCAAAAGAAATGCTGCAGCCCATAGGGATCTCCTGGAACCCCAATACCCTGGGTACCTCAGTACCATATACTAGGGAATTATAAGGGTGTTCCAGTAAGCCAATGTAAATTGGTAAAATTGGTCACTAGCCTGTTAGTGACAATTTGAAAGTAATGAGAGAGCATAACCACTGAGGTTCTGGTTAGCAGAGCCTCAGTGAGACAGTTAGGCACCACACAGGGAACATATACATGCACACCTATGAGCACTGGGGCCCTGTGTGACAGGGTCCCAGTGACACATACATATAGGCCACAAACCTATGAGCACTGGGGTCCTGACTAGCAGGGTCCCAGTGACACATAACAAACATACTTAAAACATAGTGTTTTCACTATGAGCACTGGGGCCTAGCCATCAGGATCCCAGTGAGACAGTGAAAACAGTGACAAACATCCTGACATACACTCACAAACAGGCCAAAAGTGGGGGTAACAAGGCTAGAAAGAGGCTACCTTCTCACAGTAAGTACCTCTTGGTACCCACTACAAGCCAGTCCAGCCTCCTACATTGGTTGTGCAGCGGTGGGATAAGTACTTTGCAACTACTTACCACTTTGTCATATTGTACTTTTCATAAGAGAAAAATATACAAAACAAGTTCAGTGTATGTACACCTAACCAAAAAGTTGCTTTTCTTCTCTCACTTCTTTGCTAAGTGCTGAAAAGTACCTCTAAAACTTTCAAAAAAGTTCTTAAAAAGGTTAAAAAGTTTTTTTTTTCTGTCCTTTCAAAAGTTCTAAAAACGTGTTCATTCTTTTTCTGTCCCTTAAACACTTTCTATAATGTCTGGTACAGGTCAAACTGTTGATCTGTCCAAACTTGCTTATGATCACCTTAGCCGGAAAGGAGCAAGGAGTCTCTGCATTGAAAGAGGTTTAGGGGTAGGGAAGAATCCCTCTAGAGAAATATTGGTTAATATGCTCATTGAACAAGATAAGACCTTAGTTGACACTTCTGTTGGGAAATTAGCTGATGGTTCCCAATCTGACCCTGGGGCACCCCTAGCAAAAGATTTAGAAGGGAACCTTCCCAACCTGCCCATTAGCAGGCCACCTAGCATAGCTGGTACTGATGTGAATTCACATCACAGTAAGAGTGTTACTTATCATCACAGTAGGAGTGTTACTTCTGTTAGCCAGGTTGTTAGAGTGCCATCTGTTAGGGCCAGGTCTCCCTCTGTTCAATCTCACCATACTTCTGTGTCAAGGCATGCCCCACCCAACCACCCTGATGACAGAGTGTTAGAAAGGGAGCTCAATAGATTGAGAGTGGAAGAATCCAGGCTGAAGCTCAAGAAGCAACAGCTGGATTTAGATAGGCAGTCCTTTGATTTAGAAAAAGAAAGACAGAGGTTGGGTTTAGAAACCCATGGTGGCAGCAGCAGTATTCCAAATAGTCATCCTGGAAAAGAGCATGATTCTAGGAATCTGCACAAGATAGTTCCCCCTTACAAGGAGGGGGATGACATTAACAAGTGGTTTGCTGCACTTGAGAGGGCCTGTGTTGTACAGGAGGTCCCTCAAAGGCAGTGGGCTGCTATCCTATGGCTATCTTTCAGTGGAAAGGGTAGGGATAGGCTCCTTACTGTTAAGGAAAGTGATGCCAATAATTTATCAGTTCTTAAGAATTCACTCCTTGATGGTTATGGCTTAACCACTGAACAGTACAGGATCACATTCAGAGAAACCAAAAAGGAGTCTTCACAAGACTGGGTAGACTTTGTTCACCATTCAGTGAAGGCCTTGGAGGGGTGGTTACATGGCAGTAAAGTTTCTGACTATGAAAGCCTGTATAACTTAATCCTGAGAGAGCATATTCTTAATAATTGTGTGTCTGATTTGTTACACCAGTACCTGGTAGACTCTGATCTGACCTCTCCCCAAGAGTTGGGAAAGAAGGCAGACAAATGGGTCAGAACAAGGGTGAACAGAAAAGTTCATACAGGGGGTGACAAGGATGGCAAGAAGAAGGATGGTAAGTCTTCTGACAAGGGTGGGGACAAATCTAAAAATGAGTCTTCATCATGTCCACAAAAACGCTCTGGTGGGGGTGGTGGGCCCAAATCCTCTTCAAATCAAAACAAAGAAAAGAAACCATTGTGCTATTTATGTAAAATAAAAGGCCATTGGACAACTGATCCCAGTTGCCCAAAGAAAAGCACCAAGCCTCCTACCACTACAACCCCTGCTGCTACACCTAGTGCCCCTAGTAATAGCAGTGGTGGTGGGAGCAAGCCTACTAATAGCCAATCCAAGGGAGTAGCTGGGCTCACTTTTTGTAATTTAGTTGGGGTTGGTCTGATTAGGGAGACCACAGAGGCTGTGTTAGTCTCTGAGGGGGCCATTGTTTTGGCCACCTAGGTTGCTTGTCCCCTTAATATGGATAAGAACAAGCAACTACCCCTAATAAATGGTGTTGAGGTTCAGGCCCACAGGGACATAGGTGCCAGTGTTACAATGGTAATAGAGAAACTGGTCCACCCTGAACAACACCTACTTGGTCACCAGTACCAAGTGACTGATGCTCATAACAACACTCTTAGCCACCCCATGGCTGTTGTGAATCTCAACTGGGGTGGGGGGTTACTGGTCCAAAGAAAGTTGTGGTTGCCTCAAATTTACCTGTAGACTGTCTACTAGGGAATTTTAGAGACATCAGCTTGGGCAGAAGTGGAGTTGGAGGCTCATGCAGCAATGCTGGGCATTCCAGGGCATATTTTTGCTTTAACCAGGGCTCAGGCCAAAAAGCAAAAAGGACAGGGTGACTTGGATCCTGGAAGAATGGACCAAGTGCTCCTTAAAGCTAGGGTTAGTAAAGGTAAAACACTACCTACTATCCCTCCCTCTACAGTGGATTCTACTTCTGAGGAAGAAGAATTTCCACCCTGTGCAGAACCTACACCAGAGGAGCTGGAAGCAGACACTGCTGAGCTTTTGGGTGAAGGGGGGCCTGCCATGGAGGAGCTGAGTGTGGCACAGCATACCTGTCCCACACTAGAGGGTCTAAGGCAGCAAGCTGTCAAACAAGCAAATGGGGATGTCAGTGACTCTCACAGAGTTTACTGGGAGGATAACCTTTTGTATACTAAAGCAAGGGATCCAAAACCTGGAGCTGCCAGGAGATTGGTGATTACTCAGGAATACAGAAAGTTCCTCCTAACTCTAGCCCACGACATTCCCTTAGCTGGACATTTGGGGCAAATGAAAACTTGGGACAGCCTCGTCCCCTTGTTTCATTGGCCTAGAATGTCAGAGGACACAAAGGAATTTTGTAAGTCCTGTGAAACCTGTCAAGCCAGTGGCAAGACAGGTGGCACCCCAAAGGCACCCCTTATTCCACTACCTGTGGTTGGGGTTCCCTTTGAAAGGGTAGGGGTTGACATAGTTGGCCCCCTTGACCCTCCTACTGCTTCAGGCAATAGGTTTATCTTGGTGGTAGTGAACCATGCCACCAGATATCCTGAAGAAATTCCTCTAAGGACCACTACAGCTCCTGCAGTGGCAAAGGCCCTCCTGGGAATCTTTTCCTGGGTGGGCTTCCCAAAAGAGGTGGTATCAGACAGGGGAAGCAATTTCATGTCTGCTTACTTAAAGGCCATGTGGAAGGAATGTGGTGTGACATACAAGTTCACCACACCCTATCATCCACAAACAAATGGACTGGTTGAGAGGTTTAATAAAACTCTCAAAGGAATGATAATGGGACTCCCTGAAAAACTCCGCAGGAGATGGGATATCCTGTTACCTTGCCTCCTTTTTGCTTACAGGGAGGTACCCCAAAAAGGAGTGGGCTTCAGCCCCTTTGAACTCCTATTTGGACACCCTGTAAGAGGTCCTCTAACACTTGTTAAGGAGGGTTGGGAACAACCTTTAAAAGCTCCTAAGCAAGACATAGTGGACTATGTACTTGGCCTAACATCTAGGATGGCTGAGTACATGAAAAAGGCCAGTAAAAACCTTCAGGCCAGCCAAGAGCTCCAAAAGCAATGGCATGACCAGAAGGCTGTTTTGGTTCAGTACCAACCAGGGCAGAAAGTGTGGGTCTTGGAGCCTGTGGCCCCAAGAGCACTCCAAGACAAATGGAGTGGACCCCACATTATTGTTGAAAAGAAGGGTGAAGTCACCTACTTAGTTTTTTTTTTTTTTTAAATATTTTGTTATTGTTTTTATATAACAGATATATAGTACATGCATTTGTCAAATACACTTACAGAATCACAGTTATCTGTTTGATATTTCGTTTGAACAGTTAACCCCCCCCATTTACACACTTAACTAGCCATTATTACAATGTTAATATTCCTACTTCAAGGCTTATATAATTGCGCTTGTACTAGAAATCAGAGAGGCTCCCTTTTTAATTACTGTGAGACATCTACTGTTTATGAACTCACTCCTGTGGGGTACCTAGGTGTGCTTTCTTGCCTTTGTAGAAGGTAGGTAATAGGTGACCTGCTTTCCAGGTGTCTTTACTTGTGCTCCTATGATTGTATGCTCGCTCGGGGTGGTCCCGTTTGGCAGGAGTGAGAATGTGTACCCCTAGGACGTTTTCTTGTTGTAGTCGTGTACTGTGCTGTTGTGATTATTTGGCTTCTGGCGTATGCGGGTTAAGTGTTGTGTAGTCCCCTTCATGGAGGTTTGTCGTCATTTTTTGCTTCGAGTTTAGATACCATTGTTCCCCAGGTGTCGCACCCAGTGTGTGTTTGACCTTCTCGTGTCAGTTTTATAAGAACCTCTTGTTCTGTGCGGGCCCATCGCAAAGTGAGGGAGTGCCAGGATTTCTGGTCTGGGGCGTTTGGTGCTTTCCAGTGCATTGCTATAAGCCTTTTATACATCACGAAGGCTAAGTCTATAAATTTGTGTAGGTGTCTGTGCTTTTTTGTTCTTGTCCTCACTCCCAATAAGCAAGATCTAGGGTCCGCTTCCAGTTCTAGTCCCGTCGAGTCTGATAGCGACTTCACTATCCTGTTCCACTCTAATTGCACCCGTGGGCATTCCCAGACCATATGATAGAAGTGAGCAGCTGCTTCCATGCATCTAGGGCATGTCGGTGCTGTGTCGGGGAACATGCGTTTCAGCCTGGCTGGTGAGAGATAGGTCTGATGTATAAAATTGAACTGGGTGTAACGGAATCTGGGGTTCCTTGATACCCCCCGGGCGTGTAGCAATGCTTTCGACCAGTCTTCTTGGAGAATCAGGGTGGGGAGGACCTTGTTCCATCTCTGTGAGGTTCTGAGGGCTTGGTAAGTATTTTATATAGGTTGGAATAGTTTGGGCGTCATCCTGTAACATATGGTGTATTGTGAGGGAAGTCTCTGGCTCTTGGGCCCCAATTACCCATGCTTTCTTGATTGCATGGCATATAGTGTGGTACAATAGGAATTGACCCGGGCTCACGTCTGTGAGGGCCTGTATGGCCTCAAATGGCATTAGTTTACCATCTTCAAAACAATCACCTACCAGACGTATTCCCGCCTCCGACCACACCGATGCAATGTGCGATGCGCTACTCTCTTGCTCAAGAAGACACTCCAGCGGGATGTGTGGGGTATAAGGAAGTGTTCCATGTCCCTTCTAGACATACTTCCCCCAGCATGCATATGCCACTGCTAGTAATGCATTGGTGGGCTCATTTTTGGGGTGTTTGTTTGACAGCCATGTTAGCAAGCGGACTCCTTTTAACTGAGTCTGTATCCATGCTGCCTCGGCTGAGAGCGGCCTATGGAGCCACAGTTGCAGCCATTGCAACTGTGCCACCGCATAATAAAGCTCAAAGTTAGGTGCACCTAGTCCACCTGAGTCCACCGGGCGCTGCAGTGTGGGTAGTGCCACCCGTGCTCTGCCTCCCCCCCCATATGAGCTGTGTCAGTATTGTATTCAGATTATTGAAAAAGCTACGTGGGAGGACAATTGGCAGTGCCGTGAAGTAATATAGTAGTTTGGGCAAGATCAGCATATTTGCGATCGCTACCCTACCCGGTGGGGAGAGCGGTAATTTATTCCAGAAACGTAAAGAGCCCTTTATGGAGGTTAATGCTCTTCCCAGATTACCGTCTCTAAGGTCGTCTGTGCTGTGGTATATGTGAACCCCCAAGTATTTAAATGTTTCTAAGCACCATTTCAGGCGCCCATGTGGTGCCGCCTCCTGTCTTCCTGGTGGCCATCTAGTCAGTGGGAACACACACGATTTGTCCCAGTTTACTGCTAGGCCAGATATCCTACCAAACTCCTCTAGGAGTGACATTATGGAGGGTATCGTTTCCACGCCTTTCCGAGTGTATATAAGTGCGTCATCTGCATATAGCGAGATTACGTGGTGTGTTTTTTCCCTGATTAGTCTCCATTCGACCGCCATAGAGCGCACTTTAGTCGCCAGTGGCTCCATTGCAATCGCAAACAATAGTGGGGAGAGGGGACATCCCTGTCTCGTACCCCTTGTTATAGGGAAACTGTCGGAGATCACTGCACCCGTCTTCACTCTAGCTTGTGGTTTTGAGTATAGTGTGTGGATCCAGCGCACATAATTAGGGCCTATTCCCATCTGTCTCATTGTAGTCAAGAGGTAATCCCATTCCAGGGTATCAGACGCCTTTTCTATGTCTAGTGACAGCACTATTTCGTCATATGCATCAGGTGGGGAATCCCCCATTACACTCAGAAGCCTGCGGATATTTAAGAAGGTGTTCCTCTTTGGGATGAAACCGTTTTGGTCTTCGTGTATTAGAGTGTGCATGATGGGGGCGAGTCTATTATCCAGTATTTTACCCAATATCTTACAGTCTAAGTTCAGGAGTTAGAGTGGTCTATAGGATTTTACGTCCGTGGGGTCCCGACCCGGTTTGGGGAGTACTACTATCATGGCCTCTGTCTGGGACGGGGGTAGCTGTTCGGCGGTCCAAGCTTCCTCAAACACCCTCAGTAGCTGGGGCTTCAGGCGGGGCGAGAATGTAGAGTAATACTCTATTGGGAGGCCATCTGTTCCCGGCGATTTATTCCTGGGCATCTGCGTTAAAGCTAGATCTATTTCACCCATTATGAGAGGGGCTTCAAGGGTGTCCCTGTGTGCTTGAGATATTTGCGGCAGGTGGGTGTCCCCCAAGAAGGATTCAAATTGTGTAGCCGTACACAAGGTGTTCTTCGCATATAAGTTCTTATAGTAGTCTCTAAACTTTCCATTTATCTCTGCCTGTGTGGTAACCGTGGTGTGTGCATCTACCCGGATGGCACCTATGGGAGAGTGTTGTTTGTCCTCTCGTAGTAACCAGGCCAACATTCTACCCGACCTGTCGCCCTCGGTTTGCAAACGCGTTAAGTAGTAGTTATGGTCATGGCAGCGGAGTCTACTGTCTACTTCATTATATTTTATGCAGGCTGCTTGTAGTATTGAGTAAGGGGATTCTCCCCGTGCAGCTGCTATTTCCGCTTTTCTTAGTTCCTTTTCTAATTTAACAATTTCGATATGTAGTGTGCACTTTACTCCCCAGCTTGTGGTGATACACTGCCCTCTAACCACCGCTTTATGGGCATCCCATTCCACGGCACGTGAGTTTGCAGTTAGGTCATTTGTTTCCCAGAACTGTCGTATTGTAGTATTTAATACGTCTACCAGTGCCTGGTCCTGCAGCGCATCTACTTGTAAGCGCCAAGCTGGGATCACCTGTCGACCCCCGCCCCAGTCCAGTGACACCCTCAGCGGCGAGTGATCCGAAATTGTCTTCGCTAGGTATTCCGTTCCGACTACCAGTGCGACTATGACCTGCGTGCCCCAGAGTGTGTCTATTCTAGTATGTATTTTATGTGGGGGTGAGTAAAATGAGTATTCCCTCTGACTGGGATTTTTTGTGCGCCATATATCATGAAGCCTCATGTCGCCGGCCCAATGTTACAGTGGGGTTATGATGTTCTTCCTTGCTACTGCGTTCGTTGGGGCGCTGGATCTATCCAAAGTTATGTCTGGTATGCTATTAAAATCCCCGCCCCAAATGGCCGGGGCCGATGGGTTTGCTAGTATTGCCGGTGTGAGATTGCCCAAGAATCCAGCTGTACCTCCATTTGGAGCGTATATACCGACTATCGAGAGTTGTCTACCATCTAGTTGACCTTCCATCACCACAAATCTACCACCTGGGTCTATTCTGTGTGCTGTTTGGTTGTATGGGACTCCTCCTGCAATCCATATCATAACCCCCCGTGCGAACGCAGAGTATGTTGTACCTATCAGCTGTCTGCCCCACTTCGCGGGTATTTCCTGCAAATCTGGTTCAAGTAAGTGTGTCTCTTGGAGGATAGCGATATGCGTTCCCAGTCGCTTGAGGCGTGCGTGAATACGGGATCTTTTATTTGTTGTGCCTATTCCCCTCACATTCCATGTCATTATATCATATTGATTACTATTGCGACTGATTTGTGGTGCCATGGGAAGGTGTAGGGTGGTCCCTTTCGACTACCTCTTGCTCCCTGGTCTTCCAATTTGCTGCCCCTCTGATAGCGCTGATAAGTGTGACTGCTTGTTTGCGGCGGCTCTGTAGTGTGTGTTTTTGTTGGTTTGCTACTGCCCACCCCCCCAACTTTACCCCACTCACTTGTGTCTACTAATATAAAACTACTTAACTCGTGAATATAGAAAGAAAAAAACCTGTATCCGTTTGGATTTCCATGGTGGTGGTAACTTAGCGGTCCCATGTGGCTCATTAGCTGAGCTCGCACCGGACCGCAGACTACGTCTGTGATTGTTGGTGGACGCCCCGAGGCTTGTACACCCCGCCACCCGAGAAGAAATGCCCCGCCCTCGTTTGCGTCGCAACCCCTCCATTTGAGAACAAGATTATGCAAAAGATACACATTTTGGAAGTTGCTCCCTCTCCGTGCGCCTACGGCACGCCAGGGGATCTCTGGGACGTTCAGCCCACACATCCTCTAGTGTCAGATCCTTGAGCAGCTCCGCTGGACCTCGTCAGAGATCGTCGGCAGTTCTGGGGGTGATCCTCGGGCCTTTTGCATCGTCCATTATAGTAGAGACCGAGCTGATCGTATCCGAGTCCGAATTGATCTCAGGTCGCTCCCTAATTGCTTCGAAAGTGTTTTGTGTTAGCAGTGGAGTTTCTTTCAGAACTTTTGCTCTCTCTTCCACTACTTGTTGGGCGGACGGTTGGACCCTTGTGCGTCTTTTTGAGCGTTTCCTTGACGTCGAGGTCGACCACTCCTCTTCTCTCTCCGCTTCATCAGCCATTCGCGCGAGGCCTTTAGCGTGTAGCCATGTCCAGGCATCTTCAGGGGAGTTGAATATATGGGTGCGGTCCTCTGATATCACTCTCAGCTTAGCGGGGAAGAGTAATGCATATTTAATGTTGAGTTCTCGCAGGCGTTGCTTAACCCTGACATATGAGTTGCGTTTTCTTTGCACCTCTTGAGTGAAGTCTGGGTATGCGTTAATGGTTGATTCTTGATAGTTAAATGGGCCTTTGTTGCGGAACTGTTGTAGGATTGCATCTCGATCCCCGAAGTTTAGGAATCTGGCGATCAATGGTCTGGATGGTTGACCAGGTAACGGAGGCCTACCCGGGATTCTGTGCGCCCTTTCCACAGTAAATAGCTTGGATGGTGCCCCGCCTAGCACCTCTTTGATTAGCCATTGTTCTAGAAATAATTCTGTGCTTTGTTGTTGCATATTTTCGGGAAACCCCAAGAATCGGATATTGTTCCGGCGCGATCTACACTCCATCTCTTCCGCCCGTTTCCATAGTGCCTTCAGTTCCGCGTCCATGCGCTGGAGCTGTTTTTGGTTATCCTGAACCGTGGGGGATAGCTCTGTCACTCCTTCCTCCACTGTTTTAACTCTTTCCGCCAGCCCGCGGTGGTCTACATGGAGTAGGTTCAAATCTTGGGATACTGCGTCGATTCTACTCTCCAGGGAAGTTTTAGTATCCATTATTGCTTGTAAAACCCTCTCCAGTTGCGCAGATTGCGATGCGAGTGTGCTCTCCAGTGTCTGTAGTGACGGGTTTATCGGTTGGTCGGTGGGTGCGGGCCTTGCGTGGTGCGGTCTTGGTTTTTGGCTGATTTCAGCCTACCCGCCATTATGTACGCTTAGTGGGGAGTCTTGTGGGTTGCGATGGTGCACTACCGAGTGTAGTGATCAGCTGGTCTTGGTGCGCAGCTCTGGTACCCTTGGTCTTGCCTCTGCTTGCTTTCAGGATGTTGCAGGGGTGTCGGAGCCCAGTAGTCTCCTTTACTGGGGAAGATTATCTGGAGCAGGTTGGTTAGGGACTAGTGGTGCCGGCCCACTGTTCATACCCCTGTCCACAGCAAGTCCAGCGCCAGGGGGGGCGCACCAGCAGGCGAGCACGGCCGCAAGGGCGAGGGGGGGGAAAAGGGGAGCGCGGATCCAGCCGCGCCGGCCCTACCGTGTTAAGTGGGCCCCGCAGTTATTCCGGGATTCCTCCCACCACAGCTCCTGGTGCACTCCTGCAGCATTTAGGGGAATGATTCTCTGAGCAGTAGTTCCTGCTCCTGTTGGCCCGGTCTGCTTGTTCTGTGGCAGCGCTTCTCTGAAGCTGTGGAGGCCAGTAAATGATTGCCCCTGCCTATTTTACCGTGCCCGGATCTTCCGTTTCCTTTGAGTAATGCAAGTGGCGGGGCCCCGGTCCCCGGTCCCTGGGGCTCTCCGCATGGGACGCTTAGGTGTTGCTAGCCTAGATTAAGGTGTCCTGCGGCGTCCTCTTTTCTCGCGGGCCGGCCCCGCGCGCCGCGTCTGCTTGTTGCTGATTTGTTTCGGCTTGGTACGCTCGCCGCGCACCAAGCCTCGCTCTGTATAATAGGCTCGGGTGGGAGACCCCGCCCAGCCAGGTGCTCGCTGCGGGGAGCACCTCTCGGCCCCTCTCTGCCTCGATCTTCGGGGTCCGACAGGCCCAGTGTGACCCGCCAGGGCCGCAGATCCGTCAAGAGAGTCCCGGAACCCCGGGCTGTGCCTCCGGCCTCTCCGGCCTCAAAATGGCGGGCATCGCGCGTCCCAGGCTCCGGAGCGGAGGGAAAATCACGGATCGGAGGCCCCGACCTCGGCGGTACCGGGCACCTCTTATATCGCCAGTAGTTCGGGAGTCGCTACCGCCTCCCCTTCACCACGGGGGCGTCCTTCAGGATAGTTGTAGCGAGGCCGGGATGGAGCGCTCGCACTAGCCGTCCATCCCGGTCGCCATCTTGGCTCCTCCCCAAGTCACCTACGTAGTTGACTTAGGCACTGCCAGGAGTCCCCTTAGGGTGCTCCATGTCAATCGCCTGAAACCCTACTATGACAGGCCTGATCTCACCCTGCTCATGGCAACAGATGAGGGACAGGAATAAGAGAGTGACCCTCTCCCTGATCTCTTCTCTTCCACAGAACAAGATGCTCTAGTGGAAGGTGTAGTTTTGGCAGATTGTCTTACTGCTGAGCAGAAAGACCACTGCATAAATCTCCTGGGTCAGTTTTCTGAACTCTTCTCTACTGTGCCAGGCACCACTTCTTGGTGTGAGCACACTATATATACTGGAGACAGCTTGCCTGTCAAAAGTAAGATCTATAGGCAGCCTGACCATGTCAGAGACTGCATAAAACAAGAAGTGCAGAAAATGCTTGAACTGGGAGTGGTTGAGCACTCTGAAAGTCCATGGGCCTCTCCTGTGGTACTTGTACCAAAACCTAATTCCAAAGATGGTAAAAGGAAATGAGATTTTGTGTTGACTACAGAGGTCTCAACCAGGTAACCAAAACTGATGCTCACCCTATACCCAGGGCAGATGAGCTAATAGATACATTGGCATCTGCCAAGTATCTAAGCACCTTTGATTTGACTGCAGGGTATTGGCAGATCAAATTATCAGAGGATACAAAAGCAAAAACTGCATTTTCAACCATTGGAGGCCATTACCAATTCACAGTAATGCCTTTTGGATTGAAAAATGCACCTGCCACTTTTCAAAGGTTGGTGAACACAGTCCTGCAAGGGCTGGAAGCTTTTAGTGCAGCATATCTAGATGATATAGCTGTCTTTAGCTCCAGTTGGGATGATCACCTGGTCCACCTATGGAAAGTTTTGGAGGCCCTGCAAAAGGCAGGCCTCACTATCAAGGCTTCAAAGTGCCAGATAGGGCAGGGTAAAGTGGTTTATCTGGGACACCTGGTAGGTGGAGAACAGATTGCACCACTTCAGGGGAAAATCCAAACTATTATAGATTGGGTTCCCCTTACAACTCAGACTCAGGTGAGAGCCTTTTTAGGCCTCATTGGGTACTACAGGAGGTTCATAAAGAACTATGGCTCCATTGCAGCCCCTTTTAAAGACCTCACATCTAAGAAAATGCCTAAGAAGGTATTATGGACAGCAAACTGTCAGAAAGCTTTTGAGGAGCTGAAGCAGGCCGTGTGCTCTGCACCTGTCCTGAAAAGCCCCTGTTACTCCAAAAAATTCATTGTCCAAACTGATGCATCTGAATTAGGGGTAGGGGCAGTCTTATCACAACTTAATTCTGAGGGCCAGGATCAACCTGTTGCTTTTATCAGCAGGAGGTTGACCCCTAGAGAAAAGCGTTGGTCTGCCATAGAGAGGGAGGCCTTTGCTGTGGTCTGGGCACTGAAGAAGTTGAGGCCATACCTGTTTGGCACTCACTTCATTGTTCAGACAGACCACAAACCTCTACTTTGGCTAAAACAAATGAAAGGTGAAAAACCTAAATGGTTGAGGTGGTCCATATCCCTACAGGAAATGGACTATACAGTGGAACCTAGACCTGGGAGTACCCACTCCAATGCAGATGGACTCTCCAGATATTTCCACTTAGACAATGAAGACTCATCAGGGCATGGCTAGTCTTATTGTCCTTCGTTTGGGGGGGGGGGTTGTGTAGGAAAGTACCATCTTGCCTGGCATGTTACCCCCATATTTCACTGTATATATGTTGTTTTAGTTGTATGTGTCACTGGGACCCTGCCAGCCAGGGCCCCAGTGCTCATAAGTGTGCCCTGTATGTGTTACCTGTGTTATGACTAACTGTCTCACTGAGGCTCTGCTATCCAGAACCTCAGTGGTTATGCTCTCTCATTCTCTTTCCAAATTGTCACTAACAGGCTAGTGACCAATTTCACCAATTTACATTGGCATACTGGAACACCCTTATAATTCCCTAGTATATGGTACTGAGGTACCCAGGGTATTGGGGTTCCAGGAGATCCCTATGGGCTGCAGCATTTCTTGTGCCACCCATAGGGAGATCTGACAATTCTTACACAGGCCTGCCACTGCAGCCTGAGTGAAATAACGTCCACGTTATTTCACAGCCATTTACCACTGCACTTAAGTAACTTATAAGTCACCTATATGTCTAACCTTTACCTAGTAAAGGTTGGGTGCTAAGTTACTTAGTGTGTGGGCACCCTGGCACTAGCCAAGGTGCTCCCACATTGTTCAGGGCAAATTCCCCGGACTTTGTGAGTGCGGGGACACCATTACACGCGTGCACTATACATATGTCACAACATATGTATAGCGTCACAATGGTAACTCCGAACACGGCCATGTATCATGTCTAAGATCATGGAATTGTCACCCCAATGCCATTCTGGCATTGGGGAGACAATTTCATGATCCCCCGAGTCTCTAGCAGAGACCCGGGTACTGCCAAACTGCCTTTCCCGGGGTTTCACTGCAGCTGCTGCTGCTGCCAACCCCTCAGACAGGTTTCTGCCCTCCTGGGGTCCAGCAAGGCTTGGCCCAGGAAGGCAGACCAAAGGACTTCCTCAGAGAGAGGGTGTTACACCCTCTCCCTTTGGAAAAAGGTGTTAGGGCTTGGGAGGAGTAGCCTCCCCCAGCCTCTGGAAATGCTTTCATGGGCACAGATGGTGCCCATTTCTGCATAAGCCAGTCTACACCAGTTCAGGGATCCCCCAGCCCTGCTGCTCTGGCGCGAAACTGGACAAAAGAAAGGGGAGTGACCACTCCCCTGACCTGCACCTCCCGTGGGAGGTGCCCAGAGATCCTCCAGTGTGCTCCAGACCTCTGCCATCTTGGAAACAGAGATGCTGCTGGCACACTGGACTGCTCTGAGTGGCCAGTGCCAGCAGGTGACGTCAGAGACTCCTTATGATAGGCTCCTTCAGGTGTTGCTAGCCTATCCTCTCTCCTAGTTAGCCAAACCTCCTTTTCTGGCTATTTAGGGTCTCTGCTTCTGGGAATTCCTTAGATAACGAATGCAAGAGCTCATCGGAGTTCCTCTGCATCTCTCTCTTCACCTTCTGCCAAGGAATCGACTGCTGACCGCGCTGGAAGCCTGCAAAACTGCAACAAAGTAGCAAAGACGACTACTGTGACCTTGTAACGCTGATCCTGCCGCCTTCTCAACTGTTTTCCTGGTGGTGCATGCTGTGGGGGTAGTCTGCCTCCTCTCTGCACTAGAAGCTCCGAAGGAATCTCCCTTGGGTCGACGGAATCTTCCCCCTGCAACCGCAGGCACCAAAGAACTGCATCACCGGTCCTCTGGGTCTCCTCTCAGCACGACGAGCGAGGTCCCTTGAACTCAGCAACTCTGTCCAAGTGACTCCCACAGTCCAGTGACTCTTCAGTCCAAGTTTGGTGGGGGTAAGTCCTTGCCTCCCCACGCTAGACTGCATTGCTGGGAACCGCGTGTTTTGCAGCTACTCCGGCTCCTGTGCACTCTTCCAGGATTTCCTTTGTGCACAGCCAAGTCTGGGTCCCCGGCACTCTAACCTGCAGTTCACGACCTCCTGAGTTGTCCTCTGGCGTCGTGGGACCCTCTTTCGTGACTTCGGGTGAGCTCCGGTTCACTCCACTTCATAGTGCCTGTTCCGGCACTTCTGCGGGTGCTGCTTGCTTCTGAGTGGGCTCCTTGTCTTGCTGGACGCCCCTTCTGTCTCCTCACGCAATTGGCGACATCCTGGTCCCTCCTGGGCCACAGCAGCATCCAAAAGCCCTAACCGCGACCCTTGCAGCTAGCAAGGCTTGTTTGCGGTCTTTCTGCACGGAAACACCTCTGCATGATTCGTCACGACGTGGGACATCCATCCTCCAAAGGGGAAGTTTCTAGCCCTTGTCGTTCTTGCAGAATCCACAGCTTCTACCCTCGTGTGGCAGCTTCTTTGCACCCACAGCTGGCATTTCCTGGGCATCTGCCCACTCCTGACTTGATCGTGACTCTTGGACTTGGTCCCCTTGTTCCACAGGTACTCTCGTCAGGAAATCCATCGTTGTTGCATTGCTGGTGTTGGTCTTCCATGCAGAATTCCCCTATCACTACTTCTGTGCTCTTTGGGGAACTTAGGTGCACTTTGCACCCACTTTTCAGGGTCTTGGGATGGGCTATTTTTCTAACCCTCACTGTTTTCTTACAGTCCCAGCGACCCTCTACAAGGTCACATAGGTTTGGGGTCCATTACGTGGTTCGCATTCCACTTCTAGAGTATATGGTTGTGTTGGCCCTATCCCTATGTGCCCCCATTGCATTCTATTGTGACTATACATTGTTTGCACTGTTTTCTATTGCTATTACTGCATATTTTGGTATTGTGTACATATATCTTGTGTATATTTGCTATCCTCATACTGAGGGTACTCACTGAGATACTTTGGCATATTGTCATAAAAATAAAGTACCTTTATTTTTAGTATATCTGTGTATTGTGTTTTCTTATGATATTGTGCATATGACACTAGTGGTACTGTAGGAGCTTCACTCGTCTCCTAGTTCAGCCTAAGCTGCTCTGCTAAGCTACCTTTTCTATCAGCCTAAGCTGCTAGACACCCCTCTACACTAATAAGGGATACCTGGGCTAGGTGCAAGGTGTAAGTACCTCTTGGTACCCACTACAAGCTAGTCCAGCCTCCTACAGGTGTACCTTAGGGGTGACTTAGGTTTAGTAAAAAGGAGTTCAGGCCTTGGCAAGTAGTTTGACTTCTCAAGTCAGCGTGGCAGTAAACTGCGCGCACAGGCCCTGCAGTGGCAGGCCTGAGGCAGGTTTCAAAGGCTACTTATGTGTGTGACTGTAGGAAAGTACCATCTTGCCTGGCATGTTACCCCCATATTTCACTATATATATGTTGTTTTAGTGTATGTGTCACTGGGACCCTGCCAGCCAGGGCCCCAGTGCTCATAAGTGTGCCCTGTATGTGTTCCCTGTGTGATGACTAACTGTCTCACTGAGGCTCTGCTAACCAGAACCTCAGTGGTTATGCTTTCTCTGCTTTCCAAATTGTCACTAACAGGCTAGTGACCAATTTCACTAATTCACATTGGCATACTGGAACACCCTTATAATTCCCTAGTATATGGTACTGAGGTACCCAGGGTATTGGGGTTCCAGGAGATCCCTATGGGCTGCAGCATTTCTTTTGCCACCCATAGGGAGCTCTGACAATTCTTACACAGGCCTGCCACTGCAGCCTGAGTGAAATAACGTCCACGTTATTTCACAGCCATTTACCACTGCACTTAAGTAACTTATAAGTCACCTATATGTCTAACCTTTACCTGGTAAAGGTTGGGTGCTAAGTTACTTAGTGTGTGGGCACCCTGGCACTAGCCAAGGTGCTCCCACATTGTTCAGGGCAAATTCCCCGGACTTTGTGAGTGCGGGGACACCATTACACGCGTGCACTATACATATGTCACGACCTATGTATAGCGTCACAATGGTAACTCCGAACATGGCCATGTAACATGTCTAAGATCATGGAATTGTCACCCCAATGCCATTCTGGCATTGGGGAGACAATTCCATGATCCCCCGAGTCTCTAGCACAGACCCTGGTACTGCCAAACTACCTTTCCCGGGGTTTCACTGCAGCTGCTGCTGCTGCCAACCCCTCAGACAGGTTTCTGCCCTCCTGGGGTCCAGCCAGGCTTGGCCCAAGAAGGCAGAACAAAGGACTTCCTCAGAGAGAGGGTGTTACACCCTCTCCCTTTGGAAAAAGGTGTCAGGGCTGGGGAGGAGTAGCCTCCCCCAGCCTCTGAAAATGCTTTCATGGGCACAGCTGGTGTACGTTTGACAGTCACTGTGTGGTGCAGGCTGAATTCTTCACACCCTGGTGGTGCAGGTGTGTTAGTCACTGTGTGGTTCAGGTGGAATCCACATCCACATAAGTGGTGCAGGTGTGCCAGTCTCCATGTGGTTCAGATTGCATCCTCATACACCCAAGTGGTACAGGTGTGCCAGTCACCATGTAGTGCAGACTGAATCCACAGACGCACAAGTGGTGCAGGTGTCATGAATACATCTCAGCAATGTCATGAGTACATCACTGCAATTGTGATGTCGTGAGTATATCACTGCGATGTCATGAGTACATCATGGCAAAGGAGCATTGCACGGGAACGTCAATAGTGTGACCAGCCCTTCTCCCTCTCCTCCTGTAGAGGAATGGGAAAGGCTGCTTGACCAAAGTATGGGTGTGGAGAAACTGATACGTGCCTCTAGAGGCGGCCCACAAGAGCACTCCAAAATGCGAGCCAAGTGCAGTAATACTGGGGTATTTACATAGGGTCTTACAACTATGATACTGGATACAGAGATTTGGGAATACATGAATAGATGAGAATGTTGTCACAAATGTGTTTCTTTGCTACTAATGTTCAATATTTCTTTATTTCAACAGTCATGTTGAGGCATCCACACATATAGCCCCTTGCTGAATTCAGAATTGTGTCTACTTCTCCTCCACAAACTAGAAGTCAGTTGAAAGCACCTCTTAGAAAAATGCCAAAACTATGGTGCAAATTTAGGTATTTTGATTCAGCTATGCATGTTCTAGAAAGCTGGGAAGATGGTGACTTACAATAAACCGTTTGTAAATACTGTTTTCAGCAAACAAATCTGACAATTTTACTTGGAGCACCTTTTCAAAATACTCCAAAATACTCCAAACAGACAGACGAAAGACAAAGTACCGCCCACAGTATCAGAACCTACCAATCCGCCAACTTTTCTGGGGCGGATTCACCGCAGACAAAAACACGGCGGAAACCGGACTTCGAAGGGAAAACGCTCACCTCTACACACCCCACGAGGAATACGGACGCCATGGAACCCGAGCTGCACATCCTGCCAGCCCTCATCTTCTTGCTCCTCTACCAGGAGCACGAACGCCGACAGCAAAGACAATGGTGAGTACTGCACCTACGACACAGGGGAGGGGGGAGGGAAAAAACAGGGGGACACACACGCAACACCCCCACCCTCACCCACTAAAACACACACACCAATACATATTTATACATTATAGTTAGACACCCCAACCCCCTGGAAGAATGCAAAGACAAAAGGAAATGAGTGTAACCATTGTAATATATTAAAATCAAGTACGCAAAAAAATATATATACACCATAAACAAAATATACACCAAGCCTAGTAGTCCAGGTAGTGCTCCAATGAAGTCCGTGGAACACTGGGCCCACACGGTATGGGCGAGACCCACACAAGATCTCCGACCATGATGGAGAGAACACTGCAGGGGCATCAGAGAGCAAGAAAACAGGCACCTCAGCGGGAGGGGAAGGGGGGCACCTCAGCCGGTTGAGTGCACAACGCCAAATCCACGAGGGGGCCACATGCCCACTGTTCAATCCTGGGGAGTGCAAAGCAACAGTCTCAAGTCTATACAGTGGGTAGGTTGCCCACTGTTCCATCCTGGGGAGTACAAAGCCACAGTCTCTCAAGCCTATACAGTGGGTGGGTTGCCCACTGTTCCATTCAGGGGAGTGCAAAGCCACAGTCTCTCAAGTCTATACAGTGGGAGGGTTGCCCACTGTTCAATCCTGGGGAGTGCAAAGCCACAGTCTCTCAAGTGGATGACAGTCTCCACTGGTTCAGGAGGGGGCATGGTGCATAGAGTGCTTCATCCTGCTAAGGACAGAGGTAGTGGATGCCTTTCTCCACTGGTTCTGGAGGGGGCATGGTGCCTAGAGGGCTTCATCCTGCTAGGGACAGAAGTAGTGGATGCCTTTCTCCACTGGTTCTGGAGGGGGCATGGTGCCCAGAGTGCTTCATCCTGCTAAGGACAGAGGTAGTGGATGACGCTGCGCTCTTAGGCTCCACTGTTCAATCCCTGGGAAATGGCCTACTAGGCTATGGACGACATCTGCACACATGGATGACTTGGGGGCATGACTAGGTGTACTTGGCACTCTACAGAGGTGGGGTGGGGTGCCACATGACCTGTCTTATGGAGGGACCTTGCCTACTAAACTCGCCCTGGCCTAGGGAAACCCACAGCCCACCTCCCCCACCCAGACACCTCCACTGCGCGCAAAATCAGCAGGATGAGAGTGTACTCACCCCCTTGTGGCTGCTGTGATGCCCTCAAGCGCCCATCCAACTCCGGGTATGCCACCGCCAGGATCCTGAACATCAGGGGGGTCATGGTGCGATAGGCACCCCTCCCACGTTGGGAGGCCATCCCCAGCTGAGCCTCCGCCGTCTTCTTGCTCCAGCGGCGAATGTCCTACCATCTTTTCCGGCAGTGGGTGCTCCATCTGTGGTAGATCCCCAGGGTCCAGAGCGTCCTCTGGTGGGCGCTGACCTACATGAATTGTACAGGGGGAAGAGAAACTTATTACCAACTGCACCGTCACAGTCTTTGGCCCCCATCCCTACCCTTGCCATGTGGCACATGCACTCACCGTCGTTTCATGCACGCTGCAATCTCCCCCCTTCTTACATCCACCCCACTCCACACAGGCATAGCCCATACAGCATGCTCCCAGTGTACTTACCTGTTTGTCTGGAGGACTGTAGAGTAGCGTGTTCTGGGGGAGGACCCCATCCACGAGTTTCTCCAACTCCTCCGATGTGAAGGCAGGGGCCCTTTCCCCAGACACTCGAGCCATTGTCTCTTCCAGACCGAAGTCACAGCAGCACTTGCAGTGTAGGTCCTCTCCTGTCAAAGATCAGGTATCAAGTGATTGAACAGATAGAAAATGGCGGTCATGTCCGCGGCGGTGCGTACATCGTCATTGGCTCCTGGGACCCATAGGGTCCAATGTTAACCAATGCAGCATTGCGCCGCGGTCTTCGACCGCCTACCGCGACGGTGTACAATGCCAGCGCAGTTACCTCACATCCCATTGTCCCACTTTAGAGGTCAGGCAGCCGTCATTTCAGGGGCCCACATGTCTTCTTTTTTAACTGCGTCACACATACCTAGGCCTAGACTCAACACACATACAAGCCACTTTTCGGATTAGGATTTGTGTTCTGTGTAAGCTGTGGGTACGTACCTCTGAGTTGTTTGACTCTATGCTCGCTGTTGTCCTTCACAGGCACCGTCTGCTGGGACATGTGAGGAGGTGTACAGACCGCTGGTGGACCTGTCGACAGTGGAGGAAAGACATGTGATCATCACATACAGGCTTGACCGTGCCACAGTCCAGGAACTGTGTACCCAGTTGGAGCCAGACCTGATGTCACCTATCCGCCATACCACAGGAATCCCCCCTCATGTGCAGGTGCTGTCAGTGCTCCATTTCCTTGCAAGTGGGTCATTTCAAACAACAGTGGCCATAGCATCAGGGATGTCGCAGCCTATGTTTTCAAACGTGTTGTCCAGAGTGTTGTCTGCCCTGCTGAAACACATGCGGAGCTACATCGTTTTCCCTCAGGTTGAGGATTTGACTACAGTGAAAGGTGATTTCTATGCCCTGGGACATATCCCCAACATCATAGGTGCCATTGATGGGACACATGTGGCTTTGGTACCCCCCGCATGAGTGAACAGGTGTACAGAAACCGGAAGAGTTATCATTTCATGAATGGGCAGATGGTATGTTTGGCAGACCAGTACATCTCCCATGTGAATGCCAAGTTCCCTGGCTCAGTGCATGACGCCTACATCCTGGGGAATAGCAGCATCCCTTATGTGATGGGTCAACTCCAGAGGCACTGTGTGTGGCTATTAGGTGAGCACCTGGAAGCAAGACAGTGGGAATGGTTGTCTGGGTCTGGGGTTATCCCTACAGGTTAGTGTGTGTCTAACAGTTGTCCCTCGCCATTTGCAGGTGACTCTGGTTACCCCAACCTGTCATGGCTACTGACCCCAGTGAGGAATCCCGAGACAAGGGCAGAGGAACGCTACAATGAGGCCCTTGGGCGAACACGGCGGATCATCGAGCGGACCTTCGGCCTCCTGAAGGCCAGGTTCAGGTGCCTCCATATGACAGGTGGATCCCTATTCTACTCATCAAAGAAGGTGTGCCAGATCATGGTGGCCTGCTGTATGCTTCACAACATAGCTTTGCGACAACAGGTGCCTTTTCTGCAGGAGGATGGTTCAGATGGCAGTGTTGTTGCAGCTGTGGAGCCTGTGGACAGTGAAGACGAGGAAGCAGAAGAAGAGGACATGGACAACAGGGACTCGGTGATCCTGCAATATTTCCAGTGAGACACAGGTAAGAATACAAACCTCCCTACTAAATGTACTTTAACACTACTACGTCACTACTGTCTGTCGTTTTCACCCAGTGTATGGTCACTGAGTTGTCACTTTCCCTTACGATTTCACAGATGTGGGTCCCACTGTGTGACATCTGCTTTTATTCCTCATGGACTAGAGCTGTGTGACATAGGTATGTTGACATTACCATTGAAAGAGCTTTTTGCCACAGTAATTGCTAATACACTATTCCAAAATCACAGACTGACTCCAGATTGTTTTGTGCTTCAAGGGTGTTTATTTAAGTGCAAAATATTGGAGAGGGTTGCAAAATGGTGAGGGGTGATGGTGGAGGAATGTCCATGGCAGAGTCCAGTCTATTAGTCTCACAGGTGCATTGCCCAAATGGGCATAAGAAGTGGAGCTGGGGCAGTTTAAGGATGGACAGGGTGACAAAGTGGGACAGAAGGATGACATTCAGGGTGGTCTAATTTCTTGGCGGAGGTCTTGGCATCGTTCTCTGTCTTTGTCCTGGATCTCAGGGACCGTTTGCGGGGTGGTTCTCCCTCTGCAGGGGGTGGGGTGCTGGTGTGGTGGTCCTGTGGCAGTGCCTCCTGTCCACTAGCGCCGGCTGAGGTGGTGGACAGTTCATCGTCCATGCTAGTGTCAGGGGCCCCTTGTTGTGCCACAGTGTCCCTCCTGGTGTTTAGTACTTCCTTCAGCACCCCTATGATGGTGCCCAGGGTGGAATTGATGGCTCTGAGTTCCTCCCTAAAGCCCAAATACTGTTCCTCCTGCAGGTGCTGGGTCCCCTGAAACTTGGCCAGTACCGTTGCCATTGTCTCCTGGGAGTGGTGGTAGGCTCCCATGATGGAGGAGAGGGCCTCGTGGAGAGTGGGTTCCCTGGGCCTGTCCTCCCCCTGTCGCACAGCAGCCCTCCCAGTTCCCCTGTGTTCCTGGGCCTCCGTCCCCTGTACCGTGTGCCCACTGCCCCCCAGGTCCCTGTTGTTGGGGTGGTGGGTTAGCCTGGGTTCCCTGTAGTGGTGGACACACTGCTGATTGATGTGTCCTGGGGACAGAGGTATGGGCCCAGTGGGTGCTGTGCTGGTGTTTCCAGAGGGGGGAAGCTCTGTAGTGGCCTGTGACTGTGTCAGGGGAACCGACTGTCCAGAGGTCCCCGATGGGCCGGGCTGGTCATCTAGATCCAGTTGGACAGAGCCGCTGTCATCACTGTGGGCCTCTTCTGTTGGTGGTGTGGACATGTGTGGACCCTCCTGTCCGGTGACATTGGGTAGGGGTCCTGCAGGGGTATAAAAAGGATGTTTATTACATCTGTGTGTGCCATGGTGTGCAATGGGTGGGTGACCGTGTACCCCAGTGCTTGTATTCCTGTTTGGGACCTTGTGTGATGATGGTTTAGGGGGGTGTATGGGTTTGTGCAGTGGGCATGCTTTGGTGATGGGTGTCCATGCTTTGGAGTTGCATGCAGGGCTTGGTGTTGGGATGTGTGGTTTGTGATGTTGGGACATTTGTGAGGAGTTGGAGTGATGGGGGTGAAGGTGGGGGTATGTGATGGCATGCAGGTAGGGTGGGGGATGTAATAGTTAAGATTTGACTTACCAGAGTCCATTCTGCCATCTACTCCTGCGAGGCCCTCAGGATGCAGAATCGCCAAGACCTGCTCCTCCCATGTTGTTAGTTGTGGGGGAGGAGGTGGGGGTCCTCCGCCAGTCTGCTGAACCGCAAGGTGGTGTCTTGAGACCACAGAACGCACCTTCCCCCGTAGGTCGTTCCACCTCTTCCTGATGTCATCCCAGTTTCTTGGGTGCTGTCCCACTGTATTGACCCTGTCCACTATTCTTCGCCGTAGCTCCATCTTCCTTGCAATCGAGGTGTGCTGCACTTGTGATCCGAATAGCTGTGGCTCTACCCGGATGATTTCCTCCACCATGATCCTGAGCTCCTCCTCCGAGAACCTGGGGTGTCTTTGCCGTGCCATGGGGTGGTGTGGGTGATGTGTGGGGTGGTGTGTGGTGATATATAGTGGTGTGAGGTGCGTGGAAGTTATGTGGGTGATGGTCTGGTGTGCCTGTGGATGCTAGTATTGTTGATGGTGGTGTCTCTCTCTGTGCTTCTTTCTCAATTGTTGTCGTAGGGGTTTGTGGGTGTGTGTTTTATATTGTATTGGGTGTGTGGGAGTGGTGTGTGTGTGTGTGTATCAGGTGTGTGTATTTTGAATTGTCCAATGTGGCTGTGTTTTGTATGTGTGTGTGTATTTTGAGCGCGGCGGTGTGTACCGCCAATGGAATACCATGGTTGAAAGACCACGTGGATTCGTGTGTCGTGATAGTGTGGGCGTATTTCTGTTGGCGTGATGGTGGAGGTTTTGTTTTTGCCAGTTTATCACTGACGTTTGGTGTGGCAGACTTGTGTGGATGTCTGAATTTTGGCGGATTCCGTGCTGTGGGTCATAATAGCTGTGGCGGATTTCCGCGGCGGTGTGTTGGCGGTCTTCTGCACGTGGTAAACGGCTTTTACCGCCAATGTTGTAATGAGGGCCAGAGTATCTTGGCTATGGATCAAATCAGTGAACCTGGAGGGTGCGGTGGGCAGGGCTGACATGTTATGTTTTTCCTTGTTTTGCAAGAATGGCTGTATTGTACAGATATAATCAATAAAATGTGGTATACAAAGTTTTCTGTGAAATGGTTGGAGTACACCTCTGACCCTCACACATAACACATAGGCCCTTATTACAACCCTGGTGGTCGGTGCGCGGCGTTAAAACCGCCAACAGGCCGGGGGTAAAAAAAATGGAATTATGACTGTGGCGGAAACCGCCAACATAGAGAGCCACTTTAACACTCCGACTGCCACGGCGGTAATAACAAACAGCATGGCGGTCACCGCCAACAGACAGGCGGAAGGCAGTGTACCGCTCACACTATTTTGACAGGCCAATCCGCCACCTTTTCCGGGGTGGATTCAACGCAAACAAAAACATGGCGGAAACAGGACTTGGAAGGGGAAGCACTCACCTCTACACAACCCACGAGGAACCAGGACGCCATGGAGCCTGAACTCCAAATACTCCCTGCGATTGTCTTCCTGCTCCTCTACCAGGAGCACGACCGACGGCGGCAACGAACACGGTGAGTACTGGACCTATGACACAGGGGAGGGGAGAGGGATAAGAGAGTTACACTCACACGCAACACGCAATACCCCCACCCTCACCCACAACAACACACAAAACCAATACATGCTGAAACATTACATTTACGCCTCCCAACCCCACTGGAAGAACGCAAGGACAAAAGGAAATGATTGTAACCATTGTAATCAATAAACATCCATTAGTCAAAAATATATATACACTATGAACAAATATCTACACCAAGAATCAAAGTCCAAGTCCTGCACCAATATAGTCCGTGGACCACTGGGCCCAAAATGCATGGGCAAGGCCCCCCAAGATACCTGATCGAAACGGAGAGAACACTGCAGGGGCATCAGATCAAAATAAAACAGGCACCTCAGAGGGAAGGGAAGGGGGGCACCTCAGCCGGATGAGTGCACGACGCCAGCTCCACGAGGGGGCTCCATGCCCATTGATGTATCCTGGGGAGTGCAAAGCCACAGTCTCTCAAGGGATGCCTTTCTCCACTGGTTCTGGAGGGGGCTTTGTGCCCAGAGTGCTTCATCCTGCCAAGGACTGAGGTAGTGGATGTGATACTCCACTGGTTCTGGAGGGGGCTTTGTGCCCAGAGTGCTTCATTCTGCCAAGGACAGAGGTAGTGGATGTGATACTCCACTGGTTCTGGAGGGGGCTTTGTGCCCCGAGTGCTTCATCCTGCCAAGGGCTGAGGTAGTGGATGTGATACTCCACTGGTTCTGGAGGGGGCTTGGTGCCCAGAGTGCTTCATCCTGCCAAGGATTGAGGTAGTAGATGTGACACTCCACTGACGGTGGTGCTACATACAAGCTGGCAGGCCCCTGGAACTGACCACCAACCTTGTACGAATGACCACTGAGGATGGCAGCCATGTCTGCGCTGGTGCCACTGGCTCAGGATGTGGCATGGCCGCTGGCGGCGGGCTCAGTAGCGGCGAAGCTTGCGGTGCTCATTGGGCAGCGGTGCTGGTGGGGGGCTCACTGACCTCGGTGCTGGCGACTGGGTCCTGAGCGGCGGTGCTGGTGGCGGGCTCACTGAGCTTGCTGCTGGCAGCAGTGTCCTGAGCGGTGGTGCTGGTGGGGGGCTCACTGAGCTTGCTGCTGGCAGTGGTGTCCTGAGCGGTGGTGCTAGTGGGGGGCACACTGAGCTTGCTGTTGGCGGCGGTGTCCTGAGAGGCGGTGCCGGTGGCGGTCTTGTCCGCCGTGCAGGTTGGTGGCGACATTGACTTGCCTTTCTTTTTCAGGCCCTTCCCCACCTTGGATGGTGGCGCTGCTGTCTTGCCACTCCCAACTGTTGTCCTGGCTGAGCCCTTGGTGGCAGGTGTTTTGGCCTTCTCCCTCCGGGATGTGGGCAACCTCTTCTGATTAGGAGGTGGGGGAATGTCCTTGGCCTCGCTCCTTGGGACACTGGCAGCCCTGCTGCTTGGCTTACTCCAGAATCCGGTTACTGCTGGCACCACTGTGCCAGGTGATGTGGGGGCTGAGGTGCTGGGTTGGGACCTGGAAAGGCAGGCCCTAGGGGACGGAAGGGGTGAGGGAAGTGAAGGGAAGAGGTCAAGGTTTGACAGGAAAAGTTTTTTAGACACACTGGGACAGGTAGATGGAGGGGGTTTGGGAGTGGAGGAAGAGGTAGTGGTTGTAGGAGGTGTTCGTTTGCTGACTTTGGGTGAAGGTGCATGGGCTAGAGGCTGTCGTGAGGTGGATGGCTGTTGGGTGGATGTGTGACTGCGTTTGTGTAGTTTGGGAGGAGGGCTCACAGACACACTGGGAGAGGACACGGGATGTGTGAATGGTAATGGGGTGGTGAGTGCACGTGAGCGGTGTGTGGTTATGGGTGTGCTGGTGATGGAGGTAGTGGCTGAGGATGTAGTGCATGCAGGTGTGAATGGAGACAGGGAGGGAGGAGGGAGACGTTGAGGAGGGGGACACAGTGGAGGCAGTGGATGTTGGCATGTGTGCATGGGTATGATGCTTCTGTGAGTGCCTGTGGGATGTGTGGTGCTTATGTTTGCCAGAGCTACACTTGTGTGTTGAGGTGTGTGCACGCTGGTCTGATGGTGTGCTTGGGATAGGCTGAGGTACTGGGGGTTGGGTCTGGGTGGAGGAAGTTGGAGGGGGGAGGTTGGACACAGGGACAATGGCTGCCCTTAGTGCTAGGGCCAGAGTCTGAAATGCTCTCTGTTGGGCTGCCTGGCCAGAATGAATGCCCTCCAGGTATGCATTTGTCTGTTGCAACTGCCTCTCTACACCCTGGATGGCATTCAGAATGGTAGACTGCCCAACAGTGAGGGATCTTAGGAGGTCAATGGCCTCCTCACTGAGGGCAGCAGGGCTGACTGGGGCAGGGCCTGAGGTGCCTGGGGCGAAGGAGATGCCCACCCTCCTGGGTGAGCGGCCACAGGGCACACGTTGAGGGGCTGCTGGGAGGGCGGTGCTGGGGGGGGGGGTGGTGGCTGTACCTGTAGATGCGGGGGGCACAGAGGGGCCCGCCACCGCAAGGGAGCTCCCATCAGAGGAGGAGTCGGTGTCGCTGGTCTCTGCTCCAGTCTCCGCCGTGGAGCTCCCCTCGCCCATTCGTCCCACTGGTAAATTCTGACTCTGTAGTGTCGCCCTCCAGGGCTATGTGTGATGCAGCTCCCTCCTGCTCCGGTGGCACAGCTCCTCTGCCTGATGATGCTAATGCACACAAGAACAGGGAGACCACAAAAAGGGGGGGAAAGAAAGTAGGAAGACATGTTCAGTGCATGCAATACCGCTACCGTTGGCGGACACTACAGACACAGCAGCCCTCTGCACTACGCCATGCACTTAGAGTTCCCTAATTCATCACAGGGACATGGGGTACTTGGCCTATGCCCGATTGCTGAACACATGGAAGTGACAGGAGCCTGACTAGGTGTAGATGGCTCTTACTACTGGTGGGGTTGGGGTGCGATTTAGCCTGCCTCACAAAGGGTCCTTGCCTACAAGGCTCGCCCTAGCCCAGGGGAACCCACAGCCCACCTCCCCCACCCAGACACCTCCAATGCGCGCAGAGTAAGATGGATGTGACTTTACCCCCCCCCCCCTTGTGGCTGCTGTGATGCCCTCAAGCGCCCATCGAACTCCGGATACGCCACCGCCAGGATCCGGAACATCAGGGGGGTCATGGTGTGACGGGCACCCCTCCCACGTTGGGAGGCCATCCCCAGCTGGGCCTCCACCGTCTTCTTGCTCCAGAGGCGAATGTCCTCCCATCTTTTACGGCAGTGGGTGCTCCGTCTCTGGTGGACCCCCAGGGCCCGGACGTCCTTGGCGATGGCACACCAAATATCCTTCTTCTGGTGGGCGCTGACCTAGAGGAATAGTACAGGGGAAAAGAAAAAACTTTAACCGTCTGGACCGTCACAGTCATTTGCCCACGTTCCCCCCCTTGCCCTGATGCACATACACTCACCGTCGGATCATGCAGGCCTCACCCCCCCCATCTCACATCCACACCACTCCAAACAGGCATTGCCCTTACAGCATGCTCACAGTGTACTCACCTGTTTGTCTGGAGGACCGTAGAGTAGCGTGTACTGGGGGAGGACCCCATCCACTAGTTTCTCGAACTCATCCGAAATGAAGGCAGGGGCCCTTTCCCCAGACACATGAGCCATCGTCGCTTCCAGACACAGGTCACAGCAGCACTTGCAGTGTAGGTCCTCTCCTGTCGAAGATCAGGTATCAAGTGAGTGAACAGAGAGAAAATGACGGCCACGTCCACGGCGGTGCGTACCGTCACCGCCGGCGTACATCATCATTGGCTCCTGGGACCCATAGGGTCCAATGTTAACCAATGCAGGATTGTGCCGCGGGCTTTGACCGCCTACCCCCACGGTGTAGAACGCCAGCGCAGTTACCTCATATCCCCTTGTCCCACATTACAGCTCAGGCAGCCGCCATTTTCAGGGGGCCACATGGCATTAATTCTAAATGCGTCACACATATCTAGGCCTTGCATACACACTAAGACAGGCACATAGGGGATTGACAAATGTGTGCAATAAAGATGTTATTTTTAGTACCTCAGTGTTGGCTGACCATCTGATCGCTGATTTCATCCATAAAGCACGTCCACTGGGGCAGGTGAGGAGATGGCGGCATCCTCTGGTGTACAGACTGCTGGTGGACCTGTCGACAAGGGAAGAGCGACATGTAATAGTCTCCTACCGACTTGATCCTGCCACAATCCAGGAACTGTGTGCCCAGACCTGATGTCAGCTATCCGTCATCCCACAGGGATACCCCCTCTAGTGCAGGTCCTGTCAGTACTCCATTTCCTGGCAAGTGGGTCTTTTCAAACAACAGTGGCCATAGCATGAGGGATGTCCCAGCCTTTGTTCTCAAACATGTTGTCCAGAGTGTTGTCTGCCCTGCTGAAACACATGCGCAGCTACATCGTTTTCCCTCAGGTGGAGGACTTGCCAACAGTGAAAGGTGACTTCTATGCCCTGGGACATATCCCCAACATCATAGGTGCCATTGATGGGACACGTGGCCTTGGTACCCCCCGCATTAGTGAACAGGTGTACAGAAACCGAAAGAGTTACCATTCTATGAATGTGCAGATGGTGTGTTTGGCTGACCAGTACATCTCCCATGTGAACAACAAGTTTCCTGGTTCACTGCATGACGTTTACATTCTAAGGAATAGCAGCAACCCTTATGTGGTGGGGCAACTCCAGAGGCACCGTGTGTGGCTAATAGGCGAGGAAAAGGACCCTATACCCTTTGAATAGTTGTCTGGGTCTGGGGTTGTCCCTAAGCGTTAGTGTGTGTCTAACAGTTGTCCCTCGACATTTGCAGGTGGCTCTGGGTACCCCAACCTGTCATGGCTACTGACCCCAGTGAGGAATCCCAGGACAAAGGCAGAGGAATGCTACAATGAGGCACATGGGCGAACTAGGAGGTTTATAGAGAGGACCTTCGGCCTCCTGAAGGCCAGGTTCCAGTGCCTCCATATGACAGGTGGTTCCCTATACTACTCACCAAAGAAGGTGTGCCAGATCATCGTGGCCTGCTGTATGCTGCACAACTTGGCTTTGCAACAACAGGTGCCTTTTCTGCAGGAGGATGGTCCAGAAGGAGGTATTGTGGCAGCTGTGGAGCCTGTGGACAGTGAAGAAGAGGAGGCGGAAGAAGAGGACATAGACAACACAAACACCGTGATCCAGCAATACTTCCAGTGAGACACAGGTAAGAAGACATCACTGCCTCCTACATCTGATAAAATTGTTCTACCTTGTAGGAGGCTGGCCTGGCTTGTAGTGGGTACCAAGGGGTACTTACACTCTGTGCCAGGTCCAGTTATCCCTTATTAGTGTAGAAGAGGTGTTTCTAGCAGCTTAGGCTGATAGAAGGTAGCTGTAGCAGAGCAGCTTAGGCTGAACTAGGAGACATGCAAAGCTCCTACTATACCACTGGTGTCATATGCACAATATCATAAGAAAACACAATACACAGATATACTAAAAATAAAGGTACTTTATTTTTATGACAATATGCCAAAAGTATCTCAGTGAGTACCCTCAGTATGAGGATAAGTTATATACACAAGATATATGTACACAAACCAAAATTATGCAGGTAATAGCAAGAAAAGTAATGCAAGCAGTGTAAAATTACAGTAGATTGCAATATGAGCACATAGGTATAAGGGCAACACAAACCATATACTCCAAAAGTGGAATGCGAACCACGAATGGACCCCAAACCTATGTGAGCTTATAGAGGGTCGCTGGGACTGTAAGAAAACTGTGAGGGTTAGAAAAATAGCCCACCCCAAGACCCTGAAAAGTAGGTGTAAAGTGCACCTATAACCCCCAGAGAGCACAGAAGTCATGATAGGGGGTTTCTACAAGGAAGACCAACACCAGCAAAGCAACCAAAGTGGATTTCCGGACCTGAGTACCTGTGGAACAAGGGGACCAAGTCCAAGAGTCGCGACAATGTCGAGAGTGGACAGATGCTCAGGAAATGCCAGCTGAGGGTGCAAAGAAGCTGCCACCATATGGTAGAAGCTGTGTATTCTGCAAGAACGAAGAGGGCTAGAAACTTTCCCTTTGGAGGATGGATGTCCCACGTCGTGAAGAAGCTTGCAGAGGTGTTCCCACGCAGAAAGACTGCAAACAAGCCTTGCTAGCAGCAAGGGTCGCGGTTAGGGTTTTTGGATGCTGCTGTGGCCCAGGAGGGACCAGGATGTCGCCACTTGGATGAGGAGACAGAGGGGGTGCCCATCAAGTCAGGGAGCCCTCACAGAAGCAGGCAGCACCTGCAGAAGTACCGGAACAGGCACTTGGAAGAGGGGTGAACCGGAGCTCACCCAAAGACACAAAAGGGAGTTCCACGACTCGGAGGACAACTCAGAAGGTTGTGCACTGCAGGTTAGAGTGTCGGGGACCCAGGCTTGGCTGTGCACGAAGGAAATCCTGGAAGAGTGCACAGGAGCCGGAGCAGCTGCAAATCACGTGGTACCCAGCAATGCAGTCTAGCGTGGGGAGGCAAGGACTTACCTCCACCAAACTTGGACTGAAGAGTCACTGGACTGTGGGAGTCACTTGGACAGAGTTGCTGAGTTCCAGGGACCACGCTCGTCGTGCTCAGAGGGGACCCAGAGGACCGGTGATGCAGTCTTTTGTTGCCTGTGGTTGCAGGGGGAAGATTCTGTCGTCCCACGGGAGATTTCTTCAGAGCTCCTGGGGCAGAGAGGAGGCAGGCTACCCCCAGAGCATGCACTACCAGGAAACAGTTGAGAAGGCGGCAGGAGAAGCGATACAAGGTTGCAGTAGTCGTCTTTGCTACTTTGTTGCGGTTTTGCAGGCGTCCTGAGCAGTCAGTTGTCAATCCTTTGGCAGAAGGTGAAGAGAGAGATGCAGAGGAACTCGGATGAGCACTTGCATTCGTTATCTAAAGAATTCCCCAAAGCAGAGAACCTAAATAGCCAGAAAAGGAGGTTTGGCTACCTAGGAAGGAGGATAGGCTAGTAACACAGGTAAGAGCCTGTCAGAAAGAGTCTCTGACGTCACCTGATGGCAGTGGCCACTCAGAGTAGTCCAGTGTGCCACCAACACCTCTGTTTCCAAGATGGCAGAGGTCTGGAGCACACTGGAGGAGCTCTGGGCACCTCCCCTGGGAGGTGCAGGTCAGGGGAGTGGTCACTCCCCTTTCCTTTGTCCAGTTTCGCGCCAGAGCAGGGCTGGGGGATCCCTGAACTGGTGTAGACTGGCTTATGCAGAGATGGGCACCATCTGTGCCCATCAAAGTATTTCCAGAGGCTGGGGTAGGCTACTCCTCCCCAGCCCTGACACCTTTTTCCAAAGGAAGAGTGTGTAACACCCTCTCTCTGAGGAAGTCCTTTGTTCTGCCTTCCTGGGCCAGGCCTGGCTGGACCCCAGGAGGGCAGAAACCTGTCTGAGGGGTTGGCAGCAGCTGCAGTGAAACCCCGGGAAAGGCAGTTTGGCAGTACCCGGGTCTGTGCTAGAGACTCGGGGGATCATGGAATTGTCTCCCCAATGCCAGAATGGCATTGGGGTGCCAATTCCATGATCTTAGACATGTTACATGGCCATGTTCGGAGTTACCATTGTGACGCTATACATAGGTAGTGACCTATGTATAGTGCACGCGTGAAATGGTGTCCCCGCACTCACAAAGTCCGGGGAATTTGCCCTGAACGATGTGGGGGCACCTTGGCTAGTGCCAGGGTGCCCACACACTAAGTAACTTAGCACCCAACCTTCACCATGTGAAGGTTAGACATATAGGTGACTTATAAGTTACTTAAGTGCAGTGGTAAATGGCTGTGAAATAACGTGGACGTTATTTCACTCAGGCTGCAGTGGCAGGCCTGTGTAAGAATTGTCAGAGCTCCCTATGGGTGGCAAAAGAAATGCTGCAGACCATAGGGATCTCCTGGAACTCCAATACCCTGGGTACCTCAGTACCATATACTAGGGAATTATAACGGTGTTCCAGTATGCCAATGTGAATTGGTGAAATTGGTCACTAGCCTGTTAGTGACAATTTAGAAAGCAGGGTGAGCATAACCACTGAGGTTCTGGTTAGCAGATCCTCAGTGAGACAGTTAGGCATCACACAGGGAACACATACATATAGGCCACAAACTTATGAGCACTGGGGTCCTGGCTAGCAGGGTCCCAGTGACACATAACAAACATACTGAAAACATAGGGGTTTCACTATGAACACTGGGCCCTGGCTAGCAGGATCCCAGTGAGACAGTGAAAACACCCTGACATATACTCACAAACAGGCCAAAAGTGGGGGTAACAAGGCTAGAAAGAGGCTACTTTCTCACATACCTCTCATCTGTCTGTCACTTTCAACCAGTTTATGGACCCTGATTTGTCACTTTCCCTTTCGATTTCACAGATGTGGGTCCCACTGTGTGACCTCTGCTATGTTACCTCATGGACTAGAGCTGTGTGACATAGGTATGTTGACAATAGAATGGACATTGCTATTTTCCTCAGTTATTGCAAATACGCATTAGTGAAAGCACAGACTGACTACACATTGTTTTGTGATTCAAGCGTGTTTATTTAAGTGCAAAATAGTGGATGGGGTTGTAAAATGGTCAGGGGTGATGGGTGAGGAATGTCCATGGCAGAGTCCAGTCTATTTGTCTCACAGGTGCATTGTCCAAAGGGACATAGGAAGTGGAGCTAGGGCAGTTTTAGGATGGACAGGGTGACAAAGTGGGACAGAAGGATGACAATCAGGGTGGTCTCAGTTCTTGGCGGGGTTCTTGGCATTGTTCTCTGTCTTTGTCCTGGATCTCAGGGACCGCTTGCGGGGTGGTTTTCCATCTGCCGGGGGTAGAGTGCTGGTGTTGTTTTCCTGTGGCGGTGCCTCCTGTCCACTAGCGCCGGCAGAGGTGGTGGGCAGTTCATCATCGAGGCTAGTGTCAGGGGCCCCTTGTTCTGCCACAGTGTCCCTCCTGGTGTTCACAAGGTTCTTCAGCACCCCTTCAATGGTGCCCAGGGTGGTGCTGATGGATTTGAGTTCCTCCCTGAACCCCAAATACTGTTCCTCCTGCAGCCGCTGGGTCTCCTGAAACTTGGTCAGTACCATTGCCATTGTCTCCTGGGAATGAAGGTACGCTCCCATGATGTTGGAGAGGGCCTCGTGGAGAGTGGGTTCCTGGGCCTGTCCTCCCCCTGTTGCACAGCAGACCTCCCAGTTCCCTGTTTTTCCTGGGCCTCTGTCCCCTGAACCGTGTGCCCACTGCCACTGCCCCCAGGTCCCTGCTGTTCTTTGGGAGGTGGGTTAGCCTAGGTTCCCTGTAGTGGTGGACACACTGCTGCTTGACGTGTCCTGGGGACAGAGGTATGGGCCCACTGGGTGGGTGCTGTGCTGGTGTTTCCTGAGGGGGGAGGATCTGTGGTGGCCTGTGACTGTGTGAGGGGAACCGACTGTCCCGAGGTCCCAGATAGGCCGGGCTGGTCATCTAGATCTAGTTGGACAGAGCTGCTGTCATCACTGTGGGCCTCTTCTGTGGGGGGAGTGGACATGTCTGGAGCCTCCTGTCCGGAGACGTTGGGTAGGGGTCCTGCAGGGGTGTAAAGGCATGATTATTGCATCTGTGTGTGCCATGGTGTGCAATGGGTGGGCTACCCTGTACCCCAGTGCTTACATTCTTGTGTAGGACCTTGTGTGGTAATTGTTTAGGGGTCTGTGTGGGTATCTGTAGTGGACGTGCTTTGGTGATGGGTGTCCATGCTTTGTTGTTGCATGCAGGGCTTGGTGTTGGGATGTGTGGTTTGTGATAGTGGGACATATGTGAGGAGTTGGAGTGATGGGGATGAGGGCGAGGGTGGGGGTATGTGATAGCAAATAATAACCAGAGGGATGGGGAGGAATTATGGTCCAGTGTATGCCCTCCCAAGTAATACGTCAATATATATAATACACTGTTCCAGCTAAGCAAGAGAAGAAGGATACACGGGGGGTCCTACATTTTAGGAGCAAGAAACCTCACACACTCATATGGGTGTCATGCTTCATCATCGGAGTTGCTCCTCGTCAGACCGGCACTGCAATGTCTGACGGGCACCGCCCCATATGGGGGGGCTCTTGCCGGAGATCTTTATAGTGATGATGCCACGACCCCAAGTGTAGGTATGAAAAATAGAAAATAGGAGATGAAAGTTAAGGATTAAAATCAGCTCTCAAAACCTAAATAGCGGGTAAATAATTTATTAGTCCAAATAAAGGATAGAGGCCAAGATTAAGAGATAGTCACAAGAGTGAAACAGAGGTAATGGTCAATCACTCTATAACACAAGGAAAACAGGGATGGAGAAATTTACAAACCACCCCTCTCAGAGGTCGACATGTTTCGCGTCTCTATGGTCCATACGGATCCAGCGACGCTTCTTCAGGACCTAATGACTATGTGTAATCTCCTAAATGTGAAATGTGTGGATCACTACCGTCTGAAATTATCAGTAAGACGTATCCAGTCACTTACACTAGTTCATGAAAGAAGGATGTATTATTCCTTACAGTCGCCCTGTAATTAAATAAACACAGGTCAAAAAGGGAAATGCATATTTACATAGCGAAGACGTCATCAATATCAATTAAGGAAGCGACGGTGTCAAAACAATGGTGCGGCACAGTGAGAGTGTCAACACGTGATACAAGCAGCATGCACATGGAAGTAAGCCAGCTTACCGTCCCCATTAGGGAGCGTGCTTCATGGGACCACACAGACCAGTGGTCAGGCGCAAAACTACTCTAAAGGTGGGGTACAAAAAGAAGAGAGGTAGTACAATTATTAAATAGTAAAGTGTCTAGGTCAAATGTATGGGAGAAACCTAGAGAAGTATTTATGCCCCAAGGACAAAATGTATAGCATGGTACTAATGTCGTTTGTCTCAAGCGTGAGCCAGCAATATTTTTCAAATTATAAACATCTAACTATATGGTAAGTAATCCGCTCAGCCATAGGTCTGACAGGGGTAGACTTATCCTATTTGATCACTTAGGAAAAAGCCCTATGGTATAGAGTCAGGCACCCAATATAGGTACGAATGGAAGCGATCCGTTCATTAGGTGTAAAAGGAATAAATTAGTAGACGTAGCTAAGCCTGTGGCTAAAACGAGTAATAATCGTTTAAACAGGGCCCAGCGTGGATAAGTAAATCATGCTCCCCTGAGGGATTGAAGAGTGCACACGTGGTTAATAAACAAAGTCGCTAATGCGAAGGGTTCGGCGCGGTAAAAATCTTATCAAAAGGCATAGGTCATCATAATCATAAAAGTCAGACAGTATTCGATGATGACTTACTTGATAATATCGCCGCCAGGGTGGGTGACCTACCCGGGTCTGTGTTCCCGAATGAGTGTGGAACACCGGGGTACGCTCGAATGAAAACCCGCGACCCGGAAGTACTTTGCACGTAACCAGGGAACACTGCTGAGTCACCGTGAATAGTATTGGCCGAGATCCAGCATTAAAAAAACGAAAAGCAAAGAAGGACTCGGTCTTAGAGAGCCCTTAGAATGGAAACAAAGAAAGGACTACGAGCATTACAGAGTCGATGGATCAGCATACGATTAAAGCGCCCCAATCATACTTTCTATTGACAGTTACTGTCCATAATGTAGAGATGGAGTACATATGGTAAGTGATGAATAAGAACAGGTAGACATGAAAAATTATTTTCTTTTATCATAACAGAGAGGGTCAAGATCAAGCAAATGCTTGAGAGCATATTTGTGTAGTATCAGTATAAAAAAATGGATTAATGGGCCTAACTGGTCCATGGGATGTCATCATTAAGTCCATTTATATTGGTGCGTAATTTAAACACCCACCGTTTTTCTAGTTCGAAAAGTGAACTGGTATTGTTGTGTGGGCTCGTCTGAAGAACAACCCACCACATATCATCTGGGCTATGTTTAACGTCTAAGAAGTGAATGCTCAATTTGGTGGTAGTACGACCGCATCTAATGTTGCTGCGATGTTCGTTGATTTGCAGTTTCACTGCTCGTGTGGTCATCCCCACTTAGTGTAGCCCACACAGGCATGTGATCAAATATACACAATTCCGAGTATTGCAGTTAGTATGTTTGAACAGGTGCCATGTACCTACTGTATTGGTTCGAGATCGAGGGACTTTAAACGTTTTGTTAAGGAACATGCGTTACAGTTGCCACACGGGAAATGTCCGGCAACAGGAGGAATGTCCCAAAGGGACTTCGTCTAGACGGTGGGGTGGCAGGACGGGGTCTCGTATGGACTAGTAGGTCTTTAATTTTAGTGGTTTGTTTGAAAGCAAAGAGTGGTTTAGGAATCTATTCCCCTCCGCTACACAATATAGACCATCTCTTATTCACAACTTTCTTCATGGAATTAGACAGAGGGGTGAATGTGGAAACACAGGTTAGTTTGTTATCCGAAGTCCGTAAAGTAGTAGATAGCAGAGTGTCTCTATTGCAAGACCTCGCCCGCTTATAAGCTGCTTTGACCACTGGGCTTGGGTAGTGGCGGTTGCTGAGTTTGGTGGACAAGTCGCTTGCTTGAGATTTAAATGTATGCGTACTACTGCAATTGTGTCGTAATCGGAGAAACTGACCGTAGGTTAGATTATCTCTTAGTGCTTTTGGATGATGGCTCTCATATAGCAAAAGACTGTTGCGATTAGTGTTTTTTTGGTAGGTGCAAGTGTATAATTTGCCACCCTCTATGCTGATCAGTAAGTCCAGGAAATGTATCTGTGTACTAGATACAGAAGAAGTGAAGTTCAAAAAAGGATCCAATGTATTGACCCAGGTTGTAAATTGGTCGACCTCAGCATGGGTGCCTTGCCACACTATCAGGATGCTGTCAATATATCTACGCCACAGATTGATGTTGCCATGAAAAGGATTCAAATTCAGCAACATGAACCATGATTCAAAGTCAAACATGTAGAGACAAGCGAGACTCGGGGCAAAAGTACTACCCATCGATGTCCCGCGGATCTGGTGGAAAAGTAGGTCCTCAAATTGAAAAAAATTCTCTTTCAAAGCTAGGGCAGCACAGTGCATAATGAAATGAACCTCATCGATGCAGTGCGAAGTATTGGCATTCGAAAAAGAAGTATTAAGTGACATCACTTCTTTACAACCTAAACAATGCTTTCTCAATACTTCCAATGCTGAAAAAACTGCCCTTAAGACTTTGGCATCTGACGCTAATATTGTTATCAAACCAGCAGATAAAGGTGGGGCCATAGTCGTGATAAACTCGACTGACTACAGACAGTAGTGTCTGCGTCTACTTGGGGATTCCACCTACTATACCCAGATCAGTATTAACCCTACTGAGAGATTACAAGCTGAAATACGTGGGATGATAGAGGAGGCCCTAAGTAATTCATGGATCTCGCATAGAGAAGCAGAATTTTTGGACACAGTGAATCCTCGTACCCCCTACTTCTACTGCCTCCCCAAAATTCACAAAGGCAGATTGCCTCCACCAGGTCGTCTAGTTGTCTCTGGGATAGGCTCAGTCCTTGAACCGTTGTCGGTTTTCTGTGACTATTTTCTTCAACCTATTGTCCTGGAATCTGCCACTTATCTCAAAGACACAAAAGATGTCTTCAATTTGATAGACACTATTAACTCTACGGTTCACGTTCATACTTTAATTACCCTAGATGTCGAGGCATTGTACACTAGCATTCTGCAAGAGGCCACATTGCAAGTAATCGAAACTGCTCTTCTGTCTAGTAATCAGTCACTCACCACCCCGTTTCATTTCATTATGCACTGTGCTGCCCTAGCTTTGAAAGATCATTTTTTTCAATTTGAGGACCTACTTTTCCACCAGATCCGCGGGACATCGATGGGTAGTACTTTTGCCCCGAGTCTCGCTTGTCTCTACATGTTTGACTTTGAATCACGGTTCATATTGCCGAATTTGAATCCTTTTCACTGCAACATCAAACTATGGCGTAGATATATTGACGACGTCCTGATAGTGTGGCAAGGCACCCTTGCTGAGGTCGACCAATTTACAACCTGGGTCAATACCTTGGATCCTTTTTTGAACTTAACTTCTTCTGTATCTAGTACACAGATACCTTTCCTGGACCTACTGATCAGCATAGAGGGTGGCAAATTATACACTTGCACCTACCAAAAAAACCACTGATCGCAACAGTCTTTTGCTATATGAGAGCCATCATCCAAAAGCACTAAGAGATAATCTACCCTACGGTCAGTTTCTCTGATTACAACGCAATTGCAGTAGTACGCATACATTTAAATCTCAAGCAAGCAACTTGTCCACCAAACTCAGCAACCGCCACTACCCAAGCCCAGTGGTCAAAGCAGCTTATAAGCGGGCGAGGTCTTGCAATAGAGACACTCTGCTATCTACTACTTTACGGACTTCGGATACCAAGCTAACCTGTGTTTCCACCTTCACCCCTCTAATTCCAGTAAGAAAGTTGTGAATAAGAGATGGTCTATATTATGCAGCGGAGGGGAAAAGATTCCTAAACCACTCTTTGCTTTCAAACGAACCACTAATACTAAAGAGCTACTAGTCCATACGAGACAGAAGTCCCTTTGGGACATTCCTCCTGTTGCCGGACATTTCCCGTGTGGCAACTGTAACGCATGTGCCTTAACAGAACGTTTAAAGTCCCTCGATCTCGAACCAATAGGTACATGGCACCTGTTCAAACATACTAACTGCAATACTCGGAATTGTGTATATTTGATCTCATGCCCGTGTGGGCTACACTACATGGGGATGACCACACGAGCAGTGAAACTGCGAATCAACGAACATCGCAGCAACATTAGATGCGGTTGTACTACCACCAAATTGAGCATTCACTTCTTAGACGTTACACATAGTCCAGATGATATGTGTTGGGTTGTTCTTCAGACGAGCCCACACAACAATACCAGTTCACTTTTCGAACTAGAACAATGGTGGGTGTTTAAATTACGCACCAATATAAATGGACTTAATGCTGACATCCCATGGACCAGTTTGGCCCATTAATCAATTTTTTTATACTGATGCTACACAAATATGCTCTCAAGCATTTGCTTGATCTTGACCCTCTCTGTTATGATAAAAGAAAATAATTTTTCGTGTCTACCTGTTCTTATTCATCACTTACCATATGTACTCCATCTCTACATTATGGACAGTAACTGTCAATAGAACGTATGATTGGGGCGCTTTAATCGTATTCTGATCCATGGACTCCGTAATGCTCGTAGTCCTTTCTTTGTTTACATTCTAAGGGCTCTCTAAGACCAAGTCCTTCTTTGCTTTTCGTTTTTTTGAATGCTGGATCTCGGCCAATACTATTCCCGGTGACTCAGCAGTGTTCCCTGGTTACGTGCGAAGTACTTCCGGGTCACGGATTTTCATTCGAGCGTACCACAGTGTTCCACACTCATTCGGGAACACTGACCCGGGTAGGTCACCCACCCTGGCGGCGATATTATCAAGTAAGTCATCATCGAATACTGCCTGACTTTTATGATTATGATGACCTACGCCTTTTGATAAGATTTTTACCACGCCGAACCCTTCGCATTAGCGACTTTGTTTTTTAACCACATGCGCACTCTTCAATCCCTCAGGGGAGCATGATTTACTTATTCATGCTGGGCCCTGTTTAAACGATTATTACTCGTTTTAGCCACAGCCTTAGCTACGTCTACTAATTTATTCCTTTTACACATAATGAACGGATCGCTTCCATTCGTACCTACATTGGGTGCCTGACTCTATACCATAGGACTTTTTCCTAAGTGATCAAATAGGATAAGTCTACGCCTGTCAGACCTATGGCTGAGCGGATTACTTACCATATAGTTAGATGTTTATAATTTGAAAAATATTGCTGGCTCACGCTTGAGACAAACAACATTAGTACCATGCTATACATTTTGTCCTTGGGGCATAAATACTTCTCTAGGTTTCTCCCATACATTTGACCTAGACACTTTACTATTTAATAATTGTACTACCTCTCTTCTTTTTGTACCCCACCTTTAGAGTAGTTTTGCGCCTGACCACTGGTCTGTGTGGTCCCATGAACCACGCTCCCTAATGGGGACGGTAAGCTGGCTTACTTCCATGTGCATGCTGCTTGTATCACGTGTTGACACTCTCACTGTGCCGCACCATTGTTTTGACACCGTCGCTTCCTTAATTGATATTGATGACGTCTTCGCTATGTAAATATGAATTTCCCTTGTTTGACCTGTGTTTATTTAATTACAGGGCGACTGTTAGGAATAATACATCCTTCTTTCATGAACTAGTGTAAGTGACTGGATACGTCCTACTGATAATTTCAGACGGTAGTGATCCACACATTTCACATTTAGGAGATTACACAGTCATTAGGTCCTGAAGAAGCGTCGCTGGATCCGTATGGACCATAGAGACGCGAAACATGTCGACCTCTGAGAGGGATGGTTTGTAAATTTCTCCATCCCTGTTTTCCTTGTGTTATAGAGTGATTGACCATTACCTCTATTTCACTCTTGTGACTATCTTTTAATCTTGGCCTCTATCCTTTATTTGGACTAATAAATTATTTACCCGCTATTTAGGTTTTGAGAGCCAATTTTAATCCTTAACTTTCATCTCCTATTTTCTATTTTTCATACCTACACTTGGGGTCGTGGCATCATCACTATAAAGATCTCCGGCAAAGAGCCCCCCCATATGGGGCGGTGCCCGTCAGACATTGCAGTGCCGGTCTGACGAGGAGCAACTCCGATGATGAAGCATGACACCTATATGGGTGTGTGAGGTTTCTTGCTCCTAAAATGTAGGACCCCCGTGTATCCTTCTTCTCTTGGTATGTGATAGCATGCAGATATGGTGGGGGATGAAGTAGTTAAAACTTTGACTTACCAGAGTCCATTCCTCCAGCTACTCCTGCGTGGCCCTCAGGATGCAGTATGGCTAAGACCTGCTCCTCCCATGTTGTTCGTTGTGGGGTAGGAGGTGGGGTTCCGCCGCCAGTCCTTTGAACCGCAATGTGGTGTCTTGATACCATGGAACGCACCTTCCCCCGTAGGTCGTTCCACTTCTTCCTGATGTCATCCCGTGTTCTTAGGTGCTGTCCAACTGCGTAGCTCCATCTTCCTAGCTATGGAGGTATGCTGCACCTGTGATCCGAATAGCTGTGGCTCTACCCGGATGATTTCCTCCACCATGACCCTGAGCTCTTCCTCAGAAAACCTGGGGTGTCTTTGCAGTGCCATGGTGTGGTGTGGGGTGATGTTTAGGGGTCTCTGGTGTTTCGTGCGTGGAAGGTGTATGAGTGATGGTGTTGTGTGCCTCTGTATGCTGGTGTGGTCTTTGCTTTGCTGTCTCTCTGCTTCTCAAAAAAGTTTGGTTGTAAGGGTTTGTGGGTAATGTGGGTGTGTGTTTTATATTGTATTGGGTGTGTGGGAGTGGTGTGTGTATGTGTATCATGTGTGTGTATTTTGAAATGTCCAATGTGGTTGTGTTTTGTAAATGTGTGTGTATTTTGAGCGCGGCAGTGTGTACTGCCAATGGAATACCGCAGTTGAAAGACTGCTGCGTGGATTCGTGGGTCGTGATAGTGTGGCCGTATTCCTGTTGGCGTGACGGTGGAGGTCTTGTTATTGCCAGTTTATCACTGACCTTTGGTGTGGCGGACATGTGTGGGTGTCTAGATTTTGGCGGATTCTGAGTTGTGGTTTGTAATAGCTGTGGCGGAATTCCGCGGCCGCGGCAGTGTTTTGGCGGTCTTCTGCACGGCGGTAAGCGGGATTTACCGCCAATGTTGTTTTGAGGGCCATAATGTTTTCCCACATAGGCCATGCATTACCAGTTATGCCTTATAGCCAGTGACCAAGAAGTGCTTGGGAGCTTTATTAGGGTATGAAGCAGTATACAAATATTGTGAAAAAAGCTCAATTCTGGACCAGTGCTTCTTCCTGTCGTTGTCCAACTATATCTAAGCTGTGAAGTCAAGGTTGTTTTGTGGATTCCTGGTCAGACAGACCTCTCTCTAGATTTCCCATGCCATGGAGAACAAAGAAACGGGGAAGAGCCGGATTCACTGGAGCAGGGCAAACTCAATCTGACAAGAGGGATTGGTTGGCAGCCTTCTACCCATTCACCAGCTAGACATCGCTTCACAAGAGGGGACTTGTAACAGTGTGTGGGGTACACACTTCCACCATGGACTAACACAGCCTGCTGAAGGAGGCCACCATCTTGTGCAGCACTGACCAGGTTCTAATAGGCTAATTGTTTACCTAGTACCAGTAAACCATCCACATACTCTGCCACCATGCAGGAGACCAAAGGTATGGGTATTCACAAGGGTTACTTGCACTTGTGAATAATTTACATGTAGTAAGCTTACCACCACACATGGGGACAGATGTACAAAGCCTGTTTGCATTTCTAAATGGTCCAAATCAGTATTTCGGTCTGTTGAGAAATGCAAACGGGGCTTTGCTAATGTATAAAGCCCTTTAAGAAATCACAAATTTTGATTTCTACCCTTTAGAAATCGCAGTTTGTGATTCCCAGAGTAGGAAATGCCAGTAGGGATTTCCTATTTACATTTCCTATTCTTATAGGCGTTTTGGACATTTTTGGAGATGCAATTACTACCGACTTGTGGTAACCAGGTGCAATTTTAAAAAAAGCACCTGAGCCATATGTGTGCTCTATCGGTGCACCCATATTTTTGGGGTGCACCAAGGAGGGCCTTTTTCCCTTTGCCATCCCTGATGTTGCATTTCCTAAATAGCGATTTCTTGATAAGAAATCGCTATTTAGGAAATGCAAAACTGGCCCATTAAATAAAATGCAATTGGATTTCCTAATACTGATTTCTTAATAGCGATTCGTACTTTGTAGGAATCACTATTAGGAAATTGGTATCTTTGTACGTAGCATTTGGCATTTCTTAAATAGCGATTTCTACGAAGTCGTATTTTCAGAAATGCAAAATTGCATTTACGTACATCTGGCCCATGGCTGCAGCACACTCCCATAGAAAACATTGGAAGTAAGGGCTTAAAATAACACCCTAGATGAAGTATTGTTAAATTGAATTACATTATTTAAAAAGATAAAAATATAAATATAATCTAATGCAAAAAAATAAAAAAAATAGCTCAGCTACCCCCACCCCCACCCCCCTAGGGCCAGAGCACATTCCATTTGTGACCTGTTAGCCGGCGGTGGGCCAACAGCGCTACCTGCTGGCGCTGATGCCGGACAAGCCAGGTGGGAAGAGGCGGTGGCTCCTGGTGCACTACAGTAGGGCCCAAGAGGTGAGACTATCAGTGTCGTTCTGCGCCACCTTAGAGTTTGGGGGGATGCCTGATTTGGACCTGATAGCCTGGCAGTGGGCTCTGCCTGCTGGAACAGCCACTGAACAGTCCGCACGAAGAGGAGCAGCAGGCCCCCGACTGTAGGAGGCTGGACTGGCTTGTAGTGAGTACCAAGGGGTACTTGCACCTTGCACCAGGCCCAGTTATCCCTTATTAGTGTATAGGGTGTCTAGCAGCTTAGGCTGATAGATAATGGTAGCTTAGCAGAGCAGCTTAGGCTGAACTAGGAGACGTGTGAAGCTACTACAGTACCACCTAGTGTCATATGCACAATATCATAAGAAAACACAATACACAGTTATACTAAAAATAAAGGTACTTTATTTTTATGACAATATGCCAAAGTATCTTAGAGTGTATCCTCAGTGAGAGGATAGGAAATATACACAAGATATATATACACAATAGCAAAAATATGCAGTATAGTCTTAGAAAACAGTGCAAACAATGTATAGTTACAATAGGATGCAATGGGGAAACATAGGGATAGGGGCAACACAAACCATATACTCCAGAAGTGGAATGCGAACCACGAATGGACCCCAAACCTATGTGACCTTGTAGAGGGTCGCTGGGACTATTAGAAAATAGTGAGAGTTAGCAAAATAACCCTCCCCAAGACCCTGAAAAGTGAGTGCAAAGTGCACTAAAGTTCCCCTAAGGACAAAATAGTCGTGTTAGAGGGAAAATGCAAGGAAAACACAAATCAGCAATGCAACAACGATGGATTCCTGACTGAGGGTACCTGTGGAACAAGGGGACCAAGTCCAAAAGTCACAAGCAACTCGGAGATGGGCAGATGCCCAAGAAATGCCAGCGGTTGGTGCAAAGAAGCTCTTACTAGGCTGAAGAACTGTGAATACTGCAGGAACGACAAGGGCTAGAGACTTCCCCTTTGGAGGATGGATCCCCCACGCCTTGGAGAGTCGTGCAGAAGTGTTTTCCCGCCGGATGGACGCCAACAAGCCTTGCTACACGCAAATCGTGCGTTTGGCGTTTTTGGACGCTGCTGGGGCCCAGGAGGGACCAGGAGGTCGCAAATTGGACCTGCAGAGAGAGGGGACGTCGAGCAAGACAAAGAGCCCTCACTGAAGCAGGTAGCACCCGGAGAAGTGCCAGAAACAGGCACTACGAGGATGCGTGAAACGGTGCTCGCCGAAGTTGCACAAAGGAGTCCCACGTCGCCGGAGACCAACTTAGAAAGTCGTGCAATGCAGGTTAGAGTGCCGTGGACCCAGGCTTGGCTGTGCACGAAGGATTTCCGCCGGAAGTGCACAGGGGCCGGAGTAGCTTGCAAAGTCGCGGTTCCCAGCAATGCAGCCCAGCGAGGTGAGGCAAGGACTTACCTCCACCAAACTTGGGCTGAAGAGTCACTGGACTGTGGGGGTCACTTGGACGGTGTCGCTGGATTCGAGGGACCTCGCTCGTCGTGCTGAGAGGAGACCCAAGGGACCGGTAATGCAGCTTTTTGGTGCCTGCGGTTGCAGGGGGAAGATTCCGTCGACCCACGGGAGATTTCTTCGGAGCTTCTGGTGCAGAGAGGAGGCAGACTACCCCCACAGCATGCACAAGCAGGAAAACAGTCGAGAAGGCGGCAGGATCAGCGTTACAGAGTTGCAGTAGTCGTCTTTGCTACTATGTTGCAGGTTTGCAGGCTTCCAGCGCGGTCAGCGGTCGATTCCTTATCAGAAAGTGAAGAGGGAGATGCAGAGGAACTCGGCTGAGCTCATGCATTCGTTATCTAAAGTTTCCCCAGAGACAGAGACCCTAAATAGCCAGAAAAGAGGGTTTGGCTACCTAGGAGAGAGGAAAGGCTACTAACACCTGAAGGAGCCTATCAGCAGGAGTCTCTGACGTCACCTGGTGGCACTGGCCACTCAGAGCAGTCCAGTGTGCCAGCAGCACCTCTGTTTCCAAGATGGCAGAGGTCTGGAGCACACTGGAGGAGCTCTGGACACCTCCCAGGGGAGGTGCAGGTCAGGTGAGTGGTCACTCCCCTTTCCTTTGTCCAGTTTCGCGCCAGAGCAGGGGCTAAGGGGTCCCTGAACCGGTATAGACTGGCTTATGCAGAATTGGGCACATCTGTGCCCAACAAAGCATTTCCAGAGGCTGGGGGAGGCTACTCCTCCCCTGCCTTCACACCATTTTCCAAAGGGAGAGGGTGTCACACCCTCTCTCAGAGGAAGTTCTTTGTTCTGCCATCCTGGGCCAGGCCTGGCTGGACCCCAGGAGGGCAGCTGCCTGTCTGAGGGGTTGGCAGCAGCAGCAGCTGCAGTGAAACCCCAGGAAGGGCAGTCTGGCAGTACCAGGGTCTGTGCTACAGACCACTGGGATCATGGAATTGTACCAACAATGCCAGGATGGCATAGAGGGGGCAATTCCATGATCATAGACATGTTACATGGCCATATTCGGAGTTACCATGGTGAAGCTACATATAGGTAGTGACCTATATGTAGTGCACGCGTGTAATGGTGTCCCCGCACTCACAAAGTTCAGTGAATTGGCTCTGAACAATGTGGGGGCACCTTGGCTAGTGCCAGGGTGCCCTCACACTAAGTAACTTTGCACCTAACCTTTACCAGGTAAAGGTTAGACATATAGGTGACTTATAAGTTACTTAAGTGCAGTGTAAAATGGCTGTGAAATAACGTGGACGTTATTTCACTCAGGCTGCAGTGGCAGGCCTGTGTAAGAATTGTCAGAGCTCCCTATGGGTGGCAAAAGAAATGCTGCAGCCCATAGGGATCTCCTGGAACCCCAATACCCTGGGTACCTTAGTACCATATACTAGGGAATTATAAGGGTGTTCCAGTAAGCCAATGTGAATTGGTAAAATTGGTCACTAGCCTGTTAGTGACAATTTAAAAGTAATGAGAGAGCATAACCACTGAGGTTCTGGTTAGCAGAGCCTCAGTGAGACAGTTAGGCACCACACAGGGAACATATACATGCACACCTATGAGCACTGGGGCCCTGGGTGACAGGGTCCCAGTGACACATACATATAGGCCACAAACCTATGAGCTCTGGGGTCCTGACCAGCAGGATCCCAGTGACACATAACAAACATACTGAAAACATAGTGTTTTCACTATGAGCACTGAGGCCTGGCTATCAGGATCCCAGTGAGACAGTGAAAACAGTGACAAACACCCTGACATACACTCACAAACAGGCCAAAAGTGGGGGTAACAAGGCTAGAAAGAGGCTACCTTCTCACACAACCCCCCCCCAAACGAAGGACAATAAGGCTAACCTTGGCCAGTTGAGACTTTATTGTCTAAGTGGTGATAAGTAGAGAGTAGCTCTGCAATAGACTGGTTACTCCCTTTTTCATCCACTATATGGTTACTTCCCTGTGGGGATGTAAACCACCCTGTTTGAAGTTTTTTAGCTAAGCAACAATGTGAAGATGTATTTTCAGAGTTTCTATCAGTAAGTTTTAGTTTAGAGCAGTGGGAATTGTCCACTGAACCTATTTGTAGTGATGGAAATGCCAGACAGGGATGCTGTCTCAGAAAAGCCATAGCTGGGCAAAAACTTTGTCCATATGGCTGGAAGAGAGAACAGGGATGCTGTTTCTCTTGGGTTGGAGCAGGGCAGGGATGCTGTCCTATCAGCTCCATACTAGGGCAGGGATGCTGTCCTAAATGTTGTGAGGCAGTGCAGAGTTTCTGCACTAAAGTTTCTCTGGGAGGGTTGGAGGGATGCTCCATGTTAACTAAAATGGTGTTCTTTTTCTCACCAATGTTAGTTATCCCACAGAGAGGTACTTCCACCTCAGGGAGTACAGTTTTGCTAACTGATGATTCCCTTGGAACAGGTGCCACCCCAGGAGAGGTTTCTCCCACCACAGGAATAGTATCCTGAATGGTAGGGTGGTTAGGGGATACTGTGATACCCTTTTTACCTGTTGATGGAGAGGGATCCTGAGTTTTCAGGCCTTCTCTCCTTTGCTTTTTCATTTCACTTGAAATGAGAGGGAACAATTCCTCAGGGATGCCCAGCATGGCTGCATGGGCATAAAACTCTACATCAGCCCAACCTGAGGCCTCTAGGTCATTACCTAAGAGACAGTCTACAGGTAAGCTAGGTGATACCACCACCTGCTTAGGGCCAGTAACTCCACCCCAACTAAACTGAATTATAGCTAAGGGAAGAAACTTAGTGGAGTTATGGACATCAATAATCTTATACTGTTGTCCAATGATGTGTTGATCAGGGTGCACTAGGTTTTCAGTCACCAAAGTGAAACTGGCACCTGTGTCCCTGTAGGCCAAGGCCTCAACACCATTTATTGAAACTGTCTGCCTGTACTTATCCATTGTAAGGGGACAAGCAGCCAGTGTGGCAAGGCCAATGCCACTAGGTGTGACAGAAACTGTCTTGGGACTGATGACATCAGTTTCCACTATGGACCCATAAGTGAACCCAACTACACCCTTTGCTTGACTGTTGCCAGCAGTCCCACCACTAGTACCACTACTGCTAGGGGCACTAGAGCTTGATGTATTAGTGGTGGTAGGCTCAGGGGGTTTACCTGGACAGGACTTATCCCCTGGCCTATGGCCTCTATTTTTACACACAAAGCACCAAGGCTTTTTAATGTGTGCAGGTTGGGAAGAAGAGGAAGAATTTGTTTTATCCCCACCCTCTGAAGAGTGTTTAAGATTTGAAGTGGGATCTTTGGTTTTACCCTTATCCCCATGCTTATCTTGAGATTTTTCACCATCTTTCTTCTTATTGCCATCTTTGTCACCCCCTGTATGAACTTTTCTGTTCACCCTTGTTCTGACCCATTTGTCTGCCTTCTTTCCCAATTCTTGGGGAGAGGTCAGATCAGAGTCTACCAGGTACTGGTGCAACAAATCAGACACACAATTATTAAGTATATGCTCTCTCAGGATTGTGTTATACAGGCTTTCATAATCAGTAACTTTACTGCCATGTAACCACCCCTCCAAGGCCTTCACTGAATGGTCAATGAAATCAACCCAGTCTTGTGAAGACTCCTTTTTGGTCTCTCTGAACTTTATCCTGTACTGTTCAGTGGTTAAGCCATAACCATCCAGGAGTGCATTCTTAAGAACTGTAAAATTATTGGCATCATTTTCTTTCACAGTAAGGAGCCTATCCCTACCTTTTCCACTAAATGATAGCCATAGGATAGCAGCCCACTGCCTTTGAGGGACATCCTGTACAGCACAGGCCCTCTCAAGTGCAGCAAACCACTTGTTAATGTCATCCCCCTCCTTATAAGGGGGAACTATCTTGTGCAGATTCCTGGAATCATGCTCTTTTGCAGGATGACTATGGGGAATACTGCTGCTGCCACCATGGGTATCTAAACCCAACTTCTGTCTTTCCCTCTCTATTTCTAAAGACTGTCTATCCAAATCCAGCTGTTGCTTCTTGAGCTTCAGTCTGGTTTGTTCCACTCTCAATCTATTGAGCTCCCTTTCTAACAATCTGTCATCAGGGTGGGTGGGAGGGACATTTCTAGATACAGAGGTATGATGGGAATGAACAGAAGGAGACCTGTCCCTTACAGAGGGCACCCTAACAGCTTGGCTACCAGTATAATGTGAGAGCACACCATTAGTATGGTGTGATTCAACCTCTGTACCAACTATGCTAGACTGTCTAGTAATGGGCAGGCTGAGAAGTTTCTTTCCTGAACCTTTTCCTGGGGGAGTCCCTGGATCAGATTGAGAACCATTAGATACTTTTTCTACAGATTGGGCACTTATGGCCTTATCCTGTACTCTAAGCATATTAATTAACAGTTCTAAGGAAGGATTCTTCCCTACACTCAAACCTCTCTCTATGCAGAGACTCCTTGCTCCTTTCCAGCTAAGGTGATCATATGCAAGTTTGGACAGTTCAACATTTTTTCCTGTGCCAGACATTTTTTAGAGAGAGTTAAAGTGATAGAAAAAGAGAAAAAAAGTTTTCAGAACTTTTTGGAAAGACAGAAAAACTTTTTAAACTTTTAAGAACTTTTTGAAAGTTTAGAAGTACTTTTCAGCACTTTAGAAAAGAGTGAAAAGAGGAAATGCAAAACTTTTTGGCTATGTGTATATACACTGACCTTGTTTTGTATATTTTTCTCTTATGAAAAGTACAATGACAAGAGTGGTAAGTAGTCTCAAGCACTTATCCCACCACTGCACAACCAATGTAGGAGGCTGGACTGGCTTGTAGTGAGTACCAAGGGGTACTTGCACCTTGCACCAGGCCCAGTTATCCCTTATTAGTGTATAGGGTGTCTAGCAGCTTAGGCTGATAGATAATGGTAGCTTAGCAGAGCAGCTTAGGCTGAACTAGGAGACGTGTGAAGCTACTACAGTACCACCTAGTGTCATATGCACAATATCATAAGAAAACACAATACACAGTTATACTAAAAATAAAGGTACTTTATTTTTATGACAATATGCCAAAGTATCTTAGAGTGTATCCTCAGTGAGAGGATAGGAAATATACACAAGATATATATACACAATAGCAAAAATATGCAGTATAGTCTTAGAAAACAGTGCAAACAATGTATAGTTACAATAGGATGCAATGGGGAAACATAGGGATAGGGGCAACACAAACCATATACTCCAGAAGTGGAATGCGAACCACGAATGGACCCCAAACCTATGTGACCTTGTAGAGGGTCGCTGGGACTATTAGAAAATAGTGAGAGTTAGCAAAATAACCCTCCCCAAGACCCTGAAAAGTGAATGCAAAGTGCACTAAAGTTCCCCTAAGGACAAAATAGTCGTGTTAGAGGGAAAATGCAAGGAAAACACAAATCAGCAATGCAACAACGATGGATTCCTGACTGAGGGTACCTGTGGAACAAGGGGACCAAGTCCAAAAGTCACAAGCAACTCGGAGATGGGCAGATGCCCAAGAAATGCCAGCGGTTGGTGCAAAGAAGCTCTTACTAGGCTGAAGAACTGTGAATACTGCAGGAACGACAAGGGCTAGAGACTTCCCCTTTGGAGGATGGATCCCCCATGCCTTGGAGAGTCGTGCAGAAGTGTTTTCCCGCCGGATGGACGCCAACAAGCCTTGCTACACGCAAATTGTGCGTTTGGCGTTTTTGGACGCTGCTGGGGCCCAGGAGGGACCAGGAGGTCGCAAATTGGACCTGCAGAGAGAGGGGACGTCGAGCAAGAGAAAGAGCCCTCACTGAAGCAGGTAGCACCCGGAGAAGTGCCAGAAACAGGTACTACGAGGATGCGTGAAACGGTGCTCGCCGAAGTTGCACAAAGGAGTCCCACGTCGCCGGAGACCAACTTAGAAAGTTGTGCAATGCACGTTAGAGTGCCGTGGACCCAGGCTTGGCTGTGCACGAAGGATTTCCACCGGAAGTGCACAGGGGCCGGAGTAGCTTGCAAAGTCGCGGTTCCCAGCAATGCAGCCCAGCGAGGTGAGGCAAGGACTTACCTCCACCAAACTTGGGCTGAAGAGTCACTGGACTGTGGGGGTCACTTGGACGGTGTCGCTGGATTCGAGGGACCTCGCTCGTCGTGCTGAGAGGAGACCCAAGGGACCGGTAATGCAGCTTTTTGGTGCCTGCGGTTGCAGGGGGAAGATTCCGTCGACCCACGGGAGATTTCTTCGGAGCTTCTGGTGCAGAGAGGAGGCAGACTACCCCCACAGCATGCACAAGCAGGAAAACAGTCGAGAAGGCGGCAGGATCAGCGTTACAGAGTTGCAGTAGTCGTCTTTGCTACTATGTTGCAGGTTTGCAGGCTTCCAGCGCGGTCATCGGTCGATTCCTTATCAGAAGGTGAAGAGGGAGATGCAGAGGAACTCGGCTGAGCTCATGCATTCGTTATCTAAAGTTTCCCCAGAGACAGAGACCCTAAATAGCCAGAAAAGAGGGTTTGGCTACCTAGGAGAGAGGAAAGGCTACTAACACCTGAAGGAGCCTATCAGCAGGAGTCTCTGACGTCACCTGGTGGCACTGGCCACTCAGAGCAGTCCAGTGTGCCAGCAGCACCTCTGTTTCCAAGATGGCAGAGGTCTGGAGCACACTGGAGGAGCTCTGGACACCTCCCAGGGGAGGTGCAGGTCAGGGGAGTGGTCACTCCCCTTTCCTTTGTCCAGTTTCGCGCCAGAGCAGGGGCTAAGGGGTCCCTGAACCGGTGTAGACTGGCTTATGCAGAATTGGGCACATCTGTGCCCAACAAAGCATTTCCAGAGGCTGGGGGAGGCTACTCCTCCCCTGCCTTCACACCATTTTCCAAAGGGAGAGGGTGTCACACCCTCTCTCAGAGGAAGTTCTTTGTTCTGCCATCCTGGGCCAGGCCTGGCTGGACCCCAGGAGGGCAGCTGCCTGTCTGAGGGGTTGGCAGCAGCAGCAGCTGCAGTGAAACCCCAGGAAGGGCAGTCTGGCAGTACCAGGGTCTGTGCTACAGACCACTGGGATCATGGAATTGTACCAACAATGCCAGGATGGCATAGAGGGGGCAATTCCATGATCATAGACATGTTACATGGCCATATTCGGAGTTACCATGGTGAAGCTACATATAGGTAGTGACCTATATGTAGTGCACGCGTGTAATGGTGTCCCCGCACTCACAAAGTTCAGTGAATTGGCTCTGAACAATGTGGGGGCACCTTGGCTAGTGCCAGGGTGCCCTCACACTAAGTAACTTTGCACCTAACCTTTACCAGGTAAAGGTTAGACATATAGGTGACTTATAAGTTACTTAAGTGCAGTGTAAAATGGCTGTGAAATAACGTGGACGTTATTTCACTCAGGCTGCAGTGGCAGGCCTGTGTAAGAATTGTCAGAGCTCCCTATGGGTGGCAAAAGAAATGCTGCAGCCCATAGGGATCTCCTGGAACCCCAATACCCTGGGTACCTTAGTACCATATACTAGGGAATTATAAGGGTGTTCCAGTAAGCCAATGTGAATTGGTAAAATTGGTCACTAGCCTGTTAGTGACAATTTAAAAGTAATGAGAGAGCATAACCACTGAGGTTCTGGTTAGCAGAGCCTCAGTGAGACAGTTAGGCACCACACAGGGAACATATACATGCACACCTATGAGCACTGGGGCCCTGGGTGATAGGGTCCCAGTGACACATACATATAGGCCACAAACCTATGAGCACTGGGGTCCTGACCAGCAGGATCCCAGTGACACATAACAAACATACTGAAAACATAGTGTTTTCACTATGAGCACTGAGGCCTGGCTATCAGGATCCCAGTGAGACAGTGAAAACAGTGACAAACACCCTGACATACACTCACAAACAGGCCAAAAGTGGGGGTAACAAGGCTAGAAAGAGGCTACCTTCTCACACCGACTTATCACATCGAGGCCTAAGTGGAAACTAGCAGCACCCCACACCACTCGGGAGGCAGAGAATTGCAGCGGAGGAGCCATTCAGAGACTGGTGATAAGAGGGTGGTGACCAGGCCTCGAGATTAGGAATAATTCATGCAGTGTGGTGATTTGCTTTATTACCTTGTGTTTAAAGACAATATAACACACCCAGGTAGGGTACATGTGCTGATTGATATGCTTCATTACCAGGTGTTTAAAGACACTATAACACTCAGACAGGGTGTATGTGCTGAGTGATATGCTTCATTCCCTCGTGTTTAAAGACTATATAACCCGTTCACTGCCAGGCTTTTCCCCCTCCTGTGCCGAGCCTTTTTTTGGCTATTTGGGGCAGTTCGCGCTTAGGCCCTCATAACTTTTTGTTCACATAAGCTACCCACGCCAAATTTGCGTCCTTTTTTCCTTTGTTCCTCCCCTAAAGGAGACCAAGAAATTAGCCAAAATACAGTGAAAACTTTGTTTTTTTTTCAAAGAAATTGGAAAAAAGGGCTGCAGAAGGCAGCTTGTGGTTTTTTCCCTGAAAATGGCACCAACAAAGGGTTTGCGGTGGCAAGATTACCATCTTCCCAGCTTTCAGGAACAGGCAGACTTGAATTGGAAAACTCAATTTTTCAATACAATTTTGACATTTTACTGGGACATACCCCATTTTTACAATTTTTTGTGCTTTCAGCCTCCTTCCAGTTAGTAACCAAAATGGGTGTGAAACCAATGCTGGATCCCAGAAAGCTAAACATTTCTGAAACGTAGACAAAATTCTGAATTCAGCAAGGGGTCATTCGTGTAGATCCTACAAGTGTTTCCTACAGAAAATAACAGCTGAAATAAAAAAATATTGAAATTGAGGTAAAAAAAAACTACAATTTTTCTCCACGTTTTACTCTGTTACTTTTTCCTGCGATGTCAGATTTTTGAAAGCAATATACCGTTACGTCAGCTGGACTCTTCTGGTTGCGGGATATATAGGGCTTGTAGGTTCATCAAGAACTCTAGGTACCCAGAGCCAATAAATTAGCTGCACTTTGCAATGGGTTTTTATTCTATACCGTGTATACAGCAATTCATTTGCTGAAATATAAAAAGTGAAAAATAGGTATCAAGAAAACCTTTGTATTTCCGAAATGGCCACAAGATAAGGTGTTGAGAAGCAGTGGTTATTTGCACATCTCCGAATTCCGGGGTGCCCATACTAGCATGTGAATTACAGGGCATTTCTCAAATAGACGTCTTTTTTACACACTGCCTTATATTTGGAAGGAACAAATGTAGAGAAAGACAAGGGGAAATAATACTTGTTGTGCTATTCTGTGTTACCCCAAGTCTCCCGATAAAAATGGTACCCCACTTGTGTGGGTAGGCATAGCGCCCACAAAAGGAAATGGCTCAAAACACAATGTGGACACATCACATTTTTTCACAGAAAACAGAGGTGTTTTTTGCAAAGTGCCTACCTGTTACTTTTGGCCTCTAGCTCAGTCGGCACCTGGGGAGACCGCATTTTTGAAAACTAGACACCTAGGGGAATCCAAGATGGGGTGACTTGTGGTGATCTGACCAGGTTCTGTTACCCAGAATCCTTTGCAAACCTCAAAATTAGACCAACAAAACACTTTTTCCTCTCATTTCGGCGACAGAAAGTTCTGGAATCTGAGAGGAGCCACAAATTTCCTTCCACCCAGCGTTCCCCCAAGTCTCCCGATACAAATGGTACCTCACTTGTGTGGGTAGGCCTAGCGCCCACAAAAGGAAATGGCCCAAAACACAACGTTGACACATCACATTTTTTCACAGAAAACAGGTGTTTTTTACAAAGTGTCTACCTGTGGATTTTGGCCTCTAGCTCAGCCAGCACCTGGGGAAACCTAGCAAACCAGTGCATTCTGGAAACTAGAGACCTAGGGGAATCCAAGATGGGCTGCCTTGTGGGGCTCTGACCAGGTTCTGTTACCCAGAATCCTTTGCAAACCTCAAAAGTTGACCAAAAAAACACTTTCTCCTCTCATTTCGGTGACAGAAAGTTCTGGAATCTGAGAGGAGCCACAAATTCCCTTCTACCCAGCGTTCCTCCAAGTCTCCCGATAAAAAAGTTACCTCACTTGTGTGGATAGGCCTAGTGCCCACGAAAGGAAATGGCCCAAAACACAACGTGGACACATCAAATTTTTTCACAGAAAACAGAGGTGTTTTTTACAAAGTGCCAACCTGTGGATTTTGGCCTCTAGCTCAGCCGGCCCCGGGGGGGGGGGGGGGGGGGGGCAGAAATGGCCTAAAATAAATTTGCCCCCCCCAACCCCCCTGGGGAGCGACCCTTGCCTACGCGGTCGCTCCCCCTGCGTGACATTGGCGCAAAAAAAAAAGATCCCCGGTGCCTAGTGGTTTCTGCCCCCCTTGGGGTCAGATTGACCTAAAATCGGCCGATCTGCCCCTGAGGGGGCAGAAATGGTCTAAATACAATTTGCCTCCCAGGGGAGCGACCCTTGCCTAATGGGTCGCTCCCCATCTCTAAAAAACAAACAAAAAAAAAAAAAAAATTGCCCTGGCGCCTAGAGGTTTCTGCCCCACCTGGGGGCAGATCGGCCTAATAACAATAGGCCGATCTGCCCCCAGGGGGGGCAGAAATGGCCTAAAATAAATTTGCGCCCCTGCCTCCCCAACCCCCCCGGGGAGCGACCTTTGCCTAAGGGGTTGCTCCCCATCTGTAAAACAACAAAAAAAATCCCCGGTGCCTAGTGGTTTCTGCCCCCCTTGGGGGCAGATCGGCCTAATTAAAATATGCTGATCTGCCCCCAAGGGGGCAGAAATGGCCTAAAATAAATTTGCCCCCTTGGGGTACGACCCTTACCTAAGGGGTCGCTCCCCTTGCATGAAATCCCTGGTGTCTAGTGGTTTCTGTCCCCCTTGGGGGCAGATTGGCATCATACAAATAGGCCAATCTGCCCCCAAGGGGGCAGAAATGGCCTAAATATAATTTGCCCCCTATGGGAGCGACCCTTGCCTAAGGGGTCGCTCCCCACCTCTAAAATAAAATAATAAAAAATAAAAAATTATCCCTGGTGCCTAGAGGTTTCTGCCCCCGGCAGAAAAGGCCTTCCAAAAAAATGCCCCCCCTGGGAGCGACCCTTGCCCAAGGGGTCGCTCCCCTCATGCCAGTTTCATTTGAAAAATAAATCCCTGGTGTCTAGTGGGCGTTTCAAAAGCCGGATTGCTTTACAATCCGGCTTTTGAAACGCAGAGAGAGACTTCAAAGGCAAGGAAATTCCTTTCCTTTTCTTTGAAGCCTCTCTCGGCCTCCTCCACGTGATCTGAAGAGAAATGCTTTGCACTCAGGCAGCTCAGCTTCCAGCACGATGGGAGGAGGCCTCTGTGACAATCAGCGCGTGATCGCGTGCTGATGTCACAGGGGGGTCGGGGGTGGAAGGGGAAGGTCTTCCCTATCCATCCCTGCCTTATGGGGCTGGGGGGAACCCCACAGAGGGAGCGCTAGCGCTCCCCCTGGGCTCTGTGCACAGGACGTAATGGTTATGTCCTGGGCACAAGAGCACTGTGCCTCAGAACGTAACCATTACGTCCTGGGCACAGAAGGGGATAACACACTCGGGCAGGGTACATGTGCTGGATGATATGCTTCATTACCAGGTGTTTAAAGACAATATAACACACTCAGGTAGGGTGTATGTGCTGAGTGATATGCTTCATTACCAGGTGTTTAAAGACAGTATAACACACTCAGCAGGGTATGTGTGCTAAGTGATATGCTTCATTACCACGTGTTTAAAGACAATGTAACACACTCCGGCGGGGTATATGTACTGAGTGATATGCTTCATTACCTCGTGTTTAAAGACACTATAACACTCTCAGGCAGGGTATATGTGCTGAGTGATATGCTTCATTACCACGTGTTTAAAGACAATGTAACACACTCCGGCGGGGTATATGTACTGAGTGATATGCTTCATTACCTCGTGTTTAAAGACAATATAACACACTCAGGCAGGGTATTTGTGCTGAGTGATATGCTTCATTACCAGGTATTTAAAGACAATATAACACACTCAGGCGGGGTATATATGCTGAGTGATAGGCTTCATTACCTCATGTTTAAAGACAATATAACACACTCAGCGGGGGTATATGCGCTGAGTGATATGCTTCATTACCACATTTAAAGACAATATAATACACTCAGGCAGGGTATATGTGCTGAATGATATGCTTCATTACCAGGTGTTTAAAGACAATATAACACACTCAGGCAGGGTGTATGTGCTGAGTGATATGCTTCATTACCTCGTGTTTAAAGACAATATAGCACACTCAGGCAGTGTATATGTGCTGAGTGATATGCTTCATCGCCAAGGCCCTCATTACAACCCTGGCGGACGGTGTTAAAGCGGCGGTAAGACCGGCAACAGGCCGGCGGAAAAAAATGTGCAATTACGACCGTGGCAGAAACCGCCAACAAAGACAGCCACTTTAACACTCCGACCGCCACGGCGGTACAAACAAACAGCACGGCGGTCACCGCCAACAGACAGGCGGAAGACAATGTACCGCCCACACTATTATGACAGGCCAATCCGCCACCTTTTCCGGGGCGGATTCACCGCGGATAAAAACACGGCGGAAACAGGAATTTCGATGGGACAACGCTCACCTCTACACACTCCACGAGGAACGAGGACACCATGGACCCGGAACTCCAAATTCTACCTGCGATAGTCTTCCTGCTCCTGTACCAGGAGCATGAACGCCGGCGGCGAAGACCACGGTGAGTACTGCACCTACGACACAGGGGAGGGGGAGGCAAAATACAGGGACACACATACGCAACACCCCCACCCCCACCCTCACCCACTACAACACACGCACTAATACCTATCTATACATCATAGTTACACCCCCCAATCCCCCCTGTAGAATGCAAAGACCAAAGGAAATGATTGTAACCATTGTAATCTATTAAAATACAGTACTATAAAATATATATACACTATAAACAAATATATACACCAATAATACAAGTCCAGGTATTGCACCATTTATAGTCTGTGGACCACTGGGCCCAAAATGCATGAGCGAGGCCCACACTCGATACCAGATCAAAACAGAGAGAACACTGCAGGGGCATCAGATAGAAATACAACAGGCACCTCAGGGGTAAGGGAAGGGGGGCACCTCAGCCGGATGAGTGCACAACGCCAGATCCACGAGGGGGCTCAACGCCCACTGTTCAATCCTGGGGAGTGCAAAGCCCCCGTCTCTTAAGCCTCTACAGTGGGTTGTTTGCCCACTGTTCAATCCTGGGGAGTGCAAAGCCACAGTCTCTCAAGTCTCTCCAGTGGGTGGTTTGCCCACTGTTCAATCCAGGGGAGTGCAAAGCCACAGTCTCTCAAGTCTCTACAGTGGGTGGGTTGCCCACTGCCATATCCTGGGGAGTGCAAAGCCACAGTCTCTCAAGTGGATAACAGTCTCCACTGGTTCTGGAGGGGGACTGGTGCCCAGAGTGCATCACTCACCCGTGACGGTGCCAGTTGCATCAGTGCCCCTGATTTGGCGGTGCCCTGTTCAGTGGTGCTTGAGTTGGCGGTGCCCTGCTCAGCGGTGCTTGAGTTGGCGGTGCCCTGTTCAGCGGTGCTTGAGTTGGTGGTGCCCTGTTCAGCGGTGCTTTATTTGGCGGTGCCCTGTTCAGCGGTGCTTGATTTGGCGGTGCCCCGTTCAGCGGTGCTTGAGTTGGCGGTCCTTCATGGCCCAGCGGGTCTTGTGCTGGCGGTCCTTCATGGCCCAGCGGGGCTTGTGCTGGCTTGTCCTTCATGGCCCAGCGGCTCTTGTGCTGGTGGTCCTTCATGGCCCAGCGGGGCTTGTGGTGGCGGTCCTTTATGGCCCGGCGGGGCTTGTGCTGGCGGTCCTTCATGGCCTGGCGGGGCTTGTGCTGGTGGTCCTTCATGGCCCAGCGGGTCTTGTGCTGGCGGTCTTTCATGGCCCAGCAGGGCTTGTGCTGGCGGTCCTTCATGGTTCAGCAGGGCTTGTGCTGGCGGTCCTTCATGGCCCGGCTGGGGCTGGCGGGGCCCTCCTGGGCAGCTGGGCTGGGGCTGGCGGGGCCCTCCTGGGCAGCTGGGCTGGGGCTTGCGGGGCCCTCCTAGGCAGCTGAGCTGGCGGTGGCCTCCTGGGCAGCTGGGATGGGGCTGGCGGTGGCCTCCTGGGTATCGGGGGATGATGGCAGTCTTCTCCGCCGTGCTGCTCTTCCCAGACTTGCCGGGTTTCTTGTGGCCCTTCCCCACCTTGGGAGGTGTCACAGCTGAGTCCACACTCCCACCGGGACCCCTGGGAGCGGCTTTGGTGGCTGGAGTCTTCCCCCACTCCCGCCGGGCACTGGCCAACCTCTGATGCTTCACAGGGGGGGGAACTGGCTGTGCTGTGGCTCCGTGCCACACTGGCTGTCCTGGTGGCCGGTGCACTCCACATACCTGTGACTACAGGCACCACTGGTCCCGGAGATGTTGTGGCTGAGGTGCTAGTTCGGGACCTATGAGATGGATGGGGTGGGGGAGGTGTGGGAAAAAGGTCAAGGCTGGACAGGAAAAGTTTTTTGGACACACTGGGACGGGTAGCTGGAGGGGGTTTGGGAGTGGAGGAAGAGGTGGTGGTAGTAGGAGGTGTACGTTTGGTGACTTTGGGTGCAGGTGCATGCGCTGGAGGCTGTCGTGAGGTGGATGGCTGTTGGGTGGGTGTGTGCCTGCGTTTGTGTATCTTGGGAGGGGGCGTCACAGACACAGTGGGAGAGGACACAGGGGACGTATGAATGGTAGTGGGGTGGTGACTGCACGTGAGTGGGGTGTGCTGGTGAGGGACGTAGTGGCTGTAGAGGTAGTGCATGCAGGTGTGTGTGTAGACGAGACTGGGAGGGAGGAGGGAGACGACGAGGAGGGGGACACAGTGGAGGCAGTGGATGTTGGTGTGTCTGCATGTGTGTGATGCTTGCGTGAGTGCCTGTGGGATGTGTGGTGCTTATGTTTGCCTGAGCTTCCCTTGTGTGGTGAGGTGTGTGCAGGCTGGTCTGATGGTGTGCTTGGGATATGCAGAGGTACAGGGGATTGGGTCTGGGTGGAGGAAGTTGGAGGGGGGAGGCTAGACACAGGGACAATGGCTGCCATCAGTGCTGAGGCCAGAGTTTGAAAGGCTCAGTGAAGAGCCGCCTGACCAGAATGAATGCCCTCCAGGAATGCATTAGTTTGTTGCAACTGCCTTTCTACACCCTGGATGGCATTCAAAATGGTAGACTGCCCAACAGTGAGTGACCTGAGGAGGTCAATGGCCTCCTCACGGAGGGCAGCAGGGGTGACTAGGGCAGGGCCTGAGGTGCCTGGGGCGAAGGTGATGCCCACCCTCCTGGGTGAGCGGGCACAGGGCGAAGGCTGAGGGGCTGCTGGGAGGGCGGTGCTGGTAGGGGGGGGTGGCGGCTGTACCTGAAGATGCGGGGGGCACAGATGTTGCCGCCACCACAAGGGAGCTCCCATCAGAGGACGAGTCCGTATCGCTGGTGTCAGCTCCTGTCCCCGCCGTGGAGCTCCCCTCACCCTCCGTCCCACTGGTGAATTCAGAGTCCGTAGTGTGGCCCTCCATGGCCATGTGGGATGCAGCTCCCTCGTGCTCCGGTGCCACTCCTCCTCCGCCTGATGATGCTAATGCACACAAGAACAGGGAAACCACAAAAAGGGGGGGGGGAAACAGAATAAAGACATGTTGAGTGCATGGATTACCGCTACCGTTGGTGGACAAGACAGACACAGAAGCCCCCTGCACTACGCCGTGCTCCTGGGCTCTACAGTGCAATTCCTAGGAAATGGCCTACAAGGCTATGGACGACATCTGCACACATAGATGACACAGGGGCATGAATAGCTGTACTTGGCACTCTACAGAGGTGGGGTGGAGGGCCACAGGGCCATGCCTTACGGAGGGGCCTAGCCTACGGATCTCGCCCTGGCCTAAGGAAACCCACAGCCCTCCTCCCCCACCCAGACAACTCCACTGCGCGCAAAGTCAGCTGAATGAGAGTGTACTCACCCCCTTGTGTCTGCTGTGATGCCCTCAAGTGCCCATCCAACTCCGGCTAGGCAACCGCCAGGATCCTGAACATCAGGGGGGGTCATGGTTCGACGGGCACCCCTCCCACGTTGGGAGGCCATCCCCAGCTGAGCCTCCGCCGTCTTCTTGCTCAAGCGGCAAATGTCCTCCCATCTATTCCAGCAGTGGGTGCTCTGTCTGTGGTAGACCCCCAGGGTCCGGACGTCCTTGGCGATGGCACACCAAATATCTTTCTTCTGGTGGGCGCTGACCTACATGAAATGTACAGGGGAAGAAAAGAAGTCATTACCAACTGCACCGTCAAAGTGAGTGGCCCCATCCCTACCCTTGCCATGTGGCACATGCACCCACCGTCTTTCATGCACGCAGAACTCGGCCCCCTTCCTTCTTACATCCAGCCCTCTCCACACAGGCATAGCCCATACAACATGCTCCCTGTGTACTTACCTGTTTGTCTGGAGGACCGTAGAGTAGTGTGTACTGGGGGAGGACCCCATCAACAAGCTTCTCCAACTCCTCTGATGTGAAGGCAGGGGCCCTTTCCCCAGACGCACGAGCCATTGTCTCTTCCAGACTGAGGTCACAGCAGCACTTGCAGTGTAGGTCCTCTCCTGTCGAAGATCAGGTATCCAGTGATTGAACAGCTAGAAAATGGCGGTCACGTCCGCGGCGGTGCGTACCATCACCGCCGGCGTACATCGTCATTGGCTCCTGGGACCCATAGGGTCCAATGTTAACCAATGCAGCATTGCGCCACGGTCTCTGACCGCCTACCGCGACGGTGTACAACGCCAGCGCAGTTACCTCACATCCCATTGTCCCACTTTAGAGGTCAGGCAGCCGCCATTTCAGGGGCCCACATGGCCTAATTTCCAACTGCATCACACATACCTAGGCCTAGTCTCAACACACATACAGGCCACCTTTTGTGTATGATTGGTTTTCTGGGTAAACTGTGGGTACGTACCTCTGAGTTGTTTGACTCTGTGGTCGCCGTTGTCCTTCATAGGCACCGTCCGCTGGGACCTGTGAGGAGATGGCGGCATCCTCCGGTGTACCGACCGCTGGTGGACCTGTCGACAATGGAGGAAAGACATTTGATAATCACCTACAGGTTTGACCGTGCCACAATCCAGGAACTGTGTACCCAGTTGGAGCCAGCCCTGATGTCAGCAATCCGCCATCCCACAGGAATCCCCCCTCAAGTGCAGGTGCTATCAGTGCTCCATTTCCTTGCAAGTGGTTCTTTTAAAACAACTGTGGCCATGGCATCAGGGATGTCCCAGCCTATGTTTTCCAACGTATTGTCCGGAGTGTTGTCTGCCCTGCTGAAACACATGCGGAGCTACATCGTTTTCCCTCAGGTGGAGGATTTGCCTACAGTGAAAGGTGACTTCTATGCCCTTGGACATATCCCCAACATCATGGGTGCCATTGATGGGACCCATGTGGCTTTGGTCCCTCCCCCCCCACAGGAGTGAACAGGTGTACAGAAACCGGAAGAGTTATCATTCGATGAATGTACAGATGGTATGTTTGGCAGACCAGTACATCTCCTATGTGAATGCCATGTCCCCTGGCTCAGTGCATGACGCCTACATCCTGTGCAATAGCAGCATCCCTTATGTGATGGGTCAACTCCAGAGGCACCGTGTGTGGCTATTAGGTGAGCCCCTGGAAGCAAGACAGTGGAAATGGTTGTCTGGGGTTATCCCTACAGGTTAGTGTGTGTCTAACAGTTGTCCCTCGCCATTTGCAGGTGACTCTGGTTACCCCAACCTGTCATGACTACTGACCCCAGTGAGGAATCCCAGGACCAGGGCAGAGGAACGCTACAATGAGGCCCATGGGCGAACTAGGAGGGTGATCGTGCAGGCCTTCAGCCTCCTGAAGGCCAGGTTCAGGTGCCTCCACATGACAGGTGGATCCCTATTTTACTCACCAAAGAAGGTGTGCCAGATCATCGTGGCCTGCTGTATGCCTCACAACTTGGCTTTGCGACGACAGGTGCCTTTTCTGCAGGAGGATGGTCCAGATGGCGGTGTTGTGGCAGCTGTGGAGCCTGTGGACAGTGATGAGGATGAAGCAGAGGAAGAAGACATGCAGAACAGGGACTCAGTGATCCAGCAATATTTCCAGTGAAACACAGGTGAGAATACATTCCTGCCTACTACATGTACTTTTATACTACTACCTCTCTACTGTCTGTCATTTTCACCCAGTGTATGGTCACTGAGTTGTCACTTTCCCTTACGGTTTCACAGATGTGGGTCCCAACGTGTGTCATCTGCTTAGATTCCTCATGGACTAGAGCTGTGTGACATAGGTATGTTGACATTACTATTTCAAGAACATTTTGTCACTGTAATTGCAAATACACTATTTTGAAATCACAGACAGACTCCAGATAAATTTGTGCTTTAGGTGTGTTTATTTAAATGCAAAATATTGGAGGGGGAAGTTACATGGTGAGGGGTGATGGCGGAGGAGTGTCCATGGCAGAGTCCAGTCTATTAGTCTCACAGGTGCATTGCCCATATGGGCATAGGAAGTGGAGCTGGGGCAGTTTATTTATGGACAGGGTTGCAAAGTGGGACAGTGGGATGACAATCAGGGTGGTCTCATTTCTTGGCGGGGGTCTTGGCATCGTGCTCTGTCTTGTTCCTGGATCTCAGGGACCGTTTGCGGGGTGGTTTTCCCTCTGCAGGGGGTGGGGTGCTGGTGTGGTGGTCCTGTGGCGAGGCGTCCTGTCCACTAGCGCCGGCGGAGGTGGTGGGCAGTTAATTGTCCATGCTAGTGTCAGGGGCCCCTTGGAGTGCCACAGTGTCCCTCCTGGTGTTAAGTAGTTCATTCAGCACCCCTACGATGGTGCCCAGGGTGGAGCTGATGGTTCTGAGTTCCTCCCTGAAGCCCATATACTGTTCCTCCTGTATGCGCTGGGTCTCCTGAAACTTGGCCAGTACCATTGCCATCGTCTCCTGGGAGTGGTGGTATGCTCCCATGATGGAGGAGAGGGCCTCGTGGAGAGTGGGTTCCCTTGGCCTGTCCGCCCCCTATCGCACAGCAGCCCTCCCAGTTCCCTTGTGTTCCTGGGCCTCCGTCCCCTGGACCGTGTGCCCACTGCCACTGCTCCAAGGTCCCTGTTGTTGTTGGGGTGGTGGGTTATCCTGGGTTCCCAGTAGTGGTAGACACACAGCTGATTGACGTGTCCTGGGGACGGAGGTATGGGCCCGCTGGGTGGGTGCTGTGCTGGTGTTTCCAGAGGGGGGAAGGTCTGTGGTGGCCTGTGCCTGTGTGAGGGGAACCGACTGCCCCGGGGCCCCCGATGGTTCGGGCTGGTCATCTAGATCCAGTTGGACAGAGGTGCTGTCATCACTGTGGGCCTCGTCTGTGGGTGGAGTGGACATGTCTGGACCCTCCTGTCTGGTGACGTTGGGTAGGGGTCCTGCAGGGGTGGAAAGGCATGATTATTGCATCTGTGTGTGTCATGGTGTGCAATGGGTGGGTGACCGTATACCCCAGTGCTGGCATTCCTGTGTGGGAGCTTGTGTGATGATGGTTTAGGGGGGTGTATGTGCAGTGGGCATGCTTTAGTGATGGGTGTCCATGCTTTGTTGTTGCATGCAGGGCTTGGTGTTGGGATGTGTGGTTTGTGATATTGGTACATTTGTGAGGGGTTGGAGTGATAGGGGTGAGGGCGAGGGTGGGGGTATGTGATAGCATGCAGGTAGGGTGGGGGATGTAATAGTTAAGATTTGACTTACCTGAGTCCATTCCTCCACCAACTCCTGTGAGGCCCTCAGGATGCAGAAGACCTGCTCCTCCCATGTTGTTAGTTGTGGGTGAGGAGGTGGTGGTCCGCCACCAATCCGCTGAACCGCAAGGTGGTGTCTTGAGACCACGGAACTCACCTTCCCCCGTAGGTCGTTCCACCTTTTCCTGATGTCCTCCCGATTTATTGAGTGTTGTCCCAATGCGTTGACCCTGTCCACTATTCTTCATCATAGCTCCATCTTCCTTGCAATTGAGGTGTGCTGCACCTGTGATCCAAATAGCTGTGGCTCTACCCGGACGATTTCCTCCACCATGACCCTGAGCTCCTCCTCCGAGAACCTGGGCTGTCTTTGCCGTGCCATGGGGTGGTGTAGGTGATGTGTGGGGTGGTGTGTGTGGTGATACGTGTGGTGATATGTAGTGGTGTGTTGTGTGAGGTGCGTGGAAGTTGTGTGGGTGATGGTGTTATGTGCCTGTGGATTCTGTTGTACTTGCTAGTGGTGTCTCTCTCTGTGCTTCGTTCTCAATTTTTGTTCTAGGGGTTTGTGGGTGATGTGGGTGTCTGTTTTATATTGTATTGGGTGTGTGGGAGTGGTGTGTGTATGTGTATCAGGTGTGTATATTTTGAATTGTCCAATGTGGCTGTGTTTTGTAAGAGTGTGTGTATTTTGAGCGCGGCGGTGTGTACCGCCAATGGAATACCGAGTTGAAAGACCACCGCCTGGATTCGTGTGTTGTGATAGTGTGGGCGTATTTCTGTTGGCGTGACGGTGGAGGTTTTGTTTTCACCAGTTTATCACTGACGTTTGGTGTGGCGGACTTGTGTGGGTGTCTGAATTTTGGCGGGTTCCGAGATGTGGGTCATAATAGCTGTGGTGGAATTCTGCAGCCGCGGCGGTGTGTTGGCGGTCTTATGCACGGCGGTAAGCGGCTTTTACCGCCAATGTTGTAATGACCGCCCAAGTGTTTAAAGACAAAATAACACACTCAGGCAGGGTATATGTGCTGAGTGATATGCTTCATTGCCAGGTTTTTAAAGACAAAATAACACACTCAGTCAGGGCATATGAGGCGAGTGACATGTGTCATTACCAGGTGTTTAAAGACAATATAACACACTCAGGCACAGTATATGTGCTGAGGCATATACTTCATTACCAGGAGTCTAAAGACAATATAACACACTCAGGCGGGGTACATGTGCTAAGTGATATGCTTCATTACCAGGTGTTTAAAGACAATATAACACACTCAGGAGGGGTACATGTGCTGAGTGATATGCTTCATTACCTTGTGTTTAAAGGCATATACCACACTCTGGCTGGGTATATGTGCTGAGTGATATGCTTCATTACCTCGTGTTGAAAGACAATATAACACGCTCAGGCACGGTATATGTGCTGAGTGATATGCTTCATTACCTCGTGTTTGAAGACAATATACCACGCTCAGGCAGGATATATGTGCTGAGTGTTATGCTTCATTACATTGTGTTTAAAGAAAATATAACACACTCAGGCAGGGAATATGTGCTGAGTGATATGCTTCATTACTCGTGTTTAAATACAATATAACACACCCAGGCAGGATATATGTGCTGAGTGATATGCTTCATTACCTCGTGTTTAAAGACAATATAACTCACTCAGGCAGGGTATATGTGCTGAGTGATATGCTTCATTACCTCGTGTTTGAAGACAATATACCACGCTCAGGCAGGATATATGTGCTGAGTGTTATGCTTCATTACATTGTGTTTAAAGAAAATATAACACACTCAGGCAGGGAATATGTGCTGAGTGATATGCTTCATTACTCGTGTTTAAATACAATATAACACACCCAGGCAGGATATATGTGCTGAGTGGTATGCTTCATTACCTCGTGTTTAAAGACAATATAACTCACTCAGGCAGGGTATATGTGCTGAGTGATATGCTTCATTACCACTTGTTTAAAGACAATGTAACACACTCCGGTGGGGTATATGTGCTGAGTGGTATGCTTCATTACCTCGTGTTTAAAGACAATATAACACACTCAGGCAGGGTATACGTGCTGAGTAATATGCTTCATTACTTCGTGTTTAAAGACAATATAATACACTCAGGCAGGGTATATGTACTGAGTGATATGCTTCATTACCTCGTGTTTAAAGACAATATAACACACTCAGTCAGGGTATATGAGGCGAGTGATATGCTTCATTACCAAGTCTTTAAAGACAGTATAACACACTCAGGCAGGGTATATGTGCTAAGTGATATGCTTCATTACCACATGTTTAAAGACAATGTAACACACTCCAGCGGGGTATATGTGCTGAGTGATATGCTTCATTACCTCGTGTTTATAGGCAGTATAACACACTCAGGCAGGGTATATGTGCTGAGTGATATGCTTCATTACCTCGTGTTTAAAGACAATATAGCACAATCAGGCAGGGTATATGTGCTGAGTGATATGCTTCATTACCAGGTGTTTAAAGACAATATAACACACTCAGGCAGGGTATATGTGCTGAGTGATATGCTTCATTACGAGGTGTTTAAAGACAATATAACACACTCAGGCAGGGTATATGTGCTGAGTGAAATGCTTCATTGCCAGATTTTTAAAGACAAAATAACACACTCAGTCAGGGTATATGAGGCGAGTGATATGCTTCATTACCAGGTGTTTAAAGACAATATAACACACTCAGGCAGGGTATATGTGCTGAGTGAAATGCTGCATTACCTCGTGTTTAAAGACAGTATAACACACTCAGGCAGGGTATATGTGCTGAGTGATATGCTTCATTACCTCGTGTTTAAAGACAATATAGCACAATCAGGCAGGATATATGTGCTGAGTGATATGCTTCATTACCAGGTGTTTAAAGACAATATAACACACTCAGGTAGGGTATATGTGCTGAGTGATATGCTTCATTACGAGGTGTTTAAAGACAATATAATATATTCAGGCAGGGTATATGTACTGAGTGATATGCCGCAGAGGGAGGTGCCCCAATACCAGTGCTTTACCCTTTTAATTCCAATCATCAGCAGCTTCATTTACCGACCCATCCAATTGAAGGGTTAGCGGATTTACACAGACATGGTGAAGGCAAAAGCTCTGTGTGAAATCCAGGATAAATGATGATTTACAAGGGAAATTGGATGCAGAATGATTGATTTGCCTGGTTAATCCTCATTTCCAAGAATCCCACATGTAATTGCTGGGTAACTCTGGCTCCAGAGTTACCTGTATCAGTTAATCCAGGGCAGGCCATGGAGTGGTCTTTTCTCAAGCTTTGACATTTGTGACACCCATAAAGCAAAATAAAGGAAGTCCACTTTTTGGCAAATCAGGGTCATATTGATGAGAGGTTTGCTCCATCGTGGCATCACTTGTAGTGACTGATCAGCAGTGCAAACCTTTCAGCCATATCTATGAGGCCACACTAAGCCAATTTGTGTGGCCTTGAATGGCCTCATAGATATGGAGTACGGCAAGGCAGCGCAAATCACTGTGGCACAACATGGAGAAATATCTTTATTTTCCTGGTATTTTCCTCTTTCTATGTGTGCTGCATTGTGCTGCACACACAGAAGGAGGAAGAAGCCTCCTAGGGTTGTGTTTGTGCAGGAAGGTACCTGTGATGGTGCTGGGCTGCTGAAACAGAACAAGCGCAGGGGAAAGGACAGGAATGCGCCATATGCCATAAATAGATGTGGAGCGTTCCTGCCCTTTCACTTTGACTGCAGGGAAGCACAGCAAGGTGGCTTGGTGCGTTGTCCTTCACCAAATACCCATAAATCTTGGCCTCAGTTTCCACACTCCCTCTATGGCCCTCTGGTGGGAGCTTTACATCTTGTTTCCTCAGTTACTTCAGAATTATTAGGTAGGATTTGTCACCAAGAGCATGGACTGGTGTTGGGCAATCTGGCCATGAATGTTGCAAAATGATTTCAGTTTGTGAAGGTCGCACTGCCTGTCCATTTTCAAGGTCCCTTCTCCGTTATGAATCAGTGAGTTCCACAACAGCATGTAGCGTTGGGTCAGCAGTGATGACACAAAGTATACCATTCTTGTTGGAAACTGGGTTTCTGGTTGGCATAGGTATGCACTCTTGAGGAGGCTTGCCCTCTATCTAGTGTGCAAAACTAGGCACACTGTGCAGGGGATCCAGGCAACCACACGTTGGTTTCCAGAGGTAAAAACTAGACCACTTAATGCTCTAATTTCTTTAGGTAGCTTGTTCGAGCAGTTAGGCTAATCTTGGAGAAGTGCAAAGCATTTGTTGTACTCACAGTATCAATCATGCACCACACACACTCAAAGGAGTAACTCGAGACCAATTTATAAAACTACTTCAGCTTTTTAAATACATTTTAGGACCAAGACCGTTAAGACTGGTTAAGTACTTTTTAAGATATGATTCTGAACTTTTAATAGATGCAGTCTTTCTGTGCATAATTATGCACCATAGGAATCAATAGGCAGTCACTTTCAAAAATGCATATAAAATCATACAGTTGCTATACCAAGTTCAGCTTTCGCAGGTTGGTCGTGGTCATCGGTAGCCATGCTGTGCGAGCAGGAGAAGTTTGGGTGACTCCCGGTTCCGGTGGGAGCAGCGTTGAAAAGTCTCTTGGAGCTGGTGCAGGGCCACTCCGAGTATCCACTTTGAAAAGGTCTGCATTTGCAAAGTTGAAGGTGGTGCCCTGGGGTCCCCTTGTGGTGTCGAGGTTGCAAGGGGTGTGCAACCCTGGGTGCAGAGCTGGTTCCTCGTTGCAGAACGCTGGGCGGCCGGGTGCGGAGCGAGTTGGTGATCTAGGAGCTGTGCACAACAGAGTCCTTTGGAGCTGCAGGTGAGTCTCTTTGAGGGCTGCTTATAGGACAATGGGGGCACTCTGGTGGGAGATCCAGTGTGTTTCTGACATCCCTTGACTGGAGCTTCTTCGTTATTCTTTTTCAAGTCTGAGAAAGCTGGTTTTCTGTTGTCCAACATCAGCTGCCAGTTCTCAGTGTATTGGCACAACTCGGCCACTGGAGAGCACAGTGCCTCCAAACTTGGCACACTTGCTGGGTTTGTCCTGGTGGTCATCGGTGTGTCATTGGGTCCATCTGCAACTTATGGTTCGGGAGATATCAGCCGGTCAGTGAAGTGACCCCCTTAATTTGATACCAATAGTCTGGTATCTGTTACTTAAGGGGACTTTAAAAATGTAAATAAAGTCTCCCTATTCTAGCCTATGGAGGCCATGCACTACAATGAGGGAAAAACGAATTTGGCTGTTTTACCTCACCAGGGCTTATAAAACTATTTTTATAAGGTGCCTGCTTATAGTTACATGGCACCCAGCCCTAGGGGCACATAGGGCACACCTTAGGGGTGACTTATATGTAACAATAAGGTAGTTTAAGACTTTGGAACTACTTTTAATTCCAAAGCCAAATTTGCATATAACTTTAGTTTAAAAGCAGCCAGCAAGGCCTGCCTTTAAAATGACCCTGGGCACCTCAGCAGTGCCCCTATGGGTGCACTACCTATGCTAGTGTCCCTAAACCTACATGCCCTACCATATACTAGGGACTTATAGGTAGGTTGACTCAGCCAATTATAATTAGCCCAATTTGTAGACTGATTTTATACAGAGCACAGGCCCTGGGACTGGTTAGCAGTGCCCAGGGCACCATCAGAGTCAGGAAAACACCAGCAAAAAGTGGAAAATGGGGTCAAAAAGTTAGGGGGCCTCTGCAATCAGCCCTGTTCTCTCACACAAGCCCACCTCAGCCCACACACCCAGGAGACTCAGCCCAACCCTGGGAGAGTCTTCCTGGCTTGTCAGGCGAGGAAGACAGTGAAGAGAACAGGTTGTCTCTTTGCAGGGCCTACTCTGCTTTACATCCTCCTGCCATGGTCACTCCCTCTGGGTAGTGAATCCTTCCCAACAGTGAAAGGACCCATCTCAAACTGAAGCTTCCCTCTAGGGGGGGTCTTCCTCCTCTTTCTCTGCCAACTTGGGTAGTGAGGTGCCCACCTCCCCTATCCTTAACTTTGCTAGGGCAACACCTAGCTTACCCAAAGAGGTCACCCAACACTTTAGCAACGCGACCATGACCAACAGGGTCAGGGGACCTACTTTGCTTTTGGCCCTGGGGTCTCCCTCCCAGGCCAAGTACAGTGCTGCCAGGAAGGCTAGCACCCAGCAGAGGCTACTGACAGCTGTCAGTACCCAGAACCACAGCCTAAGCTCTCCACTGACAGGTGGCTGAGCTGCTTTAGGGGCAACTCTGGGGTCCTGGCACCCCTCTTGCTGTCTAGAGTGGAGGGCTACCACCTCCTGTGGCAGACACCCTCCTTCCACTCTCCCGTCTGTCAGTGCAGGGGGAACACCCTGCATCTGAACAGCTGCCTGACTACTCAGGACTTCCTTGGGGTCAGGTGAGGCCTCACCAGGGCCAACTCTGGGCTCCCCCCCTACTGGGGCAGAAGGCCTTTGGCTCCCTGGAACTCTCTTTAAGAGGGGCCCACCCTTCCTTTTCTTCTTTCCTTTTCTTGGGGACCCCTGTCGCCTAACTGTAAGGACTGACCGGACTCCCCAGGACTTTGGGTTGGGGGGGGCGTCCTGGGTGACCACCCCATCTGGGACCAGACTCACCTCTGGGAGGTCATTGCCCAGGATACAATCTAGGGGGAGGTCAGCACTGACTACCACCCTAAACCAGCCAAGGATACCCTCCCTCTCTAGGGGCACTATGGCTACAAGTTTGGAGGTGACCTCCCCTGTGGCTACCCTGACTTTCCTGGTCTCTCCTAGGACATACATGTCTGGTATCTCTCAGGCCAGTGGTAGGGATCCCATTCACCTGAATGGGGTGAAAGTGCCTACTCCCACCCTCAGGGATCACCAGCTTACCATCTGGTCCTGTCTCCCAGCCCAATGCTAGGAGGACTTCATCTGAGGAGTTCTTCTCCATGGCTACACTGGACAGCCCAGTGCTAACCACCTTCTTTGGACAGGCTGCATCTCCTCTGAAGTGACCTGTCTGCTGACAGTCAAAGCAAGCCTTACTGTCCAAGAGCTTTTTTAACCTTGGGTCTCCATGTCTCTGCTTGTCAGAGTGGGAGTGGGATTTACTCTCCTCCTTCTTAGGGTTCTGGGGTACAGAGGGAGTCTCTGTGGTGGGCTTACCACCTCCCTCTTTAGGTTTTTGGGGACCTGGCCCCCCCTTCTTGGAGTCTCCCCCCTGGGACTTGACAACCACCCTGGTTCTCAACCACTCATCAGCTGCTTCCCCCAGCTCTCTAGAGTTGGTCAGCTTAGACTCCACTAGATGCTGGCATAACCTTTCTTGGATACAATTGGTCAAGATGTGCTCTCTCATGATCAGATTGTATAACCCCTCAAGTATTTACTTTGTTACAATTAATCCAGCCCTCTAGTGCCTTAAGTGAGGTGTCTACAAAGGCACCCAAGACTGGGTACTGACCTTCTGGGTGTGCCTGAACTTTATCCTATACTGCGCTGGAGTCAGACCAAACTTCCTGGTTAAGCACCTCTTCTTACTAGGGTGTGAATCTGCCTCCTCCTTACTTAAGGTCAGAAGTCTATCCCTCCCTGAGTTGGGGACCAACTCCCATAAAAGTGAACCCCAGTATTGAGGCCTAACCCTTCTCATTTGGAGTGCCCTCTCAAAGGCCTCCAACCACTTGTCTCTGTCATCCCCCTCTACATAAGCAGGAACCACCCCCTTGGGTAATCTGGGGCAAAATCCCCCACCCATGGACACCTCAGCCTCTCTGTCGCTGCCACCATCTCTTTTCTCTTTCTTTGCCTACTTTTTTTTTTCTAGGGCCAGCTTCTCTGCCTCCAAAGCTATAAATGCTAGCTGGGCCTCCAGCTCTCTTTCCCTGAGGGACAGGTTCTCTCTTCCTGAAGGGACCCCCAACTAGCTTTGGGTATGACCCTAGTGACTGTGTGTAGTGAGGACCGGTCTTCCTCATCCTCATTTAGGCTCAGATGCCCTCCCTCCCCTGAGTGGTTGGAGCTAGCATCCTCCCCTGCTTCTTCCTCCTCTGGAGCTTCCTCTGGGCCTACTTCTTGGGCCTCAGCCCATGCTGTCAGGGATTTAATCAGGACATGCTTCCTGAGGTCAGTAGTTGCAGGCAACCCCCTTGCAGTACACAACCCCCTAAGATGGACTACTGTCAGTGTGGGTAAGCTAGCTAGATCAAGCTCCATGGTTCCCTAGTTTTGTGTCAACAAAAACTTTTTGCAAAAATTGGAAACAAGAATTTAGAAAAATCACAAAAATTCAATAATTACAATTAATCCAAATTAAAAATCAAAAACAATTTTTGCACTAGCACAATTTAAAGGATTTTTAATTGGTTTTACTTAAAACTGTAATGTGATACTGAACACAAGTACAGGATACCACCACTGCGCACCAAAAATATTGGAAAATGGGTTATTGGTAAGGGCAAGAAAGTACCTACACTCAGTGCTTTAAATGGAAAAATAGAAGTGCAGGTACTCTGTACCCGAGTACCTGCTTGTTTCTGAGAAGTGCCGGTACTCTCCAATTAAAAGTATTACGTTTTTCCTGAGATGTGCCGGTACTCTCCCTCTCAAAATAAAAAAGTGCCGGTACTCAGTACGGGAGAGTACCGGCCCATTTAAAGCACTGCCTACACTTAGCAATAGGCTACTAACCTCCACTTAGGTCCAGTTAGGTCTCAGTAAATTAAACCCAGCTCAACCCTTGGTAGCTTGGCAACGAGCGACAAGGCTTAACTTAGGAGACAGAGGCCCTCATTACAACCCTGGCGGTCGGTGTTAAAGAGGCGAGGCCGGCGGTAAAAAAAAAATGGAATCACGACCATGGCGGAAGCCACTTTAACACTCCGACCACCACGGCGGTACAAACAGCATGGCGGTCACCGCCAACAGACAGGCGGAAGACAATGTACCGCCCACACTATTATGAGAGGCCAATCCGCCACCTTTTCCGGGGCGGATTCAACGCGAACAAAAACACGGCGGAAACAGGACTTGGAAGGGGAAACACTCACCTTTACACAACCCATAAGGAACCAGGACGCCCGAACGACGGCGACGACGACCACGGTGAGTACTGCACCGACAACACAGGGGAGGGGGGAGGGAAAAGAGAGTGACACACACACAACACGCAACACCCCCACCCTCACCCACAACAACACACACACCAATACATGCTGCAACAATAGATTTACACCCCCTGGAAGAACGCAATGACAAAAGGAAATTATTATAACGATTGTAATCAATAAAAATCCATTAGTCAAAACTTTAAATACAGTATAAACAATTATGTACACCAACTATACAAGTCCGGATAGTGCACCATTCAAAGCCCGTGGACCACTGGGCCCAAAATGTATGGGCGAGGCCCACACTCGATACCAAACTGCAAACGGAGAGAACACTGCTGGGGCATCAGATCGAAATGAAACAGGCACCTCAGGGGGCAGGGAAGGGGGGCACCTCAGCCGGATGAGTGCACAATGCCAGCTCCATGAGGGAGCTCCATGCCCATTGATGTATCCTGGGGAGTGCAAAGCCACAGTCTCTCAAGTCTTTCCAGTGGGTGGTTTGCCCACTGCTTTATCCTGGGGAGTGCAAAGCCACAGTCTCTCAAGTCTTTTCAGTGGGTCGGTTGCCCACTGCTTTATCCTGGGGAGTGCAAAGCCACAGTCTCTCAAGTCTTTCCAGTGGGTGCTTTGCCCACTGCTTTATCCTGGGGAGTGCAAAGCCACAATCTCTCAAGTCTTTTCAGTGGGTGGGTTGCCCACTGTTTTATCCTGGGGAGTGCAAAGCCACAGTCTCTCAAGTCTGTTCAGTGGGTGGGTTGTCCACTGCTTTATCCTGGGGAGTGCAAAGCCACAGTCTGGTTCTGGAGGGGGCTTTGTTGCCAGAGTGCTTCATCCTGCCATGGACTGAGTTAGTGGATGTGATACTCCACTGGTTCTGGAGGGGGATTTGTGCCCAGAGTTCTTCATCCTGCCAAGGACTGAGGTAGTGGATGTGATACTCCACTGGTTCTGGAGGGGGCTTTGTGCCCAGAGTGCTTCATCCTGCCAATGACTGAGGTAGTGGATACCTTTCTCCACTGGTTCTGGAGGGGCTTTGTGCCCAGAGTGCTTCAGCCTGCCAAAGACTGAGGTAGTGGATGTGACACTCCACTGACGGTGGTGCAACATGCAATCTGGCCAGGCTCCTGGAACTGACCACCAGCCTCGTACGACTGACCACTGGGGATGGCAGCCATGTCTGCGGTGGTGCCACTGGCTCAGGATGTCGCGGGGCAGCTGGCGGTGCTGGTGGCGGTGCTGGTGGGGGGCTCACTGACTGCTGTGCTGGTGAAGGGCTCAGTGTCTGCGGTGCTGGTGAAGGGCTCAGTGTCTGCGGTGCTGGCAGTGGTGTCTGTGGCGGCGGTGCAGGTGGCGGTGCCGGTCATGTCCGCCGTGCAGGTTGGTGTCGACGTGGACCTGCCTTTGATTTTTTGCCCTTCCCCACCTTGGATGGTGGCGCAGCTGTATTCCCACTTTCCACTTTTGTTTTGCCTGAGCCCTTGGTGGCAGGTGTTTTCGCCTTCTCCCTCTGGGATGTGGGCAACGTTTTCTGTTTTGGAGGTGGGGGAATGTCCTTGCCCTCGCTCCTTGGGACACTGGCAGCCCTGTTGCTTGGCGCACTCCAAAATCCCGCTATTGCTGGCACCACTGTGCGTGGTGATGTGGTGGCTGAGGTACTGGGTTGGGACCTGGAAAGGTGGGCCCTAGGGGACGGACTGGAGGAGGGAGGTGTAGGGAAGAGGTCAACATTTGATAGGAAAAGCTTTTGAGACACACTGGGACGGGTAGATGGAGGGTGTTTGGGAGTGCAGGAAGAGGTAGTGGATGTAGGAGGTGTACGTTTGCTGACTTTGGGTGAAGGTGCGTGGGCTGGAGACTTGTGAGGTGGATGGCTGTTGGGTGGGTGTGTGACTGCGTTTGTGTACTTTGGGAGGAGAGCTCACAGACACACTGTGAGAGGACACAGGGGATGTGTGAATGGTAGTGGGGGTGGTGAGTGCACGTGAGCGGTGTGTGGTGATGGGCGTGCTGGTGATTGAGGTAGTGGCTGAAGATGTAGTGCATGCAGGTGACGAGGGAGGAGGGAGACGTGGAGGAGGGGGACTGTCTTATCCAGGTGACTGGTTGCCACCTGTTCGGTATAAGTCAATAAGGACACTCAATAAAGGACCACACCCCAATTATAAATACAATTTAGCTTTACTAGAATTTCAGGTAAATGTATGCTAAACTAGAATAAGAATAGCAATGAAAAGCATCTATTTATATATGAGTACACTACAAAGAGCATCTATGCATATATATAAGCAAAGAGTTCATTGACAGATATAAGCTTTGATTAACTGTATACCAAAATGCATCCCACTAGGATGTTCAGAAAGCAAAATATAAACAAGCTGAATACTTCAGATTATAAACACAGTGCAAGCATAATAATCAATCATAATAATAGAGCAGAGAAACAAAGGCCTTTCATCCCTGTGTGGAACTTAACTTAGTTCACGAAATGCTGGGAAGCCCTCTACCGCCCGCTTTGACCTCTCCCCCTCTCAAGCATCACGGTCTCTAAACAGCAAACAGGGAGGCAGCACTGGGTCTGGATATGGCAGCTTTCACAACCCCATCTGCGAGCTTCAAATCCCTCACCCGCACTTCAGTGCTTAAATAACTCAAAGCTTGGATTCTATCCCCTTCTGGCATTTTCTAGCTATGTTATCAGCACTTGTCTCTTGGCTGCTCTGCCCTTCCCCAGCCATTGTTTTCATTCCATCTTCTCCCTGTACTCTCGTTCTCAAGGTTGAGACGGAGTCTCCTACACAAACAAGCTTGAAACTAATATTGTGAACTTTTCCACGTTGTTTGGGTTTCAGCAGGCATCACGCTCATCTACACTGCTCAAGCTAATTAACCCTTCACGTCACAATGTCTTCCGCACCGTTCCCTATACAGATCAGGGACACAGTGGAGGCAGTGGATGTTGTTATGTCTGCATGGGTATGGTGCTTGCGTGAGTGCCTGTGGGATGTGTGGTGCTTATGTTTGCCTCAGCCACCCTTGTGTGTTGAGGTGTGTGCATGCTGGTCTGATTGTGTGCTTGGGATAGGCTGAGGTACAGGGGATTGGATCTAGGTGGAGGAGGTTGGAGAGAGGAGGCTGGACACAGGGACAATGGCTGCTATCAGTGCAGAGGCCAGAGCCTGAAATGCTAGCTGTTGGGCTGCCTGGCCAGAATGAATGCCCTCCAGGTATGCAGTTGTTTGTTGCAACTGCCTCTCTACACCCTGGATGACATTCAAAATGGTAGACTGCCCAACAGTGAGGGATCTCAGGAGGTCAATAGCCTCCTCACTGAGGGCAGCAGGGCTGACTGGGGCAGGGCCTGAGATGCCTGGGGTGAAGGAGATGCCCACCCTCCTGGGTGAGCGGCCACGGGACACACGCTGAGGGGCTGCTTGGAGGGCGGTGCTGGTAGGGGGGGGTGGCGGCTGTACCTTTTGATGCGGTGGGCACAGAGGGGCCCACCACCGCAAGGGAGCTCCCATCAGAGGAGGAGTCGGTGTTGCTAGTCTCTGCTCCTGTCCCCGCTGTGGAGTTCCCCTCGCCCTCCGTCCCACTGGTGACTTCAGACTCTGGGAGAAAGAAGAAAAGACATGTTCAGTGCATGCAATACTGCTACCGTTGCCGGACACTACAGACACAGCAGCCCTCTGCACTACGCCATGCACTTAGAGTTCCCTAATTAATCACAGGGACATGGGGTACAAGGCCTACGCCCGATTGCTGCACACATGGAAGTCACAGGAGCCTGACTAGGTGTAGATGGCTCTTACCACTGGTGGGGTTGGGGTGCCACATAGCCTGCCTCACAAAGGGTCCTTGCCTACAAAGCTAGCCCTGGCCTAGGGTAACCCACTGCCTACCTCCCCCACCCAGACACCTCCTAATGCGCACAGAGTCAGATGGATGTGACTGTACTCACCCCCTTGTGGCTGCTGTGATGCCCTCAAGCACCCATCCAACTCCGGATACGCCACCGCCAGGATCCGGAGCATGAGGGGGGTCATGGTGAGACGGGCACCTCTCCCACATTGGGAGGCCATCTCCAGCTGGGCCTCCGCCATCTTCCTGCTCCAGCGGCGAATGTCCTCCCTTCTTTTCCGGCAGTGGGCGCTCCGTCTGTGGTGGAACCCCAGGGTCCAGATGTCCTTGGCGATGGCACGCCAGATATCCTTCTTTTGGTGGGTACTGACCTAGAGGAATAGTACAGGGGAAGAGGATGATATTTAACCGTTCGGACCGTCACAGTCATTGGCCCACGTTCCCACCCTTACCCTGACGCACATACACTCACCGTCTGCTCATGCAGGCCTCAGTCACCCCGCCTGTATCTTCCATCCACACCACTCCAAACAGGCATTGCCCATCCACCATGCTCACAATGTACTCACCTGTTTGTCTGGAGGACCGTAGAGTAGCGTGTACTGGGGGAGGACCCCATCCACTTACTTCTCCAACTCCTCCGAAGTGAAAGCAGGGTCCCTTTGCCCAGACACATGAGCCATCATCGCTTCCAGACACAGGTCACAGCAGCACTTGCAGTGTAGGTCCTCTCCTGTTGAAGGTCAGGTATCAAGTGAGTGAACAGAGAGAAAATGGCGGTCACGTCCGCGGCGGTGCGTACCGTCACCGCCGACGTACATCTTCATTGGCTCCTGGGACCCATAGGGCCCAATGTTAACCAATGCATGATTGCGCCGCGGTCTTCGACCGCCTACCACAATGGTGTACAACGCCAGCGCAGTTACCTCATATCCCCTTGTCCCACATTACAGGTCAGGCAGCCACCATTTCAGGTGGCCACATGGTATTATTTTTAAATGCGTCACACATATCTAGGCCTTGCATACACACGGTGACAGGCACATAGTGGATTGACAAATGTGTGCAATAAATTCTTTTTTTCCTACCTCAGTGTTGGCTGACTCTGTGCTCGCTGTTCTCGTCCATAGGGCACGTCCGCTGGGGCAGGTGAGGAGATGGCGGCATCCTCCGGTGTACAGACCGCTGGTGGACCTGTCGACAATGGAAGACAGACACATCATTATCACTTACAGATTTGATTGTGCCACAATCCAGGAACTGTGTCCCTAGTTGGAGCCAGACCTGATTTCAGCTATCCGCCATACCACAGGAATCCCCCCTCGAGTGCAGGTCCTGTCGGTACTCCATTTCCTGGCAAGTGGGTCTTTTGAAACAACAGTGGCCATTGCATCAGGGATGTCCCAGCCTATGTTCTCAAACGTGTTGTCCAGAGTGTTGTCTGCCCTGCTGAAACACATGCACAGTTACATCGTTTTCCCTCAGGTGGAGGATTTGCCCACATTGAAAAGTGACTTCTATGCCCTGGGACATATCCCCAACATCATAGGTGCCATTGATGGGACACGTGTGGCCCTGGTACGCCCCTGCAGGAGTGAACAGGTGTACAGAAACAGGAAGAGCTACCATTCAATGAATATGTAGATGGTGTGTTTGGCCGACCAGTACATCTCCCATGTGAACGCCAAGTTTCCAGGCTCAGTGCATGAAGCTTACATTTTGAGGAATAGCAGCATCCCTTATGTGGTGGGGCAACTCCAGAGGCACCGTATGTGGCTAATAGGTGAGGACATGGACCTTATACATGTGCCAGTGTGTGGGGAACCGACTGTCCCGAGGTCCCAGATGGACCGGGCTGGTCATCTAGATCCAGTTGGACAGAGCTGCTGTCATCACTGTGGGCCTCTTCTGTGGGGGGAGTGGACATGTCTGGAACCTCCTGTCCGGTGATGTTAGGTACGGGTCCTGCAGGGGTGTAAAGGCATGATTATCGCATCTGTGTGTGCCATTGTGTGCAATGGGTGGGTGACCCTGTACCCCAGTGCTTGCATTCTTGTCTAGGACCTTGTGTGATATTTGGATTGGTGATCTGTGTGGGTATCTGTAGTGGACATGCTTTGGTGATGGGTGTGTATGCTTTGGTGTTGCATGCAGGGCTTGGTGTTGGGATGGGTGGTTTGTGATAGTGGGACATATGTGAGGTGTTGGAGTGATGGGGTGAGGGTGAGGGTGGGGGTATGTGATAGCATGCAGGTAGGGTGGGGGATGTAATAGTTAAGAATTGACTTACCATAGTCCATTCCTCCTGCTACTCCTGCGAGGCCCTCAGGATGCAGTATAGCCAAGACCTGCTCCTCCCATGTTGTTAGTTGTGGGGGAGGATGTGGGGGTCCGCCGCCAGTCCTCTGAACTGCAATCTGGTGTCTTGAGACCACGGAACACACCTTCTCCCATAGGTCTTTCCACCTATTTCTGATGTCATCCCGTGTTCTTGGGTGCTGTCCCACTGCGTTGACCCTGTCTACGATTCTGCGCCATAGCTCCATCTTCCTAGCAATGGAGCTGTGCTGCACCTGTGATCCGAATAGCTGTGGCTCTACCCGGACGATTTCCTCCACCATGACCCTGAGCTCCTCCTCAGAGAACCTGGGGTGTCTTTGCGGTGGCATGATGTGGTGTGGGTGATGTGTGAGGTGGTGTGTGTTGTGATGTCTGAGGGGATGTGTTTGTGTGTGTTGTGTGAGGTGCGTGGATATTGTGTGAGTGATGGTGTTGTGTGCCTGTGGATGCTAATTTGTTGATGGTGGTGTCTCTCTATGTGCTTTGTTGTAGGGGTTTGTGGGTGATGTGGGTGTGTGTTTTATATTGTATTGTGTGTGGGTGTGGTGTGTGTATGTTTATCAGGTGTGTGTATTGTGATTTGTCCAATGTGGTTGTGTTTTGTAAATGTGGGTGTATTTTGAGCGCGGCGGTGTGTACCACCAATGGAATACCGTGGTTGAAAGACCGCCGCGTGGAGTCGTGATAGTGTGGGCATATTCCTGTTGCCGTGACGGTGGAGGTTTTGTTATCGCCAGTTTATCACTGACCTTTGGTGTGGCGGACTTGTGTGGGTGTCTAGATTTTGGCGGATTCCGGCCTGTGGGTCGTAATAGCTGTAGCGGATTTCCACAGCGGTGTGTTGGCGGTCTTCTGCACAGCAGTAAGTAGCATTTACCGCCAATGTTGTAATGAGGGCCAGAGTATAAGGCATTCAAATATCACAAAACAGTAAATAAATAAAACACAGAAAACAGTTTAAAAATCCAAAATCAATTTATAACAATAGACTATGTTTTTATCTTTCAAATGACACAAAAATGAATAAAATCATATAAGGGGAACCGGAGATATGAATTTTTAAAGAATTATTGCTTTATAGCACATAGAAACAAAAAGCGCCAATCCGGTCATCTGGTCGCACCTCGACCGGGGCAAAGTCAAAGTTTAAGGCCGACCGCGATGGAGCCCGGCTCGGCTACAGGCCACGGGAGGCCACTGGCATGGGCAGTGCAGGGGCCCCCTAACAGGGCCCCACAAAGATTTTCACTGTCTGCTTAGCAGACAGTGAAAATCACGACGGGTGCTACTGCACCCGTCGCACCCCTGCAACTCCGCCGGCTCCATTCGGAGCCGGCTTCCTCGTTGCAGGGTCTTTCCCGCTGGGCCGGCGGGTGCTCCTTTGGCGGGCGCCCGCCGGCCCAGTGGGAAAGCCAGAATGGCCGCCGCGGTCATTCGGCGGTGACCGCATGGCGGGTGTCGACCGCCGCCCGCCGCGGTCAGAATGACCGCCTTAGTCTCTTTTATGGAGATTTTCTTCACCGGGATGAACCTGCAAGTCAGGCCGGGTCGGGGTTGAGGCAAGCCGGCTAGAGTTGCCGTTGCAGGTCGGTCCCTCTCTGGAGCTTTTTTCAAAAGTTCTCCAAACTTCTGGATCTTCTTCCAGATGTTCTTTTAAGGGTCGTTTGAGGTCCACAGCTCACCCCAAGGTTCCAGAGGCTCTGAGATGCTCCTTGAGGGTGCAGACTACCTCTCCCAGAATGCACCTGGCACAAACTCCTTTTTGGCCACTGGAAAGTGGTCAGCTGGTTGGTTTCTTCAGGAGTTGGTGCAGGGGACTCTGGTTAGCAATTTTTCACCTGCAGCAAACAGGGAGTCCCTCCTTGAACCAAATGAAGCCAGGCAAAGTCCTTCTTGTGGTTAAGCCCAAGTGTGCAGCTGGTGCAGTCCTCCAGAGTGACGGGTCCAGGTGCAGGCCAGGGGTCCAGCAGGGCAGTCCTTCTTCTTCTGTAGTTCTTCCTGGTAGGGTTCTGGTAGGGAACTGAGGTGTGGGTGCAGGTCTGCCAGCTTTATCCTTGCTCCTGGGTGAAAAACAGGGGGGTCCTGGTTCTCCAATCAGGGGCAGGGACCTTCCCCCTGTGATGACCACTTCCTGGGAAGTGTGGCAAAAATCAATCCCAGGGAGCAACATTCTTCAAAAATCCATCATGGCTGAAAGTGATTTTTGGAGGTTACATCTGGCTGAGCCCACCCACTGGTGTGGCTAAAAATCCTAAACACATCCCTCTCCTGCCCTCTCCTGATCTAATCGCGAGGGCACCTAATTGTCTTGGTTTGCAGGATGTGAGGGTGTTGCTGGGTTGCTCCAAATGTCCTTCTCTGCCTTTGAAGACCAGTTTGGCAGCTCTCCCCCTTGCTGCTTCACCATCTGCTGAGAGGAGAGTTCCTCCCCCAGGCACATCTCTTTGTGTGGAGCCAGGCCACTTCACACCTCATCAAGTCAGCCTTGCCAGGCTGCCAGAGGCTGGCCAATCAGAGAACAGCAGCAAAAACACTACAGGGCTGAAGTTGGCAACTTTTCAGGTAAAGTTTAAAACTCTTTACCTGAACAAATTATATTAAATCCCACAACTGGAAGTTGTGGGATTTATTCTAACAATTAATTTGATACCAAGCTTCTGGTATCTGTTACTTAAGGGGACTTTAAAAATTAAAATAAAATCTCCCCATTCTAGTCTATGGAAGCCATGCACTACAATGAGGGAAAAACAAATTTGGCTATTTTACCTCACTAGGGCTTATAAAACTATATTTATAAGGTCCCTGCTTATAGGGGCACATAGGGCACACCTTAGGGATGACTTATATGTAACAATAAGGTAGTTTAAGACTTTGGAACTACTTTTAAATTTCAAAGTCGAATTTGCATATAACTTTAGTTTAAAAGCAGCCAGCAAGGCAGGCCTGCCTTTAAAATGTCACTGGGCACCTCAGCAGTGCCCCTATGCGTGCACTACCTATGCTGGGGTCCTTAAACCTACATGCCCTACAATATACTAGGGACTTATAGGTAGGTTGACTTAGCCAATTATAATTAGCCCAATTTGCATACTGATTTTACACAGAGCACAGGCCCTGGGACTGGTTAGCAGTACCCAGGGCACCATCAGAGTCAGGAAAACACCAGCAAAAAGTGGAAAATGGGGGCAAATAGTTAGGGGGACTCTGCAATAAGCCCTGTTCTCTCACACCATGCATCGAGCTTCACATATCACCCGCTTCCTGACTAGCAGCTAGTGATGGGAGCGAGTGCCTTCCTTCACCGAGAGAGTTTAGGCACATTCATGGCCTGGTGGGCTGCCTCATTCTGAATGACCTGTGGTCTATTCAGCGAGGACTTGGACAAATATAGAGCGTTACAAAAGTCTTGACGAGATGTGATCAAAGCAACGAGCACTGGCATTAGGAGTTCAGATGGAATAAGGTTAAAGATCTTTTTCAAGGTTCTGGTAATACGGACCTGGGCGACAAAAGTAGGAGTGTTATAACAAATAACTCGCACTGGAGATGGTAGCGGACCACAAGTCTACACCAAATGCTGCACCCCAAAAACCAAGATCTCTGTTTTTTCAGCATTCAGTTTTACACAATTGTCTTTCATCCAGATACTGATGCCATTCATAAGGTGTTTGAGCTTGTCAGCTACCAGCAGCTGATTGTCCGATATAGAGATAATAATTTGAGGTTCGTCCGCAAAGGATCACACCCGAAAGCTGAAAGAGCGCACCAGTTCAGCAAATGAGGAGACATAGCAACGGAATAATGTGGGGCTGAGGGAGGACCCCTGTGGAATCCCACATGGGAGCTTGAAAGCCTCTGCTCTAAAATTACTATAACTAACTAGACCCCATACATCAGAAAGGAACAAAGAGGGTTCAGAGCAGTGGCCCTCACCCCCACCTAATGTAATCTTTGGACCAGGTGGCACAGTGTGATTGTGTCAAATGCCACTGACAGATCGAACATTACCAACGTATCGGCAACCCCCTGGTCTTCTTGGCAACAAATGGAATCTGCAACGGCAACCACTACCGACTCCAAGCTTTGACTACTTCTGAAACTATTCTGTGATGGACCTAAGATATCCTAGGAGGTTTAAAAAGTAATCCAATTCATGGTTTATATATTTTTCAAGAATTTTTGCTGGTGGGGACAATAAAGAGATGGGACAAAGTTTCGTGAGGTCCTCTGGGTCCCCATTTGGTTTCTTTCGAAGAGGAATGACTACAGATTCCTTCCAAAGATAGGGATTCACTCCTGTTGTTAATATCTGGTTGAAGACTTTGACCACAAAAGTCAGAAATCTGATCCAGAACAAGTGACTTTAGTTGGGCAGGGATCATCAGGTGAGCCTGATTTCCTATTCAAGAGATTTTAAACTTGGAAGGAGGAAATAGGAGGAAATTCGTGCCGAACTGTGGGGGTGTGCAGGTGTTAGAAATGGGGTCTCAAGTTGGCAGAAGTGTACACCCTTGTCCAAGTAGGGACACAATCCAAATTATCCTGTGTCCACCCTCTGGTAGCTTGGCACTGAGCAGTCATGCTTAACTTAGAAGGCAATGAGTTTGTGCAATCAATCATGCAGTAACACAGTGAAAGCACCACAATAATACACCACACAGGGTGAGAAAAATATAGGATATTTATCTGGTGAGAATAAGGTAAAAACCATAAAGATTCAATAATCACAATTTGAGATATCACTTTTGCAAGATTAAAAAGTCTTAAATCTTAGAAATCAACAGTTGTCTCTTGATTGCACAAAGTACCTGGTTTGCGATAAAAATAACACGCATGGAGACCGCGGAGGAGGAGGTGTGTGGACAAATAAGGTGTGCACTGGATTTTCCAATGCGGCACAGACGATGTGTTGTTTCTTTCCATGCTGCAAGGGGCTTTGCGTTGTTTCTTGGCGTGCAGTCTTGGTTCCTCACTGCAATGCAGGGGGCTTTTGGACGCCCACGGATGATGCGGGAAAATCCTGGGTGCCCTGGAAGAAGTCACAGACGTTGCTCCAGTAGAGCGATGCAGTGAATTTCCTGTCGCACGGCAGGCGCTGTGTCAATTTTCCACTCTGGAAATCGGCTGCGTTGTTCTGGGTCAGCTGTGCGCCGATCCAGTAGAGCTGTGTGTCGAATTTCCGGTTGCAAGGCAGTCACTGCTTTAAATCTTCACTCGGGAAGTCAGGCTTCACTGTTCTGATTCACCAGTGTGGTGATTCCTCAGTTGCAAAACGGCTGTGCGGTGTTTCCGGCAGGCTGTGCGTCAATTTTCCATGCACAAGGAGTTTCCTGAAGAGATGGAGACTTTTTGGCCCTGAGACTTCAGAAAACAGGAGGCAAGCTCAATCCAAGTCTTTGGAGAGCACTTACCTGCAAAGTCAGAGGGCAGCAGGGCAATGGCAGGGCAGCAGTCCTCAACAAAGCAGTCCAGATGAGTCCTTTGGGCAGCCAGGCAGTTTCTCTTGAACAGGTTGCAGGTTCAGGTCCAGATGTGTCAGGCTCTCCACCCTTCCAGCCCAGGGAGACCCATTCAGTATGCAGATGAGTGCAGGTGTGACTGAGTGTCCTGTGTTTGTGGTTGTCTGAGTGAAATGCACAAGGAAGCTGTCAACCAGCCCAGACGTTGATTGAAGACAGGCTGTAAGACACAGATGGATTTTAAGTGCAGAGAAATGCCCACTTTCTAAAAGTGGCATTTCTAAAATAGTAATATAAAATTCAACCTCACCAATAAGCAGGATTTTCTATTACCATTCTGGCCATTCTAAATATGACCTGGTTACCCCTTTCTGATCAGAATCTACCACTCAAACAGTATATGAGGGTAGCCCTAATGCTAGCCTATGAAAGGAGCAAGCCTTACAGTAGTGGAAAATGCATTTAGGAGTTTTCCACTACCAGGACATGTAAAACACACATGTACATGTCCTGCCTTTTACCTACACAGCACCTTGCCCTATGGGTTACCTAGGGCCTAACTTAGGTGTGACATATATGTAGAAAAATGGGAGTTTAAGGCTTGGCAAGTACTTTTAAATGCCAAGTCGAAAAAAGGCAGTGAAACTGCACACACAGGCCTTGCACTGGCTGGCCTGAGACACGGTTAAGAGGCTACTTGAGTGGGTGGCACAATCAGTGCTTCAGGCCCACTAGTAGCATTCAATGTACAGGCCCTGGGCACATGTAATGCACTTTACTAGGGAGTTACAGGTAAATCAAATATGCCAATTGGGAATGAACCAATGTTACCATATGCCCTTTACCAATGGTTAGCAGCGCTAAAGTGCGCAGAGTCCTAAAACCAGCAAAAACAGTGTCAGAAAAGTTAGACGGAGACAGGCAAAAAGTTGAAGGATGACCACCCTAAGGCTGTCAGGTCAAATAGCAGGTCAAAAGGATCACCTGCGTCAAACACGGAGAAAGGTCTATCCTCGTTGACGTTGAAGTGTGAGTAGATCTTCAGGATCTTATCTTTAAAGTAGACTGCAACTTTGTCACAGAAACTTTGCGGGTTCCCCCTGGAATGTTGGAATGGGGGAGTAGAGAGCTATTTTACCACCTTACATTAGGGGAGGTTCTAGCTGACTTGATTTTATTCACAGATGAGGATGATTTGGCCACACCAATGGTGAATTTATAAAGGAGTATCAGCTCTTTGTTTTCCTTTATCCTCTGGGGTGAGATTCTCCCTCCATTTCCATTCTTGCCACTGACACTGCTGTCTGAGGTCTTTGGTTCACTTGAAAACAGGGCCTGGATGCTTTATTTCTGGTGCAGAACTTAATTTTACCTGGAGCAATCTGATCAGCCTTCATCCAGTAACTGAAATCTTTCTGCAGTCGGTCCATGTGCATAGTTATTTTTCACAAAGGACTCTGAGCGCAGAATCCACATCAATAGAGGACATTTTGCTCCCATTTTTGTATGATATTGATTTTCACTGTTGTAGGAGGCTGGACTGGCTTGTAGTGAGTACCAAGGGGTACTTGCACCTTGCACCAGGCCCAGTTATCCCTTATTAGTGTATAGGGTGTCTAGCAGCTTAGGCTGATAGATAATGGTAGCTTAGCAGAGCAGCTTAGGCTGAACTAGGAGACGTGTGAAGCTACTACAGTACCACTTAGTGTCATATGCACAATATCATAAGAAAACACAATACACAGTTATACTAAAAATAAAGGTACTTTATTTTTATGACAATATGCCAAAGTATCTTAGAGTGTACCCTCAGTGAGAGGATAGGAAATATACACAAGATATATATACACAATAGCAAAAATATGCAGTATAGTCTTAGAAAACAGTGCAAACAATGTATAGTTACAATAGGATGCAATGGGGAAACATAGGGATAGGGGCAACACAAACCATATACTCCAAAAGTGGAATGCGAACCACGAATGGACCCCAAACCTATGTGACCTTGTAGAGGGTCGCTGGGACTATTAGAAAATAGTGAGAGTTAGAAAAATAACCCTCCCCAAGACCCTGAAAAGTGAGTGCAAAGTGCACTAAAGTTCCCCTAAGGACAAAAGAGTTGTGTTAGAGGAATAATGCAGGAAAGACACAAACCAGCAATGCAACAACTGTGGATTTCCAATCTAGGGTACCTGTGGAACAAGGGGACCAAGTCCAAAAGTCACAAGCAAGTCGGAGATGGGCAGATGCCCAGGAAATGCCAGCTGCGGGTGCAAAGAATCTTCGCCTGGACAGAAGAAGCTGAGGTTTCTGCAGGAACGAAAAGGGCTAGAGACTTCCCCTTTGGTGGACGGATCCCTCTTGCCTTGGAGAGTCGTGCAGAAGTATTTTCCCGCTGGAAGGACGCCAACAAGCCTTGCTAGACGCAAATCGTGCGTTTGGCGTTTTTGGACGCTGCTGGGCCCCAGGAGGGACCAGGAGGTCGCAAATTGGACCTGAAGAGAGAGGGGACTTCGAGCAAGACAAAGAGCCCTCACTGAAGCAGGTAGCACCCGGAGAAGTGCCAGAAACAGGCACTACGAGGATGCATGAAACGTTGCTCGCCGAAGTTGCACAAAGGAGTCCCACGTCGCCGGAGACCAACTTAGAAAGTCGTGCAATGCAGGTTAGAGTGCCGTGGACCCAGGCTTGGCTGTGCACAAAGGATTTCCGCCGGAAGTGCACAGGGGCCGGAGTAGCTGCAAAGTCGCGGTTCCCAGCAATGCAGCCCAGCGAGGTGAGGCAAGGACTTACCTCCACCAAACTTGGGCTGAAGAGTCACTGGACTGTGGGGGTCACTTGGACAGAGTCGCTGGATTCGAGGGACCTCGCTCGTCGTGCTGAGAGGAGACCCAAGGGACCGGTAATGCAGCTTTTTGGTGCCTGCGGTTGCAGGGGGAAGATTCCGTCGACCCACGGGAGATTTCTTCGGAGCTTCTGGTGCAGAGAGGAGGCAGACTACCCCCACAGCATGCACAAGCAGGAAAACAGTCGAGAAGGCGGCAGGATCAGCGTTACAGAGTTGCAGTAGTCGTCTTTGCTACTATGTTGCAGGTTTGCAGGCTTCCAGCGCGGTCAGCGGTCGATTCCTTATCAGAAGGTGAAGAGAGAGATGCAGAGGAACTCGGCTGAGCTCATGCATTCGTTATCTAAAGTTTCCCCAGAGACAGAGACCCTAAATAGCCAGAAAAGAGGGTTTGGCTACTTAGGAGAGAGGATAGGCTACTAACACCTGAAGGAGCCTATCAGCAGGAGTCTCTGACGTCACCTGGTGGCACTGGCCACTCAGAGCAGTCCAGTGTGCCAGCAGCACCTCTGTTTCCAAGATGGCAGAGGTCTGGAGCACACTGGAGGAGCTCTGGACACCTCCCAGGGGAGGTGCAGGTCAGGGGAGTGGTCACTCCCCTTTCCTTTGCCCAGTTTCGCGCCAGAGCAGGGGCTAAGGGGTCCCTGAACCGGTGTAGACTGGCTTATGCAGAATTGGGCACATCTGTGCCCAAGAAAGCATTTCCTGAGGCTGGGGGAGGCTACTCCTCCCCTGCCTTCACACCATTTTCCAAAGGGAGAGGGTGTCACACCCTCTCTCAGAGGAAGTCCTTTGTTCTGCCATCCTGGGCCAGGCCTGGCTGGACCCCAGGAGGGCAGATGCCTGTCTGAGGGGTTGGCAGCAGCAGCAGCTGCAGTGAAACCCCAGGAAGGGCAGTTTGGCAGTACCAGGGTCTGTGCTACAGACCACTGGGACCATGGGATTGGGCCAACTATGCCAGGGTGGCATAGAGGGGGCAATTCCATGATCATAGACATGTTACATGACCATATTCGGAGTTACCATTGTGAAGCTACATATAGGTAGTGACCTATATGTAGTGCACGCGTGTAATGGTGTCCCCACACTCACAAAGTTCAGGGAATTGGCCCTGAACAATGTGGGGGCACCTTGGCTAGTGCCAGGGTGCCCTCACACTAAGTAACTTTGCACCTAACCTTTACCAGGTAAAGGTTAGACATATAGGTGACTTATAAGTTACTTAAGTGCAGTGTAAAATGGCTGTGAAATAACGTGGACGTTATTTCACTCAGGCTGCAGTGGCAGGCCTGTGTAAGAATTGTCAGAGCTCCCTATGGGTGGCAAAAGAAATGCTGCAGCCCATAGGGATCTCCTGGAACCCCAATACCCTGGGTACCTTAGTACCATATACTAGGGAATTATAAGGGTGTTCCAGTAAGCCAATGTAAATTGGTAAAATTGGTCACTAGCCTGTTAGTGACAATTTAAAAGTAATGAGAGAGCATAACCACTGAGGTTCTGGTTAGCAGAGCCTCAGTGAGACAGTTAGGCACCACACAGGGAACACATACATGCACACCTATGAGCACTGGGGCCCTGTGTGACAGGGTCCCAGTGACACATACATATAGGCCACAACCTTATGGGCACTGGGGTCCTGACCAGCAGGGTCCCAGTGACACATAACAAACATACTGAAAACATAGTGTTTTCACTATGAGCACTGGGGCCTAGCCATCAGGACCCCAGTGAGACGGTGAAAACAGTGACAAACATCCTGACATACACTCACAAACAGGCCAAAAGTGGGGGTAACAAGGCTAGAAAGAGGCTACTTTCTCACACAACCCCCCCCCCAAACGAAGGACAATAAGGCTAACCTTGGCCAGTTGAGACTTTATTGTCTAAGTGGTGATAAGTAGAGAGTAGCTCTGCAATAGACTGGTTACTCCCTTTATCATCCACTATATGGTTACTTCCCTGTGGGGATGTAAACCACCCTGTTTGAATTTTTTTAGCTAAGCAACAATGTGAAGATGTATTTTCAGAGTTTCTATCAGTAAGTTTTAGTTTAGAGCAGTGGGAATTATCCACTGAGCCTATTTGTAATGATGGAAATGCCAGACAGGGATGCTGTCTCATTAAAGCCATAGCTGGGCAAAAACGTTGTCCATTTGGCTGGAAGAGAGAACAGGGATGCTGTTTCTCTTGAGTTGGAGCAGGGCAGGGATGCTGTCCTATGAGCTCCACACTAGGGCAGGGATGCTGTCCTAAGTGTTGTGAGGCAGTGCAGGGTTTCTGCACTAAAGTTTCTCTGGGAGAGTTGGAGGGATGCTCCATGTTAACTAAAATGGTGCTCTTCTTGTCACCAATGTTAGTTATCCCACAGAGAGGTACTTCTACCTCAGGGAGTCCAGCTATGTCAGCTGATGATTCCCTTGGAACAGGTGCCACCCCAGGAGAGGTTTCTCCCACCACAGGAATGGTATCCTGAATGGTAGGGTGGTTAGGGGATACTGTGATACCCTTTTTACCTGTTGATGGAGAGGGATCCTGAGTTTTCAGGCCTTCTCTCCTTTGCTTTTTCATTTCAGTAGAAATGAGAGGGAACAATTCCTCAGGGATGCCCAGCATGGCTGCATGGGCATAAAACTCTACATTAGCCCAACCTGAGGTCTCTAGGTCATTACCTAAGAGACAGTCTACAGGTAAGCTAGGTGATACCACCACCTGCTTAGGGCCAGTAACTCCACCCCAACTAAACTGAATTATAGCTAAGGGAAGAAACTTAGTGGAGTTATGGACATCAATAATCTTATACTGTTGTCCAATGATGTGTTGTTCAGGAGCCACAAGGTTTTCAGTCACCAAAGTGAAACTGGCACCTGTGTCCCTGTAGGCCAAGGCCTCAACACCATTTATTGAAACTGTCTGCCTGTACTTATCCATTGTAAGGGGACAAGCAGCCAGTGTGGCAAGGCCAATGCCACTAGGTGTGACAGAAACTGTCTTGGGACTGATTACATCAGTTTCCACTATGGACCCATAAGTGAACCCAACTACACCCTTTGCTTGACTGTTGCCAGCAGTCCCACCACTAGTACCACTACTGCTAGGGGCACTAGAGCTTGATGTATTAGTGGTGGTAGGCTCAGGGGGTTTACCTGGACAGGACTTATCCCCTGGCCTATGGCCTCTGTTTTTACACACAAAGCACCAAGGCTTTTTAATGTGTGCAGGTTGGGAAGAAGAGGAAGAATTTGTTTTATCCCCACCCTCTGAAGAGTGTTTAAGATTTGAAGTGGGATCTTTGGTTTTACCCTTATCCCCATGCTTATCTTGAGATTTTTCACCATCTTTCTTCTTATTGCCATCTTTGTCACCCCATGTATGAACTTTTCTGTTCACTCTTGTTCTGACCCATTTGTCTGCCTTTTTTCCCAATTCTTGGGGAGAGGTCAGATCAGAGTCCACCAAGTACTGGTGCAACAAATCAGACACACAATTATTAAGTATATGCTCTCTCAGGATTGTGTTATACAGGCTTTCATAATCAGTAACTTTACTGCCATGTAACCACCCCTCCAAGGCCTTCACTGAATGGTCAATGAAATCAACCCAGTCTTGTGAAGACTCCTTTTTGGTCTCTCTGAACTTTATCCTGTATTGTTCAGTGGTTAAGCCATAACCATCCAGGAGTGCATTCTTAAGAACTGTAAAATTATTGGCATCATTTTCTTTCACAGTAAGGAGCCTATCCCTACCTTTTCCACTAAATGATAGCCATAGGATAGCAGCCCACTGCTTTTGAGGGACATCCTGTACAGCACAGGCCCTCTCAAGTGCAGCAAACCACTTGTTAATGTCATCCCCCTCCTTATAAGGGGGAACTATCTTGTGCAGATTCCTGGAATCATGCTCTTTTGCAGGATGACTATGGGGAATACTGCTGCTGCCACCATGGGTATCTAAACCCAACTTCTGTCTTTCCTTCTCTAATTCTAAAGACTGTCTATCCAAATCCAGCTGTTGCTTCTTGAGCTTCAGTCTGGTTTGTTCCACTCTCAATCTATTGAGCTCCCTTTCTAACAATCTGTCATCAGGGTGGGTGGGAGGGACATTTCTAGATACAGAGGTATGATGGGAATGAACAGAAGGAGACCTGTCCCTTACAGAGGGCACCCTAACAGCTTGGCTACCAGTATAATGTGAGAGCACACCATCAGTATGGTGTGATTCAACCTCTGTACCAACTATGCTAGACTGTCTAGTAATGGGCAGGCTGAGAAGTTTCTTTCCTGAACCTTTTCCTGGGGGAGTCCCTGGATCAGATTGAGAACCATTAGCTACTTTTTCACCAGATTTGGCACTTATGGCCTTATCCTGTACTCTAAGCATATTAATTAACAGTTCTAAGGAAGGATTCTTCCCTACACTCAAACCTCTCTCTATGCAGAGACTCCTTGCTCCTTTCCAGCTAAGGTGATCATATGCAAGTTTGGACAGTTCAACATTTTTGCCTGTGCCAGACATTTTTTAGAGAGAGTTAAGGTGATAGAAAAAGAGAAAAAAGTTTTCAGAACTTTTTGGAAAGACAGAAAAAACTTTTTCAACTTTTAAGAACTTTTTGAAAGTTTAGGAGTACTTTTCAGCACTTAGAAAAGAGTGAAAAGAGGAAATGCTAAACTTTTTGGCTATGTGTATATACACTGACCTTGTTTTGTATATTTTTCTCTTATGAAAAGTACAATGACAAGAGTGGTAAGTAGTCTCAAGCACTTATCCCACCACTGCACAACCAATGTAGGAGGCTGGACTGGCTTGTAGTGAGTACCAAGGGGTACTTGCACCTTGCACCAGGCCCAGTTATCCCTTATTAGTGTATAGGGTGTCTAGCAGCTTAGGCTGATAGATAATGGTAGCTTAGCAGAGCAGCTTAGGCTGAACTAGGAGACGTGTGAAGCTACTACAGTACCACTTAGTGTCATATGCACAATATCATAAGAAAACACAATACACAGTTATACTAAAAATAAAGGTACTTTATTTTTATGACAATATGCCAAAGTATCTTAGAGTGTACCCTCAGTGAGAGGATAGGAAATATACACAAGATATATATACACAATAGCAAAAATATGCAGTATAGTCTTAGAAATCAGTGCAAACAATGTATAGTTACAATAGGATGCAATGGGGAAACATAGGGATAGGGGCAACACAAACCATATACTCCAAAAGTGGAATGCGAACCACAAATGGACCCCAAACCTATGTGACCTTGTAGAGGGTCGCTGGGACTATTAGAAAATAGTGAGAGTTAGAAAAATAACCCTCCCCAAGACCCTGAAAAGTGAGTGCAAAGTGCACTAAAGTTCCCCTAAGGACAAAAGAGTCGTGTTAGAGGAATAATGCAGGAAAGACACAAACCAGCAATGCAACAACTGTGGATTTCCAATCTAGGGTACCTGTGGAACAAGGGGACCAAGTCCAAAAGTCACAAGCAAGTCGGAGATGGGCAGATGCCCAGGAAATGCCAGCTGCGGGTGCAAAGAATCTTCGCCTGGACAGAAGAAGCTGAGGTTTCTGCAGGAACGAAAAGGGCTAGAGACTTCCCCTTTGGTGGACGGATCCCTCTTGCCTTGGAGAGTCGTGCAGAAGTGTTTTCCCGCCGGAAGGACGCCAACAAGCCTTGCTAGACGCAAATCGTGCGTTTGGCGTTTTTGGACGCTGCTGGGGCCCAGGAGGGACCAGGAGGTCGCAAATTGGACCTGAAGAGAGAGGGGACGTCGAGCAAGACAAAGAGCCCTCACTGAAGCAGGTAGCACCCGGAGAAGTGCCAGAAACAGGCACTACGAGGATGCGTGAAACGGTGCTTGCCGAAGTTGCACAAAGGAGTCCCACGTCGCCGGAGACCAACTTAGAAAGTCGTGCAATGCAGGTTAGAGTGCCGTGGACCCAGGCTTGGCTGTGCACAAAGGATTTCCGCCGGAAGTGCACAGGGGCCGGAGTAGCTGCAAGGTCGCGGTTCCCAGCAATGCAGCCCAGCGAGGTGAGGCAAGGACTTACCTCCACCAAACTTGGGCTGAAGAGTCACTGGACTGTGGGGGTCACTTGGACAGAGTCGCTGGATTCGAGGGACCTCGCTCGTCGTGCTGAGAGGAGACCCAAGGGACCGGTAATGCAGCTTTTTGGTGCCTGCGGTTGCAGGGGGAAGATTCCGTCGACCCACGGGAGATTTCTTCGGAGCTTCTGGTGCAGAGAGGAGGCAGACTACCCCCACAGCATGCACAAGCAGGAAAACAGTCGAGAAGGCGGCAGGATCAGCGTTACAGAGTTGCAGTAGTCGTCTTTGCTACTATGTTGCAGGTTTGCAGGCTTCCAGCGCGGTCAGCGGTCGATTCCTTATCAGAAGGTGAAGAGAGAGATGCAGAGGAACTCGGCTGAGCTCATGCATTCGTTATCTAAAGTTTCCCCAGAGACAGAGACCCTAAATAGCCAGAAAAGAGGGTTTGGCTACTTAGGAGAGAGGATAGGCTACTAACACCTGAAGGAGCCTATCAGCAGGAGTCTCTGACGTCACCTGGTGGCACTGGCCACTCAGAGCAGTCCAGTGTGCCAGCAGCACCTCTGTTTCCAAGATGGCAGAGGTCTGGAGCACACTGGAGGAGCTCTGGACACCTCCCAGGGGAGGTGCAGGTCAGGGGAGTGGTCACTCCCCTTTCCTTTGTCCAGTTTCGCGCCAGAGCAGGGGCTAAGGGGTCCCTGAACCGGTGTAGACTGGCTTATGCAGAATTGGGCACATCTGTGCCCAAGAAAGCATTTCCAGAGGCTGGGGGAGGCTACTCCTCCCCTGCCTTCACACCATTTTCCAAAGGGAGAGGGTGTCACACCCTCTCTCAGAGGAAGTCCTTTGTTCTGCCATCCTGGGCCAGGCCTGGCTGGACCCCAGGAGGGCAGATGCCTGTCTGAGGGGTTGGCAGCAGCAGCAGCTGCAGTGAAACCCCAGGAAGGGCAGTTTGGCAGTACCAGGGTCTGTGCTACAGACCACTGGGACCATGGGATTGGGCCAACTATGCCAGGGTGGCATAGAGGGGGCAATTCCATGATCATAGACATGTTACATGACCATATTCGGAGTTACCATTGTGAAGCTACATATAGGTAGTGACCTATATGTAGTGCACGCGTGTAATGGTGTCCCCGCACTCACAAAGTTCAGGGAATTGGCCCTGAACAATGTGGGGGCACCTTGGCTAGTGCCAGGGTGCCCTCACACTAAGTAACTTTGCACCTAACCTTTACCAGGTAAAGGTTAGACATATAGGTGACTTATAAGTTACTTAAGTGCAGTGTAAAATGGCTGTGAAATAACGTGGACGTTATTTCACTCAGGCTGTAGTGGCAGGCCTGTGTAAGAATTGTCAGAGCTCCCTATGGGTGGCAAAAGAAATGCTGCAGCCCATAGGGATCTCCTGGAACCCCAATACCCTGGGTACCTTAGTACCATATACTAGGGAATTATAAGGGTGTTCCAGTAAGCCAATGTAAATTGGTAAAATTGGTCACTAGCCTGTTAGTGACAATTTAAAAGTAATGAGAGAGCATAACCACTGAGGTTCTGGTTAGCAGAGCCTCAGTGAGACAGTTAGGCACCACACAGGGAACACATACATGCACACCTATGAGCACTGGGGCCCTGTGTGACAGGGTCCCAGTGACACATACATATAGGCCACAACCTTATGAGCACTGGGGTCCTGACCAGCAGGGTCCCAGTGACACATACCAAACATACTGAAAACATAGTGTTTTCACTATGAGCACTGGGGCCTAGCCATCAGGACCCCAGTGAGACAGTGAAAACAGTGACAAACATCCTGACATACACTCACAAACAGGCCAAAAGTGGGGGTAACAAGGCTAGAAAGAGGCTACTTTCTCACAACTGTCCCTGCTCTACCCCTGTCTGCATTAAAGGTCTCTGCATGGTGGTCTGCCCAGCTTAGCTGTAAAGTGCTGTACAGTGCTACTCTGCACAAAGTGAACTCTGAACACAGTCAGATGTGGAGCTCATGTTCTGGCTCCTCCTTATCCTGTTTATATGATTCAACCAGGTGTGAGTGAGATTTTAGCACAACCGCTAAATGTGTGAGTGTCACTCGTGATGAGTGAGACTTGATTGCTCTGGTGTGCACGTCAGATCTGATGTCACAGCCAAGGCAACATTTGCAACTTGCATGACAATGCACAAAGCTGCACTCGCTCATTGATGGTGTGTGGATGAAGTGTCATGATGTAAGAGTTAGGCTTAACACCCAGCAGTTTTTTAATGGCATGACCAATATTTTGCTGTCACAGCCAGTACAAAAAAATAGAACAATCACCTAAAGCTGATACTTTTCTTCTTTTCAGTGCGCACTTAATATAGCTGCCTTAATGATCCATGGCTGATGGTTAAAGCAAACAAAATCAGCAAACCCTTGTTAAAAATTAATACAGAGTATTTTACACAAAGTCCTACTCAAGTATCATGTCCGGGCCTTTGCCGAATGCTAAAAGCGAGAGCAGATGGGAGAGGGACAACCCTAGAGGGCAACAAAGCAGCGGCCACCAGAGGGCGCTCCTCACCGGTGTTCTGACGCTTGACGCTCCCCGTCCGAGTCCGCACCCCCTACGTCAGAGGGGGCTTGTTCATTCAGCTGCTACCTGAATGTTTCAGCTCGTGCGTCCGTCTCCGCTCCCCCAGCGCGGTGTTGCGCATGCGCGAGCGTCACAGCAGCACAGATTCAAACGAGGTGTTTAACCCCTTCGCTGCCAATGTTTAACCCCTTCGCTGCCAATGTTTAACCCCGTCGCTGCCAGTGTTTAACCCCTTCGCTGCCAGGACTTTTCCTTCTCAGGTGCCAGGGATTTTGTGGTCTATTTGGGGATCTTCGCTTTTAGGCCCTCATAACTTTTTGTCTACATAAGCTACGCAAGCCAAATGTTAGTCCTTTTTTCCCCACATCCCAGGGAATCGACAGGTACCCAGACTTTTTGGGTTCCCCTGAAGGAGACAAAGAAATTTGCCAAAATGCAGCAAAAATTTCGTTTTTTCAAACAAGGGAAAAAAGGGCTGCAGAAGAGGGCTCGTGTTTTTTCCTTGAAAATGGCATCAACAAAGGGTTCGTGGTGCTAAAATAACCATCTTCCCAGCTTTCAGGAACGGGCAGACTTGAATCAGAAAACGCAGTTTTTCAACCCAATTTTAGCATTTTACTGGGACATACCCCATTTTAATGTAGACAAAATTTATAATTCACCAAGGGGTCATTTGTGTAGATCCTACAGTGTTTTCCTACTGAAATAACAACATAAATAAAAAATAATACAATTGACGTAAAAAAAACCCAACTGTTTTTCTCCACGTTTTACTCTGTAACTTTTTTCTGCGAAGTTAGATTTTTGAAAGCAATATACTGTTACGTCTGCTGGACTCTTCTGGTTGCGGGGACATATTGGGCTTGTCGGTTCATCAATAACCCTAGGTACCCAGAGCCAATAAATGAGCTGCACCTTGCAATGGGGTTTCATTCTATTCCGGTCGTACATCAATTCATTTGCTGAAATATAAAGATTGAAAGATAGGATTCAAGAAAACCTTTGTATTTCCAAAATGGCCACAAGATAAGGTGTTGAAAAGCAGTGGTTATTTGCACATCCCTGAATTCCGGGGTCCCATACTAGCATGTGAATTACAGGTCATTTCTCAAATAGATGTCTTTTTTACACACTGTCTTACATTTGGAAAGAAAAAATGTTGAATAAGACAAAGGCCAATAACACTTGTTCTTCTATTCTGTTTTCCCACAAGTCTCCTGATAAAAATGGTACCTCACTTGCGTGGGTAGGCCAAGTGCCTGCGACAGGAAACGTAACATGGACACATCACATTTTTACATTGAAATTTGACGTTTTGTTTGCAAAGTGCCTACTTGTGGATTTGGGCCCCTAGCTCATTCAGCACCTAAGAAAACCTAGCAAACCAGGACATTTCTTAAAACTAGACACCTATGGGATTACAGAATGGGTTGGCTTGTGGGGCACTCACCAAGTTCCTTTACCCAGAATCCTTTGCAAACCTCACAATTTGTCCAAAAAAAAACATTTTCCTCTCATTTCAGTGACAGAAAGTTCTGTAATCTGAGAGGAGACACAAATTTCCTTCCACCCAGCGTTCCCCCAAGTGTCCTGATAAAAATGGTACCTCACTTGTGTGGGTAGGCCTAGCACCTGCAACAGGAAATGCCCCAAAACACAACGTGGACACTTCACATTTTCCTAAAGCAAACAGAGCTGTTTTTAGCAAAGTGCCTAGCTGTGGATTTTGTCTTCAAGCTCAGCCGGCCCCTAGGGAAACCTACCAAACCTGTGCATTTCCCCCAAGTCTCCCGATAAAAATGGTACCTCACTTGTGTGGGTACTCCTAGGTCTTGCGACAGAAAATGCCCCAAAACACTATCTGGACACATCAAAATTATTAAATACAAAACTACCTGTTTTGGTGGGGTGGGGGGCACCTGCATTTTTGTTCCTGGATTCAGCAGCCATCTAGGAAAACCTACCAAACCCAGACATTTCTGAAAAATAGACACTAGAGGGAGTGCAGGGAGGTTTGACTTGCGTGGATCCTCCAATGTTTTCTTATCCAGAATCCTCAGCAAACCTCACATTTAGCTAAAAAATCTAAATTTTCCAACATTTCTGTTTGGGATCACCCCACCGGGACAAATTTCCTACCACCCAATGTTCCCCTCAGTCTCTTGTTAAAAATGATATCTCACTTGTGTAGGTGGGCCAAGTGCCTGTGATAGGGAAGAGCCAAAAACATGTGGAAATCGAGGGGGAACCAAAGCGGGTCCAAAAAGGCAGTTTGAAATAAAAAAAATGTTGTCTGACAAATGCAGCATAATTTTTATCGGTATAGATGAGAAAATGTTGAGAGGTAGGAGGTTTGTGTATTCCTGCAGATTCCGGAAGGTTCCATCACAAAAATATAGTAGAAATGTGTGATTCCCAGCAAAGTTGGAGGTTTGCAAGGCATTGTGGGAAAGAAAATGGTGTGGGGTGTATGTGAAGCACACTATCCTGGAATCAACTAGATGTTAAGTTTTCAGATGTGTCTAGGTGTTGTGTATGTTTCTAAATGGCAGCGTCCCAAAGTCCAAAAAGCGCAGCCCTCAACATTCCAAGTGGCACACTTTTGAGAGTTACCAAGCTCTCATGGCCCAAACGTAAAACCAAGACCCAAAATAATTGGGGGGGGGCAGGAATGGCCTAAAAGTAATTAGGCCCCACCGGGAGTGACCCTTGACTAAGGGGTGGCTCCCCACATATAAAAAATAAACAAAAAAATAAGTTATCCCTGGTCTCTAGGGGTTTTCTGCCCACCCTGGGGGCAGATCGTCCTAATTATATTAGGCCGATCTGCCACTGTGGGGGCAGAAATGGCCTACAAATGTTTTGCCCCTCCTTGGGAGCGGCTCTTGCCCAAGGGGCCACTCCCCTTCTGAGTAACTATAAAAACAATAAAAATTCCCTGGTGTCTAGTGGTTTCTGCCTCCCTGTGGGCAGTAATGGCCTAAAAATAATTTACCCCCCCCCAGGGGGTGACCCTTGCCTAAGGAGTCACTCCCCACATATAAAAAATAAATAAAAAATAAAAAAATATATATATCCCTGGTGTCTAGGGGCTTATACTAGGCGGATCTGCCCCCATGGGGTTGGTGGGACTGGGCAGAAATGGCCTAAAAATATTACGGGCCCCTAGGGAGCGACCCTTGCCCAAGGGGCCGCTCCCCTTATGTGTCAGCATGCTAAAAAAATAAAATTCCCTGGTGTCTAGTGGTTTCTGCCCCCAGGTGGGGCAGAATTGGCCTAAAAATAATTTGGCTCCCGGGGAGTGACCCTTGCCTAAGGGGTTGCTCCCCACACATAAAAAAAAAAAATAAAAAAAAAAATTATCCCTGGTGTCTAGGGGCTTTCTGCCCCCGGGGGCAGATCAGCCTAATTATATTAGATCTGTCTGCCACCAGGGGCGGCAGAAATGGCCTAAAAATAATATGGACCCCTAGGGAGCGATCCTTTCCCAAGGGGCTGCTCCCCTTATTGACAGTACCTAAAAAAAAAATCCCTGGTGTCTAGTGGTCATTTCGGCTGCCCAATCGCATTGCGATCGAACAGCAGAAATGCTGTGAGAGACAAGAAAGGTAAGGTCTTTCCTTTCCTTTCTTGTCCCTCCCGCCCCACCTCCCGGTCGGAAGAGAAATGCAAAAGCATTTCTCTTCCGGTGTTCTAGCTGTCTGTGCATTCCCGTCTGTCTGCGCATCCCCGTCTGTCTTCGCTCCCCCTGATGTCAGAGGGTGCTCAGGAATACCGCTGCTGCCTGTATGTTTGAGCTTGTACGTCTGTCGGTGCCTCCCCAAACGTGATGTTATACAGGCATATCGCTGGATGAAATACTTATCCTTGCAAGGTCACACAATCTGTCCAATAGTCGCAGAGGACATGGATGCTGCCCTAGCGCGATCTGCTCCGGCACCAGGCCCGGCCAAATTGGGCCCAGTAAAGGAAGAACGGGTTGACGCCGTCCAAGGATGCTACAATCAGCCGCATGTGGCTCGACCACCGAGACTGGAGGAAAAGAGGTACGGTAGCTGTGGTCTAGAGCACAGGATACCAGGAATATGCCCTGCCAAGGGAAAGAACTTCTCCAAATGTGATAAGCCCAACGAGGAAAACTGAAAGGAAAGTAGTTCCAGTTACATGTTGATCCTGCAGTACGACCCATTGCCCTAAGGCACCGGCGGGTGAATTTCCACTTACGACCCCAGGTGGAGAGTGAACTACAGACAATTGAGGAGTGGGGGTCATAGAGAAGGTGACCGGCCCGACGCCCTGGGTGTCGCCACTCGTCATCGCCCCAAAGCCTAAGCAGCCTGACACCATTCGCCTGTGTGTGGACATGCGCCTTCCCAACATTGCCATAAATTGAGAACGCCACATCACACCCACCATGGATGATATTGTTGTGGATCTTAACAGGGCCCAGTGGTTCTCTAAGTTGGACCTATACTCGGGATACCATCAGCGGGAGCTAACCCCAGAAAGCCGTAACGTCACCACATTCTCAAACCAGGTGGTGCTGCGACGTTACAAGTGCCTTAGCTTTGGGGGCTCTTCGGCCGTGCATATCTTCCACAATGACATACGGGAGACACTGTCCGGTTTGACCGGCGTAATTAATCGACATCTTAATTTTCTCCAACACGTTAGAGGAACATCAAAAACAGCTGAGAGCCACTCTCCAGAGGTTAGCAGAAGCAGGACTAACGTTGCACCGGAAGAAATGCGCCTTGTACCACAACTCCATTGACTTTTTTTGGTTACATCTTTTCAAGGGAACTTCTGAAGGTTGACCCCAAGAAAGTAGAGGCCATCCAAGGAGCAGCCTTACCTCGCAACGCCACTGAAGTCAGGAGCTTCCTCGGTATGACAACGTACTATGGGAGGTTCATCCCCAATCTGGCCACACTTTCCGAACCTCTTCGACAGCTCACGAAGGCCAACACCCTGTGGGAGTGGGGCATAGAAGTGGACAAGTCGTTCCAAGCAGTCAAAAGTTCACTGTTGGACTCTGTGGTCATGGCATACTTCCACCCGCACAAGAAAACGGAAGTCATGGTGGACTACAGCCCCATTGGGCTCGGAGCCGTATTGCTGCAGGACAGAGCCACCAGCAGTGGACGCCAGTGGCCTATGCCAACATGGCCCTCTCGGCAACGGATGCCCGGTATGCGCAAATTGAGCTGGAAGCGCTGGCCATACGACGGGCCTGTCAGCATTTCAACTTGTATTTTTGAGGGCACAAATTTATGATGGTTACCAACCACAAACCACTGGTATCCCTCTTTGCGGGCACGGCCCGAATTGCCCCGCCAAGAATTGAAAGGTGGGCGGTGCATGTCCATCCTGTCTTGAAGAAGGTTTTCGCTCTCCTGGGTCTGCTGGAGGACATAACAATGGTCCATTTCACGGCCAGGAGTTTCAGGTTTTGTTCGCCATATCACAATGGTGAATTACCCCTCAATATCCCCAGGCAAACGGGGATGTTGAGCACTTCATGTGGACCTTGAACCCCGCTTTACGAACTGGAGTAAGTCAACAAGAGAACGCCAAGATATGCCTGCATGCGTTCCTGAGGGCATACCGGCAGACACCCTATAGCACGACTGGGTGTGCCCTGGCAGCGTTGATGTTTCGTTCGCCACCACAGGACTGCAGATACGCTGATGAGCAGTGGCAACCTACTGAATTGGATATACTCAAGACGCAGGAGAAGCGAAAACAGACCAATGTCTAGGCCAGCAAGAGGAGAAGGGCGAAACATTCTGAACTAAAAGTGGGGGAATCCGTCATTCTGAAGGATCGCCACCCAGGTTGGAAGTTCCGTACCCCTTTTGAACCTGACATCTAGATAGTCGAGAAGAACGCTGGGACCATCGCTGCTGCCACAAAAGTGGGGCGTCAGGTGACCCGGAATGTGTCTTGGTTCTTGAGGGTGGAGCCTCGGGATGGCGATTCAGGAGCTGACCCGCTGGAGGGGAGTGGCGAAGAGCTTGAAGGAGGCTACGTTTCACAGCCAAGTTCTCCAGATGAATGCTGACCAGGAAGTGACGGAGGTCCCAGCAGAGATCTCGAAGGGTCCTGTTCCCCATATCGGGGACCCGCACGAGGGCTGAAGCAGAGCGGGAGAAGTGAAAGGTACGACCTGCTGCCCAACCCTGAACCCAGCCAAAGTCTTAAGAGACTTCATGTGTTTAAAAGAAAAGTGACTGGTGTGCATGTACAGCCAATAACTCCTGCTGTTATCTTCTTTTCCTTTCTCTCTCTTTTCTTTTGTATTTCTGGTTGTTATTGTTATTCATATGCCTTGTTCGAGGGTGAATGTTTTTGTAGTAGTTCACTAAAACATGTGGGGGAAGTAGACAATCACCCGGGCTCTCCCCTACATTGTTGCCTGCTCTGTGACACCATACGTTGTCAGGGGCGGAGGTTATAAAATAAAGAGGTGCCCGGCCTGCGCGGTATTGGCGCACTAGTTAACTGTACAGCTTGCTGCAACGAGATTTTGTTCCCCCATTAGGCCGTACAGTCCACAGTCAGCGCGACGCTCCCAGCCGTGCTACAGTAACTAGAACCTCCGCCCCGCCATGCAGTTATGTCATCGAACATTTTCCTACAAATGTTATGGCCACACATCAATTTTGTTATAACAGATGTAATGAGTGCTGTAATATATGGGTTAATTATCAGCGCACGGCGAGTGCACAAGTTATATTTAACCTCTATCATATTATTTTACCTTTAGCCCTGCGGAAGTGGTGGTCTCCAGGGTGTGGGGGCTAGGCGCAGCCCTTGCATAGTTACTAAGCTTAGCCCTGGGGAGGTGGTGGTCTCTGGGGCTTCTAAAAGCACTAGTAGGGGGGATCCTGTGTGCCCCCATCCTATTTTTAAGCCATAATGCCCTGAGGACCTGGCCAACCCTGGGGCAAAATAACTGTGAAACTTGGGAGACCATTTTTTTAAACCTCTGCAAAATCTACAGATCCAGCCGCAGATTTTGCAGATATTTAAAAACAAAATACCTTTAAGCCCTGGTGGGGTCCCAGGGGTACCCCTGGACCAAAGCTAGTGTGTTAGACTATACATATCCCGTTACATTTTCTTTTTATGTTTTTATTGGGACTCTGGGAAGCTGAATTCCACAGGTGCCTGGAAGAATGTATGGGATTTAGGAGTGTACGTACGTCTGATGTCTTAGGGGTCACCTCCTCTACATTCTTAGGTCTGCACTACCCACAGTGCATTTACTGCCTCTGCAATATATACAGCTTACCTTTTGGGGTTTGTAGCCTATTCATTGCTTGCTGTTGGACCGGACGCAAAAACGACAAGGTGATGGATGGAATGCTTGAATTAATCCCAGCCCATGGAAATTGCTCGGGCAGCATCCCATTACAACATTTCTTTTGCCCACCATGCCACCATATCACCCCAGTCTGGAACCTGCCATATGCAAAGCAGTTTTTACCCTACTGCTCAAGGAACAGTCCAGCCTGAAATGCCAGGCCAGATCCTCCCTGGACCATAAACAAGCATTCTGGGACCGTTTTTAGGGTATCACCACCTATGGGCCAGGCTAGCTTGAATTCAGTGCCACAGTGACCACAGGATAAACATCTGGGCATAAGCTTCCTACGTAGGGCAACACCACACCACTCCACTTTACACTACTCCTCCCTACAACACTCTACATCACTTCACTCTGCAACACTCTGCTCCACTCTATGCCCTTCTACTCCATGCAAGCCTCACTTCATACCGTGCTACTCCACTCCAAGACACTCCACTGTAAGACTTTCTATGACACGGCTCGCCACTCCACTCCACACCACTATACTCCATTCTACCCCACTCCACTCCAATTCAATACAACCCAATCTACCCCACTCCACTGCACTACAATCTATGCCACTCCACTCAAACCTTCCATTTCAATCTACCATACTCTAAATTACCCAATCTACTCTGCTCCAGTGTATCACACTCCATGTTAACGTACCCCCACTCTACTTCAGTCCAATCCACCCCACTGTACTCCACTACAGTTTAGCCCACTCCACTCTAATCCCCTTTACCACTCTGTATTTAACCCCAATCTACCCCACTTCACTCCAATCAATCCCACTAAAAATTTACCACACACCACTGCAATCTAACCCACTCCACCCCAATCTACGGCATTACAGTCTAGTGCAGTATACTCCACTACAATTTACTTCACCTCAATCTACTCCACTATACCCCATTCTTCTCCACTCCAACCTACACTATTCCACTATACTCTAACCCACTTCAAACTACTCCACTCTAATCTACTCCAGTATACCCCAATCCACTATTCCCCAATTTACCCCATTCCAGTGTATCTCAGTCCACTCTACTGCAGCCTACCCGGATATACCTCAATCCTATCTACCGCAATCAACACAGACTTACTCCTTTGAGACGTGCATCAGCTGCAAGGTGCTTCATTTGCATCTATCTTTACTTATATAGCTAAGCTGTTGTCTTAATGTATCAATGCTCATGCTGTATGACAGTTTATTCACACCTCATGATAGTATATTTCATTAGTGTGTAGCTCACTCTTGCAGGGATGCATTTCTTGCACTTACCTTGTTGGAGACTCAATAGTAGCCAAGCCTGGTTTGTGTTTATGTAACTTTCTTCACATAGAGAGGTAGGCCTCTTTTTGCCCTTGGTTGTGTGACCTTAGCTGTTCTTGCTAGTCCAGTTGATGCCTTGTTATTTGTTGTTTAGCAGGGCTCCTTCTGTGCCCCACCATCTCCTAGCACCGTTTTTGGTCTGCAGTTGCCCTTTTCATTGCTCAGCTCGGCCCCTAGGCACTGTCACTCGATGCTTGTTGTCGGTTATGTCTTGGCTGGTGGGTCTGTGTGTTTCTTTTGCACTCTTTGCATTTTATTTTGCCCTTTTATTGTTGTCCTACTGCTACTGCATTGACTTAATAGTGTCTTATTCAAATTCCAACATGTAGTCTTCTTTTGTACTTGGTGTACTCCTCTGTGTCTATGGCCGGAATATTCCTATTCCTCTTTTTCTCATAAGTCCATGTATATCTGTGGGTTCCAGTATGGCTCCACTCCACTCAATGCAACTGCAAGCCACACAGTGCCACTTCACTATACTCAGTGCCTCACCACTTCACACCTCACACCACATAATGACTACACTCCATGCCACTATACTCCAAGCCACACAATGCCACCCTACACCACACAATTACACCGCTCTTAATACCACACCACACAATACCAACTCCACTCCACCAGCACTAAGCCACTCCACCCTACACCACTGATCTTCAAACTTTTTAACCCCAGGCCCACACAGACACATACACCCACACAGACACACACACCCACACCAAATCTTTCACAATTATTCTATTAAATGTGCAATGTTTAAACTTTTTTAAATATTGCAGATAACTTGTGTTACTGTTATAAAAAAATGCAATCAAATACATGATGCCAATTATACTATTCTGGTCCGGCATGTACTGCTCATTTTCTTCAGCTTAAGACACAGCACGGTTCTCAGCATAATGCTTCTCTTGGCCATAGCCTGGTGCCTCACCTCCCTGGGATCATTTGAGGCCCCCCCAGGGGAACCCACCTCCCAGTTTAAAGGCCCCCTGTTCTACACAATGGCACCGTACTTCACTCCTCTAAGTGCAACTCCTCACTACTTAATGCCACTCCAGTACACTCCAAGCCACACAGTGCCACTCCATCCCACAATGTACCACACTACTCTAATCCACACAATGCTACTCTTTTACATGTTGCACAATGCTACTTCAAACCATGCCAGTCCACTAAATGACAATACACTACACTCCAGGCCACAAAATGACACTTCCCCCAAGCCAAGGCACTCCACTTCAGTCAGTGCACTCTACTTCTTGCAACATAACATAAGTCCACTTAATAAAATTTCACTCCTCTACACTCCACTCCACACAGTGCCATGCAACACAATGCCACTCCACTCCTTCTAAATCAATATAGTTTACATATGTGCAGGAGCTGTGCGTGGCGGGGGGCGGTTGGTGCGGGGGTGAAGAAAAATTAATAATTGAAGAAAAAAAACTTACCTGAATGCGCTGCCGCCATCACCACCACCAAGCATCACCTCTTTCCTTGGCAACAGACACAGGCTCCCAGCCTGCCCTGCGGCCGATCTAAATGTTACCATCATGACACAAGTGTTCAGATTTGGGGGAGTGCCAAGCCAGGGTGCTCCTAGGCAGACTGCGAGAGTCTGCCTGTTCTCTCCAACCCAGCACTGCATTGCTGGATTGGACAGAGCTTAGTGCGCATGTATGTTTGCCCAGCCTGAGACGGCCGGCTAAACATACATGCGTACTGAGGGGGAGTACTGAGTATTCCCCCTCTGTGCTCGTCAGGGCCCGTGGCCCCACCCCTTCTACAATACAACAATAATAAACATAGTTCATTATTGCTGTATTGTAGAGGTTTGGCAGTTGCTGCTGCTGGCGGGGGCGATGCTCCTCTGACCTAACGGAGGTTCCACCCCTGCATATGTGAGATCTATTGATTTTGCCAATGCTTGTTTTGCAACACCTTTGGCGTCCCGTAATCTTTGTTGTCCCTGGAGGTATAATGAGGGCAGATCTTCCACGGGTGAGTGAGAAGGACCATTAGAGTCCAAGGGGCTGGAATTCTGGTCTGAGGCGGGCGGTCTCCAAACATATTTTACTTTCATATTTTTAGATACATCTTTGAGTGCAATGGGTTTTTAACCACCCCTCACGCCCCCACCTCCAGAGATCATGACGGTTGGACTGTGGGTAATCCTCCAATATCATTGATAAATGTATTCGCAGCAACTGATGCTGAGACTGAGTGTTAATTTTCATTTATTGGTGAACATGTGTTTGCGTCATATCATTTTAAATGTTTTTATTTGTTCTCTTTTTAAGTTAAATCAGAGTTTAACTTGTTGCGGAGCAAAATATACATGTCAGATTAGAGGCTAACCGTAAACTTTCATACGTCAATACAGGTGTTGGAAATATGGCTGAAGGTGGTCTAGTGTTTTCAAGGGCAGAAACAGACACACTTGCCACGATTCTTTAGGAAGTTAATTATATATGAAGATCTCAACCTTTAACACTACTCTACTAGACATGGCACCCAATGTAAAATATTTCATATTAGAACTGATTTTTATTAATCAACATGTAGATAACACTAATAAAAGTATAGATGAAATATATCATGTCTATGGTCAACCGCCTGATTGGGGTACAGATATTGCCAGGTTACAGTAGAAGCTAACCAATTTGAAAGTCCGTGGAGATATACATATTATGTCCATCCTATATTAATAGGCCTCACTTTTTTGGGCAATCTGTAAAATATTTCCGACATGATGATGTCATGTCAGATGGCTATTTTGTTCTTTGGTGAGTCTGACTGCCAGGGTACATTACAGAGCCTTATTGTGTGAGCCCTCTAAAATTCTAAATCTGCAATACTCAAACGTCCTATTACCTAACATTACATGGATGCTCTGGCAGAAAAGGTCTAGGTAGAGTTTTTGATGCCCTGTTGCTAGAACATGGCAAAGAGAAATCAAGACCGCCCCCCTCCCCCCGGAAAGAATAACTCATGGAAGGATTATAAAAATTACCTTTTCATCAAGGTTTAGTTATGCCCATGGTATGCTGTGGCTTACAATTGCTAAATCTTTATTGACGAGAGTTGAAAGAATGATAAAACAATTCGTATTGGGGGTCAACTAAACCTAGGACCCGGAGGACTAAACTGTAGGCTCACACAGAGGCTGAAGGCCTGCGTCTCCTAAAATGTGTTTTTATTATAGGGCTAATCATCTGTCACAGATTGTATCTGATAAGTGCAAAATGAGATTGCAGAATGAATCCTATGTGCAGACAACTGGAGTTTTTTATGTTGCTAAGAAACTCTGCACTGGACTTGTTTCACTCGACTAAGGGCCCGGTTTAATTAGTGGCCAACCCATCATTGAGTAAATTATGAGAACATGGAGTCTTGCGTATATGGAGGGGGGCTGGATCCATGCACACGCCCCTACATGGAATACTGCTCAATTTAACTATACCCAAGAAGGACCTCCCTGATATGCAAGCCCTAGTAGATCCAATGGGCTCTTAACACAATAAGATATTGGGCTATTAACCTAACTCCCACACTGCCACCTTGGACGCAGGCCAGTTGGCCGCAACACTGGTTCCACATGGATCTGTCAGTGGACTGCTAGCCCCTCTGGGTTGTAGCCTGGCTACCCAAGCACGTTTCATTGTTCAGCACCTACATAGCTACCCCCCATTAGGACGGTTCTTCACATATGAGACAGGTTGGGAATCAGGTGAGGGCTTACTACCTTCCCCTCCTCCAACACTCCAATTGCACGCAACCCGGATTTCACTTTTGTGCTACTGCCTCCATTATTTACTAGCTTGGAGGCAGAGGAGTGTAGGAAATTAACAGACCTCTTTGCGGGAGCCTCCATTAAGTCATTTGAACAGTGTAAGGCTTATTACTCTCTCCCTGAAACAACAAGGCTACAGTACTGCCAGCTGCATCATTGGGCATTGCACCCCTCCAATTATTCTGGGGCTACCATATCCTATACTGACTTGAAAAATTAGTGAGCGCATATGACGGGTCTAAAGGACTAATCTCCAATACATACCGGACCATTCAACACTCTACACCTCTTCAAACCCACACATTTCAAACTTTCAGGCAGACTACCACTGCAGATGGCATTTTGTCTAAGCAATTGGAACCCCTTTGGCGAGACATACCTAAAACTTAAGAAAGCTTATCCCACTGTAAAATAGCTTATATGATCATTTTTCAATGATATTATACACTGGCTTACCTCTCCACCATATACCCCTCCACATCTTTTTTTCTGCTGGTAAAGCAGACTAGTTGTGGGAGATTATTGACAAATCCGTTGTTGACCCCCAAGCAGGAATTGGAATGTTTGGGGATCAGAGTGTGCTGGTGTCATGCTAACTGACCAAGCAGGCCGCTTCCCTTTTGCGACCCACCCGCCACCACAAAACTCTTGGCCACAGCAAGGCCTGATACCGGGGGAGATCAGGGCCTAGGCGACCTTAGATAGCATCTTACATAGAACTGCCGTAGCATAGGAGCTTGCACCACACATCAGTGAACAGACTTTGGTTGATACCAGTTACTGAGAATCCCGGCGACCCAGTGGGCCTGAACTTCGACCAACAACCCCACTGCGGGCTTCACGAAGGAGTGCAGACTGAAAGTGGGTGTGGCTACCACCCATTTTTTCCCCAGGGCCTATAGTGACCACACTTGAGTATTTGCCAGTGCAGCACTGGGACTGCCTGTCCCCCTCTGCTACGTGGGGTAATTCAGGTCTTACAACATATATTACTGGGTGTAGAGTGCAGCAGGGGCTGACATTGCTGCTGGTCAAGTGGTGTGCACAGGCTCTCAGCTAGAACAGCAAAGCCATTCCGTTACAAAAATGCCAGTATTCCTCTTGCCGGATTATATCAGTGCAGTGCCGCAGGGCTCCCTTTTTTGGGGTGACGTGCAGATTGAGGCAGGCTGACCTCCACTATTCCCTCCTTTTTCAAGTTAAACTGAAGGCTATGGTTTGAATTAAAAGTTACTGCTTTACCAAGCCCATGGATGCCTGGGACTGGGTTGAGACATCCGCTTTCCCTTCACTGCCATGCCGACAACATGAGGCACAAACATCGCATCGCCAGAAGCACTGGGCACGCAAACATGGTGGTGCTGGATTCAAAGGGGCATCTACCCCAGAACAGGCAAAGGAGGGACAAACCCAGACTTGAGGTTGGAGGTTACATTGTGGGCAGACTACATTCACCCCTTGTTTACTGTTCAGACGATGGCATAGCCGATGTCAAAGCATGGTCTCAGCAACCCTGCAGGAGCTGACAAGGGAAACAGCAGAGGAGCTTATATCACAACAAGAACCTCAGGTGAAGTAATCTGTATTCATCAGATTGTAGTAACAGGTCGTCCCAACTGACCCAGATTGAGTAGAACTGCAGACTGCTTACACACTGTGGAAACTGAAGACAGCCTGGCTACCCCCTTGCCTAGCAAACATGATGCATGCTGGTAACATGCAGGACCTTTTCATCCATGGGCCTTTTTTTTCTTTTTTTTACTGTTTAGGTGATCATAATGTTTGAGGGCTGTCCACGGTAGGGATTTTTTTTTTTTACAGTTTTGTATAACTGTGATGATGTGGCTTATGATCCGCTACAGAGCCCACACTCTCCCCACTTAGGATACTGACATGTCTAAACTTAGCATAATCAGGTAGAATGTCCATGGTATGGGCTCCACACGTAACAGACATGCGGTTCAGCAGTATCTTAGGTGATGGGGTGTTCAAATTGCACTGCTACAAGAGACTCATATCATGGGAGAGGAGGGTTCCCGTTTTAAAAAATGCTGTAGAATGAAATGTTTTGTACCACATAGTCTGGCTTTGCTTGCAGAGCCATAATCTTGCTTAGACCAGGTGTTCTCTTCAGGCTCACAGTAATCAAAATTGACCTGAAGGGCGGTCCCATGCTGGTCGAGGGGCAACTAGATGGGAGGACGGTCTTGTTAGGAAGCATTTAGGGCCCTCCATTCAACATAGCAGGCCTACTTCTCACGTTTGTTCTCCATATTCACTAAATGGGCCCACATCCCCTGTATCATTGACTTTAGGTGTGTAGTTGACCCACAGCGTGATTGATCCCACCTACAACTCCCATACTCCCCGGTGTAGGCTTCAACACTGGACTTTGTTGGACTGAAGGAGATTGCTGAACTCAGACTCTAGGGAATGTTCCTTTAATTCTCCCGCTCCCCCCCCCCACATGCTTTGCGTATCCGATTCGATTGGATACTCTGTGTCACAGCTACTAGGCTATTGGCATCAAGGGCAGAATATCTGGGGGAAGACCTATTCCAACCTTAATCCCCTCCAGGTACAGTTTTAGTGGGGTGTGTCATAGTCACAGGTTCCCACTAGGCATTTACAGCCCACCATGCTTGGAGATAAGGTATTCTGTGACACAACAGCAGAGACACTCTCCCATAGCCTACTCGACAACTGGGGAACATCTGTGTCCAAGGTAATTGACTGGGAAGCGATGAAAGTTATCCTCAGAGGTCACTGCATCCATGCGGTTGTAGGGGTGAAGGCAGGCCCACACAGTGACATGTCTGTATTTAGACATCCCTGGGTGCACTGCAAACTACGGCCCAAGCTGACTGTACAATGCTGGGTGCAATGATTAAGGCACTGCATAGACATGCTCAAATGAGTGAGCAACTACAACACCTCGACATCCGTGCGTACCAAGCGAAGCAGTATGCAGATGTTTATTGTCCTGGCTCCTGCGCAGCATGAACCTGCCCACACAGATCACGATAATCAGGGATTCACCAGCAATTGTCACAAATCAGTCAGATTCCCAAGGCATTTACTATGCATTATCAGACCGCATATGACCCTCTATTATGGACAGTCAGGTTGCAATATGTCACTTTCTTGCGTCTGTCAACTTAGTAGTCCGTCGTCCACTAGATAGGGAAGATCTTAACGCACCCCTTTCATGAGAGAAAGAGACGGTGTCAGGCGGGGCACAGCAACTCATAAAACACTGGATATGGATTCCAAATCTAATTCTACAAAGCCTACAAGCACCTTTTACCCCTGAAACTCCTCAAACCTTAACAAGAGTTCCAAACGGACGGTTGACTTCTGCCCACCCTCCGCAAATCTTAGTATCCTTTTCCAAGCCTTTGAAAGACCCCATGGAGCTTGCCTCTTAATACCCGCATTCTATGTTGAGGTCTGATTATAAAATCCTGAACAAGGTTATAGCGGGCAGGCTGTGTGAACACATGCCACGTCTGGTGCACACAGGTAGGTCCACCACCACTTTAAATATACACCTTCTGCACAGGGTAATGAAGCTTCCTCTGGTCCAGTGGCCATTTGCTGCATGCTTGGTGCTGGACTTGCATGAAGCATTTGATATAGTGGATTGAAATTGCCCGTTTTTGACCATGACTACTTTTGGCATCAAGGGATGACTAGATGCGTTAATTTTACTCATATACATTGAACGCACAGTGCGGGTGAATATTGGCCAGTGTATCTTCCCCTGTTTATGAGTGAGCAGAGGAATGTGGCAAGTCTGTCCGCTGTCCCCTCTGCTCTTTGGCCTCGCAATGGAGCCCTTATCCCTGAGGCTCCAACAGCAGGGGCGTTCCTGGAGTATCCCATTGTCTGGGGAGATCCATGTAGTCTTGTTATATGCAGATGATGCATCATTCTACATCCGAAACATACAGTAGGGCATAGCTGATATCCAAGACATACCCCTGGAGTTTCATGTTGCTTCTGGCCTGGGGGTGACCTGTGCCAAATCATGCCTGTTTATGCTGCACCCGAACTGTCCCCAGCAGCATTTCATTGTGGATTCCAATCCCTTGTGTTAGGAGCCCCGCACGTTTTGATACCTTGGCATAAACATCTATCACGAGACAAAGTATCTAATAGATGACAACCTTATAAGAAGCATAGCAACCCGCATCCCCACATGGCTTTTTGGAGCACTTTGCAAGGTAGAGTGTCGCTATCTAAGATGGTAATGCTCCCTCTGCTACTTTACTTTTCCTATAACCTCCTGGTCTGTGTCACCCAGAGGCACATCCCATCCATTACACTTGGCCATAAGGAGTTTCATTCAAAACAAGGGGAGTTGCCACATTGCACTCCGTAAACTACAGTTGTCCCTAGACTAAGGGGTATTTGGGGCTCCAGATTTTGAACATTACTAGTTGGCGGCCCAGGTGCATTGGTCGGCAAGTTGTTTGTCAGGTCATCACACAGAAGAACTTGAATCTCCCACAGCAGCCCGAGCACACTTTGTGGTCTAGCGGATCTTCCTCCCCCAGGACAAGGTTTCACAGTATGGTAATGGATTATTGCTGATCACATGAGAGTTTTAATCAGAGCTTGCGATACATCACGCAGATTCTTTGCTTGAGATACCACTGAGCTACATAACCTCATTCAGCAAAATGTTTGGTAGCGTGGGCACGAGGGCCTGGGTAGAGGCAGGCATAAGTACACTAGTTGCTTTGTATCAGGGGGGTACATTATTTTCTTATAAATGCTTACAGGAGGAACATGCCCTTCCAGCAGGTCATTTCTTGGCATACAGCCGCTTGCTGGGCCACCGTAGAAATACTCTGGGCCATCACAGACAATATGCCAGTACAGCGACAAACAACACATTACACATAGTTTATACAGTGGAAAAGGAAATTTGGCAGTGAATTACATCATGCAATACATAGCTATCAGCTATGTAGGTACCTTGCAATCTCGTGTGCATGGGAACGTCACTCGAGGTTGGCCGTACTCCAGCTTGGGGTATCATGTGCACTGCATTGTGAGGGCTGTCTGGTTGGGGCAGTGGAAATTGCCTGGTACGATTTGCAATTTGAGGGCGGCTAACTATGGTGGAAGGCTGCTGGTCAAGGAATTCAGGAGCACTCGGAGTTACGCTGTATGTAATAAGTGCTGTGTTGGGAAATAAACAGAAATAATTATTTGGAAAAGAGCTGAACTCTCTAATTGGGAGCAGAAAGGCAAACTTTGGCCATGTGTCGGTTGTCCTTCAGGCCTCTTAATTGTATGAAGTTCCTGGTGACAGTGAGCACATAAAGGGTAGTTACATGAGAGGTTGCTTTAACAGGAGGGGATGGGTGGATTGAGGAGAAAGGTGGCGGTTCTCCTTTGTGATGTGTACACCTGCATAGGGGCATTGCAAGAGAAGTTCTCATCTGACTGGGGAATTGAGAGGTGTTGTGTGGGTAAACTGATGAAATCGTGATGCCTTCATCAATATGGGGCCTCCCGTTGGCATGGGTAAGGTTCCACTTTGTCATTGGGTAAGGCTGTGGTTTAGTGAGTTATGGGTTTTTCAAGGGGAAGCACCTGCTGTAAGGGCCTTATATTGTAGCAACATCACATCCCATGCTGCTGCGATGGGGCACTGTCTGATACAGCCAGCCTACAAACAGTGTAGTGCAAGCCTATCTGCCTCATCCTAGCAGGACACTGCCAATTGCCATGGGCCTGCGACGCGGTTGCGGGGCCTTTCAATACAAAGAGAGGAGGCATTTGGCCAATAAGAGGGCCAGCTTAGCAAATTTGGCTTGTACTTTGTGTTGGTTCCATCAATGGGAATAATCCTAGTGCGGTGGCGTCCCATTTTTCCAGTGCATTAAGTTATGGGACTGTGGCCAAAGTGCTATGCAGCTTGTCCCAAAAGTGTGCCAATGTGGAGCAGGACTAGAGCATGTTGAAGGTGCACCACTGGGAAAGAGCATCTCAGGCAGGTGAGGTGTGCCACTAGGAATATTCTGTTAAGGGGGGGGGAGGGGTTGAGGTAGCCCTTATGTAGAAGCACTTATTGGTTATTCTTGTAGCATGCTTTATGTCTTACCATCTTATGTGATTCCAGGGCCCTGGCACATTGATGATCATGAAAATGCCTCCTGTGGTTCTCCGTACAGAACTGCCTAAGTTGCATCAGGGGTATGTCGAAGTGTTCCAATGGCTTTACAAAGCCAAATGATAAGATGTCACCCGTGTACCATTTGATATATTGTACAAACAACTTTGTGTCTAGTTTATTCTGTAAGGATTTACCATAGGGAGTCCATTGAGGCAGCAGGCATCAGTATGTGATGAATTGTCCTGGGAGATGGCATAGTCCTGGTCAAAAGCTGGCCGTCCCGGAAGAGGTCTTCCACTGTGTCAAATGAGTGTGCCTGCCAGTCTGGTAGCTGCTCTCTTGTTAATGAGCCCTACACGCTGGTGAGGCCCTGTATTGCAATGTTAGGGGCATATGGAGCAATCTGGTTTGTTTGTTAGGCGAAAGTTTCTGGTTAGACATTTCCACGGCAACCATCCAGGAAAGGAGCAGGGCATCATCAGTGGTGATCTTGAATGTGTTTTTGCCCACCAGCCATCGAGCCACCCAATCAAGCTGTGCCACCAGGTAGTAAGACTCGAAACATGGGTCCCCTCAAACCTCCCTCAACCACTGTCAACCCAACATTCCAGATTCTATCCCCCATCAAATGATCTAGATCACAGAAGGGGTATGGTGGAAAGGCTGGTACGTTGACAAAATACTGCAATTGGGGAAGGATTATCATCTTTGAGAATGCAATCTTGCCGGTGAGGGCTCTGGGGAGCTGCTGACAGAGTTGCCCTCAAATTTGTCTTCCTGCAAGTGGTGAAGTGGAACCCCAGGTAACGGAAGGCTGTGGACTTCCAAGCTAAGGGTGTAGGGGCAATGCTGGCGGTGTGGGGTTTCACCTCGGAACAAGAAAGTATAGAATTTTCCCTAGTTAACTTGGAGCCCAGTCACCGCTTCGAAGTCCTGAAAGGCAGATGTCAAACAGGAGGTGTCGATTTTCATGTCTCAGATGTAAAGTAGAACATAATTTGCGTAAAGGAACACTAAGTTCCTCCGTGCAGCTGTATCCCTCCCCCCCCCCCAACACACACAAACAGGGCTCTTCCAACTGAGGCAGTGCGCCATTGGCTACATGGATCTGGAGAACAGGATTGGGGAGATGGGACAACCCTGTTTAACCACGACCAACAGGAAAGGGGGGCAATATTAGGCTGCCCACTTGGACCCTTGAAGAGAGGTTTATGTTTAGTAGTTTGTTGTAAGCTAGGAGGCATGGACCTAGAACGAAGGATGATAGGGTCGCAAACAGGTGCTCCATAAGAGTCAATCAATACAGACTATTAGGCTGATCTAGTATATAGTGGGGATGCCTGATCTATTACACTGAATAGGCGACAGATATTATAGGGGTTGCCAGTTAGCTGTGTAGGTCAGAGTGATACATACTGAAGAATGGCAGATTGCAATTGTAATATCCAGCCTGTAGGCAGGGTGATTTCTGTTCTTGTAGGGGACCACCACACCAGCAGTTATCAAGGTTTGTCCCCTTATGAGTGGATTCGAGCTGTGTATTTGCTAGAGTTAGGCTGGCAGTCTGAGAGATACTTCAGTACGGTGCCTCAGGAAGCCCTCGTTAATAGTGTGGAGCAGACTGATTAAACAGCCGCCTACAGTGTTGAAGAAAGAAGTGGATGGGCTGGCCCGTGGTCTTTGGTTTTTACAGGTAGTCTGCTAATGGCAGGGTCACAACCTGGTCATGAGTTTCATTGGCATGCTTCACTTGGCGTTAGCCTGGCATGACTCAGCATGTACCTAACAAGTGCACTTTGTCCAGATAGTCTTGGGTGGTCTGTTTTTGGGTCTTCAGCTGTGGTACCATCTCTGTGATATTACGTTCTGTGTTGGTGAACCGGGAAGCCAGTTTTCACAGGTCCTTCTGAAGGAGACCAAATTCCACACATATCTCCTTTATGTGCGCTTCTACTGATGAGCAAGAGGATTTATTGGTAAGTAGGATGGTGGCCTGTTTTTCACTCAAGTCCTGTGGAGAGCTGGAGGTCTTTGCCCTGTGTCAAGGCTCCTCCCCATGATGGAGTGTGGGATAGGGTGGACGGGGTGAGGTTTTGGTGATTTCGGTTTACCCATGGTGTGTTCCAAGTCTACAGCGCCAATACGTTGCTGGATCACTGTATGCAGGATGACTAAAATCATGTTCCGTGGGGTAAAAGTCTGCTAGTGTCAGCTGTGGTCTTTGTAGTAGCCAGCTCCCTACACCCTCCCCCTCCCCCTGTGCCAGGCATGCCCCGGTATGGTATGCAAGGTTGGTTCTGGCCAGTCGACAGTCTGATGCAGCACTGTGTCTGTCTGTGTGTGTGTGTGTGTGTGTGTGTGTGTGTCTGTGTGTGTAATGGCAGGATTAATGTTGATTGCGGCATTCAGGTCCTGGAGCAAAGTTACTCCACGGCTGCCATCTTTGGCTCCATGGCAACCCCATAAGCACCCTCTCATACACACACTGTATATAATGGGTTGAGGCTGTAGACTTGTCACCTGGTTTGTTTGTGCACTAGCATACACCGCACACAACCTGTTAAATGTAGTCCTTAGGGAGTGGGGCTTAGGTGGCGAGTCGACAAGGAAATACTAGAAACAGTACTTACATACCCCAGGATGATGCAGAATACCAAGTTCAGTAGATCCTGCATAATATATTTCATATAGCTTACCTCACTCCTGCAACTCTGTCCTAAATGTTTGGGTCCTCCTCTGTTTGCCCGAGATGCCAACATGCAGGTGCTGACACGATGCACGTATTCTGGAGTTGCTCAGTCTGTAACCTTATGGGTGTCAGTGTCCAACTTGCTGAGAGGTGACTGGATGTGTTCACAATGGAAGTTGCACTGTTGGGATTGTTCAGGTGCTCAAAAACAGATAAAGCTGCGAACCGGTTTATAAACCAAGCATTGCTGATAGCATGCAGACTAATTGCCATGCTCTGGAAAGCCCAGGTATTGTTCAATATAGCCCACTGGTGTGCGGCAATACTGAAGTGGGGACAGGGAGAGGAGCTCAGGAGGCAAGAAATATGAGGACTACGCAAATACCCCAGAAATGTGGAATGGGAAGCACTATTACTTGACTTGCACACATTCAAGAGTTGGTGGCCCGTACTTAAACCTACCCTGGCGGGGACATAACCCCCTCCTCCCCCATCCCCTTTTAACCACATTCCCACACCTCCATCATAACCCCTTCCAGCCTGTCCATGGGTGAGTGACAACACCCTTCTGTTACACCCTTTGATGTCCCCGAATAGCTTCCTAGTGGCCATTATAGCTTCATGGATGTCACTGTTGATTTTCAATATTTGCAGTACCTGCTTGAGATAGGAAGATTGAATAGCACTTATGGTAATGACAGAATGTGAGTTAACATCGACACATGACTTGTTTTTACCAATGTTGCTGTTTAAGGACTGAACCAAGGACTCCTGCTGATACTGATGTGAAACTATTTTATTAATGACGATGTAGCTGGATTGCGGATTTTACTAATGATAATGTAACTTTCATAGATGTAATTTATTCAAGATTGTGATATTGAAAATGCAATTTAAAACTGGTTAAAAAAAAGTTATTGGAGATGCAGTTGGGTAGTTAGCTTTCACTAAAAAATACTAATGGTAGGTCAGCACTAATGAGGGACACATTAGCAAAGCACATTTACTTTTGATAATTATTGAAATTATGAACTATGATTCAATCTCAAGACCGGAGCCATGGATTATGCATTTCCTTTGTCCATTTTATTAATCATCAGCCTTTACAATTAGAAAAAAAACCTTTATTTCACAGAAATCTTGGGGAAGGGGTATTCCACATAACCTATCAAACTCTAAATTCATAACATAGTCCATGTTTATGTCCCCTCTTTCTTCGTGAGATAAAAATGGTCAGTTCCTTCTTGTTCATTCCCGTTTGGAGCCGTCATTCCCTAGAAGAGAAAATACACCTTGTAACTATTCCATGCAGAACCAATATGACGTTCAAGTGGAGGGCACGCAAATAGCAATTTCACCTTAAATCTCAAATACAGTATTCAAAAGCATGATAATGGCAAAATAGTCATACTACTACCATAGGAAAGTCCCAAATGTATCCTGCATCAACTTTGTCACCGGGTCAACAGAAACCTCTTGCTAAAGCGGGTGTTGTCTTCATGTCCTTAACCCCTTCACTGCCATGGACATAATGCTATTAAAGAACGAGTTACTTACCTTCGGTAGCGACTTTTCTGGTGGATACATTAGCTTCCTGTGGATTCCTCACCTAATGAATACTCCCATTGCGCTAGCATTCGACGGAAATCTTCTTCCTAGGTTCTGCACGTCGACGAGGACGTCACAGTTGCCCACGCGATGCCGTCTGACGTCATACAGGCAATAAGAGGTCTTTGCCGACGTGCCGATATCAGTACCAACATTTTTTATGTGCCTGAGAATAATAGGCCATTGAGATGAAAGAACAATAGCAATATTTAATGATATTCCAAACACATCATTCTGAGAATTCAACCTACCATTTTTTTTTTTTTAAACAAGTAAATAAATATATGAACTATATATATAGATATAAACATATATACATAATATATACAAATCCTCAAAACCAAGAGGAGCACACTCAAGAATTACTTGGTTAGACCAAACAGGCAACGGGGAGGCGGGTGGGACCGCAAGGAATCCACAGGTAGCTAATGTATCCACCAGAAAAGTCGCTACCGAAGGTAAGTAACTCGTTCTTCTGATGGATACAAATACCTGTGGATTCCTCACCTAATGAATAGAGTCCCAAAGCAGTACCGCACTCGGTGGTGGGTGCCTGAATGGTCAAACCAAGAAATCCTGCAGCACTGACCGTGCAAAATGGCCATCCCTTCTGATCTCAGAGTCCAAGCAGTAATGCTTCGCAAAAGTATGAAGGGATGACCAAGTTGCGGCCTTGCAGATGTCGACCACAGGAACACCCCTAGCCAAGGCCGAAGAGGCCGACTTAGCTCTGGTGGAATGAGCTCTTATACCATCAGGAGGATCCTTCTTTGCTAAAGAGCAACACATTTTAATGCAAAGAGCAACCCACCTGGAGAGTGTTCTCTTGTGGACTGCCTTTCCTCTCCTCTTTCCCACATATCCGATGAAAAGCTGATCCTCCAGCCTGAAATCCTTTGTCCTGTCTATATAAAAGCTTAGCGCCCTCTGGGTCCAAGCGGTGTAGTCTCTCTTCTTCCTTTGACGGATGAGGCGGAGGATAAAACGTGGATAGAGTAATTGTCTGGGGCAAATGAAAGGGTGAAACAACCTTCGGAAGGAAAGCAGCCTTCGTCCTGAACACCATCTTATCCTCATAAAAAGATGTATAAGGGGGTTTTACCGATAGAGCCTGCAACTCACTCACTCTCCTTGCAGAGGTAATTGCAACTAGGAAAACCGTTTTAAGAACCAATAATCTTATGGGGCAAGAATGCATAGGCTCAAAAGGGGACCCCCATAAGGAAAGTTAGAACCAAGGTCAAATCCCATTGAGGCATAACGAAAGGAGTTGGAGGGATTTTATTCATAAGGCCCTTCAAGAATCTAAGTACTATTGGGGATTAAAATAAAGAAGGCTGGTCTGGAAGACAAAGAAAGGCTGACAAGGCAGACAAGTAACCCTTAACAGTAGCCACTGCACAACCCCTCTGTGCTAAAGACAAAGCAAAAGATAAAACATCTGACAAATGAGCACGTAAGGGATCAATCTGCCTCTCTCCACACCAAACCACAAATTTAGACCACCTATTAGCGTAGATAGATTTAGTGGAGTGTCGCCTGGCCGATAAGATAACATCCACTACATCAGGCAGGAGAGAGAAAGAACTCAGGTTGCCCCGTTCAATCTCCAGGCATGAAGGTGCAGGCTCTGGAGGTGGGGGTGTAAAACCTGCCCCTGCGACTGCGAGAGGAGGTCTGCCCTGAGAGGGAGACGGAGCGGAGGGCACAGTGAGAGTTGGAGAAGGTCCGAGTACCACACCCTCCTTGGCCAATCCAGAGCAATTAAGATGACTTGAGCCCGGTCTTGGCGAATTTTACTCAACACACAAGGAATCAAGGGTATGGGGGGAAACACGTAAAGCAACTGGTCGCACCAGGTCATCTGAAACGCATCCCCCAAAGCTCCTTGTACCGGATACTGGAGGCTGCAGAATAACGGGCAGTGCAAGTTCTCCCGGGTGGCAAACAGATCTATCCGAGGAAACCCCCACATCTGGAAGATTAACCGGACTTGATCTGGATGGAGACGCCACTCGTGATCGGCCGAGAAATGGCGACTGAGATTGTCCGCACGTACGTTCCAGACTCCGGCCAGATGATTTGCTACCAAGCAAATCTGATGGTCCTTTGCCCAGGACCATAGCCGTAGAGCTTCTCTGCAGAGAAGGTACGACCCTACCCTTCCCTGTTTGTTTATATACCACATCGCAGTAGTGTTGTCCGTCAGGACCTGAACCGACTGACCACGAAGGGATGGGAGGAAGGCCTTGAGAGCCAGACGTACAGACCGTAACTCCAACAGATTGATATGAAACACCTGTTCTACTGGAGACCAAAGTCCCTTGATCTCCACGTCCCACAGATGAGCTCCCCACCCTAGAGTGGAAGCATCCGTTATTACTGTGGCCACAGGCGTAGCTTGCGAGAACGGCCTTCCTCTGGAAAGATTGCCGTCCGCATTCCACCATTTCAAATCCATGGCAGCATCTCTGGAGATTCTCACCGAGCCTTCGAGATCCCCTTTGTGTTGAGACCACTGCCTTCGGAGGCACCACTGAAGAGCCCTCATGTGCCAGCGAGCATGCATGACCAACAGTATGCAAGAAGCAAACAGACCGAGCAGACGTAGGACCTTGAGGACTGGAATGACTGCTCCACTTTTAAACATTGGAACCAACGCCTGAATGTCCTGAATCCACTGAGGCGGAGGAAAGGCTTGGTTCAATGTTGTATCCAGTACTACCCTTATGAACAGGAGGCGCTGAGAGGGCTCAAGGTGAGATTTGGGCATGTTCACCCAAAAGCCCAGGTCGAACAACAACTGGGTTGTCGACTGCAGGTGATGCAACATGAGCTCCGGATACCTGGCTTTGATCAACCAGTCGTCTAGATAAGGAAATACTGCTATCCCATTCCTTCTGAGCTCTGCCGCAACCACCGACATCACCTTCGTGAAGACTCGAGGTGCTGAAGTAAGACCAAACGGGAGGACCGCAAACTGATAGTGCTGCGACCCCACCACAAAACGGAGATACTTCCTGTGCAACCTGAGTATCGGGATATGAAAGTAAGCATCCTGCAAGTCGACAGACACCATCCAATCTCCATTGTTCAGCGCCAAAAGCACCTGCGCTAGGGTCAGCATCTTGAACTTTTCCTGTTTGAGGAACCAATTCAAGATCCTTATGTCCAGGATTGGTCTCAACCGACCATCCTTCTTGGGAATCAGGAAGTACCTTGAATAACAACCTTGACCCCTTTCCTGCTCTGGAACCAACTCCACCGAGCCCTTTGAAAGGAGGACTTGAACCTCCTGTTCCAACAACAGGAGGTGTTCTTCTGAACAATAAGATGGGCGGGATGGGGGGCGGAAACTCCCAAAAGGGAAGGGTGTAGCCTTTTCTCACAATGCTGATAACCCAGGAGTCTGAAGTTATGCCCTCCCACTTGTGGAGAAAATTCAGTAACCTCCCCCCTACAAGAGTGGAGTGAGTGGGAATTGGTGGAAGCCTAAGGCTGCTTCCCCTGCTGCACCCCTCCAGAGGAAGAGGAAAAGGCAGAGTGCTGCTGAGAGGCTCCCCTGGTACGGACCCTACCCCTCCCTCTAAAAGATCTATAGGAGAGAGCAGAGGTAGGCTGCTGAAATTTCCCTCGAAAGGAGGAGGAGCCACGACCAAATCCTCGAAACCTCCTAAAAAATCTGGAGGAGGCAGAAGAAGTGGCTTGCAAGCCCAGCGACTTGGCCGTGGCCCTGCTCTCCTTGAACCTCTCTAAGGCCGAATCCGCCTTGGCACCAAAGAGCTTGTCCCCATCAAAAGGAAGGCCCAGTAGGGTCGACTGCACATCAGAGGAAAATCATGAGTTACGAAGCCAAGCCTGCCTCCTCGTAACTACAGCAGTGCCCATTGCCCTAGCAATGGAGTCAGTTGTATCCAACCCAGATTGGATAACCAGAGTTGCAGCTGCCTGAGCGTCCAATACTAGATTTAACAGCCCCTGAGGGACCTCCGTATGCGTTGATGCAATCTCGTCCATCAGGGCATAAATGTATCTTCCTAAAATACATGTAGCATTGGTGGACTTCAATGCCATGCTACATGAAGAGAACACCTTTTTGGATGCCATGTCCATCTTCTTGGAGTCTCTATCTGAGGGCACAGATGGAAAAGAGCCAGGAGCAGACCTTGCCGAGCAGGAAGCCTGGACCACCAAGCTTTCAGGTGTTGGATGTCTGGTAAGAAAACCAGGGTCAGCCGGTGCAGCCCGATACCTCCTAGCCACAGATCTATTGACAGCTGAAAAAGACCCCGGCTTCTTCCAGACTTCCAAAACAGGGTCCAGCAAAGCCTCATTGAACGGCAAAAGTGGTTCTGCCGATGTAGAGGCCGGGTGCAACACCTCTGTCAACAAATTCTGCTTGGCTTCAGTTACCGGCAAAGGAAGATCCAAGAAGCTAGCTGCCTTCCTGATAACAGAATGGAAAGTGGCCGCCTCTTCTGTATACTCCCCAGGAGATGACAAGTCCCACTCGGGGAAGTATCTAGGCCACTAGCAGTGTCCAGCCCATGGAGACCCTCACGAGAGTCCTCAATCTCTCCTTCTTCCATGTTTTGTCTCTGGTACTCCTGCTCTTCAAGGAGGCGGAGAGCAAGCCTCCTCGAGTGCAGCCTCTCCTCTATCCTCGGCGTCAACATGGCGTCAGCGGATGTTGAAGAACGACGCCGATCAAGGAGTCGCATGGAGAGAAGACTGCTTCGGAGTTGCAGGAGGTCTAGACGGCGCCACTGGTTGAAACATCGAAGCCGCCGGAGCCGAAGTCTCAGGAGCCACCGGAGCCGATACCGGCGCCGAGCCCACGTTCCCCAGGGGGAGAAAGGGCATAAAGGGTGCCGGTCGAAGCGGAGCCGGAGCACCCATGTTGAAGGCCAAAGGGCCCGAAGGACCAGCCGGTCCACCACCTGGAGCCATCAGCTGGAAGATGGAAAACATCGCATTTAAAAATGCGGTACTATCAGCTCCAGGGGCCGGGAAAGCCGGGTACTGGGGTGCCTGGTTCGAAGGCGACACCGACCTCGACGTCTGCAACGACGGAGAAAATATTTGAGGCTGCGGAACCTCAAACACTGAAGGTGGTTGGCCCGATGACCCGGGCGAAGTCGGTGAGGCTGGAGAAGGCAACGGCGTCGACGGATAGGGAGTGACAGTGGGACTGACCTCCCAAGTCTTCCGACGTCGAGTTGATAGTGACCTCGACCTCTCTTTACTCGACCGGCGCCGTGATTCTCGATGACGCCGTGAGTCCCGATGACGCCGATGAGACTTCGGTGACGAGGATTTTCGATGATGTCTCTTTTCCTTCCTTTTCGACTTCGCCAGAAAAAGCTTAGCCTCGCGCTCTTTCAGGGCCTTAGGATTCATATGTTGACAAGAATCGCACTTGTCAACATCATGATCGGAACTAAGACACCACAAACAGTCTTAGTTAGTTACCGACATTTTGCCCCCACACTCACGGCAGGGCTTGAATCCTGACTTTCTTTGCGACATTGTAACTCGTCGACGTGCAGAAGCTAGGAAGAAGATTTCCGTCGAACGCTGGCGCAATGGGAGTATTAATTAGGTGAGGAATCCACAGGTAGTTGTATCCATCAGAAATAGGCTGATCTGCCCCCAGGGAGGGCAGAAGCCATTAGGCACCAGGGATGCTTTTATTTATATTGAGAACAGGAGTGACCCCTTAGGCAAGGGTTATTCCCCCCTCAAGCAATTTTTTTAAAAGATCATTTCTGCCCCCCCTGGGGACAGATTGGCCTTTATTAATTAGGCCGATCTGCCCCTTTTGGCAGGGGGTGGGGTGCAGAAGCCACTAGAAACCAGGGTTTTTTTTTTTTTTTTTTTTTAAACCTTTATACTGATAAGGAGTGCGACCCCTTATGCAAGCTCCCAAATGGCCTAAAGTACAAATTACTTACCTTCGGTAATGAAATATCTGGTAGAGACATATTCTAGTTGCAGATTCCTTACCTTAGAATTTCCCCCCAGGCGTTAGACTGTATCTGGAGATTTTTCTTCGAGCAATACCCTTGGGCGTCTGTAGGTGGCGTTGTTTGACTCCGCAGGCATCGACTGATGCCTTGATGACGTCTGGAGTAGTACACTGACGCCGCCCTCGCGCAGTGATGTCAGTTTCTTTTAACGACTTTCCACGCCAGAGCGCAGAGCCGCTAAGAACACTGAGATTGGTGTGACAGAGCTAAGGACCTGAAAGGGTGCAACACCTGTCCCCAGAAATAATTTCGCAAAGCGGGGAGGATGGGTGGGCGGTAAGGAAGCTGCAACTAGAATGTGTCTCCCACCAGATATTTCAAATACCGAAGGTAACTAACCTGTACATCTGATAGAGACTTCTATTTGCAGATTCCTTACCTTAGAATTGATACCCAAGCAATGCCATCCTATGTGGTGGGCTGCGAACAAAGATCATACTAGAAAGTCTTGCAGGACTGAACGACCAAAGTAGCCGCCTCGACGGACCTGACTATCCAGGCAGTAATGCTTATCAAACGTGTGCAGGGATGCCCATGTAGCTTCCCGACAGATATCCAGGACAGGAACTCCGCGCTCTAACGGAGTGAAAGCCGCAATTTCTCTGGTAGAATGAGCACGCAAGCCTTCAGGAGGTTGCTTTTTAGCCAAAGTGTAGCACATTTTGAATCAAAGAAGCACCCATCGAGAGATGATATGCTTTTGCACCGCCTTCCCTTTCTTAGCACCCACATAGCCAAAGAGTTGATTGTCCACCTGGAAATCTTTAGTACAATGGAGGTAGAACACCAACACTCTTTTTGGGTCCAGACAGTGGAGTCTCTCCCCTTCTCATGGGAAGGGTGTGGGAGTGTGTAGAAGGTAGGCAAAGTGATGGACTGGCCTACATAAAATGGTGTAAATACCTTAGGAAGGAATGAAGCTCTAATGCGTAACACCACTTTGTCAGGGTGTACAGACAAGTTTGGAGGCATTGAAGAAAGCACCTGGAGCTCACTCACCCTGCAAGCAGAGGTGATAGCGACAAAGAAAGACAGTTTGAATGCGAGGATCCGCAAGGGACAATTATGCATTGGCTCAAAGGGGGTACACATTAACTAAGTAAGTACAAGATTAAGATCCCACTGAGGCATAATAAATGGAGTGGGAGTTAATAAGTGGGTGAGCCCTTTTAAGAACCTACTGACAATAGGAGATTTAAAGAGTGAGGGCTGATCAGGTAACCTTTAAGGGTGCCCAAAGCAGAGCCCTGCTGGGCTAAATAATGAACAGAAGAACCTCTGACAGAGGGGCACAAATGTGATCAACAGATTTGTTGGTACACCACGCCACAAGATTTATTCCAACGACAGGCATATACAGTTTTAGTCGATGGATGCCTGGCTGCCAAGAAACTTTGCAGACTTTGGGTGGAAGGGCAAATGCATTCAACTGTTGCAGCTCAATCTCCACGCATGAAGGTGGAGGTTGGACAGGTGCCGATGGAGAACCGTCCCCTGCTGCTGTGACAGAAGATCCGCCCAAAGAGGCAGTCTGAGTGGAGGATGGATGGACATGCTCAATAGCTCTGGATACCACACTCTTCCAGCCCAGTCCGGAGCCACCAAGATAACTTGGGCCCGGTCGTACTTGATTTTCTTGAGAACTCTGGGTAGAAGAGGGCTAGACGGGAAGGCGTACAGGAGGCTGGAGCTCCACTCGAGATGAAAAGCGTCTCCGAGCGAGTGCCGTCTTCGAAAATTCCAACGTGCAAAACAGCTGACATTGCGTGTTCTCTGCGGAGGCAAACAGATCTAACCAAGGCTCTCCCCACTTGAGACCTTGCGTCACCTCCAGATAGAGACGCCATTCGTGATCGACTGTGCGTCGGCGGCTGAGTTTGTCTGCTCTGGCGTTGAGAGCCTGCCAGATGTTCAACCATCAGCGTAATGCCCTGATATTCCAGCCATGTCCAGAGGCGTAGTGCTTCCTGACAAAGGGTCCAGGACCCTACCCCGCGTTGTCTGTTGGAGTACCACATGGCGGTAGTGTTGTCTGTGAACACCTGCACCACTTTCCCTTTGAGAGAGGGAAGGAATGTTTTTGACCTAAGTCTGATTGCCCGGAGCTCCAGCATTTTTATGTGGAGCCCGACTCCGCCGGAAACCAGAGGCCTCTGATCTCTGCTTCTCCCATGTGGCCACACCAACCCACAAGTGACGCATCTGTCACTATAGAGAGTTCTGGTTGGGGAAGGGAGAGGGATCTGCTGTTGACACAATTTGGATTCTAAAGCCACCACTGCAGGTCTTTCGCAGTCCCCTCCGAGATCTGGATCATGTCTGAGCGATTTCCCTGATGCTGCGCCCACTGGAACTTTAGGTCCCACTGCAGAGTGCGCATATGCCATCTGGCATGTGTACTAGCAGGAGACAGGAGGCCATGAGGCCCAGCAGGCTCACACTCACCGAAACCCAAGACCGAGGCTGAAAGAAAGATCTGAATAATAGCCTGAAGGTCTTGGACTCGCTTGTCTGGAGAATAAGCGAGAAATTGCACTGTATCCAGAACAGCTCCAATGAAAGTGAGCGTCTGAGAGGGAGTCAGGTGTGACTTCGGCACGTTTATAGTGAACCCCAGCTTGTGCAGGAGGTTCGCCATAGTCTGAAGGTGAGAGACGACTGTTTGGGGAGAAGGCGCCTTCAACAGCCAGTCATTGAGGTAGGGGAAAACTGAGACCCCTAACCTGCACAGATGAGCTGCAACCACCGCCATCATTTTTGTGAACACCAGAGGGGCGCTGGTAAGGCCGAAAAGGAGCATGGTAAACTGAAAGTGCTCGTGACCTACCATGAATCGTAGGTAACGTCTGTGGGCAGGCAGGATGGGGATGTGAAAATAAGCGTCCTGCAAGTCCAACGCTACCATCCAGTCTCATGGGTCTAAGGCAGAAAGAACCTGAGCCAGGGTGACCATTTTTAATTTCTCCTTCTTGAGGAAGTAGTTCAGGACCCGAAAGTCTAGGATTGGATGTAAGCCCTTGTCCTTCGTTGGTATAAGAAAGTAGCAGGAATAACAACCACGACCCACTTCTGGCACAGGGACTCTTTCTATAGCTCCCTTGGCCAAGAGAGCCATGACTTCCTGGTGGAGAAGCACAAAATGATCCTCCGGAAGATGATGGAAGGATGGTGGCGTGTGTGGTGCTGCAGATTCCAAAGGAGGGTGGGGAGGAGTAGCCCTTCCGAATGATCTGCAAAACCCACCCATCAGTGGTGATAAGTTCCCAGTGGGGCAGGTGATGGCGGATCCTGCCCCTAACTGGGTAGGAGTGACGGGACGGACTAGGAGGGTTTGGAGACTGCAGGGGGGGGGCAGAGGTGGAATGGACAGACCTATGGTTCCCTGTCTCACAGCCACGTGGAATTCCGCGACCTCGGCCATGCATAGGCTGCCCAGCGTGCGTGGCACGATGGCTGGGTTGAGGACATGAAAGGGTGCCCCTTCCGTGTTCCACGAAATGGATGAAAAGCTGAATGCGGCGGGCGAGTGGCGGAGGAAAGACCAAGGGTCCGAGCCGTAGACTGGGAATCATTGAATCTCTCCAAGGCAGAGTCCGCTTTGTCTCCAAAGAGACGGGTGCCATCAAAGGGCATGTCCATGAGTGACTGTTTGACATCCCCCGAGAAGCCACAAGTGCGTAACCAGGCATGGACCACTGTTGTTGCAACCAATCTGCCCAGAAAGTCTCTCGTATCCCGCCCACAACGGATAGTGAACTTTTCTGCATCTCTCCCATCTTTCACTGCTTGGGAGACGATAGCACGGGCCTCCTCCGGTATCTGCGGCAGGACTTGCGCAACTGTAACCCACAGGGAGTGGGTATAACGTCACAAAAAACATGCAGTGTTCACAGACCGCAGTGCGAGGCTGCAGGAAGATAACTTCTTGGCAAATTGTTCCAGCCTTTTGGATTCACTATCCTGGGGTACGGAAGGGAATGCGCCTTAAGAAGTGGAAGCCTGGATAACACGACTCTCAGGAGTGGGGTGTTGGGACAGGAATTTTGGGTCGGTCGGTGCAGGCCAATGGCGGCTAGCAATAGTCCTGTTCACAGGAGCCCCTGTGTTGGGTTTGGACCATGTACCCAAAAGGACATCGGTGAGGGCCTCATTGAATGAGAGAAGGGGTTCTGAAGTAGAAGCCCCAGGCTGAAGCACCTCAGTCAGGAGATTAGACCTGACTTCCACAGTAGGTAGCTCAAGGCTGAGGACCTCAGCTGCCCTACTGACCACCATACTGTAAGTTGCTTCCTCCGCCGTAGCCACAGTAGGAGGAGACAGCATGCCAGCGTCAGGAGAAGTATCCAGACCACTGGCTTCGCCCAAATCCTGTTCCCAGTCCACAGCATGGTCATCCTGGTATTCATAATGGTCCAGGGATCCATCCAATTCCTCCCCATAGGAAAAAGGGTCCGAATCAGACCTTGGGTGAATAGGCCCCACTGAAGCCGATGGTGCAGTTGACCGATGCCTCTCCGAGTCGTCTGGGATAAATTCTTGTTCTCCTCCAGGGGAACCCACAAACTATGGGTACCTCTCGAATCCCTATGAAGTTGGCAAAAATAGAAAATAAAAATAAATATGTATTTTTTAAAAAAAAACTTCTTAGCCAAAGCGTAGCACTTTTTGATGCAAATAAGCACCCATCGTGAGATGTTACACTTCTGCACCGCCTTCCCTTTCTTCGTCCCCCCCCCCAAAAAAAAGAGTTCATCATCCAACCTGAAATCTTTGGTAAGATTGAGGTAGTATGCCTAGGCTCTTTTTGCATCCAGGCGGTGGAGTCTCTCCTCTTCGTGAGATGAATGTGGGAGTGAATAAAAAGGGAAAGTGATGGATTGGGCTTCATGAATGGGCGTGACCACTTTGTGAAGGAATGAGGCCCTCGTATGGAGCCCCACCTTGTCAGGGAAAACAGACAACAACGGGGGTTTAGAAGAAAGAGCCTGAAGCTCACTCACCCAGCGAGCACAGATCACGGCAACCAGAAGAGCAAGTTACTTACCTTTGGTAACGCTTTTTCTGGTGGATACATTAGCTACCTGTGGATTCCCCACCTAATGAATTCTCCCCATGCGCAGCATTAGACGGAAACTTCTCTCTCTAGCTCTGCACGTCAGGCGAGAACATCACAATTGCCCGACTCCACGCGGCTCCGCTTGACGTTATCGTGGCAATAAGAGATCCTCGCCGTCGTGCTGACGTCAGTTCATGCAATTTCTTAGGTGCCTTTGAAACATATAAAGAACATCGACAATCTACACCCTTTAAGATTAACAAGAATAAACTTTATAGAGAATCTTCATCTAAAAACTTTAGCACAGTTCTTTAAATAAGGGCACATACCAACATGAATGGTTTGCAAACTTGAAAATAACTTGAATGTGAACTATAAACATATATACATATGTAGAAACATTGAAACTGAAGTGCACACCCAAGCCGATCCTGGTATGACCAGACAGACAACGGGGAGGCGTGAGGGACCGTGAGGAATCCACAGGTAGCTAATATATCCACCAGAAAAAGCGTTACCGAAGGTAAGTAACTTGCTCTTCTGATGGATACAACTACCTGTGGATTCCTCACCTAATGAATAGAGTCCCAAAGCAGTACCACCTCGGAGGGTGTCCGTCTGGTCAAACCAGGAAATCCTGCAGCACCGACCGTGCAAAATTGCCATCCATTCGCACCTCTGCATCCAAACAATAATGCTTCACAAAGGTGTAGAGGGAAGACCAAGTCACAGCCTTGCAGATGTCCACCATCGGAACACCTCTGGCCAAAGCCGATGAGGTTGACTTGGCCCTGGTGGAATGAGCCCTGATCCCCTCAGGAGGATCCTTCTTTGCCAATGAGTAACATATTTTAATACAAAGAACAGCCCACCTGGAGATCGCTCTCTTGTGGACGGCCTTCCCCTTCCTCACGTATCCAATAAAGAGTTGTTCATCCAACCGGAACTCTCTCGTCCTGTCGACATAAAAACTGAGAGCCCTCCTAGGGTCCAGACGATGGAGTCTTTCCTCCTCCTTAGATGGATGCGGAGGAGGGTAGAACGTCAAGAGAGTTATTGATTGTCCCAAGTGAAATGGAGACACCACCTTGGGGAGGAAAGCCACCCTGGTCCTCAAAACCACCTAATCCTTATAAAAAGTGGTGAAAGGCGGGTGAGCAGAAAGAGCCTGCAGTTTGCTAACACGTCTAGCCGAAGTGATGGCCACCGTTTTGAAAAACAAATATCCTAATGGGCAGCAAGGAAGTCAACACCAAATTCAAGTCCCACTGCGGCATAATAAAAGGCCTGGGAGGAAATTTATTAGTAAGCCCCCTTAAAAATCGAACAACCAAAGGAGATCTGAATAGGGAGGGCTGATCTGGAATATATAAAAATAAGTCGAAAGGGCCGAAAGATAGCCCTTAACCGTGGGCAAAGCACAACCACGCTGAGCCAATGAACAACGCGAACAACAAAACATCAGAAAGATGGGCACTTAAGGGATACATTTTCTTCTCCCCACACCAACGAACAAAATTAGCCCACCTACTTGCATAGACCAACTTGGTGGAGTGTCGTCTGGCTCCGGTTGCCCCGTTCGAGCGCCAGGCATGAAGCTGAAGGCTTTGGAGGTGGTGTGTCGAACCTGCCCCTGCGAAAGGAGGTCTGCCCTGAGAGGGAGACGGAGCGGCGGGTACAGTGAGTCGGAGAAGGTCTGCATGCCACACCCTTCATGGCCAATCCAGAGCTTTCAGAATGACTTGGGCCCGGTCTTGCCGAATCTTCCTCAAAACCCGAGGAATCAAGGGTATGGGAGGAAACGCGTAAAGCAACTGGTTGCACCAGGACATCTGAAATGCGCCCCCCAACGCTCCTTGCATCGGATACTGGAGGCTGCATAACGACTGACAATGCGCATTCTCGAGCGGCAAAGAGGTCTATTCAGGGAAAAAAAAACATCTGAAAGATGTAAAGAACTAGATCCGACTGAAGCGACTGAGCTTGTCCGCATGTACGTTTAGGACCCCGGCCAAATGGTTTGCCACTACACAAAGCTGATGGTCCCGCACCCGGGACCAGAGTCGCAGAGCCTCTCTGCAAAGAAGGTACGACCCTACACCCCCCTGTTTGTTGATATACCAAATCGCAGTTGTGTTGTCCATCAGAATCTGAACTGACTGACCGCAAAGGGAAGGGAGGAAGGCCTTGAGGGCCAAACAAATCGCCCGCAGTTCCAGCAGATTAATATGAAACCTTGGCTCTACTGGAGACCAACGACCCTTGATCTCCAGATGAGCTCCCCACCCTACGGTGGAGGCATCCGTTATCACCGTGGCCACCAGAGTTGGCTGCGAGAACGGCTTCTCTTGAGAAAGGTTGCCTTCCACAGCCCACCATCGGAGATCCGCTGCAGTGTCTCTGGAGACCCTTATCGATTCCCCGAGATCTCCTCTGTGCTGAAGCCACTGCTTGCGGAGGCACCACTGAAGAGCCCTCATATGCCAGTGTGCATGCGTGACCAACAGAATGCAAGAAGCGAACAGACCGAGCAAACAAAGGACCTTGAGGACCGGAACAACTGCTCCTTCTTGAAACATTGGAACCAGCGCCTGAATGTCCCGTATCCGCTGTGGCGGAGGAAAGGCTCGATTCAATGTTGTGTCCAGTACTGCCCCTATGAACAGGAGACGTTGAGAGGGCTCTAGGTGAGACTTGGGCACATTTATTGAAAAACCCAGACTGAACAACAACTGGGTTGTCAGCTGCAGATGACGCAGCACAAGCCCCGGAGACTCAGCTTTGATCAACCAATCGTCCAGGTAAGGGAATACTGCTACTCCCTTTCTCCTGAGGTGTGCTGCAACAACTGCAATCACCTTCGTGAAGACCCGTGGTGCGGAAGTAAGACCAAAAGGAAGGACCGCAAACTGGTAGTGCTGCGATCCTACCACAAACCGGAGATACTTCCTGTGCGACCTGAGAATGGGAATGTGAAAATAAGCATCCTGCAAGCCGACCAACACCATCCAATCCTCCTTGTCCAACACCAAAAGCACCTGTGATAGAGTCAGCATTTTTTATTTCTCCTGTTTGAGGAACCAATTCAAAATCCTCAGGTCCAAAATAGGCCTCAGATGACCATCCTTCTTGGGGATCAGGAAGTACCTGGAATAACACTCCTGACCCCTTTCTTACTCTGGAACCAACTCCACTGCACCTTTCAATAATAGGGAGAGAACCTCCTGTTGTAACAGCAAGAGATGATCTTCTGAACAAAAAGGAAAGACGGGGAGGGAAGTGAGGCGGAATCTCCCGAAAGGGAAGGGCGTAACCTCTTCTCACCAAACTGATGAAGTCTGTTATGGACTCCCATATGGGAAGAAAGAGTGAAACCCTACCGGAGAGGTATAAGAAACAATGGTGAGAGGACTAGGGCTTCTTTCCTTGAGATAACCCTCCAGCGGAAGAGGAAGGGTGCTTCTGCTGGGTGGCACCTCTTGTGCCGACTCTACCCCGCCCCCTGTATGAGCGATAAGGGAGGCTGGAGGACTGCTGCGATCTCCCACGAAAGAAAGAACCTCTTCCAAAAACATGCACCCGTCTAAGAGATCGAAATGGGGTAGCAGCAGCCTGCAGACCCAAAGATCTAGCTGTGGCCCTACATTCTTTAAAGCGCTCTAGCGAAGAGTCCGCTTTTGAACCAAACAGTTTTGCCCCATCAAAGGGCAGATCCAGCAACATAGACTGGACGTCTGTCGAAAATCCGGAAGTGCGTAACCACGCATGTCGTCTGGAGGCAACGGAAGTCCCCATGGCTCTTGCAATAGAGTCCGTGGTATCCAGCCCTGTCTGAATAACCTGTGTAGCCACCACCCGAGCGTCCGAAAGAAGACTACACAAGTCCTGGCACATGTCCGGAAGTACAGTCTTCGTCGCATCCATTATGGCATGGATATACCTGCCCAGAATACATGTTGCATTGGCAATTTTAGAGCCATGCTGCAAAAAGAAAACACCTTCCTGGCCGATTGGTCTATCCATTTGGATTCCCGGTCTGAGGGTACTCCCGGAAACGAACCAGGGGCCGACCTCGAAGAGCAGGATGCTTGCACCACCAAGCTCTCTGGTGAAGGGTGTTTGGATAAAAACTCGGGTCCCCAGGCGCAGATCTATAATGCCTGGCCATCGACCTACTATCAGCCAAAGAAAAAAACAGGCTTCTTCGAAACCTCTTCGATCGGATCCATCAGGGCTTCATTAAATGGTAAAAGAGGATCCACCACAGCTGTAGCAGAATGCAAATCCTCAGTCGAAAGGTTGGTCTTCACCTGCGCCGTCGGTAAAGGAAGATCCAGAAATGCTGCGGCCTTCCTAATAAGATTGGTAAGAGGCTGCCTCCTCTGTATATTCATCAGGGGAGGCCAGATAATATTTGAGAGGTATCAAGACCACTTGCTGTGTCCAACCCAGGGAAATCACCCTGGGGGTCAGTGATCTCCCCTTCTTCGAGGAATTGCTGCTGATATTCCCTCTCCTCTAAAAGTCTAAGTCATGGAGCAGAGCAATGTCGGTGAATGGCGCCGGGAAGGCGTCATGACAGGTTCTCCGGATCCACTGACGCCGCAGATGGATCCATCAGCACCATGGAGAAGGCACCCGCATCCGATGCCGACATCCGACCCCATCACCTCCAACACCAGCATCAAAGGTCTCTCCCTCGACGTCGAGGGCTGCACTGTCGGCAGAGGGGCCTGACTTGAATTTCCAGCCAAACAAAATGGTATAAACGGCGTCGGTTTATATGGAGCTGGAACGAGATTGAAAGCAAGGCGACCAGTGGGGCCAGCCGGCGCACCACCTCCCGGAGCCATATTTTGAAAAATCTGGAACATGGCATTAAGGAATGCCGCAGGATCCGTACCCGGAGCCCGGAACGAAGGATAAGCCTGTGGAGCCGGTGCCGGGCTGGACTCTTCAGATTCAGGATGCACTGGCGAAGCCAGATGACTGAGGATCCACAACTTCAAAGACTGACGGGGCCGGGGACGTTTGCGGCGTCGCAGGTTGAGGGGGACCCAGTCGGACTCACTTCCAAAGACCTTTGGTGCCAGGACGATGGAGACCTCGACCAACTTCTGGACTGACGTCGGGAGTCACGATGACGTCACTTCTTATGGGATGACTTTCCAGAAGAGGACCGATGGTGCCGCTTCCTCTCCTTCTTGGACCTTGCAAAGAAAAGCTTTGACTCGCGTTCCTTCAATGCCTTCGTATTCATCTTTTGGCAGTATCCGCATTCTTGGAAGTCGTGATCGGAACTGAGGCACCAAAGACAATCGTTGTGCGGATCAGTCACAGACATGCAACCTCCACATTCCCTGCAAGGCTTGAACCCCGACTTTTTCGGAGCGGACATTCTGGAAATACACAAAGTATACCTTCCGAAGAGCTAATGATACAGGTAACAGAAAAGTAACCGTTATCGGAGGCACGGAAAAAAGTGAACTGACTTCAGCACGGCGGCAAGGACCTCTTATTGCCACGATGACATCACGCGGAGCCGGGCAATTGCGATGTCCTCGCCGTGGCGCAGAGCTAGAGAGAAGTTTCCGTTGAATGCTGCGCATGGGGAGAATTCATTAGGTGAGGAATCCACAGGTAGTTGTATCCATCAGAAATGCAGTTTTAAGAATAAGGAGCCGCACAGAACAGCTGTGTAATGGCTCAAAGGAAGCACATATCAGCTAAGTAAGAACAACATTACGGTCTTACTGAGGCGTGATAAAGTGGGGGGGGTTTACAAATGGGTAAGACCATTAAGTAATCTACCCACAAGAGGAGACTTAAAAAGAGAATGTTTGTCCGCCAACATTAGGTAGGCTGAGAGCCGCCAAGTAACCTTTAAACAGTGCCAATGCAGAGCCCTACTGGGTGAAAGATATGATGAACCAAAGAACTGCAGAGAAAGAAGCGGGGGGTGGGGGGAGGGGGGCGGTGGAGGAAATCAAGAGACTTGTTTCTACACCATGACACAAATTGATGCCGACAAGCGTATACCATTTTGGTGGAGGGACTCCTGGTTGCCAAGATAAACTCACAGACTTCATGTGGAAGGTCAAAAGCCGTCAACTGCCGCCGCTCTATCGCCACATGGAAGGCGAAGATTGGACAGCTTCAGATGGAGACCCATCCCCTGCTGCTGCACCAGAAGTGCCTCCCTAATTTGCAGTCTGACTGGAAGATCGGTGGCCATGCTCAATAGCTCTGGATACCGTACTCTCCGTGCCCAATCTGGAGCCACAAAGATTACTTGGGCCAGAAGTGGTATTTGCAGGAAGGCGTAAAGGAAGCCAGAGATCCACTCAAGACTAAAAGCGTTGCAGAGCGAGTGCAGTCATGAAAACTTCAGCATGCAAAACAGCTGACATTGAGTGCTCTCTACAGAGCCGAACAGATAACCAAGGCTCTCCCCATTTGTGAAAGAGACCTTGCACCTTTTCTAGATGTAGACGCCATTCTAGATCGACTGACTCAATGACTGCATTTGTCTGCTCTGACGCTTGGGGATCACACCAGATGTTGAACCACCAGTGATATGCCCTGATGTGCCAGCCATGTCCAGAATCACAGAGCCTCTTTATAAAGGGTCCAGGACCCTACTCCACCCTGTTTGTTGCAGTACCACATGCCAGTAGTGCTGTCTGTGAACACTTGCACTACTTTCCCTTTGAGAGAGGGAAGGATTTCAATGCAAGCGTGATTCCCTGGAGCTCCAGAAGGTTGATGTTGGGCCCAGAATCCGCATGAGACCAGAGGCCTATGATCTACGCCTCTGCTATGTGGCCGCCCCATCCCAGGAGTGAGGCATCTGTCACTACTGAGATATCTGGTTGGGGAAGCAAGAGATCCAGATTCCAAAGCCACCACAGCAGATCTTTCACAGTCCCCTCCGAGATCTAGACCATGTCGGAGAGATTACACTGATGCTGTGCCCACTGGAACTTAAGTCCCATTGAAGAGCCCGCATATGCCATCTGGCATGTGTCACTAGCAGGATGCAGGACGCCATGAGGCCCTGCAGCCTCTGAGTTGTTTTCATCGAAAGCCAGGATAGAGGCTGAAACATCAGAATCATAGCATGAATATTCTTGATTCGCTTTTTGGGAGGATAGGTCCGAAACTGCACTGTGTCCAGAACAGCCCCGATTAAACGGAGCATCTGATAGGAAGTCAGGTGAGACTTTGGCATGTTTATAGTGAACCTCAATGTATGCAGGAGGTTCGCCTTAGTCTGAAGGTGGGAGACAACTTTCTGGGGCGTGTCTGCCTTCAACAGCCAGTCATCGAGATAGGGGAAGACCGAAACCCCTAACCTGCGCAGATGAGCTGCAACCACCGCCATCACTTTTGTGAACACCCGAGGGGTGCTGGTAAGGCCCAAAGGGATCACAGTAAATTGAAAGTGCTCGTGATCTACTAGGAATCGTAGACAGTACCCGTGGGCAGGCAGGATGGGAATATGGAAACAAGCACCCTGCAAGTATAACGCTACCATCCAGTCTCCTGGGTCTAAGGCAGACAAGACATGAGCCAGAGTGAGCATTTTGAACTTCTTCTTGCAGAACAGAATGAGGGCCCGAAGGACATAAGTCTTTGCCTTTTTTGGGCACCAGAAAGTAGCAGGAATAACAACTACAGCCTACTTCTGGCACAGGGACCCTCTCTATGGCACATTATGGCGAAGAGAGCCGTGACTTTCTAGCAGAGAATTGCCAGATGATCATCTGGTAAGGGGCCGTAAGATGGAGGCATGGCCGGTGGGGATTACCCCCTTTGTATGATATGCAAAACCCACCTGTCTGTCGTGATGGTCTCCTAGTGGGGCAGGTGAATGCGAATCCTGCCACCAACTGGTATATGAGGGTGGGTACGGACTAGGAAGGTTTGGAGGCTGCACCAGGGTGGAGTGGGCAAACCTGTGTTTTCCTGTCCCATGGGCCTGCAGGATTCTGCATCCCCGGTGGCTGTAAAAGGGACCCAACAGGAAGCCCGTTCCGTTGCCACGAAAGTGGCAAAATATGGACTGTTGGTGGTGAGGTGAAACAGAGAGGCCAAGGGATCGAGCCATAGCCGGCACTCAAACCTCTCATGCGCTGAGTCCGCCTTGTCCCCAAAGAGACAGGTGCCATCAAAGGGCATGTCCATGAGGGTCTGTTGGACATTTCCTGGAAAAACAGATGCCCTCAACCAGGCATGGCTCCTCAAGGCCACCGTCAACGCATCCCATTTACCTGTAGAATTGGTTGTGTCCATTTCACAGGGAATGGTGAACTTAGCTGCATCTCTCCCATCAGCAAAGGCGTGGGAGATGTTAGCCCGGGTCTTCTCCAGGATCTGCGGCAGAACTTGCAGGACCGTATCCCACAAGCAGTGGTTAAAGCAGCACAAAAGGCATGCAGTGCTCACCGACCGCAACGCCAGACTGGAGGAAGAAAACCTCATCTTCTTACCAAGTTGGTCTTTGATTCTCTATCCGGGGGAGTGGAAAGTAATGCACCAGATGACAATGATGCCTGGATGAAAAGGCTCTCAGGTGAGGGGTGTTGGGCCAGGAATTTAGGGTCGTTTGGAGCAGGCTGATGGGGGCGAGCAATTCTACTGTTTACAGGAGCCCATGTTCTGGGTCTGGACCAAGTACCCGGAAGGACATCAATGAGGGCTTCATTGAAGGGGAGGCTCGGCGGTAGAAGCCCCAGCTTGAAGCACCTCCGTCAGGAGATTCGTCCTGACCGCTACAGTGGACAGCTCCATGTCAATGACCTCAGCCACCCTACTGACCACAACAGAATAAGAGGTTCCCTCCGCCGTAGCCACGGTAGGATGAGAATGCATGCCAGCATCTGGAGAAGTATCTAGACCATTAGCTTCACCCTATTCCTGTGCCCAGTCCAAATCAGGGTTATCTAGCTGGTATTCTAAAGGGTCCAGCGTCCCCTCCTATCCTTTCTTGTATTTGTACCCAAAGTAATAAGGGTCCAAACCCAATCTGGGGTGAGAACCACATCGAAGTCAGAAGCAGCGTCGGCAGGCACCGTTCTTTCTCCGGGTCATCGTGGGTAAGAATTGGGTCAACGTCGATCGTGTGCACCACCAATGTCAGAAGCACTGATGACCTAGCTGGTGTCGGGGAAGGTCGCGATGGCACGACCAGGGTCAGCAAGGATCCGGAGGGACCACTGGGGGCAGAGGCCAAAGACGCTGGCGTGGAACCAAAAGGGCCCTCATATGAACCCCTAGGCCTCGAAGGTGCCACAGAAGGGTCAGAATGACCAAATATGAGGCGCATGGCCTCAAAACTCCTTGAGTTTGGCAAGGGTCGCCCTGGCTCACGGAAAATTGGGGAGGTGCGGAGCACAGCAAGGACACTCCTCCCACGTCGCATCGGCTGAGCGATGCGGTGAAGTTGGAAAACGCCTGGCCTTCTTTGACGACTTCTTTCTCTGACCTGAATGACACGAATATTATGATGATGAGTGGTGGTGACTCCGCGAACAGTCTCAAGACACTCCTCATGAGTGACACCATGAACGATGCAGAGTCGAGCGTCGGGCCTTCATGAGCTTTAGGGACCGCTCCCTCAATGCCTTCGGGTGCATGGCCTGGCACTCAAAGCACAACTTCGGGTTGCACTACAAACACAAACGGACCGGATTCCGATCTGTCCCCAACATCATATGGTGACAGGCCTCGCAAGGCTTGAACCCGTTCTTCGGGGACATCATGATGCGCCAAGGGTCAACACAAAAAACAGACAAAAGGGTCCAATACACTTAAAAAATTAACAGGGTATCTCTTCTCCACATCAGCGTGTGGCACAGAAAAGAACGGACGTCACTATGCCGATTTCCTCAAGTAGTGGAACTAAAATGTTGTGGATGATTGCATGGCAAAGTAGTGGCTTATGGAAGGTAGGTATCCATACACAGACTTTTGAAAGGTTTCTCTAATGGAAGGTAAACCTCAGTCAATTTCGAATTACTTAACTTTTGTATGATACAACAAGATACAAGTAGGAAAATACAGGTCTGGTTGAGATGGGAACTGGGGGCAGCAAACAACACTCTACAGCCTTTTCCCCTGCTTAGGTCAGACTTTAGAATGACAACATGGTTGAGCCTTTTTTGGGCGTTTCAGGTATGAAATCACAAAGTGTCCTTTTCACCCTTGCTACGTTCTCCAGAACATATGAAGTGGAGGCTGCCGCTTCTGTAACAGTAAGACTTTCAATGACAGGCAAAAGAAAGTGAAGGAAAAACACAAGACTTCATGTGGTTGTCTGATGAGGAACAAAATACGCAATGTACTTTACCCTCTGGATTTGGAGGATAAACAATTTCTAGTACCAAGAAGTTTTATGACTCACATTGTATGGATGAAGAAACTGGTTCTTATCCAGTCCGCCCAATGAAATCAGGTGATCAGAAGATGAGCTGGAATCCAAAGGCACCTAACAGTGAGCTGTAGCCTCGGAGTTCTGAGCAGTATCCACCAACTGATAGGGAGTAAGAACTGCAAGTCCTTAGGATTCACAAAACCTATCGGTCCTTGAGGTGGGCAGAAGACTTTAGTAGGAGTGTGAACCTCTGGGACCATGTGTAGGAAGTTGGCTCTGTGTATACTATTTCAAATGATGAAATAGTCTGCACAAATTCCAAGGTTTCCCCTTACAGGTAAGATGGTGGCAAAATCAGATAATACTAATGCACTATTTGTGGTAGTGTGGTCGAGCAGTAGCCTTATCAGAGAGTAGTGTTAAGCATTTGTTGTACACACACAGGCAATAAATGAGGAACAAAGACTTACTCCAGTCCAATAGGTTTTTATATTGAAAAATATTTTCTTATTTTATTTTAAGAACCACAGGTTCAAGATTTACAGTTAACACTTTAAATGTAAGGTACTTCACTTAGATACTTTAGGAACTTTGAATAAAAGCACTATCATATACAGTGTTTGTAAAAATGGCAATAAGCTATTTTCAAAATGGACAGTGCAAAAATCAACAGTTCATGGGGTAGGTAAGTAAAGGTTAGATTAGGAGGTAAGTAAAACACTTTCAAGTCTCAGTTCTGGGGAATAGGCAGCCCACCGTTGGGGGTTCAAGGCAACCCCAAAGTTACCACACCAGCAGCTCAGGGCCAGTCAGGTGCAGAGGTCAAAGTGGTGCCCAAAACACATAGGTGCCTATGGAGAACAGGGGTGCTCCGGTTCCAGTCTGCCAGCAATTTAGTACCTGCGTCCTTAGGGGCAGACTGGGGGGGGATTGAGGGGGAGGCAGGGAGGGAGGATTGGGCGCACAAGTAGGCATACAAAATACACCCTCGGCAGCACAGGGCCAGCCGGGTGCAGTGTGCAAAGCAGGCGTCTGGTTTCAATGGAGGGACCTGGGGGTCACTCTAGTGGTGCAGACAGGCACAGGGGGTGGTTCTTGGGACAGCCACCACCTGGACAAGGCAGAGGGTCACCTGGGGGTCACTCCTGCGCTGAAGTTTGGTTCCTTCAGGTCCTGGGGGCTGAGGGTGCAGTGTTGGTTCCAGGCGCCGGACCCTTGTTGGAGGTCGCGGTCAGGGGGCGCTTCTGGATTCTCTGCAGGCATCGCTGTGGGGGCTCAGGGAGGGGTTGTCTCTTGTCACTCACTGGCTCGCAGACACCGGGTAGTCCTCCCTGTAGTGTTTGTTCTCTGGATCTTGAGCCAGGGGCGTCGGGTGCAGAGTGTGAAGTCTCACACTTCCGGCGGGAAACGTGAAGTCTTTGAAAGTTGCTTCTTTGTTGCAAAGAAGTAGCTGGTTTTGAACAGGGCCGTTGTTCAAGGGAGTTTCTTGGTCCTTTAGTCCAGGGCAGTCCTTTGAGGCTTCAGAGGTCGCTGGTCCCTGATGGATGCGCCGCTGGTTGTAGGTTTTCGAAGTTGGAGACAGGCCGGTAGGGCTGGGGATAAAGAAGTTGTGGTCGCCAGTCTTCTCTGCAGGCTTGTAGGTCAGCAGTCCTCCTCGTTTCTTTAGGTTGCAGGAATCTGATTCCTGGGATCTGGAGTGCCCCTAAATACTGAATTTAGGGGTGTGTTTAGGTCTGGGAGGGCAGTAGCCGATGGCTACTGTCCTGGAGAGTGGCTACACCCTCTTTGTGCCTCCTCCCTGTGGGGAGGAGGGCACATCCCTAATCCTATTGCCCCTAATGCCCATTGCTTCACAGCTTGTGTGCTGGTGGGGAGAAAATGACTAAGTCGACATGGCACTCCCCTCAGAGTGCCATGGCTACCTCCCACTGCCTGTGGCATAGGTAAGTCACTCCTCTAGCAGGCCTTACAGCCCTAAGGCAGGGTGCACTCTACCACAGGGGAGGGCATAAGTAATATGCCCATACAGTGGCCAAGCAAAACCTTAGACATTGTAAGTGCAGGGTAGCCATAAGAGTGTATGGTCTGGGAGTTGGTCAAACATGAACTCCACAGTTCCATAATGGTTACACTGAAATCTGGGAAGTTTGGTATCAAACTTATCAGCACAATAAATGCACACTGATGCCAGTGTGCAATTTATTGTAACATACACCCAGAGGGCATCTTAGAGATGCCCCCTGAATGCCAACCAGAATTCTAGTGTAGGCGGACTAGTTTTTGCCAGCCTGCCACAGACCAGACATGTTGCTGGCCAGGAACAAAGCCTGTACTGGGTGGAAGTGCTTCTCACCTCCCCCTGCAGGAACTGTTAACACCTGGAGGTGAGCATCAAAGGCTCATCCCTTTTGTTACAGCACCACAGGGCATCCCAACTAGTGGAGATGCCCGCCCCTCCGGCCACTGCCCCTACTTTTGGCGGCAAGGCTGGAGGAGATAATGAGGAAAACAAGGAGGAGCCACCCACCAGTCAGGACAGCCCCTAAGGTGTCCTGAGCTGAGGTGACCCCTGCCTTTCGAAATCCTCCATCTTGAGTTTGGAGGATTCCCCAATAGGATTAGGGATGTGCCCTCCTCCCCACTGCGAGGAGGCACAAAGAGGGTGTAGCCACCCTCCAGGACAGTAGCCATTGGCTACTGCCCTCCCAGACCTAAACACACCCCTAAATTCAGTATTTAGGGGCTCCCCAGAACCTAGGAAACTAAATTCCTGCAACCTAAACCAAGAAGGACTGCTGACCTGAAGCCCTGCAGACAAGACGGAGACGACAACTGCGTTCGACCCAGCCCTACCGGCCTGTCGCCTGACTCAAAGAAAACTGCAACAGCGACGCATCCGACAGGGACCAGCGACCTCTGAAGCCTCAGAGGACTGCCCTGAACCTAAGGACCAAGAACCTCCTGTGAACAGGAGCCCTGTTCAAAACCAGCTACTTATTTGCAACAAAGAAACAACTTCCAAAGATTGCACATTTCCTGCCGGAAGCGTGAGACACTACACTCTGCACCAGACGTCCCCGGCTCGAGATGCAGAGAACCAACACCACAGAGAGGACTCCCCGGCGACTGCAAGCCTGTGAGTAGCCAGAGACTACCCCCCTGGGCCCCCACAGTGACCCCTGCAGAGAGAATACAGAGGCTCCCTCTGACCGCGACTGCCTGTAACAAGGGACCAGACGCCTGGAACCAACACTGCACGCGCAGCCCCCAGGACCTGAAGGAATCGAACCTCAGTGCAGGAGCGACTCCCAGGTGACCCTCTGCCGAGCCCACCCAGGTGGTGGCTGTCCCGAGAAGCCCCCGCTGTGCCTGCCTGCAACGCTAGAGTGACCCCTCCCCCATGGTTCCTCCATTGTTTTCAACCTAAAACCCGATGCCTGCTTTACTCACTGCACCCGGCCGCCCCTGTGCCGCTGAGGGTGTATCTTGTGTGCCTTCTCGTGTCCCCCCCCCCCCCGGTGCTCTACAAAACCCCTGTGGTCTGCCCCCCCAGAGGACGCAGGTACTTACCTGCTGGCAGACTGGAACCGGAGCACCCCTGTTCCCCATAGACGCCTATGTGTTTTGGATACCTCTTTCCTGTGCACGTGACCAGCCCTGAGCTGCTGGTGTGGTAACTTTGGGGTTGCGTTGAAACCCCAATGGTGGGCTGCCTATGCCCCAAACTTGAGACTTGTAAGTGTCTGTCTTATCTCCAAAACTAACCTTTACTTACCTCCCCCAGGAACTGTTGATTTTTCCACTGTGTCCACTTAAAATAGCTTATTGCCATTTCTACAAAGACTGTACATGATATTGTGTTTATTCAAAGTTCCTAAAGTATCTATGTGAAGTACCTTACATTTAAAGTGTTTGATGTAAATCTTGAACCTGTGGTTCTTAAAATAAACCAAGAAAAGCTATTTTTCAATATAAAAACCTATTGGCCTGGAGTAAGTCTTTGAGTGTGTGTTCCTCATTTATTGCCTGTGTGTGCACAACAAATGCTTAACACTACCCTCTGATAAGCCTACTGCTCGACCACACTACTACAAAATAGAGCATTAGAATTATCTCTTTTTGCCACTATCTTACCTCTAAGGGGAACCCTTGCACTCTGTGCACACTACTTCTCAATTTGAAATAGTATATACAGAGTCAAGGTCCTACATATATGTACTCCCTTAAACATACACTGCAACCTGCCCATGAGGCTACCAAGGGCCTACCTTCGGGGTGCCTGACAAGTAGTAAAAAGGGAAGGTTTAGGCCTGGCAAGTGGGTAAGCTTGCCAAGTCGAATTGGCAGTTTAAAACTGCACACACTAACACTGTAGTGGCAGGTCCGAGCCATAGTTACAGGGCTACTAACGTGCTGCAGGCCCACTAGTAGCATTTGATTTACAGTCCCTGGGCAACTCTAGTGCACTTTACTAGGGACTTACCAGTAAATCAAATATGACACTCATGAATAAACCAAATGGTACAAGCTCTATATGGAGCACTTGCGCACTGATTAGAAGTGGTGAAGTGCACAGACAATAAACCATCAAAAACGGACCAGAAAAATATTGTAGGAAGGCAGCAAAACGTTTGGGGATAACCCTGCAAAAAGGGCCATTTCCAATATCACACCTGCAGGAGCTGATGGTGAGCCTCAAAGGCTGAAGCCTCTTGTTACAGTGCAATGGGGCACTCCAGCTAGTGGAGTTGTCCGCGCACGGACAAAGCCCCACTTTTGGCATCAAGGTGATCAGGAAAATTATGGAAAGCAGGGAGGAGTGACCCCCCCAAAACTCACCCCTCCCCCTGCCATCTAAAGCTATGGCCATCCCTAGGGTGTCCAGAGCGGAGGTTGCCCCCCCCCCCCTTCCTGCAGAATCATCCATCTTAGTTTGGAGAACAGAAACCAATAGGGTTAGGTTTGCGTCCCCCTCCCCAAAGGGAGTGGACACAAGAACGGGGTGTAGCCACCCTCTGGGACAGTAGCCATTGGCTACTGCCCTCTGACCCCTGTAACCCCCCTAAATCCAGGATTTAAGGGCTTACCTGAACCCAGCTCATGAGATTCAGGCTGACCTGACAAGAAAGAAGAAGGACTGCTGAGCTGAACCCCCAGCAGAGAAGACAACGACAACTGACTGCCTCAAAAAACCTGCACAAAAACAGTGAGGCATCCAGCGGGGCCAGCCACCTTGACCAAGTTATAGAAGTCTGTCCTGCACCCAAAAGGACCAAGAACTGCAGTGGACAGTGGCCCTGTCCAAGAAGGAAACATCCAGGGACTCTGGCACACCTCCAGACACGCAAGTCCTGACCACCCTGCACCAGACACCCTACGGCCGGTGACCACGTGGCCCAACCAGCTAAAGAATCATCAGGTGATTGTGAGCAAGTGCCCACCCTGGGTTGACCTTTCGACCCCCCCACAAAGATGCCTGCAGAGGGAAGACCGAGGACCCCGACCCCTGAACGCGAAAGCACTGGATGAATATACCCGCACTGTGAGAGACTGGCACCTTATTGCAGTACACCCCCACATTTTTGCCTGGTTTCCGAATGCAACTTGGACTGGAGTGCACTGGGATCCTGCTAACTAGGTTCCCGGTACCAGTGTTCTTTACATAAAACATTTTAAAAGTGATTGGATACATCTTTAGCTATCACTACAAGTCCCTAGTAAAAAGGTAATTAGGTACCCAGGGCATGCAGTACTTTGGATAAGCCCCTGGTGGCAGTGGCACTGATTGTGACAACCTCAAGGGACATGCATCAAGATGTGCACAGCACTGCCATAGCAGACAGTCTCCTGCTGCAAACCTAAAATACAAACTCTACTTGGCACACTACCTGTGTGCCCGGTCCACCGTACACTGCATTAACTATGGGTAAGACACCCCTATAGCAGGCCTTACAGACCTAAGGCAGGATACTCCATACTATATGTGAGGGCACAGCTGAATGAGCAGTATGTTCCCACTGTGTCCCTGGCAAACCTGGGATATAGTGAGTGAATAGAGCTGCCATTTTAATGTATGTGCTGGACACTGGCCAACACGAGATTCCCAGCAAAATAATGGCTACTCTGAACCCTGGGTTGTTTGGTATCAAACCACTCCGAATGATTAATTCAAACTGGTACCAGTACTGGATTTATAATAAAATGTACCCAGGGATCACCTTAGAGGTGTCCCCTGCAAAAGCCAACTATCCTGGCTTATTTTCTGACTGGTTTCATCCAGCCTGCCACACCCACACAGTCCATATACAAACCTTGGTGGAGAGCCCAGTCTCCCTGGTTCGTAAACCAATGCCCTCCCTTGGTGGAGGAGCTAACCACCCACTCCCCCAGGAACGTGCAAAACCCCGTTAGTGAGCTTCAAAGGGCTACAGCCCCTGAAACTCGAGCCTCCAGGCCTGCTGCTAGCATCTGAGGGGTTGCCACTTTGCAAAACACCCACTTTTTGAGTGAGCAAAGGTGGGAAACCACACAAAGATTAGGAGTGGCGGCCTAGCATGCACCACCTCTAAGGTGTTGTCTGCGAAGTGGACCCTCAAATTCAGTTTCCTCCATCTTGAAATGAAGGAAACTAGCCAATCAAGTTTAGGGAAGTCACCCTTCCCAAAGGAAGTGGACACTAAAGTGGGTGGAGCCACCCATAGGTAAGTGTCCCATTGGACATTACCAGGTTTCCCCTAGAACGCCCACTAAATTCTGTATTTATTGGACATCCCTAGAACAAGAAATCAGATTTCAAAATACAAAGAAGACCTGCACCAAAGAAGATCCAAAGCAAAAGAACTACAGACCTGTTGCACAAGAAAAGGCGCCAAACCCTACCTGCTGCACCCAGGACCTGCAAATTGCTGCTGTGGAGGAGCTGGACACTGGACCGAGCCCAAGAAACCCAGGTAATATCCAGGCTTAAAGAATCACCCCAGATATCCCTTTTGAGTGGAGGCACCACTCAAAAACCAAGCAAGATCCAATAAGCCAGTGAAGGTGGCTTCACTGGCTGGCCGATATGTCCACAACCGGAATTTGCAGCCGGACCCCACGACACACTAACTACCGTCCCGGACGTGACCTACAAGTGTGCCAAGATTGGTGGCACTGTGCCCTCCAGTGGCCGAGTTACGCCAATTCCCTGGGACAACCTCAAACCAGCTCCCCAAGAGCTGAAAGGATCAGGAGGAAGCTCCTGTAGAGGGACTTTAATAACAACCTGGGACCTACCACCAGAATGCTCACAGTGTCCTGTAAGCAGCCAGAGAGACTCACCTCCAAAAGGACTCAGTTGCGCACAGCTCTGGATCTCACCCCGCATCCGGCCGCTCTGCGCCCGCAACAAGGAACCAGCTGTGCTCCACTGATCCCCAAACCCTTGCGACCTCGACAGCCCAAGGGAACCCCCAGAAACCATCTTTTCCAAGTGGCCCCTACAGGTGGCCCTGTGCCAAAAGCGTTTCCTACACTGCTCCCGCCAGAAACGGGAGCCGCAAGAGGCTCTCCGGCTGGTGCAAGGTGCCTATTGACTGCTGCGACCACCCTGCAAAAAAAAAAGAAAAAAAAAAAAAAAACACAAAAGAGACTGGTAACTCAATTGTACGATTTTGAATGGTAACTGTACATTGATTCCAATGATGCGTAATTATGGGCAGAAAGACTAACTTTATTACACCTTTTAAAACTAATATATAAAAAAGTATTTGAAAGATCTTGGTCTTAAAAATTAAATAAAACTGAAGTATTTTTATAAACTCTGGTCTCGAGTTATTCATTGAGTGCATGTGCTGCATGATTGATTTTGTGAGCACAACAAATGCTTAGCACATTTCCTGGATTAGCCTAACTGCTCGACCAGCTACCTTAACAATTGTAGCATTAAGTGGTCTAATTTTTGCTCATGGAAACCAAAGTGTGGTCGCCTGGACCCACTGCATAGTGTGCCTAGGTTTGCACACTGCATAGAGGGGCCAGCCTCCTCCAGATGCCTAAAAGACCACTGCACCCACAGCCCCCAGAGAACCCGACCTCCGGCACAGGTACATTCCTCCCTGTCTAGCTTAGGGTTTGCGCCAGACGACCCCCTGGTACTTATATGCAGCATCGGAGTGACCCCCGGGGTCTCCTCACAGAGATCTATTGGAAAACCAATGCCTTGTTTGCATCCTGCACCCAGCTGCCATAGTGCCACTGAGGGTGTGCGTTTGATGCCTCCTTGTGGCCCCAACAGTGCCCCTCTAACCCTCCCCCTCCTAACCCCAGGTCTGCCCACCAAAGAACAGGTACTTATCTTCTGGCATATCTGATTCAGAGTGCACCCTGTCTCCGTAGGAGCCCACTTTAAAATGGCTCAAATGTGACCTCTGCACCCGAACGGCCCAGTGTTGCTGGGAGCTTTGGGTTCACTTGAACCCCCAGCTGTGGACTTCCTAAGCCCCAGAGACTGAAACTGTTAAGTCAAGTACTTACCTCTAAAACTGTGCTTTAGTTTCTTCCCCAAGGATGTGTCCTGAAAATTGCAGTGTCAACATTTAAAATAGCTTTATTGGCATTTATTCAAAAACTGTATGCTATATGAATTCCATTCAAAGTATTATTATTGATATATATGTGAAATAATATCTATTGATGTAATTACATGCAAAGAGAATCTTGTGATTCTAGAAATAAACAAAATTTATTTTTCTATATATAAACACCTACTGGTCTGTAGTTTAGTCATTAAGTGTGTGCTTCTTCTATTGTGTCTGTGTGTAGAACAAATGCATTTGTAGTATCTACTTTAGCCTCTGTGGAACACCTGGAGTCTGTGCATGTCATTTTGATATAGTATATAAAGAGTGAGCTTCCTACAAAGGGGGACTGACTGAGTTGGCGAGGTAGCATGTTCCAGGTCTGTGCTGCGATGTAGGAAAAGGATCTCCCTCTGGCTGCATTGTTACCAATTCTAGGGGTGGCAGCAAGGGCAACTTGTGCAGAGCGGAGTTACCGGTCTCTGTTTGGGTCTGAGAGACTCAGTTGGTGCACGAGTCGCTGAGTCTGAGTGGCTCTGTGAGTGAGCGCATGAGTACCTCAGTGAGTGTGAGTGCTTGGGGATTCTCTGAGCAGGTCTGTGTGAGTTCACGAGTGCCTCTGTGGGTGCATGAGTATGTGAGTATTGTAGGAAGCAGCATATATAGTGAACCAAAACGAGGTACACTGCGCAAAAAGTCAAAGCAATCAGAGGAACAAATTACATCCCAAATGCTCCTTTTTTCGGTAGTGTGGTCAAGCGACTCCTACGGTAAGTGAGACACACACTGAAAGAAATCACAACAATTTATAGTAATAACATTTACTTTTATATAAAGTCTGATACTTTGATTTATTAATTTTTACAGCTTGCAAAACTTGATACAGTGCATTTTTCAGATGTGGTAAAGTTATCCTATGAAGGAAGAACTAGCACTGCATACAGGTATAGTAAAGCGACTTACGTGATCAATCTCCTGGACTTCGGCCACACGGACCATTCACCTCAGGCAGCAGGGTGCATGGGTACAGCTCAGCGTCAAGTGCCCCATGTAAGTCTATGGGGATCGGTTTGGTCACAAAGTTGCTTGAGGGATGGATTGGGAGTCCACATCAGAGGAACCCACGTGGGTTTCGAACCTTGAGACCCTTAGGCACGTAGGGACACCACCGATCCACTTCACCTCAGGCTGTGGGGTGCAGGTGCAGTGGTGTTTTATCGCATCAGGTCTGGTGCTGGAGTTCCTTGTGGTTGTAAGGAGCCCCGCAGAAACAGTCTATAGGCATCGACTTGGGGTTTAGTCCGAACAAGCCAACAAGTGGCATCAGGTCTCACGAGGCAGAGAGATGTGGGGACAGCCTTGGTCCTCTTCTCCTAGGCCCAGGGCAGACGGGTGCAGAGGTGTCCTGAGACATGGGGTCTTTGTCACTCACTGTTGCTAGGGGTCTGCAGAATCAGGATCAGGCTGCAAACGCTGTCAGGAAGTCCACATAGGGCAAGCTCTGGGTAGGCTGTGTCTGAACGGCCTGGGGACCATGGTGACACCACTGGACCACTTCAACTCGGGCTAGGCAGCTCAGCTGCAGTGATGTTGCCCAGTGTTGGGTTTTTGGCAGTCAAGGTCCTCATGGTTCTTCCTTGGGTGCCTGCAGATGCAGGGCAGCAGCTCCTGTAATCCAAAAGAGTTCTTCTTGGTGATTTGTGAAGCACGGACAGCGCTCCCTGATTTTTGGAACCTGCAGTGGAAGGACAGGTCAGATGCTCCTCAAGGGCCAGGCGCAGCAGGCTTGGCACCACGTCAGTCGTGCTTCTTAGGTCTATGGTTTTGCAGTCTTGTTGCACACTCCTTTTGTGTCATGGAAGAAAGTCAGAGAATCTGTGTAGGAAAGTGCCCTTGTTGGCATGGTTGCCCCCCACTTTTTGTCTGATATTGGTGATAACTTGACAGAGCGTGATGGGATCCTGCTAACCAGGCCCCAGCACTAGTGTGCTTTCCCAAAACTGTAGCATTGTGTCCACACAACAGCACACCCTTGGTACACAGTTAAGTCCCTTGTAAAAAGTACCCACGGTACCAAGGGCCCTGTTAACTGGAAAGTCCCCAAGTGCTGCAGCATGACTTATGCCACCCTGGGGACCACTCACCTAGCACATGCACATTGCCATTGCAGCTTGTGCGCGCTGGTGCTGAGAAAAAGGCAAATTCGACATTGCACCTCTCAGTGTGCCACACCACAAACCACTGCCGATGGTATACGTAAGTCAACACTCAAGCAGACTTTACAGCCCTAAGATAGGGTGCACTATACCATAGGTGAGGGCATACCTGCATGAACAATATGCCCCTAAGTGTCTAAGTCCATTCTTAGACATTGTAAGTCTAGTGGGGCCATATTAAGTATATGGGCTGGGAGTTTGTCATTATGAATTCCACAGATCCATAAACTAAAGTCTAGAATGTTTGGTATCAAACTTGTCAGCACAATAAACCCAAACTGATGCCAGTGCTGGTTTTATTGAAACATGCACCCAGAGGGCATCTTAGAGATGCTCCCTGTATTTACCCATTCCTTTAATGCAGGACTGACGGGTCTGCGCCAGCCTACCACGAACAGACAAGTTTCTGATTCCATGGGGTGAGAGCTTTTGTGCTCTCGTAGGCCAGAAACAAAGCCGACCCTGTGTCCGTGCTTCACACCTCCACCCTGCAGGAATTCTAACACCTGGTGGTGAGCCTCAAATGATCAGGCTTCTTACCTAGAAGCAGGCCTGATTCTGAGTGCCCCCAGTCGCCATAGGTTCCCACTGTAAAACCCGGCAGCAACGTTGACCTCTGCATAAAGCCAGCCCCGTGTGGCTGGTGGAGGGTGCTTGGCACTAACTCAAACTCAGACCCATGGTATTATAACCCCCAGAAAATGGAACTGTAGGTCTGGTACTTACTGCCATAACTGTACTTTCTTTTATTCCCTACGGAACTGTTCCTGAAAATTGCAGTGTGTCAACTTTTAAAACATATTTGCTATATTCACATAAGCCATTTATATTGCCAAATTAAAACAAATAGGTATTGATACATATTTTGGATACTTACTTGTAAATGTGCTTTCCTTGCAAATTGAATCTTGTGGTTCTAGAAATAAATGGACAAAAACAAGTTTTGGTATCTAAAAAGAATTGCCCTGAAATTAGGGCTTTGAGAGCATGCTTCATTTATTACCTGTGTGTACAAAAAATGCTTTGCACTACCCTCTGATAAGCCTAACTGCTCGACCACAGTGCAACAAAACAGCATTAGTATCATATTTGTTGCCTCTAAACTCTGGTGAATCCCTGTACAGACTATATCTCAATTTGATATAGCATATCCAGAGCCATCTTCCTACAATCTTGTATCAGTGGTTCCCCTAAATAGTCAATTTAGGGGGCGGTATTGAGAGTGAAGGGCAGTAATCACTGGAGTACTGTAGGAATCTGGCCTGGTGTGTGCTAACTACCTATGGTATGATCACCTTATACAAGGTCCATGTATCCCTTATGAGTGAAGTGGAGTCAGTGTCAAGGAAGCCAGGCTCTCTAAAGGTAGCTGTGGATAAGTAGCCAAGCAAAGCTCTCATGCAATACCACTGTAGTCATACAGCACTTACACAAATGAAAGAAGGCACTCAGTGCTACGAAAATAGAGGCTCTTTATTAGAGTAATACAAACACTAGTTAGGCAATACTCTAATTGTAGGTAAGTAAACATACTACACATGTACAGTAACAATCAGGAATAGGCTTAAAAAGCAATTGAGAACACTGAAAAACAGCAGACAAAACTCTAGACCAGGGGGAGTGGGGGTGGGGTGGTGTTGGTGTTAGGTGGATGCAGGAGTTGGTCGACGGTGGAAAGAAGACGGTCAACACTGGGGCAGGTGAAGAGTTCCTGGCTGATGCGGTCGACGTCCCACGCTGGATGAAGGATTGCAGTCAGTCTGTGGAGTGAAAAAAAACACATACAAGACCTGAAAAAGGAAAATATCGCAGTTGCTAGCAGTGGAGCTGTTGGGGTCCAGGAAGGCCAAGTGAGGGGGAGAGGGAACTAAACCCACAGGGGATGTCCGTAGCGACCCTCAGCAGTGCAGAGAGTCCAAAGAAGAAGATGCAGCCCACACAGTTGACTCGCAGGCAAGGAGCACAGGAGTCACGGTGAGGCCCATGCAGGACACTTAAAAAGGAGTCCCACGTCGCTGAATAACCATGCAAAGGGCTGAGCGTCACAGGGAAGAGTGATGTGGACAGGAGCAACACAAAGACTGAAGTTCCCCTGAAGGCGGTGCCATCAAGCCTTGTCAGTTGCAAGAGACACTATGCATGGAGAAGGGAAGGTCCTACCTTCACCCAAGTTGGACAGCTGGTAGGGAGGACGCAAAGGACCACCAACTGTGATGCAGGATCCACACAGTTCCATAGAAGAGGAGATCCATGCAGCCGGTCATCATTGCAGCAGAATGCCTGCAGATGCACAGGAGCGACTCTCATTCCACGGGAAGTTTGCTTCTTAGGGCAGACTGAAGACTCGCCACCCTCATATGATGCACAGCCGGGGAAATGTTGCAGTTGCTAGAAGAAGCCAGAGAAACAATGTTGGAGAGCAGAGGCGTAGCTGTAGATGCGGACTGTAGGTCCCTGTGGAGTCCAGCTGCGGTTCAAGAGGCCAGAAGTTTCAGTAAACGATGCAGATGATTCCTGCTGGAGTCTTGCATGTCAAATCTGGGAACCCACCCATGAGGAAGACCCTAAATAGCCCTGGAAGGGGAACTGGTCACTTAACCACATGGCCACTAAGATGCCCCCAGAGGCCTCTGCCCACCCTAAGGTCAAGATGGCAGAATCAAAGGGCCATCAGGAGGAGCTCTGGGCACCAACCCTGGGGTGGTGATAGACAGGGGAGTGGTCATTCCCATTTCCATTGTTCAGTTCCAGGACAGAGCAGGGATTAGGGGTCCCTCAACTGGTGCAGATTGGTTTTATGAAAGGATGGCACCAATGGTGGCCATCAAAGCATACCAGTGGCTTGGCGAGGCTACCCCTCCCAAGTCATTTAACACCTTTTTTCTACCCAAAGGCAAAGGGTGTTGCCTCCGTCACCTAAAGGAAATTCTTTTGTTCTGCCTTCCTGGACTACAAGTCGGAAACGTTTGATAACAAACATGCCCATGTTCAGAGTTACCCTTATGTAGCTGGCAAAGGTAGTGACCTATGTCCAGTACACGTGTGAAATGGCATCCCCGCACTAATGAAGTCCAGGAAAATGGAGATGAGTCTGTGGGGGAATCTCTGCTCATGCAGGGGTGCCCTCCGACATCGGTACTTGCAGCAGGCCCTCTGGGCTAGGAGGCCCTGCCTTAGGAGTGACTTACAGGGACCTGGTGCAGTGATCTTCAGTGAAAGGGTGCATGCACCTTTACATGCAGGCTGCAATGCCAGCCCTGCAAACACATTTTACATAGGTCCCCATGGGTGGCACAACATGCTGCAGCCCATGGGGAACCCCTGGTGTCTCCCCGCCCTGGGCACCATATACTAGGGACTTACATGGGGGCACCAGTATGCAAATGTGGGAGGTATGAAGTCATAGCAAACAAATGTTCAGGGGGAGTGCACAGTAACTGGGGTCCTGGTTAGCATACGGACAAGCAAAAAGTGGGGGTAACCATGCCACAATAAGGGTACTTTGCAACAGCTACATACCCTCGAGTCACAACACCCTGTAGCTGAGCACTTTCTGTGGGGAGTGGGCAACACCATGTCCAGAGGTCCTAAATTCCACCAGACACAAGTAGAATTTCCTAGGCTGTGTCCATTTCGGGCTGGTCACCCTAGGGGTGTGTCCAGCCTCGAAATGCAAAATGCCTCCTACATAGCTAATGTTCCTGAATATCCAGGTGCCAGATGGGGTCTGGGGGTGGGCATCTCCCTCTCAGAGACTAGATCTGTCTTGGAATGCAGATCATGCTATGGGAAGGGGTGTCCAACACCTCACCCTGAGAAGCTTTGTGTCTGACCTCCAAAGAGCAAAGGATCTCACCCCTGGATCTCACTCTAGTCTGTTGGTGGCAAACTGGCTAGAACAGGTCAGTTAGCTCAGAAGCAGTTGTTATGTTTTCAGGAGGAAACTGTAAGGTACACTCTGGATGCGTGCATTAATAAATCCATCGCCAGGGCTTATAAAACATGAGAGGTTCAACATCCCTATTTTCATTCAAGACATCATGGAGCTGGGCAACTCGTATTAATCAGTGGCCAACACATCTATTTAAAATGGATTCCCTGTTCACCTAATATATCTAAGAAACGACAGACCTAGCAGGGGCATATCTTCTCTTGCAGATATGACCACGCATATAATAATATGCACCCTGCCTTAGGGCTATAAGGCCTGCTATAGGGGTGACTTACAAATATTACATGCAGTGTTTTGGGGACATGGCAAACAGTCCATAATTTATGTTGCGTTTTCACTTTTAGGGGGCACCTTGTCAAGCAGTCTGCATGAGGTCAGTGCTGGGTCCCTTAGAGAAGAACAAGTTCTGCTACAGCTCTTAGCGACCCTCTGCAGTACCGAGGCACTCTAGGTAACACTTACTATGGGACTTAGAAGGGTGCTACAGAGCCTTATCACTTGGGATCAAGGGATCAGGTGTCTTGTTTTGGGGAAAGACTGGCACTGGGGACCAGCTTACCAGGAAGCCAGTGAACTTCAGTTAAAGCTGCATCAAAACTTGGCAACAAGTTGGGAGGGGGCAAGGGACGGACAGCTAAGTACAAGTGTGAGTATGACTTTTTTGTGATGTTCGTTAATTGGTTGCAATGTTACACAAGGAGGACGGGCTGGGAGTTGAGATTAATTTGTGAGTATGGCACGTGGTGCCAGAAAAATCTTGCCATTGAACGTATTATGACCTGGCCTAAGTTGTTAAATATAGGGCTGCTCAGTTCCAAGGCAACCAAGACTTACTTGGTTTCACCTTATCCCATTTTCTTCTACCGTCCTACTCTTCCTTTATCCTTATTTTATCCTTGCAGGTTCATTTTCTTCTCTACTTTCTCCTGGTGATTGCTTCTCTATGACCCTGTTCCCCTTCCCATTCTGCCTTTTGCTCTTTGGCCAGGTCACTGGCACACTGGTCTACATTCTAAAAGTTTTAACATCTCATTTTCAGGGATAGAGAGGTCTTTCCATTATTGTAACACGGGAGCAGCTCACTACTATTCATGGAAATAATATGTGTGACACCCTCACATTTACAATATGAGGTTCTATTTTGATGTATGTAGGAAGTTGGCTCTGAATATACTATCTCAAAGTGAGAGATAGTGTGCACAGAGTCTAAAGGTTCCCCTTAGAGGTTGATAGTGGGAAAATTAGATAATTTGAATGCTCTATTTTTTGGTGGTGTAGTTGAGCAGTAGGCTTGTCAGAGGGTAGTGTTAAACATTTGTTGTACACACACAGGCAATAAATGAGGAACACACTACACTCAAAAGACTTAACCCAAGTACAATAGTTTGCCTGCAGAACATCAGGATCCCTCGGCGCCGGCGAAAAGTGAGGGCTACTTTGAGCGACCTCAAAAACTGAAGGGACCAGTGACAACTCCGGACTCTCCTGCTGAGGCATGACAGTAGGACTCATCTCCCATGTCTTCTGGCATCGTGAAGATCGAGACCTCGACCTCGATCGGCTCCGCTCCGAACGGCGCCGAGAGTCATGATGGCGCTGCTTCTTATGCTTTTTGGGAGAAACATGGAAGGAATCCTTTTTACGGCCCTTCTTCTTTGCTTTGGCTAAGAAGAGCCTTGCCTCGCACTCCTTCAGAGCTTTTGGATTCATGCTCTGACACAAAGAGCAACCTTCCACATCATGCTCTGAACTAAGGCACCAAATACAGTCCGAGTGGGGGTCGGTCACTGACATCCGACCCCCGCATTCTCTACACAGCTTGAAACCGGACTTCTTCGGAGGCGACATTGTAACCACCAAAAATCGTTACAGTTAACAACGAGCCAGGAAGAAAAACCATTGGCGTCGAAGGCACGGAAAAAAGGAAAACTGATGTCAGTACGCCGACAAGGACCTATTATTGGCACGTTGACGTCAGACGGAGTCACGTGGAGCCATGCCATTATGACGTCCTCGTCGACATAGACAGCTAGGAAGAAGACTTTCCGTCGGATGCTGGCGCAAGGATCCAATTCATAAGGTGAGGAATCCACAGGTAGTTGTATCCATCAGAAATATATTTTAATTTATTTTAGAACCACAAGATTCAACTCAGGTTACTCACGTTATCGCAGTCGCATGGGAGTCCCCTCTGCGGTATTTGTTTTCTGGAGCTCGAGGTGGGGGCATTGGATGCAGAGTGAGAAGTCTCACGCTTCCGGCGGGAAGGGAGAGTTCTTTCAAAACTTGCAAAAATGTTGCAGTGTCCTCAGAGGTCGCTGTTCCCCGACAGATGCATAGCTGTGCAGTTTGAGTCTGGGGACAGGCCGGTAGGGCTGGAGCCAAGTCAGTTAGTGTTTCCGTCATCTCTGCGGGGCTTTCAGGTCAGCAGAACTTATTTGTGCAGGTTGCAGGAATCTGATTTCCTGGGTTCAGGGTCGCCCCTAAATACTCAATTTAGGGGTGTGTTTAGGTCTTGGGGCAGTAGCCAATGGCTACTGCCCTTGCGGGTGGCTACACCCTCTTGGTGCATCCACCCTGAGGTGATGGGGGCACATCCATATTGCTTTTGGGGGCATCTTCCAATCTCAAGATGGAGGAATTATAAAAGTTAAGCGTCACCTCAGGGCACCTTAGGGGCTGTCCTGACTGGTGGGTGGCTCCTCCTTGTTTCCCTCATCATCTCCTCCAGCCTTGCTGCCTAAAGTGGGGGGGAGTCCATCTCCACTAGCTGGGATGCCCTGGGGTGTTGTAACAAAAGGCATGAGCCTTTGAGGCTCCCCGCCAGGTGTTACAGTTCCTGCAGGGGGAGGTGAGAAGCATATCCACCCAGTACAGTCTTTGTTGTGACTTATCTATGCCATAGGCAGTGTGAGGTTGGCAAGGCACCCTGAGGGGAGTGCCATGTTGACTTAGTCATTTTCTCCCAACCAGCACAACCAAGCTGGCAAGCAGTGTGTCTGTGCTGAGTGAGGGGTCTCCAGGGTGTCATATGGCATGCTGCAGCCCTTAGAGACCTTCCTTGGCAACAGGCCCTTGGTACCAGGTGTACCATTTACAATGGACATATCTGTGTGCCAGGGCCGTGCCAATTGTGGGTACCGGTTAGGGAAAGAACACCAGGCAGATCTTATCCTCCAAACCCACCCTTGCTGCCATCCACAGAATCAGGAAGAGCACATCTGAAGGCAGATGCTTTTCTTACCTTGTAGCCCAGTCAAACACGCTTCCACTCAAACTCAGACATGCAGACTCACTGAACCAGCTCACAAAGGATCTAAAGACATGGATCGCAGAGTGTGCAGCACGTCCGCAACAGCTATTTGAGCCTCCATGGGTGATAAGCCGCCCTTTAAAAGCGTCTGATTGCTCAAATGACTGATGTGTGCAAAAATACCTTTATTAGGAATGAAAAACTTGCCTAACAATAGCTTTACAAGTATGTCTCAATAAAAACATAAAAGAAAATAATTGTTTTACCTAGAAGTTATTTTGAAAGATTAGCAACACATAACTCACCCACTGTTCAATATCAGTCATGTTTGGCCACTAGAAATGGCTGCCAATACTCTTTTTAGTTTTGTTAGTTCCAGAGTGACCTCCAATTAGTAAAAAATGTGTTTTGCCAATTCTTCACCAACGATAACTTGTGCCTTCTTCCCCTTTCCTACAAAGAACACCTTTTCACCTAATTTGCCAAAAAAACATGAGAACGTTTAAAGGACGATTTCTATTTACTGCAGATGTTGCACGAGAGATACATTAAAAGCACGTAATATATATATATATATATATATATATGTGTATATATATATATATATATATATATATATACACATATATATACACACACACGCTAACAATCATTAAAAATATAAAATATAATGAAATGAATCAGACTAAACAATATTTGTTAACACATAAGTAGGTAGATCAATATAATTGAAAGGATCACCAATTCATGAAGCTTCATTCAAACAAGTACAGTAAATTGTATGAATGTATAACAATTTTCTAATTCCAAAGTAATTTGAAAAATAACTTACCATCAATGGTGATTTTTTTGGAAAGTCTCCGTAATCCATGCTTCATTATTTTACTGAAATCATCAGGGTACACATTACTGCGTATATAAAATTCAGAATCTGGTTGTACTTTGTAGCATCCATTGTTCTTTACAATAACAAAATAAATATAAACTGAAGAAAATCTAAACATCGTAATAGTAAAAAAATAAAATTACATGGATGAATATACGTTAACAAAGGTAAATAATGTGTTCCTCTGATTGACAATTTGCACCCACACATTCGTTTTTTGAGAATGGATACCATAAGAATATCTCTCCACAGTAGCTGCCTCCGCTCTGGTGGGAGGAGCACATAAGCCATCAGAAGTCTGCTTCTTCGCCAAGGCATTGCACCTTTTAATAGGAAGAAAAAGATAGTTGGAGATGGTCCTCTTCTCTCATCAGCTTGCCTAATTTTCACAGCAATTAAGCCAATAAAAAGCTGATCATCCATTTAGCGTTGTTTAGTACAATGAAGTACCGCTGTGGGTCAAATATATGTAAGAATGAGGAGGTAGAGAAAAAGTCGTCAGGACAATATTTAGACCAACGTGAAAGAGTGAACACTTTTGGAAAAAGAGAACCAGCTTGCCTCAATAGATGGTAGTTAAAATGTGTGGCTACAGAGAGGGTTAGATGCTCGTTAACCCTTATGTAAGAAGTAATTACGGGAAAAAAAGAATATTGTATCGTCAACAAACCTATAGGTCCTCATTATAACCCTGGCGGTCGGTGTTAAAGCGGCGGTAAAACAGCCAACAGGGCGGCGGTAAAAAAAATGTAATCACAACCGTGGCGGAAACCGCCAACATAGACAGCCACTTTAACACTCCGACCGCCACGTGGGTACAAACAAACAGCATGGTGGTCACCACCAACAGACAGGCGGAAGACAATGTACCGCCCACAGTATCATGAGAGGCCAATCCGCCACCTTTTCAGGGGTGGATTCAACGCGAACAAAAACACGGCGGAAAAAGAACTTGGAAGGAAAAATGCTCACCTCTACACACCATACGAGGAACCAGGATGCCATGGAGCCGGAACTCCATATTCTACCAGCCATTGTCTTCCTGCTCCTCTACCAGGAGCACGAACGCCAGCGGCGAAGACCACAGTGAGTACTGCACCTACGACACAGGGGAGGGGGGAGGGAAAAGAGTGACACACACACGCAACACCCCCACCCTCACCAACTACAACACACACACACATAAATACATGTTGATACATTACAGTTACACCCCCCAAGGCCCCCGGAAGAATGCAAGGACAATGGAAATGATTGTAACGATTCTGAATCAATAAAAATCAGGTACTCATAAATATATATACACACTATTAACAAATATATACACCAAGAATTAAAGTCCATGTGCTGCACATACATAGTCCGTGGACCACTGGGCCCAAAATGCATGGGCGAGGCCCACACAAGATATCCAATCAAAACGGAGCGAACACTGCAGGGGCATCAGATCGAAATACAACAGGCACCTCAGGGGGAAGGGAAGGGGGGGCACCTCAGCCGGATGAGTGCACAGGGCTCCATGCCCATTGATGTATCCTGGGGAGTGCAACGCCACAGTCTCACAAGTCTTTTCAGTGGGTGGTTTGCCCACTGCTGCATCCTGGGGAGTGCAAAGCCACAGTCTCACAAGTGAATAACAGTCTCCACTGGTTCTGGAGGGGGGTTTGTGCCCAGAGTGCTTCATCCTGCCAAGGACTAAGGTAGTGGATGCTTTTCTCCACTGGTTCTGGAGGGGGCTTTGTGCCCAGCGTGCTTCATCCTGCCAAGGACTGAGGTAGTGGATGTGAATCTCCACTGGTTCTGGAGGGGGCTTGGTGCCCAGAGTGCTTCATCCTGCCAAGGACAAAGGTAGTGGATGTGAATCTCCACTCACAGTGGGCCATGGAAGCTGTCCAGGCCCCTGAAACTGACCACCAGCTTCGTACGACTGACCACGGAGGATGGCAGCCATATCTGCGGTGGTGCCACTGGCATATGTGGCGTGTCCACTGGCGGTGATTGTGGCAGCCTCAGTAGCGGCGGTGCTAGCGGCGCTCATTGGCCTGCAGTGCTGGTGGGTGGCTCAGTGAGCGTGCTGGTGGCGGCGGTGTCCTGGGACGCGGTGATGGTAGCGGCGGTGTCCTGGGAAGCGGTGCTGGTGGCGGCGGTGTCCTGGGAAGCAGTGCTGGTGGCGGCGGTGTCGAAGCAGTGCTGGTGGCGGCGGTGTCCTGGGAAGCAGTGCTGGTGGCGGAAGCGGTCTTGTCCGCCATGCAGGTTGGCGGCGACTTCACTTTCTTTCTGTGCCCCTTCCCCACCTTGGATGGTGGCGCAGCTGTCTTCACACAACCAACTGTAGTCCTGGGAGAGCCCTTGGTGGCAGGTGTTTTGCCCTTCTCCCTCCAGGCTGTGGCCAACTTCTTATGTTTCTGAGGTGGGGGGGACTGTCTGTGGTCTGGCTCCTTGGCACACTGGCTGCCCTGCTGCTTGGCGCACTCCAGAAGCCGGTTACTGCTGGCACCACTGTTCCCGTTGATGTGGTGGCTGAGGTGCTGGGTTGTGACCTGACAAGCCGTGCCATAGGGGACAGAAGAGGTGGGGGAGGTGAGAGGGAAGAGGTCAAGGTTTGACAGGAAACGTTTTAGACACACTGGGAAGGGTAGATGGAGGGGGTTTGGGAGTGGAGGAAGAGGTAGTGGTTGTAGGAGGTGTACATCTGCTGAATTTGGGTGAAGGTGCATGGGCTGGAGGCTGTTGTGAGGTGGGTGCCTGCGTTTGTGTACTTTGGGAGGAGGGCTCACAGACACACTGGGAGAGGAAACTGGGGATGTGTGACTGGTAGTGGTGTGGTGAGTGCACATGAGCGGTGTGTGGTGATGGACGTAGTGGCTGAAGATGTAGTGCATGCAGGTGTGAGTGGAGACGTGACCAGGAGGGATGAGGGAGACGAGGAGGAGGGGGACACAGCGGAGGCACTGGATGTTGGTATGTCTGCATGGGTATGATGCTTGTGTGAGTGCCTGTGGGATGTGTGGTGCTTATGTTCGCCAGAGCTACCCTTGTGTGTTGAGGTGTGTGCATGCTGGTCTGATGGTGTGCTTGGGATAGGCTGAGGTACAGGGGATTAGGTCTGGGTGGAGGAAGTTGGAGGGGGGAGGCTGGACACAGGGACAATGGCTGCCATCAGTGCTGAGGCCAGCGTATGAAAAGCTGACTGTTGGGCTGCCTGACCAGAATGAATGCCCTCCAGGTATGCATTTGTCTGTTGCAACTGCCTCTCTACACCCTGGATAGCATCCAGAATGGTAGACTGCCCAACAGTGAGGGATCTGAGGAGGTCAATGGCCTCCTCACTTAGGGCAGCAGGGCTGACAGGGGCAGGGGCTGAGGTGCTGCTGTGAGGGCGATGCTGGTGGGGGGGGGGTGGCGGCTGTACCTGTAGATGCAGGGGGCACAGAGGGGCCCGCCACTGCAAGGGAGCTCCCATCAGAGGAGGAGTCCGTGTCGCTGGTCTCAGCTCCTGTCCCCGCCGTGGAACTCCCCTCGCCCGCCGTCCCACTGGTGCCTTCAGACTCCGCTGTTTTGCCCTCCAGGGCCATGTGGGATGCAGCTCCCTCCTGCTCCGGTGCCACTGCTCCTCTGCCTGATGATGCTAATGCACACAAGAACAGGTAGACCACAAAAAGGTGGGGAAGACAGAAGAAAGACATGTTCTTTGCATGCAATACCGCTACAGTTGGCGGACACTACAGACACAGCAGCCCTCTGCACTACGCCATACACTTAGAGTTCCCTAATTAATCACAGGGACATGGGGTACAAGGCCTATGCCCGACTGCTGCACACATGAGTCACAGGAGCCTGACTAGGTGTAGATGGCTCTTAACACTGGTGGGGTGCCACATAGCCTGCCTTACGGAGGGAACATGCCTACAAAACTCATCCTGGCCAAGGGGTACCCACAGCCCACCGCCCCCAACCAGACACCTCCAATGTGCGCTGAATCAGCTGAATGAGAGTGTACTCACCCCCTTGTGGCTGCTGTGATGCTCTCAAGCGCCCATCCAACTCCGGGTATGCCACCGCCAGGATCTGGAACATCAGGAGTGTGATGGTGCGAAGGGCACCCCTCCTCACCCCCCCACCTTGGGAGGCCATCCCCAGCGGGGCCTCCGCTGTCTTATTGCTCAAGCGCCGAATGTCCTCCCATCTTTTCCGGCAGTGGGTGCTACGTCTGTGGTGGACACCCAGGGTCCTGACTTCCTTGGCGATGGCACGCCAAATATCCTTCTTCTGGTGGGCGCTGACCTACAGGAATAGGACAGGGGAAAAGGAGAAGATATAACCGTCCGCACCGTCACAGTCTTTGGCCCGCATTCCTACCCTTGCCATGACACACATACACTCACTGTCGTTTCATGCACGCCTAATTCTCCCCTTCCATCTTCCATCCACACAGGCATTGCCCATACAGCATGCTCACAGTGTACTTACCTGTTTGTCTGGAGGAACGTAGAGCAGCGTGTAAGGGGGGGGGACCCCATCCACTAGTTTCTCAAACTCCTCCGTGGTGAAGGCAGGGGCCCTTTCCCCAAACACATGAGCTATTGTCTCTTCCAGACTGAGGTCACAGCAGCACTTGCAGTGTAGGTCATCTCCTGTTGAACATCAGGTATCAAGTGAGTGAACAGATAGAAAATGGCGGTCACGTCCGCTGCGGTGCGTACCGTCACCGCCAGCGTACATCGTCATTGGCTCCTGGGACCCATACGGCCCAATGTTAACCAATGCAGGATTGCGCGGCGGTCTTCGACCGCCTACTGCGGCAGTGTACAACGCCAGCGCAGTTACCTCATATCCCATTGTCCCACCTTACAGGTCAGGCAGCCGCCATTTCAGGGGGCCACATGGCATTATGGTTAAATGCGTCACACATACCTAGGCCTTGCATACACACTAAGACAGGCACATATCGGATTGAAAAATATGTGCAATAAAGTTGTGTTTTCGTACATCAGTGTTGGCTGACCCTCTGCTCGCTGTTCTCCTCCACAGAGTACGTCCGCTGGGGCAGGTGAGGAGATGGCGGCATCCTCCGGTGTACAGACCGCTGGTGGACCTGTTGACAATGGAAGAGCGACATGTAATTGTCACCTACAGACTGGACCGTGCCACAATCCATGAACTGTGTGCCCAGTTGGAGCCAGACCTGATGTCAGCTATCCGCCATCCCACAGGTATCCCCCCCTATAGTGCTGGTGCTGTCAGCACTCCATTTCCTGGCAAGTGGGTCTTTTCAGACGACAGTGGCCATAGCCTCTGGGATGTCCCAGCCTATGTTCTCCAACGTGTTGTCCAGAGTGTTGTCTGCCCTGCTGAAACACATGCACAGCTACATCGTGCTCCCTCAGATGGAGGATTTGCCTACAGTGAAAGGTGACTTCTATGCCCTGGGACATATCCCCAACATCATAGGTGCCATTGATGGGACACATGTGGCCTTAGCCCCCCCCCGCAGGAGTGAACAGGTGTACAGAAACCGGAAGAGCTACCATTCAATGAATGTGCAGATGGTGTGTTTGGCCGACCAGTACAACTCCCATGTGAATGCCAAGTTTCCTGGATCAGTGCATGACGCTTACATTCTGAGGAATAGCAGCATCCCTTATGTGATGGGGCAACTCCAGAGGCACTGTGTGTGGCTATTAGGTGAGGACATGGACCCTATACAGTGTGACTAGGTGTCTGGGAATGGGGTTGCCCCTAAGGGTAAGTGTGTGTCTAACAGTTGTAACAACATTTGCAGATGACTCTGGCTACCCCAACCTGTCATGGCTACTGACCCCAGTGAGGAATCCTAGGACAAGGGCAGAGGACCGCTACAATGAGGCACATGGGCGAACTAGGAGGGTTATAGAGAGGTCCTTCGGCCTACTGAAGGCCAGGTTTAGGTGCCTACATGACGGGTGTTTCCCTATTCTACGCACCAAAGAAGGTGTGCCAGATCATCGTGGCCTGCTGTATGCTGCACAACTTGGCTTTGCGACGACAGCTGCCTTTTCTGCAGGAGGATGGTCCTGAAGGAGGTCTTGTGGCAGCTGTGGAGCCTGTGGATAGTGAAGACGAGGAAGAAGAACAGGAAATCGACAACAGAAACAAGGTGATTCATCAATACTTCCAGTGAGACACAGGTAAGACGAAATCACTGCCTGCTACATCTGATTCACTTTTTCTACCTCTCATCTGTCTGTCACTTTCACCCAGTGTATGGACCCTGATTTGTCACTTTCCCTTTCGATTTCACAGATGTGGGTCCCACTATGTGACCTCTGCTATGTTTCCTCATGGACTAGAGCTGCGTGACATAGGTATGCTGACAATACAATGGATAAGGCTAGAAGTGCCCCATCTGTTGAAAAAGTAGCTAATGGTTCTCAATCTGATCCAGGGACTCCCCCAGGAAAAGATTCAGGAAAGAAACTTCCTAGCCTGCCCATTACTAGACAGTCTAGCATAGTTGGTAATGATGATGAGCCACACCATATAAATAGTGTTGTCTCACATCATAGCAAAAGCATTTATTCTCACCATACTGGTAGTGATGTTTCTGTTAGCCAAGCTGTTAGGGTGGCTTCTGTAAGGGACAGGTCTCCTTCTGTCCATTCTCACCATACTTCTGTTTCAAGGCATGTCCCTCCCACCCACCCTGATGACAGATTGTTAGAAAGGGAGCTCAATAGATTGAGAGTGGAACAAACCAGACTGAAGCTCAAGAAGCAACAGCTGGATTTGGATAGACAGACTTTAGAAGTAGAGAAGGAGAGACAGAAGTTGGGTTTAGAAACCCATGGTGGCAGCAGCAGTATTCCCCATAGTCATCCTGCAAAAGAGCATGATTCCAGGAATCTGCACAAGATAGTTCCCCCTTATAAGGAGGGGGATGACATTAACAAGTGGTTTGCTGCACTTGAGAGGGCCTGTGTTGTACAGGATGTCCCTCAAAGGCAGTGGGCTGCTATCCTATGGCTATCATTTAGTGGAAAAGGTAGGGATAGGCTCCTTACTGTGAAAGAAAATGATGCTAATAATTTCCAAGTTCTTAAGAATGCACTCCTGGATGGTTATGGCTTAACCACTGAACAATACAGGATAAAGTTCAGAGAGACCAAAAAGGAGTCTTCACAAGACTGGGTTGATTTCATTGACCATTCAGTGAAGGCCTTGGAGGGGTGGTTACATGGCAGTAAAGTTACTGATTATGACAGCCTGTATAACTTGATCCTGAGAGAGCATATTCTTAATAATTGTGTGTCTGATTTGTTGCACCAGTACTTGGTGGACTCTGATCTGACCTCTCCCCAAGAATTGGGAAAGAAGGCAGACAAATGGGTCAGAACAAGGGTGAACAGAAAAATTCATACAGGGGGTGACAAAGATGGCAACAAAAAAAAGGATGGTAAGTCTTCTGACAAGGGTGGGGACAAATCTAAAAATGAGTCTTCATCAGGCCCACAAAAACACTCTGGTGGGGGTGGTGGGCCCAAATCCTCTTTTAATCAGAACAAGGAAAAGAAACCATGGTGCTATTTATGTAAAATAAAAGGCCATTGGACAACAGATCCCAGTTGTCCAAAGAAAGGCACCAAGCCTCCTACCACTACAACCCCTACTGCTACACCTAGTGTCCCTACTAATAGCAGTGGTGGTGGGAGCAAACCTACTAATAGCCAATCCAAGGGAGTAGCTGGGCTCACTATTGGTAACTTAGTTGGGGTTGGCCTTGTTAGGGAGGCCACAGAGGCTGTGTTAGTCTCTGAGGGGGCTATTGATTTAGCCACCTTAGTTGCTTGTCCCCTTAATATGGATAAGTACAAGCAGCTACCCCTAATAAATGGTGTTGAGGTTCAGGCCTACAGGGACACTGGTGCCAGTGTGACTATGGTCATAGAGAAACTGGTCCACCCTGAACAACACCTACTTGGTCACCAGTACCAAGTAACCGATGCTCACAACAACACACTTAGCCACCCCATGGCTGTTGTAAATCTCAACTGGGGGGGGGTTACTGGTCCAAAGAAAGTTGTGGTAGCTTCAGATTTACCTGTAGACTGTCTATTAGGGAATGATTTGGAGACATCAGCTTGGTCAGATGTGGAGTTGGAGGCCCATGCAGCAATGCTGGGCATCCCAGGGCATATTTTTGCTTTGACAAGGGCTCAGGCCAAAAAGCAAAAAGGACAGGGAAGCTTGGATCCTGGAACAATGGACCAAGTGCTCCCTAAAGCTAGGGCTAGTAGAAGCAAACCACTTCCTACTATCCCTCCCTCTACAGTGGATTCAACTTCTGAGGAAGAAGAATTCCCTCCCTGTGCAGAACCTACACCAGAGGAGCTGGAAGCAGACACTGCTGAGCTTTTGGGTGAAGGGGGGCCTGCCAGAGAGGAGCTGAGTGTGACACAGCAAACCTGTCCCACATTAGAGGGTCTCAGAGAGCAAGCTGTCAAACAGGCTAATGGGGATGTCAGTGACTCTCACAGAGTTTACTGGGAGGACAACCTCTTGTACACTGAGCATAGGGATCCTAAACCTGGAGCTGCCAGGAGATTAGTGATTCCTCAGGAGTACAGAAAGTTCCTCCTAACCCTGGCACATGACATTCCCTTAGCTGGGCATCTAGGACAAATGAAAACTTGGGACAGGCTTGTTCCCCTGTTTCATTGGCCTAGAATGTCTGAGGACACAAAGGAATTTTGTAAGTCCTGTGAAACCTGTCAAGCCAGTGGCAAGACAGGTGGCACCCCAAAGGCACCCCTTATTCCACTGCCTGTGGTTGGGGTTCCCTTTGAAAGGGTAGGGGTTGACATAGTTGGCCCCCTTGACCCTCCTACTGCTTCAGGCAATAGATTTATCTTGGTGGTAGTGGACCATGCCACAAGATATCCTGAAGCTATTCCTTTAAGGACCACTACAGCAGCTGCAGTGGCAAAGGCCCTCCTGGGAATATTTTCCAGGGTGGGCTTCCCAAAGGAAGTAGTATCAGACAGGGGAAGCAATTTCATGTCTGCATACTTAAAGGCCATGTGGAAGGAGTGTGGTGTAACTTACAAGTTCACAACACCCTATCATCCACAAACAAATGGACTGGTGGAGAGATTTAATAAAACTCTCAAAGGCATGATTATGGGTCTCCCTGAAAAACTCCGCAGGAGATGGGATATCCTTCTACCATGCCTCCTTTTTGCCTACAGGGAGGTACCCCAGAAAGGAGTGGGCTTCAGCCCCTTTGAACTTCTTTTTGGACACCCTGTTAGGGGTCCACTCACACTTGTAAAGGAGGGTTGGGAACAACCTTTAAAAGCTCCTAAGCAGGATATTGTGGATTATGTACTTGGCCTCAGATCAAGGATGGCTGAGTACATGAAAAAGGCCAGTAAAAACCTTCAGGCCAGCCAAGAGCTCCAGAAGCAATGGCATGATCAGAAGGCTGTTTTGGTTCAGTACCAACCAGGGCAGAAAGTGTGGGTCTTGGAGCCTGTGGCCCCAAGAGCACTCCAAGATAAATGGAGTGGACCCCACACAATTGTTGAAAAGAAGGGTGAAGTCACCTACTTGGTTGACTTAGGCACTGCCAGGAGTCCCCTTAGGGTGCTCCATGTCAACCGCCTGAAACCCTACTATGACAGGGCTGATCTCACCCTGCTCATGGCAACTGATGAGGGACAGGAAGAAGACAGTGATCCTCTACCTGATCTCTTCTCTTCCACAGAACAAGATGCTCTTGTGGAAGGTGTAGTTTTGGCTGATTGTCTTACTGCTGAGCAGAAAGACAACTGCATAAACCTCCTAGATCAATTCTCTGAACTCTTCTCTACTGTGCCAGGTACCACTTCTTGGTGTGAGCACACTATAGATACTGGAGACAGTTTACCTGTCAAAAGTAAAATCTATAGGCAGCCTGACCATGTCAGGGACTGCATAAAGCAAGAGGTCCAGAAAATGTTAGAACTAGGAGTGGTTGAGCACTCTGACAGTCCATGGGCTTCTCCTGTGGTACTGGTACCAAAACCCCATTCCAAAGATGGAAAGAAGGAAATGCGGTTTTGTGTAGACGATAGAGGTCTCAACTTTGTAACCAAAACTGATGCTCACCCTATACCCAGGGCAGATGAGCTCATAGATACACTGGCATCTGCCAAGTATCTAAGCACTTTTGATTTGACTGCAGGGTATTGGCAGATCAAATTGTCAGAAGATGCTAAACCAAAGACTGCATTTTTGACCATTGGAGGACATTACCAGTTTACTGTAATGCCTTTTGGTTTGAAAAATGCACCTGCCACTTTTCAGAGGTTGGTGAACACAGTCCTGCAAGGGCTGGAAGCTTTCAGTGCAGCATATCTGGACGATATAGCTGTCTTTAGCTCCAGCTGGGATGATCACCTGGTCCACCTATGGAAAGTTTTGGAGGCTCTGCAAAAGGCAGGCCTCACTATCCAGGCTTCAAAGTGCCAGATAGGGCAGGGTAAGGTGGTTTATCTGGGACACCTTGTTGGTGGGGAACAGATTGCACCACTTCAGGGGAAAATCAAAACAATTATTGATTGGGTTCCCCCTACCACTCAGACTCAGGTGAGAGCCTTCCTAGGCCTCACTGGGTATTACAGGAGGTTCATTAAGAACTATGGCTCCATTGCAGCCCCTCTTAATGACCTCACATCCAAGAAAATGCCTAAAAAGGTATTATGGACAGCAAACTGTCAGAAAGCTTTTGAGGAGCTAAAGCAGGCCATGTGCTCTGCACCTGTCCTGAAAAGCCCTTGTTACTCTAAAAAATTCTATGTCCAAACTGATGCATCTGAATTAGGAGTAGGGGCAGTCTTTTCACAACTTAATTCTGAGGGCCAGGATCAACCTGTTGCTTTTATTAGTAGGAGGTTGACCCCTAGAGAAAAGCGTTGGTCTGCCATTGAGAGGGAGGCCTTTGCTGTGGTCTGGGCACTGAAGAAGTTGAGGCCATACCTGTTTGGCACTCACTTCATTGTTCAGACAGACCACAAACCTCTACTTTGGCTAAAACAAATGAAAGGTGAAAATCCTAAATTGTTGAGGTGGTCCATATCCCTACAGGGAATGGACTATACAGTGGAACATAGACCTGGGAGTAGCCACTCCAATGCAGATGGACTCTCAAGACATTTCCACTTAGACAATGAAGACTCATCAGGTCATGGCTAGTCTTATTGTCCTTCGTTTGGGGGGGGGGTTGTGTAGGAAAGTACCATCTTGCCTGGCATGTTACCCCCATTTTTCACTGTATATATGTTGTTTTAGTTGTATGTGTCACTGGGACCCTGGTAACCCAGGGCCCCAGTGCTCATAAGTGTGCCTGAATGTGTTACCTGTGTAGTGACTAACTGTCTCACTGAGGCTCTGCTAATCAGAACCTCAGTGGTTATGCTCTCTCATTTCTTTCCAAATTGTCACTAACAGGCTAGTGACCATTTTTACCAATTTACATTGGCTTACTAGAACACCCTTATAATTCCCTAGTATATGGTACTGAGGTACCCAGGGTATTGGGGTTCCAGGAGATCCCTATGGGCTGCAGCATTTCTTTTGCCACCCATAGGGAGCTCTGACAATTCTTACACAGGCCTGCCACTGCAGCCTGAGTGAAATAACGTCCACGTTATTTCACAGCCATTTTACACTGCACTTAAGTAACTTATAAGTCACCTATATGTCTAACCTTTACCTGGTAAACGTTAGGTGCAAAGTTACTTAGTGTGAGGGCACCCTGGCACTAGCCAAGGTGCCCCCACATTGTTCAGAGCCAATTCCCTGAACTTTGTGAGTGCGGGGACACCATTACACGCGTGCACTACATATAGGTCACTACCTATATGTAGCTTCACAATGGTAACTCCGAATATGGCCATGTAACATGTCTATGATCATGGAATTGCCCCCTCTATGCCATCCTGGCAGAGTTGGCACAATCCCATGATCCCAGTGGTCTGTAGCACAGACCCTGGTACTGCCAAACTGCCCTTCCTGGGGTTTCACTGCAGCTGCTGCTGCGGCCAACCCCTCAGACAGGCATCTGCCCTCCTGGGGTCCAGCCAGGCCTGGCCCAGGATGGCAGAACAAAGAACTTCCTCTGAGAGAGGGTGTGACACCCTCTCCCTTTGGAAAATGGTGTGAAGGCAGGAGAGGAGTAGCCTCCCCCAGCCTCTGGAAATGCTTTGTTGGGCACAGATGTGCCCAATTCTGCATAAGCCAGTCTACACCGGTTCAGGGATCCCTTAGCCCCTGCTCTGGCGCGAAACTGGACAAAGGAAAGGGGAGTGACCACTCCCCTGACCTGCACCTCCCCTGGGAGGTGTCCAGAGCTCCTCCAGTGTGCTCCAGACCTCTGCCATCTTGGAAACAGAGGTGCTGCTGGCACACTGGACTGCTCTGAGTGGCCAGTGCCACCAGGTGACGTCAGAGACTCCTTCTGATAGGCTCCTTCAGGTGTTAGTAGCCTATCCTCTCTCCTAGGTAGCCAAACCCTCTTTTCTGGCTATTTAGGGTCTCTGTCTCTGGGGAAACTTTAGATAACGAATGCAAGAGCTCATCTGAGTTCCTCTGCATCTCTCTCTTCACCTTCTGCCAAGGAATCGACTGCTGACCGCGCTGGAAGCCTGCAAACCTGCAACATAGTAGCAAAGACGACTACTGCAACTCTGTAACGCTGATCCTGCCGCCTTCTCGACTGTTTTCCTGCTTGTGCATGCTGTGGGGGTAGTCTGCCTCCTCTCTGCACCAGAAGCTCCGAAGAAATCTCCAGTGGGTCGACGGAATCTTCCCCCTGCAACCGCAGGCACCAAAAAGCTGCATTACCGGTCCCTTGGGTCTCCTCTCAGCACGACGAGCGAGGTCCCTCGAATCCAGCGACTCTGTCCAAGTGACCCCCACAGTCCAGTGACTCTTCAGTCCAAGTTTGGTGGAGGTAAGTCCTTGCCTCACCTCGCTGGGCTGCATTGCTGGGAACCGCGACTTTTGCAGCTACTCCGGCCCCTGTGCACTTCCGGCGGAAATCCTTTGTGCACAGCCAAGCCTGGGTCCACGGCACTCTAACCTGCATTGCACGACTTTCTAAGTTGGTCTCCGGCGACGTGGGACTCCTTTGTGCGACTTCGGGTGAGCACCGTTTCACGCATCCTCGTAGTGCCTGTTTCTGGCACTTCTCCGGGTGCTACCTGCTGCTGAGAGGGCTCCTTGTCTTGCTCGACGTCCCCTCTCTCTCCTGGTCCAATTTGCGACCTCCTGGTCCCTCCAGGGTCACAGCAGCATCCAAAAACGCTAACCGCACGATTTGCAGCTAGCAAGGCTTGTTGGCGTTCTTTCGGCGGGAAAACACTTCTGCACGACTCTCCACGGCGAGAGGGATCCGTCCACCAAAGGGGAAGTCTCTAGCCCTTTTTGTTTCTGCAGAAACCTCAGCTTCTTCTGTCCAGTCGAAGCTTCTTTGCACCCGCAGCTGGCATTTCCTGGGCATTTGCCCATCTCCGACTTGCTTGTGACTTTTGGACTTGGTCCCCTTGTTCCACAGGTACCCTGGATTGGAAATCCACAGTTGTTGCATTGTTGGTTTGTGTCTTTCCTGCATTATTCCTCTAACACGACTTCTTTGTCCTTAGGGGAACTTTAGTGCACTTTGCACTCACTTTTCAGGGTCTTGGGGAGGGTTATTTTTCTAACTCTCACTATTTTCTAATAGTCCCAGCGACCCTCTACAAGGTCACATAGGTTTGGGGTCCATTCGTGGTTCGCATTCCACTTTTGGAGTATATGGTTTGTGTTGCCCCTATCCCTATGTTTCCCCATTGCATCCTATTGTAACTATACATTGTTTGCACTGTTTTCTAAGACTATACTGCATATTTTTGCTATTGTGTATATATATCTTGTGTATATTTCCTATCCTCTCACTGAGGGTACACTCTAAGATACTTTGGCATATTGTCATAAAAATAAAGTACCTTTATTTTTAGTATAACTGTGTATTGTGTTTTCTTATGATATTGTGCATATGACACTAAGTGGTACTGTAGTAGCTTCACACGTCTCCTAGTTCAGCCTAAGCTGCTCTGCTAAGCTACCATTATCTATCAGCCTAAGCTGCTAGACACCCTATACACTAATAAGGGATAACTGGGCCTGGTGCAAGGTGCAAGTACCCCTTGGTACTCACTACAAGCCAGTCCAGCCTCCTACAGCCTGGTATTGGGATGTGTGGTTTGTGATAGTGGGACATCTGTGAGGAGTTGGAGTGATGGGGGGGTGAGTGTGAGGGTATGTGATTGCATGCAAGTAGGGTGGGGGATGAAGTAGTGAAAGCTTTGACTTACCAATTCCTCCAGCTACTCCTGTGAGGCCCTCAGGATGCAGTATAGCCAAGACCTGCTCCCCCCATGTTAGTTGTGGGGGAGGAGGTGGGGGTCCGCCAGTCCTCTGAACCGCGATGTGGTGTCTTGAGACCACGGAACACACCTTCCCCCGTGGGCCGTTCCAGCTCTTACTGATGTTATCCCGTGTTCTTGGGTGCTGTCCCACTGCGCTGACCCTGTCCACGATTCTGCGCCATAGCTCCATCTTCCTAGCTATGGTGGTGTGCTGCACTTGTGATCCGAATAGCTGTGGCTCTACCCGGATGATTTCATCCACCATGACCCTGAGCTCCTCCTCAGAAAACCTGGGGTGTCTTTGCGGTGAACATGGGGTGGTGTGGGTGATGTCTGAGGTGATGTTTAGGGGTGTGTGGTGTTTTGTGCGTGGATGTGTGTGTGATGGTGTTTTGTGCCTCTGTATGGTGTTGTCATCTTTGCTTTGCTGTCTGTAGGAGGCTGGACTGGCTTGTAGTGAGTACCATGGGGTACTTGCACCTTGCACCAGGCCCAGTTATCCCTTATTAGTGTATAGGGTGTCTAGCAGCTTAGGCTGATAGATAATGGTAGCTTAGCAGAGCAGCTTAGGCTGAACTAGGAGACGTGTGAAGCTACTACAGTACCACCTAGTGTCATATGCACAATATCATAAGAAAACACAATACACAGTTATACTAAAAATAAAGGTACTTTATTTTTATGACAATATGCCAAAGTATCTTAGAGTGTACCCTCAGTGAGAGGATAGGAAATATACACAAGATATATATACACAATAGCAAAAATATGCAGTATAGTCTTAGAAAACAGTGCAAACAATGTATAGTTACAATAGGATGCAATGGGGAAACATAGGGATAGGGGCAACACAAACCATATACTCCAAAAGTGGAATGCGAACCACGAATGGACCCCAAACCTATGTGACCTTGTAGAGGGTCGCTGGGACTATTAGAAAATAGTGAGAGTTAGAAAAATAACCCTCCCCAAGACCCTGAAAAGTGAGTGCAAAGTGCACTAAAGTTCCCCTAAGGACAAAGAAGTCGTGTTAGAGGAATAATGCAGGAAAGACACAAACCAACAATGCAACAACTGTGGATTTCCAATCTAGGGTACCTGTGGAACAAGGGGACCAAGTCCAAAAGTCACAAGCAAGTCGGAGATGGGCAGATGCCCAGGAAATGCCAGCTGCGGGTGCAAAGAAGCTTCTACTGGACAGAAGAAGATGCGGTTTCTGCAGGAACGAAAAGGGCTAGAGACTTCCCCTTTGGTGGACGGATCCCTCTCGCCGTGGAGAGTCGTGCAGAAGTGTTTTCCCGCCGAAAGAACGCCAACAAGCCTTGCTAGATGCAAATTGTGCGGTTAGCGTTTTTGGACGCTGCTGAGGCCCAGGAGGGACCAGGAGGTCGCAAATTGGACCAGCAGAGAGAGGGGACGTCGAGCAAGACAAGGAGCCCTCTCTGAAGCAGGTAGCACCCGGAGAAGTGCCAGAAACAGGCACTACGAGGATGTGTGAAACGGTGCTCGCCGAAGATGCACAAAGGAGTCCCACGTCGCCGGAGACCAACTTAGAAAGTCGTGCAATGCAGGTTAGAGTGCCGTGGACCCAGGCTTGGCTGTGCACAAAGGATTTCCGCCGGAAGTGCACAGGGGCCGGAGTAGCTGCAAAAGTTGCGGTTCCCAGCAATGCAGCCCAGCGAGGTGAGGCAAGGACTTACCTCCACCAAACTTGGACTGAAGAGTCACTGGACTGTGGGGGTCACTTGGACAGAGTTGCTGGATTCGAGGGACCTCGATCGTCGTGCTGAGAGGAGACCCAAGGGACCGGTAATGCAGCTTTTTGGTGCCTGCGGTTGCAGGGGGAAGATTCCGTCGACCCACGGGAGATTTCTTCGGAGCTTCTGGTGCAGAGAGGAGGCAGACTACCCCCACAGCATGCACAAGCAGGAAAACAGTCGAGAAGGCGGCAGGATCAGCGTTACAGAGTTGCAGTAGTCGTCTTTGCTACTATGTTGCAGTTTTGCAGGCTTCCAGCGCGGTCAGCAGTCGATTCCTTATCAGAAGGTGAAGAGAGAGATGCAGAGGAACTCGGCTGAGCTCTTGCATTCGTTATCTAAAGTTTCCCCAGAGACAGAGACCCTAAATAGCCAGAAAAGAGGGTTTGGCTACCTAGGAGAGAGGATAGGCTAGCAACACCTGAAGGAGCCTATCACAAGGAGTCTCTGACGTCACCTGGTGGCACTGGCCACTCAGAGCAGTCCAGTGTGCCAGCAGCACCTCTGTTTCCAAGATGGCAGAGGTCTGGAGCACACTGGAGGAGCTCTGGACACCTCCCAGGGGAGGTGCAGGTCAGGGGAGTGGTCACTCCCCTTTCCTTTGTCCAGTTTCGCGCCAGAGCAGGGCTAAGGGGTCCCCTGAACCGGTGTAGAGTGGCTTATGCAGAATTGGGCACATCTGTGCCCAACAAAGCATTTCCAGAGGCTGGGGGAGGCTACTCCTCCCCTGCCTTCACACCATTTTCCAAAGGGAGAGGGTGTCACACCCTCTCTCAGAGGAAGTTCTTTGTTCTGCCATCCTGGGCCAGGCCTGGCTGGACCCCAGGAGGGCAGATGCCTGTCTGAGGGGTTGGCAGCAGCAGCAGCTGCAGTGAAACCCCAGGAAGGGCAGTTTGGCAGTACCAGGGTCTGTGCTACAGACCACTGGGATCATGGGATTGTGCCAACTATGCCAGGATGGCATAGAGGGGCCAATTCCATGATCATAGACATGTTACATGGCCATATTCGGAGTTACCATTGTGAAGCTACATATAGGTAGTGACCTATATGTAGTGCACGCGTGTAATGGTGTCCCCGCACTCACAAAGTTCAGGGAATTGGCTCTGAACAATGTGGGGGCACCTTGGCTAGTGCCAGGGTGCCCTCACACTAAGTAACTTTGCACCTAACCTTTACCAGGTAAAGGTTAGACATATAGGTGACTTATAAGTTACTTAAGTGCAGTGTAAAATGGCTGTGAAATAACGTGGACGTTATTTCACTCAGGCTGCAGTGGCAGGCCTGTGTAAGAATTGTCAGAGCTCCCTATGGGTGGCAAAAGAAATGCTGCAGCCCATATGGATCTCCTGGAACCCCAATACCCTGGGTACCTCAGTACCATATACTAGGGAATTATAAGGGTGTTCCAGTAAGCCAATGTAAATTGGTAAAAATGGTCACTAGCCTGTTAGTGACAATTTGGAAAGAAATGAGAGAGCATAACCACTGAGGTTCTGGTTAGCAGAGCCTCAGTGAGACAGTTAGGCACCACACAGGGAACACATACATATAGGCCGCAACTTATGAGCACTGGGGTCCTGACTAGCAGGGTCCCAGTGACACATAACAAACATACTGAAAACATAGGGTTTTCACTATGAGCACTGGGCCCTGGCTAGCAGGATCCCAGTGAGACAGTGAAAACACCCTGACATACACTCACAAACAGGCCAAAAGTGGGGGTAACAAGGCTAGAAAGAGGCTACTTTCTCACACTGTCTCTCAGGCCTTCGTCAATATTTTAGGTAGTAAGGGTTTGTGGGTGATGTGGGAGTGGTGTGTGTATGTGTATAAGGTGCGTGTATTTGGAATTGTCCAATGTGGTTGTGTTTTGTAAGAGAGTGTATTTTGAGCGCAGCGGTGTGTTATCGCAAGTTTATCACTGACCTTTGGTGTTACCGCCAATGTTGTAATGAGGGCCATAGTGATTAGGCTCAAATGGAGTTCACGAGAAAATCTCCAAAAACAAATGTAAGATTTCAGTGTGCTCTAAAAAAACATGTTTAGGCTGCTAGTGAAACAAGCTGCGTGAAATACTATCGACAGCTGGTGACTAACATGGAAGATTGGTCAGGCACCCGCAAACAGGCTGGAAACACTGAAAGATAACCTTTGTTTGTGCTCAAAGATGACAATAGTCCCACGCCAATGAGCTGACACCACCATCATCAGTTTTGTGAAGACACAAAGAGGATCACAGTAAACTTAAAAAGCTACTTGCTCACTTTGAAACACAGTTAACATGTGTGAAAAATTCAGGATGCGGGTGTGTGAATAAGCATTGTGAAGGTCCAACACTACTATAAAGTATCCTGTTTGAGCACTGACAACACCTCAGCCAGGGTGTGCATTTAGAAATTGTCTTTGTGGAGGTAGCTGTTGACTGACCACAAAAAAAAAAGGACCTTTTAGTGTTTTTTGTGCACAAAGAAATGAAAAAGAAAAAGAACCACAACCTATCTCTGGAGGTAGGACAACCTACTCTGCGCTTGTGCAGAAGAGAGATGGAAACACCCGCTGGAGCAAGGAAGATTAGCTCTCCATCAGACACTAAATGAACATAGCAACAGGTCATGAGCTTCGCAGGTTTCTAAACGTAGATGACCACTGCTGTTGCTTTTGCCATCTCCATTCCTCCCAATGACTCCCTCCCATTTCTGTTAGTCAGCATAAACCTTGGCACTGAAAAAATAAAAAATATCAAGCCAAAGGCACTTTACCGTCAAGTCTGCGAAGATCCACATCCAGAGCCGATCACAAATAGCCTGCTCTTCCTTGCCAGCACCAAATGTTGCGGCGTTAGTCACACAAGCGCAGAACATTTTGATAGTTGCCTGTGGATCTTCCATGGTGTGTACAAGCTTGAACTTTCTGGTGCAGAGCCTGTGGGTGTCTAAAACTGAAACTTTATAACAGAGGGCACAAAAACGCATAGACCTCAGCCAGATTATGTTGTGACTTTAAAGACTCATATTGACTAGCAGGATGTATGTCACCACACTAGACTGAGGAATAATAGTGGGTAAGAGACAAAGAGCCCACACAAACAGTTGTAGACTACAGTTCTAAGAAAGACTATTATTTTGCCACACTATGTTCTATCTTGCGTGTGATGTTTAATTGAAAGACAAGTATTAAATGGAACATTTGTTGTACACACACAGGCAGTAAATATGAACACACACTCAATGCTTAACCCCAGACCAATAGGTTTTTTATATAGAAAAATATTCTTCTCTTAATTTATTTTAGATCCACAAGATTCTGAATTCAAGTAAGTACATAAATTGTAAGGTACTTGGCATAAGCAAATATAGAACTTGGAATGAAAACAGTAAGGTACACAGTTCTGGCAAATATGCAAATAATCTATTTTAAAAGAGGACACTGCAAAATTCAACAGTTCCTGTAGGAGGTAAGTAGAAGTTAATTTAGCAGGTAAGTAAAGCACTTACAAGTTCAGTCTCCAGGGCATAGACTGCCGACTGTTGGGGGTTCAAGTCAACCACAAACACCCAGCACCAGCAACACAGGGCCGGTCAAGTGCAGAGGTCAAAGTAGCATAGGCGCTTATGGAAAAAAGGGGTGCTCCGATTCCACTCTGCTAGCAGGTAACTACCTGCGTCCTCTGGGAGCAGACCCGGGGAGTTTTGTAGAGCACTGGGTTGGGGGGTGTCCCAAACAGGCACACAGGGCCAGCCAGGTGCAGTGTGCAAAGTAGGTGTCAGGTTTTGAATAGAAATCAATGGAGGGACCCAGGGGTCACTCTGGTGATGCAGGCAGGGCATGGGGTTCTTCTTGGGCCAGCCACCGACTGGGCTAGGATGAGGGACACCTGCTGGTCACTTCTGGACCGGTAGTTGGTTCCTCTCGGGCCTGGGGGCTGCAGGGGCAGTGCTTCTTCCAGGCGTTAGGGTCTCTGTTACCAGGAAGTTGCGGTGAGGGGGAGCCTCTGGATTCTCTCTGCAGGCTTCACCGTGGGGATGCAGGGAGATTGTCTCAGGGTGGCCACGTCGTTGGAGTCACCTGGGGGTCCACGCTGCAGTGTTGGTTTCTCTGGACACAAGCTGGGGGCGTTGGTGCAGAGTGGTGGGGACTCACGCTTCAGGAGTGAGGTGGGTGTCCCTTTAAAGATGGTTTCTTCCTTGTTGTTTGACAGAGCCCTTATCCACTAGAGTTTTTTGGTCCTTTGGGTTGAAGGGCAGTCCCCCGAGTCGGCAGAGGTCGCTGGTCCCGCAGGATGCGTCGCTGTTGCAGGTTCTTTGAGTCTGGAGACAGGCAGGTAGGGCTGGGGCCAAGTCAGTTGTTGTCTCCATCTTCTCCACGGGTGTTTTGAGGTTAGCAGTCCTTTAGGTTTTCAGGAAATCTGAAATCCTGGGTTCAAGGTCGCCCATAAATACTGAGTGTAGGAGGGTGTTAGGGCTGGAGGGCAGTAGCCAATGGCTACTGACCTTGAGGATGGCTACACCCTCCTTGTGCCTCTCTTTGGGGAGGGGGGCACATCCCTATCCTTATTGGGTAAATCCTCCAAAACAAGATGGAGGATTTTCCAAGGAGGGGGAGAGGGTCACTACAGCTCTGGTCAACTAAGGGGTGGAACTGGCTGAGGGGGTGACACCTCCTTGTTTTTCTCATTATCTTCGCCGGACTTTCCGCCCAGAGTTGGGGCTGTGTCCAGGGGGCGGCCATCTCCACTAGCCAGAGTGCCCTGTGGCAGTGTAACACGAAGCCTGAGCCTTTGTGGCTCACTGCTAGGTGTTACAGTTCCTGCAGGGGGAGGTGTGAAGCACCTCCACCCAGTGCAGGCTTGGTTTCTGGCCTCAGAGAGTACAAAGGCTCTCACGCCAGGAGGTCAGAAACTAGTCCCTCTGTGGCAGGCTGGCACAGACCAGTCAGTCTTGCATTGAAGGATTGGGTAAAATACAGGGGGCATTTCTAAGATGCCCTCTGAGTGCATTTTGTAATAAATCCAGCACTGGCATCAGTGTGGGTTTCTTATTTTAAGAACTTTGATATCAAACTTCACAGTGCTCAGTGTAGCTATTATGGAGCTGTGGAGTTCGTTTTGACAAACCCACAGACCATGTTCTTAATATGGACACACTATATTTACAATGTCTAAGAATGGACTTTGACACTGTAGGGGCAGATTGCTCATGCAGCTATGCCCTCACCTGTGGAATAAAGCCCTAAGGCAGGGTGCATTAAGGCCTGCTAGAGGGGTGACTTACGTATGCCAAGGCAGTATTTGGTGTGCATGCCATCCTGAAGGGGATGCCATGTCGACTTTGCCTTTTTATCCCCACCAACACACATCAACTGCAATGGCAGTGTGCCTGTGTTAGGTGAGGGATCCCTTAGGTTGGCACAACACATGCTGCAGCCCTTAGGGACCTTCCCTGGTCACAGGGCCCTTGGTACCACTGGTACCTTTTGCCAATCAATCATTAATCAATCATTAAATTTATAAAGCGTGCTATGTACCTGTTAGGGTTTCAAGGCGCTGAGGAGGGGGGTGGGGGGGATTGGGGCTACAGCTGCTATCGGTCGAAGAGCCATGTCTTGAGGAGTCTCCTGAAGGTAGGAGGTTCTGGGTCTGGCGCAGGGAGGTCGGGAATGAGTTCCAGGTCTTGGCGGCGAGGTAGGAGAAGGATCTGCCGCCGGAGGTCTTGCATTGAATTCGGGGAGCGATGGCGAGGGAGAGGTTGGCAGAGCGGAGTTGGCGGGAGGGGACGTAGAAGTTGAGTCTGTTGTTCAGGTAGGCGGGTCCGGCGTCGTGTAGTGCTTTGTGCGCGTGGGTGAGGAGTTTAAAGGTGATCCTCTTGTCCACGGGGAGCCAGTGGAGGTCCTTCAGGTGGTGGGAGATGTGGCATCGGCGGGGTATGTCGAGGATCAAGCGGGCGGATGCGTTCTGGATGCTTTGGAGTCGTTTGATGTCTTTTGCTGGGATGACTGTGTAGAGTGTGTTGCCGTAGTCAAGTCTGCTACTGACGAGGGCCTTGGTCACCGTTTTTCTGGTTTCCGTCGGGATCCACTTGTAGATTCTGCGGAGCATGCAGAGGGTGTTGAAGCAGGAGGAGGAGACTGCGTTGACCGGTTTGGACATGGTGAGAGCGGAGTCGAGTATGAAGCCTAGGTTGCGTGCGTGGTTGGCAGGAGTAGGTGGGGGACCCAGTGCGGTGGGCCACCAGGAGTCGTCCCAGGCCGAGGGAGAGCGACCGAGGATGAGGACTTCCGTCTTATCGGAGTTTAATTTCAGGCGGCTGTTTCTCATCCATTCGGCGATGGATTTCAGTCCCTTGTGGAGGTTGGCTTTGGCGGTGTGTGGATCTTTAGTAAGGGAGAGGATGAGCTAGGTGTCAGCAGCGTAGGAGAGGATGCTGAGGTTGTGCTAACAGGCCAGTTGTGCGCGGGGGGCCATGTAGACATTGAACAGCGTTGGGCTTAGCGAGGAGCCTTGGGGGACGCCGCAGATGAGGTTGGTGGCTTCGGAGCGGAAGGGTGAGAGTCGGACTCTCCGTGTTCTGCCGGAGAGAAACGAGGAGATCCAGTTGAGGGCTTTGTCTTGGATTGCGGCTTCGTGGAGACGAGTTAGTAGGGTGCGGTGGCAGACTGTATCGAAGGCGGCGGATAGGTCTAGGAGGATGAGGGCTGAAGTTTCGCCTTTGTCCATTTGTTGTCTGATGTCATCTGTGGCGGCGAGGAGTACAGTCTCTGTGCTGTGGTTGCGTCTGAAGCCGGATTGGGAGGGGTCTAGGGTGGAGTTGTCTTCGAGGTAGTGGGTGAGATGGGCGTTGACGATCTTCTCGATGACCTTCGCTGGGAAGGGGAGGAGGGAGATCGGGCGGAAGTTTTTGAGATCGTTGAGGTCAGCCTTAGGTTTCTTGAGGAGGGGTTGGATTTCTGCGTGCTTCCAGCTGTCCGGGAAGGAAAGGTTGATGATCTTGCAGAGTTGGGGAGCGATGGTGACGTCGGCTTTGTTGAAGACGTGATGTGGGAAGGGGTCAGAGGGAGATCCTGAGTGGATGGAGTTCATGGTCTTTAGGGTTTCGGCGACGTCTACGTGGGTCCAGGTGGTGAGGCGGTCGGCGTGGGAGGAGTTGTTGGGGGTGGGGTCAGGGGGAGGTGAGGTGTTGAAGCTGTCGTGGATGGCTGCGATTTTCTGGTAGAAGAAGGTGGAGAGATCGTCGCAGAGTTTCTGGGATGGTGGGACGTCGTTGACGTTGGGGTTGGAGAGCTCCTTCACGATGCAGAAAAGTTCCTTGCAGTCGTGTGCGTTGTTGTTAAGGCGTTCTGTGAAGTGGGAGCGTTTGGCGAGTCGGATCAGTTGGTGGTGTTCACGGTTGGCTTCCTTGAGGGTTGGAAGGCTGTTGGGTGTGTGCTCGAGGATCCATTTTTTCTTGAGTTTCTGGCAGTTGCGTTTGGAGGTGATCAGTTCGTCTGTGAACCAGGCTGTTTTTTTATTTTCTTGGTTGACGGTGGGCCTCTTGAGTGGTGCTAGGATGTTGGCGCAGTTGAGGATCCATTGTTGGAGGTTGATGGCGGCGGAGTCCGGGTCGGTGGGGTCGGGTGGTGGGTTTTTGGGGAGGGTGCTGGTTAGTTGTTCTTCTATGGTGACTTTTCCCCAGCGGCGGTGAGGCGGTAGTGGGGTGCGGTGGTGTTCGGTGTTTTTCTTGAAGGTGAAATGGACGCAGTGGTGGTCGGTCCAGTGGAGTTCGGAGGTGTGGCTGAAAGAGATGTGGTTGCTTGCAGAGAAGAGTGGGTCAAGGGTGTGACCGGCGATGTGGGTGGGTGTGTTGACCAGTTGTCTGAGTCAGAGGTTGGAGAGGTTGGTGGTCAGAGATGCGGTGTTGGCGTCATTGTTGTTCTCCAGGTGGAAATTGAGGTCTCCCAGGAGGATGTAGTCTGTTGAGGCGAGGGCGTGGGTGCTTGCGAGGTCGGAGATGGTGTCGCTGAAGGGGGCTCTTGGTCCTGGAGGACGGTATATGAGGGTTCCTCTGAGGGTAGTGTTGGGGTCCATGTGGATCTGGAAATGAAGGTGTTTGGCTGTCTTGAGGGTGTCTTCCGTGTGGGTGTGGATCTTGAGGGTGGATTTGTGGGCGATGGCTATCCCTCCACCGATTCCGTCGTTGCGGTCTCTTCTGGTGCTCTTGTAACCGTCAGGGATGGCGATGGCGATGGCGATGTCTGGGGCCGAGGAGTCGTTCCACCAGGTTTCGGTTAGGAAGGCTACGTCTGGGGCGGTGGTGTCGAGCAGGTCCCAGAGCTGGATGGCGTGCTTTCGTGCGGCGCGTGTGTTGAGGAGGATGCAGTTCAGGTGGTTGGTGTTGGTTGTTGTAGGCTTCGTTGTTCTGTTGCAGGTGAACTTGCAGGTGCGGCAGGAGAAGGGTCATTGTAGGAGGCTGGACTGGCTTGTAGTGAGTGCCAAGGGGTACTTGCACCTTGCACCAGGCCCAGTTATCCCTTATTATTGTATAGGGTGTCTAGCAGCTTAGGCTGATAGATAATGGTAGCTTAGCAGAGCAGCTTAGGCTGAACTAGGAGACGTGTGAAGCTACTACAGTACCACCTAGTGTCATATGCACAATATCATAAAAAAACACAATACACAGTTATACTAAAAAATAAAGGTACTTTATTTTTATGACAATATGCCAAAGTATCTTAGAGTGTACCCTCAATGAGAGGATAGGAAATATACACAAGATATATAAACACAATAGCAAAAATATGCAGTATAGTCTTAGAAAACAGTGCAAACAATGTATAGTTACAATAGGATGCAATGGGGAAACATAGGGATAGGGGCAACACAAACCATATACTCCAAAAGTGGAATGCGAACCACGAATGGACCCCAAACCTATGTGACCTTGTAGAGGGTCGCTGGGACTATTAGAAAATAGTGAGAGTTAGAAAAATAACCCTCCCCAAGACCCTGAAAAGTGAGTGCAAAGTGCACTAAAGTTCCCCTAAGGACAAAGAAGTCGTGTTAGAGGAATAATGCAGGAAAGACACAAACCAGCAATGCAACAACAAGGGGACCAAGTCCAAAAGTCACAAGCAAGTCGGAGATGGGCAAATGCCCAGGAAATGCCAGCTGCGGGTGCAAAGAAGCTTCTACTGGACAGAAGAAGCTGAGGTTTCTGCAGGAACGAAAAGGGCTAGAGACTTCCCCTTTGGTGGACGGATCCCTCTCGCCGTGGAGAGTCGTGCAGAAGTGTTTTCCCGCCGAGAGAACGCCAACAAGCCTTGCTAGCTGCAAATCGTGCGGTTAGCGTTTTTGGACGCTGCTGAGGCCCAGGAGGGACCAGGAGGTCGCAAATTGGACCAGCAGAGAGAGGGGACGTCGAGCAAGACAAGGAGCCCTCTCTGAAGCCGGTAGCACCCGGAGAAGTGCCAGAAACAGGCACTACGAGGATGCGTGAAACGGTGCTCACCCGAAGTCGCACAAAGGAGTCCCACGTCGCCGGAGACCAACTTAGAAAGTCGTGCAATGCTGGTTAGAGTGCCGTGGACCCAGGCTTGGCTGTGCACAAAGGATTTCCGCCGGAAGTGCACAGGGGCCGGAGTAGCTGCAAAAGTCGCGGTTCCCAGCAATGCAGCCCAGCGAGGTGAGGCAAGGACTTACCTCCACCAAACTTGGACTGAAGAGTCACTGGACTGTGGGGGTCACTTGGACAGAGTCGCTGGATTCGAGGGACCTCGCTCGTCGTGCTGAGAGGAGACCCAAGGGACCGGTAATGCAGCTTTTTGGTGCCTGCGGTTGCAGGGGGAAGATTCCGTCGACCCACGGGAGATTTCTTCAGAGCTTCTGGTGCAGAGAGGAGGCAGACTACCCCCACAGCATGCACAAGCAGGAAAACAGTCGAGAAGGCGGCAGGATCAGCGTTACAGAGTTGCAGTAGTCGTCTTTGCTACTATGTTGCAGGTTTGCAGGCGTCCAGCGCGGTCTGCAGTCGATTCCTTGGCAGAAGGTGAAGAGAGAGATGCAGAGGAACTCGGATGAGCTCTTGCATTCGTTATCTAAAGTTTCCCCAGAGACAGAGACCCTAAATAGCCAGAAAAGAGGGTTTGGCTACCTAGGAGAGAGGATAGGCTACTAACACCTGAAGGAGCCTATCAGCAGGCGTCTCTGACGTCACCTGGTGGCACTGGCCACTCAGAGCAGTCCAGTGTGCCAGCAGCACCTCTGTTTCTAAGATGGCAGAGGTCTGGAGCACACTGGAGGAGCTCTGGACACCTCCCAGGGGAGGTGCAGGTCAGGGGAGTGGTCACTCCCCTTTCCTTTGTCCAGTTTTGCGCCAGAGCAGGGCTAAGGGGTCCCCTGAACCGGTGTAGACTGGCTTATGCAGAATTGGGCACATCTGTGCCCAACAAAGCATTTCCAGAGGCTGGGGGAGGCTACTCCTCCCCTGCCTTCACACCATTTTCCAAAGGGAGAGGGTGTCACACCCTCTCTCAGAGGAAGTTCTTTGTTCTGCCATCCTGGGCCAGGCCTGGCTGGACCCCAGGAGGGCAGATGCCTGTCTGAGGGGTTGGCAGCAGCAGCAGCTGCAGTGAAACCCCAGGAAGGGCAGTTTGGCAGTACCAGGGTCTGTGCTACAGACCACTGGGATCATGGGATTGTGCCAACTATGCCAGGATGGCATAGAGGGGGCAATTCCATGATCATAGACATGTTACATGGCCATATTCGGAGTTACCATTGTGAAGCTACATATAGGTAGTGACCTATATGTAGTGCACGCGTGTAATGGTGTCCCCGCACTCACAAAGTTCAGGGAATTGGCTCTGAACAATGTGGGGGCACCTTGGCTAGTGCCAGGGTGCCCTCACACTAAGTAACTTTGCACCTAACCTTTACCAGGTAAAGGTTAGACATATAGGTGACTTATAAGTTACTTAAGTGCAGTGTAAAATGGCTGTGAAATAACGTGGACGTTATTTCACTCAGGCTGCAGTGGCAGGCCTGTGTAAGAATTGTCAGAGCTCCCTATGGGTGGCAAAAGAAATGCTGCAGCCCATAGGGATCTCCTGGAACCCCAATACCCTGGGTACCTCAGTACCATATACTAGGGAATTATAAGGGTGTTCCAGTAAGCCAATGTAAATTGGTAAAAATGGTCACTAGCCTGTTAGTGACAATTTGGAAAGAAATGAGAGAGCATAACCACTGAGGTTCTGATTAGCAGAGCCTCAGTGAGACAGTTAGTCACTGCACAGGTAACACATTCAGGCACACTTATGAGCTCTGGGGCCCTGGGTTACCAGGGTCCCAGTGACACATACAACTAAAACAACATATATACAGTGAAAAATGGGGGTAACATGCCAGGCAAGATGGTACTTTCCTACAGTCCTTTGGTGTGCTTCGGGGTGGCCTGGAAGCAGGCTGTGGATGGGCCAGGGTTGAGGGCGAGGAGTTCGCTGGCCGAGTAGCGAAGGCTGGGGATGCGGGGGCGTGAGGACCAGGGGGGGTGGCGCTGGGTGTGGTCCAGGCGCGGACGCGCAGCGCCAGCCATTAAGAAGGGAGGGGGAGGGAGGAGCAGCTGGGAGGCGGGAGGGAGCGGCGAATGGGGGCGCGAGGGGGGCGGGCCGCAGGGAGGCAGCGGCAAGGGTAGATCGGCAAGGGGGAGCGCCCAAGGGGCGAAAAAAACAGGGAAAAAAGCAAGGCACAAACAGTAAGGATAAGTTCAAAAACAGTCACAAAATACAATTCTGGCACAAATTATAATCGGGGTACAGCAATCAGAAGGGGCACAATGGGGGCTGAAGCGCAAGGAGGCAAGGCGCTGAAAAAAAACAAAACACTTACAGGACGGTGAAAAGCGGCCCACGGGTCAAGTGAAGCTTAAACAGAGCCCACTAGACACCAGGGATGAGGCGCAGGAGGATGCCTGCGGGTGGAGGAGGGCCTCGAACACGCTAGCAGCAGCGTGGGTGGGGGTCAGGGGCACGAGACAGCAGGGTGGTGCTGAGGACGTGGGGGGCGAGCTCTAGACCTAAAGCAGGTCAGAGGTGGCTCACTCGCGACGCGCAGCGCCAGCCATTAAGAAGGGAGGGGGGAGGGAGGAGCAGCGAATGGGGGCGGGGCCGCAAGGAGGCAGCGGCAAGGGTAGATCGGCAAGGGAGAGCGCCCAAGGGGCGAAAAAAACAGGGAAAAAAGCAAGGCACAAACAGTAAGGAAAAGTTCAAACACAGTCACAAAATACAATTCTGGCACAAATTACAATCGGGGTACAGCAATCAGAAGGGGCACAACGGGGGCAGAAGCGCAAGGAGGCAAGGCGCTGAAAAAAAGGAAAAAACACTTACAGGACGGCAAAAAGCGGCACACGGGTCAAGTGAAGCTTAAACAGAGCCCACTAGACACCAGGGATGAGGCGCAGGAGGATGCCTGCGGGTGGAGGAGGGCCTCGAACACGCTAGCAGCAGCGTGGGCGAGGGTCAGGGGCACGAAACAGCAGGGTGGTGCTGTGGACGTGGGGGGCGAGCTCTAGACCTAAAGCAGGTCAGAGGTCGCTCACTCGCGACGCGCAGCGCCAGCCATTAAGAAGGGAGGGGGGAGGGAGGAGCAGCTGGGGGGCGGGAGGGAGCGGCGAATGGGGGCGCGAGGGGGGCGGGCCGCAGGGAGGCAGCGGCAAGGGTAGATCGGAAAGGGGGAGCACCCAAGGGGCAAAAAAAACAGGGAAAAAAGCAAGGCACAAACAGTAAGGAAAAGTTCAAAAACAGTCACAAAATACAATTCTGGCACAAATTACAATCAGGGTACAGCAATCAGAAGGGGCACAACGGGGGCAGAAGCGCAAGGAGGCAAGGCGCTGAAAAAAAGGAAAAAACACTTGCAGGACGGCGAAAAGCGGCACACGGGTCAAGTGAAGCTTAAACAGAGCTCACTAGACACCAGGGATGAGGCGCAGGAGGATGCCTGCGGGTGGAGGAGGGCCTCGAACACGCTAGCAGCAGCGTGGGCGAGGGTCAGGGGCACGAGACAGCAGGGTGTTGCTGCAGACGTGGGGGGCGAGCTCTAGACCTAAAGCAGGTCAGGGGTCGCTCACTCGCGACGCGCAGCGCCAGCCATTAAGAAGGGAGGGGGGAGGGAGGAGCAGCTGGGGGGCGGGAGGGAGCGGCGAATGGGGGCGCGAGAGGGGCGGGCCGCAGGGAGGCAGCGGCAAGGGTAGATCGGCAAGGGGGAGCACCCAAGGGGCAAAAAAAACAGGGAAAAAAGCAAGGCACAAACAGTAAGGAAAAGTTCAAAAACAGTCACAAAATACAATTCTGGCACAAATTACAATCAGGGTACAGCAATCAGAAGGGGCACATCGGGGGCAGAAGCGCAAGGAGCTATGGCGCTGAAAAAAAGGAAAAAACACTTACAGGACGGCGAAAAGCGGCACACGGGTCAAGTGAAGCTTAAACAGAGCCCACTAGACACCAGGAATGAGGCGCAGGAGGATGCCTGCGGGTGGAGGAGGGCCTCGAACACGCTAGCAGCAGCGTGGGCAGGGGTCAGGGGCACGAGACAGCAGGGTGGTGCTGCGGACGTGGGGGGCGAGCTCTAGACCTAAAGCAGGTCAGAGGTCTACACCACACTATTCTTTACTACTGCACTCTATGCACTACACTGCATCACTGCACCCTATGCCACTGCACTCTAGGCACTATTCTCTGCACTGCACCACTCTACGCCACTGCACTCTGCAACGAGTCTACTCTGCACTCTATGACACTGCACCACTCTGCATTACTGCACTCTCTGCCACTCTATTGTATGCCACTCTATGCTACTCTACCACATGCCACTGCACTCTAAACTACACTGTACACCACTACCTTCTACTCTGCAACATTGCACTCTCTGCCACTGTACAGCAATTTACTCTGTACTACTGCATTCTACGCTACTGCACTCTATGTCACTCTACATCAATCCACTCTACGCAACTGCACTCTACAGCACTATAATCAACTCTGCACTGCACCACTCAACACTACGCCACTGCACTCTCTGCCACACAAGTCTACTCTGCACTCTATGCCACTGCACCACTCTACACTACGGCACTCTGCCACTCTATTGTATGCCACTCTACTCCACTCTACTTTGTCCCATGCCACTGGACTCTACGCAAATGCACTCTAAACAACTGCACAGTACACCACTGTACTCTAAATGAACTTCACGCCACTATGCCACTAACTTATAGCCATGCTAAACAGCAGCCACTCTGGTCAAAACACATTGGCAAAGCCAATAACTCTTGCGTAGACAAGACCTATTGGCTTTGCCAATGCCTGTTAATACTATGAGGTAGGATGTCCCTGAAAGAACTGTGAATGTGTAAGTCCTTGTTTTAAACATGCAACTGATGCCTCTTCGGGGGTAGTAAACGTTATATAAATACAATTACATCATAATGTAGGCTGCTACAAAATGTGCAAATACATTCCAGTTAAATTAAAAAAAAAGTGTTTTTCAAATACAGATTTGAGTAATATATAGTTTATACCTAGTACTAACATTATTTATAACAGTCTAATAAAACCACACACTCCACAGCTCACCTTGGAACACCATTACAGTATCTCTGCCATTTATTTAGTGTTCACAAAATGCATGCGGCGTCCTGAGCTGCTTCTAATAGCCCAATGAGGTGCCGTGACGCAGCTCGGGAACAGGTAACTAGTAGAAGGGCAGTGACACAAAAGAAACTCAGTAAAAGAGGAAAGCCGAGATTATATATATAGAATATATAATCGGCATGAGTACTGACCTTAGAGAAGGGGTAGCGCTGCTCTGACGAGTCTATAACGCGGTACTGCTGCTCCAACCGCAATCTGTTGTGCCCCTGGCAATGCCGACCGTTACAATGAAAAAAAAGCGCATGCGCATGGCGACACCTGCAATAAAATTCAAAGCGCGCATGCGTTACAGAACTGCCCGTCGAGGGGAGCAGTTCCAGACGGCGAAATTGACAAAATCGCCGGTGTGCATGCGCACAGTTGTGCGCATGCGCACATAACACAGCCGACCCGATTCGGACGGGGAGCGGCTAAAGATAGAACAACGGCACTTAGCTCATGAGGGTGCGCAGTTAAGACACTACACTTCTTGACATGCGTGGTAAGACAGGACACCTTTCTCCCGGGCATGTGCAGTAAGGCACGAAGGAGCTATCCCGGGCTCGCGCAGTAGCACACGGCACTTCTCTTCTGGGCGTGTGCAGTCAGAAACGGCACTTCTCTCCCGCGCATGCGCAGTAGCTGCCGGAGCAGCCAAGGCCCCTCCATGGTATCACAAGTACTTGGTTCCAGTGCACTGCACCTGCTGCTCATGTAGCACCAGTACTTGTGTCCCGGTGCACTGCACATGCTGCTCATGTATCACCAGTACTTGTGTCCCGGTGCACTGCACCTGCTGCTCATGTATCACCAGTACTTCTGTCCTGGTGCACTGCACCTATTGCTCATGTAAGTATCACCAGTACTTGTGTCCCGGTGCACTGCACCTGCTGCTCATGTTAACATCATCAGTACTTGTGTCCCGGTGCACTGCACCTGCTGCTCATGTAAGTATCACCAGTACTTGTGTCTCAGTATACTGCACATGCTGCTCGTGTAAGTATCACCAGTACTTGTGTCCCAGTGCACTGCTGCTTGTGTAAGTATCACCAGTACTTATGTCCCGGTGTACTGCGCCTGCTGCTCATGTATCACCAGTATTGTGTCCCGGTGCACTGCACCTGCTGCTCATGTAATTATCACCAGCACATGTGTCCCGATGCACTGCACCTGCTGCTCATGTTAACATTGTCAGTACTTGTGTCCAGGTGCACTGCACCTGCTGCTCATGTAAGTATCACCAGTACTTGTGTCTCAGTGCACTGCACATGCTGCTCATGTATCACCAGTACTTGTGTCCCGGTGCACAGTGCACCTGCTGCTCATGGAAGTATCACGTTACTTGTGTCTCGGTATACTGCACCTGCTCCTCATGTAAGTAGCACCAGTACTTGTGCCCCAGTGTACTGCACCTGCCGCAAACGTATCATCAGTACTTGGTTTCGGTGCGCTGCACCTGCTGATCGTCTTAGTATCACCAGTACTTGTGTCTCTGTGCACTGCACCTACTGCTCATGTAAGTATCACAAGTACTTGTGTCCCGGTGTACTGCACATGCTGCTCATCTATCACCAGTACTTGTTTCCCTGTGCACTGCACCCACCTGCTGCTCAGGTAAGTGCCACCAGTACTTGTGTCCCGATGTACTGCACCTGTTGCTCATGTATCACCAGTACTTGTGTACTGGTGCGCTGCACCTGACGCTCATGTAAGTATCAACAGTACTTGTGTCCCGGCGCACTGTACCTGCTACTCATGTTAACATCGGCAGTACTTGTGTCCCGGTGCACTGCACCTGCTGCTCATGTTAACATCGCCAGTACTTGTGTCCCGGTGCACTGCACCTACTGCTCGTGTTAGCATCACCAGTACTTGTGTCCCTGTGCACTTCACCTGCTGCTCATGTATCACCAGTACTTGTGTTCTGGTGCACTGCACCTACTGCTCATGCAAGTATCACCAGTACTTGTGTCCCGGTGCACTGCACTTGCTGCTCATATAAGTAGCACCAGTACTTGTGTCCTGGTGCACTGCACCTGCTGCTCATGTAAGTATCAGCAGTACTTGTGCCCCGGTGCACTGCACCTACTCCTAAGTATCACCAGTACTTGTGCCCCGGTGCACTGCACCTGCCGCTCATGGAAGTATCACCGGTACTTGTGTCTCAGTATGCCAGAGCAGGGCTGGGGATTCCTGAACCGGTGCAGACTGGCTTATGCAGAGATGGGCACCATCTGTGCCCATCAAAGCATTTCCAGAGGCTTGGGGAGGCTACTCCTCCCCAGCCCTGACACCTTTTTCCAAAGGGAGAGGGCGTAACACCCTCTCTCTGAGGAAGTCCTTTGTTCTGCCTTCCTGGGCCAGGCCTGGCTGGACCACAGGAGGGCAGAAACCTGTCTGAGGGGTTGGCAGCAGCAGCAGCTGCAGTGAAACCCTTGGAAAGGCAGTTTGGCAGTACCCGGGTCTGTGCTTGAGACTCGGGGGATCATGGAATTGTCTCCCCAATGCCAGAATGGCATTGGGGAGACAATTCCATGATCTTAGACATGTTACATGGCCATGTTCGGAGTTACCATTGTGACGCTATACATAGGTAGTGACCTATGTATAGTGCACGCGTGTAATGGTGTCCCCGCACTCACAAGTCCGGGGATTTTGCCCTGAACGATGTGGGGGCACCTTGGCTAGTGCCAGGGTGCCCACACACTAAGTAACTTTGCAGGTTTGTGGTCTGTCTGAACAATGAAGTGAGTGCCAAACATGTATGGCCTCAACTTCTTCAGTGCCCAGACCACAGCAAAGGCCTCCCTCTCTATGGCAGACCAATGCTTTTCTCTAGGGGTCAACCTCCTGCACTATACTAGGGAACACCCTTATAATTCCCTAGTATATGGTACTGAGGTACCCAGGGTATTGGGGGTCCAGGAGATCCTATGGACTGCAGCATTTCTTTTGCCACCCATAGGGAGCTCTGACAATTCTTACACAGGCCTGCCACTGCAGCCTGAGTGAAATAACGTCCACGTTATTTCACAGCCATTTACCACTGCACTTAAGTAACTTATAAGTCACCTACATGTCTAACCTTTACCTGGTAAAGGTTGGGTGCTAAGTTACTTAGTGTGTGGGCACCCTGGCACTAGCCAAGGTGCCCCCACATCGTTCAGGGCAAATTCCCCGGACTTTGTGAGTGCGGGAACACCATTACACGCGTGCACTGGACATAGGTCACTACCTATGTACAGCGTCACAATAGTAACTCCGAACATGGCCATGTAACATGTCTAAGATCATGGAATTGTCACCCCAATGCCATTCTGGCATTGGGGAGACAATTCCATGATCCCCTGAGTCTCTAGCACAGACCCGGGTACTGCCAAACTACCTTTCCCGGGGTTTCACTGCAGCTGCTGCTGCTGCCAACCCCTCAGACAGGTTTCTGCCCTCCTGGGGTCCAGCCAGGCCTGGCCCAGGAAGGCAGAACAGAGGACTTCCTCAGATAGAGGGTGTCACACCCTCTCCCTTTGGAAAAAGGTGTCAGGGCTGGGGAGGAGTAGCCTCCCCCAGCCTCTGGAAATGCTTTGATGGGCACAGATGGTGCCCATCTCTACATAAGCCAGTCTACACCGGTTCAGGGATCCCCCAGCCCTGCTCTGGCGCGAAACTGGACAAAGGAAAGGGGAGTGACCACTCCCCTGACCTGCACCTCCCAGGGGAGGTGCCCAGAGCTCCTCCAGTGTGCTCCAGACCTCTGCCATCTTGGAAACAGAGGTGCTGCTGGCACACTGGACTGCTCTGAGTGGCCAGTGCCAGCAGGTGACGTCAGAGACTCCTCCTGATAGGCTCTTACCTGTGTTGCTAGCCTATCCTCCTTCCTAAGTAGCCAAACCTCCTTTTCTGGCTATTTAGGGTCTCTGCTTTGGGGAATTCTTTAGATAACGAATGCAAGAGCTCATCAGAGTTCCTCTGCATCTCTCTCTTCACCTTCTGCCACAGGATCGACCGCTGACTGCTCAGGACGCCTGGAAAATCACAACAAAGTAGCAAAGACGACTACTGCAACCTTGTATCGCTGATCCTGCTGCCTTCTCGACTGTTTCCTGGTGGTGCATGCTCTGGGGGTAGCCTGCCTCCTCTCTGCACTAGTGTAGGAGGCTGGACTGGCTTGTAGTGAGTACCAAGGGGTACTTGCACCTTGCACCAGGCCCAGTTATCCCTTATTAGTGTATAGGGTGTCTAGCAGCTTAGGCTGATAGATAATGGTAGCTTAGCAGAGCAGCTTAGGCTGAACTAGGAGACGTGTGAAGGTACTACAGTACCACTTAGTGTCATATGCACAATATCATAAGAAAACACAATACACAGTTATACTAAAAATAAAGGTACTTTATTTTTATGACAATATGCCAAAGTATCTTAGAGTGTACCCTCAGTGAGAGGATAGGAAATATACACAAGATATATATACACAATAGCAAAAATATGCAGTATAGTCTTAGAAAACAGTGCAAACAATGTATAGTTACAATAGGATGCAATGGGGAAACATAGGGATAGGGGCAACACAAACCATATACTCCAAAAGTGGAATGCGAACCACGAATGGACCCCAAACCTATGTGACCTTGTAGAGGGTCGCTGGGACTATTAGAAAATAGTGAGAGTTAGAAAAATAACCCTCCCCAAGACCCTGAAAAGTGAGTGCAAAGTGCACTAAAGTTCCCCTAAGGACAAAGAAGTTGTGTTAGAGGAATAATGCAGGAAAGACACAAACCAACAATGCAACAACTGTGGATTTCCAATCTAGGGTACCTGTGGAACAAGGGGACCAAGTCCAAAAGTCACAAGCAAGTCAGAGATGGGCATATGCCCAGGAAAAGCCAGCTGTGGATGCAAAGAAGCTTCTACTGGACAGAAGAAGCTGAGGTTTCTGCAGGAACAAAAAGGGCTAGAGACTTCCCCTTTGGTGGACGGATCCCTCTCGCCGTGGAGAGTCGTGCAGAAGTGTTTTCCCGCCGAAAGAACGCCAACAAGCCTTGCTAGCTGCAAATCGTGCGGTTAGCGTTTTTGGACGCTGCTGGGGCCCAGGAGGGACCAGGAGGTCGCAAATTGGACCAGCAGAGAGAGGGGACGTCGAGCAAGACAAGGAGCCCTCTCTGAAGCAGGTAGCACCCGGAGAAGTGCCAGAAACAGGCACTACAAGGATGCGTGAAACGGTGCTCACCCGAAGTCGCACAAAGGAGTCCCACGTCGCCGGAGACCAACTTAGAAAGTCGTGCAATGCAGGTTAGAGTGCCGGGGACCCAGGCTTGGCTGTGCACAAAGGATTTCCGCCGGAAGTGCACAGGGGCCGGAGTAGCTGCAAAAGTCGCGGTTCCCAGCAATGCAGCCCAGCGAGGTGAGGCAAGGACTTACCTCCACCAAACTTGGACTGAAGAGTCACTGGACTGTGGGGGTCACTTGGACAGAGTCGCTGGATTCGAGGGACCTCGCTCGTCGTGCTGAGAGGAGACCCAAGGGACCGGTAATGCAGCTTTTTGGTGCCTGCGGTTGCAGGGGGAAGATTCCGTCGACCCACGGGAGATTTCTTCGGAGCTTCTGGTGCAGAGAGGAGGCAGACTACCGCCACAGCATGCACAAGCAGGAAAACAGTCGAGAAGGCGGCAGGATCAGCGTTACAGAGTTGCAGTAGTCGTCTTTGCTACTATGTTGCAGGTTTGCAGGCTTCCAGCGCGGTCAGCAGTCGATTCCTTGGCAGAAGGTGAAGAGAGAGATGCAGAGGAACTCGGATGAGCTCTTGCATTCGTTATCTAAAGTTTCCCCAGAGACAGAGACCCTAAATAGCCAGAAAAGAGGGTTTGGCTACCTAGGAGAGAGGATAGGCTACTAACACCTGAAGGAGCCTATCAGAAGGAGTCTCTGACGTCACCTGGTGGCACTGGCCACTCAGAGCAGTCCAGTGTGCCAGCAGCACCTCTGTTTCCAAGATGGCAGAGGTCTGGAGCACACTGGAGGAGCTCTGGACACCTCCCAGGGGAGGTGCAGGTCAGGGGAGTGGTCACTCCCCTTTCCTTTGTCCAGTTTCGCACCAGAGCAGGGCTAAGGGGTCCCCTGAACCGGTGTAGACTGGCTTATGCAGAATTGGGCACATCTGTGCCCAACAAAGCATTTCCAGAGGCTGGGGGAGGCTACTCCTCCCCTGCCTTCACACCATTTCCCAAAGGGAGAGGGTGTCACACCCTCTCTCAGAGGAAGTTCTTTGTTCTGCCATCCTGGGCCAGGCTTGGCTGGACCCCAGGAGGGCAGATGCCTGTCTGAGGGGTTGGCAGCAGCAGCAGCTGCAGTGAAACCCCAGGAAGGGCAGTTTGGCAGTACCTGGGTCTGTGCTACAGACCACTGGGATCATGGGATTGTGCCAACTATGCCAGGATGGCATAGAGGGGGCAATTCCATGATCATAGACATGTTACATGGCCATATTCGGAGTTACCATTGTGAAGCTACATATAGGTAGTGACCTATATGTAGTGCACGCGTGTAATGGTGTCCCCGCACTCACAAAGTTCAGGGAATTGGCTCTGAACAATGTGGGGGCACCTTGGCTAGTGCCAGGGTGCCCTCACACTAAGTAACTTTGCACCTAACCTTTACCAGGTAAAGTTTAGACATATAGGTGACTTATAAGTTACTTAAGTGCAGTGTAAAATGGCTGTGAAATAACGTGGACGTTATTTCACTCAGGCTGCAGTGGCCGGCCTGTGTAAGAATTGTCAGAGCTCCCTATGGGTGGCAAAAGAAATGCTGCAGCCCATAGGGATCTCCTGGAACCCCAATACCCTGGGTACCGCAGTACCATATACTAGGGAATTATAAGGGTGTTCCAGTAAGCCAATGTAAATTGGTAAAAAATGGTCACTAGCCTGTTAGTGACAATTTGGAAAGAAATGAGAGAGCATAACCACTGAGGTTCTGATTAGCAGAGCCTCAGTGAGACAGTTAGTCACTACACAGGTAACACATTCAGGCACACTTATGAGCACTGGGGCCCTGGGTTACCAGGGTCCCAGTGACACATACAACTAAAACAACATATATACAGTGAAAAATGGGGGTAACATGCCAGGCAAGATGGTACTTTCCTACACAACCCCCCCCCCCCAAACGAAGGACAATAAGACTAGCCATGACCTGATGAGTCTTTATTGTCTAAGTGGAAATATCTGGAGAGTCCATCTGCATTGGAGTGGCTACTCCCAGGTCTATGTTCCACTGTATAGTCCATTCCCTGTAGGGATATGGACCACCTCAACAATTTAGGATTTTCACCTTTCATTTGTTTTAGCCAAAGTAGAGGTTTGTGGTCTGTCTGAACAATGAAGTGAGTGCCAAACAGGTATGGCCTCAACTTCTTCAGAGCCCAGACCACAGCAAAGGCCTCCCTCTCAATGGCAGACCAACGCTTTTCTCTAGGGGTCAACCTCCTACTAATAAAAGCAACAGGTTGATCCTGGCCCTCAGAATTAAGTTGTGATAGGACTGCCCCTACTCCTAATTCAGATGCATCAGTTTGGACATAGAATTTTTTAGAGTAACAAGGGCTTTTCAGGACAGGTGCAGAGCACATGGCCTGCTTCAGCTCCTCAAAAGCTTTCTGACAGTTTGCTGTCCATAATACCTTTTTAGGCATTTTCTTGGATGTGAGGTCATTAAGAGGGGCTGCAATGGAGCCATAGTTCTTAATGAACCTCCTGTAATACCCAGTGAGGCCTAGGAAGGCTCTCACCTGAGTCTGAGTGGTAGGGGGAACCCAATCAATAATTGTTTGGATTTTCCCCTGAAGTGGTGCAATCTGTTCCCCACCAACAAGGTGTCCCAGATAAACCACCTTACCCTGCCCTATCTGGCACTTTGAAGCCTTGATAGTGAGGCCTGCCTTTTGCAGGGCCTCCAAAACTTTCCATAGGTGGACCAGGTGATCATCCCAGCTGGAGCTAAAGACAGCTATATCGTCCAAATATGCTGCACTGAAAGCTTCCAGCCCTTGCAGGACTGTGTTCACCAACCTCTGAAAAGTGGCAGGTGCATTTTTCAAATCAAAAGGCATTACAGTAAACTGGTAATGTCCTCCAATGGTAGAAAATGCAGTCTTAGGTTTAGCATCTTCTGACAATTTGATCTGCCAATACCCTGCAGTCAAATCAAAAGTGCTTAGATACTTGGCAGATGCCAGTGTATCTATGAGCTCATCTGCCCTGGGTATAGGGTGAGCATCAGTTTTGGTTACCAAGTTGAGACCTCTATAGTCTACACAAAACCGCATTTCCTTCTTTCCATCTTTGGAATGGGGTTTTGGTACCAGTACCACAGGAGAAGCCCATGGACTGTCAGAGTGCTCAACCACTCCTAGTTCTAACATTTTCTGGACCTCTTGCTTTATGCAGTCCCTGACATGGTCAGGCTGCCTATAGATCTTACTTTTGACAGGTAAACTGTCTCCAGTATCTATAGTGTGCTCACACCAAGAAGTGGTACCTGGCACAGTAGAGAAGAGTTCAGAGAATTGATCTAGGAGATTTATGCAATTATCTTTCTGCTCAGCAGTAAGACAATCAGCCAAAACTACACCTTCCACAAGAGCATCTTGTTCTGTGGAAGAGAAGAGATCAGGTAGAGGATCACTGTCTTCTTCCTGTCCCTCATCAGTTGCCATGAGCAGGGTGAGATCAGCCTTGTCATAGTAGGGTTTCTGGCGGTTGACATGGAGCACCCTAAGGGGACTCCTGGCAGTGCCTAAGTCAACTAAATAGGTGACTTCTCCCTTCTTTTCAACAATTGTGTGGGGACCACTCCATTTATCTTGGAGTGCTCTTGGGGCCACAGGCTCCAAGACCCACACTTTCTGCCCTGGTTGGTACTGAACCAAAACAGCCTTCTGATCATGCCATTGCTTTTGGAGCTCTTGGCTGGCCTGAAGGTTTTTACTGGCCTTTTTCATGTACTCAGCCATCCTTGATCTGAGGCCAAGTACATAATCCACAATATCCTGCTTAGGAGCTTTTAAAGGTTGTTCCCAACCCTCCTTTACAAGTGTGAGTGGACCCCTAACAGGGTGTCCAAAAAGAAGTTCAAAGGGGCTGAAGCCCACTCCTTTCTGGGGTACCTCCCTGTAGGCAAAAAGGAGGCATGGTAGAAGGATATCCCATCTCCTGCGGAGTTTTTCAGGGAGACCCATAATCATGCCTTTGAGAGTTTTATTAAATCTCTCCACCAGTCCATTTGTTTGTGGATGATAGGGTGTTGTGAACTTGTACGTTACACCACACTCTTTCCACATGGCCTTTAAGTATGCAGACATGAAATTGCTTCCCCTGTCTGATACCACTTCCTTTGGGAAGCCCACCCTGGAAAATATTCCCAGGAGGGCCTTTGCCACTGCAGGTGCTGTAGTGGTCCTTAAAGGAATAGCTTCAGGATATCTTGTGGCATGGTCCACTACCACCAAGATAAATCTATTGCCTGAAGCAGTAGGAGGGTCAAGGGGGCCAACTATGTCAACCCCTACCCTTTCAAAGGGAACCCCAACCACAGGCAGTGGAATAAGGGGTGCCTTTGGGGTGCCACCTGTCTTGCCACTGGCTTGACAGGTTTCACAGGACTTACAAAATTCCTTTGTGTCCTCAGACATCCTAGGCCAATGAAACAATGGAACCAATCTGTCCCAAGTTTTCATTTGACCCAGGTGTCCAGCTAGGGGAATGTCATGTGCCAGGGTTAGGAGGAACTTTCTGTACTCCTGAGGAATCACTAATCTCCTGGCAGCTCCAGGTTTAGGATCCCTATGCTCAGTGTACAAGAGGTTGTCCTCCCAGTAAACTCTGTGAGAGTCACTGACATCCCCATTAGCCTGTTTGACAGCTTGCTGTCTGAGACCCTCTAATGTGGGACAGGTTTGCTGTGCCACACTCAGCTCCTCTCTGGCAGGCCCCCCTTCACCCAAAAGCTCAGCAGTGTCTGCTTCCAGCTCCTCTGGTGTAGGTTCTGCACAGGGAGGGAATTCTTCTTCCTCAGAAGTCGAATCCACTGTAGAGGGAGGGATAGTAGGAAGTGGTTTGCTTCTACTAGCCCTAGCTTTAGGGAGCACTTGGTCCATTGTTCCAGGATCCAAGCTTCCCTGTCCTTTTTGCTTTTTGGCCTGAGCCCTTGTCAAAGCAAAAATATGCCCTGGGATGCCCAGCATTGCTGCATGGGCCTCCAACTCCACATCTGACCAAGCTGATGTCTCCAAATCATTCCCTAATAGACAGTCTACAGGTAAATCTGAAGCTACCACAACTTTCTTTGGACCAGTAACCCCCCCCCAGTTGAGATTTACAACAGCCATGGGGTGGCTAAGTGTGTTGTTGTGAGCATTGGTTACTTGGTACTGGTGACCAAGTAGGTGTTGTTCAGGGTGGACCAGTTTCTCTATGACCATAGTCACACTGGCACCAGTGTCCCTGTAGGCCTGAACCTCAACACCATTTATTAGGGGTAGCTGCTTGTACTTATCCATATTAAGGGGACAAGCAACTAAGGTGGCTAAATCAATAGCCCCTCAGAGACTAACACAGCCTCTGTGGCCTCCCTAACAAGGCCAACCCCAACTAAGTTACCAATAGTGAGCCCAGCTACTCCCTTGGATTGGCTATTAGTAGGTTTGCTCCCACCACCACTGCTATTAGTAGGGACACTAGGTGTAGCAGTAGGGGTTGTAGTGGTAGGAGGCTTGGTGCCTTTCTTTGGACAACTGGGATCTGTTGTCCAATGGCCTTTTATTTTACATAAATAGCACCATGGTTTCTTTTCCTTGTTCTGATTAAAAGAGGATTTGGGCCCACCACCCCCACCAGAGTGTTTTTGTGGGCCTGATGAAGACTCATTTTTAGATTTGTCCCCACCCTTGTCAGAAGACTTACCATCCTTCTTTTTGTTGCCATCTTTGTCACCCCCTGTATGAACTTTTCTGTTCACCCTTGTTCTGACCCATTTGTCTGCCTTCTTTCCCAATTCTTGGGGAGAGGTCAGATCAGAGTCCACCAAGTACTGGTGCAACAAATCAGACACACAATTATTAAGAATATGCTCTCTCAGGATCAAGTTATACAGGCTGTCATAATCAGTAACTTTACTGCCATGTAACCACCCCTCCAAGGCCTTCACTGAATGGTCAATGAAATCAACCCAGTCTTGTGAAGACTCCTTTTTGGTCTCTCTGAACTTTATCCTGTATTGTTCAGTGGTTAAGCCATAACCATCCAGGAGTGCATTCTTAAGAACTTGGAAATGATTAGCATCATTTTCTTTCACAGTAAGGAGCCTATCCCTACCTTTTCCACTAAATGATAGCCATAGAATAGCAGCCCACTGCCTTTGAGGGACATCCTGTACAACACAGGCCCTCTCAAGTGCAGCAAACCACTTATTAATGTCATCCCCCTCCTTGTAAGGGGGAACTATCTTGTGCAGATTCCTGGAATCATGCTCTTTTGCAGGATGACTATGGGGAATACTGCTGCTGCCACCATGGGTTTCTAAACCCAGTTTCTGTCTCTCCTTCTCTACTTCTAAAGTCTGTCTATCCAAATCCAGCTGTTGCTTCTTGAGCTTCAGTCTGGTTTGTTCCACTCTCAATCTATTGAGCTCCCTTTCTAACAATCTGTCATCAGGGTGGGTGGGAGGGACATGCCTTGAAACAGAAGTATGGTGAGAATGGACAGAAGGAGACCTGTCCCTTACAGAAGCCACCCTAACAGCTTGGCTAACAGAAACATCACTACCAGTATGGTGAGAATAAATGCTTTTGCTATGATGTGGGACAACACTATTTGTATGGTGTGGCTCATCATCATTACCAACTATGCTAGACTGTCTAGTAATGGGCAGGCTAGGAAGTTTCTTTCCTGAATCTTTTCCTGGGGGAGTCCCTGGATCAGATTGAGAACCATTAGCTACTTTTTCAACAGATGGGGCACTTATGGCCTTATCCTGTACTCTAAGCATGTTAATTAACAGTTCTAAGGAAGGATTCTTCCCTACACTCAAACCTCTCTCTATGCAGAGACTCCTTGCTCCTTTCCAGCTAAGGTGATCATATGCAAGTTTGGACAGATCAACATTTTGGCCTGTGCCAGACATTTTTAGAGAGAGTTAAAGTGATAGTAAAAGATAAAAAGTTTGTCAGATCTTTTAGAAAGACAGAGAAAAAAACTTTTTAAACTTTTTAGAACTTTTTGAAAGTTTAGAAGTACTTTTCAGCACTTAGAAAAGAGTGAAAAGAGGAAATGCAAAACTTTTTGGCTATGTGTATATACACTGACCTTGTTTTGTATATTTTTCTCTTATGAAAAGTACAATGACAAGAGTGGTAAGTAGTCTCAAAGCACTTATCCCACCGCTGCACAACCAATGTAGGAGGCTGGACTGGCTTGTAGTGAGTACCAAGGGGTACTTGCACCTTGCACCAGGCCCAGTTATCCCTTATTAGTGTATAGGGTGTCTAGCAGCTTAGGCTGATAGATAATGGTAGCTTAGCAGAGCAGCTTAGGCTGAACTAGGAGACGTGTGAAGCTACTACAGTACCACTTAGTGTCATATGCACAATATCATAAGAAAACACAATACACAGTTATACTAAAAATAAAGGTACTTTATTTTTATGACAATATGCCAAAGTATCTTAGAGTGTACCCTCAGTGAGAGGATAGGAAATATACACAAGATATATATACACAATAGCAAAAATATGCAGTATAGTCTTAGAAAACAGTGCAAACAATGTATAGTTACAATAGGATGCAATGGGGAAACATAGGGATAGGGGCAACACAAACCATATACTCCAAAAGTGGAATGCGAACCACGAATGGACCCCAAACCTATGTGACCTTGTAGAGGGTCGCTGGGGCTATTAGAAAATAGTGAGAGTTAGAAAAATAACCCTCCCCAAGACCCTGAAAAGTGAGTGCAAAGTGCACTAAAGTTCCCCTAAGGACAAAGAAGTCGTGTTAGAGGAATAATGCAGGAAAGACACAAACCAACAATGCAACAACTGTGGATTTCCAATCTAGGGTACCTGTGGAACAAGGGGACCAAGTCCAAAAGTCACAAGCAAGTCGGAGATGGGCAAATGCCCAGGAAATGCCAGCTGCGGGTGCAAAGAAGCTTCTATTGGACAGAAGAAGCTGAGGTTTCTGCAGGAACGAAAAGGGCTAGAGACTTCCCCTTTGGTGGACGGATCCCTCTCGCCGTGGAGAGTCGTGCAGAAGTGTTTTCCCGCCGAAAGAACGCCAACAAGCCTTGCTAGCTGCAAATCGTGCGGTTAGCGTTTTTGGACGCTGCTGGGGCCCAGGAGGGACCAGGAGGTCTCAAATTGGACCAGCAGAGAGAGGGGACGTCGAGCAAGACAAGGAGCCCTCTCTGAAGCAGGTAGCACCCGGAGAAGTGCCAGAAACAGGCACTACGAGGATGCGTGAAATGGTGCTCACCCGAAGTCGCACAAAGGAGTCCCACGTCGCCGGAGACCAACTTAGAAAGTCGTGCAATGCAGGTTAGAGTGCCGTGGACCAAGGCTTGGCTGTGCACAAAGGATTTCCACCGGAAGTGCACAGGGGCCGGAGTAGCTGCAAAAGTCGTGGTTCCCAGCAATGCAGCCCAGCGAGGTGAGGCAAGGACTTACCTCCACCAAACTTGGACTGAAGAGTCACTGGACTGTGGGGGTCACTTGGACAGAGTCGCTGGATTCGAGGGACCTCGCTCGTCGTGCTGAGAGGAGACCCAAGGGACCGGTAATGCAGCTTTTTGGTGCCTGCGGTTGCAGGGGGAAGATTCCGTCGACCCACGGGAGATTTCTTCGGAGCTTCTGGTGCAGAGAGGAGGCAGACTACCCCCACAGCATGCACAAGCAGGAAAACAGTCGAGAAGGCGGCAGGATCAGCGTTACAGAGTTGCAGTAGTCGTCTTTGCTACTATGTTGCAGGTTTGCAGGCTTCCAGCGCGGTCAGCAGTCGATTCCTTGGCAGAAGGTGAAGAGAGAGATGCAGAGGAACTCGGATGAGCTCTTGCATTCGTTATCTAAAGTTTCCCCAGAGACAGAGACCCTAAATAGCCAGAAAAGAGGGTTTGGCTACCTAGGAGAGAGGATAGGCTACTAACACCTGAAGGAGCCTATCAGAAGGAGTCTCTGACGTCACCTGGTGGCACTGGCCACTCAGAGCAGTCCAGTGTGCCAGCAGCACCTCTGTTTCCAAGATGGCAGAGGTCTGGAGCACACTGGAGGAGCTCTGGACACCTCCCAGGGGAGGTGCAGGTCAGGGGAGTGGTCACTCCCCTTTCCTTTGTCCAGTTTCGCGCCAGAGCAGGGCTAAGGTTCCCCTGAACCAGTGTAGACTGGCTTATGCAGAATTGGGCACATCTGTGCCCAACAAAGCATTTCCAGAGGCTGGGGGAGGCTACTCCTCCCCTGCCTTCACACCATTTTCCAAAGGGAGAGGGTGTCACACCCTCTCTCAGAGGAAGTTCTTTGTTCTGCCATCCTGGGCCAGGCCTGGCTGGACCCCAGGAGGGCAGATGCCTGTCTGAGGGGTTGGCAGCAGCAGCAGCTGCAGTGAAACCCCAGGAAGGGCAGTTTGGCAGTACCAGGGTCTGTGCTACAGACCACTGGGATCATGGGATTGTGCCAACTATGCCAGGATGGCATAGAGGGGGCAATTCCATGATCATAGACATGTTACATGGCCATATTCGGAGTTACCATTGTGAAGCTACATATAGGTAGTGACCTATATGTAGTGCACGCGTGTAATGGTGTCCCCGCACTCACAAAGTTCAGGGAATTGGCTCTGAACAATGTGGGGGCACCTTGGCTAGTGCCAGGGTGCCCTCACACTAAGTAACTTTGCACCTAACCTTTACCAGGTAAAGGTTAGACATATAGGTGACTTATAAGTTACTTAAGTGCAGTGTAAAATGGCTGTGAAATAACGTGGACGTTATTTCACTCAGGCTGCAGTGGCCGGCCTGTGTAAGAATTGTCAGAGCTCCCTATGGGTGGCAAAAGAAATGCTGCAGCCCATAGGGATCTCCTGGAACCCCAATACCCTGGGTACCTCAGTACCATATACTAGGGAATTATAAGGGTGTTCCAGTAAGCCAATGTAAATTGGTAAAAAATGGTCACTAGCCTGTTAGTGACAATTTGGAAAGAAATGAGAGAGCATAACCACTGAGGTTCTGATTAGCAGAGCCTCAGTGAGACAGTTAGTCACTACACAGGTAACACATTCAGGCACACTTATGAGCACTGGGGCCCTGGGTTACCAGGGTCCCAGTGACACATACAACTAAAACAACATATATACAGTGAAAAATGGGGGTAACATGCCAGGCAAGATGGTACTTTCCTACAACTAGGAGCTCTGAAGAAATCTCCAGTGGGTCGACGGAATCTTCCCCCTGCAACCGCAGGCAACAAAAGACTGCATCACCGGTCCTCCGGGTCCCCTCTTAGCACGACGAGCGTGGTCCCTGGAACTCAGCAACTCTGTCCAAGTGACTCCCACAGTCCAGTGACTCTTCAGTCCAAGTTTGGTGGAGGTAAGTCCTTGCCTCCCCACGCTAGACTGCATTGCTGGGTACCGCGTGATTTGCAGCTGCTCCCGCTCCTGTGCACTCTTACAGGATTTCCTCCGTGCACAGCCAAGCCTGGGTCCCCGACACTCTAACCTGCAGTGCACAACTTCCTGAGTTGTCCTCTGGCGTCGTGGGACTCCCTTTTGTGTCTTCGGGTGAGCTCTGGTTCACTCCTCTTTGTAGTGCCTGTTCCGGTACTTCTGCGAGTGCTGCCTGCTTCTGTGTGGGCTCCTTGACTTGCTGGGCGCCCCGTCTGTCTCCTCATCCAAGTGGCGACATCCTGGTCCCTCCTGGGCCACAGCAGCATCCAAAAACCCTAACTGCGACCCTTGCAGCTAGCAAGGTTTGTTTGCGGTCTTTCTGCGTGGGAATACCTCTGCAAGCTTCTTCACAACGTGGGACATCCATCCTCCAAAGGGGAAGTTCCTAGTCCTCTTTGTTCTTGCAGAACACAAAGCTTCTTCCATCCGGTGGCAGCTTCCTTGCACCCTCAGCTGGCATTTCCTGGGCATCTGCCCACTCTCGACACTGTCGCGACTCTTGGACTTGGTCCCCTTGTCTAACAGGTACTCAGGTCTGGAAATCCACTGTTGTTGCATTGCTGGTGTTGGTCTTCCTTGCAGAATCCCCCTATCACGACTTCTGTGCTCTCTGGGGGTTGTAGGTGCACTTTACACCTACCTTACAGGGTCTTGGGGTGGGCTATTTTTCTAACCCTCACTGTTTTCTTATAGTCCCAGCGACCCTCTGTGAGAAGGTAGCCTCTTTCTAGCCTTGTTACCCCCACTTTTGGCCTGTTTGTGAGTGTATGTCAGGGTGTTTGTCACTGTTTTCACTGTCTCACTGGGATCCTGATAGCCAGGCCTCAGTGCTCATAGTGAAAACACCATGTTTTCAGTATGGTTGTTATGTGTCACTGGGATCCTGCTGGTCAGGACCCCAGTGCTCATAGGTTTGTGGCCTATATGTATGTGTCACTGGGACCCTGTCACACAGGGCCCCAGTGCTCATAGGTATGCATGTGTATGTTCCCTGTGTGGTGCCTAACTGTCTCACTGAGGCTCTGCTAACCAGAACCTCAGTGGTTATGCTCTCTCATTTCTTTCCAAATTGTCACTGACAGGCTAGTGACCATTTTTACCAATTTACATTGGCTTACTGGAACACCCTTATAATTCCCTAGTATATGGTACTGAGGTACCCAGGGTATTGGGGTTCCAGGAGATCCCTATGGGCTGCAGCATTTCTTTTGCCACCCATAGGGAGCTCTGACAATTCTTACACAGGCCTGCCACTGCAGCCTGAGTGAAATAACGTCCACGTTATTTCACAGCCATTTTACACTGCACTTAAGTAACTTATAAGTCACCTATATGTCTAACCTTTACCTGGTAAAGGTTAGGTGCAAAGTTACTTAGTGTGAGGGCACCCTGGCACTAGCCAAGGTGCCCCCACATTGTTCAGAGCCAATTCACTGAACTTTGTGAGTGCGGGGACACCATTACACGCGTGCACTACATATAGGTCACTACCTATATGTAGCTTCACCATGGTAACTCCGAATATGGCCATGTAACATGTCTATGATCATGGAATTGCCCCCTCTATGCCATCCTGGCATTGTTGGTACAATTCCATGATCCCAGTGGTCTGTAGCACAGACCCTGGTACTGCCAGACTGCCCTTCCTGGGGTTTCTCTGCAGCTGCTGCTGCTGCCAACCCCTCAGACAGGCAGCTGCCCTCCTGGGGTACAGCCAGGCCTGGCCCAGGATGGCAGAACAAAGAACTTCCTCTGAGAGAGGGTGTGACACCCTCTCCCTTTGGAAAATGGTGTGAAGGCAGGGGAGGAGTAGCCTCCCCCAGCCTCTGGAAATGCTTTGTGGGGCACAAATGTGCCCAATTCTGCATAAGCCAGTCTACACCGGTTCAGGGACCCCTTAGCCCCTGCTCTGGCGCGAAACTGGACAAAGGAAAGGGGAGTGACCACTCCCCTGCACCTCCCCTGGGAGGTGTCCAGAGCTCCTCCAGTGTGCTCCAGACCTCTGCCATCTTGGAAACAGAGGTGCTGCTGGCACACTGGACTGCTCTGAGTGGCCAGTGCCACCAGGTGACGTCAGAGACTCCTGCTGATAGGCTCCTTCAGGTGTTAGTAGCCTTTCCTCTCTCCTAGGTAGCCAAACCCTCTTTTCTGGCTATTTAGGGTCTCTGTCTCTGGGGAAACTTTAGATAACGAATGCATGAGCTCAGCCGAGTTCCTCTGCATCTCCCTCTTCACCTTCTGATAAGGAATCGACCGCTGACCGCGCTGGAAGCCTGCAAACCTGCAACATAGTAGCAAAGACGACTACTGCAACTCTGTAACGCTGATCCTGCCGCCTTCTCGACTGTTTTCCTGCTTGTGCATGCTGTGGGGGTAGTCTGCCTCCTCTCTGCACCAGAAGCTCCGAAGAAATCTCCCGTGGGTCGACGGAATCTTCCCCCTGCAACCGCAGGCACCAAAAAGCTGCATTACCGGTCCCTTGGGTCTCCTCTCAGCACGACGAGCGAGGTCCCTCGAATCCAGCGACACCGTCCAAGTGACCCCCACAGTCCAGTGACTCTTCAGCCCAAGTTTGGTGGAGGTAAGTCGTTGCCTCACCTCGCTGGGCTGCATTGCTGGGAACCGCAACTTTGCAAGCTACTCCGGCCCCTGTGCACTTCCGGCGGAAATCCTTCGTGCACAGCCAAGCCTGGGTCCACGGCACTCTAACCTGCATTGCACGACTTTCTAAGTTGGTCTCCGGCGACGTGGGACTCCTTTGTGCAACTTCGGCGAGCACCGTTTCACGCATCCTCGTAGTGCCTGTTTCTGGCACTTCTCCGGGTGCTACCTGCTTCAGTGAGGGCTCTTTGTCTTGCTCGACGTCCCCTCTCTCTGCAGGTCCAATTTGCGACCTTCTGGTCCCTCCTGGGCCCCAGCAGCGTCCAAAAACGCCAAACGCACGATTTGCGTGTAGCAAGGCTTGTTGGCGTCCATCCGGCGGGAAAACACTTCTGCACGACTCTCCAAGGCGTGGGGGATCCATCCTCCAAAGGGGAAGTCTCTAGCCCTTGTCGTTCCTGCAGTTTTCACAGTTCTTCAGCCTAGAAAGAGCTTCTTTGCACCAACCGCTGGCATTTATTGGGCATCTGCCCATCTCCGAGCTGCTTGTGACTTTTGGACTTGGTCCCCTTGTTCCACAGGTACCTTCAGACAGGAATCCATTGTTGTTGCATTACTGAGTTGTGTTTTCCTTGCATTCTCCCTCTAACACGACTATTTTGTCCTTAGGGGAACTTTAGTGCACTTTGCACTCACTTTTCAGGGTCTTGGGGAGGGTTATTTTTCTAACTCTCACTATTTTCTAATAGTCCCAGCGACCCTCTACAAGGTCACATAGGTTTGGGGTCCATTCGTGGTTCGCATTCCACTTCTGGAGTATATGGTTTGTGTTGCCCCTATCCCTATGTTTCCCCTTTGCATCCTATTGTAACTATACATTGTTTGCACTGTTTTCTAAGACTATACTGCATACTTTTGCTATGGTGTATATATATCTTGTGTATATTTCCTATCCTCTCACTGAGGGTACACTCTAAGATACTTTGGCATATTGTCATAAAAATAAAGTACCTTTATTTTTAGTATAACTGTGTATTGTGTTTTCTTATGATATTGTGCATATGACACTAAGTGGTACTGTAGTAGCTTCACACGTCTCCTAGTTCAGCCTAAGCTGCTCTGCTAAGCTACCATTATCTATCAGCCTAAGCTGCTAGACACCCTATACACTAATAAGGGATAACTGGGCCTGGTGCAAGGTGCAAGTACCCCTTGGTACTCACTACAAGCCAGCCCAGCCTCCTACATTGGTTGTGCAGTGGTGGGATAAGTGCTTTGAGACTACTTACCACTCTTGTCATTGTACTTTTCATAAGAGAAAAATATACAAAACAAGGTCAGTGTATATACACATAGCCAAAAAGTTTTGCATTTCCTCTTTTCACTCTTTTCTAAGTGCTGAAAAGTACTTCTAAACTTTCAAAAAGTTCTTAAAAGTTTAAAAAGTTTTTTCTGTCTTTCCAAAAAGTTCTGAAAACTTTTTTCTCTTTGTCTATCACTTTAACTCTCTCTAAAAATGTCTGGCACAGGCCAAAAAGTTGAACTGTCCAAACTTGCATATGATCACCTTAGCTGGAAAGGAGCAAGGAGTCTCTGCATAGAGAGAGGTTTGAGTGTAGGGAAGAATCCTTCTTTAGAACTGTTAATTAATATGCTTAGAGTACAGGATAAGGCCATAAGTGCCCAATCTGTAGAAAAAGTAGCTAATGGTTCTCAATCTGATCCAGGGACTCCCCCAGGAAAAGGTTCAGGAAAGAAACTTCTCAGCCTGCCCATTACTAGACAGTCTAGCATAGTTGGTACAGAGGTTGAATCACATCATACTGATGATGTGCTCTCACATTATACTGGTAGCCAAGCTGTTAGGGTGCCCTCTGTAAGGGACAGGTCTCCTTCTGTTCATTCCCATCATACCTCTGTATCTAGAAATGTCCCTCCCACCCACCCTGATGACAGATTGTTGGAAAGGGAGCTCAATAGATTGAGAGTGGAGCAAACCAGACTGAAGCTCAAGAAGCAACAGCTGGATTTGGATAGACAGTCTTTAGAAATAGAGAGGGAAAGACAGAAAATGGGTTTAGATACCCATGGTGGCAGCAGCAGTATTCCCCATAGTCATCCTGCAAAAGAGCATGATTCCAGGAATCTGCATAAGATAGTTCCCCCTTACAAGGAGGGGGATGACATTAACAAGTGGTTTGCTGCACTTGAGAGGGCCTGTGCTGTACAGGATGTCCCTCAAAAGCAGTGGGCTGCTATCCTATGGCTATCATTTACTGGAAAAGGTAGGGATAGGCTCCTTACTGTAAAAGAAAATGAGGCTAACAATTTCCAAGTTCTTAAGAATGCACTCCTGGATGGTTATGGCTTAACCACTGAACAGTACAGGATAAAGTTCAGAGATACCAAAAAGGAGTCTTCACAAGACTGGGTTGATTTCATTGACCATTCAGTGAAGGCCTTGGAGGGGTGGTTACATGGCAGTAAAGTTACTGATTATGAAAGCCTGTATAACACAATCCTGAGAGAGCATATACTTAATAATTGTGTGTCTGATTTGTTGCACCAGTACCTGGTAGACTCTGATCTGACCTCTCCCCAAGAATTGGGAAAGAAGGCAGACAAATGGGTCAGAACAAGGGTGAACAGAAAAGTTCATACAGGGGGTGACAAAGATGGCAATAAGAAGAAAGATGGTGAAAAATCTCAAGATAAGCATGGGGATAAGGGTAAAACCAAAGATCCCACTTCAAATCTTAAACACACTTCAGAGGGTGGGGATAAAACAAATTCTTCCTCTTCTTCCCAACCTGCACACATTAAAAAGCCTTGGTGCTTTGTGTGTAAAAACAGAGGCCATAGGCCAGGGGATAAGTCCTGTCCAGGTAAACCCCCTGAGCCTACCACCACTAATACATCAAGCTCTAGTGCCCCTAGCAGTAGTGGTACTAGTGGTGGGACTGCTGGCAACAGTCAAGCAAAGGGTGTAGTTGGGTTCACTTATGGGTCCATAGTGGAAACTGATGTAATCAGTCCCAAGACAGTTTCTGTCACACCTAGTGGCATTGGCCTTGCCACACTGGCTGCTTGTCCCCTTACAATGGATAAGTACAGGCAGACAGTTTCAATAAATGGTGTTGAGGCCTTGGCCTACAGGGACACAGGTGCCAGTTTCACTTTGGTGACTGAAAACCTAGTGCCTCCTGAACAACACATCATTGGACAACAGTATAAGATTATTGATGTCCATAACTCCACTAAGTTTCTTCCCTTAGCTATAATTCAGTTTAGTTGGGGTGGAGTTACTGGCCCTAAGCAGGTGGTGGTATCACCTAGCTTACCTGTAGACTGTCTCTTAGGTAATGACCTAGAGGCCTCAGGTTGGGCTGATGTAGAGTTTTATGCCCATGCAGCCATGCTGGGCATCCCTGAGGAATTGTTCCCTCTCATTTCAAGTGAAATGAAAAAGCAAAGGAGAGAAGGCCTGAAAACTCAGGATCCCTCTCCATCAACAGGTAAAAAGGGTATCACAGTATCCCCTAACCACCCTACCATTCAGGATACTATTCCTGTGGTGGGAGAAACCTCTCCTGGGGTGGCACCTGTTCTAAGGGAATCATCAGCTGGCAAAGCTGGACTCCCTGAGGTGGAAGTACCTCTCTGTGGGATAACTAACATTGGTGAGAAAAACAGCACCATTTTAGTTAACATGGAGCATCCCTCCAACCCTTCCAGAGAAACTTTAGTGCAGAAACCCTGCACTACCTCACAACACTTAGGACAGCATCCCTGCCCTAGTGTGGAGCTCATAGGACAGCATCCCTGCCCTGCTCCAACTCAAGAGAAACAGCATCCCTGTTCTCTCTTCCAGCCAGATGGACAAAGTTTTTGCCCAGCTATGGCTTTTCTGAGACAGCATCCCTGTCTGGCATTTCCATCACTACAAATAGGTTCAGTGGACAATTCCCACTGCTCTAAACTAAAACTTACTGATAGAAACTCTGAAAATACATCTTCACATTGTTGCTTAGCTAAAAAACTTCAAACAGGGTGGTTTACATCCCCACAGGGAAGTAACCATATAGTGGATGATAAAGGGAGTAACCAGTCTATTGCAGAGCTACTCTCTACTTATCACCACTTAGACAATAAAGTCTCAACTGGCCAAGGTTAGCCTTATTGTCCTTCGTTTGGGGGGGGGTTGTGTGAGAAGGTAGCCTCTTTCTAGCCTTGTTACCCCCACTTTTGGCCTGTTTGTGAGTGTATGTCAGGGTGTTTGTCACTGTTTTCACTGTCTCACTGGGATCCTGATAGCCAGGCCTCAGTGCTCATAGTGAAAACACCATGTTTTCAGTATGGTTGTTATGTGTCACTGGGATCCTGCTGGTCAGGACCCCAGTGCTCATAGGTTTGTGGCCTATATGTATGTGTCACTGGGACCCTGTCACACAGGGCCCCAGTGCTCATAGGTATGCATGTGTATGTTCCCTGTGTGGTGCCTAACTGTCTCACTGAGGCTCTGCTAACCAGAACCTCAGTGGTTATGCTCTCTCATTTCTTTCCAAATTGTCACTGACAGGCTAGTGACCATTTTTACCAATTTACATTGGCTTACTGGAACACCCTTATAATTCCCTAGTATATGGTACTGAGGTACCCAGGGTATTGGGGTTCCAGGAGATCCCTATGGGCTGCAGCATTTCTTTTGCCACCCATAGGGAGCTCTGACAATTCTTACACAGGCCTGCCACTGCAGCCTGAGTGAAATAACGTCCACGTTATTTCACAGCCATTTTACACTGCACTTAAGTAACTTATAAGTCACCTATATGTCTAACCTTTACCTGGTAAAGGTTAGGTGCAAAGTTACTTAGTGTGAGGGCACCCTGGCACTAGCCAAGGTGCCCCCACATTGTTCAGAGCCAATTCACTGAACTTTGTGAGTGCGGGGACACCATTACACGCGTGCACTACATATAGGTCACTACCTATATGTAGCTTCACCATGGTAACTCCGAATATGGCCATGTAACATGTCTATGATCATGGAATTGCCCCCTCTATGCCATCCTGGCATTGTTGGTACAATTCCATGATCCCAGTGGTCTGTAGCACAGACCCTGGTACTGCCAGACTGCCCTTCCTGGGGTTTCTCTGCAGCTGCTGCTGCTGCCAACCCCTCAGACAGGCAGCTGCCCTCCTGGGGTACAGCCAGGCCTGGCCCAGGATGGCAGAACAAAGAACTTCCTCTGAGAGAGGGTGTGACACCCTCTCCCTTTGGAAAATGGTGTGAAGGCAGGGGAGGAGTAGCCTCCCCCAGCCTCTGGAAATGCTTTGTGGGGCACAAATGTGCCCAATTCTGCATAAGCCAGTCTACACCGGTTCAGGGACCCCTTAGCCCCTGCTCTGGCGCGAAACTGGACAAAGGAAAGGGGAGTGACCACTCCCCTGCACCTCCCCTGGGAGGTGTCCAGAGCTCCTCCAGTGTGCTCCAGACCTCTGCCATCTTGGAAACAGAGGTGCTGCTGGCACACTGGACTGCTCTGAGTGGCCAGTGCCACCAGGTGACGTCAGAGACTCCTGCTGATAGGCTCCTTCAGGTGTTAGTAGCCTTTCCTCTCTCCTAGGTAGCCAAACCCTCTTTTCTGGCTATTTAGGGTCTCTGTCTCTGGGGAAACTTTAGATAACGAATGCATGAGCTCAGCCGAGTTCCTCTGCATCTCCCTCTTCACCTTCTGATAAGGAATCGACCGCTGACCGCGCTGGAAGCCTGCAAACCTGCAACATAGTAGCAAAGACGACTACTGCAACTCTGTAACGCTGATCCTGCCGCCTTCTCGACTGTTTTCCTGCTTGTGCATGCTGTGGGGGTAGTCTGCCTCCTCTCTGCACCAGAAGCTCCGAAGAAATCTCCCGTGGGTCGACGGAATCTTCCCCCTGCAACCGCAGGCACCAAAAAGCTGCATCTCCGGTCCCTTGGGTCTCCTCTCAGCACGACGAGCGAGGTCCCTCGAATCCAGCGACACCGTCCAAGTGACCCCCACAGTCCAGTGACTCTTCAGCCCAAGTTTGGTGGAGGTAAGTCGTTGCCTCACCTCGCTGGGCTGCATTGCTGGGAACCGCGACTTTGCAAGCTACTCCGGCCCCTGTGCACTTCCGGCGGAAATCCTTCGTGCACAGCCAAGCCTGGGTCCACGGCACTCTAACCTGCATTGCACGACTTTCTAAGTTGGTCTCCGGCGACGTGGGACTCCTTTGTGCAACTTCGGCGAGCACCGTTTCACGCATCCTCGTAGTGCCTGTTTCTGGCACTTCTCCGGGTGCTACCTGCTTCAGTGAGGGCTCTTTGTCTTGCTCGACGTCCCCTCTCTCTGCAGGTCCAATTTGCGACCTTCTGGTCCCTCCTGGGCCCCAGCAGCGTCCAAAAACGCCAAACGCACGATTTGCGTGTAGCAAGGCTTGTTGGCGTCCATCCGGCGGGAAAACACTTCTGCATGACTCTCCAAGGCGTGGGGGATCCATCCTCCAAAGGGGAAGTCTCTAGCCCTTGTCGTTCCTGCAGTATTCACAGTTCTTCAGCCTAGAAAGAGCTTCTTTGCACCAACCGCTGGCATTTCTTGGGCATCTGCCCATCTCCGAGCTGCTTGTGACTTTTGGACTTGGTCCCCTTGTTCCACAGGTACCTTCAGACAGGAATCCATCGTTGTTGCATTACTGAGTTGTGTTTTCCTTGCATTCTCCCTCTAACACGACTATTTTGTCCTTAGGGGAACTTTAGTGCACTTTGCACTCACTTTTCAGGGTCTTGGGGAGGGTTATTTTTCTAACTCTCACTATTTTCTAATAGTCCCAGCGACCCTCTACAAGGTCACATAGGTTTGGGGTCCATTCGTGGTTCGCATTCCACTTCTGGAGTATATGGTTTGTGTTGCCCCTATCCCTATGTTTCCCCTTTGCATCCTATTGTAACTATACATTGTTTGCACTGTTTTCTAAGACTATACTGCATACTTTTGCTATGGTGTATATATATCTTGTGTATATTTCCTATCCTCTCACTGAGGGTACACTCTAAGATACTTTGGCATATTGTCATAAAAATAAAGTACCTTTATTTTTAGTATAACTGTGTATTGTGTTTTCTTATGATATTGTGCATATGACACTAAGTGGTACTGTAGTAGCTTCACACGTCTCCTAGTTCAGCCTAAGCTGCTCTGCTAAGCTACCATTATCTATCAGCCTAAGCTGCTAGACACCCTATACACTAATAAGGGATAACTGGGCCTGGTGCAAGGTGCAAGTACCCCTTGGTACTCACTACAAGCCAGCCCAGCCTCCTACACCCTCTACAAGCTCACATAGGTTTGGGGTCCATTCGTGGTTCGCATTCTACTTTTGGAGTATATGGTTTGTGTTGCCCCTATACCTATGTGCTCCTATTGCAATCTACTGTAACTTTACACTGCTTGTATTACTTCCTTTTGCTATTACTGCATATTTTTGGTATTGTGTACATATATCTTGTGTATATTTGTCATCTTCATACTGAGGGTACTCACTGAGATACTTTTGGCATATTGTCATAAAAATAAAGTACCTTTATTTTTAGTATATCTGTGTATTGTGTTTTCTTATGATATTGTGCATATGACACCAGTGGTAGAGTAGGAGCTTTGCATGTCTCCTAGTTCAGCCTAAGCTGCTCTGCTATAGCTACCTTCTATCAGCCTAAGCTGCTAGAAACACCTCTTCTACACTAATAATGGATAACTGGACCTGGTACAGAGTGTAAGTAACCCTTGGTACCCACTACAAGCCAGGCCAGCCTCCTACATTGGTTGTGCAGCGGTGGGATAAGTACTTGCAACTACTTACCACTTTGTCATTTTGTACTTTTCATAAGAGAATAATATACAAAACAAGTTCAGTGTATGTACACCTAACTAAAAAGGTTTGCTTTTCTTCTCTTACACTTTCTGCTGAGTGCTGAAAAGTACTCCTAAACTTTCTAAAAGTTTCAAAAGTTTGAAAAAGTTCTTTTTTTCTGTTCTTTAAAAAGTCCTGAAACTTGTTCTCTCTTCTCACTGTCTCTATCATGTATCATGTATCATGTATCATGTGTCTTCTATCATGTCTGATGTAGGAACTTCTCTTAAAATGGTCAATAGAACTTATGACAATCTTAACTTTAAGAGCCTAAGGAGTCTCTGCATTGATAGAGGTTTAGTGGAAGGAAAGAACCCTTCTAGAGAATTTCTGTCTAACATGCTCATTGAGAATGATAAGGCCCAGGGTGGCACTTCATCAGAAAAGTTAGTAGATAGCTCACACTCAGACTCAGGGGAGCCCCTTGTGGAAGTGGTACAGGGTTCTCTTCCTAATCTGCCCCTTAGCAGACCACCTAGCAATGCTGGTAGTAATGGAAGCTCCCATCATAGTAGGGATGTTTTTGTTCCTAAAGGCCAGGTTGTTAAGAGTGCAATCTGTTAGAGGCACGTCTCCCTCTGTTGAATCCAATATTTCTTCTGTGTCCAAGCATTCCCAACCTACAGACCTTCAAGACAAATTGTTAGAAAGGGAATTCAATAAGTTGAGAGTGGAAGAGACCAGACTGAAGCTTAAACAGCAACACTTGGCTCTAGACAGGGAATCCCTAGATCTGGAGAAGGAGAGACAGAGGTTGGGGTTTGGACCCCATGGTGGCAGCAGCAGTATTCCTGATAGCAATCCTGTGAGAGAGCATGATTCCAGGAATCTGCACAAGATAGTTCCCCCTTACAAGGAGGGGGATGACATTAACAAGTGGTTTGCTGCACTTGAGAGGGCCTGTATGGTACAGGGGGTCCCTCAAAGGCAGTGGGCTGCTATCCTATGGCTTTCTTTCAATGGAAAGGGTAGGGACAGGTTCCTTACTGTTAGAGAAAGTGATGCCAATAATTTTGCAGTTTTGAAGGATGCACTCTTGGATGGATTTGGCTTAACCACTGAACAATACAGGATTAAGTTCAGAGAAACCAGAAAAGAGTCCTCACAAGACTAGGTAGACTTTGTTGACTATTCAGTGAAGGCCTTGGAGGGGTGGTTACATGACAGTAAAGTTTCTGACTATGAAAGCCTGTACAATCTAATCCTGAGAGAGCATATTCTAAAAAACTGTGTGTCTGATTTGTTCACCAATATCTAGTGGACTCAGATCTGACCTCTCCCCAAGAATTGGGAAAGAAGGCGGACAAATGGGTCAGAACAAGAGTGAACAGAAAAGTTCATACAGGGGGTGACAAGGATGGCAAGAAGAAGGATGGTAAGTCTTCAGACAAGGGTGGGGACAAATCTAAAAATGAGTCTTCATCAGGCCCACAAAAACACTCTGGTGGGGGTGGTGGGTCCAAATTCTCTTCTAATCAAGTAAAAAAACCTTGGTGCTATTTATGTAAAGTAAAAGGCCATTGGACAACTGATGCCAGTTGTCCAAAGAAAAGCATCAAACCTCCCACTACCACAACCCCTACTGCAACCTCTAGTGCCCCTAGTAATAGCAGTGGTGGTGGGAGCAAACCTACTAATAGCCAATCCAAGGGAGTAGCTGGGCTCGCTTTTGGTAATTTAGTTGGGGTTGGTCTTGTTAGGGAGACCACAGAGGCTGTGTTAGTCTCTGAAGGTGCCATTGATTTGGCCACCTTGGTTGCTTGTCCCCTTAATATGGATAAGTACAAGCAACTTCCCCTAATCAATGGTGTTGAGGTTCAGGCCTACAGGGACACAGGTGCCAGTGTTACCATGGTAATAAAGAAACTGGTACACCCTGAACAACACCTACTTGGTCACCAGTACCAAGTGACAGATGCTCATAACAACACTCTTAGCCACCCCATGGCTGTTGTGAATCTCAACTGGGGGGGTGTTACTGGTCCAAAGAAAGTTGTGGTTGTTTCAGATTTACCTGTAGACGGTCTACTAGGAAATGATTTAGAGACATCAGCTTGGGCAGAAGTGGAGTTGGAGGCTCATGCAGCAATGCTGGGCATTCCTGGGCATATTTTTGTTTTAACCAGGGCTCAGGCCAAAAAGCAAAAAGGACAGGGTGACTTGGATCTTGGAACAATGGACCAAGTGCTCCCTAAAGCTAGGGGTAGCAAGGTTAAATCCCTACCCACTATCCCTCCCTCTACAGATGATTCAACTTCTGAGGAAGAAGAATTTCCACCCTGTGCAGAACCTTCAACAGAGGAGCTGGCAGCAGACACTGCTGAGCTTTTGGGTGGAGGGGGGCCTGCCAGGGAGGAGCTGAGTGTGGCACAGCAATCCTGTCCCACATTAGAGGGTCTCAGACAGCAAGCTGTCAAATAGCAAAATGGGGATGTCAGTGACTCGCATAGGGGGTCATTACGACCTTGGCGGTCTTTTTCCAAGACCGCTGAGGGACCGCCGTGCGGAAGACCGCCTGTGCATGCGGTTTGCCGCTCAGCATATTATGACTGTTGGCTGCTTTCCGTCGTTATTCCGACGGAGAGACGCCAACAGCCATACTTGCGGGCGGCGGAGAAGTGGAGGTTGCTCAACCTCCACCGCCACGCCAACAGAACACCGCCCAGCTAATCATGTCCTGTGATTCGCCGTGGCGGTGTTCTGTTGGCGGTGTGGTGTCGGCGGAGCTGCCCCCATGGCTCCAAAACCTGGAGCAGCCAGGAGATTGGTCATTCCCCTGCAGTACAGAGAGTTCCTCCTAACTCTGGCACATGACATTCGTTTGGCTGGACATTTGGGTCAGATTAAAACATGGGAAAGGCTTGTCCCCCTTTTTCACTGGCCTAGGATGTCAGAGGACACAAAGGATTTTTGTAAGTCTTGCGTGACCTGCCAAGCCAGTGGCAAGACTGGTGGCACTCCAAAGGCTCCCCTCATTCCACTACCTGTGGTTGGTGTTCCCTTTGAAAGGGTAGGGGTTGACATAGTTGGCCCCCTTTACCCTCCAACTGATTCAGGCAATAGGTTTATCCTGGTGGTAGTGGACCATGCCACAAGATATCCTGAAGCTATTCCTCTAAGGACCACTACAGCACCTGCAGTGGCAAAAGCCCTCCTAGGAATCTTTTCCAGGGTGGGCTTCCCAAAAGAGGTTGTATCAGACAGGGGTAGCAACTTTATGTCTGCGTACTTGAAGGCCATGTGGAAGGAATGTGGTGTAACATACAAATTCACCACACCTTATCATCCACAAACAAATGGACTGGTAGAGAGGTTTAATAAAACTCTCAAAGGAATTATAATGGGACTCCCTGAAAAACTCAGGAGGAGATGGGATGCCCTGTTACCTTGCCTCCTTTTTGCTTACAGGGAGGTACCCCAGAAAGGAGTGGGCTTCAGCCCCTTTGAACTCCTATTTGGACACCCTGTAAGAGGTCCCCTAACACTTGTGAAAGAGGGTTGGGAACAACCTTTAAAAGCTCCCAAACAAGACATAGTGGACTATGTACCCAGCCTAAGATCCAGAATGGCTGAGTACATGAAAAAGGCCAGTTAAAACCTTCAGGCCAGTCAAGAGCTCCAAAAGCAATGGCATGGCCAGAAGGCTGTTCTGATTCAGTACCAACCAGGACAGAAGGTGTGGGTATTGGAGCCTGTGGCCCCAAGAGCACTCCAGGACAAATGGAGTGGACCCCATCTCATTGTTGAAAAGAAGGGCGAGGTCACCTACTTGGTTGACCTGGGCACTGCCAGGAGTCCCCTTAGGGTGCTCCATGTCAATCGCCTAAAACCCTACTATGACAGGGCTGATCTCACCCTGCTCATGGCAACAGATGAAGGACAGGAAGAAGAGAGTGACCAAACTTGGACTTAAGAGTCACTGGACTGTGGGAGTCACTTGGACAGAGTTGCTGGATTCAAGGGACCTCGCTCGTCGTGCTGAGAGGAGACCCAGGGTACCGGTGATGCAGTTCTTTGGTGCCTGCGGTAGCAGGGGGAAGATTCCGTCGACCCACAGGAGATTTCTTCTGAGCTTCTAGTGCAGAGAGGAGGCAGACTACCCCCACAGCATGCACCACCAGGAAAACAGTCGAGAAGGCGGCAGGATCAGCGTTACAGAGTTGCAGTAGTCGTCTTTGCTACTTTGTTGCAGTTTTGCAGGCTTCCAGCGCGGTCAGCAGTCGATTCCTTGGCAGAAGGTGAAGAGAGAGATGCAGAGGAACTCTGATGAGCTCTTGCATTCGTTATCTAAGGAATTCCCCAAAGCAGAGACCCTAAATAGCCAGAAAAGAGGGTTTGGCTACTTAGGAGAGAGGATAGGCTAGCAACACCTGAAGGAGCCTATCAGAAGGAGTCTCTGACGTCACCTGCTGGCACTGGCCACTCAGAGCAGTCCAGTGTGCCAGCAGCACCTCTGTTTCCAAGATGGCAGAGGTCTGGAGCACACTGGAGGAGCTCTGGGCCCCTCCCAGGGGAGGTGCAGGTCAGGGGAGTGGTCACTCCCCTTTCCTTTGTCCAGTTTCGCGCCAGAGCAGGGCTGAGGGGTTCCTGAACCGGTGTAGACTGGCTTATGCAGAAATGGGCACCATCTGTGCCCATGAAAGCATTTCCAGAGGCTGGGGGAGGCTACTCCTCCCCTGACTTCACAACTTTTTCCAAAGGGAGAGGGTGTAACACCCTCTCTCTGAGGAAGTCCTTTGTTCTGCCATCCTGGGCCAGGCCTGGCTGGACCCCAGGGGGGCAGAACCCTGTCTGAGAGGTTGGCAGCAGCAGCAGCTGCAATGAAACCCCTGAAAAGGCCATTTGGCAGTACCAGGGTCTGTGCTACAGACCACTGGGATCATGGGATTGTGCCAACTATGCCAGAATGGCATAGAGGGGGCAATTCCATGATCATAGACATGTTACCTGGCCATATTCGGAGTTACCATTGTGAAGCTACACATACGTAGTGACCTATGTGTAGTGCACGCGTGTAATGGTGTCCCCGCACTCACAAAGTCCGGGGAATTTGCCCTGAACAATGTGGGGGCACCTTGGCTAGTGCCAGGGTGCCCTCACACTAAGTAACTTTGCACCTAACCTTTACCAGGTAAAGGTTAGACATATAGGTGACTTATAAGTTACTTAAGTGCAGTGGTAAATGGCTGTGAAATAACGTGGACGTTATTTCACTCAGGCTGCAGTGGCAGGCCTGTGTAAGAATTGTCAGAGCTCCCTATGGGTGGCAAAAGAAATGCTGCAGCCCATAGGGATCTCCTGGAACCCCAATACACTGGGTACCTCAGTACCATATACTAGGGAATTATAAGGGCGTTCCAGTATGCCAATGTGAATTGGTGAAATTGGTCACTAGCCTGTTAGTGACAATTTGGAAAGAAATGAGAGAGCATAACCACTGAGGTTCTGGATAGCAGAGCCTCAGTGAGACAGTTAGTCATAACACAGGTAACACTTTCAGGCACACTTATGAGCACTGGGGCCCTGGCTGGCAGGGTACCAGAGACACATACAACTAAAACAACATATATACAGTGAAAAATGGGGGTAACATGCCAGGCAAGATGGTACTTTCCTACACAACTCCCCCCCCCCAAATGAAGGACAATAAGACTAGTCATTACCTGATGGGTCTTCATTGTCTAAGTGGAAATATCTGGAGAGTCCATCTGCATTGGAGTGGGTACTCCCAGGTCTATGTTCCACTGTATAGTCCATTCCCTGTAGGGATATGGACCACCTAAACAATTTAGGATTTTCACCTTTCATTTGTTTTAGCCAAAGTAGAGGTTTGTGGTCTGTCTGAACAATGAAGTGAGTGCCAAACAGGTATGGCCTCAACTTCTTCAGTGCCCAGACCACAGCAAAGGCCTCCCTCTCAATGGCAGACCAACAATTTTCTCTAGGGGTCAACCTCCTACTAATAAAAGCAACAGGTTGATCCTGGCCCTCAAAATTAAGTTGTGATAGGACTGCCCCTACTCCTAATTCAGATGCATCAGTTTGGACATAGAATATTTTAGAGTAACAAGGGCTTTTCAGGACAGGTGCAGAGCACATGGCCTGCTTCAGCTCCTCAAAAGCTTTCTGACAGTTTGCTGTCCATAATACCTTTTTAGGCATTTTCTTGGATGTGAGGTCATTAAGAGGGGCTGCAATGGAGCCATAGTTCTTAATGAACCTCCTGTAATACCCAGTGAGGCCTAGGAAGGCTCTCACCTGAGTCTGAGTAGTAGGGGGAACCCAATATATGATTGTTTGGATTTTCCCTTGAAGTGGTGCAATCTGTTCCCCACCAACTAGGTGTCCCAGATAAACCACCTTACCCTGCCCTATCTGGCACTTTAAAGCCTTGATAGTGAGGCCTGCCTTTTGCAGGGCCTCCAAAACTTTCCATAGGTGGACCAGGTGATCATCCCAGCTGGAGCTAAAGACAGCTATATCGTCCAAATATGCTGCACTAAAAGCTTCCAGCCCTTGCAGGACTGTGTTCACCAACCTCTGAAAAGTGGCAGGTGCATTTTTCAATCCAAAAGGCATTACTGTGAATTGGTAATGGCCTCCAATGGTTGAAAATGCAGTTTTTGCTTTTGCATCTTCTGATAATTTGATCTGCCAATACCCTGCAGTCAAATCAAAAGTGCTTAGATACTTGGCAGATGCCAGTGTATCTATGAGCTAATCTGCCCTGGGTATAGGGTGAGCATCAGTTTTGGTTACCTGGTTGAGACCTCTGTAGTCTACACAAAACCGCATTTCTTTCTTTCCATCTTTGGAATGAGGTTTTGGTACAAGTACCACAGGAGAAGCCCATGGACTTTCAGAGTGTTCAACCACTCCCAATTCTAACATTTTCTGCACCTCCTGCTTTATGCAGTCTCTGACATGGTCAGGCTGCCTATAGATCTTACTTGTGACAGGCAAGCTGTCTCCAGTATCTATAGTGTGCTCACACCAAGATGTGGTACCTGGCACAGTAGAGAAGAGTTCAGAAAACTGACCCAGGAGATTTATGCAGTGGTCTTTCTGCTCAGCAGTAAGACAATCTGCCAGTACAACACCTTCCACTAGAGCATCTTGTTCTATGGAAGAGAAGAGATCAGGTAGAGGATCACTGTCTTCTTCCTGTCCCTCATCAGTTGCCATGAGCAGGGTGAGATCAGCCCTGTCATAGTAGGGTTTCAGGCGATTGACATGGAGCACCCTAAGGGGACTCCTGGCAGTGCCTAAGTCAACTAAGTAGGTGACTTCACCCCTTTTCTCAACAATTGTGTGGGGTCCACTCCATTTATCTTGGAGTGCTCTTGGGGCCACAGGCTCCAAGACCCACACTTTCTGCCCTGGTTGGTACTGAACCAAAACAGCCTTCTGATCATGCCATTGCTTTTGGAGCTCTTGGCTGGCCTGAAGGGTTTTACAGGCCTTTTTCATGTACTCAGCCATCCTTGATCTGAGGCCAAGTACATAGTCCACTATGTCTTGCTTTGGAGCTTTTAAAGGTTGTTCCCAACCCTCCTTAACAAGTGTTAGGGGACCTCTCACAGGGTGACCAAAAAGAAGTTCAAAGGGGCTGAAGCCCACTCCTTTCTGGGGTACCTCCCTGTAAGCAAAAAGGAGGCATGGTAAAAGGATATCCCATCTCCTGCGGAGTTTTTCAGGGAGTCCCATAATCATGCCTTTGAGAGTTTTATTAAATCTCTCCACCAGTCCATTTGTTTGTGGATGATAGGGTGTGGTGAACTTGTATGTTACCCCACACTCCTTCCACATGGCCTTTAAGTAAGCAGACATGAAATTGCTTCCCCTGTCTGATACTACCTCTTTTGGGAAGCCCACCCTGGAAAAGATTCACAGGAGGGCCTTTGCCACTGCAGGAGCTGTAGTGGTCCTTGGAGGAATTGCTTCAGGATATCTGGTGGCATGGTCCACTACCACCAAGATAAACCTATTGCCTGAAGCAGTAGGAGGGTCAAGGGGGCCAACTATGTCAACCCCTACCCTTTCAAAGGGAACCCCAACCACAGGCAGTGGAATAAGGGGTGCCTTTGGTGTGCCACCTGTCTTGCCACTGGCTTGACAGGTTTCACAGGACTTACAAAAATCTTTTGTGTCCTCTGACATTCTAGGCCAATGAAACAGGGGAACAAGCCTGTCCCAAGCTTTCATTTGCCCCAAATGTCCAGCTAAGGGAATGTCGTGAGCAAGAGTTAGGAGGAACTTTCTGTACTCCTGAGGAATCACCAATCTCCTGGCAGCTCCAGGTTTTGGATCCCTTGCTTCAGTGTACAAGAGGTTGTCCTCCCAGTAAACTCTGTTAGAGTCACTGACATCCCCATTTGCTTGTTTGACAGCTTGCTGCCTTAGACCCTCTAGTGTGGGACAGGTCTGCTGTGCCACACTCAGCTCCTCCCTGGCAGGCCCCCCTTCACCGAAAAGCTCAGCAGTGTCTGCTTCCAGCTCCTCTGGTGTAGGTTCTGAACAGGGTGGAAATTCTTCTTCCTCAAAAGTAGAATCCACTGTAGAGGGAGGGATAGTAGGTAGTGCTTTACTTCTACTAGCCCTAGCTTTAGGGAGCACTTGGTCCATTCTTCCAGGATCCAAGTCACCCTGTCCTTTTTGCTTTTTGGCCTGAGCCCTGGTTAAAGCAAAAATATGCCCTGGAATGCCCAGCATTGCTGCATTAGCCTCTAACTCCACTTCTGCCCAAGCTGATGTCTCTAAATCATTCCCTAATAGACAGTCTACAGGTAAATCTGAGGCAACCACAACTTTCTTTGGGCCAATAACCCCCCCCCCCAGTTGAGATTTACAACAGCCATGGGGTGGATAAGGGTGTTGTTGTGAGCATCGGTTACTTGGTACTGGTGACCAAGTAGGTGTTGTTCAGGGTGGACCAGTTTCTCTATCACCATTGTGACACTGGCACCAGTGTCCCTGTAGGCCTGAACCTCAACACCATTTATTAGGGGTAGTTGCTTGTACTTATCCATGTTAAGTGGACAAGCAACCAAGGTGGCTAAATCAATAGCCCCCTCAGAGACTAACACAGTCTCTGTGGTCTCCCTAATCAGACCAACCCCAACTAAGTTACCAAAGGTGAGCCCAGCTACTCCCGTAGATTGCCTATTAGTAGGTTTGCTCCCACCACCACTGCTATTAGTAGGGACACTAGGTGTAGCAGTAGGGGTTGTAGTGGTAGGAGGCTTGGTGCTTTTCTTTGGACAACTGGGATCTGTTGTCCAATGGCCTTTTATTTTACATAAATAGCACCATGGTTTCTTTTCTTTGTTTTGATTGGAAGAGGTTTTGGATCCACCACCCCCACCAGAGTGTTTTTGTGGGCCTGATGAAGACTCATTTTTAGATTTGTCCCCACCCTTGTCAGAAGACTTACCATCCTTCTTCTTATTGCCATCTTTGTCACCCCCTGTATGAACTTTTCTGTTCACCCTTGTTCTGACCCATTTGTCTGCCTTCTTTCCCAATTCTTGGGGAGAAGTCAGATCAGAGTCCAGCAAGTACTGGTGCAACAAATCAGACACACAATTATTAAGAATATGCTCTCTCAGGATCAAGTTATACACGCTTTCATAATCAGTAACTTTACTGCCATGTAACCACCCCTCCAAGGCCTTCACTGAATGGTCAACAAAATCAACCCAGTCTTGTGAAGACTCCTTTTTGGTCTCTCTGAACTTCATCCTGTACTGTTCAGTGGTTAAGCCATAACCATCCAGGAGTGCATTCTTAACAACTGTAAAACTATTGGCATCACTTTCGTTCACAGTAAGGAGCCTATCCCTACCCTTTCCACTAAATGATAGCCATAGGATAGCAGCCCACTGCCTTTGAGGGACATCCTGTACAACACAGGCCCTCTCAAGTGCAGCAAACCACTTGTTAATGTCATCCCCCTCCTTATAAGGGGGAACTATCTTGTGCAGATTCCTGGAATCATGCTCTTTTGCAGGATGACTATGGGGAATACTGCTGCTGCCACCATGGGTTTCTAAACCCAATTTCTGTCTTTCCTTCTCTACTTCTAAAGACTGTCTATCCAAATCCAGCTGTTGCTTCTTGAGCTTCAGTCTGGTTTGTTCCACTCTCAATCTATTGAGCTCCCTTTCTAACAATCTGTCATCAGGGTGGGTGGGAGGGACATGCCTTGAAACAGAAGTATGATGAGAAAGGACAGAAGGAGACCCATCCCTTACAGAAGGCATCCTGTAGGAGGCTGGACTGGCTTGTAGTGAGTACCAAGGGGTACTTGCACCTTGCACCAGGCCCAGTTATCCCTTATTAGTGTATAGGGTGTCTAGCAGCATAGGCTGATAGATAATGGTAGCTTAGCAGAGCAGCTTAGGCTGAACTAGGAGACGAGTGAAGCTCCTACAATACCACTTAGTGTCATATGCACAATATCATAAGAAAACACAATACACAGTTATACTAAAAATAAAGGTACTTTATTTTTATGACAATATGCCAAAGTATCTCAGAGTGTACCCTCAGTGAGAGGATAGGAAATATACACAAGATATATGTACACAATACCAAAAATATGCAGTATAGTCTTAGAAAACAGTGCAAACAATGTATAGTTACAATAGGATGCAATGGGGACACATAGGGATAGGGGCAACACAAACCATATACTCCAAAAGTGGAATGCGAACCACGAATGGACCCCAAACCTATGTGACCTTGTAGAGGGTCGCTGGGACTATTAGAAAATAGTGAGGGTTAGAAAAATAGCCCACCCCAAGACCCTGAAAAGTGAGTGCAAAGTGCACTAAAGTTCCCCAAAGGACATAGAAGTCGTGATAGGGGAATTCTGCAGGAAAGACACAAACCAGCAATGCAACAACGATGGATTTCCAGTCAAGGGTACCTGTGGAACAAGGGGACCAAGTCCAAAAGTCACAAGCAAGTCGGAGATGGGCAGATGCCCTGGAAATGCCAGCTGTGGGTGCAAAGAAGCTTCTACTGGACAAGAGAAGCTTAGGTTTCTGCAGGAACGACAAGGGCTAGAGACTTCTCCTTTGGAGGACGGATCCCTCACGCCGTGGAGAGTCGTGCAGAAGTGTTTTCCCGCCGAAAGACCGCCAACAAGCCTTGCTAGCTGCAAATCGTGCGGTTAGTGTTTTTGGATGCTGCTGTGGCCCAGGAGGGACCAGGATGTCGCACATTGCGTCAGGAGACAAAGGGGACGTCGAGCAAGACAAGGAGCCCTCTCAGCAGCAGGTAGCACCCGGAGAAGTGCCAGAAACAGGCACTATGAGGATGCGTGAAACGGTGCTCACCCGAAGTTGCACAAAGGAGTCCCACGTCGCCGGAGACCAACTTAGAAAGTCGTGCAATGCAGGTTAGAGTGCCGTGGACCCAGGCTTGGCTGTGCACAAAGGATTTCCGCCGGAAGTGCACAGGGGCCGGAGTAGCTGCAAAAGTCACGGTTCCCAGCAATGCAGTCTGGCGTAGGGAGGCAAGGACTTACCTCCACCAAACTTGGACTGAAGAGTCACTGGACTGTGGGGGTCACTTGGACACAGTTGCTGGATTCGAGGGACCTCGCTCGTCGTGCTGAGAGGAGACCCAAGGGACCGGTGATGCAGTTCTTTGGTGCCTGCGGTTGCAGGGGGACGATTCCGTCGACCCACGGGAGATTTCTTCGGAGCTTCTAGTGCAGAGAGGAGGCAGACTACCCCCACAGCATGCACATACAACTAAAACAACACATATACAGTGAAAAATGGGGGTAACATGCCAGGCAAGATGGTACTTTCCTACACATCCTAACAGCTTGGTTAACAGAAACATCACTTCTACTGTGGTGAGAAGAAACACTCTTGCTATGATGTGATACAACACTATCAGTATGGTGTGAATCTACATCAGTACCAACTATGCTAGGCTGTCTAGTAATGGGCAGGCTAGGAAGTTTCTTTCCTGAATCTTTTTCTAGGGGTGTCCCTGGATCAGATTGTGAACCATTAGCTACTTTTTCAACAGAGTGGGCCCCTTTGGCCATATCCTGTTCTATAAGCATGTTAACCAACAATTCTCTGGGGGGATTCTTCCCTACACTCAAACCTCTCTCTATGCAGAGACTCCTTGCTCCTTTCCAGCTAAGGTGATCATATGCAAGTTTGGACAGATCAACAGTTTGGCCTGTGCCAGACATTTTAGACAGTGTTTAAGTGACAGAAAAAGAGAGAAAAAGTTTTTCAGAACTTTTACAAAGACAGAAAAAAAACTTTTTAAACTTTTTAAGAACTTTTAGAAAGTTTAGAGGTACTTTTCAGCACTTAGAAAAAGAGTGAAAAGAGGAAATGCAAAACTTTTTGGTTAGGTGTACATACACTGAACTTGTTTTGTATATTTTTCTCTTATGAAGAGTACAATGACAAAAGTGGTAAGTAGTTACAAAGCACTTATCCCACCGCTGCACAACCAATGTAGGAGGCTGGACTGGCTTGTAGTGAGTACCAAGGGGTACTTACACCTTGCACCAGGCCCAGGTATCCCTTATTAGTGTATAGGGTGTCTAGCACCTTATGCTGATAGATAATGGTAGCTTAGCAGAGCAGCTTAGGCTGAACTAGGAGACGAGTGAAGCTCCTACAGTACCACTAGTGTCACTTGCAGAATATCATAAGAAACACAATACACAGATATACTAAAAATAAAGGTACTTTATTTTTATGACAATATGCCAAAGTATCTCAGTGAGTACCCTCAGTATGAGGATAGCAAATATACACAAGATATATGTACACAATACCAAAAATATGCAGTATAGTCTTAGAAAACAGTGCAAACAATGTATAGTTACAATAGGATGCAATGGGGACACATAGGGATAGGGGCAACACAAACCATATACTCCAAAAGTGGAATGCGAACCACGAATGGACCCCAAACCTATGTGACCTTGTAGAGGGTCGCTGGGACTATTAGAAAATAGTAAGGTTTAGAAAAATAGCCCACCCCAAGACCCTGAAAAGTGAGTGCAAAGTGCACTAAAGTTCCCCAAAGGACAAAGAAGTCGTGATAGGGGAATTCTGCAGGAAAGATGTGAGAAAGTAGCCTCCTTCTAGCCTTGTTACCCCCACTTTTGGCCTGTTTGTGAGTGTATGTCAGGGTGTTTTCACTGTCTCACTGGGATCCTGCTAGCCAGGGCCCAGTGCTCATAGTGAAAACCCTATGTTTTCAGTATGTTTGTTATGTGTCACTGGGACCCTGCTAGTCAGGACCCCAGTGCTCATATGTTTGTGACCTATAAGTATGTTTTCCCTGTGTGATGCCTAACTGTCTCACTGAGGCTCTGCTAATCAGAACCTCAGTGGTTATGCTCTCTCATTTCTTTCCAAATTGTCACTAACAGGCTAGTGACCATTTTTACCAATTTACATTGGCTTACTGGAACACCCTTATAATTCCCTAGTATATGGTACTGAGGTACCCAGGGTATTGGGGTTCCAGGAGATCCCTATGGGCTGCAGCATTTCTTTTGCCACCCATAGGGAGCTCTGACAATTCTTACACAGGCCTGCCACTGCAGCCTGAGTGAAATAACGTCCACGTTATTTCACAGCCATTTTACACTGCACTTAAGTAACTTATAAGTCACCTATATGTCTAACCTTTACCTGGTAAAGGTTAGGTGCAAAGTTACTTAGTGTGAGGGCACCCTGGCACTAGCCAAGGTGCCCCCACATTGTTCAGAGCCAATTCCCTGAACTTTGTGAGTGCGGGGACACCATTACACGCGTGCACTACATATAGGTCACTACCTATATGTAGCTCCACAATGGTAACTCCGAATATGGCCATGTAACATGTCTATGATCATGGAATTGCCCCCTCTATGCCATCCTGGCATAGTTGGCACAATCCCATGATCCCAGTGGTCTGTAGCACAGACCCTGGTACTGCCAAACTGCCCTTCCTGGGGTTTCACTGCAGCTGCTGCTGCTGCCAACCCCTCAGACAGGCAGCTGCCCTCCTGGGGTCCAGCCAGGCCTGGCCCAGGATGGCAGAACAAAGAACTTCCTCTGAGAGAGGGTGTGACACCCTCTCCCTTTGGAAAATGGTGTGAAGGCAGGGGAGGAGTAGCCTCCCCCAGCCTCTGGAAATGCTTTGTTGGGCACAGAGGTGCCCAATTCTGCATAAGCCAGTCTACACCGGTTCAGGGACCCCTTAGCCCCTGCTCTGGCGCGAAACTGGACAAAGGAAAGGGGAGTGACCACTCCCCTGACCTGCACCTCCCCTGGGAGGTGTCCAGAGATCCTCCAGTGTGCTCCAGACCTCTGCCATCTTGGAAACAGAGGTGCTGCTGGCACACTGGACTGCTCTGAGTGGCCAGTGCCACCAGGTGACGTCAGAGACTCCTGCTGATAGGCTCCTTCAGGTGTTAGTAGCCTATCCTCTCTCCTAGGTAGCCAAACCCTCTTTTCTGGCTATTTAGGGTCTCTGTCTCTGGGGAAACTTTAGATAACGAATGCAAGAGCTCATCCGAGTTCCTCTGCATCTCTCTCTTCACCTTCTGATAAGGAAACGACTGCTGACCGCACTGGAAGCCTGCAAACCTGCAACATAGTAGCAAAGACGACTACTGCAACTCTGTAACGCTGATCCTGCCGCCTTCTCGACTGTTTTCCTGCTTGTGCATGCTGTGGGGGTAGCCTGCCTCCTCTCTGCACCAGAAGCTCCGAAGAAATCTCCCGTGGGTCGACGGAATCTTCCCCCTGCAACCGCAGGCACCAAAAAGCTGCATTACCGGTCCCTTGGGTCTCCTCTCAGCACGACGAGCGAGGTCCCTCGAATCGAGCGACTCTGTCCAAGTGACCCCCACAGTCCAGTGACTCTTCAGTCCAAGTTTGGTGGAGGTAAGTCCTTGCCTCACCTCGCTGGGCTGCATTGCTGGGAACCGCGACTTTGCAGCTACTCCGGCCCCTGTGCACTTCCGGCGGAAATCCTTTGTGCACAGCCAAGCCTGGGTCCACGGCACTCTAACCTGCATTGCACGACTTTCTAAGTTGGTCTCCGGCGACGTGGGACTCCTTTGTGCAACTTCGGCGAGCACCGTTTCACGCATCCTCGTAGTGCCTGTTTCTGGCACTTCTCCGGGTGCTACCTGCTTCAGTGAGGGCTCTTTGTCTTGCTCGACGTCCCCTCTCTCTTCGGGTCCAATTTGCGACCTCCTGGTCCCTCCTGGGCCCCAGCAGCGTCCAAAAACGCCAAACGCACGATTTGCGACTAGCAAGGCTTGTTGGCGTCCTTTTGGCGGGAAAACACTTCTGCACGACTCTCCAAGGCAAGAGGGATCCGTCCACCTAAGTGGAAGTCTCTAGCCCTTTTCGTTCCTGCAGAAACCTCAGCTTCTTCTGTCCAGTAGAAGCTTCTTTGCACCCGCAGCTGGCATTTCCTGGGCATCTGCCCATCTCCGACTTGCTTGTGACTTTTGGACTTGGTCCCCTTGTTCCACAGGTACCCTAGATTGGAAATCCACAGTTGTTGCATTGCTGGTTTGTGTCTTTCCTGCATTATTCCTCTAACACGACTATTTTGTCCTTAGGGGAACTTTAGTGCACTTTGCACTCACTTTTCAGGGTCTTGGGGAGGGTTATTTTTCTAACTCTCACTATTTTCTAATAGTCCCAGCGACCCTCTACAAGGTCACATAGGTTTGGGGTCCATTCGTGGTTCGCATTCCACTTTTGGAGTATATGGTTTGTGTTGCCCCATCCCTATGTTTCCCCATTGCATCCTATTGTAACTATACATTGTTTGCACTGTTTTCTAAGACTATACTGCATATTTTTGCTATTGTGTATATATATCTTGTGTATATTTCCTATCCTCTCACTGAGGGTACACTCTAAGATACTTTGGCATATTGTCATAAAAATAAAGTACCTTTATTTTTAGTATAACTGTGTATTGTGTTTTCTTATGATATTGTGCATATGACACTAAGTGGTACTGTGGTAGCTTCACACGTCTCTTAGTTCAGCCTAAGCTGCTCTGCTAAGCTACCATTATCTATCAGCCTAAGCTGCTAGACACCCTATACACTAATAAGGGATAACTGGGCCTGGTGCAAGGTGCAAGTACCCCTTGGTACTCACTACAAGCCAGTCCAGCCTCCTACAGCCAAGCTGTTAGGGTGTCCTCTGTAAGGGACAGGTCTCCTTCTGTCCATTCTCATCATACTTCTGTTTCAAGACATGTCCCTCCCACCCACCCTGATGACAGATTGTTAGAAAGGGAGCTCAATGGATTGAGAGTGGAACAAACCAGACTGAAGCTCAAGAAGCAACAGCTGGATTTGGATAGACAGACTTTAGAAGTAGAGAAGGAGAGACAGAAACTGGGTTTAGAAACCCATGGTGGCAGCAGCAGTATTCCCCATAGTCATCCTGCAAAAGAGCATGATTCCAGGAATCTGCATAAGATAGTTCCCCCTTATAAGGAGGGGGATGACATTAACAAGTGGTTTGCTGCACTTGAGAGGGCCTGTGTTGTACAGGATGTCCCTCAAAGGCAGTGGGCTGCTATCCTATGGCTATCATTTAGTGGAAAAGGTAGGGATAGGCTCCTTACTGTGAAAGAAAGTGATACCAATAATTTTACAGTTCTTAAGAATGCACTCCTGGATGGTTATGGCTTAACCACTGAACAATACAGGATAAAGTTCAGAGAGACCAAAATGGAGTCTTCACAAGACTGGGTTGATTTCATTGACCATTCAGTGAAGGCCTTGGAGGGGTGGTTACATGGCAGTAAAGTTACTGATTATGACAGCCTGTATAACCTGATCCTGAGAGAGCATATTCTTAATAATTGTGTGTCTGATTTGTTGCACCAGTACCTGGTAGACTCTGATCTGACCTCTCCCCAAGAATTGGGAAAGAAGGCAGACAAATGGGTCAGAACAAGGGTGAACAGAAAAGTTCATACAGGGGGTGACAAAGATGGCAATAAGAAGAAAGATGGTGAAAAATCTCAAGATAAGCATGGGGATAAGGGTAAAACCAAAGATCCCACTTCAAATCTTAAACACTCTTCAGAGGGTGGGGATAAAACAAATTCTTCCTCTTCTTCTCAACCCACACACATTAAAAAGCTTTGGTGCTTTGTGTGTAAAAACAGAGGCCATAGGCCAGGGGATAAGTCCTGTCCAGGTAAACCCCCTGAGCCTACCACCACTAATACATCAAGCTCTAGTGCCCCTAGCAGTAGTGGTACTAGTGGTGGGACTGCTGGCAACAGTCAAGCAAAGGGTGTAGTTGGGTTCACTTATGGGTCCATCATAGAAACTGGGATAGTCAGTCCCAAGACAGTTTCTGTCACACCTAGTGGCATTGGCCTTGCCACACTGGCTGCTTGTCCCCTTACAATGGATAAGTACAGGCAGACAGATTCAATAAATGGTGTTGAGGCCTTGGCCTACAGGGACACAGGTGCCAGTATCACTTTGGTGACTGAAAACCTAGTGGCTCCTGAACAACACATCATTGGACAACAGTATAAAATTATTGATGTCCATAACTCCACTAAGTTTCTTCCCTTAGCTATAATTCAGTTTAGTTGGGGTGGAGTTACTGGCCCTAAGCAGGTGGTGGTATCACCTAGCTTACCTGTAGACTGTCTCTTAGGTAATGACCTAGAGGCCTCAGGTTGGGCTGATGTAGAGTTTTATGCCCATGCAGCCATGCTGGGCATCCCAGAGGAATTGTTCCCTCTCATTTCTACTGAAATGAAAAAGCAAAGGAGAGAAGGCCTGAAAACTCAGGATCCCTCTCCATCAACAGGTAAAAAGGGTATCACAGTATCCCCTAACCACCCTACCATTCAGGATACCATTCCTGTGGTGGGAGAAACCTCTCCTGGGGTGGCACCTGTTCCAAGGGAAGCATTAGCTGGCAAAGCTGTACTCCCTGAGGTAGAAGTACCTCTCTGTGGGATAACTAACATTGGTGAGAAAAAGAGCACCATTTTAGTTAACATGGAGCATCCCTCCAACCCTCCCAGAGAAACTTTAGTGCAGAAACTCTGCACTGCCTCACAACACTTAGGACAGCATCCCTGCCCTAGTGTGGAGCTGATAGGACAGCATCCCTGCCCTGCTCCAACCCAAGAGAAACAGCATCCCTGTTCTCTCTTCCAGCCATATGGACAAAGTTTTTGCCCAGCTATGGCTTTACTGAGACAGCATCCCTGTCTGGCATTTTCATCACTACAAATAGGTTCAGTGGACAATTCCCACTGCTCCAAACTAAAACTTACTGATAGAAACTCTGAAAATACATCTTCACATTGTTGCTTAGCTAAAAAACTTCAAACAGGGTGGTTTATATCCCCACAGGGAAGTAACCATATAGTGGATGATAAAGGGAGTAACCAGTCTATTGCAGAGCTACTCTCTACTTATCACCACTTAGACAATAAAGTCTCAACTGGCCAAGGTTAGCCTTATTGTCCTTCGTTTGGGGGGGGTTGTGTGAGAAACTAGCCTCTTTCTAGCCTTGTTACCCCCACTTTTGGCCTGTTTGTGAGTGTATGTCAGGGTGTTTTCACTGTCTCACTGGGATCCTGCTAGCCAGGGCCCAGTGCTCATAGTGAAAACCCTATGTTTTCAGTATGTTTGTTATGTGTCACTGGGACCCTGCTTGTCAGGACCCCAGTGCTCATATGTTTGTGACCTATAAGTATGTGTTCCCTGTGTGATGCCTAACTAACTCACTGAGGCTCTGCTAATCAGAACCTCAGTGGTTATGCTCTCTCATTTCTTTCAAAATGGCATTAACAGGCTAGTGACCAATTTTACCAATTCACATTGGCTTACTGAAACACCCTTATAATTCCCTAGTATATGGTACTGAGGTACCCAGGGTATTGGGGTTCCAGGAGATCCCTATGGGCTGCAGCATTTCTTTTGCCACCCATAGGGAGCTCTGACAATTCTTACACAGGCCTGCCACTGCAGCCTGAGTGAAATAACGTCCACGTTATTTCACAGCCATTTTACACTGCACTTAAGTAACTTATAAGTCACCTATATGTCTAACCTTTACCTGGTAAAGGCTAGGTGCAAAGTTACTTAGTGTGAGGGCACCCTGGCACTAGCCAAGGTGCCCCCACATTGTTCAGGGCCAATTCCCCGGACTTTGTGAGTGCGGGGACACCATTACACGCGTGCACTACATATAGGTCACTACCTATATGTAGCTTCACAATGGTAACTCCGAATATGGCCATGTAACATGTCTATGATCATGCAATTGCCCACTCTATGCCATCCTGGCATAGTTGGCACAATCCCATGATCCCAGTGGTCTGTAGCACAGACCCTGGTACTGCCAAACTGCCCTTCCTGGGGTTTCACTGCAGCTGCTGCTGCTGCCAACCCCTCAGACAGGCATCTGCCCTCCTGGGGTCCAGCCAGGCCTGGCCCAGGATGGCAGAACAAAGGACTTCCTCTGAGAGAGGGTGTTACACCCTCTCCCTTTGGAAAATGGTGTGAAGGCAGGGGAGGAGTAGCCTCCCCCAGCCTCTGGAAATGCTTTCTTGGGCACAGATGTGCCCAATTCTGCATAAGCCAGTCTACACCGGTTCAGGGGACCCCTTAGCCCTGCTCTGGCGCGAAACTGGACAAAGGAAAGGGGAGTGACCACTCCCCTGACCTGCACCTCCCCTGGGAGGTGTCTAGAGCTCCTCAAGTGTGCTCCAGACCTCTGCCATCTTGGAAACAGAGGTGCTGCTGGCACACTGGACTGCTCTGAGTGGCCAGTGCCACCAGGTGACATCAGAGACTCCTTGTGATAGGCTCCTTTAGGTGTTGCTAGCCTATCCTCTCTCCTAGGTAGCCAAACCCTCTTTTCTGGCTATTTAGGGTCTCTGTCTCTGGGGAAACTTTAGATAATGAATGCAAGAGCTCAGCCGAGTTGCTCTGCATCTCTCTCTTCACCTTCTGCCAAGGAATCGACTGCTGACCGCGCTGGAAGCCTGCAAACCTGCAACATAGTAGCAAAGACGACTACTGTAACTCTGTAACGCTGATCCTGCCGCCTTCTCGACTGTTTTCCTGGTGGTGCATGCTGTGGGGGTAGTCTGCCTCCTCTCTGCACTAGAAGCTCCGAAGAAATCTCCTGTGGGTCGACGGAATCTTCCCCCTGCAACCGCAGGCACCAAAAAGCTGCATTACCGGTCCCTTGGGTCTCCTCTCAGCACGACGAGCGAGGTCCCTCGAATCCAGCAACTCTGTCCAAGTGGCCCCCACAGTCCAGTGACTCTTCAGTCCAAGTTTGGTGGAGGTAAGTCCTTGCCTCACCTCGCTAGACTGCATTGCTGGGAACCGCGACTTTTGCAGCTACTCCGGCCCCTGTGCACTTCCGGCGGAAATCCTTTGTGCACAGCCAAGCCTGGGTCCACGGCACTCTAACCTGCATTGCACGACTTTCTAAGTTGGTCTCCGGCGACGTGGGACTCCTTTGTGTAACTTCGGGTGAGCACCGTTTCACGCATCCTCGTAGTGCCTGTTTCTGGCACTTCTCCGGGTGCTACCTGCTGCTAAGAGGGCTCTTTGTCTTGCTCGACGTCCCCTCTACCTCCTGGTCCAATTTGCGACCTCCTGGTCCCTCCTGGCCCACAGCAGCATCCAAAAACGCTTACTGCACGATTTGCAGCTAGCAAGGCTTGTTGGCGTTCTTTCGGCGGGAAAACACTTCTGCACAACTCTCCACGGCGAGAGGGATCTGTCCGTCAAAGGGGAAGTCTCTAGCCCTTTTCGTTCCTGCAGAAACCTCAGCTTCTTCTGTCCAGTAGAAGCTTCTTTGCACCCACAGCTGGCATTTCCTGGGCACATGCCCATCTCCGACTTGCTTGTGACTTTTGGACTTGGTCCCCTTGTTCCACAGGTACCCTAGATTGGAAATCCATCGTTGTTGCATTGTTGGTTTGTGTCTTTCCTGCATTATTCCTCTAACACGACTTCTTTGTCCTTAGGGGAACTTTAGTGCACTTTGCACTCACTTTTCAGGGTCTTGGGGAGGGTTATTTTTCTAACTCTCACTATTTTCTAATAGTCCCAGCGACCCTCTACAAGGTCACATAGGTTTGGGGTCCATTCGTGGTTCGCATTCCACTTTTGGAGTATATGGTTTGTGTTGCCCCTATCCCTATGTGTCCCCATTGCATCCTATTGTAACTATACATTGTTTGCACTGTTTTCTAAGACTATACTGCATATTTTTGCTATTGTGTATATATATCTTGTGTATATTTCCTATCCTCTCACTGAGGGTACACTCTGAGATACTTTGGCATATTGTCATAAAAATAAAGTACCTTTATTTTTAGTATAACTGTGTATTGTGTTTTCCTATGATATTGTGCATATGACACTAGGTGGTACTGTAGTAGCTTCACACGTCTCCTAGTTCAGCCTAAGCTGCTCTGCTAAGCTACCATTATCTATCAGCCTAAGCTGCTAGACACCCTATACACTAATAAGGGATAACTGGGCCTGGTGCAAGGTGCAAGTACCCCTTGGTACTCACTACAAGCCAGTCCAGCCTCCTACAAAAGACACAAACCAGCAATGCAACAACAATGGATTTCCAGTCGAGGGTACCTGTGGAACAAGGGGACCAAGTCCAAAATTCACAAGCAAGTCGGAGATGGGCAGATGCCCAGGAAATGCCAGCTGTGGGTGCAAAGAAGCTGCTACTGGACAGTAGAAGCTGAGGATTCTGCAGGAACGACAAGGGCTAGAGACTTCCCCTTTGGAGGATGGATCCCTCACGCTGTGGAGAGTCGTGCAGAAGTGTTTTCCCGCCGAAAGACCGCCAACAAGCCTTGCTAGCTGCAAATCGTGCGGTTAGGGTTTTTGGATGCTGCTGTGGCCCAGGAGGGACCAGGATGTTGCCAATTGCGTCTGGGGACAGAGGGGGCGTCGAGCAAGACAAGGAGCCCTCTCAGAAGCAGGCAGCACCCGCAGAAGTGCTGGAATAGGCACTACGAAGAAGAGTGAAACGGTGCTCACCCGAAGTTGCACAAAGGAGTCCCACGCCGCCGGAGGACAACTTAGAAAGTCGTGCAATGCAGGTTAGAGTGCCGTGGACCCAGGTTGGCTGTGCACAAAGGATTTTGGCAGGAAGTGCACAGAGGCCGGAGTAGCTGCAAAAGTCGCGGTTCCCAGCAATGCGGTCTGGCGTGGGGAGGCAAGGACTTACCTCCACCAAACTTGGACTGAAGAGTCACTGGACTGTGGGAGTCACTTGGACAGAGTTGCTGGATTCAAGGGACCTCGCTCGTCGTGCTGAGAGGAGACCCAGGGTACCGGTAATGCAGTTCTTTGGTGCCTGCGGTTGCAGGGGGACGATTCCATCGACCCACGGGAGATTTCTTCGGAGCTTCTAGTGCAGAGAGGAGGCAGACTACCCCCACAGCATGCACCACTAGGAAAACAGTCGAGAAGGCGGCAGGATCAGCGTTACAGAGTTGCAGTAGTCGTCTTCGCTACTTTGTTGCAGTTTTGCAGGCTTCCAGCGCGGTCAGCAGTCGATTCCTTGGCAGAAGGTGAAGAGAGAGATGCAGAGGAACTCGAGGGTTTGGCTACTTAGGAGAGAGGATAGGCTAGCAACACCTGAAGGAGCCTATCAGAAGGAGTCTCTGACGTCATCTGCTGGCTCTGGCCACTCAGAGTTTTCCAGTATGCCAGCAGCACCTCTGTTTCCAAGATGGCAGAGGTCTGGAGCACACTGGAGGAGCTCTGGACACCTCCCAGGGGAGGTGCAGGTCAGGGGAGTGGTCACTCCCCTTTCCTTTGTCCAGTTTCGCGCCAGAGCAGGGCTGAGGGGTCCCTGAACCGGTGTAGACTGGCTTATGCAGAAATGGGCACCATCTGTGCCCATGAAAGCATTTCCAGAGGCTGGGGGAGGCTACTCCTCCCCTGCCTTAACACCTTTTTCCAAAGGGAGAGGGTGTAACACCCTCTCTCTGAGGAAGTCCTTTGTTTTGCCATCCTGGGCCAGGCCTGGCTGGACCCCAGGGGGGCAGAACCCTGTCTGAGGGGTTGGCAGCAGCAGCAGCTGCAGTGAAACCCCTGAAAAGGCCGTTTGGCAGTACCAGGGTCTGTGCTACAGACCACTGGGATCATGGGATTGTGCCAACTATCCCAGGATGGCATAGAGGGGGCAATTCCATGATCATAGACATGTTACCTGGCCATATTCGGAGTTACCATTGTGAAGCTACACATAGGTAGTGACCTATGTGTAGTGCACGCGTGTAATGGTGTCCCCGCACTCACAAAGTCCGGGGAATTTGCCCTGAACAATGTGGGGGCACCTTGGCTAGTGCCAGGGTGCCCTCACACTAAGTAACTTTGCACCTAACCTTTACCAGGTAAAGGTTAGACATATAGGTGACTTATAAGTTACTTAAGTGCAGTGGTAAATGGCTGTGAAATAACGTGGACGTTATTTCACTCAGGCTGCAGTGGCAGGCCTGTGTAAGAATTGTCAGAGCTCCCTATGGGTGGCAAAAGAAATGCTGCAGCCCATAGGGATCTCCTGGAACCCCAAAACCCTGGGTACCTCAGTACCATATACTAGGGAATTATAAGGGTGTTCCAGTATGCCAATGTGAATTGGTGAAATTGGTCACTATCCTGTTAATGACAATTTAGAAAGAAATGATAGAGCATAACCACTGAGGTTCTGGATAGCAGAGCCTCAGTGAGACAGTTAGTCATAACACAGGTAACACTTTCAGGCACATTTATGAGCACTGGGGCCCTGGCTGGCAGGGGCCCTGGCTGGCAGGGTCCCAGTGACACATACAACTAAAACAACATATATACAGTGAAAAATGGGGGTAACATGCCAGGCAAGATGGTACTTTCCTACAGATAGCAAATATAGAGAAGATATATGTACACAATACCAAAAATATGCAGTATAGTCTTAGAAAACAGTGCAAACAATGTATAGTTACAATAGGATGCAATGGGGACACATAGGGATAGGGGCAACACAAACCATATACTGTGGAATGCGAACCACAAATGGATCCCAAACCTATGTGACCTTGTAGAGGGTCGCTGGGACTGTAAGAAAACAGTTAGGGTTAGAAAAATAGCCCACCCCAAGACCCTGAAAAGTGAGTGCAAAGTGCACTAAAGTTCCCCCAAGGACATAGAAGTCGTGATAGGGGAATTCTGCAGGAAAGACACAAACCAGCAATGGAACAACAATGGATTTCCAAAAGAGGGTACCTGTGGAACAAGGGGACCAAGTCCAAAAGTCACAAGCAAGTCGGAGATGGGCAGATGCTCAGGAAATGCCAGCTGTGGGTGCAAAGAAGCTTCTACTGGACAGTAGAAGCTGAGGATTCTGCAGGAACGACAAGGGCTAGAGACTTCCCCTTTGGAGGATGGATGCCCCACGCCGGGGAGAGTCGTGCAGAAGTGTTTTCCTGAAGAAAGACCGCCAACAAGCCTTGCTAGCTGCAAATCGTGCGGTTAGGGTTTTTGGATGCTGCTGTGGCCCAGGAGGGACCAGGATGTCGCCAATTGCGTCTGGGGACAAAGGGGGCGTCGAGCAAGACAAGGAACCCTCTCAGAAGCAGGCAGCACCTGCAGAAGTGCCGGAACAGGCACTACGAAGAGGAGTGAAACGGTGCTCACCCGAAGTTGCACGAAGGAGTCCCACCCCGCTGGAGGACAACTTAGAAAGTCGTGCAATGCAGGTTAGAGTGCCGTGGACCCAGGTTTGGCTGTGCACAAAGGATTTCCGCCGGAAGTGCAAAGAGGCCGGAGTAGCTGCAAAAGACGCGTTTCCCAGCAATGCAGTCTGGCGTGGGGAGGCAAGGACTTACCTCCACCAAACTTGGTCTGAAGAGTCACTGGATTGTGGGAGTCACTTGAACAGAGTTGCTGGAATCAAGGGACCTCGCTCGTCATGCTGGGAGGAGACCCAGAGTACCGGTAATGCAGTTCTTTGGTGCCTGCGGTTGCAAGGGGAAGATTCCGTCGACCCACGGGAGATTTCTTCGGAGCTTCTAGTGCAGAGAGGAGGCAGACTACCCCCACAGCATGCACCACCAGGAAAACAGTCGAGAAGGCGGCAGGATCAGCGTTACAGGGTTGCAGTAGTCGTCTTTGCTACTTTGTTGCAGTTTTGCAGGCTTCCAGCGCGGTCAGCAGTCGATTCCATGGCAGAAGGTGAAGAGAGAGATGCAGAGGAACTCTGATGAGCTCTTGCATTCGTTATCTAAGGAATTCCCCAAAGCAGAGACCCTAAATAGCTAGAAAAGAGGGTTTGGCTACTTAGGAGAGAGGATAGGCTAGCAACACCTGAAGGAGCCTATCAGAAGGAGTCTCTGACGTCACCTGCTGGCACTGGCCACTCAGAGCAGTCCAGTGTGCCAGCAGCACCTCTGTTTCCAAGATGGCAGAGGTCTGGAGCACACTGGAGGAGCTCTGGGCACCTCCCAGGGGAGTTGCAGGTCAGGGGAGTGGTCACTCCCCTTTCCTTTGTCCAGTTTCGTGCCAGAGCAGGGCTGAGGGGTCCCTGAACCGGTGTAGACTGGCTTATGCAGAAATGGGCACCATCTGTGCCCAGGAAAGCATTTCCAGAGGCTGGGGGAGGCTACTCCTCCCCTGCCTTCACATCTTTTTCCAAACGGAGAGGGTGTAACACCCTCTCTCTGAGGAAGTCCTTTGTTCTGCCTTCCTGGGCCAAGCCTGGCTGGACCCCAGGAGGGCAGAAACCTGTCTGAGGGGTTGGCAGCAGCTGCAGTGAAACCCCTGAAAAGGCAGTTTGGCAGTACCCGGGTCTGAGCTACAGACCCGTGGGATCATGGGATTGTGCCAACAATGCCAGGATGGCATAGAGGGGGCAATTCCATGATCTTAGACATGTTACCTGGCCATATTCGGAGTTACCATTGTGAAGCTACACATAGGTAGTGACCTATGTGTAGTGCACACGTGTAATGGTGTCCCCGCACTCACATAGTCCGGGGGATTTTCCCTGAACGATGTGGGAGCACTCTGGCTAGTGCCAGGGTGCCCACTCACTAAGTAACTTAGCACCCAACCTTTACTAAGTAAAGGTTAGACATATAGGTGACTTATAAGTTACTTAAGTGCAGTGAAAATGGCTGTGAAATAATGTATGCATTATTTCACTCAGGCTGCAGTGGCAGGCCTGTGTAAGAATTGTCAGAGCTCCCTATGGGTGGCAAAAGAAATGCTGCAGCCCATAGGGATCTCCTGGAACCCCAATACCCTGGGTACCTCAGTACCATATACTAGGGAATTATAAGGGTGTTCCAGTATGCCAATGTGAATTGGTGAAATTGGTCACTAGCCTGTTAGTGACAATTTGGAAACAAAATGAGAGAGCATAACCACTGAGGTTCTGGATATCAGAGCCTCAGTGAGACAGTTAGTCATAACACAGGTAACACAGGCAGGCACACTTATGAGCACTGGGGCCCTGGCTGGCAGGGTCCCAGTGACACATACAACTAAAACAACAGATATACAGTGAAAAAATGGGGGTAACATGCCAGGCAAGATGGTACTTTCCTACACCCCCCCCCCGAAACGAAGGACAATAAGACTAGTCATTACCAGATGGGTCTTCATTGTCTAAGTGGAAATATCTGGAGAGTCCATCTGCATTGGAGTGGGTACTCCCAGGTCTATGTTCCACTGAATAGTCCATTCCCTGTAGGGATATGGACCACCTCAACAATTTAGGATTTTCACCTTTCATTTGTTTTAGCCAAAGTAGAGGTTTGTGGTCTGTTTGAACAATGAAGTGAGTGCCAAACAGGTATGGCCTCAACTTCTTCAGTGCCCAGACCACAGCAAAGGCCTCCCTCTCAATGGCAGACCAACGCTTTTCTCTAGGGGTCAACCTCCTGCTGATAAAAGCAACAGGTTGATCCTGGCCCTCAGAATTAAGTTGTGATAGGACTGCCCCTACTCCTAATTCAGATGCATCAGTTTGGACATAGAACTTTTTAGAGTAACAAGGGCTTTTCAGGACAGATGCAGAGCACATGACCTGCTTCAGCTCCTCAAAAGCTTTCTGACAGTTTGCTGTCCATAATACCTTTTTAGGCATTTTCTTGGATGTGAGGTTATTAAGAGGGGCTACAATGGAGCCATAGTTCTTTATGAACCTCCTGTAATACCCAGTGAGGCCTAGAAAGGCTCTCACCTGAGTCTGAGTAGTAGGGGGAACCCAATCTAAAATAGTTTGGATTTTCCCCTGAAGTGGTGCAATCTGTTCTCCACCCTCCAGGTGTCCCAGATAAACCACCTTTCCCTGCCCTATCTGGCACTTTGAAGCCTTGATAGTGAGGCCTGCCTTTTGCAGGGCCTCTAAAACTTTCCATAGGTGGACCAGGTGATCATCCCAGCTGGAGCTAAAGACAGCTATATCGTCCAGATATGCTGCACTAAAAGCTTGCAGCCCTTGCAGGACTATATTCACCAACCTTTGAAAAGTGGCAGGTGCATTTTTCAATCCAAAAGGCATTACTGTCAATTGGTAATGGCTTCCAATGGTTGAAAATGCAGTTTTAGCTTTTGCATCTTCTGATAACTTGATCTGCCAATACCCTGCAGTCAAATCAAAATTGCTTAGATACTTGGCAGATGCCAGTGTATCTATGAGCTCATCTGCCCTGGGTATAGGGTGAGCATCAGTTTTGGTTACCTGGTTGAGACCTCTGTAGTCTACACAAAACCGCATTTCCTTCTTTCCATCTTTGGAATGAGGTTTTGGTACAAGTACCACAGGAGAGGCCCATGGACTTTCAGAGTGCTCAACCACTCCCAGTTCTAACATTTTCTGCACCTCTTGCTTTATGCAGTCTCTGACATGGTCAGGCTGCCTATAGATCTTACTTTTGACAGGCAAGCTGTCTCCAGTATCTATAGTGTGCTCACACCAAGAAGTGGTACCTGGCACAGTAGAGAAGAGTTCAGAAAACTGACCCAGGAGATTTATGCAGTGGTCTTTCTGCTCAGCAGTAAGACAATCTGCCAGTACAACACCTTCCACTAGAGCATCTTGTTCTGTGGAAGAGAAGAGATCAGGAAGAGGATCACTGTCTTCTTCTTGTTCCTTATCAGTCGCCATGAGCAGGGTGAGATCAGCCCTGTCATAGTAGGGTTTCAGGCGATTGACATGGAGCACCCTAAGGGGACTCCTGGCAGTGCCTAAGTCAACTAAGTAGGTGACTTCACCCTTCTTTTCAACAATTGTGTGGGGTCCACTCCATTTATCTTGGAGTGCTCTTGGGGCCACAGGCTCCAAGACCCACACTTTCTGCCCTGGTTGGTACTGAACCAAAACAGCCTTCTGGTCATGCCATTGCTTCTGGAGCTCTTGGCTGGCTTGAAGGTTTTTACTGGCCTTTTTCATGTACTCAGCCATCCTTGATCCGAGGCCAAGTACATAGTCCACTATGTCTTGCTTTGGAGCTTTTAAAGGTTGTTCCCAACCCTCCTTAACAAGTGTTAGAGGACCTCTCACAGGGTGACCAAATAGGAGTTCAAAGGGGCTGAAGCCCACTCCTTTCTGGGGTACCTCCCTGTAAGCAAAAAGGAGGCATGGCGAAAGGATATCCCATCTCCTGCGGAGTTTTTCAGGGAGTCCCATAATCATGCCTTTGAGAGTTTTGTTAAATCTCTCTACCAGTCCATTTGTTTGTGGATGATAGGGTGTAGTGAACTTGTATGTCACACCACACTCCTTCCACATGGCCTTTAAGTAAGCAGACATGAAATTGCTTCCCCTGTCTGATACCACCTCTTTTGGGAAGCCCACCCTGGAAAAGATTCCCAGGAGGGCCTTTGCCACTGCAGGAGCTGTAGTGGTCCTTAGAGGAATTGCTTCAGGATATCTGGTGGCATGGTCCACTACCACCAAGATAAACCTATTGCCTGAAGCAGTAGGAGTGTCAAGGGGGCCAACTATGTCAACCCCTACCGTTTCAAAGGGAACCCCAACCACAGGCAGTGGAATAAGCGGTGCCTTTTGAGTGCCACCTGTTTTGCCACTGGCTTGACAGGTTTCACAGGACTTACAAAATTCCTTTATTTTTAGTATATCTGTGTATTGTGTTTTTTTATGATATTGTGCATATGACACCAGTGGTATAGTAGGAGCTTTACACGTCTCCTAGTTCAGCCTAAGCTGCTCTGCTAAGCTACCTTTTCTATCAGCCTAAGCTGCTAGACACCTCTTCTACACTAATAAGGGATACCTGGACCTGGTGCAGAGTGTAAGTACCCCTTGGTACCCACTACAAACCAGGCCAGCCTCCTACATATAGAAATTAAATAATCAATCACTGACAACAGACTCTTTTATAATTCTACAAATATGTGGGTGTTTCTTCTTTTCTGACTAGTCGGGCTTCTATCATCAACCTTTTGGCATCTGGCATTTGAATGTCCCACAAAATTGAAATGTTATCATCTTCTGTAATTTGCTGATGGCTATGTAGGCTTGGTATTGACTAAAGCTGTTCTCTTATTCACTGAATTTGAATAGATGTTCCCCTGTGTGTGTTCGCCAATGGTTTTAGAGGTGAGATAACAGACTACAGCTCTTCACACATTCAGTGCACTTGTATGTTTTTTCCCTTGTGTGTGTTTGATAATGCCTTTGGAGGTGTGCTAAGCGACTGTAACTCTTCACACATTTGCTGCACTTGATTGTTTTTACCCAATGTGTGTTTGCTGATGGCTTTGGAGAGCTGATAATCGACTAAAACTCTTACAAATTTAGTGCGCACGAATGGCTTTTCCCGTGTTTATTCACTGATATTTCCTTAATGTTTAAGATTCACTAAAATTACTTCCACATTCACTGCAATGGTTTGTTTTTTTCCCTGTGTGTGTACGCTGATGGCTTTGGAGAGTTGACTACAGCTCTTCACACATTCACTGCACTTGAATGGTCTTTCCCCAGTGTGTGTTCATTGATGCTGTTTTAGGACTGATAACTGACTAAAGCTCTTTACACACTCGGTGCACTTGAATGTTTTTTCTCATCTGTGTTTGCTGACGTATCCTGGGATTAGGGGAATCACTAAAACTACTTCCACATTCATTGAAATGGTATAGTTTTTCCCCTGTGTGTGTGTGTGATCGCTGATGTTTTTGGAGATCTGAAAAAATAACTGCAGCTCTTCACACATTCATTGCAATAGTGTGTTTTTTACACCTGTGTGTGATTGCTGATGTATTTCGAAGTATGATAAACGACTGAAGCTCTTCACACATTCATTGCAATGGTAGAGTTTTTCGCCTATGTGTGTTTGCTGATGTGTTTGAAGACCCAGTAATCAATTGAAACTCTTCACACATTCATTGCGATGGTATGGTTTCTCCTCAAGTGTGTTCGGTGATGTCTTTGGAGGTTTGATAACAGACTAAAGCTCTTTCCACACTCACTGAAATGGTATGGTTTTTCCTCTGTGTGTGTTCGCTGATGTATTTGTAGGGTTAATAAGTGACTAAAGCTCTTCTCACATTCAGCGCAATGGTATGGTTTCTTCCCCTCTGTGTGTTCGCTGATGTATTCGTAGGTGTGATAACCGACTGAAGCTCTTCACACATTCACTGCAACGGTATGGTTTTTCCCCAGTGTGTGTTTGCTGATGACTTTGCAGGTTTGATAATCGACTGAAAATTTTCACACATTCACTGCATTTGAATAGCTTTTCTCCTGTGCGTGTTTGCTGATGCGTTTGGAGGTGTGATAACACACTGAAACTCTTTCCACACTCACTGCAGTGATATGGTTTTTCCTCGGTGTGTGTTCGCTGATGCTGTTGCAGGGTTGATAAGTGGCTAAAGCTCTTCACACATTCACTGCAATGGTATGGTTTCTCCCCTGTGTGTGTTCGCTGATGTATTCGTAGTTGTGATAACTGATTGAAGCTCTTCACACATTCACTGCAATGGTATGGTTTCTCTCATATGTGTGTTTGCTGATGTATTTGTAGGTGTGATAACCGTCTGAAGCTCTTCACACATTCACTGCAATGGTATGGTGTCTCCCCTGTGTGTGTTTTCTGATGTATTTGTAGGTGTGATAACCGATTGAAGCTCTTCGCACATTCACTGCAATGGTATGGTTTGTCCCCTGTGTGTGTTTGCTGATGTTGCTTTACTAGTGATGACAAACTACAACTCTCACTGCATGTGTATGATTCTTCTTTCTTAGTTAATGCCTCTGGGTCGGGTCTATATTTTTCTACATCCCATGACTGTGTATCCTGATGGGCCATGGTTGTAAAGCACTTGCAATATCCTCACAATTCCTGTATTTGTTGGTATTTAGGACATTTGATTTCCCATTTAAAAGTAAAGTACAATGGTCACTAAATACTTGCCACACTCACAATATGAACAAGGCTTCCCTATGAGAGATTATGGGGGTCATTCTGACCCTGGCGGTAGACTACCGCCAGGGCCAACGACCGCGGATGCACCGCCAACAGGCTGGCGGTGCATCCATGGGCATTCTGACCGCGGCGGTACAGCCGCGGTCAGAAACGGAAAACCGGCGGTGTCCCGCCGCCCTGAGGAATCCTCCATGCGCCGCCATGGGGATTCCGACCCCCTTACCGCCAGCCAGAACCTGGCTGGCGGTAACGGGTGTCGTGGGGCCCCTGGGGGCCCCTGCAGTGCCCATGCCAATGGCATGGCCACTGCAGGGGCCCCCTAACAGGGCCCCACTAAGATTTTCAGTGTCTGCATAGCAGACATTGAAAATCGCGACGGGTGCAACTGCACCCGTCGCACCCTTCCCACTCCGCCGGCTCCATTCGGAGCCGGCATCCTCGTGGGAAGGGGTTTCCCGCTGGGCGGGCGGGTTGCCTTCTGGCGGTCACCCGCCCAGCGGGAAACTCAGAATAACTGCGGCGGTCTTTTGACCGCGCAGCGGTATTCTGGTGGTTCCCGCTAGGCGGGCGGCTCCCGCCGCCCGCCAAGCTCGGAATCACCCCCTATGTCTTTAGATTGGATAACAGTTTTCAACGCTTTGTGGGTAAGGATTAATACTTCTCCTCTTGCTCGGTGCAAATTAGGAAAGTCCATTGTATTGTAGACAGCAGAACGACCTCTTTCCTTTACCCTTCAGTTGTTTTCTCTGGTTGGTGTATTGTAACCAGGGTGAGTTTACAATACACCTAGAGCCCTGAATTATGGTCGGATATAAGTTTAGGAATCAGAGCACGGTGGAAGTCAAATCATACAGATCCCACGATCAAAGCTGGTGTTAGTCGCCTGTTTATTCAGGAGGTGGTTTGTGAGTGTTGTTGCCTTAATTTTCTAGAGGTAATTTCTCAGTCTTGAGGTGTGAAAGTGCACAACGGAGACTATTACATTCACTGAATTGTCCTTCAGACCTTCTTCCAGCATCTATCAGTCTATGTTCAGGGTCCTCAGTCTCTGAATATTTCTAACTATTTTGTGTTGATTTACTGAACCATTGTTGTTATTCATAAACATCTCATGCATTCAAGGCTTGTTTTCTGTTGGATGTAAAGAGATTTAAAATGAGGACATGTAAGTGTAACAGAATGTGAATACACAATATAACTGGCTATAAACACCTCTTCATTTAAACATAAACAGGTTGGGGAAACAGAAGGAGCAGGATGTACTGCTGTTTCTTCAGTTTCAGGAAGTGAATTAAAAAGTTAACTCCTCTGGAAATATGTAACAAAGGGGACTGCACTGTACTGCAGTGTATAACAAAGTTAACTCCTCTAGAAGTATATCACAAAGGTTGCTGCATTCAAATACTTCAATGCTTTTCTGTTCACATTGGATCAGCTCAGGTGCCAACTCCTGTCTTTACCTTGTCTATACCGGCCATAAGGGATGAGAAAACTACTCAGGAAACTAAACTTGACATCCTTAGGGACAGAATAGATATGAATAAATAGGTGCTGGCCGGAATGCACTCTTTGCTGAATGAGATGCAGTCCCACATCAAGGCTCTCCAGATGGAGGTATCACAACTATGCGCCAGGGCAGAGCATGCCGAAGGACAATCTTGCCTGAACAATATAAGAGTGGTGGGCCTTCCGAAAGGTAGGGGAGGCCCCAATAAGAAACTTTTACTCGAGGACTGGCTATTTCATACAGTCCTTGGTGTTAAACGTACCATATCTTCTCTCTGGAACAAATCCACAGGGACTTGTTACACCCCAGAGAGGTCCTCCCCAGTGAGGGGTGACGTGTCTCTTTAACTACTGGGACCATAGCCACATACTGCAGGTTGTTGGTTCCAAGGATCCCTGACGAATCTTCAAGACCTCAATGAACCTGTATCCAGACTACAGTACTCATTCTTGCTGGTCAAACAGAAGCCCAAGCAACTCAGCCAAATATTCTCTTATGTACACAGCCAAATTGCGCTGGTGGACTCTCAAGCCACACTATTTTTCACAACATTGACAGATGCCTGAGGCGGGCTGGAGACAAAGGGGGTGTCGCCATTGCCCCACAATGTTCAATGGAATACAGACTGGTAACCTTCCAGATCACAACGGCACAGGCGCAGGCTACCCAGGAGCAAGACCTTTAGCAAGCAGGTGGAGCAAGAAAGTGCCATGGTTGTAGCAGAGGTTGAATTGTGCCACATTCAAACAATGGCCTTCCGTAGGTCCCCTTCCACCACCCCGACCCAAAGATGATCTATAATTTGGACCTAATTTCGGCTGAATTGCGTACAGGGCTGGTAATTAATACCAATTATGTCTGACTAAGTTACATGACACCACAAATTGTGTCCTGTTTTGGAGTGGAGGGGCCTCAAGAGTGCATTTTTAGAAAGGCCATATTCCTCCTGGTCTCGGCTGGGGCGTAGGGAGATGAAAAATGGGCACCACCATTAAATTACGGATTGTGCATCTCTTCCTTTGACAACCCAAAAGACTGTAATCCCCTGGATCCAGATGGAACATATTCCTCTTGTCTGATTTCCTTTTTAGTTTTCCTTTGGCCACGTTTGAGACACAACCAGAGACTGGGAGTAAAGATAATTGTTTTATGTTTTTGTTTGTGGACATGTTCCGTTACTCTATACACGCAGGCTGGGGAATGACTGAGTTCACAGCCTGTAGAATTATGAGCCTAGAGGAGGGCAGAAGATCAACCTGAGCACTGACATGCTGATGCGTCACACTACATTTACGCCCGCATAATACATAGTGACTTGGAATTTCTGGGCAATGGCCAAGCACGGATGCAGTTACTTAATTTCTTCGTACTTTTGAAGCAGAAAACAAATCTGACTGATACGGAACTCCTTAAACTGCAAAGACAGTGAGGGGCCAACTAGTGGCAAACTCATATTTGTCTTATCAATCAATCAGTCACCTCAGATTTGCAGGGGTATCCAGGAACTGGGTTCTTGCTGGGATCAGCCAAAGAGCCAGGTCTTGAGTCCTTTTCTGAATTCAGGGAGAGAGAATGATGTTCGGAGGTGTAGGGGGAGGTTGTTCCAGGACCTGGCAACAAGGTAGAAGGAGCATCCTCTACTGTTGCTTCATAGGATGCGGGGAACATAGCGAGGGAGGCGGAGCGCAGGTGTCTAGATGGTTGCTCAAAGTTCGGGTGGTGGTTGATGTATGCTGGTCCTTGATCACAAAGGGCATTGTAGGCATGTGTCAACATCTTGAACTGGCATCATTTCTGGATGTGGAGCCACTGAAGGTTCCTGAAGTGAGGGGTGAATTGGGTCTGTTTGGGTAGGTTGAGAGCGAGTCTGGGGGCTGAGTTCAGTATCATCTGGAGTCTCTTCAGGAGTTGGGAGGTGAGTTCTGCGTAGAGGGCACTGCTGTAGGCCATTCGGCTGGTGACTAGGGCTTGAGTGACAGCTTTCCTGGTGTTGACAGTGACATTCTGAAGATCTTTTGGGGCATGTGAAGGGTGTGGAAGTAGGCCAAAGCACTGCGTTGATCTGCCATTTTAATGGGAGTTTGCTGTCCAAGATAATGCCGAGGTTGTGGGTGTCATCTGTCTATGTGGGTCACAGTTCTGAGGGCTAACAGGTGTCATTCCACGGTGAGGTGTTGTTCCCAAAAATAAACACTTCCATCTTGTCCGTGTTGAGCTTCAGGTACTTTGTCTTCATCCAGTCAGTGATGTTGGCCCTGCAGCTGCGGAAGCTGGTCCTAGTGGTAGAGGGGACTTCTGAGAATTGAGAGGATGCACTTAGTGCTGTCTACAGAGGATATGTTAAGGCCATGGGATTTAATGATGTCATCTGGGGGTGTCATGTACATGTTGAACAGGGTGGGGTTGAGGGATGAGCCTTGAGGGATGTTGTAAATGATGGCCTTAGGCTCTGAAGTGAAGGGTGGGAGGCAGATCTTTTGGGCTCATCCTGTGAGGAAGGATGCAATCCATTTAAGGGCGTCTCCCTGTATCCCAATATGGCAAAAATGTTTGATGAGGGTCTGGTGTGATACAGTGCTGAACACTGCTGAGAGGTCAAGGTGGGTCAGGTTTGTGGTTAAGGAAGGACCTGATGTCATCAGTGGCAGTGATCAGGGCAGTCGCGGTGCTGTGGTTGGGACAAGAGGCCTTTTATTGTCACCGTCAGTGGTGGGTGTAACACAGGGATGAGAGGCCTTTTATTGTCACCTTCACCGGCGGGTGTAACACAGAGACAAGAGGCCTTTTATTGTCACCTTCACTGGTGGGTGTAAGACAGGGATGAGAGGCCTTTTATTGTCACCTTCACCGGTGGGTGTAACACGGAGACAAGAGGCCTTTTATTGTCACTGTAGGAAAGTACCATCTTGCCTGGCATGTTACCCCCATTTTTCACTGTATATATGTTGTTTTAGTTGTATGTGTCACTGGGACCCTGGTAACCCAGGGCCCCAGTGCTCATAAGTGTGCCTGAATGTGTTACCTGTGTAGTGACTAACTGTCTCACTGAGGCTCTGCTAATCAGAACCTCAGTGGTTATGCTCTCTCATTTCTTTCCAAATTGTCACTAAAAGGCTAGTGACCATTTTTACCAATTTACATTGGCTAACTAGAACACCCTTATAATTCCCTAGTATATGGTACTGAGGTACCCAGGGTATTGGGGTTCCAGGAGATCCCTATGGGCTGCAGCATTTCTTTTGCCACCCATAGGGAGCTCTGACAATTCTTACACAGGCCTGCCACTGCAGCCTGAGTGAAATAACGTCCACGTTATTTCACAGCCATTTTACACTGCACTTAAGTAACTTATAAGTCACCTATATGTCTAACCTTTACCTGGTAAAGGTTAGGTGCAAAGTTACTTAGTGTGAGGGCACCCTGGCACTAGCCAAGGTGCCCCCACATTGTTCAGAGCCAATTCCCTGAACTTTGTGAGTGCGGGGACACCATTACACGCGTGCACTACATATAGGTCACTACCTATATGTAGCTTCACAATGGTAACTCCGAATATGGCCATGTAACATGTCTATGATCATGGAATTGCCCCCTCTATGCCATCCTGGCAGAGTTGGCACAATCCCATGATCCCAGTGGTCTGTAGCACAGACCCTGGTACTGCCAAACTGCCCTTCCTGGGGTTTCACTGCAGCTGCTGCTGCTGCCAACCCCTCAGACAGGCCTCTGCCCTCCTGGGGGTCCAGCCAGGCCTGGCCCAGGATGGCAGAACAAAGAACTTCCTCTGAGAGAGGGTGTGACACCCTCTCCCTTTGGAAAATGGTGTGAAGGCAGGGGAGGAGTAGCCTCCCCCAGCCTCTGGAAATGCTTTGTTGGGCACAGATGTGCCCAATTCTGCATAAGCCAGTCTACACCGGTTCAGGGATCCCTTAGCCCCTGCTCTGGCGCGAAACTGGACAAAGGAAAGGGGAGTGACCACTCCCCTGACCTGCACCTCCCCTGGGAGGTGTCCAGAGCTCCTCCAGTGTGCTCCAGACCTCTGCCATCTTGGAAACAGAGGTGCTGCTGGCACACTGGACTGCTCTGAGTGGCCAGTGCCACCAGGTGACGTCAGAGACTCCTTCTGATAGGCTCCTTCAGGTGTTAGTAGCCTATCCTCTCTCCTAGGTAGCCAAACCCTCTTTTCTGGCTATTTAGGGTCTCTGTCTCTGGGGAAACTTTAGATAACGAATGCAAGAGCTCATCCGAGTTCCTCTGCATCTCTCTCTTCACCTTCTGCCAAGGAATCGACTGCTGACCGCGCTGGAAGCCTGCAAACCTGCAACATAGTAGCAAAGACGACTACTGCAACTCTGTAACGCTGATCCTGCCGCCTTCTCGACTGTTTTCCTGCTTGTGCATGCTGTGGGGTAGTCTGCCTCCTCTCTGCACCAGAAGCTCCGAAGAAATCTCCCGTGGGTCGACGGAATCTTCCCCCTGCAACCGCAGGCACCAAAAAGCTGCATTACCGGTCCCTTGGGTCTCCTCTCAGCACGACGAGCGAGGTCCCGATTCATAATGACGATACTACCGCCTTTATCGGCCTCTTTTAGTACTAGGTCCTCATTGAGTTGCAGAGTATGTAAGGCCCTATGTTCCTGTGGGGTCAAATTATGTGTGCGAGTTTTACGTCCAAGTGTGTATTGGTCTTCAAGATGATATAGTTCCTTAGTGACTAGTTTTTGGAAAATGTCAATTGAGTTATCTGGTGGTAATAGTGGTGTGAATTTGGAAGAAGGTCTAAGACCACTGTTACAGGTTGCTGAGTGAGTCATACCTAAATCAGCCAAAATGTCTTCACAAGTAGGTACTGTGTTGTGGCTATTATCCTCCAAGGAGAGGAGAGTTTGAATGTCCTTAAGATTGCCAATGGACAGATCATAGGGCGTGATGTTTACCACATCATCTATAGTATATGGATGTTTAAAGTCAAAGTGTTTCAAGAGTTTGCACTTCCGCACAAATTTGAAAAGGTCAATATGTGTTTGTGTGAAGTCGGGAAACGACGTAGGTACAAAGCCTAGACCCTTTTTGAGAACACTCAATTGGTCACTATCAAGTGTGGTGTTAGACAAGTTCATGACACAAAGATCTTCATTGTGATTTAAATCTATGTCTAAGTTTTGAGATTGCGGGCTGTCGATCTTGTGATGACCCTGGTTGTGTTGGTTACTGGTTCGGGCACTCTTTCTCTGACCCCTTCTAGTTCTCTTGTATGTGTGGTAGGAGGCATTTTGTTGAATTTTTGTCCTCTGCGAAATCTTTCCATTTCCAACCAAAAAGTAGATTTATTGCTGGAAGTGGTTGCCTGTTGTGGTGGGACACTGTTGGTGTCATCACTTGCGAGACTAGAGCAACTAGATAGGTCAGTATCGCTGGCGGTGACATTGGAAGTACCAGCTAAAGATGCTGTAATGGCCCTGTTGTCTGATCTGTCACTGTTTCGGTTGTCGAATTTGCGGGCAAATGTAAAAACCCTGCCCTTGGCATAGTCATTTGCATCTCGTCTTAGTTTGTGTAATTTCTTCTCTTTTATGTATTCCTGATGTTTTTGAAGTACACCATTTAGGATGTTATAATTTTTGTCTATGGCCTCTGTGAGATTGGTGTCCTGAATCTCCTTTTCTAGATTTTTTATGTCTATTAGTAGTCGTTCTCTTTTATCCTTGGCGTCCCTAATCAGTATGTCCATAATTCCGAGGGAGGAATTGATCAATAATTGTTCCCATTCTTGTAATAGGACGGGGTTGAGATCCCCAAAAGAAGGGAACAAGATGACACGAAGCCCCCTTGGGACTTGTTTGATTTGAATGTATTTTTCAAGAATGGTGAAGTCCCACCATCTCGAAAGCTCCTGTTTTTTTAGTCGTTCCAACCTTATGAATTTGATCCTAAGTCCCTCTTTCGTGTTACTCTTGTTGTGATCATAGGTGGTAGTGTTTGTGTTCACATTGAATAGTTCTTCTAATAGGGCTTCCCTATTATCATTGAAAGTTGACATTCTTATAAATTAACAGTACAGGATAGTTTTAGTAACATGTACACAATGTATAATAAAGTAACACAAACTATTTAAATAAATACAATCAATGTATAGCTATAGGTGCAGCTCTAAGACACAGGGTATATAAATACATATAAGAAAAAAGGTGGCTGTGTAAAGGAGAGAGCGCACTTTCCAAATATAAGCTATTGTTTGTTTACAAAGTCCATGATGACGTAGAACGATGGGGGGAGTGCTCGAAGTGGTATGCACCCAGCCACAGAGTGCGGAAACTGTTGCCCCAAAAGAGGGTTGCAGTTATGATATGCAAAGAAGAAAAACCACGGCACATCCCAAGCGGTTATAATGTTCCAGTTTATTCCTCGTGATGTCTTTAGATGAAACAATAATCTGTGGCCCAAGGTAACATCTTGGAGCCAGAGTCAAGAGATGACAACAGAAATCCTTTTCAAATGAACATCAGCCCAAATTGACAACAGCCGACACGTGTTTCGTCTGGGTAGACTTTATCAAGGCTGTGGATATACACAAGGAAATAGAGTATCAACTACTGGAAAACAATTTAAATGAGAAAAGAAGTGTTTGTGACCAATGAAGAAAACAATTATTTGAATTAAATTAAAAGTAGGGAAGCCCGATTGTTAGCCAAAAAACGTGGCCCGAATAGAGAGATGTCGTTATTGCTCTCCATATTCATTTAGGATGTAAGTCACCAAAAGAGTGTCAGAAAAAGAAATGTGATCTGAAGTAGGTGTATCACAAATAGAGTGCAAAGGGAAAAAACCAGAGCTGGGGAATGAGAATTATTGTTTTTGAAGAGTACAGTCAAGTAAAGTTAAAAGGGAAACAAAGACAACACACACACCTACAGTATTCTAGTGATGCCATAAAGTATAGGGAAAACCATGTGTTGAGATAAAAGTGTGTCCTAGATGTTGAACCACGAAAGGGAAGACATGCATCATTGGAAACATTAGTATTATGTGCAGAAAAATGAACAAAAGGTGGATTAACTGATCCGATAATCGAAAAAACATATTCTTGAAAAATACATTCAAATCAAACAAGTCCCAAGGGGGCTTCGTGTCATCTTGTTCCCTTCTTTTGGGGATCTCAATCCCGTCCTATTACAAGAATGGGAACAATTATTGATCAATTCCTCCCTCGGAATTATGGACATACTGATTAGGGACGCCAAGGATAAAAGAGAACGACTACTAATAGACATAAAAAATCTAGAAAAGGAGATTCAGGACACCAATCTCACAGAGGCCATAGACAAAAATTATAACATCCTAAATGGTGTACTTCAAAAACATCAGGAATACATAAAAGAGAAGAAATTACACAAACTAAGACGAGATGCAAATGACTATGCCAAGGGCAGGGTTTTTACATTTGCCCGCAAATTCGACAACCGAAACAGTGACAGATCAGACAACAGGGCCATTACAGCATCTTTAGCTGGTACTTCCAATGTCACCGCCAGCGATACTGACCTATCTAGTTGCTCTAGTCTCGCAAGTGATGACACCAACAGTGTCCCACCACAACAGGCAACCACTTCCAGCAATAAATCTACTTTTTTGTTGGAAATGGAAAGATTTCGCAGAGGACAAAAATTCAACAAAATGCCTCCTACCACACATACAAGAGAACTAGAAGGGGTCGGAGAAAGAGTGCCCGAACCAGTAACCAACACAACCAGGGTCATCACAAGATCGACAGCCCGCAATCTCAAAACTTAGACATAGATTTAAATCACAATGAAGATCTTTGTGTCATGAACTTGTCTAACACCACACTTGATAGTGACCAATTGAGTGTTCTCAAAAAGGGTCTAGGCTTTGTACCTACGTCGTTTCCCGACTTCACACAAACACATATTGACCTTTTCAAATTTGTGCGGAAGTGCAAACTCTTGAAACACTTTGACTTTAAACATCCATATACTATAGATGATGTGGTAAACATCACACCCTATGATCTGTCCATTGGCAATCTTAAGGACATTCAAACTCTCCTCTCCTTGGAGGATAATAGCCACAACACAGTACCTACTTGTGAAGACATTTTGGCTGATTTAGGTATGACTCACTCAGCAACCTGTAACAGTGGTCTTAGACCTTCTTCCAAATTCACACCACTATTACCACCAGATAACTCAATTGACATTTTCCAAAAACTAGTCACTAAGGAACTATATCATCTTGAAGACCAATACACACTTGGACGTAAAACTCGCACACATAATTTGACCCCACAGGAACATAGGGCCTTACATACTCTGCAACTCAATGAGGACCTAGTACTAAGAGAGGCCGATAAAGGCGGTAATATCGTCATTATGAATCGGTCGGATTACATCAGAGAAATTGATAGACAATTGGAAGACCCACACGCCTATTGTAAACTACAGGGCAACCCCATTGCAAATATCACTAAGGCCATAGAGACAAAGCTCTGTTCCTGGAAAAACAAGGGTCTGCTCACGGATCTAGAATACAAATATCTATACAACCCCACACCTAGTTTTCCATGTATATACACTCTCCCCAAGATACACAAACAGGCTACTTTTCCTCCCGGGAGACCTATCATTTCTGGTATCAATTCTCCCACAGAAAAACTTTCTGAATACATCGACTTTCATCTACAGCCTTTCGTGTGTAATTTACCCTCGTACATCAGGGACACCTCCCATCTTCTTAGTATCATTGCTGATTTCGAATGGACCAGTGGCCACATTCTTGCAACATTAGATGTCACCGCTTTATACACTTGTATACCCAAAGAACAGGGGATGTTGGCCATACAATACTTTTTGGACAAGAGGGATGCAAGCTTTCTACAACACTCCTATATGGTTATGGACCTAATTGAGCTTGCCATGGACAACAATGTCTTCCTACATGAGGGGACCTGGTATAGACAGAAACAGGGTGTTGCCATGGGAGCCAAATTCTCACCATCTTTTGCAAACCTCTACATGGGTCATTATGAGCATCATCATCTATGGAATAGCGGCCCGCCAGAACTTACACAACACATCATTTACTGGGGCCGCTACATTGATGATGTTCTTCTTTTCTGGTCAGGTGATTTCAATACATTAGACACATTCATTCAGTATTTAAACAATAACCGCTACAACATACAGTTCACTAGCCATTCCAGTACCAACTGTGTGGACTTCCTTGATCTAACACTGTACATCAAAGATACTTGTATCTTCTCTAAACTATATAGGAAACCCACGGCAACCAACTCGCTTCTTCATGCCAGCAGTTCACATCCACACTCACAAATCAGGGCTATTCCGTATGGTGAGGCCACTAGAGTGAGACGGAACTGTCAGGATGATCAGGAGTTTGGCACACAATTGAAAATTTTGGAACACCGTTTTGCCAAACGTGGATATTCCAATAAACTGCTTAGTCACACACATGATCGAATCATGAAAGCTAATAGAACTACATTACTCTCCAAAAAACAACATAGACAGGCTGGCACAAGGAAGCCACCATCTTTCATAACTACCTACAGCTGCGCTAGTGCCGACATCTTTAAAATCTTAAGAAAGCATTGGAAAATTCTTACATCCGATGCGACACTGGAAAAGCGTCTACGGACACAACCGGACATGACTTATCGCAGAGGACGCACCTTGAGGGACCACCTTTGTCACAGCTTCCTGCCCACGATCACTAAAAGCAATTGGCTTCCCTCACCACCCCTAGGCTTCTATAGATGCGGACACTGCAATATCTGTGATTATGTACAGGACAAAACTAAACAGTTCATGCACAACACGGATGTTACATATACTATCAAACAGTTCATGAACTGTAACACTAAATACATTGTATATTGTATCATCTGCACATGCAAGAAGATATACGTTGGGAGCACCATCAGACCCTTTAAGGAAAGATTACAGGAGCACATCAGGGCAATCAGAAACAACAACACTGACTACCCCCTTGCAGCTCATTTCAACAAGAAACATCCATTACAAGAGAGGCTAAATGTGCAGACTTTTGGAATCGCCACCCTGGGCGGCTGCCCTAGGGGTGGTAATAAAACCCTTCAACTAAGGCAATTAGAGAGTAGGTGGATTATAAGATTGCGAGCAGTGGAGATGGGTTTAAACTCGGAAAAAGACTTACATGTCTTTCTCTAGCACTTTCGGCATCTCCAAATCTGCCCTCACTATTTGCATCACCTTTCCATGTACAGTATTTATGATATTCTGAAATATATGTTAGATGCAAAGACATCGGATTATCTCCTTTATCCCCTTTGATTTCATGATGCCGTGTACATATGTGTTTTTGTCGATTTTCATATTGTTCATTGATCTCTGATGTTTTGCAAATATTTTCTCTCCATGTATTATCCGTGCATGTACAGGAATGTTGTTTTGTTTCTCTTTATTTTTCTTCACTATTCTATATCACTGGTCAATTACATTATTTTCTAGCGTCTGTCAATTTCTGCATCATTCTTTCATGCATAGCACCTATGAAAATTTGAATAGACTTGTTACATGCAACAATATGGGATTACCCCTTCCGTCCTTCTCGATTTTATAATTTAGCATGCAATGCTATTTCTTGGCCATTTTCATATTTTTACTATTATATTTTTTCAACAAATTTCAGATCCTATACGACATTATACTTCAGAAATAACTCTCCATATTCTTCTTTTTTCTTTTTCTTTTCCACTATTCAGTGGGTGTCTCACATATATTTCTCTTTTCCTCTGTTTTATCTCCTTCTTTGACATTTCAATGTGGCGCCCGTTTTCCATCCCTACTTGGCTACAGCTCTAGCTTTACAGTCCCTTTTCCATTTCCACTCCCTATTGGGCTTCAAATAGAGGGAGTCCGCCACCGGCGCGCGATTACTATTTGCAGCGCCGTCCATACCACGCCGAAAGAAACGCTTGGAGACATCTGAGGTATGGACACTTATTAATTGATAGTGCAGTGCGCTAGTCCAGGTCTTGTATGGGGTTTATGTGGATGTTTTACATCACTGGCGATGGCCTTAAGCATTCACTTTCATTAACGATATAGCCTGGAAACTCCATGGGAGTTTCACGGATGCTATACATCGCCTGCTATTTGTCTTAAACATTACATATAATCTACGATACATTAGGTTTTACGCAAACGCCACTCTATATTTATATATATTCTTACTTCGGCGATCTATACATTCACCATATGGGTTATGATCACCATGTCATTCTTCTCGCAATAACACATTCTAAATAACGACACTCCTACTAGTCCATGCTAATTTTGAATAACCATTATAATAGGGTCAATATATATTTCATGGACCGCCCTTACCAGGTTTCTTTGCCCTCTTTCTCACTATACAGGCTTACCATGGTCCTCTAGCCTCTTCTTACTCGACCTCCTTCTCAAAACATAAGACATCAATTTGTCTCTGGTACTTTGGAATATTGAGCTATTTATCTGCATCATAGGTATGTTTTTTCGATTATCGGATCAGTTAATCCACCTTTTGTTAATTTTTCTGCACATAATACTAATGTTTCCAATGATGCATGTCTTCCCTTTCGTGGTTCAACATCTAGGACACACTTTTATCTCAACACATGGTTTTCCCTATACTTTATGGCATCACTAGAATACTGTAGGTGTGTGTGTTGTCTTTGTTTCCCTTTTAACTTTACTTGACTGTACTCTTCAAAAACAATAATTCTCATTCCCCAGCTCTGGGTTTTTCCCTTTGCACTCTATTTGTGATACACCTACTTCAGATCACATTTCTTTTTCTGACACTCTTTTGGTGACTTACATCCTAAATGAATATGGAGAGCAATAACGACATCTCTCTATTCGGGCCACGTTTTTTGGCTAACAATCGGGCTTCCCTACTTTTAATTTAATTCAAATAATTGTTTTCTTCATTGGTCACAAACACTTCTTTTCTCATTTAAATTGTTTTCCAGTAGTTGATACTCTATTTCCTTGTGTATATCCACAGCCTTGATAAAGTCTACCCAGACGAAACACGTGTCGGCTGTTGTCTATTTGGGCTGATGTTCATTTGAAAAGGATTTCTGTTGTCATCTCTTGACTCTGGCTCCAAGATGTTACCTTGGGCCACAGATTATTGTTTCATCTAAAGACATCACGAGGAATAAACTGGAACATTATAACCGCTTTGGATGTGCCGTGGTTTTTCTTCTTTGCATATCATAACTGCAACCCTCTTTTGGGGCAACAGTTTCCGCACTCTGTGGCTGGGTGCATACCACTTCGAGCACTCCCCCCATCGTTCTACGTCATCATGGACTTTGTAAACAAACAATAGCTTATATTTGGAAAGTGCGCTCTCTCCTTTACACAGCCACCTTTTTTCTTATATGTATTTATATACCCTGTGTCTTAGAGCTGCACCTATAGCTATACATTGATTGTATTTATTTAAATAGTTTGTGTTACTTTATTATACATTGTGTACATGTTACTAAAACTATCCTGTACTGTTAATTTATAAGAATGTCAACTTTCAATGATAATAGGGAAGCCCTATTAGAAGAACTATTCAATGTGAACACAAACACTACCACCTATGATCACAACAAGAGTAACACGAAAGAGGGACTTAGGATCAAATTCATAAGGTTGGAACGACTAAAAAAACAGGAGCTTTCGAGATGGTGGGACTTCACCATTCTTGAAAAATACATTCAAATCAAACAAGTCCCAAGGGGGCTTCGTGTCATCTTGTTCCCTTCTTTTGGGGATCTCAACCCCGTCCTATTACAAGAATGGGAACAATTATTGATCAATTCCTCCCTCGGAATTATGGACATACTGATTAGGGACGCCAAGGATAAAAGAGAACAACTACTAATAGACATAAAAAATCTAGAAAAGGAGATTCAGGACACCAATCTCACAGAGGCCATAGACAAAAATTATAACATCCTAAATGGTGTACTTCAAAAACATCAGGAATACATAAAAGAGAAGAAATTACACAAACTAAGACGAGATGCAAATGACTATGCCAAGGGCAGGGTTTTTACATTTGCCCGCAAATTCGACAACCGAAACAGTGACAGATCAGACAACAGGGCCATTACAGCATCTTTAGCTGGTACTTCCAATGTCACCGCCAGCGATACTGACCTATCTAGTTGCTCTAGTCTCGCAAGTGATGACACCAACAGTGTCCCACCACAACAGGCAACCACTTCCAGCAATAAATCTACTTTTTTGTTGGAAATGGAAAGATTTCGCAGAGGACAAAAATTCAACAAAATGCCTCCTACCACACATACAAGAGAACTAGAAGGGGTCGGAGAAAGAGTGCCCGAACCAGTAACCAACACAACCAGGGTCATCACAAGATCGACAGCCCGCAATCTCAAAACTTAGACATAGATTTAAATCACAATGAAGATCTTTGTGTCATGAACTTGTCTAACACCACACTTGATAGTGACCAATTGAGTGTTCTCAAAAAGGGTCTAGGCTTTGTACCTACGTCGTTTCCCGACTTCACACAAACACATATTGACCTTTTCAAATTTGTGCGGAAGTGCAAACTCTTGAAACACTTTGACTTTAAACATCCATATACTATAGATGATGTGGTAAACATCACGCCCTATGATCTGTCCATTGGCAATCTTAAGGACATTCAAACTCTCCTCTCCTTGGAGGATAATAGCCACAACACAGTACCTACTTGTGAAGACATTTTGGCTGATTTAGGTATGACTCACTCAGCAACCTGTAACAGTGGTCTTAGACCTTCTTCCAAATTCACACCACTATTACCACCAGATAACTCAATTGACATTTTCCAAAAACTAGTCACTAAGGAACTATATCATCTTGAAGACCAATACACACTTGGACGTAAAACTCGCACACATAATTTGACCCCACAGGAACATAGGGCCTTACATACTCTGCAACTCAATGAGGACCTAGTACTAAAAGAGGCCGATAAAGGCGGTAATATCGTCATTATGAATCGGTCGGATTACATCAGAGAAATTGATAGACAATTGGAAGACCCACACGCCTATTGTAAACTACAGGGCAACCCCATTGCAAATATCACTAAGGCCATAGAGACAAAGCTCTGTTCCTGGAAAAACAAGGGTCTGCTCACGGATCTAGAATACAAATATCTATACAACCCCACACCTAGTTTTCCATGTATATACACTCTCCCCAAGATACACAAACAGGCTACTTTTCCTCCCGGGAGACCTATCATTTCTGGTATCAATTCTCCCACAGAAAAACTTTCTGAATACATCGACTTTCATCTACAGCCTTTCGTGTGTAATTTACCCTCGTACATCAGGGACACCTCCCATCTTCTTAGTATCATTGCTGATTTCGAATGGACCAGTGGCCACATTCTTGCAACATTAGATGTCACCGCTTTATACACTTGTATACCCAAAGAACAGGGGATGTTGGCCATACAATACTTTTTGGACAAGAGGGATGCAAGCTTTCTACAACACTCCTATATGGTTATGGACCTAATTGAGCTTGCCATGGACAACAATGTCTTCCTACATGAGGGGACCTGGTATAGACAGAAACAGGGTGTTGCCATGGGAGCCAAATTCTCACCATCTTTTGCAAACCTCTACATGGGTCATTATGAGCATCATCATCTATGGAATAGCGGCCCGCCAGAACTTACACAACACATCATTTACTGGGGCCGCTACATTGATGATGTTCTTCTTTTCTGGTCAGGTGATTTCAATACATTAGACACATTCATTCAGTATTTAAACAATAACCGCTACAACATACAGTTCACTAGCCATTCCAGTACCAACTGTGTGGACTTCCTTGATCTAACACTGTACATCAAAGATACTTGTATCTTCTCTAAACTATATAGGAAACCCACGGCAACCAACTCGCTTCTTCATGCCAGCAGTTCACATCCACACTCACAAATCAGGGCTATTCCGTATGGTGAGGCCACTAGAGTGAGACGGAACTGTCAGGATGATCAGGAGTTTGGCACACAATTGAAAATTTTGGAACACCGTTTTGCCAAACGTGGATATTCCAATAAACTGCTTAGTCACACACATGATCGAATCATGAAAGCTAATAGAACTACATTACTCTCCAAAAAACAACATAGACAGGCTGGCACAAGGAAGCCACCATCTTTCATAACTACCTACAGCTGCGCTAGTGCCGACATCTTTAAAATCTTAAGAAAGCATTGGAAAATTCTTACATCCGATGCGACACTGGAAAAGCGTCTACGGACACAACCGGACATGACTTATCGCAGAGGACGCACCTTGAGGGACCACCTTTGTCACAGCTTCCTGCCCACGATCACTAAAAGCAATTGGCTTCCCTCACCACCCCTAGGCTTCTATAGATGCGGACACTGCAATATCTGTGATTATGTACAGGACAAAACTAAACAGTTCATGCACAACACGGATGTTACATATACTATCAAACAGTTCATGAACTGTAACACTAAATACATTGTATATTGTATCATCTGCACATGCAAGAAGATATACGTTGGGAGCACCATCAGACCCTTTAAGGAAAGATTACAGGAGCACATCAGGGCAATCAGAAACAACAACACTGACTACCCCCTTGCAGCTCATTTCAACAAGAAACATCCATTACAAGAGAGGCTAAATGTGCAGACTTTTGGAATCGCCACCCTGGGCGGCTGCCCTAGGGGTGGTAATAAAACCCTTCAACTAAGGCAATTAGAGAGTAGGTGGATTATAAGATTGCGAGCAGTGGAGATGGGTTTAAACTCGGACAAAGACTTACATGTCTTTCTCTAGCACTTTCGGCATCTTCCAAATCTGCCCTCACTATTTGCATCACCTTTCCATGTACAGTATTTATGATATTCTGAAATATATGTTAGATGCAAAGACATCGGATTATCTCCTTTATCCCCTTTGATTTCATGATGCCGTGTACATATGTGTTTTTGTCGATTTTCATATTGTTCATTGATCTCTGATGTTTTGCAAATATTTTCTCTCCATGTATTATCCGTGCATGTACAGGAATGTTGTTTTGTTTCTCTTTATTTTTCTTCACTATTCTATATCACTGGTCAATTACATTATTTTCTAGCGTCTGTCAATTTCTGCATCATTCTTTCATGCATAGCACCTATGAAAATTTGAATAGACTTGTTACATGCAACAATATGGGATTACCCCTTCCGTCCTTCTCGATTTTATAATTTAGCATGCAATGCTATTTCTTGGCCATTTTCATATTTTTACTATTATATTTTTTCAACAAATTTCAGATCCTATACGACATTATACTTCAGAAATAACTCTCCATATTCTTCTTTTTTCTTTTTCTTTTCCACTATTCAGTGGGTGTCTCACATATATTTCTCTTTTCCTCTGTTTTATCTCCTTCTTTGACATTTCAATGTGGCGCCCGTTTTCCATCCCTACTTGGCTACAGCTCTAGCTTTACAGTCCCTTTTCCATTTCCACTCCCTATTGGGCTTCAAATAGAGGGAGTCCGCCACCGGCGCGCGATTACTATTTGCAGCGCCGTCCATACCACGCCGAAAGAAACGCTTGGAGACATCTGAGGTATGGACACTTATTAATTGATAGTGCAGTGCGCTAGTCCAGGTCTTGTATGGGGTTTATGTGGATGTTTTACATCACTGGCGATGGCCTTAAGCATTCACTTTCATTAACGATATAGCCCGGAAACTCCATGGGAGTTTCACGGATGCTATACATCGCCTGCTATTTGTCTTAAACATTACATATAATCTACGATACATTAGGTTTTACGCAAACGCCACTCTCTATTTATATATATTCTTACTTCGGCGATCTATACATTCACCATATGGGTTATGATCACCATGTCATTCTTCTCGCAATAACACATTCTAAATAACGACACTCCTACTAGTCCATGCTAATTTTGAATAACCATTATAATAGGGTCAATATATATTTCATGGACCGCCCTTACCAGGTTTCTTTGCCCTCTTTCTCACTATACAGGCTTACCATGGTCCTCTAGCCTCTTCTTACTCGACCTCCTTCTCAAAACATAAGACATCAATTTGTCTCTGGTACTTTGGAATATTGAGCTATTTATCTGCATCATAGGTATGTTTTTTCGATTATCGGATCAGTTAATCCACCTTTTGTTCATTTTTCTGCACATAATACTAATGTTTCCAATGATGCATGTCTTCCCTTTCGTGGTTCAACATCTAGGACACACTTTTATCTCAACACATGGTTTTCCCTATACTTTATGGCATCACTAGAATACTGTAGGTGTGTGTGTTGTCTTTGTTTCCCTTTTAACTTTACTTGACTGTACTCTTCAAAAACAATAATTCTCATTCCCCAGCTCTGGTTTTTTCCCTTTGCACTCTATTTGTGATACACCTACTTCAGATCACATTTCTTTTTCTGACACTCTTTTGGTGACTTACATCCTAAATGAATATGGAGAGCAATAACGACATCTCTCTATTCGGGCCACGTTTTTTGGCTAACAATCGGGCTTCCCTACTTTTAATTTAATTCAAATAATTGTTTTCTTCATTGGTCACAAACACTTCTTTTCTCATTTAAATTGTTTTCCAGTAGTTGATACTCTATTTCCTTGTGTATATCCACAGCCTTGATAAAGTCTACCCAGACGAAACACGTGTCGGCTGTTGTCTATTTGGGCTGATGTTCATTTGAAAAGGATTTCTGTTGTCATCTCTTGACTCTGGCTCCAAGATGTTACCTTGGGCCACAGATTATTGTTTCATCTAAAGACATCACGAGGAATAAACTGGAACATTATAACCGCTTTGGATGTGCCGTGGTTTTTCTTCTTTGCATATCATAACTGCAACCCTCTTTTGGGGCAACAGTTTCCGCACTCTGTGGCTGGGTGCATACCACTTCGAGCACTCCCCCCATCGTTCTACGTCATCATGGACTTTGTAAACAAACAATAGCTTATATTTGGAAAGTGCGCTCTCTCCTTTACACAGCCACCTTTTTTCTTATATATACTCTTGTCATTGTACTTTTCATAAGAGAAAAAGATACAAAACAAGGTCAGTGTATATACACATAGCCAAAAAGTTTTGCATTTCCTCTTTTCACTCTTTTCTAAGTTCTGAAAAGTACTTCTAACTTTTTTTTCTCTGTCTTTCTAAAAGGTCTGACAAACTTTTTATCTTTTACTATCACTTTAACTCTCTCTAAAAATGTCTGGCACAGGCCAAAATGTTGATCTGTCCAAACTTGCATATGACCACCTTAGCTGGAAAGGAGCAAGGAGTCTCTGTGTAGAGAGAGGTTTGAGTGTAGGGAAGAATCCTTCCTTGGAACTGTTACTTTACATGCTTAGAGAACAGGATAAGGCTAGAAGTGCCCCATCTGTTGAAAAAGTAGCTAATGGTTCTCAATCTGATCCAGGGACTCCCTCAGGAAAAGATTCAGGAAAGAAACTTCCTAGCCTGCCCATTACTAGACAGTCTAGCATAGTTGGTAATGATGATGAGCCACACCATATAAATAGTGTTGTCTCACATCATAGCAAAAGCATTTATTCTCACCATACTGGTAGTGATGTTTCTGTTAGCCAAGCTGTTAGGGTGGCTTCTGTAAGGGACAGGTCTCCTTCTGTCCATTCTCACCATACTTCTGTTTCAAGGCATGTCCCTCCCACCCACCCTGATGACAGATTGTTAGAAAGGGAGCTCAATAGATTGAGAGTGGAACAAACCAGACTGAAGCTCAAGAAGCAACAGCTGGATTTGGATAGACAGACTTTAGAAGTAGAGAAGGAGAGACAGAAGTTGGGTTTAGAAACCCATGGTGGCAGCAGCAGTATTCCCCATAGTCATCCTGCAAAAGAGCATGATTCCAGGAATCTGCACAAGATAGTTCCCCCTTATAAGGAGGGGGATGACATTAACAAGTGGTTTGCTGCACTTGAGAGGGCCTGTGTTGTACAGGATGTCCCTCAAAGGCAGTGGGCTGCTATCCTATGGCTATCATTTAGTGGAAAAGGTAGGGATAGGCTCGTTACTGTGAAAGAAAATGATGCTAATAATTTCCAAGTTCTTAAGAATGCACTCCTGGATGGTTATGGCTTAACCACTGAACAATACAGGATAAAGTTCAGAGAGACCAAAAAGGAGTCTTCACAAGACTGGGTTGATTTCATTGACCATTCAGTGAAGGCCTTGGAGGGGTGGTTACATGGCAGTAAAGTTACTGATTATGACAGCCTGTATAATTTGATCCTGAGAGAGCATATTCTTAATAATTGTGTGTCTGATTTGTTGCACCAGTACTTGGTGGACTCTGATCTGACCTCTCCCCAAGAATTGGGAAAGAAGGCAGACAAATGGGTCAGAACAAGGGTGAACAGAAAAGTTCATACAGGGGGTGACAAAGATGGCAACAAAAAGAAGGATGGTAAGTCTTCTGACAAGGGTGGGGACAAATCTAAAAATGAGTCTTCATCAGGCCCACAAAAACACTCTGGTGGGGGTGGTGGGCCCAAATCCTCTTTTAATCAGAACAAGGAAAAGAAACCATGGTGCTATTTATGTAAAATAAAAGGCCATTGGACAACAGATCCCAGTTGTCCAAAGAAAGGCACCAAGCCTCCTACCACTACAACCCCTACTGCTACACCTAGTGTCCCTACTAATAGCAGTGGTGGTGGGAGCAAACCTACTAATAGCCAATCCAAGGGAGTAGCTGGGCTCACTATTGGTAACTTAGTTGGGGTTGGCCTTGTTAGGGAGGCCACAGAGGCTGTGTTAGTCTCTGAGGGGGCTATTGATTTAGCCACCTTAGTTGCTTGTCCCCTTAATATGGATAAGTACAAGCAGCTACTGTAGGAGGCTGGACTGGCTTGTAGTGAGTACCAAGGGGTACTTGCACCTTGCCCCAGGCCCAGTTATCCCTTATTAGTGTATAGGGTGTCTAGCAGCTTAGGCTGATAGATAATGGTAGCTTAGCAGAGCAGCTTAGGCTGAACTAGGAGACGTGTGAAGCTACTACAGTACCACCTAGTGTCATATGCACAATATCATAAGAAAACACAATACACAGTTATACTAAAAATAAAGGTACTTTATTTTTATGACAATATGCCCAAGTATCTTAGAGTGTACCCTCAGTGAGAGGATAGGAAATATACACAATATATATATACACAATAGCAAAAATATGCAGTATAGTCTTAGAAAACAGTGCAAACAATGTATAGTTACAATAGGATGCAATGGGGAAACATAGGGATAGGGGCAACACAAACCATATACTCCAAAAGTGGAATGCGAACCACGAATAGACCCCAAACCTATGTGACCTTGTAGAGGGTCGCTGGGACTATTAGAAAATAGTGAGAGTTAGAAAAATAACCCTCCCCAAGACCCTGAAAAGTGAGTGCAAAGTGCACTAAAGTTCCCCTAAGGACAAAGAAGTTGTGTTAGAGGAATAATGCAGGAAAGACACAAACCAGCAATGCAACAACTGTGGATTTCCTATCTAGGGTACCTGTGGAACAAGGGGACCAAGTCCAAAAGTCACAAGCAAGTCGGAGATGGGCAGATGCCCAGGAAATGCCAGCTGCGGGTGCAAAGCAGCTTCTACTGGACAGAAGAAGCTGAGGTTTCTGCAGGAACGGAAAGGGCTAGAGACTTCCCCTTTGGTGGACGGATCCCTTTCGCCGTGGAGAGTCGTGCCGAAGTGTTTTCCCGCCGAAAGAACGCCAACAAGCCTTGCTAGCTGCTAATCGTGCGGTTAGCGTTTTTGGACGCTGCTGAGGCCCAGGAGGGACCAGGAGGTTGCAAATTGGACCAGCAGAGAGAGGGGACGTCGAGCAAGACAAGGAGCCCTCTCTGAAGCAGGTAGCACCAGGAGAAGTGCCAGAAACAGGCACTACGAGGATGCGTGAAACGGTGCTCACCCGAAGTCGCACAAAGGAGTCCCACGTCGCCGGAGACCAAATTAGAAAGTCGTGCAATGCAGGTTATAGTGCCGTGGACCCAGGCTTGGCTGTGCACAAAGGATTTCCGCCGGAAGTGCACAGGGCCCGGAGTAGCTGCAAAAGTCGCGGTTCCCAGCAATGCAGCCCAGCGAGGTGAGGCAAGGACTTACCTCCACCAAACGTGGACTGAAGAGTCACTGGACTGTGGGGGTCACTTGGACAGAGTCGCTGGATTCGAGGGACCTCGCTCGTCGTGCTGAGAGGAGACCCAAGGGACCGGTAATGCAGCTTTTTGGTGCCTGCGGTTGCAGGGGGAAGATTCCGTCGACCCACGGGAGATTTCTTCGGAGCTTCTGGTGCAGAGAGGAGGCAGACTACCCCGACAGCATGCACAAGCAGGAAAACAGTCAAGAAGGCGGCAGGATCAGCGTTACAGAGTTGCAGTAGTCGTCTTTGCTACTATGTTGCAGGTTTGCAGGCTTCCAGCGCGGTCAGCAGTCGATTCCTTGGCAGAAGGTGAAGAGAGAGATGCAGAGGAACTCGGATGAGCTCTTGCATTCGTTATCTAAAGTTTCCCCAGAGACAGAGACCCTAAATAGCCAGAAAAGAGGGTTTGGCTACTTAGGAGAGAGGATAGGCTACTAACACCTGAAGGAGCCTATCAGAAGGAGTCTCTGACGTCACCTGGTGGCACTGGCCACTCAGAGCAGTCCAGTGTGCCAGCAGCACCTCTGTTTCCAAGATGGCAGAGGTCTGGAGCACACTGGAGGAGCTCTGGACACCTCCCAGGGGAGGTGCAGGTCAGGGGAGTGGTCACTCCCCTTTCCTTTGTCCAGTTTCGCGCCAGAGCAGGGCTAAGGGGTCCCCTGAACCGGTGTAGACTGGCTTATGCAGAATTGGGCACATCTGTGCCCAACAAAGCATTTCCAGAGGCTGGGGGAGGCTACTCCTCCCCTGCCTTCACACCATTTTCCAAAGGGAGAGGGTGTCACACCCTTTCTCAGAGGAAGTTCTTTGTTCTGCCATCCTGGGCCAGGCCTGGCTGGACCCCAGGAGGGCAGATGCCTGTCTGAGGGGTTGGCAGCAGCAGCAGCTGCAGTGAAACCCCAGGAAGGGCAGTTTGGCAGTACCAGGGTCTGTGCTACAGACCACTGGGATCATGGGATTGTGCCAACTATGCCAGGATGGCATAGAGGGGGCAATTCCATGATCATAGACATGTTACATGGCCATATTCGGAGTTACCATTGTGAAGCTACATATAGGTAGTGACCTATATGTAGTGCACGCGTGTAATGGTGTCCCCGCACTCACAAAGTTCAGGGATTTGGCTCTGAACAATGTGGGGGCACCTTGGCTAGTGCCAGGGTGCCCTCACACTAAGTAACTTTGCACCTAACCTTTACCAGGTAAAGGTTAGACATATAGGTGACTTATAAGTTACTTAAGTGCAGTGTAAAATGGCTGTGAAATAACGTGGCCGTTATTTCACTCAGGCTGCAGTGGCAGGCCTGTGTAAGAATTGTCAGAGCTCCCTATGGGTGGCAAAAGAAATGCTGCAGCCCATAGGGATCTCCTGGAACCCCAATACCCTGGGTACCTCAGTACCATATACTAGGGAATTATAAGGGTGTTCCAGTAAGCCAATGTAAATTGGTATAAATGGTCACTAGCCTGTTAGTGACAATTTGGAAAGAAATGAGAGAGCATAACCACTGAGGTTCTGATTAGCAGAGCCTCAGTGAGACAGTTAGTCACTACACAGGTAACACATTCAGGCACACTTATGAGCACTGGGGCCCTGGGTTACCAGGGTCCCAGTGACACATACAACTAAAACAACATATATACAGTGAAAAATGGGGGTAACATGCCAGGCAAGATGGTACTTTCCTACACAACCCCCCCCAAACGAAGGACAATAAGACTAGCCATGACCTGATGAGTCTTCATTGTCTAAGTGGAAATATCTGGAGAGTCCATCTGCATTGGAGTGGCTACTCCCAGGTCTATGTTCCACTGTATAGTCCATTCCCTGTAGGGATGTGGACCACCTCAACAATTTAGGATTTTCACCTTTCATTTGTTTTAGCCAAAGTAGAGGTTTGTGGTCTGTCTGAACAATGAAGTGAGTGCCAAACAGGTATGGCCTCAACTTCTTCAGAGCCCAGACCACAGCAAAGGCCTCCCTCTCAATGGCAGACCAACGCTTTTCTCTAGGGGTCAACCTCCTACTAATAAAAGCAACCGGTTGATCCTGGCCCTCAGAATTAAGTTGTGATAGGACTGCCCCTTCTCCTAATTCAGATGCATCAGTTTGGACATAGAATTTTTTAGAGTAACAAGGGCTTTTCAGGACAGGTGCAGAGCACATGGCCTGCTTCAGCTCCTCAAAAGCTTTCTGACAGTTTGCTGTCCATAATACCTTTTTAGGCATTTTCTTGGATGTGAGGTCATTAAGAGGGGCTGCAATGGAGCCATAGTTCTTAATGAACCTCCTGTAATACCCAGTGAGGCCTAGGAAGGCTCTCACCTGAGTCTGAGTGGTAGGGGGAACCCAATCAATAATTGTTTGGATTTTCCCCTGAAGTGGTGCAATCTGTTCCCCACCAACAAGGTGTCCCAGATAAACCACCTTACCCTGCCCTATCTGGCACTTTGAAGCCTTGATAGTGAGGCCTGCCTTTTGCAGGGCCTCCAAAACTTTCCATAGGTGGACCAGGTGATCATCCCAGCTGGAGCTAAAGACAGCTATATCGTCCAAATATGCTGCACTGAAAGCTTCCAGCCCTTGCAGGACTGTGTTCACCAACCTCTGAAAAGTGGCAGGTGCATTTTTCAAACCAAAAGGCATTACAGTAAACTGGTAATGTCCTCCAATGGTAGAAAATGCAGTCTTAGGTTTAGCATCTTCTGACAATTTGATCTGCCAATACCCTGCAGTCAAATCAAAAGTGCTTAGATACTTGGCAGATGCCAGTGTATCTATGAGCTCATCTGCCCTGGGTATATGGTGAGCATCAGTTTTGGTTACCAAGTTGAGACCTCTATAGTCTACACAAAACTGCATTTCCTTCTTTCCATCTTTGGAATTAGGTTTTGGTACCAGTACCACAGGAGAAGCCCATGGACTGTCAGAGTGCTCAACCACTCCTAGTTCTAACATTTTCTGGACCTCTTGCTTTATGCAGTCCCTGACATGGTCAGGCTGCCTATAGATCTTACTTTTGACAGGTAAACTGTCTCCAGTATCTATAGTGTGCTCACACCAAGAAGTGGTACCTGGCACAGTAGAGAAGAGTTCAGAGAATTGATCTAGGAGATTTATGCAATTATCTTTCTGCTCAGCAGAAAGACAATCAGCCAAAACTACACCTTCCACAAGAGCATCTTGTTCTGTGGAAGAGAAGAGATCAGGTAGAGGATCACTGTCTTCTTCCTGTCCCTCATCAGTTGCCATGAGCAGGGTGAGATCAGCCCTGTCATAGTAGGGTTTCAGGCGGTTGACATGGAGCACCCTAAGGGGACTCCTGGCAGTGCCTAAGTCAACTAAATAGGTGACTTCTCCCTTCTTTTCAACAATTGTGTGGGGACCACTCCATTTATCTTGGAGTGCTCTTGGGGCCACAGGCTCCAAGACCCACACTTTCTGCCCTGGTTGGTACTGAACCAAAACAGCCTTCTGATCATGCCATTGCTTCTGGGGCTCTTGGCTGGCCTGAAGGTTTTTACTGGCCTTTTTCATGTACTCAGCCATCCTTGATCTGAGGCCAAGTACATAATCCACAATATCCTGCTTAGGAGCTTTTAAAGGTTGTTCCCAACCCTCCTTTACAAGTGTGAGTGGACCCCTAACAGGGTGTCCAAAAAGAAGTTCAAAGGGGCTGAAGCCCACTCCTTTCTGGGGTACCTCCCTGTAGGCAAGAAGGAGGCATGGTAGAAGGATATCCCATCTCCTGTGGAGTTTTTCAGGGAGACCCATAATCATGCCTTTGAGAGTTTTATTAAATCTCTCCACCAGTCCATTTGTTTGTGGATGATAGGGTGTTGTGAACTTGTACGTTACACCACACTCCTTCCACATGGCCTTTAAGTATGCAGACATGAAATTGCTTCCCCTGTCTGATACCACTTCCTTTGGGAAGCCCACCCTGGAAAATATTCCCAGGAGTGCCTTTGCCACTGCAGGTGCTGTAGTGGTCCTTAAAGGAATAGCTTCAGGATATCTTGTGGCATGGTCCACTACCACCAAGATAAACCTATTGCCTGAAGCAGTAGGAGGGTCAAGGGGGCCAACTATGTCAACCCCTACCCTTTCAAAGGGAACCCCAACCACAGGCAGTGGAATAAGGGGTGCCTTTGGGGTGCCACCTGTCTTGCCACTGGCTTGACAGGTTTCACAGGACTTACAAAATTCCTTTGTGTCCTCAGACATCCTAGGCCAATGAAACAATGGAACCAGTCTGTCCCAAGTTTTCATTTGACCCAGGTGCCCAGCTAGGGGAATGTCATGTGCCAGTGTTAGGAGGAACTTTCTGTACTCCTGAGGAATCACTAATCTCCTGGCAGCTCCAGGTTTAGGATCCCTATGCTCAGTGTACAAGAGGTTGTCCTCCCAGTAAACTCTGTGAGAGTCACTGACATCCCCATTAGCCTGTTTGACAGCTTGCTGTCTGAGACCCTCTAATGTGGGACAGGTTTGCTGTGCCACACTCAGCTCCTATCTGGCAGGCCCCCCTTCACCCAAAAGCTCAGCAGTGTCTGCTTCCAGCTCCTCTGGTGTAGGTTCTGCACAGGGAGGGAATTCTTCTTCCTCAGAAGTAGAATCCACTGTAGAGGGAGGGATAGTAGGAAGTGGTTTGCTTCTACTAGCCCTAGCTTTAGGGAGCACTTGGTCCATTGTTCCAGGATCCAAGCTTCCCTGTCCTTTTTGCTTTTTGGCCTGAGCCCTTGTCAAAGCAAACATATGCCCTGGGATGCCCAGCATTGCTGCATGGGCCTCCATCTCCACATCTGACCAAGCTGATGTCTCCAAATCATTCCCTAATAGACAGTCTACAGGTAAATCTGAAGCTACCACAACTTTCTTTGGACCAGTAACCCCCCCCCCAGTTGAGATTTACAACAGCCATGGGGTGGCTAAGTGTGTTGTTGTGAGCATCGGTTACTTGGTACTGGTGACCAAGTAGGTGTTGTTCAGGGTGGACCAGTTTCTCTATGACCATAGTCACACTGGCACCAGTGTCCCTGTAGGCCTGAACCTCAACACCATTTATTAGGGGTAGCTGCTTGTACTTATCCATATTAAGGGGACAAGCAACTAAGGTGGCTAAATCAATAGCCCCCTCAGAGACTAACACAGCCTCTGTGGCCTCCCTAACAAGGCCAACCCCAACTAAGTTACCAATAGTGAGCCCAGCTACTCCCTTGGATTGGCTATTAGTAGGTTTGCTCCCACCACCACTGCTATTAGTAGGGACACTAGGTGTAGCAGTAGGGGTTGTAGTGGTAGGAGGCTTGGTGCCTTTCTTTGGACAACTGGGATCTGTTGTCCAATGGCCTTTTATTTTACATAAATAGCACCATGGTTTCTTTTCCTTGTTCTGATTAAAAGAGGATTTGGGCCCACCACCCCCACCAGAGTGTTTTTGTGGGCCTGATGAAGACTCATTTTTAGATTTGTCCCCACCCTTGTCAGAAGACTTACCATCCTTCTTTTTGTTGCCATCTTTGTCACCCCCTGTATGAACTTTTCTGTTCACCCTTGTTCTGACCCATTTGTCTGCCTTCTTTCCCAATTCTTGGGGAGAGGTCAGATCAGAGTCCACCAAGTACTGGTGCAACAAATCAGACACACAATTATTAAGAATATGCTCTCTCAGGATCAAGTTATACAGGCTGTCATAATCAGTAACTTTACTGCCATGTAACCACCCCTCCAAGGCCTTCACTGAATGGTCAATGAAATCAACCCAGTCTTGTGAAGACTCATTTTTGGTCTCTCTGAACTTTATCCTGTATTGTTCAGTGGTTAAGCCATAACCATCCAGGAGTGCATTCTTAAGAACTTGGAAATTATTAGCATAATTTTCTTTCACAGTAAGGAGCCTATCCCTACCTTTTCCACTAAATGATAGCCATAGGATAGCAGCCCACTGCCTTTGAGGGACATCCTGTACAACACAGGCCCTCTCAAGTGCAGCAAACCACTTGTTAATGTCATCCCCCTCCTTGTAAGGGGGAACTATCTTGTGCAGATTCCTGGAATCATGCTCTTTTACAGGATGACTATGGGGAATACTGCTGCTGCCACCATGGGTTTCTAAACCCAGTTTCTGTCTCTCCTTCTCTACTTCTAAAGTCTGTTGGCACACTGGACTGCTCTGAGTGGCCAGTGCCACCAGGTGACGTCAGAGACTCCTTGTGATAGGCTCCTTCAGGTGTTGCTAGCCTATCCTCTCTCCTAGGTAGCCAAACCCTCTTTTCTGGCTATTTAGGGTCTCTGTCTCTGGGGAAACTTTAGATAACGAATGCATGAGCTCAGCCGAGTTCCTCTGCATCTCTATCTTCACCTTCTGATAAGGAATTGACTGCTGACCGCGCTGGAAGCCTGCAAACCTGCAACACAGTAGCAAAGACGACTACTGCAACTCTGTAACGCTGATCCTGCCGCCTTCTCGACTGTTTTGCTGCTTGTGCATGCTGTGGGGGTAGTCTGCCTCCTCTCTGCACCAGAAGCTCCGAAGAAATCTCCCGTGGGTCGACGGAATCTTCCCCCTGCAACCGCAGACACCAAAAAGCTGCATCACCGGTCACTTGGGTCTCCTCTCAGCACGACGAGCGAGGTCCCTCGAATCCAGCGACTCTGTCCAAGTGACCCCCACAGTCCAGTGACTCTTCAGTCCAAGTTTGGTGGAGGTAAGTCCTTGCCTCACCTCGCTGGGCTGCATTGCTGGGAACCGCGACTTTGCAGCTACTCCGGCCCCTGTGCACTTCCGGCGGAAATCCTTTGTGCACAGCCAAGACTGGGTCCACGGCACTCTAACCTGCATTGCACGACTTTCTAAGTTGGTCTCCGGCGACTCCTTTGTGCAACTTCGGCGAGCACCGTTTCACGCATCCTCGTAGTGCCTGTTTCTGGCACTTCTCCGGGTGCTACCTGCTTCAGTGAGGGCTCTTTGTCTTGCTCGACGTCCCCTCTCTCTTCAGGTCCAATTTGCGACCTCCTGGTCCCTCCTGGGCCCCAGCAGCGTCCAAAAACGCCAAACGCATGATTTGCGACTAGCAAGGCTTGTTGGCGTCCTTCCGGCGGGAAAACACTTCTGCACGACTCTCCAAGGCGAGAGGGATCCGTCCACCAAAGGGGAAGTCTCTAGCCCTTTTCGTTCCTGCAGAAACCTCAGCTTCTTCTGTCCAGTAGAAGCTTCTTTGCACCCGCAGCTGGCATTTCCTGGGCATCTGCCCATCTCCGACTTGCTTGTAACTTTTGGACTTGGTCCCCTTGTTCCACAGGTACCCTAGATTGGAAATCCACAGTTGTTGCATTGCTGGTTTGTGTCTTTCCTGCATTATTCCTCTAACACGACTTCTTTGTCCTTAGGGGAACTTTAGTGCACTTTGCACTCACTTTTCAGGGTCTTGGGGACGGTTATTTTTCTAACTCTCACTATTTTCTAATAGTCCCAGCGACCCTCTACAAGGTCACATAGGTTTGGGGTCCATTTGTGGTTCGCATTCCACTTTTGGAGTATATGGTTTGTGTTGCCCCTATCCCTATGTTTCCCCATTGCATCCTATTGTAACTATACATTGTTTGCACTGTTTTCTAAGACTATACTGCATATTTTTGCTATTGTGTATATATATCTTGTGTATATTTCCTATCCTCTCACTGAGGGTACACTCTGAGATACTTTGGCATATTGTCATAAAAATAAAGTACCTTTATTTTTAGTATAACTGTGTATTGTGTTTTCTTATGATATTGTGCATATGACACTAAGTGGTACTGTAGTAGCTTCACACGTCTCCTAGTTCAGCCTAAGCTGCTCTGCTAAGCTACCATTATCTATCAGCCTAAGCTGCTAGACACCCTATACACTAATAAGGGATAACTGGGCCTGGTGCAAGGTGCAAGTACCCCTTGGTACTCACTACAAGCCAGTCCAGCCTCCTACAATCTGTCTATAGACGCATGCATCTTCGTATCCCTCAGTAGGCGTCTGGTCATGGTACTAAACCAAAGTCTATCAAACCTTGTTTGTCTCCTAACCCTTTGTTATCCATGGTACACTTGCAATTCATTTCTATCTCATCTTGGGCAATCGGGGATTCCTTGTCGTCCCATTGGAATCTATTCTTGCACTAGCTCTCCTACTGTGGGAGCCCCCGGCAGTAGCTTTGAAAACCTTATAAGAATTCTTCAAATTAAATAGCAAGTCTCTGACTTCTTGGACTCTCTGCAAGACATTCAAACGTTGGTCCATTTCAAATTCATTTTCTTCCCCCACCTTTCCAGAGCTATCAAAAACAGGCAGATACGTAGATTCTCTAAAGAGCATCTCTCATGGAGGGTGAACACTTAGTACTCTTCTAGACAAATTATTTAATGCTCTCTGAACTCCATCCAGATTATGTGGCCAACTCAGTTTTGTACTTAATAGTGGTGCTGCACCCTATTAACTCATTGCTCAGTGCAAAATGGGTGTGAGTAGTGTAGACATCTCCCAGAGCAAACATAGCATCTTTTTGCAGCGAACACAGGACCATTGGCTGAATGAACTGTGATCTAGACAATGCAAGTCTTGCATGAGTGCTCAACCATCAGCATTGCTTTGCCGTCAGCCCCACATGAATTGGGCGCATAAATCAACAGCAACTAGAAGATATGTATTGGCTTAGTGGTCCGATTGGCCCAATATGTTGAGGTAAATTTCCTTGAAGGGGAGATCGGATATAGTAAGAGGAGTCCCTGCTGGTCTGGGAACGGTAGAACGTTTTACTTGTTGGCAAATGTACATTGCCATACATGGTTTTTAGTTTGTTTTGGTAGATACGGGCAATAGTATCTTTGCTGCAGCTTTGCTACTGTTTCACTAACCTTGCCCTGCTTTAATTAGGTCTAATTAACTTCTTCATTAATAATGTGTCTGGCTCCCACTCCCGGCAATGAAACCATGTTATCTTGATTGAGGGTGTAGGAGTATTTGCAGAGAAAGCCACCTGGGGGCTTTCCACCTTTGAAGTTGCTTGTGTTGCTACCAACATTTCTGTGTCAACCTTCGTTATGCAATCTGGTCACCACTGCTACTTTAAAAGAATGACTTTGAGCTAATTCGGCTGCAGAGTTCCCTTTAGCGAGAATTATTGTACTTTTATGGGCTGTGTAATGTTAAACATGAACCAAAGGAAGTTTGACTTTTAAGACAGCTGCCTTTCCGTAGAGCTGTTTACTTTTAATTGGTTTCCCCTTCAGATCTCAAAATCCTTTCACATGCCATTGTTCTAAACTGACCTTGTTCCCTTGAACACAGAAGGTGAATCTGACACTATTAGTGTAGCAACTGATGAATCAGGCTTCTGTAGTGTAAGCATCAAGGCATGAATTTCTTCAAGCTTTGCAATGCAGTCACTGAAGGTTTTAGTGGGAGAAAATAGTGGTTTGAATTTGCTATTTTAAAAAAACTCCCTTCTCTGCAGTACACGTCACAGAGCATTTATTTTGTGTTGTAATTGTTATTGATAAGAAAAAATGATAGTACAGGAGTGCAATACATTACCGTACAGTAGAGTATAGTATTCAAACACAGCAGGGGATGGGGTGAGGGACAGGAGGTGGGATTTGCACACCTCAGGTAATGTGAGCAGTGGCCACTAGTGTGAAATGTCTCAGCATCGGGGGACAGCGGGTCTGGGCACCTAGGCAGGGGGGAGGAGCACTCCGTGACATCTAGTGGGAGAGGGCAGAAATGCCCAGTATGGTGGGGCATTGACTATGGTGTGGTTGTGATATGGTGTGGTGACGGGGGACTTGGCGAAGAGAGGAGATGAGTGGTATCCCAAGTTAGGAGCCAGCGGTGAGTAGTAGATGAGGGAGGGGAAGGACAGTGCGTGTGTCTGCAGGTGGGAAAGTGGGAAGAGGACAGAAGACAGGAGGATTGAACGGCCCCAGGAGGTAGCATAAGGGAAAGGTGGATCTGAAGGAGGAGAGGGGTGTGGGGGAGGGAAAAGAGGGGGGAGATAAGAAGGGGGTTAACGAGTGGTAGAAGAAAGAATGAAAAAGGATAGGGAAGGGATGAGAAGGGCAAGAATAACAACAATAGCGAGACACGAGGGGCGGGTAAATGAAAGAGTACAGGGAACGATGCTAGGAGTAAGTCAGGAGGGGGTGTGACAGGGAAAGTATAGGGGGGGTAAAGGGAAGAATGAGGTACCAGAGTATTGTTAACTGCTTCAATCATTCAGCATGAAGAGCTATTGGGTATGTCATATTGGGAGTCGTTCCAGAGGAAGGGTGCCCATATCTGTAGGAATGTTGGCGATTGATCTTGTAGGATGTAGGTGACAAGCTCATGGTCTACCATCTGAATCATTGCCGCTGTCCAATCTTCCTGTGAAGGCGGGGTGGGGGATCGCCATTGGCGAAGGATTCAGATTTTGGCAGTGATGAGGGATGTGTGCACAAGGCATCTTTGTGGGCAGGAGAGGTCCGGGGAATCTCCTGTATCATGTAGGAGTATTAAGAAGTGTGGAAGGGGCGTCTTCAGTGTCATGGTGGTCTCCAGGACAGTCCCCACTGCCAGCCAGAAGGGCTGGATCGAGGGGCATTCACAGAGTATGTTGGTGAGGACTCACCTGGTGGCCGGTCATCACCAGCAATTCGCTCGCTCTGTGAAGTTTAGCTGGTATCATGTGCCAATCGTGGAGTGTCTTAAATAGGCAGAATTTTAGGGAGGCTTTCCTTGTGCTCCTATCCAGTGCCTCCATAATATCGGGCTAATATTCCTCCTCGATTTCTATCTGTAGTCAGGACTGCCACTTGGTACAGAGACTGGTGAGTAGAGGCTGCGAATAAAGATGGTGAGTTCATAAAAACCTGACATCACGCCCTTGTAGCAACCCCAAATACTAAAATAGGATAGCACAGGTGAGATCTGGAGGGTCCGTGGTCAGGCTCCCAGGCAGCACCGTAGACAGTGTTGCAGTTGTAGACACTGCCACGCCTGGTGGGGCAGAAGGTCTAATTTGTCCTGCAATCGTCCAAATATTTTGAGATCATTATCACCCAGGACCTGATCCAGGCTAGTAATACCCACTGTGTGCCCAGTGGAGGGTCTCCCCGCCAATGCGCAGGGAATCATTGTCGCATAGGGGGGCACACGTTTGCAGGCATGGGTGAACCCCGAAAAATCAGTGTGGTCTCTGCCAGGCTTTGTGCATGGTATGGAGCTTCGGATTGCCAGGGTATGATTGGGGGAACTGTCCTTTTAAAGAGGTTGAAAGTAACAGTCTTTCAGTGATGACCCATTGTGGTGAGTCCAGCATCCTGGAAAGCATATACTCTAGTTGTGAGAGATGGAGGGCTAGGGCGCAGTGCTCTACCAACATATGTCCCAAGGCCCCACGCGAATGGCATGCCATGGGTGTAGCAGATGCCAGTCATGGGCGTAAGGAGCCAGATACAAAGGCTCGAAACCTCTATAAATCGCAGGGTCGCCAACAGCACTGGGAGGGGGAACATGCCCAACATGTATTTAAAACGCAACAAGGTAACCATTCTCACTGCCTGCACCCTGCCTCACATGAAGAGACCCAAATGTGACCAATTGTCAAAGTCCTGTTTCATGCGGGCGATGAGGGGGTCTAGGTTGTCTATAGTCATTCGTTCCAATGATGAGGATCCCCAGATACTTGAGGTGTGATGGCTTCCATTGAAAGGGTTGGCAGTGAATAGCTGCACGTGTGGTGATGTGTGAGATGAGTAGGGCTCACTCTTGTCCCAGTTTACCCGATAACTGGATAGGGCCACAAATCTGTCAGTGGTCTCCAGTAAGGCCGGGAGGCAGTAGCACAGGCCCGTCAAAGTAAGCAGGATATTGTTGCATACAAGTAGATCCTGGACTCTTCTCCCTGGAGGGGTATCCCAGTAAGAAGAGGTGACAGACGAATTGTTGCCACCAGCGGTTCCAGTGTCAGTAGGGACAGGAGTGGTGAGAGCGGGCAGCCCTATAGTGTGCCCCTCCGTATATGAAAAGGATCAGACGAGATGCAACCACAATTGACCTGGACTGTGGGGTTGTCATATACCAAGCGAACCTTGGCGGTAAGGACGTGGCTTGGATGACAACAATGAGGGACGCGTGAGCCGAGAGCTCCACTCCAACCCGAAAAATATCCTGCACAATCTACAATGAGGCCTCACTTGGGAGTTGCCCCCGCGCACAACTGAATGTGAGAGTCCCCCCAAAACTCCCTGACTGCATTTCTCAGATCATTGCATAGAGGAGCGGCAAGCAAAACCTGACAGCCCGAGATGGGGAGACAAGATGGAGGAGGCTGGCCGTGGCAGTAGAGATCACACAATAGAATTGCTGGCTCCGGGCCTGCTGGAGGCTGTGTGGATCCAGTGGCCCCTCGGTCACGCATGTCGGCTGCGTGGCAGCTTATGGGAAGGACTGAAACCCCCTTATTGAGAGTTAACAGAGTTCTGGACTTCTGCTGTGACACTGATGATTCCATTTGATCAGAGTGGTAGAACGTAGAGCTTGAAGGAGTTGCCTGAGTCTCTCTAGGGCAGTGGCTGGAGTTTCTTCATGTACTAATGAACCTGCTTATTCGCCATCTTGGATCTCAACATTGTCTTTTGAAAGTAATCACCACACAAACTTTCCTTTCCTACTTTACACTAACTTCAGCTTCACATCTTAGTGCACTTTTCAGCTTGATCTGCTAATTTTCTGCTGTATTCATTCCTTCCAATCCTCTTTGCCCTTTTAATGTCAGAGTCCTGAAAAAGCGGCTGTCAGAATATTGATACAGATCAGTCTTTTTTTTATTTTGTCACAGTCCCTTCAATTGTTACTACCTCAGCTGAACTCCTGAGTGACGGAGATCCAGTTCTTTGCTTTTCTTTTACTCTCTTTCTAGTCTGTGGTGTAGTGTTTTCCTTACCAGAACCCTCAGTCTCATTTTCTGTTATGAGATATGATTTAACGGCTCGTGACCCTAAGGTGTCACAGAGGTATATGTTTCCAAAATTATTTTAGGTAACTCCCGTTCCCACACTTAAACAGGGACTGCTGAGAGCCTCTTTCACATGGGTAAAGCTGCTTGCTGCTGCTGCTCTGCTCAGAATGACTGAGGAAACTGTTTCAGAATTTCTCATTCACTTCATTCTTATATCTAAAGCTGGTGCAGCTCTCTACTTATTTTGTACTTGCCTTAATACATCAGGTAGTACAACCAATTAGGTTGTACCTTGCGCAGTAGTGCTCACACTTCCCTAGGCATTGCACTCCTCCAAGGGTAGCAGCATTCCAAGGAGAAGACACTAGGGGCAGATTATGAGTTTTGTGGTCCAGTAACTGCTATAGTGACAGTGGCAATCCAACCGCCAACAGGCAGTGGTGTACACAGAAGACCGCCTGCAGTCCGCTGGCAATGCCAGGCAGGACAGACTGCAGCGATCATCAGGAGGCACAGTCCAGCGGAGACCATGTTTCTACCGGACCTATTACAAGGTTGCACACCGCCAGTGGTCCAACCACCATGGATTATCAGGCGGAAACGAACAGTAAAAAATGAGACATTCACCTCCAGGAGGCTATCTGGAGCTGTCACGGAACCAGACATAGACATTATCTTGCTGCTCCTGCTCGCCGAAACACAACAATCATCGCTGACGAGGACGACAACAACCGTAAGTACACACACTCACCTGTTACATATGTTAAATGTAAAAGATTGTACAATAACATAACATAGGGAGGCTCATGCGAAGGGCAGCACACATGTAACAGCATAGTGGCACACGCATTAACATACTGCCTCAAGGACTTCCACACATCACACACACGTCAGCCAGTGCACACACCACACGTAAATACCATACATTTGTCGCACGGCAACACAGCACAGACCCAGGGTCAAACATTCTCATACAACATACAAACTCGTAACAACAACACAACAACTGCACAAATACAAATACTTGTTACACACTCACGCCGAACACTGGCCATGGACTGGACACATATACAACACACATGTACATCAATGTGTAATGGAATACCCACAACAACACCATCATACAACCCAGCAGTAGACACACACATCACATGCACACATAGCACATCGTACATATCATGCTATGCACACACAGAAGTGGCAATTGAAAGGTAACTTTCTTTGCTGGTAATGCACACTGTAAGGAAATGCCTCCTTGGCATGGTTACCCCCTGACTTTTTGTCTTTGCTGATGCCAAGTTATGATTTGAAAGTGTGCTGGGACCCTGCTAACCAGGCCCCAGCGCCAGTGTTCTTTCCCCAAACTGTACCTTTCTCTCCACAATTGGCACAACCCTGGCACCCAGGTAAGTCCCTTGTAACTGGTACCCCTGGTACCAAGGGCCCTGATGCCAGAGAAGGTCTCTAAGGGCTGCAGCATGTCTTATGCCACCCTGGGGACCCCTCACTCAGCACAGACACACTGCTTACCAGCTTGTGTGTGATGGTGGGGAGAAAATGACTAAGTCGACATGGCACTCCCCTCATAGTGCCATGCCAACCTCACACTGCCTATGGCATAGATAAGTCACCCCTTGTAGGAAAGTACCATCTTGCCTGGCATGTTACCCCCATTTTTCACTGTATATATGTTGTTTTAGTTGTATGTGTCACTGGGACCCTGGTAACCCAGGGCCCCAGTGCTCATAAGTGTGCCTGAATGTGTTACCTGTGTAGTGACTAACTGTCTCACTGAGGCTCTGCTAATCAGAACCCCAGTAGTTATGCTCTCTCATTTCTTTCCAAATTGTCACTGACAGGCTAGTGACCATTTTTACCAATTTACATTGGCTTACTGGAAAACCCTTATAATTCCCTAGTATATGGTACTGAGGTACCCAGGGTATTGGGGTTCCAGGAGATCCCTATGGGCTGCAGCATTTCTTTTGCCACCCATAGGGAGCTCTGACAATTCTTACACAGGCCTGCCACTGCAGCCTGAGTGAAATAACGTCCACGTTATTTCACAGCCATTTTACACTGCACTTAAGTAACTTATATGTCACCTATATGTCTAACCTTTACCTGGTAAAGGTTAGGTGCAAAGTTACTTAGTGTGAGGGCACCCTGGCACTAGCCAAGGTGCCCCCACATTGTTCAGAGCCAATTCACTGAACTTTGTGAGTGCGGGGACACCATTACACGCGTGCACTACATATAGGTCACTACCTATATGTAGCTTCACCATGGTAACTCCGAATATGGCCATGTAACATGTCTATGGTCATGGAATTGCCCCCTCTATGCCATCCTGGCATTGTTGGTACAATTCCATGATCCCAGTGGTCTGTAGCACAGACCCTGGTACTGCCAGACTGCCCTTCCTGGGGTTTCACTGCAGCTGCTGCTGCTGCCAACCCCTCAAACAGGCAGCTGCCCTCCTGGGGTCCAGCCAGGCCTGGCCCAGGATGGCAGAACAAAGAACTTCCTCTGAGAGAGGGTGTGACACCCTCTCCCTTTTGAAAATGGTGTGAAGGCAGGGGAGGAGTAGCCTCCCCCAGCCTCTGGAAATGCTTTGTTGGGCACAGATGTGCCCAATTCTGCATAAGCCAGTCTACACCGGTTCAGGGACCCCTTAGCCCCTGCTCTGGCGTGAAACTGGACAAAGGAAAGGGGAGTGACCACTCCCCTGACCTGCACCTCCCCTGGGAGGTGTCCAGAGCTCCTCCAGTGTGCTCCAGACCTCTGCCATCTTGGAAACAGAGGTGCTGCTGGCACACTGGACTGCTCTGAGTGGCCAGTGCCACCAGGTGACGTCAGAGACTCCTGCTGATAGGCTCCTTCAGGTGTTAGTAGCCTTTCCTCTCTCCTAGGTAGCCAAACCCTCTTTTCTGGCTATTTAGGGTCTCTGTCTCTGGGGAAACTTTAGATAACGAATGCATGAGCTCAGCCGAGTTCCTCTGCATCTCTCTCTTCACCTTCTGATAAGGAATCGACCGCTGACCGCGCTGGAAGCCTGCAAACCTGCAACATAGTAGCAAAGACGACTACTGCAACTCTGTAACGCTGATCCTGCCGCCTTCTCGACTGTTTTCCTGCTTGTGCATGCTGTGGGGGTAGTCTGCCTCCTCTCTGCACCAGAAGCTCCGAAGAAATCTCCCGTGGGTCGACGGAATCTTCCCCCTGCAACCGCAGGCACCAAAAAGCTGCATTACCGGTCCCTTGGGTCTCCTCTCAGCACGACGAGCGAGGTCCCTCGAATCCAGCGATGCTGTCCAAGTGACCCCCACAGTCCAGTGACTCTTCAGCCCAAGTTTGGTGGAGGTAAGTCCTTGCCTCACCTCGCTGGGCTGCATTGCTGGGAACCGCGACTTTGCAGCTACTCCGGCCCCTGTGCACTTCCGGCGGAAATCCTTCGTGCACAGCCAAGCCTGGGTCCACGGCACTCTAACCTGCATTGCACGACTTTCTAAGTTGGTCTCCGGTGACGTGGGACTCCTTTGTGCAACTTCGGCGAGCACCGTTTCACGCATCCTCGTAGTGCCTGTTTCTGGCACTTCTCTGGGTGCTACCTGCTTCAGTGAGGGCTCTTTGTCTTGCTCGACGTCCCCTCTCTCTGCAGGTCCAATTTGCGACCTCCTGGTCCCTCCTGGGCCCCAGCAGCGTCCAAAAACGCCAAACGCACGATTTGCGTGTAGCAAGGCTTGTTGGCGTCCTTCCGGCGGGAAAACACTTCTGCACGACTCTCCAAGGCGAGAGGGATCCGTCCACCAAAGGGGAAGTCTCTAGCCCTTTTCGTTCCTGCAGAAACCTCAGCTTCTTCTGTCCAGTCGAAGCTTCTTTGCACCCGCAGCTGGCATTTCCTGGGCATCTGCCCATCTCCGACTTGCTTGTGACTTTTGGACTTGGTCCCCTTGTTCCACAGGTACCCTAGATTGGAAATCCACAGTTGTTGCATTGCTGGTTTGTGTCTTTCCTGCATTATTCCTCTAACACGACTCTTTTGTCCTTAGGGGAACTTTAGTGCACTTTGCACTCACTTTTCAGGGTCTTGGGGAGGGTTATTTTTCTAACTCTCACTATTTTCTAATAGCCCCAGCGACCCTCTACAAGGTCACATAGGTTTGGGGTCCATTTGTGGTTCGCATTCCACTTTTGGAGTATATGGTTTGTGTTGCCCCTATCTCTATGTTTCCCCATTGCATCCTATTGTAACTATACATTGTTTGCACTGTTTTCTAAGACTATACTGCATATTTTTGCTATTGTGTATATATATCTTGTGTATATTTCCTATCCTCTCACTGAGGGTACACTCTAAGATACTTTGGCATATTGTCATAAAAATAAAGTACCTTTATTTTTAGTATAACTGTGTATTGTGTTTTCTTATGATATTGTGCATATGACACTAAGTGGTACTGTAGTAGCTTCACACGTCTCCTAGTTCAGCCTGAGCTGCTCTGCTAAGCTACCATTATCTATCAGCCTAAGCTGCTAGACACCCTATACACTAATAAGGGATAACTGGGCCTGGTGCAAGGTGCAAGTACCCCTTGGTACTCACTACAAGCCAGTCCAGCCTCCTACACCCCTCTAGCAGGCCTTACAGCCCTAAGGCAGGGTGCACTATACCATAGGTGGGGGCATAGGTGCCTGAGCACTATGCCCCTACAGAGTCTAAGCAAAACCATAGACATTGTAAGTGCAGGGTAGCCATAAGAGTATATGGTCTGGGAGTCTGTCATACACGAACTCCACAGCACCATAATGGCTACACTGAAAACTGTGAAGTTTGGTATCAAAATTCTCAGTACAATAAATGCACACTGATGCCAGTGTGCACTTTATTGTAAAATACACCCAGAGGGCATCTTAGAGATGCCCCCTGAAAACATACCCGACTATCAGTGTAGGCTGACTAGCTTTTGCCAGCCTGCCAAACACCAGACATGTTGCTGGCCACATGGGGAGAGTGCCTTTGTCACTCTGTGGCCAGGAACAAAGCCTGTACTGGGTGGAGGTGCTTCTCACCTCCCCCTGCAGGAACTGTAACACCTAGTGGTGAGCCTCAAAGGCTCACCCCCTTTGTTACAGCGCCACAGGGCATCCCAGCTAGGGGAGATGCCCGCCCCTCCAGCCACTGCCCCCACTTTTTCTGGCAAGGCTGGAGGAGATAATGAGGAAAACAAGGAGGAGTCACTCCCCAGTCAGGACAGCCCCTAAGGTGTCCTGAGCTGAGGTGACTGTTACTTTTAGAAATCCTCCATCTTGCAGATTGAGGATTCCCCCCAATAGGATTAGGGATGTGCCCCCCTCCCCACAGGGAGGAGGCACAAAGAGGGTGTAGCCACCCTAGGGGCCAGTAGCCATTGCCCTCCCAGACCTAAACACCCCCCTAAATTGAGTATTTAGCTGCCCCCAGAACCGAGGAAGATAGATTCCTGCAACCTAAAGAAGAAGAAGGACTCCTGACCTGAAGCCCTGCAGTGACGACGGAGACAACAACTGATTTGGCCCCAGCCCCACCGGCCTGTCTCCCTCCTTCGAAGAAAACTGCAACAGCGACGCATCCAACAGGGTCCAGCGACCTCTGAAGCCTCAGAGGACTATCCTGCATCCAAAGGACCAAGAAGCTCCCAGAGAACAGTGGCCCTGTTCAAGAAACTGCAATTTTTTTAAACAAAGAAGCAACTTTTAAAGACCACACGTTTCCCGCCGGAAGCGTGAGACTTTCCACTCTGCACCGACGCCCCCGGCTCGACCTGCGGAAAACCAACACTACAGGGAGGACTCCCTGGTGACTGCGAGCCCGTGAGTAGCCAGAGTTGACCCCCCTGATCCCCCACAGCGACGTCTGCAGAGGAAATCCAGAGGCTCCACCTGACCGCAACTGCCTGCTTCAAGGAACCCGACGCCTGGAAACAACACTGCACCCGCAGCCCCCAGGACCTGAAGGAACCGAACTCCAGTGCAGGAGCGACCCCCAGGCGACCATCTGCTTAGCCCAGGTGGTGGCTACCCCGAGGAGCCCCCGTGCCTGCATCGTTGAAGAGACCCCCGGGTCTCCCCATTGATTCCTATAGGAAACCTGACGCCTGTTTGCACTCTGCAACCGGCTGCCCTTGTGCCGCTGAGGGTGTACTTTCTGTGCCTGCTTGTGTCCCCCCCTACAAAACTCCCCTGGTCTGCCCTCCGAAGACGCAGGTACTTACCTGCTGGCAGACTGGAACCGGGCACCCCTATTTCCATTGAAGCCTATGTGTTTTGGGCACCACTTTGACCTCTACACCTGACCGGCCCTGAGCTGCCGGTGTGGTAACTTTGGGGTTGCCTTGAACCCCCAACGATGGGCTACCTTGGGCCCAACTTTAAACCCTGTAAGTGTTTTACTTACCTGTGAACTTAACATTTACTTACCTCCCCCAGGAACTGTTGATTTCTGCACTGTGTCCACTTTTAAAATAGCTTATTGCCATTTTTGTCAAAACTGTAAATGCTATTGTGATTATTCAAAGTTCCTAGAATACCTGAGTGAAATACCTTTCATTTAAAGTATTGTTTGTAAATCTTGACCCTGTTGTTCTTAAAATAAACTAAGAAAATATATTTTTCTATATAAAAACCTATTGGCCTGGAATTTGTCTTTGAGTGTGTGTTCCTCATTTATTGCCTGTGTGTGTACAACAAATGCTTAACACTACCCTCTGATAAGCCTACTACTCGACCACACTGCCACAAAATAGAGCACTAGATTATATCTTTTTACCTCTAAGGGGAACCCTTTGACTCTGTGCACACTGTTTCTTACTTTGAAATATTAGATACAGAGCCAACTGTAGGAGGCTGGCCTGGCTTGTAGTGGGTACCAAGGGGTACTTACACCCTGTACCAGGTACAGTTATCCCTTATTAGTGTAGAAGAGGTGTTTCTAGCAGCTTAGGCTGATAGAAGGTAGCTATAGCAGAGCAGCTTAGGTTGAACTAGGAGACATGCAAAGCTCCTACTATACCACTGGTGTCGTATGCACAATATCATAAGAAAACACAATACACAGATATACTAAAAATAAAGGTACTTTATTTTTATGACAATATGCCAAAAGTATCTCAGTGAGTACCCTCAGTATGAAGATGCCAAATATACACAAGATATATGTACACAATACCAAAAATATGCAGTAATAGCAAAAGGAAGTAATGCAAGCAATGTAAAGTTATAGTAGATTGCAATAGGAGCACATAGGTATAGGGGCAACACAAACCATATACTCCAAAAGTGGAATGAGAACCACGAATGGACCCCAAACCTATGTGAGCTTGTAGAGGGTCACTGGGGCTGTAAGAAAACAGTGAGGGTTAGAAAAATAGCCCACCCCAAGACCCTGAAAAGTAGGGTTAAAGTGCACCTATAATCCCCAGAGAGCACAGAAGTCGTGATAGGGGGTTTCTGCAAGGAATACCAACACCAGCAAAGCAACAACAGTGGATTTCTGGACCTGAGTACCTGCGAAACAAGGGGACCAAGTCCAAGAGTCGCGACAATGTCGAGAGTGGGCAGATGCCCAGAAAATGCCAGCTGAGGATGCAAAGAAGCTGCCACCGGATGGAAGAAGCTTTGGTTTCTGCAAGAACGAAGAGGACTAGGAACTTCCCCTTTGGAGGATGGATGTCCCACATCGTGAAGAAGCTTGCAGAGGTGTTCCCATGCAGAAAGACCGCAAACAAGCCTTGTTAGCTGCAAGGGGCGCGGTTAGGGTTTTTGGATGCTGCTGTGGCCCAGGAGGGACCAGGATGTCGCCACTTGGATGAGGAGATAGAGGGTGCGCCCAGCAAGTCAGGGAGCCCTCACAGAAGCAGGCAGCACCCGCAGAAGTACCATAACAGGCACTTAGAAGAGGAGTGAACCGGAGTCCACCCGAAGTCAGATAAGGGAGTCCCACGACCCCGGAGGACAACTCAGAAGGTTGTGCACTGCAGGTTAGAGTGTCAGGGACCCAAGCTTGGCTGTGCACAAAGGAAATCCTGGAAGAGTGCACAGGAGCCGGAGCATCTGCAAATCACGTTGTACCCAGCAATGCAGTCTAACGTGGGGAGGCAAGGACTTACCTCCACCAAACTTGGACTGAAGAGTCACTGGACTGTGGGAGTCACTTGGACAGAGTTGCGGAGTTCCAGGGACCACGCTTGTCGTGCTGAGAGGGGACCCAGAGGACCGGTGATGCAGTCTTTTATTGCCTGCGGTTGCAGGGGAAAGATTCCGTCGACCCACAGGAGATTTCTTCAGAGCTCCTGGTGCAGAAAGGAGGCAGGCTACCCCCAGAGCATGCACCACCAGGAAACAGTCGAGAAGACAGCAGGATGAGTGATACAAGGTTGCATTAGTCGTATTTGCTACTTTGTTGCAGCTTTGCAGGCGTCCTGAGCAGTCATCGGTCGATCCTTTGGCAGAAGGTGAAGAGAGAGATGCAGAGGAACTCTGGTGAGCTCTTGCATTCGGTATCTGAAGAATTCCCCAAAGCAGAGACCCTAAATAGCCAGAAAAGGAGGTTTGGCTACCTAGGAAGGAGGATAGGCTAGTAACACAGGTAAGAGCCTATCAGAAGGAGTCTCTGACGTCACCTGCTGGCCCTGGCCACTCAGAGCAGTCCAGTGTGCCAGCACACCTCTGAATCCAAGATGGCAGAGGTCTGGGGCACGCTGGAGGAGCTCTGGGCACCTCCCCTGGGAGGTGCAGGTCAGGGGAGTGGTCACTCCCTTTCCTTTGTCCAGTTTTGCACCAGAGCACGGCTGGGGGATCCCTGAACCGGTGTAGACCGGCTTATGCAGAGATGGGCACCATCTGTGCCCATCAAAGCATTTCCAGAGGCTGGGGGACGCTACTCCTCCCCAGCCCTGACACCTTTTTCCAAAGGGAGATGGTGTAACACCCTCTCTCTGAGGAAGTCCTTTGTTCTGCCTTCCTGGGCCAGGCCTGGCTGGACCCCAGGAGGGCAAAAACCTGTCTGAGGGGTTGGCAGCAGCAGCAGCTGCAGTGAAACCCCGGGAAAGGCAGTTTGGCAGTACCCAGGTCTGTGCTAGAGACTCGGGGGATCATGGAATTGTCTCCCCAATGCCAGAATGGCATTGGGGTGACAATTCCATGATCTTAGACATGTTACATGGCCATGTTCGGAGTTACCATTGTGAAGCTATACATAGGTAGTGACATATGTATAGTGCACGCGTGAAATGGTGTCCCTGCACTCACAAAGTCCGGGGAATTTGCCCTGAACGATGTGGGGTCACCTTGGCTAGTGCCAGGGTGCCCACACACTAAGTAACTTAGCACCCAACCTTCACCAGGTGAAGGTTAGACATATAGGTGACTTATAAGTAACTTAAGTGCAGTGGTAAATGGCTGTGAAATAACGTGGACGTTATTTCACTCAGACTGCAGTGGCAGGCCTGTGTAAGAATTGTCAGAGCTCCTTATGGGTGGCAAAAGAAATGCTGCAGCCCATAGGGATCTCCTGGAACCCCAATACCCTGGGTACCTCAGTACCATATACTAGGGAATTATAAGGGTGTTCCAGTATGCCAATGTGAATTGGTGAAACTGGTCACTAGCCTGTTAGTGACAATTTAGAAAGCAGAGAGAGAATAACCACTGAGGTTCTGGTTAGAAGAGCCTCAGTGAGACAGTTAGTCATCACACAGGGAACACATACAGGGCACACTTATGAGCACTGGGGCCCTGGCTGGCAGGGTCCCAGTGACACATACACTAAAACAACATATATACAGTGAAATATGGGGGTAACATGCCAGGAAAGATGGTACTTTCCTACACCAACTTCCTACATTGGTGGATCAGCGTGGGGTACAAGACTTTGCATTTGCTGAACTACTCAGCCAATACCTGATCACACAACTGAAATTCCAAAAATTGTCATTAGAAACTGATTTTTGAAATTTGAGCTATTTTTCTAAATTTTAAAAAGTCCTGCTAGGGCCTTGGGTTAGTCCCTGTTAGCATTTCTTTTAGAGTTTAAAAGTTTGGTAAATGTTTCGATTAAGTTCTAGAGATAGTTTTAGATTCTTAAAAAGTATCCCAACTTTTAGAGAAATAATGTCTGCTGCAGAAGAGACAGTGGTGGAGCTCAACCTCACACCTTACCTGCATTTTAGGATGTCAGAGTTAAGGAGACTCTGCAGAATCAAAAAGATAAAAACTGAATCAAACCCTACCAAAGTACAGCTCCAGGAGCTCTTGGCAGAGTTTGCTAGAGACAACCCCTCTGAAGATACCTTTACAGAGGGGGAAGCTAGCGATGGGGAGGACAATTTCCCACCTCCACTCCTAGTTAGGGAGACCAGGGTTCCTCCAACCCTGACTCCAGAAGTGATAGTCAGAGACGTTGCTTCTCCCATAGGGGAGTCCAACAGCCCTGGAAGCATTGAGGGCAGCCTCAATGAAGATGACCTCCTGTTAGCCAGGATGGCCAAAAGATTGGCTTTGGAGAGACAGCTCCTAGCCATAGAAAGGGAAAGACAAGAGATGGGCTTGGCTCCCATCAATGGTGGCAGCAATTTAAATAGGGTCAGAGATACTCCTGACATGCTAAAAATCCCCAAAGGGATTGTAACAAAATATGAAGATGGTGATGACATCACCAAATGGTTCACAGCTTTTGAGAGGGCTTGTGCAACCAGAAAAGTAAACAAATCTCACTGGGGTGCTCTCCTTTGGGAAATGTTCACTGGAAAGTGTAAGGATAGACTCCTCACACTCTCTGGAAAAGATGCAGAATCCTATGACCTCATGAAGGCTACCCTGATTGAGGGCTTTGGATTCTCAACTGAGGAGTACAGGATTAAGTTCGGGGAGGCTCAAAAATCCCTGAGCCAGACCAGGATTAATCTTGTTGACTTCGCAGTCAAAACACTGGATGGTTGGATTAATGGCAGTGGTGTAAATGATTATGATGGGCTGTACAATCTGTTTATGAAAGGACACCTTTTACGTAGTTGTTTCAATGATAAACTGCATCAGCTCCTGGAAGACCTAGGTCCAATTTCTCCCCAAGAATTGGGAAAGAAGGCAGACCATTGAGTCAAGACTAGGGTGACCAAGACTTCCACAGGGGGTGACCAAAAGAAAGGGGCCACAAAGACTCCCCAGGGGTAGAGTGTTGAGACATCCAAGGGTAAAAGTAAAGTATTCTACAAGGCCCCAAAAACCTGCTCAGAAGGGAGGGTCCAAAGCCTCTTCACAATCCAATTTTGGGTACAAGGGTAAAAACTTTGATCCCAGAAAGGCCTGGTGTCATACCTGTAATCAGCAGGGACACCAAACTGGAGATAAGGCCTGTCCCAAGAAAGGTTCCGCTTCTACTACTACTCCAGTTGGCATTGGAATAACCAGTCTCCAGGTGGGATCAACACTGTGTCAAGAGCAAATCAGGGTTCACACTGAAGCTACATTAGTTTCTGAGGGTGGGGTGGACTTAGCCACACTGGCTGTCTGCCCCCCTAATATGCAAAAATACAGGCAGCAACTCTTAATTAATGGGACTAGTGTAGAAGCCCTGAGGGATACAGGTGCCAGTGTCACAATGGTGACAGACAAACTGGTTTCCCCAGGACAATACGTGACTGGACAAACTTATCCAGTCACCAACGCTGACAATCAGACTAAAGTACATCCCATGGCTATGGTAACTTTAGAATGGGGAGGGGTCACTGGCCTGAAACAGGTGGTAGTCTCCTCTGCTATCCCAGTAGACTGTTTGCTTGGAAATGACCTGGAATCCTCAGCATGGGCTGAGGTAGAACCCAAAACCCATGCAGCCATGCTGGGTATCCCTGAACTGGTGTGTGTCAAGAAAAGGGCACAGTGCAAGACTCAGGGTGAAAAAGAGGTGTTGGAGCCTGGAATAATGGCCCAACCCTCCAAGAGAAAAGGAAAGAAGACTGGGGAACCAGCTTCAACACAGCAAAAGAAAAAGAACCTCTCTTCCCAGGAAGAAGTTCTGCCCTCTGAGGGAACTGAGCCCATGGAGTTTGAACCTTAGGCCCAGGGGGACCCACAAGGGAACAGCTGTGTGAGGGGCAGGAAACCTGTCCCTCTCTTGAAGGTCTTAGGCAGCAAGCTGCTGAGGAAACCAAAGGAAAAATCAGTGGAACACATAGGGTCTATTGGGAAGATGGACTCCTTTACACTGAGGCAATAGATCCCAAACCTGGTGCCACTAGGAGAGTGGTAGTGCCTCAGGAGTTTAGGTAGTTCATTCTGACCTTAGCCCATGATATTCCACTTGCTGGTCATTTGGGACAAACCAAGACTTGGGAGAGGTTAGTCAACCATTTCTATTGGCCCATCATGTCCCAGAAAGTTAAGGAGTTTTGTGCCTCCTGTGTCACCTGTCAAGCCAGTGGTAAGACAGGTGGCCACCCAAAGGCCACCCTCATTCCACTTCCAGTGGTGGGGATCCCCTTTGAAAGAGTGGGTGGGAGTGGACATTGAACCTCCCACAGCCTCAGGGAATCAGTATATCCTAGTAGTAGTGGATCATGCTACTAGGTACCCTGAAGCAATTCCCCTTAAGTCCACTACTGCCACTGCAGTAGCCAACTTCATGTCAGCATACCTTAAACACATGTGGAATGAGTTTGGGGTGACTTACAAGTTCACCACAATAAACCATCCACAAACCAACGGTCTTGTTGAAAGGTTTAACAAGACATTGAAGGGCATGAACATGGGGCTCCCTGAAAAGCTCAAAAGGAGATGGGATGTCCTCTTGCCATGTCTGCTTTTCGCCTACAGAGAGGTGCCTCAGAAGGGAGTAGGGTTTTCCCTCTTTGAACTTCTGTTGGGCCATCCTGTAAGGGGACCACTAACTCTTGTAAAAGAAGGCTGAGTTTTCGAGTTGTAAGTCTGGTACCTGGAGAGAGGGTCACATGATGGTTGTTACTGTCTTTGGGACACAGGTTTGGGGGAGACTGGTTGCATGGGATGTAAATGCAACAGGACAGGGAGGATTTGATGTGGACAGGGTGACGCTGACAGTTGTCATCTGACAAGGTTGCTCAGATGGGCCAGAGCCATCCACATCGTACACACATCCAGGAGTGTTCTCCTCACTGAGGGCTTCATCCAGGGAGGAAGTGGCTGCCTCAGGAGTGCTTTCCATGGTCCTAGCGGCAGGTAGACCTGTTGAAGTGAAACAGACAGTTACAGGTCATAATGTGACATGTAGCACCAATTTTGACGGATAGATATGCTTTGGGCCAGATACAGGTCAACTTTGCTTCATCCCCTTTTGTGACAGTGACACCTGCAATTAATTATGGAGACCTGACTTTTGGGGTACAGACAATTCCTTTTTAAGTTACCTTGCTACTGGATGTCAGATTATCTTGGCACTTGGATGTCAGTTCATTGATTTATACCTTGGCAGCAATTTAGCATTGTATGTTTCAAGGTACCCCCCAGTTTGCAAAACATCATTGTTGAGTTGACAGACAGCTGCAAAATGTCTTGTGCACACTGACCTGCCCATCAAATTTGGTGTAACCAACCGACCTGGCCATATGTGACAGGTTACACTAAGTACCATACACTGCAAATATGTGAGATCCCCCTAGGTGAATACAGTTCTGTAGGTGATGGGAGGTAGAAGGGACAGAGTAGCTGAGGACACAGTTGTAGATCTGTGTGAGGGGTTTGTCAATGACACCTGCCCTTGGCCTGCCTGTCAGTGGCTGTCCTATGCCAACAGACGGTACAGTCGTTATACCCCTTGCAGAGTACACTTCTTTAGGTGATGGGAGGTAGAAGGGACAGAGTAGCAGAGGACACAGCTGTAGCTGTGTGTTAGTGGTATTGTACTAAGAGATGTCCATAGCATTGCTGTCATTCCCACAGACTACGGTTGTGCACCATTCAGGTGAGTATACTCCATTGTTTAGTTTACGTGCCAGGCTATTTTCATTATGGGACACTGTTCTAGTTTTCCTATTGGTAGAACAGTGCCTGCTGGGAGCTGTAGTACTGTCAGTCCCTGTACTACCCACACTATACACAGATACTGTGCTCCCAAGTGAGTTAACTTCACATGTGAGATGCCAGACTGGGTTATTCTGACAGGGAGACACAGGGATGGTGAGTGGATTGACTGTTAAGGTAGCAAAAGGTGATCAGTGAACATGCAGGACAATACATTTTGTTGGAATTATTGGTGTGGTGACTTACCTGACTCGACTGCCCCGGGTATTCCTGTCAAGCCCTCAGAATGCAGGATGGCCAAGACCTTCTCCTCCCATGATGTGAACTGTGGGGGAGGAGTCATGTGGACTTCCAGCTGGTGCCTGGCAGACATGGAATGTGCCTTCCCCCTGAGGTCGTTCCACCTCTTCCTGATGTCGTCCCTTGTGTGCGGGAATCTGCCTATAGTAATTGCCCTGTGGACTATTCTTAGACACATTTTCATTTTCCTCGCTATTGTAGTCTGCTGGACTTGGGCTCCCAAAATGTGTAGTTCTACTCTGATAATTTCATCAACCACGACTCTTAACTCGTCGTCTGTGAAATGGGGATTTTTTGTGGCAATATGGTGGTGGCAGATAACACAAAAATAGAATGATATGGTGTGGGTGCTGTGTGGTGAGCGGCTGATGGTTGGTAGATGATGTTTAGAGGTGCTAATTTGTGTGAGGGTGTTGTATGGGTGTGGGATAAGTGCTGTGTGAAAGTTGGAGGGTGCCTATTCTATGGTACTGTCTCGGATTTTGGGTTCTGACTTCTATTTGTGGCGTTGTAGATGCAAAGGATTGTGGGGTGTGAAGGGGTGTGTTTTATAGTGTCGTTCTGTAGGTAGGTCGGGTGTGTGAATGTGTGTCAGCTGTGTGGATTTTTAATCCATCCAATGTGGTGTTGTGTATTACAGTGGTGACCGTCGACCGCCACGGTTCATGCCGCCATTGGCAGACCACCATGGAAGAACTGCCATTGTGATTTGTGAGTGATAATAGGTTCAGTGGTTGGTTGACTGGCTGACAGTGCTGATGGTTGGACCACCTGTTTCCCGCCCTCCAGAGTCCTGGCGTTGTCGGTATTTTGGCTGTCTTTTGGAAGACCGGGTTGTGTAACTCTTAATACGGTGATCTGTTTGACTACCGACCTGGTGGTCTTTTGGCACCAAACTGGTAATGACGTCCATTGTCAGAATTCTGTGCTTGGTTTGGGGCACTCTGTGAGAATTGACCGCTTCCCACTGGTTTGTTATGCAAGCTATCCAGAAGGCAATTGTGTTGATTTTTACAGACACTTTGCCTTTAGTAGCATTTATAATCTGATAGTCTGTATGGCAACCCGGACCACAGTGGGCGGATTTCTAACCCTCTATGCCCTTGGATGCAGGGACTTATTTCACTGCATTAACACAAATTAGAAATCTGGTCAGACTGCGACCCGTACACAACTCACTAATCAATACAGGTGTTTTTTTCTGGTCATGATTAGTTCCTTTTGATGAGTTCAGGGACACCATAGAACTCCAAACCATCTTTCATAAATGAATAACACACTCAAAATAGCCCTCCGAAACATGTATTGAAACTGCAAAATGTTTATTTATAAAACCCAAGTCTAGTGCATAAAATATGAACAGTAAACACACACAATACAAAATAAATACAGTAAAGCATGACATGGCCGGTAAAAATAATATGAGAGTTTGTAACGTGGATAGCCAGTTCCTATCATCCTAACACTCTATTACTACTTCTAAGCGCAATGCTAATATTGAGCAGAAGGACAAAGTGGCAAACCTATAAATTGAGTTTCTTAAGATGGGTCACACAGCATACCTTTTCTCAGTAAGCAGTAGCTGTTTAGCTATTCTCTATCACAGCCCTTGCCCAGGTGTGATAAACAGTGCCTGGCTGGAGGGCGCTTCTCTGTGCTACTCTGGGAGCCCCAGAGAAATCCCAACTGGTGCTGGTTTGGTGCAGCAAACCGCCTTAACCTTTGGTGTGATCATTCCATCACAAAGCCGCTCCAAATAACAGTCAGATACCTGAGTTTTTATAGTATTTGATTGCCAGTTTTATTTCATGTTTAAAAGTTGGGCGACACTAAAGTCCCAAACAGATAAAATAAGCATGGTGTAAAATGCATTATCTCAGTTCACTAGTAGACATTTTAGCATTCACTGTTAGCGTCCATGTTAACATGGCAGCAACCTACACCATTGGTCAGTATGGCTCCTCCTGTGTGTCCTTTAGATAAAAATCTGAGTTCCTGTGAAGCCACATCATTTTAAAATTTGTAATGTGTTCTTGAATGGAAGCAATTATGGTAGGCAAGGGATTAATTTCATTATTGAGTTCTAGAGACTTTAAGGTGTTCTCAATAATTTGCAGTTGTGTGTGTATTGCCTGCGTGCGTGCTGATACGGATGCACCTGACTGTGACCTTGAATGCCTCCCACAGTGTGTCCTCCCCTTACGCAGGATCAGCATTCTTATCAAAGTAGTTAATAGCGGAGTGTAGTCCACGCTGAATATCCTGTAATACAGGGTCTAGGAGAGCCGTCTTCTGGAATCTCCACATGAATTGCGTGGGAGTAAGGGTGGGGATTGAGATTACTAGTTTCAGGGGACCATGATCAAATAGCATCTTGGGCAGATCTGTAACTTCTGTTGCCCAGGCACGTCTTTCGAGTTACTAAACAAAAATCTAGTTGATTCCATAATCCATGTACATATGAGGTGAACTTGCACTTCTGTCGGGAGGGGTTTTGGAGTCTTATATGTCCACAATCTCATATCCCTCCATTCCATCCTGTATAACCTTAGTGGAGTGCTTTCCAGGCCAGTCTGTCGTGGCCGACCGGTCAAGCAGCGAGTCTGAGTATGTGTTCAGATCCAAAGCCCAGATGATAACTGTCGGAAATGTGTGTATGTGGCATCAAAGTATCAGATAAAAACCCGGATTATCTATAATAGGCCCATACATATTTACCAGAGTGATAGGGGTGCCAGAGAGGCTACCCTCATTATCCCATATCTGCCGTGTTCATCCACTATGGAGTGTGTAACTGTGAAGGTGCCCTTCATAATCAAAATCATGAATCCTCTGAAGTAGATTGAGTGGGACGAGGCTAGCCTATATACCACCCAGTGGGCACCAGTAGCATGCTCTGTGTGTCATGTTAAGTGCATCTCTTGTAAGAACGCAACCTGCATATTGTGCCTGTCTAGGTATGAGTATGTGAGTTTTCCAAGGGTTATAAAGCCCTCGTATGTTCCAAGTCAGGAGAACTGTGTGTCCAGGGGACGGCGCCATAGTAACATTAAAGCAATAGTGACTGTACTGCAGATTATAGGGGGTAGTATACAGTGCACAGAAGCAGTGTAGCACTGAGCAACACTTTGATGGCAATAGAAGAAGTAAGAAATCAGCTCCCTCCTTCACCCACTTCAGCATCCCAATCATGCTAAAGAAGTGCCTACAACCTGAAAAGAAAGAAAGCATATACAAAGACGTAAAATTATACATTGTATCAGTCAGCATTTTACCATACATTGAGATCTTACGGGTGCTCCCTCTAGGGGACCGCTAGAGTCCCAACACTCCCCCAGCTGTCAGGAGATGGCCTGGAGGAACAGTACCTTCATCTAGCCAATTAGAGTCCCACTCAGCATGAGCAGAGAGGGGCCAGAGGTGACCAAGCCATCCATGCAAAGTCAGTTGCCGTCCTCATCTATATCGTCTGTGGGCTGGTCTTGATGTTCAAGGTGTGGTCTTAACAAATTCCACTGCTGCCCTGCGGTTCGCAAATATTTTTTGAGTACCACGTTAATCTATACGTACATGTGCCAGGTAGAACATGGCTTTCTCGACAGCTAAAAATTCCTTGCATGCTGCTTCCGCCACCACTGTGAAATCTGGGAAGAAGGCTATTTATTTGCCCGGGTATTAAATATCTTTCTTCTTGTGCGTCTGCTGGAACCCTGCATCACGGTTAAGGTAATTTAATAGTTTTGCTATTATCAGGCGATGTGGCCCCAGTGGGTAGTTGCATCATGAGGGACCGGAGGGCTCTCTCCACTACCAGCAGCTTCGACAAATTTTCAGGGCCAGTGTGTGGTTGGCAGTGTCTCCTTCCTTCTAAAAAAACAAAGGTCCTATTGCCAACCCCAGACTGGGCGAAGCCAAGTGCAGTGTGGTATTGGCTGACTTTGGTAGGGTTGACCACAGGACCTGGTTGCAGTATGGGCATGGCTGCCTTTACAGGGGTTGGCTGCAGGCCAGGCCTTGTCGAACTCCCCACTGCGCACGGTGTAGCTTGAGGTTAGCTGCATGTGGGGCATTCGCTACAGGGCTTGGCATTTCAGCGAACCTCCCGACGCACATTGAAAAAACTAAAGGTGAAAGTAAAGTTACAGTTATGTGTAATAAAAATTCAGTTTTCATAAAAAAAAAAAAAACTTAGAAATTCACTGAATTGCCAAAAGTAACGTTATAGTTAGGTGAATTTGTGAGGGACCACATTAACATTTTGAAATAAATAAAAAAACACAGAAATTCACTAGTTATTGGTATGTGAGGTCATAAGCAGTGCATGGTGAGGGCACAAGTTATAGTTACTTTGGGCTGCTCATAAAATCTGAGTGTAAAGTTATTCAGAAGTGTAGACTTGCATATCTCCAGGACCTGGAACAGGGGTTTAGCTACTCTGCCACAAGAACAACACCCCCGGACACAACCTCGAATGCATCCTGATCAACACGCGATCCGTCCACAGACACGCCATCGAACTGTGGAACCTCATCGACTCAACAGACCCGGACATCGCCTTCCTCACTGAGACCTGGATGAACCCCTCCTCGGCACCCGACATCGCCATAGCCATCCCTGACGGATACAAAATCATCAGGAAAGACCGCACCAACCGCACCGGAGGTGGCATCGCCATCGTCCACAAGAGCTCCATCCGCATCACAACCAACGCCGACCACACACTCTCCGACGCTGAACACCTCCACTTCCAAATCCACAGCGACCCCAAAACCACCCTCAGAGGAACCCTCATCTACAGACCCCCCGGACCACGCACCAAATTCAGCGAAGACATCGCAGACTTCGTCAGCCCACACGCCCTCCCCTCCGCCGACTACATCCTCCTAGGAGACCTCAACTTCCACCTAGAGAACTACAACGACAACAACACCACCACCCAACTGGACATCCTCTCCAACCTCGGACTCAAACAACTGGTCAACACCCCCACCCACTACGCCGGACACACGCTCGACCCCATCTTCTCCTCCAGCAAACACATCTCCTTCAGCCACACCACCAAACTCTCCTGGACGGACCACAGCTGCGTCCACTTCAGCTACAGGAAAACCACAAACCACCACCACGCTCAACAACCACCGAGAAGACAATGGAACCGAATCACCGCCGACCAACTCACATCAGCTCTCTCCCAGAACCCGCCCACCAGCACCTCAGACCCCAACGAAGCAGCCAACAACCTCACGAGCTGGATCTCCGACTGCGCTAACATCCTGGCTCCCCAGAAGACCCGAGCGAACGGAGCCAACCACAAAAGAAGCTCCTGGTTTAACTCCACCCTCAAGGACTCCAAAAAACAATGCCGCACCTTCGAGAAAACCTGGCGCCTCGACCAGACCGACAAGAACATGTCAGCCCTCAAAAACGCCACCCGGAAACACCACCAACTCCTCCGCGCCGCAAGAAAATCATCCTTCAAAGACAGACTTGACAACAACTCCCACAACAGCAAATAACTTTTCGGCATCGTCAGAGAACTCTCCAACCCCGACGCCGAAAACAACGCCATCACCCCCTCACAAGACCTCTGCGACTCCCTCGCAGCCTTCTTCCACCACAAAATCACCGACATCTACAACAGCTTCACCACAACAAACGCGAACTCACCACCAGAACCCACCCCCCACAGCACCACCATCCACGCCTGGAACCCGATCACCACCGAGGAAACCACCCGCACGATGAACTCCATCCACTCAGGATCACCCGCCGACCCATGCCCCCACCACATCTTCAACAAAGCCGACAACATCATCGCCCCCCATCTCCGAGACGTCATCAACACATCCTTCACCACCGCCACCTTCCCCGAGAGCTGGAAACACGCCGAACTCAACGCCCTCCTCAAGGAGCCGACAGCAGACCCCACAGACCTCAAGAACTTCCAACCCATCTCTCTCCTCCCGTTCCCAGCAAAGGTTATCGAGAAAACCGTCGACACTCAACTGACAACCTTCCTCGAAACCAACGAATCACTCGACCCCTCGCAGTTCGGTTTCAGGGCCAACCACAGCACCGAGACCGCCCTCATCGCAGCCACGGACGACATCAGTTCCTTGACCGACAAGGGAGAGACCGTGGCCCTCATACTCCTTGGCCTCTCCGCAGTCTTCGACACGGTATGCCACCGCACCCTGATACAGCGCCTCAACAACGCCGGCATCCGAGGCAAGGCCTTGGACTGGATCATCTCGTTCCTCGCCGGAAGAACTCAGAGAGTCCGCCTCCCCCCCTTCAGATCAACAGCTACTGAGGTCATCTGCGGCGTCCCACAAGGATCCTCCCTCAGCACCACCCTCTTCAATATCTACATGACGCCCCTGGCAAACATCGCACGCAAACACGGACTCAACCTCATCTCCTACGCAGACGACACTCAACTCATCCTCTCCCTCAACAACGACCCTTCCTCTGCTAGAACCAGACTACACGAAGGAATGAAGGAAGTAGCGGACTGGATGACGGACAGCCGGCTTAAACTCAACACTGACAAGACAGAAGTCCTCATCCTAGGCTCTTCTCCCATGGGACGACTCCTGGTGGCCCCCCGCCCTAGGCAGCACTCCCCAACCCACGACCACGCCCGCAACCTGGGCTTCATCCTGGACTCCTCCCTCTCCATGACCAGACAAGTCAACGCGGTCACATCGGCATGCTTCAACACCCTTCGCATGCTCCGCAAGATCTTCCGCTGGATCCCCACCGACACAAGGAAGACCGTCACCCACGCCCTCGTCACCAGCCGTCTGGACTACGGCAACACCCTCTACGCCGGCACCACGATCAAACTACAGAAGAAACTCCAACGAATCCAGAACGCCGCCGCACGCCTCATCCTGGACGTCCCGAGCCACCACCACATCTCCGGACACCTGAAAAAGCTTCACTGGCTCCCAGTCAGCAAGAGGATCACGTTCAGACTCCTCACCCACGCACACAAAGCCCTTCACAACCAAGGACCCAAACTCATCAACCACCGCGTCTCCTTCTACGTACCCACCCGCACCCTGCGATCGACCGGACAAGCCCTGGCAGCCGACCCCCGCATCCGCAAAGCCACCGCCAGAGGCAAATCTTTTTCTTACCTCGCAGCGAAGACCTGGAACTCTCTCCCCAGCCATCTCCGCTCAACACAGGACCACCTCTCCTTCAGAAGGCAGCTCAAGACCTGGCTGTTCGAGCAATAACCCCCTCCCCCCCATAGGTGCACTGCTGATGTGCCCAGTGTCATTTTAAAGGCAGGCCTGCCTTGCTGGCTGCTTTTAAACTAAAGTTATATGCAAATTCGACTTTGGAATGAAAACTAGTTCCAAAGTCTTAAACAACCTTATTTTTACATATAAGTCACCCCTAAGGTGTGCCCTATGTGGCCCTAGGGCTGGGTGCCATGTATCTATAAGCAGAGACCTTATAAAAATGGTTTTATAAGCCCTGGTGAGTTAAAACAGACACATTTGTTTTTCCCTCATTGTAGTGAATGGCCTCCATAGGCTAAAATGTGGAGACTTTATTTTAATTTTAAAAATCCCCTTAAGTAACAGATACTACAAGTGTGGTATCAAATTAATTGTTATAATAAATCCCACAGCTTCCAGTTGTGGGATTTAATATAACTTGTTCAGATAATGAGTTTTAAACTTTACCTGAAAAGTTGCCAACTTCAGCCCTGCAGTGTTTTTGCTGCTTTGCTCTGATTGGCTGCCTTGATGAGGTGTGAAGTGGCTTGGTTCCACACAGAGATGTGCCTCGGGCAGGAGATCTCCCCCTCAGCAGATGGGGAATCAGGAAGGGGGAGGGCTGTCAAACTGGTCTTCAAAGGCAGAGAAGGCCATTTGGAGCAACCTAGCAACACCCTCACATCCTGAAAACCCAGACAATTAGGTGCCCCCTTGATTAGAATAGGAGAGGGCAGGAGAGGGTTGTGTTTAGGACTTTTAGCCACACCAGTGGGTGGGCTCAGCCAGATGTAACCTCCAGAAATCACTTTCATCCATGATGGATTTTTGAAGAATGTTGCCCATTGGAATCGATTTTTGCCACACTTCCAAAGAAGTGACCATCACAGAGGGAAGGACCCTGCCCCTGATTGGAGAACCAGGACCCCCCTGTTTTTCACCCAGGAGCAAGGATAAAACTGGCAGACCTGCACCCACATCTCAGTTCCCTACCAGGAAGAACTACACAAGAAGAAGAACTGCCCTGAAAAATTGCTAACCAGAGTCCCTTGCACCAACTCCTCAAGAAACCAACCAGCTGACTACTGTCCAGTGGCCAAAAAGGAGCTTGTGCCAGGTGCATTCTGGGAGTTGTAGTCCACACCCCCAGGGAGCATCTCGGAGCTTCTGGAACCTTGGGGTGAACTGTGGACCTCAAAAGAACCTTAAAAGAACATCTGGAAGAAGATACAGAAGTTTGGAGAACTTTTTGAAAAAAGTTCCATAGAGGGACTGACCCGCCGTGGCAACTCTAGCAGGCTTGCCTCAACCATGACCCGGCCTGACTTGCAGGTTTGTCCCGGTGAAGAAAATCCCCAAAAAAGAGACTAAGTCCGAATGTAGGAAATTGACCGAGACCTCCCAGCCAGCATATCCGAGGAGGGCTCCAGGAACGTCGGATCAAGATTCAGGTTTGCCCCGGTCGAAGGATTTTCACCTCCAAAACAAAAAAGACTAAGTCCGAAGGTAAAAATCTCCACTGAGGGCTCCCGCGACGCATATCCGAGGAAAAGTTCCAGGAGGTCAGATTGGACTGGCAGGTTCGTCCCGCTGAAGAAAATCTCCAGAAAAACGACTAAGTCCTAAGGTAAACTTTTGACCGAGGCCCTCCGCGGGCTGTAGCCAAGCCGGGCTCCATCGCGGTCGGCCTTAAACTTTAACTTTGCCCCGGTTGAGGTGCGACCAGATGACCAGTTTGGCGCTTTTTGTTTCTATGCGCTAGAAAGCAATAATTCTTAAAAAATTCATATCTGCGGTTCCCCCTTTTTTATTAGTTTTTGTGTCATTTTAAAGCTAAAAATATTTACTATTTTTATAAATTGATTTTGTATTTTTAAACTGTTTCCTGTGTTTTATTTAATTTCTGTTTTGTGATATTTGAATGCTTTAAACTTTGTCTCCTAAGTTAAGCCTTGTCGCTTGTTGCCAAGCTACCAAGGGTTGGGCTAGGTTTAATTTACTGAGACCTAACTGGACCTAAGTGGAGGTTAGTGGCCTATTGCTAAGTGTAGGTACTTACCTGCCCTTACCAATTACCCATTTTCCAACAACCGAAAACAGGGAGATACAGTGATTCCTGTAATTTGAATATCATAGTCGACCAAACTTGCAGATCATCTTCAAAGCGGTCGTATTTGCGAACGTGGTGCATTTGTACCTTCTCAGCACTCGCCCATTGAATGAAGGCATTGTAGGTAGTGGGCACTGGTCGAAGCCATGCCATAGCTATGCGTCTTTTCGCTAGAGCAAATCCAATAAGAAAAAACGTCCTACTTAGGTGCTTCTTGGCAGGTGATGGGATAAGGCCCAACAGTATCGGCTGACTGTCTAGTTCTATCTTCCAACTTGAGGCCCTATTAAAAGTATGTACCGTGGTGTTCCAGTATAAGGATCGGGAGGAGCAGGACCATAACACATTTAGGAAATCGACTTTCGGTCCTCCACACCGGCGGCAACCGGCTGACCGATTGGGATAAATAACATGGAGTGTTTGACGGATAAGATATGTCTGATGGATGGTATTATATTGTAGAAATGTGAAGCGTGTATTGGAGCTAACTCTAGGTACTCCCTTGTGTATCTTTTCCTAGGCTGTGGTTTGTAGTGGCTCTCCAATTATTGTCTCCCATTTGGTCTGTATGGGAAGCATTGTCACTGGGAGGTTTGTGCACAGTGCCCGATATAAGTGGGAGATCAGCCTGCGTCCCCTGCCATGTTTAGCATGACTGGCGATGCACTTGAGGTATTCGGCTCACCAGGGAAGGAGGGCCGCACCTCTCGTGCCATGTTTGAGATTTTCAAATACTGAAGTTACTGTCCTTCCCCTAAGGAGAACAAGGCCGTAACCTCCTCTCTGGGGATGAGGCTCTGTTCAGTGTGGACCTCCCCGTAGTCTCTCATCCTCCATCATCCATCTCTGGTCAGCATTGTTAATAGTGTTGTAGCATTTTTTGTTCTACATTTAAATATACAAACTTAGGACCTAATTTATATTTCAGTGGAGATGTTACTCTGTCACAACAGTGATGGCTATCCTGCCCACCAAAGTATGCATCCCATTATATCCTGTGAGGTTTATACTTCAGCGGTCGGGATATATGTCACCGTTGTGATGGAGTAACTTGCCTGCCAAAATGTAAATCAGGCCCTTATTATATATTATTATTTAATATAAACATATTTGTATTAATTTATTATGAAGTTCAATAAACATCTTTTTAACTTTTCCTTTACTTTACTGTAGGGAGATATCCACTTTGACTGTGAAATCTCCCTTTGGTAAAGTATTGGGGAAAAGTAAAAAACGTAATTTAAATTTAAAAAAATATATATATATTTTTATGTAAAAGAGTTCAGACAGGCATGCTACACGTGCTGAGACTTGCAGAAATCCTGTGCCTCTGGCTTCAGAGTACTTGCCCTGTGAGATACTGTCAGCGAATGCCTAAATCTGCCCTTAGTTGTACAACCATCAACACAGAATCAGAATGTGATTCAACCTGACAAAACTGACAAAACAGCATTGAGACCTGACTGGTGTAAACAAAGAAAATGCACTTAAACCGGACATAGCAAAATGTTTCAAACACAGTAGTACTATGTCAGTGTGTAAATGTTATTCAGAATGTAGATTGATAGTCTGGACATTATTACTAATGCACAATTTTGATTAACACACAAAAATGTACTCAAGTGTGAATGAAGTTACCTTTGTTATATAGTTCATGAAGATTTACAGTTGGTACATACCTCCTGAAGAGTTACCCTTGTTATTCACTTCCCGAAACTTACGTATCAGTGGCACATCCTGCCCCATCCTTTTTTTACAATCTATTCTTGTTTATATGAAATCCTGACCATGTGCATCTACCTAAAGCTGTACCTGTAGCATGTGCGTGCCCCGTGATGCCTTTTCTTTACTAAATTACACTGTGAATGCTGGTAAATCATCTCCTTTTCTGAAGTAAATGAGATGTGACATATTCAAAAGAACATTTAGTTAATATATGCGTATGATCAAATATTCCATGCTAAGTTTCAAAGATGGTTAGGAACAAATGTCTTTTATAGCCAGTTAAGTATTGTGTTTTCACATTCCATTGTGTTGACATTTTGTAATTTTAAATCTGTTTACATCTAGCAGAAAACAGATCTTGAATGAACAAAATGAATATGAAAAATGAAAAGAATACTGAAATCTGCAAAACACAGACAGAACAAATTGAGCTCCAGTACTGAGGAAAACTGAAAGATCCTGGAGGGAGCAATCAAGGGCAATTCAGTGAATGTGAGAGTCTGAGCTGTGCATCTGCACTGGCAAACCACCTGCTGTATAAAGAGGTGTCCATACCAGCTTTAATCACAAGGATCAGTGTTATGCGGCCAGAGCAGGAGTCTGTTCTCTAAAAGAACAGACCTCCATTCAGTGCTCTAGGTGTCTTGTAAACCCTTTCACATCAAACCACAGCAACCAGAGAAAAGCACAACGGAGTGGAGCCGGACACTGAAGGATAAAGGAAAGAGGGGATCTACTGTCTAAGGCACAGAGTGCTGTCCTAATGTGCACCAACCAGGAGGAGGACACATCTTTACCCTCAAGCATGCAAAACCTTTATCCAAGCTTAAGACACAATCACCCAAAAAACAAATCTTACACATATTAAGAGGTTGACAAGTATTTAGTGGCCATTGCACTTCATTTTTAAGTTGGAAATCATTTGTTCAAAATACCATGTCCAAGAAGTGAATGTGAAAATAATACAAGTGCTTTGGGAACTAGGTCGCTCTTGAGGAAGAACAGTCATGGGATGTAGGCAGACATATACCTGACGAAGTGACACTGACCAAGAAAGAAACATAATTCACATGCAGTGACAGCTCAAGTTTGTCATCACTACTAAAGCACCACCAGCAAAAGCACACAGGAGAGGAGAAAAAACATTTCAGTTGTACTGAATGTGTGAAGAGCTTTAGTCAATCAGCACTCCTAAAAGATCATCAATGAACTAAGACAGAGAAAATGTCATTCAGGTGCAGTGAATGTGTGATGAGCTTTCATCACTTATCAAAACTACAAAGTCATAAGCGAACCCACACGGGGGAAAAAACTTTCAAATGCACTGAATGTGTGAAGAACTTTAGTTTCTTATCAAACCTACAAAGACACCAGCAAACACACAGAGGTGAAAAACCATACCATTGCAATTATTGTGGAAGTATTTTCAGTAATTCTTCAGCATTAATAATTCATCAGCGAACACACACAGGGGAAAAGCCATTCATATGCACTGAATGTATCAAGAGCTTTAGACGGTTATCAGATTTCCGAAGGCATCAGCGAACACACACAGGGGAAACGTTATTCCAGTGCAATGAGTGTATGAAGAACTTTAGTCAGTTATCACACCTACAAAGACATCAGCGAACACACACAGGGGAAAAACCATTCAAATGCACTGAATGTGTGAAGAGATTTAGTAAATTATCAAACCGACAAAGGCACCAGCAAACACACAGAGGTGAAAAACCGTACCATTGTAATTATTGTGGAAGTAGTTTTGGTGATTCTTCAGCATTAATAATTCATCAGCGAACACACACAGGGGAAAAGCCTTTCCAGTGCAATGAGTGTATGAAGAGCTTTAGTCAATTAGCAAACCTATCTAGACACCAGCGAACACACACAGGGGGAAAACCATACCATTGTAATTGTTGTGGAAGTAGTTTTAGGGTTTCCTCTGAATTAATAAATCATCAGCGAACACACACAGGAGAAACACCTTACAAATGCACTGAATGTATGAAGAGCTTTAGTCGATTACCAGATCTCCGAAGGCATCAGCGAAGACACACAGGAGAAAAAACATATAATTGTGGGGAATGTGTAAAGAGCTTTTGTGAATCATCAGCGCTCCTAAGACATCAGCAAATACACACAGGGGAAAAACCCTACAGTTGCAGTGAATGTGTGAAGAGCTTCAGGCAGGTATCACAGCTACAAAGACATTACCGAACACATACATGGGAGACACCATACCATTGCAGTGAATGTGGAAGTAGTTTTATTGACTCTTCAGCATTAAGAAGTCATCAGCGAACACACTCGGGGGTAAAACCTTTCAAGTGCAGTGAATGTGATAAATGCTTTAGAAAGTTATCATATCTCCAAAGACACCAGCGAACACACACAGGGGAAAAACCGTACCATTGTAATTATTGTGGAAGTAGTTTTAGCGTTTCCTCAGCATTAATAAATCATAAGCGAACACACACAGGGGAAAAACCGTTCACATGCACTGAATGTATGAAGAGCTTTAGTCGATTGCCAGATCTCCGAAGGCATCAGCGAACACACACAGGAGAAAAACCATATCACTGTCGGCAATGTATGAAGAGCTTTTGTGATTCATCAGTGCTCCTAAGGCATCAGCGAATACACACAGGGGAAAAACCATACAGTTGCAGTGAATGTGTGAAGAGCTTCAGTCGGTTATCAGAGCTACAAAGACATTACCGAAAACACACAGGCGAGACACCATACCATTGCACTGAATGTGGAAGTCGTTTTATTGACTCTTCAGCATTAAGAAGTCATCAGCGAACACACCCGGGGGTAAAACCTTTCAAGTGCAGTGAATGTGATAAATGCTTTAGTAAGTTATCAGAGCTCCAAAGACATCAGCGAATACACACAGGGGGAAAAAACCATACCATTGCAGTGAATGTGTGAAGAGGAAAAGACAATACTATTGCATTGAATGCAGAAGTCATTTTAGTGAATCTTCAGTATAAAGGAATCATCAGGGAACATACACAATGCAAAAATCATTCATATACAGTGAAAGTGTGAAGAGATGTTGTCAAGTATCAAACTTAAAGAGACATCAGCAGACGCACAACATCACTGACTGAAGAAATAAAGAAATAATCAAATGCAGTAAATGTGGCCAAAACCGAAGTACATCAACAATAACACTGACCCTTGTGTAGTCATTCACAGAAGCAAACAAATGAAGTGATTGTGAGATGAACGAATCACAGGTCATGGTACCATTATAATTATGTGTGACTTTCAAATACCAGATAACAAAAAGTAGATTTAGAAGACCCAACTAGCAGGAGAGAAGGAAATATAGATATTTGTAGAAATGTAAAAGTGCCTGTTCCTTGTGATTGCTGATTTCACGAAAAAACATGAAATACAAAGAAATGTATTGGGAGCCTAGCACAGTGTGGACTTAACCCCTTCGCTGGCAGGCCTTTTTTTGGCTATTTGTGGTAGTTCACACGTAGGCCCTCATAACTTTTTGTCCACATAAGATATCCATGTCAAATTTGCTTCCTTTTTTTCCAGCATCCTAGGGATTTTAAAGGTACCCAGAGTTTGTGGGTTCCCCTGGATGAGACCAAGAAGTTAGCCAAAATACAGCTAAAATGTGTTTTTTGGGGGGGAAAATTAGAAAAAGGAGCTGGAGAAGAAAACTTGTTTTTTCCCTGTAAATGGCATCAACAAAGGGTTTTCGTTGCTAAAACCACCATCTTCTCAGCTTTCAGGAACAGGTAGACTTGAATCAGAAAACCAAATTTGTCAACACAATTCTGGCATTTTACTGGGACATACCCCATTTTTACTATTATTTGTGCTTTTAGCCTCCTTCCAGTCAGTGTGAAACCAGTGGTGGATCCTCTACAGCTACACACTTCTGAAAAGTAGACAAAATTCTGAATTCAGCAAGGGGTCATTTGTGTAGTTCCTTCAAGGTTTTCCAACAGAAAGTAACAGCAGAAATAAAAAAAATATAGAAATTGTTTCGAACAAAAACAGCCATTTCTGTCCACGTTTTCTTCTATGACTGTTTCCTGTTATGGCAGATTTTTGAAAGCAATATACTGTTACGTCTCCTGGACTCTTCTGGTTGTGGGGATATATAGGTCTTGTAGGTTCATAAAGAACCCTAGGTTCCCAGAGCCAATACATGAGTTGCAGCTTGCAGTGGGTTTCATTGTATATCGCATTCACAGCAATTCATTTGGTGAAATATAAACAGTGGAAAATAGGTATCAAGGAGACCTTTGTAGTTCCAAAATGGGCACAAGATAAGGTGTTGAGAAGCAGTGGTTATTTACACATCTGTGTATTTCTCAAATAGACTTCTTTTTTACACACTGCCTTACATTTGGAAGGACAAAATGCAGAGAAAGACAAGGGGCAATAACACTTGTTCTTCTATTCTGTGTTCCACCAAGTCTCCTGATAAAAATGGTACCTCACTTGTGTGGGTGGAACTAGTGCCCGCAATAGGAAACGCCCCAAAACAAAACATGGACACACCACACTTTTACATTGAAATCTGAGGTGTTTTTTGGAAAGTGCCTAACTGTGCATTTTTGCCTCTAGCTCAGACGGCACCTGGGAAAACCTAGCAAACCAGCACATTTTTTAAAACTAGACACCTAGGGGAGTCCAAGATGGGGTGACTTGTGGGGCTCTGACCAGGTTCTGTTACCCAGAATTCTTTGCAAACCTCACAATTTGTCTAAAAAAAACACTTTCCCCTCAAATTTCAGTGCTGCAAAGTTCTGGAATCTGAGAGGAGCCACACCCTTTCTTCTACCCAGCATTCCCACACATCTCCAGATAAAAAAGGTATAACTGTGGTGTCCATGGTGCACATAATGGATCATATTTTGAGACATTCCCTTTAGCAATATTTATCTGTAACACAATATGGTTAATTATGCTTGCATGCAAAGCTTGCTTACATCCTATCCTATATCGAACTATGGAAACGTTGCCTAAGTTGCTAACCATGCGTCTTTCAGCTACATAAAACATGATGGCTGGTGGTTTGGAATATCAAGCTCCTTTGGTTCCATTGTTCATTGTAACAACCACCATATGTTTGGTAAAATACTTTGTTTGTCAGAACAATCATAGGGTTTGCACAGATATGCCTGTGCTGGTGTAAAAGGTACAATGGCATCACAATATTTACATATCATGTTTAGGGTATAATTCAAAGCTTGTACTATTGCTGGTGTCCCTTGCAATTCATTTAGTCCGTTAGCATGTCGGATTTGCTGTCCGGTTACCTTCCAGGTCACAGCTTTGGCAGCCATCCTCTTGCCTCCAGGTACCTTTACGTTGCAAAGTGAAATCTTCCCCTGGTCATCAGTTACGTTAGCGGCTTGAGGTGCACAAGTGACATGAAGGTCCGAAATGACATTCTCTGCTATATTCGGTCGAACCCAAACACCTCTTCCGGGTGTAATTATGACCGCAAACAGGAACCACGTCATCGTTGCAGATGTCATCATTTACGACCGTGGGGTAAGTCCCACTGCAGGTACAAACACAGGTACATTAGAGTTCTTTACAAGTACAATATACATACTCCCCACCCCTTGACTCAATATCTCTCCTGCCTCTGGCTTTTTCCCTGGATGATGCACCCATACTTTTTTTCCTGTGCTTCCAAATCCTCCCTCACCTCTCTAGGTGTTATCGGGGGTGGGCAGATCTCTCTTCAATATGGGGGGTGTATGCTTGTTCACAAATCAATTGTGCAAGTCTGTCATGTGCTTGATATGATACAGCATCATTTCCTTGGTTCAACAATACTACTTTAACTTCTCCTCTATAATCTGGGTCTATGACTCCCCCTAGTACCGACACTCCCTTGATGGCTAGACTGGATCGAGGGGCAATTCTACCATATGTTCCGGGTGGTACTCTTACTCCTGTCCTACAGGTATTTCTCCATCTTCTGGAGCAAACAGATCCAGTCCTATACTGCCAGAAGTAGCCTTCAAAGGTAATCGAGCTTGAGGGTTTGTTTTCCAGACAATCATTGTGTGGGTGGTTTCTCTATCATCCCCAGTCATCCGAATGAAAGGAGTCTGCTGCCCAACTAGTCTGTTGTTCAATTCGAATAAGGCTTTGTCTATATTACTACTCCACCCTTTTAGGGTCTGATGTGCTGATAACTTTTTTAGCTGTTCTTTCAACAATCCGTTATATCTCTCAATCATGCCCGCAGCTTGTGGATAATAACTAAGGTGTAAAATCCACCAAATTCCCTGTTCCTGGGCCCAGTCCTGCACTGCTTTCCCTGAAATGTGTGTGCCTCTACCTGTTTGGATCTCATCAGGTACCCCATAATGTTTTATCAGGTAGTTTAGCCCTCGCAAAGTGGACTTCTGGTCTGCAGACTTACAAGGCATACCCAACATAAGGCCAGTGTCCACCATGGTCAATATGTAGCATTTTCCTCCTTCCTTTGGTAGCGGCCCGATATAGTCCAATGTCCACACCGTAGCAGCTGCAGTTCCTCTTCTGATATGGCCGCTAGGCTTCTTTTGCAGGGGCATTCATCTAATCTGGTTGAATGTGGGGCACCCCTTTACTGCTTGTTGCACTTGTTCTTTAGTAACTGGAATTTGTCCTTGCTGTGCCCATGAATAAATGCCATTTTCTCCTAGATGTCCGGATGTTGCATGGGCCCAGTTTGCTAAAGCAGCTTCAGCTTCCTCATTGATGACCACTGTTCGTGTTTTGGCCATCTGATCTGCAGTATTGTTGAATAGAGATGCAAGCGAGGTGTCCGATGGGCAGTGGGCATCCACATGTCCCACATAGATTTGACATCTTTTCCCTTTCTCCCACATCTCTTCCCGATCTGCTCACCTCCCCAGATGGGGGTGCCTTTACTTTTCCATCCATCTTTGCGCCAAGTGGCCCAGCTGTCAGTGTACACAAATGTTTTCTCTCCGATGGGGGCCTGTTCGATTACTGCTGCTACCCCCTGCAGTTCTGCATGTTGGCTTGATCCATTATCTCCTCTCAGCAACAGTGTTTCTGTAGCAGGCTGGAATGCGACTGTTTGCCGTTGTCTTTTTCCTTGATGGTACCGGGCAGTGCCATCCATGAACCATGCATTTTGTCATTCCTCTTCAGTAAGTTGTTCAAAAGGTGGGGCTGTTTTGAACAGTGAAGATTCCATTTCAGAAGGTTCTGGCGAGGGGGCCATTGCCTGCAAGTCCATTGCCCCCAGCATATCTTCTTGTAACTTCGACACTCCTGCTGGCTCCGGCTTTGCCCTCTGCTGCAGGTACCATTTTCACTTTACGATGGTAGACTCCTGCGCCCTGCCTACTTTAGTGCCAACCCCTCCTTCTCTTATACAGCCTAGTAAGGGGACCTTTGTTCTTAAGGTAACAGGCCAGTCACCAGTGATGCGTTCTGTTTTCACTAATGCCCACTGTGCCCCTGCTAGTTCTTTCTCTAACGGGTGGAAATTGCTCATGGATGGTGTTAATCTCTTTGACCAGAATCCTTGTGGCACCCTCTTTTTCCCTCGCCTCTGCCATAGGCTCCACATTACCACATCATCCTGTACTATCATTTCCAGCTCAAACGGGTCTCCTTCTGTGATGGGACCCAACGCAAAATAGTTCTGTAATGCATCTTTTGCCCCCTTAAAGGCCTCTTGCTGTTCAGGTCCCCATTGGAAAGCATACTCTTTTCGTGTGACCTGATATAATGGTCTCAGTATTAATCCTAAGTGAGGGATATGTTGTCTCCAGAATCCCATCAAACCAATAAATCGTTGTGCTTCTGCCTTAGTTGTAGGAATCTTTAACTGCTGTACCGTATCAATCACTTTCTGTGGTATTCTTTTTACTGCCTCTGACCAAATAGCGCCCACGAATTTCACCTCTTGTGCAGGGCCTTGGACCTTTTTCGGGTTAATAGCCCATCCTCTCTGCTGTAAGTACTCAATTAACCTTTCCAGTGTGTCTGAGACCTGTTCTTTGGTTTCCCCAGTAATCATGATGTCCTCAATGTAATGTGCAAGTCGGGTGTTCCCTGCCGAGAAGTTGGCTAAATCTCTGTCTATTAGTCCATGACACAAGGTGGGGCTATGTATGTATCCCTGGGGCAACCTTCTGAATGTGTATTGTCTGTTCTGCCAGCTTATTGTAAATTGGTCTTGACTTGCCTCATCAATGTCGAATGAGAAAAAGGCATTTGCTAAATCAATTACAGCATGCCATTCCCCCACATCTTTGCTCAACTGTTCCACTAGCGTGATGATGTCTGGGACTGGGACTGCCCAAGGTGGAGCCACTTTATTCAGTTGTCGATAATCAACAGTCATTCGATATGTATCATCTGGTTTCTTTACGGGCCATATAGGAGAGTTAAATGGGCTCACGGCCGGCCTGAGCACACCTGCATCTAGTAGCCCTTGAATGGTTTCTGAAATCTCTTTGTGACCTCCAGGTATGCGGTACTGTTTAATGCACACTGGCTGCTTTGGAGGAGACACATGTAATGGGCTCCACTTTGCATGTCCATTCAGAACTGTCATAGATTTCTTCATATGTACGCTCCTCACACCAAAAGTGCATGCTCCCCATTGTGTGTCAATAGTTTTGCCTAGTAACAAATCCATGCCAATAATGTATTCTGGTACTTCAGCTATTAATACCTCTGCTGAGAACGGGGGTCCTTTACCAATTGACAATTTGAGTTTAACGGGTTTAGCCTCTGTCTCAGCACCCCCGTAACCATTAATGATCACACTTTTTCCTGGCAGCCTCTTAGGGTCCCCATTTATCAGAGTTACTTCCGCACCTGTATCGAGTAGTGCCATAACATGTTGTATTCCCTTTTGCCAATAAATAATAAGAGGTACATATGGCCACCTGTCCCCGGGCTTACCTCTTGCACTGCTCTGACTACCGGGTTTTGGCCTGACCTTCATAATAAGGGGTCGGGGACAACCCAGCCATCGCTGGACAAGTTGGATATAGAGTTGAAACAGGCACCTTCCTATTTTTCCCTGACTCTGCTTTTTCTTTCTCAGACTCTTCCATTGGTGGTGCTGAGGGCTGCGTTTCATCGAATGCCTCCTTCTCTTTTTGTCTACGCTGCAATGCTTTTCATTTATTAAGCAGATAAGGGGTAGGGGGGCGTGTCCAAGATGGCGACCGGGTCGGACGTATAACTCGCAGCTCCGACCCGGCCTATAATCAAAATCCTGGAAAGAAGGCGATCCGACCCGCTGCGGAGGTAAAAACATCCCCTCCTAGTTGCGGAGCCGGCGGAGCGGCGGTGGAATCGGGCGCGGACGCGAGGGAGCCAACCAAGCCGAGCGACTCGCGCCGGGCCGGAGAGTTACCAGCGGCACCCTGCCGCGCCGCGCGATCGCGCTGCGAAGCATCGTGGACTTCAGAAACGAAAAGCTGAGCCAGCCGGAACCGCGCTGACTACACAACGCGGAGCTACCGCAAAGCAGTAAGTGTAGGAGCTTGAAAGTGGGACACAAGGGGCAACACACATAGACCTGTGGGAACTGCCCAAGACGCCCAGCTCACACAAGATCCGAGGGACGCTTGCGCCGCCATCCTTCGCCGCGCAATCGTGCTGAGAAGCCTCTGAGCGCTTGCGGCCTGGAAGAGTGTGGAGGTGGGTGCCGCGCTGGTTATGGGATAGCAGAGATCCCGGCTGTAGTTGGAGGCGACGTGCTGCGGGGAGGACGTCCAGACCCACTATAGTGATGAAAACCATCTCCCACCAGGCAACACACGTAGGCCCGTGGGAGCTACCATAGAAGCCTAACTCGCGACAGTCCCGAGAGACGCTCGCGGCGCCCTCCACTGCAGCGAGACTGCGCTGAGAAGCACTCTAGTGCTCCTGATCTGATAAACTAAGCTGGCGGAAACCGTGCTGGCTTTGCATTACAGGGCTACCAAGAGGCGGCAGGTGCGAATCCCTGGGACTCCCGCCCCGGCGAACGTCCGATTGAAGGAAACTGGACGGAATGACCCCCATAGACCTCTTGTGTTTCATTAAAGAACGGATGGTCCCCCGGCTGATAGAATAAACGTCTGGGAAAACCGCATAGACACACAGTAATATTGCTACTAAGGGACCAAACACAACGTGTTGTAGCCATAGTAGGCTGTAGAAATTTGAGAGAGAGAGCGAGACTGATCAACATAAAAGGGGCAAGCAAAGAAAAATAGTACCTAGTAGATAGGCTGAAACAGAGCCGATTCCATAACGGCGCAGAAATTAGCGGAAATAGGAACAGCCATTCGCAGTGCCAACGCAGTGCCAACAGGCGAGTGCGTAGTGTGGGGAAAGGTGGAGGCCGCCTGTCGTTCGCAGACACTGTGCCGTGGTTTAACTCCTATGCATCGCAAGTGACACGCCACCAACGCTACAGCACTTAGCCTCCGTGACAAAACTAAAATAACACAACGCTGAATTCGGAGTTTGGCAATAACTTCAAACGTGTACCGTCTGATGGGAAAACCAAAGACCCCACGTGCTCCCCCAGGAACCATGGGCCCAACTAACCCACCTCTAGCACCCGGAGCCACAGACGCATACCAAACCCTTCAGAAAATGGAAGAGACATTGCAAACGCACTCAACACAATTCGAAAAAGTGCTGCAAGCCATACTGGAAACTAAAACAACTCTGGAAGCGAAAATTGGCTCAATCACGGAAGATGTTAACTTGCTTCGTACGGACCAGCAGGCGCTAGCAGAAAAGGTCGTTGAACTTGAAAAAGATACGTCCCACCTTAAACCATCTATTTTAGAAGTTAAATCCCAATTAAGCGCCATAACAGCAGAAGTTGAGACACTTAAGCGACGAGCAGAAGAAGCCGAAGGCAGGTCGCGACGAAACAACATTCGGTTTGTGGGATTTCCAGAGCGCGTCGAAGGCCCAAATACAGAACTCTTTATCGAAAAATGGCTGACTGAAACGGTGTTGAAAAATAACGTTCCAAAGTTCTTTTCAATAGAACGCGCCCACAGGATTCCGGGCAGACCCCCTCCACCGGGTGCCTATCCGCGTCCCCTCATAGCGAAACTATTGAATTATCGCGACAGAGACCTTATATTACAATTATTCCGAAAATTAAACCCAATACACTTTGAAAACACGCAAATAACCACCTACCCAGACTTCACAGTGGAGGTACAAAAAAAACGAAACTCATTTTACCGGGTCAAAGAGCGTCTCAGAGAACACAATATTAAATACTCCTTGTTGTTCCCCGCTAAACTCCGAGTACAAGACGTCACTCGTACCCTATTCTTTACTACTCCTGAGGACGCATGGACATGGCTTCACGCAAAAGGACTAGCTGATCCTCCACCACTTAACGACAAAAGCCTACCCCCGAGACACAAGCGTAAACCTCGCAGTAAACAAGCCAACAAACCTTCCCCTGAACAATCACGAGTAGAAAGATCGCTACTACTACAGTCTGCGCAGCGTTTTGCCAATGTATCACCGACATCTCTCTCCGAGCAATCAGAAGCTGAACCTGAACTAGAGTTAAACTCTGACTCAACGGAAACTGAGCAGGGCCCAAACCTCACTCCGAGAACAGCAGACGACATCTGTTAAATACTTGTTTCCACGTACAGGATACCATTTCTTCTGCTGTTACTACTTAGTCTCTGTCGTTGTTTACAATTGCATAAATACTTTCCCTGGCTTGTGTGTCCGGTCTGCCGCCGCTCGGTCCTGGCAATGAGATCAACATCCACAAAATAGGCCGGTTCTAAAACCACTACAACACCCGTAACCATGGATCACCCTCCACACTATATGGACTGTTACCCCAAGCAGACAAGTTTTATTATAGCCCTGTTTTTATCTCATCTGCTACTGTCGTTAAACATAGCAGATCTTGTAGCTGTAGTTGAATGGAAAGTTTTGTTATTATGTATATTGACATGTACTAATTATAGAGCGTCACACCATAATGTAAACTTTAAAAACAAGGCACACACTTCAGTAGCTAGAAAGCTAGTTGTTGGGTATAGATACCAAATAGCAAAGAAAATTTGGGCTTACACAACCCAGAGCGATATCCCCTCAGAATATCTTACTCAAACCCTATGGCATCGCAAAATAAACAATATACTACACAATATAAAACCCTAACATGGAATGTAAAGGGCATGGCTTCCGCAAGTAAAAGGCATCGGATTTACACATATCTTAGGAGGCACCAGATACACATAGCCATGCTACAGGAGACCCATTCAGATAAATCCTTGTTGGCACGAACTAAAACAAAGTGGAAAGGACAATTATATGGGACCACCTTTTCGTCATATGCCAGAGGAACTGTAATCTGGATAGCCCCCGGGGTTCCATACACTGTGTCCCACAAACAGTGCGACTCAGACGGGCGGTATGTAGTTCTAGAGGGCACTTTAGATGGCGTCCCATTAGCCTTGATAACCTTATATGCTCCTAATACAAATCAACGCGACTTTCTAGGGACAACGGGCAGTAGCATGCTCAGCGATCCCGCAATAGATGCATATGGGGTGGAGACTTTAACTGCGTTCTGGATATTTTAAAAGACCGTTCTATTCCCCCACTAGAACGCGCACCGGCTAAACGAGCATCGCTTGATCTGATAGAATGGGCTGCTAATAACATGCTTACTGAAATATGGAGAACTTCCCACCCCACATTACGCGAGTACTCGTTTTATTCACCAGTACACAAACTTTATACTAGACTAGACATGTTCTTCGCTACATCTAACATAATCCCAAAGGTAACTACATCTGGCTACCTAGCCCGCACCATATCAGACCATAATCCACACTACTTCATGCTGCTGTGGGGATACATTCATGCCCGCATTCCAACATGGCGCCTACAGCCAGACGCCTTAACTGACCCCCCCTTTAACACTGAACTGACCCCATGCCTATCAACCTATTTTTCTCTAAATAAAAATTCAACATCAACCCGAGCTACCGAATGGGATGCCCATAAAGTAGTAGTTAGAGGGCACTGCCTGGCAGCATCGGTGGGCATTAAGAAAATGCTGTCCTCAGAATTACTAAAATTGGAAGCCAAAATACATAGTGCAGAGATTGAAGACTCAACAAACAATACACCACCAGAAACACTTATAGCACTGAGGGAAAAATATAGAGAAACGGACGTCAGCCTCGGTAAACACAATTATAGACATTTTAAAATGAGACAACATGCTGAGGGGGATAGATCGGGCAAACTATTGGCGTGGCCAGTGCGCCAATCACCGCAATTATCGCCAATAGGAGCTATCAAATTACAAACAGGAATAGTGGTCAACACCCAAACTGACATTAACAAGGCCTTTTACACATATTATCACACGTTATACCAATCTTCTACACCTCCCACAGAACAGCAACTTGCCGAATTCCTAACTCAGATTCCCCAAAACTCGAGCATCGTCAACAACGCAGATATCCTAGACGGCCCCATCACTATCGAAGAACTCCGCTTGGCCCTCTCTCAGATGGCACGAGGCAAGACCCCTGGCACAGACGGTTTACCGCCAGAATATTATAACTCGCAAAGTACTCACCTGTTGCAACCCCTGTTAGAGGTGTTTAATGAAGCGCGCAACAGAAAACAACTACCAGACTCCATGAGGGAAGCACTAATAGTGGTCCTACCAAAACCTGGATGGGACCCGTTGGATGTCAGATCATACAGACCACTCTCTTTGCTGAACACCGATTGCAAACTTCTTGGGAAAATTCTAGCAAATAGATTACTCCCCTATCTACCTGACTTGATACATCCAGATCAGTCGGGATTTATCCCGGGTAGAAACACTTTCATTAATATAAGGCGCCTAATTCGTATCATGCACCACACTACTGACCCAGAAAGCGTGACTGTGTCACTAGACATCAAGAAGGCGTTTGATACGCTAGGCTGGGAATATCTATTTAACACTCTTAAGATGTTCGGATTCAAGAGCGGCTTCATTAATTGGATCACAACACTATATTCCAAACCAACAGCCAGAGTTAAAACCGGCCAGATGGTATCGGAAGCCTTTCCTGTGTGCAGAGGAACAAGACAGGGCTGCCCACTATCACCATTGCTATTTGCAATAGCTATGGAACCACTTGCAATTAAGATCAGGAGGTACGCACATAAATGGGGAATAAGGGAGTTTGAAGCATATCATATAATTTCTTTGTATGCAGATGATGCCCTGGTATATTTACGCAACCACTCTGACTCCCTGCCCAAGATAATGCATATATTGGATAGCTTCGCTCTGGTGTCTGGCTTACGTGTGAACTGGTCTAAATCCTGTATCTTTCCCCTCACTGGTTTGCCCTCTGAACAACAAACATCATCCTCCACACATCAATTAACATGGTCGTACCAAACCTTCAAATACCTGGGTGTCCAAGTGTACCATTCTATGGCAGATCTAAGAGAAGGTAACCTAGATAGGCTTCTCCGCTCCACCCGTGGCTCCTTGGCATTTTGGAGTTCCTTGCCCCTTTCGCCCATGGGCCGGATAGCAATAGTCAAGATGCTAATATTACCGAGATTTTTATATTATTTCTCGGCACTCCCGTTGGCCTTACCGCGCTCGTTTTTCCATAAAGCGCATTCACTACTAACTGACTTACTCTGGGGTAGAGACAGACGCAGAGTAGCTTTAAACACCACGCAATACCCGCAAGAGGAAGGTGGTTTAGGTATGCCGAACCTTGAGCTATATTATGCAGCAGCCCAACTTCAATGGGTCACCAAATGGCTCAATGAGCCGTCCAACACAGAGGTGTAGGAGGCTGGACTGGCTTGTAGTGAGTACCAAGGGGTACTTGCACCTTGCACCAGGCCCAGTTATCCCTTATTAGTGTATAGGGTGTCTAGCAGCTTAGGCTGATAGATAATGGTAGCTTAGCAGAGCAGCTTAGGCTGAACTAGGAGACGTGTGAAGCTACTACAGTACCACTTAGTGTCATATGAACAATATCATAAGAAAACACAATACACAGTTATACTAAAAATAAAGGTACTTTATTTTTATGACAATATGCCAAAGTATCTTAGAGTGTACCCTCAGTGAGAGGATAGGAAATATACACAAGATATATATACACAATAGCAAAAATATGCAGTATAGTCTTAGAAAACAGTGCAAACAATGTATAGTTACAATAGGATGCAAAGGGGAAACATAGGGATAGGGGCAACACAAACCATATACTCCAAAAGTGGAATGTGAACCACGAATGGGCCCCAAACCTATGTGACCTTGTAGAGGGTCGCTGGGACTATTAGAAAATAGTGAGAGTTAGAAAAATAACCCTCCCCAAGACCCTGAAAAGTGAGTGCAAAGTGCACTAAAGTTCCCCTAAGGACAAAATAGTCGTGTTAGAGGAATAATGCAGGAAAGACACAAACCAGCAATGCAACAACTGTGGATTTCCAATCTAGGGTACCTGTGGAACAAGGGGACCAAGTCCAAAAGTCACAAGCAAGTCGGAGATGGGCAGATGCCCAGGAAATTGCCAGCTGCGGGTGCAAAGAAGCTTCGATTGGACAGAAGAAGCTGAGGTTTCTGCAGGAATGAAAAGGGCTAGAGACTTCCCCTTTGGTGGACGGATCCCTCTCGCCTTGGAGAGTCGTGCAGAAGTGTTTTCCTGCCAGAAGGTCGCCAACAAGCCTTGCTAGTCGCAAATCGTGCGTTTGGTGTTTTTGGACGCTGCTGGGGCACAGGAGGGACCAGGAGGTCGCAAATTGTACCTGAAGAGAGAGGGGACGTCGAGCAAGACAAAGAGCCCTCACTGAAGCAGGTAGCACCCGGAGAAGTGCCAGAAACAGGCACTACGAGGATGCGTGAAACGGTGCTCGCCGAAGTTGCACAAAGGAGTCCCACGTCGCCGGAGACCAACTTAGAAAGTCGTGCAATGCAGGTTAGAGTGCCGTGGACCCAGGCTTGGCTGTGCACAAAGGATTTCCGCCGGAAGTGCACAGGGGCCGGAGTAGCTGCAAAGTCGCGGTTCCCAGCAATGCAGCCCAGCGAGGTGAGGCAAGGACTTACCTCCACCAAACTTGGGCTGAAGAGTCACTGGACTGTGGGGGTCACTTGGACAGAGTCGCTGGATTCGAGGGACCTCGCTCGTTGTGCTGAGAGGAGACCCAAGGGACCGGTAATGCAGCTTTTTGGTGCCTGCGGTTGCAGGGGGAAAATTCCGTCGACCCACAAGATTTCTTCGGAGCTTCTGGTGCAGAGAGGAGGCAGGCTACCCCCACAGCATGCACAAGCAGGAAAACAGTCGAGAAGGCGGCAGGATCAGCGTTACAGAGTTGCAGTAGTCGTCTTTGCTACTATGTTGCAGGTTTGCAGGCTTCCAGCGCGGTCAGCAGTCGTTTCCTTATCAGAAGGTGAAGAGAGAGATGCAGAGGAACTCGGATGAGCTCTTGCATTTGTTATCTGAAGTTTCCCCAGAGACAGAGACCCTAAATAGCCAGAAAAGAGGGTTTGGCTACCTAGGAGAGAGGATAGGCTACTAACACCTGAAGGAGCCTATCAGCAGGAGTCTCTGATGTCACCTGGTGGCACTGGCCACTCAGAGCAGTCCAGTGTGCCAGCAGCACCTCTGTTTCCAAGATGGCAGAGGTCTGGAGCACACTGGAGGAGCTCTGGACACCTCCCAGGGGAGGTGCAGGTCAGGGGAGTGGTCACTCCCCTTTCCTTTGTCCAGTTTCGCGCCAGAGCAGGGGCTAAGGGGTCCCTGAACCGGTGTAGACTGGCTTATGCAGAATTGGGCACATCTGTGCCCAACAAAGCATTTCCAGAGGCTGGGGGAGGCTACTCCTCCCCTGCCTTCATACCATTTTCCAAAGGGAGAGGGTGTCACACCCTCTCTCAGAGGAAGTTCTTTGTTCTGCCATCCTGGGCCAGGCCTGGCTGGACCCCAGGAGGGCAGCTGCCTGTCTGAGGGGTTGGCAGCAGCAGCAGCTGCAGTGAAACCCCAGGAAGGGCAGTTTGGCAGTACCAGGGTCTGTGCTACAGACCACTGGGATCATGGGATTGTGCCAACTATGCTAGGATGACATAGAGGGGGCAATTTCATGATCATAGACATGTTACATGGCCATATTCGGAGTTACCATTGTGAAGCTACATATAGGTAGTGACCTATATGTAGTGCACGCGTGTAATGGTGTCCCCGCACTCACAAAGTTCAGGGAATTGGCTCTGAACAATGTGGGGGCACCTTGGCTAGTGCCAGGGTGCCCTCACACTAAGTAACTTTGCACCTAACATTTACCAGGTAAAGGTTAGACATATAGGTGACTTATAAGTTACTTAAGTGCAGTGTAAAATGGCTGTGAAATAACATGGACGTTATTTCACTCAGGCTGCAGTGGCAGGCCTGTGTAAGAATTGTCAGAGCTCCCTATGGGTGGCAAAAGAAATGCTGCAGCCCATAGGGATCTCCTGGAACCCCAATACCCTGGGTACCTCAGTACCATATACTAGGAAATTATAAGGGTGTTCCAGTAAGCCAATGTAAATTGGTAAAAAAAGGTCACTAGCCTGTTAGTGACAATTTGGAAAGAAATGAGAGAGCATAACCACTGAGGTTCTGATTAGCAGAGCCTCAGTGAGACAGTTAGTCACTACACAGGTAACACATTCAGGCACACTTATGAGCACTGGGGCCCTGGGTTACCAGGGTCCCAGTGACACATACAACTAAAACAACATATATACAGTGAAAAATGGGGGTAACATGCCAGGCAAGATGGTACTTTCCTACACAACCCCCCCCCCAAACGAAGGACAATAAGACTAGCCATGACCTGATGAGTCTTCATTGTCTAAGTGGAAATATCTGGAGAGTCCATCTGCATTGGAGTGGCTACTCCCAGGTCTATGTTCCACTGTATAGTCCATTCCCTGTAGGGATATGGACCACCTCAACAATTTAGGATTTTCACCTTTCATTTGTTTTAGCCAAAGTAGAGGTTTGTGGTCTGTCTGAACAATGAAGTGAGTGCCAAACAGGTATGGCCTCAACTTCTTCAGAGCCCAGACCACAGCAAAGGCCTCCCTCTCAATGGCAGACCAATGCTTTTCTCTAGGGGTCAACCTCCTACTAATAAAAGCAACAGGTTGATCCTGGCCCTCAGAATTAAGTTGTGATAGGACTGCCCCTACTCCTAATTCAGATGCATCAGTTTGGACATCGAATTTTTTAGAGTAACAAGGGCTTTTCAGGACAGGTGCAGAGCACATGGCCTGCTTCAGCTCCTCAAAAGCTTTCTGACAGCTTGCTGTCCATAATACCTTTTTTGGCATTTTCTTGGATGTGAGGTCATTAAGAGGGGCTGCAATGGAGCCATAGTTCTTAATGAACCTCCTGTAATACCCAGTGAGGCCTAGGAAGGCTCTCACCTGAGTCTGAGTGGTAGGGGGAACCCAATCAATAATTGTTTAGATTTTCCCCTGAAGTGGTGCAATCTGTTCCCCACCAACAAGGTGTCCCAGATAAACCACCTTACCCTGCCCTATCTGGCACTGTGAAGCCTGGATAGTGAGGCCTGCCTTTTGCAGAGCCTCCAAAACTTTCCATAGGTGGACCAGGTGATCATCCCAGCTGGAGCTAAAGACAGCTATATCGTCCAAATATGCTGCACTGAAAGCTTCCAGCCCTTGCAGGACTGTGTTCACCAACCTCTGAAAAGTGGCAGGTGCATTTTTCAAACCAAAAGGCATTACAGTAAACTGGTAATGTCCTCCAATGGTAGAAAATGCAGTCTTAGATTTAGCATCTTCTGATAATTTGATCTGCCAATACCCTGCAGTCAAATCAAAAGTGCTTAAATACTTGGCAGATGCCAGTGTATCTATAAGCTCATCTGCCCTGGGTATAGGGTGAGCATCAGTTTTGGTTACCAAGTTGAGACCTCTATAGTCTACACAAAACCGCATTTCTTTCTTTCCATCTTTAGAATTGGGTTTTGGTACCAGTACCACAGGAGAAGCCCATGGACTGTCAGAGTGCTCAACCACTCCTAGTTCCAACATTTTCTGAACTTCTTGCTTTATGCAGTCCCTGACATGGTCAGGCTGCCTATAGATCTTACTTTTGACAGGTAAACTGTCTCCAGTATCTATAGTGTGCTCACACCAAGAAGTGGTGCCTGGCACAGTAGAGAAGAGTTCTGAAAATTGTCCTAGGAGATTTATGCAATGGTCTTTCTGCTCAGCAGTAAGACAATCTGCCAAAACTACACCTTCCACAAGAGCATCTTGTTCTGTGGAAGAGAAGAGATCAGGTAGAGGATCACTGTCTTCTTCCTGTCCCTCATCAGTTGCCATGAGCAGGGTGAGATCAGCCCTGTCATAGTAGGGTTTCAGGCAGTTGACATGGAGCACCCTAAGGGGACTCCTGGCAGTGCCTAAGTCAACTAAATAGGTGACTTCTCCCTTCTTTTCAACAATTGTGTGGGGGCCACTCCATTTATCTTGGAGTGCTCTTGGGGCCACAGGCTCCAAGACCCACACTTTCTGCCCTGGTTGGTACTGAATCAAAACAGCCTTCTGATCATGCCATTGCTTCTGGAGCTCTTGGCTGGCCTGAAGGTTTTTACTGGCCTTTTTCATGTACTCAGCCATCCTTGATCTGAGGCCAAGTACATAATCCACAATATCCTGCTTAGGAGTTTTTAAAGGTTGTTCCCAACCCTCCTTTACAAGTGTGAGTGGACCCCTAACAGGGTGTCCAAAAAGAAGTTCAAAGGGGCTGAAGCCCACTCCTTTCTGGGGTACCTCTCTGTAGGCAAAAAGGAGGCATGGTAGAAGGATATCCCATCTCCTGCGGAGTTTTTCAGGGAGTCCCATAATCATGCCTTTGAGAGTTTTATTAAATCTCTCCACCAGTCCATTTGTTTGTGGATGATAGGGTGTTGTGAACTTGTACGTTACACCACACTCCTTCCACATGGCCTTTAAGTATGCAGACATGAAATTGCTTCCTCTGTCTGATACTACTTCCTTTGGGAAGCCCACTCTGGAAAATATTCCCAGGAGGGCCTTTGCCACTGCAGGAGCTGTAGTGGTCCTTAAAGGGATTGCTTCAGGCTATCTTGTGGCATGGTCCACTACCACAAAGATAAACCTATTGCCTGAAGCAGTAGGAGGGTCAAGGGGGCCAACTATGTCAACCCCTACCCTTTCAAAGGGAACCCCAACCACAGGCAGTGGGATAAGGGGTGCCTTTGGGGTGCCACCTGTCTTGCCACTGGCTTGACAGGTTTCACAGGACTTACAAAATTCCTTTGTGTCCTCAGACATCCTAGGCCAATGAAACAGGGGAACAAGCCTGTCCCAAGTTTTCATTTGCCCTAGGTGCCCAGCTAAGGGAATGTCATGTGCCAGTGTTAGGAGGAACTTTCTGTACTCCTGAGGAATCACTAATCTCCTGGCAGCTCCAGGTTTAGGATCCCTATGCTCAGTGTACAAGAGGTTGTCCTCCCAGTAAACTCTGTGAGAGTCACTGACATCCCCATTAGCCTGTTTGACAGCTTGCTGTCTGAGACCCTCTAATGTGGGACAGGTTTGCTGTGCCACACTCAGCTCCTCTCTGGCAGGCCCCCCTTCACCCAAAAGCTCAGCAGTGTCTGCTTCCAGCTCCTCTGGTGTAGGTTCTGCACAGGGAGGGAATTCTTCTTCCTCAGAATTAGAATCCACTGTAGAGGGAGGGATAGTAGGAAGTGGTTTGCTTCTACTAGCCCTAGCTTTAGGGAGCACTTGGTCCATTGTTCCAGGATCCAAGCTTCCCTGTCCTTTTTGCTTTTTGGCCTGAGCCCTTGTCAAAGCAAAAATATGCCCTGGGATGCCCAGCATTGCTGCATGGGCCTCCAACTCCACATCTGACCAAGCTGATGTCTCCAAATCATTCCCTAATAGACAGTCTACAGGTAAATCTGAAGCTACCACAACTTTCTTTGGACCAGTGTCCCCCCCCCCCCAGTTGAGATTTACAACAGCCATGGGGTGGCTTTGTGTTATGTTGTGAGCATCGGTTACTTGGTACTGGTGTCCAAGTATGTGTTGTTCAGGGTGCACCAGTTTCTCAATCACCATTGTGACACTGGCACCTGTGTCCCTGTAGGCCTGGACCTCAACACCATTTATTAGGGTTAGTTGCTTGTACTTCTCCAAGTTATGGGGGCAAGCAACCAAAGTGGCTAAATCAATAGCCCCTTCAGAGACTAAAGTAGCCTCTGTGGTCTCCCTAATTAGACCAACCCCAACTAAATTACCAAAAGTGAGCCCAGCTACTCCCTTGGATTGGCTATTAGTAGGTTTGCTCCCACCACCACTGCTATTAGTAGGGACACTAGGTGTAGCAGTAGGGGTTGTAGTGGTAGGAGCTGTGGTGCCTTTCTTTGGACAACTGGGATCTGTTGTCCAATGGCCTTTTATTTTACATAAATAGCACCATGGTTTCTTTTCCTTGTTCTGATTAAAGGAGGATTTGGACCCACCACCCCCACCAGAGTGTTTTTGTGGGCCTGATGAAGACTCATTTTTAGATTTGTCCCCACCCTTGTCAGAAGACTTACCATCCTTCTTTTTGTTGCCATCTTTGTCACCCCCTGTATGAACTTTTCTGTTCACTCTTGTTCTGACCCATTTGTCTGCCTTCTTTCCCAATTCTTGGGGAGAGGTCAGATCAGAGTCCACCAAGTACTGGTGCAACAAATCAGACACACAATTATTAAGAATATGCTCTCTCAGGATCAAGTTATACAGGCTGTCATAATCAGTAACTTTACTGCCATGTAACCACCCCTCCAAGGCCTTCACTGAATGGTCAATAAAATCAACCCAGTCTTGTGAAGACTCCTTTTTGGTCTCTCTGAACTTTATCCTGTACTGTTCAGTGGTTAAGCCATAACCATCCAGGAGTGCATTCTTAGGAACTTGGAAATTATTAGCATCATTTTCTTTCACAGTAAGGAGCCTATCCCTACCTTTTCCACTAAATGATAGCCATAGGATAGCAGCCCACTGCCTTTGAGGGACATCCTGTACAACACAGGCCCTCTCAAGTGCAGCAAACCACTTGTTAATGTCATCCCCCTCCTTATAAGGGGGAACTATCTTGTGCAGATTCCTGGAATCATGCTCTTTTGCAGGATGACTATGGGGAATACTGCTGCTGCCACCATTGTTATCTAAACCCAACTTCTGTCTTTCCTTCTCTAATTCAAAAGACTGTCTATCCAAATCCAGCTGTTGCTTTTTAAGCTTCAGTCTGGTTTGTTCCACCCTCAACTTATTGAGTTCCCTCTCTAACATTCTGTCATCAGGGTTGGTGGGAGGGACATTCCTAGAAACAGAGCTATGATGGGAATGAACAGAAGGAGACCTGTCCCTTACAGAAGCCACCCTAACAGCTTGGTTACCAGAAACCTTACTACCAGTATGGTGAGAATAAATGCTTTTGCTATGATGTGAGACAACACTATTTTTTTGGTGTGGCTCATCATCATTACCATCTATGCTAGATTGTCTAGTAATGGGCAGGCTAGGAAGTTTCTTTCCTGAATCTTTTCCTGGGGGAGTCCCTGAATCAGATTGGGAACTATTAGGTACTTTTTTAACAGATGGGGCACCTATGGCCTTATCCTGTTCTCTAAGCATGTTAAGTAACAGTTCCAAGGAAGGATTCTTCCCTACACTCAAACCTCTCTCTATACAGAGACTCCTTGCTCTTTTCCAGCTAAGGTTGTCATATGCAAGTTTGGACAGATCAACACTTTGGCCTGTGCCAGACATTTTTTAGAGAGAGTTAAAGTGATAGAAAAAGAGAAAAAAGTTTCCAGAACTTTTTGGAAAGACAGAAAAAACTTTTTAAACTTTTAAGAACTTTTTGAAAGTTTAGAAGTACTTTTCAGCACTTAGAAAAGAGTGAAAAGAGGAAATGCAAAACTTTTTGGCTATGTGTATATACACTGACCTTGTTTTGTATATTTTTATCTTATGAAAAGTACAATGACAAGAGTGGTAAGTAGTCTCAAGCACTTATCCCACCACTGCACAACCAATGTAGGAGGCTGGACTGGCTTGTAGTGAGTACCAAGGGGTACTTGCACCTTGCACCAGGCCCAGTTATCCCTTATTAGTGCATAGGGTGTCTAGCAGCTTAGGCTGATAGATAATGGTAGCTTAGCAGAGCAGCTTAGGCTGAACTAGGAGACGTGTGAAGCTACTACAGTACCACTTAGTGTCATATGCACAATATCATAAGAAAACACAATACACAGTTATACTAAAAATAAAGGTACTTTATTTTTATGACAATATGCCAAAGTATCTTAGAGTGTACCCTCAGTGAGAGGATAGGAAATATACACAAGATATATATACACAATAGCAAAAATATGCAGTATAGTCTTAGAAAACAGTGCAAACAATGTATAGTTACAATAGGGTGCAATGGGGAAACATAGGGATAGGGGCAACACAAACCATATACTCCAAAAGTGGAATGTGAACCACGAATGGACCCCAAACCTATGTGACCTTGTAGAGGGTCGCTGGGACTATTAGAAAATAGTGAGAGTTAGAAAAATAACCCTCCCCAAGACCCTGAAAAGTGAGTGCAAAGTGCACTAAAGTTCCCCTAAGGACAAAATAGTCGTGTTAGAGGAATAATGCAGGAAAGACACAAACCAGCAATGCAACAACTGTGGATTTCCAATCTAGGGTACCTGTGGAACAAGGGGACCAAGTCCAAAAGTCACAAGCAAGTCGGAGATGGGCAGATGCCCAGGAAATGCCAGCTGCGGGTGCAAAGAAGCTTCGACTGGACAGAAGAAGCTGAGGTTTCTGCAGGAACGAAAAGGGCTAGAGACTTCCCCTTTGGTGGACGGATCCCTCTCGCCTTGGAGAGTCGTGCAGAAGTGTTTTCCCGCCGGAAGGACGCCAACAAGCCTTGCTAGTCGCAAATCGTGCGTTTGGCGTTTTTGGACGCTGCTGGGGCCCAGGAGGGACCAGGAGGTCGCAAATTGGACCTGAAGAGAGAGGGGACGTTGGACAAGACAAAGAGCCCTCACTGAAGCAGGTAGCACCCGGAGAAGTGCCAGAAACAGGCACTACGAGGATGCGTGAAACGGTGCTCGCCGAAGTTGCACAAAGGAGTCCCACGTCGCCGGAGACCAACTTAGAAAGTCGTGCAATGCAGGTTAGAGTGCCGTGGACCCAGGCTTGGCTGTGCACAAAGGATTTCCGCCGGAAGTGCACAGGGGCCGGAGTAGCTGCAAAGTCGCGGTTCCCAGCAATGCAGCCCAGCGAGGTGAGGCAAGGACTTACCTCCACCAAACTTGGGCTGAAGAGTCACTGGACTGTGGGGGTCACTTGGACAGAGTCGCTGGATTCGAGGGACCTCGCTCGTTGTGCTGAGAGGAGACCCAAGGGACCGGTAATGCAGCTTTTTGGTGCCTGCGGTTGCAGGGGGAAGATTCCGTCGACCCACGGGAGATTTGTTCGGAGCTTCTGGTGCAGAGAGGAGGCAGGCTACCCCCACAGCATGCACAAGCAGGAAAACAGTCGAGAAGGCGGCAGGATCAGCGTTACAGAGTTGCAGTAGTCGTCTTTGCTACTATGTTGCAGGTTTGCAGGCTTCCAGCACGGTCAGCAGTCGTTTCCTTATCAGAAGGTCAAGAGAGAGATGCAGAGGAACTCGGATGAGCTCTTGCATTCGTTATCTGAAGTTTCCCCAGAGACAGAGACCCTAAATAGCCAGAAAAGAGGGTTTGGCTACCTAGGAGAGAGGATAGGCTACTAACACCTGAAGGAGCCTATCAGCAGGAGTCTCTGACGTCACCTGGTGGCACTGGCCACTCAGAGCAGTCCAGTGTGCCAGCAGCACCTCTGTTTCCAAGATGGCAGAGGTCTGGAGCACACTGGAGGAGCTCTGGACACCTCCCAGGGGAGGTGCAGGTCAGGGGAGTGGTCACTCCCCTTTCCTTTGTCCAGTTTCGCGCCAGAGCAGGGGCTAAGGGGTCCCTGAACCGGTGTAGACTGGCTTATGCAGAATTGGGCACATCTGTGCCCAACAAAGCATTTCCAGAGGCTGGGGGAGGCTACTCCTCCCCTGCCTTCACACCATTTTCCAAAGGGAGAGGGTGTCACACCCTCTCTCAGAGGAAGTTCTTTGTTCTGCCATCCTGGGCCAGGCCTGGCTGGACCCCAGGAGGGCAGCTGCCTGTCTGAGGGGTTGGCAGCAGCAGCAGCTGCAGTGAAACCCCAGGAAGGGCAGTTTGGCAGTACCAGGGTCTGTGCTACAGACCACTGGGATCATGGGATTGTGCCAACTATGCCAGGATGACATAGAGGGGGCAATTCCATGATCATAGACATGTTACATGGCCATATTCGGAGTTACCATTGTGAAGCTACATATAGGTAGTGACCTATATGTAGTGCACGCGTGTAATGGTGTCCCCGCACTCACAAAGTTCAGGGAATTGGCTCTGAACAATGTGGGGGCACCTTGACTAGTGCCAGGGTGCCCTCACACTAAGTAACTTTGCACCTAACCTTTACCAGGTAAAGGTTAGACATATAGGTGACTTATAAGTTACTTAAGTGCAGTGTAAAATGGCTGTGAAATAACGTGGACGTTATTTCACTCAGGCTGCAGTGGCAGGCCTGTGTAAGAATTGTCAGAGCTCCCTATGGGTGGCAAAAGAAATGCTGCAGCCCATAGGGATCTCCTGGAACCCAATACCCTGGGTACCTCAGTACCATATACTAGGGAATTATAAGGGTGTTCCAGTAAGCCAATGTAAATTGGTAAAAAAGGTCACTAGCCTGTTAGTGACAATTTGGAAAGAAATGAGAGAGCATAACCACTGAGGTTCTGATTAGCAGAGCCTCAGTGAGACAGTTAGTCACTACACAGGTAACACATTCAGGCACACTTATGAGCACTGGGGCCCTGGGTTACCAGGGTCCCAGTGACACATACAACTAAAACAACATATATACAGTGAAAAATGGGGGTAACATGCCAGGCAAGATGGTACTTTCCTACAAGAGGTCACAGCAATAATGGATTACATAACCCCTACACAGATATTGGCATGGTTATTAACAGGGCTCCCTCATCTACGACATAATACTCCCCTGCTTAGTTCGGCCAGGCATTGCTGGAAAAGATATGTACAAGGCAAAATGCCATCACTCCCCTATTCTCCCTTGATCCCAATACCACAGATCCCGGGCTTCCATGCCTTATCCTCCCATCATGACTTACGAACGGTTAATACCCTCTATACAGGTGACCTATATACCGAATCCAGAGCAATCAAGTTCGTAGACTTGACGGCTGTGGGGGCAATGCAGCCACGAGCCTTTCTGACATTCAACGCCATCAATAATCTCCTATGCAATACATGGGGCTGTGGTCAAAGTGAACCAAACGAATCTCTCCTATTTACTGCAATACTCTCTATGGGAGAGGCAAAACACACTGTTACCAAATTATACAAAATACTCCTATCAAGAAGCTGTAAAGCTCTAACCCAGGTCAAACTTCGCTGGGACTCCGCTCTTCCTACACCAATAGCACAAAAATCCTGGGACACAGCCCTCACTTCGATTAAGTCCGTATCACGCAACTTTAGACTAAGATACACGCAATTCAATTATTTGCATCAGGCCTACCTCTCCCCAGCTCATATTCATAAAATATATCCAGGAGCTAACTCCATATGTCCAAGATGCGCTGCCCCAGCGGCGACCTTTTACCCTATGGTCTGGGAATGTCGCACGATCAACACTGGCTGGAACCAAATCGTCAACACAACCATAGACCTATCAGGCCAACCGCTTATCCAGACTCCAGAATCCTGTCTACTTAATATACGACACTGGAAAAAAAAAGATAAGCACACCCACAAGTTTGTAGATTTAGCATTCGTGACATATAAACGTCTGATAGCCACACATTGGAAGGCCCCAAATGCCCCCCCCCATTCTATCTGGCTGCGTGACCTGCACGATTACACATTGGCGGAAGCTCAAACTCTGAGGCTATCACAGCACAGAGGTCAGACACAAAGTGGGATTGAAAATTGGGATCTCTTTGTAGTTAGAATTGAATCTAGAGATGACAAATACCCCCCATAAACTACACCCTTTAATAAACTCAAAACACGCTATCCCTAGATCTACTCAAAATAACTGAATCTTTCAAGAATAGATCCAAATTACTGCATCACTAGGCCTAGCCCGCATCACATTTACCCAACGACTGACCCAGGATACAACTATCCCCCTATACCAAAGAACACACACAGTAGTGTAGCTCTCGGAGCCAGTACAACTTCACGCTCCCACTATCATAATGGACGCCAAAAGACATACTTAAGAATATTATTTATCATGTCAAATGTTATTGGTTATAGAATGTTCATGGAAAGCCAGTACATTGAAATGTATCAATACTGTGTAACGTATAAAAGTTAGAAGATAGGTGACTTTTCGCCTAAATATATGTAATGTACTGCTATGTCCAGACCTTGTTTAACTTTAAGTTTAATAAACAGATTTAAAAAAAAAAAAAAAAAAGCAGATAAGGGGTAGGCTTCCCATCTATCTCCTCTTTCTTCACCCCAGCATTAATTAATCTATCCACATCTGTAGTCTGGGCACTTTTATTGTAGACTCTCCTCCCTTATATTTATTGTCTTGCCCCACAGCTCTTGCTGATTTTTGCCTGTCAAGCCCTTCCAATTGTGCCTTTAATAATACCACATCCCCCACTGGTCTTCCCTGAGTGGGTCCTAGAAGAGCCAACAGGGCACCTTTCATATGCGGAGGGGCGTTCCTGATCAGTCGTGCTCTGATCCCTGCTGTCACAGGTTCAACGTCAGGCCCTAAAAATTGTTGGGAATACACTGCGTTCTGCATCCCCATTTCTCGTAGTTGTTCATTTGCCTCTGAAATTGTATGCCAAGGGCCCCAACTCTCTTCAACATCTATAGCAGTTGGATACAATTGCTTCACTCCTTCCATCAACCAACCCATCAGAGAGAAACGTGTTGCCCCTGTGCACCTCGTAACCTTTACCCTAACATGGCATGTGTAGTTACTGATCCCATTTTCAAAAGTTCAGTTGGTGATAAAAATGTACCATCTGCTCCAGTGTCTCACAATCTCACCAACCATTTAAACAAAGGCTCTGCAGGCATTTGCCTAAACATACGGGTTATCTCCAACAACTCACTCTATGTATAATCTCTTGCCAAACAAGAATTCTGTATTTGCCCACCATTCATTCCCTTTGATTTGTTTTGCACGAGTGGGTGAACCTCCACTACACTTCCCTTTCCACCTTCAACTTCACCTACACTTTCCACCTTCAACTTCACCTAATTCTGCTACACGTACTTCCACCTCATCCTCCCAATTCCAATCATCATCCTTATCCGAGACTGTTCCATCCCAATTATAAGGATCACAGTTTTCTTTGCATACCAATGTCCTCACTTGCACAGCCGAGGGTATTTAGGCTTCTGCCTACTCTTCTGTTTTGCTACTCGTACTGCTAATGCGGTGCACCTTGCCTCCATTTGATCACCCCAAGTCACTGCACTTTCTATAGTCTCTTTCCTGAGTAACTGCCTTTCCTGCAAGGCTGCAACCTCATCCCGCTGCTTCCTTATTTCTGCATCCTGGGTTAATGTTTTCCTGTACACCATACGGAGCACAGACAGGAAAAGCCATCCCACTTGCCCTACTGCTTTCAGCTCCAGCTTTGTCCCTCTTAGTTTCCCACTCTCAACCGCATCTTCCACTAAGAGAGGAGTCACTTACTCATTTAGTGCTTCCCATAAAACCGGCGCTGCCCACCGGTTCAGGAGTCCTGCCACACCAGAGAACGGGTCAGTTGCTAACCACCCGGGAGTGGACCTGGCTTCTGCCCCATGCTGCCTTCCGCTCTCTGCCCCACTCTTCTTATGCCCCCAAAGAGGCATTATCGACTTATACCCCACTTCTGGTACCAAACTGTCTTATCCAGGTGATTGATTGACACTTGATCTGTTCGATATAAGTCAATAAGGACGCTCAATGAAGGACCACACTCCAATAATGAATACAACTTAGCTTTAATAGAATTTCAATAAATGGTAACTCCGAACATGGCCATGTAAGGTGTCTAAGATCATGGAATTGGCACCCCAATACCATTCTGGTATTGGGGGGACAATTCCATGATCACCCGGGTCTCTAGCACAGAACCTGGGTACTCCCAAACTGCCTTTTCGGGGTTTCCACTGCAGCTGCTGCTGCCGCCAACCCCTAAGACAGGATTCTGCCCTCCTGGGGTTTGGGCAGCCCCGACCCAGGAAGGCAGAACAAAGGACTTCCTCTGACAGAGGGTGTTACACCCTCTCCCTTTGGAAATAGGTGTGAAGGGCTGGGGAGAAGTAGCCTCCCCCAGCCTCTGGAAATGCTTTGATGGGCACAGATGGTGCCCATCTCTGCATAAGCCAGTCTACACCGGATCAGGGATCCCCCAGCCCTGCTCTGGCGCGAAACTGGACAAAGGAAAGGGGAGTGACCACTCCCCTGACCAGTACCTCCCAGGGGAGGTGCCCAGAGCTCCTCCAGTGTGTCCCAGACCTCTGCCATCTTGGAAACAGAGGTGTTGGGGGCACACTGGACTGCTCTGAGTGGCCAGTGCCAGCAGGTGACGTCAGAGAACCCCTCTGATAGGTTCTTACCTCTCTTGGTAGCCGAACCTCCTTTCTTGGTAGCCAAACCTGCCTTTCTGGCTATTTAGGGTCTCTCCTCTGGGGTATTCTTCAGATAACGAATGCAAGAGCTCACCAGAGTTCCTCTGCACTTCCCTCTTCGACTTATGCCAAGGATCGACCGCTGACTGCTCCAGGATGCCTGCAAAACCGCAACAAAGTAGCAAGACGACTACCAGCAACATTGTAGCGCCTCATCCTGTCGGCTTTCTCGACTGTTTCCTGGTGGTGCATACTCTGGGGGCTGTCTGCCTTCACCCTGCACTGGAAGCCAAGAAGAAATCTCCCGTGGGTCAACGGAATCTTCCCCCTGCTAACACAGGCACCAAAAGACTGCATCACCGGTCCTCTGGGTCCCCTCTAATCCTGACGAGCGTGGTCCCTGGAACACAGGAACTCTATCCAAGTGACTCCCACAGCCCAGTGATCCTTCAGTCCAAGGTTGGTGCAGGTAAGTCCTTGCCTCCCCACGCTAGACTGCAAACCTGCGTACTGCGTGATTTGCAGCTGCTCCGGCTTCTGTGCACTTCTCCAAGGATTCCTTCGTGCACAGCCTAGCCTGGGTCCCCAGCACTCTTTCCTGCAGTTCTCAACCCTCTGAGTTGGACTCCGACATCGTGGGACCCTCCTTTGTGACCCTGAGAAGCTCTGGTTCACAAATCTTCTAAGTGCCTGCTCTGGTACTTCTGCGGGTGCTGCCTGCTTCTGTGGAGGTTCTCTGAGTTGCTGAATGCCCCCTCTGTCTCCTCCTCCAAGGGGCGACATCCTGGTCCTTCCTGGTCCCCAGCAGCACCCAAAAACCTCTATCGCGACCCTTGCAGCTAGCAAGGCTTGTTTGCGTTATTTCGGCGTGGAAACACTTCTGCAACCTCCAGCACACAAGGAGAAGTTCCTAGCTCTCTTCGTTGTTGCAGAATCCTAGGCTTCTTCCATCCGGAGGCAGCCTTCTTGCACCTTCATCCGGGGTTTCCTGGGCTCCTGCCCCCCCCCGGACACTATTGCAACTCTTGGACTTGGTCCCCTTGCCTTGCAGGTCCTCAGGTCCAGGAATACATGTTCAGTGCTTTGCTGTTGTTTGTGGTACTTGCAGAATCCCCCTATCACGACTATTGTGTCCTTTTGAGGTAGTAGGGGTACTTTACTCCTACTTTTCAGGGTCTTTGGGTGGGGTATTGTGGACACCCTGACTGTTTCCTTACAGTCCCAGCAACCCTCTACCAGCTCCCATAGGTCTGGGGTCCATTTGTGATTCGCATTCCACTTTTGGAGTATATGGTTTGTGTTGCCCCTAGACCTATATTCACCTATTGCATCCTATTGTAATTCTACACTGTTTGCATTACTTGCCTTACTATTACGTACCTGTTTTGGATTTGTGTACATATAACATGTGTATACTACTTACCTTCTAACTGAGGGTATTCACTGAGATACTTTTGGCATATTATCATAAAAATAAAGTACCTTTATTTTTAGTAACTCTGAGTATTGTGTTTTCTTATATTGTGCTATATGATATAAGTGGTATAGTAGGTGCTTTGCATGTCTCCTAGTTCAGCCTAAGCTGCTTTGCCATAGCTACCTTCTATCAGCCTAAGCTGCTAGAAACACCTCAATTCTATTAATAAGGGATAACTGGACCTGGCACACGGTGTATGTACCACAAGGTACCCACTATAAGCAAGGCCAGCCTCCTACACTAGTGAAACCTATAAACCCAACACACTCAAACCAATTTAACAATCAGACACTGGAGAATTCAAAGCTGATTGTGTTGTTTTGGGCACTTTATGCAACATTGATAGTTCAATGACGGGCGAGAGAACCCGGTCCAAATGCATGAGAAGTGAAAGCAGGAAAATGTGAGCTGTAACTCACCGGGATAATGCTTGCAGTGCACAACATTTACCTCCCAAGACCTGACGCAGGAGAGGTGATGTTCATTTCCTTCATCATGTGCATCTGTAAATGCATCTACCATAGTGGCAGTTTCACAGAGGTGTCCAACATTGGGAGACTTGTTGGCTCATCACTGACTATATAAATGATTCATGGTTAGGTTAACAGTGTATGTTATAAGTTTCTTTTTTACAGATCATATTTCAACCAAATCCTGAGTGGTGGAGGGACAGAATCAGTGTCAAAATTATTGACAATAGAAAGAGCTGTTGAAATATTTAATAGGTTTCCAAAAGCTTGATGTTTAGGGGGAAACTGAATCTTAAGCAGTTAGGAATTCCAGCTTTTAGGAGCTTGACTCCATACCTACTGACTGTTATACATAGGAAAAGAAATCTGGATTGAGGAAAAAAGACATAAATGATATTCAGTCTTGACACAAATGATATTCAGGTTCATTTTCACAAGCAAAAAGGAACCCTCATTTTACAAATTGCACCCAGGAATGCAGGGTCTTAGAAAGTATATGCTGCCTCGTGAACAAAGAATGAACATTTGTGATGCAGTTGAGACTTCCACAGACCACACATAAGATAGATCACAACATTCTGAATCATCTGAAATGTGCTTTTATGTTGATACAGCCCGCATATACATAATGGTCTTATAAGCAAGCCTTCTGTAGATGAAGGAGTTCTCCGATAAAATATTCATGTGAGAAGAAAGAAAAAGAAGCATCTTCAGTAACCAAATATGATCTAATGCATTCCAATGAGGTATTTATTTTTTACAAAGTCCCAACCCCAGTAATTTCTTCCTGTGGCCGACCACCATCACAGCTGCCCAGCCAGCGAGGGGCAGCAACGAGATTGCTCTTCAGCACACCCATATTTATACATAACGCACAACAGAGGTCTGTGCCAGGATCAAACTCGTTTTACTTTCATGTTAACAGAAAATTTTTCTTAAATACACGTATAGTTTGGAATATATGGTTCGTACGGCCATTAGTGGCATAATACATGTTAAACCTGACACGTTATACATATCTATTAATGATACACAACCAAACATCTGAACACAGTTCACGTATGGATATCCACTGCCTCTGGACAGTGAGGAAGAGGAGGCAGAGGAAGAAGATGTTGACAACAGAACAAACATTATCCTGCAGTACTTCCAGTGACACACAGGCACGAGACTAACTCCTCTTCACATTTCAGTGTACTTTAGGACTGTGGTTCCCAACCTGTGGTCCGGGGATCCCTGGGGGTCCGCGAAGCCTCCTTAGGGGTCCGCGGCTGCTTAGAAAATTCAATCATATTAACAGATTAGGTCCCTAGCTTTCAGTAATGACTCAGTGGGGGGTCCCCAGATTCCTATAATGATTCAGTGGGGGTCCCCGGGTTCCAGTACTGATAAAGTGGGGGTCCACAAAAGTCAAAAGGTTGGGAATCATTGCTTTAGGACATTGTACATGGCAGCCTCTTACCCTCTGTCTATGGACATTGAGTGTTCCCTTTGGGTTTCCTTTTTTCAGATCTGTGTACCCCATTCTGGCTTCTGCTATGTGTACTGCTGTCCAACAACTGTCATACATTGGCATGAGTAAATGAGCATATACCTTGCAATGCTTTGCTAATGTTCTAGTAATACATTTGTGATTCATCAGACTGACTCCAGATTGTTATTTGTTTCAAGGGTTTTTATTTAGGTGATAATAAGTATAGGGGCATGTGCAAGGGGCTGGGGTGACAGTGGAGGAAGGTCCATGGTAGAGTCCAATCTCATGGCATCACAGGTGCATTGTCCAAGGGGGCATTGGAAGTGAAGCAATGTCAGTACAAGGTGGACAGGGTAACAGAGTGGGACAGAAAGGTGACAATCAGAAGAGTCCTATTTCCTTGCAGGGGTCTTGGCAATGTTCTCTCTCTTCTGCCTGGATCACAGGGACCATTTGCGGGGTGGTTCTCCTTCTGCAGGGGGTGGGGTGCTAGTGGCCTGATGTTTGTGTGGTGGTGCCTCCTGTCCACTAGCACCGTTGGAGGAGAAGGCTGTTCCTCCGTTTAGCTAGTTTCAGGGGCCCTATGTTGTGCCATTGCCTCCCTCATGGTCTTGCCCATATCAGCCAGCACCCCTGCTATGGTGACCAGGATGCTGTAGATTTTTGTGAGGTCATCCCTGATCCCCATGTACTGTCCCTCCTGCGGCCGCTGGGTCTCCTGAAACTTGGCCAGTACCGTGCCCATGGTCTCCTGGCAATGGTGGTATGCTCCCATGATGTTGGAGTGTGCCTCGTGGAGGGTCGGTTCCCTGGGCCTGTCCTCCACCTGTCGCACAGCAGTCCTCCCAGCTTCCCTGTTGTCCTGTGCCTCTGTCCCCTGAACCGTGTGCCCATTGCCACTGACCCCAGGTCCCTGATCGTCGTGTGTTTGTGGGATTGCCTGGGATCCCTGTAGTGGTGGACACACTGCTGATTGACGTGTCCTGGGGACAGTGGCATGGGTCCGCTGGGTGGGTGCTGTGCTGGTGTTTCCTGAGGGGGGAGGCTCTGTGGTGGTTTGGGACTGTGGCAGGGTAACCGACAGTCCAGAGGTCCCTGATGGGCCAGGTTGGTCATCGTGATCCAGGCGTGCAGAGCTGCTGTCATCACTGTGGGCTTCTTCTGGGGGGGCTGGATGTAGCTGGCACCTGCTGTCCGGTGACGTTGGGTAGGGGTCCTACTGGGATGCAACTGCATTGTTATTGTATCTGTGTGTGCCATCGTGTGCAATGGGTGTGTTTCCCTTACAGAATTGTGCTTTCCCTATCGGTTTAGCCTTGTGGAATTGCTGATTGTGTGGGCTGGGTGCGTCTCTCTACTGGGCATTCTGTGATGATGGGTGTCCATGCAGGTCTGTGATGGGGGTCCATGCATTGGTGTAGCATGCAGGGCTTGGTTTTGGGATGTGTGGGTTGTGATAGTGGGGTATATGTGAGGTGGTGGACTGATGGGGGTGAGGTTAGGGGTAGGCGTTAGTAATGGCATGCAGGCAGGGTGGGGGATATAGTAGTAATGATGTCTTACTAGAGTCTAGTCCTCCTGCTACTCCTGCGAGGCCCTCAGGATGCATGATCGCCAAGACTTGCTCCTCCCATGTTGTTAGTTGGGGGGGGAGGTGGGGGCCCACCGCCAGTCCTCTGTACTGCTATCTGGTGTATTGATACCACGGAATGGACCTTCCTCCTTGGTCGTTCCACCTCTTCCTGATGTCATCCCTGGTTCTTGGATGCTGTCCCACAGTGTTCACCCTATCGACGATTCTCCGCCATAGCTCCATCTGCCTTGCAATGGATGTCTGCTGCACCTGTGATCTGAATAACTATGGCTCTACCCGGATGATTTCCTCCACCATGACCCTTAGCTCCTCCTCCGAAAACCTTGGGTGTCTTTGAGGTGCCATGATGTGGTGTGAGTGATATGTGTGAGGTGATGTGTTTGGATGTATTATGTGATGTGGATGGATGGTGTATGAGTCATGGGGTTCTGTGCCTCTGAGTGATTGTGTGCTCTATGATTGTCTCTCTGTGCGTGTTCAATTTTGTTTGGGTTGTAAGGGGTTGTGGGTAGTGTGGGTGTGTGTTTTATAGTGATGTGGGTGTGGTATGTGTATGTTTGTATTTAAAATTGTCCAATGTGTTGTCGTTTTGTAGGTGTGGGTGTATTTTGGGAGCGGCGGTATGTACCGCCAATGGTTTACCGCGGTTGAATGACCGCCACGTTGATTCGTGGGTCGTGATACTGTGGGCGTATTCCTGTTGGTGTGACAGTGTGGGTTTTGCTATCGCCAGTTTATCACTGACCTTTGGTGTGGCGGAATTGTGTGGGTGTCTGTATTGTGGTGGTATTCTCCGTGTGAGTCATAATGCCCGTGGCGGTATCCGCCACTATCACGGTATGCTGGCGGGCGTCAGCACAGCGGTAGGCGGCATTTACCACCAGGGTTGTAATGAGGGCCTTAGTCTTTGGAGCGGTAGTCACCAATGTCTACAGCTCAAGATTCCATCTTTACTTAGCCGTCAACACTTCAGGAACTTATTAAGAACATCTTTTTCTCCTATCAGTAATTTTGCCATTATACACTGATTCTATCCTTGCACCCAGTCAGGATTCGGTTGAATGATTCTCTGCAAATAAGAAACTCATAAAATATATTTACATACATCTAACAATGAATCAGTACCATAGTCTGTGGTGATCCGTCCAGGGCCATAGCGGGCATTGAGTGTTTCCCCTAGAGGCTGGAAGGGTGGGGGCCAGTTCTGAAGCAGTGAGGGACAGTTCTGCAGCAGTGCTTCATACTCCCCATCCCCCCATCCCCCTCCTACCCAGTGGCTGGTCTGACAAAATTGCCAGGGCTATTTTGGGTTCCCAGTCCGGCCCTGGAGCGGTCCAACTTCCCAAGGGTGCAGCTGTGGAACATCACTGAGGAAGTAACAGTACGGTGGGTGCATTTACAGATGCATGTGATGATGGAAATAAGCATCACTTCTCCTGAGGCAGGTCTTGGGGGGTAAATGTTGTGCACTGGAAGCATTAATCCTAAGAGTTACAGCTCATATTTCCTACTTTCACTTCTTTTGGTCTCTGTTCTCTGGCCACAGTTACAAAATGTTGCAAAAAGCACCCAAACACCACAATCAGCTCCGACTATTCTCCAGTTTGTGCTTGTTTAACCGGTTTGAGTGTGTTGGGTTTATAGGTTTTAGGACTAATTCCTGAAGTGAGATGAAAATACACTTGTTAGTCCAAGCATTGTTCACAGTGTTGCTTTTACAGGCAGCATGAGCAGGTGTGCTTGGAGGTTTTCCTTTACAACTCTACTTCATCAAAGAAAAAACACTGTTTCTTTTCTTTTATTCCACACTCTGCTGATGTCTTAATGTGTTGCTTGCAACTTCTTTTCTTTGCCTTATATGTAGAGAAATGAAATAAGCAATCACTGACAACAGACACTTTTATAATTCTACAAATATATGCGTGTTTCTTCTTTTCTGAATAGTTGGAGCTTCTATCATCAACCCTTTTAGCATCTGGAATTTGAATGTTCCACATACTTGTAATGTGATCATCTTCTGTAATTTACTGATGACTATGTAGGCTCAGTAATTGACTAACGCCCTTCTCTTATTCACTGCACTTGAATAGTTTTTCTGATTTGTGTGTTTGCAGATGGCGTTGGAGGTGTGATAATCGACTAAAGCTCCTCACACATTCAGTGCACTTGAATTGCTTTTCCCCAGTGTGTATTTGCTGATGGTTCCTTACTGTTGAAGATTCTCTAAAATGACTTCCACATTCACTACAATGGTAGGGTTTTTCCCCGGTGTGTGTTCGCTGATGGCTTTGGAGAGCTGTTAATCGACTAAAGCTCTTAACACATACAGTGCACTTGAATGGCTTTTCCCCTGTGTGTATTCGCTGATGAATCCTGAGATTTGAGGAACCACTAAAACTAAATCCACACTCACTGCAATGATATGGTTTTTCCCCAGTGTGTGTTTGCTGATGTTGTTGTAGGGTTGATAAGTGGCTAAAGCTCTTCACACATTTCTTGCAATGGTATGGTTTCTCCCCTGTGTGTGTTCGCTGATGTATTCGTAGTCGTGATAATTGATTAAAACTTTTCATACATTCACTGCATCTTAATGGCTTTTCTCCTGTGTGTGTTCGATGATGGTGCTTCTGTAGCAATGATAAACCAAAGCTCTCACTGCACCTGTATGATTCTTCTTTATTGGGTAGTGCCTCTGGATCGGGTATATATTTGTCTACATCCCATGACTGTGGTTCCTGACAAGCCAACATGGTTGATAAATCACTTGTAATATTCTCACATTACCTGTATTTGTTAGTATTTAGGGCATTTGATTTCCCATTTTAAAGTAAAGTACAATGGTCATTAATACTTGCCATTGTCATGATATGAGCAAGGCTTCCTTTCAAGAGATTGTGGTGGTCATTCTGACCTCGGCGGTAAAAGGCGCCTACCGCCGGTCAGAAATCCTCCATAATCCCGCCGCGGTCGCGGAAACCCGCCACGGTCATTCTGACCCGCAGCAGGCAAACCTCCGAAAATCCGACAGCCACAACAGACCGCCAGACCAGCGGTCGGCGGAAAAGTGGAGGTGACAAAACCTCCACCGTCACGCCAACAGAAATACGCCCATGCCATTACGACCCACGAATCCACGCGGCGGTCTTTCAAACGCGGTATTCCATTGGCGGGACACACCGCCGCGGTCAGAATACACACAAACGAACAAAACCCAGCCACATTGGCCGATTTGAATTCCACACACCTGATACACATACACACACCACTCCCACACACACAATACAATATAAAACACACACCCACATCACCCACAAACCCCTACGACCAAAAATTCTGAAAGAAGGCCAGAGCGAGACACCACCATCCACAAACTAGCAGCCACAGCCACTCAACACCATCACCCACACAATATCCACACACAAAACAACACACACCACCACACTCAACACACTTAACTACACATACTCCACCCCACACATCATACACACCACCCCATGGCACCCCAAAGACACCCCCGCTTCTCAGACGAAGAACTCAGGGTCATGGTGGAGGAAATCGTTCGGGTAGAGCCCCAGCTGTTCGGCACACAGATCCAATACACCAGCATTGCCCGGAGGACGGAGCTATGGCAGAGGATTGTCGACAGGGTCAACGCTGTGGGACAGCACCCCAGAAATCGGGAAGACATCAGGAAGCGATGGAACGACCTACGGGGGAAGGTGCGTTCCATGGTATCCAGGCACAACATCGCCGTGCAGAAGACTGGCGGAGGACCCCCACCTCAACCCCCACAATTTACAACATGGGAGGAGGAAGTCTTGAACATCCTGCATCCTGACGGCCTCGCAGGAGTCGGCGGAGGAATGGATACTGGTAAGTTGAAGCTTCAATACTGCTTCCCCCCCACCTGCATGCCAAATCATACCCCAACCCTCACCCCCATCCTCGAACCCCACCCTCACCCCCACCCCCATCCTCACCCCCACCCTCACCCCCACCACCATCCTCACCCCCACCACCATCCTCACCCCCACCCCCAGCACACCTATTCCCTGCCAATGTCTCACCATCACAACCCACACATCCAAAAACCTAGGCCTGCATGCGTCCACTAAGCATGGACACCCATCACCAAAGCATGCCCAATGCATATACACATCCCCCCCACAAGCCACCCTCACCAAAGCCCCCACACACGAATGCCAGCACTTGGGGACACGGGAACCCACAGATACACCCATATGCCACACATTGAAACTATAACCATACCTCTATACCCCTGCAGGACCCGACCGTCAACACACCGCCGCGGAGGGCCCAGAATTCTCCACCCCCCCCACCCAAGAGGCCGTCAGCGATGACAGCAGCTCTGTCGACCTGGACACCGATGACCAGCCCGGACCATCGGGGACCTCTGGACAGTCGGTTCCCCTCACACAGGCCCAGGCCACTACAGACCCAAACCCCTCTGGGAACACCAGCACAGCTCCCACCCAGCGGGCCCATGCCTCTGTCTCCAGGGCGCGTCAATCTGCGGTGTGTCTACCACTACAGGGCACCCAGGATAACCCACCATCCCAACAACAACAGGGACCTGGGGGCAGTGGTAGTGGGCACACCGGCCAGGGGGCAGAGGCCCAGGGAAACAGGGCAACTCGGAGGGCAGCTGTGCGACAGGGGGGGGACGGGCCCAGGGAACCCACTCTCCACGAGGCCCTCACCACCATCATGGGAGCATACAACCGCTCCCAGGAGACGATGGCGACGGTACTGGCCCGGTTCCAGGAGATCCAGGTACTGCAGGAGGAACACTATCGGGGGTACAGGGAGGACATCAGAGCCCTCACCTCCACCCTGGTTACCATGGTAGGGTTGCTGCAGGACCTCATCAACACCAGGACGGACACTCAACAACACCAAAGGGCCCCTGCCACTAGCCTGGACCAAGAACAGCCAACCACCTCCGCCGGCGCTAGTGGACAGGAGGCCCCCGCACAGCAGCAGCCCACCAGACCCCCACCTCTTGCAGGAGAAGAACCACCCCGCAAGAGGGCCCTGAGATCTCGCAAGAAGACAGAGTAGGATGTCAAGACCCCCGCCAGCAAAGGATACCACCTGATGTCATCCCACTGTCCCACATTGTCACCCTGTCCATCCTTGAACTGCCCATGCTCCATCTCTCCACAGGCCTCTGGACAATGCACCTGTGTGACTGTTACTCTGGACTCTGCCATGGACATTCCTTCACCATAGCCCCCACCCACTTGAAACCACCCATCCCATTTTGAGCACTTAAATAAACACCTATTTTGCCCAAAACTATCTGGAGTCTGGCTGTGATTTCAAAATATTGTAATTGACATGACAGTGCAAATATGTCCTTGTACATAGTGAAGTCAACAAACAGCTGCCACAAAGCTGTAGTCCATGGGGAAACGAAGCACAGGACTCGTAGTGGGGACCCCAGATCTGAAATAGGGATGGAAAAGCCACAACTCAGTCATCATACACTGGGGCAAATAGACAGGCAGCAGAGATGCAGGAGAGTAGTTCAGATTTACTAAATTATCTTTGAATTGTTACCTGTGTCCTATTGGAAGTACTGTTCAATGATTCTGTCCCTGTTGTCTGTTTCAGCCCCGTCGTCTTCCTCCTCGTCACTCTCCACAGGTTCCACCGCTGCCACAACACCACCGTCTCGACCATCCTCCTGCAGGAAAGGCACCTGGCGGCGCAAAGCCAGGTTGTGAAGCATGCAGCAGGCCACGATGATGTGACACACCTTCTTAGGTGAGTACATTAGGGATCCACCTGTCATATGCAGGCACCTAAACCTGGCCTTTAGGAGGCCAAAGGTGCGTTCGATCACCCTCCTAGTACGCCCATGGGCCTCATTGTACCGTTCCTCTGCCCTGGTCCGGGGATTCCTTACTGGGGTCAGTAGCCACGACAGGTTGGGGTACCCAGAGTCCCCCAATAGCCATACACGGTGTCTCTCTAGCTGTTCCATCACGTAAGGGATGCTGCTATTCCTCAGGATGTAGGCGTCATGCACTGACCCTGGGAATTTGGCATTTACATGCGAGATGTACTGGTCAGCCAAACACACCACCTGGATGTTCATGGAATGGTAACTCTTTCTGTTCCTGTACACCTGCTCCCTGTCTCTTGGGGGAACCAAAGCCACATGGGTCCCATCAATGGCACCAATGACGTTGGGAATATGTCCAAGGGCATAGAAATCACCCTTCACTGCAGCCAATTCGCCCACCTCAGGGAAAATGATGTAGCTCCTCACGTATTTCATCAGGGCAGACAACACTCTGGATAACACCTTCGAAAACATGGGCTGAGACATCCCAGAAGCAATTCCCACTGTTGTCTGAAATGACCCACTTGCCAAGAAATGGAGTACTGACAGGACCTGCACCAGAGGGGGAATCCCTGTGGGTTGGCGGATGGGGGACATCAGGTCGGGCTCCAGCTGGGCACACAGTTCATGTATAGTGGCACGGTTAAGACGGTAGGTCAGGATAATGTGGCGTTCTTCCATTGTCGACAGGTCCACCAGCGGTCGGTACACGGGAGGATTCATCCGTCTCCTCGCCAAACCCAGCGGACGGTGCCTAGGAAGGACAACATGGAGCACACAGTCAAGCAACCCACAGGTACGTACTCACAGCTAGCACAGTAAACGATTCTCTATGCAGTGAATGGCGTGTCTGAGTGGCTATGCAAGGCCTAGGCCTGTGTGACGCGGGCGAAGACCGCGGCGCGAAGCCGCATTGGTTAACATTGAAGCCTATGGGTTTCAGGAGCCAATGGCGAAGGGCGCCAGCGGTGGCGGTACGCACCGCCGCGGTACGCACCGCCGCGGACGTGACCGCCATTTTCTATCTACTTATCCACTTGCGACTTGAACTTTCACAGGAGAGGACCTATACTGCAAGTGTTGCTGTGACCTCGGTCTGGAAGGGACAATGGCTGCTGCGCCTGGGGAAAGGGCCCCTGCCTTCACTGGAGAGGAGTTGGAGAAACTTGTGGATGGGGTCCTCCCCCAGTATGCGCTACTCTACGGTCCTCCAGACCAACAAGTGAGTTTAATTCAATCTGGATTTGGGGCCACTGGCTGGCTTGGGGGCCTGGCGGGGGTGGGGGGGGAATGTTGGGGCTGGCGGGGGCCCTGGCGGGGATGGGGGGCATGTTGGGGCTGGCGGGGGGCCTGGCGGGGATGGGGGGCATGTTGGGGCTGGCGGGGGGCCTGGCGGGGATGGGGGGCGTTGGCCCACTGGCAACGAAAATGCAGACAAACTTGAACGTGGTATTTCTCCCTCCCTGTACGTGTCACATAGGTCCGCGCCCATGAGAAGATCGGGATTTGGCGTGCCATCGCCAAGGAAGTCCGGACCCTGGGGGTCCACCATCGACGGGGCACCCACTGCCGCAAGAGGTGGGAGGACATCCGCCGCGGGACCAAGAAGACCGCTGAGTCTCTGCTGGGGATGGCCTCCCAACGTAGGCGGGGTGCCTGCCGTCAACTGACCCCCCTGATGTTCCGGATCCTGGCGGTGGCCTACCCTGATTTGGATGGGCGCGTGAGGGCAGCACAGCAGACACAAGGGGGTGAGTCCAAGCATTATCTACTCTGTTGTCGCGCAGTGGAGGTGTCTGGGTGGGGGAGGAGGGCTGTGGGTCCCCCTAGGCCAGGGCGATATCTGTAGGCTGGGCACCCCCGTAAGCCCCTGTGTCCCCAGCCAACACCCTCAGTAGTGTGTCAGTGCAGCCATCCCTGGTCCGTGTCATCCATGGGTGCAGTTGTCAACTCTAGGCGTGTAGGGCATGTTCCACGGAATGCGTAGCGGACCCCAAGTGCGCAACTTAGTGCAGAGGGCATCTGTGTCTGTCATGTCCGCTAACTGTACCGGAGATCCATGTACTCAATATCCCTTTATTTCTCTCTCCCCCCCCCTTTTTGTTTGTCTTTCTGTGCTTGTGTGCATCAGCATCATCAGGCGGAGGAGAAGTGGCATCGGGGCAGGAGGGAGCTGCATCTCACATGGCCCAGGAGGGCCATGCCACAGAGTCTGACTGGACCAGTGAGACGGAGGGCGAGGGGAGCTCCACAACGGGGACGACTGGACCCTGCAGCGACACGGACACGTCCTCGGAAGGGAGCTCCCTTGCGCGGGTGGCACCATCCGTGCCCCCCGCCATTACAGGTACAGCCGCCACCCAGCGCACCATTACCGCCCTCCCAGCAGCCCCTCAGCGTTCGCCCCGTGCCCGCTCTGCCAGGAAGCCGGGCATCTCCTTCGCCCCAGGCACCTCAGGCCCTGCCCCTGTTACCCCCGCTGCCCTCAGTGAGGAGGTCATTGACCTCCTCCGAACGCTCATTGTTGGGCAGACTACCCTTTTGAATGCCATCCAGGGGGTGGAGAGGGAGGTTCATCGCAGCAATGCGTACCTGGAGGGCATTCATTCGGGTCAGGCTGCCCATCAGCGATCGTTCCAGGCTCTGGCCTCAGCACTGACGGCAGCCATTGTCCCTGTCTCCTGCCTCCATCTGCTAACTCCCTCCTCCCAGTCTCCTGTTCCTCTGCCTGTCCCACCCACACCATCAGACCAGCCTGCACACACCTCAACACCCAAGAGAAGCTCATCCAAACATAAGCACCACAGATCACGCAGACATTCACACACGCAACATTCCGATGCAGACATGCCAACAGTCACTACCACCTCTGTGACCCCCACCTCTTCGTCTCCCTCCTCCCTCCCTGTGACGTCTACACTCACACCTCCATTCACCTCACCATCAGCCAGTGTTTCCATCACCAGGACACCCTCCAGTCCAGTCCGCACACGTGCAGTCACCACCCCCACTGCCATTTACACGTCCCCTGTGTCCTCTCCCACTGTGTCTGTCACCCCCTCTTCCACACCACACAAACGCAGCCACCCACCCACCCAACAGCCATCCACCTCACGACAGCCTATCCCTCCTGCACCTGCACCCAAAGACAGCAAACGTGACTCACCTACAACCACATCCTCTCCCTCCACTCCCATTCCCACTGTACCTACCACTCTCCATTGTCCCAAGAAACTCTTCCTCGCCACTGCTAACTTCTTTCCTGACCCTGAGCCCCCCCCTCCTTCTCGTCGGGGTAAGAAGAGCACCTCAGCCACCACCAGCCCTGCAGCCCCCTTGACAAGGGTGCAGGGGTATTGGAGCCCACCAGCCCGCATGTCTGGATCTTCGCCCAGCAGCAAGGGGACAGCCAGCCCACCCCCTGGGAAGAGGAGCAGAAGGCGGAAGGGGCGCCGCAGGAGCCCGGCTTCTACATCCCCCCCGGACACCACCCAGACACAGTCACCAGCCACAGCTCCAAAGGGAGGAAAGGGCCACAGACTCCCGACTAAGGAGGGCAAGGGCAGCAAGTCGGAGAGGTCAGGCTGCAGGCCTGCTGCCCAGGAGGAGCCCACCACCCCCATAGCCGCTGGCCAGGGAGGACCCAGCCCAGCTGGCCAGGAGGGCCCCACCACCCACAGCCCAGGTGGGCATTGAAGGAGCACCATCCCCGCTGCCCAGGAGGGCACCACCAGGCAATGAGCAGTTGCCCATAGACCGGCCGCCGTCTCAAGAACCGCTGAACTGGGCCCCGCCGTCTCCAGCACCGCTGAACTGGGCCCCGCCGTCTCAAGAACCGCTGAACTGGGCCCCGCCGTCTCAAGAACCGCTGAACTGGGCCCCGCCGTCTCAAGAACCGCTGAACTGGGCCCCGCCGTCTCAAGAACCGCTGAACTGGGCCCCGCCGTCTCAAGCACTGCTGAACTGGGCCCCGCCGTCTCAAGAACCGCTGAACTGGGCCCCGCCGTCTCAAGCACCGCTGAACTGGGCCCCGCCGTCTCAAGAACCGCTGAACTGGGCCCCGCCGTCTCAAGCACCGCTGAACTGGGCCCGCCGTCTCAAGCACCGCTGAACTGGGCCCCGCCGTCTCAAGCACCGCCCTTCAAGGCAAGAAGCGCTGAACTGGGCCCTTCCAGGCAAGAACCGCTGGCCCTTTGGCAGACGTGGCAGGGCAGGATCTGTCTCGGGCAGGGCTGCAGGATGTCCTCTGGCCAACATGCCTCCTCCAGTGGCAGTGGAGTCTGTTATGGACTGTTTGGACTGTGGCTTTGCTCTCCCCAGGATTGGACTGTATGGACTGTGGCTTTGCTCTCCCCAGGATGGCCCAGTGGGCAGGCCACCCACTGTATGGACTGTATGGACTGTGGCTTTGCTCTCCCCAGGATGGCCCAGTGGGCAGGCCACCCACTGTATGGACTGTATGGACTGTGGCTTTGCACTCCCCAGGATGGCCCAGTGGGCAGGCCACCCACTGTATGGACTGTATGGACTGTGGCTTTGCTCTCCCCAGGATGGCCCAGTGGGCAGGCCACCCACTGTATGGACTGTATGGACTGTGGCTTTGCTCTCCCCAGGATGGCCCAGTGGGCAGGCCACCCACTGTATGGACTGTATGGACTGTGGCTTTGCACTCCCCAGGATGGCCCAGTGGGCAGGCCACCCACTGTATGGACTGTTTGGACTGTGGCTTTGCTCTCCCCAGGATGGGCCAGTGGTCATGGAGTCCCCTCGTGGATCTGGCGTCGTGTACTCAAGTGGCTGAGGTGCCCCCCCTTCCCTTCCCCCTGAGGTGCCTGTCCTTTTTTCTTTCTGATGCCCCTGCAGTGTTCTCTCCGTGGAGTTCTTGTCGTGGGACTGGGCCTTGCCCCTTTGCACAGGACCCCTGTGGTCCACGGACAGTGGTTGGACTACATTTAGTAGCTGTATATATTTTGTACATAGTTTATTTATTTATTGGGATTACTGGTGTCCATATTTCAATATATCTGCCCGTTTATGATCTCTTCTTTTGGTCTTTGCATTATTTCGGAGGGGGGGGTTTGTGGGTTGTGACAGTGATCTGTGGGAATGCATTGATGTGTGTGTTGTAGTGGGTGTGGGTGGGTGGGTGTGTGCCGGTAATCTTTTCCCTCCCCTGTGTCGTAGGTGCAGTACTCACCGATGTCTTCCGCGCCGCCGGGCGTGCTCCTGGTACAGGAGCAGGTATAGGAGTGCGGGGATGACCTGCAACTCGGGTTCCATACTGCCGGAATCTCGCGTGGAGTGCGTAGAGGTGAGCGTTTTCCCGTTCGTAGTCTGTTTCCGCCGTGTTTTTATCGGCGGTGCTCCCGCCCCGGAAAAGGTGGCGGATTGGTGGGTCGTGATAGGGTGGGCGGTACATTGTCTGCCGCCTGGCTGTTGGCGTGGACCGCCGCGCTGTTTGTTTGTTCCGCCGTGGCGGGCGGAGTGTTAATGCGGCGGGCTGTGTTGGCGGTTCCCGCCAGGGTCAGAATTGCATATTTTGGACCGCCGGCCTGTTGGCGGCTTGGCCGCCGCATTATCACCGACCGCCAGGGTCAGAATGAGGGCCTGTGTCTTTAGATTGGTAACAGTTTTCAATGCTTGTGGATAAGGATTAATCCTTCTCCTTTTGGTCAGTGCAAATTCAAACAGTCTGTTGTATTGTAGACAGCAGAATCCCTCTTTCCTTTACCCTTCAGTTGTTGTCTCCACTCTGTTGTGCTTTTCTCTGGTTCTTGTGGTGTACCCAGGAAGAGTTTACAATACACCTAGAGCACTGAATTATGGAATGTCACCATCTTGGGAACCAGAGCACTGTTGTAGTCACAGCATAACAGATCCCACGATCAAAGCTGGTGTTGGTCAAATGTTTATTCAGGAGGTGGTTTGTCAGTGTTGTTGCCTTAATTTTCTACAGGTCATTTCTTAGTGTTGTGGTGTGAAGGTGCACAGCTCAGACTCTTACATTCACTGATTTGTCCTTCAGAGCTTCTTCCAGCATCTATCAGTCTATGTTCAGGGTCCTCAGTCTCTGACTGCACTGATGTTTTCCTGAATACTGGAGCGGATTATTTCTATTTTTTTATGATTTACGGAACCATTGTTGTTATTTATAAGCATTCCATGCATTCAAGGCTTGTTCCTGTTGGATGTAAAGAGAATTAAAATTACGAAATGCAAATATAACAGAATGTGATACACAATGTTTAACTGGCTTTAAACACCTCTTCTTTACCATCTTTGAAACTGAGTAAGGGTTACTTCACCATAAACAGATATTTAACTAAATGTTCTATTGAACACATCACATCTTATTTTCTTCTGAAAATGGGGTGATTTACCAGTGTTCAGATAGTAACGTAGTGAAGAAAGGGCGAGCACGGCGTACCAACAAACTACAGGTACAGCTTTAGGTAGATGCACATGGGCAAGATTTCATTTAAACAAAAACAGATTATGGAAAAAGGTAACTGTATTCACATACTTCAATTCTCCAACGCGTTCCTATTTACATTGGATGCAGTCTCTTAATTTATTCGTACTTTTGAAGCAGACTCACATTGCCTTTCTTCAGAAAACAAATCTGACTGCTACAGAACTCCTTAAACTGCAAAGACAGTGAGGGGCCAACTTGTGGTAAACTCATATTGGGCTTATCACTCAATCAGTTAGCTCAGATTTGAAGAGCGCGGCTGATCACCTCTCAGGTTCTCCAGCACTGGGGTCTTGCTGGGATCGGTTGAAGAGCCAGGTCTTGAGACCTATTCTGAATTCAGAGAGATACGATGATGTTCAGAAGTGTAGGGGGAGGTTGTTCCAGGACTTGGCGGTAAGGTAGAAGGAGCGTTCTCCACTGTTATTATAGCTGATGCAGGGAACATAGCAAGAGAGGCAGAGCACAGGTGTCTAGAGGGTTGGAGGAAGTTCAGGCAGTAGTTGATGTATGCTGGTCTTTGGTCATGGAGAGCCTTGTAGGCATGTGTCAACATCTTGGATTGGCATCTTTTCTTGATGAGGAGCCAGTGGAGGTTCCTGAGGTGTGGGGGTGATGTGGGTCTGTTTGGGGAGGTTGAGGATGAGTCTGGCGACTGAGTTCTGTATCATCTGGAGACTCTTCAAGAGTTGGGTGGTGAGCCTTCAGTAGAGCACGTTGCTGTAATCCAGCCGGCTGGTGACTACGGCTTGATTGACGGCTTTCAGGGTGTGTGACCAGGGAGCCATCTGAAGATCTTTCGGAGCATGCAAAGGGTGTGGAAGCAGGCTGAGGAGACTTTGTGGATCTGGCATTTTATGGAAAGTTTGCAGTCCAGTATGATGCCGAGGTTGCAGGCTTGATCTGTCGGTGTGGGTCCGAGCTTCAGACAGTTGGCGATGCTGGTCATGCAGCTGTGGAAGTTGGTCCTGGTGGTGAAGGGGTCTTCTGAGAGCGAGAGGATGAGCTTGGTGTCATCTGCAAAGGATATGATGTTAAGGCTGTGGGTTTTGACAATGTCGGTCAGGGGAGGCATGTACATTTTGAAAAGGGTGGGGCTAAGAGATGACTGTGGAGGGATGTTGTAAATGATGGTCTTGGGCTTCGAAGTAAAGAGTGCTAGGTGGATCTTTTGGATTCGTCCTGTGAGAAAGGATGCAATCCATTTGAGGGTGTCTCCCTGTATTGGGATGTGGCAGAGTATTTTGATGAGGGTGTGGTAGTATACAATGCCCAAAGCTGCTGCAAGGTTGAGGCAGATCAGGGCCTTTCCTGCCCTGCGGTCTAGAAGGGACCTGATGTTGTTTGTGGCAGAGATCAGGGTGGTCTAGGTGCTGTGGTTGGCGTAGATGCCTGTTTGAGATGTGTCTAGTAGATTGTTGCTCTCCAGGTGGTCGGTGAGTTGGTAGTTGATGGCCTTCTCAAGGACTTTGGTGGGGAAGGGGATCAGAGAGATAGCATTGTAGTTCTGGAGATCGCTGGCTCAGTGGAAGGTTTCTTGTGGAGGGGTCTGACCTCTGCGTGTTTCCATTGAACGGAGAAGGTGGCTGTGGTGATGGATGCGCTGAATTGAGGTGCGCTGCTGATTTCCTGGCTCCCGAGTCTGAAGAGGTGGTGGGGACAGGAGTCCATGGGTGTTCTAGAGTGGATGGAGTTCATGATGGCTGTGGTGCTCTGTGTTGTGAGCTGTTTCCATATGGTGAGTGGATGGTTGTGGGTGGCGTCAGTTGGTGTGAAGAGGCTGTAGAGGTTGGTGTGTTGGGGTTCGAAGTTGCTGTAAATTATGGATATCTTGTTGTAGAAGCAGTAAGCCAGGGTGTTGCAGAGTTCCTGGAAAGAGGAAATGGTATTCCTGGGGGCTTATGCCAGGTAGGTGCACATCTGGCTGGCCCCTATGGTGTTCCTGGTGATAGTCCGCACACTGATGGACCCCGAAGGACAATATGCGGGTCATTATCGACCTCGGCGGTCTTTTGACAAGACCGCAGATGGACCGCCGTGCTGAAGACCGCCAGTGGTGGCGGTTTTCCGCTCTGCGTATTATGACTGCTGGCAGCCCTCCGTCCTTTTTCGGACGGAGAGCCGCCAGCAGCCATACTGGCGGCCGGCGGGGAAGTGGAGGTTGCTCCACCTCCACGTCAACAGAACACTGCCCACTGAATCACGTTCTGTAATTCGGCGTGGCGGTGTTCTGTTGACGGTGTGGTGGCGGCAGAGCAGCCCCCATGGATCCCGTCCCCTCCCGGAGGATCAACGGACCAGGTAAGTTGATCGTCGGTTAGGGGAGGGGGGTGGGTGGGTGTTGTGTGATGTGTACGTGTGTGTATGTAGAGGGGGTGTGTGAGTGCGTGTATGCATGCGGGGGTGTTGTGTGTTTGGAAATGAGTGCGTGTATGTCTGTATGGATGTGTGCGTGTATGTCTGAATGTGGGTGTGTGCGTATGACTGTGTGTGTGGTTGTTGGCATGTATGTTGGTGTGAGTGCGGGTATGTGTGTTGGTGGTGCCTGTGTGCGTGTCGGGTGTGAATGTGTAATGTAATGTTGGGGGTACGGGTGGGGAGGGGATCCTGCCACCTTTGGGGGGTGGGGGAGACCCCTATCAGTGCCAGGGAAGGAATTCCCTGGCACTCATAGTGCTCACCGCCATGTATTTCATGGCGGTTCCAACCCCCATGAAATCCATGGCGGTCAGTCGGGTCATGATATCGCTGGCGGTATTGTGATGATCGTCGGGCTGGAGACCCAGGTCTCCAGCCCAGCGGTCGGATCGGAGAAGTGGCGGATGACCATGGTGGTAACCACCATGGTCATAATTCCAAATATTTTACCGCCAGCCTGTTGGCGGTAAGACCGCTGCTTCTCCGCCGACCGCCAGGGTTGTAATGAGGGCCTATGTGTTTGTAGAGGGGCTATTGGATGGAGCACCAATCACCCTGATCATGATATAAGCGACCAATTGCAACAACCACAATTCCTGATTAATCTCCCTCCTATATTAGTCCAGGACCTACAAGCACCAAGTTTATAGAGTAGTGACTTCAATGCAGTGCACAACACCACATTACACAGGTTCTTCCCCCTACTACAGGGCAATACCACAGTGAGGATTACAAGGGCCTTTCTAGCGAGGCCAGATCACAATCAAATGCACTGTGCTCTGAATCCTCCACTTCCCCCAGTGACTGCGAATAAGTCTCCAACAGGGGTACTAATGAACGCACAAGACAACAGTAATAAAGCCTTCTCAGATTATTATAGCATGCTATACAAAGGGACTGTGTCCGGGGGTGGTCCGTCCCTACAAGATTACTCAGATGGCATCCATCTACTGCAATGCTCTGTGGAGCTACACTGACCCAAAATTCTTACAACTGTAGAACCACGTAAGGGAACTGGGCACCTTTCTAGCAACTACGTGATCACCATCCTCCCCCAACCTGGCAGAGACCCGTTAGAGGGGAGTTCTTACAGACTGCTGTCTCTCCTCAAACAGACTGCAAAATTTTGGGGGAAGGTTGTAGCTAAGAGATTATTACCACTACTTCCCACATTGGTGCACACCGATCAAAACGCCTTCATACCAAATAGAAACACTTTCTTGAACCTACTTCATCTCTTCTAAATCCTGGAAGAATCTGATCACAAAGATCTGTTCCCTACAGCCTTATCTCTGGATATAGAGAAGACTTTTGACACCCTAGTGTGGCTCTACCAAACTGCAGTGCTAGAGAAAATGGGCTTTGGCCCAGAAATACTACGTTGGAAAGGCGTACTATATACCAACCCAGTGGCTCAGCTCCATACAAGCAGTGAGATTTCTGCTGTGTTCAGTATATATTGGAGCACCAGGCAAGGATTTTCTATTGTCACCAATATTATTTTCCGTAGCGATGAAACCATTCACAAACCTGGTGTGGGGGCACAGTGGGGGATACCAAGCAGTGGCACCTGGGAGGCTATTTTGCTGGATGTAGATGATGCACTGGTGTACCTCCGGGAACCCCACAGAACCCTACCACAGGTGATGGAAACCCTTGAAGAGTTCAGAACCATGTTGGGATTAAAACTTAATTGAACTAAGTGCTGCTTGTTCCCCTTGCACAGTCTTACACAACCAAGGCGCTGGGCTGCCTCTCCTGGCTGTGGAAAAGGAGGGCAACACATTCAGATATTTGCGTATACATATATACCATTCTGAGGCAGATCTAGTACAAGAGAACCTGGTGAAGGTGCTAGCTGGCACGCAGAACTCCATGACATTCTGGGGATCATTGCCCTTCTCTCCCATGGGCAGAATAACGATAGCCAAACTGCTAGTATTGCCCAGGCTATTGTACATTTTTTCAGCAGTGCCTGTCCAGTTGCCAAAACGCTTGTATTGAGACCTTAGTTCTACCGTCATCCACCTTATTTGGGGATTGGGTCAGAAGAAAGCAGCGCTGCACAAACTATATCCTGCACTTGAATGAGGGGGACTGAGTGCCCCCAACTTCAAAGTTTACTACTCCACAGCCGAATTGTAATGGGCGACACAGTGGCTTGTCGAACCCCCCAACTCTGAGTGGTCAGTCGTTCTCCGTAACTTAAGGGCTGCCCAATACTGGACTGGCTCCTAGTCCACCGTCAAGATCCCCACTGTATTGACCACCAGGCCAAGATGTCCAAGTACTGCTGGCGGACATTCATCCAACCTTAGCACGCTCATATGCCATACTCACTGGATCTACTCTTGTGGGCACTCCCCGATCTTCACACCTTAATAGAACAACCTGCCTGCGGATTATAGCAGGTTTGGCCACGTTGGGAAACCTGTACACACATCAGACTCTGCTGACGTGACAGTCAATTCCTGACTTACAATGCACTGGTTAACACAATAAGCATGTTATGGGAACTGGACGGGTCCCAATCAAATGCTTACCCTCCCTTGCAGGTCTTCTTAACACATGGGAATGATAAACAAGTGATCACATACTTAAGCCCTATGAACATCCGGCCTTGAAAGAGAATTGGGCTGGCACTGTGGATAAAGACATCCCAGATAAACAATGGTCCACAACCCTCGGCTATGTCCATAAGATCTCCAAAACCCCTCCCTAAAATACACTTGTAGGAGGCTGGCCTGGTTTGTAGTGGTACCAAGGGGTACTTACACTCTGCACCAGGTCCAGTTATCCCTTATTAGTGTAGAAGAGGTGTCTAGCAGCTTAGGCTGATAGAAAAGGGTAGCTTAGCAGAGCAGATTAGGCTGAACTAGGAGACGTGTGAAGCTCCTACTATACCACTGGTGTCATATGCACAATATCATAAGAAAACACAATACACAGATATACTCAAAATAAAGGTACTTTATTTTTATGACAATATGCCAAAGTATCTCAGTGAGTACCCTCAGTATGAGGATAGCAAATATACACAAGATATATGTACACAATACCAAAATTATGCAGTAATAGCAATAGAAAACAGTGCAATGTACAGTCACAATAGATTGTAATGGGAGCACATAGGTATAGGGGCAACACAAACCATATACTCCAAAAGTGGAATGCGAACCACGAATGGACCCGAAACCTATGTGAGCTTGTAGAGGGTCTCTGGGACTGTAAGAAAACAGTAAGGGTTAGAAAAAAAGCCCACCCCAAGACCCTGAAAAGTGGGTGCAAAATGCACCTAAGTTCCCCAGAGAGCACAGAAGTCGTGATAGGGGAATTCTGCAAGGAAGACCAACACCAGCAATGCAACAACTATGGTTTTTCGGACGAGCGTACCTGTGGAACAAGGGGACCAAGTCCAAGAGTCACGATCAAGTCGGGAGTGGGCAGATGCCCAGGAAATACCAGCTGTGGGTGCAAAGAAGCTGCCACCGGATGGTAGAAGCTGTGGATTCTGCAAGAACGAAGAGGGCTAGAAACTTCCCCTTTGGAGGATGGATGTCCCACGTGGTGAAGGAGCTTGCAGAGGTGTTTCCGTGCAGAAAGACCGCAAACAAGCCTTGCTAGCTGCAAGGGTCGCGGTTAGGGTTTTTGGATGCTGCTGTGGCCCAGGAGGGACCAGGATGTCGCCAATTCCATGAGGAGACAGAGGGGCATCCAGCAAGACAAAGAGCCCACTCAGAAGCAAGCAGCACCCGCAGAAGTGCCGGAACAGGCACTATGAAGAGGAGTGAACCGGAGCTCACCCGAAGTCACAAAAGAAGGTCCCACGACGCCGGAGGACAACTCAGGAGGTCGTGCACTGCAGGTTAGAGTGTCAGGAACAAAAGAAATCCTGGAAGAGTGCACAGGAGCCGGAGCAGCTGCAAATCACGCAGTACCCAGCAATGCAGTCTAGTGTGGTGAGGCAAGAACTTACCTCCACCAAACTTGGACTGAAGAGTCACTGGACTGTGGAGCCACTTGGACAGAGTTGCTGAGTTCCAGGGACCACGCTCGTCGTGCTGAGAGGGGACCCAGAGGACCGGTGATGCAGTCTTTTGGTGCCTGCGGTTGCAGGGGGAAGATTCCGTCGACCCACAGGAGATTTCTTCTGAGCTTCTAGTGAAGAGAGGAGGCAGACTACCCCCACAGCATGCACCACCAGGAAAGCAGTCGAGAAGGCGGCTGGATCAGCGATACAAGGTTGCAGTAGTCGTCTTTGCTACTTTGTTGCGGTTTTGCAGGCGTCCAGAGCAGTCAGCGGTCGATTCCTTGGCAGAAGGTGAAGAGAGAGATGCAGAGGAACTCTGATGAGCTCTTGCATTCGTTATCTAAAGAATTCCCCAAAGCAGAGACCCTAAATAGCCAGAAAAGGAGGTTTGGCTACCTAGGAAGGAGGATAGGCTAGTAAGAAAGGTAAGAGCCTATCAGAAGGAGTCTCTGACGTCACCTGCTGGCACTGGCCACTCAGAGAAGTCCAGTGTGCCAGCAACACCTCTGTTTCCAAGATGGCAGAGGTCTGGAGCACACTGGAGGAGCTCTGGGCACCTCCCAGGGGAGGTGCAGGTCAGGGGAATGGTCACTCCCCTTTCCTTTGTCCAGTTTCGCTCCAGAGCAGGGCTGGGGGATCCCTGAACCGGTGTAGGCTGGCTTATGCAGAGATGGGCACCATTTGTGCCCATCAAAACATTTCCAGAGGCTGGGGGAGGCTACTCCTCCCCAGCCCTGACACCTTTTTCCAAAGGGAGAGGGTGTAACACCCTCTCTCTGAGGAAGTCCTTTGTTCTGCCTTCCTGGGCCAAGCCTGGCTGGACCCCAGGAGGGCAGAAACCTGTCTGAGGGGTTGGCAGCAGCAGCTATCTGCAGTGAAACCCCGGGAAAGGTAGTTTGGCAGTACCTGGGTCTGTGCTAGAGACTCGGGGGATCATGGAATTGTCTCCCCAATGCCATTCCATGATCTTAGACATGTTACATGGCCATGTTCGGAGTTACCATTGTGACGCTATGCATATGTAGTGACATATGTATAGTACACGCGTGTAATGGTGTCCCCGCACTCACAAAGTCCGGGGAATTTGCCCTGAACAATGTGGGAGCACCTTGGCTAGTGCCAGGGTGCCCACACACTGCTAGCCAGGACCCCAGTGCTCATAAGTTTGTGGCCTATATGTATGTGTTCCCTGTGTGATGCCTAACTGTCTCACTGAGGCTCTGCTAACCAGAACCTCAGTGGTTATGCTCTCTCTTTACAAATTGTCACTAACAGGCTAGTGAACAATTTCACCAATTCACATTGGCATACTGGAACACCCTTATAATTCCCTAGTATATGGTACTGAGGTACCCAGGGTATTGGGGTTCCAGGAGATCCTTACGGGCTGCAGCATTTCTTTAGCCACCCATAGGGAGCTCTGACAATTCTTACACAGGCCTGCCACTGCAGCCTGAGAGAAATAATGCCCACATTATTTCACAGCCATTTACCACTGCACTTAAGTAACTTATAAGTCACCTATATGTCTAACCTTTACCTGGTAAAGGTTGGGTGCTAAGTTACTTAGGGCCTGATTCTAACTTTGGAGGACGGTGTTAAACCGTCCCAAAAGTGGCGGATATACCACCGACCATATTACGAGTCCATTATATCCTATGGAACTCGTAATACGGTAGGTGGTATATCCGCCACTTTTGGGACGGTTTAACACCGTCCTCCAAAGTTAGAATCAGGCCCTTAGTGTGTGGGCACCCTCGCACTAGCCAAGGTGCCTCCACATCGTTCAGGGCAAATTCTCCAGATTTTGTGAGTGCGGGGACACCATTTCACGCGTGCACTATACATAGGTCACTACCTATGTATAGCGTCACAATGGTAACTCCGAACATGGCCATGTAACATGTCTAAGATCATGGAATTGTCACCCCAATGCCATTCTGGCATTGGGGAGACAATTCCATGATCCCCCGAGTCTCTAGCACAGACCCGGGTACTGCCAAACTGCCTTTCCCGGGGTTTCACTGCAGCTGCTGCTGCTGCCAACCCCTCAGACAGGTTTCTGCCCTCCTGGGGTCCAGCCAGGCTTGGCCCAGGAAGGCAGAACAAAGGACTTCCTCAGAGAGAGGGTGTTACACCCTCTCCCTTTGGAAAAAGGTGTCAGGGCTGTGGAGGAGTAGCCTCCCCCAGCCTCTGGAAATGCTTTGATGGGCACAGATGGTGCCCATCTCTGCATAAGCCAGTTTACACCGGTTCAGGGATCCCCCAGCCCTGCCCTGGCGCAAAACTGGACAAAGGAAAGGGGAGTGGCCACTCCCCTGACCTGCACCTCCCAAGGGAGGTGCCCAGAGCTCCTCCAGTGTGCTCAAGACCTCTGCCATCTTGGAAACAGAGGTGCTGCTGGCACACTGGACTGCTCTGAGTGGCCAGTGCCAGCAGGTGACGTCAGAGACTCCTTCTGATAGGCTCTTACCTGTGTTGCTAGCCTATCCTCCTACCTAGGTAGCCAAACCTCCTTTTCTGGCTATTTAGGGTCTCTGCTTTGGGGAATTCTTTAGATAACGAATGCAAGTGCTCATCAGAGTTCCTCTGCATCTCTCTCTTCACCTTCTGCCAAAGGATCGACCGCTGACTGCTCAGGACGCCTGCAAAACCGCAACAAAGTAGCAAAGACGACTACTGCAACCTTGTATCGCTGATCCTGCCGCCTTCTCGACTGTTTTCCTGGTAGTGCAAGCTGAGGGGGTAGTCTGCCTCCTCTCTGCACTAGGAGCTCTGAAGAAATCTCCCGTGGTACAACGGAATCCTCCCCCTGCAACCACAGGTACCAAAAGAACTGCATCACCAGTCCTCTGGGTCCCCTCTCAGCACGACGAGGGTGGTCCCTGGAACTCAGCAACTCTGTCCAAGTGACTCCCACAGTCCAGTGACTCTTCAGTCCAAGTTTGGTGGAGGTAAATCCTTGCCTCCCCACGCTAGACTGCATTGCTGGGTACCGCATGATTTGCAGCTGCTCCGGCTCCTGTCCACTCTTCCAGGATTTCCTTTGTGCACAGCCAAGCCTAGGTCCCCGACACTAACCTGCAGTGCACAACCTCCTGAGTTGTCCTCCGGCGTTGTGGGATCTCCTTTTGTGACTTCGGGTGAGCTCCGGTTCACTCCTCTTCGTAGTGCCTGTTCCGGCACTTCTGCGGGTGCTGCCTGCTTCGGTGAGGGCTCCCTGTCTTGCTGGGCGCCCCCTCTGTCTCTTCACGCAAGTGGCGACATCCTGGTCCCTCCTGGGCCACAGCAGCATCCAAAAACCCTAACCGCGACCCTTGCAGCTAGCAAGGCTTGTTTGCGGTCTTTCTGCGTGCTTCTTCACGACATGGGACATCCATCCTTCAAAGGGGAAGTTCCTAGTCCTCTTCGTTCTTGCAGAATCCACAGCTTCTACCATCCCGTGGCAGCTTCTTTGCACCCTCAGCTGGCATTTCCTGGGCATCTGCCCAATCTCGACTTTGTTGCGACTCTTGGACTTGGTCCCCTTGTTCCACAGGTATTCTCGTCCGGAAATCCACTTTGGTTGCATTGCTGGTGTTGGTCTTCCTTGCAGAATTCCCCTATCACGACTTCTGTGCTCTCTGGGGAATATAGGTGCACTTTACACCTACTTTTCAAGGTCTTGGGGTGGGCTATTTTTCTAACCCTCACTGTTTTCTTACAGCCCCAGCGACCCTCTACAAGCTCACATAGGTTTGGGGTCCATTTGTGGTTCGCATTCCACTTTTGGAGTATATGGTTTGTGTTGCCCCTATACCTATGTGCTCCTATTGTAATCTATTGTAACTATACACTGCTTGCATTACTTCCTTTTGCTATTACTGCATATTTTTGGTATTGTGTACATATATTTTGTGTATATTTGGCATCCTCATACTGAGGGTACTCACTGAGATACTTTTGGCATATTGTCATAAAAATAAAGTACCTTTATTTTTAGTATATCTGTGTATTGTGTTTTCTTATGATATTGTGCATATGACACCAGTGGTATAGTAGTAGCTTTGCATGTCTCCTAGTTCAGCCTAAGCTGCTCTGCTATAGCTACCTTCTACCAGCCTAAGCTGCTAGAAACACCTCTTCTACACTAATAAGGGATAACTGGACCTGGTACAGAGTGTAAGTACCCCTTGGTACCCACTACAAGCCAGGCCAGCCTCCTACAACATTTAAAAAAACTTCAAAATATCATACCACTGAAACAGGCTGGGTTTAGAGCTGTGCATTCAACACTCAATACTATAAAAGTGATTCATCTGCTGCTGGAAAAATAAGTGAAGTGGAAGAAAATGCCTGTCTATGAGGCTTTTATAGATTTTTCAACTGCATTTGATAACATAAATAGGCAGATTCTTTGGAAAAAGTTGAATGCCATGGGTGTCACTGGGGGCCTTTTAAAACGTATTATTGCCCTTCATACAGACACATGGTGCTGTGTCATTTTAGAGGGTAGGCGGGGTATGACACCAAAAATTCCAACTGGAAATAGGGTTAAACTGGGCTGTTGACCCATTTGCTTTTTTCATTTTATATGACGAATTTACCCTTGGCGTTGAGTAACATTGGTGGGGATGCTCTGAAATTAGGTAGTTCCTATTTGGGGACTCTCCTTTATGTGGATGACATTGTCTTAACGGATTTGACTCCTAAAGGCCTTTAGAAGCATTTAGACGCTTTATCAACTTACTCTGATTCCCAGTTTCTGAAGGTTAATATCAATAAGACTAAAATTATGAGTTGCTCTGCAAAAGGTTGTCCGAGGGATAAACGGTATAGTTGGTCTTTCAAAAATATCTCTTTAGGAGGTCGTAAAATAGTACCCCTATTAGGGCAGAATTATTTCAGCAAATTTGGCAGATAACGATCATATTGCCCATATCTCAAATAAGGCTTATGCCCATGGAAATGCACTAAAATCGCTCTACTGGGCAGCAGGTTGTAGGCATTTAAAAATCTTTTAACGAGATATAAAATGAAGGTTCCTTCCACTCTTCTTCATGCTGTTCAAATGAGCAAAGTTAGTGCTTGGCACTTTACACATAAGGTGGAAGGTAAGATTTTACATTCTATTTGCACTTTAAATTCCATGGCCTCGGTGGTGGATTTACGATTGAAACTAGGATTAGTGGGTACCTCTATCAGAGGATTAGCGGCTTTCTTGAGATGGTATCATAGGATTTTACATGCTTCTACTAAAGCTTTAAGGGGTTTTATAGCTCTGGAAATTCTTCGAGACTTCGTATGTACTGGGCCGTTTTTATCAAACATTCAATGTGCACTGGAGCACTTTACATTGTCAAAATTAGACATCCAGAATATGAGTTATGTTCATCTTAAGTCATTTTTAAAGTGTCATTTGAAGAATTCCTCCATGCAGTATGATATGAAGGTCTGTTACGCAAAGCCTTGTCTTGTTAATGTGACTCATTCATGTCTTCTGGCTACACCTCAGCCATATGAATTTGGAGCATAGGGTGAGTAGCTGTATGCTTCGCTTGAGGATGGACTGCGTGCCGCTGTATGCTTCGCTTCAGGATGGACTGCGTGCCGCTGTATGCTTCGCTTCAGGATGGACTGCGTGCCGCTAAAGGTTGTAACTGATGCTTGGAGGGGCGTTCCTAGGAAAGAAAGAATTTGTAACCTGTAACATTCTAACATACAGACTATTCAGCATGTTATTTTTGCTTTCCCAGATATTACAAGAAAGATTTTTAAAACCATAATTTAAAAGGTATGAAGTAAGAACGGCAAAGGATGCTATGAAATTGTTAAATTATCAAATTAATGAATTAATGTGAGGAAACCTTTTTAAATGTTTTAGTTCCTTTATGGATGTGTATTGAATTGTTTTATATACTGTTGATCTTGACGCAAAATCGAAATCTATAATAAAACCTGAACTTGAACTTGAGGACAGGTCACCGTGAACTCCCACACCATACTCACCATCACCAGTGCAACATGACATAACAGGTTTAACAAAAGAACCCTTGCAACCTCCCTTTCCCCATCCCCACATTAGCCTACTCTGTGTAATGCTGGTACACACCGAATCACGGCATAACTCACATGTAGGAGGCTGGACTGGCTTGTAGTGAGTACCTAGGGGTACTTGTACCTTGCACCAGGCCCAGTTATCCCTTATTAGTGTATAGGGTGTCTAGCAGCATAGGCTGATAGATAATGGTAGCTTAGCAGAGCAGCTTAGGCTGAACTCGGAGACGAGTGAAACTCCTACAGTACCACTTAGTGTCATATGCACAATATCATAAGAAAACACAATACACAGTTATACTAAAAATAAAGGTACTTTATTTTTATGACAATATGCCAAAGTATCTCAGAGTGTACCCTCAGTGAGAGGATAGGAAATACAGGGAGTGCAGTATTATTAGGCAAATGAGTATTTTGACCACATCATCCTCTTTATGCATGTTGTCTTACTCCAAGCTGTATAGGCTCGAAAGCCTACTACCAATTAAGCATATTAGGTGATGTGCATCTCTGTAATGAGAAGGGGTGTGGTCTAATGACATCACCACCCTATATCAGGTGTGCATAATTATTAGGCAACTTCCTTTCCTTTGGCAAAATGGGTCAAAAGAAGGACTTGACAGGCTCAGAAAAGTAAAAAATAGTGAGATATCTTGCAGAGGGATGCAGCACTCTTAAAATTGCAAAGCTTCTGAAGCGTGATCATCGAACAATCAAGCGTTTCATTCAAAATAGTCAACAGGGTCGCAAGAAGCGTGTGGAAAAACCAAGGCGCAAAATAACTGCCCATGAACTGAGAAAAGTCAAGCGTGCAGCTGCCACGATGCCACTTGCCATCAGTTTGGCCATATTTCAGAGCTGCAACATCACTGGAGTGCCCAAAAGCACAAGGTGTGCAATACTCAGAGACATGGCCAAGGTAAGAAAGGCTGAAAGACGACCACCACTGAACAAGACACACAAGCTGAAACGTCAAGACTGGGCCAAGAAATATCTCAAGACTGATTTTCTAAGGTTTTATGGACTGATGAAATGAGAGTGAGTCTTGATGGGCCAGATGGATGGGCCCGTGGCTGGATTGGTAAAGGGCAGAGAGCTCCAGTCCGACTCAGACGCCAGCAAGGTGGAGGTGGAGTACTGGTTTGGGCTGGTATCATCAAAGATGAGCTTGTGGGGCCTTTTCGGGTTGAGGATGGAGTCAAGCTCAACTCCCAGTCCTACTGCCAGTTCCTGGTAGACACCTTCTTCAAGCAGTGGTACAGGAAGAAGTCTGCATCCTTCAAGAAAAACATGATTTTCATGCAGGACAATGCTCCATCACACGCGTCCAAGTACTCCACAGCGTGGCTGGCAAGAAAGGGTATAAAAGAAGGAAATCTAATGACATGGCCTCCTTGTTCACCTGATCTGAACCCCATTGAGAACCTGTGGTCCATCATCAAATGTGAGATTTACAAGGAGGGAAAACAGTACACCTCTCTGAACAGTGTCTGGGAGGCTGTGGTTGCTGCTGCACGCAATGTTGATGGTGAACAGATCAAAACACTGACAGAATCCATGGGTGGCAGGCTTTTGAGTGTCCTTGCAAAGAAAGGTGGCTATATTGGTCACTGATTTGTTTTTGTTTTGTTTTTGAATGTCAGACATGTATATTTGTGAATGTTGAGATGTTATATTGGTTTCACTGGTAATAATAAATAATTGAAATGGGTATATATTTGTTTTTTGTTAAGTTGCCTAATAATTATGCACAGTAATAGTCACCTGCACACACAGATATCCCCCTAACATAGCTAAAACTAAAAATAAACTAAAAACTACTTCCAAAAATATTCAGCTTTGATATTAATGAGTTTTTTGGGTTCATTGAGAACATGGTTGTTGTTCAATAATAAAATTAATCCTCAAAAATACAACTTGCCTAATAATTCTGCACTCCCTGTATACACAAGATATATATACACAATACCAAAAATATGCAGTATAGTCTTAGAAAACAGTGCAAACAATGTATAGTTACAATAGGATGCAATGGGGACACATAGGGATAGGGGCAACACAAACCATATACTCCAAACGTGGAATGCGAACCACGAATGGACCCCAAACCTATGTGACCTTGTAGAGGGTCGCTGGGACTATTAGAAAATAGTGAGGGTTAGAAAAATAGCCCACCCCAAGACCCTGAAAAGTGAGTGCAAAGTGCACTAAAGTTCCCCAAAGGACAAAGAAGTCGTGATAGGGGAATAATGCAGGAAAGACACAAACCAACAATGCAACAACGATGGATTTCCAATCTAGGGTACCTGTGGAACAAGGGGACCAAGTCCAAAAGTCACAAGCAAGTCGGAGATGGGCAGATGCCCAGGAAATGCCAGCTGTGGGTGCAAAGAAGCTTCTACTGGACAGAAGAAGCTGAGGTTTCTGCAGGAACGAAAAGGGCTAGAGACTTCCCCTTTGGTGGACGGATCCCACTCGCCGTGGAGAGTCGTGCAGAAGTGTTTTCCCGCCGAAAGACCGCCAACAAGCCTTGCTAGCTGCAAATTGTGCGGTAAGCGTTTTTGGATGCTGCTGTGGCCCAGGAAGGACCAGGATGTCGCAAATTGCGTCAGGAGAGAGAGGGGGCGTCGAGCAAGACAAGGAGCCCTCTCAGCAGCAGGTAGCACCCGGAGAAGTGCCAGAAACAGGCACTACGAGGATGCGTGAAACAGTGCTCACCCGAAGTAGCACAAAGAAGTCCCACGTCGCCGGAGAACAACTTAGGAGGTCATGCAATGCAGGTTAGAGTGCCGTGGACCCAGGCTGGACTGTGCACAAAGGATTTCCGCCGGAAGTGCACGGAGGCTGGAGTAGCTGCAAAAGTCGCGGTTCCCAGCAATGCAGTCTGGCGTGGGGAGGCAAGGACTTACCTCCACCAAACTTGGACTGAAGAGTCACTGGACTGTGGGAGTCACTTGGACAGAGTTGCTGGATTCGAGGGACCTCGCTCGTCGTGCTGAGAGGAGACCCAAGGGACCGGTAATGCACCTTTTTGGTGCCTGCGGTTGCAGGGGGAAGATTCGGTCGACCCACGGGAGATTTCTTCGGGGCTTCTAGTGCAGAGAGGAGGCAGACTACCCCCACAGCATGCACCACCAGGAAAACAGTCGAGAAGGCGGCAGGATCAGCGTTACAGAGTTGCAGTAGTCGTCTTAGCTACTATGTTGCAGTTTTGCAGGCTTCCAGCGCGGTCAGCAGTCGATTCCTTGGCAGAAGGTGAAGAGAGAGATGCAGAGGAACTCGGATGAGCTCTTGCATTCGTTATCTAAAGTTTGCCCAGAGACAGAGACCCTAAATAGCCAGAAAAGAGGGTTTGGCTACCTAGGAGAGAGGATAGGCTAGCAACACCTGAAGGAGCCTATCAGAAGGAGTCTCTGATGTCACCTGGTGGCACTGGCCACTCAGAGCAGTCCAGTGTGCCAGCAGCACCCCTGTTTCCAAGATGGCAGAGGTCTGGAGCACACTGGAGGAGCTCTGGACACCTCCCAGGGGAGGTGCAGGTCAGGGGAGTGGTCACTCCCCTTTCCTTTGTCCAGTTTCGCACCAGAGCAGGGCTAAGGGGTCCCCTGAACCGGTGTAGACTGGCTTATGCAGAATTGGGCACATCTGTGACCAAGAAAGCATTTCCAGAGGCTGGGGGAGGCTACTCCTCCCCTGCCTTCACACCATTTTCCAAAGGGAGAGGATGTAACACCCTCTCTCAGAGGAAGTTCTTTGTTCTGCCATCCTGGGCCAGGCCTGGCTGGACCCCAGGAGGGCAGATGACTGTCTGAGGGGTTGGCAGCAGCAGCAGCTGCAGTGAAACCCCGGGAAAGGCAGTTTGGCAGTACCAGGGTCTGTGCTATGGTCTGTGATCATGGGATTGTGCCAACTATGCCAGGATGGCATAGAGGGGGCAATTCCATGATCATAGAAATGTTACATGGCCATATTCGGAGTTACCATTGTGAAGCTACATATAGGTAGTGACCTATATGTAGTGCACGCGTGTAATGGTGTCCCCGCACTCACAAAGTCCGGGGAATTGGCCCTGAACAATGTGGGGGCACCTTGGCTAGTGCCAGGGTGCCCTCACACTAAGTAACTTTGCACCTAACCTTTACCAGGTAAAGGTTAGACATATAGGTGACTTATAAGTTACTTAATTGCAGTGTAAAATGGCTGTTATATAAAGTGTGCGTTATTTCACTCAGGCTGCAGTGGCAGGCCTGTGTAAGAATTGTCAGAGCTCCCTATGGGTGGCAAAAGAAATGCTGCAGCCCATAGGGATCTCCTGGAACCCCAATACCCTGGTTACCTCAGTACCATATACTAGGGAATTATAAGGGTGTTCCAGTAAGCCAATGTAAATTGGTAAAATTGGTCACTAGCCTGTTAGTGACAATTTGGAAAGAAATGAGAGAGCATAACCACTGAGGTTCTGGTTAGCAGAGCCTCAGTGAGACAGTTAGGCACTACACAGGGAACACATACATATAGGCCACAAACTTATGAGCACTGGGGTCCTGACTAGCAGGGTCCCAGTGACACATAACAAACATACTGAAAACATAGGGTTTTCACTATGAGCACTGGGCCCTGGCTAGCAGGATCCCAGTGAGACAGTGAAAACACCCTGACATACACTCACAAACAGGCCAAAAGTGGGGGTAACAAAGCTAGAAAGAGGCTACTTTCTCACACAACCCCCCCCCAAACAAAGGACAATAAGGCTAACCTTGGCCAGTTGAGACTTTATTGTCTAAGTGGTGATAAGTAGAGAGTAAGGATGCTCCATGTTAACTAAAATGGTGCTCTTTTTCTCACCAATGTTAGTTATCCCACAGAGAGGTACTTCTACCTCAGGGAGTACAGCTTTGCCAGCTGATGCTTCCCTTGGAACAGGTGCCACCCCAGGAGAGGTTTCTCCCACCACAGGAATGGTATCCTGAATGGCAGGGTGGTTAGGGGATACTGTGATACCCTTTTTACCTGTTGATGGAGAGGGATCCTGAGTTTTCAGGCCTTCTCTCCTTTGCTTTTTCATTTCAGTAGAAATGAGAGGGAACAATTCCTCAGGGATGCCCAGCATGGCTGCATGGGCATAAAACTCTACATCAGCCCAACCTGAGGCCTCTAGGTCATTACCTAAGAGACAGTCTACAGGTAAGCTAGGTGATACCACCACCTGCTTAGGGCCAGTAACTCCACCCCAACTAAACTGAATTATAGCTAAGGGAAGAAACTTAGTGGAGTTATGGACATCAATAATCTTATACTGTTGTCCAATGATGTGTTGATCAGGGTGCACTAGGTTTTCAGTCACCAAAGTGATACTGGCACCTGTGTCCCTGTAGGCCAAGGCCTCAACACCATTTATTGAAACTGTCTGCCTGTACTTATCCATTGTAAGGGGACAAGCAGCCAGTGTGGCAAGGCCAATGCCACTAGGTGTGACAGAAACTGTCTTGGGACTGACTACCCCAGTTTCTACTATGGACCCATAAGTGAACCCAACTACACCCTTAACTTGACTGTTGCCAGCAGTCCCACCACTAGTACCACTACTGCTAGGGGCACTAGAGCTTGATGTATTAGTGGTGGTAGGCTCAGGGGGTTTACCTGGACAGGACTTATCCACTGGCCTATGGCCTCTATTTTTACACACAAAGCACCAATGCTTTTTGAATTGTGTAGGTTGAGAAGAAGAGGAAGAATTTGTTTTATCCCCACCCCCTGAATAGTGTTTAAGATTTGAAGTGGGATCTTTGGTTTTACCCTTGTCCCCATGCTTATCTTGAGATTTTTCACCATCTTTCTTCTTATTGTTCTCTTTGTCACCCCCTGTATGAACTTTTCTGTTCACCCTTGTTCTGACCCATTTGTCTGCCTTCTTCCCAGTTCTTGGGGAGAGGTCAGATCAGAGTCCACCAAGTACTGGTGCAACAAATCAGACACACAATTATTAAGTATATGCTCTCTCAGGATCAAGTTATACAGGCTGTCATAATCAGTTACTTTACTGCCATGTAACCACCCCTCCAAGGCCTTCACTGAATGGTCAATGAAATCAACCCAGTCTTGTGAAGACTCCTTTTTGGTCTCTCTGAACTTTATCCTGTATTGTTCAGTGGTTAAGCCATAACCATCCAGGAGTGCATTCTTAAGAACTGTAAAATTATTGGCATCACTTTCTTTCACAGTAAGGAGCCTATCCCTATCTTTTCCACTAAATGATAGCCATAGGATAGCAGCCCACTGCCTTTGAGGGACATCCTGTACAGCACAGGCCCTCTCAAGTGCAGCAAACCACTTGTTAATGTCATCCCCCTCCTTATAAGGGGGAAATATCTTGTGCAGATTCCTGGAATGATGCTCTTTTGCAGGATGACTATGGGGAATACTGTTGCTGCCACCATGGGTTTCAAAACCCAACTTCTGTCTTTCCTTCTCTAGTTCTAAAGACTGTCTATCCAAATCCAGCTGTTGCTTTTTAAGCTTCAGTCTGGTTTGTTCCACCCTCAACTTATTGAGTTCCCTCTCTAACAATCTGTCATCAGGGTTGGTGGGAGGGACATTCCTAGATACAGAGGTATGATGGGAATGAACAGAAGGAGACCTGTCCCTTACAGAGGGCACCCTAACAGCTTGGCTGACAGTGTAATGTGAGAGCACATCATCTGTATGATGTGACTCCACCTCAGTACCAACTATGCTAGACTGTCTAGTAATGGGCAGGCTCAGAAGTTTCTTTCCTGAATCTTTTCCTGGGGGAGTCCCTGGATCAGATTGGGAACCATTAGCTACTTTTTCAACAGATGGGGCACTTTTAGCCTTATCTTGTTCTCTAAGCATATTAAGTAACAATTCCAAGGAAGGATTCTTCCCTACACTCAAACCTCTCTCTATGCAGAGACTCCTTGCTCCTTTCCAGCTAAGGTGATCATATGCAAGTTTGGACAGATACACATTTTGGCCTGTGCCAGACATTTTTAGAGAGAGTTAAAGTGATAGAAAAAGAGAAAAAAGTTTTCAGAACTTTTAGAAAGACAGAAAAAAAACTTTTTAAACTTTTTAGAACTTTTTAGAAAGTTTAGAAGTACTTTTCAGCACTTAGAAAAGAGTGAAAAGAGGAAATGCAAAACTTTTTAGTTATGTGTATATACACTGAACTTGTTTTGTATATTTTTCTCTTATGAAAAGTACAATGACAAGAGTGGTAAGTAGTCTCAAAGCACTTATCCCACCGCTGCACAACCAATGTAGGAGGCTGGACTGGCTTGTAGTGAGTACCTAGGGGTACTTGCACCTTGCACCAGGCCCAGTTATCCCTTATTAGTGTATAGGGTGTCTAGCAGCATAGGCTGATAGATAATGGTAGCTTAGCAGAGCAGCTTAGGCTGAACTAGGAGACGAGTGAAGCTCCTACAGTACCACTTAGTGTCATATGCACAATATCATAAGAAAACACAATACACAGTTATACTAAAAATAAAGGTACTTTATTTTTATGACAATGTGCCAAAGTATCTCAGAGTGTACCCTCAGTGAGAGGATAGGAAATATACACAAGATATATATACACACAATACCAAAAATATGCAGTATAGTCTTAGAAAACAGTGCAAACAATGTATAGTTACAATAGGATGCAATGGGGACACATAGGGATAGGGGCAACACAAACCATATACTCCAAAAGTGGAATGCGAACCACAAATGGACCCCAAACCTATATGACCTTGTAGAGGGTCGCTTGGACTATTAGAAAATAGTGAGGGTTAGAAAAATAGCCCACCCCAAGACCCTGAAAAGTGAGTGCAAAGTGCACTAAAGTTCCCCAAAGGACAAAGAAGTCGTGATAGGGGAATAATGCAGGAAAGACACAAACCAACAATGCAACAACAATGGATTTCCAATCTAGGGTACCTGTGGAACAAGGGGACCAAGTCCAAAAGTCACAAGCAAGTCGGAGATGGGCAGATGCCCAGGAAATGCCAGCTGTGGGTGCAAAGAAGCTTCTACTGGACAGAAGAAGCTGAGGTTTCTGCAGGAACGAAAAGGGCTAGAGACTTCCCCTTTGGTGGACAGATCCCTCTCGCCGTGGAGAGTCGTGCAGAAGTGTTTTCCCGCCGAAAGACTGCCAACAAGCCTTGCTAGCTGCAAATCGTGCGGTAAGCGTTTTTGGATGCTGCTGTGGCCCATGAAGGACCAGGATGTCGCAAATTGCGTCAGGAGAGAGAGGGGGCGTCGAGCAAGACAAGGAGCCCTCTCAACAGCAGGTAGCACCCGGAGAAGGGCCAGAAACAGGCACTACGAGGATGCGTGAAATGGTGCTCACCCAAAGTCGCACAAAGAAGTCCCACGTCGCCGGAGAACAACTTAGGAGGTCGTGCAATGCAGGTTAGAGTGCCGTGGAACCAGGCTGGACTGTGCACAAAGGATTTCCGCCGGAAGTGCACGGAGGCCGGAGTAGCTGCAAAAGTCGCGGTTCCCAGCAATGCAGTCTGGCGTGGGGAGGCAAGGACTTACCTCCACCAAACTTGGACTGAAGAGTCACTGGACTGTGGGAGTCACTTGGACAGAGTTGCTGGATTCGAGGGACCTCGCTCGTCGTGCTGAGAGGAGACCCAAGGGACCGGTAATGCAGCTTTTTGGTGCCTGCGGTTGCAGGGGGAAGATTCCGTCGACCCACTGGAGATTTCTTCGGAGCTTCTAGTGCAGAGAGGAGGCAGACTACCCCCACAGCATGCACCACCAGGAAAACAGTCGAGAAAGCGGCAGGATCAGCATTACAGAGTTGCAGTAGTCGTCTTAGCTACTATGTTGCAGTTTTGCAGGCTTCCAGCGCGGTCAGCAGTCGATTCCTTGGCAGAAGGTGAAGAGAGAGATGCAGAGGAACTCGGATGAGCTCATGCATTCGTTATCTAAAGTTTCCCCAGAGACAGAGACCCTAAATAGCCAGAAAAGAGGGTTTGGCTACCTAGGAGAGAGGATAGGCTAGCAACACCTGAAGGAGCCTATCAGAAGGAGTCTCTGACGTCACCTGGTGGCACTGGCCACTCAGAGCAGTCCAGTGTACCAGCAGCACCTCTGTTTCCAAGATGGCAGAGGTCTGGAGCACACTGGAGGAGCTCTGGACACCTCCCAGGGGAGGTGCAGGTCAGGGGAGTGGTCACTTCCCTTTCCTTTGTCCAGTTTCGCACCAGAGCAGGGCTAAGGGGTCCCCTGAACCGGTGTAGACTGGCTTATGCAGAATTGGGCACATCTGTGCCCAAGAAAGCATTTCCAGAGGCTGGGGGAGGCTACTCCTCCCCTGCCTTCACACCATTTTCCAAAGGGAGAGGGTGTAACACCCTCTCTCAGAGGAAGTTCTTTGTTCTGCCATCCTGGGCCAGGCCTGGCTGGACCCCAGGAGGGCAGATGACTGTCTGAGGGGTTGGCAGCAGCAGCAGCTGCAGTGAAACCCCGGGAAAGGCAGTTTGGCAGTACCAGGGTCTGTGCTACAGACCACTGGGATCATGGGATTGTGCCAACTATGCCAGGATGGCATAGAGGGGGCAATTCCATGATCATAGACATGTTACATGGCCATATTCGGAGTTACCATTGTGAAGCTACATATAGTTAGTGACCTATATGTAGTGCACGCGTGTAATGGTGTCCCCGCACTCACAAAGTCCGGGGAATTGGCCCTGAACAATGTGGGGGCACCTTGGCTAGTGCCAGGGTGCCCTCACACTAAGTAACTTTGCACCTAACCTTTACCAGGTAAAGGTTAGACATATAGGTGACTTATAAGTTACTTAAGTGCAGTGTAAAATGGCTGTGACATAACGTGTGCGTTATTTCACTCAGGCTGCAGTGGCAGGCCTGTGTAAGAATTGTCAGAGCTCCCTATGGGTGGCAAAAGAAATGCTGCAGCCCATAGGGATCTCCTGGAACCCCAATACCCTGGGTACCTCAGTACCATATACTAGGGAATTATAAGGGTGTTCCAGTAAGCCAATGTAAATTGGTAAAATTGGTCACTAGCCTGTTAGTGACAATTTGGAAAGAAATGAGAGAGCATAACCACTGAGGTTCTGGTTAGCAGAGCCTCAGTGAGACAGTTAGGCACTACACAGGGAACACATACATATAGGCCACAAACTTATGAGCACTGGGGTCCTGACTAGCAGGGTCCCAGTGACACATAACAAACATACTGAAAACATAGGGTTTTCACTATGAGCACTGGGCCCTGGCTAGCAGGATCCCAGTGAGACAGTGAAAACACCCTGACATACACTCACAAACAGGCCAAAAGAGGGGGTAACAAGGCTAGAAAGAGGCTACTTTCTCACATCACACGAGGCATTCTCATCTGCAGACCACCAGGACCGTGCACCAACTTCACTGACTTCAACATAGATATTGTCACACCACTCACCCTGGATGCTAGCAATTACATCCTGGTTGGAGATATGCAGTTCCATGTGGAAGGCGGCGCCTATTCAAAAGCACTCATCGAAGACCTTGGAAACATGGGTCTAACCCAAATAGTAAAGGCACCTTTTCAAGTTGTTGGACACCCCCTGAACCCTACTTTTACCACCTTTAACTACATCAGAGTCGGGGAGCACACACCAGTCTCCAGGACAAACCAAGCCCTCATTAAGCTCAGCATCCCGGTCTAATGCACACACACCATCGCCAGACCAGCCCACAAAGACAGGAACAGCATTACTCACAAAGACTGGAACTCCGCTCTCAACACCCACCAACCTGAACACAGCCAACAGCCTCCCCAAAGCCATCGAGAATTTTAACAATTGGATCACCTCCTGCAACAACTCCCTCCAAAAGATCTAAATTCCAAGCCAGTTGGTACATTGATGAAGTGTCACTGCAAACAACTAGGGCACAAATGAAGAATGAGCCAGGACAATACAGAGAGGGTCACTCTGAGATGTTACCACCAAATGATCCAGACCATGAAACATGGCACTCAAGCAGACCGCATTAATGTAGCACTAACAGAAGCAAATAAATCTACAGCATTGTGAAGGTTTTCACCTCACCAGTGGCCGCCTCCAACTCAACCACCCCCTCGCAGGGCCTCTTAATTCTTCAGCAACAAAATCACTGCCATTTACAGCATCTTCAAATTGGTACTGGACCCGACGGACCAAGAAACGCCTCCTGATTTTATCCAAAGAACGAATGCTAATCAAAAGGCCCATCATCACCCCCATAAGAAACTGTTGCCATCATGAACTCCAACCTCGCGGGGACCCTACTCCAGAGCACTGCAACCCATAAGTGCCACGCCCACACCCATTTGCGATGCTTCCACCTCTTCCACAACCTTCCCAGATGCTTGGAAACTGTCAGAATCCTGGTGGTGCGTGCTCTAGGGCCTTCACCTGAAGCGATCCCTCGCCTACCTCAGGGTTACGCAGGCAAAGCCTAATGGTTTGCAGAGACCAACAAATGGTGGCCATGTTGTGAATTCCACAGTGTCAGGTAATGCCTTGACCTCTCCTGGTTTGGGGTTTACATTTACTGTACTATGCAAATAATATTGCCTGCTGTGATTCAATGTGAGAGCTAATATTGCCTGTGGTTGCCGCCTTGGACCACTGCCTGTATTGGGGATGTATGCAGTGCGATCTACAATCAATATTCCACGCTGTGATTCTGTGATTTAATATGGGAACTATTATTGTTCAACATTTAGTTCCAGAGAAGTAGTGCGTGCCAGGACCAGGGTTCATCCGCCAAGCGCCTTAGATAGTGCCTGGCTAGCTTAGCCAGGTGGATGGAACAGAGGTGCTTCAAATTGAATGCAGAGAAAACTGGAGTAGTGGTGATAGGGAAACAGACCTCAATCTGGGTCTCGGCTTGGTGGCCAAGTGCTCTGGGATCAGTGCTAGTTCCAAAGCAATCAGTGAAAAACCTCAGCATCTAGTTTGATGCCAACCTTAGCTTTGAAAAACAGATTTCCAGCCTGGCAGGCACCTGCTTTGGCATGCTAAAAATGTTACGGAAAATCATAGGTTTCCTGGCGGTGGGAAACAGCCTTTCCTACACGGCCAGAGACATGCAGACCTTAACCACGCAATCGTTACCACACTTACCCGACCCACGCATGTGACTGAACCATGCAAATGCGTGGATAAGGCACCATGCATATACGTGGTTCAGGCACACAGCGGGAACAGCCTGGAGAGGAACGCGCTGGAGGGTAAGTGGGCATGGGTCGGGTTGGAGGTTTGTAGGGGTCATTTTTAAGGACAAGGTGGGGTCAAAGGGCTTTGGGGGATGGGCAGTTTTTTTGGGGGGGAGGGTTTAAGGGGTTTATGTTAGGGTTCAGGGTGGAGGGAGGCCGGGGTAGTTTTTAGGACAGGGCAGGTAGGTTTTAGGGTTCAGGGTGGGGCGGGGTGTTGTCGTTTTTGGGACAGGGCAGGCAGGTTTTAGGATTCAGGATGAGGTTGGGGTCGTTTTTAGGACAGGGTGGAGAAGGTTTTAGGGTGGGGGTCGTGGTAGTTTTTAGGACAGGGCGGGGGTCTGAGTACTTTTTAGGGTTCAGAGTGGGGGCGGGGTCGGGTTTACTTTTTAGAACAGGGTGGTGTAGGTTTTAGGGTTTAGGGCAGGGGGTCGGGGTAGTTTTTAGGACAGGGTGGGGTAGGGTTTAGGGTTCATGGCGGGGGGTCGGGTTAGTTTTAAGGACAGGGCAGGGTCGGTTTTAGATTTCAGGGCTGGGGTGGGGGCTCGGGATAGTTTTTAGGACAGGTGGTAGGTTTTAGGGTTCACAGCGGGGGTCAGGGTAGTTTTTAGGACAGGGAGGGGTAGGTTGTTTGAGTTTAGGGCTGGGGAGGGGTAATTTTAAGGGCTGGGCTAATTTTGGGGCTTAGGGGGTGTAGGGCTAAAGGGCGGAAGGGTCAGTTTTAAGGGCTGGGGAGGTCTGGATTGTAGAATATGGTATCAGGTGTAAGGGGGCAGGGTGAGGGACAATTTACCACACATGTTCCTTTACCAAACATGCTTTTACAACGAAATTCAATGCTTTTTTTCTCTCCATATTTCTTTATTTTTCTGAATATTAGGAATCATTTCCGATAGCAAATCTATACAGTATGACAAACATTAAGCTACAACAATTCAATACTTATACGTGGATATTGACACCCAATACATTTCGCATTGCGACCAATCTTAGAAAGCTAGGCATGAGAAACTGACATATGTGTACCAGTGAGAGTCGTCCACAGGGTGATAGTTACAATACCGCTGAGTGATATACATATTCCATACTATGTTCAGAATAAGGAAAATAAAAAATAAAACCCCAAACCCTAACAAAACTACAATAATCTGCAATAAACTGGGTTAGGTGTGCTGCCAGGGTATGCTGGTATGCTGAGGGCGGGCACCTGAGTTGGATTGACATTCTGCAGTCTACAAACAGGGCAGGAGGCGGCACCACGGATGGATCAACACCAATGAGGCAGCATAGACAGACAGAGAGGGGGGCCCGCCGACTTAGCTCACTCTCGATCACCGCAAGCACCTCTGCCCAATCACGGAATTCAATGTTACGGCATGCATGGTAAAAATGCAGTCGTTGATGAGACCGCATTCTTAAGGGATGCGTGGTTCAGGCATGCATGATTGCATCATACATCGCCTGCCAGCAGCTGCCAGGGAAACTGTGGTTCAGGCTCTGATCACTTCAAGGCTGGATTACTGTAATGTACTCTACCTAGGCACCACAGACTATAAGCGCTATTATGGGCAAAGTACCTAGCGTCAAAACTGTCTTCTGGATTGCTTGTAACACCTGCCAGACAAGCAGCATTTTGACTACGTGACGTCCCTTGGAATGGTGCCTCCATCAGAGGAGTTCAACACCTGGGGAAGTATCTACACGACTACGCGTGGCAGACCCTCACTGGCGGTACTACCTGATGTACTAAGGCGAGTACAAACGAGTGCAATGATGCACCAGCTCTAGATCAAGGAATTAAATGAATGGGAAATTTTAAATCAGTTTCCTCAATCATTCCGAGCAGAGAAGCAGCAGATTATCGTTATATTGCGATAGTGGAAACGCAGGTAGTGTTTTACAAAGGATGCTCTGCACATTTGAATTTTTAACTGCACATGGATGATGCGCTGTACATGAGCACTAGGTGTATGTAGGAAAGTACCATCTTGCCTGGCATGTTACCCCCATTTTTCACTGTATATATGTTGTTTTAGTTGTATGTGTCACTGGGACCCTGCCAGCCAGGGCCCCAGTGCTCATAAGTGTGCCTGAATGTGTTACCTGTGTTATGACTAACTGTCTCACTGAGGCTCTGCTAATCAGAACCTCAGTGGTTATGCTCTCTCATTTCTTTCAAATTGTCACTAACAGGCTAGTGACCAATTTTACCAATTTACATTGGCTTACTGGAACACCCTTATAATTCCCTAGTATATGGTACTGAGGTACCCAGGGTGTTGGGGTTCCAGGAGATCCCTATGGGCTGCAGCATTTCTTTTGCCACCCATAGGGAGCTCTGACAATTCTTACACAGGCCTGCCACTGCAGCCTGAGTGAAATAACGTCCACGTTATTTCACAGCCATTTTACACTGTACTTAAGTAACTTATAAGTCACCTATATGACTAACCTTTACCTGGTAAAGGTTAGGTGCAAAGTTACTTAGTGTGAGGGCACCCTGGCACTAGCCAAGGTGCCCCCACATTGTTCAGGGCCAATTCCCCGGACTTTGTGAGTGCGGGGACACCATTACACGTGTGCACTACATATAGGTCACTACCTATATGTAGCTTCACAATGGTAACTCCGAATATGGCCATGTAACATGTCTATGATCATGGAATTGCCCCCTCTATGCCATCCTGGCATAGTTGGCACAATCCCATGATCCCAGTGGTCTGTAGCACAGACCCTGGTACTGCCAAACTGCCTTTCCTGGGGTTTCACTGCAGCTGCTGCTGCTGCCAACCCCTCAGACAGGTTTCTGCCCTCCTGGGGTCCAGCCAGGCTTGGCCCAGGATGGCAGAACAAAGGACTTCCTCTGAGAGAGGGTGTTACACCCTCTCCCTTTGGAAAATGGTGTGAAGGCAGGGGAGGAGTAGCCTCCCCCAGCCTCTGGAAATGCTTTCATGGGCACACATGGTGCCCATTTCTGCATAAGCCAGTCTACATCGGTTCAGGGACCCCTTAGCCCTGCTCTGGCGCGAAACTGAACAAAGGAAAGGGGAGTGACCACTCCCCTGACCTGCACCTCCCCTGGGAGGTGCCCAGAGCTCCTCCAGTGTGCTCCAGACCTCTGCCATCTTGGAAACAGAGGTGTTGCTGGCACACTGGACTGCTCTGAGTGGCCAGTGCCACCAGGTGACGTCAGAGACTCCTTCTGATAGGCTCCTTCAGGTGTTGCTAGCCTATCCTCTCTCCTAGGTAGCCAAACCCTATTTTCTAGCTATTTAGGGTCTCTGTCTCTGGGGATTCCTTAGATAACGAATGCAAGAGTGTGAGAAGGTAGCCTCTTTCTAGCCTTGTTACCCCCACTTTTGGCCTGTTTGTGAGTGTATGTCAGGGTGTTTGTCACTGTTTTCACTGTCTCACTGGGATCCTGATAGCCAGGCCTCAGTGCTCATAGTGAAAACACCATGTTTTCAGTATGGTTGTTATGTGTCACTGGGATCCTGCTAGTCAGGACCCCAGTGCTCATAGGTTTGTGGCCTATATGTATGTGTCACTGGGACCCTGTCACACAGGGCCCCAGTGCTCATAGGTGTGCATGTATATGTTCCCTGTGTGGTGCCTAACTGTCTCACTGAGGCTCTGCTAACCAGAACCTCAGTGGTTATGCTCTCTCATTACTTTCAAATTGTCACTAACAGGCTAGTGACCAATTTTACCAATTTACATTGGCTTACTGGAACACCCTTATAATTCCCTAGTATATGGTACTGAGGTACCCAGGGTATTGGGGTTCCAGGAGATCCCTATGGGCTGCAGCATTTCTTTTGCCACCCATAGGGAGCTCTGACAATTCTTACACAGGCCTGCCACTGCAGCCTGAGTGAAATAACGTCCACGTTATTTCACAGCCATTTTACACTGCACTTAAGTAACTTGTAAGTCACCTATATGTCTAACCTTTACCTGGTAAAGGTTAGGTGCAAAGTTACTTAGTGTGTGGGCACCCTGGCACTAGCCAAGGTGCCCCCACATTGTTCAGAGCCAATTCACTGAACTTTGTGAGTACGGGGACACCATTACACGCGTGCACTACATATAGGTCACTACCTATATGTAGCTTCACCATGGTAACTCCGAATATGGCCATGTAACATGTCTATGATCATGGAATTGCCCCCTCTATACCATCCTGGCATAGTTGGCACAATCCCATGATCCCAGTGGTCTGTAGCACAGACCCTGGTACTGCCAGACTGCCCTTCCTGGGGTTTCTCTGCAGCTGCTGCTGCTGCCAACCCCTCAGACAGGCAGCTGCCCTCCTGGGGTCCAGCCAGGCCTGGCCCAGGATGGCAGAACAAAGAACTTCCTCTGAGAGAGGGTGTGACACCCTCTCCCTTTGGAAAATGGTGTGAAGGCAGGGGAGGAGTAGCCTCCCCCAGCCTCTGGAAATGCTTTGTTGGGCACAGATGTGCCCAATTCTGCATAAGCCAGTCTACACCGGTTCAGGGACCCCTTAGCCCCTGCTCTGGCGCGAAACTGGACAAAGGAAAGGGGAGTGACCACTCCCCTGACCTGCACCTCCCCTGGGAGGTGTCCAGAGCTCCTCCAGTGTGCTCCAGACCTCTGCCATCTTGGAAACAGAGGTGCTGCTGGCACACTGGACTGCTCTGAGTGGCCAGTGCCACCAGGTGACGTCAGAGACTCCTTGTGATAGGCTCCTTCAGGTGTTAGTAGCCTTTCCTCTCTCCTAGGTAGCCAAACCCTCTTTTCTGGCTATTTAGGGTCTCTGTCTCTGGGGAAACTTTAGATAACGAATGCATGAGCTCAGCCGAGTTCCTCTGCATCTCCCTCTTCACCTTCTGATAAGGAATCGACCGCTGACCGCGCTGGAAGCCTGCAAACCTGCAACATAGTAGCAAAGACGACTACTGCAACTCTGTAACGCTGATCCTGCCGCCTTCTCGACTGTTTTCCTGCTTGTGCATGCTGTGGGGGTAGTCTGCCTCCTCTCTGCACCAGAAGCTCCGAAGAAATCTCCCGTGGGTCGACGGAATCTTCCCCCTGCAACCGCAGGCACCAAAAAGCTGCATTACCGGTCCCTTGGGTCTCCTCTCAGCACGACGAGCGAGGTCCCTCGAATCCAGCGACACCGTCCAAGTGACCCCCACAGTCCAGTGACTCTTCAGCCCAAGTTTGGTGGAGGTAAGTCCTTGCCTCACCTCGCTGGGCTGCATTGCTGGGAACCGCGACTTTGCAAGCTACTCCGGCCCCTGTGCACTTCCGGCGGAAATCCTTCGTGCACAGCCAAGCCTGGGTCCACGGCACTCTAACCTGCATTGCACGACTTTCTAAGTTGGTCTCCGGCGACGTGGGACTCCTTTGTGCAACTTCGGCGAGCACCGTTTCACGCATCCTTGTAGTGCCTGTTTCTGGCACTTCTCCGGGTGCTACCTGCTTCAGTGAGGGCTCTTTGTCTTGCTCGACGTCCCCTCTCTCTGCAGGTCCAATTTGCGACCTCCTGGTCCCTCCTGGGCCCCAGCAGCGTCCAAAAACGCCAAACGCACGATTTGCATGTAGCAAGGCTTGTTGGCGTCCATCCGGCGGTAAAACACTTCTGCACGACTCTCCAAGGCGTGGGGGATCCATCCTCCAAAGGGGAAGTCTCTAGCCCTTGTCGTTCCTGCAGTATTCACAGTTCTTCAGCCTAGTAAGAGCTTCTTTGCACCAACCGCTGGCATTTCTTGGGCATCTGCCCATCTCCGAGCTGCTTGTGACTTTTGGACTTGGTCCCCTTGTTCCACAGGTACCCTCAGTCAGGAATCCATCGTTGTTGCATTGCTGATTTGTGTTTTCCTTGCATTTTCCCTCTAACACGACTATTTTGTCCTTAGGGGAACTTTAGTGCACTTTGCACTCACTTTTCAGGGTCTTGGGGAGGGTTATTTTTCTAACTCTCACTATTTTCTAATAGTCCCAGCGACCCTCTACAAGGTCACATAGGTTTGGGGTCCATTCGTGGTTCGCATTCCACTTTTGGAGTATATGGTTTGTGTTGCCCCTATCCCTATGTTTCCCCAATGCATCCTATTGTAACTATACATTGTTTGCACTGTTTTCTAAGACTATACTGCATATTTTTGCTATTGTGTATATATATCTTGTGTATATTTCCTATCCTCTCACTGAGGGTACACTCTAAGATACTTTGGCATATTGTCATAAAAATAAAGTACCTTTATTTTTAGTATAACTGTGTATTGTGTTTTCTTATGATATTGTGCATATGACACTGAGTGGTACTGTAGTAGCTTCACACGTCTCCTAGTTCAGCCTAAGCTGCTCTGCTAAGCTACCATTATCTATCAGCCTAAGCTGCTAGACACCCTATACACTAATAAGGGATAACTGGGCCTGGTGCAAGGTGCAAGTACCCCTTGGTACTCACTACAAGCCAGTCCAGCCTCCTACATTGGTTGTGCAGTGGTGGGATAAGTGCTTGAGACTACTTACCACTCTTGTCATTGTACTTTTCATAAGAGAAAAATATACAAAACAAGGTCAGTGTATATACACATAGCCAAAAAGTTTTGCATTTCCTCTTTTCACTCTTTTCTAAGTGCTGAAAAGTACTTCTAAACTTTCAAAAAGTTCTTAAAAGTTTAAAAAGTTTTTTTTCTGTCTTTCCAAAAAGTTCTGAAAACTTTTTTCTCTTTGTCTATCACTTTAACTCTCTCTAAAAATGTCTGGCACAGGCCAAAAAGTTGAACTGTCCAAACTTGCATATGATCACCTTAGCTGGAAAGGAGCAAGGAGTCTCTGCATAGAGAGAGGTTTGAGTGTAGGGAAGAATCCTTCCTTAGAACTGTTAATTAATATGCTTAGAGTACAGGATAAGGCCATAAGTGCCCAATCTGTAGAAAAAGTAGCTAATGGTTCTCAATCTGATCCAGGGACTCCCCCAGGAAAAGGTTCAGGAAAGAAACTTCTCAGCCTGCCCATTACTAGACAGTCTAGCATAGTTGGTACAGAGGTTGAATCACATCATACTGATGATGTGCTCTCACATTATACTGGTAGCCAAGCTGTTAGGGTGCCCTCTGTAAGGGACAGGTCTCCTTCTGTTCATTCCCATCATACCTCTGTATCTAGAAATGTCCCTCCCACCCACCCTGATGACAGATTGTTGGAAAGGGAGCTCAATAGATTGAGAGTGGAACAAACCAGACTGAAGCTCAAGAAGCAACAGCTGGATTTGGATAGACAGTCTTTAGAAATAGAGAGGGAAAGACAGAAGTTGGGTTTAGATACCCATGGTGGCAGCAGCAGTATTCCCCATAGTCATCCTGCAAAAGAGCATGATTCCAGGAATCTGCACAAGATAGTTCCCCCTTATAAGGAGGGGGATGACATTAACAAGTGGTTTGCTGCACTTGAGAGGGCCTGTGCTGTACAGGATGTCCCTCAAAGGCAGTGGGCTGCTATCCTATGGCTATCATTTAGTGGAAAGGGTAGGGATAGACTCCTTACTGTGAAAGAAAGTGATGCCAATAATTTTACAGTTCTTAAGAATGCACTCCTGGATGGTTATGGCTTAACCACTGAACAGTACAGGATAAAGTTCAGAGAGACCAAAAAGGAGTCTTCACAAGACTGGGTTGATTTCATTGACCATTCAGTGAAGGCCTTGGAGGGGTGGTTACATGGCAGTAAAGTTACTGATTATGAAAGCCTGTATAACACAATCCTGAGAGAGCATATACTTAATAATTGTGTGTCTGATTTGTTGCACCAGTACCTGGTAGACTCTGATCTGACCTCTCCCCAAGAATTGGGAAAGAAGGCAGACAAATGGGTCAGAACAAGGGTGAACAGAAAAGTTCATACAGGGGGTGACAAAGATGGCAATAAGAAGAAAGATGGTGAAAAATCTCAAGATAAGCATGGGGATAAGGGTAAAACCAAAGATCCCACTTCAAATCTTAAACACTCTTCAGAGGGTGGGGATAAAACAAATTCTTCCTCTTCTTCCCAACCTGCACACATTAAAAAGCCTTGGTGCTTTGTGTGTAAAAACAGAGGCCATAGGCCAGGGGATAAGTCCTGTCCAGGTAAACCCCCTGAGCCTACCACCACTAATACATCAAGCTCTAGTGCCCCTAGCAGTAGTGGTACTAGTGGTGGGACTGCTGGCAACAGTCAAGCAAAGGGTGTAGTTGGGTTCACTTATGGGTCCATAGTGGAAACTGATGTAATCAGTCCCAAGACAGTTTCTGTCGCACCTAGTGGCACTGGCCTTGCCACACTGGCTGCTTGTCCCCTTACAATGGATAAGTACAGGCAGACAGTTTCAATAAATGGTGTTGAGGCCTTGGCCTACAGGGACACAGGTGCCAGTTTCACTTTGGTGACTGAAAACCTAGTGCCTCCTGAACAACACATCATTGGACAACAGTATAAGATTATTGATGTCCATAACTCCACTAAGTTTCTTCCCTTAGCTATAATTCAGTTTAGTTGGGGTGGAGTTACTGGCCCTAAGCAGGTGGTGGTATCACCTAGCTTACCTGTAGACTGTCTCTTAGGTAATGACCTAGAGGCCTCAGGTTGGGCTGATGTAGAGTTTTATGCCCATGCAGCCATGCTGGGCATCCCTGAGGAATTGTTCCCTCTCATTTCAAGTGAAATGAAAAAGCAAAGGAGAGAAGGCCTGAAAACTCAGGATCACTCTCCATCAACAGGTAAAAAGGGTATCACAGTATCCCCTAACTACCCTACCATTCAGGATACTATTCCTGTGGTGGGAGAAACCTCTCCTGGGGTGGCACCTGTTCCAAGGGAATCATCAGCTGGCAAAGCTGGACTCCCTGAGGTGGAAGTACCTCTCTGTGGGATAACTAGCATTGGTGAGAAAAAGAGCACCATTTTAGTTAACATGGAGCATCCCTCCAACCCTCCCAGAGAAACTTTAGTGCAGAAACTCTGCACTGCCTCACAACACTTAGGACAGCATCCCTGCCCTAGTGTGGAGCTCATAGGACAGCATCCCTGCCCTGCTCCAACCCAAGAGAAACAGCATCCCTGTTCTCTCTTCCAGCCATATGGACAAAGTTTTTGCCCAGCTATGGCTTTTCTGAGACAGCATCCCTGTCTGGCATTTCCATCACTACAAATAGGTTCAGTGGACAATTCCCACTGCTCTAAACTAAAACTTACTGATAGAAACTCTGAAAATACATCTTCACATTGTTGCTTAGCTAAAAAACTTCAAACAGGGTGGTTTACATCCCCACAGGGAAGTAACCATATAGTGGATGATAAAGGGAGTAACCAGTCTATTGCAGAGCTACTCTCTACTTATCACCACTTAGACAATAAAGTCTCAACTGGCCAAGGTTAGCCTTATTGTCCTTCGTTTGGGGGGGGGTTGTGTGAGAAGGTAGCCTCTTTCTAGCCTTGTTACCCCCACTTTTGGCCTGTTTGTGAGTGTATGTCAGGGTGTTTGTCACTGTTTTCACTGTCTCACTGGGATCCTGATAGCCAGGCCTCAGTGCTCATAGTGAAAACACCATGTTTTCAGTATGGTTGTTATGTGTCACTGGGATCCTGCTAGTCAGGACCCCAGTGCTCATAGGTTTGTGGCCTATATGTATGTGTCACTGGGACCCTGTCACACAGGGCCCCAGTGCTCATAGGTGTGCATGTATATGTTCCCTGTGTGGTGCCTAACTGTCTCACTGAGGCTCTGCTAACCAGAACCTCAGTGGTTATGCTCTCTCATTACTTTCAAATTGTCACTAACAGGCTAGTGACCAATTTTACCAATTTACATTGGCTTACTGGAACACCCTTATAATTCCCTAGTATATGGTACTGAGGTACCCAGGGTATTGGGGTTCCAGGAGATCCCTATGGGCTGCAGCATTTCTTTTGCCACCCATAGGGAGCTCTGACAATTCTTACACAGGCCTGCCACTGCAGCCTGAGTGAAATAACGTCCACGTTATTTCACAGCCATTTTACACTGCACTTAAGTAACTTGTAAGTCACCTATATGTCTAACCTTTACCTGGTAAAGGTTAGGTGCAAAGTTACTTAGTGTGTGGGCACCCTGGCACTAGCCAAGGTGCCCCCACATTGTTCAGAGCCAATTCACTGAACTTTGTGAGTACGGGGACACCATTACACGCGTGCACTACATATAGGTCACTACCTATATGTAGCTTCACCATGGTAACTCCGAATATGGCCATGTAACATGTCTATGATCATGGAATTGCCCCCTCTATACCATCCTGGCATAGTTGGCACAATCCCATGATCCCAGTGGTCTGTAGCACAGACCCTGGTACTGCCAGACTGCCCTTCCTGGGGTTTCTCTGCAGCTGCTGCTGCTGCCAACCCCTCAGACAGGCAGCTGCCCTCCTGGGGTCCAGCCAGGCCTGGCCCAGGATGGCAGAACAAAGAACTTCCTCTGAGAGAGGGTGTGACACCCTCTCCCTTTGGAAAATGGTGTGAAGGCAGGGGAGGAGTAGCCTCCCCCAGCCTCTGGAAATGCTTTGTTGGGCACAGATGTGCCCAATTCTGCATAAGCCAGTCTACACCGGTTCAGGGACCCCTTAGCCCCTGCTCTGGCGCGAAACTGGACAAAGGAAAGGGGAGTGACCACTCCCCTGACCTGCACCTCCCCTGGGAGGTGTCCAGAGCTCCTCCAGTGTGCTCCAGACCTCTGCCATCTTGGAAACAGAGGTGCTGCTGGCACACTGGACTGCTCTGAGTGGCCAGTGCCACCAGGTGACGTCAGAGACTCCTTGTGATAGGCTCCTTCAGGTGTTAGTAGCCTTTCCTCTCTCCTAGGTAGCCAAACCCTCTTTTCTGGCTATTTAGGGTCTCTGTCTCTGGGGAAACTTTAGATAACGAATGCATGAGCTCAGCCGAGTTCCTCTGCATCTCCCTCTTCACCTTCTGATAAGGAATCGACCGCTGACCGCGCTGGAAGCCTGCAAACCTGCAACATAGTAGCAAAGACGACTACTGCAACTCTGTAACGCTGATCCTGCCGCCTTCTCGACTGTTTTCCTGCTTGTGCATGCTGTGGGGGTAGTCTGCCTCCTCTCTGCACCAGAAGCTCCGAAGAAATCTCCCGTGGGTCGACGGAATCTTCCCCCTGCAACCGCAGGCACCAAAAAGCTGCATTACCGGTCCCTTGGGTCTCCTCTCAGCACGACGAGCGAGGTCCCTCGAATCCAGCGACACCGTCCAAGTGACCCCCACAGTCCAGTGACTCTTCAGCCCAAGTTTGGTGGAGGTAAGTCCTTGCCTCACCTCGCTGGGCTGCATTGCTGGGAACCGCGACTTTGCAAGCTACTCCGGCCCCTGTGCACTTCCGGCGGAAATCCTTCGTGCACAGCCAAGCCTGGGTCCACGGCACTCTAACCTGCATTGCACGACTTTCTAAGTTGGTCTCCGGCGACGTGGGACTCCTTTGTGCAACTTCGGCGAGCACCGTTTCACGCATCCTTGTAGTGCCTGTTTCTGGCACTTCTCCGGGTGCTACCTGCTTCAGTGAGGGCTCTTTGTCTTGCTCGACGTCCCCTCTCTCTGCAGGTCCAATTTGCGACCTCCTGGTCCCTCCTGGGCCCCAGCAGCGTCCAAAAACGCCAAACGCACGATTTGCATGTAGCAAGGCTTGTTGGCGTCCATCCGGCGGTAAAACACTTCTGCACGACTCTCCAAGGCGTGGGGGATCCATCCTCCAAAGGGGAAGTCTCTAGCCCTTGTCGTTCCTGCAGTATTCACAGTTCTTCAGCCTAGTAAGAGCTTCTTTGCACCAACCGCTGGCATTTCTTGGGCATCTGCCCATCTCCGAGCTGCTTGTGACTTTTGGACTTGGTCCCCTTGTTCCACAGGTACCCTCAGTCAGGAATCCATCGTTGTTGCATTGCTGATTTGTGTTTTCCTTGCATTTTCCCTCTAACACGACTATTTTGTCCTTAGGGGAACTTTAGTGCACTTTGCACTCACTTTTCAGGGTCTTGGGGAGGGTTATTTTTCTAACTCTCACTATTTTCTAATAGTCCCAGCGACCCTCTACAAGGTCACATAGGTTTGGGGTCCATTCGTGGTTCGCATTCCACTTTTGGAGTATATGGTTTGTGTTGCCCCTATCCCTATGTTTCCCCAATGCATCCTATTGTAACTATACATTGTTTGCACTGTTTTCTAAGACTATACTGCATATTTTTGCTATTGTGTATATATATCTTGTGTATATTTCCTATCCTCTCACTGAGGGTACACTCTAAGATACTTTGGCATATTGTCATAAAAATAAAGTACCTTTATTTTTAGTATAACTGTGTATTGTGTTTTCTTATGATATTGTGCATATGACACTGAGTGGTACTGTAGTAGCTTCACACGTCTCCTAGTTCAGCCTAAGCTGCTCTGCTAAGCTACCATTATCTATCAGCCTAAGCTGCTAGACACCCTATACACTAATAAGGGATAACTGGGCCTGGTGCAAGGTGCAAGTACCCCTTGGTACTCACTACAAGCCAGTCCAGCCTCCTACAAAGAGCTCATCAGAGTTCCTCTGCATCTCTCTCTTCACCTTCTGCCAAGGAATCGACTGCTGACCGCGCTGGAAGCCTGCAAAACTGCAACAAAGTAGCTAAGATGACTACTGCAACTCTGTAACGCTGATCCTGCAGTCTTCTTGACTGTTTTCCTGGTGGTGCATGCTGTGGGGGTAGCCTGCCTCCTCTCTGCACTAGAAGCTCCGAAGAAATCTCCTGTGGGCCGACGGAATCGTCCCCCTGCAACCGCAGGCACCAAAGAACTGCATTACCGGTACCCTGGGTCTCCTCTCAGCACGACGAGCGAGGTCCCTTGAATCCAGCAACTCTGTCCAAGTGACTCCCACAGTCCAGTGACTCTTCAGTCCAAGTTTGGTGGAGGTAAGTCCTTGCCTCCCCACACCAGACTGCATTGCTGGGAACCGCGACTTTTGCAGCTACTCCGGCCTCTGTGCACTTCCGGCGGAAATCCTTTGTGCACAGCCAAGCCTGGGTCCACGGCACTCTAACCTGCATTGCACGACTTTCTAAGTTGTCCTCCGGCGACGTGGGACTCCTTTGTGCGACTTCGGGTGAGCACCATTTCACGCATCTTTGTAGTGCCTGTTCCGGCACTTCTGCGGGTGCTGCCTGCTTCTGAGAGGGCTCCTTGTCTTGCTCGACGCCCCCTCTGTCCCCAGACGCAATTGGCGATATCCTGGTCCCTCCTGGGCCACAGCAGCATCCAAAAACCCTAACCGCACGATTTGCAGCTAGCAAGGCTTGTTGGCGGTCTTTTGGCGGGAAAACACTTCTGCACGACTCTCCACGGCGTGGGGAATCCATCCTCCAAAGGTAAAGTCTCTAGCCCTTGTCGTTCCTGCAGAATCCTCAGCTTCTACTGTCCAGTAGCAGCTTCTTTGCACCCACAGCTGGCATTTCCTGGGCATCTGCCCATCTCCGACTTGCTTGTGACTTTTGGACTTGGTCCCCTTGTTCCACAGGTACCCTCAACTGGAAATCCATCATTGTTGCATTGCTGGTTTGTGTCTTTCCTGCAGAATTCCCCTATCACGACTTCTTTGTCCTTTGGGGAACTTTAGTGCACTTTGCACTCACTTTTCAGGGTCCTGGGGTGGGCTATTTTTCTAACCCTTACTATTTTCTAATAGTCCCAGCGACCCTCTACAAGGTCACATAGGTTTGGGGTCCATTCGTGGTTCGCATTCCACTTTTGGAGTATATGGTTTGTGTTGCCCCTATCCCTATGTGTCCCCATTGCATCCTATTGTAACTATACATTGTTTGCACTGTTTTCTAAGACTATACTGCATATTTTTGGTATTGTGTACATATATCTTGTGTATATTTGCTATCCTCATACTGAGGGTACACTCTGAGATACTTTGGCATATTGTCATAAAAATAAAGTACCTTTATTTTTAGTATATCTGTGTATTGTGTTTTCTTATGATATTGTGCATAAGACACTTGTGGTACTGTAGGAGCTTCACTCGTCTCCTAGTTCAGCCTAAGCTGCTCTGCTAAGCTACCATTATCTATCAGCCTATGCTGCTAGACGCCCTATACACTAATAAGGGATAACTGGGCCTGGTGCAAGGTGCAAGTACCCCTTGGTACTCACTACAAGCCAGTCCAGCCTCCTACAGTGTATTATAGACAGACAGATTTATTATTATTTAGAAAATAAGTGACTTACCCAAAATTACAGGACGTTCAGCCTGTCGCCGAGACTTGAACCCTGTCCCCAGCTTCAAACACTCAATCACAAAAGCATTTTTAGGATACTGTCATGTGCTTTGTCTTTGTCCCGTTTTTGTGCACAGCATGTTTTGTTTTTCATTCACAAATTTAGCCATCTGCATAGAAAGCAACATCCCAACATACTGTTGTGGTTGAGGTACCTACTCAAATGGGCAACTGCGGAGGTCATGCCCTGGCGCTCGCTTTCTACTCACACAAGGGATAGCTCAAGCAGCGATGCCTGGGATGCATACAAAGCTGGTGCCGAAAACAGACGACAGGACACAGTGAACGTCCAGTTTTCTGCTAAAACTGTCAAAGAAGCCAAGCAAGAACACTCATTTCCCTTCATCCATCTGCACAAGAAGTGATATCTCCGGAATTTCCATCAGACATCTGCAGAGACAGACCTAGTCAAACACCTCTCATTCTTATCCAAAGAACCAATGCTAGCCCAACGCATCACCCCAGAAGAAGCAACCAACACCATGAAGTTCATTCTGTCAAGGGCCCAATTGGACCCCTTTCCCACAACACACCTACTCCAGAGCACTGCAACCCATAAGTGCCACGCACACACCAGTTTGTGATGCTTCCACCTCTTCCACAACATTCCCAGATGCTTGGAAACTGTAGAATCCCGGTGGTGCGTGCTCTAGTGCCTGCACCCGAAGCGATCCCTCGCCTACCTCAGGGTTACTCAGGCAAAGCCCAATGATTTGCAGAGACCACCAAATGGTGGTCCTGTTGTGAACTCAACTGTGTCAGGTAATGCCTTGACCTCTGCCTGTGCTGGGGTTTACATTTACTGCAATATGCAAATAAAATTGCCTGCTGTGATTCAATGCGGGAACTAATATTGCCTGTGGTTGCCGCCTTCGACCACTGCCTGTATTAGGGATGTATGCAGTGCGATCTACAATCAATATTCCACGCTGTGATTCTGTGATTCAATATGGGAGCTATAATTGTCCATCATTTAGTTCCAGAGAAGAAGTGTGCGCCAGGACCAGGGTTCATCCACCAAGCGCCTTAGATAGTGCCTGGCTAGCTTAGCCAGGTGGATGGAACAGAGGTGCCTCAAATTGAATGCAGAGAAAACTGAAGTAGTGGTGATAGGGAAACAGCCCTCAATCTGGGTCTCGGCTTGGGGGCCAGATGCTCTGGGATCAGTGCCGGTTGCAAAGCAATCAGTGAAAAACCTCAGCATCTAGTTTGATGTCAACCTTAGCTTTGAAAAACAGATTTCCAGCCTGGCAGGCACTTGCTTTGGCATCCTAAAAATGTTTCGGAAAATCATAGGTTTCCTGGCGATGGGAGAGAGCCTTCACTACACGGCCAAAGACATGCAGACCTTAACCACGCAATTGTTACCACACTTACCTGACCCACGCATGTGACTGAACCATGCAAATGCGTGGATAAGGCACCATGCATATACGTGGTTCAGGCACACAGCAGGAACAGCCTGGAGAGGAATGTGCTGGAGGGTAAGTGGACCATGGTCGGGTGGAGGTTTGGGGGGTGGTAATTTTTAAAGACTAGGTGGGGTTGGAAGGCTTGGGGGAAGGGCAGGGTTTTTTTTGGGGGGGGGTTCTTTTTTTTTCTTTTTTAAAGGGGTTGGTGTTAGGGCTCAGGATGGAGGGAGGCTGGGGTAGTTTGTAGGACAGGGCAGAAAGGTTTTAGGGTTCAGGGTGGGGCGGGGTGTTGTGGTAATTTTTAGGACAGGGCAGGCAGGTTTTAGGATTCAGGGTGGCATTGGGGTAGTTTTTAGGACAGGGTGGAGAAGGTTTTAGGGCAGGGGTCGGGTGGTTTTTAGGACAGGGTGGGGTAGGTTTTAGGGTTCATGGCGGGAGGGTCTGGGTAGTTTTTTGGGTTCAGGGTGGGGGCGGGGTACTTTTTAGAGCAGGGAGGTGTAGGATTTAGGGCAGGGGGTCGGGTAGGTTTTAGGACAGGCTGGGGTCGGTTTTACAGTTCATGGCGGGGTTGGGTAGTTTTAAGGACAGGGCAGGGTCGGTTTTAGATTTCAGGGCTGAGGTGGGGGCTCGGGTTCGTTTTTAGGACAGGGGGTAGGTTATAGGGTTCAAGGCGGGGGGTCAGGGAAGTTTTTAGGACAGGGAGGGGCAGGTTTTTTGGGTTTAAGGCTGAGGAGGGGTAATTTTAAGGGCAGGTGGCTTTTAGGGCTCAGGGGGGTGTAGGGCTCAAGAGCGGAAGGGGCAGTTTTAAGAGCTGGGGCAGGGTGGATTGCAGAATATGGTATCAGGTGTAAGGGGGCAGGGTGGGGGACAATTTACCACACACCTTTACCAAACATGCTTTTACAACGAAATTCAATGTTAAGGCATGCATGGTAAAAATGCAGTCGTTGATGAGACCGCATTCTTAAGGGATGCATGGTTGAGGCATGCATGATTGCATCATACAACGCCTGCCAGCAGCTGCCAGGGAAACTGTGGTTCAGGCTCTGATCACTTCAAGGCTGGATTACTGTAATGTACTCTACCTAGGCACCACAGACTATAAACGCTATTATTGGCAAAGTACCTAGCGACAAAACTGTCTTCTGGATCGCTTGTAGCACCTGCCAGACAAGCAGCATTTTGACTACGTGACGTCCCTTGGAATGGTGCCTCCATCAGAGGAGTTCAACACCTGGGAAGTATCTACACAACTACGCATGGCAGACCCTCATTGGCGGTACTACCTGATGTACTAAGGCGAGTACAAACGAGTGCAAACCTGCACCAGCTCTAGATCAAGGAATTAAATGAATGGGAAATTGTAAATCAGTTTCCTCAATCATTCCGAGCAGAGAAGCAGCAGATTATCGTTATATTGCGATAGTGGAAACGCAGGTACTGTTTGGCAAAGGATGCTCGTGCACATTTGAATTTTTAACTGCACATAGATGATGCGCTTTACATGAGCACCAGGTGCATTATAGACAGACACATTTATTATTATTTAGAAAATAAGGGACTTGCCCATAATTACAGGACGTTCAGCCTGCCGCCGAGACTTAAACCCTGTCCCCAGCTTCAAAGTTGGCCGCTGTAGCTGTTGTAACACATGCATAAAACATTTACAATGTGACGGAGGTGAAGTCCACATGTAAATGTATTTTTAAAAAAATGTTTCAGTGCACTGTAAAAACTACCTACGTGAAGCACAAATATAACAATGTAAACAAAATCCATCTAACCTGGAGTCACGAGGGAAGGATCTCTGTTTGCGAATCCTGTCTCTTGGGGGAGAGAATGGGGCGTGAACGGCCAGAGCTGCTGACCTGCAGCTGAGGAACCAGGTTCGAGCCTCGACGTCGGCTCAGCATCCTGCGATTCCGAGCAAATCACCAAGGGCCTGGTTTAGATACCGATGGACGGATGTCCCCTCCATAGCCCAGGAGATATAAGGGGATTTATATATCAGTGGACGGGAAATTCATCATCCTTGTTACGAGTAACCCGTCCACCGAGATCTACATCAGGCCCTGACTCTCCCTGCGCCCTCTGAATGTGTTCTTGTGAGATCTACATCAGGCCCTGACTCTCCCTGCGCCCTCTGAATGTGTTCTTGTGAGATCTACATCAGGCCCTTACTCTCCCTGCGCCCTCTGAATGTGTTCTTGTGAGATCTACATCAGGCCCTGACTCTCCCTGCGCCCTCTGAATGTGTTCTTGTGAGATCTACATCAGGCCCTGACTCTCCCTGCGCCCTCTGAATGTGTTCTTGTGAGATCTACATCAGGCCCTTACTCTCCCTGCGCCCTCTGAATGTGTTCTTGTGAGATCTACATCAGGCCCTGACTCTCCCTGCGCCCTCTGAATGTGTTCTTGTGAGATCTACATCAGGCCCTGACTCTCCCTGCGCCCTCTGAATGTGTTCTTGTGAGATCTACATCAGGCCCTGACTCTCCCTGCGCCCTCTGAATGTGTTCTTGTGAGATCTACATCAGGCCCTTACTCTCCCTGCGCCCTCTGAATGTGTTCTTGTGAGATCTACATCAGGCCCTGACTCTCCCTGCGCCCTCTGAATGTGTTCTTGTGAGATCTACATCAGGCCCTTACTCTCCCTGCGCCCTCTGAATGTGTTCTTGTGAGATCTACATCAGGCCCTGACTCTCCTGTGCCAACAATAAATAAATGTGTTCTTGTGTAATGTACCCGGTGCTCCTGTAAAGCGCTTTAATACCTCTGGGTCGAGTTAGCGCTGCAAAAAAATAAAATTAAGCTGTTGCTTCCTTTTGTGGTGCTTTGAGCATTGCTGTGACGACCTGTGCTAAGCGCAAGTGTCAGGGCTTTCTCTGGTGCATCAGACTCGGGGTGGTGGGAATATACAGTACATGGAGGGGGGAGGGCACGTGGGCTCTGCTATAGCAAAAATGAATTATTTTAAAATGCTTACATTGGGAGACGCTTCCAGACAGAAAAGCAAAATCCAATGCAGCCCGTTTGGAGGGCATAACAATATTCAGTAGTTACCTTTGGAGGTGTTAGCAAAGGGTGGTCTGTAAATAATATTAAACATAACACCTTGAAACCGTGTTTGTGACATAAGTTCGTCCGAATGCAAATGTGACATTTAGTTAATAAAAGCAAAACATTCACTAAAGGTTTGTAGCAGTTGCGCCCACTAAAAATATGAGAGGTTGTTATATTTCATTTATGTGTCTTTCCATGCGTTTTTGGAAAAGAATGATTTGTAAATTTGGAAACCCAAAGGCTGCAGTCCCAGGTAATGATTGACTCGTTATAATAACGAATATTAGTTTGCTGGGGAGAGACCTGTAATAGCTTTTTGTACTTTTCTCACTGTTAATACATCCATCTCTCTCGGAGTTTGTTTAAAAGTGTTTTTAGGGTTATTTCGTGATGTTGGAAACACAGATGCTGTCTCGGAAGGATGTTGGTGCACATTTGAGTTTGTAACTTCATGTAGTTGATGCGCTTCTAAAAAAAAGACGACCAACGCTGCCCTACAGATCTTTAAGTTTTATCAACAACACACCCTTGGAAGCTCTTGCAAGCACATAAGTAACAGGAGGTTGTAAAGCTTCACCTACACACGCTCCCTTGCCGGTGTAAATCAAACTATTCGATAATAAAACACGCGCTGCCTTGCAGCTGCCACAGAAAGCACAGAAATAACACTAACAAGATATTGTAAAGCCTCACCGACGACACAAGAAAAAGCCTCCAAGCAAAGGCAAATAAACATTTACAAAAACGTTTGAAAGCTTTACCGACGACCGACGAACAAGCTTCAATTACAAAACTAATGTCAGTAACTTTCAGGCGGTTTGAAACCAACAAGCAGAGGGCGCCTTCCAGAGACATGTGCAGGAATGAAGGAAAACAAGCATTGGCAGAGTCAACAGGTCTCGTCTTCTGGATGTGAACGCAGGTTTACTATTTCTGCCTTTTTTGTGTTAAGGTTTAGCATCTTGCATGAGCAGAGGGATAGCCAAGTACGGGACAATGCACCATATCTGTATATTTTTGCAGTTTTGTATAACACACACTCGACCCGAAGGCGCTGGGGCGCTTTACATTTGCGCCAGTGACGTTACACAAGGAATCATTCATTCCTGGCAGGTGAGGGGAGGTTTAGGGCCTGATTTAGATTTCGGCAGATGGTGCTCCTGGATACAAGAGTGTTGAGAGACATAAAGCAGTGTTCTGTACATGAGGGGTGATAGAGCGGTCCGTACTAATAATTTACCTGTGTTCGGACGCTCTTTAGGCCGATGAATCTTTTGACTAAGTGGGAACTCTCTGTACTCTTAATCGATCGATTGCATTCAAAATCAATAATCAATAACGAACATAAGCAATACCTTGATCGACATAACACTTAACAATTAATCCAGAATACATTTCGGCGAACCCTGACCTTTCAGTCAGGAATAACCACACCAGTTTATTCAAAGTTAGTGAATTTTATTTCCCTATATTAGCAAAGCTAGCACAATATATATGTGTCTCAACACCAAATGATAAACGTAAATGAACATTAATAGCTGTCCATAGCGGCGAAACAGGTGCAATCTATGTAGCATTTGAATCACAAGGCATTCGATAATAGCAATGCAAATCACTAATACAATAATCTGTAATGAACTAATCGCATACATTTAGTCAGCATAACAAGATCTCAAATTGCATCGTGCGACATATGGAATCCTCATCTAACCTCAAATTAGCATCGGCATGTGGGACTTCATGCAAAAACAATTTAGCAACATTAATTTAGAAAAACTCCTAACTAGGGCTCTTATCAAAATCAGCAGTTGGTTACCTAAAAGAAACACAATGCAATTGTACAATTTCCTTTCATATTTACCAATTATGATCAGCAATCAAGGAAGTCTTCGTCTCACAGGTACCGTTCTTCGATCAGCATGGGTACCGTTTCGATCGGCATGGGACGGGGCAAAGGGGCAGGGGTGGACGGGGCAATTGCCTCACAGCGGCAAGGTAAAACTACTACTTCATGCAAAGGGACAAATCAAAGCTAAAGTCTCTAGGGCCAGAATCATTTAAAGTCTCTTTCTCTCGATTAGAGAAAGCATCAAAGTGTCTCTCAAAATGGCGTCGCAGCAAAGTGGGCCATAATAGCTACGAAGTCTACAAAATGGCGAGTATCAAGCTGGTAATGGCTGCAATGATCTCATTTCTTCTCGTGCACCTGGTTTTTATAGACAACAGTTCAAATCCAGTAGGGTCTTCCATTGGAGGGTTCATAGGTTAACTTCAAATTGTCCAATCAAAAACGACGGTTCTCAAGCTTTTACTTAAGCATACATTATCCTTGGAGATGGGTACGCAAGTTGCAACATTGTATAGCAATTAGCTCACTTTCAGAGCCTCCATTGTCCGCACCTGCAAATCGACCTTGAAGTAAAGAGAAAATATGCCAGGCTGGCACGAAACCTTAAGATAAGCATGTGAACGGTTTCTGTGGAAAAGTACAGCTTCAAGCAAAAATACACGTTTATTAGCACAGTGGAAAAATACGAGCATGTAAACCGTGAGACCAGGCAACTAGGCCAAAGCCTCCGCTAAAGTAATGCTAAGCTAAAGCATTTCAACGAGCAAATCATAGCACACGTTTATGATTATGTCGGATTAGTGCAATTCTAATACACCACGTTATATAAAGCACGCTTATAAATGATGGCAAACTACTCTGAGGGCACATTTTGTCCCCGTACAATCTTTATTAGTTCGATTAAAGTCACACATGATTATTTCACACTACGTTTACGCGTTAATAAATGTAAAACCTTCATTTTTTGCTTCATCAATCCCTCCTCTGATGACTACTTGTCATCACACCAAACCATGCCCACAAATTTGATCCCATTAAAATTCTGTCAGTTCCCTTTTCCTTTTAATTCCCCTAGTTTGCGCTTTGTATTCTTCTGCCATTCTTTTCATAATTTTCTCTTCTTTTCTTCTTTTAATTCTTTCCATAATCATTATTATTCCCCTTTTTATTCCCCAAATTCCAAATACACAAATTATAACTATTAAAATTCCCTCTATTATTTTTAACAATATTCCATTCCAAATTCCCCCAATCCAATGTCCCACTGAAGCAAGTCCTTTTCCAACCTTCTCCCACACTCCTGGTTCTTTCAATTCCTTCAAATCTGCACTTTCTTTTGTTAGATTAGCAAGCATAGTTTTAATTTTCACACTATTGTCAGGAATATATGTACAACAGTGTCGTGCACCAAGCATTTTGCAAACGCCACCATCCTTTGCTAAAAGAATGTCTAAAGCAAGCCTATTTTGAAGAGTCATAGCTCTTTCCGCTGCAAGTTCAGCATCTATCAGGATTATAGCACCTGAAAACTTTGTCAACATGTTATCCACTATAGTAGACAACTTTCTTATTTTGATGGAATTCAACACAACTCCCAATGAAGGAATCATGGCTCCAAATATATCTCCTACCACAGCAGCTGCGGTCTCTCTTTTCTGGATACGATGAGATCCAGATGTCTTTTGAATCATCGATAGGTCATCCAGTTGATAAACCTTTGGGAACACTATACCCAAATAGCATCTCCCCCACCATCCCTTTGGAAGACGATAATAGGCACTATACCCACAAATGTAATATACACCTGGAATGACAGGGTCAAGTCCGTCCATCATGAATGTCCATTTGGCCTTAAAAATAAACGTATGTTTACACTCACTCGCTCCTACAAAAATGTTGTCATAATAAGATTCACCTCGATATATACAACATTTACCTACATGCCAAGCATCTAAAGCTATTTTCCCTTGTGTCTTTATAGCAGCAAAATCATAATTATCTACTGAAGTCCTCTTATGTAGCTCTTTTTCTAATTTCGCCTTCATTTGTGCCCTTCTATCATCTGTGCGATCGAAAAAGCTTATTTCTACTGCAGAGAGCGAGCAGGTAAGGTTTTCCCTATGAGCGTGAGCCGTTTCAAAAGGTTGCATTGGCTCGAAAAATTCCCTCATTATTTTAGCATCCCAATCTTTAGCAATCTGGCTTAGCTGCGCTATTATAGGAACATAAGGAAAGGTAACATCATAATTTGAGTAAAAATATTGTATGTTAGTTTGACCATAAAACCTAGACATTACTATACTACATGTAATCCCGTATGTAAGAGGCATGTGGTGATAAGTCACCCCTTCCTTTACTGATGTCGGTATCTGTGTACACACGTAACAATCCTTCGCATCCATAGTCTCAACATATTCTGTTAGCAAGCGATAGAAAACGTTATACAAAAGCTCTTTCTTATCGTGCAAGAGCCTCTCATCCAATGCTAGTCTTTTCAATGCGGTTAGTTCGGTGACAGTAACAGGTGCAAAAGTAGAAGCCTCAATATTCTCATTCTCACCCTTTCCATGCATTCCAAGCACAATTGCCATTATTATTAGTACACATGTAATTACCAAGCCTATACACACATATTTACAATATTTCTTTCTATTGTTTTGCGTCATGATCTGTATAGAATCAGAGAGCTAGAAGCACCTATAAATGAAGCTATTTAGCAATTCAGTTACAAAGCTGAGCAAGCGCAATGTTCACACCGTCTTCTTCAAGAGGCCAAGTCACTTATCGGTTAGCAGCATTTGTCTCAATTCGGCAATAACTCAGTCTTTATTAGTTCAGCAAGTCTCATCCGGTTTAGCAATGTCTCAGCTGGTTGTTTTTTTTCACGTTAGATTGTAGCAAGCAATATCATTTATTACTCTTTCAATCGACAGAGTCTATAAAACTTTTCTTCTCTATTGGTATCTCTTCTTCTTCTTCGTTCTCGATGCTTAGAGATACAAACTCGTCAGTCCAATCGTCATTGACTGCATATGCCCATTCAGGACCGGAATATCTCCTGTTTGGTATCCTTTTCCTTTTCAATTTTGCTTCCCTTTTCGATTCTGCCTCGCTGGTACTTTCCTCTTTTGTCAAGTCTTTTTCTTCACTTGACGATTGTTCCACAACAGTCACTTCCTTTCTTTTCTCTTTCACTTTTGCCCTTCCTCCCTCGTTCAAACTTTCTTTACCCCTTTCTTTTATTGGTGAGATACTTAGTCTTCTCTTTGCACCGTGTCCATTTGATGGACCTGCAATCTTTTCTGTGGAAGCTTGAACCTTTTCGTTCTGATCTGCCTCGTCCCCTCCTTCTGGGGAATCAATCACATTCTCTTTTTCTTTTTCTGTATCGTCTGCTTCTGGGAAAGCCCTCCTCTGATCAGGCTCTCCTTCTTTTTCAACTTTTTCGAGCCCTTCGTCACCGTTACTTTCGTCAGGCTCTTTATCACTTTCAGCTGCTTCAGGTTCCTTGTCACCTTCAGCTGCTTCAGGCTTTTTGCTACCCTCAGCTGCTTCAGGTTGTTTGTCACCTTCAGCTTCTTCGTCGCTGTCTGAACTTTCTCCTTGGTCTCCCCCAAGCGAGTTGGTGTCTTCGTCCTCGGAGAATATCTCTTTCTCTCCCGTTTCTGCCTGTTCGCTTTCAGTTCGGTTTTGCTCTGTCTCAGCACTCAGCACTGTTTTGTCAGGCACTGGTAATTTCAGCGCTTCAACTTCCTCATCTGTGGGACACAACACCTTCTTTGTGTGACTGGCGTGAATCCAGTTGGGAACCCCCGCACACTTCACAGCGGTAGTTGTCGTCAGGATCACTTGGAAAGGGCCTTTCCAACGGGGTTCCAGACACGATTTTCTCACGTGCTTCTTTACCACGACCCAGTCACCTGCTTTCAGTGCGTGTCCTGGACCTTGTATCGGTGGCAAGGTGGTCGCTTCCACCTGGTGAGAGAAAGAGCGAACCACGTCAGCCAGTCCTTTGCAGTAGTCTAACACCATATCATCTGTAATATTCAAAAGCGCGTTTGCGGGAACTGCAGGAAGTCTCATAGCCCTGCCCATGAGAATTTCATGCGGAGACAATCCAGTCTTTCTATCAGGAGTGTTTCTCATTGACATTTGCACTAAGGGCAATGCGTCAGGCCATTTCAAATTTGTCGATGCACATATTTTCGTCATTCTCGATTTCAGTGTACCATTCATCTGCTCCACCAGTCCTGAGGCTTCAGGGCGATAGCTACAGTGCAGCTTTTGCTCAATGTTCAGCGCTTCGCAAAGTAACTTTATCACTTCGTTATTGAAGTGACTTCCCCTATCTGATTCTAAAGAGATCGGGAGTCCGAAGCGTGGTATTAACTCTCTCAACAATAGCTTGGCAACTGTAAGGCTGTCATTTCTACGTGTGGGGTATGCCTCAATCCAGTGACTAAAAATACACACAATCACCAACACATATTTCAGACCTCCATGCACAGGCATCTCAATGAAATCCATCTGCATTCGACTAAAAGGCCCGCTTGCCCTACCAATGTGGCTCGCGTTCACAACTGTTCCCTTTCCTGGGTTCATCTGCTGGCAAGTGACACATCGATGGCAAACTGCTTCTGCAGCTTGACGAAATCTGGGGTTAAACCAATCAGTTTTGAACAATCTTATCATGGCATCTCTCCCTAGGTGAGCTTGCCCATGATAAAACCGCGCAAGCTGTGATAAGAGACTGTTTGGCAAAACAAATTTTCCCTCATGTGAAACCCATAACTCGTCTTGTCTCTTTATACATTGTGATTTAATCCAGGAATCTCTTTCATCCTCCCTGACATTATTTTGTAATGCTTTTAATTCATCTATTGTATCTACGACCTTCAAGGCAAATGCTTCAGCTGGTTCGAGTTCTGGTTCACTTATCGAATTCCATTCATCCCTGAGTAATATACAGTTCAAGGCACAAAATCTTGCGACTTGATCCGCATATGCATTTCCCAGAGAAACATAGTCCTGTCCTTTCGTGTGAGCACTCCACTTTACCACTGCAACTTCGGCTGGCACTTGAATGGCGTGTAACAATTCCCTTATCCTCTCCCCGTTCTTCACTGGGGATCCTGAAGAAGTCAGGAACCCTCTCTGCGACCATAGTTGTCCAAAGTCATGCACAATCCCAAACCCGTATTGACTATCAGTGTAAATGGTGACTTTCATCAATGCAGACAATTGACATGCTCTTGTAAGGGCTACAAGTTCTGCTACTTGTGCAGAATAGACTCCTTGAAGCCATCCCGCTTCCAAGACCCCTGTTACAGTACATACAGCATATCCTGCTTTCAAAATCCCCATCCCGTCTCTTAGACATGAACCATCAACAAAAAGAATTTGGTCATTTTCATCAAGTTTAGTATCCTTGATGTCCGGTCGAGGTTTTGTGCAAAATTCAGTCACCTGAAGGCAGTCATGCTCGACGTCTTCAGCGTTCTCAATTTCGGCATTTTCTCCAGGGAGCAAGGTTGCTGGATTCAACGTAGTGCACCTTTTCAGCTGCACATTCGGTGAGCCCAGAATTATCGTTTCATACCTTGTGAGTCTTGCTCCAGTCATGTGCTGCGTTCGGGAGCGGGTCAAAAGTATCTCGACTGAGTGAGGGACCATGACTGTTACTGGGTGTCCCATCACTATTCCTTCACTCTGAGTGAGGCTGATACCAACTGCTGCTACGGCGCGCAAACACCCTGGGAGTGCTGCTGCGACCGGATCCAAAGTAGCTGAAAAATACGATACTGGTCTGTTTATGCCACCATGGGCTTGAGTCAAGACAGACAAAGAACATGCATCACGTTCGTGGCAAAACAATGTGAAAGGCTTTGTGTAATCAGGCATACCTAAAGCTGGAGCCCTGCACATGCATTCTTTCAATTCAACAAAAGCATCCATCTCATCTCCTTTCAGCTCAATTTGATCCAAGGCATCCTTCTGGGTCAGCTTCAGTAAAGGCTTTGCTAGAGTCGAGAAGTTGGGAATCCACTGGCGACAGTAGCCCACCATTCCCAAAAACTTCCTCACCTCCCTCCTTGTCTTGGGTGGACTCATTTGAAGTACACTCGTTATTCTTTCCTTCATTATCTTCCGTGACCCTTTCTCTATCTGGTGACCCAAGTATTTCACTTTCTTCTGACAGAACTGTAATTTGGAAGGAGACACCTTATGTCCATTCCTTCCCAAATGATTCAACAGAGCAACGGTATCGGCTGTGCAGCCACTTTCCGTCTTTGATGCAACCAGTAAGTCATCAATGTACTGTACTAGGGTTGACTCGAATGGCAATTCTAATGCTTCCAAATCTTTCTTCAGAATCTGATTGAAGATTGACGGTGACTCAGAAAACCCTTGAGGAATTCGATACCAACTGTATACTCTGTCTAGGAATTTGAAACTAAAGAGGAATTGGCTGTCCTCATGAAGAGGCACAGAAAAGAATGCTTGTGACAAATCGATGACTGAGAACCATTCGGCATCGCAAGGAATTTGAAACATTATCACAGCTGGATTCGGTACGACAGGGCAACACTTGACTATGATGTCATTTTTTTTTTGATGACATCAAGCTTTATTCGGTCAATTAACCATCAAAGCATCACATACATTAAAGGAAAAATTTCAACTCATTTTATAATCTGTACAATGATTAAATAATTTTGTAAAAAAAACACATAAATAAATACATACATGTGATATCAAAGTATTCATCTAAAATCCTGCCTGGGCGCGCTTCGTGGGTCCTTGATTAAAATGGTGATCACGTATATGCCATGCTGCCACTAAAAACTTGCTGACTGCTAAAATTAATTAATTTGATCTATGGCTTTTCTAAAACCCTTATTGCTATACTGCAATTTTCCAGCCCCATTTCCCTACAGGTTTTTCGAATCCATATTGACTGTGGAAAAAAATATGTTGGGCAAAAAAACATAAAATGTTCAACTGTTTCCGGGGCACCGCCACAAGCCGGACATATATCTGAAGTAGTGATTGGCCCCCAGTTGCAAGTTAAAGACAACATTGGTAAGGACCCAAAACGGAATCTAGCACATAAACCTTTGCCCTGTAGATCTAGTATAATATCTTAATGGGATTCATACTGCGGAAACCACTTAAAATCAATAAAAAGATTAGATAATCGACCATGAGTTTTACAACAAATATAATTGTTCCATACATTGGACCAGTAAGCTGATTTCAAAGCAGTTTTATGGGATTTCACTAATTTTTGGGGATTCTCCCAATAATCTCCAAACCCCAAGATACAAAACCAATTGGACACATATTTAATCCAAGGAATAATAGCTGCATTTGGTCTCTTTAGCAGGTCAAGCAATGATGCTTTGTATAAATCCAATTCAGGGTGGTCCAAATCCTTATCCAATATAAAAGAGGTCATAGGGAAATTAAATCAGCTACTTGGTTTAGCCCCAAATCAAGAAACATTGAGATCAGTGGTGTACTTCGGGGGCACACTATCAAAGCCCTCGCAAAATTGTTTTCTCCCACAGTTATATTTGTACATACATAGCTTTATTGGTTACTTTCAACCCTAAAAGCAAAACAACCACCGGTAGAAAGATAAAAGATAAGTAAAAATTATCTTAAAAAGGAAATAAGAGGAATAAAAAAGAACATCCTTTACGGCCTTAAAACACATAAAAACCAAACACCTAATCTCCTACTGACTGTCATTTAAATCAATCATGGGGTATTGTTCCAGTCTAGGTGTGTGGTTAAAATTTGATGACTAAAACATTCCATTGTCAGTTTTTCATGTTGTCCTTATTTGGAAGTAAGTTCCGCGTCAGCAACTTTCCCCAAGTGATTAGTACGTACATGCCAGGCAGCTGTAATGTACCTACTAACCGCACAGGGCAAGGGGGGGGAACTTTCCCTCATCAGAATTCTTAAGGCAACAATACAATGTCTTACCCCCATATTCCTACACACTGGCCGTAACCACTTTCGACGCGCAATCAAATAGGCAGGACATAAAAACATAAAATGTACAATGGATTCTGGATTAAGGGTACAGCTCGGACATAAATCAGATCTTGTAGTTGCACTCCACTTACTGCCATATGATTTGAGAGGCAGACAACCATATCTGAACTGGATATATAAACTCTTACTTAATGGGTCAAGAATTATATCCATAAAAGATTCAAAAGACGGATACCATTTAAAATCAAAAAATTGTGAGGTCAATCTGCCGTGAGTAAGGCACAGCAGATAGTTTTCCCTGACGTAAGTCCAGTATACCGTTTTCAAATGATTCTTCTGCTCCTTCCTTATACTTTCTGGATGACTCCATAGCTCACTAAGACCCAATTTGTGAAACCATTTAGAGATGTGATTAAACCAGGGAATGGTGAGTACATTAGGTCTATCCAAGATGTCTTGGATAGACTCCTTGTATGTAGATAACTCAGGGGAGGACCAAACACGGACCCAAAAAAGCAGAGGTCGTAGGGCAACTACATCTGTGATGCGTGGAAGGTCAAGGTCCCAGAACAATGGCAGCAGTGGGGTACTGCGAGGGCAGGCCAAAGTAGACCTCACGAAATTGTTTCCCCCCACTGCAAGCCTGCCAGTGTTTGAGGACCCCCAAATTTCTGCCCCATAGACCGCAGCACTTTGTGCCTTTGCTCTATAAATTTTAATAATTGGAGTAATCACTCTCTCAGAAGTAGACTTATGAAAACGAAGAATGGCTCCAGATGACTGTACCAGGCGAGCCAAACTTTTGTCGATTTGGGCCCCCCAATGCAGATTGTTGCTGATTCTCACCCCCAAGTAATCTATAGAGTTTACCAAACCTAGGGGCGTTCCATTGTAAAATATTGAATATCTCTTGGTGGGGCCACAACCCAAAGTCATGAGTTTAGTTTTGCTATGGTTAAGTTCCAGACCGTAGTCACCGCAAAACGAACTGAACTTGTCCATGAGTACCTGGAGGCCCATAGGGGTTCTGGAGATCAAGAGAGAATCATCGGCAAATAACAAAATTGGAATTTTATGGTGATTCAAAGATGGGGCGTCATTTTGACAATTGGACACGACTTGCACCACCTCATTGATGAACAGTGTAAATAGCGTTGGGGCAAGAACGCAACCCTGGCGCACTCCTCTCTTGATGTCTATTTTGTCTGTGAGTTCCCCCTGATTGCCCCATCTTACTTGTGCAAATGTTTTTTCATGTAATCTTTGGATTAAATGCACTAAGTTCCCTGGGATACCAATTTTGTACAATACTTCCCACAGTTTCTCTCTTGGGACAAGATCAAATGCAGATCTTAAGTCTACGAAAGCCACATAGAGTTTTTGCTTAGATAAGGTGACATACTTCCAGAACAGTAATGACAGCCTAAAAACTTGGTCCATAGTATTAGTTTTGGGCCGAAACCCAGCCTGTAAAGGAGATAAAATTTGCTGGTCTTGAATCCAGTCAGTAAGCCTCACTAAGACTTGTTTGGCAAACGTCTTCTGAAGGATATCAATAAGGCTAATAGGTCGATAATTTACAGGCAACCCTGTATCACCCTTTTTATAGATCGGTATTATTTCAGCACCGTGCCAAGACTCTGGAATAGGGCTGCCAGCTGCTATGGCATTAGACAACAAATTGATATACCATGCCCATATCTTAGGTTCTGATTTGAACAAATCCCCTGGAATCTTATCCGGGCCAGGGGCTTTTGCTGGCCTCAGAGAATCAATAGCAGCTGTGGTTTCAGCTAAGGTAAAAACAATTCTCTCAGTTGAGATCTTATTAGCAGCCCAACACTCGACATGTGCAGGGTCCTCCAGAGCTTGCTGTACAGGCAAAGCATAGATTTCAGAAAAGTAGGACACCCATCTTTCGGGCTGTATATGCAACCCAATATCGTCCTTACCCCTTTTCGAGCTGGAGGTCAACAACCGCCAAAAAGAGCTATCATCTTTACTTTGGACTGCTGCAAGCAGTTTCTGCCATGTCTCATTCTCCCAGTCTCTTTTGGCTCGCTTCAGGGCATTAGCATACCTACAACGAGCCTCTTTAATAGCCGCATGCGTAGAATTTTTAACAGCCTCTTTTAAGGTGGATCTTGCTTGCGCACAGTCCTGATTATACCAGTCCCTGCGAAGGGTGTCAGCGGGTCTCAATTTAATGGAAGTTTCCTTATAGAAGATACCCTGAAGGGAATCGACCATCTTAGTGTGGATCGCCATAATAGGAATATCCGAGGATTCTTGATCTTCATAATCTACAAAGAGTTTTAAAAAAGATGAATAAATTTCCCCAATTAAGTACGGGTTACATTCAACCTTTGGCCAGCAGACCCTAGAGCGTCTATGGTTCAAATGAGGGAATGGAACATTAGTAATCCTTAAGTGCTGGACTCTTAAAAATGCCTGATTAGTCAATACAAGACACAAAGGATTATGATCACTATCCAAGCGAGGTAAAATTTCCATATCAAGTGAACTTGACCATAGCCTAATGTCCAAAAGAATGTAATCAATAGTACTAAAGGAAAGCCCTCGCTTGAAAGTAATGGCTCGCTCTGAGTCAGATTTAGTGCGGCCATTGCATTCTCTCAGGCCATAGTTCAGGCAAAGGGAAGACATCTGGAATGCAACACAGGAAACAGGCGAAAGTACCATTTCTTTAGATTGGGGAATACCCCAATGTTCGTCCTCCTCAGTAGTCAGATTGCTAATGGAGTTGTCCAACACAAAAGAACAATTAAAATCACCTGCTATAATCAGAAAAACTGAAGGGTCCAAAACGTCTATGTAGTCCGTCAACTGGGAAAGAACAATTGAATCAGACCCACGGGGAACAGATCTAGCATAAATATTCAAAACTATAATTTTGAAGCCAGGACGGAATGTAATTTGCACACCCAGCAGATCAAAGGAGTTAAACTTTATCACAGAGTGATCACATTCTAACTTATTGTTCAGTAAAATCATTAAACCTCCTATCTGTCTTCCGAATCCACCAGAGGCAGGTTGGGCAGCAGAGAAATAGGTTGTAAAGCCTTGTAAGGATAACTGTTCTTTAGTCCATGTCTCCTGGAAGAGACAGATATCTTGTTTGTTTACAAGGCTTACCCATTCCGGGTCATCCAGTTTTTGCTTGATTCCAGCTACATTCCAGGACATGATGTTAATTTTAGGAGGTGGAGATATTGACTTTGTTCTCATAGGTAGGGCAGGAGTCGAAATCCCTATAAATTGACACACATCATTTACTGTTTTTGGAAGCACTGTACAGGGGGCAGACAGTCAGTCCAATTCAGAGAGTGAGGGGGAAGGGTTCTCATATTTAGAAGTAACAGAATTAACTGGGGAGGGAATAGCCCCAGCTGCTATAGTTCCGGATATACAACATTCTCTGGATAGCGGGGCCCCAGGCGGCTGACTGCTAAGTCTAAGATTCGATACCCTACCAATACATAGTGTGCGTGTCCGTGCATCAAAGGCCAGGAGATCTTTAGCTAGACTATAATCATTAAAGAGAATCGAGATGTAATCAAATTCTGACCCCAACTGGTTATGTCTGTGGGCCTCACATATATCAGACCGGATAACAGAGCGGCAATTCCTCTGTGAACGAATCCAGTGAGTCACTTTGTTAATTAGTGAATCACTCGACTCTCTGTTACCCTGAGGTAGCTTTGGTACCCTAGTTAAATAGATAGTCGCGACTTCCCTCCTCCTTCTGGACCTTTGATTAGGGACGTGCGTCTGCAATAATGTCATATGAACAGGATTAGTGGCTGGACGGGGACTAACACAGCAGCTTACTACCGAGGATGTTCCTCCTGGATTTAACTGAGAAGTTTTTGGACGTGAAATAACTATATCTCCCCGTCCAGAAATTAATCCACCCTTATTAACACCTGATTGAGACTTTCGCTCATATGCGGAAGACATGGATTGAGAAACAAACCTACCATTCCTGCCACATGTTGGGGAATTATCATTAATACACCTAACAGTGTTATGTGTAGAGGAAGATGTCATTTTGTCACCTATACTGAGGGGACTGGGTTTTGTGGAATCCATCAGAAGATCAGACGAGGGGACAGACTTATAGGGCACACTACAGTTACAACCAGACTTTTGACCCTGAAGTCCAGCAATTTTGTTCATCAAAGTTACCAATAGACTTTTAACATCATCTAATTTCAGAGAAATAATATCCAACTGGGAAACTTCATTGTTGCCCATCTTTGCATCCAGAGAGTTTTTAACAGAACCTTCTTCGCATAAGGTCTGTAAGTAACCAGGACTTACAGGATTTGAAGCCAAAACCGAGAACCTATTTGAACAAGGAATGGTAATAGGGGGAGGGGACGCGCACCTCACATGGGGTGCATCTTCTTCGGCTAGATGACCATTTATCCCCACCAAGGGTGATGAGGTTTCCGGAGGTAAGGGGGTTACACCCTGGGATTGAGGAAAAGGGTGTAAATCAGCTTTAACCTCTATTCTATGTGACTGGGTTTTTTTCTTGAAGAGATCTGGGATCTTTTTGGAAAGAGTGGTATCTGGTCTAGAAGGACCAACAATGGAAGGACTCCTCAATATAGCCTCAACCTCTTCAAACAGTGAATCAATTGCTTTGAATTGCTGTAGTTTAGTGGTTGAAGATCCCTCCATTTTCCCGGCAGATGTCATTTATTTTCCTCAAGTCCTGCACGAGTCGGACCTTTCCACTTGGCTTTATTAGTCCCATTATTGGTGAATTACATGGACTGCTTAACACTTCTTTCAGTACTCCCTGTTTTACAAATTCGTCAATAAGTTGAGCAACTTTCATGAGGGTATCTTGTGGCATGTGGTATTGTGGGGTCTGGGGAAAGATTGCATTGGGCTTTACAGCCACTTTCACTGGTTCCACTCCTTTCATCAATCCCACCTCTTTCCCTGTCATGTCCCACACTTCCTTTCCGACTGTCTCCCGTAATTCGGCTGGAATATCTTCTTCAGTTATCATCGGGAAAAGACAAATCAGAGGATACTCTTCATCTACAGTTTCCATCTCGTCCCCCTCTACACTGTCCTCTTCTTCCCCATCACTGCTCGTCTGTATTGTTATTCCTTCGTTCGAACACATTATCGAACAACCCAATTTGCACAATAAGTCTCTCCCCAACAGTGCTATCGGGCTTGAGTCACATACCACAAACTGATGTACCCCTTGATAGTTACCGATGCTGACTGGTACCGGATCTGTTATTGGGTTCGTCAGGTGCCTGTTTGCTACTCCCACCACTTGAACTGTCCTCCCTGAGAGTGGCAAATTTGGTACTTCACTGCTCTTAACAGTTGAACGTGTTGCTCCTGTGTCAACCAAGAACGAGACACGATGACCCATTACTCTTCCCTCTACGTACGGACCCTTTTGATCAACTTCCAAGGATGCTGCAAGCACACAATCTCCTTCTTCTTCTGAACTTTCACTCTCCCATACATTGTTTATTCCACTCTCACTGTGTAATGGGAACTGTTGTACGGTGCCATTTGTACTCATTACCTGACCCGAGACCTGTGGAGGAACCATCACTTGCTGCTGACTCATTGGTGCCAATGGTATTTGCATTTGCTGATTAGGTACCATGGGTAACTGCTGTTGCATCGGCTGCATTTGCGTCATCTGCATACGAGGCATCTGCATCTGCTGCGGCTGCATAGGTTGTAATCCCTGCAATTGATTTACGGTCTGAAAATTTGGGCTTGGACCTCTCATTTTCGGTCCTCTCATTGTCTGAAATGCATTGACATCATTGTTTTGCTGACCAACACCTACACCTGCACCTTCCTGCACCACCATCGGTCACTCGCGTTTCCAATGACCTACAATTCCGCACACGTGACACGGCATAACCTTCTTCATTGCCTGCACACCCGTCACAACAGTGTTCAAATCCGGACCATTATTCACAAAACCTCCTCTGCCTCTGCCTCTGGCCTGTGGCTGAAACGCCATGTTTCCCTGCAACTGCGGCTGCGGTTGCGGTACCTGCTGTTGGAACCCTTGCATCCCTTGCAAACCCTGCAGACCTTGCAAACCTGTCTGAGCTGCCTTAAGCTGCATCATCATCACCTTCTCTTTCAACCTTTTCTGTTTCACTTCAGTTTCGTCGCTACAGTATTTCGCATAATTCAACACCTCATCAATTGGTTTCGATTGCCAACAAATCAAATGCGACTTTATCATCTGACTTATCTCTGGCCTCAGCCCTTCCACAAATCTGAAGACAAAATGGAGCATGTCCTTCGCCTCGATTGTTTCCGTGCCACTGTAATTCTTGAACGCCTTCAACAACCTCTCATAGTAACTATGAATCGATTCTTTAGTCTCTTGGGCAGTTCGATCAATCTTCTGCCAATCCACGTTTTTCACGGGTACCTTCGTTTTCAAATGCTCAATCACCTTATAGTACAAGCCCATCACCATAGGTGATGGTGCGCCCGTCTCCCTGTCTCTCTCTGGTTCACTTGTCGGCCAACCTACAGCTCTTTTGCAATCCTCCCACAAATCTGCCGGAACCACAATCTCAAAGAGAGTGTTCAGGTCTTCCCAGAGGCATTTTGCAAGCTTCACAAACCTGTCAGTCTGCTGATACCATTCGATCGGTTTCTCTCTCAGTTTGGGAAAATCGTCCGTAAAAGACTGAATGTCACTTCTGTGCCATGGTACGTGTATTAATTTTCCCCCTGCTGTCTCCCTCATTGGCAACATGGTTACTGTCTCGCTGCTTTGTGGCCTTTTCTCATTATGCTCTGTAGCACTGTCCCTCCTCTTTTCCTTTCTCTTTACCCACCTGCTTTCCCACTTGTCTAAGCACCTCCACACTTGGGCACTCTGCAGCAATTCTCTAAGGTGTGCCTTCATGCCTGCTGACCTCATTTGTTCAAAATCTGTGGTCCCAAAGTCCAACCTATAGCTCCTGCTCAAGTGTTTTGTCTTGTCTATATCCACCCCATTTCTGTCAGCTGCTTCCTGTAGGCTCTTATGTACCTTGTTCACTTCCTTCGTAATCCTGGGACATAGATACCTCAGCTCTTCTTCCGTGTAGGACTCTAACCTGTTCACACCCATGGTCCCTTCCACCAATTCTTGTGCTTCCATGTTCAACCTGACCCTATTCATATAGTCTTCTCCTTTCCCACTGGCTGAACTTTGTGTGGAATTTAGACTGTTGAACCATTGTGTCAACTGTTGCGCATTCACCCCCATCAGCGTAGCATTCACATCGACTGCCATTGATGGTTGTGGCAACTTTTCAGTATTCGATGTTAGGGGTATTATCAATGGGGGACTCGACCTCACCAGTGTCGACTGAGCACATACGGAACTAAACTCCATCAAGGATCCGGATCCAGTTGGCTGAGCCGCTATCGGAGTTATCCCTGAAGTGTTTTCTATGCACCTTCTTTCTGTCCCATTCTGCAGCATTGTTCCCTGACCGCTCATACCTAAGTTAGGCTGACTATACAGAGGTACCGGTGGACCTACAGTAATGGGTAGTGATATCGCGTCTGGGTTCTGTCCATTTCCCATGTTCTGTGGCATGTTCATGCCCACACCATGGGTCATCATTGCCGGCATGCCCATCTGACTCCCCGTCATTTGAGCATGTGCGTTTCCCCCCTGCATCTGCTTCTGGGGCAGCAAAAACTGAGTTGATTCAGCTTGTCCCATTGTTTGGTTGTAACCATTCTGTCCTCCCCTTACGGTTGGATCTATAATCATTCCCGTACTATTATCACTGCTGTAGTACCCTGGCATCTGCGGCTGATAATTTTCTGCTGGTTTCAGCATGGGCACATCTGGATATATTCTCCTAACCTGCGGTATCTGCGGGGTGAACAATAAACTCGGGTCCTTAGATCCCGATGACGCTCCTGAACTCTGGGTTTCACTGTTCTGTACTGTGAGAAGGTAGCCTCTTTCTAGCCTTGTTACCCCCACTTTTGGCCTGTTTGTGAGTGTATGTCAGGGTGTTTGTCACTGTTTTCACTGTCTCACTGGGATCCTGATGGCCAGGCTTCAGTGCTCATAGTGAAAACACTATGTTTTCAGTATGGTTGTTATGTGTCACTGGGATCCTGCTAGTCAGGACCCCAGTGCTCATAGGTTTGTGGCCTATATGTATGTGTCACTGGGACCCTGTCACACAGGGCCCCAGTGCTCATAGGTGTGCATGTATATGTTCCCTGTGTGGTGCCTAACTGTCTCACTGAGGCTCTGCTAACCAGAACCTCAGTGGTTATGCTCTCTCATTACTTTCAAATTGTCACTAACAGGCTAGTGACCAATTTTACCAATTTACATTGGCTTACTGGAACACCCTTATAATTCCCTAGTATATGGTACTAAGGTACCCAGGGTATTGGGGTTCCAGGAGATCCCTATGGACTGCAGCATTTCTTTTGCCACCCATAGGGAGCTCTGACCATTCTCACACAGGCCTGCCCCTGCAGCCTGAGTGAAATAACGTCCACGTTATTTCACAGCCATTTTACACTGCACTTAAGTAACTTATAAGTCACCTATATGTCTAACCTTTACCTGGTAAAGGTTAGGTGCAAAGTTACTTAGTGTGAGGGCACCCTGGCACTAGCCAAGGTGCCCCCACATTGTTCAGAGCCAATTCCCTGAACTTTGTGAGTGCGGGGACACCATTACACACGTGCACTACATATAGGTCACTACCTATATGTAGCTTCACAATGGTAACTCCGAATATGGCCATGTAACATGTCTATGATCATGGAATTGCCCCCTCTATGCCATCCTGGCATTGTTGGTACAATTCCATGATCCCAGTGGTCTGTAGCACAGACCCTGGTACTGCCAAACTGCCCTTCCTGGGGTTTCACTGCAGCTGCTGCTGCTGCCAACCCCTCAGACAGGCATCTGCCCTCCTGGGGTCCAGCCAGGCCTGGCCCAGGATGGCAGAACAAAGGACTTCCTCTGAGAGAGGGTGTGACACCCTCTCCCTTTGGAAAATGGTGTGAAGGCAGGGGAGGAGTAGCCTCCCCCAGCCTCTGGAAATGCTTTCTTGGGCACAGATGTGCCCAATTCTGCATAAGCCAGTCTACACCGGTTCAAGGACCCCTTAGCCCCTGCTCTGGCGCGAAACTGGACAAAGGAAAGGGGAGTGACCACTCCCCTGACCTGCACCTCCCCTGGGAGGTGTCCAGAGCTCCTCCAGTGTGCTCCAGACCTCTGCCATCTTGGAAACAGAGGTGCTGCTGGCACACTGGACTGCTCTGAGTGGCCAGTGCCACCAGGTGACGTCAGAGACTCCTTGTGATAGGCTCCTTCAGGTGTTAGTAGCCTCTCCTCTCTCCTAGGTAGCCAAACCCTCTTTTCTGGCTATTTAGGGTCTCTGTCTCTGGGGAAACTTTAGATAACGAATGCATGAGCTCAGCCGAGTTCCTCTGCATCTCCCTCTTCACCTTCTGATAAGGAATCAACCGCTGACCGCGCTGGAAGCCTGCAAACCTGCAACATAGTAGCAAAGACGACTACTGCAACTCTGTAACGCTGATCCTGCCGCCTTCTCGACTGTTTTCCTGCTTGTGCATGCTGTGGGGGTAGTCTGCCTCCTCTCTGCACCAGAAGCTCCGAAGAAATCTCCCGTGGGTCGACGGAATCTTCCCCCTGCAACCGCAGGCACCAAAAAGCTGCATTACCGGTCCCTTGGGTCTCCTCTCAGCACAACGAGCGAGGTCCCTCGAATACAGCGACGCTGTCCAAGTGACCCCCACAGTCCAGTGACTCTTCAGCCCAAGTTTGGTGGAGGTAAGTCCTTGCCTCACCTCGCTGGGCTGCATTGCTGGGAACCGCGACTTTGCAGCTACTCCGGCCCCTGTGCACTTCCGGCGGAAATCCTTCGTGCACAGCCAAGCCTGGGTCCACGGCACTCTAACCTGCATTGCACGACTTTCTAAGTTGGTCTCCGGCGACGTGGGACTCCTTTGTGCAACTTCGGCGAGCACCGTTTCACGCATCCTCGTAGTGCCTGTTTCTGGCACTTCTCCGGGTGCTACCTGCTTCAGTGAGGGCTCTTTGTCTTGCTCGACGTCCCCTCTCTCTGCAGGTCCAATTTGCGACCTCCTGGTCCCTCCTGGGCCCCAGCAGCGTCCAAAAACGCCAAACGCACGATTTGCGTGTAGCAAGGCTTGTTGGCGTCCTTCCGGCGGGAAAATACTTCTGCACGACTCTCCAAGGCGAGAGGGATCCGTCCACCAAAGGGGAAGTCTCTAGCCCTTTTCGTTCCTGCAGAAACCTCAGCTTCTTCTGTCCAGTCGAAGCTTCTTTGCACCCGCAGCTGGCATTTCCTGGGCATCTGCCCATCTCCGACTTGCTTGTGACTTTTGGACTTGGTCCCCTTGTTCCACAGGTACCCTAGATTGGAAATCCACAGTTGTTGCATTGCTGGTTTGTGTCTTTCCTGCATTATTCCTCTAACACGACTCTTTTGTCCTTAGGGGAACTTTAGTGCACTTTGCACTCACTTTTCAGGGTCTTGGGGAGGGTTATTTTTCTAACTCTCACTATTTTCTAATAGTCCCAGCGACCCTCTACAAGGTCACATAGGTTTGGGGTCCATTCGTGGTTCGCATTCCACTTTTGGAGTATATGGTTTGTGTTGCCCCTATCCCTATGTTTCCCCAGTGCATCCTATTGTAACTATACATTGTTTGCACTGTTTTCTAAGACTATACTGCATATTTTTGCTATTGTGTATATATATCTTGTGTATATTTCCTATCCTCTCACTGAGGGTACACTCTAAGATACTTTGGCATATTGTCATAAAAATAAAGTACCTTTATTTTTAGTATAACTGTGTATTGTGTTTTCTTATGATATTGTGCATATGACACTAAGTGGTACTGTAGTAGCTTCACACGTCTCCTAGTTCAGCCTAAGCTGCTCTGCTAAGCTACCATTATCTATCAGCCTAAGCTGCTAGACACCCTATACACTAATAAGGGATAACTGGGCCTGGTGCAAGGTGCAAGTACCCCTTGGTACTCACTACAAGCCAGTCCAGCCTCCTACATGTACCGATGCCGGAGGGGCAGAACTGGTACTTGGACCTTGTCCATTCTCCGCATAAGGCGGCGGACGGTCGTTCAGCAATTGCATTATTAGCTCCTCATCCTCTAACTCCTCTTCTCTTCTCAACTTTTCCTCGTCCTCTCTATCCTTGGAACACTTCCTGTCCGTCTTACAGGTAGCTTTCTTACCTGTCTCCTCTTCTTCCTTAGTAATTGCTGGAAACAGTTTTATCCCCTGCAATACATCTGACCTCCACACCTTCTGTGCATTATCCCACCTAGCATCCGCTAGTGTCTTTTCTACTTTTCTCATCCTGGTCTCGAACTTCTTCTGCTGTTGCTGTCTGGCCATTAGTTCCCAAATCGCTAAAGCCTCAAACTGTGCTGGCCTTGGAGGTACCTTCATATCGTACATCGTGAATCTCAAATTCTCTAGAATCCTTATATTGAATGTCCCATGTATCGGGAACGCTACGCTCCCATGTTTCTCTGTCAACTTGTGCCATTGCTTTTGCCAAAGACACGGAGCTACCCCCTTCTCTTCCATTACAATGTAAGCTGGTGTGCCCTCGGGCGGCGTCTCCTCTCCTACGCTCGCTTTAATGTAAGACTCCCCCTTCATCGCACTCCTAAATGCTTTAAAGAATTTCATTTTCTCGTCTTTTATTTCACAAAGTTTGTAATCAATAGGTGACTTTAATTCCCGGAATACTCTTCGCTTGCCTTTCCCCTTCCAATCGAGTCCCCCGGACTGCGTCCAATCCGTGCGCGACCCTTCTCTACAACCAACCTATCCCAGCGCGGCTCCTAGTGACGTCACACTCACACACACTGCGGCTGACAAAGCCTCGCGGCTTGTCCTCCTTCATTCACCTCCTCTCGTAACAACTTCTTGCATGTATCGCGAGCTACCAAAAATAAAACAGATCTGTCGGTTTACTACAGGAAGGGTAACACAGTCGCTTCAGGACCTTAGGGACCTTTCACTAGCCTCGGCCGCTATTCCGTCTTTCTCAGTCCCCACGTTCGCAAGCAAATCTGACCCGCAGATCTACTCTCAACTTGTCAATGATCTATCCTAGTGCACTTAGAATCTTGTCAAAGCCCGAAGTCGAAGTTTCTTTCACTCCCTAACACACGTACCGACTCGTTGACCACGCCCGATCAACCTACTAAACCGCCCAGACCACAACATGGATCAACATACTCCGGAGTCTCTTGACCTCGCAGGGCCCGTCTCAACAACAACAACCACGTGGACCTTTTTATGCACAAAGCGCCACACGCACATGAAGTTCGACGACTTCCCTACTCTCACCCTCGGAGCCGCACCTCCGCTATCTCTATGAAGTTCGACGACTTCACTACTTCTACACTCGGAGTCGCACCTCCGCTATCCTCTAAAAAAGAAAAATCCTCGCAACCTTCCCACACACCCTGCGGCAATAAGCTGTGCAAGCGCAAACCCTAACTTCACTCATACCATCACTAGTACCGCCAACGCCGATTCCACACCTCCGTTCTCTTCATTCGCAAGCTCCGAGATCCCGGGAAAGTCGCGGTGGACCTAGCCCATCATCACTCTGTCAATCGTTTTACCCAAGAAAAATCTAATTCAACTCCTCGAGTTGGGTCTCAAAACTGCGTAACCGTTAATTCAACACCATGTACTTTAGGAGTACAGGGTCCCAAAAGACGAAACCGTCCTCTGCTACCATCTACTGATAGAGCGGTCCGTACTAATAATTTACCTGTGTTCGGACGCTCTTTAGGCCGATGAATCTTTTGACTAAGTGGGAACTCTCTGTACTCTTAATCGATCGATTGCATTCAAAATCAATAATCAATAACGAACATAAGCAATACCTTGATCGACATAACACTTAACAATTAATCCAGAATACATTTCGGCGAACCCTGACCTTTCAGTCAGGAATAACCACACCAGTTTATTCAAAGTTAGTGAATTTTATTTCCCTATATTAGCAAAGCTAGCACAATATATATGTGTCTCAACACCAAATGATAAACGTAAATGAACATTAATAGCTGTCCATAGCGGCGAAACAGGTGCAATCTATGTAGCATTTGAATCACAAGGCATTCGATAATAGCAATGCAAATCACTAATACAATAATCTGTAATGAACTAATCGCATACATTTAGTCAGCATAACAAGATCTCAAATTGCATCGTGCGACATATGGAATCTTCATCTAACCTCAAATTAGCATCGGCATGTGGGACTTCATGCAAAAACAATTTAGCAACATTAATTTAGAAAAACTCCTAACTAGGGCTCTTATCAAAATCAGCAGTTGGTTACCTAAAAGAAACACAATGCAATTGTACAATTTCCTTTCATATTTACCAATTATGATCAGCAATCAAGGAAGTCTTCGTCTCACAGGTACCGTTCTTCGATCAGCATGGGTACCGTTTCGATCGGCATGGGACGGGGCAAAGGGGCAGGGGTGGACGGGGCAATTGCCTCACGGCGGCAAGGTAAAACTACTACTTCATGCAAAGGGACAAATCAAAGTTAAAGTCTCTAGGGCCAGAATCATTTAAAGTCTCTTTCTCTCAATTAGAGAAAGCATCAAAGTGTCTCTCAAAATGGCGTCGCAGCAAAGTGGGCCATAATAGCTACGAAGTCTACAAAATGGCAGGTATCGAGCTGGTAATGGCTGCAATGATCTCATTTCTTCTCGTGCACCTGGTTTTTATAGACAACAGTTCAAATCCAGTAGGGTCTTCCATTGGAGGGTTCATAGGTTAGCTTCAAATTGTCCAATCAAAAACGACAGTTCTCAAGCTTTTACTTAAGCATACATTATCCTTGGAGATGGGTACGCAAGTTGCAACATTGTATAGCAATTAGCTCACTTTCAGAGCCTCCATTGTCCGCACCTGCAAATCGACCTTGAAGTAAAGAGAAAATATGCCAGGCTGGCACGAAACCTTAAGATAAGTATGTGAACGGTTTCTGTGGAAAAGTACAGCTTCAAGCAAAAATACACGTTTATTAGCACAGTGGAAAAATACGAGCATCTAAACCGTGAGACCAGGCAACTAGGCCAAAGCCTCCGCTAAAGTAATGCTAAGCTAAAGCATTTCAACGAGCAAATCGTAGCACACGTTTATGATTATGTCGGATTAGTGCAATTCTAATACACCACGTTATATAAAGCACGCTTATAAATGATGGCAAACTACTCTGAGGGCACATTTTGTCCCCGTACAATCTTTATTAGTTCGATTAAAGTCACACATGATTATTTCACACTACGTTTACGCGTTAATAAATGTAAAACCTTCATTTTCTGCTTCATCAGGGGTGCATGGATAACAAACTGAGCTATTGTCAGTGCTTGAAATGGAAAAATAGAAGTGCAGGTACTTTGAACCAGAGCACCTGCTTGTTTCTGAGAAGTACCGGCACTCTCCAATTAAAAGTATTTGGTTTTCCTTGAGAAGTGCAGGTACTCTCCCTCTCAAAATAAAAATGTGCCGGTACTCATTACCGGACAGTACCGGCCCATTTAAAGCACTGGTTATTGTCAATCACGCACCCTGTGCTGGTTGCAGTGGCGTGACTGTGTCTAAAGTAAGAGTATGTTATGAAATGGAGGGCGGGTGTTCGCATGTGGTGACCCATTTAACAATGGGTTCACCATCCTCCCGCGCCGCCCTGCAGCCGTACAGTCACTTGATGATGCGCATGTTGCGCTCAATGACCGAGGGTCTGCTGTTCTGCTGCCTCTGCAGCTTGTCCTCCTGTAGCAGTTGCTCGCCGCTGGCTGAAGCTGAAGCACTCCAAGCCTAGAAGACAGCAATGAAGAAAGAAGACAGAGAAGATGGCATGCAGCGACGAAGAAAGAAGACCGCAACAAAGAAAGAAGATGGCATGAGGCAAAGAAGAAAGAAGAAGGGCAGCGAAGCAAGAAGACAGAGAAGACGGCACAGGTTCCTCATAGTGCAGTAAGGTGCAGCGCTGTGCGCACCATGTTCTCGCAGTTCAGTAAATATCAGTGTATTGTGCACAGATTTCTCACAATACACTAACATGCAGTGCTGGGTACACATATTTCTCATAGTGTAGTAGACAGCAGTGCAGCATGCAGATTTCTAATAATGCAGTATGATGCCATGCAGTATGCATAGATTCCTCATACTGCAGTAAGATGCAGTGAACTGTGTACAGATTCCTCACTGTAGTAATATGCAGTGCAGTGTACACAGATTCCTCATAGCGCAGTAAGATGCAGTGCATAGATTCCTCACAGAGCAGTAACATGCAGTACAGTGCACAGATTCCTCACAGTGCAGTAAGATGCAGTGCAGTGCACTGATTCCTCATACTGCAGTAAGATGCAGAACAGTTCACTGATTCCTCATAGTGAACTAAGATGCAGTGCACAAATTTCTAACAGAGCTGTAAGATGCAGTGCAGCGTGCACAGAATCTTCAGAGTGCAATAAGATGCCATACAGTGCACAAACCTCTCATAGTGCAGTAAGATACAGTGCAGTGAACATATCCCTCATAGTGCAGTAAGACACAGTGCAGTGCACACATTTCCCACTCTGTAGTAAGATGCAGGGCACATATTTCTCATACTGCTGTAAGATGCAGTGTGCACAGATTCCTCACATTGTGTAATATGCAATGCAGTGCAGTGATTCCTCACAGTGCAGTAAGATGCAGCACAGAGCGCAGATTCCTCCTAGTGCAGTAAGATGCAGTGTGCACAGATTCCTCAGTGCAGTAAGATGCAGTGCACAGATCCCCAATAGTGCAGTAAGATGCAGTGCAGTGGCACAGACCCCTCAATGTGCAGTAAGATGCAGTGTACATATTCCTCACAGTGCAATAAGATGCAGTGCAGTGCACAGATTCCTCGCAGTGCAGTAAAATGCAGTACAGTGCACAAATTCCTCACACTGCAAAAAGATGCATGTAGGAAAGTACCATCTTGCCTAGCATGTTACCCCCTTTTTCACTGTATGTATGTTTGTTTTTGCCTATGTGTCAGTGGGATCCTGCTAGGCAGGACCCCAGTGCTCATAATGTATGCCCTGTATGTGTTCCCTGTGTGGTGCCTAACTGTATCACTGAGGCTCTGCTAACCAGAACCTCAGTGTTTATGCTCTCTCTGCTTTTAAAATTGTCACTGCAGGCTAGTGACTCATTTTACCAATTCTCATTGGCACACTGTAGGAGGCTGGCCTGTAGTGGGTACCAGAGGTACGTACACCTTGTGCCAGGTCCAGTTATCCCGTATTAGTGTAGAAGAGGTGTTTCTAGCACCTAAGGCTGATAGAAGGTAGCTATGGCAAAGCAGCTTAGGCTGAACTAGGAAACATGTAAAGCTCCTACTATACCACTGGTGTCATATGCACAATATCATAAGAAAACACAATACACAGATATACTAAAAAGAAAGGTACTTTATTTTTATGACAATATGCCAAAAGTATCTCAGTGAGTACCCTCAGTATAAGGATGAGAAATATACACAAGATATATGTACACAAACCAAAATTATGCAGGTTATAGCAAGAAAAGTAATGCAAGCAGTGTAAAGTTATAATAGATTGAATGGGAGCACATAGGTATAGGGGCAACACAAATCATATACTCCAAAAGTGGAATGCGAACCATGAATGGACCCCAAACCTATGTGAGCTTGTAAAGGGTCGCTAGGACTGTAAGAAAACAGTGAGGGTTAGAAAAATAGCCCACCCCAAGACCCTGTAAGGTAGGTGTAAAGTGCACATACAACCCCCAGAGAGCACAGAAGTCGTGATAGGGGGATTCTGCAAGGAAAACCAACATCAGCTATGCAACAACAGTGGATTTCCGGACCTGAGTACCTGTAAGACAAGGGGACCAAATCCAAGAGTCGCGACAGTGTCGAGAGTGGGCAGGAGCCCAGGAAATATCAGCTGAGGGTGCAAGGAAGCTGGCACCTGTTGGAAGAAGCTTGGTGTTTTGCAAGAACAAAGATGACTAGGAACTTCCCCTTTGGAGGATGGATGTCCCACGTCGTGAAGAAGCTTGCAGAGGTGTTCCCACGCAGAAAAACCGCAAAAAAAGCCTTGCTAGCTGCAAGGGTCGCGGTTAGGGTTTTTGGATGCTGCTGTGGCCCAGGAGGGACCAGGATGTCGCCACTTGGATGAGGAGACAGAGGGGGCGCCCAGCAAGTCAGGGAGCTCTCGCAGAAGCAGGCAGCACCCGTAGAAGTACCGGAACAGACACTTAGAAGAAAAGTGAACCGGCGTCCACCCGAAGTCACAAAAGGGAGTCCCACGACGCCGGAGGACAACTCAGAAGGTTGTGCACTGCAGGTTAGAGTGTCGGGGACCCAGGCATGGCTGTGCACGAAGGAAATCCTGGAAGAGTGCACAAGAGCCGGAGCAGCTGCAAATCACGCGATACCCAGCAATGCAGTCTAGTGTGGGAAGGCAAGGACTTACCTCCACCAAACTTGGACTGAAGAGTCACTGGACTGTGGGAGTCACTTGGACAGAGTTGCTGAGTTCCAGGGACCAAGCTCGTCGTGCTGAGAGGGGACCCAGAGGACCAGTGATGCAGTCTTTTGTTGCCTGCGGTTGCAGGGGGAAGATTCCGTCGACCCACGGGAGATTTCTTCAGAGCTCATTGTGCAAGAAGGAGGCAGGCTACCTCCAGAGCATGCACCACCTAGAAACAGTCGAGAAAGCCGGCAGGATGAAGCGATACAAGGTTGCTAGTAGTCGTCTTGCTATTTTGTTGCGGTTTTGCAGGTGTCCTGAGGAGTCAGCGGTCGATCCTTTGGCAGAAGGTGAAGAGGGAGATGCAGAGGAACTCTGGTGAGCTCTTGCATTCGTTATCTGAAGAATTCCCCAAAGCAGAGACCCTAAATAGCCAGAAAAGGAGGTTTGGCTACCTAGGAAGGAGTATTGGCTACCAAGAGCCTATCAGAAGGAGCCTCTGACATCACCTGCTGGCACTGGCCACTCAGAGCAGTCCAGTGTGCCACCGACACCTCTGTTTCCAAGATGGCAGAGGTCTGGGACACACTGGAGGAGCTCTGGGCACCTCCCCTGGGAGGTGCAGGTCAGGGGAGTGGTCACTCCCCTTTCCTTTGTCCAGTTTCGCGCCAGAGCAGGGCTGGGGGGTACCTGAACCGGTGTAGAGTGGCTGATGCAGAGAGGGCACCATCTGTGCCCATCAAAGCATTTCCAGAGGCTGGGGGAGGCTACTCCTCCCCAGCCTTCACACTTATTTCCAAAGGGAGAGGGTGTAACACCCTCTCTCAGAGGAAATCCTTTGTTCTGCCTTCCTGGGACCAGGCTGCCCAGGCCCCAGGGGGGCAGAAACCTGTCTGAGGGGTTGGCAGCAGCAGCAGCTGCAGTGGAAACCCCGGAAAGGCAGTTTGGCAGTACCTGGGTTCTGTGCTAGAGACCCGGGGGATCACGGAATTGTCCCCCCAATGCCAGAGTGGCATTGGGGTGACAATTCCATGATCCTAGACATGTTACATGGCCATGTTCGGAGTTACCATTGTGACGCTGTACATAGGTAGTGACCTATGTATAGTGCACGCGTGTAATGGTGTCCCCGCACTCACAAAGTCCGGGGAATTCGCCCTGAACAATGTGGGGGCAAGGTGCCCACACACTAAGTAACTTTGCACCCAACCTTCACCAGGTGAAGGTTAGACATATAGGTGACTTTTAAGTTACTTAAGTGCAGTGGTAAATGGCTGTGAAATAACGTGGACATTATTTCACTCAGGTTGCACTGGCAGGCCTGTGTAAGAATTGTCAGATCTCCCTATGGGTGACAAAAGAAATGCTGCAGCCCATAGGGATCTCCTGGAACCCCAATACCCTGGGTACCTCAGTACCATATACTAGGGAATTATATGGGTGTACCAGTATGCCAATGTAAATTGGTCACTAGCCTGTTAGTGACAAATTTGGAAAGCAGAGAGAGCATAACCACTGAGGTTCTGGTTAGCAGAGCCTCAGTGAGACAGTTAGGCATCACACAGGGAACACATACAGGGCACATACTTATGAGCACTGGGGCCCTGTCTGGCAGGGTCCCAGTGACACATAGACTAAAACAACATATATACAGTGAAATATGTGGGTAACATGCCAGGCAAGATGGTACTTTCCTACACACACTGGAACACCCTTATAATCCCCTTGTATATGGTACCTAGGTACCTACTTTTCAGGGTCTTGGGGTTGGGTATCTTGGACACCCTTAGTGTTTTCTAACAGTCCTAGCGACCCTCTACAACCTACCATAGGCCTGGGGTCCATTTGTGATTCGCATCCCACTTTTGGAGTATATGGTTTGCGTTGCCCCTAGGCCTATTCCTACCTATTGCATTCTATTGTGATTCTACATTGTTTGCAATACTTTTCTTACTGTTACTTACCTGATTTTGGTTTGTGTACATATCATTTGTGTATATTACTTACCTCCTAAGTGAGGGTATCCTCTGAGATACTTTTGGCATATTGTCACTTGTGAGAAGGTAGCCTCTTTCTAGCCTTGTTACCCCCACTTTTGGCCTGTTTGTGAGTGTATGTCAGGGTGTTTGTCACTGTTTTCACTGTCTCACTGGGATCCTGATAGCCAGGCCTCAGTGCTCATAGTGAAAACACTATGTTTTCAGTATGTTTGTTATGTGTCACTGGGATCCTGCTAGTCAGGACCCCAGTGCTCATAGGTTTGTGGCCTATATGTATGTGTCACTGGGACCCTGTCACACAGGGCCCCAGTGCTCATAGGTGTGCATGTATATGTTCCCTGTGTGGTGCCTAACTGTCTCACTGAGGCTCTGCTAACCAGAACCTCAGTGGTTATGCTCTCTCATTACTTTCAAATTGTCACTAACAGGCTAGTGACCAATTTTACCAATTTACATTGGCTTACTGGAACACCCTTATAATTCCCTAGTATATGGTACTGAGGTACCCAGGGTATTGGGGTTCCAGGAGATCCCTATGGGCTGCAGCATTTCTTTTGCCACCCATAGGGAGCTCTGACAATTCTTACACAGGCCTGCCACTGCAGCCTGAGTGAAATAACGTCCACGTTATTTCACAGCCATTTTACACTGCACTTAAGTAACTTATAAGTCACCTATATGTCTAACCTTTACCTGGTAAAGGTTAGGTGCAAAGTTACTTAGTGTGTGGGCACCCTGGCACTAGCCAAGGTGCCCCCACCTTGTTCAGAGCCAATTCACTGAACTTTGTGAGTGCGGGGACACCATTACACGCGTGCACTACATATAGGTCACTACCTATATGTGGCTTCACAATGGTAACTCCGAATATGGCCATGTAACATGTCTATGATCATGGAATTGCCCCCTCTATGCCATCCTAGCATAGTTGGCACAATCCCATGATCCCAGTGGTCTGTAGCACAGACCCTGGTACTGCCAAACTGCCCTTCCTGGGGTTTCACTGCAGCTGCTGCTGCTGCCAACCCCTCAGACAGGCATCTGCCCTCCTGGGGTCCAGCCAGGCCTGGCCCAGGATGGCAGAACAAAGAACTTCCTCTGAGAGAGGGTGTGACACCCTCTCCCTTTGGAAAATGGTGTGAAGGCAGGGGAGGAGTAGCCTCCCCCAGCCTCTGGAAATGCTTTGTTGGGCACAGAGGTGCCCAATTCTGCATAAGCCAGTCTACACCGGTTCAGGGACCCCTTAGCCCCTGCTCTGGCGCGAAACTGGACAAAGGAAAGGGGAGTGACCACTCCCCTGACCTGCACCTCCCCTGGGAGGTGTCCAGAGCTCCTCCAGTGTGCTCCAGACCTCTGCCATCTTGGAAACAGAGGTGCTGCTGGCACACTGGACTGCTCTGAGTGGCCAGTGCCACCAGGTGACGTCAGAGACTCCTGCTGATAGGCTCCTTCAGGTGTTAGTAGCCTATCCTCTCTCCTAAGTAGCCAAACCCTCTTTTCTGGCTATTTAGGGTCTCTGTCTCTGGGGAAACTGCAGATAACGAATGCATGAGCTCAGCCGAGTTCCTCTGCATCTCCCTCTTCACCTTCTGATAAGGAATCGACCGCTGACCGCGCTGGAAGCCTGCAAACCTGCAACATAGTAGCAAAGACGACTACTGCAACTCTGTAACGCTGATCCTGCCGCCTTCTCGACTGTTTTCCTGCTTGTGCATGCTGTGGGGGTAGTCTGCCTCCTCTCTGCACCAGAAGCTCCGAAGAAATCTCCCGTGGGTCGACGGAATCTTCCCCCTGCAACCGCAGGCACCAAAAAGCTGCATCTCCGGTCCCTTGGGTCTCCTCTCAGCACGACGAGCGAGGTCCCTCGAATCCAGCGACACCGTCCAAGTGACCCCCACAGTCCAGTGACTCTTCAGCCCAAGTTTGGTGGAGGTAAGTCCTTGCCTCACCTCGCTGGGCTGCATTGCTGGGAACCGCGACTTTGCAAGCTTCTCCGGCCCCTGTGCACTTCCGGTGGAAATCCTGTGTGCACAGCCAAGCCTGGGTCCACGGCACTCTAACCTGCATTGCACGACTTTCTAAGTTGGTCTCCGGCGACGTGGGACTCCTTTGTGCAACTTCGGCGAGCACCGTTTCACGCATCCTCGTAGTGCCTGTTTCTGGCACTTCTCCGGGTGCTACCTGCTTCAGTGAGGGCTCTTTGTCTTGCTCGACGTCCCCTCTCTCTGCAGGTCCAATTTGCGACCTCCTGGTCCCTCCTGGGCCCCAGCAGCGTCCAAAAACGCCAAACGCACGATTTGCGTGTAGCAAGGCTTGTTGGCGTCCATCCGGCGGGAAAACACTTCTGCACGACTCTCTAAGGCGTGGGGGATCCATCTTCCAAAGGGGAAGTCTCTAGCCCTTGTCGTTCCTGCAGTATTCACAGTTCTTCAGCCTAGTAAGAGCTTCTTTGCACCAACCGCTGGCATTTCTTGGGCATCTGCCCATCTCCGAGCTGCTCGTGACTTTTGGACTTGGTCCCCTTGTTCCACAGGTACCTTCAGACAGGAATCCATCGTTGTTGCATTGCTGATTTGTGTTTTCCTTGCATTCTCCCTCTAACACGACTATTTTGTCCTTAGGGGAACTTTGGTGCACTTGCACTCACTTTTCAGGGTCTTGGGGTGGGTTATTTTGCTAACTCTCACTATTTTCTAATAGTCCCAGCGACCCTCTACAAGGTCACATAGGTTTGGGGTCCATTCGTGGTTCGCATTCCACTTCTGGAGTATATGGTTTGTGTTGCCCCTATCCCTATGTTTCCCCATTGCATCCTATTGTAACTATACATTGTTTGCACTGTTTTCTATGACTATACTGCATATTTTTGCTATTGTGTATATATATCTTGTGTATATTTCCTATCCTCTCACTGAGGGTACACTCTAAGATACTTTGGCATATTGTCATAAAAATAAAGTACCTTTATTTTTAGTATAACTGTGTATTGTGTTTTCTTATGATATTGTGCATATGACACTAAGTGGTACTGTAGTAGCTTCACACGTCTCCTAGTTCAGCCTGAGCTGCTTTGCTAAGCTACCATTATCTATCAGCCTAAGCTGCTAGACACCCTATACACTAATAAGGGATAACTGGGCCTGGTGCAAGGTGCAAGTACCCCTTGGTACTCACTACAAGCCAGTCCAGCCTCCTACATTGGTTGTGCAGCGGTGGGATAAGTGCTTTGAGACTACTTACCACTCTTGTCATTGTACTTTTCATAAGAGAAAAATATACAAAACAAGGTCAGTGTATATACACATAGCCAAAAAGTTTTGCATTTCCTCTTTTCACTCTTTTCTAAGTGCTGAAAAGTACTTCTAAACTTTCAAAAAGTTCTTAAAAGTTTAAAAAGTTTTTTTCTGTCTTTCCAAAAAGTTCTGAAAACTTTTTTCTCTTTGTCTATCACTTTAACTCTCTCTAAAAAATGTCTGGCACAGGCCAAAAAGTTGAACTGTCCAAACTTGCATATGATCACCTTAGCTGGAAAGGAGCAAGGAGTCTCTGCATAGAGAGAGGTTTGAGTGTAGGGAAGAATCCTTCCTTAGAACTGTTAATTAATATGCTTAGAGTGCAGGATAAGGCCATAAGTGCCCAATCTGTAGAAAAAGTAGCTAATGGTTCTCAATCTGATCCAGGGACTCCCCCAGGAAAAGGTTCAGGAAAGAAACTTCTCAGCCTGCCCATTACTAGACAGTCTAGCATAGTTGGTACAGAGGTTGAATCACATCATACTGATGATGTGCTCTCACATTATGCTGGTAGCCAAGCTGTTAGGGTGCCCTTGGTAAGGGACAGGTCTCCTTCTGTTCATTCCCATCATACCTCTGTATCTAGAAATGTCCCTCCCACCCACCCTGATGACAGATTGTTAGAAAGGGAGCTCAATAGATTGAGAGTGGAGCAAACCAGACTGAAGCTCAAGAAGCAACAGCTGGATTTGGATAGACAGTCTTTAGAAATAGAGAGGGAAAGACAGAAGTTGGGTTTAGATACCCATGGTGGCAGCAGCAGTATTCCCCATAGTCATCCTGCAAAAGAGCATGATTCCAGGAATCTGCACAAGATAGTTCCCCCTTATAAGGAGGGGGATGACATTAACAAGTGGTTTGCTGCACTTGAGAGGGCCTGTGCTGTACAGGATGTCCCTCAAAGGCAGTGGGCTGCTATCCTATGGCTATCATTTAGTGGAAAAGGTAGGGATAGGCTCCTTACTGTGAAAGAAAATGATGCCAATAATTTTACAGTTCTTAAGAATGCACTCCTGGATGGTTATGGCTTAACCACTGAACAGTACAGGATAAAGTTCAGAGAGACCAAAAAGGAGTCTTCACAAGACTGGGTTGATTTCATTGACCATTCAGTGAAGGCCTTGGAGGGGTGGTTACATGGCAGTAAAGTTACTGATTATGAAAGCCTGTATAACACAATCCTGAGAGAGCATATACTTAATAATTGTGTGTCTGATTTGTTGCACCAGTACCTGGTAGACTCTGATCTGACCTCTCCCCAAGAATTGGGAAAGAAGGCAGACAAATGGGTCAGAACAAGGGTGAACAGAAAAGTTCATACAGGGGGTGACAAAGATGGCAATAAGAAGAAAGATGGTGAAAAATCTCAAGATAAGCATGGGGATAAGGGTAAAACCAAAGATCCCACTTCAAATCTTAAACACTCTTCAGAGGGTGGGGATAAAACAAATTCTTCCTCTTCTTCCCAACCTGCACACATTAAAAAGCCCTGGTGCTTTGTGTGTAAAAACAGAGGCCATAGGCCAGGGGATAAGTCCTGTCCAGGTAAACCCCCTGAGCCTACCACCACTAATACATCAAGCTCTAGTGCCCCTAGCAGTAGTGGTACTAGTGGTGGGACTGCTGGCAACAGTCAAGCAAAGGGTGTAGTTGGGTTCACTTATGGGTCCATAGTGGAAACTGATGTAATCAGTCCCAAGACAGTTTCTGTCACACCTAGTGGCATTGGCCTTGCCACACTGGCTGCTTGCCCCCTTACAATGGATAAGTACAGGCAGACAGTTTCAATAAATGGTGTTGAGGCCTTGGCCTACAGAGACACAGGTGCCAGTTTCACTTTGGTGACTGAAAACCTAGTGCCTCCTGAACAACACATCATTGGACAACAGTATAAGATTATTGATGTCCATAACTCCACTAAGTTTCTTCCCTTAGCTATAATTCAATTTAGTTGGGGTGGAGTTACTGGCCCTAAGCAGGTGGTGGTATCACCTAGCTTACCTGTAGACTGTCTCTTAGGTAATGACCTAGAGGCCTCAGGTTGGGCTGATGTAGAGTTTTATGCCCATGCAGCCATGCTGGGCATCCCTGAGGAATTGTTCCCTCTCATTTCTACTGAAATGAAAAAGCAAAGGAGAGAAGGCCTGAAAACTCAGGATCCCTCTCCATCAACAGGTAAAAAGGGTATCACAGTATCCCCTAACCACTCTACCATTCAGGATACCATTCCTGTGGTGGGAGAAACCTCTCCTGGGGTGGCACCTGTTCCAAGGGAATCATCAGCTGGCAAAGCTGGACTCCCTGAGGTGGAAGTACCTCTCTGTGGGATAACTAACATTGGTGAGAAAAACAGCACCATTTTAGTTAACATGGAGCATCCCTCCAACCCTCCCAGAGAAACTTTAGTGCAGAAACCCTGCACTACCTCACAACACTTAGGACAGCATCCCTGCCCTAGTGTGGAGCTCATAGGACAGCATCCCTGCCCTGCTCCAACTCAAGAGAAACAGCATCCCTGTTCTCTCTTCCAGCCAGATGGACAAAGTTGTTGCCCAGCTATGGCTTTTCTGAGACAGCATCCCTGTCTGGCATTTCCATCACTACAAATAGGTTCAGTGGACAATTCCCACTGCTCTAAACTAAAACTTACTGATAGAAACTCTGAAAATACATCTTCACATTGTTGCTTAGCTAAAAAACTTCAAACAGGGTGGTTTACATCCCTACAGGGAAGTAACCATATAGTGGATGATAAAGGGAGTAACCAGTCTATTGCAGAGCTACTCTCTACTTATCACCACTTAGACAATAAAGTCTCAACTGGCCAAGGTTAGCCTTATTGTCCTTCGTTTGGGGGGGGGTTGTGTGAGAAGGTAGCCTCTTTCTAGCCTTGTTACCCCCACTTTTGGCCTGTTTGTGAGTGTATGTCAGGGTGTTTGTCACTGTTTTCACTGTCTCACTGGGATCCTGATAGCCAGGCCTCAGTGCTCATAGTGAAAACACTATGTTTTCAGTATGTTTGTTATGTGTCACTGGGATCCTGCTAGTCAGGACCCCAGTGCTCATAAGGTTGTGGCCTATATGTATGTGTCACTGGGACCCTGTCACACAGGACCCCAGTGCTCATAGGTGTGCATGTATGTGTTCCCTGTGTGGTGCCTAACTGTCTCACTGAGGCTCTGCTAACCAGAACCTCAGTGGTTATGCTCTCTCATTACTTTCAAATTGTCACTAACAGGCTAGTGACCATTTTTACCAATTTACATTGGCTTACTGGAACACCCTTATAATTCCCTAGTATATGGTACTGAGGTACCCAGGGTATTGGGGTTCCAGGAGATCCCTATGGGCTGCAGCATTTCTTTTGCCACCCATAGGGAGCTCTGACAATTCTTACACAGGCCTGCCACTGCAGCCTGAGTGAAATAACGTCCACGTTATTTCACAGCCATTTTACACTGCACTTAAGTAACTTATAAGTCACCTATATGTCTAACCTTTACCTGGTAAAGGTTAGGTGCAAAGTTACTTAGTGTGTGGGCACCCTGGCACTAGCCAAGGTGCCCCCACCTTGTTCAGAGCCAATTCACTGAACTTTGTGAGTGCGGGGACACCATTACACGCGTGCACTACATATAGGTCACTACCTATATGTGGCTTCACAATGGTAACTCCGAATATGGCCATGTAACATGTCTATGATCATGGAATTGCCCCCTCTATGCCATCCTAGCATAGTTGGCACAATCCCATGATCCCAGTGGTCTGTAGCACAGACCCTGGTACTGCCAAACTGCCCTTCCTGGGGTTTCACTGCAGCTGCTGCTGCTGCCAACCCCTCAGACAGGCATCTGCCCTCCTGGGGTCCAGCCAGGCCTGGCCCAGGATGGCAGAACAAAGAACTTCCTCTGAGAGAGGGTGTGACACCCTCTCCCTTTGGAAAATGGTGTGAAGGCAGGGGAGGAGTAGCCTCCCCCAGCCTCTGGAAATGCTTTGTTGGGCACAGAGGTGCCCAATTCTGCATAAGCCAGTCTACACCAGTTCAGGGACCCCTTAGCCCCTGCTCTGGCGCGAAACTGGACAAAGGAAAGGGGAGTGACCACTCCCCTGACCTGCACCTCCCCTGGGAGGTGTCCAGAGCTCCTCCAGTGTGCTCCAGACCTCTGCCATCTTGGAAACAGAGGTGCTGCTGGCACACTGGACTGCTCTGAGTGGCCAGTGCCACCAGGTGACGTCAGAGACTCCTGCTGATAGGCTCCTTCAGGTGTTAGTAGCCTATCCTCTCTCCTAAGTAGCCAAACCCTCTTTTCTGGCTATTTAGGGTCTCTGTCTCTGGGGAAACTGCAGATAACGAATGCATGAGCTCAGCCGAGTTCCTCTGCATCTCCCTCTTCACCTTCTGATAAGGAATCGACCGCTGACCGCGCTGGAAGCCTGCAAACCTGCAACATAGTAGCAAAGACGACTACTGCAACTCTGTAACGCTGATCCTGCCGCCTTCTCGACTGTTTTCCTGCTTGTGCATGCTGTGGGGGTAGTCTGCCTCCTCTCTGCACCAGAAGCTCCGAAGAAATCTCCCGTGGGTCGACGGAATCTTCCCCCTGCAACCGCAGGCACCAAAAAGCTGCATCTCTGGTCCCTTGGGTCTCCTCTCAGCACGACGAGCGAGGTCCCTCGAATCCAGCGACACCGTCCAAGTGACCCCCACAGTCCAGTGACTCTTCAGCCCAAGTTTGGTGGAGGTAAGTCCTTGCCTCACCTCGCTGGGCTGCATTGCTGGGAACCGCGACTTTGCAAGCTTCTCCGGCCCCTGTGCACTTCCGGCGGAAAGCCTGTGTGCACAGCCAAGCCTGGGTCCACGGCACTCTAACCTGCATTGCACGACTTTCTAAGTTGGTCTCCGGCGACGTGGGACTCCTTTGTGCAACTTCGGCGAGCACCGTTTCACGCATCCTCGTAGTGCCTGTTTCTGGCACTTCTCCGGGTGCTACCTGCTTCAGTGAGGGCTCTTTGTCTTGCTCGACGTCCCCTCTCTCTGCAGGTCCAATTTGCGACCTCCTGGTCCCTCCTGGGCCCCAGCAGCGTCCAAAAATGCCAAACACACGATTTGCGTGTAGCAAGGCTTGTTGGCGTCCATCCGGCGGGAAAACACTTCTGCACGACTCTCTAAGGCGTGGGGGATCCATCCTCCAAAGGGGAAGTCTCTAGCCCTTGTCGTTCCTGCAGTATTCACAGTTCTTCAGCCTAGTAAGAGCTTCTTTGCACCAACCGCTGGCATTTCTTGGGCATCTGCCCATCTCCGAGCTGCTCGTGACTTTTGGACTTGGTCCCCTTGTTCCACAGGTACCTTCAGACAGGAATCCATCGTTGTTGCATTGCTGATTTGTGTTTTCCTTGCATTCTCCCTCTAACACGACTATTTTGTCCTTAGGGGAACTTTGGTGCACTTTGCACTCACTTTTCAGGGTCTTGGGGTGGGTTATTTTGCTAACTCTCACTATTTTCTAATAGTCCCAGCGACCCTCTACAAGGTCACATAGGTTTGGGGTCCATTCGTGGTTCGCATTCCACTTCTGGAGTATATGGTTTGTGTTGCCCCTATCCCTATGTTTCCCCATTGCATCCTATTGTAACTATACATTGTTTGCACTGTTTTCTAAGACTATACTGCATATTTTTGCTATTGTGTATATATATCTTGTGTATATTTCCTATCCTCTCACTGAGGGTACACTCTAAGATACTTTGGCATATTGTCATAAAAATAAAGTACCTTTATTTTTAGTATAACTGTGTATTGTGTTTTCTTATGATATTGTGCATATGACACTAAGTGGTACTGTAGTAGCTTCACACGTCTCCTAGTTCAGCCTGAGCTGCTTTGCTAAGCTACCATTATCTATCAGCCTAAGCTGCTAGACACCCTATACACTAATAAGGGATAACTGGGCCTGGTGCAAGGTGCAAGTACCCTAAAATAAAGTACCTTTATTTTTAGTAACTCTGAGTATTGTGTTTTCTTGTGATATAGTGCTATATGATATTAGTGTTATAGTAGGAGCTTTGCATGTCTCGTAGTTCAGCCTAACCTGCTCAGCTATAGCTACCTCTAACAGCCTAAGCTGCTAGAAACATCTCTATTCTACTAATAAAGGATAACTGGACCTGGCACAAGGTGTAAGTACCACAAGGTACCCACTATAAGCCAGGCCAGCCTCCTACAATGCAGTGCAGTGTACAGGGTCCTCTGTGCAGTAAGATGCAATGCAGTGCACAGATTCCTCACAGTGCAGTAAGATGCAGTGCACAGATTCCTCACAGAGCAGTTAGATGCAGTGCACAGATTCCTCACCGTGTAGTAAGAAGCAGTGCAGTGTGCACCGGATCCTCACAGTGCAGTGAAATGCAGTGCAGTGTGTACAGATTCCTCACACTGCAGTAAGATGCAGTGCAGAGATTCTTCACAGCGCAGTAAGATGCAGTGCAGGGTGCACAGATTCTTCACAGTGCAGTAAGATGCAGTGCAGAGCACAGATCTTTCACAGTGCAGTAAGATGCAATGTAGTGCACAGACCCCTCACAGTGCAGTAAGATGCAGTGAAGTGAACAGATTCTTCATATTGCAGTAAGATGCAGTGCACAGATTTCTAATAGTGCAGTAAGATGCAGTGCAGTGCACAGATCCCTCAGTGCAGTAAGATGCAGTGCATACATTTCTCATAGAGCAGTTAGATGCAGTGCAGTGCACAGATCCCTCACAGTGAAGTAAGCTGCAGTGCAGTGTACAGATTCTTCATAGTGCAGTAAGATGCAGTGCAGTGCACAGATCTCTCACAGTGCAGTAAGATACAGTGCATTGTACAGATCCTTCACAATGCAGTAAGATGCAGTGCCGGTTGCACAGATCCTCACAGTGTAGTAAGATGCAAGTGTACAAATTCCTCACGGTGCAGTAAGATGCAGTGCAGTGTGCAGATTCCTCACAGTGCAGTAAGATGCAGTGCAGTGTACAGATTCCTCACATTGCAGTAAGATGCAGTGCAGTGCACAGATCCCTCAGTGCCCAACCGAAACAAGGGAGGGATTTCGAGAACAGTCTGGGATCTCCGATAAAATGTTGCCATTGGGGTCACAAGGGATGGGCCTCGGGCCCAGAGGTTATTTAATAAAGCGGCTGCCGACACTTGTGGTCTTGCGGTGAGTAAAGTGCCAAGGCAACCTATGTCCGTGTTTTATTTTGCGCGTCCAGCATATCGGCAGCGCCCGTCTACAGTCTTCACCGGTGGGTGTAACACAGGGACGAGAGGGCTTTTGTTGTCACCTTCACCGGTGGGTGTAACGCAGGGACGAGAGGCCTTTTATTGTCCCCTTCACCGGTGGGTGTAACACAAGGACGAGAGGCCTTTTATTGTCACCTTCACCGGTGGGTGTAACACAGGGACGAGAGGCCTTTTATTGTCACCTTCAGTGGTGGGTGTAACGCAGGGACGAGAGGCCTTTTATTGTCACCTTCACCGGTGGGTGTAACACAGGGACGAGAGGCCTTTTATTGTCACCTTCCCCGGTGGGTGTAACACAGGGACGAGAGGCCTTTTATTGTCACCTTCACCGGTGGGTGTAACGCAAGGACGAGAGGCCTTTTATTGTCACCTTCACCGGTGGGTGTAACGCAAGGACGAGAGGCCTTTTATTGTCATCTTCACCAGTGGGTGTAACAAAGGGACGAGAGGCCTTTTATTGTCATCTTTACTGGTGGGTGTAACACAGGGACGAGAGGCCTTTTATTGTCACCTTCACCGGTGGGTGTAAAACTGAACCGCAGCTGAGATACAAGAGAACTAAAGGCTCATATTCAGGGTATCATTCTTCTGCCTTAGAAGCTCCTCCATCACTGAGAGAACTACCATGAGGCCAAACAAGCGTTAGAGATTTTACAAGAAGAATACTTGGATATTATATTTAGAGATATATATATGAAAGGGAAACTCTCTACTCTTTGTCTTGACTGTCCCCTTAAAGCCCACCGGCCGCTCTCCCCCGCCCCGGCCCCCCAGGCCTCACCTCCTATGTCACCTCGAAGCTCCCACTTCGTCCTCTGTCAGGAAGTGCTGAAGAGTTTTACTTCCGGGTGACCGGAGGCAGCGACAGCACAAGCAGCTGGTGGGGAGGTCTGCCGCTCCCCGTCCGAATCGGGTCGGCTCTATTATGTGCGCATGCGCAGAACTGTGCGCATGCGCACCGGCGATTTGGTCAATTTCGCCGTCTTAAACTGCTCCCCTCAACGGGCACTTCGGAAGCGCATGCGCGCTTTGAATTTTTATCGCGGATGACGCGCATGCGCATGCGCGTTTTTCATTTTAACGGTCGCATCGCCAGGGGCACAACGGATTGCGGTCGGAGCAGCAGTACCGCGTTACAAACTCGTCGGAGCGGCGCTACCCCTTCTTTAAGGTCAGTACTCGTGCCGATTATATATTCTATATATATAATCTCGACTTTCCTCTTTCACTAACTTTCTTTTGTGTCACTGCCCTTCTAGTTACCTGTTCCCGAGCTGCGTCACGGTACCTCATTGGGCCGTTAGAAGCAGCTCGGGACGCCCCACGCATTTCAAACGTGGGCAACTGGTAAATCTGCAAACATAAAGGGGATTGAAAACCTGCATTGACTTTAACCAAAGGAGTCACTTGAAGTTTTTTAATAGCAAAGATATTTTCTTTCAGAGAGATACTGTAATGGTGTTCCAAGGTGAGCTGTGGAGTGTGTGGTTTTATTAGACTGTTATAAATAATGTTAGTATTAGGTATAAACTATATATTAATCAAATCTGTATTTGAAAAACACTTTTTTTTAAATTTAACTGGAATGTATTTGCACATTTTGTAGCAGCCTATATTATGATTTAATTGTATTTATATAACGTTTACTACCCCCGACGAGGCATCAGTTGCATGTTTAAAACAAGGACTTACACATTTACAGTTCTTTCAGGGACATCCTACCTCATAGTACTAACAGGCATTGGCAAAGCCAATAGGTCTTGTCTACGCAAGAGTTATTGGCTTTGCCAATGTGTTTTGACCAGAGTGGCTGCTGTTTAGCATGGCTATAAGTTAGTGGCATAGTGGCGTGAAGTTCATTTAGAGTACAGTGCAGTGGGGTACTGTGCAGTTGTGTAGAGTGCAGTGGCATGGGACAAAGTAGAGTGGATTAGAGTGGCATACAATAGAGTGGCAGAGTGCAGTAGTGTAGAGTGGTGCAGTGGCATAGAGTGCAGAGTAGACTTGTTTGGCAGAGAGTGCAGTGGCGTAGTGTTGAGTGGTGCAGAGTTGATTATAGTGCTGTACAGTGCAGTTGCGAAGAGTGGATTGATGTAGAGTGGCATAGAGTGCAGTAGCGTAGAATGCAGTAGTACAGAGTAAATTGCTGTACAGTGGCGGAGAGTGCAGTGTTGCAGAGTAGAAGGTAGTGGTGTACAGTGTAGTTTAGAGTGCAGTGGCATGTGGTAGAGTAGCATAGAGTGGCATACAATAGAGTGGCAGAGAGTGCAGTAATGCAGAGTGGTGCAGTGTCATAGAGTGCAGAGTAGACTCGTTGCAGAGTGCAGTGGCGTAGAGTGGTGCAGTGCAGAGTATAGTGCCTAGAGTGCAGTGGCATAGGGTGCAGTGTAGTGGCATAGAGTGCAGTAGTAAAGAATAGTGTGGTGTAGACCTCTGACCTGCTTTAGGTCTAGAGCTCGCCCCCCACGTCCGCAGCACCACCCTGCTGTCTCGTGCCCCTGACCCCCGTCCACGCTGCTGCTAGCGTGTTCTAGGCCCTCCTCCACCCGCAGGCATCCTCCTGCGCCTCATCCCTAGTGTCTAGTGGGCTCTGTTTAAGCTTCACTTGACCCGTGTGCCGCTTTTTGCCGTCCTGTAAGTGTTTTTTCCTTTTGTTTCAGCGCCTTGCCTCCTTGAGCTTCTGCCCCCGATGTGCCCCTTCTGATTGCTGTACCCTGATTGTAATTTGTGCCAGAATTGTATTTTGTGACTGTTTGAACTTTTCCTTACTGTTTGTGCCTTGCTTTTTTCCCTGGTTTTTTCGCCCCTTGGGCGCTCCCCCTTGCCGATCTACCCTTGCCGCTGCCTCCCTGCGGCCCCGCCCCCCTTCGCCGCTCCCTCCCGCCTCCCAGCTGCTCCTCCCTCCCCCCTCCCTTCTTAATGGCTGGGGCTGCGCGTCGCGAGTGAGCGACCTCTGACCTGCTTTAGGTCTAGAACTCGCCCCCCACGTCCGCAGCACCACCCTACTGTCTCGTGCCCCTGACCCCCGCCCACGCTGCTGCTAGTGTGTTCGAGGCCCTCCTCCACCCGCAGGCATCCTCCTGCGTCTCATCCCTGGTGTCTAGTGGGCTCTGTTTAAGCTTCACTTGACCCGTGTGCCGCTTTTCGCCGTCCTGTAAGTATTTTTTTCCTTTTTCAGCGCCTTGCCTCCTTGCGCTTCTGCCCCCGTTGTGCCCCTTCTGATTGCTGTACCCCGATTGTAATTTGTGCCAGAATTGTTTTTTGTGACTGTTTGAACTTTTCCTTACTGTTTGTGCCTTGCTTTTTTCCTTGGTTTTTTCGCCCCTTGGGCGCTCCCCCTTGCCGATCTACCCTTGCCGCTGCCTCCCTGCGGCCCGCCCCCATTCGCCGCTCCCTCCCACCTCCCAGCTGCTCCTCCCTCCCCCCTCCCTTCTTAATGGCTGGCGCTGCGCGTCGCGAGTGAGCGACCTCTGACCTGCTTTAGGTCTAGAGCTCGCCCCCCACGTCCGCAGCACCACCCTACTGTCTCGTGCCCCTGACCCCCGCCCACGCTGCTGCTAGTGTGTTCGAGGCCCTCCTCCACCCGCAGGCATCCTCCTGCGTCTCATCCCTGGTGTCTAGTGGGCTCTGTTTAAGCTTCACTTGACCCGTGTGCCGCTTTTCGCCGTCCTGTAAGTGTTTTTTTTCCTTTTTCAGCGCCTTGCCTCCTTGCGCTTCTGCCCCTGCTGTGCCCCTTCTGATTGCTGTACCCCGATTGTAATTTGTGCCAGAATTGTATTTTGTGACTGTTTTTGAACTTATCCTTACTGTTTGTGCCTTGCTTTTTCCCCTGGTTTTTTCGCCCCTTGGGCGCTCCCCTGTGCTGATCTACCCTTGCCGCTGCCTCCCTGCAGCCCCGCCCCCATTCGCCATTTCCTCCTGCCCCCCAGCTGCTCCTCCCTCACTCCCCCCTCCCTTCTTAATGGCTGGCGCTGCGCGTCCGCGCCTGGATTGCGCCCAGCGCCCCCCCCCCCCCCCTGGTCCTCACGCCCCCGCATCCCCAGCCTTTGCTACTCGGCCAGCGAACTCCTCGCCCTCAACCCTGGCCCATCCACAGCCTGCTTCCAGGCCACCCCGAGGCACACCAAAGGACCCTTCTCCTGCCGCACCTGCAAGTTCACCTGCAACAGAACAACGAAGCCTACAACAACCAACACCAACCACCTGAACTGCATCCTCCTCAACACACGCTCCGCACGAAAGCACGCCATCCAGCTCTGGGACCTGCTCGACACCACCGCCCCAGACGTAGCCTTCCTAACCGAAACCTGGTGGAACGACTCCTCGCCCCCAGACATCGCCATCGCCATCCCTGACGGTTACAAGAGCACCAGAAGAGACCGCACCAACGGAATCGGTAGAGGGATAGCCATCGCCCACAAATACACCCTCAAGATCTACACCCACACGGAAGACACCCTCAAGACAGCCAAACACCTTCATTTCCAGATCCACACGGACCCCAACACTACCCTCAGAGGAACCTTCATATACCGTCCTCCAGGACCAAGAGCCCCCTTCAGCGACACCATCTCCGACCTCGCAAGCACCCACGCCCTCGCCTCAACAGACTACATCCTCCTGGGAGACCTCAATTTCCACCTGGAGAACAACAATTACACCAACACCGCATCTCTGACCACCAACCTCTCCAACCTCGGACTCAGACAACTGGTCAACACACCCACCCACATCGCCGGTCACACCCTTGACCCACTCTTCTCTGCAAGCAACCACATCTCTTTCAGCCACACCTCCGAACTCCACTGGACCGACCACCACTGCGTCTATTTCACCTTCAAGAAAAACACCGAACACCACCGCACCCCACTACCGCCTCACCGCGCTGGGGAAAAGTCACCATAGAAGAACAACTAACCAGCACCCTCGCCAAAAACCCACCACCCGACCCGGACTCCGCCGCCATCAACCTCCAACAATGGATCCTCAACTGCGCCAACATCCTAGCACCACTCAAGAGACCCACCGTCAACCAAGAAAAGAAAAAACCAGCCTGGTTCACAGACGAACTGATCACCTCCAAACGCAACTGCCAGAAACTCAAGAAAAAATGGATCCTCGAGCGCACACCCGACAGCCTTGCAGCCCTCAAGGAAGCCAACCGCGAACACCACCAACTGATCCGACTCGCCAAACGCTCCCACTTCACAGAACGCCTTAACAACAACGCACACGACTGCAAGGAACTTTTCTGCATCGTGAAGGAGCTCTCCAACCCCAACGTCAACGACGTCCCACCATCCCAGAAACTCTGCGACGATAGCTCCACCTTCTTCTACCAGAAAATCGCAGCCATCCACAACAGCTTTAACACCTCACCTCCCCCTGACCTCCACCCCCAACAACTCCTCCCACGCCGACTGCCTCACCACCTGGACCCACGTAGACGTCGCCAAAACCCTAAAGACCATGAACTCCATCCGCTCAGGATCTCCCTCTGACCCCTGCCCACATCACGTCTTCAACAAAGCCGATGTCACCATCGCCCCCCAACTCCGCAAGATCATCAACCTTTCCTTCAACACCGCTACCTCCCCGGACAGCTGGAAGCACGCAGAAATCCAACCCCTCCTCAAGAAACCTAAGGCTGACCTCCAACGATCTCAAAAACTTCCGCCCGATCTCCCTCCTCCCCTTCCCAGCGAAGGTCATCAAGAAGATCGTCAACGCCCAGCTCACCCACTACCTCGAAGACAACTCCATCCTAGACCCCTCCCAATCCGGCTTCAGACGCAACCACAGCATAGAGACTGCACTCCTCGCCGCCACAGATGACATCAGACAACAAATGGACAACGGCGAAACTTCAGCCCTCATCCTCCTAGACCTCTCCGCTGCCTTCGACACGGTATGCCACCGCACCCTACTAAATCACCTCCACGAAGCCGGTATCCAAGACAAAGCCCTCAACTGGATCTCTTCGTTTCTCTCCGGCAGAACACAGAGAGTCCGACTCTCACCCTTCCGCTCCGAAGCCACCAACCTCATCTGCGGCGTCCCCCAGGGCTCCTCGCTAAGCCCAACGCTGTTCAATGTCTACATGGCCCCCCTCGCACAACTGGCCTGTCAGCACAACCTCAGCATCCTCTCCTACGCCGACGACACCTAGCTCGTCCTCTCCCTGACCAAAGATCCTTACATTGCCAAAGCCAACCTCCACGAGGGACTGAAATCCATCGCCGAGTGGATGAGCAACAGCCGCCTGAAACTAAACTCCGACAAGACGGAAGTCCTCATCCTCTGTCGCTCTCCCTCGGCCTGGAACGACTCTTGGTGGTTGCCCCACCCACCCCAGCCAGCCACGCACAAAACCTCGGCTTCATCCTCGACTCCTCTCTCACCATGTCCAAACAGGTCAACGCAGTCTCCTCCTCCTGTTTCAACACCCTCTGCATGCTCCGCAGAATCTTCAAGTGGATTCCAACAGAAACAAGAAAGACGGTGACCCAAGCCCTCGTCAGTAGCAGACTCGACTACGGCAACGCACTCTACACAGGCATCCCAACTAAAGACATCCAATGACTCCAACGCATCCAGAACGCATTCGCCTGCCTGATCCTCGACATACCCCGCCGATGTCACATCTCCCACCACCTGAAGGACCTCCACTGGCTCCCTGTGGACAAGAGGATCACCTTTAAACTCCTCACCCACGCACACTAAGGCACTACACGACACTGGACCCACCTACCTGAACACCAGACTCAACGTCTATGTTCCCTCACGCCAACTCCGCTCTGCCAACCTTGCCCTCGCCATCGTCCCCCGAATCCAGCGCAAAACCTCTGGCGGCAGATCCTTCTCCTACCTCGCCGCCAAGACCTGGAACTCACTCCCGACCTCACTACGCCAGACCCAGGACCTCCTCACCTTCAGGAGACTCCTCAAGACATGGCTCTTCGAACGATAGCAGCTGCCCCCGCGCCTCGAAACCCTAACGGGTACATAGCGCACTTTATAAATCTAATGATTGATTCATTGATTGATAGAGTGCAGTTTTGTAGTGTCAGTGGAGTGGCACAGAGAACAGTGGTGCAGAGTAAAGGGCAGCGGCATACAGTGCAGTTGTTTAGAGTGCACTGGCGTAGAGTACAGTGGCATGGGACAGAGCAGTGTCATAGAATACAGTGGAATAGAGTGTATTGGTGCAGAATGTATTAGTACAGAGTAGAGTGGTGTAGAGTATGGTGGCGACCAGTGCAGTGTTTCTCAAAGATTCCAAAATTAAATGGCCATTTTTCAGAGGATCTATACAATCTTGTATTGTCTGACATCTGCCCCATTACTGTTTCTTTCATGGAAAGAAGAGTGACCTTCATTTGTATTACGGACATTTGAGATAAGTAGGTGAGGTACTGGTTAGTTGAGGTACATCATCATACTTAGTATAACTCACATATAGTATAGCTCCCCTGTTAATATAGTTGATTTACAGTTAGCAGCTGAACTTAATTGTGTATGGGCAGTCAATTTCTTCTTTCAGTTAATTGGTTAGTCCAGTCTACTGGTATTTTGTACGAGCATCTATCCTATCTGCTCAGTTTATATTTTTTTCTGCAGGACATATTGTTACAGTGGTTCAAAAATGAGAATCAAATACAATATCTGTATGTATTTTGCGTTTTGCTTATTGTCAAATGTCCTTCTCTTAAGGTTCACCCCCAAACATTGGCCTTCCTACTCTTTCTCAGACTTTTTCTTGTTGTTGGGCCTCTGAGGACTTTACCACTACTAACCAGTGCTGAAGTGCATGCGCTCTTGCCTTAAAATATGGTGATGTATGCTTAACACAGTTGGCATATTAGATTTACTTATGAGTCCCTAATAAATTGTACTTACCTATGCCCTGGATTTGTAAATTAAAGGCTACTAGTGCGCCCACAGTAATGATTGCGCATCCCAAGTAGTAGGTCAACATAACTTGCTTGTCATTCCAGAGTCTGTGTGTGCAGTTCTAAACTTCCATTTTGATCTGTTAAGTTAAATCTTTCCAGGTTCAAACCTTTATTTTTAAAACATATGTAACCCCTTTAGTGGGCCTGGGACAGATCAAAGGGCAGGGGCAAGTTGGACGTGTATTTTTAATTTTAACCTGTTGTGGTAATTCAAAAACTATTACACTTGTCTTTCACCACTGCAAGGCCTAACTTTCACTTAAGCTAACATCAGGGTTACCTTGAAGCAGCCTGTCTAATTTCGAATTGAAAAAAACAAAATTTGGACTTTGGTGTCTATGGACTCGCAATTCAAAATCACAACTTATGGTCAAGTCTAACATTAATTTGTGTGGCTGAAAATGTCACATTAATAAATTTGCCGTTTTTTTTTCTTAAATATTTACTGCCTACTGGCATGTCTACATGTTTGGGTGGGTGACGCATCATCTCTTGTGCATTCCCTCCAGACAGGCACACGCCAAGGGAGCTCAGGTGTGACTGGATCATAAATATCCTGCTGGCCCACCCTGGGCAGGATGAAATGGTGCAGCTGGCACATCTAAATGGGCTGGCTATTCTTCCCACACATGGATGCATAATCCCCCTTAGCGAGTCTGCAACTAGTCACTGCACTTCCTGTCCTATTTGCACTTTCTTCAAAGGCCTCTTTTTTAAGTCTCCCCCATTTCAGAGGCACCACTGGGCATAATAATTGGACCTTTTTTTTCCCTTTCACTTGCTGCTTTTCTGTCCTTTTCTCGTTTTTTCCCTCTTGTGTTTACCCCGCAATGCTGGTGTCCCAGCATCCCCACCCACCCCATGCAAAGCGCTTCTCCCACCTCCTTATCGCTGGACCACCGCCTCCATACCTCTCTTCCTTAACGACGGCCGCCACGCTAGTGCGCCACAGGGAAGCCTGTTTGTGCATGGACGCCACCCAGCACCAGGGACCCTGGTTCTCACCCCTTCTGCTGGTTTAACGCAAGCACTCTACGTGCCCTGAACCCCATAAGATCATCAGCATGCACCAAGCTGACCACATGTACAAACATGGATCATTTTCTTGCTGCGCCTGCTCCAGCATACTCCCAAGTACCACCTCATGATTCCTCACTGCTTCTTAACACATGCTCCCTCGTCAAGCATGCACTACAAGTCTGAGACCTCGACTCAACAGCTCTGGACGTCACCATCTCGCTATGAGTTGGATCACCCCTGCAGCTACCACGGACATTGCCACGGCCATTACGCACAACTACAAAATCATACACAAGGACAGAGCCAACCTTCCTGGAGGTGTCATTGCCATAATCTGCTAGAACAACCTCCGCCTTTCATCATCTAGTCACATTCTGTCAACGCATGAGCATCTACATTTCCACATCCTGACCAACCGAAACACCTTCCTACGTGGCACCCTCATCTACAGGCCACCTGCACCTCAACCCCAGTCTTTACAAGACATTGTCAACCTCATTGCCTCTCCAAGCACTCACTTCCTCCTGTTACATCCCACTCTGTGATCTCGATTTACAGCTTGATACCCTCAATGACCCCCAATACATCAAACATCCTGTACGACCCCACAATTCTCGGCGTCAAACAACTAGTCATCGTCCCTACCCACAAACCCCTTCACATCCTCTACGCCATTCTCTCAGCAGGGGACAACCTCACCTTCATCCACACCTCCAAACACTGTTGGCTTGACCAAGTGCATCTACTTAACCTACTCAAACACTGCACGCTACCACATTCCCTAACCCCCTGGCAAACATTGGGGTATAGTCACGGAAGCACAGATCACCAAACGCTGTCAACCACTCCAATGAATCCGCAGGCAAACTAAAGCGCTGACTCTGAATGTGCAGCCAATGTAGCCCCCCTAAGGAAATTGGCATGGAATCTACATAGCAAAACTCCCAAGTGGTTTACGCAAGACCTACATCAATCGAAGCGCGCCTCAGACGATTGTAATGCAAATGGAGCCTCCGCAAATCCACCAAACCGCACCGCCTGCAAAAATACAACGTACCACCAGAACATACGAGCCACCCAAAAAGCTGCATTTCAAGCATGCCTCAACACCAGCACTCGCAATATCAAAGAGCTCTTCATCCTTGTCAAAGAGTTCACGAACCGCAGGGCAGAAACCTCATCCATCCCTCCCTCCCAAGACCTCCGCAACGATCTTCCCCACCTTCTTTCACTGTAAGATCTGGGACATCTACAAAGGCTTCAGCATACAGAGCCCGCCTTCACCGCTCAGCACCATGGACCTTGCTCCCCCACCAGATACGAACTGCTGAACCACCATTACTGTAGAGGACACCCAAAGAATAATGAACTCCATCCACTTGGGAGCACCCTCAGATCCATGCCCTCATCACATCCTCAAGCTTGTCATTCCCATCATTTCACCAGAGCTTTGCTGAACCATCAACCTATCGTTTAAGACTGCCACATTCCCCTCAGACTGTAAACACGCAGAAATCCGCCCGCTACTCAAGAAACCCAAAGCCCACCCTAGGGAGCTGAAGAATTACTGACCCATGTCTCTGCTCACTTTCCCAGCCAAGGTAACGGAAAAAGCCATGAACTAGGAACTCATAGAGTTCCTCGAGAGACACCGTATTCTAGAACTTTCCCATTTCCGATCTGGAAGCAATCACAGCACCGAAACTGTACTTTTGGCCACCACCAACAACATACGCATCATACTGCACAGCGTAGGCACTGCCGCACTCAACCTTCTAGACCTCTCTACTGCATTCTAGACAGTCTCCCACTTCAGCCTCTGTGACAGGCTGCTCAACGCTGGCATCTGAGACAAAGCCCTGAGCTGGATCTGGTCCTTCCTCACCAGAAGAACACAGAGGGTCAGACTACCACCATTCACATCAGAACTTAGACACTTGCTGCAGAGTAGCCCAAGGATCCACACACTGCCAGAAGCTTTTTAACCTCTTCATGGCTCGCTCGCTAAGATCATCAAACACGAGGTAAAGATAGTCTCCTACGACAATGACACCCAACTGATCCTCTCCATGTCGGACGACTCTGCTCAAGCCAAGATGCATTTTCCCAATGGGAGGAGAGCAGTCTGCCCTTGGATGGACGTCAGCTGCCTCAAGCTCAACTCAGACAAGAAATGCTTGTGATTGCCTACACCCCATTCTGCCTGGAACGACTCCTGGTGGCCCCCCCACTCATGTTAATGCCCCCACCCACATTAATCAATTGCGTAACCTGGCCTTTACCCTTGGCTTCTCTATCAATAACACAACAAATTAACGCTGTCTCCTCAACAAGCTTACACACCCTCTGTAGGAAAATGCCTCCTTTTTGCAGTCCACAACCCCCACCTACCCCAAACACTTTTTTTCCTGCTATTGATGCTGACTCTACTGAGTACTGAAGTGTGTTGAGATCCTGCTAATCAGGCCCCACCACCAGTGTTATTTCAGTTAAAATGTACCATTATTTCCCCAAATTGGGACACCCCTCGCACACAGATAAGTACCTGGTACCGACCTCCAGGACCAAGAGCCCCCTTCAGTGACACCATTTCCGACCTCGCAAGCACCTACGCCCTCGCCTCAACGGACTACATCCTCCTGGGAGATCTCAGCTTCCACCTGGAGAACGACGACGACTCCAACACCGCATCACTGACCACCAACCTCGGACTAAGACAACTGGTCAACACACCCACCCACATCGCCGGTCACACCCTAGACCCACTCTTCACTGCAAGCAACCACATCTCATTCAGCCACACCTCCGAACTCCACTGGACCGACCACCACTGCGTCCACTTCACATTCAAGAAAAACACCGAACACCACCGCACCCCACTACCGGCACACCGCCGCTGGTGAAAAGTCACCGAAGACCAACTAACCAGCACCCTCGCCAAGAACCCACCGTCCGACCCCACCGACCCGGACTCCGCCGCCATCAACCTCCAACAGTGGATCCTCAACTGCGCCAACACCCGCGCACCACTCAAGAGGCCCACTGTCAACCAAGAAAAGAAAAAAGCAGCCTGGTTCACAGACGAACTGATCATCTCCAAACGCACCTGCCAGAAACTCAAGAAAAAATGGCTTCTCGGGCGCACACCCGACAGCCTCGCAACCCACAAGGAAGCCACCCGCAAGCACCACCAACTTATCCGACTCGCCAAACGCTCCCACTTCACAGAACGCCGGAACAACAACGCACACAACAGCAAGGAACTCTTCTGCATCGTGAAGGAGCTCTCCAAACCCAACGCCAACGACGTCCCACCATCCCAACCTCATCTGCGGCGTCCCCCAAGGCTCCTCGCTAAGCCCAACGCTGTTCAATGTCTACATGGCCCCCCTCGCACAACTGGCCTGTCAGCACAACCTCAGCATCCTCTCCTACGCCGACGACACCTAGCTCGTCCTCTCCCTGACCAAAGATCCTCACATTGCCAAAGCCAACCTCCACGAGGGACTGAAATCCATCGCCGAGTGGATGAGCAACAGCCGCCTGAAATTAAACTCCGATAAGACGGAAGTCCTCATCCTCGGACGCTCCCCCTTGGCCTGGGACGACTCCTGGTGGCCCACCGTACTGGGTCCCCCCCTACTCCTGCCAACCACGCACGCAACCTCGGCTTCATCCTCTACTCCGCTCTCACCATGTCCAAACAGGTCAACGCAGTCTCCTCCTCCTGCTTCAACACCCTCCGCATGCTCTGCAGAATTTACAAGTGGATCCCGACGGAAACCAGAAAAACGGTGACTCAGGCCCTTGTCAGTAGCAGACTTGACTACGGCAACACACTCTACAAAGGCATCCCAGCAAAAGACATCAAACGACTCCAACGCATCCGCCCGCTTGATCCTCGACATACCCCGCCGATGCCACATCTCCCACCACCTGAAGGACCTCCACTGGCTCCCTGTGGAAAAGAGGCTCACCTTTAAACTCCTCACCCACGCGCACAAAGCACTACACGATTCCAGACCCGCCTACCTGAACAACAGACTCAACTTCTACATCCCCTCCCGCCAACTCCGCTCTGCCAACCTCTCCCTCGCCATCGCTCCCCGAATTCAACGCAAGACCTCCGGCGGCAGATCCTTCTCCTACCTCGCTGCCAAGACCTGGAACTCACTGCCGACCTCCCTGCGCCAGACCCAGGACCTCCTCACCTTCAGGAAACTCCTCAAGACATGGCTCTTCGACCGATAGCAGCTGCCCCCCCACCCCTCAGCGCCTTGAAACCCTAACGGGTACATAGCGCACTTTATAAATTTAATGATTGATTGATTGGCAAAAGGTACCAGTGGTACCAAGGGCCCTGTGACCAGGGAAGGTCCCTAAGGGCTGCAGCATGTGTTGTGCCAACCTAAGGGATCCCTCACCTAACACAGGCACACTGCCATTGCAGTTGGTGTGTGTTGGTGGGGATAAAAAGGCAAAGTCGACATGGCATCCCCTTCAGGATGGCATGCACACCAAATACTGCCTTGGCATACGTAAGTCACCCCTCTAGCAGGCCTTAATGCACCCTGCCTTACGGCTTTATTCCACAGGTGAGGGCATAGCTGCATGAGCAATATGCCCCTACAGTGTCAAAGTCCATTCTTAGACATTGTAAATATAGTGTGTCCATATTAAGAGCATGGTCTGTGGGTTTGTCAAAACCAACTCCACAGCTCCATAATAGCTACACTGAGCACTGTGAAGTTTGATATCAAACTTCTCCAAATAAGAAACCCACACTGATGCCAGTGCTGGATTTATTACAAAATGCACTCAGGGCATCTTAGAAATGCCCCCTGTATTTTACCCAATCCTTCAATGCAAGACTGACTGGTTTGTGCCAGCCTGCCCCAGAGGGACTAGTTTCTGACCTCCTGGCGTGAGAGCCTTTGTGCTCTCTGAGGCCAGAAACCAAGCCTGCACTGGGTGGAGGTGCTTCACACCTCCCCCTGCAGGAACAGTAACACCTAGCAGTGAGCCACAAAGGCTCAGGCTTCGTGTTACACTGCCACAGGGCACTCTGGCTAGTGGAGATGCCCGCCCCCTGGACACAGCCCAAACTTTGGACGGAAAGTCCGGCGGAGATAATGAGAAAAACAAGGATGTGTCACCCCCTCAGCCAGTTCCACCCCTAAGTTGACCAGAGCTGTAGTGACCCCCCTCCCCCTCCTTGGAAAATCCTCCATCTTGTTTTAGAGGATTTTCCCAATAAGGATAGGGATGTGCCCCCCTCCCCAAAGAGAGGCACAAGGAGGGTGTAGCCATCCTCAAGGTCAGTAGCCATTGGCTACTGCCCTCCAGCCCTAACACCCTCCTACACTCGGTATTTATGGGCGACCTTGAACCCAGGATTTCAGATTTCCTGAAAACCTAAAGGACTGCTGACCTCAAAACACCCGTGGAGAAGATGGAGACAACAACTGACTTGGCCCCAGCCCTACCTGCCTGTCTCCAGACTCAAAGAACCTGCAACAGCGACGCATCCTGCGGGACCAGCGACCTCTGCCGACTCGGGGTACTGCCCTTCAACCCAAAGGACCAAAAAACTCTAGTTCCGTGGTCTCAAGACACCACATCGCGGTTCAGAGGACTGGCGGCGGACCCCCACCTCCTCCCCCACAACTAACATGGGAGGAGCAGGTCTTGGCTATACTGCATCCTGAGGGCCTCACAGGAGTAGCTGGAGGAATTGGTAAGTCAAAGCTTTCACTACTTCATCCCCTACCCTACTTGCATGCAATCACATACCTTCACCCTCACCCCCCATCACTCCAACTCCTCACAGATGTCCCACTATCACAAACCACACCTCCCAACACCAGGCCCTTCATGCAACAACAAAGCATGGGTACCCATCATAAATGCATGTCCACTGCACATACCCACACAGACCCCTAAACATCAAGCACACAAGCTCCTACACAGGAATGCAACCACTGGGGTACAGGGTCACCCACCCATTGCACACCATGGAACACACAGATAAACTATGCCTTTAAACCCCCTGCAGGACCCCTAACCAACGTCACCGGACAGGATGTTCCAGACATGTCCACTCCACCCACAGAAGAGGCCCACATTGATGACAGCAGCTCTGTCCAACTGGATCTAGATGACCAGCCCGGCCCATCTGGGACCTCAGGACAGTCGGTTCCCCTCACACTGGCAGAAGCCACAACAGAGCCTCCCCCCTCTGGAAACACCAGCACCCACCGGGCCCATACCTCTGTCCCCATGACACGTCAAGCAGCAGTGTGTCCACCACTTCAGGGAACTCAGGCTAACCCACCACCCCAAGAACAGCAGGGACTTGGGGGCATTGGCAGTGGGCACACGGTCAGGGGACAGAGGCCCAGGAACACAGGGGAACTAGGAGGGCTGCTGGGCAACAGGGGGAGGACAGGCCTAGGGAACCCACTCTCCATGAGGCCCTCTAACATCATGGGAACCTACCACTATTCCTGTTTTCAAGGCAGGTTGCTCCCCTCACCGCCACGCAGCCCCCTGTGTGACCGCTGCTCTTCTCCTCCCAGCGTCGAGTGCCAGTTTCCTCCTTCTTCCCTGCTCCCTCGTGTAAGTGCCTGCTTCGCCCCTGTTTACCTGTGTCCTTGCTGCCTTGGGTTTCCCCTCTCCTTTTTTGCCTGTTGGGGGTCCTTCTCCTCGGTTCCCCTGCACACCGCGTTTTCCCCCCTGCCGCCCGTTTCCCGCCGCTGCGTCCCGTAGCTCCGCCCCCCTCGCACCCCATTGGCCGCCCGCTCCCACTTCCCAGCTACTCCTCCCTCCCTCTCCCACTCATATGGAGGCCCTGTCAAACAACAAGGAAGAAACCATCTTTAAAGTGACACCCACCTCACTCCTGAAGCGTGAGTCCCCACCACTCTGCACCAACGCCCCCAGCTTGTGTCCAGAGAAACCAACACTGCAGCGTGGACCCCCAGGTGACTCCAACGACGTGGCCACCCTGAGACAATCTCCCTGCATCCCCACGGTGAAGCCTGCAGAGAGAATCCAGAGGCTCCCCCTCACCGCAACTTCCTGGTAACAGAGATCCCAACGCCTGGAAGAAGCACTGCCCCTGCAGCCCCCAGGCCCAAGAGGAACCAACTACCGGTCCAGAAGTGACCAGCAGGCGTCCCTCATCCTAGCCCAGTCGGTGGCTGGCCCAAGAAGAACCCCATGCCCTGCCTGCATCACCAGAGTGACCCCTGGGTTCCTCCATTGATTTCTATTCAAAACCTGACACCTACTTTGCACACTGCACCTGGCTGGCCCTGTGCGCCTGTTTGGGACATCCCCCAACCCAGTGCTATACAAAACTCCCCGGGTCTGCTCCCAGAGGACGCAGGTAGTTACCTGCTAGCAGAGTGGAACCGGAGCACCCCTTTTCTCCATAAGCGCCTATGCTACTTTGACCTCTGCACTTGACCACCCCTGTGTTGCTGGTGCTGGGTGTTTGTGGTTGACTTGAACCCCCAACAGTCGGCTGTTTATGCCCTGGAGACTGAACTTGTAAGTGCTTTACTTACCTGCTAAATTAACTTCTACTTACCTCCTACAGGAACTGTTGAATTTTGCAGTGTCCTCTTTTAAAATAGGTTATTTGCATATTTGCCAGAACTGTGTACCTTACTGTTTTCATTCCAAGTTCTATATTTACGCCAGGTACCTTACAATTTATGTACTTACTTGAATTCAGAATCTTGTGGTTCTAAAGTAAATTAAGAGAAGAATATTTATCTATATAAAAAACCTATTGGTCTGGGGATAAGTCATTGAGTGTGTGTTCATATTTACTGCCCGTGTGTGTACAACAAATGTTGCATTTAATACTTGTCTTTTAATTAAACATCACACGCAAGATAGAACATAGTGTGGCAAAATAATAGTCTTTCTTAGAACTGAAGTCTACAACTGTTTGTGTGGGCTCTTTGTCTCTTACCCACTATTATTCCTCAGTCTAGTGTGGTGACATACAGCCTGCTTGTCAATATGAGTCTTTAAAGTCACAACATAATCTGGCTGAGGTCTATGCGTTTTTGTGCCCTCTGTTATAAAGTTTCAGTTTTAGACACCCACAGGCTCTGCACCAGAAGGTTCAAGCTTGTACACACCATGGAAGATCCACAGGCAGCTATCAAAATGTTCTGCGCTTGTGTGACTAACGCCGCAACATTTGGTGCTGGCAAGGAAGAGCAGGCTATGTGGGATCAGCTCTGGATGTGGATCTTTGCAGACTTGACGGTAAAGTGCCTTTGGCTTGGTATTTTTTTATTTTTTCAGTGCCAAGGTTTGTGCTGACTAACAGAAATGGGAGGGAGTCATTGGGAGGAATGGAGATGGCAAAAGCAACAGCAGTGGTCATCTACGTTTAGAAACCTGCGAAGCTCATGAGCTGTTGCTATGTTCATTCAGTGTCTGATGGAGAGCTAATCTTCCTTGCTCCAGCGGGTGTTTCCATCTCTCTTCTGCACAAGCGCAGAGTAGGTTGTCCTACCTCCAGAGATAGGTTGTGGTTCTTTTTCTTTTTCATTTCTTTGTGCACAAAAAAAACTAAAAGGTCCTTTTTTTTTTTTTTAATTTTTTTTTTTTGGTGGTCTGTCAACAGCTACCTCCACAAAGACAATTTCTAAATGCACACCCTGGCTGAGGTGTTGTCAGTGCTCAAACAGGATACTTTGTAGTAGTGCTGGACCTTCACAATGCTTATTCACACACCCGCATCCTGAATTTTTCACACATGTTAACTGTGTTTCAAAGTGAGCAAGTAGCTTTTTAAGTTTACTGTGATCCTCTTTCGTGTCTTCACAAAACTGATGATGGTGGTGTCACCTCATTGGCGTGGGACTATCGTCATCTTTGAGCACAAACAAAGGTTATCTTTCAGTGTTTCCAGCCTGTTTGCGGGTGCCTGACCGATCTTCCATGTTAGTCACCAGCTGTCGATAGTATTTCAAGCAGCTTGTTTCACTAGCAGCCTAAAAATGGTTTTTTTAGAGCACACTGAAATCTTACGTTTGTTTTTTGAGATTTTCTCGTGAACGCCATTTGAGCATAATCACTATGGCCCTCATTACAACATTGGCGGTAACACCAAAGGTCAGTGTTAAACTTGCGATAACACAACGCCGCGCTCAAAATACACTCTTACAAAACACAACCACATTGGACAATTCCAAATACACGCACCTTATACACATACACACACCACTCCCACAATCCCTTACTACCTAAAATATTGACGAAGGCCAGAGAGACAGCACAGCAAAGATGACAACACCATACAGAGGCACAAAACACCATCACACACTCATCCACGCACAAAACACCACACACCCCTAAACATTACCTCAGACATCACCCACACCATGTTCACCGCAAAGACACCCCAGGTTTTCTGAGGAGGAGCTCAGGGTCATGGTGGATGAAATCATCCGAGTAGAGCCACAGCTATTCGGATCACAAGTGCAGCACACCACCATAGCTAGGAAGATGGAGCTATGGCGCAGAATCGTGGACAGGGTCAGCGCAGTGGGACAGCACCCAAGAACACGGGATAACATCAGTAAGAGGTGGAACGGCCCACGGGGGAAGGTGTGTTCTGTGGTCTCAAGACACCACATCGCGGTTCAGAGGACTGGCGGCGGACCCCCACCTCCTCCCCCACAACTAACATGGGAGGAGCAGGTCTTGGCTATACTGCATCCTGAGGGCCTCACAGGAGTAGCTGGAGGAATTGGTAAGTCAAAGCTTTCACTACTTCATCCCCTACCCTACTTGCATGCAATCACATACCTTCACCCTCACCCCCCATCACTCCAACTCCTCACAGATGTCCCACTATCACAAACCACACCTCCCAACACCAGGCCCTTCATGCAACAACAAAGCATGGGTACCCATCATAAATGCATGTCCACTGCACATACCCACACAGACCCCTAAACATCAAGCACACAAGCTCCTACACAGGAATGCAACCACTGGGGTACAGGGTCACCCACCCATTGCACACCATGGAACACACAGATAAACTATGCCTTTAAACCCCCTGCAGGACCCCTAACCAACGTCACCGGACAGGATGTTCCAGACATGTCCACTCCACCCACAGAAGAGGCCCACATTGATGACAGCAGCTCTGTCCAACTGGATCTAGATGACCAGCCCGGCCCATCTGGGACCTCAGGACAGTCGGTTCCCCTCACACTGGCAGAAGCCACAACAGAGCCTCCCCCCTCTGGAAACACCAGCACCCACCGGGCCCATACCTCTGTCCCCATGACACGTCAAGCAGCAGTGTGTCCACCACTTCAGGGAACTCAGGCTAACCCACCACCCCAAGAACAGCAGGGACTTGGGGGCATTGGCAGTGGGCACACGGTCAGGGGACAGAGGCCCAGGAACACAGGGGAACTAGGAGGGCTGCTGGGCAACAGGGGGAGGACAGGCCTAGGGAACCCACTCTCCATGAGGCCCTCTAACATCATGGGAACCTACCACTATTCCTGTTGTCAAGGCAGGTCGCTCCCCTCACCGCCACGCAGCCCCCTGTGTGACCGCTGCTCTTCTCCTCCCAGCGTCGAGTGCCAGTTTCCTCCTTCTTCCCTGCTCCCTCGTGTAAGTGCCTGCTTCGCCCCTGTTTACCTGTGTCCTTGCTGCCTTGGGTTTCCCCTCTCCTTTTTTGCCTGTTGGGGGTCCTTCTCCTCGGTTCCCCTGCACACCGCGTTTTCCCCCCTGCCGCCCGTTTCCCGACGCTGCGTCCCGTAGCTCCGCCCCCCTCGCACCCCATTGGCCGCCCGCTCCCACCTCCCAGCTACTCCTCCCTCCCTCTCCCACTCATATGGAGGCCGCGCCGAAGGCGCGCCTAAGGCAAGCCCGTCTGCGCCTGTCCGCGCCTGGCCCGCACCCAGCGCCAGACCCCCTAGCCCTCGCAGAGGCCAGCCCACCCGCAAGACCTACAGTGCCGCCACCCTCCTCGCACTCAACACCGGCCGGATCCCCGGGTGCTGCCGTGCCGCCCCAAGACGCACCCACGGACCCTTCACCTGCCAATCCTGCAAGTTTTCCTGCATCCAGACCCGCACCGCACCCGCCAAACCAAGCACCAGCAGCAACCACCTGAAGTGCATCCTGCTCAACACCCGCTCCATCCACAGACACGCCGTGGAACTCTGGAACCTGCTCGACACCACATCTCCAGATGTCGCCTTCCTCACAGAAACCTGGATGAACGCCTCCTCAGCGCCCGACATCGCCATCGCCATCCCGGACGGATACAAGATCACCCGGAGGGACCGCGCCAACCAGACAGGAGGAGGCATCGCCATCATCCACAAGAACACCATCCGCATCACGACCAACACCGACGACACCCTCACAGCCGCCGAACACCTTCACTTCCAGATACACACCGACCCAAAGACTACACTCAGAGGCACCCTCATCTACAGACCCCCAGGACCCCGCACACAATTCAGCGAAGACATCGCAGACTTCATCAGCCCACACGCCCTCCCCTCCACTGACTACATCCTCCTAGGGGACCTAAACTTCCACCGGGAGAACGACGACAACACCACCACCACCCTGCTGGACAACCTCGCCAACCTCGGACTCAAGCAACTGGTGAACACCCCCACCCTCTACGCCGGACACACGCTTGACCCAGTCTTCTCCTCCAGCAAGTACATCTCCTTCAGCCACTCCACCGGACTCTACTGGACAGACCACAGCTGCGTCCACTTCAGCTTCAGAAGAACCACGACTCACCCCCACCCACACCAGGCTCCCCGCAGGAGCTGGAACAAGATCACCACCGACCAGCTCTCCACATCACTGAACCAGAACCCTCCCGCCAGCTCAGCGGACCCCAGCCAAGCAGCCAACAACCTCACACAATGGATCACCAACTGCGCCGACAACCTCGCACCGCTGAAAACCCATCCCATCAAGCCCAACAGCAAGAAAGCCTCCTGGTTCAACATCGACCTCAAGAACTCCAAGAAGAACTGCTGCACCCTCGAGAAAGCCTGGCGAAAAAACCCGACTACAGACAACATGACCGCCCTCAAGCACGCCTCCCGCAAACACCACCAGCTGATCCACACCACCAAGAAGACAGCATTTAAAGAACGACTAGACAACAACGCACACAACAGCAAGGAACTCTTCAACATCGTTAAAGAGCTCTCCAACCCCAGCGCCGGAAACGACGACATCACTCCCTCACAAGACCTCTGCGACTCACTCGCCTCGTTCTTTCACCGCAAGATAGCCGACATACACAACAGCTTCGGCGCACAGACCACGCACCCAACCCCCAAACCGACACCCCCCAACACCACCCTCCGCGCCTGGACCCCGGTCCGCACCGAAGATACTATCCACACGATGAACACCATCCACTCCGGATCACCAACCGACCCATGCCCCCACCACGTCTTCAACAAAGCCGACTCCGTCATCGCACCCCACCTCCGGGACATCATCAACTGCTCCTTCAACACCGCCACCTTCCCGGAGAGCTTGAAGCATGCCGAACTCAGCGCCCTCCTGAAGAAACCCTCAGCAGACCCCACCGACCTCAAGAACTACCGCCCCATCTCGCTCCTCCCGTTTCCTGCCAAAGTCATCGAGAAGACCGTCAACAGACAGCTTGCCACCTTCCTCAAGACCAACGGATCCCTCGACCACTCGCAGTCCGGCTTCCGAGCCAACCACAGCACCGAGACCGCCCTCATCGCAGCTAGTGACGACATCCGAGCACTGCTCGACAACGGGGAAACAGCGGCACTCATCCTCCTGGACCTCTCCGCAGCGTTCGATACTGTCTGCCACCACACCCTAGTGCAGCGCCTCCGCAACATCGGAATCCAAGAGAAGGCACTAGAGTGGATCACCTCGTTCCTCGCCGGAAGAACCCAGAGAGTCCGCCTCCCCCCGTTCAGATCCGAGGCTACCGAAGTCATCTGCGGCGTACCACAAGGATCGTCACTCAGCCCCACCCTCTTCAACGTCTACATGAGCCCCCTCGCAGCCATCGCACGCCAACACAACCTCAACATCATCTCCTACGCCGATGACACCCAGCTGATCCTCTCCCTCACCAACGACCCAGCCACCGCCTGAACCAACCTGCACGAAGGGATGAAAGACGTAGCCGAGTGAATGTTGAACAGCCACCTGAAACTGAACTCAGACAAGACGGAAGTCCTCATCCTTGGATCATCACCCTCCGCCTGGGACGACTCCTGGTGGCCCCCTGCCCTGGGATGCGCACCCAAACCAACGGACCACGCACGCAACCTGGGCTTCATCCTGGACTCCTCCCTGGACTCCTCCTTCTCGATGACCAGACAAGTCAACGCCGTCTCATCATCATGCTTCAACATCCTACGCATGCTCCGAAAGATCTTCTGATGGATCCCCACCGAAACCAGGAAAACGGTCACCCAGGCACTCGTCACCAGCCGACTGGAATACGGAAACACCCTCTACACCGGAACCACGACCAAACTACAGAAAAGACTCCAGCGCATCCAGAACGCCTCCGCACGCCTCATCCTCGACATCCCCCGACACAGCCACATCTCCGGACACCTGAGAGACCTGCACTGGCTCCCCGTCAGCAAGAGAATCACGTTCCGCCTCCTCACCCACGCACACAAGGCCCTCCACGACCTGGGCCCCAGGTACCTCAACAACCGCCTGACCTTCTACACTCCCACCCGCCAGCTACGATCAACCAGCCACGCCCTCGCCGCCGTTCCACGCATTAGAAAAGCCACCATGGGAGGAAGATCCTTCTCCTACCTGGCAGCCAAGACTTGGAACTCCCTCCCCATCCACCTCCGTCTGACCCAAGACCACCTCTCCTTCAGGAAGCAACTCAAGACCTGGCTGTTCGAGCAGTAGCGCCCCCCCCCCCAGCGCCTTGAGACCCTCCGGGTGAGTAGCGCGCTTTACAAATCCTTGATTGATTGATTCCCAGGAGACGATGGCAACAGTACTGTCCAAGTTTCAGGTCATCCAGCGGCTGCAGGAGGAACAGTATTTGGGGTTCAGGGAGGAACTTGGATCCATCAATACCACCCTGGGCACCATTGTAGGGGTGCTGAAGGAACTCGTGAACACCAGGAGGGACACTGTGGCACAACAAGGGGCCCCTGACACTAGCCTGGACGATGAACTGCCCACCGCCGGCGCTAGTAGACAGGAGGCACCGCCACAGGACCTCGACACCAGCACCCCACCCCCTGCAGATGGAGAACCACCTTGCAAGCGGTCCCTGAGATCAAGGACAAAGACAGAGCACGATGCCAAGACCCCCGTCAAGAAATAAGACCACCCTGATTGTCATCCTTCTGTCCCACTTTGACACCCTGTCCATCCACCAACTGCCCCAGCTCCACTTCCTATGTCCCTTTGGACAAAGCACCTGTGAAACAAATAGACTGGACTCTGCCATGGACATTCCTCCACCATCACCCCTGACCATTTTACAACCCCCTCCACTATTTAGCACTTAAATAAACACACTTAAATCACAAAACAATCTGGAGTCAGTCTGTGCTTTCACAAATGTGTATTTGCAATAACTGAGGAAAATAGCAATATCCATTGTATTGTCAGCATACCTATGTCACACAGCTCTAGTCCATGAGGAAACATAGCAGAGGTCACACAGTGGGACCCGCATCTGTGAAATCGAAAGGGACAGTGACAAATCAGGGTCCATACACTGGGTGAAAGTGACAGACAGATGAGAGGTAGAACAAGTGTATCAAATGTAGCAGGCAGTGATGTCGTCTTACCTGTGTCTCACTGGAAGTATTGATGAATCACCTTGTTTCTGTTGTCGATTTCCTGTTCTGCTTCCTCGTCTTCACTATCCACAGGCTCCACAGCTGCCACAAGACCTCCTTCAGGACTATCCTCCTGCAGAAAAGGCAGCTGTCGTCGCAAAGCCAAGTTGTGCAGCATACAGCAGGCCACGATGATCTGGCACACCTTCTTTGGTGCGTAGAATAGGGAAACACCCGTCATGTAGGCACCTAAACCTGGCCTTCAGGAGGCCGAAGGTCTTTCTCTATAACCCTCCTAGTTTGCCCATGTGCCTCATTGTAGCGTTCCTCTGCCCTTGTCCTAGGATTCCTCACTGGGGTCAGTAGCCATGACAGGTTGGGGTAGCCAGAGTCATCTGCAAATGTTGTTATAACTGTTAGACACACACTTACCCTTAGGGGCAACCCCATTCCCAGACACCTAGTCACACTATATAGGGTCCATGTCCTCACCTAATAGCCACACACAGTGCCTCTGGAGTTGCCCCATCACATAAGGGATGCTGCTATTCCTCAGAATGTAAGCGTCATGCACTGATCCAGGAAAATTGGCATTCACATGGGAGATGTACTGGTCGGCCAAACACACCAACTGTACATTCATTGAATGGTAGCTCTTCCGGTTTCTGTACACCTGTTCACTCCTGCGGGGGGGCCAAGGCCACATGTGTCCCATCAATGGCACCTATGATGTTGGGGATATGTCCCAGGGCATAGAAGTCACCTTTCACTGTAGGCAAATCCTCCATCTGAGGGAGCACGATGTAGCTGTGCATGTGTTTCAGCAGGGCAGACAACACTCTGCACAACACGTTGGAGAACATAGGCTGGGACATCCCAGAGGCTATGGCCACTGTCGTCTGAAAAGACCCACTTGCCAGGAAATGGAGTACTGACAGCACCTGCACTATAGGGGGGGATACCTGTGGGATGGCGGATAGCCGACATCAGGTCTGGCTCCAACTGGGCACACAGTTCATGGATTGTGGCACGGTCCAGTCTGTAGGTGACAATTACATGTCGCTCTTCCATTGTCAACAGGTCCACCAGCGGTCTGTACACTGGAGGATGCCGCCATCTCCTCACCTGCCCCAGCAGACGTACTCTGGAGGAGAACAGCGATCAGAGGGTCAGCCAACACTGATGTACGAAAACACAACTTTGTTGCACATATTTTTCAATCCGATATGTGCCTGTCTTAGTGTGTATGCAAGGCCTAGGTATGTGTGACGCATTTAAACATAATGCCATGTGGCCCCCTGAAATGGCGGCTGCCTGACCTGTAAGGTGGGACAATGGGATATGAGGTAACTGCGCTGGCGGTGTACACCGTCGCAGTAGGCGGTCGAAGACCACGGCGCAATCCTGCATTGGTTAACATTGGGCCCTATGGGTCCCAGGAGCCAATGACGATGTACGCTGGCGGTGACGGTACGCACCGCAGCGGACATGACCGTCATTTTCTATCTGTTCACTCAGTTGATACCTGATGTTCAACAGGAGATTACCTACACTGCAAGTGCTGCTGTGACCTCAGTCTGGAAGAGACAATAGCTCATGTGTCTGGGGAAAGGGCACCTGCCTTCAGCACGGAGGAGTTTGAGAAACTAGTGGATGGGGTCCTCCCCCCCCGTACACGCTGCTCTACGTTCCTCCAGACAAACAGGTAAGTACACTGTGAGCATGCTGTATGGGCAATGCCTGTGTGGATGGAAGATGGAAGGGGAGAATTAGGCGTGCATGAAACGACGGTGAGTGTATGTGTGTCATGGCAAGGGTAGGAATGCAGGCCAATGACTGTGACGGTGCGGACGGTTATATCTTCTCCTTTTCCCCTGTCCTATTCCTGTAGTTCAGTGCCCACCAGAAGAAGGATATTTGGCGTGTCATCGCCAAGGAAGTCAGGACCCTGGGTGTCCACCACAGACGTAGCACCCACTGCCAGAAAACATGGGAGGACATTCGCCGCTTGAGCAAGAAGACAGGGGAGGCCCAGCTGGGGATGAGTTCCCAATGTGGGTGGGGGGGGGGTGCGCCTGTTGCACGATGACACCCCTGATGTTCCAGATCCTGGTGGTGGCGTACCCGGAGTTGGATGGGTGCTTGAGAGCATCACAGCAGCCACAAGGGGGTGAGTACGCTCTCATTCAGCGCACATTGGAGGTGTCTGGTTGGGGGAGGTGGGCTGTGGGTACCCCTTGGCCAGGACGAGTTTTGTAGGCATGTTACCTCCGTAAGGCAGGCTATGTGCCACCCCACCAGTGTAAAGAGCCATCTACACCTAGTCAGGCTCCTGTGACTCATGTGTGTAGCAGTCGGGCATAGGCCTTGTACCCCATGTCCCTGTGATTAATTAGGGAACTCTAAGTGCATGGCGTAGTGCAGAGGGCTGCTGTGTCTGTAGTGTCCCCCAACTGTAGCGGTATTGCATGCACTGAATATGTCTTTCTTCTGTCTTCCCCACCTTTTTGTGGTCTACCTGTTCTTGTGTGCATTAGCATCATCAGGCAGAGGAGCAGTGGCACCGGAGCAGGAGGGATCTGCATCCCACATGGCCCTGGAGGGCAAAACAGCAGACGGCGGGCGAGGGGAGTTCCACAGCGGGGACAGGCGCTGAGACCAGCGACACGGACTCCTCCTCTGATGGGAGCTCCCTTGCGGTGGCGGGCCCCTCTGTGCCCCCTGCACCTACAGGTACAGCCACCCCCCCCACCAGCACCGTCCTCACAGCAGCACCTCAGCCCCTGCCCCTGTCAGCCCTGCTGCCCTCAGTGAGGAGGCCATTGACCTCCTCAGATCCCTCACTGTTGGGCAGTCTACCATTCTGAATGCTATCCAGGGTGTAGAGAGGCAGTTGCAACAGACAAATGCATACCTGGAGGGCATTCATTCTGGTCAGGCAGCCCAACAGCAAGCTTTTCATACGCTGGCCTCAGCACTGATGGCAGCCATTGTCCCTGTGTCCAGCCTCCCCCCTCCAACTTCCTCCACCCAGACCTAATCCCCTGTACCTCAGCCTATCCCAAGCACACCATCAGACCACCATGCACACACCTCAACACACAAGGGTAGCTCTGGCAAACATAAGCACCACACATCCCACAGGCACTCACACAAGCATCATACCCATGCAGACATACCAACATCCACTGCCTCCACTGTGTCCCCCTCCTCCTCGTCTCCCTCATCCCTCCCTGTCACGTCTCCACTCACACCTGCATGCACTACATCTTCAGCCACTACGTCCATCACCACACACCGCTCGTGCACTCACCACACCACTACCAGTCACACATCCCCAGTTTCCTCTCCCAGTGTGTCTGTGAGCCCTCCTCCCAAAGTACACAAACGCAGGCACCCACCCACCCAACACCCATCCACCTCAACAGCTTCCAGCCCATGCACCTTCACCCAAATTCAGCAGATGTACACCTCCTACAACCACTACCTCTTCCTCCACTCCCAAACCCCCTCCATCTACCCTTCCCAGTTTGTCTAAAACTTTTCCTGTCAAACCTTGACCTCTTCCCCCTTACCTCCCCCACCCCTTCCGTCCCCTATGGAACGGCTTTCCAGGTCACAACCCAGCACCTCAGCCACCACATCAACGGGAACAGTGGTGCCAGCAGTAACCGGCTTCTGGAGTGCGCCAAGCAGCAGGGCAGCCAGTGTGCCAAGGAGCCAGACCACAGACAGTCCCCCACCTCAGAAACATAAGAAGTTGGCCACAGCCCGGAGGGAGAAGGGCAAAATACCTGCCACCAAGGGCTCTCCCAGGACTACAGTTGGGAGTGTGAAGACAGCTGCGCCACCATCCAAGGTGGGGAAGGGGCACAGAAAGAAAGGGAAGTCGCCGCCAACCTGCACGGCGGACAAGACCGCTTCCCAGGACACTGCCGCCACCAGCACTGCTTCCCAGGACACCGCCACCACCAGCACCGCTTCCCAGGACACCGGCGCTACCATCACCGCGTCCCAGGACACCACCGCCACCAGCACGCTCACTGAGCCACCCACCAGCACTGCAGGCCAATGAGCGCCGCAAGCACCGCCGCTACTGAGGCTGCCACAATCACTGCCAGTGGACACGCCACATATGCCAGTGGCACTACCGCAGATATGGCTGCCATCCTCCGTGGTCAGTCGTACGAAGCTGGTGGTCCGTTTCAGGGGCCTGGACAGCTTCCATGGCCCACCGTGAGTGGAGATTCACATCCACTACCTCTGTCCTTGGCAGGATGAAGCACTCTGGGCACCAAGCCCCCTCCTGAACCAGTGGAGATTCACATCCACTACCTCAGTCCTTGGCAGGATGAAGCACGCTGGGCACAAACCCCCCTCCAGAACCAGTGGAGACTGTTATTCACTTGTGAGACTGTGGCTTTGCACTCCCCAGGATGCAGCAGTGGGCAAACCACCCACTGAAAAGACTTGAGACTGTGGCGTTGCACTCCCCAGGATACATCAATGGGCATGGAGGCCCCTCATGGATCTGGCGTTGTGCACTCATCCGGCTGAGGTGCCCCCCTTCCCTTCCCCCTGAGGTGCCTGTTGTATTTCGATCTGATGCCCCTGCAGTGTTCGCTCCGTTTTGATTGGATATCTTGTGTGGGCCTCGCCCATGCATTTTGGGCCCAGTGGTCCACGGACTATGTATGTGCAGCACATGGACTTTAATTCTTGGTGTATATATTTGTTAATAGTGTGTGTATATATATATATTTATGAGTACTGGATTTTTATTGATCAGAATCGTTACAGTCATTTCCATTGTCCTTGCCTTCTTCCGGGGGCCTTGGGGGGTGTAACTGTAATGTATCAACATGTATTTGTGTGTGTGTGTGCTGTAGTGGGTGAGGGTGGGGGTGTTGCGTGTGTGTGTGTGTCACTCTTTTCCCTCCCCTGTGTCGTAGGTGCAATACTCACTGTGGTCTTTGCCGCTGGCGTTCGTGCTCCTGGTAGAGGAGCAGGAAGACAATGGCTGGTAGAATATGGAGTTCCGGCTCCATGGCATCCTGTTTCCTCGTATGGTGTGTAGAGGTGAGCATTTTTCCTTCCAAGTTCTTTTTCCGCCGTGTTTTTGTTCGCGTTGAATCCGCCCCTGAAAAGGTGGCGGATTAGCCTCTCATGATACTGTGGGTGATACATTGTCTTCCGCCTGTCTGTTGGTGGTGACCACCATGCTGTTTGTTTGTACCACTGTGGCAGTCAGAGTGTTAAAGTGGCTGTCTATGTTGGCGGTTTCCACCACGGTTGTGATTACATTTTTTTTACCGCCGGCCTGTTGGCTGTTTTACCGCCGCTTTAACACCGACCGCCAGCGTTGTAATGAGGACCTATAGGTTTGTTGACGATACAATATTCTTTTTTTCCCGTAATTACTTCTTACATAAGGGTTAACGAGCATCTAACCCTCTCTGTAGCCACACATTTAACTACCATCTATTGAGGCAAGCTGGTTCTCTTTTTCCAAAAGTGTTCACTCTTTCACGTTGGTCTAAATATTGTCCTGACGACTTTTTCTCTACCTCCTCATTCTTACATATATTTGACCCACAGCGGTCATTCATTGTACTAAAGAACGCTAAATGGATGATCAGCTTTTTATTTGCTTGATTGCTGTGAAAATTAGGCAAGCTGATGAGAGAAGAGGACCATCTCCAACTATCTTTTTCTTCCTATTAAAAGGTGCAATGCCTTGGCGAAGAAGCAGACTTCTGATGGCTTATGTGCTCCTCCCACCAGAGCGGAGGCAGCTACTGTGGAGAGATATTCTTATGGTATCCATTCTCAAAAAACGAATGTGTGGGTGCAAATTGTCAATCAGAGGAACACATTATTTACCTTTGTTAACGTATATTCATCCATGTGATTTTATTTTTTTACTATTAGGATGTTTAGATTTTCTTCAGTTTATACTTATTTTGTTATTGTAAAGAACAATGGATGCTACAAAGTACAACCAGATTCTGAATTTTATATACGCAGTAATGTGTACCCTGATGATTTCAGTAAAATAATGAAGCATGGATTACGGAGACTTTCCCAAAAAATCACCATTGATGGTAAGTTATTTTTCAAATTACTTTGGAATTAGAAAATTGTTATACATTCATACAATTTACTGTACTTGTTTGAATGAAGCTTCATGAATTGGTGATCCTTTCAATTATATTGATCTACCTACTTATGTGTTAACAAATATTGTTTAGTCTGATTCATTTCATTATATTTTATTTTTTTAAATGATTGTTAGCGTGTGTATATATATATTACGTGCTTTTAATGTATCTCTCGTGCAACATCTGCAGTAAATAGAAATCGTCCTTTAAACGTTCTCATGTTTTTTTGGCAAATTAGGTGAAAAGGTGTTCTTTGTAGGAAAGGGGAAGAAGGCACAAGTTATCGTTGGTGAAGAATTGGCAAAACACATTTTTAATAAGTTACATTCTTCACTAATTGGAGATCACTCTGGAACTAACAAAACTAAAAAGAGTATTGGCAGCCATTTCTAGTGGCCAAACATGACTGATATTGAACAGTGGGTGAGTTATGTGTTGCTAATCTTTCAAAATAACTTCTAGGTAAAACATTTATTTTCTTTTATGTTTTTATTGAGACATACTTGTAAAGCTATTGTTAGGCAAGTTTTTCATTCCTAATAAAGGTATTTTTGCACACATCAGTCATTTGAGCAATCAGACGCTTTTAAAGGGTGGCTTATCACCCATGGAGGCTCAAATAGCTGTTGCGGACGTGCTGCACACTCTGCGATCCATGTCTTTAGATCCTTTGTGAGCTGGTTCAGTGAGTCTGCATGTCTGAGTTTGAGTGGAAGCGTGTTTGACTGGGCTACAAGGTAAGAAAACCATCTGCCTTCAGATGTGCTCTTCCTGATTCTGTGGATGGCAGCAAGGGTGGGTTTGGAGGATAAGATCTGCCTGGTGTTCTTTCCCTAACCGGTACCCACAATTGGCACGGCCCTGGCACACAGATATGTCCATTGTAAATGGTACACCTGGTACCAAGGGCCTGTTGCCAAGGAAGGTCTCTAAGGGCTGCAGCATGCCGTATGACACCCTGGAGACCCCTCACTCAGCACAGACACACTGCTTGCCAGCTTGTGTGTGCTGGTTGGGAGAAAATGACTAAGTCGACATGGCACTCCCCTCAGGGTGACATGCCAACCTCGCACTGCCTATGGCATAGATAAGTCACCCCTCTAGCAGGCCTTACAGCCCTAAGGCAGGGTGTACTATGCCCCAGGTGAGGGAATAGCTGCATGAGCACTATGCCCCTACGGTGTCTTAGCAAAACCTTGGACATTGTAATTGCAGGTTAGCCATAAGAGTATACGGTCTGGGGGTTTAACAAGCACGAACTCCACAGTTCCATAATGGCTAAACTGAAATATGAGAAGTTTGGTATCCAACTTCTCAGCACAATAAATGCACACTGATGCCAGTGTGGTATTTGTTTTAAAATACACCCAGAGGGCATCTTAGAGAGAGACCCGGAATACCAGTCCGACTCCTAGTGCTAGGCTGACCAGTTTCTGCCAGTCTGACACAACCAGACTAGTTTCTGGCAACATGGGGAGAGTACGTTTGTCAATCTGTGGCCAGGAACAAAGACTGTACTGGGTGGATATGCTTCTCACCTCCCCCTGCAGGAACTGTAACACCTGGCGGGAGCCTCAAAGGCTCATGCCTTTTGTTACAACACCCCAGGGCATCCCAGCTAGTGGAGATGGACTCCCCCCCACCCCCCCCCCACACTTTAGGCAGCAAGGCTGGAGGAGATGATGAGGGAAACAAGGAGGAGCCACCCACCAGTCAGGACAGCCCCTAAGGTGACTTAACTTTTATAATTCCTCCATCTTGAGATTGGAAGATGCCCCCAAAAGCAATATGGATGTGCCCCCATCACCTAAGGGTGGAGGCACCAAGAGGGTGTAGCCATTGGCTACTGCCCCAAGACCTAAACACCCCCCTAAATTGAGTATTTAGGGGCGACCCTGAACCCAGGAAATCAGATTCCTGCAACCTGCACAAATAAGTTCTGCTGACCTGAAAGCCCCGCAGAGATGACGGAAACACCAACTGACTTGGCTCCAGCCCTACCGGCCTGTCCCCAGACTCAAACTACACAGCGACGCATCTGTCGGGGAACAGCCACTCTTGAAAGAACTCTCCCTTCCCGCCAGAAGCGTGAGACTTCTCACTCTGCATCCAATGCCCCCACCTCGAGCTCCAGAAAACAAATACCGCAGAGGGGACTCCCAGGCGACTGCGATAACGTGAGTAACCTGAGTTGAATCTTGTGGTTCTAAAATAAATTTAAATATATTTCTGATGGATACAACTACCTGTGGATTCCTCACCTAATGAATACTCCCATGGCGCCAGCATTCGACGGAAATCTTCTTACTAGTCTCTGCACGTCGACGAGGACGTCACTCTAGCCCACGCGACGCCGTCTGACGTCATACAGGCAATAAGAGGTCCTCGACGACGTGCGGACGTCAGTTCCCTTTTTTCCGTGCATTCGAAACGGCTATCTTCGAGGGAGCAACTGTTACTTTTTTGGTTACAGTGTATTTTTGCTGCGTAAGTCTTTCTCTGTGGTAATAATGTCGCAGAGAAAGTCTGGATTTAAGCTTTGTCGTGAGTGTGGAGGCAAGATGTCGGTGACGGATCCTCATTCCGATTGCCTTTGGTGTTTGAGCTCCGACCACGACGTCTCGACTTGTGATTCATGCCAGCACATGAATCCAAAGGCCCTCAAGGAACGTGAGGCGAAGCTGTTCATGGCAAAATCGAAGGAGAAGCATCACAAGAAGTCTTCTTCTCCAAGACATCGGCGTCATCGAGACTCCCGGCGCCGTAGAGAATCTCGGCGTCATTCGAAGGAGACTCGTTCCAGGTCTTCGGATCGGCGCCGAAGGACATGGGAGATCAGTCCTACGGTTACGCCGCATCCTTCGACGCCGTTGCCCTCTCCGGCGTCTCCAACTTCACCTGGACAGGCGTCGGTGATTGAGGTATTGGAGCCTCAGGTGTTTTCTCCGGCGCAGACGTCGAGGCCGGCGTCGGGGTCGCCTCCGAGACAGGCACCTCAGTATCCGGCTTTTCCCACCCCTGGAGCCGATAGTTCCGCATTCTTGAATGCGATGTATGCCATCTTCCAACAGATGGCTCCAGGGGGTGCTCCGGCTGTGCCTTTGGCCTTTTCTTTGGGTGATCCTGCGCCTCTTCGGCCGGCACCCTTTATGCCCTTTCTCCCTTTTGGGAACGTGGGCTCGGCGCCAGTGTCGGCGCCGGTGGCCGCTCCGGTGGCTTCAGAAGGATTGGCCCCGGGGATTTCCATCCCGCCGACGTCGACGTCGGGATTTCGGCCTGTGACTCCGGTGGGTCCATCTGCTTCAGCTGCTCTTTTGTCGGCGCCGAAGTTACCTGTGGCGCCGGACGCGGCGTCGGTGGCTTCTGAAGATCGGCGCCGATCTTCGACTTCGGCGGAGGCATTGTCGACTCCGCGTATTGAACAACGACTTCATTCCAGGAGACGTGCTCTCCGTGTATTAGAAGAGCAAGAGTACCAACGAGCCCTGGAGGAAGGAGAGCTAGAGGACTCGGGTGATGGGCTGCGTGGACTGGAGTCGGCCAGTGGGCTGGACACTTCCCCTGAGTGGGATCTTTCGTCCCCGGGGGAATATACTGAGGAGGCTGCTTCCTTTCATGCAGTGGTACGGAAGGCAGCTAGTTTTTTGGACCTGCCTTTGCCGGTGGTGGAGGCTAAACAAAACCTTTTAACAGAGGTGCTACATCCGGCCTCAGCTGCGGCGGAGCCTCTGTTGCCATTTAATGACGCTCTGCTGGATCCGGTGTTAGAGGTGTGGAAGAGGCCGGCATCTTCCCCAGCAGTTCACAGAGCCGTGGCCAGGAGGTATCGGGCGGCTCCGACTGATCCTGGTTTTCTATCTAGGCACCCTACGCCGGAGAGCTTGGTGGTGCAGGCCTCCTGTTCATCCAAGTCAGCGCCTGGTTCTTTCCCGACGGTGCCTGGGGACAGAGATTCAAAGAAGCTAGAGGCGCAGTCGAATAAGATTTTTTCGTCCTGCAGTCTGGCGTTAAAAGCCACCAATGCAACCTGTATCCTGGGGAGGTATATTCATGCTCTGATGGATGACATTTCCTCATCGTTTACAGAGCTTCCCCAGGGTCTTTTGGATCTTGTCTCAAATGCCCAGGCTGCTGCGACCCAGATTATCCAGACGGGACTGGATACCACTGACTCGGTAGCCAGAGCAATGGGCACAACTGTGGTGGCAAGGAGACAGGCCTGGCTCCGTAACTCGGGCTTTTCTGCAAATGTACAGTCCACATTGTTGGATCTCCCGTTTGATGGGGACAAACTGTTTGGAGCCAAGGCTGATTCGGCCTTGGAACGTTTTAAGGAAAGCAGGGCCACAGCTAAGTCGTTAGGGCTCCAAGCTCCTTCTTCCACGGCCTCTTCCAGATTTTTCAGGAGGTTTCGTGGATTTGGGCGTGGCTCTTCCTCCTCTTCCTTTCGGGGAAGATATCAGCAACCTGCCTCTTCCCATCCCTATAGATCTTTCAGGGGTAGAGGTAGGGTCCGCACCAGAGGAGCCTCTCAGCAGCACTCTGCCTCTTCCTCATCCTCTGGCGGGGTGCAGCAGGGGAAGCAGCCTTAGGCTTCCACCATTTCCCACTCACTCCTCTCCTGTAGGGGGAAGATTACAGCATTTTCTCACCAAATGGAAGACTGTTACAACGGACACTTGGGTTCTCAGTATTGTGGGAAAAGGCTACACCCTTCCCTTTCGGGAGTTCCCGCCCCTCATCCCGCCCCGCCCTTCTTATTGTTCAGAAGAACACCTCCTGTTGCTAGAACAGGAGGTACAAGCCCTCCTTTCCAAGGGCGCGGTGGAGTTGGTCCCAGAGCAGGAAAGGGGTCGAGGATGTTACTCAAGGTATTTCCTGATTCCCAAGAAGGATGGTCGTTTGAGACCAATCCTGGACCTGAGGATCTTGAATTGGTTCCTCAAGCAGGAAAAGTTCAAGATGCTGACCCTAGCACAGGTGCTTTTGGCGTTGAACAAGGAAGACTGGATGGTGTCTGTCGACTTGCAGGATGCTTACTTTCATATCCCGATACTCAAGTCACACAGGAAGTATCTCCGGTTTGTGGTGGGATCGCAGCACTATCAGTTTGCGGTCCTTCCGTTTGGTCTTACTTCAGCACCTCGAGTCTTCACGAAGGTGATGTCGGTGGTTGCGGCAGAACTCAGAAGGAAGGGGATAGCAGTATTCCCTTATTTGGATGACTGGTTGATCAAAGCCAAGTCCCCGGAGCTTGTGTCGCATCATCTGCAGTCAACAACCCAGTTGTTGTTCGACCTGGGTTTTTCGGTGAACGAGCCCAAATCTCACCTAGAGCCCTCTCAGCGCCTCCTGTTCATAGGGGCAGTACTGGATACAACATTGGGTCGGGCCTTTCCTCCGCCTCAGCGGATTCAAGATATTCAGGATTTGGTTCCAATGTTTCGAAATGGAGCGGTAGTTCCAGTCCTCAAGGTCCTTCGTCTGCTCGGTCTGTTTGCCTCCTGCATTCTGTTGGTCATGCATGCTCGCTGGCACATGAGGGCTCTTCAGTGGTGCCTCCGAAGGCAGTGGTCTCAACACAAAGGGGATCTAGAGGGTACTGTCAAGATCTCCAGAGATGCTGCTGTGGATTTGAAGTGGTGGATTGCAAGCAACAATCTTTCACAAGGAAAGCCGTTCCAGCAGTCGCCACCAGTGGCCACAGTCATAACGGATGCTTCCACTCTAGGGTGGGGAGCTCATCTGGGGGATCTGGAGATCAAAGGTCTTTGGTCTCCAGAGGAACAGATGTTTCACATCAATCTGTTAGAGTTACGGGCTGTACGTCTGGCTCTCAAGGCCTTCCTCCCTTCCCTTCGTGGTCAGTCGGTACAGGTCCTAACGGACAATACTACCACGATGTGGTACATAAACAAGCAGGGAGGAGTGGGGTCGTACCTTCTCTGCAGAGAAGCTCTTCGACTATGGTCCTGGGCAAAGGACCATCAGATTTGCTTGATAGCAAACCATCTGGCCGGAGTCTTAAATGTGCGTGCGGACAGTCTCAGTCGCCAATTCTCGGCAGACCACGAGTGGCGTCTCCATCCAGATCAAGTCCGTTTAATCTTCCAGAGGTGGGGGTTTCCTCGGGTAGATCTGTTTGCCACTCGAGAGAACGCGCATTGTCCGTTATTCTGCAGCCTCCAGTATCCGATGCAGGGAGCGTTGGGGGACGCATTTCAAATAACCTGGTGCGGCCAGTTGCTTTACGCGTTTCCTCCCATACCCTTGATTCCTCGAGTATTGAGGAAGATTCGCCAGGACCGGGCTCTAGTCATCCTAATAGCTCTGGATTGGCCAAGGAGGGTATGGTACTCCGACCTTCTCCAACTCTCAATGTGCCCTCCGCTCCGTCTCCCTTTCAGGGCAGACCTCCTCTCGCAGTCGCAGGGGCAGGTTCTACACCCCAACCTCCAGAGTCTGCACCTACATGCCTGGAGATTGAACGGGGCAACCTGAGTTCCTTCTCTCTCCCGCTTGAGGTAGTGGATGTTATATTAGCGGCCAGGCGACACTCCACTAAATCTATCTACGCTAATAGATGGTCTAAATTTGTTGCGTGGTGTGGAGAGAGGCAGATTGATCCTTTGCATTCTCATCTATCGGACGTTTTGTATTTTGCTCTGTCTCTAGCGCAGAAAGGTTGTGCAGTGGCTACCATTAAGGGTTATTTATCGGCCTTGTCAGCCTTCATATGTCTTCCAGACCAACCATCTTTATTTAAATCCCCTATTGTTATCAGATTCCTGAAGGGTCTTCTAAATAAATATCCTCCAAAGCCATTCGTTATGCCGCAATGGGATTTGTCCTTGGTCCTGACTTTCCTTATGGGGTCCCCTTTTGAACCTATGCATTCTTGCCCCTTAAGGTATTTGGTTTTAAAAACAGTCTTCCTGATAGCTATAACATCAGCAAGGAGAGTGAGTGAGTTGCAGGCCTTATCAGTAAAGCCCCCTTATACAACTTTTTATGGGGATAAGGTGGTGTTGAGGACCAAGGCTGCTTTCCTCCCGAAGGTTGTTTCACCCTTCCATTTGGCTCAGGCAATTACTTTGTCCACGTTCTATCCTCTGCCTCATCCTTCCAAAGAGGAAGAAAGACTGCACCGTCTGGACCCAAAGAGAGCGTTGAGCTTCTTTATTGATAGAACAAAGGATTTCAGGCTGGAGGATCAGCTGTTTATTGGATACGTGGGCAAGAGGAGAGGAAAGGCAGTCCACAAGAGAACACTATCCAGGTGGGTTGTTCTTTGCATTAAAATCTGTTACTCTTTGGCAAAGAAGGATCCCCCTGAGGGCATTAGAGCTCATTCCACCAGAGCTAAGTCGGCCACTTCGGCCTTGGCCAGAGGTGTTCCTGTGGTCGACATCTGCAAGGCCGCAACTTGGTCGTCCCTTCACACTTTTGCAAAACATTACTGTTTGGATTCTGAGGTTAGAAGGGACGGCCATTTTGCACGGTCAGTGCTGCAGGATTTCTTGGTTTGACCATTTAGGCACCCACCGCCGGGCGTGGTACTGCTTTGGGACTCTATTCATTAGGTGAGGAATCCACAGGTAGTTGTATCCATCAGAAGAACGAGTTACTTACCTTCGGTAACGACTTTTCTGGTGGATACATTAGCTACCTGTGGATTCCTCACGGTCCCACCCGCCTCCCCGTTGCCTTTCTGGTCTTACCAAGTAATCCTTGAGTACGCTCCTCTTGGTCTTTGAGGGTGCAATAGATGTTGTATATATTATATTTATATATATGTATATATGTATATATCTTTGTGTATATACTTGATGTGTATATATATTTTAAAAAGAGAGAGTTATATATATATATATAAAAGATTTACAGTTATTCATGCAATGTTGTGTATTTTTACAATGTAATGGGATGTTGCCTTGCTCTTTCATTGCATTGCCTGGTTGTTCTCATGCACGTAAAAAATTATTGGTACTGACGTCCGCACGTCGTCGAGGACCTCTTATTGCCTGTATGACGTCAGACGGCGTCGCGTGGGCTAGAGTGACGTCCTCGTCGACGTGCAGAGACTAGTAAGAAGATTTCCGTCGAATGCTGGCGCCATGGGAGTATTCATTAGGTGAGGAATCCACAGGTAGCTAATGTATCCACCAGAAAAGTCGTTACCGAAGGTAAGTAACTCGTTCTTCTGATGGATACAACTACCTGTGGATTCCTCACCTTTTGAATTGTATCCTTGCGCCAGCATCCGACGGAAAGTCTTCTTCCTAGCTGTCTACGTCGACGAGTACGTCATAATGGCATGGCTCCACGTGACTCCGTCTGACGTCAACGTGCCAATAATAGGTCCTTGTCGGCGTACTGACATCAGTTTTCCTTTTTTCCGTGCCTTCGCCAATGGTTTTTCTTCCTGGCTCGTTGTTAACTGTAACGATTTTCGGTGGTTACAGTGTCGCCTCCGAAGAAGTCCGGTTTCAAGCTGTGTAGAGAATGCGGGGGTCGGATGTCAGTGACCGACCCCCACTCGGACTGTATTTGGTGCCTTAGTTCAGAGCATGATGTGGAAGGTTGCTCTTCGTGTCAGAGCATGAATCCAAAAGCTCTGAAGGAGCGCGAAGCTCTTCTTAGCCAAAGCAAAGAAGAAGGGCCATAAAAAGGATTCCTTCCATGTTTCTCCCAAAAAGCATAAGAAGCAGCGTCATCATGACTCTCGGCGCCGTTTGGAGCGGAGCCGATCGAGGTCGAGGTCTCGATCTTCACGATGCCAGAAGACATGGGAGATGAGTCCTACTGTCACGCCTCAGCAGGAGAGTCCGGAGTTGTCACTGGTCCCTTCAGTTTTTGAGGTCGCTCAAAGTAGCCCTCACTTTTCGCCGGTGCCGAGGGATCCTGATGTTCTGCAGGCAAACTATTGGACTTGGGTTAAGTCTTTTGAGTGTGTGTGTTCCTCATTTATTGCCTGTGTGTGTACAACAAATGTTTAACACTACCCTCTGACAAGCCTACTGCTCAACTACACCACCAAAAAATAGAGCATTCAAATTATCTAATTTTCCCACTATCAACCTCTAAGGGGAACCCTTAGACTCTGTGCACACTATCTCTCACTTTGAGATAGTATATTCAGAGCCAACTTCCTACATACATCAAAATAGAACCTCATATATTGTAAATGTGAGGGTGTCACACGTTATTTCCATGAATAGTAGTGAGCTGCTCCCGTGTTACAATAATGGAAAGACCTCCCTATCCCTGAAAATGAGATGTTAAAACTTTTAGAATGTAGACCAGTGTGCCAGTGACCTGGCCAAAGAGCAAAAGGCAGAATGGGAAGGGGAACAGGGTCATAGAGAAGCAATCACCAGGAGAAAGTAGAGAAAAAAATGAACCTGCAAGGATAAAATAAGGATAAAGGAAGAGTAGGACGGTAGAAGAAAATGGGATAAGGTGAAACCAAGTAAGTCTTGTTTGCCTTGGAACTGAGCAGCCCTATATTTAACATGGGCGGTCATAATACATTCAATGGCAAGATTTTTTTGGCACCACGTGCCATACTCACAAATTCATCTCAACTCCCAGCCCGTCCTCCTTGTGTAACATTGCAACCAATTAACGAACATCACAAAAAAGTCATACTCACACTTGTACTTAGCTGTCCGTCCCTTGCCCCCTCCCAACTTGTTGCCAAGTTTTGATGCAGCTTTAACTGAAGTTCACTGGCTTCCTGGTAAGCTGGTCCCCAGTGCCAGTCTTTCCCCAAAACAAGACACCTGATCCCTTGATCCCAAGTGATAAGGCTCTGTAGCACCCTTCTAAGTCCCATAGTAAGTGTTACCTAGAGTGCCTCGGTACTGCAGAGGGTCGCTAAGAGCTGTAGCAGAACTTGTTCTTCTCTAAGGGACCCAGCACTGACCTCATGCAGACTGCTTGACAAGGTGCCCCCTAAAAGTGAAAACGCAACATAAATTATGGACTGTGTGCCATGTCCCCAAAACATTGCATGTAATATTTGTAAGTCACCCCTATAGCAGGCCTTATAGCCCTAAGGCATGGTGCATATTATTATATGCGTGGTCATATCTGCAAGAGAAGATATGCCCCTGCTAGGTCTGTCGTTTCTTAGATATATTAGGTGAACAGGGAATCCATTTTAGTTGGCCACTGATTAATACGAGTTGCCCAGCTCCATGATGTCTTTAATGAAAATAGGGATGTTGAACCTCTCAGGTTTTATAAGCCCTGGCGATGGATTTATTAATGCACGCATCCAGAGTGTACCTTACAGTTTCCTCCTGAAAACATAACAACTGCTTCTGAGCTAACTGACCAGTTCTAGCCAGTTGGCCACCAACAGACTAGAGTGAGATCCAGGGGTGAGATCCTTTGCTCTTTGGAGGTCAGACACAAAGCTTCTCAGGGTGAGGTGTTGGACACCCCTTCCCATAGCATGATCTGCATTCCGAGACAGATCTAGTCTCTGAAAGGGAGATGCCCACCCCCAGACCCCATCTGGCACCTGGATATTCAGGAACATTAGCTATGTAGGAGGCATTTTGCATTTCGAGGCTGGACACACCCCTAGGGTGACCAGCCCGAAATGGACACAGCCTAGGAAATTCTACTTGTGTCTGGTGGAATTTAGGACCTCTGGACATGGTGTTGCCCACTCCCCACAGAAAGTGGTCATCTACAGGGTGTTGTGACTCCAGGGTATGTAGCTGTAGCAAAGTACCCTTATTGTGGCATGGTTACCCCCACTTTTTGCTTGTCAGTATGCTAACCAGGACCCCAGTTACTGTGCACTCCCCCTGTACATTTGTTTGCTATGACTTCATACCTCCCACATTTGCATACTGGTTCCCCCATGTAAGTCCCTAGTATATGGTGCCCAGGGCGGGGAGACACCAGGGGTTCCCCATGGGCTGCAGCATGTTATGCCACCCATGGGGACCTATGTAAAATGTGTTTGCAGGGCTGGCATTGCAGCCTGCATGTAAAGGTGCATACACCCTTTCACTGAAGATCACTGCACCAGGTCCCTGTAAGTCACTCCTAAGGCAGGGCCTCCTAGCCCAGAGGGCCTGCTGCAAGTACTGATGTCGGAGGGCACCCCTGCATGAGCAGAGATTCTCCCACAGACTCATCTCCATTTTCCTGGACTTCATTAGTGCGGGGATGCCATTTCACGCTTGTACTGGACATAGGTCACTACCTTTGCCAGCTACATAAGGGTAACTCTGAACATGGGCATGTTTGTTATCAAACGTTTCCGACTTGTAGTCCAGGAAGGCAGAACAAAAGAATTTCCTTTAGGTGACGGAGTCAACACCCTTTGACTTTGGGTAGAAAAAAGGTGTTAAATGACTTGTCAGGGGTAGCCTCGCCAAGCCACTGGTATGCTTTGATGGCCACCATTGGTGCCATCCTCTCATAAAACCAATCTGCACCAGTTGAGGGACCCCTAATCCCTGCTCTGTCCTGGAACTGAACAATGGAAATGGGAATGACCACTCCCCTGTCTATCACCACCCCAGATGGCCCTTTGATTCTGCCATCTTGACCTTAGGGTGGGCAGAGGCCTCTGGGGGCATCTTAGTGGCCATGTGGTTAGGTGACCAGTTCCCCTTCCAGGGCTATTTAGGGTCTTCCTCATGGGTGGGTTCCCAGATTCGACATGCAAGACTCCAGCAGGAATCATCTGCATCGTTTACTGAAACTTCTGGCCTCTCGAACCGCAGCTGGACTCCACAGGGACCTACAGTCCGCATCTACAGCTACGCCTCTGCTCTCCAACATTGTTTCTCTGGCTTCTTCTAGCAACTGCAACATTTCCCCGGCTGTGCCTCATATGAGGGTGGCGAGTCTTCAGTCTGCCCTAAGAAGCAAACTTCCCGTGGAATTAAAGAGTCGCTCCTGTGCATCTACAGGCATTCTGCTGCAGTGATGACCGGCTGCATGGATCTCCTCTTCTATGGATTTTGTGGATCCTGCATCACAGTTGGTGGTCCTTTGTGTCCTCCCTACCAGCTGTCCAACTTGAGTGAAGGTAGGACCTTCCCTTCTCCATGCATAGTGTCTCTTGCAACTGACAAGGCTTGATGGCACCGCCTCCAGGGGAACTTCAGTCTTTGTGTTGCTCCTGTCCACATCACTCTTCCCTGTGACGCTCAGCCCTTTGCATGGTTATTCAGCGACGTGGGACTCCTTTTTAAGTGTCCTGCATGGGCCTCACCGTGACTCCTGTGCTCCTTGCCTGCGAGTCATCTGTGTGGGCTGCATCTTCTTCTTTGGACTCTCCGCACTGCCGAGGGTCGCTACGGACATCCCCTGTGGGTTTAGTTCCCTCTCCCCCTCACTTGGCCTTCCTGGACCCCAACAGCTCCACTGCTAGCAACTGCGATATTTTCCTTTTTCAGGTCTTGTATGTGTTTTTTTCACTCCACAGACTGACTGCAATCCTTCATCCAGCGTGGGACGTCGACCGCATCAGCCAGGAACTCTTCACCTGCCCCAGTGTTGACTGTCTTCTTTCCACCGTCGACCAACTCCTGCATCCACCTAACACCAACACCACCCCACCCCCACTCCCCCTGGTCTAGAGTTTTGTCTGCTGTTTTTCAGTGTTCTCAATTGCTTTTTAAGCCTATTCCTGATTGTTACTGTACATGTGTAGTATGTTTACTTACCTACAATTAGAGTATTGCCTAACTAGTGTTTGTATTACTCTAATAAAGAGCCTCTATTTTCGTAGCACTGAGTGCCTTCTTTCATTTGTGTAAGTGCTGTATGACTACAGTGGTATTGCATGAGAGCTTTGCGTGTCTCCTAAATAAGCCTTGGCTACTTATCCACAGCTACCTTTAGAGAGCCTGGCTTCCTTGACACTGACTCCACTTCACTCATAAGTGATACATGGACCTTGTATAAGGAGATCATACCATAGGTAGTTAGCACACACCAGGCCAGATTCCTACAGTACTCCAGTGATTGCTACCCTTGACTCTCAATACCGGTTCCCCTAAATTGACTATTTAGGGGAATCACTTATACAAGATTGTAGGAAGATGGCTCTGGATATGCTATATCAAATTGAAATATAGTCTGTACAGGGATTCACCAGAGTTTAGAGGCAACAAATATGATACTAATACTGTTTTGTTGTACTGTGGTCGAGCAGTTAGGCTTATCAGAGGGTAGTGCAAAGCATTTTTTGTACACACAGGTAATAAATGAAGCATGCTCTCAAAGCCCTAATTTCAGGGCAATTATTGTTAGATACCAAAACTTGTTTTTGTCCATTTATTTCTAGAACCACAAGATTCAATTTGCAAGGAAAGCACATTTACAAGTAAGTATCCAAAATATGTATCAATACCTATGTGTTTTAATTTGGCAATATAAATGGCTTATTTGAATATAGCAAATATGTTTTAAAAGTTGACACACTGCAATTTTCAGGAACAGTTCCGTAGGGAATAAAAGAAAGTACAGTTATGGCGGTAAGTACCAGACCTACAGTTCCATTCTCTGGGGGTTATAATACCATGGGTCTGAGTTTGAGTTAGTGCCAAGCACCCTCCACCAGCCACACGGGGCTGGCTTTATGCAGAGGTCAACGTTGCTGCCGGGTTTTACAGTGGGAACCTATGGCGACTGGGGGCACTCAGAATCAGGCCTGCTTCTAGGTAAGAAGCCTGATCATTTGAGGCTCACCACCAGGTGTTAGAATTCCTGCAGGGTGGAGGTGTGAAGCACGGACACAGTGTCTGCTTTGTTTCTGGCCTACGAGAGCACAAAAGCTCTCACCCCATGGAATCAGAAACTTGTCTGTTCGTGGTAGGCTTGCGCAGACCCGTCAGTCCTGCATTAAAGGAATGGGTAAATACAGGGAGCATCTCTAAGATGCCCTCTGAGTGCATGTTTCAATAAAACCAGCACTGGCATCAGTTTGGGTTTATTGTGCTGACAAGTTTGATACCAAACATTCTAGACTTTAGTTTATGGATCTGTGGAATTCATAATGACAAACTCCCAGCCCATATACTTAATATGGCCCCACTAGACTTACAATGTCTAAGAATGGACTTAGACACTTAGGGGCATATTGTTCATGCAGGTATGCCCTCACCTATGGTATAGTGCACCCTCCCTTAGGGCTGTAAAGCCTGCTTGAGTGTTGACTTACGTATACCATCGGCAGTGGTTCGTGGTGTGGCACACTGAGAGGTGCAGTGTCGAATTTGCCTTTTTCTCAGCACCAGCGCGCACAAGCTGCAATGGCAATGTGCATGTGCTAGGTGAGTGGTCCCCAGGGTGGCATAAGTCATGCTGCAGCACTTGGGGACTTTCCAGTTAACAGGTCCCTTGGTACCGTGGGTACTTTTTACAAGGGACTTAACTGTGTACCAAGGGTGTGCTGTTGTGTGGACACAATGCTACAGTTTTGGGAAAGCACACTAGTGCTGGGGCCTGGTTAGCAGGATCCCATCACGCTCTGTCAAGTTATCACCAATATCAGACAAAAAGTGGGGGGCAACCATGCCAACAAGGCCACTTTCCTACACAGATTCTCTGACTTTCTTCCATGACACAAAAGGAGTGTGCAACAAGACTGCAAAACCATAGACCTAAGAAGCACGACTGACGTGGTGCCAAGCCTGCTGCGCCTGGCCCTTGAGGAGCATCTGACCTGTCCTGCCACTGCAGGTTCCAAAAATCAGGGAGCGCTGTCCGTGCTTCACAAATCACCAAGAAGAACTCTTTTGGATTACAGGAGCTGCTGCCCTGCATCTGCAGGCACCCAAGGAAGAACCATGTGGACCTTGACTGCCAAAAACCCAACACTGGGCAACATCACTGCAGCTGAGCTGCCTAGCCCGAGTTGAAGTGGTCCAGTGGTGTCACCATGGTCCCCAGACACAGCCTACCCAGAGCTTGCCCTATGTGGACTTCCTGACAGCGTTTGCAGCCTGATTCTGCAGACCCCTAGCAACAGTGATTGACAAAGACCCCATGTCTCAGGACACCTCTGCACCCGTCTGCCCTGGGCCTAGGAGAAGAGGACCAAGGCTGTCCCCACATCTCTCTGCCTCGTGAGACCTGAGGCCACTTGTTGGCTTGTTCGGACTAAACCCCAAGTCGTTGCCTATAGACTGGTTCTGCGGGGCTCCTTACAACCACAAGGAACTCCAGCACCAGACCTGATGCGATAAAACACCACTGCACCTGCACTCCACAGCCTGAGGTGAAGTGGATCGGTGGTGTCACTACGTGCCTAAGGGTCTCAAGGTTCGAAACCCACGTGGGTTCCTCTGATGTGGACTCCCAATCCATCCCTCAAGCAACTTTGTGACCAAACCGGTCCCCATAGACTTACATGGGGCACTTGACGCTGAGCTGTACCCATGCACCCTGCTGCCTGAGGTGAATGGTCCGTGTGGACGAAGTCCAGGAGATTGATCACGTAAGTCGCTTTACTATACCTGTATGCAGTGCTAGTTCTTCCTTCATAGGATAACTTTACCACATCTGAAAAATGCACTGTATCAAGTTTTGCAAGCTGTAAAAATTAATAAATCAAAATATCAGACTTTATATAAAAGTACATGTTATTGCTATAAATTGGTGTGATTTCTTTCAGTGTGTGTCACTTACCATAGGAGTCGCTTGACCACACTACTGAAAAAAGGAGCATTTGGGATGTAATTTGTTCCTCTGATTGCTTTGACTTTTTGCGCAGTGTACCTCGTTTTGGTTCACTATATATGCTGCTTCCTACAATACTCACATACTCATGCACCCAGTAATACACCCACAGAGGCACTCGTGAACTCACACAGACCTGCTCAGAGAATCCCCAAGCACTCACACTCACTGAGGTACTCATGCGCACACTCAGAGCCACTCAGACTCAGCGACTCGTGCACCAACTGAGTCTCTCAGACCCAGAGACCGGTAACTCCGCTCTGCACAAGTTGCCCTTGCTGCCACCCCTAGAATTGGTAACAATGCAGCCAGAGGGAGATCCTTTTCCTACATCGCAGCACAGACCTGGAACATGCTACCTCACCAACTCAGTCAGTCCCCCTTTGTAGGAAGCTCACTCTTGATATACTATATCAAAATGACATACACAGACTCCAGGTGTTCCACAGAGGCTAAAGTAGATACTACAAATGCATTTGTTCTACACACAGACACAATAGAAGAAGCACACACTTAATGACTAAACTACAGACCAATAGGTTTTTATATAGAAAAATAAATTTTGTTTATTTCTAGAATCACAAGATTCTCTTTGCATGTAATTACATCAATAGATATTATTTCACATATATATCAATAATAATACTTTGAATGGAATTCATATAGCATACAGTTTTTGAATAAATGCCAATAAAGCTATTTTAAATGTTGACACTGCAATTTTCAGGACACATCCTTGGGGAAGAAACTAAAGCACAGTTTTAGAGGTAAGTACTTGACTTAACAGTTTCAGTCTCTGGGGCTTAGGAAGTCCACAGCTGGGGGTTCAAGTGAACCCCAAGCTCCCAGCAACACTGGGCCGTTCGGGTGCAGAGGTCAAATTTGAGCCATTTTAAAGTGGGCTCCCACGGAGACAGGGTGCACTCTGAATCAGATCTCCCAGCAGATAAGTACCTGTTCTTTGGTGGGCAGACCTGGGGGTAGGAGGGGGAGGGTTAGAGGGGCACTGTTGGGGCCACAAGGAGGCATCAAACGCACACCCTCAGTGGCACTATGGCAGCTGGGTGCAGGATGCAAACAAGGCATTGGTTTTCCAATAGATCTCTGTGAGGAGACCCCGGGGTCACTCAGATGCTGCATGTGAGGACCAGTGGGTCCCCTGGAGCAAACCCTAAGCTAGACAGGGAGGAATGTACCTGTGCTGGAGGTCGGGTTCTCTGGGGGCTGCGGGTGCAGTGGTCTTTTAGGCATCTGTAGGAGGCTGGCCCCTCTATGCAGTGTGCAAAACTAGGCACACTATGCAGTGGGTCCAGGCGAGCACACTTTGGTTTCCATGAGCAAAAATTAGACCACTTAATGCTACAATTTTTAAGGTAGCTGGTCGAGCAGTTAGACTAATCCAGGAGATGTATGTAGGAAAGTACCATCTTGTCTGGCATGTTACCCCCATTTTTCACTGTATATATGTTGTTTTAGTTGTATGTGTCACTGGGACCCTGGTAACCCAGGGCCCCAGTGCTCATAAGTGTGCCTGAATGTGTTACCTGTGTAGTGACTAACTGTCTCACTGAGGCTCTGCTAATCAGAACCTCAGTGGTTATGCTCTCTCATTTCTTTCCAAATTGTCACTGACAGGCTAGTGACCATTTTTACCAATTTACATTGGCTTACTGGAACACCCTTATAATTCCCTAGTATATGGTACTGAGGTACCCAGGGTATTGGGGTTCCAGGAGATCCCTATGGGCTGCAGCATTTATTTTGCCACCCATAGGGAGCTCTGACAATTCTTACACAGGCCTGCCACTGCAGCCTGAGTGAAATAACGTCCACGTTATTTCACAGCCATTTTACACTGCACTTAAGTAACTTATAAGTCACCTATATGTCTAACCTTTACCTGGTAAAGGTTAGGTGCAAAGTTACTTAGTGTGAGGGCACCCTGGCACTAGCCAAGGTGCCCCCACATTGTTCAGAGCCAATTCACTGAACTTTGTGAGTGCGGGGACACCATTACACGCGTGCACTACATATAGGTCACTACCTATATGTAGCTTCACCATGGTAACTCCGAATATGGCCATGTAACATGTCTATGATCATGGAATTGCCCCCTCTATGCCATCCTGGCATTGTTGGTACAATTCCATGATCCCAGTGGTCTGTAGCACAGACCCTGGTACTGCCAGACTGCCCTTCCTGGGGTTTCTCTGCAGCTGCTGCTGCTGCCAACCCCTCAGATAGGCAGCTGCCCTCCTGGGGTCCAGCCAGGCCTGGCCCAGGATGGCAGAACAAAGAACTTCCTCTGAGAGAGGGTGTGACACCCTCTCCCTTTGGAAAATGGTGTGAAGGCAGGGGAGGAGTAGCCTCCCCCAGCCTCTGGAAATGCTTTGTTGGGCACAGATGTGCCCAATTCTGCATAAGCCAGTCTACACCAGTTCAGGGACCCCTTAGCCCCTGCTCTGGCGCGAAACTGGACAAAGGAAAGGGGAGTGACCACTCCCCTGACCTGCACCTCCCCTGGGAGGTGTCCAGAGCTCCTCCAGTGTGCTCCAGACCTCTGCCATCTTGGAAACAGAGGTGCTGCTGGCACACTGGACTGCTCTGAGTGGCCAGTGCCACCAGGTGACGTCAGAGACTCCTGCTGATAGGCTCCTTCAGGTGTTAGTAGCCTTTCCTCTCTCCTAGGTAGCCAAACCCTCTTTTCTGGCTATTTAGGGTCTCTGTCTCTGGGGAAACTTTAGATAACGAATGCATGAGCTCAGCCGAGTTCCTCTGCATCTCTCTCTTCACCTTCTGATAAGGAATCGACCGCTGACCGCGCTGGAAGCCTGCAAACCTGCAACATAGTAGCAAAGACGACTACTGCAACTCTGTAACGCTGATCCTGCCGCCTTCTCGACTGTTTTCCTGCTTGTGCATGCTGTGGGGGTAGTCCGCCTCCTCTCTGCACCAGAAGCTCCGAAGAAATCTCCCGTGGGTCGACGGAATCTTCCCCCTGCAACCGCAGGCACCAAAAAGCTGCATTACCGGTCCCTTGGGTCTCCTCTCAGCACGACGAGCGAGGTCCCTCGAATCCAGCAACGCTGTCCAAGTGACCCCCACAGTCCAGTGACTCTTCAGCCCAAGTTTGGTGGAGGTAAGTCCTTGCCTCACCTCGCTGGGCTGCATTGCTGGGAACCGCGACTTTGCAGCTACTCCGGCCCCTGTGCACTTCCGGCGGAAATCCTTTGTGCACAGCCAAGCCTGGGTCCACGGCACTCTAACCTGCATTGCACGACTTTCTAAGTTGGTCTCCGGCGACGTGGGACTCCTTTGTGCAACTTCGGTGAGCACCGTTTCCCGCATCCTCGTAGTGCCTGTTTCTGGCACTTCTCCGGGTGCTACCTGCTTCAGTGAGGGCTCTTTGTCTTGCTCGACGTCCCCTCTCTCTGCAGGTCCAATTTGCGACCTCCTGGTCCCTCCTGCGCCCCAGCAGCGTCCAAAAACGCCAAACGCACGATTTGCATGTAGCAAGGCTTGTTGGCGTCCTTCCGGCGGGAAAACACTTCTGCACGACTCTCCAAGGCGAGAGGGATGCGTCCACCAAAGGGGAAGTCTCTAGCCCTTTTCGTTCCTGCAGAAACCTCAGCTTCTTCTGTCCAGTCGAAGCTTCTTTGCACCCGCAGCTGGCATTTCCTGGGCATCTGCCCATCTCCGACTTGCTTGTGACTTTTGGACTTGGTCCCCTTGTTCCACAGGTACCCTAGATTGGAAATCCACAGTTGTTGCATTGCTGGTTTGTGTCTTTCCTGCATTATTCCTCTAACACGACTCTTTTGTCCTTAGGGGAACTTTAGTGCACTTTGCACTCACTTTTCAGGGTCTTGGGGAGGGTTATTTTTCTAACTCTCACTATTTTCTAATAGTCCCAGCGACCCTCTACAAGGTCACATAGGTTTGGGGTCCATTCGTGGTTCGCATTCCACTTTTGGAGTATATGGTTTGTGTTGCCCCTATCCCTATGTTTCCCCATTGCATCCTATTGTAACTATACATTGTTTGCACTGTTTTCTAAGACTATACTGCATATTCTTGCTATTGTGTATATATATCTTGTGTATATTTCGTATCCTCTCACTGAGGGTACACTCTAAGATACTTTGGCATATTGTCATAAAAATAAAGTACCTTTATTTTTAGTATAACTGTGTATTGTGTTTTCTTGTGATATTGTGCATATGACACTAAGTGGTACTGTAGTAGCTTCACACGTCTCCTAGTTCAGCCTAAGCTGCTCTGCTAAGCTACCATTATCTATCAGCCTAAGCTGCTAGACACCCTATACACTAATAAGGGATAACTGGGCCTGGTGCAAGGTGCAAGTACCCCTTGGTACTCACTACAAGCCAGTCCAGCCTCCTACAATGTACTAAGCATTTGTTGTGCTCACAAAACCAATCATGCAGCACATGCACTCAATAAATAACTCAAGACCAGAGTTTATAAAAATACTTCAGTTTTATTTAATTTTTAAGACCAAGATCTTTCAAATACTTTTTTAGATATTAGTTTTAAAAGTTGTAATAAAGTTAGTCTTTCTGCCCATAATTACGCATCATTGGAATCAATGTACAGTTACCATTCAAAATCGTACAATTAAGTTACCAGTCTCTTGTGTTTTTTTTTTTTTTGCAGGGTGGTCGCAGCAGTCAGTAGGCACCTTGCACCAGCCGGAGAGCCTCTTGCGGCTCCCATTTCCGGCGGGAGCAGTGTAGGAAACGCTTTTGGCACATGGCCACCTGTAGGGGCCACTTGGAAAAGATGGTTTCTCGGGGTCCCCTTGGGCTGTCGAGGTCGCAAGGGTTTGGGGATCAGTGGAGCACAGCTGGTTCCTTGTTGCGGGCGCAGAGCGGCCGGATGCGGGGTGAGATCCAGAGCTGTGCGCAACTGAGTCCTTTTGGAGGTGAGTCTCTCTGGCTGCTTACAGGACACTGTGAGCATTCTGGTGGTAGGTCCCAGGGTGTTATTAAAGTCCCTCTACAGGATCCTCCAGCTCTTGGGGAGCTGGTTTGATGTTGTCCCAGGGAATTGGCGTAACTCGGCCACTGGAGGGCACAGTGCCACCAATCTTGGCACACTTGTAGGTCACGTCCGGGACGGTAGTTAGTGTGTCGTGGGGTCCGGCTGCAAATTCCGGTTGTGGACATATCGGCCAGCCAGTGAAGCGACGTTCACTGGCTTATTGGATCTTGCTTGGTTTTTGAGTGGTGCCTCCACTCAAAAGGGATATCTGGGGTGATTCTTTAAGCCTGGATATTACCTGGGTTTCTCGGGCTCGGTCCAGTGTCCAGCTCCTCCACAGCAGCAATTTGCAGGTCCTGGGTGCAGCAGGCAGGGTTTGGTGCCTTTTCTTGTGCAACAGGTCTGTAGTTCTTTTGCTTTGGATCTTCTTTGGTGCAGGTCTTCTTTGTATTTTGAAATCTGATTTCTTGTTCTAGGGATGTCCAATAAATACAGAATTTAGTGGGCGTTCTAGGGGAAACCTGGTAATGTCCAATGGGACACTTACCTATGGGTGGCTCCACCCACTTTAGTGTCCACTTCCTTTGGGAAGGGTGACTTCCCTAAACTTGATTGGCTAGTTTCCTTCATTTCAAGATAGAGGAAACTGAATTTGAGGGTCCACTTCGCAGACAACACCTTAGAGGTGGTGCATGCTAGGCCGCCACTCCTAATCTTTGTGTGGTTTCCCACCTTTGCTCACTCAAAAAGTGGGTGTTTTGCAAAGTGGCAACCCCTCAGATGCTAGCAGCAGGCCTGGAGGCTCCAGTTTCAGGGGCTGTAGCCCTTTGAAGCTCACTACCGGGGTTTTGCACGTTCCTGGGGGAGTGGGTGGTTAGCTCCTCCACCAAGGGAGGGCATTGGTTTACGAACCAGGGAGACTGGGCTCTCCACCAAGGTTTGTATATGGACTGTGTGGGTGTGGCAGGCTGGATGAAACCAGTCAGAAAATATGCCAGGATAGTTGGCTTTTGCAGGGGACACCTCTAAGGTGATCCCTGGGTGCATTTTATTATAAATCCAGTACTGGTACCAGTTTGAATTTATCATTCGGAGTGGTTTGATACCAAACAACCCAGGGTTCAGAGTAGCCATTATTTTGCTGGGAATCTCGTGTTGGCCAGTGTCCAGCACATACATTAAAATGGCAGCTCTATTCGCTCACTATATCCCAGGTTTGCCAGGGACACGGTGGGAACATACTGCTCATTCAGCTGTGCCCTCACATATAGTATGGAGTATCCTGCCTAAGGTCTGTAAGGCCTGCTATAGGGGTGTCTTACCCATAGTTAATGCAGTGTACGGTGGACCGGGCACACAGGTAGTGTGCCAAGTAGAGTTTGTATTTTAGGTTTGCAGCAGGAGACTGTCTGCTATCACAGTGCTGTGCACATCTTGATGCATGTCCCTTGAGGTTGTCACAATCAGTGCCACTGCCACCAGGGGCTTATCCAAAGTACTGCATGCCCTGGGTACCTAAGTACCTTTTTACTAGGGACTTGTAGTGATAGCTAAAGATGTATCCAATCACTTTTAAAATGTTTTAGGGAAAGAACACTGGTACCGGGAACCTAGTTAGCAGGATCCCAGTGCACTCCAGTCCAAGTTGCATTCGGAAACCAGGCAAAAATGTGGGGGAGTACTGCAATAAGGTGCCAGTCTCTCACAGTGCGGGTATATTCATCCAGTGCTTTCGCGTTCAGGGGTCGGGGTCCTCGGTCTTCCCTCTGTAGGCATCTTTGTGGGGGGGTCGAAAGGTCAACCCAGGGTGGGCACTTGCTCACAATCACCTGATGATTCTTTAGCTGGTTGGGCCACGTGGTCACCGGCCGTAGGGTGTCTGGTGCAGGGTGGTCAGGACTCGCGTGTCTGGAGGTGTGCCAGAGTCCCTGGATGTTTCCTTCTTGGACAGGGCCACTGTCCACTGCAGTTCTTGGTCCTTTTGGGTGCAGGACAGACTTCTATAACTTGGTCGAGGTGGCTGGCCCCGCTGGATGCCTCACTGTTTTTGTGCAGGTTTTTTGAGGCAGTCACTTGTCGTTGTCTTCTCTGCTGGGGGTTCAGCTCAGCAGTCCTTCTTTCTTGTCAGGTCAGCCTGAATCTCATGAGCTGGGTTCAGGTAAGCCCTTAAATCCTGGATTTAGGGGGGTTACAGGGGTCAGAGGGCAGTAGCCAATGGCTACTGTCCCAGAGGGTGGCTACACCCCGTTCTTGTGTCCACTACCTTTGGGGAGGGGGACGCAAACCTAACCCTATTGGTTTCTGTTCTCCAAACTAAGATGGATGATTCTGCAGGAAGGGGGGGGGGGGGCAACCTCCGCTCTGGACACCCTAGGGATGGCCCTAGCTTTAGATGGCAGGGGGAGGGGTGAGTTTTGGGGCGGTCACTCCTCCTTGCTTTCCATAATTTTCCTGATCACCTTGCTGCCAAAAGTGGGGCTTTGTCTGTGTGCGGACAACTCCACTAGCTGGAGTGCCCCATGGCACTGTAACAAGAGGCTTCAGCCTTTGAGGCTCACCATCAGCTCCTGCAGGTGTGATATTGGAAATGGCCCTTTTTGCAGGGTTATCCCCAAACGTTTTGCTGCCTTCCTATAATATTTTTCTGGTCCGTTTTTGACGGTTTATTGTCTGTGCACTTCACCACTTCTAATCAGTGCGCAAGTGCTCCCTATAGAGCTTGTACCGTTTGGTTTATCCATGAGTGTCATATTTGATTTACTGGTAAGTCCCTAGTAAAGTGCACTAGAGTTGCCCAGGGACTGCAAATCAAATGCTACTAGTGGGCCTGCAGCACATTAGTAGCCCTGTAACCATGGCTCGGACCTGCCACTACAGTGTCAGTGTGTGCAGTTTTAAACTGCCAATTCGACTTGGCAAGCTTACCCACTTGCCAGGCCTAAACCTTCCCTTTTTACTACTTGTCAGGCACCCCGAAGGTAGGCCCTTGGTAGCCTCATGGGCAGGTTGCAGTGTATGTTTAAGGGAGTACATATATGTAGGACCTTGACTCTGTATATACTATTTCAAATTGAGAAGTAGTGTGCACAGAGTGCAAGGGTTCCCCTTAGAGGTAAGATAGTGGCAAAAAGAGATAATTCTAATGCTCTATTTTGTAGTAGTGTGGTCGAGCAGTAGGCTTATCAGAGGGTAGTGTTAAGCATTTGTTGTACACACACAGGCAATAAATGAGGAACACACACTCAAAGACTTACTCCAGGCCAATAGGTTTTTATATTGAAAAATAGCTTTTCTTAGTTTATTTTAAGAACCACAGGTTCAAGATTTACATCAAACACTTTAAATGCAAGGTACTTCACATAGATACTTTAGGAACTTTGAATAAACACAATATCATGTACAGTCTTTGTAGAAATGGCAATAAGCTATTTTAAGTGGACACAGTGCAAAAATCAACAGTTCCTGGGGGAGGTAAGTAAAGGTTAGTTTTGGAGATAAGACAGACACTTACAAGTCTCAAGTTTGGGGCATAGGCAGCCCACCATTGGGGTTTCAAGGCAACCCCAAAGTTACCACACCAGCAGCTCAGGGCTAGTCACGTGCACAGGAAAGCGGTATCCAAAACACATAGGCGTCTATGGGGAACAGGGGTGCTCCGGTTCCAGTCTGCCAGCAGGTACCTGCGTCCTCTGGGGGGGCAGACCACGGGGTTTTGTAGAGCACCGGGGGGGGACACGAGAAGGCACACAAGGTACACCCTCAGTGGCACAGGGGCGGCCGGGTGCAGTGAGTAAAGCAGGCATCGGTTTTTAGGTTGAAAACAATGGAGGAACCGGGGGGGGGGTTCACTCTAGCGTTGCAGGCAGGCTCAGCGGGGGCTTCTCGGGACAGCCACCACCTGGGTGGGCTCGGCAGAGGGTCACCTGGGAGTCGCTCCTGCACTGAGGTTAGATTCCTTCAGGTCCTGGGGGCTGCGCGTGCAGTGTTGGTTCCAGGCGTCTGGTCCCTTGTTACAGGCAGTCGTGGTCAGAGGGAGCCTCTGTATTCTCTCTGCAGGGGTCACTGTGGGGGCCCAGGGGGGTCGTCTCTGGCTACTCACAGGCTTGCAGTCGCCGGGGAGTCCTCTCTGTGGTGTTGGTTCTCTGCATCTCGAGCCGGGGACGTCTGGTGCAGAGTGTAGTGTCTCACGCTTCCTGGCAGGAAATGTGCAATCTTTGGAAGTTGTTTCTTTGTTGCAAATAAGTAGCTGGTTTTGAACAGGGCTCCTGTTCACAGGAGGTTCTTGGTCCTTAGGTTCAGGGCAGTCCTCTGAGGCTTCAGAGGTCGCTGGTCCCTGTCGGATGCGTCGCTGTTGCAGTTTTTTTTTAGTCCGGCGACAGGCCAGTACGGCTGGGTCGAACGCAGTTGTCGTCTCCGTCTTGTCTGCAGGGCTTCAGGTCAGCAGTCCTTCTTGGTTTAGGTTGCAGGAATCTAGTTTCCCAGGTTCTGGGGAGCCCCTAAATACTGAATTTAGGGGTGTGTTTAGGTCTGGGAGGGCAGTAGCCAATGGCTACTGTCCTGGAGGGTGGCTACACCCTCTTTGTGCCTCTTTGCAGTGGGGAGGAGGGCACATCCCTAATCCTATTGGGGAATCCTCCAAACTCAAGATGGAGGATTTCTAAAGGCAGGGGTCACCTCAGCTCAGGACACCTTAGGGGCTGTCCTGACTGGTGGGTGGCTCCTCTTTGTTTTCCTCATTATCTCCTCCAGCCTTGCCGCCAAAAGTAGGGGCAGTGGCCGGAGGGGCGGGCATCTCCACTAGTTGGGATGCCCTGTGGTGCTGTAACAAAAGGGGTGAGCCTTTGAGGCTCACCTCCAGGTGTTAACAGTTCCTGCAGGGGGAGGTGAGAAGCACTTCCACCCAGTACAGGCTTTGTTCCTGGCCAGCAACATGTCTGGTCTGTCGCAGGCTGGCAAAAACTAGTCCGCCTACACTAGAATTCTGGTTGGCATTCAGGGGGCATCTCTAAGATGCCCTCTGGGTGTATGTTACAATAAATTGCACACTGGCATCAGTGTGCATTTATTGTGCTGATAAGTTTGATACCAAACTTCCCAGATTTCAGTGTTACCATTATGGAACTGTGGAGTTCATGTTTGACCAACTCCCAGACCATATACTCTTATGGCTACCCTGCACTTCCAATGTCTAAGGTTTTGCTTGGCCACTGTATGGGCATAGTACTTATGCCCTCACCTGTGGTAGAGTGCACCCTGCCTTAGGGCTGTAAGGCCTGATAGAGGGGTGACTTACCTATGCCACAGGCAGTGGGAGGTAGGCATGGCACTCTGAGGGGAGTCCTATGTCGACTTAGTCATTTTCTCCCCACCAGCACACAAGCTGTGAAGCAATGGGCATTAGGGGCAATAGGATTAGGGATGTGCCCTCCTCCCCACAGGGAAGAGGCACAAAGAGGGTGTAGCCACCCTCCAGGACAGTAGCCATCGGCTACTGCCCTCCCAGACCTAAACACACCCCTAAATTTAGTATTTAGGGGCACTCCAGAACCTAGGAAACTAGATTCCTGCAACCTGAAGAAACGAGGAGGACCGCTGACCTACAAGCCTGCAGAGAAGACTGGCGACCACAACTGCTTTATCCCCAGCCCTACCGGCCTGTCTCCAACTTTGAAAACCTACAACCAGCGGCGCATCCATCAGGGAACAGCGACCTCTGAAGCCTCAAAGGACTGCCCTGGATTAAAGGACCAAGAAACTCCCTTGAACAACGGCCCTGTTCAAAACCAGCTACTTCTTTGCAACAAAGAAGCAACTTTCAAAGACTTCACGTTTCCCGCCGGAAGTGTGAGACTTCACACTCTGCACCCGACGCCCCCGGCTCAAGATCCAGAGAACAAAAACTACAGGGAGGACTACCCGGTGTCTGCGAGCCAGTGAGTGACAAGAGACGACCCCTCCCTGAGCCCCCACAGCGATGCCTGCAGAGAATCCAGAAGCGCCCCCTGACCGCGACCTCCAACAAGGGTCCGGCGCCTGGAACCAACACTGCACCCTCAGCACCCAGGACCTGAAGGAACCAAACTTCAGCGCAGGAGTGACCCCCAGGTGACCATCTCCCTTGTCCAGGTGGTGGCTGTCCCAAGAACCACCCCCTGTGCCTGCCTGCCTGCACCACTAGAGTGACCCCCAGGTCCCTCCATTGAAACCAGACGCCTGCTTTGCACACTGCACCCGGCTGGCCCTGTGCTGCCGAGGGTGTATTTTGTATCCCTACTTGTGCGCCCAATCCTCCCTCCCTTCCCTCCCTCCATCCCCCCCCCCCCAGTCTGCCCCTAAGGACGCAGGTACTAAATTGCTGGCAGATTGGAACCAGAGCACCCCTGTTCTCCATAGGCACCTATGTGTTTTGGGCACCACTTTGACATCTGCACCTGACTGGCCCTGAGCTGCTGGTGTGGTAACTTTGGGGTTGCCTTGAACCCCCCAACGGTGGGCTGCCTATGCCCCAGAACTGAGACTTGAAAGTGTTTTACTTTCCTCCTAATCTAACCTTTACTTACCTCCCCAGGAACTGTTGATTTTTGCACTGTCCATTTTGAAAATAGCTTATTGCCATTTTTGCAAACACTGTATATGATAGTGCTTTTATTCAAAGTTCCTAAAGTATCTAAGTGAAGTACCTTACATTTAAAGTGTTAACTGTAAATCTTGAACCTGTGGTTCTTAAAATAAACTATGAAAATATTTTTCAATATAAAAACCTATTGGACTGGAGTAAGTCTTTGTTCCTCATTTATTGCCTGTGTGTGTACAACAAATGCTTAAGAGTACTCTCTGATAAGCCTACTGCTCGACCACACTCCCACAAATAGTGCATTAGTATTATCTGATTTTGCCACCTTCTTACCTGTAAGGGGAAACCTTTGGATTTGTGCAGACTATTTCATACTTTGAAATAGTATACACAGAGCCAACTTCCTACACATGGCCCCAGAGGTTCACACTCCTACTAAAGTCTTCTGCCCACCTCAACGACCAATAGGTTTTGTGACTCCTAAGGACTTGCGGTTCTTACTCCCTATCAGTTGGTGGATACTGCTCAGAACTCCGAGGCTACAGCTCACTGTTAGGTGCCTTTGGATTCCAGCTCATCTTCTGATCACCAGATTTCATTGGGACGGACTGGATAAGAACCAGTTTTTTCATCCATACAATGTGAGTCATAAAACTTCTTGGTACTAGAAATTGTTTATCCTCCAAATCCAGAGGGTAAAGTACATTGCGTATTTTGTTCCTCATCAGACAACCACATGAAGTCTTGTGTTTTTCCTTCACTTTCTTTTGCCTGTTATTGAAAGTCTTACTGTTACAGAAGCGGCAGCCTCCACTTCATATGTTCTGGAGAACGTAGCAAGGGTGAAAAGGACACTTAGTGATTTCATACCTGAAACGCCCAAAAAAGGCTCAACCATGTTGTCCTTCTAAAGTCTGACCTAAGCAGGGGAAAAGGCTGTAGAGTGTTGTTTGCTGCCCCCAGTTCCCATCTCAACCAGACCTGTATTTTCCTACTTGTATCTTGTTGTATCATACAAAAGTTAAGTACTTCGAAATTGACTGAGGTTTACCTTCCATTAGAGAAACCTTTCAAAAGTCTGTGTATGGATACCTACCTTCCATAAGCCACTACTTTGCCATGCAATCATCCACAACATTTTAGTTCCACTACTTGAGGAAATCGGCGTAGTGACGTCTGTTCTTTTCTGTGCCACACGCTGATGTGGAGAAGAGATACCCTGTTAATTTTTTAAGTGTATTGGACCCTTTTGTCTGTTTTTTGTGTTGACCCTTGGCGCCTCATGATGTCCCCGAAGAACGGGTTCAAGCCTTGCGAGGCCTGTCCCCATATGATGTCTGGGACAGATCGGCATCCGGTCCGTTTGTGTTTGTAGTGCAACCCGAAGTTGTGCTTTGAGTGCCAGGCCATGCACCCGAAGGCTTTGAGGGAGCGGTCCCTAAAGCTCATGAAGGCCCGACGCTCGACTCTGCATCGTTCATGGTGTCACTCATGAGGAGTGTCTTGAGACTGTTCGCGGAGTCACCACCACTCATCATCATAATATTCGTGTCATTCAGGTCAGAGAAAGAAGTCGTCAAAGAAGGCCAGGCGTTTTCCAACTTCACCGCATCGCTCAGCCGATGCGACGTGGGAGGAGTGTCCTTGCTGTGCTCTGCACCTCCCCAGTTTTCCGTGAGCCAGGGCGACCCTTGCCAAACTCAATGTGTTTTGAGGCCATGCGCCTCATATTTGGTCATTCTGACCCTTCTGTGGCACCTTCGAGGCCTAGGGGTTCATATGAGGGCCCTTTTGGTTCCACGCCAGCGTCTTTGGCCTCTGCCCCCAGTGGTCCCTCCGGATCCTTGCTGACCCTGGTCGTGCCATCGCGACCTTCCCCGACACCAGCTAGGTCATCAGTGCTTCTGACATTGGTGGTGCACACGATCAATGTTGACCCAATTCTTACCCACGATGACCCGGAGAAAGAACGGCACCTGCCGACGCTGCTTCTGACTTCGATGTGGTTCTCACCCCAGATTGGGTTTGGACCCTTATTACTATGGGTACAAATACAAGGAAGGATAGGAGGGGACGCTGGACCCTTTAGAATACCAGCTAGATAACCCTGATTTGGACTGGGCACAGAAATAGGGTGAAGCTAATGGTCTGGATACTTCTCCAGATGCTGGCATGCATTCTCCTCCTACCGTGGCTACGGTGGAAGGAACCTCTTATTCTGTTGTGGTCAGTAGGGTGGCTGAGGTCATTGACATGGAGCTGTCCACTGTAGCGGTCAGGACGAATCTCCTGACGGAGGTGCTTCAAGCTGGGGCTTCTACCGCCAAGCCTCCCCTTCAATTAAGCCCTTATTGATGTCCTTCCGGGTACTTGGTCCAGACCCAGACCATGGGCTCCTGTAAACAGTAGAATTGCTCGCCCCCATCAGCCTGCTCCAAACGACCCTAAATTCCTGGCCCAACACCCCTCACCTGAGAGCCTTTTCATCCAGGCATCATTGTCATCTGGTGCATTACTTTCCACTCCCCCGGATAGAGAATCAAAGACGAACTTGGTAAGAAGATGAGGTTTTCTTCCTCCAGTCTGGCGTTGCGGTCGGTGAGCACTGCATGCCTTTTGTGCTGCTTTAACCACTGCTTGTGGGATACGGTTGTGCAAGTTCTGCCGCAGATCCTGGAGAAGACCCGGGCTAACATCTCCCAAGCCTTTGCTGATGGGAGAGATGCAGCTAAGTTCACCATTCCCTGTGAAATGGACACAACCAATTCTACAGGTAAATGAGATGCGTTGACGGTGGCCTTGAGGAGCCATGCCTGGTTGAGGGCATCTGTTTTTCCAGGAAATGTCCAACAGACCCTCATGGACATGCCCTTTGATGGCACCTGTCTCTTTGGGGACAAGGCGGACTCAGCGCATGAGAGGTTTGAGTGCCGGGCTATGGCTCGATCCCTTGGCCTCTCTGTTTCACCTCACCACCAACAGTCCATATTTTGCCCCTTTTGTGGCAACGGAACGGGCTTCCTGTTGGGTCCCTTTTACAGCCACCGGGGATGCAGAATCCTGCAGGCCCATGGGACAGGAAAACACAGGTTTGCCCACTCCACCCTGGTGCAGCCTCCAAACCTTCCTAGTCAGTACCCACCCTCATATACCAGTTGGTGGCAGGATTCGCATTCACCTGCCCCACTAGGAGACCATCACGACAGACAGGTGGGTTTTGCATATCATACAAAGGGGGTAATCCCCACCGGCCAGGCCTCCATCTTACGGCCCCTTACCAGATGATCATCTGGCAATTCTCTGCTAGAAAGTCATGGCTCTCTTCGCCAAAGATGCCATAGAGAGTGTCCCTGTGCCAGAAGTAGGTTGTAGTTGTTATTCCTGCTACTTTCTGGTGCCCAAAAAAGGCAAAGACTTATGTCCTATCCTAGACCTTTGGGCCCTCATTCTGTTCTGCAAGAAGAAGTTCAAAATGATCACTCTGGCTCAAGTCTTGTCTGCCTTAGACCCAGGAGACTGGATGGTAGCGTTATACTTGCAGGGTGCTTGTTTCCATATTCCCATCCTGCCTGCCCACGGGTACTGTCTACGATTCCTAGTAGATCACGAGCACTTTCAATTTACTGTGATCCCTTTGGGCCTTACCAGCACCCCTCGGGTGTTCACGAAAGTGATGGCGGTGGTTGCAGCTCATCTGTGCAGGTTAGGGGTTTCGGTCTTCCCCTATCTCGATGACTGGCTGTTGAAGGCAGACACGCCCCAGAAAGTTGTCTCCCACCTTCAGACTAAGGCGAACCTCCTGCATACATTGAGGTTCACTATAAACATGCCAAAGTCTCACTTGACTTCCTATCAGATGCTCCGTTTAATCGGGGCTGTTCTGGACACAGTGCAGTTTCGGACCTATCCTCCCAAAAAGCGAATCAAGAATATTCATGCTATGATTCTGATGTTTCAGCCTCTATCCTGGCTTTCGGTGAAAACAACTCAGAGGCTGCAGGGCCTCATGGCGTCCTGCATCCTGCTAGTGACACATGCCAGATGGCATATGTGGGCTTTTGAATGGGACTTAAGTTCCAGTGGGCACAGCATCAGTGTAATCTCTCCGACATGGTCTAGATCTCGGAGGGGACTGTGAAAGATCTGCTGTGGTGGCTTTGGAATCTGGATCTCTTGCTTCCCCAACCAGATATCTCAGTAGTGACAGATGCCTCACTCCTGGGATGGGGCGGCCACATAGGAGAGGCGTAGATCATAGGCCTCTGGTCTCATGCGGATTCTGGGCCCAACATCAACCTTCTGGAACTCCAGGGAATCACGCTTGCATTGAAATACTTCCCTCTCTCAAAGGGAAAGTAGTGCAAGTGTTCACAGACAGCACTACTGGCATGTGGTACTGCAACAAACAGGGTGGAGTAGGGTCCTGGACACTTTATAAAGAGGCTCTGTGATTCTGGACATGGCTGGCACATCAGGGCATATCACTGGTGGTTCAACATCTGGTGTGATCCCCAAGCGTCAGAGCAGACAAATGCAGTCATTGAGTCAGTCGATCTAGAATGGCGTCTACATCTAGAAAAGGTGCAAGGTCTCTTTCACAAATGGGGAGAGCTTTGGTTATCTGTTCGGCTCTGTAGAGAGCACTCAATGTCAGCTGTTTTGCATGTTGAAGTTTTCATGACTGCACTCGCTCTGCAACGCTTTTAGTCTTGAGTGGATCTTGGGCTTCCTTTACGCCTTCCTGCCAATACCACTTCTGGCCCAAGTAATCTTTGTGGCTCCAGACTGGGCACGGAGAGTACGGTATCCAGAGCTATTGAGCATGGCCACTGATCTTCCAGTCAGACTGCAAATTAGGGAGGCACTTCTGGTGCAGCAGCAGGGGATGGTTCTCCATCTGAAGCTGTCCAATCTTCGCTTTCCATGTGGCGATAGAGCGGCGGCAGTTGATGGCTTTTGACCTTCCACACGAAGTCTGTGAGTTTATCTTGGCAACCAGGAGTCCCTCCACCAAAATGGTATACGCTTGTCGGCATCAATTTGTGTCATGGTGTAGAAACAAGTCTCTTGATTTCCTCCACCGACCCTTTTCTGTTACCTGTATCATTAGCTCTTCGGAAGGTATGTATTTCCAGGATGTCGGCTCCGAAAAAGTCGGGGTTGAAGCCTTGCAGGGAATGTGGAGGTTGCATGTCTGTGACTGATCCGCACAACGATTGTCTTTGGTGCCTCAGTTCCGATCACGACTTCCAAGAAGGCGGATCCTGCCAAAAGATGAATACGAAGGCATTGAAGGAACGCGAGGCAAAGCTTTTCTTGGCAAGGTCCAAGAAGGAGAGGAAGCAGCACCATCGGTCCTCTTCTGGAAAGTCATCCCATAAGAAGTGACGTCATCGTGACTCCCGACGTCAGTCCAGAAGTCGGTCGAGGTCTCCATCGTCCCGGCACCAAAGGTCTTGGGAAGTGAGTCCGACTGTGTCCCCCTCAACCTGCGACGCCGCAAACGTCCCCGGCCCCGTCAGTCTTTGAAGTTGTGGATCCTCAGTCATCTGGCTTCGCCGGTGCATCCTGAACCTGAAGAGTCCAGCCCGGCACCGGCTCCACAGGCTTATCCTTCGTTCCCGGCTCCGGGTGCGGATCCTGCGGCATTCCTTAATGCCATGTTCCAGATTTTTCAAAATATGGCTCCGGGAGGTGGTGCGCCGGCTGGCCCCACTGGTCCCCTGGCTTTCAATCTTGTTCCAGCTCCATATAAACCGACGCCGTTTATACCATTTTGTTTGGCTGGAGATTCAAGTCAGGCCCCTCTGCCGACAGTGCAGCCCTCGACGTCGAGGGAGAGACCTTTGATGCTGGTGTTGGAGGTGATGGGGTCGGATGTCGGCATCGGATGCGGGTGCCTTCTCCATGGCGCTTATGGATCCATCTGCAGCGTCGGTGGATCCGGAGAACCTGTCATGACGCCTTCCCGGCACCATTCACCGACGTTGCTCTGCTCCATGACTTAGACTTTTAGAGGAGAGGGAATATCAACAGCAATTCCTCGAAGAAGGGGAGATCACTGACCCCCAGGGTGATTTCCCTGGGTTGGACACAGCAAGTGGTCTTGAAACCTCTCAAATATGATCTGCCATCCCCTGATGAATATACAGAGGAGGCAGCCTCTTACCAATCTTATTAGGAAGGCCGCAGCATTTATGGATCTTCCTTTACCGACGGCGCAGGTGAAGACCAACCTTTCGACTGAGGATTTGCATTCTGCTACAGCCGTGGTGGATCCTCTTTTACCATTTAATGAAGCCCTGATGGATCCGATCGAAGAGGTTTGGAAGAAGCCTGTTTTTTTCTTTGTCTGATAGTAGGTCGGTGGCCAGGCATTATAGATCTGCGCCTGGGGACCCGGAGTTTTTATCCAAACACCCTTCACCAGGGAGCTTGGTGGTGCAAGCATCCTGCTCTTTGAGGTCGGCCCCTGGTTCGTTTCCGGGAGTACCCTCGGACCGGGAATCCAAATGGATGGACCAATCGGCCAGGAAGGTGTGTTCTTTTTGCAGCATGGCTCTAAAATTGCCAATGCAACATGTATTCTGGGCAGGTATATCCATGCCATAATGGATGCGACGAAGACTGTACTTCCGGACATGTGCCAGGATTTGTGTAGTCTTCTTTCGGACGCTCGGGTGGCGGCTACACAGGTTATTGTGACAGGGCTGGATACCACGGACTCTATTGCAAGAGCCATGGGGACTTCCGTTGCCTCCAGACGGCATGCGTGGTTACGCACTTCCGGATTTTCGACAGACGTCCAGTCTATGTTGCTGGATCTGCCCTTTGATGGGGCAAAACTGTTTGGTTCAAAAGCGGACTCTTCGCTAGAGCGCTTTAAAGAATGTAGGGCCACAGCTAGATTTTTGGGTCTGCAGGCTGCTGCTACCCCATTTCGATCTCTTAGACGGCTGCATGTTTTTGGAAGAGGTTCTTCCTTTCGTGGGAGATCGCAGCAGTCCTCCAGCCTCCCTTATCGCTCATACAGGGGGCGGGGTAGAGTCGGCACAAGAGGTGCCACCCAGCAGCAGCACCCTTCCTCTTCCGCTGGAGGGTTACCTCAAGGAAAGAAGCCCTAGTTCTCTCACCATTGTTTCTTATACCTCTCCGGTAGGGGGAGGCTTTCACTCTTTCTTCCCATATGGGAGTCTATAACAACAGACTTCATCAGTTTGGTGAGGAGAGGTTACGCCCTTCCCTTTCGGGAGATCCCGCCTCACTTCCCTCCCCGTCTTTCCTTTTTGTTCAGAAGATCATCTCTTGCTGTTACAACAGGAGGTTCTCTCCCTATTATTGAAAGGTGCAGTGGGGTTGGTTCCACAGTAAGAAAGGGGTCAGGGGTGTTATTCCAGGTACTTCCTGATCCCCAAGAAGGATGGTCATCTGAGGCCTATTTTGGACCTGAGGATTTTGAATTGGTTCCTCAAACAGGAGAAATTAAAAATGCTGACTCTATCACAGGTGCTTTTGGTGTTGGACAAGGAGGATTGGATGGTGTCGGTCGGCTTGCAGGATGCTTATTTTCACATTCCCATTCTCAAGTCGCACAGGAAGTATCTCTGGTTTGTGGTAGGATCGCAGCACTACCAGTTTGCGGTCCTCCCTTTTGGTCTTACTTCCGCACCACGGGTCTTCACGAAGGTGATTGCAGTTGTTGCAGCACACCTCAGGAGGAAGGGAGTAGCAGTATTCCCTTACCTGGACGATTGGTTTATCAAAGCTGAGTCTCCGGGGCTTGTGCTGCGTCATCTGCAGCTGACAACCCAGTTGTTGTTCAGTCTGTGTTTTTCAATAAATGTGCCCAAGTCTCACCTAGAGCCCTCTCAACGTCTCCTGTTCATAGGGGCAGTACTGGACACAACATTGAATCGAGCCTTTCCTCCGCCACAGCGGATACGGGACATTCAGGCGCTGGTTTCAAGAAGGAGCAGTAGTTCTGGTCCTCAAGGTCCTTTGTTTGCTCGGTCTGTTCGCTTCTTGCATTCTGTTGGTCACACATGCACACTGGCATATGAGGGCTCTTCAGTGGTGCTTCCGCAAGCAGTGGCTTCAGCACAGAGGAGATCTCGGGGAATCGATGAGGGTCTCCAGAGACACTGCAGCGGATCTCCGATGGTGGGCTGTGGAAGGCAACCTTTCTCAAGAGAAGCCGTTCTCGCAGCCAACTCTGGTGGCCACGGTGATAACGGATGCCTCCACCGTAGGGTGGGGAGCTCATCTGGAGGATCTGGAGATCAAGGATCGTTGGTCTCCAGTAGAGCAGAGGTTTCATATTAATCTGCTGGAACTACGGGCGATTCGTTTGGCCCTCAAGGCCTTCCTCCCTTCCCTTTGCGGTCAGTCAGTTCAGATTCTGGTGGACAACACAACTGCGATTTGGTATATCAACAAACAGGGGGGTGTAGGGTCGTACCTTCTTTGCAGAGAGGCTCTGCGACTCTGGTCCCGGGTGCGGGACCATCGGCTTTGTGTAGTGGCAAACCATTTGGCCGGGGTCCTAAACGTACATGCGGACAAGCTCAGTCGCTTCTTCTCGGACAACCACGAGTGGTGTCTGCATCCGGATCTAGTTCTTTACATCTTTCGGATGGGGTTTTTTCCCTGAATAGACCTCTTTGCCACTCGAGAATGCGCATTGTCAGTCGTTATGCAGCCTCCAGTATCCGATGCAAGGAGCGTTGGGGGGGCGCGTTTCAGATGTCCTGGTGCGACCAGTTGCTTTACGCGTTTCCTCCCATACCCTTGATTCCTCGGGTTTTGAGGAAGATTCGGCAAGACCGGGCCCAAGTCATTCTGAAAGCTCTGGATTGGCCATGAAGGGTGTGGTATGCAGACCTTCTCCGACTCACTGTACCCTCCGCTCCGTCTCCCTCTCAGGGCAGACCTCCTTTCGCAGGGGCAGGTTCGACACACCACCTACAAAGCCTGCAGCTTCATGCCTGGCGATCGAACGGGGCAACCGGAGTTCCTTTTCTCTCCCACCGAAGGTGGTGGACGTTCTTTTATCAGCCAGACGACACTCCACCAAGTTGGTCTATGCAAGTAGGTGGGCTAATTTTGTTCGTTGGTGTGGGGAGAAGAAAATGTATCCCTTAAGTGCCCATCTTTCTGATGTTTTGTTGTTCGCGTTGTCATTGGCTCAGCGTGGTTGTGCTTTGCCCACGGTTAAGGGCTATCTTTCGTCCCTTTCGACTTTTTTATATCTTCCAGATCAGCCCTCCCTATTCAGATCTCCTTTTGTTGTTCGATTTTTGAGGGGGCTTACTAATAAATTTCCTCCCAGGCCTTTTATTATGCCGCAGTGGGACTTGAATTTGGTGTTGACTTCCTTGCTGCCCATTAGGATATTTGTTTTTCAAAACGGTGGCCATCACTTCGGCTAGACGTGTTAGCAAACTGCAGGCTCTTTCTGCTCACCCGCCTTTCACCACTTTTTATAAGGATTAGGTGGTTTTGAGGACCAGGGTGGCTTTCCTCCCCAAGGTGTGGTGTCTCCATTTCACTTGGGACAATCAATAACTCTCTTGACGTTCTACCCTCCTCCTCATCCATCTAAGGAGGAGGAAAGACTCCATCGTCTGGACCCTAAGAGGGCTCTCAGTTTTTATGTCGACAGGACGAGAGAGTTCCAGTTGGATGAACAACTCTTTATTGGATACGTGAGGAAGGGGAAGGCCGTCCACAAGAGAGCGATCTCCAGGTGGGCCGTTCTTTGTATTAAAATATGTTACTCATTGGCAAAGAAGGATCCTCCTGAGGGGATCAGGGCTCATTCCACCAGGGCCAAGTCAACCTCATCGGCTTTGGCCAGAGGTGTTCTGATGGTGGACATCTGCAAGGCTGTGACTTGGTCTTCCCTCTACACCTTTGTGAAGCATTATTGTTTGGATGCAGAGGTGCGAATGGATGGCAATTTTGCGCGGTCGGTGCTGCAGGATTTCCTGGTTTGACCAGACAGACACCCTCCGAGGTGGTACTGCTTTGGGACTCTATTCATTAGGTGAGGAATCCACAGGTAGTTGTATCCATCAGAAGAGCAAGTTACTTACCTTCGGTAACGCTTTTTCTGGTGGATATATTAGCTACCTGTGGATTCCTCACGGTCCCTCCCGCCTCCCAGTTGTCTGTCTGGTCATACCAGGATCGGCATGGGTGTGAAGAGACGAAGAAAGGGAAGGCGGTGCAGAAGTGTAACATCTCACGATGGGTGCTTCTTTGCATCAAAAAGTGCTACGCTTTGGCTAAGAAGTTTTTTTTTTTTTTTTAAATACGTATTTTTATTTATATTTTTGCCAACTTCATAGGGATTCGAGAGGTACCCATAGTTTGTGGGTTCCCCTGGAGGAGAACAAGAATTTATCCCAGACGACTCGGAGAGGCATCGGTCGACTGCACCATCGGCTTCAGTGGGGCCTATTCACCCAAGGTCTGATTCGGACCCTTTTTCCTATGGGGAGGAATTGGATGGATCCCTGGACCATTATGAATACCAGGATGACCATGCTGTGGACTGGGAACAGGATTTGGGTGGAGCCAGTGGTCTGGATACTTCTCCTGACGCTGGCATGCTGTCTCCTCCTAGTGTGGCTACGGTGAAGGAAGCAACTTACAGTATGGTGGTCAGTAGGGCAGCTGAGGTGCTTCAGCCTGGGGCTTCTACTTCAGAACCCCTTCTCTCATTCAATGAGGCCCTCACCGATGTCCTTTTGGGTACATGGTCCAAACCCAACACAGGGGCTCCTGTGAACAGGACTATTGCTAGCCGCCATTGGCCTGCACCGACCGACCCAAAATTCCTGTCCCAACACCCCACTCCTGAGAGTCGTGTTATCCAGGCTTCCACTTCTTCAGGCGCATTCCCTTCCGTACCCCAGGATAGTGAATCCAAAAGGCTGGAACAATTTGCCAAGAAGTTGTTTTCTTCCTGCAGCCTCGCACTGCGGTCTGTGAACACTGCATGTTTTTTGTGACGTTATACCCACTCCCTGTGGGTTACAGTTGCGCAAGTCCTGCCGCAGATACCGGAGGAGGCCCGTGCTATCGTCTCCCAAGCAGTGAAAGATGGGAGAGATGCAGAAAAGTTCACTATCCGTTGTAGGCGGGATACGAGAGACTTTCTGGGCAGATCGGTTGCAACAACAGTGGTCTTACGGCGCCTTGCCTGGTTATGCACGTGTGGCTTCTCGGGGGATGTCAAACAGTCACTCATGGACATGCCCTTTGATGGCACAAGTCTCTTTGGAGACAAAGCGGACTCTGCCTTGGAGAGATTCAATGATTCCCAGTCTACGGCTCGGACCCTTGGTCTTTCCTCCGCCACTCGCCCACCGCATTCAGCTTTTCATCCATTTCGTGGAACACAGAAGGGGCACCCTGTCATAGGTCTGTCCATTCCACCTCTGACAACCCCCCCCCCCGCTGCAGTCTCCAAACCCTCCTAGTCCCGTCACTCCTACCCAGTTAGGGGCAGGATCCGCCATCACCTGCCCCTCTGGGAACTTATCACCACTGATGGGTGGGTTTTGCAGATCATTCGGAAGGGCTACTCCTCCCCACCCTCCTTTGGAATCTGCAGCACCACACATGCCACCGTCCTCCCATCATCTTCCGGAGGATCATTTTGTGCTTCTCCACCAGGAAGTCATGGCTCTCTTGGCCAAGGGAGCTATAGAAAGAGTCCCTGTGCCAGAAGTGGGTCGTGGTTGTTATTCCTGCTACTTTCTTATACCAACGAAGGACAAAGGCTTACATCCAATCCTAGATTTTCGGGTCCTGAACTACTTCCTCAAGAAGGAGAAATTAAAAATGGTCACTCTGGCTCAGGTTCTTTCTGCCTTAGACCCATGAGACTGGATGGTAGCGTTGGACTTGCAGGACGCTTATTTTCACATCCCCATCCTGCCTGCCCACAGACGTTACCTACGATTCATGGTAGGTCACGAGCACTTTCAGTTTACCAGGCCTTACCACCGCCCCTCTGGTGTTCACAAAAATGATGGCGGTGGTTGCAGCTCATCTGTGCAGGTTAGGGGTCTCAGTTTTCCTCTACCTCAATGACTGGCTGTTGAAGGCGCCTTCTCCCCAGACAGTCGTCTCTCACCTTCAGACTATGGCGAACCTCCTGCACAAGCTGGGGTTCACTATAAACGTGCCGAAGTCACACCTGACTCCCTCTCAGACGCTCACTTTCATTGGAGCTGTTCTGGATACAGTGCGATTTCTCGCTTATTCTCCAGACAAGCGAGTCCAAGACCTTCAGGCTATGATTCAGATCTTTCTTTCAGCCTCGGTCTTGGGTTTCGGTGAGTGTGAGCCTGCTGGGCCTCATGGCCTCCTGTCTCCTGCTAGTACACATGCCAGATGGCATATGCGCACTCTGCAGTGGGACCTAAAGTTCCAGTGGGCGCAGCATCAGGGAAATCGCTCAGACATGGTCCATATCTCGGAGGGGGCTGCGAAAGACCTGCAGTGGTGGCTTTAGAATCCAAATTGTGTCAACAGCAGATCCCTCTCCCTTCCCCAACCAGATATATCTATAGTGACAGATGCGTCACTTGTGGGTTGGTGTGGCCACATGGGAGAAGCAGAGATCAGAGGCCTCTGGTTTCCGGCGGAGTCGGGCTCCACATAAAAATGCTGGAGCTCCGGGCAATCAGGCTTAGGTCAAAAACATTCCTTCCCTCTCTAAGGGAAAGTGGTGCAGGTGTTCACAAACAACACTACCGCCATGTGGTACTCCAACAGACAACTCGGTCCTGGACCCTTTGTCAGGAAGCACTACGCCTCTGGACATGGCTGGAATATCAGGGCATTACGCTGATGGTTGAACATCTGGCTGGCTCTCAACGCCAGAGCAGACAAACTCAGCCGCCGACGCACAGTCGATCACGAATGGCGTCTCTATCTGGAGGTGACGCAAGGTCTCAAGTGGGGAGAGCCTTGGTTAGATCTGTTTGCCTCCGCAGAGAACACGCAATGTCAGCTGTTTTGCACGTTGGAATTTTCGAAGACGGCACTCGCTCGGAGACGCTTTTCATCTCGAGTGGAGCTCCAGCCTCCTGTACGCCTTCCCGTCTAGCCCTCTTCTACCCAGAGTTCTCAAGAAAATCAAGTACGACCGGGCCCAAGTTATCTTGGTGGCTCCGGACTGGGCTTGAAGAGTGTGGTATCCAGAGCTATTGAGCATGTCCATCCATCCTCCACTCAGACTGCCTCTTTGGGCGGATCTTCTGTCACAGCAGCAGGAGACGGTTCTCCACCGGCACCTGTCCAACCTCCACCTTCATGCGTGGAGATTGAGCTGCAACAGTTGAATGCATTTGCCCTTCCACCCAAAGTCTGCAATGTTTCTTGGCAGCCAGGCATCCATCGACTAAAACTGTATATGCCTGTCGTTGGAATATATCTTGTGGCATGGTGTACCAACAAATCTGTTGATCACATTTGTGCCCCTCTGTCAGAGGTTCTTCTGTTCATTATTTAGCCCAGCAGGGCTCTGCTTTGGGCACCCTTAAAGGTTACCTGATCAGCCCTCACTCTTTAAATCTCCTATTGTCAGTAGGTTCTTAAAAGGGCTCACCCACTTATTATCTCCCACTCCATTTATTATGCCTCAGTGGGATCTTAATCTTGTACTTACTTATTTAATGTGTACCCCCTTTGAGCCAATGCATAATTGTCCCTTGCGGATCCTCGCATTCAAACTGTCTTTCTTTGTCGATATCACCTCTGCTTGCAGGGTGAGTGAGCTCCAGGTGCTTTCTTCAATGCCTCCAAACTTGTCTGTACACCCTGACAAAGTGGTGTTACGCATTAGAGCTTCATTCCTTTCTAAGGTATTTACACCATTTTATGTAGGCCAGTCCATCACTTTGCCTACCTTCTACTCACTCCCACACCCTTCCCATGAGAAGGGGAGAGACTCCACTGTCTGGACCCAAAAAGAGTGTTGGCGTTCTACCTCCATTGTACTAAAGATTTCCAGGTGGACAATCAACTCTTCGGCTATGTGGGTGCTAAGAAAGGGAAGGCGGTGCAAAAGCATATCATCTCTCGATGGCTGCTTCTTTGCATCAAAATGTGCTACACTTTGGCTAAAAAGCAACCTCCTGAAGGCTTGCGTGCTCATTCCAACAGAGAAATTGCGGCTTCCACTGCGTTAGCACGCGGAGTTCCTGTCCTGGATATCTGTCGGGCAGCTACATGGGCATCCCTGCACACGTTTGATAAGCATTACTGCCTGGATAGTCAGGTCCGTCGAGGCGGCTACTTTGGTCGTTCAGTCCTACAAGACTTTCTAGTATGATCTTATCTTTGTTCGCAGCCCACCACAAGGGATGGCATTGCTTGGGTATCAATTCTAAGGTAAGGAATCTGCAACTAGAAGTCTCAATCAGATGTACAGGTTAGTTGCCTTCGGTATTTGAAATATCTGGTGGGAGACACATTCTAGTTGCAGCTTCCTTACCGCCCGCCCATCCTCCCCGCTTTGCGATATTATTTCTGGGGACAGGTGTTCCACCCTTTCAGGTCCTTAGCTCTGTCACACCAATCTCAGTGTTCTTAGCGGCTCTGCGCTCTGGCGTGGAAAGTCGTTAAAAGAAACTGACATCACTGCGGGAGGGCGGCGTCAGTGTACTACTCCAGACGTCATCAAGGCATCAGTCGATGCCTGCGGAGTCGAACAACGCCACCTACAGACCCCCAAGGGTATTGCTCGAAGAAAAATCTCCAGATACAGTCTAACGCCTGGGGGGAAATTCTAAGGTAAGGAATCTGCAACTAGAATATGTCTCTACCAGATATTTCATTACCGAAGGTAAGTAATTTGTACTTTAGGCCATTTGTGAGCTTGCATAAGGGGTCGCACCCCTTATCAGTATAAAGGTTTAAAAAAAATGTAACAAAAAACCCTGGTTTCTAGTGGCTTCTGCACCCCACCCCCTGCCAAAAGGGGCAGATCGGCCTAATTAATAAAGGCCAATCTGCCCCCTGGGGGGGGGGGGGGGGGGGGCAGAAATGATCTTTTCAAAAAATTGCTTGAGGGGGGAACAACCCTTGCCTAAGGGGTCACTCCTGTTCTCAATATAAATAAAAGCATCCCTGGTGCTTAATGGCTTCTGCCCTCCCTGGGGGCAGATCAGCCTATTTCTGATGGATACAACTACCTGTGGATTCCTCACCTAATGAATACTCCCATTGCGCCAGCGTTCGACGGAAATCTTCTTCCTAGCTTCTGCACGTCGACGAGGACGTCACAGTAGCCCACGCGACGCTGTCTGACGTCATACAGGCAATAAGAGGTCCTCGCCGACGTCAGTTCACTTTTTTCCGTGCCATTCGAAACGGTTATCTTAGAGGGAGCTACTGTTGCTGTTCGACAGTTACAGTGTGTTTTTTGGATCTATTTTTTTCTTTGAGATTACAATGTCGCAAAGAAAGTCAGGATTCAAGCCCTGCCGTGAGTGTGGGGGCAAAATGTCGGTAACTAACTAAGACTGTTTGTGGTGTCTTAGTTCCGATCATGATGTTGACAAGTGCGATTCGTGTCAACATATGAATCCTAAGGCCCTGAAGAGCGCGAGGCTAAGCTTTTTCTGGCGAAGTCGAAAAGGAAGGAAAAGAGATGTCATCGAAAATCCTCGTCACCGAAGACTCATCGGCGTCATCGGGACTCCCGGCGTCATCGAGAATCACGGCGCCGGTCGAGTAAAGAGAGGTCGAGGTCACTATCAACTCGACGTCTGAAGACTTGGGAGGTCAGTCCCACTGTCACTCCCCATCCAGCGACGCCGTTGCCTTCTCCAGCCTCACCGACTTCGCCCGGGTCATCGGGCCAACCACCTTCAGTGTTTGAGGTTCCGCAGCCTCAAATATTTTCTCCGTCGTTGCAGACGTCGAGGTCGGTGTCGCCTTCGAACCAAGCACCCCAGTACCCGGCTTTCCCGGCCCCTGGAGCTGATAGTACCGCATTTTTAAATGCAATGTTTTCCATCTTCCAGCAGATGGCTCCAGGTGGTGGACCGGCTGGTCCTTCGGGCCCTTTGGCCTTCAACATGGGTGCTCCGGCTCCGCTTCGACCGGCACCCTTTATGCCCTTTCTCCCCCTGGGGAACGTGGGCTCGGCGCCGGTATCGGCTCCGGTGGCTCCTGAGACTTCGGCTCCGGTGGCTTCGATGTTTCAACCAGTGGCGCCGTCTAGACCTCCTGCAACTCCGAAGCAGTCTTCTCTCCATGCGACTCCTCGATCGGAGTCGTTCGTCAACATCAGCTGACGCCATGTCGACGCCGAGGATAGAGGAGAGGCTGCACTCGAGGAGGCTTGCTCTCCACCTCCTTGAAGAGCAGGAGTACCAGAGACAAAACATGGAGGAAGGAGAGATTGAGGACTCTCGTGAGGGTCTCCATGGGCTGGACACTGCTAGTGGCCTAGATACTTCCCCCGAGTGGGACTTGTCATCTCCTGGGGAGTATACAGAAGAGGCGGCCACTTTTTATTCTGTTATCAGGAAGGCAGCTAGCTTCTTGGATCTTCCTTTGCTGGTAACTGAAGCCAAGCAGAATTTGTTGACAGAGGTGTTGCACCCGGCCTCTACATCGGCAGAACCACTTTTGCCGTTCAATGAGGCTTTGCTGGACCCTGTTTTGGAAGTCTGGAAGAAGCCGGGGTCTTCTTCAGCTGTCAATAGATCTGTGGCTAGGAGGTATCGGGCTGCACCGGCTGACCCTGGTTTTCTTACCAGACATCCAACACCTGAAAACTTGGTGGTCCAGGCTTCCTGCTCGGCAAGGTCTGCTCCTGGCTCTTTTCCATCTGTGCCCTCGGATAGAGACTCCAAGAAGATGGACATGGCATCCAAAAAGGTGTTCTCTTCATGTAGCATGGCATTGAAGTCCACCAATGCTACATGTATTTTAGGAAGATACATTTATGCCCTGATGGACGAGATTGCATCAACGCATACGGAGGTCCCTCAGGGGCTGTTAAATCTAGTATTGGACGCTCAGGCAGCTGCAACTCTGGTTATCCAATCTGGGTTGGATACAACTGACTCCATTGCTAGGGCAATGGGCACTGCTGTAGTTACGAGGAGGCAGGCTTGGCTTCGTAACTCATGATTTTCCTCTGATGTGCAGTCAACCCTACTGGACCGTCCTTTTGTTGGGAACAAGCTCTTTGGTGCCAAGGTGGATTCGGCCTTAGAGAGGTTCAAGGAGAGCAGGGCCACGGCCAAGTCGCTGGGCTTGCAAGCCACTTCTTCTGCCTCCTCCAGATTTTTTAGGAGGATTTGATTGTGGCTCCTCCTCCTCCTCCTTTCGAGGGAAATTCCAGAAGCCTACCTCTGCTCTCTCCTATAGATCTTTTAGAGGGAGGGGTAGGGTCCGTACCAGGGGAGCCTCTCAGCAGCACTCTGCCTTTTCCTCTTCCTCTGGAGGGGTGCAGCAGGGGAAGCAGCCTTAGGCTTCCACCAATTCCCACTCACTCCACTCCTTTAGGGGGGAGGTTACTGAATTTTCTCCACAAGTGGGAGGTCATAACTTCAGACTCCTGGGTTACCAGCATTGTGAGAAAAGGCTACACCCTTCCCTTTTGGGACTTTCCGCCCCCCATCCCGCCCCGCCCATCTTTTTGTTCAGAAGAACACCTCCTGTTGTTGGAACAAGAGGTTCAAGTCCTCCTTTCAAAGGGCTCGGTGGAGTTGGTTCCAGAGCAATAAAGGGGTCAAGGTTGTTATTCAAGGTACTTCCTGATTCCCAAGAAGGATGGTCGTTTGAGACCAATCCTGGACCTAAGGATCATGAATTGGTTCCTCAAACAGGAAAAGTTCAAGATGCTGACCCTAGCTCAGGTGCTTTTGGCACTGAACAATGGAGATTGGATGGTGTCTGTCGACTTGCAGGATGCTTACTTTCATATCCTGATACTCAGGTCGCACAGGAAGTATCTCCGTTTTGTGGTGGGGTCGCAGCACTATCAGTTTGCGGTCCTCCCGTTTGGTCTTACTTCAGCACCTTGCGTCTTCACGAAGGTGATGTCGGTGGTTGCGGCAGAGCTCAGAAGGAATGGGATAGCAGTATTTCCTTATCTAGACGACTGGTTGATCCAAGCCAGGTCTCCGGAGCTCGTGTTGCATCACCTGCAGTCGACAACCCAGTTGTTGTTCGACCTGGGCTTTTGGGTGAACATGCCCAAATCTCACCTAGAGCCCTCTCAGCGCCCCCTGTTCATAGGGGCAGTACTGGATACAACATTGAACCGAGCCTTTCCTCCGCCTCAGCGGATTCAGGACATTCAGGCGTTGGTTCCAATGTTTCAAAGTGGAGCAGTCATTCCAGTCCTCAAGGTCCTACGTCTGCTCGGTCTGTTTGCTTCTTGCATACTGTTGGTCATGCATGCTCGCTGGCACATGAGGGCTCTTCAGTGGTGCCTCCGAAGGCAGTGATCTCAACACAAAGGAGATCTCGAAGGCTCGGTGAGAATCTCCAGAGATGCTGCCATGGATTTGAAATGGTGGATTGCGGACGGCAATCTTTCCAGAGGAAGGCCGTTCTCGCAAGCTACGCCTGTGGCCACAGTAATAACGGATGCTTCCCCTCTAGGGTGGGGAGCTCATCTGTGGGACCTGGAGATCAAGGGACTTTGGTCTCCAGTAGAACAGGTGTTTCATATCAATCTGTTGGAGTTACGGGCTGTACGTCTGGCTCTCAAGGCCTTCCTCCCGTCCCTTCTTGGTCAGTCGGTTCAGGTCCTGACGGACAACACTACTGCGATGTGGTATATAAACAAACAGGGAGGGGTAGGGTCGTACCTTCTCTGCAGAGAAGCTCTACGGCTATGGTCCTGGGCAAAGGACCATCAGATTTGCTTGGTAGCAAATCATCTGGCCGGAGTCTTGAACGTACGTGCGGACAATCTCAGTCGCCATTTCTCGGCCGATCACGAGTGGCGTCTCCATCCAGATCAAGTCCAGTTAATCTTCCAGATGTGGGGGTTTCCTCGGATAGATCTGTTTGCCACCCGGGAGAACTCGCACTGCCCGTTATTCTGCAGCCTCCAGTATCCGGTACAAGGAGCTTTGGGGGATGCGTTTCAGATGACCTGGTGCGACCAGTTGCTTTACGCGTTTCCCCCCATACCCTTGATTCCTTGTGTGTTGAGTAAAATTCGCCAAGACCGGGCTCAAGTCATCTTAATTGCTCCGGATTGGCCAAGGAGGGTGTGGTACTCGGACCTTCTCCAACTCTCACTGTGCCCTCCGCTCCGTCTCCCTCTCAGGGCAGACCTCCTCTCGCAGTCGCAGGGGCAGGTTTTACACCCCCACCTCCAGAGCCTGCACCTTCATGCCTGGAGATTGAACGGGGCAACCTGAGTTCTTTCTCTCTCCTGCCTGATGTAGTGGATGTTATCTTATCGGCCAGGCGACACTCCACTAAATCTATCTATGCTAATAGGTGGTCTAAATTTGTGGTTTGGTGTGGAGAGAGGCAGATTGATCCCTTACGTGCTCATTTGTCAGATGTTTTATCTTTTGCTTTGTCTTTAGCACAGAGGGGTTGTGCAGTGGCTACTGTTAAGGGTTACTTGTTTGCCTTGTCAGCCTTTCTTTGTCTTCCAGACCAGCCTTCTTTATTTAAATCACCAATAGTACTTAGATTCTTGAAGGGCCTTATGAATAAAATCCCTCCAACTCCTTTCGTTATGGCTCAATGGGATTTGACTGTGGTCCTAACTTTCCTTATGGGGGTCCCCTTTTGAGCCTATGCATTCTTGCCCCATAAGATTATTGGTTCTTAAAACGGTTTTCCTGGTTGCAATTACCTCTGCAAGGAGAGTGAGTGAGTTGCAGGCTCTATTGGTAAAACCCCCTTATACATCTTTTTATGGGGATAAGGTGGTGTTGAGGACGAAGGCTGCTTTCCTTCCGAAGGTTGTTTCACCCTTTCATTTGGCCCAGACAATTACTCTATCCACGTTTTATCCTCCGCCTCATCCGTCAAAGGAAGAAGAGAGACTACACCGCTTGGACCCAAAGAGGGCGCTAAGCTTTTATATAGACAGGACAAAGGATTTCAGGCTGGAGGATCAGCTTTTCATCGGATACGTGGGAAAGAGGAGAGGAAAGGCAGTCCACAAGAGAACACTCTCCAGGTGGGTTGCTCTTTGCATTAAAATGTGTTGCTCTTTAGCAAAGAAGGATCCTCCTGATGGTATAAGAGCTCATTCCACCAGAGCTAAGTCGGCCTCTTCGACCTTGGCTAGGGGTGTTCCTGTGGTCGACATCTGCAAGGCCGCAACTTGGTCATCCCTTCATACTTTTGCGAAGCATTACTGCTTGGACTCTGAGGTCAGAAGGGATGGCCATTTTGCACGGTCAGTGCTGCAGGATTTCTTGGTTTGACCATTCAGGCACCCACCACCGAGTGCGGTACTGCTTTGGGACTCTATTCATTAGTTGAGGAATCCACAGGTAGTTGTATCCATCAGAAGAATGAGTTACTTACCTTCGGTAGTGACTTTTCTGGTGGATACATTAGCTACCTGTGGATTCCTCGCGGTCCCACCCGCCTCCCCGTTGCCTGTTCGGTCTAACCAAGTAATTCTTGAGTGTGCTCCTCTTGGTTTTGAGGATTTGTATATATTATGTATATATGTTTATATCTATATATATATATATAGTTAATATATTTATTTACTTTAAAAAAAAAAAAAAAAATGGTAGGTTGAATTCTCAGAATGTGTTTGTTTGGAATATCATTAAATATTACTATTGTTCTTTCATCTCAATGGCCTATTATTCTCAGGCACGTAAAAAAATGTTGGTACTCACGTCGGCGAGGACCTCTTATTGCCTGTATGACGTCAGACGGCATCGCGTTGGCAACTGCTCGTCGACGTGCAGAAGCTAGGAAGAAGATTTCCTTTGAATGCTGGCGCAATGGGAGTATTCATTAGGTGAGGAATCCACAGGAAGCTAATGTATCCACCAGAAAAGTCGCTACCGAAGGTAAGTAACTCGTTCTTTAATAGCATTATGTCCATGGCAGTGAAGGGGTTAAGGACATGAAGACAACACCCGCTTTAGCAAGAGGTTTCTGATGACCCCGGTGACAAAGTTGATGCAGGATACATTTGGGACTTTCCTATGGTAGTAGTATGACTATTTTGCCATTATCATGCTTTTGAATACTGTATTTGAGATTTAAGGTGACATTGCTATTTGCGTGCCCTCCACTTGAACGTCATATTGGTTCTGCATGGAATAGTTACAAGGTGTATTTTCTTTTCTAGGGAATGACGGCTCCAAACGGGAATGAACAAGAAGGAACTGACCATTTTTATCTCACGAAGAAAGAGGGGACATAAACATGGACTATGTTATTAATTTAGAGTTTGATAGGTTATGTGGAATACCCCTTCCCTAAGATTTCTGTGAAATAAAGGTTTATTTTTCTAATTTTAAAGGCTGCTGATTAATAAAATGGACAAAGGAAATGCATAATCCATGGCTCCGGTCTTGAGATTGAATCATAGTTCATATTTTCAATAATTATCAAAAGTAAATGTGCTTTGCTAATGTGTCCCTCATTAGTGCTGACCTACCATTAGTATTTTTTAGTGAAAGCTAACTACCCAACTGCATCTCCAATAACTTTTTTTTAACCAGTTTTAAATTGCATTTTCAATATCACAATCTTGAATAAATTACATCTATGAAAGTTACATTATCATTAGTAAAATCCGCAATCCAGCTACATCGTCATTAATAAAATAGTTTCACATCAGTATCAGCAGGAGTCCTTGGTTCAGTCCTTAAACAGCAACATTGGAAAAAACAAGTCATGTGTTGATGTTAACTCACATTCTGCCATTACCATAAGTGCTATTCAATCTTCCTATCTCAAGCAGGTACTGCAAACATTGAAAATCAACAGTGACATCCATGAAGCTATAATGGCCACTAGGAAGCTATTCGGGGACATCAAAGGGTGTAACAGAAGGGTGTTGTCACTCACCCATGGACAGGCTGGAAGGGGTTATGATGGAGGTGTGGGAATGTGGATAAAAGGGGATGGGGGAGGAGGGGGTTATGTCCCCGCCAGGGTAGGTTTAAGTACAGGCCACCAACTCTTGAATGTGTGCAAGTCAAGTAATAGTGCTTCCCATTCCACATTTCTGGGGTATTTGCGTAGTCCTCATATTTCTTGCCTCCTGAGCTCCTCTCCCTGTCCCCACTTCAGTATTGCCGCACACCAGTGGGCTATATCTAACAATACCTGGGCTTTCCAGTGCATGGCAATTAGTCTGCATGCTATCAGCAATGCTTGGTTTATAAACCGGTTCGCAGCTTTATCTGTTTTTGAGCACCTGAGCAATCCCAACAATCCCAACAGTGCAACTTCCATTGTGAACACATCCAGTCACCTCTCAGCAAGTTGGACACTGACACCCATAAGGTTACAGACTGAGCAACTCCAGAATACGTGCATCGTGTCAGCACCTGCATGTTGGCATCTCGGGCAAACAGAGGAGGACCCAAACATTTAGGACAGAGTTGCAGGAGTGAGGTAAGCTATATGAAATATATTATGCAGGATCTACTGAACTGGGTATTCTGCATCATCCTGGGGTATGTAAGTACTGTTTCCAGTATTTCCTTGTCGACTCGCCACCTAAGCCCCACTCCCTAAGGACTACATTTAACAGGTTGTGTGCGGTGTATGCTAGTGCACAAACAAACCAGGTGACAAGTCTACAGCCTCAACCCATTATATACAGTGTGTGTATGAGAGGGTGTTTATGGGGTTGCCATGGAGCCAAAGATGGCAGCCGTGGAGTAACTTTGCTCCAGGACCTGAATGCCGCAATCAACATTAATCCTGTCATCACACACACACACACACACACACACACACAGAGACAGACACCGTGCTGCATCAGACTGTCGACTGGCCAGAACCAACCTTGCATACCATACCGGGCATGCCCGGCACAGGGGGAGGGTGTAGGGAGCTGGCTACTACAAAGACCACAGCTGACACTAGCAGACTTTTACCCCACGGAACATGATTTTAGTCATCCTGCATACAGTGATCCAGCATCACCAAAACCTCACCCCCGTCCACCCTATCCCACACTCCATCATGGGGAGGAGCCTTGACACGGGCAAAGACCTCCAGCTCTCCACAGGACTTGGGTGAAAAACAGGCCACCATCCTACTTACCAATAAATCCTCTTGCTCATCAGTAGAAGCGCACATAAAGGAGATATGTGTGGAATTTGGTCTCCTTCAGAAGGACCTGCGAAAAATGACTTCCCGGTTCACCAACACAGAACGTAATATCACAGAGATGGTACCACAGCTGAAGACCCAAAAACAGACCACCCAAGACCTTCTGGACAAAGTGCACTTGTTAGGTACATGCTGAGTCATGCCAGGCTAACGCCAAGTGAAGCATGCCAATGAAACTCAGGACCAGGTTGTGACCCTGCCATTAGCAGACTACCTGTAAAAACCAAAGTCCACGGGCCAGCCCATCCACTTCTTTCTTCAACACTGTAGGCGGCTTTTTAATCAGTCTGCTCCACACTATTAACGAGGGCTTCCTGAGGCACCGTACTGCAGTATCTCTCGGATTGCCAGCCTAACTCTAGCAAATACACAGCTCGAATCCACTCATAAGGGGACAAACCTTGATAACTGCTGGTGTGGTGGTCCCCTACAAGAACAGAAATGACCCTGCCTACCGGCTGGATATTACAATTGCAATCTGCCATTCTTCAGTATGTATCACTCTGACCTACACAGCTAACTGGCCACCCCTATAATATCCGTCGCCTATTCAGTGTAATAGACCAGGCATCCCCATTATATACTAGATCAGCCTAATAGTCTGTATTGATTGACTCTTATGGAGCACCTGTTTGCGACCCTATCATCCTTCGTTCTAGGTCCATGCCTCCTAGCTTACAACAAACTACTAAACATAAACCTCTCTTCAAGGGTCCAAGAGGGCTGCCTAATATTGCCCCCCTTTCCTGTTGGTCGTGGTTAAACAGGGTTGTCCCATCTCCCCAATCCTGTTCTCCATATCCATGTAGCCAATGGCGCACTGCCTCAGTTGGAAGAGCCCCGTTTGTGGGGGGAGGGGGGCATTACAGCTGCACGGAGGAACTTAGTGTTCCTTTACGCAAATTATGTTCTACTTTACATCTGAGATATGAAAATCGACACCTCCTGTTCGACATCTGCCTTTCAGGACTTCGAAGCGGTGACTGGGCTCCAAGTTAACTAGGGAAAATTCTATACTTGTTCCGAGGTGAAACCCCACACCGCCAACATTGCCCCTACACTCTTAGCTTGGAAGTCCACAGCCTTCCGTTACCTGGGGTTCCACTTCACCACTTGCAGGAAGACAAATTTGAGGGCAACTCTGTCAGCAGCTCCCCAGAGCCCTCACCGGCAAGATTGCATTCTCAAAGATGATAATCCTTCCCCAATTGCAGTATTTTGTCAACGTACCAGCCTTTCCACCATACCACTTCTGTGATCTAGATCATTTGATGGGGGATACAATTTGGAATGATGGGTTGATAGTGGTTCAGGGAGGTTTGAGGGGACCCATGTTTCGAGTCTTACTACCTGGTGGCACAGCTTGATTGGCTCGATGGCTGGTGGGCAAAAACACATTCAAGATCACCACTGATGATGCCCTGCTCCTTTCCTGGATGGTTGTCGTGGAAATGTCTAACCAGAAACCTTCGCCTAACAAACAAACCAGATTGTTCCATATGCCCCTAACATTGCAATACAGGGCCTCACCAGCGTGTAGGGCTCATTGACAAGAGAGCAGCTACCAGACTGGCAGGCACACTCATTTGACACAGTGGAAGACCTCTTCCGGGACGGCCAGCTTTACACCAGGACTATGCCATCTCCCAGGACAATTCATCACATACTGATGCCTGCTACCTCAATGGACTCCCTATGGTAAATCCTTACAGAAAAAACTAGACACAAAGTTGTTTGTATAATATATCAAATGGTACACGGGTGACATCTTATCATTTGGCTTTGTAAAGCCATTGGAACACTTCGACATACCCCTGATGCAACTTAGGCAGTTCTGTACGGAGAACCACAGGAGGCATTTTCATGATCATCAATATGCCAGGGCCCTGGAATCACATAAGATGGTAAGACATAAAGCATGCTACAAGAATAACCAATAAGTGCTTCTACATAAGGGCTACCTCAACCCCTCCCCTCCCCCCCCCCCTTAACAGAATATTCCTAGTGGCACACCTCACCTGCCTGAGATGCTCTTTCCCAGTGGTGCACCTTCAACACATGCTCTAGTCCTGCTCCACATTGGCACACTTTTGGGACAAGCTGCATAGCACTTTGGCCACAGTCCCATAACTTAATGCCACCGCACTAGGATTATTCCCATTGATGGAACCAACACAAAGTACAAGCCAAATTTGCTAAGCTGGCCCTCTTATTGGCCAAATGCCTCCTCTCTTTGTATTGAAAGGCCCCGCAACCGCGTCGCAGGCCCATGGCAATTGGCAGTGTCCTGCTAGGATGAGGCAGATAGGCTTGCACTACACTGGTTGTAGGCCGGCTGTATCAGACAGTGCCCTATCGCAGCAGCATGGGATGTGATGTTGCTACAATATAAGGCCCTTACAGCAGGTGCTTCCCCTTGAAAAACCCATAACTCACTAAACCACAGCCTTACCCAATGACAAAGTGGAACCTTACCCATGCCAACGGGAGGCCCCATATTGATGAAGGCATCACGATTTCATCAGTTTACCCACACAACACCTCTCAATTCTCCAGTCAGATGAGAACTTCTCTTGCAATGCCCCTATGCAGGTGTACACATCACAAAGGAGTACCGCCACCTTTCTCCTCAATCCACCCAACCCCTCCTGTTAAAGAAACCTCTCATGTAACTACCCTTTATGTGCTCACTGTCACAAGGAACTTCATACAATTAAGAGTCCTGAAGGACAACCGACACATGGCCAAAGTTTGCCTTTCTGCTCCCAATTAGAGAGTTCAGCTCTTTTCAAAATAATTATTTATTTCCCAACACAGCACTTATTACATACAGCGTAACTCTGAGTGCTCCTGAATTCCTTGACCAGCAGCCTTCCACCGTAGTTAGCCGCCCTCAAATTGCAAATAGTACCAGGCAATTTCCACTGCCCCAACCAGACAGCCCTCACAATGCAGTGCACATGATACCCCAAGCTGGAGTACGGCCACCCTCGAGTGACGTTCCCATGCACACGAGATTGCAAGGTACCTACATAGCTGATAGCTATGTATTGCATGATGTAATTCACTGCCAAATTTCCTTTTCCACTGTATAAACTATGTGTAATGTGTTGTTTGTTGCTGTACTGGCATATTGTCTGTGATGGCCCAGAGTATTTCTACGGTGGCCCAGCAAGCGCCCGTATGCCAAGAAATGACATGCTGGAAGGGCATGTTCCTCCTGTAAGCATTTATAAGAAAATAATGTACCCCCCTGATACAAAGCAACTAGTGTACTTATGCCTGCCTCTACCCAGGCCCTCGTCCCCACGCTACCAAACATTTTGCTGAATGAGGTTATGTAGCTCAGTGGTATCTCAAGCAAAGAATCTGCGTGATGTATCGCAAGCTCTGATTAAAACTCTCATGTGATCAGCAATAATCCATTACCATACTGTGAAACCTTGTCCTGGGGGAGGAAGATCCGCTAGACCACAAAGTGTGCTCGGGCTGCTGTGGGAGATTCAAGTTCTTCTGTGTGATGACCTGACAAACAACTTGCCGACCAATGCACCTGGGCCGCCAACTAGTAATGTTCAAAATCTGGAGCCCCAAATACCCCTTAGTCTAGGGACAACTGTAGTTTACGGAGTGCAATGTGGCAACTCCCCTTGTTTTGAATGAAACTCCTTATGGCCAAGTGTAATGGATGGGATGTGCCTCTGGGTGACAGACCAGGAGGTTATAGGAAAAGTAAAGTAGCAGAGGGAGCATTACCATCTTCGATAGGGACACTCTACCTTGCAAAGTGCTGCAAAAAGCCATGTGGGGATGTGGGTTGCTATGCTTCTTATAAGGTTGTCATCTATTAGATACTTTGTCTCGTGATAGATGTTTATGCCAAGGTATCAAAACGTGCGGGGCTCCTAACACAAAGGATTGGAATCCACAATGAAATGCTGCTGGGGACAGTTCAGGTGCAGCATAAACAGGCATGATTTGGCACAGGTCACCCCCAGGCCAGAAGCAACATGAAACTCCAGGGGTATGTCTTGGATATCAGCTATACCCTACTGTATGTTTCGGATGTAGAATAATGCATCATCTGCATATAACAAGACTACATGGATCTCCTCAGACAATGGGATACTCCAGGAACGCCCCTGCTGTTGGAGCCTCAGGGATAAGGGCTCCATTGCGAGGCCAAAGAGCAGAGGGGACAGCGGACAGACTTGCCACATTCCTCTGCTCACTCAGAAACAGGGGAAGATACACTGGCCAATATTCACCCGCACTGTGCGTTCAATGTATATGAGTAAAATTAACGCATCTAGTCATCCCTTGATGCCAAAAGTAGTCATGGTCAAAAACGGGCAATTTCAATCCACTATATCAAATGCTTCATGCAAGTCCAGCACCAAGCATGCAGCAAATGGCAACTGGACCAGAGGAAGCTTCATTACCCTGTGCAGAAGGTGTATATTTAAAGTGGTGGTGGACCTACCTGTGTGCACCAGACGTGGCATGTGTTCACACAGCCTGCCCGTTATAACCTTGTTCAGAATTTTATAATCAGACCTCAACATAGAATGCTGGTATTAAGAGGCAAGCTCCATGGGGTCTTTCACAGGCTTGGAAAAGGATACTAAGATTTGCGGAGGGTGGGCAGAAGTCAACCGTCCGTTTGGAACTCTTGTTAAGGTTTGAGGAGTTTCAGGGCTAAAAGGTGCTTGTAGGCTTTGTAGAATTAGATTTGGAATTCATACCCAGTGTTTTATGAGTTGCTGTGCCCCGCCTGACACCGTCTCTTTCTCTCATAAAAGGGGTGCGTTAAGATCTTCCCTATCTAGTGGACGACGGACTACTAAGTTGACAGACGCAAGAAAGTGACATATTGCAACCTGACTGTCCATAATAGAGGGTCATATGCGGTCTGATAATGCATAGTAAATGCCTTGTGAATCTGACTGATTTGTGACAATTGCTGGTGAATCCCTGATTATCGTGATCTGTGTGGGCAGGTTCATGCTGCGCAGGAGCCAGGACAATAAACATCTGCATACTGCTTCGCATGGTACGCACGGATGTCGAGGTGTTGTAGTTGCTCACTCATTTGAGGATGTCTATGCAGTGCCTTAATCATTGCACCCAGCATTGTACAGTCAGCTTGGGCCGTAGTTTGCAGTGCACCCAGGGATGTCTAAATACAGGACATGTCACTGTGTGGGCCTGCCTTCACCCCTACAACCGCATGGATGCAGTGACCTCTGTGGATAACTTTCATCGCTTCCCAGTCAATTACCTTGGACACAGATGTTCCCCAGTTGTCGAGTAGGCTATGGGAGAGTGTCTCTGCTGTTGTGTCACAGAATACCTTATCTACAAGCATGGTGGGCTGTAAATGCCTAGTGGGAACCTGTGACTATGACACACCCCACTAAAACTGTACCTGGAGGGGATTAAGGTTGGAATAGGTCTTCCCCCAGATATTATGCCCTTGATGCCAATAGCCTAGTAGCTGTGACACAGAGTATCCAATCGAATCAGATACGCAAAGCATGTGGTGGTGGTGGTGGTGGTGGGGGGGGCGGGAGAATTAAAGGAACATTCCCTAGAGTGAGTTCAGCAATCTCTTTCAGTCCAACAAAGTCCAGTGTTGAAGCCTACACCGGGGAGTATGGGAGTTGTAGGTGGGATCAATCACGCTGTGGGTCAACTAAACAACTAGAGTCAATGATACAGGGGATGCGGGCCCATTTAGTGAATATGGAGAACAAACGTGAGAAGTAGGCCTGCTATGTTGAATGGAGGGCCCTAAAAACAAGACCGTCCTCCCATCTAGTTGCCCCTCGACCAGCATGGGACCGCCCTTCAGGTCAATTTTGATTACTGTGAGCCTGAAGAGAACACCTGGTCTAAGCAAGATTATGGCTCTGCAAGCAAAGCCAGACTATGTGGTACAAAACATTTCCTTAAAGCATTTTTTAAAACGGGAACCCTCCCCTCCCATGATATGAGTCTCTTATAGCAGTACAATTTGAACTCCCCATCACCTAAGATACTGCTGAACCGCATGTCTGTTACGTGTGGAGCCCATACCATGGACATTCTACCAGATTATGCTAAGTTTGGACATGTCAGTATCCTAAGTGGGGAGAGTGTGGGCTCTGTAGCGGATCATAAGCCACATCATCACAGTTATACAAAACTGTAAAAAAAAAAATTCCTACCGTGGACAGCCCTCAAACATTATGATCACCTAAACAGTAAAAAAAAAAAAAAAAAAAGGCCCATGGCTGAAAAGGTCCTGCATGTTACCAGCATGCATCATGTTTGCTAGGCAAGGGGGGTAGCCAGGCTGTCTTCAGTTTCCACAGTGTGTAAGCAGTCTGCAGTTCTACTCTCTCTGGGTCAGTTGGGACGACCTGTTACTACAATGTGATGAATACAGATTACTTCACCTGAGGTTCTTGTTGTGATATAAGCTCCTCTGCTGTTTCCCTTGTCAGCTCCTGCAGGGTTGCTGAGACCATGCTTTGACATCTGCTATGCCATCGTCTGAACAGTAAACAAGGGGTGAATGCAGTCTGCCCACAATGTAACCTCCAACCTCAAGTCTGGGTTTGTCCCTCCTTTGCCTGTTCTGGGGTAGATGCCCCTTTGAATCCAGCACCACCATGTTTGCGTGCCCAGTGCTTCTGGCGATGCGATGTTTGTGCCTCATGTTGTCGGCATGGCAGTGAAGGGAAAGCGGATGTCTCAACCCAGTCCCAGGCATCCATGGGCTTGGTAAAGCATTAACTTTTAATTCAAACCATGTCCTTCAGTTTAACTTGAAAAAGGAGGGAATAGTGGAGGTCAGCCTGTCTCAATCTGCACGTCACCCCCAAAAAGGGAGCCCTGCGGCACTGCACTGATATAATCCGGGAAGAGGAATACTGGCATTTTTGTAACGGAATGGCTTTGCTGTTCTAGCTGAGAGCCTGTGCACACCACTTGACCAGCAGCAATGTCAGCCCCTGCTGCACTCTACACCCAGTAATATATGTTGTAAGACCCGAATTACCCCACGTAGCAGAGGGGGACAGGCAGTCCCAGTGCTGCACTGGCAAATACTCAAGTGTGGTCACTATAGGCCCTGGGGAAAAAATGGGTGGTAGCCCACACCCACTTTCAGTCTGCACTCCTTCGTGAAGCCCGCAGTGGGGTTGTTGGTCGAAGTTCAGGCCCACTGGGTCGCCGGGATTCTCAGTAACTGGTATCAACCAAAGTCTGTTCACTGATGTGTGGTGCAAGCTCCTATGCTACGGCAGTTCAATGTAAGATGCTATCTAAGGTCGCCTATGCCCGGAACTCCCCCGGTATCAGGCCTTTCTGTGGCCAAGAGTTTTGTGGTGGCGGGTGGGTCGCAAAAGGGATGCGGCCTGCTTGGTCAGTTAGCATGACACCAGCACACTCTGATCCCCAAACATTCCAATTCCTGCTTGGGGGTCAACAGCGGATTTGTCAATAATCTCCCACAACTAGTCTGCTTTACCAGCAGAAAAAAGATGTGGCGGGGTATATGGTGGAGAGGTAAGCCAGTGTATAATACCATTGAAAAATGATCATATAAGCTATTTTACAGTGGGATAAGCTTTCTTAAGTTTTAGGTATGTCTCGCCAAAGGCGTTCCAATTGCTTAGACAAAATGCCATCTGCAGTGGTAGTCTGCCTGAAAGTTTGAAATGTGTGGGTTTGAAGAGGTGTAGAGTGTTGAGTGGTCCGGTATGTATTGGAGAGTAGTCCTTTAGACCCGTCATATGCGCTCACTAATTTTTCAAGTCAGTATAGGATATGGTAGCCCCAGAATAATTGGAGGGGTGCAATGCCCAATGATGCAGCTGGCAGTACTGTAGCCTTGTTGTTTCAGGGAGAGAGTAATAAGCCTTACACTGTTCAAATGACTTAATGGAGGCTCCCGCAAAGAGGTCTGTTAATTTCCTAAACTCCTCTGCCTCCAAGCTAGTAAATAATGGAGGCAGTAGCACAAGAGTGAAATCCGGGTTGCGTGCAATTGGAGTGTTGGAGGAGGGGAAGGTAGTAAGCCCTCACCTGATTCCCAATCTGTCTCATATGTCAAGTGCCGTCCTAATGGGGGGTAGCTATGTAGGTGCTGAACAATGAAACGTGCTTGGGTAGCCAGCCTAGAACCAAGAGGGGCTAGCAGTCCACTGACAGATCCATGTGGAACCAGTGTTGCGGCCAACTGGCCTGCGTCCAAGGTGGCAGTGTGGGAGTTAGGTTAATACCCCAATATCTTATTGTGTTAAGAGCCCATTGGATCTACTAGGGCTTGCATATCAGGGAGGTCCTTGGGTATAGTTAAATTGAGCAGTATTCCATGTAGGGGCGTGTGCATGGATCCAGCCCCCTTCCATATACGCAAGACTCCGTGTTCTCATAATTTACTCAATGATGGGTTGGCCACTAATTAAACCGGGCCCTTAGTTGAGTGAAACAAGTCCAGTGCAGAGTTTCTTAGCAACATAAAAAACTCCAGTTGTCTGCACATAGGATTCATTCTGCAATCTCATTTTGCACTTATCAGATACAATCTGTGACAGATGACTAGCCCTATAATAAAAACACATTTTAGGAGACGCAGGCCTTCAGCCTCTGTGTGAGCCTACAGTTTAGTCCTCCGGGTCCTAGGTTTAGTTGACCCCCAATACGAATTGTTTTATCATTCTTTCAACACTCGTCAATAAAGATTTAGCAATTGTAAGCCACAGCATACCATGGACATTACTGAACCTTGATGAAAAGGTAATTTTTATAATCCTTCCATGAGTTATTCTTTCCGGGGGGAGGGGGGCGGTCTTGATTTCTCTTTGCCATGTTCTAGCAACAGGGCATCAAAAACTCAACCTAGACCTTTTCTGCCAGAGCGTCCATGTAATGTTAGGTAATAGGACGTTTGAGTATTGCAGATTTAGAATTTCAGAGGGCTCACACAATAAGGCTCTGTAATGTACCCTGGCAGTCAGACTCACAGAAGAACAAAATAGCCATCTGACATGACATCATCATGTCGGAAATATTTTACAGATTGCCCGAAAAAGTGAGGCCTATTAATATGGGATGGACATAATATGTATATCTCCACGGACTTTCAAATTGGTTAACTTCTACTGTAACCTGGCAATATCTGTACCCCAATCAGGCGGTTGACCATAGACATGATATATTTCATCTATACTTTTATTAGTGTTATCTACATGTTGATGAATAAAAATCAGTTCTAATATGAAATATTTTACATTGGGTGCCATGTCTAGTAGAGTGGTGTTAAAAGTTGAGATCTTCATATATAATTAACTTCCTTAAGAATCGTGGCAAGTGTGTCTGTTTCTGCCCTTGAAAAGACTAGACCACCTTCAGCCATATTTCCAACACCTGTATTGACGTATGAAAGTTTACGGTTAGCCTCTAATCTGTCATGTATATTTTGCTCCACAACAAGTTAGACTCTGATTTAACTTAAAAAGAGAACAAATAAAAACATTTAAAATGATATGACGCATAACAAACAGTCACAGCATCAGTTGCTGCGAATACAGTTATCAATGATATTGGAGGATTACCCACAGTCCAACCGTCATGATCTCTGGAGGTGGGGGCATGAGGGGTGGTTAAAAACCCATTGCACTCAAAGATGTATCTAAAAATATGAAAGTAAAATATGTTTGGAGACCGCCAGCCTCAGACCAGAATTCCAGCCCCTTGGACTCTAATGGTCCTTCTCACTCACCCGTGGGAAAGACTGGAAGATCTGCCCTCATTATACCTCCAGGGAACACAAAGATTACGGAACGCCAAAGATGTTGCAAAACAAGCATTTGCAAAATCAATAGATCTCACATATGCAGGGGTGGAACCTCCGTTAGGTCGGAGGAGCATCGCCCCCGCCAGCAGCGGCAGCTGCCAAACCTCTACAATACAGCAATAATGAACTATGTTTATTATTGTTGTATTGTAGAAGGGGTGGGGCCACGGGCCCTGACGAGCACAGAGGGGGAATACTCAGTACTCCCCCTCAGTACGCATGTATGTTAGCCGGCCGTCTAAGGCTGGGCAAACATACATGCGCACTAAGCTCTGTCCAATCCAGCAATGCAGTGCTGGGTTGGAGAGAACAGGCAGACTCTCACAGTCTGCCTAGGAGCACCCTGGCTTGGCACTCCCCCAAATCTGAACACTTGTGTCATGATGGTAACATTTAAATTGGCCGCAGGGCAGGCTGGGAGCCTGTGCCTGTTGCCAAGGAAAGAGGTGATGCTTGGTGGTGGTGATGGCGGCAGCGCATTCAGGTAAGTTTTTTTTCTTCAATTATTAATTTTTCTTCACCCCTGCACCAGCCGCCCCCACCACGCACTGCTCCTGCACATATGTAAACTATATTGATTTAGAAGGAGTGGAGTGGCATTGTGTTGCATGGCACTGTGTGGAGTGGAGTGTAGAGGAGTGAAATGTTATTAAGTGGACTTATGTTATGTTGCAATAAGTTTAGTGCACTGACTGAAGTGGAGTGCCTTGGCTTGGGGGAAGTGTCATTTTGTGGCCTGGAGTGTAGTGTATTGTCATTTAGTGGACTGGCATGGTTTGAAGTAGCATTGTGCAACATGTAAAAGAGTAGCATTGTGTGGATTAGAGTAGTGTGGTACATTGTGGGATGGAGTGGCACTGTGTGGCTTGGAGTGTACTGGAGTGGCATTAAGTAGTGTGGAGTTGCACTTAGAGGAGTGAAGTACGGTGCCATTGTGTAGAACAGGGGGCCTTCAAACTGGGAGGTGGGTTCCCCTGGGGGGGCCTCAAATGATCCCAGGGAGGTGAGGCACCAGGCTATGGCCAAGAGAAGCATTATGGTGAGAACCGTGCTGTGTCTTAAGCTGAAGAAAATGAACAGTACATGCCTGACCAGAATAGTATGGTTGGCATCATGTATTTGATTGCATTTTTTATAACAGTAACACAAGTTATCTGCAATATTTAAAAAAGTTTAAACATTGCACATTTAATAGAATAATTGTGAAAAAGTGGGTGTGTGTGTCTGTGTGGGTGTATGTGTCTGTGTGGGCTTGGGGTTAAAAAGTTTGAAGATCAGTGGTATAGGGTGGAGTGGCTTAGTGCTGGTGGAGTGGAGTTGGTATTGTGTGGTGTGGTATTAAGAGCGGTGTAATTGTGTGGTGTAGGGTGGCATTGTGTGGCTTGGAGTATAGTGGCATGGAGTGTAGTCATTATGTGGTGTGAGGTGTGAAGTGGTGAGGCACTGAGTATAGTGAAGTGGCACTGTGTGGCTTGCAGTTGCATTGAGTGGAGTGGAGCCATACTGGAACCCACAGATATACATGGACTTATGAGAAAAAGAGGAATAGCAATATTCCGCCCATAGACACAGAGGAGTACACCAAGTACAAAAGAGGACTACATGTTGGAATTTGAATAAGACACTATTAAGTCAATGCAGTAGCAGTAGGACAACAATAAAAGGGCAAAATAAAATGCAAAGAGTACAAAAGAAACACACAGACCCACCAGCCAAGACATAACCGACAACAAGCATCGAGTAACAGTGCCTAGGGGCCGAGCTGAGCAATGAAAAGAGCAACTGCAGACCAAAAACGGTGCTAGGAGATGGTGGGGCAGAGAAGGAGCCCTGCTAAACAACAAATAACAAGGCATCAACTGGACTAGCAAGAACAGCTAAGGTCACACAACCAAGGGCAAAAAGAGGCCTACCTCTCTATGTCAAGAAAGTTACATAAACACAAACCAGGCTTGGCTACTATTGAGTCTCCAACAAGGTAAGTGCAAGAAATGCATCCCTGCAAGAGTGAGCTACACACTAATGAAATATACTATCATGAGGTGTGAATAAACTGTCATACAGCATGAGCATTGATACATTAAGACAACAGCTCAGCTATATAAGTAAAGATAGATGCAAATGAAGCACCTTGCAGCTGATGCACGTCTCAAAGGAATAAGTCTGTGTTGATTGCGGTAGATAGGATTGAGGTATATCCGGGTAGGCGGCAGTAGAGTGGACTGAGATACACTGGAATGGGGTAAATTGGGGAATAGTGGATTGGGGTATACTGGAGTAGATTGGAGTGGAGTAGTTTGAAGTGGGTTAGATTATAGTGGAATAGTGTAGGTTGGAGTGGATAAGAATAGGGTATAGTGGAGTAGATTGAGGTGAAGTAGATTGTAGTGGAGTATACTGCACTAGACTGTAATGCCGTAGATTGGGGTGGAGTGGGTTAGATTGCAGTGGTGTGTGGTACATTTTTAGTGGGATTGATTGGAGTGAAGTGGGGTAGATTGGGGTTAAATACAGAGTGGTAAAGGGGATTAGAGTGGAGTGGGCTAAACTAGTGGAGTACAGTGGGGTGGATTGGACTGAAGTAGAGTGGGGGTAGGTTAACATGGAGTGTGATACACTGGAGCAGAGTAGATTGGGTAATTTAGAGTATGGTAGATTGAAATGGAAGGTTTGAGTGGAGTGGCATAGATTGTACTGCAGTGGAGTGGGGTAGATTGGGTTGTATTGAATTGGAGTGGAGTGGGGTAGAATGGAGTGTAGCGGTGTGGAGTGGAGTGGCGAGCCGTGTCATAGAAAGTCTTACAGTTGAGTGTCTTGGAGTGGAGTAGCACGGTATGAAGTGAGGCTTGCATGGAGTAGAAGGGCATAGAGTGGAGCAGAGTGAAGTGATGTAGAGTGTTGTAGGGAGGAGTAGTGTAAAGTGGAGTGGTGTGGTGTTGCCCTACATAGGAAGCTTATGCCCAGATGTTTATCCTGTGGTCACTGTGCCACTGAATTCAAGCTAGCCTGGCCCATAGGTGGTGATACCCTAAAAACGGTCCCAGAATGCTTGTTTATGGTCCAGGGAGGATCTGGCCTGGCATTTCAGGCTGGACTGTTCCTTGAGCAGTAGGGTAAAAACTGCTTTGCATATGGCAGGTTCCAAACTGGGGTGATATGGTGGCATGGTGGGCAAAAGAAATGTTGTAATGGGATGCTGCCCGAGCAATTTCCATGGGCCGGGATTAATTCAAGCATTTCATCCATCACCTTGTTGTTTTTGCGTCCGGTCCAACAGCAAGCAATGAATAGGCTACAAACCCCAAAAGGTATGCTGTATATATTGCAGAGGCAGTAAATGCACTGTGGGTAGTGCAGACCTAAGAATGGAGAGGAGGTGACCCCTAAGACATCAGACGTACGTACACTCCTAAATCCCATACATTCTTCCAGGCACCTGTGGAATTCAGCTTCCCAGAGTCCCAATAAAAACATAAAAAGAAAATGTAACGGGATATGTATAGTCTAACAGACTAGCTTTGGTCCAGGGGTCCCCCTGGGACCCCACCAGGGCTTAAAGGTATTTTGTTCTTAAATATCTGCAAAATCTGCGGCTGGATCTGTAGATTTTGCAGAGGTTTAAAAAAATGGTCTCCCAAGTTTCACAGTTATTTTTCCCCAGGGTTGGCCAGGTCCTCAGGGCATTATGGCTTAAAAATAGGATGGGGGCACACAGGATCCCCCCTACTAGTGCTTTTAGAAGCCCCAGAGACCACCACCTCCCCAGGGCTAAGCTTAGTAACTATGCAAGGGCTGCGCCTAGCCCCCGCACCCTGGAGACCACCACTTCCGCAGGGCTAAAAGTAAAATAATATGATAGAGGTTAAATATAACTTGTGCACTCGCCGTGCGCTGATAATTAACCCATATATTACAGCACTCATTACATCTGTTATAACAAAATTGATTTGTGGCCATAACATTTGTAGGAAAATGTTCGATGACATAACTGCATGGCGGGGCGGAGGTTCTAGTTACTGTAGCACGGCTGGGTGCGTCGCGCTGACTGTGGACTGTACGGCCTAATGAGGGAACAAAACCTCGTTGGAGCAAGCTGTACAGTTAACTAGTGTGCCAATACCGCGCAGGCCGGGCACCTCTTTATTTTATAACCTCCGCCCCGGACAACGTATGGTGTCACAGAGCAGGCAACAATGTAGGGGAGAGCCCGGGTGATTGTCTACTTCCCCCACATGTTTTAGTGAACTACTACAAAAACATTCACCCTCGAACAAGGCATATGAATAACAATAACAACCAGAGATACAAAAGAAAAGAGAGAGAAAGGAAAAGAAGATAACAGCAGGAGTTATTGGCTGTACATGCACACCAGTCACTTTTCTTTTAAACACATGAAGTCTCTTAAGACTTTGGCTGGGTTCAGGGTTGGGCAGCAGGTCGTACCTTTCACTTCTCCCGCTCTGCTTCAGCCCTCGTGCGGGTCCCCGATATGGGGAACAGGACCCTTCGAGATCTCTGCTGGGACCTCCGTCACTTCCTGGTCAGCATTCATCTGGAGAACTTGGCTGTGAAACGTAGCCTCCTTCAAGCTCTTCGCCACTCTCCTCCAGCGGGTCAGCTCCTTAATCGCCATCCCAAGGCTCCACCCTCAAGAACCAAGACACATTCCGGGTCACCTGACGCCCCACTTTTGTGGCAGCAGCGATGGTCCCAGCGTTCTTCTCGACTATCTAGATGTCAGGTTCAAAAGGGGTACGGAACTTCCAACCTGGGTGGCGATCCTTCAGAATGACCGATTCCCCCACTTTTAGGTCAGAATGTTTCGCCCTTCTCCTCTTGCTGGACTAGACATTGGTCTGTTTTCGCTTCTCCTGCGTCTTGAGTATATCCAATTCAGTAGGTTTCCACTGCTCATCCGCGTATCTGCAGTCCTGTGGTGGCGAAAGAAACATCAACGCTGCCGGGGCACACCCCGTCGTGCTATGGGGTGTCTGCCGGTATGCCCTCAGGAACGCATGCAGGCATATCTTGGCGTTCTCTTGTTGACTTACTCCAGTTCGTAAAGCAGGGTTCAAGGTCCACATGAAGTGCTCAACATCCCCGTTTGCCTGGGGATATTGAGGGGTAATTCACCAGTGTGATATGGCGAACAAAACCTGAAACTCCTGGCCGTGAAATGGAGGACCATTGTCCATTGTTATGTCCTCCAGCAGACCCAGGAGAGCGAAAACCTTCTCCAAGACAGGATGGACATGCTCAAATGCCGTGGACGTCACCAGTTCCACCATCGGGAACCGGGCGCACAAGTCAGTCATGACAGCCGTCAGCCATCCATCAGGAAAACTACCAAAATCCAGGCTTACCCAGGGCCATGGTCGAGTACTGGGAGGTTTGGTCATCACTGGAGCAAGGACGGGATCTCGAGCGGTGATCGCACAGGGATCACCTGTTGGTATCAGGTCATCTACCATGGCGTTCATCCTGGGGAACCACACCTTCTCACGCAAACAGTCTTCGCTGTCCCCTGATGACCCTGGTAAGCTAATTCTACAACTCTAAGGTGTAGACTGCGGGTATTACTAAGCGCTGGCCCTGGAGAGGAAGACCTTCTGGACTCACAGAGAGCTCCAGCCCTCACATTCAAAATCCACTGCATCGTCTTGCGCTCCTCAGAGTCAAAATCGTACTTCTTGTCAAGGAAACATTTCCATGACCGATTGGCTCAGCCGATGACTGCATCTCGGATTGAGGCATCAATGATCTCCGTCACCATCAGCGCTGTGGGACATGCTAGGTTCACAATCATGTTTACGAAACTCTCTGTCCGTCCATCCTCCTCCTCTTCTTCTACCTGCGAGCGTGGCCGCAACGGATGGCGTGATAAGTAATCTGCAGGATTGTTGACTACAGGCCAGTAGACAATGTAAAACCGGTAGGGCTGGAGGAGCACCGCCCACCTTTCAATTCTTGGCGGGGCAATTCGGGCCGTGCCCGCAAAGAGGGATACCAGTGGTTTGTGGTTGGTAACCATCATAAATTTGTGCCCTCAAAAATACAAGTTGAAATGCTGACAGGCCCGTCGTATGGCCAGCGCTTCCAGCTCAATTTGCGCATACCGGGCATCCGTTGCCGAGAGGGCCATGTTGGCATAGGCCACTGGCGTCCACTGCTGGTGGCTCTGTCCTGCAGCAATACGGCTCCGAGCCCAATGGGGCTGTAGTCCACCATGACTTCCGTTTTCTTGTGCGGGTGGAAGTATGCCATGACCACAGAGTCCAACAGTGAACTTTTGACTGCTTGGAACGCCTTGTCCACTTCTATGCCCCACTCCCACGGGGTGTTGGCCTTCGTGAGCTGTCGAAGAGGTTCGGAAAGTGTGGCCAGATTGGGGATGAACCTCCCAAAGTACGTTGCCATACCGAGGAAGCTCCTGACTTCAGTGGCGTTGCGAGGTAAGGCTGCTCCTTGGATGGCCTCTACTTTCTTGGGGTCAACCTTCAGAAGTTCCCTTGCAAAGATGTAACCAGAAAAATTCAATGGAGTTGTGGTACAAGGCGCATTTCTTCCGGTGCAACGTTAGTCCTGCTTCTGCTAACCTCTGGAGAGTGGCTCTCAGCTGTTTCTGATGTTCCTCTAACGTGTTGGAGAAAATTAAGATGTCGATTAATGACACCGGTCAAACCGGACAGTGTCTCCCATATGGCATTGTGGAAGATATGCACGGCCGAAGAGCCCCCAAAGCTAAGGCACTTGTAACGTCGCAGCACCACCTGGTTTGAGAATGTGGTGACGTTACGGCTTTCTGGGGTTAGCTCCCGCTGATGGTATCCCGAGTATAGGTCCAACTTAGAGAACCACTGGGCCCTGTTAAGATCCACAACAATATCATCCATGGTGGGTGTGATGTGGCGTTCTCAATTTATGGCAATGTTGGGAAGGCGCATGCCCACTCACAGGCGAATGGTGTCAGGCTGCTTAGGCTTTGGGACGATGACGAGTGGCGACACCCAGGGCGTCGGGCCGGTCACCTTCTCTATGACCCCCACTCCTCAATTGTCTGTAGTTCACTCTCCACCTGGGCTCGTAAGTGGAAAGTCACCCGCCGGTGCTTTAGGGCAATGGGTCGTACTGCAGGATCAACATGTAACTGGAACTACTTTCCTTTCAGTTTTCCTAGCCCCTGAAACAACTCCGGGAAATGGGCCAGCACCGCCTCAGCCAGGGAGTCGTGGACTTGCCAGGCGAAAAACACTAGCTCCAGGTCTTCCACCGTGTGGCATCGGAGAAGGGTTCCTTTCTTGCCTTCCAACACATGGCATTTGGCATGTGTCGAACAGCGCTCACTACCAACAGTAACCTCTATCGCCCCTCGCCGGGATAAAGGGTCCACGCCCCTATGGGCATATATCTTGGTCCAGCATGGTGTGAGCTCTGGTGGGGGAGATATCTTGCTGTATTGTTCCACATCCATAACGTTTACTGATGCCCCAGTGTCTATGAGCACTGTCGTGACATTTACCGTTATGGTACACATGGGTGGTGGTCTCCACCTCTGGTCCAACCTGTCAGCAAACGAAACAACAAATATCTCCTTATCTTCATCATCCTCGTAGGGTTTGTTGCCTGGGTATGTGTCAACCGCCACCATCCCAGTGCCATCGTCTGGCGTAACTTGCTTTATTGCCGCCTTCCGGGCCAACATGGTCACGGATCTGGGCCACCTCCCTCGGAAAACTTTGGCGAAATCGTTGGGCTTATCACATTTGGAGAAGTTCTTTCCCTTGGCAGGGCATATTCCTGGTATCCTGTGCTCTAGACCACAGCTACCGTACCTCTTTTTCTCCAGTCTCGGTGGTCGAGCCACATGTGGCTGATTGTAGCATCCTTGGACGGCATCAACCCGTTCTTCCTTTACTGGGCCCAATTTGGCCTGGCCTGGTGCCGGAGCAGATCGCGCTAGGGCAGCATCCATGTCCTCTGCGACTATTGGACAGATTGTGTGACCTTGCAAGGATAAGTATTTCATCCAGCGATATGCCTGTATAACATCACGTTTGGGGAGGCACCGACAGACGTACAAACTCAAACATACAGGCAGCAGCGGTATTCCTGAGCACCCTCTGACATCAGGGGGAGCGAAGACAGACGGGGATGCGCAGACAGACGGGAATGCGCAGACAGCTAGAACACCGGAAGAGAAATGCTTTTGCATTTCTCTTCCGACCGGGAGGTGGGGCGGGAGGGACAAGAAAGGAAAGGAAAGACCTTACCTTTCTTGTCTCTCACAGCATTTCTGCTGTTTGATCGCAATGCGATTGGGCAGCCGAAATAACCACTAGACACCAGGGAATTTTTATTTTAGGTACTGTCAATAAGGGGAGCAGCCCCTTGGGAAATGATCGCTCCCTAGGGGTCCATATTATTTTTAGGCCATTTCTGCCGCCCCTGGTGGCAGACAGATCTAATATAATTAGGCCGATCTGCCCCCGGGGGCAGAAAGCCCCTAGACACCAGGGATAATTTTTTTTTTGTTTATTTATTTTTTTTATGTGTGGGGAGCAACCCCTTAGGCAAGGGTCACTCCCCGGGAGCCAAATTATTTTTAGGCCAATTCTGCCCCACCTGGGGGCAGAAACCACTAGACACCAGGGAATTTTATTTTTTTAGCATGCTGACACATAAGGGGAGCGGCCCCTTGGACAAGGGTCGCTCCCTAGGGGCCCGTAATATTTTTAGGCCATTTCTGCCCAGTCCCACCAACCCAGGGGGCAGATCGGCCTAATATGAGCCCCTAGACACCAGGGATATATATATATTTTTTTTTGTTATATGTGGGGAGTGACTCCTTAGGCAAGGGTCACCCCCTGGGGGGGGGCAAATTATTTTTAGGCCATTACTGCCCACAGGGAGGCAGAAACCACTAGACACCAGGGAATTTTTATTGTTTTTATAGTTACTCAGAAGGGGAGTGGCCCCTTGGGCAAGAGCCGCTCTCAAGGAGGGGCAAAACATTTGTAGGCCATTTCTGCCCCCACGGTGGCAGATCGGCCTAATATAATTAGGACGATCTGCCCCCAGGGTGGGCAGAAAACCCCTAGAGACCAGGGATAACTTATTTTTTTGTTTCTTTTTTATTTTTTATATGTGGGGAGCCACCCCTTAGTCAAGGGTCACTCCCGGTGGGGCCTAATTACTTTTAGGCCATTCCTGCCCCCCCCCAATTATTTTGGGTCTTGGTTTTACCTTTGGGCCATGAGAGCTTGGTAACTCTCAAAAGTGTGCCACTTGGAATGTTGAGGGCTGCGCTTTTTGGACTTTGGGACGCTGCCATTTAGAAACATCCACAACACCTAGACACATCTGAAAACTTAACATCTAGTTGATTCCAGGATAGTGTGCTTCACATACACCCCACACCATTTTCTTTCCCACAATGCCTTGCAAACCTCCAACTTTGCTGGGAATCACACATTTCTACTACATTTTTGTGATGGAACCTTCCGGAATCTGCAGGAATACACAAACCTCCTACCTCTCAACATTGTCTCATCTATACCGATAAAGATTATGCTGCATTTGTCAGACAACATTTTTTTTATTTCAATCTGCCTTTTTGGACCCGCTTTGTTTCCCCCTCGATTTCCACATGTTTTTGGCTCTTCCCTATCACAGGCACTTGGCCCACCTACACAAGTGAGGTATCATTTTTAACGAGAGACTGAGGGGAACATTGGGTGGTAGGAAATTTGTCCCGGTGGGGTGATCCCAAACAGAAATGTTGGAAAATTTAGATTTTTTAGCTAAATGTGAGGTTTGCTGAGGATTCTGGATAAGAAAACATTGGAGGATCCACGCAAGTCAAACCACCCTGCACTCCCTCTAGTGTCTATTTTTCAGAAATGTCTGGGTTTGGTAGGTTTTCCTAGATGGCTGCTGAATCCAGGAACAAAAACGCAGGTGCCCCCCTCCCCACCAAAACAGGTAGTTTTGTATTTAATAATTTTGATGTGTCCAGATAGTGTTTTGGGGCTTTTTCTGTCGCAAGACCTAGGAGTACCCACACAAGTGAGGTACCATTTTTATCGGGAGACTTGGGGGAAATGCACAGGTTTGGTAGGTTTCCCTAGGTGCCGGCTGAGCTTGAAGACAAAATCCACAGCTAGGCACTTTGCTAAAAAGAGCTCTGTTTGCTTTAGGAAAATGTGAAGTGTCCACGTTGTGTTTTGGGGCATTTCCTGTTGCAGGTGCTAGGCCTACTCACACAAGTGAAGTACCATTTTTATCAGGACACTTGGGGGAACGCTGGGTGCAAGGAAATTTGTGTCTCCTCTCAGATTACAGAACTTTCTGTCACTGAAATGAGAGGAAAATGTTTTTTTTGGGACAAATTGTGAGGTTTGCAAAGGATTCTGGGTAAAGGAACTTGGTGAGTGCCCCACAAGCCAACCCATTCTGTAATCCCATAGGTGTCTAGTTTTAAGAAATGTCCTGGTTTGCTAGGTTTTCTTAGGTGCTGAATGAGCTAGGGGCCCAAATCCACAAGTAGGCACTTTGCAAAAAACACGTCAAATTTCAATGTAAAAATGTGATGTGTCCATGTTACGTTTCCTGTCGCAGGCACTTGGCCTACCCACGCAAGTGAGGTACCATTTTTATCAGGAGACTTGTGGGAAAACAGAATAGAAGAACAAGTGTTATTGGCCTTTGTCTTATTCAACATTTTTTCTTTCCAAATGTAAGACAGTGTGTAAAAAAGACATCTATTTGAGAAATGACCTGTAATTCACATGCTAGTATGGGACCCCGGAATTCAGAGATGTGCAAATAACCACTGCTTCTCAACACCTTATCTTGTGGCCATTTTGGAAATACAAAGGTTTTTTTGAATCCTATCTTTCAATCTTTATATTTCAGCAAATGAATTGATGTTCGACCGGAATAGAATGAAAACCCATTGCAAGGTGCAGCTCATTTATTGGCTCTGGGTACCTAGGGTTATTGATGAACCGACAAGCCCAATATATCCCCGCAACCAGAAGAGTCCAGCAGACGTAACAGTATATTGCTTTAAAAAATCTAACTTCGCAGAAAAAAGTTACAGAGTAAAACGTGGAGAAAAACAGTTGGTTTTTTTTTACATCAATTTTATTATTTTTTATTTATGTTGTTATTTCAGTAGGAAAACACTGTAGGATCTACACAAATGACCCCTTGGTGAATAATAAATGTTGTCTACATTAAAATGGGGTATGTCCCAGTAAAATGCCAAAATTGGGTTGAAAAACTGCGTTTTCTGATTCAAGTCTGCCCGTTCCTGAAAGCTGGGAAGATGGTTATTTTAGCACCGCGAACCCTTTGTTGATGCCATTTTCAAGGAAAAAACACGAGCCCTCTTCTGCAGCCCTTTTTTCCCTTGTTTGAAAAAACGAAATTTTTGCTGCATTTTGGCAAATTTCTTTGTCTCCTTCAGGGGAACCCAAAAAGTCTGGGTACCTGTCGATTCCCTGGGATGTGGGGAAAAAAGGACTAACATTTGGCTTGCGTAGCTTATGTAGACAAAAAGTTATGAGGGCCTAAAAGCGAAGATCCCCAAATAGACCACAAAATCCCTGGCACCTGAGAAGGAAAAGTCCTGGCAGCGGTCTCTTAATTACGTAGGACCATGAGATTTGGGTCTTTGCAGCGCATGCGCGAGAGATAAGTGTTCCCGCTGCTAAGATCTTGTGTGCCAGGAGAACACCGACGCTGATCCGAAAGTTCTCCTAATAGACAAAATAAAAACCTCACCGGAAGTGGCTGGACACCACTGTTTGGCACATGCGCAGACTGCCCACAGGCATCCGACGTAACCAGGAACTACTCTCGCACATGCGCAGACTGCCCCAGTTACCGAGAGGAGACACTACTCTACCGCACATGCGCAGACTGCACCAGTTACCGAGATGAGATACTACTCTCCCGCACATGCGCAGACTGCCCGAGTCGCCGGAGGACGAAAAGGAGCCTTTGTTTGGGCCTCGTCGGAAACTGAAAAGGTAACAAGGGGCCCGGAATTCTGTTATTTCACCTGCGTTTCATGTAGGAGACACAAACACCAGCCCTCATCCCCTTACACAGCTCCAGGCCGAGACAGACAGGACTGAAGGGAGCTCTGGGGGTGATGCAGCCGGGGCCCCCCAAAAGAGGCCGAAACTCATTAAAAGAGAAAGAAGCAAAACCCTACACAAAGCAAACAATCTGTACTGCCTCTCACTCACTACCCTCCTGCACTGTCACTCAATCCCTACACTCCCTCTCACTCACTCCCCTCCTGCACTGTCACTCACTCCCCTCCTGCACTGTCACTCACTCCCTGCACTCACTCTCACTCACTCCCCTCCTGCACTGTCACTCCCCTCCTGCACTCTCACTCACTGCACTGTCACTCACTCCCTCTCACTCACTATTTGCACTGCCTCTCACTCACTCCCTTCCTGTACTGTCAATCACTCCCTGCACTGCCTCTCACTCACTCACTGCCCTTCCATTCACTCTTTGCACTGCCTCTCACTCACTCCCCTCCTGCACTGCAACTCACTACCTGCACTGTCTCTCACTCACTATTCCATTGCCTCTCACTCACTCCCTGCACTGCCTCTCACTCACTGTTTGCACTGCCTCTCACTCACTCCCTTCCGGCACTGTCACTCACTCCCTGCACTGCCTCTCACTCATTGTTTGCACTGCCTCTCACTCCCTTCCTGCACTGTCACTCACTCCCCGCCTCTTAACCTCTTCCTGCAGTGCCACTGAAACCTCTTCCTTAGAGGAAGAACTCCTATTCTGTCCCCCATGATCTCCATGGATGCTTGTAGTGCTTTGTTTATCCCACTATGTTACTCATTTATGTACACAGTTTGATGTGCTCCCAAATTGATCTTCCTGTGTCGTTATCTTAGGTCTCCCTAGAGGCAACTTGCTGTTCTTGTGAACTTTAGGAATAAGGTAAAACAGACTGTTTTGATTAATATGTCTTCAGGAATCTGAATGCATCATAGCTAATGTGTCCTTGATCTCTTCATCCCACTAAATCATTAGTGAAATCTTGTTTTTCATTCAGATAATAAGCCTTCTCATCTTTTTTATAGCACTCAGTATTTGAAAGTTGACTATATGATTCCTGCATATTCAGCTCAATCGGCCATAGTACTGCATTGCTGCCTTTGTCATGCACCTATCACACAATCTTTGTTATCTCTCAATTTAGTGCTGGTCTGGTTATAATTATCCACAGCACTGTTGAGATGTGGCCAATCTCTTCCTGGTTGTTTTTATTTTCAAACTGCAAAGTTCTCTAATCACTGTTTCTGAAAACACATCTATGCTATCGGGTGAAATAATGAGTACAGAGTGGTCCAGTGTTTTGCTTTTCACTAATGACCGAGCTGACAAAAAATCTCTGGAATGCACTTCTTAGTTCAAAGAATACATTTATTATTTCACCACAAGGTTCCTAAAAGGAGATTAGTATGTTAAAAGCACACGTTTAAAAATAGCCACAGCAATGAAAGGAAAATATACCAAAATGATTCTCCACTGCAATATGCATAGCAAATATATGTAATGCAAAGCAAATAATGAATTAAAAATGCATCACCGTAGGGCCTGTCAGGTCCTTCATTTTCTCATGACAGCAAGACAATGACCCGATTCGACTGCGAAAGAGATCTCTAACCTCACGGGAAAGATATCAGGCATCCGACATCTAGAATCCTGATTGAGGCCACTCACCCGCTCACTGTCGCAGTGGGTCTTTTTATATCTTAAAAAAAAACAAAAAGAGCTTTCTGGAAAAACCTTCTCGTTTTGTAATTCAAACATGCTGGCTAGTTTAGGTCAGGGTTGAAAGAAACAGGTTGGAAGTGGCCAGTTTCCCAAGGTGTCTCTCCCAAGCCTAAGCCGTTCCCTGCTGTACAAAAAAATCAGTCTAATACATCCTTATCATGCTGACTAACACCTCCTTATTATTGTAGGAAAGTACCATCTTGCCTGGCATGTTACCCCCATATTTCACTGTATATATGTTGTTTTAGTCTATGTGTCACTGGGACCCTGCCAGGCAGGGCCCCAGTGCTCATAAGTATGTGCCCTGTATGTGTTCCCTGTGTGATGACTAACTGTTTCACTGAGGCTCTGCTAACCAGAACCTCAGTGGTTATGCTCTCTCTGCTTTCCAAATTTGTCACTAACAGGCTAGTGACTAAATTTACCAATTCACATTGGCATACTGGTACACCCATATAATTCCCTAGTATATGATACTGAGGTACCCTGGGTATTGGGGTTCCAGGAGATCCCTATGGGCTGCAGCATTTCTTTTGCCACCCGTAGGGAGCTCTGACAATTCTTACACAGGTCTGCCACTGCAGCCTGCGTGAAATAACGTCCACTTTATTTCACAGCCATTTACCACTGCACTTAAGTAACTTATAAGTCACCTATATGTCTAACCTTCACCTGGTGAAGGTTGGGTGCAAAGTTACTTAGTGTGTGGGCACCCTGGCACTAACCAAGGTGCCCCCACATCGTTCAGGGCAAATTCCCCGGACTTTGTGAGTGCGGGGACAACATTACACACGTGCACTATACATAGGTCACTACCTATGTATAGCGTCACAATGGTAACTCCGAACATGGCCATGTACATGTCTAAGATGCCCCGGTCTCTAGCACAGAACCCGGGTACTGCCAAACTGCCTTTCCGGGGTCTCCACTGCAGCTGTTGCCAACCCCTCAGACAGGTTTCTGCCCTCCTGGGGTACAGGCAGCCCTGGCCCAGGAAGGCAGAACAAAGGACTTCCTCTGAGAGAGGGTATAACACCCTCTTCCTTTGGAAATAGGTGTGAGGGCTGGGGAGGAGTAGCCTCCCCCAGCCTCTGGAAACGCTTTGATGGGTACGGATGGTGCCAATCTCTGCATAAGCCAGTCTACACCGGTTCAGGGATTCCCCAGCCCTGCTCTGGCGCAAAACTGGACAAAGGAAAGGGGAGTGACCACTCCCCTGACCTGCACCTCTCAGGGGAGGTGCCCAGAGCTCCTCCAGTGTTTCCCAGACCTCTGCCATCTTGGAAACAGAGGTGTTGGGGGCACACTGGACTGCTCTGAGTGGCCAGTGCCAGCAGGTGACGTCAGAGGCTCCTTCTGATAGGCTTTTACCTCTCTTGGTAGCCAATCCTCCTTCCTAGGTAGCCAAACCTCCTTTTCTGGCTATTTAGGGTCTCTGCTTTGGGGATTTCACCAGATAACGAATGCAAGAGCTCATCAGAGTTCCTCTGCATCTCCCTCTTCACATTCTGCCAAAGGATCGACTGCTGACTGCTCAGGACGCCTGCAAAACCGCAACAAAGTAGCAAGACGACTACTAGCAACCTTGTATCGCCTCATCCTGCCGGCTTTCTCGACTGTTTCCAGGTGGTGCATGCTCTGGGGGTAGCCTGCCTCCTCCCTGCACCAAGAGCTCTGAAGAAATCTCCTGTGGGTCGACGGAATCTTCCCCTTGCTAACGCAGGCATCAGAAGACTGCAACACTGCAGTGCACAACCTTCTGAGTTGTCCTCCGGCGTCGTGGGACTTTGCATGGACTCTGGTTCACTCTTCTTCCAAGTGCCTGTAAGGGTACTTTTGCGGGTGCTGCCTGCTTCTGTGAGGGCTCCCTGAGTTGCTGGGCGCCCCCTCTGTCTCCTCCTCCAAGTGGTGACATCCTGGTCCCTCCTGGGCCACAGCAGCACCCAAAAACCTCTACAGCGACCCTTACAGCTAGCAAGGCTTGTTTGCGGTCTTTCTGCATGGGAACACCTCTGCAAGCTTCATCGCGACGTGGGACATCCATCTTCCAAAGGAGAAGTCCCTAGCTCTCTTCTTTCTTGCAGAACTCCAAGCTTCTTCCATCCAGTGGCAGCTTCCTTGCATCCTCAGCTGGCATTTCCTGGGCTCCTGCCCACTCTCGACACTGTCGCGATTATTGGACTTGGTCCCTTTGTCTTACAGGTACTCAGGTCCGGAAATCCACTGTTGTTGCATTGCTGGTGTTTGTTCTTCCTGCAGAATCCCCCTATCACGACTTCTGTGCTCTCTGGTGGTAGTAGGTGCACTTGGCACTCACTTTTCAGGGTCTTGGGGTGGGCTATTTTTCTAACCCTCACTGTTTTCTTACAGTCCCAGCGACCCTCTACAAGCTCACATATGTTTGGGGTCCATTCGTGGTTTGCATTCCACTTTTGGAGTATATGGTTTGTGTTGCCCCTATACCTATGTGCTCCTATTGCAATCTACTGTAATTCTACACTGCTTGCATTACTTTTCTTGCTGTTACTTGCATAATTTTGGTTTGTGCACATATATCTTGTGTATATAACTTATCCTCATACAGAGGGTACTCACTGATATACTTTTGGCACATTGTCATAAAAATAAAGTACCTTTATTTTTAGTAATTCTGTGTATTGTGTTTTCTTATGATGTTGTGCATATGACACCAGTGGTATAGTAGGAGCTTTACATGTCTCCTAGTTCAGCCTAAGCTGCTTTGCCATAGCTACCTTCTATCAGTCTAAGCTGATAGAAACACCTCTTCTACACTAATAAGGGATAACTGGACCTGGCACAAGGTGTAAGTATCTCTGGTACCCACTACAAGCCAGGCCAGCCTCCTACAATTATGTACTAGCTCTTCGGTGAGAAAGAGCTCGAAAACAAGAAAGAATGCACAGTTTACAATGTGGAAAATCACGGGCAGCTTCAACATGGCAGTGTCTAATGCTACAATAATGTCAGTAGGCAGAATTAATCTAAAGCTAAACTGAATACAAAATGTAGTCTGTAACTGGTAACACTGGACAGCTAATCCTGGTGCAAAATGGTGCAACACAAAGTCAGTGGTCAAAACACACATTTCACTACATCCAGGTCTAAATGTGGTACCTCCTTCTTCAGTAATTTATATAGTCTCACTCTGACTATAATATTTTCAGTAATACTCCCAGTGCTGCTTGCACTTTTATTCTCCAGTTCCAATAATTCTTTCATTAAGTCTAAATCTGATTTCAGCAAATTCTGTACCCAGTATTGGTGGAGTCTCAGTATTTTACACAAATTACTAACATTGTTTTTATAAACTTTCATTAGCTCGAGTTCCTACTATATTTATACAGATCTATTTTAGTCTGAATATAAGAAAATTCTGACTTTTCACAAAATGACGGTCCCAGAGTTGGTACCTTTATTTCTGTGCGTTCTTCTTCAATTATGAATGATGGAACTCTTGTTCTACTTCTGTAAATGGAGGGTGTGTGCCATAGAGAATGATGCTGAGCAAAGTTGTCTGTTGCGTTGGTGGCTGAGCGAAGTTGTGTGGTGGGATGGTGAAAGTAGTTCTGTTGATTAAGGTATACAGGTGCCATGTTGTGTAGTGACTCCAATGCATCTGTGAGAAGTTTGACCTGGCATCACTTCTGGATGGGGAGCCAGTGGAGCTGTCTGAGGTGGTGTGGTGTGGGTTCGGTGTAGGAGGTCGAGTATGAGTCTGGTGGTGGCATTTTGGATGGTTTGAAGTCTGTGTGGAAGATGGGATGGGACACTAGCGTAGAGTGTGTTGCCATAGTCCAATCTGCTTGTGATTAGTGCAAACATGATGGTATGTCTGGTGCCCAGTGGGAGCCACTTGAAGTTTTTACATAACATGAAGAGGATTTGGAAACATGAGGAGGTGACACTGTTGATCTGGGACTTCATGGTGAGGTTGGTGTCGAAGATGAGGCCTAGGTTCCTAGCTTAGTCAGTTGGGATGTGTGGGGTCCACGTTCGGGGGAGTCACCAGGTGGAGTCTTAAGGTGAGCTTTTATTCCTGAGGATTAGCACTTCAGTTTTGTTGCTGTTAAACTTGAGGCAGTTTTGTTTCATCCAATTGGCCACGTTGATCATGCATTGTTTGAAGATTGTCTTGGTGCTGATGGTTTCATCTGAAAGGGAAATAATGAGCTGGGTGTCATCAGCATAGGAGATTATATTGATTCCATGGGATCTGATGATGTTAGCCAGAGGAGTCTTGTACCTGTTGAAAAGTGCCAGGCTGAGTGATAACCCGTGTGGGACTCTGCAGATGAGGTATTTGGTTTCTGATGTGAACAGCGTGAGCTTGACTTATTGAGTTCTTATGGAGAGGAAGGAGGCTATCCATTTCAGAGTTGGTCTGTGTATTCCTGCTGCTTGTAGTCTGGTGATGAGTGTGTGGTGGTAGACTGTTTTAAGGATGACAGAGAGTTCAAAGAGGATAAAGGCGGCTAGGGTTGGTGAATTCCTTGGCAATGGTAAAAATTCCTTCTAGTTATTTGAGCTGGATTCGATTCTCAGGGTCAGAGTCTTTTCTTGGTCTATATCAATTGATGTTTTTAGCTTCTAAGAGCGGCCTTGTAGGTGTTTCCATTTATGGTAACTTGGGTAGTTCTCCTTTTCTTTTCAAGTCAGCATTGTACCAGCTAGCCTGTTAGTTGGATCTTTTGGATTTGGGTTTTTCAGGGGCACTTTGGGTACTGGCGCAGGCGGTGATCCAGTGGATGAAGTTGTTTGTGTTGTTGGTGGAGTCTGGGTAGTTTAGTTGGAGGTTGGTGAGCCATTCCATTACTGTAACTTTATTTCAGCTGCACTGTAGGGTACTGTAGGGGTGGTTGGTCGCCCTGCTATGTGGTAGTGGATGATGGAGTGATCCGTCCATGTGAGTGGAGTGATGTGGCTGACTTTAACCTTGTCGCTGGAGGAGAAGTAGGGGTCCAGGGGGTGTCTGGCGATGTGGCAAGGGCTTATACAAGCTGGGTCAGATTGATGTTCTGTAGGCTTTCAAGCAGTTCTGTGGAGCTGGAGTACATTATGGCAGTCGCGATTAAACATATTTTTTTTTAACCATTTTTATTTGTTTTTAACAAGAAGAGCTGGCAAAAACCCTAAAACATGCAAGTTAGTAGGTTTGCAGACTCAAAGGCAATTCCAAAAGGGCATTGCCTAACACTATTTCCAGCCCCAGTTTGTAGATCTGCAGAAAGGTGTGCAAAATAAGGGAATTGCTGGAATTCAAGCTCTACTATAGTAGGAACCCTAGCATAACCATAGAGGAAAATATCATTATATTAAGAGATTGCTGCCAAAATGTGTCACTGGACTACATGGCACTAAAGGGACAAGTGGCTCTGTCTACAGGATAAGTAGATTTATGAAGCAACCTGTCCCATGGACAAGTTAATATTTCATTAAATTCCACACCCCTACCACATCTATTCTATCAATAAACACACTGACCCAAGGAATAGCTGAGACACAGCTGGGTATCAACACAGTCTTTCAAGACTTTTATAAAATGCTGTACACCACTTCGATGCCTCCTGACCCAGCAGATATTGCCTCTTTCTTCCCCCAGGTGGCATTGCCTGGGGTGCCTGCATATGATTGAGAGGCCCTTAGCGCCCCTATCTCAGCCACCCATGGAGCTCACCTTGTATAGACCATTGTCACTGCTAAACACTAAATGTAAAGTCCTAGTGCGTAGGCTGCTCCCATTGCTCCTGAGGTTATTGTAAACCGATCGATGTGGCGTCATTCCCTGGCGTAACACCTTCCTAAATATATATTGTTATTTTATATAATGGATGTCGCTCGAGAGCACTACCTATTTGCTGGCTGTCTGTCCCTGGATATCCGTCAGACCTTTGATACCCTGGGATGGGACTTCAAGATAGTTGAGCTGGCCAGATATGCAGTACACCAGCTTACCTACAGTGGGTCCAACTGTTATACACAGCACCCAAGGCCAGTGCTTGGACAGAGCCTTATATCTCTGACTTGCGGGTATCTCCCTTATCCTGACTAGAATAAGGGTCCCTACAGGGTGAAAACTGACTGCCAACCTAAGACCCCATTTCTACATTGGCTGTCAGGGGTGAGGATAGGACTTGCACTTAGCTTACAGTGATTGGTGTACACTATCACCATATCGCAGACCATTATGTGCCTCATACAGATTTTTTGGTTTTCAAATTTATTTCTTTGACCTATTTTGATGTTGAGTTCAAGTGAACCCCAACTACATTATGTCTCAATCAAGAGCATCTTCAGTTCCATCCCAGGATTTGATTTTTGAGGAGGATAGGTTGGAAACCTATACTGTAGAAGAGCTGAAAGCAGTTTGTAAAAACCTCAAAGTTCAGGTCAGAGGCCTCACCAAAAAGTAGGAGCTACATAAGGCGCTGAGGGCATGGGAAGCCACCAGAGCTGCCAGTGGGCAGTCTGAGGATCCAAATGGAGATTTTTCTGACACAAATTCTAGGGAAGAAGTACTGAGGGTGCAGGAGCTGCCAGGGGGGGAGGTACCCCCTGTGCCAGCAGTGGTGTATCAAAAGGCCTGACTCCAGAGGAGTTGGAGGACAGGAGATAAGCCAGGAGGCACCAAATTGAGTTGGAGAGATTAAAAATGGAGCCTCCGAGGGAGCAGGGAACCATGGGGGAAAGAAAGATGCTTTTGGACCAAAGTGAAAGAGCTGGGTGTGAGGAGCAGGTCCAGCCAGGATGGTGGCAGCAATTCATCAGTGCAGTCAGACAGAATTGTGCACATTCCTAAAAACGTAGTGAGAGAGTACAAGAAGGGAGATGACATTCAGAGGTGGTTTCAGGGCTCTGTGACATCCATCCACATGAATGGGGTCCTTGAGAAGAATTGAGGGGCAGGATTGTGGAACCACTTCACAGAGGAGGGGAGGGATACTTTGTTAGCTTTTGGTAAGGGGGTACAACCTCACCTACGCTGACATGAAGGAGGCCCTCCTCACTCGGTATGGTCTCACTCCTGACAAGTACAGGGATCAGTTTAGGCAGAGTAAGAAAACTGAATCCCAGACCTGGTTAGAATGTGTCGATTCGTTTTGCAGAGCACTGGATGGTTGGATGAAGGGCAGTAATGTGACAGATTTTCAGAGGCTGTACAACTTAATTGCGTGGGAGCATTTGTCTAGGCTGTGTTTTGCAGAGCTGCGCCATCAATTGACTGATATTAAGCTGACTGAACCCAGGAAGCTTGCTATGGAGGCGGACTGCTGGGTGAGTACCAGAGTGCACAAAAAGGTATATGGGGGAGATTCTGAAAAAGATGGGCAGGGTTCCCAGCAGCAGAGTGGGGGGAACAAGGTAAACAAAAGGAGTTTCCCAACGTGCCCCAATCTACTAACCCAGGTAGGAAATCTCACCCCCCAGGAGATCAGAAACCATGGGCCTCTTCAGGAAAGCCTGCAGAGGCAGTGCTTTGCTTATGACCAGGAGGGTCACATGAAGGGAGATCCCAAATGTCCCAAGTGGACACCACCACCTAGCGGTGGGCAGACCAAAGGGTTGACCAGTGTAGCGCTTGGAGAGGAGGTGGTCCCAGGTGGGTGTGGGGATCCCACAAGGGACGGCAAGATGGTCCAGACAAACCTAATGCCTGATAACACTAAGAAATACAGGCAGCGGGTGACCATCAATGGGCAGAGAGTAGAAGCTCTCAGAGACACTAGAGCCAGTGTGACCATGGTCCAGTGTCACCTACTGTCTGAAGAGCACATGGTTCCTGGTGTATTCCACCAAGTTGTTGCAGTGGACAAGTCGGAGCGCCACTGTAAGGTGGCACAGGTTCCCTTTGAGTGGGGCAGGATCTCAGGTTCCTTGAGGGTGGCTGTGAGTCCTAACATGCCAGTTGACTGTCTGCTAGGCAACGGCTTGGAGGCTTCCACCTGGAAGGAGGTGGAGCTCAGGTCGAACTTGGGGATGTTGGGGTTGCCAGAGTGAGCATGCCTGACCACTCGGTCCATGGCAGCTAGTCAGGGTGATCAGACAGACCTGGAGCCTGAAACAGTGCCCCAGATGACCACCAAGAGAAAGGGCAAAGGGCATGGGAAACCCACCCCAGAAGGTCCCACGGTCTGGGAGGAGGCTGACCTCGAGGGGGAAGCCCCAGCACCTACAGGGGAGCAAGTGGCTGAACTGAGAGACTTAGCTGAGCTGACCCATTGGCAGCAAGAGCGGGGTCCCATTAGAGAGGATTTCTGCACAGAGCAGAAGGTGTGCCCTACTCTCATGGGTCTTAGGCAGCAGGCCAAAGACCAGGACGCTGGTGCTGAGCCCAAAGGATCACCTGATATACAGGGAGAATGATCTTCTGTATAGCGATCCTAAGATTGTTGAACTTGGGCAGCCCGTGTGCTGGTGGTACCCCAGCGCTTCAGAGCCTTCCTACCAGGTTTGGCTCATGATATGCCTTTGGCAGTACATTTGGGGCACAGCAAGACCTTTGCCAGGCTTGTTACCCACTTTCATTGGCCTCAGATGAGAAAACATTGAGACGCGTTCTGTGGATCCTGCCAGACTTGCCAAGCAAGTGGCAAAAGTGGAGGGAAATGTAACGCCCCCCCCCCCAAACATTTCCTGTTGTGAGCACCCCTTTTGCTTTGACATAGTGGGGCCTCTGGACCCCAAGACAGCCCTAGGCAACAAGTTCATCCTGGTCATGGTGGACCATGGTACCCAGTACCCGGAACCTATCCCTCTGAGAACAGTGACAGTGCCCGTTGTGGCCAAGGCACTGATGGGGATCTTTACCTGAGTGAGTTTCCCCAAGGAGGTGGTATCTGACCGGGGTACCAACATTATGTCCATGAACATAAAGACCATGTGGAAGGAATGTGGAGTAAACTACAAATTCACCACTCCTTAACGCCCCCAAAGTAACAGGTTGGTTGAAAGATTCAAACGCACCCTGAAAGGCATGATTGGGGGTCTGTAAGGCTCCATGAGGCGTAAGTGGGACGTCCTCTTCCCATGCCTTCTCTTTGCCTACCAGGATGTACCACAGAAGGGGTTGGGTTTAGCCCCTTTGAACTGTTGTATGGGCACCCGGTCAAAGGACCTCTGAGTCTGGTGAAAGAGGGCTGGAAGCAAGCTCCTAGGAAGCCACCCCAGGATGTATTTAGTTACATGCTGGCCTTCCGAAACCAGACCGCCCGCTTCAGGAAGCTCGCACAAGAGAACCATGAGGCAAGCCAGGAGGATGAAACTCTGGTACGACCAGAATACCACTCTGGTTGAGTTTCAGCCTGGCCAAAAAGTGTGGGTCATGGCCCCCATAGAGCCTTGTGCTCTGCAGGACAGGTGGTCGGGGCCATTTGAGGTGAAGGAGTGCAAGAGTGACGTCACCTACTTTGTGGACTTGCAGGCTCCTAGGAACCCCTTGAGGGCTCTACATGTGAACCGCCTCAAACCTCACTTTGAGAAGTCCAAGTTAACCATGCTTCTGGCTACAGATGATGGTGCAGAAGAGGATAGTGAACCTCTCCCTGACCTCCTGTCTGCCAAGGAGCAGGATGGGTCAGTAAAAGGCATAGTCCTCTCCCCTTCTCTGACTCTAGAACAGCAGAGTGAGTGTCGCCAGTTACTAAAACACTTTGCCACTCTATTCACACTCACTTCAGGTGTCAACCATCTATGCTTGTATGATGTGGACACTGGGGACAGCCTGCCTGTGAAAAACAAAGTTTACAGGTTGGCTGATAGATTGAAAGCCAGCATCAAGGAAGATGATGACTTTAGGGGTGATTGAGCGCTCTAGCAGCCCTTGGTCCAGCCCAGTGGTCTTGGTACCCAAACCTGCTGCATCTAGTGCCACACCAGGACTTCGGTTCTGTGTGGACTACCGGGTGCTCAGTGCCGTCACCAAAACAGACACCCACCCCTTCCCAGAGCTGATGAGCTCACAGATCGGTTGGGGGCAGCCAAGTTCCTCAGCACATTTGATTTAACGTCTGGGTACTGGCAGATTGCTTTAACCGAGGGGGCCAAGGAGAGGTCAGCATTCTCAACAACAGAGGGGCACTTCCAGTTCCCGGTCAGGCCCTTCCAGAGGCTGGTCAATCAGGTCCTGGCTGGGCTTGAAAACTTCAGTGCCGCCTACCTTAACGACATTGTTGTTTTCAGCTCAAGTTGGAAGGACCACTTGCACCACCTCTGGGAAATGTTGAAGGCGCTGCAAGCTGCAGGCCTCACTATCAAGGCCAGTAAGTGCCAGATAGGGCAGGGGTCGGTGGTGTACTTAGGACACCAGGTTGAAAGTGTCCAGGAGGCACCCCTACAACCCAAAATGTATGCCATTCGGGCTTTGGCACCCCCCCAAGAACCAGATAGAGGTGAGAGCCTTCTTAGGCCTCACCGGGTACTACAGAAGGTTTGTCAAGGAATATGGCACCAGTGTTGCCCCCTTGACAGAGCTGACTTCTAAGCAGCAGCCTAGACAGGTGATCTGAACTGAGGCATGCCAGACCCCGTTTGACACCCTGAAGGAGGCCATGTGAACAGCGCCCGTCCTCCAGCCTCTAACTTCTCCAAGGAGTTTGTGGTACAGACAGATGCTTCTGCGCATGGTGTGGAAGCAGTACTTTCACTCTCTAGACCAGCCTGCAGTCTTCCTTAGCAGGAGACTACTCCCCAGGGAACAGAAGTGGAGTGCAATTGAAAGGGAAGCTTTTGCTGTGGTCTGGGCACTGAAGAAGCTAAGACCCTACTTGTTTGGGTTTCACTTCCGCGTTCAGACCGACCACAGGTCCACAGGCCCCTCAGATGGATAATGCAGATGAGGGGTGAGAACCCAAAACTGCTGAGGTGGTCCATTTCCCTACAGGGGATGGACTTTACGGTGGAACACCGCCCTGGCACAGAACACGCCAACACTGATAGTGTGTCCATGTTCTTCTGCCTTAGTGACGAGGACTCCCCAGGGGTTGAGTAGTTCCCCCTACTCTCAGCTGGAGGGACATGTGTTTGACCTGGCAGCTTTTTGGCGGTCTCCCCTGTCTTTTTGCCTTCTGACCTCCTGGTTTTATGGTGTACTGGACTCTGTTTTTGCTGGTTTATTGTCTCTGCGCACTGTACCAATGCTAATCAGTGGTAAAGTGCAAGTGCTCCCCATATAAGTTGTACTGTGGATTTGGTACTAATAAGTCCCTAGTGAAGTGCACTAGAGGTGCCCAGGGCCTGTAAATCAAATGCTACTAGTGGGCCTGCAGCACTGGTTGTGCCACCCACTTTGGTTGCCCTGTAAACATGGCTCAGACCTGCCACTGCAGTGTCTGTGTTTGCCGTTTTCAACTGCTAATTCGACTTGGCAAGTGTACCCACTTGCCAGGCCTAAACCTTCCCTTTTACTACATGTAAGACACCCCTAAGGTAGGCCGTAGGCCCAGTGCATGGGCAGTGCAGGGGCCTCTGACACCCCCATTCCGCCAAACTTTCCATGGCGGGCCGACCGTCATGAAAAGGCTGGCAGAATGGAGACTCGTAATCCCCCGGGCGGTGCTGCATGCCACCCTGGTGGATTACGACCAGCGGGACCGCCAGGCTGCCGACTGGCAGCAACCTAGTGGTGTCAGTGGTCCGACTGTGGCGGCTCCGCCACGGTCTTAATGTGACTGCCGGACTTGCACGAGCGTGGAGGTCTGACCACCACCGCGGGCCTGGCAGTCCTAGGACCACAATCAATCAATCAATCAGGAATTTGTAAAGTACACTACTCACCCGTAAGGCGCTGAGGGGGGTGGGGGGGGGGGGTGCTGCTACTTCTCGAACAGCTAGGTCTTGAGAAGTTTCCTGAAGGTAAGGAGGTCTTTGGTCTGACGCAGGTGGGTAGGAAGAGTGTTCCACGTTTTGGCGGTGAGGTGCGAGAATGATCTACCACCGGTTGTAGTTCTGCCGACACTTGGGACGGTTGTGAGGGCAAGGTCGGCGGAGCAGAGATGTCGGGTCGGGTATGACCGCTAGGGTCATAATGAGGGCCATTGTGTCTAATAAAAAACTGAAGGGGCCTAACAATTAGTTAACCTTGTTGAGCTTTAACTATCACAGTTACCCTATTTTTCCAGTTTGTAAGAAAAATTAATTGATGTACTCCTTGGAGAGAACCATAGGCCTGCTTTTTGATTCCTGAGCTTCTGAATGTACTGTATGATCTTCACAGTCTCATTAAACTTTGATACAATCATCACTTATTAGATGAAATTACCAAAACTCTTTTAAAATATGTTAACATTTTAAAGAAACCACAATCAAAGCATCAATGTAAAAACAAAGTAGAGCGTAAGAAGGAAAGTATATAATCTGCCCATCTTGGAAGTCATTAGACTCCGTCTGGAATGAATGTAAATGGCTGGAACTCTTCATCATTATACAGCAAAGAAACAAGAAAAGGCTTTAGGAGACAGTAAATACTAGAGATTGAAATATTTAAACTATAAAAACATTTCATGTAAAACCACATACTTGGGTAAACTGATTGACAAAGGTTTTCAATTTGCATTGTTTAGATGTTAATTTCCCTTCACATGTACATGCGCAGGATGTAGAAACTCTTGCACATGCGCACATAGATACTGCTGAAGTCAGAACGGCTCCTGCCCTTACTAGCCATCCGGTAGATCGGTTTCAAGCTTGCCCCAAGGTTTTAGACAAAAGTTTAATTATGTTCCTCAAAAATACTTTCTCTTCAGAACTTATCCTAGATTCTTGGCGTGACTCTTTGATAGATCGATATTTAAAAAGGAAGATCAAAAAGAGATGAAAAACTATGGCCTCGTAGCCCATCTTGGTAGTGATGCTCAAATCTTTACTAAAATTGTATGAACCTAAAGAATGGTTAAAGCCACTTGGATTCTCCCCTTTTCGCAATGACGCACCCGCCACTGACAATATATTGACTTTTGCAGTGCTGCAATGTAAATACACAAAACTCATTAAGGATGAGAAACTGTATACATGCTTTAAAGACTATTTGGCTGTATTCAATAAGGTGCTTGAGTTAAGCTTTGACAGAAACTACACAGCTGAGATATTTCTCGTTCATTGTTAATACTTCTTACAGATCACAATATTGACACCTGGCAACGGGTACGAGTAGGGCTGAACGATCAACTGACCAAACATATTTACTCTATTTGTGGTTTATTCTTGCTTCATGTTTCGGCCTCTATTCTTCTGATTTGTCCAATACTCTGAAAAAAGTTGCACATTCTCTCCGTAGGTGAAGGACAAAGACATAAGAAGGTTAATGTACTGTTTGATAGGTCTTGTGAGTAAGATCAACCGGAAGAGTGTAACAAACTGAATGATTTGACAGATAATTTAACCAAAACTAATACTTTTGTGTTTGGTTCTTGATTTTCTTTTACATTCAAGTGTTTTTTGCAAACTTCATCTTTCATACATACCAGCTCTGATACTTACCCAGCAGTGCCTCGAGCAGGGTGGATCCCTCCAGCCTGACCTCGAGTAGGGTGGATGCCTCCAGCCTGACCTCGAGTAGGGTGGATGCTCCAGCCTGAACTTGAGTAGGGTGGATTTCTTCAGCCTGACCTCAAGTAGGGTGGGCCCTCCAGTCTGAACTTGAGGAGCGTGGATCATTCCCAGCTCTTGACATGTGCTAGTTATTTTGTTGTAGTGACCAGTGTTTTAAGCTGGTAGTTGAACTATTGCTGAGAGAGCTCCTAGAGCTGGGGTGGGAGGTTGGTGGGAGGTAAACAGGACTGGTACAGTGAGTTCTGCACACAAATAATGTAGAGCATTAATTCAGTGTGAGGATCTGAGTGTACTATATAATAGGTCTAGGTAGCCGTATTGTGAAGTCCACTCCCAGGGAGCTTTGGGAAAGAAAAGTTTTGTTTACTTCACCTCTAGTTCAACCCTGGGCAGCTGTGGCAGGGAGCAGTAAGGCACAGTAAACAAACTAAGTGTAAAGCATTTAACCACATGTTATATAGCGAAATAAGAAAATCACACACCAATAGACACAGCAACAATTTATAACAATAGAGTGTATTTTTATTAATTTTTGGAGTCTTTGATCATTAAAATCGTCCAGAATGTTTTGGAGTTACAGATTTTAGAATGTTTAAATACTTTTAAGTGCAACCACAAGCAAGCATTGGCAAACATAAAGTAGGAAAACTTTTGGGAGGTCTGGAAAACTTAGAGTGTTCTGGCCCAGCTTGGGTGACCAAATCCGACAGGGACGAGCACCAGAGGGCCAGAAAGGATACTTTGCAGAGTTGGCTGCCCTCCAGGGCAATTTTTAAATCAAGTTTCCAACTTTGAACACGACCGCCATAGGAAACAACCGAGTATTCCTGATGCTAGATACAGGCAAAGATGCTCACTAGGATGCTCAGTCAGTCAGTCAAATAACTTTATTCGGCAATTGCCATAAAAGTACAAACCAAGACACATTTCCCAATCTATAAATAGTAAAATAAAACTTTAAAACCATTACTGGAAGCACCAGATGAACATCCAATCTGAAACCCCTTGACATACATAGATAAATATACTAGACATGATTAAAAATCACAAAGTCAGAAAAGTACAAATGTTAGCGTTAAAAAGATATACTATACGTACATAAAATATTTAAAAAGGAGTAGGCCTTTTCCTAATGCGTAAAGAAACTGTGACAAAGTCTAATACATGGTGACAAATTTGGATATTAGGCAATCTCTGAAGGTATAGCAGGGCTTCCTTATAATGAATAGGTCTAAAAAGACGTAACGTGGGTAAAATAAAGGCCCCTCTAGGTGCAGCATATAAAGGGCAAAAAAGAAAAAAATGCAAAGTGCTCTGGGTTGATTTGGAGTCACAGGGACAAAGCGGTAAATCCTTTTTCCAGAAACATGGTTCAGGGAAAGCTACCTTAAAATGAATTAGATTAAGTCTAAAAAGTGTTAAAAAGGAAATTATTTTAAAACTTGAAAACCAAGACAAATAGGGTTCAAGGCATGGAACAGTCACAATCCGAGAATAAGAATCAAAAGATTTCAATTTCAGGGAACTATAAAATCTCAGCTCTGATATGTGCTTGGAATAAGTAGACTTCAAAACAGACCTAGAGTTTGTGGTTAATAGATGGGGATCATCAAACATATATCTAAGCCCTAGGTTCTCAAAGGAGTTTTGCAGAAACATAAGCCAGGGAATCCTATTTGAGTATTCCAATTGAAGACAATCAGTGATACAGTCTTGGACCAAACTTGCCATAGGGTTTGACCAACATTTGATCCACAGCAGTAGGGGAGCCATAAAGACCCTGTCCTCCAAAAAGCACTGACCCAGTTCTTCATGGCAGATTATGTTTGCGGTGCATTTTGGAACCAACAATAATCTGCGCAGGAATTTATTTTCTACACTCTGAAGAGACGGTATTTTATTATAGCCCCAGACGCCTGCCCCATAAAGGACTGATGCAGTGCATTTGGAATTATAAAGAGTTTTCAACTGAGCAGGGGGTCTGTGACCTAGTTTATTTGAAAAGCGAAAAATTGCTTCATTGTTCCTTATCAACTGTTGGAGCTTAAAATTAATGTGTGTCTTCCAGGACAAAGAAGAACTCATGTACATGCCTAGATAACAAAATTCTTTGACCTTATTAAGAGTGTGCCCTCCCATAGAAAATAGTTTAGACTTTGTATTGCGTGGGCCACAAGTCATAACAAAAGTCTTTGGGTAATTTACTTTCAGATCCAGATTCAGCATAAAATCGTAAAATACATCCAGTAGTCCCTGTAAACCGTTTGCAGTACGGGCAATTAAAACTGCATCGTCAGCGTATAATAAAACTGGAAGGTATCTCTGACCCATCTTCGGTATGTCCTTTGCATGTTTTAAAAGTGAATCATAGAGCCATTACTAGGATGCTCAATTTGTGGTCCGGTCAGTTGGGGTGTCTCTGTGGTTCTTCAGTCCATGGGTGATGTGGGGGCAAACCTGGTCACGTTGCTCAACGTCCCTCGAAGTCCTTTCTTTTGCAGTAGTTGCACATGTTCTGCTGTACTACTGGGGCAAGACACCGCAGTTGGAGGCAAAACCTTTGGCGGGGGCTTGTCCCCTTGTAATCCAACAAATCTGGTCACTGATAGCTCTCCTGGGTCTAGCAGTCTTTGTTCTATCTCTGATTCCTTTGTCGGTGCGCCCGGGACAGGTAGTAGGGAAACTTCCACAGAGGCTACCAATTTGTCTATTTGGGCCCTTTCAATTCTTGTGTCCCTGATGTCAGTTCAAGGACCAGCCACCTGATCCTTGGAGTCACTGGAGTTGGTGAAGTTTGGAAATCAAGTTTTCCAGAGGTCAAGAGCCACAGGCAGGTTCCCAGCTCACTAAGCCAAAAGTGCAGCAGATGCAGTCCTTTCAGCGGTGCAGCTTCTCTTTGCACAATTGAAAGCCAGCAGGATAAGCCTTCTCCTGTCCTTTCTTCTTTTCCAGTGGTGAACTAAGGGTAAGGATGCCAGGGTTGCCCATTTTATCTCAGAAACATGCCTTTAGAGGACCACGCGATAACTGGCCAATGGGCTATTGGGTCCCCTCCTCTCTGTTGATGCAGTTCCTGTGATGTGTGGCACCATGCTATCCCAGAAGTGCCCCTTCTTTCCCCTTCCAAAATGGCATGACCCTTCCTTGGTTTTGAGGAGCAGGTTACCCACCCTCTGGGTGTGGCTACCGGTGGGCTACATGCCCATATCAAATCTGGTTCTAACCATGGTCTCCCCCTCTTGGCCCTGTCTCCTAAATGTCTGCAGAAACAAAAGGCATACTGCTCAGGAGTGTTGTTCCCAGCAACCCTTCAAAGGTGCTTCGCCTGAAGCTCAACTTTTACGCTAACACCCTTTGCACCCTTCCTGGGGAGGAGGTCACACCTCGCTCCATGGCTAATGCCTTTGTTCCCAGGTAAGGGAGTCATTCACACATCTCCCCAGGCGGCCAGTTTAAATGGCCGTTTTGAGGCCACTATACTAGCTGCAGTGCAGAGTAGCAACTTTCTAAAAGTTGCATAAAATTAATAGTGACATTAAATCTGATCTGACCATCAATCGGATTTAATTTCACCATTAATTTGATGCCTTACTTGACCTGGTTAGGTGGCTCCCTTCAGGAATTAGACGTGTTTAAGGGTAAACCATTTAACCCTGTGTTAGCTAATGGGGCTTCTAATTTTCCCCAGCAAAATGACAATTTGGAAGTGTTGCTGGAAAGATATATAAAAACATATGCTTCATTCACAAATATATTGCTCCCTGCCATATGACTTTGTAGCCCTGCTTTAAAAGAGTCTGACACTGCCCTTTCAAGTATTCAGTGGCACCCCGAAGTGTCTTTCACGATTTGTGCACGCAGTCTGGCACAAACAGTGCTGCGGTCCTGTGTGGACACTCTGCCTTTTATGTCTTGGGTACCATATATTAGGGACTTATAAGTAAGGCAGTGCTTGCCAATTGGGGGGTAGCCAAAGAAACATACTTTTGTATAGGGTTAATCACTGGCACTGAGGTATGGTAAGCAGGCCTCAGTGAACTCTTAAAGTAAAAAAACAAGCAGCATCAGTTCCAAAAAGTGGTGGTGAACATGCAAAAGGATGCATTTCCTTACATTTAGATTTTAGTAATCTGAAAAAGGTGGCATATAGCATTACAAATAATGAATCATATGTTTACTTAAAGCTGAAACTGAGAACACAGGGGCTTGGCAAGACAGGATGGAGTATTGTGACTTAATTATCATGTGATGATGTGTTTTTCTGTTCTCTCTTCTTCCTTTCAGAGGCACTTGAATATCAGAATGGGGAGAAGACCAGCTCCAGGAAAAAAAAGAAAAGTACAGTGTTCACCTGAACCCGTACGAGTCACACTTCCATCTTCTCCTGTCCGTAATGTTTCAGCTTCAAGATCCAAAAATAATGCTGAGAGGAACCATCAGCTGGAGCCGCTATCTGGGAACCTTCCCAATGTGATCCTTTTATCTATGCTAGAGAAGTTGGATGCCAAATTGGATAACTTGCAGAATACCCTAGAGGATTTACCGTCTAGGGTCACTGGGCTTATGGAGCAAATATGGATAGCACGGGGTCAATATCACCTTGACAATGGTAGTGTGTCTTTGGAGGTGGTCAGTCCGGTGACGATTGGAGAATATTCTTTCAGTAGGTCCCCTCCGGTCCCTCTTTCAGTCAGGGCAAGGGAGCAGAACCAATACCTTCAACCTACACCCCCATACGGGTGTGAACCACAGCAGAGCCAGCTCCTCAAGCCCATGTCTCCGGATGGCCGTGAACCACAGCAGAACTGTACTGTCTCCAGGTGGCCTCCCGATATTCCAGTCATCCCAGGTGAGCCAAGCCTTGGTCTTCTGCCAGTGACTGATGATGAACAGGAATCACAGCAGGACCAGTACATACAACTAGTGATCCCAGATGAACACAAACCAGAGGAACACTTGAAGAAGGAACCATTGTATGCAGACAGTTGGGACCCACAACAGAACTTCTTCATGCAGCCATCAATTCACGAAGAGCATGGGCCACAGCAAAACAACTGCAGACAGCCAGTGCTCCCAGATGAGAAGGAACCTGATGAACAAGAGCTGTTGTGGTTTGATCGCGAGGGTCCACAGCAAAACCACTGCATACATCCAGCATTTCAAGAGGACCAGAGTCTACAGCACAACGCATCCCTGCAGCAGGTGCTCTCTGCACATGAACAACATCAGAGCTGCAAGACGGAGCCAATGCACCCTGAAAACCCCGATCAGGAGTATGACCTACAACAACCGTGTACTGATGCGCATGGCCTGTCTGTACGCTCATCATTCTTGGCAGAGAATACTGCTGATAGGGGTGGAGCTGCCACCACAGATCCATCAGAGAGAGGACATATGGAATCAGATGTATTGCTGTCCAAAGACATTCCAGGTATTTATTTTGTAATAAGTGGGTACTAAACTGTGTAGTTCTGAAGAAGGAATTTAACATAAAATACTCCCAAGTGGATGTTTCCAGATTTTTAGTAACACCTGAAGTGGGCTGAATTTGAGTTGTGTGGAGTGGTATCTTTGGGGGCTGTGATTTGGGTGAACCCTCACAATTTATGAATACATCTGAAGTGGTTCTGTACCTGGTATCTCCTCTATTTCCACAATGGAGTTGTTCCATACTCTTCAGAACTAGGCTGAGAATTGGGACTCTGCATATGAAAAACAATGAGCATTCTGGTCCATGCATAATAGTCCACATTACGGTCTCAGGAGCTCTGAGGAATTAGTGGCAGAATCTGGGATTTCACCCCAAGCACCTTCGTACTCCTCGTCCTTTAAGTGTCAGATGCAAGCGAGATGTTAATCACTGAGAGTAAAAGACAGCGTCCTTTTTTCTTGCTAGTGCAAACTAAACATATTAAAGATGGCTCAGGAGGGGAGGGGAGGAAGACCGTGTGTAGAGAAGAAGGTGATGTGTAGGTCAGGCTTGGTCTGTAGTGATGGAATGGATAGGGCAAGGGCCATGGCATCTACAGTGTTTTCTTAAACATTGACTGTTTTACTGTACTTTGTAAGGACATGTGTGTAGAACTGGTGGACCTGCAGGTCAGAGAGAGCCGGTTGTATACTGTTTCTTGTAGAACAACATATCAGTTCAAGGGGGTTTGAACATTAATTAGGGTCTGTGATGCTGTAGTCTGTAGGCTTATGCACACAGTATAAGGTGGTCTGAAGGTCCAGCTTGTTTAGTTGCATTGTAGTATACAGGCATTTGCTAACATTTATTATATCTGAAATGGCACCATTATAATGCCCCTGCTGTGCCTGCAGGTATATATCCCTTTACATTTCTGTCACTTTTTCCCACCACTAAGTCCCCAATATCAGCAATACCAGTAACTCTGCTGCAGGGTGGTTGAAGGTAATGGTGATTTTTCTGAGATATGTGGAATTACTGGGGAAATATGACATCTGCTTACCCCGGTAATTCTAGAGTAGGATGATTTCTGAAGAAATTGTTCGCTCTATGACCATGCCTGTGCGAACAATAGCTTTGCAAATTCACATGCATTTCTTAGAGTCGATTCATATTTTCGCCATCTTTAGATGGCTAATGTATCTTGGCGCCTGTGTAGACTATCCAATGTACATTACGTTGAATGCACTAAATGGTGCAGTACCCTGTGTTAGGATAATCCCAAAGCATAGTCCTCCACTTTGATATCTGCCACCAAAGAACCTCTGATACACTCACTGACTACTCTGTTCATCCTCTCTGCTTGCCCATTACTCTGTGGGTGATAAAGACTAGTAAATTTATGGCTGATAACAGTTCCACCAAAAAACAAAAAACCTCCTTCTCCCTCAAGACAAATTGTATAACTTTATCCAGTACCAATTCACCAAAAACTCACTTTGGCACATACAAACCTCACTTCCAACCACCTTGGTATGTAGTCCACAAGCACAATGGCAAATTTCTGATGCACATAAAGCATCTGAAACAGATCCATAAAAACCAGTGCAATTATCTTGGACTGGCTGCTTGCAACCAACCCAAGTGCTGTTAATTAGATACAAATCAAAAAGGACGCTCAGTGAGGTGCATCACATACGTATCTGATGCATTATAAATTTAATAAAACACTAGCACAAGCACATATATTGGCAATGATAGTTAAACAGTATATATATATACAGTATATATATATATATATATATATATATATATATTTATTTATATATAGAGTGTTTTTATTCAATGATGGTTATAGTTAGAGGTAGATCATAAGCTGGCTACAATAAGTCATGATGCAGTGAATTGAAGTAATTCTGTCACTGAGACTAACAAAGGAGAATCCAGCCTTTCAACCTAGATACTGACCCCAATGGCCAAATTAGTCTCAGAATAATATATAAGCACAAAGTACACTACTAGCTCAATAGTAGTGAAACACACAGAGGGTCATTATGAGTTTGATGGATTGAACATACTCTGCAAGAATGTTTAGAGATCTTTGTAGCCTGACCTTAGTGCAGCTGAACAGTACCAGATTGTCCGCGTAAAGTAGGTGTGTCAATAAGCACCCTCCCAGGTGAGGGGGGTGAACGTTTCCGGAATCCAGAGCAGGTGTTAGGTCTGCCATAAATATATTGGACAGATGAGAGCGAGTAAACAGCTTTGTTTCAGGCCAAGGGTTGTAGAGATTTTCCTTGAAAGCCTTGTGCCATCGCCCATCTTTATCCGTACCCATGTGTCTAAGTATAGAGCAATTATTGCGTTGAGAAGGGGGGCCTGAAGGCCCCATTGTTTAAGCTTGCTCCAGAGCAGATATCTGTTCACTCGATCGAAGGCGGCTTTGAAATCGATGAAGCCAAGATCTAGTTTCCTATGCCGCCATTTACTCTGCTCTACCAGGAGGGAAGTTATTAAGATATTCGTCGTAGTACCCACTCCTTTCCTGAAGCCTGTTTGTTTGATGGGGATGATTTTATATTTTTGAGACCATGTTGTTAGTGCAGCAAGGAGCAGGTAGGCGTAGGTCTTTGCCTCAATGATAATAAGGGCGATTAACCTGTAGTCCCCCGGATTGGCTTTATTGCCACCCTTGAAGATTGTATTGATTATAGAGCCTCGCCAGCTCTCAGGGATGCCTCCTCCTAAACTTGCTTCTAGGTATTAAGGAGGTTAGCACTTCTGAACAAAAGACTGTTTCTTCCCTAAAAATGACTTGTGGAAGGCCATTTGGGCCCGGGGCTCCTTCCCGGTTGGCCTTAAGGAGTGCTCGGTACGTCCTATCAGACGACTGGGTGAGTTTGATCGTCTCCCCATTGTCCAGTGAGATGTTTTCTGTGTTGAGTGTCCATGCTGGCAGTTGCGGGGTGTTACCCTGGGGTTGTGCTTTGCTGTAAAGATTCAAGGTACTTTATTTTTATGACAATATGGCAAAGTATCTCAGAGTGTACCCTCAGTATGAGGATAGCAAATATACACAAGATATATGTACACAATACCAAAATATGCAGTAATAGTATTAGAAAACAGTGCAAACAATGTACAGTTACAATAGGATGCAATGGGGACACTTAGGGATAGGGGCAACACAAACCATATACTCCAAAAGTGGAATGCGAACCACGAATGGACCCCAAACCTATGTGACCTCGTAGAGGGTCGCTGGGACTATTAGAAAATAGTAAGGGTTAGAAAAATAGCCCACCCCAAGACCCTGAAAAGTGAGTGCAAAGTGCACTAAAGTTCCCCAAAGGACAAAGAAGTCGTGATAGGGGAAATCTGCAGGAAAGACACAAACCAGCAATGCAACAACAATGAATTTCCAGTCGAGGGTACCTGTGGAACAAGGGGACCAAGTCCAAAAGTCACAAGCAAGTCGGAGATGGGCTGATGCCCAGGAAATGCCAGCTGTGGGTGCAAAGAAGCTGCTACTGGGCAGTAGAAGCTGAGGATTCTGCAGGAACGACAAGGGCTAGGGACTTCTCCTTTGGAGCATAGATCCCCCACGCCGTGGAGAGTCGTGCAGAAGTGTTTTCCCGCCAAAAGACCGCCAACAAGCCTTGCTAGCTGCAAGTCGTGCGGTTAGCATTTTTGGATGCTGCTGTGGCCCAGGAGGGACCAGGATGTCGCCAATTGTGTCTGGGGACAGAGGGGGCGTCGAGTAAGACAAGGAGTCCCCTCAGAAGCAGGCAGCACCCGCAGAAGTGCCAGAACAGGCACTACAAAGAAGAGTGAAACTGTGCTCACCCGAAGTTGCACAAAGGAGTTCCACGTCGCCGGAGACCAACTTAGAAAGTCGTGCAATGCAGGTTAGAGTGCCGTGGACCCAGGCTTGGCTGTGCACAAAGGATTTCCGCCGGAAGTGCACAGAGGCCGGAGTAGCTGCAACAGTCGCGGTTCCCAGCAATGCAGTCTGGCGTGGGGAGGCAAGGACTTACCTCCACCAAACTTGGACTGAAGAGTCACTGGACTGTGGGAGTCACTTGGACACAGTTGCTGGATTCAAGGGACCTCGCTCATCGTGCTGAGAGGAGACCCAGGGGACCGGTGATGCAGTTCTTTGGTGCCTGCGGTAGCAGGGGGAAGATTCCGTCGACCCACGGGAGATTTCTTCGGAGCTTCTAGTGCAGAGAGGAGGCAGACTACCCCCACAGCATGCACCACCAGGAAAAACAGTCGAGAAGGCGGCAGGATCAGCGTTACAGAGTTGCAGTAGTCGTCTTAGCTACTTTGTTGCAGTTTTGCAGGCTTCCAGCACGGTCAGCAGTCGATTCCTTGGCAGAAGGTGAAGAGAGAGATGCAGAGGAACTCTGATGAGCTCTTGCATTCGTTATCTAAGGAATCCCAAGAGACAGAGACCCTAAATAGCCAGAAAAGAGGGTTTGGCTACCAAGGAGAGAGGATAGGCTAGCAACACCTGAAGGAGCCTATCAGAAGGAGTCTCTGACGTCACCTGATGGCACTGGCCACTCAGAGCAGTCCAGTGTGCCAGCAGCACCTCTGTTTCCAAGATGGCAGAGGTCTGGAGCACACTGGAGGAGCTCTGGACACCTCCCAGGGGAGGTGCAGGTCAGGGGAGTGGTCACTCCCCTTTCCTTTGTCCAGTTTCGCGCCAGAGCAGGGCTAAGGGGTCCCTGAACCGGTGTAGACTGGCTTATGCAGAAATGGGCACCATGTGTGCCCATGAAAGCATTTCCAGAGGCTGGGGGAGGCTACTCCTCCCCTGCCTTCACACCATTTTCCAAAGGGAGAGGGTGTAACACCCTCTCTCAGAGGAAGTCCTTTGTTCTGCCATCCTGGGCCAGGCCTGGCTGGACCCCAGGAGGGCAGAAGCCTGTCTGAGGGGTTGGCAGCAGCAGTAGCTGCAGTGAAACCCCAGGAAAGGCAGTTTGGCAGTACCAGGGTCTGTGCTACAGACCACTGGGATCATGGGATTGTGCCAACTATGCCAGGATGGCATAGAGGGGGCAATTCCATAATCATAGACATGTTACATGGCCATATTCGGAGTTACCATTGTGAAGCTACATATAGGTAGTGACCTATATGTAGTGCACGCGTGTAATGGTGTCCCCGCAGTCACAAAGTCCGGGGAATTGGCCCTGAACAATGTGGGGGCAGTTTGGCTAGTGCCAGGGTGCCCTCACACGAAGTAACTTTGCACCTAACCTTTACCAGGTAAAGGTTAGACATATAGGTGACTTATAAGTTACTTAAGTGCAGTGAAAAATGGCTGTGAAATAACGTGGACGTTATTTCACTCAGGCTGCAGTGGCAGGCCTGTGTAAGAATCGTCAGAGCTCCCTATGGGTGGCAAAAGAAATGCTGCAGCCCATAGGGATCTCCTGGAACCCCAATACCCTGGGTACCTCAGTACCATATACTAGGGAATTATAAGGGTGTTCCAGTAAGCCAATGTAAATTGGTAAAATTGGTCACTAGCCTGTTAGTGACAATTTGAAAGAAATGAGAGAGCATAACCACTGAGGTTCTGATTAGCAGAGCCTCAGTGAGACAGTTAGTCACTACAAAGGTAACACATTCAGGCACACTTATGAGCACTGGGGCCCTGGCTGGCAGGGTCTCAGTGACACATACAACTAAAACAACATATATACAGTGAAAAATGGGGGTAACATGCCAGGCAAGATGGTACTTTCCTACAGAGAGCATATTCTGAATAACTGTGTGTCTGACTTGTTACACCAATATCTAGTGGACACATATCTGACCAAATGGGTCAGAACAAGAGTGAACAGAAACGTTCATACAGGAGGTGACAAGGATGGCAAGAAGAAAGATGGTGAGAAATCCCAGGATAAGCATGGGGATAAGGGTAACCAAAGATCCTTCTTCAAATCCTAAACAGTCTTCAGAGGGTGGGGATAAATCAAATTCTTCCTCTTCTTCACAACATACACACATTAAAAAGCCTTGGTGCTATCTGTGTAAAAATAAAGGCCATTGGCAAGGGGATCAATCCTGTCCAGGTAAACCCCCTGAGCCAACCACCACTAATACATCAAACTCTAGTTCCCCTAGCAGTAGTGGTAATAGTGGTGGGACTGCCGGCAACAGTCAAAGTAAGGGTGTAGTTGGGTTCACTTATGGGTCCATCACAGAAACTGGGGTAGTCAGTCCCAATACAGTTTCTGTCACACCTAGTGGCATTGGCCTTGCCACACTGGCTGCTTGTCCCCTTACAATGGATAAGTACAGGTAGACAGTTTAAATAAATGGTGTTGAGGCCCAGGCCTACAGGGCCACAGGTGCCAGTATCACTTTGGTGACTGAAAACCTAGTGCCTCCTGAACAACACATCATTGGACAATAGTACAAGATTATTGATGTCCATAACTCCACTAAGTTTCTTCCCTTAGCTATAATTCAGCTTAGTTGGGGTGGAGTTACTGGCCCTAAGCAGGTGGTAGTGTCACCTAGCTTACCTGTAGACTGTCTCTTAGGTAATGACCTAGAGACCTCAGGTTGGGCTGAGGTAGAGTTTTATACCCATGCAGCCATGCTGGGTATCCCTGAGGAATTGCTCCCTCTAATTTCTACTGAAATGAAAAAGCAAAGGAGAGAAATTGGCCTGAAAACTCAGGATCCCTCTCCAACAACAGGTAAAAAGGGTATCAAAGTATCCCCTACCCACCCTGCCATTCAGTATAGCATTCCTGTGGTGGGAGAAACCTCTCCTGGGGTGGCACCTGTACCAAGGGAACCATCAGCTGGCACAGCTGTACTCCCTGAGGTGGCAATACCTCTCTGTGGGATCACTAATATTGGTGAGAAAAAGTCCACCACTGTAGTTAACATAGAGCATCCCTCCAACCCTCCCAGAGAAACTTTAGTGCAGCAACCCTGCACTAACTCAAAACACTTAGGACAGCACCCCTGCCCTAGTGTGGATCTCATATGACAGCATCCCTGCACTGCTCCAAAACAGGAGAAACAGCATCCCTGTTCTCTGTTACTGCCATATGGACAACGTTTTTGCCCAGCTATGGCTTTACTGAGACAGCATCCCTGTCTGGCATTCTCATACCTAGAAATAGGTCTAGTGGACAATTCCCACTGTTCTAAACTAAAACATACTGATAGGAACTCTGAAAATGTATCTTCACATTGTTGGTTAGCTAAAAAACTTCAAACAGGGTGGTTTACATCCCCACAGGGAAGTAACCATATAGTGGATGATAAAGGGAGTAACCAGTCTATTGCAGAGCTACTCTCCACTTATCACCACTTAGATAATAAAGACTCAGCTGGCCAAGGTTAGCCGTATTGTCCTTCGATTGGGGGGGGGGTTGTGTTAGAAAGTAGCCTCTTTTTAGCCTTGTTACCCCCACTTTTGGCCTGTTTGTGATTATATGTCAGGGTGTTTTCACTGTCTCACTGGGATCCCGCTAGCCAGGGCCCAGTGCTCATAGTGAAGACCCTATGTTGTCAGTATGTTTGTTATGTGTCACTGGGACCCTGCTAGCCAGGACCCCAGTGCTCATAAGTTTGTGGCCTATATGTGTTCCCTGTGTGATGCCTAACTGTCTCGCCGAGTCTCTGCTAACCAGAACCTCAGTGGTTATGCTCTCTCTGCTTTCCACATTTGTCACTAACAGGCTAGTGATTAAATTTACCAATTCACATTGGCATACTGGTACACCCATATAATTCCCTAGTATATGGTACTGAGGTACCCAGGGTATTGGGGTTCCAGGAGATCCCTATGGGCTGCAGCATTTCTTTTGCCACCCATAGGGAGCTCTGACAATTCTTACACAGGCCTGCCACTGCAGCCTGTGTGAAATAACGTCCACGTTATTTCACAGCCATTTACCACTGCACTTAAGTAACTTATAAGTCACCTATATGTCTAACCTTCACCTGGTGAAGGTTGGGTGCAAAGTTACTTAGTGTGTGGGCACCCTGGCACTAGCCAAGGTGCCCCCACATCGTTATGGGCAAATTCCCCGGACTTTGTGAGTGTGGGGACACCATTACACGCGTGCACTGTACATAGGTCACTACCTATGTACAGCGTCACAATGGTAACTCCAAACATGGCCATGTAACATGTCTAAGATCATGGTATTGTCACCCCAATGCGATTCTGGCATTGGGGGGGGACAATTCCATGATCCCCCGGGTCTCTAGCACAGAACCCGGGTACTGCCAAACTGCCTTTCCGGGGTCTCCACTGCAGCGGCTGCTGCTGCCAACCCCTCAGACAGGTTTCTGCCCTCCTGGGGTCCAGGCAGCCCTGGCCCAGGAAGGCAGAACAAAGGACTTCCTCTGAGAGAGGGTGTAACAGCCTCTTCCTTTGGAAATAGGTGTGAGGGCTGGGGAGGAGTAGCCTCCCCCAGTCTCTGGAAATACTTTGATGGGCACAGATAGTGCCCATCTCTGCATAAGCCAGTCTACACCGGTTCAGGGATCCCCCAGCCCTGCTCTGGCGCGAAACTGAACAAAGGAAAGGGGAGTGACCACTCCCCTGACCTGCACCTTCCAGGGGAGGTGCCCAGAGCTCCTCCAGTGTGTCCCAGACCTCTGCCATCCTGGAAACAGATGTGTTTGTGGCACCCTGGACTGCTCTGAGTGGCCAGTGCCAGCAGGTGACGTCAGAGGCTCCTTCTGATAGGCTCTTACCTCTCTTGGTAGCCAATCCTCCTTCCTAGGTAGCCAAAGCTCCTTTTCTGGCTATTTAGGGTCTCTGCTTTGGGGAATTCTTCAGATAACGAATGCAAGAGCTTCACCTTCTACCAAAGGATCGACTGCTGACTGCTCAGGACGCCTGCAAAACCGCAACAAAGTAGCAAGACGACTACTAGCAACCTTGTATCGCTTCATCCTACCGGCTTTCTCGACTGTTTCCAGGTGGTGCATGCTCTGGAGGTAGCCTGCCTCCTCCCTGCACCAGGAGCTCTGAAGAAATCTCCTGTGGGTCGACGGAATCTTCCCCCTGCAACCGCAGGCACCAAATGACTGCATTACTGGTCCTCTGGGTCCCCTCTCAGCACGATGAGCGTGGTCCCTGGAACTCAGCAACTCTGTCCAAGTGACTCCCACAGTCCAGTGACTCTTCAGTCCCAGTTTGGTGGAGGTAAGTCCTTGCCTTCCCACGCTAGACTGCATTGCTGGGTACCGCGTGATTTGCAGCTGCTCCGGCTCCTGTGCACTCTTCCAGAATTTCCTTCGTGCACAGCCAAGCCTGGGTCCCCGAAACTGTAACCTGTAGTGCACAACCTTCTGAGTTGTCCTCCGGCGTCATGCGACTCCCTTTTGTGACTTCGCGTGGACTCCGGTTCACTCTTCTTCGAAGTGCCTGTTTGTGAGAAAGTAGCCTCTTTCTAGCCTTGTTACCCCCACGTTTGGCCTGTTTGTGAGTGTATGTCAGGGTGTTTTCACTGTCTCACTGGGTTCCTGCTAGCCAGGGCCCAGTGCTCATAGTGAAAACCCTATGTTTTCAGTATGTTTGTTATGTGTCACTGGGACCCTGCTAGTCAGGACCCCAGTGCTCATAAGTTTGTGGCCTATATTTATGTGTTCCCTGTGTGGTGCCTAACTGTCTCACTGAGGCTCTGCTAACCAGAACCTCAGTGGTTATGCTCTCTCATTTCTTTCAAATTGTCACTAACAGGCTAGTGACCAATTTTACCAATTTACATTGGCTTACTGGAACACCCTTATAATTCCCTAGTATATGGTACTGAGGTACCCAGGGTATTGGGGTTCCAGGAGATCCCTATGGGCTGCAGCATTTCTTTTGCCACCCATAGGGAGCTCTGACAATTCTTACACAGGCCTGCCACTGCAGCCTGAGTGAAATAACGTCCACGTTATTTCACAGCAATTTTACACTGCACTTAAGTAACTTATAAGTCACCTATATGTCTAACCTTTACCTGGTAAAGGTTAGGTGCAAAGTTACTTAGTGTGAGGGCACCCTGGCACTAGCCAAGGTGCCCCCACATTGTTCAGGGCCAATTCCCCAGACTTTGTGAGTGCGGGGACACCATTACACGCGTGCACTACATATAGGTCACTACCTATATGTAGCTTCACAATGGTAACTCCGAATATGGCCATGTAACATGTCTATGATCATGGAATTGCCCCCTCTATACCATCCTGGCATAGTTGGCACAATCCCATGATCCCAGTGGTCTGTAGCACAGACCCTGGTACTGCCAAACTGCCTTTCCTGGGGTTTCACTGCAGCTGCTGATGCTGCCAACCCCTCAGACAGGCTTCTGCCCTCCTGGGGTCCAGCCAGGCCTGGCCCAGGATGGCAGAACAAAGGACTTCCTCTGAGAGAGGGTGTTACACCCTCTCCCTTTGGAAAATGGTGTGAAGGCAGGGGAGGAGTAGCCTCCCCCAGCCTCTGGAAATGCTTTCATGGGCACATTTGGTGCCCATTTCTGCATAAGCCAGTCTACGCCGGTTCAGGGACCCCTTAGCCCTGCTCTGGTGCGAAACTGGACAAAGGAAAGGGGAGTGACCACTCCCCTGACCTGCACCTCCCCTGGGAGGTGCCCAGAGCTCCTCCAGTGTGCTCCAGACCTCTGCCATCTTGGAAACAGAGATGCTGCTGGCACACTGGACTGCTCTGAGTGGCCAGTGCCACCAGGTGACGTCAGAGACTCCTCCTGATAGGCTCCTTCAGGTGTTGCTAGCCTATCCTCTCTCCTAGGTAGCCAAACCCTCTTTTCTGGCTAGTTAGGGTCTCTGTCTCTTGGGATTCCTTAGATAACAAATGCAAGAGCTCATCCGAGTTCCTCTGCATCTCTCTCTTCACCTTCTGCCAAGGAATCGACTGCTGACCGCGCTGGAAGCCTGCAAAACTGCAACATAGTAGCAAAGACGACTACTGCAACTCTGTAACGCTGATCCTGCCGCCTTCTCGACTGTTTTCCTGGTGGTGCATGCTGTGGGGTTAGTCTGCCTCCTCTCTGCACTAGAAGCTCTGAAGAAATCTCCCGTGGGTCGACGGAATCGTCCCCCTGCAACCGCAGGCACCAAAGAACTGCATCACCGGTACCTTGGGTCTCCTCTCAGCACGACGAGCGAGGTCCCTTGAATCCAGCAACTCTGTCCAAGTGACTCCCACAGTCCAGTGACTCTTCAGTCCAAGTTTGGTATAGGTAAGTCCTCGCCACCCCACGCCAGACTGCATTGTTGGAAACACCGACTTTTGCAGCTACTCCGGCCTCCGTGCACTTCCGGCGGAAATCCTTTGTGCACAGTCCAGCCTGGGTCCACGGCACTCTAACCTGCATTGCACGACCTCCTAAGTTGTTATCCGGCGACGTGGGACTCCTTTGTGCGACTTCGGGTGAGCACCATTTCACACATCCTCGTAGTGCCTGTTTCTGGCACTTCTCCGGGTGCTACCTGCTGCTGAGAGGGCTCCTTGTCTTGCTCGACGTCCCCTCTGTCTCCTGACGCAATTTGCGACATCCTGGTCCCTCCTGGGCCACAGCAGCGTCCAAAAATCCTTACCGCACTATTTGCAGCTAGCAAGGCTTGTTGGCGGTCTTTCGGCAGGAAAACACTTCTGTACGACTCGCCGCGGCGTGGGGAATCCGTCCTCCAAAGGGGAAGTCTCTAGCCCTTGTCGTTCCTGCAGAAACCTAAGCTTCTACAGTCCAGTAGCAGCTTCTTTGCACCCGCAGCTGGCATTTCCTGGGCATCTGCCCATCTCCGACTTGCTTGTGACTTTTGGACTTGGTCCCCTTGTTCCACAGGTACCCTCGACTGGAAATCCATCGTTGTTGCATTTTTGGTTTGTGTCTTTCCTGCAGAATTCCCCTATCACGACTTCTATGTCCTTTGGGGAACTTTAGTGCACTTTGCACTCACTTTTCAGGGTCTTGGGGTGGGCTATTTTTCTAACCTTTACTATTTTCTAATAGTCCCAGTGACCCTCTACAAGGTCACATAGGTTTGGGGTCCATTCGTGGTTCGCATTCCACTTTTGGTGTATATGGTTTGTGTTGCCTCTATCCCTATGTGTCTCCATTGCATCCTATTGTAACTATACCTTGTTTGCACTTGTGTTTTCTAAGCCTATTACTGCATATTTTGGTATTGTGTATATATATCTTGTGTATATTTGCTATCCTCATACTGAGGGTACACTCTGAGATACTTTGGCATATTGTCATAAAAATAAAGTACCTTTATTTTTAGTATAACTGTATTGTGTTTTCTTATGATATTGTGCATATGACACTAAGTGGTACTGTAGGGGCTTCACTCGTCTCCTAGTTCAGCCTAAGCTGCTCTGCTAAGCTACCATTATCTATCAGCCTATGCTGCTAGACACCCTATACACTAATAAGGGATAACTGGGCCTGGTGCAAGGTGCAAGTACCCCTTGGTACTCACTACAAGCCAGTCCAGCCTCTTACATTGGTTGTGCAGCGGTGGGATAAGTGCTTTGAGACTACTTACCACTCTTGTCATTGTACTTTTCATAAGAGAAAAATATACAAAACAAGTTCAGTGTATATACACATAACCAAAAAGTTGTGCATTTCCTCTTTTCAATCTTTTCTAAGTGCTGAAAAGTACTTCTAACTTTCTAAAAAGTTCTAAAAAGTTTAAAAAGGTTTTTTTCCAGTCTTTCTAAAAGCTCTGACAAACTTTTTTCTCTTTTTATATCACTTTAACTCTCTCTAAAAATGTCTGGCACAGGCCAAAATGTTGATCTGTCCAAACTTGCATATGATCACCTTATCTGGAAAGGAGCAAGGAGTCTCTGCATAGAGAGAGGTTTGAGTGTAGGGAAGAATCCTTCCTTGGAATTGTTACTTAACATGCTTAGAGAACAGGATAAGGCTAAAAGTGCCCCATCTGTTGAAAAAGTAGCTAATGGTTCCCAATCTGATCCAGGGACTCCCCCAGGAAAAGATTCAGGAAAGAAACTTCCAAGCCTGCCCATTACTAGACAGTCTAGCATAGTTGGTACTGATGTTGAGTCACACCATACAGATAGTGTTGTCTCACATCATAGCAAGAGCATTCATTCTCATCACAGTAGAAATTATGTTTCTGTTAAACAAGCTGTGAGGGTGCCCTCTGTAAGGGACAGGTCTCCTTCTGTCCATTCTCATCATACTTCTGTTTCAAGACATGTCCCTCCCACCCACCCTGATGACAGATTGTTAGAAAGGGAGCTCAATAGATTGAGAGTGGAACAAACCAGACTGAAGCTCAAGAAGCAACAGCTGGATTTGGAGTGACAGACTTTAGAAGTAGAGAAGGAGAGACAGAAACTGGGTTTAGAAACCCATGGTGGCAGCAGCAGTATTCCCCATAGTCATCCTGCAAAAGAGCATGATTCCAGGAATCTGCACAAGATAGTTCCCCCTTATAAGGAGGGGGATGACATTAACAAGTGGTTTGCTGCACTTGAGAGGGCCTGTGCTGTACAGGGTGTCCCTCAAAGGCAGTGGGCTGCTATCCTATGGCTATCATTTAGTGGAAAAGGTAGGGATAGGCTCCTTACTGTGAAAGAAAATGAAGCTAATGATTACAAAGTTCTTAAGAATGCACTCCTGGATGGTTATGGCTTAACCACTGAACAATACAGGATAAAGTTCAGAGAGACCAAAAAGGAGTCTTCACAAGACTGGGTTGATTTCATTGACCATTCAGTGAAGGCTTTGGAGGGGTGGTTACATGGCAGTAAAGTTACTGATTATGACAGCCTGTATAACTTGATCCTGAGAGAGCATATTCTTAATAATTGTGTGTCTGATTTGTTGCACCAGTACTTGGTGGACTCTGATCTGACCTCTCCCCAAGAATTGGGAAAGAAGGCAGACAAATGGGTCAGAACAAGGGTGAACAGAAAAGTTTATACAGGGGGTGACAAAGAGAACAACAAGAAGAAAGATGGTGAAAAATCTCAAGATAAGCATGGGGATAAGGGTAAAACCAAAGATCCCACTTCAAATCTTAAACACTCTTCAGGGGGTGGGGATAAAACTAATTCTTCCTCTTCTTCTCAACCTACACAATTTAAAAAGCCTTGGTGCTTTGTGTGTAAAAACAGAGGCCATAGGCCAGGGAATAAGTCCTGTCCAGGTAAACCCCCTGAGCCTACCACCACTAATACATCAAGCTCTAGTGCCCCTAGCAGTAGTGGTACTAGTGGTGGGACTGCTGGCAACAGTCAAGTTAAGGGTGTAGTTGGGTTCACTTATGGGTCCATAGTAGAAACTGGGGTAGTCAGTCCCAAGACAGTTTCTGTCACACCTAGTGGCATTGGCCTTGCCACACTGGCTGCTTGTCCCCTTACAATGGATAAGTACAGGCAGACAGTTTCAATAAATGGTGTTGAGGCCTTGGCCTACAGGGACACAGGTGCCAGTATCACTTTGGTGACTGAAAACCTAGTGGCTCCTGAACAACACATCATTGGACAACAGTATAAAATTATTGATGTCCATAACTCCACTAAGGTTCTTCCCTTAGCTATAATTCAGTTTAGTTGGGGTGGAGTTACTGGCCCTAAGCAGGTAGTGGTATCACCTAGCTTACCTGTAGACTGTCTCTTAGGTAATGACCTAGAGGCCTCAGGTTGGGCTGATGTAGAGTTTTATGCCCATGCAGCCATGCTGGACATCCCAGAGGAATTGTTCCCTCTCATTTCTACTGAAATGAAAAAGCAAAGGAGAGAAGGCCTGAAAACTCATCAACAGGTAAAAAGGGTATCACAGTATCCCCTAACCACCCTACCATTCAGGATACCATTCCTGTGGTGGGAGAAACCTCTCCTGGGGTGGCACCTGTTCCAAGGGAATCATAAGTTGGCAAAACTGTACTCCCTGAGGTGGAAGTACCTCTCTGTGGGATAACTAACATTGGTGAGAAAAAGAGCACCATTTTAGTTAACATGGAGCATCCCTCCAACCCTCCCAGAGAATCTTTAGTGCAGAAACTCTGCACTGCCTCACAACACTTAGGACAGCATCCCTGCCCTAGTGTGGAGCTCATAGGACAGCATCCCTGCCCTGCTCCAACCCAAGAGAAACAGCATCCCTGTTCTCTCTTCCAGCCATATGGACAAAGTTTTTGCCCAGCTATGGCTTTTCTGAGACAGCATCCCTGTCTGGCATTTCCATCACTACAAATAGGTTCAGTGGACAATTCCCACTGCTCTAAACTAAAACTTACTGATAGAAACTCTGAAAATACATCTTCACATTGTTGCTTAGCTAAAAAACTTCAAACAGGGTGGTTTACATCCCCACAGGGAAGTAACCATATAGTGGATGATAAAGGGAGTAACCAGTCTATTGCAGAGCTACTCTCTACTTATCACCACTTAGACAATAAAGTCTCAACTGGCCAAGGTTAGCCTTATTGTCCTTCGTTTGGGGGGGGGTTGTGTGAGAAAGTAGCCTCTTTCTAGCCTTGTTACCCCCACGTTTGGCCTGTTTGTGAGTGTATGTCAGGGTGTTTTCACTGTCTCACTGGGATCCTGCTAGCCAGGGCCCAGTGCTCATAGTGAAAACCCTATGTTTTCAGTATGTTTGTTATGTGTCACTGGGACCCTGCTAGTCAGGACCCCAGTGCTCATAGATTTGTGGCCTATATGTATGTGTTCCCTGTGTGGTGCCTAACTGTCTCACTGAGGCTCTGCTAACCAGAACCTCAGTGGTTATGCTCTCTCATTTCTTTCAAATTGTCACTTACAGGCTAATGACCAATTTTACCAATTTACATTGGCTTACTGGAACACCCTTATAATTCCCTAGTATATGGTACTGAGGTACCCAGGGTATTGGGGTTCCAGGAGATCCTTATGGGCTGCAGCATTTCTTTTGCCACCCATAGGGAGCTCTGACAATTCTTACACAGGCCTGCCACTGCAGCCTGAGTGAAATAACGTCCACGTTATTTCACAGCCATTTTACACTGCACTTAAGTAACTTATAAGTCACCTATATGTCTAACCTTTACCTGGTAAAGGTTAGGTGCAAAGTTACTTAGTGTGAGGGCACCCTGGCACTAGCCAAGGTGCCCCCACATTGTTCAGGGCCAATTCCCCGGACTTTGTGAGTGCGGGGACACCATTACACACGTGCACTACATATAGGTCACTACCTATATGTAGCTTCACAATGGTAACTCCGAATATGGCCATGTAACATGTCTATGATCATGGAATTGCCCCCTCTATACCATCCTGGCATAGTTGGCACAATCCCATGATCCCAGTGGTCTGTAGCACAGACCCTGGTACTGCCAAACTGCCTTTCCTGGGGTTTCACTAGAGCTGCTGCTGCTGCCAACTCCTCAGACAAGCTTCTGCCCTCCTGGGGTCCAGCCAGGCCTGGCCCAGGATGGCAGAACAAAGGACTTCCTCTGAGAGAGGGTGTTACACCCTCTCCCTTTGGAAAATGGTGTGAAGGCAGGGGAGGAGTAGCTTCCCCCAGCCTCTGGAAATGCTTTCATGGGCACATTTGGTGCCCATTTCTGCATAAGCCAGTCTACACCGGTTCAGGGACCCCTTAGCCCTGCTCTGGCTCGAAACTGGACAAAGGAAAGGGGAGTGACCACTTCCCTGACCTGCACCTCCCCAGGAGGTGCCCAGAGCTCCTCCAGTGTGCTCCAGACCTCTGCCATCTTGGAAACAGAGGTGCTGGTGGCACACTGGACTGCTCTGAGTGGCCAGTGCCACCAGGTGACGTCAGAGACTCCTCCTGATAGGCTCCTTCAGGTGTTGCTAGCCTATCCTCTCTCCTAGGTAGCCAAACCCTCTTTTCTGGCTATTTAGGGTCTCTGTCTCTTGGGATTCCTTAGATAACGAATGCAAGAGCTCATCCGAGTTCCTCTGCATCTCTCTCTTCACCTTCTGCCAAGGAATCGACTGCTGACCGCGCTGGAAGCCTGCAAAACTGCAACATAGTAGCAAAGACGACTACTGCAACTCTGTAACGCTGATCTGCCGCCTTCTCGACTGTTTTCCTGGTGGTGCATGCTGTGGGGGTAGTCTGCCTCCTCTCTGCACTAGAAGCTCCGAAGAAATCTCCCGTGGGTCGACGGAATCGTCCCCCTGCAACCGCAGGCACCAAAGAACTGCATCACCGGTACCTTGGGTCTCCTCTCAGCATGACGAGTGAGGTCCCTTGAATCCAGCAACTCTGTCCAAGTGACTCCCACAGTCCAGTGACTCTTCAGTCCAAGTTTGGTGGAGGTAAGTCCTCGCCTACCCACGCCAGACTGCATTGTTGGAAACCGCGACTTTTGCAGCTACTCCGGCCTCCGTGCACTTCCGGCGGAAATCCTTTGTGCACAGTCCAGCCGGGGTCCACGGCACTCTAACCTGCATTGCACGACCTCCTAAGTTGTTATCCGGCGACGTGAGACTCCTTTGTGCGACTTCGGGTGAGCACTGTTTCATGCATCCTCGTAGTGCCTGTTTCTGGCACTTCTCCGGGTGCTACCTGCTGCTGAGAGGGCTCCTTGTCTTGCTCGACGTCCCCTCTGTCTCCTGACGCAATTTGCGACATGCTGGTCCCTCCTGGGCCACAGCAGCGTCCAAAAACCCTTACCGCACGATTTGCAGCTAGCAAGGCTTGTTGGCGGTCTTTCGGCGGGAAAACACTTCTGCACGACTCCTCACGGCGTGGGGGATCCATCCTCCAAAGGGGAAGTCTCTAGCCCTTGTCGTTCCTGCAGAAACCTAAGCTTCTACAGTCCAGTAGCAGCCTCTTTGCACCCGCAGCTGGCATTTCCTGGGCATCTGCCCATCTCCGACTTGCTTGTGACTTTTGGACTTGGTCCCCTTGTTCCACAGGTACCCTCGACTGGAAATCCATAGTTGTTGCATTTTTGGTTTGTGTCTTTCCTGCAGAATTCCCCTATCACGACTTCTATGTCCTTTGGGGAACTTTAGTGCACTTTGCACTCACTTTTCAGGGTCTTGGGGTGGGCTATTTTTCTAACCCTTACTATTTTCTAATAGTCCCAGCGACCCTCTACAAGGTCACATAGGTTTGGGGTCCATTCGTGGTTCGCATTCCACTTTTGGAGTATATGGTTTGTGTTGCCCCTATCCCTATGTGTCTCCATTGCATCCTATTGTAACTATACATTGTTTGCACTGTTTTCTAAGACTATTACTGCATATTTTGGTATTGTGTATATATATCTTGTGTATATTTGCTATCCTCATACTGAGGGTACACTCTGAGATACTTTGGCATATTGTCCTAAAAATAAAGTACCTTTATTTTTAGTATAACTGTGTATTGTGTTTTCTTATGATATTGTGCATATGACACTAAGTGGTACTGTAGGAGCTTCACTCGTCTCCTAGTTCAGCCTAAGCTGCTCTGCTAAGCTACCATTATCTATCAGCCTATGCTGCTAGACACCCTATACACTAATAAGGGATAACTGGGCCTGGTGCAAGGTGCAAGTACCCCTTGGTACTCACTACAAGCCAGTCCAGCCTCCTACACTGTTCAGGTACTTCTGCGGGTGCTGCCTGCTTCTGTGAGGACTCCCTGACTTGCTGGGCGCCCCTCTGTCTCCTCCTCCAAGTGGCGACATCCTGGTCCCTCCTGGGCCACAGCAGCACCCAAAAACCTCTACCGCGACCCTTGCAGCTAGCAAGGCTTGTTTGCGGTCGTTCTGCATGGGAACACCTCTGCAAGCTTCATCGCAACGTGGGACATCCGTCTTCCAAAGGAGAAGTCCCTAGCTCTCTTCTTTCTTGCAGAACTCCAAGCTTCTTCCATCCGGTGGCAGCTTCCTTGCACCCTCAGCTGGCATTTCCTGGGCTGCTGCCCACTCTCGACACTGTTGCGACTATTGGACTTGGTCCCCTTGTCTAACAGGTACTCAAGTCCAGAAATCCACTGTTGTTGCATTGCTGGTGTTTGTTCTTCCTGCAGAATCCCCCTATCACGACTTCTGTGCTCTCTGGGGGTGGTAGGTGCACTTTACACCTACCTTTCAGGGTCTTGGGGTGGGCTATTTTTCTAACACTCACTGTTTTCTTATAGCCCCAGCGACCCTCTACAAGCTCACATAGGTTTGGGGTCCATTCATGGTTCGCATTCCACTTTTGGAGTATATGGTTTGTGTTGCCCCTATACCTATGTGCTCCTATTGCAATCTACTGTAATTTTACACTGCTTGCATTACTTTTCTTGCTATTACCTGCATAATTTTGGTTTGTGTACATATATCTTGTGTATATAACTTATCCTCATACTGAGGGTACTCACTGAGATACTGTTGGCATATTGTCATAAAAATAAAGTACCTTTATTTTTAGTACTTCTGTGTATTGTGTTTTCTTATGACATTGTGCATATGACACCAGTGGTATAGTAGGAGCTTTACATGTCTCCTAGTTCAGCCTAAGCTGCTTTGCCATAGCTACCTTCTATCAGCCTAAGCTGCTAGAAACACCTCTTCTACAATAATAAGGGATAACTGGACTTGGCACAAGGTGTAAGTACCTCTGGTACCCACTACAAGCCAGGCCAGCCTCCTACACCAGTGACGTCACCAAATGTGCTCCCTGTTGATCACGGTGAGTAAAGGTCGATGACACCTGTGTCGGGACGTTCCACTAGGAATTGTCAGCGCTTAGTTTTTCTTATTCCTCTTCAGCCTTGATTAGATTTGAGTTGAAGTCTCCTCTCAAAATGATGTCCCAACCAGGGTAGGTCTGGAGGTGGTACGTAATGATGGCTGTTAGGCTTTTTAATGCAGCTCATTTGTGGGAAGAGCTGGGTGTACGGCATTAACCAATAACACCGGTGGCCTACTGTGGGAATTCCAGTTGCAGAGTTTGAGCACTTGGCAGTCCTTGTCTTTTTGTGGCAGCTCTCTATGTCCATTTTCAGGGTTAGTGAGAGGTAGACAGCTAGACCCCCACTTGCTCTCCCATGCTGCTTGTGCTTAACTGCGTTTGTTTTTTAAAGTAGTGATACCCAATAGCGGAAAGACCTGTTGTGACCAGGTTTCCTGTAGTGCAATTAAATCCATGTTGTGCCAAGCTTTTGTTGGAGAGCTAGTTTTCAACAATGATTGGGCACCTGCTATGTTCCAGGATAGCAGCCTTAGGTGCTTCTGGTGTAGACGTGCCCGTGATGGTTGTGATTCTCATGCGAGGCGGGGGGCATTAAGGGCTCCCGGCAGCCACTTCTAGCTGGCTTTGGCGAGCGGAGTTTGGGTTTGACATTAAATGTGAATTTCAAGTGAGGCTGGCAATTGTTGAGACAGTCAGTGAAAAGTTTCAGTGTACCTTCTGTGCCTACCCGATCAAAAAGATGTCATCTGTGTACCGTTTCCAACAGCGTATATTGCTGAAGAAAGGATTACGGTCCGTACTGATCAACATACACTCCAGGTGGCCAGCATCCAAATCATGAGCTACTAGTTACCCTTGATAATGCATCTTTGTTTACCAATATTCCCTAAAAGACAGTATTGAATCCCTGAATAGGATCCTTGGCCAGTGGTACATCTTTCCCATCCACTCACACACACACCACGTTATTTGGCCGGGTGGCAACCCTTTGTCTGTCTTCACCACCACCATATTGACCACCTTCTTTCTAGTACTATTCCTGCATATTCTACCCAAAGTCCCTAACAAATTACATTTAACACATTCTTCCCTTCTAGGAAGATACTGTTAGATGCATCTACATGAAATTTAGATTCACATCTGAAACAACAATTATCCATTTTGAAAAATGTTCTCCTTGGAGGTGGTGGTTTTGCTTCAAATTTACCGGATGTTTCCTCAGTTCCGTTGTTTAATTCTTTTTTTAATCTTATTTGCTGTTTCTTTGAATGCTTTTTCTAATGATAGATTTTTACATGTATTCTATTATTATAGCTCCTTGTCACCAGTGTGTATCCAGTTTGTAGCTGAGCATGTTACCTCTGGTATAATATGCTCTGCTCTTAGTATAAAAATCATAATATTGGATTTGACGTAATTTGTGTAATTGAAACTATCCATGAAGTTGACAAAGCTCTTCAAAAGTTGCTGCAGTACTAGAAATCAAGATAGCTTCATTAGCATACAGTGAAACTGCTACTGACTGGCAGCCTACCTTAAAAAGGTCGCGATCTACCGTTCAAAGAACCTTATTCAAATTATTGATATACAAAACCAGTAAAATAGGCCTTGATATACAGCCTTGCTTGACTTCCCTATTCAAGGCAAATTTTGAAGTACACTCACCTGAAGACCCATAATGAACAGTAGCAGTGAGATCAGAGTGAAGCTCACTAAGAAATCCCATAGTGGACCTGTCAACACCCATGGCCAGCATCATTTTCCACAGTTTGGATCTACTGACCCTATAAAAATCAGACGTTAGGTCCATGAAGCCTAGATGAAGTGTACCCACCTCAGAGATTTAAGACTTGGTCCACCATACCCTTGCCAGCCTGAAAACCATATTGTACCTCCGACAGAATCTGCTGCTTGTTAGCCCACTTGGTTAACCTACCTAACAGATTTATCCCCATCACCTTTACAGTGGAAACAATCATAGAGATGGGGCCACAACACCGAGGGTCATTTTTGTCACCCTCAGGAACAATGACAGAATTTGACCATGAGGACGGAAGTTGTTGTCTAATGGCTAGATTGATATAAAGAGATAAAAAGGGTGTTTAGTGAAAAAGAGGGGTCCTCCACCATGTAGTTGTCATGGAAAAAGTTTTTTTAGATCCAGCAAAATAGCGATTGAGTAAAGAGCACAGAAAGCACTTCCTTCCTCATTAGCAACCAGCTCTAGCTGCCTCGTGGTCACCCCGCAACCGCATTCCAACCGCGACTTTCTTGGGAACCCTAAATACGTGTCATAACACGTAAACCCTAGAGCAGGGTACCCAAAGGTCAACATTTGATTTAAAAGCAATGGGTGGTCCAGCATCAGAGCTGGGGCTTTATTCTTTGTGAGATCAGTAATGGAAACCCTAACTTCTTCTCAATTGAGCACTAACAAAGACCAAAGAAAGGGACGTAGACTTATCCAGCTGCACATCTGTGCCACCATCAGGGGCAGGGACATCCTAAATGGTAGCATAGCGCTTAAGCCATGACTATACAGAAATAACCTGAGAATAACACTCCTCGAAGAACAAGTTAAAAGAGGACGATTAATTATTTCCCAGCATTTCAAACATTCTTTGGAATTATATGAGCTCACCAAATCTTCTCAGACTTCTTGCCTTAATATCAACTTCCTGCTCCTAATGGCAGAATGATAATCGCAACAAGATTTGACTTTAGTTTTTTTCTCTGGGCTTCTCCTTCAAGGCTTCCATGGGCTTTTCGTGAGTTAGTGAAAAAGAATGGTCAAATCATCTAGGAGTTAGAAGACTAGTCCTACTGGTCATAATGATGGATTTCACCTCAGTGCAGATGGTAGTAATAGAGGTTGAAATCTACTGGTCTTCGTAAAAGCAAGTAGAAAAATCCTTGATAGAGTTGACTGGGAATAACTTTGTCCCAGCTAATTCACCATCCCTGATCTTTAATAGAAACTGGCTCGCACAAATCGTGATTGAAGGGTACAGAATTATTTGCCCAGGTGAAAGTAGCATTAAGGGATTATGGTCGCTTCAAGAGTCCCAAAACACCTCAAAGTTCAATAAAGAAAGAGCCAATCCCAAGGAAACAAAAATAAAATAAATTACAGAAAAATAGCTTCTCCTGAAGAAGGTGGACCCACTCAGAGAAAGACTCATGAATGAGCTAAGATCTTAAAGCAAGACCAGGTTGAAGCTGCTAAAAATAGATTTTAAAAGTTCACCATCGGCAGAGAGACTAAAATGGTGCGCAACTGGGGGAGAGGAGACCACTTGCAAGCATCCTGAATGGGACCGGGCTCACACTGGTGAGTGTTAAAATCACCCAGAAGAACTGTGGAAAGTAATGCTTATCCAACAAATCTCTTAGCTTGAGTGCATTGTCATCCGGGATAGGGACGGGTTTGCATTTATAAAACTAACAAGCAAAATATTTCCATAATACCGAAATGAGAAGCAAACAGCATGCAAATTCAGGGAACTAGTATCCATTTGCTTAGCATCGGAGGTCGGGCTTAGAGAAATAAAAACGAAGAGACCCTTTTTAGCTCTACCCGAGCCAAAACCTGTCACCTGGACTACAAAAACCTTGTAACCCTCCAGTAACAAACAGTTCCATGCCCCCCAAGTTTCATGTAAGAAAAACACTTTGTGCTTCCTCAGCAAAGAGACCCACCAAACATTATTAGCATTTTCGGATACCCCAGCTTTATTCCAACTTAGAATAACCGGTTGACCTTAAGCAAACTTTTCCAGAATCCTGTCACTGTGGTGACACTGTCGTCAGAGGGCGGGAAAGTCATTCATTGTCATTGAGCCCACTTAAAGGGCCAAACCTATTTTGGGTAGAAACGCCTTGAGTAAGGTCTCTAACTGCAGCTCCAGCATGAGAAAGTAAGGGTATTTGATGGCGCATTTTAGGAGCAGAGGATTTAATTGTAGGTCTATAAAAATAACCCAAAGGGAGTGACTGCTTAGTGGCATGGGTCATACACAGATGTGAGAGCTCCATCAACAAATGGCCAGCAATACTAGGATTATTAAAGTTCACAACAATACAGCCCCATCCATATTTTAGGTAGCCTGCCGAACCAGCCTACCTTTCGTGCCATAATAATAGAATTATACAAATGTAGATTTTTTTTTCTTAACTGCCCCTCTAACCAATGAATAACTTCGTTTTATTTTAACTGTGGGAAACCTTTGACTGGAGCTAATCAACTAGATGAGCTGGGATGGTATGCTGATCACCTGTTTCTGATGATGTTAAGTCCCGGGACCGTACTGTTGAAATAATACCAGACGACAGAACCCCTAACACAGGCGACTGAGTAGGTGGTAATGTCTCAGCACGATCCACAAAGCAAACTTTCCCTTAGCCAACCAATCATTACAAGCTGGAAAATTGGATGGTAGTGCCTTTTGCAGTTCATGAAAGTGATTTACATGCATGTCACCCACAAATTCCGGTGACACCACAACATTGCTATGGTGCCCCGACTTTTGCAACTTTCTTTCTTTTCCGAAGAGGCTGAGGGGTGGTGATGGTAGAACAGAACCCTCTGCAGGTGGCTGAAGGCCTCAACCAAATGTACATTGCCCGCTGTGGGTGAACTGGAGACCTCACCTGTGGAAGGAACACCCCCTGCAGGTGAAGGCCTACAGCCAGTGATGCGATTGTTATGTATGGCAGCAGATGCGCCTAGACCTTCTTCTACTGAGATGATTTCGTTGGTTATTGCGTCAACAGCAGAAGTCCAAAACTGTTAGAATACTGGAATCCCTGCACTGTTGTTTTCGGTCACAGGGTGCAGGAGGTTGTTTAGGTTTTTCCAGGACACCAGCTAGTGCTGAAAACACATAGAGACTACGGAACTGCCCAGTTGCATCTGGAGTTCATGGTGAGCAATGAAGGCAAACAGGGGGGAGTCGGTAATAAAAAGACAGTGAATGTTAGAGGGGTGGCTCAGCCCAGCCTCCACTGGGCTCTGATGGGCGTGGACGGCCTGTCCTTGTCCCAGGTTTCGTCCGGGTGCCTCCAACGCTGCAGGACAGTGGAAAGCGCTGTTTATAGCTCAGGCTCTTCTTGTCATCTGGGGCAGCGCTTAGGATCCTGGGATAGGTAGTCCCTGATGCTGGCGTTGATCTGTGTGATCTCATGAGTGAATGTTAGGTTCAGATCATGTTTAGTCAGTCTCTGGATGAAGCTTTCAGCTATTTCCTACGTTCTTCCCACATTATTTTGTGATGTCCAGACCACCTGCTTCTCTCATCAGCCCTTGAATAAACGTGCACAGGTGGGGAAAGCAGGTGCCATTGCTGTACCAGAGGTTTGCCTGTAATACATACTTTTAAATATGAAAATACTGTTGTGTAGGCAAAAGTCTAAACATCAATGTATATTCATTTTGAGATATTGTTTTATTCCAAAACAAGTGTTTGCATGCGCTTAAACCTGACGTGTGCTATTTACATATATTTAGTGAAATCACATCCTAGATAATTATCAAATTATTGTTTGTTGTAACTGTTGAGTCGCAACAGTGCAAAACACAACAAGTCCGTATTTTCTACTCCATCCTTATACAGTGCTTGGCAAGAGATTTTATCCCAAATCCCCACCTTATCGGTGGACTTTATGATAATGCTGTTGTCATTGCGTAATGTGTTAAAGATATCCAGATTGTCATGAGGCAGTGAGGAGTTATATGTGGGTTTCCTTTTGAACCCACATAGGATCCCCTGATCTACTTGTACCCCCGTTCTAGCATGGCTTCCCACTCTTCTGTTGCACATGTATTTCCATTATCCTGCCTCGATGATGTTTTAAAGTATTAGTGTCACTTGAACACATTTCTGTTTTGGGCTCCGCTAGTCTCCTGTTCATTGGCTTAGGCCTGATTTTATGTGCCTCAACCAGCTTTAGGTCTCTTAGAAACAGAAATAGGTCAATTCTACATGGACTGTAATCAAAGTGCTTATGGGGGCAGGAATATAAGCCAAGGTTCAGGAGATCTTGTTCATCCATTGTCAGATTGATAATAGAGAGTTTATTCCCACCTATGGTCATGCCTCGACTTGCTCATCACCTTTATCTTCCTGTGAGGCGAGTTGTCTTTTTGTCTTCCAGCTGCTCCTTCTTCTCTTCCTCTGTTGGTGCCACTTTTGTTTTGTCTTCCCTCTTTTATGACTTTCCACTGTCCACCCCAGTCTGAGTACCTGTACTCGGCTAAAAAAAGTTGCAGTTAGGGTTTCTTCTTCTAGGGGAGTACCAGCAGAATCTCCTGAGTCCGAGTGACCTTCTGAGCTGGACTCCACTGCCAGAAGCTCCTGTTGTCTTTGTGTCAATGTCATTTTTTACCTCTCTCCTTACTTCATCGTATTGTGTTGCAAAGGTTAAGACTCTTCCCGGTCTGTACTCTTGCTTTTCCGGTTACAAATGGCTTCTTTTTTTAGCCTTCCCCCTTTCCTCCTATTTTGTCAGTCTAGCTGTCATCCCTTTTATGAAGTTAATCACTGGTTTGTCATTCTTATTCCCTTAAGACCAGCTCTTATTTTCAAACACAACAAATGCATCGGAGAACTCCAATAGACTGCAGACTTACAAGTGTAACAAAGAAAACAACATGTTAGCAGGCCTTTTCCATCTATGGACAAATGATCAGGAACAAAATCCTCATATCCATCAGGACCGTCCCTGGGCTGGTCCAGTTTAGGACAGAGTTGAGGACTCACCTCTTTGAACAAACTGTGTGCTTGTCTTTGTCCCTGTACAGTGCTCTGCAGCCTTTAGGATAGGCTTGCACCATAGAAATCATATACACATATACATAAAGAAGCTGGCCCCGCCTACACTTACGTTTGAGTACATTTGACAAAACTCTAGTTAAAACGTTCGTGGAAGGGTTGAGGAGGCTTATTGCCACCTAGAGGACTCTGGCTCCCAGTTGAGATTTTAATGCATTCAGAATGTGATGGTGGTGGCGTGGTGTTTAAAATAACAACTAATTACCAATGAGATTAATTCAAGCATTCCATCCATCACTTTATGTAAACTTTAATATGTCATCCTAAGTGGGAAGAGTGTGCTCAGATGTGGGTAAGGTGTACACTGTGTCACTGGAACCAAGCTATACCCAGCCGATGAGCCCTTAACAAGGGTGAAAACAGCCCTGGATTGCCTGTTTTCGGTTCAGGGAAGACCTAGCTTGACAGTTCTGGCTGGACTGTTCCCATTGGAGCAAGGTCAGGACCGATTTGCATATAGCTTGGTTCAAACTGAGGTGGTATGGTGTGCGAAAGTAACGAAGGACTGGGATGTCCCCCCAAGTAATTACCAAGGGCTGAGATTAACTCAAGCAATTAATCCATCACTTTTTGCTCACCTTGGCACTAGGTTTGACACTCGCGCAGAGACCCCCAAAATAAACCACAGGCTCGTTCCACAGGCAGAAAAGGTGCCAAATGGATTTACTAAGCAACGTACCTATAGTAGATAGTTGTAAAGCAGCAACATGAGGTTCTGTGCATTCACTCATAAAGTAATTCTGGGTGGGCATCTATGCAAGGAAAGAAACCCAAATGTGCCTAATTGTTCTGAAACCATTAGTCACACAAATACCTCTTTTTCCCTCCTCCCCAAATGTAAAGATTTTTCTAAGTTGTTGCACACCATGGTGCAAATGGAAAATATTACTTGTAATGTTGTAGGGTCACATGCGCCAACTACTTGCTGTGTGGGTGGAAAGTATATAGGTTACTAATTTTCACTAAGCAGTTTATTTTCTATATTCCACATGTAAACAGATGTCTGTTTATGGAGAAAACATACAATAATTTAAGTTGGAGTCTGCGTGCTGAAGCATTCTGCATTTCAGCTACAGGATCACGGGTCATCCTCCAAATCGAAACTCAATGTTTGAACTAAACATGTTTTTTCAGAGCCCGGAATGTGATGGCAGGATAGTGCACCACATGTGATCTGCAGTACGACAAGCAGCAAACGATTGGTTACAGGTAGTAGGTTTCCCCTTCTTTCCTAGATATTAGTCCACCTTTCACGTATTATAGCAGTGTATTTGTTTCAAGAAATATTTCCTGTGTTAACTTTCAGTGTTGTTTTCACTCCACAGCACCGCAGTCTCAGAGAGAAAGTCTGAATGGTAAAGAGATACAGCACGCTTCTGCTGGAAGGAAGAATTTTGCTCACAGAATGAATGAAAAGAAACACCAAAGGTCACACAAGAGTGAGAGTTCTAACAATGATGCACTTCTAGGGCCCAAAAGAAAACAGAGCGGCCTAGGAGCGTATCCGTGTGCTGAGTGTACGAAGACATTTACTGGAAAGACGCATCTTTTACAGCAAGAAAAAACACACACAGGACTAAGACAGTGTCCCTACCCTGAGCAGGAAACCAGGTCTGCTGACGAGGCAACTCTTATACACCATGAAATAACTCACAAAGGAGTGAGGCCCTTTCACTGCAATATCTGTGAGAAAAGCTTTACTCAGAAGGGAAATCTTCAAAGACATCACAGAACACATACAGGAGAGAAACCTTATCAGTGCAGTCTTTGTTTTATGAGGTTTGCTTATAAGGAAAGCCTTGTATTCCATCACGCTATACACACAAGGGTGAAGCCTTATCACTGCCCTGTGTGTGGCAAAGGCTTTGACCGCAAGGAACGTCTTGCAGGGCATCAAAGAACACACCCAGGAGAGAAGCCTTATCAATGCAGTGTGTGTGCAAAGAGGTTTAATCATATGAAAACCCTTGCACACCATCAAATCACACACAGAAGGCCTTTTCACTGCAGTGAGTGTCCCAAGAGCTTTGATTGTAAAGACCGACTTTTAGGATATCAGAGAATACACACAGGAAAACGCTATGTTGCTGCACATGGTATGAAAAAAGGTTTAAAAAAAAGGCGGCTCCTCAGCAACATCAAGTAACACATAAAAGACAGAAGCCTTTCCAAAGCACTGCCAAAACAGCATCATTTAAAAAAAGAAAGCTGATCTTTTACGTTATCTAAGAATGTATAGATGAAATTAGGCCATCTACAGCATCTAAGGATCCATCAGGGCTGGGGTTCTTACTTTCTCAGAGTAGAGACTGTGCAGTCCCTCCGATGTGAGGCAATCAAGTGTGTAGATAGTACCTTCACTGTGTTTTTAGAGTAGTCCAAGTGTTACAAGTACAGTTTGCACCATTGATGTTTCCGAAGACAACTTATGGAGTTTAATAGAGTAATTGTTTTGGAAGCACATTTGTCGCTTGGACTTTTGTATTCACTGAGCTTATTGTTTGGATTAATATAGACTGATTACTCAGGGCCCTATGCCATCAGTGAGTGCACAAGGCTTTCCTTCAAACCTTTAGGTTTAAGCAACTGTTCTAGTGTATGGAGTCATGAAGCATACTGGTGAAGGTTGTCTCCTCTCTCATTCCCCCTCTGCCACCCCACAAAAAAGATCCAGCCATATTCATCTGTGGCCTTGAAGCATGGAACCTACAGATACCCGGTATTAGGCCTTGTGTGAGGCTGCTCTGGAGTCACGCAGACACCAGTGCCCAACTCACCACCCACAGCTGGGCATGTGTGGGGAGGGTGCTGTTGCTTGTAGCAAGACCTGGATCTGAAGTTGTAGTGGATCCTATTAGTTTTTATCAGGAATCAGGAGTTCAGTTTAGCCTTTAGGCTTGCAGGTCTGTGCCCCATCACCTAGTGACTTTTAACCTACGTGGGCTGCTCTGTTTTAGCACCTTTATTTAATTATTTCTTCAAACATGGGTGCCATGTTTATAGTTAGGACGATGTTTATATCATACATTATCAGTGCTACTTCGTAAAGACGTCCTTATCAGTGTCAGAAGAAGTTACGTAGGTATTCACATTAGGTACTTTCCTACTTATGTGCGACAGTCACCAGAATGTGCTTTTCAAGGAATTGTTTATAGAATTGCCATCCAAGTATTCCTTCTTATCTGTTGTTTGAGAACACACCTGCGACAGGGATCCCACCAGATCTGTATACATACATCTCACACAGTCAAGGCCATCAGAGGGATTCCTACCGATGCCATCAACGCTATCTATGCTACACGTTGCTTTGATGCAGACCCAGCCTTCGTGTCCTCACGGAGTCTGATCTAGAAACCTCATTCCAAGGTAATGAGGGTTGGGGGCGCTTTCCATGGACATGGCAGTGGCAGGTTAGGTTTATCATACCTAGCTCTCTTCTAGGTTAGGGGTTAGGTTTTCCATGCTAGGGTACTCGGCCTATTTCACAACTATTCATACTTCATGTAATTGCAAGATGGTGGGGATTTTGTGTTTACGACTCTCGTTTTTACCATTCTGTTCCTTGCGTGTTCATTATCCTAATTACTGCAGCTCATGCACTCTATAGCAGTTCGCAGTATTGTTGAAATAAAACCTATTGTAAACTTCACTGCATCTCCTTCATTGCCTGTGTGTGAATGAGACTTATTGCTCATGTCAGAAAACGGTAATCTCCGTTTAACCACAACCTCCCTGAGATGTCGTCTTATTGAGTCCAAGCGTAAAGGTTGGTGCAAATCACCTTTTACTGTCATGTGTTTGGTGAGGTAATGCTTGTGAGCTGGGAGGGTTGGGACCACAGTTGTGACTTGTTGTAGGATAGGCATAGTCGCCTACAAACAAAAAAGTGCTGTCGACCTTAAATCAACAGTCTTGCCTAGAGCAAGAGTAAAACTACGACACAGCGAAGTCAAAGAAAAAGGATGTAAGAGTAACAGGAAAAAACACGTAAAATGTGGCCACTGGAATGAGTCATAAGGAAGCAGCCCCCTGAGGGAAACAAAAGAAACAAATAACGGGGGAAGAGCACACGCTTCTTGTGTGTAGGACAGAGGCCGTAGCCTAGGACATGTCACCAGTTTCCTTGTCTGGCTAGTCACTGGCGTCACTCAGTCCACTCTATAGAAACAATGTAGTTTTAAGATGGCAAACTTGAACTGGGTGCCCACACAGAATACCATAGACATAGGGCTGATCTTGGTATGTATCTGCTTAGGTTGCAATTATCACGCAGAAACCTAGGTGGAAACAGATACAGAGTAAGGGAAGAAGCTCAGATACCAACCTCCAGCCAAGGGCTAAGATACCAAGCTACAGACTGGTTACAATATGGTCCGAGCTATAGGTTCTAAAGACCTTCTGGCAGCACAGATCGAGGCAACATGCTAAAATAAAAATAGAGAACTAGGTGAACAGTAAACCACAAAGCCCCTTTATTTCCTTTAGGGTGCCATTCTGATTTTCTGAAATACATGAAGTAGTTCTCCACAAAACCATGCTTGGTGCCTTTCATAGCCCAACAGGAGTTCTAAGTTGCAATAAGATTCATAATTAGTAGGTAAAGCAGCGCTCTGTATGTACAAACATTTTCTGTGTTTGGGTCTACAGGACTGAAGTGTATACATGAGTGACACATATAGGCCCTCATCCTGACCTTCAGGCCGCCCGCCAGCCCAGCGGGAAAGAGGCTTCCACGATGAAGCCGGCTCGGAATCGAGCCGGCGGAGTGGAAGCTGTGCGACGGGTGCAGTTGCACCCGTCGCGTATTTCACTGTCTGCGCAGCAGACAGTGAAATACATTTAGGGGCCCTCTTACGGGGGCCCCTGCAGTGCCCATGCCAGTGGCATGGGCACTGCAGGGGCCCCCAGGGGCCCCGTGACCCCCCCTACCGCCATCCGGTTCCCGGCGGGCGGACCGCCGGGAACTGGATGGCGGTAGGGGGGGTCGGAATCCCCTCGGCGGTGCAGCAAGCTGCGCCGCCTTGGAGGATTCCAAGGGGCAGCGGAAAACCGGCGGGAGACCGCCGGTTTTCCTGCACTGACCGCGGCCAAAGCGCCGCGGTCAGAATGCCCTGCGGGGCACCGCCGGTCTGTCGGCGGTGCTCCCGCCGACCCTGGCCCCGGCGGTCTAAGACCGCCGGGGTTAGAATCACCCCCATAGTCTCCTCCTATGTTAAGGACACCCCTCGCCATAAGGTATGTGTTACTGGTGCTCTAAAGTTGACTGCTAAAGTGATATGTTGTGCTGTTACAGATCAAATTGAACCTGACAATGAACTAGGGAATAACTTTTACTATTCAAGTGCCTGGCAAACCCAAATCAGTGAAGGAGCTTCTAGCTGAACTGAGGGAGGAAACCAATCAATCATTGGTAAAATATTTTGTGTGTGTCATCCAAGATTACTAAAAGACCTGGGCACGGAGAGTCTGGTATCCCGAACTTTTGAGCATGAACATCTCTCCTCCAGACAGGCTTACTTTTTGGGAGGATCTTCTGTTGCAGCACCAGAGAAGGATCCCGCACCCAAACCTGTGAACCCTCCACCTTCATGTGTGAAGATTGAATGGCAACAGTTGACAGCTTTCGATCTTCCTCCTGAAGCTTGTGATGTTATTCTGGCAGCCAGTTGTCCCTCCTCTAAAACTGTATACACCTTTCAGTGGGATAAGTTCATAGCGTGGTGATCATCCAGACATATTGACACTCTTTCTGCTCCTCTCTCACCAAGTTCTACTTTTTGTTCTTTCTTTGGCCCACCAGGGCTCCACTCCCAGCACAGTTATGATTACCTCTCAGCCACTTCTGCATTCATGCAGCTGGCAGACCAACCTTTTGTGTTTAAGTCACCCATTGCGGCTTGGTTCATAAAAGGTATGCAACACGTTTCTTCCTCAATCAATCAGCAGACTTGCAGAGTGCTTCTTATCACCCATGAGGGTATGTGGGCACTGGCAGGTTCCAGTTGATTAGCCAGAAAGTCAGGTCTTCAGGGACTTTCTGGAAGAGATGGTGAGATCTGGAGATAAAAGGGTAGCTCGTTCCATGTCTTTACTGCTAGGTAGGAGAAGGAGGGACCTCTGCATCTGCTACATTGGATGCTGGTGGTGAGGGCCAGAGAAGGGTAAGCAGAGTGGAAGTGTCAGGTAGGCTCATGGACGTTCAGCTGGTGGCTCAAATAGGCTTGTCCGAGTTCTATGGGGCAATATCTGCGTCGGTCAGGAGCTTGAACTGGTATCTTTTGTGTACAGGGAGCCGTTGGTAATGAGTGATGTGGGTTATTTTATGCAGATCCAGGAATATTCTGGCCGCAGTGTTCTGTAAGGTCTGTTGTCACAGGAGGTGAGCTGAGATCCTTGCATTAAGTCCAATTGGCTGGAGATGAGAGCCTGGGTGATGGTGTGTCTTGACCTTTGTGGTAGCCATTTGAATAGTGTACAAAGCATGAGGAGGAAGAAGAAGCAGAAGGAGGAGACTGAGTTGACCTGAGTTGTCATGGTTAGCTTGTCCATGATGGAGCTAGTTTCTTAGTGTGGGGTAGGAGTAGGTTCGAGTTTTGAGGTCCACAAAGATGTGTCCTATAGGGAGCATTTGTTTCCGAAAATCAGTGCCTTTGTCTTTTCCATATTGAACTTCGGGCAGTTGTCCTTCATCCAGCTGGTGACATCTGTCATACAGTTGTGGAACTTGGTCTTGGTGTTGGTGGTGGCTTGGGAGAGTGATCCATATGAGAGTGACTCCTTGGATGCCTATGTTGTGTAGCCTTGTGATGAGTATGTGGTGAGAGACCAAATCAAAGGCAGCCGAGAGGTCTAGGACAATCAGAGCTGCAGTCTCTCCTCCGGCGAGTAGGGCTCGGATTTCATCTATAGCCGCAAGGGCTGCCTCAGTGCTGTGGTTGCTGCGGAACCCAGATTGGGAGCAGTCATGTAGGAGGTTCTGTTCCAGATGTGAGGCCACTAGTCATGCCTCAATGGGCTTTGAACACTGTACTCACATTTCTGATGTGCATGCCCATTGAGATGCTGCACAACTGCCCTCTCAGGCTGATAACCATCAAGACCGGGCAGGCGTAAGTAATACCTTATTTGTTATAATTAGTTAAAATTGTTACAAAAGTCATGATATGTGAGAGTACAGATAACACAACATTCGTTGGCCATTAGAACAGTAGAATGCTATGCAGTGTTATTTGTCAGTTTGGAGGGGCTCTAAAAGAACAATGAGGAATAAAAGACAATATGTGTCTATTCTGCCTGATCCCAGACCGTTAAACCGAACTTGTGCTGAGAAGCCCTTCCAGCTGTCAGCAATAAGCAGAACAACACTGAAGTGCAATGTGCTGGCAGGGCGCTCAGAGGTGCTAGTGTGTCAAGAGTGGCAGGCAAGGACGAAAATGTCAAAGGAGCCTGCCAGACGGAGCATGTGCTCATAACAGTTTTGAGCATCTGAAAGGGATGACAAAGTCAAAGTTGCCAGTAGTGGAGCCATTAACTGTGTATTTGGACCTTATAAACAAGCAGCAAGGGTGCACAGACACTGCAGTGCTTAGTGCTAATTGTAGACATAGGCCCTCACTATGAATATGGCGGTCTTCGGACTGCCACACTCGTGGTGGTGGTCTTACCACCGCGGGCCTGGTGGTGGAGACCGCCATATTACGAGTGTGGCGGTTTGGCTCCTGCCAAACTGCCACAATGCCTTCGGTACTGCCAGGGCGGTCCAACCACCGGGCCAGAGGTTAGCAGCCGGGGGTCACGGTAACACTGCTAGCGGTATTACGAGGTGGTGGTCTGCCAGTGTTTTCACAGCGGTCACACCGCCACAAAAAACCCTGGCGGAAACGCTGCCAGAGACAGGAAAATCTTTTCCTGTTGTCAGCACACGCCCCCTCCCTGAATCCCATCCCGTTCCAGGGCACCACCCCCGCTTCCAGTACTCACTCCCTGCACCCCACCTTCCAGTACTCACTTTCCTCACCCCCCCATCCTGCATACACACGCACCCCCTTCACATCTCATACACTCCCTCTTCACATCACATACACTCCCCCTTCACCTCGCATACACGTCCCCCTCCACACCTTCATGCATGCACACCCACTTACACACGCACTCATACCTACATTCACGCACACCCACTCACACACGCACAAACATACATGCACTTACACATGCACACACACAACACCCCTCATCCTCCTCCCCTGTCAGCCCATCACTTACCTTGTCCGTTGAGGGGGTCATGTGGGAGGAGATTGGTCCTGGCACTTCCACTGCCGGCAGGACACCGCCATGCGTATTATTGGTTGGAATACGGCGGGCGGCGTCCTTTTGGCAGGCGGTGCCAGCGGTGAAACCGCCAGCACGACTGCTGATGGATTTCTGTCATTGTTTTAGGAGGCTGTAAACGTGCTCATTGCAAGTCTTCCTGTTTTTTTATACTGCCATGCACACCGTTGTGTAATTTTCTGGATATTACGCTTTTATGGCGAAGCTCCTCAGTCCCAATTCCTTTGTAGAGGCGAGTGGCCTACCTCAAAGTTCTTTTGCTCTCTTTCACCTTTAGGGTTGTCGCATGCAGCACTCCTTTTCCTTGAGAGCCGGATGCGAGCTGGTTGATCTTCTTTGAAGCAGTTGATACAAAGCTGCTGCTATTGATGGCCAGTGTGAGAATATGTCCGCACCAGAACGATTGGTGTTTTCTGACTGCCAGTTGCTTTTCCATTCTGCCAAGTGCGAGGTGTCTATTTTGTTCCATTACACTCTTCATGAGAGTGTGCACATTTCTTTTGCGGTAGGAAGGGTACTGGGGCTGAGTGACTGCAGAGATATCACAGTTATTTGTGGAAAATGAGCAGTTCCGAGGCCAGCTCTGTCCTGCTGCCGCACTGCTCCCTCCTGTTTGCTGCCTCGTTCTCACTGCCTTCTCCTCCTCTCCCACAGTTTTTTCTTTGTGCTTCCTCCTGCTTTCTGCCTTGTTTTCACTTCTTTCTCGCTCCTTTTCCACCTGTTTGCTCTGAGTGTTTTCTCCTGCTTTCTGTCTCATTTTCACTGCTTTCGCCCCCTGTTTTTCTGAGTCCTTTCTCCTGCTATCTGACTTGTTTATCACTGTTTTTCTGAGTACTTTCTCATTGTTTCTGCCTTGTTTTCACTTCCCCCTCCTTTCCACTGTTTTTCTGACTACTTTCTCCCCCTTTTCCCTCCTTTCTTTCTCAGTTCATTCCTTTTTTTCCCCATTGTCGCCCATTTTCACGCCGCCCACTGCCTCCCTGAGCCTCTCCCTTCTCCGAGGACCTACCGAATGGAGGCTGCAGCGTGGCCGTGCATTGTATGCGCTCAGCTAGTACGTCAAATGCAAGCCCATTGGTGCCCTTCCACACCTGGACCACACTCAGTGCCACAAAGATACACCGCCACTAACCTGTGATCCCTGGATGTGTTCTTTGAACAAGTGGGTACAGACACCCCCAGTGACACTTCATCTGTTGCTTCAGGGTAGACCTGCGCCCCTACTGTGCCTACAGCCTTCCATTGCAGTGGTTTGAAAGGAGGGATGAGGCGCAGTGATGAGTAGGGCCTGTGTGCGTTGAACAGGTCACCACGGAAACAGCTGCCGTGCTGCAGCGTGGAATTTGCTTGCTGCATTAGCTGAAAGAAGCCCCCAGCGGTTCAGGCTGTGCCATGACGTGGACATTTTGTTCCAGGAGTAGTTCCCGGGTTAGTACTACTAGGTTGGCCTCTTCATCCGATATAATTGGTATTTGTTGATTCTTCTGGGTTTTCATGGTGCGTTCCCTGTCTGATGTAGGTGCTTTCATAAAATATGCTTATGGAGATTGGGCTGGGGCTAAGGCAGTCCCAGGGTCATTTAACTTTTGAATAGAGTTGGCAGGTCTTCTTACGGCTGAGCTCTTAGAGGGACTTCTATTAGGCCCAACTCTCTTATTGATCCTTGCGTTGCCTGTCTCAGACTACTCAGACTGTACAAGTTGTGCACCAAGTAGGGTAGCTCGTAGTGTAGCTTCCATCTGACTTGAAGGTGCCTGCTTGCCTTACATTGAGTATTTGGGTCTTCTCTGGGCCCTCTGAAAGTGTTGGGTGTTGCACCAGTGGTAGTTAGCGTTGAGTTAGGTACCATTGACTGTGGGAGGGGAGACTACGATGCCTCACTTCCTCCACTCTTTTCCTCACTTGGGCCTTAGCTTTGCCCTGGAACTTAGGTGAAGAGCCGGGTTGAGGAAAATCCACACAGTTCCCTTTTACTCAGGCCGCTCCCTGCAGTGTACTGAGTGTTGCTTATGATGTGCTCCCCCATGGCAAATAACCTGACGTTCGTCTCTCTGGGGTAGAGGTGGTAGTTGCAGGGATGCAAAGGCTGTGGTGGAGCAAAGCGAGTACTCTGTATGAGGTTACAGGGGAGCAAATATAGCGTCCCTTAGGTGCTTCTGGGGTTGGTAGTCTGTGCCGGCTGACAGGTCGGCCAAGGCAGCGGAGCAGACCCGGGCCTCAAGCTGCACCCAAACCTAGTTAGGCCACCTCCACGAGCCGGGGCTGTACCCGTGCTCCAGCATCTAAACCTTCTGCTACCGCTCCATGGGCCTTCTTCCCTCATGTGGTCCTTACTGAGGTCCTGATCCTGGTGTTGCTTTGTCCCGCAATGTGTTACAGCACCACACTGCTCCACTCTGGGCTCTGTGCTTAGCCCTGACCCCACAATTGATGTAACAGGGATGGTGTCCGGTGCGGTGGGAGCAGCGCACAGGCAAGTACTCTGTGATGATTGTCCCACTCAGGGGCACCTGAGCCACACCACCAGACACTGCCAGGCCACTTAGCACTCACTCCCTGGCTCAGGCGGATGATTGTCGGGCACAGGGGCTCTGGGGAATGAGTGGCAGCCTGAGTGGCAGGGAAAGCCTGGCCGCCACCCCGCCAAACACAGTGAGCTGCGACACACTTTCATCCAGCACCACCTAGTTGGTCTGCTTCTCCTAGCCACATGCGTGCTGCATCTGCTCCCTTCCTCAGAACATCCGGCAGAAGGGATTGCGAACTGTAATCTCTCTCCGCACCTTTCTAATACCACCTTTTATCCAGACAAGCCCTTTCTTCAAACATGTGCCTCCTTCCTTCTGAAGGTTGTGACAACCTTCCATGCAGGCCAGAGCATCACCCTGTCTACCTTCTGCCTTCCAAAGAAGAAGGAAGAATCCACTCCCTCAGCCTAAAAAGAGTGTTGTTGTTCTACCATGTTTGCACAAAAGGGTGGACAATCAACTCTTTGTAGGGTATGTTGGGGGCCAAGAAAGTGAAGGTTGTGCATAAACAGACCATCTCAAGATGGATAGTGCTCTGTATTAAGATCTGCTGTGCATCAGCTGATAGCAACGAGTTGAGGGTCTATGTGCTCATTCTACCAGAGCCAAGGCTGTGACCACCTCATCAGCACGCAAAGTCCCCCCCTGTACAGCTATGAGGCAGCAACATGGACATCTTTTGCACATGTGTATGAAGCACTTCTGCCTCGATAATCCGGACCGTCGCAATGGGCATTTCACCTGTTCGGTCATGCAGGACTTTTTGGTCTAAGCATTCTATTCCGTGGGCCATTCTCCAGGAAGGATCTTTTCTAAGGTAAGGAGTCCACGACTAGAGGTCTCTATCACATGAACAAGTTACTTACATTCGGTAACACCTTTTCTGGTAAAGACTCTATCAAGCTCCATATTTTTTATAGACCATCCCATCCTCCCTGCTCTGCAAACTGATTTAAGTGTATGGGCCAACCTTCCCTGGGCCTTAGACATGTAAACTAGTCTGTGTTCATCGTGGCTCCACAATTATGACATGGAATGCTGCAACAAGAAACCGATGTCAGCACGCCGGTGTGGCACCTATATAGGTACAGTGCAAATCACTTCCGGCACAAACTACGCCTATGGGGAGCTGAATGAGGCCAACTACTGGCGCGCAGGGGTACTGCTAAAAAATATGGCCAGTTACAGTCTGACGCCTGGGGAAAAAATAGCACATCCAAATCTGTACCCTATTGTCAATTTGATGCACTTTCTGTACAAAACCAGCTACTGAGGCAGAGAAAACTTAAAAGCAAACAACAGGGCACACCCAAAATGTGTGTTAATCAGTTATAAAGTTAATTATACATATAGTCATAGTTTTTTCTTAATTTCTCTTTATTCGGTTCCAAAAACATCTTATAAAATTGATACACCCATCCAATGTGTTTCATTCTTTTGAACTTCTTTAGGCTATGACTAATATCACAGAATACGTGTTTCTCAAGATCTTGGAACCAAAGGTTAAAAGGATGTTATAGGAGTTAGCTGCGATATTGGGGACTCGAATACTAGAGGACCCCAAGTATATCCTGCTTGGAATATCCAGTGATATAGACCTATCCTGCCACGATCTGATATTCTGCAATCTAGGACTAATATTGGCCACAAAAGACTTAGGGGGTTATTACAACTTTGGAGGAGGTGTTAATCCGTCCCAAAAGTGACGGATATACCACCAGCCGTATCACGAGTCCATTATATCCTATGGAACTCGTAATACGGCTGGTGGTATATCCGTCACTTTACCGTCACTTTTGGGACGGATTAACACCTCCTCCAAAGTTGTAATAACCCCCTTAGGGCCTTATTTATACTTTTTGGTGCAAAACTGCACTAACGCAGTTTTGCACCAAAAAGTTTTGCACCGGCTTGCACCATTTTTTAGCACCAGCTGGGCACCATATTTATGGAATGGTGCAAGTCGGTGCAAAGGGTAGGCTAGCGTAAAAAAAAGGACGTTAGGCAGGTTAGAGTCAAAATAAATGACTCTAACCAGATTAGCGTCATTTTTTTATGCTAAGGGGCATATTTATACTCTGCACTGAATTAGCATCACTTTTTTTTTTTACTCTAATTCGGTGCAAAACTAACTCCATATTCATACTTTGGTGCTAGACCCGTTTAGGCCAAATTTATGGAGTTAAAGTCATTTTTTGGAAGTGGAAACCTACCTTGCATTACTGAGATGCAAGGTAGGCGTTCCAGTGCAAAAAAAATGACTGTATGGCCTTAACTCCATATGTATACTCCCATGTAAAAATGGTGCAAGGGAGGGAGGAGGGGTCAAAAAGAAAGCTTTGCCCTATTTTTTAAAGCCTGTGTCAGGGCAGGCGTTAAGGGACCTGTGGGCCTATTTCCATGGTGGAACACCATAGAATAAGCCCACAGGTGCCCTCTCCAGTCCCCAGGGGCACCCCAACCCACACCAGAGGGACTCCGGAGGATGGGGTACCCCATCCCAGGTAAGTACAGGTAAGATTTCATTTTATTTTTGAAAGTGCCATATGGGGCCATGAAATGGGCCCCCATAAATGGCACAGGGTGCAATGGCCATGCCCAGGGGACCCTTGTCCTCTGTGCCGTCCATTGGGGTGGTGGGCGTGAGTCCTGCCTTTTCTAAGGCAGGAGTCATGTGGCATGGTAGGTTTAGCACCATAAAATGATGCTAATCTAGTTAGAGTCACTTGTTTTACTCAAACCTGCCTAAAGTCATTTTTTGGTGCTAAACCCTCTTCTTCTATACTGCCAGCCCCACCCGACTAAAGTCATTTATTTTTTACTCTAGCCTACCCTTTGCACCGGCTTGCACCATTCCATAAATATGGTGCCCGGCTGGTGCACAGAAATGGTGCAAGTCGGTGCTAAACTTTTTGGTGCAAAACTGAGTTAGTGCAATTTTGCAGCAAAAAGTATCAATAAGGGCCAATATTTTGTAAGTTTGCACCACTTTTGCGTCAAAAAATGACGTTAATGTGGCGCAAAAAAAGTATAAATCAGGGCCTTGGTGCTAGACGGGTCTAGCACCACAGTATAAATATGGAGTTAGTTTTGCACCGAATTAGAGTAAAAAAATGACACTAATTCGGTGCAAACAGAGTATAAATATGCCGCAGAGTATAAATATGCCCCTAAATATGGCGTTAAGGTCATAGGGTCATTTTTTGCACGGGAACACCTACCTTGCATCTCATTAAGGCAAGGTAGGTCTCCACTTCCAGAAAATTACTTTAACTCCATAAATTTGGCGCTAGATGGGTCTAGCGCCAAAGTATAAATATGGAGTTAGTTTTGCACCGAATTAGAGTAAAAAAAAAACATGCTAATTCGGTGCAAACAGAGTATAAATATGCCTCTTAGCGAAGCATTGGATTGCCCCGGAGACACCGACACTGCTGGAATGGGAAAGGGTTATGGACCTTTATATGACAGCGGAGAGGGTCATATATTAGATTAGAAGCTACATATGCAAATGAAAAAAATATGGGGCACCTGGACGGAATATTATGGCCTAGACACGCAAGATGCAACTCAAGAAGAGGGTCTGATTGGGACACTTGATCGACTGGGTTGGACTCCACACCCGTTCAACCCCCACGACGATGTCAAGTGATTATTTATTGTCAACAGTGTGTAAGACCTCTGATGGTACAAATGTTCTACCGCTGTTTCCGAAATTTTATTATGAACACCTGTTGGTGCACTGTCTGTTACAACTTAAAAAATGCAATAACATATTTTTTTAAAAAGGATGTTATAGGATTCGCGCCCCTGCCAGGCACAGAATTGTTATCAATGATGCCGTTTCATATGTTGCAGTGATGTTATCAATGATGTCATAGAACATGGCAAAGGGGCGGATTACAGTTCCTTTAGGGCACAAGTTATTGTTAATTGTGCTAACGGAAGTCGTGGATTTCAGTGGCTTTCTTAGTATAAAGCAGTATGTCTTAACTGACAATTTTTCCTAAACTATAATGTCCCTTTAACCCTTGGGTTTTTATAGTGAATTATTTCTAATAGTTTTTTAATGTAAAGCAGAGCACAGTAAGATATTATTACAATTCCTAACTATAACGTCTATTTGTTTTGCAGTAAATATCAACTTTGTATTTTTACAGAGTAAGATGTTGATCGCCGTTAGCCAGACCCTGGGCCTCACCCCCGGGGTGCACCGAGGGCGCCGAATCCTCTGCCAAGCACAGCTGACTGTGCCACAGAACTAACAAAAAGTGTCATTTTAAGTCGGGCAGACATACGGGCTTTGTCAAAGGGTCAGCACACCCCAAAAATATAAAGCGGCAGGCCTATTGGCTTTCTCAATAAGATACCAGTCACTACAATGAAATGGATATTTTATAAATCCAACCATTGCAGTGTTTAGTGATTGTCAAAGTATGTTCAATAAAGCATTTAAAAAAACATGAATGTGTCTTTAAGCCTTTTTTAAACATTTTTCAGGCCACAAAGTTTAGGCGTAGAACTAACCACAAGGGGTCCCCACATTCCAGCTGAGGACCACGCAGCTTCAAGTCAGAGTCCTTTAAAACTATGGCATGCTGTCCTGGGGGTCGTGGATTCAATGACCCAGGAGACCTGCTGTGGGTTTTTCTTAATGTTACTGGAGTTTGGGGGGGTGGGGGGAGAAGGGGGCTGCTTGCGTCCTGCAGCCCTCCAGGACATTACAAACAATGCTTCATGGGGCACTGCCAGGGTCCAGCAGTAGCTGTTGCCGGGCATTATGGTGTGCTTCTTGCCTGGGGCAGTGAATAATAAAATGGTGCCTCCTGCTCCTAAATTATAATATTTTTTTCGAGGGGGAGGTCCCACGGTCCCACCCAAGACACACATACTTTATTTTAACTTTGAGGCCGTAGAGCGCGCCCCAAAGCCCCACACTCTCTACTGACTCTCCAGCCAGCACTTATACAGGCATCCCCCCCTTATTGTACCGCAGGTGCCCATCCGGTGCCCCCTCACCATTAGTGGGTATTGGGGGCCCCAGGGAGTGCCCCATGAATCCTGTGGCCCTGCTGATTCCCCATCCTCGGTACCGATAGGAGACAGACATTTTTCTTTTCCCTGGGTGCCTTTGTGTTGAGGGGGGGCATGCACACCTTTTTTTTTTTAACTTGGGGACGGGTTGGGCCCTCAGGTTGGAGGCTTGCAGAGGAGTGAGCGCAAGGTCTGGCCACAGGCCATCCTTTACATAAGCCAACCCGCCGGAAGAGCGTCACACATGCTACATACAGAATATAATCAAACCTTTTTTGTGAACTTTATCATTTTTGAGTGGGCCTATAGTTGGAAATGGTAGGAAGAGCCTAACTTACGTAAAAATAAAACTGAGACATTCACTAAAAAGGACCAACGGGTAAAGTAATGTCCTAGGTGCTGAACTGTGACAAGAGCTAGTGTTTAAAAACCTCAAAGCCACTGAAATGTGTGTCATGGTTTAATGAACTCTACACTGCACCTGCTAGTGCACTACTTATAACCTCACATATTACATCACTCATGATACTCCATCAATGCGGCATTTTTGTCCATCTCAGCAAACACTAAGGTTATGAAAGAGAATCCTAGTAGGTAATGCCAGCTCCAGACGTCGATGCCCCATTCCTGAAGCAGATGAGCACCTTGGCAGAGGCGGATGGAAGAGGGGTCTGGAGAGGAAGGGGGGCAGAGATGAGCAGTGGTCTTCTCTGAGTCTGGCCAGGTTGCTTGTTATGAGGGTCTCGTCCAGGAGGGTGATTGGTCAGAGGATGGGCAGATAGTAGATGTGAGGCTGTAACAATGTGCACGAGTCCGGCTCACTCCTGGGCTGGCTGCCTCCTGTTCTGTGGGTGCTGAGCCGGCACAGCCATCGGTGCTGGTATGTTATATTCTCCAAGTAGCTGAAGCCGGCGGTATGCAGGTGATGGGCCTCATTGAACAGACATACTCACCAACGTAGAAAACCTAATCTACCTGACGTGCATTTCTCGCTGCTTTCATGTCCCACGAACACGTTCAGACAGAAATCCTAAGCAGACCACAGTGAACAGGACGGGAGCCCCGGAGGTCCCTTCCGGCAGGACGGTCCTGAGGCTTCATCTGCTCGGAGCATTGTCACATGTGTGTGACTTGTTACCAGAGGCAGCAGTGTGCAGTGGTGAGACGGCAGCTCGCACCTGGTTTGTGCACTCACTGCAGGGCGAGGCAGCAGCTCTCAGGTCTTCATGCTCAGCGCGCAGGAAGGTGTCACTCACTGCAGGGCGAGGCAGCAGCACTCTGGTCTTCATGCTCAGTGCGCAGGAAGGTGTCACTCACTGAAGGGTCAGGCAGCAGCTCTCTGGTCTTCATGCTCAGCGTGCAGGAAGGTGTCACTCACTGCAGGGTCAGGCAGCAGCTCTCTGATCTTCATGCTCAGCGTGCAGGAAGGTGTCACTCACTGCAGGGCGAGGCAGCAGCTCTCTGGTCTTCATGCTTAGTGCGCAGGAAGGTGTCACTCTCTGCAGGGTCAGGCAGCAGCTGTGGTCTTCATGATCAGCGTGCAGGAAGGTGTCACTCACTGCAGGGCGAGGCAGCAGCTCCCTTCATGCTCAGTGTGCAGGAAGGTGTCACTCACTGCAAGGTGAGGCAGCAGCTCTGGTCTTCATGCTCAGTGAGAAGGAAGGTGTCACTCACTGCAGGGTGAGACAGCAGCTCTGGTCTTCATGTTCAGTGCGCAGGAAGGTGTCACTCACTGCAGGGTGAGGCAGCAGCTCTGGTCTTCATACTCAGTGAGCAGGAAGGTGTCACTCATTGCAGGGTGAAGCAGCAGCTCTCTGGTCTTCATGCTCAGGGCGCAGGAAGGTGTCACTCACTGCAGGGCGAGGCAGCAGCTCTCTGGTCTTTATGCTCAGTGCGCAGGAAGCTGTCACTCACTGCAGGGCGAGGCAGCAGCTCTGGTCTTCATGCTTAGTGTGCAGGAAGCTGTCACTGCAGGGCGAGGCAGCAGCTCTGGTCTTCATGCTCAGTGCGCAGGAAGGTGTCACTCACTGCAGGGCAAGGCAGCAGCTCTGGTCTTGATGCTCAGTGCACAGAAAGGTGTCACTCACTGCAGGGCGAGGCAGCAGCTCTCTGGTCTTCATGCTCAGTGTGCAGGAAGGTGTCACTCACTGTAGGGCGAGGCAGCAGCTCTCTGGTCTTCATGCTCAGTGCGCAGGAAGGTGTCACTGACTGCAGGGCGAGGCAGCATCTCTGGTCTTCATGCTCAGCGCGCAGGAAGGTGTCACTCACTGCAGGGCGAGGCAGCAGCTCTCTGGTCTTCATGCTCAGCGCCCAGGAAGGTATCACTCACTGCAGGGCGAGGCAGCAGCTCCCTTCATGCTCAGTGGGCAGGAAGGTGTCACTCACTGCAGGGCGAGGCAGAAGCTCTCTGGTCTTCATGGTCAGTGCGCAGGAAGGTGTCACTGCAGGGTGAGGCAGCAGCTCTGGTCTTCATGCTCAGTGCGCAGGAAGGTGTCACTCACTGCAGGGCGAGGCAGCAGCTCTCTGGTCTTCATGATCAGCGTGCAGGAAGGTGTCACTCACTGCAGGGCGAGGCAGCAGCTCCCTTCATGCTCAGTGTGCAGGAAGGTGTCACTCACTGCAAGGTGAGGCAGCAGCTCTGGTCTTCATGCTCAGTGAGAAGGAAGGTGTCACTCACTGCAGGGTGAGACAGCAGCTCTGGTCTTCATGTTCAGTGCGCAGGAAGGTGTCACTCACTGCAGGGTGAGGCAGCAGCTCTGGTCTTCATACTCAGTGAGCAGGAAGGTGTCACTCACTGCAGGGTGAAGCAGCAGCTCTCTGGTCTTCATGCTCAGGGCGCAGGAAGGTGTCACTCACTGCAGGGCGAGGCAGCAGCTCTCTGGTCTTTATGCTCAGTGCGCAGGAAGCTGTCACTCACTGCAGGGCGAGGCAGCAGCTCTGGTCTTCATGCTTAGTGTGCAGGAAGCTGTCACTGCAGGGCGAGGCAGCAGCTCTGGTCTTCATGCTCAGTGCGCAGGAAGGTGTCACTCACTGCAGGCCAAGGCAGCAGCTCTGGTCTTGATGCTCAGTGCACAGGAAGGTGTCACTCACTGCAGGGCGAGGCAGCAGCTCTCTGGTCTTCATGCTCAGTGTGCAGGAAGGTGTCACTCACTGTAGGGCGAGGCAGCAGCTCTCTGGTCTTCATGCTCAGTGCGCAGGAAGGTGTCACTGACTGCAGGGCGAGGCAGCATCTCTGGTCTTCATGCTCAGCGCGCAGGAAGGTGTCACTCACTGCAGGGCGAGGCAGCAGCTCTCTGGTCTTCATGCTCAGCGCCCAGGAAGGTATCACTCACTGCAGGGCGAGGCAGCAGCTCCCTTCATGCTCAGCGGGCAGGAAGGTGTCACTCACTGCAGGGCGAGGCAGAAGCTCTCTGGTCTTCATGGTCAGTGCGCAGGAAGGTGTCACTGCAGGGTGAGGCAGCAGCTCTGGTCTTCATGCTCAGTGCGCAGGAAGGTGTCACTCACTGCAGGGCGAGGCAGCAGCTCTCTGGTCTTCATGCTCAGCGCGCAGGAAGGTGTCACTCACTGCAGGGTGAGACAGCAGCTCTGGTCTTCATGTTCAGTGCGCAGGAAGGTGTCACTCACTGCAGGGTGAGGCAGCAGCTCTGGTCTTCATACTCAGTGAGCAGGAAGGTGTCACTCACTGCAGGGTGAAGCAGCATCTCTCTGGTCTTCATGCTCAGGGCGCAGGAAGGTGTCACTCACTGCAGGGCGAGGCAGCAGCTCTCTGGTCTTTATGCTCAGTGCGCAGGAAGCTGTCACTCACTGCAGGGCGAGGCAGCAGCTCTGGTCTTCATGCTTAGTGTGCAGGAAGCTGTCACTGCAGGGCGAGGCAGCAACTCTGGTCTTCATGCTCAGTGCGCAGGAAGGTGTCACTCACTGCAGGGCAAGGCAGCAGCTCTGGTCTTCATGCTCAGTGCACAGGAAGGTGTCACTCACTGCAGGGCGAGGCAGCAGCTCTGGTCTTCATGCTCAGTGTGCAGGAAGGTGTCACTCACTGTAGGGCGAGGCAGCAGCTCTCTGGTCTTCATGCTCAGCGCGCAGGAAGGTGTCACTCACTGTAGGGCGAGGCAGCAGCTCTCTGGTCTTCATGCTCAGCGCGCAGGAAGGTATCACTCACTGCAGGGCGAGGCAGCAGCTCCCTTCATGCTCAGTGGGCAGGAAGGTGTCCCTCACTGCAGGGCGAGGCAACAGCTCTCAGGTCTTCATGGTCAGTGCGCAGGAAGGTGTCACTGCAGGGTGAGGCAGCAGCTCCCTTCATGCTCAGTGCGCAGGAAGGTGTAACTCACTGCAGGGTGAGGCAGCAGCTCTCTGGTCTTCATGCTCAGTGCGCAGGAAGGTGTCACTCACTGCAGGGCGAGGCAGCAGCTCTCTGGTCTTCATGCTCAGTGTGCAGGAAGGTGTCACTCACTGTAGGGCGAGGCAGCAGCTCTCTGGTCTTCATGCTCAGTGCGCAGGAAGGTGTCACTCACTGCAGGGCGAGGCAGCATCTCTGGTCTTCATGCTCAGCGTGCAGGAAGGTGTCACTCACTGCAGGGCGAGGCAGCAGCTCTCTGGTCTTCATGCTCAGCGCGCAGGAAGGTATCACTCACTGAAGGGCGAGGCAGCAGCTCCCTTCATGCTCAGTGGGCAGGAAGGTGTCACTCACTGCAGGGCGAGGCAGCAGCTCTCTGGTCTTCATGGTTAGTGCGCAGGAAGGTGTCACTGCAGGGTGAGGCAGCAGCTCTGGTCTTCATGCTCAGTGCGCAGGAAGGTGTCACTCACTGCAGGGCGAGGCAGCAGCTCTCTGGTCTTCATGCTCAGCGCGCAGGAAGGTGTCACTCACTGCAGGGCGAGGCAGCAGCTCCCTTCATGCTCAGTGCGCAGGAAGGTGTAACTCACTGCAGGGTGAGACAGCAGCTCTCGTCTTCATGCTCAGTGCGCAGGAAGGTGTCACTCACTGCAGGGTGAGGCAGCAGCTCTGTCTTCATGCTCAGGGTGCAGGAAGGTGTCACTCACTGCAGGGTGAGGCAGCAGTTCTCTGGTCTTCATGCTCAGTGCGCAGGAAACTGTCACTGCAGGGTGAGACAGCAGCTCTGGTCTTCATGCTCAGTGCGCAGGAAGGTGTCACTCACTGCAGGGTGAGGCAGCAGCTCTCTGGTCTTCATGCTCAGTGCGCAGGAAGGTGTCACTCACTGAAGGGTCAGGCAGCAGCTCTCTGGTCTTCATGCTCAGCGCGCAGGGCGAGGCAGCAGCTCTCTGGTCTTCATGCTCAGTGCGCAGGAAGGTGTCACTCACTGCAGGGCGAGGCAGCAGCTCTCTGGTCTTCATGGTCAGCGCGCAGGAAGGTGTCACTCACTGCAGGGCGAGGCAGCAGCTCCCTTCATGCTCAGTGCGCAGGAAGGTGTCACTCACTGCAGGGCGAGGCAGCAGCTCTCTGGTCTTCATGGTCAGTGCACAGGAAGGTGTCACTGCAGGGTGAGGCAGCAGCTCTGGTCTTCATGCTCAGTGCGCAGGAAGGTGTCACTCACTGCAGGGCGAGGCAGCAGCTCTCTGGTCTTTATGCTCAGCGCGCAGGAAGGTGTCACTCACTGCAGGGCGAGGCAGCAGCTCCCTTCATGCTCAGTGCGCAAGAAGGTGTCACTCACTGCAGGGCGAGGCAGCAGCTCCCTTCATGCTCAGTGCGCAAGAAGGTGTCACTCACTGCAGGGCGAGGCAGCAGCTCTCTGGTCTTCATGGTCAGTGCGCAGGAAGGTGTCACTGCAGGGTGAGGCAGCAGCTCTGGTCTTCATGCTCAGTGCGCAGGAAGGTGACACTCACTGCAGGCCGAGGCAGCAGCTCCCTTCATGCTCATTGCGCAGGAAGGTGTCACTCACTGCAGGGCCAGGCAGCAGCTCTCTGGTCTTCATGGTCAGTGCGCAGGAAGGTGTCACTCACTGCAGGGTCAGGCAGCAGCTGTCTGGTCTTCATGGTCAGTGCGCAGGAAGGTGTCACTGCAGGGTGAGGCAGCAGCTCTGGTCTTCATGCTCAGTGCGCAGGAAGGTGTCACTCACTGCAGGGCGAGGCAGCAGCTCTCTGGTCTTCATGCTCAGCGCGCAGGAAGGTGTCACTCACTGCAGGGCGAGGCAGCAGCTCCCTTCATGCTCAGTGCGCAGGAAGGTGTCACTCACTGCAGGGTGAGACAGCAGCTCTGGTCTTCATGCTCAGTGCGCAGGAAGGTGTCACTCACTGCAGGGTGAGGCAGCAGCTTTGTCTTCATGCTCAGGGCGCAGGAAGGTGTCACTCACTGCAGGGTGAGGCAGCAGCTCCCTTCATGCTCAGTGCGCAGGAAGGTGTCACTCACTGCAGGGCGAGGCAGTAGTTCTCTGGTCTTCATGCTCAGTGCGCAGGAAGCTGTCACTCACTGCAGGGTGGGACAGCAGCTCTGGTCTTCATGCTCAGTGCGCAGGAAGGTGTCACTCACTGCAGGGTGAGGCAGCAGCTCTGTGGTCTCCATGCTCAGGGCGCAGGAAGGTGTCTCTCACTGCAGGGTGAGGCAGCAGCTCTCTGGTCTTCATGCTCAGTGCGCAGGAAGGTGTCACTCACTGAAGGGTCAGGCAGCAGCTCTCTGGTCTTCATGCTCTGTGCGCAGGAAGGTGTCACTCACTGCAGGGCGAGGCAGCAGCTCTCTGGTCTTCATGCTTAGCGCGCAGGGCGAGGCAGCAGCTCTCTGGTCTTTATGCTCAGTGCGCAGGAAGGTGTCACTCACTGCAGGGCGAGGCAGCAGCTCTCTGGTCTTCATGCTCTTCGCGCAGGAAGGTGTCACTCACTGCAGGGCGAGGCAGCAGCTCCCTTCATGCTCAGTGCGCAGGAAGGTGTCACTCACTGCAGTGCGAGGCAGCAGCTCTCTGGTCTTCATGGTCAGTGCGCAGGAAGGTGTCAATGCAGGGTGAGGCAGCAGCTCTGGTCTTCATGCTCAGTGCGCAGGAAGGTGTCACTCACTGCAGGGCAAGGCAGCAGCTCTCTGGTCTTCATGGTCAGTGCGCAGGAAGGTGTCACTGCAGGGTGAGGCAGCAGCTCTAGTCTTCATGCTCAGTGCAGGAAGGTGTCACTCACTGCAGGGCGAGGCAGCAGCTCTCTGGTCTTCATGCTCAGCGCGCAGGAAGGTGTCACTCACTGCAGGGCGAGGCAGCAGCTCCCTGGTCTTCATGTTTAGCGCGCAGGGCGAGGCAGCAGCTCTCTGGTCTTCATGCTCAGTGCGCAGGAAGGTGTCACTCACTGCAGGGTGAGGCAGCAGCTCTCTGGTCTTCATGCTCAGCGCGCAGGAAGGTGTCACTCACTGCAGGGTGAGGCATCAGCTCCCTTCATGCTCAGTGCACAGGAAGGTGTCACTCACTGCAGGGCGAGGCAGCAACTCTCTGGTCTTCATGGTCAGTGCGCAGGAAGGTGTCACTGCAGGGTGAGGCAGCAGCTCTGGTCTTTATGCTCAGTGCGCAGGAAGGTGTCACTCACTGCAGGGCGAGGCAGCAGCTCTCTGGTCTTCATGCTCAGCGCGCAGGAAGGTGTCACTCACTGCAGGGCGAGGCAGCAGCTCCCTTCATGCTCAGTGCGCAGGAAGGTGTCACTCACTGCAGTGCGAGGCAGCAGCTCTCTGGTCTTCATGGTCAGTGCGCAGGAAGGTGTCACTGCAGGGTGAGGCAGCAGCTCTGGTCTTCATGCTCAGTGCGCAGGAAGGTGACACTCACTGCAGGGCGAGGCAGCAGGTCCCTTCATGCTCAGTGCGCAGGAAGGTGTCACTCACTGCAGGGCAAGGCAGCAGCTCTCTGGTCTTCATGGTCAGTGCGCAGGAAGGTGTCACTGCAGGGTGAGGCAGCAGCTCTAGTCTTCATGCTCCGTGCAGGAAGGTGTCACTCACTGCAGGGCGAGGCAGCAGCTCTCTGGTCTTCATGCTCAGCGCGCAGGAAGGTGTCACTCACTGCAGGGCGAGGCAGCAGCTCTCTGGTCTTCATGCTCAGCGCGCAGGGCGAGGCAGCAGCTCTCTGGTCTTCATGCTCAGTGCGCAGGAAGGTGTCACTCACTGCAGGGTGAGGCAGCAGCTCTCTGGTCTTCATGCTCAGCGCGCAGGAAGGTGTCACTCACTGCAGGGTGAGGCATCAGCTCCCTTCATGCTCAGTGCACAGGAAGGTGTCACTCACTGCAGGGCGAGGCAGCAGCTCTCTGGTCTTCATGGTCAGTGCGCAGGAAGGTGTCACTGCAGGGTGAGGCAGCAGCTCTGGTCTTCATGCTCAGTGCGCAGGAAGGTGTCACTCACTGCAGGGCGAGGCCGCAGCTCTCTGGTCTTCATGCTCAGCGCGCAGGAAGGTGTCCCTCACTGCAGGGCGAGGCAGCAGCTCTGGTCTTCATGCTCAGTGTGCAGGAAGGTGTCACTCACTGCAGGGTGAGGCAGCAGCTCTGTGGTCTCCATGCTCAGGGCGCAGGAAGGTGTCTCTCACTGCAGGGTGAGGCAGCAGCTCTCTGGTCTTCATGCTCAGTGCGCAGGAAGGTGTCACTCACTGAAGGGTCAGGCAGCAGCTCTCTGGTCTTCATGCTCTGTGCGCAGGAAGGTGTCACTCACTGCAGGGCGAGGCAGCAGCTCTCTGGTCTTCATGCATAGCGCGCAGGGCGAGGCAACAGCTCTCTGGTCTTTATGCTCAGTGCGCAGGAAGGTGTCACTCACTGCAGGGCGAGGCAGCAGCTCTCTGGTCTTCATGCTCAGCGCGCAGGAAGGTGTCACTCACTGCAGGGCGAGGCAGCAGCTCCCTTCATGCTCAGTGCGCAGGAAGGTGTCACTCACTGCAGTGCGAGGCAGCAGCTCTCTGGTCTTCATGGTCAGTGCGCAGGAAGGTGTCACTGCAGGGTGAGGCAGCAGCTCTGGTCTTCATGCTCAGTGCGCAGGAAGGTGACGCTCACTGCAGGGCGAGGCAGCAGCTCCCTTCATGCTCAGTGCGCAGGAAGGTGTCACTCACTGCAGGGCAAGGCAGCAGCTCTCTGGTCTTCATGGTCAGTGCGCAGGAAGGTGTCACTGCAGGGTGAGGCAGCAGCTCCAGTCTTCATGCTCAGTGCAGGAAGGTGTCACTCACTGCAGGGCGAGGCAGCAGCTCTCTGGTCTTCATGCTCAGCGCGCAGGAAGGTGTCACTCGCTGCAGGGCGAGGCAGCAGCTCTCTGGTCTTCATGCTCAGCGCGCAGGGCGAGGCAGCAGCTCTCTGGTCTTCATGCTCGGTGCGCAGGAAGGTGTCACTCACTGCAGGGTGAGGCAGCAGCTCTCTGGTTTCATGCTCAGCGCGCAGGAAGGTGTCACTCACTGCAGGGTGAGGCATCAGCTCCCTTCATGCTCAGTGCACAGGAAGGTGTCACTCACTGCAGGGCGAGGCAGCAGCTCTCTGGTCTTCATGGTCAGTGCGCAGGAAGGTGTCACTGCAGGGTGAGGCAGCAGCTCTGGTCTTTATGCTCAGTGCGCAGGAAGGTGTCACTCACTGCAGGGCGAGGCAGCAGCTCTCTGGTCTTCATGCTCAGCGCGCAGGAAGGTGTCACTCACTGCAGGGCGAGGCAGCAGCTCCCTTCATGCTCAGTGCGCAGGAAGGTGTCACTCACTGCAGTGCGAGGCAGCAGCTCTCTGGTCTTCATGGTCAGTGCGCAGGAAGGTGTCACTGCAGGGTGAGGCAGCAGCTCTGGTCTTCATGCTCAGTGCGCAGGAAGGTGACACTCACTGCAGGGCGAGGCAGCAGCTCCCTTCATGCTCAGTGCGCAGGAAGGTGTCACTCACTGCAGGGAAAGGCAGCAGCTCTCTGGTCTTCATGGTCAGTGCGCAGGAAGGTGTCACTGCAGGGTGAGGCAGCAGCTCTAGTCTTCATGCTCCGTGCAGGAAGGTGTCACTCACTGCAGGGCGAGGCAGCAGCTCTCTGGTCTTCATGCTCAGCGCGCAGGAAGGTGTCACTCACTGCAGGGAGAGGCAGCAGCTCTCTGGTCTTCATGCTCAGCGCGCAGGGTGAGGCAGCAGCTCTCTGGTCTTCATGCTCAGTGCGCAGGAAGGTGTCACTCACTGCAGGGTGAGGCAGCAGCTCTCTGGTCTTCATGCTCAGCGCGCAGGAAGGTGTCACTCACTGCAGGGTGAGGCATCAGCTCCCTTCATGCTCAGTGCACAGGAAGGTGTCACTCACTGCAGGGCGAGGCAGCAGCTCTCTGGTCTTCATGGTCAGTGCGCAGGAAGGTGTCACTGCAGGGTGAGGCAGCAGCTCTGGTCTTCATGCTCAGTGCGCAGGAAGGTGTCACTCACTGCAGGGCGAGGCCGCAGCTCTCTGGTCTTCATGCTCAGCGTGCAGGAAGGTGTCCCTCACTGCAGGGCGAGGCAGCAGCTCCCTTCATGCTCAGTGCGCAGGAAGGTGTCACTCACTGCAGGGCGAGGCAGCAGCTCTCTGGTCTTCATGGTCAGTGCGCAGGAAGGTGTCACTGCAGGGTGAGGCAGCAGCTCTGGTCTTCATGCTCAGTGCGCAGGAAGGTGACACTCACTGCAGGGCTAGGCAGCAGCTTCCTTCATGCTCAGTGCGCAGGAAGGTGTCACTCACTGCAGGGCAAGGCAGCAGCTCTCTGGTCTTCATGGTCAGTGCGCAGGAAGGTGTCACTGCAGGGTGAGGCAGCAGCTCTAGTCTTCATGCTCAGTGCGCAGGAAGGTGTCACTCACTGCAGGGCGAGGCAGCAGCTCTCTGGTCTTCATGCTCAGCGCGCAGGAAGGTGTCACTCACTGCAGGGCGAGGCAGCACCTCCCTTCATGCTCAGTGCGCAGGAAGGTGTCACTCACTGCAGGGTGAGACAGCAGCTCTGGTCTTCATGCTCAGTGCGCAGGAAGGTGTCACTCACTGCAGGGTGAGGCAGCAGCTCTGTCTTCATGCTCAGGGCGCAGGAAGGTGTCACTCACTGCATGGTGAGGAAGCAGCTCCCTTCATGCTCAGTGCGCAGGAAGGTGTCACTCACTGCAGGGCGAAGCAGCAGCTCTCCGGTCTTCATGCTCAGCGCGCAGGAAGGTGTCACTCACTGCACGGTGAGGCAGCAGCTCTGGTCTTCATGCTCAGCACGAGGGAAGGTGTCACTCACTGCAGGGCGAGGCAGCAGCTCTCTGGTCTTCATGCTCAGCACGCTGGAAGGGTGTCACTCACTGCAGGGCGAGGCAGCAGCTCCCTTCATTCTCAGTGCGTAGGAAGGTGTCACTCACTGCAGGGCGAGGCAGCAGCTCTGTTCTTCATGCTCAGTGCGCAGGAAGGTGTCACTCACTGCAGGGTGAGGCAGCAGCTCTCTGGTCTTCATGCCCAGTGCGCAGGAAGGTGTCACTCACTGCAGGGTGAGGTAGCAGCTCTCTGGTCTTCATGCTCAGTGCGCAAGAAGGTGTCACTCACTGCAGGGCGAGGCAGCAGCTCCCTTCATGCTCAGTGCGCAAGAAGGTGTCACTCACTGCAGGGCGAGGCAGCAGCTCTCTGGTCTTCATGGTCAGTGCGCAGGAAGGTGTCACTGCAGGGTGAGGCAGCAGCTCTGGTCTTCATGCTCAGTGCGCAGGAAGCTGTCACTCACTGCAGGGTGAGGCAGCAGCTCTGGTCTTTATGCTCAGTGGGCAGGAAGGTGTCACTGCAGGGCGAGACAGCAGCTCTGGTCTTCATGCTCAGTGTGCAGGAAGGTGTCACTCACTGCAGGGTGAGGCAGCAGCTCTCTGGTCTTCATGCTCAGTGTGCAGGAAGCTGTCACTCACTGCAGGGCGAGGCAGCAGCTCTCTGGTCTTCATGCTCAGCACGCAGGAAGGTGTCACTCACTGAAGGGCGAGGCAGCAGCTCTCTGGTCTTTATGCTCAGTGCGCAGGAATGTGTCACTCTCTGCAGGGTCAGGCAGCAGCTCTCTGGTCTTCATGCTCAGCGCGCAGGAAGGTGTCACTCACTGTAGGGTGAGGCAGCAGCTCTCTGGTCTTCATGCTCAGCGCGCAGGAAGGTGTCACTCACTGCAGGGTGAGGCAGCAGCTCTGGTCTTCATGCTCCTCTCTGGTCTTCATGCTCAGTGCGTAGGAAGGTGTCATTCACTGCAGGGTGAGGCAGCAGCTCTCTGGTCTTCATGCTCAGCGTGCAGGAAGGTGTCACTCACTGCAGGGTGAAGCAGCAGCTCTATGGTCTTCATGCTTAGTGCGCAGGAAGGTGTCACTCACTGCAGGTGAGGCAACAGCTCTGGTCTTCATGCTCAGTGCGCAGGAAGGTGTCACTCACTGCAGGGTGAGGCAGCAGCTCAATGGTCTTCATGCTCAGTGCGCAGGAAGGTGTCACTCACTGCAGGGTGAGGCAGCAGCTCTGTCTTCATGCTCAGGGCGCAGGAAGGTGTCACTCACTGCAGGGTGAGGAAGCAGCTCCCTTCATGCTCAGTGCGCAGGAAGGTGTCACTCACTGCAGGGCGAAGCAGCAGCTCTCCGGTCTTCATGCTCAGCGCGCAGGAAGGTGTCACTCACTGCAGGGCGAAGCAGCAGCTCTCTGGTCTTCATGCTCAGCGCGCTGGAAGGTGTCACTCACTGCACGGTGAGGCAGCAGCTCTGGTCTTCATGCTCAGCACGCAGGAAGGTGTCACTCACTGCAGGGCGAGGCAGCAGCTCTCTGGTCTTCATGCTCAGCACGCTGGAAGGGTGTCACTCACTGCAGGGCGAGGCAGCAGCTCCCTTCATTCTCAGTGCGCAGGAAGGTGTCACTCACTGCAGGGCGAGGCAGCAGCTCTGGTCTTCATGCTCAGTGCGCAGGAAGGTATCACTCACTGCAGGGTGAGGCAGCAGCTCTCTGGTCTTCATGCTCAGTGCGCAGGAAGGTGTCACTCACTGCAGGGTGAGGTAGCAGCTCTCTGGTCTTCATGCTCAGTGCGCAGGAAGGTGTCACTCACTGCAGGGCGAGGCAGCAGCTCTGGTCTTCATGCTCAGTGCGCAGGAAGGTGTCACTCACTGCAGGGTCAGGCAGCAGCTTTCTGGTCTTCATGCTCAGTGCGCAGGAAGCTGTCACTCACTGCAGGGCGAGGCAGCAGCTTTCCGGTCTTCATGGTCAGTGCGCAGGAAGGTGTCACTCACTGCAGGGTCAGGCAGTGGTCTTCATGCTCAGTGCGCAGGAATGTGTCACTGCAGGGCGAGGCAGCAGCTCTCTGGTCTTCATGCTCAGTGCGCAGGAAGGTGTCACTCACTGCAGGGTGAGGCAGCAGCTCTCTGGTCTTCATGCTCAGTGCGCAGGAAGGTGTCACTCACTGCAGGGTGAGGCAGCAGCTCTCTGGTCTTCATGCTCAGTGCGCAGGAAGCTGTCACTCACTGCAGGGTGAGGCAGCAGCTCTGGTCTTTATGCTCAGTGGGCAGGAAGGTGTCACTGCAGTGCGAGGCAGCAGTTCTGGTCTTCATGCTCAGTGTCCAGGAAGGTGTCACTCACTGCAGGGTGAGGCAGCAGCTCTCTGGTCTTCATGCTCAGTGTGCAGGAAGCTGTCACTCACTGCAGGGTGAGGCAGCAGCTCTCTGGTCTTCATGCTCAGCGCGCAGGAAGGTGTCACTCACTGCAGGGCGAGGCAGCAGCTCTCTGGTCTTCATGCTCAGTGCGCAGGAAGGTGTCACTCAGTGCAGGGTGAGGCAGCAGCTCTCTGGTCTTCATGCTCAGTGCGCAGGAAGGTGACACTCACTGCAGGGTCAGGCAGCAGCTCTCTGGTCTTCATGCGCAGGAAGCTGTCGCTCACTGCTGGGTCAGGCAGCAGCTCTCTGGTCTTCATGCTCAGCACGCAGGAAGGTGTCACTCACTGTAGGGTGAGGCAGCAGCTCTCTGGTCTTCATGCTCAGCGCGCAGGAAGGTGGCACTCACTGCAGGGTGAGGCAGAAGCTCTGGTCTTCATGCTCCTCTCTGGTCTTCATGCTCAGTGCGCAGGAAGGTGTCACTCACTGCAGGGCGAGGCAGCAGCTCTCTGGTCTTCATGCTCAGTGCGTAGGAAGGTGTCACTCACTGCAGGGTGAGGCAGCAGCTCTGGTCTTCATGCTCAGTGCACAGGAAGGTGTCACTCACTGCAGGGTGAGGCAGCAGCTCTCTGGTCTTCATGCTCAGCGCGCAGGAAGGTGTCACTCACTGCAGGGTCAGGCAGCAGCTTTCTGGTCTTCATGGTCAGTGCGCAGGAAGGTGTCACTCACTGCAGGGTCAGGCAGTGGTCTTCATGCTCAGTGCGCAGGAATGTGTCACTGCAGGGCGAGGCAGCAGCTCTCTGGTCTTCATGCTCAGTGCGCAGGAAGGTGTCACTCACTGCAGGGTGAGGCAGCAGCTCTCTGGTCTTCATGCTCAGTGCGCAGGAAGGTGTCACTCACTGCAGGGTGAGGCAGCAGCTCTCTGGTCTTCATGCTCAGTGCGCAGGAAGCTGTCACTCACTGCAGGGTGAGGCAGAAGCTCTGGTCTTTATGCTCAGTGGGCAGGAAGGTGTCACTGCAGGGGGAGGCAGCAGCTCTGGTCTTCATGCTCAGTGTGCAGGAAGGTGTCACTCACTGCTGGGTGAGGCAGCAGCTCTCTGGTATTCATGCTCAGTGTGCAGGAAGCTGTCACTCACTGCAGGGCGAGGCAGCAGCTCTCTGGTCTTCATGCTCTGTGCGCAGGAATGTGTCACTCTCTGCAGGGTGAGGCAGAAGCTCTCTGGTCTTCATGCTCAGTGCGCAGGAAGGTGTCACTCAGTGCAGGGTGAGGCAGCAGCTCTCTGGTCTTCATGCTCAGTGCGCAGGAAGGTGACACTCACTGCAGGGTCAGGCAGCAGCTCTGGTCTTCATGCTCCTCTCTGGTCTTCATGCTCAGTGCGTAGGAAGGTGTCATTCACTGCAGGGTGAGGTAGCAGCTCTCTGGTCTTCATGCTCAGCGTGCAGGAAGGTGTCACTCACTGCAGGGTGAAGCAGCAGCTCTCTGGTCTTCATGCTTAGTGCGCAGGAAGGTGTCACTCACTGCAGGGTGAGTCAGCAGCTCTCTGGTCTTCATGCTCAGTGCGCAGGAAGCTGTCACTGTAGGAGGCTGGACTGGCTTGTAGTGAGTACCAAGGGGTACTTGCACCTTGCACCAGGCCCAGTTATCCCTTATTAGTGTATAGGGTGTCTAGCAGCTTAGGCTGATAGATAATGGTAGCTTAGCAGAGCAGCTTAGGCTGAACTAGGAGACGTGTGAAGCTACTACAGTACCACAAGTGTCACTTGCACAATATCATAAGAAAACACAATACACAGTTATACTAAAAATAAAGGTACTTTATTTTTATGACAATATGCCAAAGTATCTTAGAGTGTACCCTCAGTAAGAGGATAGCAAATATACACAAGTTATATGTACACAATACCAAAAATATGCAGTATAGTCTTAGAAAACAGTGCAAACAATGTATAGTTACAATAGGATGCAATGGGGACACATAGGGATAGGGGCAACACAAACCATATACTCCAAAAGTGGAATGTGAACCACGAATGGACCCCAAACCTATGTGACCTTGTAGAGGGTCGCTGGGACTATTAGAAAATAGTGAGAGTTAGAAAAATAGCCCTCCCCAAGACCCTGAAAAGTGAGTGCAAAGTGCACTGAAGTTCCCCAAAAGACAAAGAGTCGTGATAGAGGAATAATGCAGGAAAGACACCAACCAACAATGCAACAACTGTGGATTTCCAATCTAGGGTACCTGTGGAACAAGGGGACCAAGTCCAAAAGTCACAAGCAAGTCGGAGATGGGCAGATGCCCAGGAAATGCCAGCTGCGGGTGCAAAGAAGCTTCTACTGGACAGAAGAAGCTGCGGTTTCTGCAGGAACGAAAAGGGCTAGAGACTTCCCCTTTGGTGGACGGATCCCTCTCGCCGTGGAGAGTCGTGCAGAAGTGTTTTGCCGCCGAAAGAACGCCAACAAGCCTTGCTAGCTGCAAATTGTGCGGTTAGCGTTTTTGGACGCTGCTGTGGCCCAGGAGGGACCAGGAGGTCACAAATTGGACCAGGAGAGAGAGGGGACGTCGAGCAAGACAAGAAGCCCTCTCTGAAGCAGGTAGCACCCGGAAAAGTGCCACAAACAGGCACTACGAGGATGCGTGAAACGGTGCTCGCTGAAGTTGCACAAAGGAGTCCCACGTCGATCCAACTCAGATGACGGAGTGAGAGACCTCGAACTTGATTGGGATTTCTGAAGCAGCAGAGACGAGACGAGACGAGAGAGGAGGAGAGAGGAGTTCGACACACGACGCTGGTCGACGCTGGTGCCGGGTGGCTCGCGTCGCGGCTGCTCACCACGAGTGCGAGTGCGAGGTGCGCGTCCGGCACATGGTTTGCTGCCGCCGCCGCTAGCCGGTGTCTGCCGCTGCAGGGGGAAAACAGCCGCGGAAAACAGCTCGGGAAGCCGGAAAAAGCCGGGTGAGCTGCTTCTGTGGCGGGCGCAGTCGGGGGCTGCTGCTCCGCTCCGAGGTGCATGGTCCGGGGGCTGTAGCTGCTGGCTCGGGGAGAGCAGTTTCCGTGAGCTTCCGTGAGCAGGCAGGCGTGACCAGGACTGCTGCCTGTTTCTTCACCAGCGCCTCTGGGGGCCCTCAGTTGCGCCGGTTCGCTGTAACGGTGCGGACTACGGCGTGGTCTGGGCACAGGGAAAAGCCAGAAGCCAGAAAGAGCACCAGAGGAGTACCGGAGTCCCAGAGTCCCTGAGTCCCAGAGCACCAGAGCACCAGAGCTCCAGAGGAGCACCAGAGGAGTACCAGAGGGGCACCAGAGGGGCACCAGAGGAGAGTTTGGGGTTGCCGCCCTACCTGCTACCATATGGACTAGGTGAGCCAAGGAGGTGAGCCAAGGAGGGTATCCGTTGTCTTCAGCCACCGTAGCCGCCACAGCGGCACCTAGCCATATTTAGTTTCTCTGACCTGACCTGACCTAAGGAAAATTACCTGACCTAAGTGACTTAAGCGACCTAAGTGACCTAAGTGGCTCCTGTGGCCAGTGTCGTGGCCGTGAGTGGATCGAGAGTGGGCCACATAAAGTAGCGCATAAAGTAATGCATAAGCGGTGCATAAGCAACGCATAAGTAGCGCAAGTAGGCGTAAGTAGACGCCTTTACAACAGAGACAGAGAGGATCAGAAGGGGCCAGATAGAGAGAACCAGAGAACCTAGAGGAGGCCATTAATTGACATATTAAACTGCGCTAGAGGGACAGATATCATTCGAACATCACGCTTTTTGTACGGCGTACTGTGCGTACTGTGCGTCACCACACAGCAAAGCAAGCAAAGTCAAGCTCTACATTCTAGAGAAGCGTCCTACAGATCCCGGAAATTGCTGAAGTTGCTGATCCATTCAAACAGTAAGACTTCAAAAATGGTTGGAACAAGAGGGAAAACAAAGAAAGCCAGAGAGGCCAACGAGGCACTCAGTTATCCAGTAAAATCCCAAAGACCAGAGCAGGAACCCAACAGCTTACAAGATCTGGGGCAAGACCTGGGCCCTAGAGCCACTAAATTATCACAGGGGGAATTTATAACCCAAGGAGAGGTCACAGCAGAGGCCGCAGCAGCAGAGGATGCCCATAATGGGATTCCCAATGATGAAAGCAAACCAGGAGGGACACCCGAAACGGCACCAGGGCCTATGCTGTCTATGCGTCTAGTCCATACCGACTCTGATGATATGGGGCATGTATCACTGAATGCAGGTGAAACGGTGGGGGGCCTTGTTAGTCCTCTGCATAGGAAACAGCAGTATATACCGGCGCACCTGGGCTCAGGTGGGGCCAGGGGAGCAAGGGAAATTAAATCAAAGATAAATACTATTACCAACTATTACAACCATATAAATCTAAATTCTGATTGGCTGCAGAAGCAAACCTTTAAAGCTTGCGACCTCCCATCACAGCCATCAGGGGAAAAAGGTGACAATAATGTGGAGGGCGAGCTGGAGCTCTTAGAGACTGGGCATCAGGATTCCTGTTCATCCCAGCAGCGATCTGCCCGATCATCACGACTACCCTGTGGAACGAACAACTCTTTTGTGGGTAGCAAAGTGGGGTCAATTAGTTCCCCAGAAAGGGGCAGTTTCTCGGAAGAACAAAGACAAAGAAAAAGAAAAAGTAATGAATCACCTCATCCGGAAGCCCAAATGGGACCACTACATTCTGGGAGCTCTCCACTGATATTCCCTTTACTTCATCTAAAACTAGAACCTACAGTCCTTCAAAATACAAAGGGGCCTGAAACAGAACAATCATTGCAGAAATATTCACATAAGCTCTCAACACCACAGCTTCACCATGGGAGCCAAACTGTAAAAACGAACCTAACGTTGAGCAGATTTGATCATAGTTCTTTTAGTCTGGAGCTCTCCTCGCCTGACAACTTCGTAATTGGTAGTATAGAGCCCCAATTAAACAGTATAACATTGGAAGATTTAAACCTCTTGGAAGGCAGCATAATGCTAGGTCATAGAGGAGAGGACGATAAGAACTCAGAAGGCCAGACAAATAATGAGCAAAGTGAGCAAACCTGGGGAAATAGAGACGATACCTCATTAGATCAACCAATTTTAAGCATTATGAAAGTTATATGCACAACATTGGACTCAATTGCAACAACGATCATGGTCCAGTCTCAAAAATTTGATGATCAACTTGAGCTAACTAAACAATTTACTAACTCATTACAGACCATAGATCATAGGATGGCCTTAGTAGAGGGTGTAATAAGGGAAAATCTGTTGCACCAGGCAGTGGCTGAAAAAATGGACATGATGGACAGGCAAGTTTGTGGCCCACTGCTGGAAAAATTACTGGAAGTTCCGAAAGTAATCAAAGACATAATCGAAGATTGCAAATCTAGTCTCAATAACACACAGGCGTGTAATCACGAGTCAGCAAAAACAGAATCTAGAGTAACTGAAAGACCAATAGATAGTGAAGACAAAGAAGGGCCCTTTGGCACGGGACGAGACGAGTGCCCAGACGCAAAAACCCACATAGACAAGACGGAGAGAATCAACAAAAGTCCTGTATCTGCAATCGAAATCTCAAATACAGTAGAAAAAAGGACTCTGAGTAAAGGGCATCAACAAACAGGTAGACGGAAATACACATGGAAAGAAGCTAGAGGAAACAACAAAGTATCGGCAAAAAAGGCTTTAAATATGCCGAAACAGGCAAGCCCAACAGGGCAGATCAGGAACACAGGCGATGAGTTTACTCAACAGCAGCCTAAAGATCAGTGCATCAAGCCCGAGAGTCTCGAGAAACCAACTGACAAAGATATTAGTTTTATAAATAAAAATCCTGGATTATTGTGCGATAAAAGCTGCACCCACCATTCTCATATAAACCGAATCCCCATTGGCCCTAGGGGCTACCAAGCATCTGGGTACGACTTAGACAAAGGAAATAGACCAGAAAAAGACTCAGGTTCAAATCACGAGATCAATGAGGCAAATGATCCCTTAGTCAATGGACAACATAAATGGAGCCCAGAGACAACAAAATCAAGTACCGGCATTGATAAGCACCTCCCAGCCATAAAAAGAGATCACTCAATTCAGGCGCATTATCCAAATACAGTAGGAGTCCATAATGGAAAACGTCAGCAGTCTCTGAACTTTATCATCGAGGGGGTAGAACAAGAAAATAGCAAAAGTGAAAACGGAAGGGCAGAGAGCCCAGAATGCACAAGAAGCGAACAAAGTACAAGAAAAACCATGTGCGTGGATAATACAATAGCCCCGGTTCCCGCACCTCGGTCAAAAGTAAAATACTGCTCTCAGGCTAGCTCTGGAAACCACAACTTTAGTAGCCAGCCAGGGTGGGTTACTGATCCACCTGCTCCACCGCGTCCAGTGCTTGACTTGGAAACTAAAGGAAAAAAGGATAATTGGCCTCCACAAAGGCAACCTTACGATGAACTTAGGAACAAAGAGTTGCAACTCGGGAGGGAAAAAGGCCAGGTAGAACGAACATTGACTAGTTGGGCAGCTACTATTTACAATAAAGCAAAGGAAGATAATCAACCTCAAGGAAGATGGTCACAGGGAGGTGTCGGGCAAACCAAGATTCGCACTGAAATAATTAAAGAGCCTGACGCCACAATTACATTTATTCCCGAGTACTCCTCAAGAGGAAGTCACGACATTCTAAATAGGACTAACATCCTACATTTGGTCAATTCTTTGCCAGCTCTGCAGAACGTAACAACTAAAGACCTCCTCTCAGTAAGATTTATGCAAAGGAAAGAATCGGAGAACGGGGAATCAACAGAAACAGTCTGGGCTTCACCTTGGATAGTAGATCAGATTCTAAAATGTTCTAACATGATGAAGACATGGGGAATATCTACTGCTATTCCACAAAAGGAACCATATCCAACAATATTTCTTGAAAAAGCTCCAAAGCAAAATGTGTCGGGCAGGCAAGAGGCAGAAGGCAATTCTGGTTCGATACTACAGGGAGCAATTAGTTCCAAACAACAACTCCCTGAACGAATAAACCTGAGTAATATGAGGTTCTGCCTGTCTGTTAACTCCCCTAGAAACAGCAGGGGCAATCCCCCACAGTTGCAGAATGATGAAGAGCAACCATCTAGAAATTTGTAGCAACAAATGGGTAGCTCAAATATAAAAAATAGAACTAGTCCCACATTAAAAATCTTAAGCTGGAACATTGCAGGCCTAAAAAGCAAAATGGAAGATAAGGATTGGGTTGAATTTATTAAACAGCAAGACATCAGCTGCTTCCAAGAAACTTGGTCTACCAACGTCATTGACCTAGACGGGTTTTCCACTTTTTACATACCTGCTATCAAACAAAAAAAAGGAAGACCATCGGGAGGTCTGACCATTTGGATCAGAACTTCACTATTGGGAAACTCAGCTGTAACCCATGCCATATTAAGCAAGGAAATCCAGACGCTTGCAGTAAAACATGAGGAGTGGTCACTTGAAATAGTAAACGTGTACCTCCCTCCCGTTAGCCGGGCCCAAGTCATGCCTGGTGTGCGGCTCCTCGAAGATCATATCTCAAATAAAAGATCTAAGGGTTGGAGGAACCCAACACTAGGCCACGCGAATAACCGTCCCCCTCAGTTTTGTAAAACCCTTCTTCTAATATGTGGCGATTTTAATACTAAACCCCATTCTATTCTTTGGGATGAACAAGTAGTAGAGGAAGATCACGCTTGGAATATTCCAACGCCCCTCATCCAACATTGCCAAGATTCCAAAAAAGGGGAACTAATCTTTGAAGTATTAATAGAAGGCGGAATTCGCACAGTAAACGGAAGAACCAACTCAGACAGAACTTTTAAATCTACCTTTCGAACTGGAAAAAGACACAGTATAATTGACTATATGGCAATAAACATCGAAGCCTGGCATTATGTTATCGATATGGAAATAAGGGACAGGATCGAGAGTGACCACGACCCATTGCTAATGGAGATAATCCATCCGGACGCAAGCCTGGGGAAGGTTGAGTTTCCACTTAACGGAAATTGCTTAGCAATAACCATGAGACCAAATAGGAAAAACATACTAAGGTCGAACGTGGACGAACCCTATTTGAGTGTACCTAGTCAAACCTGGTTCCTATCACTTAGTACATTATTAAACCTACCAGTTAATGAAGCTTTACCCCTACTGGATAATTTTAACAACTTGCTACTACAAACAACAAAGGAAAGAACTAAGCATCCCCAAACTAACCCTAATACGATGGAGGGCTGGTTCGATGAAGAGTGTTTGAAACTAAAAAAGACACTATTGCAAGCACTAAAGAATCGCCATCTGAACAACCATAATGAGCAATACTTTTATGAATGCAGGCAACAGTACAAAAAATTACTAAGATATAAAAGGAAGACATTTCCACATAAGCTCTGGAAATCCCTCCTGCAGGCAATATCGGCAGGAAACTGCAAAAAGTTTTGGGAGATAGTCAGATGGGGATGCGAAGGCCCTTCGAAGAACCTAGAATTGAATATCAACCCACAACTCTGGGTAGAGCATTTTACCGCCTTATACCAGGAAGAGGCCAAGACGGCATTTCGGAGTATGAATAACTCAACCAGCCTCATCCAAGGACTGGAAGGTAGTAACCAAAGATCAAACAAGGGAGTCCCACTTCAAACGACCTATGTAGCATCATCAAAAAGGTTTATTAGATCGTCAAATGGAACCCAGAATGAATTAGTCCCAAACGAACTCCTTGGCACAAATGCCACGCAAGCAACCCATTCTATCCCTCGTGCAATGGAGCTGACACCGGAATTCAGCGAGAAAGAGATTAAACAAGTTATTCTCTTTCAAAAACCGTATAAGGCTGCAGGCCCAGACGGCATACCTTCAGACGTTTATCGTAATCAGTTAACGTTATGGCTGCCTGCTCTAACACGCATATTCAACAGTATTTGGCACCACGAGGTAATTCCGACCTCTTGGAAGAAATCAATAATTGTCCCAATTCACAAAAAAGGACCTCGGGACTTGGTGTGCAACTATAGGCCTATCTCACTGCTTGACAGTGTTGGAAAAATCTTCACCAAATTGATCCAGCTGCGTTTAGATCAATGGCTGGAGGATGGAGATTTAATATCGACACACCAAGCTGGTTTTAGGAGAGGCCAAAGCACAATAGATCAACTTTTTAAGCTGAATATGATCTGCGCGAAATACGCCACCCTAAAAGATTGTGCATTATATCTGGTCTTTGTGGATCTTCAAACAGCTTTTGACAGCGTCAATCGCCAAACATTATGGCAGTTATTGTCAGAAATGGGCATACAGGGGAAAATTCTAAGGCTGTTAATTCTACTGCACACAGGGAATACTGCTAGGGTTAGATATTCCACGAGAAATGATTATACAGCAGAAATTCCAATCCAGCGTGGCGTAAAACAAGGATGTGTTTTGGCCCCAACCTTGTTTAACTGTTATATAAATAAAGTAAGCCAAGATCTGAGGGAATTAAATCTGGATGTGCCAAAACTAGCCAATGAAAGTATACCTATCCTGCTTTTTGCTGACGACGCTGTATTACTGGCAAGAACAGAGATAGCAATGCATCGTCTACTTAGGGGTTTCGAATCATTTTGCACCTCGAGGAGCATGGTAATTAATGAGGAGAAAACAAAGTTTATGATTCTCAACCCAAAACAAACGATGCATTCGACCTTCAGGGTAAACAACAAGCCCTTGGCTCGAGTGACCACCTATGACTACCTGGGTTGCAGACTGGACGAAAAACAGACATGGAAATCACAAATCTACAAAAGTAACATCTCCTTGGCCCAGCACGCCGGAGCGGTACTTAGATTTGCTAAAGCCACAGGCAACCATTCTGTGAGTTCTGCACTGCTTGCTTATAAAACCAAAGCAAGGACGGCAGCACTTTACAGCGCAGAGATTTGGGGATTTAGAAAGACCCCATTAATACAAGTAACTGAGAATAATTTCCTACGCCGATTACTTTGTTTAGGCACTGCCACACCAATGAATGCGTTGAGAACTGATTTACAAATGAGAAAGGTCGAGGATTACATTGCACTGGCCCCGATAAGATATTGGATCCGTATCTGGGCAAAAGAGGAACTCAAACCATACAGAGAAACACTCATGGACATCATGAAGCTACAAAATTACCGAAAACTGCCTTGGTTTAAACACATCTCAACTACCCTGGTTGCTATTGGCCAAGAAGACCTCTGGCTTCATCCAGGGAAAATCAGAAAGCCCAGTTTATCTGTCATTAAAAAGGCATACTGGGACCAAAAGACTCAGAGTATGTGTGAGACACTTAGCCCTTTACTCAAGAGGTACATTTTGCTCAACCAAGAGCTTAAACCAGCAATTTTCATAGACTGCATCTATCCGGAAGAAAAAAGGGCTCTCTATTTTAAATTTCGTATGGGTACATTACCAGTGATGGCGGTGACTAACAGATGGCAAGCCGTCTCACAGTGCGGATCAGAATGCTGTCCTTGCCTTCATGGTGGCCAAGAAACATTATCCCACTTCCTTTTATTATGTCATTTTACGCTTAAACTCCGCAAATTGTACTTACGTCCGCTTTTTAGATCATACGGGATCAGGAAATGTAATGAGGCGGAAGTGCTTTGTATGCGATCAGATGAGAAACATATTGTGGCGAAGGTTTCAACTTATATATTGGAAGCGTGGAAGTTACGTTCATCAATGTACTCACAGTTGGCCTAAGTATAATTACTTGTGTTATCCTAGCTATCATTAGTATGAGACATCGCTGAAGGTTGCTGATTAAACCAGGCAAGGTCCTGGGTTATTATTATACTGCTGGCAGGTATCGCAAGAACCCAAATGATTAGTGCAAGAATAGGATATTTAAATTTTAGATCTATAATGTTTTTAGAATAAGTAAAGAGTCTTATGCCAATAATGGCTAATAATCAAGTTTTATGATATTGCAGGGCATATTGGATTCACCTAGGGCCACGTAAAATCAAAAACTCAAGTATAGTTTTCCTTTTTTACAATGTTTTATTTAATGTGATTTTATTGCGTGTGATGGATTGATACTTATTGTGTATTATTGTTATGGCCGGATAGGCTGACAACAATTAAATAAAATGGTAAAAATGGAGTCCCACGTCGCCGGAGACCAACTTAGAAAGTCGTGCAATGCAGGTTAGAGTGCCGTGGACCCAGGCTTGGCTGTGCACAAAGGATTTCCGCCGGCAGTGCACAGGGGCCAGAGTAGCTGCAAAAGTCGCGGTTCCCAGCAATGCAGTCTAGCGAGGTGAGGCAAGGACTTACCTCCACCAAACTTGGACTGAAGAGTCACTGGACTGTGGGAGTCACTTGGACAGAGTTGCTGGATTCGAGGGACCTCGCTCGTCGTGCTGAGAGGAGACCCAAGGGACCAGTAATGCAGCTTTTTGGTGCCTGCGGTTGCAGGGGGAAGATTCCGTCGACCCAAGGGAGATTTCTTTGGAGCTTCTGGTGCAGAGAGGAGGCAGACTACCCCCACAGCATGCACCACCAGGAAAACAGTCGAGAAGGCGGCAGGATCAGCGTTACAGAGTTGCAGTAGTCGTCTTTGCTACTATGTTGCAGTTTTGCAGGCTTCCAGCGCGGTCAGCAGTCGATTCCTTGGCAGAAGGTGAAGAGAGAGATGCAGAGGAACTCTGATGAGCTCTTGCATTCGTTATCCAAAGTTTTCCCAGAGACAGAGACCCTAAATAGCCAGAAAAGAGGGTTTGGCTACTTAGGAGAGAGGATAGGCTACTAACACCTGAAGGAGCCTGTCAGAAGGAGTCTCTGACGTCACCTGGTGGCACTGGCCACTCAGAGCAGTCCAGTGTGCTGGCAGCACCTCTGTTTCCAAGATGGCAGAGGTCTGGAGCACACTGGAGGAGCTCTGGACACCTCCCAGGGGAGGTGCAGGTCAGGGGAGTGGTCACTCCCCTTTCCTTTGTCCAGTTTCGCGCCAGAGCAGGGGCTAAGGGGTCCCTGAACCGGTGTAGACTGGCTTATGCAGAATTGGGCACATCTGTGCCTAAGAAAGCATTTCCAGAGGCTGGGGGAGGCTACTCCTCCCCTGCCTTCACACCATTTTCCAAAGGGAGAGGGTGTAACACCCTCTCTCAGAGGAAGTCCTTTGTTCTGCCATCCTGGGACAAGCCTGGCTTGACCCCAGGGGGGCAGAAACCTGTCTGAGGGGTTGGCAGCAGTAGCAGCTGCAGTGAAACCCCAGGAAAGGCAGTTTGGCAGTACCAGGGTCTGTGCTACAGACCACTGGGATCATGGAATTGTACCAATAATGCCAGGATGGCATAGAGGGGGCAATTCCATGATCTTAGACATGTTACATGGCCATATTCGGAGTTACCATTGTGAAGCTACATATAGGTAGTGACCTATATGTAGTGCACGCGTGTAATGGTGTCCCCGCCCTCACAAAGTTCAGGGAATTGGCCCTGAGCAATGTGGGGGCACCTTGGCTAGTGCCAGGGTGCCCTCACACTAAGTAACTTTGCACCTAACCTTTACCAGGTAAAGGTTAGACATATAAGTGACTTATAAGTTACTTAAGTGCAGTGTAAAATGGCTGTGAAATAACGTGGACGTTATTTCACTCAGGCTGCAGTGGCAGGCCTGTGTAAGAATTGTCAGAGCTCCCTATGGGTGGCAAAAGAAATGCTGCAGCCCATAGGGATCTCCTGGAACCCCAATACCTTGGGTACCTCAGTACCATATACTAGGGAATTATAAGGGTGTTCCAGTAAGCCAATGTAAATTGGTAAAATTGGTCACTAGCCTGTTAGTGACAATTTGAAAGAAATGAGAGAGCATAACCACTGAGGTTCTGGTTAGGAGAGCCTCAGTGAGACAGTTAGGCACCACACAGGGAACACATACATATAGGCCACAAACTTATGAGCACTGGGGTCCTGACTAGCAGGGTCCCAGTGACACATAACAAACATACTGAAAACATAGGGTTTTCACTATGAGCACTGGGCCCTGGCTAGCAGGATCCCAGTGAGACAGTGAAAATACCCTGACATACACTCACAAACAGACCAAAAGTGGGGGTAACAAGGCTAGAAAGAGGCTACTTTCTCACAGTCACTCACTGCAGGGTGAGGCAGCAGCTCTGGTCTTTATGCTCAGTGGGCAGGAAGGTGTCACTGCAGGGCGAGGCAGCAGCTCTGGTCTTCATGCTCAGTGTGCAGGAAGGTGTCACTCACTGCAGGGTGAGGCAGCAGCTCTCTGGTCTTCATGCTCAGTGCGCAGGAAGCTGTCACTCACTGCAGGGCGAGGCAGCAGCTCTCTGGTCTTCATGCTCCGCGCGCAGGAAGGTGTCACTCACTGCAGGGCGAGGCAGCAGCTCTCTGGTCTTCATGCTCAGTGCGCAGGAATGTGTCACTCTCTGCAGGGTGAGGCAGCAGCTCTCTGGTCTTCATGCTCAGTGCGCAGGAAGGTGACACTCACTGCAGGGTCAGGCAGCAGCTCTGGTCTTCATGCTCCTCTCTGGTCTTCATGCTCAGTGCGTAGGAAGGTGTCATTCACTGCAGGGTGAGGCAGCAGCTCTCTGGTCTTCATGCTCAGCGTGCAGGAAGGTGTCACTCACTGCAGGGTGAAGCAGCAGCTCTCTGGTCTTCATGCTTAGTGCGCAGGAAGGTGTCACTCACTGCAGGTGAGGCAACAGCTCTGGTCTTCATGCTCAGGGCGCAGGAAGGTGTCACTCACTGCATGGTGAGGAAGCAGCTCCCTTCATGCTCAGTGCGCAGGAAGGTGCCACTCACTGCAGGGCGAAGCAGCAGCTCTCCGGTCTTCATGCTCAGGGCGCAGGAAGGTGTCACTCACTGCAGGGCGAAGCAGGAGCTCTCTGGTCTTCATGCTCAGCGCGCAGGAAGGTGTCACTCACTGCACGGTGAGGCAGCAGCTCTGGTCTTCATGTTCAGCACGCAGGAAGGTGTCACTCACTGCAGGGCGAGGCAGCAGCTCTCTGGTCTTCATGCTCAGCGCGCTGGAAGGGTGTCACTCACTGCAGGGATAGGCAGCAGCTCCCTTCATTCTCAGTGCGCAGGAAGGTGTCACTCACTGCAGGGCGAGGCAGCAGCTCTCTGGTCTTCATGTTCAGCACGCAGGAAGGTGTCACTCACTGCAGGGCGAGGCAGCAGCTCTCTGGTCTTCATGCTCAGCGCGCTGGAAGGGTGTCACTCACTGCAGGGATAGGCAGCAGCTCCCTTCATTCTCAGTGCGCAGGAAGGTGTCACTCACTGCAGGGCGAGGCAGCAGCTCTGGTCTTCATGCTCAGTGCGCAGGAAGGTGTCACTCACTGCAGGGTGAGGTAGCAGCTCTCTGGTCTTCATGCTCAGTGCGCAGGAAGTTGTCACTCACTGCAGGGCGAGGCAGCAGCTCTGGTCTTCATGCTCAGTGCGCAGGAAGGTGTCACTCACTGCAGGGTCAGGCAGCAGCTTTCTGGACTTCATGCTCAGTGCGCAGGAAGCTGTCACTCACTGCAGGGCGAGGCAGCAGCTTTCCGGTCTTCATGGTCAGTGCGCAGGAAGGTGTCACTCACTGCAGGGTCAGGCAGTGGTCTTCATGCTCAGTGCGCAGGAATGTGTCACTGCAGGGCGAGGCAGCAGCTCTCTGGTCTTCATGCTCAGTGCGCAGGAAGGTGTCACTCACTGCAGGGTGAGGCAGCAGCTCTCTGGTCTTCATGCTCAGTGCGCAGGAAGGTGTAACTCACTGCAGGGTGAGGCAGCAGCTCTCTGGTCTTCATGCTCAGTGCGCAGGAAGCTGTCACTCACTGCAGGGTGAGGCAGCAGCTCTGGTCTTTATGCTCAGTGGGCAGAAAGGTGTCACTGCAGGGCGAGGCAACAGCTTTGGTCTTCATGCTCAGTGTGCAGGAAGGTGTCACTCACTGCAGGGTGAGGCAGCAGCTCTCTGGTCTTCATGCTCAGTGTGCAGGAAGCTGTCACTCACTGCAGGGCGAGGCAGCAGCTCTCTGGTCTTCATGCTCAGCGCGCAGGAAGGTGTCACTCACTGCAGGGCGAGGCAGCAGCTCTCTGGTCTTCATGCTCAGTGCGCAGGAATGTGTCACTCTCTGCAGGGTCAGGCAGCAGCTCTCTGGTCTTCATGCTCAGCGCGCAGGAAGGTGTTACTCACTGTAGGGTGAGGCAGCAGCTCTCTGGTCTTCATGCTCAGCGCGCAGGAAGTTGTCACTCACTGCAGGGTGAGGCAGCAGCTCTGGTCTTCATGCTCCTCTCTGGTCTTCATGCTCAGTGCGTAGGAAGGTGTCATTCACTGCAGGGTGAGGCAGCAGCTCTCTGGTCTTCATGATCAGCGTGCAGGAAGGTGTCACTCACTGCAGGGTGAAGCAGCAGCTCTATGGTCTTCATGCTTAGTGCGCAGGAAGGTGTCACTCACTGCAGGTGAGGCAACAGCTCTGGTCTTCATGCTCAGTGCGCAGGAAGGTGTCACTCACTGCAGGGTGAGGCAGCAGCTCAATGGTCTTCATGCTCAGTGCGCAGGAAGGTGTCACTCACTGCAGGGTGAGGCAGCAGCTCTGTCTTCATGCTCAGGGCGCAGGAAGGTGTCACTCACTGCAGGGTGAGGAAGCAGCTCCCTTCATGCTCAGTGCGCAGGAAGGTGTCACTCACTGCAGGGCGAAGCAGCAGCTCTCCGGTCTTCATGCTCAGCGCGCAGGAAGGTGTCACTCACTGCAGGGCGAAGCAGCAGCTCTCTGGTCTTCATGCTCAGCGCGCAGGAAGGTGTCACTCACTGCACGGTGAGGCAGCAGCTCTGATCTTCATGCTCAGCACGCAGCAAGGTGTCACTCACTGCAGGGCGAGGCAGCAGCTGTCTGGTCTTCATGCTCAGCGCGCTGGAAGGGTGTCACTCACTGCAGGGCGAGGCAGCAGCTCCCTTCATTCTCAGTGCGCAGGAAGGTGTCACTCACTGCAGGGCGAGGCAGCAGCTCTGGTCTTCATGCTCAGTGCGCAGGAAGGTGTCACTCACTGCAGGGTGAGGCAGCAGCTCTCTGGTCTTCATGCTCAGCGCGCAGGAAGGTGTCACTCACTGCAGGGTGAGGTAGCAGCTCTCTGGTCTTCATGCTCAGTGCGCAGGAAGGTGTCACTCACTGCAGGGCGAGGCAGCAGCTCTGGTCTTCATGCTCAGTGCGCAGGAAGGTGTCACTCACTGCAGGGTCAGGCAGCAGCTTTCTGGTCTTTATGCTCAATGCGCAGGAAGGTGTAATTCACTGCAGGGTAAGGTAGCAGCTCTCTGGTCTTCATGGTCAGTGCGCAGGAAGGTGTCACTCACTGCAGGGTGAGGCAGCAGCTCTCTGGTCTTCATGCTCAGTGCGCAGGAATGTGTCACTCACTGCAGGGTGAGGCAGCAGCTCTCTGGTCTTCATGCTCAGTGCGCAGGAAGGTGTCACTCAGTGCAGGGTGAGGCAGCAGCTCTCTGGTCTTCATGCTCAGTGCGCAGGAAGGTGACACTCACTGCAGGCTCAGGCAGCAGCTCTCTGGTCTTCATGCGCAGGAAGCTGTCGCTCACTGCTAGGTCAGGCAGCAGCTCTCTGGTCTTCATGCTCAGCGCGCAGGAAGGTGTCACTCACTGTAGGGTGAGGCAGCAGCTCTCTGGTCTTCATGCTCAGCGCGCAGGAAGGTGGCACTCACTGCAGGGTGAGGCAGAAGCTCTGGTCTTCATGCTCCTCTCTGGTCTTCATGCTCAGTGCGCAGGAAGGTGTCACTCACTGCAGGGTGAGGCAGCAGCTCTCTGGTCTTCATGCTCAGTGCGTAGGAAGGTGTCACTCACTGCAGGGTGAGGCAGCAGCTCTGGTCTTCATGCTCAGTGCACAGGAAGGTGTCACTCACTGCAGGTTGAGGCAGCAGCTCTCTGGTCTTCATGCTCAGCGCGCAGGAAGGTGTCACTCACTGCAGGGTCAGGCAGCAGCTTTCCGGTCTTCATGGTCAGTGCGCAGGAAGGTGTCACTCACTGCAGGGTCAGGCAGTGGTCTTCATGCTCAGTGCGCAGGAATGTGTCACTGCAGGGCGAGGCAGCAGCTCTCTGGTCTTCATGCTCAGTGAGCAGGAAGGTGTCACTCACTGCAGGGTGAGGCAGCAGCTCTCTGGTCTTCATGCTCAGTGCGCAGGAAGCTGTCACTCACTGCAGGGTGAGGCAGCAGCTCTGGTCTTTATGCTCAGTGGGCAGGAAGGTGTCACTGCAGGGGGAGGCAGCAGCTCTGGTCTTCATGCTCAGTGTGCAGGAAGGTGTCACTCACTGCTGGGTGAGGCAGCAGCTCTCTGGTCTTCATGCTCAGTGCGCAGGAAGCTGTCACTCACTGCAAGGCGAGGCAGCAGCTCTCTGGTCTTCATGCTCGGCGCGCAGGAAGGTGTCACTCACTGCAGGGCGAGGCAGCAGCTCTCTGGTCTTCATGCTCAGTGCGCAGGAATGTGTCACTCTCTGCAGGGTGAGGCAGCAGCTCTCTGGTCTTCATGCTCAGTGCGCAGGAAGGTGTCACTCAGTGCAGGGTGAGGCAGCAGCTCTCTGGTCTTCATGCTCAGTGCGCAGGAAGGTGACACTCACTGCAGGGTCAGGCAGCAGCTCTGGTCTTCATGCACCTCTCTGGTCTTCATGCTCAGTGCGTAGGAAGGTGTCATTCACTGCAGGGTGAGGCAGCAGCTCTCTGGTCTTCATGCTCAGCGTGCAGGAAGGTGTCACTCACTGCAGGGTGAAGCAGCAGCTCTCTGGTCTTCATGATTAGTGCGCAGGAAGGTGTCACTCACTGCAGGGTGAGGCAGCAGCTCAATGGTCTTCATGCTCAGTGGGCAGGAAGGTGTCACCGCAGGGCGAGGCAGCAGCTCTGGTCTTCATGCTCAGTGTGCAGGAAGGTGTCACTCACTGCAGGGTGAGGCAGCAGCTCTCTGGTCTTCATGCTCAGTGCGCAGGAAGGTGTCACTCACTGCAGGGCGAAGCAGCAGCTCTCTGGTCTTCATGCTCAGCGCGCAGGAAGGTGTCACTCACTGCACGGTGAGGCAGCAGCTCTGGTCTTCATGCTCAGCACGCAGGAAGGTGTCACTCACTGCAGGGCGAGGCAGCAGCTCTCTGGTCTTCATGCTCAGCGCGCTGGAAGGGTGTCACTCACTGCAGGGCGAGGCAGCAGCTCCCTTCATTCTCAGTGCACAGGAAGGTGTCACTCACTGCAGGGCGAGGCAGCAGCTCTGGTCTTCATGCTCAGTGCGCAGGAAGGTGTCACTCACTGCAGGGTCAGGCAGCAGCTCTCTGGTCTTCATGCTCAGTGCGCAGGAAGGTGTCACTCACTGCAGGGTGAGGTAGCAGCTCTCTGGTCTTCATGCTCAGTGCGCAGGAAGGTGTCACTCACTGCAGGGCGAGGCAGCAGCTCTGGTCTTCATGCTCAGTGCGCAGGAAGGTGTCACTCACTGCAGGGTCAGGCAGCAGCTTTCTGGTCTTCATGCTCAGTGCGCAGGAAGGTGTCACTCACTGCAGGGCGAGGCAGCAGCTCTGGTCTTCATGCTCAGTGCGCAGGAAGGTGTCACTCACTGCAGGGTGAGGCAGCAGCTCTCTGGTCTTCATGCTCAGTGCGCAGGAAGGTGTCACTCACTGCAGGGTGAGGTAGCAGCTCTCTGGACTTCATGCTCAGTGCGCAGGAAGGTGTCACTCACTGCAGGGCGAGGCAGCAGCTCTGGTCTTCATGCTCAGTGCGCAGGAAGGTGTCACTCACTGCAGGGTCAGGCAGCAGCTTTCTGGTCTTCATGCTCAGTGTGCAGGAAGCTGTCACTCACTGCAGGGCGAGGCAGCAGCTCTCTGGTCTTCATGCTCAGCGCGCAGGAAGGTGTCACTCACTGCAGGGCGAGGCAGCAGCTCTCTGGTCTTCATGCTCAGTGGGCAGGAATGTGTCACTCTCTGCAGGGTCAGGCAGCATCTCTCTGGTCTTCATGCTCAGCGCGCAGGAAGGTGTCACTCACTGTAGGGTGAGGCAGCAGCTCTCTGGTCTTCATGCTCAGCGCGCAGGAAGGTGTCACTCACTGCAGGGTGAGGCAGCAGCTCTGGTCTTCATGCTCCTCTCTGGTCTTCATGCTCAGTGCGTAGGACGGTGACACTCACTGCAGGCTCAGGCAGCTCTCTGGTCTTCATGCGCAGGAAGCTGTCGCTCACTGCTGGGTCAGGCAGCAGCTCTCTGGTCTTCATGCTCAGCGCGCAGGAAGGTGTCACTCACTGTAGGGTGAGGCAGCAGCTCTCTGGTCTTCATGCTCAGTGCGCAGGAAGGTGACACTCACTGCAGGCTCAGGCAGCAGCTCTCTGGTCTTCATGCGCAGGAAGCTGTCGCTCACTGCTGGGTCAGGCAGCAGCTCTCTGGTCTTCATGCTCAGCGCGCAGGAAGGTGTCACTCACTGTAGGGTGAGGCAGCAGCTCTCTGGTCTTCATGCTCAGCGCGCAGGAAGGTGGCACTCACTGCAGGGTGAGGCAGAAGCTCTGGTCTTCATGCTCCTCTCTGGTCTTCATGCTCAGTGCGCAGGAAGGTGTCACTCACTGCAGGGTGAGGCAGCAGCTCTCTGGTCTTCATGCTCAGTGCGTAGGAAGGTGTCACTCACTGCAGGGTGAGGCAGAAGCTCTGGTCTTCATGCTCAGTGCACAGGAAGGTGTCACTCACTGCAGGTTGAGGCAGCAGCTCTCTGGTCTTCATGCTCAGCGCGCAGGAAGGTGTCACTCACTGCAGGGTCAGGCAGCAGCTTTCCGGTCTTCATGGTCAGTGCGCAGGAAGGTGTCACTCACTGCAGGGTCAGGCAGTGGTCTTCATGCTCAGTGCGCAGGAATGTGTCACTGCAGGGCGAGGCAGCAGCTCTCTGGTCTTCATGCTCAGTGAGCAGGAAGGTGTCACTCACTGCAGGGTGAGGCAGCAGCTCTCTGGTCTTCATGCTCAGTGCGCAGGAAGCTGTCACTCACTGCAGGGTGAGGCAGCAGCTCTGGTCTTTATCCTCAGTGGGCAGGAAGGTGTCACTGCAGGGGGAGGCAGCAGCTCTGGTCTTCATGCTCAGGGTGCAGGAAGGTGTCACTCACTGCTGGGTGAGGCAGCAGCTCTCTGGTCTTCATGCTCAGTGCGCAGGAAGCTGTCACTCACTGCAGGGCGAGGCAGCAGCTCTCTGGTCTTCATGCTCAGCGCGCAGAAAGGTGTCACTCACTGCAGGGCGAGGCAGCAGCTCTCTGGTCTTCATGCTCAGTGCGCAGGAATGTGTCACTCTCTGCAGGGTGAGGCAGCAGCTCTCTGGTCTTCATGCTCAGTGCGCAGGAAGGTGTCACTCAGTGCAGGGTGAGGCAGCAGCTCTCTGGTCTTCATGCTCAGTGCGCAGGAAGGTGACACTCACTGCAGGGTCAGGCAGCAGCTCTGGTCTTCATGCTCCTCTCTGGTCTTCATGCTCAGTGCGTAGGAAGGTGTCATTCACTGCAGGGTGAGGCAGCAGCTCTCTGGTCTTCATGCTCAGCGTGCAGGAAGGTGTCACTCACTGCAGGGTGAAGCAGCAGCTCTCTGGTCTTCATGATTAGTGCGCAGGAAGGTGTCACTCACTGCAGGGTGAGGCAGCAGCTCAATGGTCTTCATGCTCAGTGGGCAGGAAGGTGTCACTGCAGGGCGAGGCAGCAGCTCTGGTCTTCATGCTCAGTGTGCAGGAAGGTGTCACTCACTGCAGGGTGAGGCAGCAGCTCTCTGGTCTTCATGCTCAGTGCGCAGGAAGGTGTCACTCACTGCAGGGCGAAGCAGCAGCTCTCTGGTCTTCATGCTCAGCGCGCAGGAAGGTGTCACTCACTGCACGGTGAGGCAGCAGCTCTGGTCTTCATGCTCAGCACGCAGGAAGGTGTCACTCACTGCAGGGCGAGGCAGCAGCTCTCTGGTCTTCATGCTCAGCGCGCTGGAAGGGTGTCACTCACTGCAGGGCGAGGCAGCAGCTCCCTTCATTCTCAGTGCACAGGAAGGTGTCACTCACTGCAGGGCGAGGCAGCAGCTCTGGTCTTCATGCTCAGTGCGCAGGAAGGTGTCACTCACTGCAGGGTGAGGCAGCAGCTCTCTGGTCTTCATGCTCAGTGCGCAGGAAGGTGTCACTCACTGCAGGGTGAGGTAGCAGCTCTCTGGTCTTCATGCTCAGTGCGCAGGAAGGTGTCACTCACTGCAGGGCGAGGCAGCAGCTCTGGTCTTCATGCTCAGTGCGCAGGAAGGTGTCACTCACTGCAGGGTCAGGCAGCAGCTTTCTGGTCTTCATGCTCAGTGCGCAGGAAGGTGTCACTCACTGCAGGGCGAGGCAGCAGCTCTGGTCTTCATGCTCAGTGCGCAGGAAGGTGTCACTCACTGCAGGGTGAGGCAGCAGCTCTCTGGTCTTCATGCTCAGTGCGCAGGAAGGTGTCACTCACTGCAGGGTGAGGTAGCAGCTCTCTGGACTTCATGCTCAGTGCGCAGGAAGGTGTCACTCACTGCAGGGCGAGGCAGCAGCTCTGGTCTTCATGCTCAGTGCGCAGGAAGGTGTCACTCACTGCAGGGTCAGGCAGCAGCTCTCTGGACTTCATGCTCAGTGCGCAGGAAGGTGTCACTCACTGCAGGGCGAGGCAGCAGCTCTGGTCTTCATGCTCAGTGCGCAGGAAGGTGTCACTCACTGCAGGGCGAGGCAGCAGCTCTGGTCTTCATGCTCAGTGCGCAGGAAGGTGTCACTCACTGCAGGGTGAGGCAGCAGCTCTCTGGTCTTCATGCTCAGTGCGCAGGAAGGTGTCACTCACTGCAGGGTGAGGTAGCAGCTCTCTGGACTTCATGCTCAGTGCGCAGGAAGGTGTCACTCACTGCAGGGCGAGGCAGCAGCTCTGGTCTTCATGCTCAGTGCGCAGGAAGGTGTCACTCACTGCAGGGTCAGGCAGCAGCTTTCTGGTCTTCATGCTCAGTGTGCAGGAAGCTGTCACTCACTGCAGGGCGAGGCAGCAGCTCTCTGGTCTTCATGCTCAGCGCGCAGGAAGGTGTCACTCACTGCAGGGCGAGGCAGCAGCTCTCTGGTCTTCATGCTCAGTGCGCAGGAATGTGTCACTCTCTGCAGGGTCAGGCAGCATCTCTCTGGTCTTCATGCTCAGCGCGCAGGAAGGTGTCACTCACTGCAGGGTGAGGCAGCAGCTCTGGTCTTCATGCTCCTCTCTGGTCTTCATGCTCAGTGCGTAGGAAGGTGTCATTCACTGCAGGGTGAGGCAGCAGCTCTCTGGTCTTCATGCTCAGCGTGCAGGAAGGTGTCACTCACTGCAGGGTGAAGCAGCAGCTCTATGGTCTTCATGCTTAGTGCGCTGGAAGGTGTCACTCACTGCAGGTGAGGCAACAGCTCTGGTCTTCATGCTCAGTGCGCAGGAAGGTGTCACTCACTGCAGGGTGAGGCAGCAGCTCAATGGTCTTCATGCTCAGTGCGCAGGAAGGTGTCACTCACTGCAGGGTGAGGCAGCAGCTCTGTCTTCATGCTCAGGGCGCAGGAAAGTGTCACTCACTGCAGGGTGAGGAAGCAGCTCCCTTCATGCTCAGTGCGCAGGAAGGTGTCACTCACTGCAGGGCGAAGCAGCAGCTCTCCGGTCTTCATGCTCAGCGCGCAGGAAGGTGTCACTCACTGCAGGGCGAAGCAGCAGCTCTCTGCTATTCATGCTCAGCGCGCAGGAAGGTGTCACTCACTGCACGGTGAGGCAGCAGCTCTGATCTTCATGCTCAGCACGCAGGAAGGTGTCACTCACTGCAGGGCGAGGCAGCAGCTCTCTGGTCTTCATGCTCAGCGCACTGGAAGGGTGTCACTCACTGCAGGGCGAGGCAGCAGCTCCCTTCATTCTCAGTGCACAGGAAGGTGTCACTCACTGCAGGGCGAGGCAGCAGCTCTGGTCTTCATGCTCAGTGCGCAGGAAAGTGTCACTCACTGCAGGGTGAGGCAGCAGCTCTCTGGTCTTCATGCTCAGCGCGCAGGAAGGTGTCACTCACTGCAGGGTGAGGTAGCAGCTCTCTGGTCTTCATGCTCAGTGCGCAGGAAGGTGTCACTCACTGCAGGGCGAGGCAGCAGCTCTGGTCTTCATGCTCAGTGCGCAGGAAGGTGTCACTCACTGAAGGGTCAGGCAGCAGCTTTCTGGTCTTTATGCTCAGTGCGCAGGAAGGTGTCATTCAGTGCAGGGTGAGGTAGCAGCTCTCTGGTCTTCATGCTCAGTGCGCAGGAATGTGTCACTCACTGCAGGGTGAGGCAGCAGCTCTCTGGTCTTCATGCTCAGTGCGCAGGAAGGTGTCACTCAGTGCAGGGTGAGGCAGCAGCTCTCTGGTCTTCATGCTCAGTGCGCAGGAAGGTGACACTCACTGCAGGCTCAGGCAGCAGCTCTCTGGTCTTCATGCGCAGGAAGCTGTCGCTCACTGCTCGGTCAGGCAGCAGCTCTCTGGTCTTCATGCTCAGCGTGCAGGAAGGTGTCACTCACTGTAGGGTGAGGCAGCAGCTCTCTGGTCTTCATGCTCAGCGCGCAGGAAGGTGTCACTCACTGCAGGGTGAGGCAGAAGCTCTGGTCTTCATGCTCCTCTCTGGTCTTCATGCTCAGTGCGCAGGAGGGTGTCACTCACTGCAGGGTGAGGCAGCAGCTCTCTGGTCTTCATGCTCAGTGCGTAGGAAGGTGTCACTCACTGCAGGGTGAGGCAGCAGCTCTGGTCTTCATGCTCAGTGCACAGGAAGGTGTCACTCACTGCAGGGTGAGGCAGCAGCTCTCTGGTCTTCATGCTCAGCGCGCAGGAAGGTGTCACTCACTGCAGGGTGAGGCAGCAGCTCTCTGGTCTTCATGCTCAGCGCGCAGGAAGGTGTCACTCACTGCAGGGCGAGGCAGCAGCTCTCTGGTCTTCATGCTCAGCGCGCAGGAATGTGTCACTCTCTGCAGGGTGAGGAAGCAGCTCTCTGGTCTTCATGCTCAGTGCGCAGGAAGGTGTCACTCACTGCAGGGTGAGGCAGCAGCTCTCTGGTCTTCATGCTCAGTGCGCAGGAAGGTGTCACTCACTGCAGGGTGAGGCAGCAGCTCTCTGGTCTTCATGCTCAGTGCGCAGGAAGCTGTCACTCACTGCAGGGTGAGGCAGCAGCTCTGGTCTTTATGCTCAGTGGGCAGGAAGGTGTCACTGCAGGGGGAGGCAGCAGCTCTGGTCTTCATGCTCAATGTGCAGGAAGGTGTCACTCACTGCTGGGTGAGGCAGCAGCTCTCTGGTCTTCATGCTCAGTGCGCAGGAAGCTGTCACTCACTGCAGGGCGAGGCAGCAGCTCTCTGGTCTTCATGCTCAGCGCGCAGGAAGGTGTCACTCACTGCAGGGTGAGGTAGCAGCTCTCTGGTCTTCATGCTCAGTGCGCAGGAAGGTGTCACTCACTGCAGGGCGAGGCAGCAGCTCTGGTCTTCATGCTCAGTGCGCAGGAAGGTGTCACTCACTGCAGGGTCAGGCAGCAGCTTTCTGGTCTTTATGCTCAGTGCGCACGAAGGTGTAATTCACTGCAGGGTAAGGTAGCAGCTCTCTGGTCTTCATGGTCAGTGCGCAGGAAGGTGTCACTCACTGCAGGGTGAGGCAGCAGCTCTCTGGTCTTCATGCTCAGTGCGCAGGAATGTGTCACTCACTGCAGGGTGAGGCAGCAGCTCTCTGGTCTTCATGCTCAGTGCGCAGGAAGGTGTCACTCAGTGCAGGGTGAGGCAGCAGCTCTCTGGTCTTCATGCTCAGTGCGCAGGAAGGTGACACTCACTGCAGGCTCAGGCAGCAGCTCTCTGGTCTTCATGCGCAGGAAGCTGTCGCTCACTGCTGGGTCAGGCAGCAGCTCTCTGGTCTTCATGCTCAGCGCGCAGGAAGGTGTCACTCACTGTAGGGTGAGGCAGCAGCTCTCTGGTCTTCATGCTCAGCGCGCAGGAAGGTGGCACTCACTGCAGGGTGAGGCAGAAGCTCTGGTCTTCATGCTCCTCTCTGGTCTTCATGCTCAGTGCGCAGGAAGGTGTCACTCACTGCAGGGTGAGGCAGCAGCTCTCTGGTCTTCATGCTCAGTGCGTAGGAAGGTGTCACTCACTGCAGGGTGAGGCAGCAGCTCTGGTCTTCATGCTCAGTGCACAGGAAGGTGTCACTCACTGCAGGGTGAGGCAGCAGCTCTCTGGTCTTCATGCTCAGCGCGCAGGAAGGTGTCACTCACTGCAGGGTCAGGCAGCAGCTTTCCGGTCTTCATGGTCAGTGCGCAGGAAGGTGTCACTCACTGCAGGGTCAGGCAGTGGTCTTCATGCTCAGTGCGCAGGAATGTGTCACTGCAGGGTGAGGCAGCAGCTCTCTGGTCTTCATGCTCAGTGCGCAGGAAGCTGTCACTCACTGCAGGGTGAGGCAGCAGCTCTGGTCTTTATGCTCAGTGGGCAGGAAGGTGTCACTGCAGGGGGAGGCCGCAGCTCTGGTCTTCATGCTCAGTGTGCAGGAAGGTGTCACTCACTGCTGGGTGAGGCAGCAGCTCTCTGGTCTTCATGCTCAGTGCGCAGGAAGCTGTCACTCACTGCAGGGCAAGGCAGCAGCTCTCTGGTCTTCATGCTCAGCGCGCAGGAAGGTGTCACTCACTGCAGGGCGAGGCAGCAGCTCTCTGGTCTTCATGCTCAGTGCGCAGGAATGTGTCACTCTCTGCAGGGTGAGGCAGCAGCTCTCTGGTCTTCATGCTCAGTGCGCAGGAAGGTGTCACTCAGTGCAGGGTGAGGCAGCAGCTCTCTGGTCTTCATGCTCAGTGCGCAGGAAGGTGACACTCACTGCAGGGTCAGGCAGCAGCTCTGGTCTTCATGCTCCTCTCTGGTCTTCATGCTCAGTGCGTAGGAAGGTGTCATTCACTGCAGGGTGAGGCAGCAGCTCTCTGGTCTTCATGCTCAGCGTGCAGGAAGCTGTCACTCACTGCAGGGTGAAGCAGCAGCTCTCTGGTCTTCATGCTTAGTGCGCAGGAAGGTGTCACTCACTGCAGGTGAAGCAACAGCTCTGGTCTTCATGCTCAGTGCGCAGGAAGGTGTCACTCACTGCAGGCTGAGGCAGCAGCTCAATGGTCTTCATGCTCAGTGCGCATGAAGGTGTCACTCACTGCAGGGCGAGGCAGCAGTTCTGGTCTTCATGCTCAGTTGCGCAGGAAGGTGTCACTCCCTGCAGGGTCAGGCAGCAGCTCTCTGGTCTTCATGCTCAGCGCGCAGGAAGGTGTCACTCACTGCAGGGTGAGGCAGCAGCTCTCTGGTCTTCATGCTCAGCGCGCAGGAAGTGTCACCCACTGCAGGGTGAGGCAGCAGCTCTCTGGTCTTCATGCTCAGCGCGCAGGAAGGTGTCACTCACTGCAGGGTGAGGCAGCAGCTCTCTGGTCTTCATGCTCAGTGCGCAGGAAGCTGTCACTCACTGCAGGGTGAGGCAACAGCTCTGCTCTTCATGCTCAGTGGGCAGGAAGGTGTCACTGCAGGGCGAGGCAGCAGCTCTGGTCTTCATGCTCAGTGTGCAGGAAGGTGTCACTCACTGCAGGGTGAGGCAGCAGCTCTCTGGTCTTCATGCTCAGTGCGCAGGAAGGTGTCACTCACTGCAGGGTGAGGCAGCAGCTCTCTGGTCTTCATGCTCAGTGCGCAGGAAGGTGTCACTCACTGCAGGGCGAAGCAGCAGCTCTCTGGTCTTCATGCTCAGCGCGCAGGAAGGTGTCACTCACTGCACGGTGAGGCAGCAGCTCTGGTCTTCATGCTCAGCACGCAGGAAGGTGTCACTCACTGCAGGGCGAGGCAGCAGCTCTCTGGTCTTCATGCTCAGCGCGCTGGAAGGGTGTCACTCACTGCAGGGCGAGGCAGCAGCTCCCTTCATTCTCAGTGCGCAGGAAGGTGTCACTCACTGCAGGGCGAGGCAGCAGCTCTGGTCTTCATGCTCAGTGCGCAGGAAGGTGTCACTCACTGCAGGGTGAGGCAGCAGCTCTCTGGTCTTCATGCTCAGTGCGCATGAAGGTGTCACTCACTGCAGGGCGAGGCAGCAGTTCTGGTCTTCATGCTCAGTTGCGCAGGAAGGTGTCACTCCCTGCAGGGTCAGGCAGCAGCTCTCTGGTCTTCATGCTCAGCGCGCAGGAAGGTGTCACTCACTGCAGGGTGAGGCAGCAGCTCTCTGGTCTTCATGCTCAGCGCGCAGGAAGGTGTCACTCACTGCAGGGCGAGGCAGCAGCTCTCTGGTCTTCATGCTCAGTGCGCAGGAATGTGTCACTCTCTGCAGGGTGAGGAAGCAGCTCTCTGGTCTTCATGCTCAGTGCGCAGGAAGGTGTCACTCAGTGCAGGGTGAGGCAGCAGCTCTCTGGTCTTCATGCTCAGTGCGCAGGAAGGTGACACTCACTGCAGGGTCAGGCAGCAGCTCTGGTCTTCATGCTCCTCTCTGGTCTTTATGCTCAGTGCGTAGGAAGGTGTCATTCACTGCAGGGTGAGGCAGCAGCTCTCTGGTCTTCATGCTCAGCGTGCAGGAAGGTGTCACTCACTGCAGGGTGAAGCAGCAGCTCTCTGGTCTTCATGCTTAGTGCGCAGGAAGGTGTCACTCACTGCAGGTGAGGCAGCAGCTCTGGTCTTCATGCTCAGTGCGCAGGAAGGTGTCACTCACTGCAGGGTGAGGCAGCAGCTCAATGGTCTTCATGCTCAGTGCGCATGAAGGTGTCACTCACTGCAGGGCGAGGCAGCAGTTCTGGTCTTCATGCTCAGTGCGCAGGAAGGTGTCACTCACTGAAGGGTCAGGCAGCAGCTCTCTGGTCTTCATGCTCAGCGCGCAGGAAGGTGTCACTCACTGCAGGGTGAGGCAGCAGCTCTCTGGTCTTCATGCTCAGCACGCAGGAAGGCAGTGCGCAGGAAGGTGTCACTCACTGCAGGGTGAAGCAGCAGCTCTCTGGTCTTCATGCTCAGTGTGCAGGAAGGTGTCACTCACTGCAGGGTGAGGCAGCAGCTCTGTGGTCTTCATGCTCAGTGCGCAGGATGGTGTCACTCACTGTAGGGTGAGGCAGCAGCTCTCTGGTCTTTATGCTCAGTGCGCAGGAAGGTGTCTGTCCCCATGTGGTCCACACCCTGGTTACGTGGAGTGGTGTTCTGCGGGTTGCGCAGAGCACCTTGTTTGAGAGGCAGCAGTCGGGACATGGAAGGTTGCATAGGAAGAAGGATGTCAAGGTGTGTGCATCTGTGAGATGCATGTTCAAAGACCGCCTTCTCTCTGAAGATATAGTTGCAGCTAGCCTTATACATACCCCTTCCCAAGATGGTGCCTTTTCCAGGATACATCTCGCTTGCCATGATTTCTGTCCCTGATGTTTTTCTCTGCTCTGCAAGTAATTTCATAATATTCTGATCCTGGGAATATACTCTCCTGAATATTAATTATTTGGAGAGTCTGGAACACTGACTCAATCTTATGAAGACCTGAAACCTTTTCATGTATATAAAATATACTGGATCGAGAAAGTCAGGAAGAAACCAAGGAAAAAGCAGTTGTGATAGAAATGGAAAGGAGAATGAAAACCTGAAGTGGACCAGCTCTGGAGCAGGTTTGAAAGGCGGCTGCTGACCCTTGGGTGGGTGATTGCTATTTCGGAGCAGGAGGAGCGAGGAGTAGCTGCCAGGAGCCCAGACGCTGTCGAGAAAGCAGCCCCAGGTGAGAGTGACTCACAGCTTGCACCTGCGGACCTTCGCATGGTCTTCTGAAAGCCAGGAAATGTGGAACCGCAGACACCTCACACTGTTGTCTTCACACCGGCAGTGTCTCCTCCTCCCTGTAAGCTGGTATGCTCACAGGGAAATACACTCTGCTCAGCTCCCCCATCCTGCTCGAGGTGGCCCATCATGCCAACTCCTAGTCCCTCTACTGTGTAGCCGTCTGGGAGGAACACACAAAGGCCAACTGCCAGCTATCATGTCACCCAGGAAACAAGCGGCAGGCACCAAATGGTTAGAACATGAAAATTACTTTCTAAGCGTGTCATTTTCAGAATGGTAACTTAAAATCTAACTTTGCCATTAAAGAGGATTTTAAATTACAACTTCTTAGACACCAAAGATAACATTTCTACCCACTCACAAGCAAAAGTACCACTTATTAAATGTAATAAGGTAACCCTGTATTATCCTACGGGAGAAGAAAACTCACAAGAGTGAAAAACAAATTTGTGAGTTTTCCACTACCTGGACATGTAAAATTTAAACATACATGCCAAATTCTGAAATACAATGAACCTGCCATATGGGCTGTTTAGGCCATATCCTAGGGTTGATGTTATATAAAATGCATTTTAAGCTTGGAAAAGGGGTTATTTTGCCAAGTTGAATTGGCAGCCCTTTAAACCATCTCTCAGACTTGCAATGGTAGGCCCAAGAGATGTTTTAAAGGGCTACTTTAGTGAGTGGCATAACAAGTGCTACAGGCCCACTAGTACAATTTAATGTACAGGCTCTGAGTACAAATAGCACCACTTTGATTGGGACTTATAAGTAAATAAGATGTGCTATTTTGGTACAATCCCCAAAACTGCACAAGCAGCTTGGCACTGGTTAGCCATAGTAAATTGCACAGAGACCTAAGGCCAATAAAAACAAATTCAGAAAACTAGGTGGGATGAAGGCAAAACATTTGCCTTCCATCACTTTCCTTGTTCACCCTGATCCTCCTGCGTTGTTGCCTATCCTGTCCTCTCACTTCACCTTCAGCGTTATGTTGCTTGCCTGGGCCCCATCTGCATTGATGCTTGCTGCATCGTTGTGGCCTGTCCTGTTATTGTTGTTTGCCCCTTCCCCCCGCCCTCCTCCTGCATTGTGTTGCTTACCTTGGTATTGCTGTTCGCCTTGTGGTGGCTGCTTGCCCCATAATTGTTGCGTGCCCCATTGTTATTGGTTGCTCCATCATTGTTGCTTGCCCTGTTGTTTGACCTGCCCCCTGCTCCCCTTCCGTGTTTTGTAGCTTGGCCTGTCCCCCCACTTTGTACTGCTTGCCCACTCCTCTCACCCTATCTTCTGCATTGTTGTTGCGCGCCCCATTGTTGATGTTTGGCCTGTTGCTTTTGCTTGACCCGTTGTTGTGCGTCTATTTGTTGTTGTTTGCCTTGTTCCTCCTGCTCCAGGGTTGTGTTGCTTGTCCTGTCCCCCTGCCCACTCCCTGCATTGCGTAGTTTCCCCCCTTCACCTCCTGGCACCTTCCCGCCCCCACCAGCACTGTTGATGTTTGCCCTGCCCACCTGCATTGTGTTGCTTGCCTGTGTTGTGTCCTTCACGATTTCCCCCTTCCGGTGTTGGGCTGCTTACCCCTCGTTCCCCCGCCAGAAAAAAAGCATGCTGTGTCATGCCACTTTTTCCTTACTTTTAGGTGTGCTGTGAGGCAGCTGTCTGCTGTACAACATTGCTTCTGAGATACGCCTGACTACTCGTGCCAAGCTACAAAGGGGGTGAGCAGGGGTTATCTGAGCGGGTATCTCCCTTATCCTGACTAGAGTAATGGTCCCTACTTGGACGGGGTGCAAACCGACTGCCAATTAGAGACCCCATTTCTAACAGAACCTCTTCAGAGTGCAGGGTTTTCGGAAGCCCCGGGGAGGATGCGTTGAAATCCGGCGCTGACAGGACGAAGTCACAGGTGCTGCGTCGATCCGGTGGGCGTTGCGTGGACATGTGCTGCGTTGATTCCTCTCATGAAGTCAGGCTGTGTCGTTCCGGTTCGGCGTGCAGTGATTTTCTCACGACGGTGCAGGCTGTGTGTCGTTTCTGGCAGGCTGTGCATCGATTTTCACCACACAGGGAGTTCTTCTTGCTGAAATTAAGTCTTTTTGGTCCTGAGACTTCAGGGAACAAAAGGCAAGCTCTATCCATGCCCTTGGAGAGCACTTCTTCAGCACAGCAAGAGAGCAGCAAGGCAGCAGGGCAACAGCAAGGCAGCGGTCCTTGTCAAAAAGCAGTCAGGTGAGTCCTTTGGGCAGCCAGGCAGTTCTTCCTGGCAGGTTGCAGGTTCTGGTTCAGGATTCTTCTCCAGGAAGTGTCTGTGACAAGAGTGTCTTGTCAAGAAGTGCCTAAGTTGGTAGGGTCAGAGACCGTGCTTAAATCCCCGAATGTGCCTTTGAAGTGGGGGAGACTTCAAAGAGTGGCTTAGAAGTGCACAAGGTCCCCTTTCAGTTCCATTCTGTCTGCCAGGGTCCCAGTAGGGGGTGTGGCAGTCCTTTGTGTGAGGGCAGGCTACTGTCCTTTGACATGTAAGTGTCAGGCCCTCCACCCTCCCAGCCCAGGAAGACCCATTCAATATGAAGATGTGTTCAAGTGTGACTGAGCATCCTGCGTTTGGGGTTTTCTGATTAAATGCACAAGGGAGCTGTCAACTAAACCCAGCCAGATGTAGATTGGAAGGCACAGAAGGATTTAAGTGTAGAGAAATGCTCACTTTCAAAAAGTAGCATTTCTAAAATAGTAATATAAAATATAACTTCACCCTTAAGCAGGATTTTGTATCACCATTCTGGCCATACTAAATATGACCTGGCTACTCCTTTCAGATCAGGATCTACCACTCAAACAGTATATGAGGGTAGCCCTAATGCTAGCCTATGAAAGGAGCAGGCCTCACAGCAGTGTAAAACGAATTTAGGAGTTTTACACTACCAGGACACATAGAACACACATGTTCACGTCCTGCCTTTTACCTACATAGCACCCTGCCCTATGGGCTACCTAGGGCCTACCTTAGGGGTGACTTATATGTAGAAAAAGGGGAGTTTAAGGCTTGGCAATTACTTTTAAATGCCAAGTCGAAGTGGCAGTGAAACTGCACACACAGGCACTGCAGAGGCAGGCCTGAGACATGGTTAGGGGACTACTTATGTGTGTGGCACAACCAGTGCTACAGTCCACTAGTAGCATTTAATTTACAGGCCCTGGGCACATGTAGTGCACTTGACTAGGGACCTACAAGTGAATTAAATAAGCCAATTGGGTATGAGCCAATGTCACCATGTTTTAAGGAGAGGGCACATGCACTTTAGCACTGATTAGCAGTGGTAAAGTGCGCAGAGTCCTAAAGCCAGCAGAAATGAGGTCAGAAAAAGAGAAGGAGGAAGGCAAAAATTTGGGGGTGACCCTGCAGAGAAGGCCATTTCCAACAACACCTAGCTCTCGTTAGGTTAGAGATTAGACTCTCCATGCTAGGGTTTTAGGGTATTTTAGAATTCATGTTTTTTGCAAGATGGTGGGGGTTTTCACGACTCTCATCTTTACAAGTCTGCTTCTTGCATTATTCATTATCCTAATCATTGCAGCTCATGCATTTTACAGTGATTTGCAGTCTTTTTGATAAACTGATTGAAAATGTTCCTGCATCTCCTTTATTGCCTGTGTGAGACTGAGACTTATTACTAACGTGAGAAAATGGTAACTACCATTCCACCCCGACTCCCCTGAGATGACGCATTCTAGAGTCCATGTGTAACGGCTGCCAGAAATCATCTTTTACTGTTTGGGTTTTTGGTGAGGTACTGCTTGTGAGCCGGGAGAGCTGGGCCAACAGTTGCGACTTGTTGTAGGATTAGCCTAGTCACCTTCAAACAAAAGTGCAGTCATCCCTGAACCAGCAGTCTTGCCTAGAGCAAGAGTCCAACTATGACAACACTTACCCCAGCATGATTGTCAGACAATTCACTCTAAAAATCCTCTAACTTTGGACTTTGGTATGGAACCCCAGGAGAAGGAGCATGGGGAGGAAAGCCTCATCCCTGGCCCCTGTCCAGCCTGAGGGTACCAACCGTGGGTCAAAGGCCAGTCTCGAGGTACCACCCCATAGCTGGTGGTAAGTAGAGGGAAGGAAGTGGGTTCTGGGAGCATAGATAGAGGGATCCAACTGGGTACGGGGTGATGTAAACTGGCAAGTGTTGCCTGTGCAGTTGTGGACCATTGCCCACATTCTATTGCCCCAAGCAGGAAAGCAAATCAAGGTATTGATTGGTTTACCCTAGCTTTGCGCTGGAGGGGGGTTGTGTTGGAAATGGCCCTTTCTGCAGCGTTATCCCCAAAACTTTTGCCTTTCTCATCCTGTTTTTCTGACCCTCTTTGTGTTGGCTTTAGGACTCTGGGCACTTTACCACTGCTAATCAGTGCTAAAGTGTGTGTGCTCTCTCCTGTAAAACTAGGTATAATTGGCTTACACCTGTTTGGCTTATTTAATTTAATTTACCTGTAAGTTTCTTGTAAAGTGGTATACCATATACCCAGGGTCTGTAAATGGAATGCCACTAGTGGTGCAGCTCTGATTGTGCCACCCACAGAAGTAGCCTTTCAAACTTGTCCCACTGCAGGGCCTGCGTGCGCAGTTTACTGCTAGATTGACTTGGAAAGTCAAACCACTTTCCAAGGACTAATCTCCTTTTTTACTACACCTAAGTCACACCTAACGGAGGCCCTTGATAGCATAATGGGCAAGGTGCTGTGTATGTAAAAGGTAGGGCATATCTTTTTATGTACTACATGTCCTAGTAGTGACAAACAGCCTATTTCATTTTTCACTGCTGCGAGTGCTGCTTCTCTCACAGGTTTGCATTGGGAATTCCCTTATGTATATCTTAGTGGTAATTTCTGATATATAAGGAGTAGTGTGGGCCTCTTTGGTATGTTTGGAAAGGTAGTGAGAAATCCTGCTTACTGGTGTAGGTGGATTTTACATTACTATTTTAGGAATGCTACTTTTAGAAAGTGGGCATTTCTCTATATTTATAACTTTTGGTGCTTTGCAGCATGTCTAGGGTAGAGTGAGAACTGGGCCTTGTGCATACTTCCCAGACAGCCATTCATCAGGGAGGAGTTGGTGTGGCAGGGTTACATCTGCATACTGATGGTCTTCATGGACTGGGAGAGAGGGGGGTGCACCTTACACTTGTAGAGGCTGTGTCCTGCTCTCACACAAAGGGCTTTTCTACATCCCCTATTCATACCTGGAGCCAGGGTAGAGGGGAAGGGAAATTCTTGGAACTGCTCAGATCTGGCTAGAACCTTCTCCCACCTTCTAGAAGCTGGGCATTTTGAGTATAAGTAGAGCGGCTGTAACCCCATGTTTTTAGAGCTATTTTGGGCTCTGGACGAATCTCTGCTGGGGGGACTGCTGCACTGAAGGGCTCATGTGGACTGCTCTTCTGCTGTTGCCCTGCTACCTGTAGTACTGGCAGGTCTAAAGAACTCACTGGAGGGTTTTTCTGTTTGCTTCCACCTGCCCTTGATTCTGTTCTAGTTGGACACTGCTGTGGGACTGGCAGGAGGAACCTCCATCCTTGTCCTGCTCTGCTGTCCTGCCTGCTCCCCTTGGTGCCCCTTTTGTGCCTCCTCAAGAGCCCAGCACCAAGAGAGTGCTGTCTGCCCGCTCCTGGGCGCTTTAAATACAGTGCATGTGAGCGCTTCTTCCACCAGTGATGGCCCACGCCTGGGAGCGCCGGCCCCCTCTGCCCAGCGCCGGCTGCTGCGTGTACTGCTCCCTCGGGACCGGTGCTCTGTAAAGAGAGGGCCGCCCCGCCGCTGCAGGGCGCCCAGACCCCGGGCTGGCCGCGGACGGTGAGCTCCCTCCGGAAGGCAGGGCACTGACGGCCGAGCGGGAGACGGAGGCCAGCCCTCCACCGGGGCTGCGCACGGCCACCGAGGCTGCCTCGGCTGTGTCCTAGTGGGGAATGAGCGCCTCCCATGTCTGTGCCGGAATGGGGGGACGCTGATCCCCCGGCAGGTGGCAGACCTGTGCTGGAGCCGGTGTTCTGTCTTTAGCCGCTCCCCGTCCGAATCGGGTCGGCTCTGTTATGTGCGCATGCGCACCAGCGATTTTGTCAATTTCGCTGTCTGGAACTGCTCCCCTCAACGGGCACTTCTGGAGCACATGCGCGCTTTGACTTTTATTGAAGATGACGCACAAGCGCATGCGCGTTTTTCATTCTAACGGTCGCCATTTCCAAGGGCACAACAGATTGCGGTCGGAGCAGCATTACCGCGTTACAGACTCGTCGGAGCGGCGCTACCCCTTCTCTAAGGTCAGCACTCGTGCCGATTATATATTCTATATATATAATCTTGGCTTTCCTCTTTTACTGAGTTTGTTTTGTGTCACTGCCCTTCTACTAGTTACCTGTTCCCGAGCTGCGTCGCGGCACCCCATTGGGCCGTTAATAGCAGCTAGGGACGCCGCAGTGGCATAGAGTGGTAGAGTGGTGCAGTGGCATAGAGTGCAGAGTAGACTTGCGTGGCAGAGAGTGCAGTGGCGTAGTGTTGAGTGGTGCAGTGCAGAGTTGATTATAGTGCTGTAGAGTGCAGTTGCGTAGAGTGGATTGATGTAGAGTGGCATAGAGTGCAGTAGCGTAGAATGCAGTAGTACAGAGTAGATTGCTGTACAGTGGCGGAGAGTGCAATGTTGCAGCGTAGAAGGTAGTGGTGTACAGTGTAGTTTAGGGTGCAGTGGCATTGAGTGGCATGGGGTAGAGTGCCATAGAGTGGAGTAGAGTGGCATACAATAGAGTGGCAGAGAGTGCAGTAATGCAGAGTGGTGCAGTGTCATAGAGTGCAGAGTAGACTCATGTTGCAGAGTGCAGTGGCGTAGAGTGGTGCAGTGCAGAGTATAGTGCCTAGGGTGCAGTGATGCAGTGTAGTGGCATAGAGTGCAGTAGTAAAGAATAGTGTGGTGTAGAGTGCAGTTTTGTAGTGTCAGTGCAGTGGTGTGGAGTGGCACAGAGAACAGTGGCATAGAGTACAGTGGTGCAGAGTAAAGGGCAGCGGCATACAGTGCAGTTGTTTAGAGTGCACTGGCGTAGAATACAGTGGCATGGGGCAGAGCAGTGTCATGGAATAGAGTGTATTGGTGCAGAATGTATTAGTACAGAGTAGAGTGGTGTAGAGTATGGTGGCGACCAGTGCAGTGTTCCTCAAGGATTCCAAAATGAAATGGCCATTTTTCAGAGGATTTATACGATCTTGTATTGTCTGACTGTAGGAAAGTACCATCTTGCCTGGCATGTTACCCCAATTTTTCACTGTATATATGTTGTTTTAGTTGTATGTGTCACTGGGACCCTGTTCTCCAGGGCCCCAGTGCTCATAAGTGTGCCTGAATGTGTTACCTGTGTAGTGACTAACTGTCTCACTGAGGCTCTGCTAATCAGAACCTCAGTGGTTATGCTCTCTCATTTCTTTCCAAATTGTCACTAACAGGCTAGTGACCAATTTACCAATTTACATTGGCTTACTGGAACACCCTTATAATTCCCTAGTATATGGTACTGAGGTACCCAGGGTATTGGGGTTCCAGGAGATCCCTATGGGCTGCAGCATTTCTTTTGCCACCCATAGGGAGCTCTGACAATTCTTACACAGGCCTGCCACTGCAGCCTGAGTGAAATAACGTTCACGTTATTTCACAGCCATTTTACACTGCACTTAAGTAACTTATAAGTCACCTATATGTCTAACCTTTACCTGGTAAAGGTTAGGTGCAAAGTTACTTAGTGTGAGGGCACCCTGGCACTAGCCAAGGTGCCCCCACATTGTTCAGAGCCAATTCCCTGAACTTTGTGAGTGCGGGGACACCATTACACGCGTGCACTACATATAGGTCAATACCTATATGTAGCTTCACAATGGTAACTCCGAATATGGCCATGTAACATGTCTAAGATCATGGAATTACCCCCTCTATGCCATCCTGGCATTGTTGGTACAATTCCATGATCCCAGTGGTCTGTAGCACAGACCCTGGTACTGCCAAACTGCCTTTCCTGGGGTTTCACTGCAGCTGCTGCTGCTGCCAACCCCTCAGACAGGTTTCTGCCCCCCTGGGGTCAAGCCAGGCTTGTCCCAGGATGGCAGAACAAAGGACTTCCTCTGAGAGAGGGTGTTACACCCTCTCCCTTTGGAAAATGGTGTGAAGGCAGGGGAGGGGTAGCCTCCCCCAGCCTCTGGAAATGCTTTCTTGGGCACATATGTGCCCAATTCTGCATAAGCCAGTCTACACCGGTTCAGGGACCCCTTAGCCCCTGCTCTGGCGCGAAACGGGACAAAGGAAAGGGGAGTGGCCACTCCCCTGACCTGCACCTCCCCTGGGAGGTGTCCAGAGCTCCTCCAGTGTGCTCCAGACCTCTGCCATCTTGGAAACAGAGGTGCTGCTGGCACACTGGACTGCTCTGAGTGGCCAGTGCCACCAGGTGACGTCAGAGACTCCTTCTGATAGGCTCCTTCAGGTGTTAGTAGCCTATCCTCTCTCCTAGGAAGCCAAACCCTCTTTTCTGGCTATTTAGGGTCTCTGTCTCTGGGGAAACTTTAGATAACGAATGCAAGAGCTCATCCGAGTTCCTCTGCATCTCTCTCTTCACCTTCTGATAAGGAATCGACTGCTGACCGCGCTGGAAGCCTGCAAAACTGCAACAAAGTAGCTAAGACGACTACTGCAACTCTGTAACGCTGATCCTGCCGCCTTCTCGACTGTTTTCCTGCTTGTGCATGCTGTGGGGGTAGTCTGCCTCCTCTCTGCACCAGAAGCTCCGAAGAAATCTCCTGTGGGTCGACGGAATCTTCCCCCTGCAACCGCAGGCACCAAAAAGCTGCATTACTGGTCCCTTGGGTCTCCTCTCAGCACGACGAGCGAGGTCCCTCGAATCCAGCAACTCTGTCCAAGTGACCCCCACAGTCCAGTGACTCTTCAGTCCAAGTTTGGTGGAGGTAAGTCCTTGCCTCACCTCGCTAGACTGCATTGCTGGGAACCGCGACTTTTGCAGCTACTCCGGCCTCTGTGCACTTCCGGCGGAAATCCTTTGTGCACAGCCAAGCCTGGGTCCACAGCACTCTAACCTGCATTGCACGACTTTCTAAGTTGGTCTCCGGCGACGTGGGACTCCTTTGTGCAACTTCGGCGAGCACCGTTTCATGCATCCTTGTAGTGCCTGTTTCTGGCACTTCTCCGGGTGCTACCTGCTTTAGAGAGGGCTCCTTGTCTTGCTCGACGTCCCCTCTCTCTCCTGGTCCAATTTGCGACCTCCTGGTCCCTCGTGGGCCACAGCAGCGTCCAAAAACGCTAACCGCACGATTTGCAGCTAGCAAGGCTTGTTGGCGTTCTTTCGGCGGGAAAACACTTCTGCACGACTCTCCAAGGCGAGAGGGATCCGTCCACCAAAGGGGAAGTCTCTAGCCCTTTTCGTTCCTGCAGAAACCTCAGCTTCTTCTGTCCAGTAGAAGCTTCTTTGCATCCACAGCTGGCATTTCCTGGGCATATGCCCATCTCCGACTTGCTTGTGACTTTTGGACTTGGTCCCCTTGTTCCACAGGTACCCTAGATTGGAAATCCACAGTTGTTGCATTGTTGGTTTGTGTCTTTCCTGCATTTTTCCTCTATCACAACTTCTTTGTCTTTTGGGGAACTTTAGTGCACTTTGCACTCACTTTTCAGGGTCTTGGGGAGGGCTAATTTTCTAACTCTCACTATTTTCTAATAGTCCCAGCGACCCTCTACAAGGTCACATAGGTTTGGGGTCCATTCGTGGTTCGCATTCCACTTTTGGAGTATATGGTTTGTGTTGCCCCTATCCCTATGTGTCCCCATTGCATCCTATTGTAACTATACATTGTTTGCACTGTTTTCTAAGACTATACTGCATATTTTTGGTATTGTGTACATATAACTTGTGTATATTTGCTATCCTCTCACTGAGGGTACACTCTAAGATACTTTGGCATATTGTCATAAAAATAAAGTACCTTTATTTTTAGTATAACTGTGTATTGTGTTTTCTTATGATATTGTGCAAGTGACACTTGTGGTACTGTAGTAGCTTCACACGTCTCCTAGTTCAGCCTAAGCTGCTCTGCTAAGCTACCATTATCTATCAGCCTAAGCTGCTAGACACCCTATACACTAATAAGGGATAACTGGGCCTGGTGCAAGGTGCAAGTACCCCTTAGTACTCACTACAAGCCAGTCCAGCCTCCTACACTGACATCTGCCCCATTACTGTTTCTTTCATGGAAAGAAGAGTGACCTTCATTTGTATTACGGACATTTGAGATAAGTAGGTGAGGTACTGGTTAGTTGAGGTACATCATCATACTTAGTATAACTCACATATAGTATGGCTCCCCTGTTAATATAGTTGATGTACAGTTAGCAGCTGAACTTAATTGTGTATGGGCAGTCAATTTCTTCTTTCAGTTAATTGGTTAGTCCAATCTACTGGTATTTTGTACGAGCATCTATCCTATCTGCTCAGTTTATATTTTTTTCTGCAGGACATATTGTTACAGTGGTTCAAAAATGAGAATCAAATACAATATCTGTATGTATTTTGCGTTTTGCTTATTGTCAAATGTCCTTCTCTTAAGGTTCACTCCCAAATGTTGGCCTTCCTTCTCTTTCTCAGACTTTTTCTTGTTGTCGGGCCTCTGAGCACTTTACCACTACTAACCAGTGCTGAAGTGCATGCGCTCTTGCCTTAAAATATGGTGATGTATGCTTAACACAGTTGGCATATTTCATTTACTTATGAGTCCCTGTACTTACCTATGCCCTGGATTTGTAAATTAAAGGCTACTAGTGCGCCCACAGTAATGATTGCGCATCCCAATGAAGTAGTACGTCAACATAACTTGCTTGTGATTCCAGAGTCTGTGTGTGCAGTTCTAAACTTCCATTTAGATCTGTCAAGTTAAATCTTTCCAGGTTCAAACCTTTATTTTTAAAACATATGTAACCCCTTTAGTGGGCCTGGGACAGATCAAAGGGCAGGGGCAAGTTGGACGTGTATTTTTAATTTTAACCTGTTGTGGTAATACAAAAACTATTACACTTGTCTTTCACCACTGCAAGGCCTAACTTTCACTTAAGCTAACATCAGGGTTACCTTAAAGCAGCCTGTCTAATTTCGAATTGAAAAAAACAAAATTTGGACTTTGGTGTCTATGGACTCACAATTCAAAATCACAACTTATGGTCAAGTCTAACATTAATTTGTGTGGCTGAAAATGTCACATTAATAAATTTGCTGTTTTATTTTCTTAAATATTTACTGCCTACTGGCTGTCTACATGTTTGGGTGGGTGACGCATCATCTCTTGTGCATTCCCTCCAGACAGGCACACGCCAAGGGAGCTCAGGTGTGACTGGATCATAAATATCCTGATGGCCCACCCTTGGCAGGATGAAATGGTGCAGCTGGCACATCTAAATGGGCTGGCTATTCTTCCCACACATGGATGCATAATCCCCCTTAGCGAGTCTGCAACTAGTCACTGCACTTCCTGTCCTATTTGCACTTTCTTCAAAGGCCTCTTTTTTAAGTCTCCTCCATTTCAGAGGCACCACTGGGCATAATAATTGGACCTTTTTTTCCCTTTCACTTGCTGCTTTTCTGTCCTTTTCTCTTTTTCTCCCTCTTGTGTTTACCCCGCACTGCTGGTGTCCCAGCATCCCCACCCGCCCCATGCAAAGCGCTTCTCCCACCTCCTTATCGCTGGACCACCGCCTCCATACCTCTCTTCCTTAACGACGGCCGCCACGCTGGTGCGCCACAGGGAAGCCTGTTTGTGCATGGACGCCACCCAGCACCAGGGACCCTGGTTCTCACCCCTTCTGCTGGTTTAACGCAAGCACTCTATGTGCCCTCAACCCCATAAGATCATCAGCATGCCACCAAGCTGACCACATGTACAAACATGGATCATTTTCTTGCTGCTCCTGCTCCAGCATACTCCCAAGTACCACCCCATGATTCCTCACTGCTCCTTAACACATGCTCCCTCGTCAAGCATGCACTACAAGTCTGAGACCTCGACTCAACAGCTCTGGACGTCACCATCTCGCTATGAGTTGGATCACCCCTGCAGCTACCACGGACATTGCCACGGCCATTACGAACAACTACAAAATCATACACAAGGACAGAGCCAACCTTCCTGGAGGTGTCATTGCCATAATCTACTAGAACAACCTCCGCCTTTCATCATCTAGTCGCATTCTGTCAACGCACGAGCATCTACATTTCCACATCCTGACCAACCGAAACACCTTCCTACGTGGCACCCTCATCTACAGGCCACCTGCACCTCAACCCCAGTCTTTACAAGACATTGTCAACCTCATTGCCCCTCCAAGCACTCACTTCCTCTTGCTACATCCCACTCTGTGATCTCGATTTACAGCTTGATACCCTCAATGACCCCCAATACATCAAACATCCTGTACGACCCCACAATTCTCGGCGTCAAACAACTAGTTAACGTCCCTACCCACAAACCCCTTCACATCCTCTACGCCATTCTCTCAGCAGGGGACAACCTCACCTTCATCCACACCTCCAAACACTGTTGGCTTGACCAAGTGCATCTACTTAACCTACTCAAACACTGCACGCCACCACATTCCCTAACCCACTGGCAAACATTGGGGTATAGTCACGGAAGCACAGATCACCAAACGCTGTCAACCACTCCCTCCAATGAATCCGCAGGCAAACTAAAGCGCTGCCTCTGAATGTGCAGCCAATGTAGCCCCCCTAAGGAAATTGGCATGGAATCTACATAGCAAAACTCCCAAGTGGTTTACGCAAGACCTACATGTGAGAAGGTAGCCTCTTTCTAGCCTTGTTACCCCCACTTTTGGCCTGTTTGTGAGTGTATGTCAGGGTGTTTGTCACTGTTTTCACTGTCTCACTGGGATCCTGATAGCCAGGCCTCAGTGCTCATAGTGAAAACACTATGGTTTCAGTATGTTTGTTATGTGTCACTGGGATCCTGCTGGTCAGGACCCCAGTGCTCATAGGTTTGTGGCCTATATGTATGTGTCACTGGGACCCTGTCACACAGGGCCCCAGTGCTCATAGGTGTGCATGTATATGTTCCCTGTGTGGTGCCTAACTGTCTCACTGAGGCTCTGCTAACCAGAACCTCAGTGGTTATGCTCTCTCATTACTTTCAAATTGTCACTAACAGGCTAGTGACCATTTTTACCAATTTACATTGGCTTACTGGAACACCCTTATAATTCCCTAGTATATGGTACTGAGGTACCCAGGGTATTGGGGTTCCAGGAGATCCCTATGGGCTGCAGCATTTCTTTTGCCACCCATAGGAAGCTCTGACAATTCTTACACAGGCCTGCCACTGCAGCCTGAGTGAAATAACGTCCACGTTATTTCACAGCCATTTTACACTGCACTTAAGTAACTTATAAGTCACCTATATGTCTAACCTTTACCTGGTAAAGGTTAGGTGCAAAGTTACTTAGTGTGATGGCACCCAGGCACTAGCCAAGGTGCCCCCACATTGTTCAGAGCCAATTCCCTGAACTTTGTGAGTGCGGGGACACCATTACACGCGTGCACTACATATAGGTCACTACCTATATGTAGCTTCACCATGGTAACTCCGAATATGGCCATGTAACATGTCTATGATCATGGAATTGCCCCCTCTATACCATCCTGGCATAGTTGGCACAATCCCATGATCCCAGTGGTCTGTAGCACAGACCCTGGTACTGCCAAACTGCCCTTCCTGGGGTTTCACTGCAGCTGCTGCTGCTGCCAACCCCTCAGACAGGCAGCTGCCCTCCTGGGGTCCAGCCAGGCCTGGCCCAGGATGGCAGAACAAAGAACTTCCTCTGAGAGAGGGTGTGACACCCTCTCCCTTTGGAAAATGGTGTGAAGGCAGGGGAGGAGTAGCCTCCCCCAGCCTCTGGAAATGCTTTGTTGGGCACAGATGTGCCCAATTCTGCATAAGCCAGTCTACACCGGTTCAGGGACCCCTTAGCCCCTGCTCTGGCGCGAAACTGGACAAAGGAAAGGGGAGTGACCACTCCCCTGACCTGCACCTCCCCTGGGAGGTGTGCAGAGCTCCTCCAGTGTGCTCCAGACCTCTGCCATCTTGGAAACAGAGGTGCTGCTGGCACACTGGACTGCTCTGAGTGGCCAGTGCCACCAGGTGACGTCAGAGACTCCTGCTGATAGGCTCCTTCAGGTGTTAGTAGCCTTTCCTCTCTCCTAGGTAGCCAAACCCTCTTTTCTGTCTATTTAGGGTCTCTGTCTCTGGGGAAACTTTAGATAACGAATGTAAGAGCTCATCAGAGTTCCTCTGCATCTCTCTCTTCACCTTCTGCCAAGAAATCGACTGCTGACCGCGCTGGAAGCCTGCAAAACTGCAACAAAGTAGCTAAGACGACTACTGCAACATTGTAACGCCGCTCCTGCTGCCTTCTCGACTGTTTTTCTTGGTGTGCATCCTGTGGGGGTAGTCTGCCTCCTCTCTGCATCAGAAGCTGCGAAGAAATCTCCCGTGGGTCGACGGAATCTTCCCCCTGCTAAAGCAGGCACCAAAAAGCTGCATCACAGTCCCTTGGGTCTACCCTCACGACGACGAGCGAGGTCCCACGAATCCAGCAAGACTGTCCAAGAGACCCCCACGGTCCAGTGACTCTTCAGTCCAAGTTTGGTGGAGGTAAGTCCTTGCCTCCCCACGCCAGACTGCATTGTTGGTTTTCGCGACTTTTGCAACTTCTCCAGCTCCCGTGCACTTCCGGCGGAAATCCTTCGTGCACCCGGAAGCTGGGGTCCCCGGCACTCTAACCTGCATTGCACGACTTCCTAAGTTGTTCTCCGGCGACGTGGGACTCCTTTGTGTGACTTCAGGCGAGCCCCGTTTCACGCATCCTCTTAGTGCCTGTTTCTGGCACTTCTCCGGGTGCTATCTGCTGCTGTGAGGGCTGCTTGTCTTGCTCGACGACCCCTCTACCTCCTGGTCCAATTTGCACCGTCCTGGTCCATCCTGGGCCACAGCAGCGTCCAAAAACGCCAACCGCACGATTTGCAGCTAGCAAGGCTTGTTGGCGTCCATCCGGCGGGAAAACACTTCTGCACGACTCTCCAAGGCGTGTGGGATCCATCCTCCAAAGGGGAAGTCTCTAGCCTCTGTCGTTTCTGCAGTATTCACAGTTCTTCAGCCTAGTAAGAGCTTCTTTGCACCAACAGTTGGCATTTCTTGGGCATCTGCCCATCTCCGACTTGCTTGTGACTTTTGGACTTGGTCCCCTTGTTCCACAGGTACCCTCAGTCAGGAATCCATCGTTGTTGCACTGCTGATTTGTGTTTTCCTTGCATTTTCCCTCTATCACGACTTCTGTGTCTTTAGGGGAACTTCAGTGCACTTTGCACTCACTTTTCAGGGTCTTGGGGTGGGGTATTTTTCTAACCCTTGCTATTTTCTAATAGTCCCAGCGACCCTCTACAAGGTCACATAGGTTTGGGGTCATTTGTGATTCACATTCCACTTTTGGAGTATATGGTTTGTGTTGCCCCTATCCCTATGTGCTCCCATTGCATCCTATTGTAATTTTACACTGTATGCACTGTTTTCTAAGACTATACTGCTTATTTTTGGTATTGTGTATATATATCTTGTGTATATTTCCTATCCTCTCACTGAGGGTACACTCTAAGATACTTTGGCATATTGTCATAAAAATAAAGTACCTTTATTTTTAGTATAACTGTGTATTGTGTTTTCTTATGATATTGTGCATATGACACTAAGTGGTACTGTAGTAGCTTCACACGTCTCCTAGTTCAGCCTGAGCTGCTTTGCTAAGCTACCATTATCTATCAGCCTAAGCTGCTAGACACCCTATACACTAATAAGGGATAACTGGGCCTGGTACAAGGTGCAAGTACCCCTTGATACTCACTACAAGCCAGTCCAGCCTCCTACACTACATCAATCCAAGCGCGCCTGCAGACGATTGTAATGCAAATGGAGCCTCTGCAAATCCACGAAAACCGCACCGCCTGCAAAAATACTGACACAACGTACCACCAGAACATACGAGCCACCCAAAAAGCTGCATTTCAAGCATGCCTCAACACCAGCACTCACAATATCAAAGAGCTCTTCATCCTTGTCAAAGAGTTCACGAACCGCAGGGCAGAAACCTCATCCATCCCTCCCTCCCAAAACCTCTGCAACGATCTTCCCCACCTTCTTTCACTGTAAGATCTAGGACATCTACAAAGTCTTCAGCATACAGAGCCCCGCTCAGCACCATGGACCTTGCTCCCCCACCCGATACGAACTGCTGAACTACCATTACTGTAGAGGACACCCAAAGAATAATGAACTCCATCCACTTAGGAGCACCCTCAGATCCATGCCCTCATCACATCCTCAAGCTTGTCATTCCCATCATTTCACCAGAGCTTTGCTGAACCATCAACCTATCGTTTAAGACTGCCACATTCCCCTCAGCCGCACTCAACCTTCTAGACCTCTCTACTGCATTTTAGACAGTCTCCCACTTCAGCCTCTGTGACAGGCTGCTCGACGCTGGCATCCGAGACAAAGCCCTGAGCTGGATCTGGTCCTTCCTCACCAGAAGAACACAGAGGGTCAGACTACCACCATTCACATCAGAACTTAGACACTTGCTGCAGAGTGGCCCAAGGATCCACACACTTCCAGAAGCTTTTTAACCTCTACATGGCTCGCTTGCTAAGATCATAAAACACGAGGTAAAGATAGTCTCCTATGACAATGACACCCAACTGATCCTCTCCATGTCGGACGAATCTGCTCAAGCCAAGATGCATTTTCCCAATGGGAGGAGAGCAGTCTGCCCTTGGATTGACGTCAGCTGCCTCAAGCTCAACTCGGACAAGAAATGCTTGTGATTGCCTACACCCCATTCTCCCTGGAACGACTCCTGGTGGCCCCCCCCACTCATGTTAATGCCCCCGCCCACATTGACCAATTGCGTAACCTGGCCTTTACCCTTGGCTTCTCTATCAATAACACAACAAATTAACGCTGTCTCCTCAACAAGCTTACACACCCTCTGTAGGAAAATGCCTCCTTTTTGCAGTCCACAACCCCCACCCACCCCAAACTTTTTTTTCCTGCTATTGATGCTGACTCTACTGAGTACTGAAGTGTGCTGAGATCCTGCTAACCAGGCCCCACCACCAGTGTTCTTTCAGTTAAAATGTACCATTATTTCCACAATTAGGACACCCCTCGCACACAGATAAGTCCCTGGTAAAAGGTACCAGTGGTACCAAGGGCCCTGTGACCAGGGAAGGTCCCTAAGGGCTGCAGCATGTGTTGTGCCAACCTAAGGGATCCCTCACCTAACACAGACACACTGCCATTGCAGTTGGTGTGTGTTGGTGGGGATAAAAAGGCAAAGTCGACATGGCATCCCCTTCAGGATGGCATGCACACCAAATACTGCCTTGGCATACGTAAGTCACCTCTCTAGCAGGCATTAATGCACCCTGCCTTAGGGCTTTATTCCACAGGTGAGGGCATAGCTGCATGAGAAATATGCCCCTACAGTGTCAAAGTCCATTCTTAGACATTGTAAATATAGTGTGTCCATATTAAGAACATGGTCTGTGGGTTTGTCAAAACGAACTCCACAGCTCCATAATAGCTACACTGAGCACTGTGAAGTTTGATATCAAACTTCTCCAAACAAGAAACCCACACTGATGCCAGTGCTGGATTTATTACAAAATGCACTCAGAGGGCATCTTAGAAATGCCCCCTGAATTTTACCCAATCCTTCAATGCAAGACTGACTGGTCTGTGCCAGCCTGCCACAGAGGGACTAGTTTCTGACCTCCTGGTGTGAGAGCCTTTGTGCTCTCTGAGGCCAGAAACCAAGCCTGCACTGGGTGGAGGTGCTTCACACCTCCCCCTGCAGGAACTGTAACACCTAGCAGTGAGCCACAAAGGCTCAGGCTTCGTGTTACACTGCCACAGGGCACTCTGGCTAGTGGAGATGCCCGCCCCCTGGACACAGCCCCAACTTTGGGCGGAAAGTCCGGCGAAGATAATGAGAAAAACAAGGAGGAGTCACCCCCACAGCCAGTTCCACCCCTAAGTTGACCAGAGCTGTAGTGACCCCCTCCCCCTCCTTGGAAAATCCTCCATTTTGTTTTGGAGGATTTACCCAGTAAGGATAGGGATGTGCCCCCCTCCCCAAAGAGAGGCACAAGAAGGGTATAGCCATCCTCAAGGTCAGTAGCCATTGGCTACTGCCCTCCAGCCCTAACACCCTCCTACACTCAGTATTTATGAGCGACCTTGAACCCAGGATTTCAGATTTCCTGAAAACCTAAAGGACTGCTGACCTCAAAACACCCGTGGAGAAGATGGAGACAACAACTGACTTGGCCCCAGCCCTACCTGCCTGTCTCCAGACTCAGAGAACCTGCAACAGCGACGCATCCTGCGGGACCAGCGACCTCTGCCGACTCGGGGGACTGCCCTGCAACCCAAAGGACCAAAAAACTCTAGTGGATATGGGCTCTGTCAAACAACAAGGAAGAAACCATCTTTAAAGGGACATCCACCTCACTCCTGAAGCGTGAGTCCCCACCACTCTGCACCAACGCCCCCAGCTTGTGTCCAGAGAAACCAACACTGCAGCGTGGACCCCCAGGTGACTCCAACGACGTGGCCACCCTGAGACAATCTCCCTGCATCCCCACGGTGAAGCCTGCAGAGAGAATCCAGAGGCTCCCCCTCACCGCAACTTCCTGGTAACAGAGACCCCAACGCCTGGAAGAAGCACTGCCCCTGCAGCCCCCAGGCCCGAGAGGAACCAACTACTGGTCCAGAAGTGACCAGCAGGCGTCCCTCATCCTAGCCCAGTCGGTGGCTGGCCCAAGAAGAACCCCATGCCCTGCCTGCATCACCAGAGTGACCCCTGGGTCCCTCCATTGATTTCTATTCAAAACCTGACACCTACTTTGCACACTGCACCTGGCTGGCCCTGTGCGCCTGTTTGGGACGCCCCCCAACCCAGTGCTCTACAAAACTCCCCGGGTCTGCTCCCAGAGGACGCAGGTACTTACCTGCTAGCAGAGTGGAACCGGAGCACCCCTTTTCTCTATAAGCGCCTATGCTACTTTGACCTCTGCACTTGACCGGCCCTGTGTTGCTGGTGCCGGGTGTTTGTGGTTGACTTGAACCCCCAACAGTCGGCTGCCTATGCCCTGAAGACTGATCTTGTAAGAGCTTTACTTACCTGCTAAATTAACTTGTACTTACCTCCTACAGGAACTGTTGAATTTTGCAGTGTCCTCTTTTAAAATAGGTTATTTGCATATTTGCCAGAACTGTGTACCTTACTGTTTTCATTCCAAGTTCTATATTTGCTTATGCCAAGTACCTTACAATTTATGTACTTACTTGAATTCAGAATCTTGTGGTTCTAAAGTAAATTAAGAGAAGAATATTTTTCTATATAAAAAACCTATTGGTCTGGTGTTAAGTCATTGAGTGTGTGTTCATATTTACTGCCCATGTGTGTACAACAAATGTTCCATTTAATACTTGTCTTTTAATTAAACATCACACGCAAGATAGAACATAGTGTGGCAAAATAATAGTCTTTCTTAGAACTGTAGTCTACAACTGTTTGTGTGGGCTCTTTGTCTCTTACCCACTATTATTCCTCAGTCTAGTGTGGTGACATACAGCCTGCTAGTCAATATGAGTCTTTAAAGTCACAACATAATCTGGCTGAGGTCTATGCGTTTTTGTGCCCTCTGTTATAAAGTTTCAGTTTTAGACACCCACAGGCTCTGCACCAGAAAGTTCAAGCTTGTACACACCATGGAAGATCCACAGGCAGCTATCAAAATGTTCTGCGCTTGTGTGACTAACGCCGCAACATTTGGTGCTTGCAAGGAAGAGCAGGCTATTTGGGATCGGCTCTGGATGTGGATCTTCGCAGACTTGACGGTAAAGTGCCTTTGGCTTGGTAATTTGAATTTTTTCAGTGCCAAGGTTTGTGCTGACTAACAGAAATGGGAGGGAGTCATTGGGAGGAATGGAGTTGGCAAAAGCAACAGCAGTGGTCATCTACGTTTAGAAACCTGCGAAGCTCATGACCTGTTGCTATGTTCATTCAGTGTCTGATGGAGAGCTAATCTTCCTTGCTCCAGTGGGTGTTTCCATCTCTCTTCTGCACAAGCGCAGAGTAGATTGTCCTACCTCCAGAGATAGGTTGTGGTTCTTTTTCTTTTTCATTTCTTTGTGCACAAAAAAAACTAAAAGGTCCTTTTTTTTGTGGTCCGTCAACAGCTACCTCCACAAAGATAATTTCTAAATGCACACCCTGGCTGAGGTGTTGTCAGTGCTCAAACAGGATACTTTATAGTAGTGCTGGACTTTCACAATGCTTATGCACACACCCGCATCCTGAATTTTTCACACATGTTAACTGTGTTTCAAAGTGAGCAAGTAGCTTTTTAAGTTTACTGTGATCCTCTTTCGCGTCTTCACAAAACTGATGATGGTGGTGTCAGTTCATTGGCGTGGGACTATCGTCATCTTTGAGCACAAACAAAGGTTATCTTTCAGTGTTTCCAGCCTGTTTGCGGGTGCCTGACCGATCTTCCATGTTAGTCACCAACTGTCGATAGTATTTCAAGCAGCTTGTTTCACTAGCAGCCTAAAAATGTTTTTTTAGAGCACACTGAAATCTTACATTTGTTTTTGGAGATTTTCTTGTGAACTCCATTTGAGCCTAATCACTATGGCCCTCATTACAACATTGGCGGTAACACCAAAGGTCAGTGATAAACTTGCGATAACACACCGCCGCGCTCAAAATACACTCTCTTACAAAACACAACCACATTGGACAATTCCAAATACACGCACCTTATACACATACACACACCACTCCCACATCACCCACAAACCCTTACTACCTAAAATATTGACGAAGGCCAGAGAGACAGCACAGCACAGATGACAACACCATACAGAGGCACAAAACACCATCACACACACATCCACGCACAAAACACCACACACCCCTAAACATCACCTCAGACATCACCCACCCCATGTTCACCGCAAAGACACCCCAGGTTTTCTGAGGAGGAGCTCAGGGTCATGGTGGAGGAAATCATCCGGGTAGAGCCACAGCTATTCGGATCACAAGTGCAGCACACCACCATAGCTAGGAAGATGGAGCTATGGCGCAGAATCGTGGACAGGGTCAGCGCAGTGGGACAGCACCCAAGAACACGGGATAACATCAGTAAGAGGTGGAATGGCCCACGGGGGAAGGTGTGTTCCGTGGTCTCAAGACACCACATCGCGGTTCAGAGGACTGGCGGCGGACCCCCACCTCCTCCCCCACAACTAACATGGGAGGAGCAGGTCTTGGCTATACTGCATCCTGAGGGCCTCACAGGAGTAGCTGGAGGAATTGGTAAGTCAAAGCTTTCACTACTTCATCCCCCACCCTACTTGCATGCAATCACATACCCTCACCCTCACCCCCCATCACTCCAACTCCTCAAAGATGTCCCACAATCACAAACCACACATCCCAACACCAGGCCCTGCATGCAACAACAAAGCATGGGTACCCATCATAAATGCATGTCCACTGCACATACCCACACAGACCATTAAACATCAAGCACACAAGCTCCTACACAGGAATGCAACCGCTGGGGTACAGGGTCACCCACCCATTGCAAACCATGGCACACACAGATAAAAAACTATGCCTTTAAACCCCCTGCAGGACCCCTAACCAACGTCACCGGACAGGATGTTCCAGACATGTCCACTCCACCCACAGCATGACAGCAGCTCTGTCCAACTGGATCTAGATGACCAGCCCGGCCCATCTGGGACCTCAGGACAGTCGGTTCCCCTCACACTGGCAGAAGCCACAACAGAGCCTCCCCCCCTCTGGAAACACCAGCACCCACCGGGCCCATACCTCTGTCCTCATGACACGTCAAGCAGCAGTGTGTCCACCACTACAGGGAACTCAGGCTAACCCACCACCCCAAGAACAGCAGGGACCTGGGGGCATTGGCAGTGGGCACACGGTTCAGGGGACAGAGGCCCAGGAACACAGGGGAACTGGGAGGGCTGCTGGGCGACAGGGGGAGGACAGGCCTAGGGAACCCACTCTCCATGAGGCCCTCCAACATCATGGGAGCCTACCACTATTCCCAGGAGACGATGGCAACAGTACTGTCCAAGTTTCAGGAGATCCAGCGGCTGCAGGAGGAACAGTATTTGGGGTTCAGGGAGGAACTCGGATCCATCAATACCACCCTGGGCACCATTGTAGGGGTGCTGAAGGAACTCGTAAACACCAGGAGGGACACTGTGGCACAACAAGGGGCCCCTGACACTAGCCTGGACGATGAACAGCCCACCACCTCCGCCCGCGCTAGTGGACAGGAGGCACCGCCACAGGACCTCGGCACCAGCACCCCACCCCCTGCAGATGGAGAACCACCCCGCAAGCGGTCCCTGAGATCTAGGACACAGACAGAGCACGATGCCAAGACCCCTGTCAAGAAATGAGACCACCCTGATTGTCATCCTTCTGTCCCACTTTGTCACCCTGTCCATCCATCAACTGCCCCAGCTCCACTTCCTATGCCCCTTTGGACAATGCACCTGTGAAACAAATAGACTGGACTCTGCCATGGACATTCCTCCACCATCAACCCTGACCATTTTACAACCCCCTCCACTATTTAGCACTTAAATAAACACACTTAAATCACAAAACAATCTGGAGTCAGTCTGCTTTCACAAATGTTTATTTGCAATAACTGAGGAAAATAGCAATATCCATTGTATTGTCAGCATACCTATGTCACACAGCTCTAGTCCATGAGGAAACATAGAAGAGGTCACACAGTGGGTCCCACATCTGTGAAATCGAAAGGGAAAGTGACAAATCAGGGTCGATACACTGGGTGAAAGTGACAGACAGATGAGAGGTAGAACAAGTGTATCAGATGTAGCAGGCAGTGATGTCGTCTTACCTGTGTCTCACTGGAAGTATTGATGAATCACCTTGTTTCTGTTGTCGATTTCCTGTTCTGCTTCCTCGTCTTCACTATCCACAGGCTCCACAGCTGCCACAAGACCTCATTCAGGACCATCCTCCTGCAGAAAAGGCAGCTGTCGTCGCAAAGCCAAGTTGTGCAGCATACAGCAGACCACGATGATCTGGCACACCTTCTTTGGTGCGTAGAATAGGAAAACACCCGTCATGTAGGCACCTAAACCTGGCCTTCAGGAGGCCGAAGGTCCTCTCTATAACCCTCCTAGTTCGCCCATGTGCCTCATTGTAGCGTTCCTCTGCCCTTGTCCTAGGATTCCTCACTGGGGTCAGTAGCCATGACAGGTTGGGGTAGCCAGAGTCATCTGCAAATGTTGTTACAACTGTTAGAAACACACTTACCCTTAGGGGCAACCCCATTCCCAGACACCTAGTCACACTGTATAGGGTCCATGTCCTCACCTAATAGCCACACACAGTGCCTCTGGAGTTGCCCCATCACATAAGGGATGCTGCTATTCCTCAGAATGTAAGCGTCATGCACTGATCCAGGAAACTTGGCATTCACATGGGAGATGTACTGGTCGGCCAAACACACCATCTGCACATTCATTGAATGGTAGCTCTTCCGGTTTCTGTACACCTGTTCACTCCTGCGGGGGGGGGCCAAGGCCACATGTGTCCCATCAATGGCACCTATGATGTTGGGGATATGTCCCAGGGCATAGAAGTCACCTTTCACTGTAGGCAAATCCTCCATCTGAGGGAGCACGATGTAGCTGTGCATGTGTTTCAGCAGGGCGGACAACACTCTGGACAACACGTTGGAGAACATAGGCTGGGACATCCCAGAGGCTATGGCCACTGTCGTCTGAAAAGACCCACTTGCCAGGAAATGGAGTACTGATACCTGTGGGATGGCAGATAGCCGACATCAGGTCTGGCTCCAACTGGGCACACAGTTCATGGATTGTGGCACGGTCCAGTCTGCAGGTGACAATTACATGTCGCTCTTCCATTGTCAACAGGTCCACCAGCGGTCTGTACACCGGAGGATGCCGCCATCTCCTCACCTGCCCCAGCGGACGTACTCTGTGGAGGAGAACAGCGAGCAGAGGGTCAGCCAACACTGATGTACGAAAACACAACTTTATTGCACATATTTTTCAATCCGCTATGTGCTTGTCTTAGTGTGTATGCAAGGCCTAGGTATGTGTGACGCATTTAAACATAATGCCATGTGGGCCCCTGAAATGGCGGCTGCCTGACCTGTAAGGTGGGACAATGGGATATGAGGTAACTGCGCTGGCGTTGTACATCGTCGCAGTAGGCGGTCAAAGACCGCGACGCAATCCTGCATTGGTTAACATTGGGCCCTATGGGTCCCAGGGGCCAATGACGATGTACGCTGGCGGTGACGATACGCACCGCAGCGGACGTGACCGCCATTTTCTATCTGTTCACTCACTTGATACCTGATGTTCAACAGGAGATGACCTACACTGCAAGTGCTGCTGTGACCTCAGTCTGGAAGAGACAATAGCTCATGTGTCTGGGGAAAGGGCCCCTGCCTTTACCACGGAGGAGTTTGAGAAACTAGAGGATGGGGTCCTCCCCCCCGTACACGCTACTCTACGTTCCTCCAGATAAACAGGTAAGTACACTGTGAGCATGCTGTATGGGCAATGCCTGTGTGGATGGAAGATTGGGGGGGGGGGGGAATTAGGCGTGCATGAAACGACGGTGAGTGTATGTGTGTCATGGCAAGGGTAGGAACGCGGGCCAATGACTGTGACGGTGCGGACGGTTATATCTTCTCCTTTTCCCCTGTCCTATTCCTGTAGGTCAGCGCCCACCAGAAGAAGGATATTTGGCGTGCCATCGCCAAGGAAGTCAGGACCCTGGGTGTCCACCACAGAAGTAGCACCCACTGCCGGAAAAGATGGGAGGACATTCGCCGCTTGAGCAAGAAGACGGCGGAGGCCCAGCTGGGGATGGCCTCCCAACGTGGGGGGGGGTGGGGTGCCCGTCGCACCATGACACCCCTGATGTTCCAGATCCTGGCGGTGGCGTACCCGGAGTTGGATGGGCGCTTGAGAGCATCACAGCAGCCACAAGGGGGTGAGTACACTCTCATTCAGCTGATTCAGCGCACATTGGAGGTGTCTGGTTGGGGGAGGTGGGCTGTGGGTACCCCTTGGCCAGGACGAGTTTTGTAGGCATGTTCCCTCCGTAAGGCAGGCTATGTGACACCCCACCAGTGTTAAGAGCCATCTACACCTAGTCAGGCTCCTGTGACTCATGTGTGCAGCAGTCGGGCATAGGCCTTGTACCCCATGTCCCTGTGATTAATTAGGGAACTCTAAGTGCATGGCGTAGTGCAGAGGGCTGCTGTGTCTGTAGCGTCCGCCAACTGTAGCGGTATTGCATGCACTGAACGTCTTTCTTCTGTCTTCCCCACCTTTTTGTGGTCTACCTGTTCTTGTGTGCAATAGCATCATCAGGCAGAGGAGCAGTGGCACCGGAGCAGGAGGGAGCTGCATCCCACATAGCCCTGGAGGGCGAAACAGCAGAGTATGAAGGCACCAGTGGGATGGAGGGCGAGGGGAGTTCCACGGCGGGGACAGGAGCTGAGACCAGCGACACGGACTCCTCCTCTGATGGGAGCTCCCTTGCGGTGGTGGGCCCCTCTGTGCCCCCTGCATCTACAGGTACAGCCACCACCCCCCCTATCAGCACCGCCCTCACCGCAGCACCTCAGCCCCTGCCCCTGTCAGCCCTGCTGCCCTCAGTGAGGAGGCCATTGACCTCCTCAGATCCCTCACTGTTGGGCAGTCTACCATTCTGAATGCTATCCAGGGTGTAGAGAGGCAGTTGCAACAGACAAATGCATACCTAGAGGGCATTCTTTCTGGTCAGGCAGCCCAACAGCGAGCTTTTCATACGCTGGCCTCAGCAATGATGGCAGCCATTGTCCCTGTGTCCAGCCTCCCCCCCTCCAACTTCCTCCACCCAGACCCAATCCCCTGTACCTCAGCCTATCCCAAGCACACCATCAGACCAGCATGCACACACCTCAACACACAAGGGTAGCTCTGGCGAACATAAGCACCACACATCCCACAGGCACTCACACAAGCATCATACCCATGCAGACATACCAACATCCACTGCCTCCACTGTGTCCCCCTCCTCCTCGTCTCCCTCATCCCTCCCTGTCACGTCTCCACTCGCACCTGCATGCACTACATCTTCAGCCACTACGTCCATCACCACACACCGCTCATGTGCACTCACCACACCACTACCATTCACACATCTCCAGTTTCCTCTCCCAGTGTGTCTGTGAGCCCTCCTCCCAAAGTACACAAACGCAGGCATCCACCCACCCAACACCCATCCACCTCACAACAGCCTCCAGCCCATGCACCTTCACCCAAATTCAGCAGATGTACACCTCCTACAACCACTACCTCTTCCTCCACTCCCAAACGCCCTCCATCTACCCTTCCCAGTGTGTCTAAAACTTTTCCTGTCAAACCTTGACCTCTTCCCCCTCACCTCCCACACCCCTTCCGTCCCCTATGGCACAGCTTTCCAGGTCACAACCCAGCACCTCAGCCACCACATCAACGGGAACAGTGGTGCCAGCAGTAACCGGCTTCTGGAGTGCGCCAAGCAGCAGGGCAGCCAGTGTGCCAAGGAGCCAAACCACAGACAGTCCCCCACCTCAGAAACATTAGAAGTTGGCCACAGCCCGGAGGGAGAAGGGCAAAACACCTGCCACCAAGGGCTCTCCCAGGACTACAGTTGGGAGTGTGAAGACAGCTGCGCCACCATCCAAGGTGGGGAAGGGGCACAGAAAGAAAGGGAAGTCGCTGCCAACCTGCACGGCGGACAAGACCGCTTCCCAGGACACCGCCGCCACCAGCACCGCTTCCCAGGACACCGCCGCTACCATCACCGCATCCCAGGACACTGCCGCCACCAGCACGCTCACTGGGCCACCCACCAGCACTGCAGGCCAATGAGCGCCGCAAGCACCGCCGCTACTGAGGCTGCAACAATCACCACCAGTGGACACGCCACATATGCCAGTGGCACCACCGCAGATATGGCTGCCATCCTCCGTGGTCACTCGTACGAAGCTGGTGGTCAGTTTCAGGGGCCTGGACAGCTTCCATGGCCCACCGTGAGTGGAGATTCACATCCACTACCTCTGTCCTTGGCAGGATGAAGCACTCTGGGCACCAAGCCCCCTCCAGAACCAGTGGAGATTCACATCCACTACCTCAGTCCTTGGCAGGATGAAGCACACTGGGCACAAAGTCCCCTCCAGAACCAGTGGAGAAAAGCATCCACTACCTCAGTCCTTGGCAGGATGAAGCACTCTGGGCACAAACCAGGATGCAGCAGTGCGCAAACCACCCACTGAAAAGACTTGTGAGACTGTGGCGTTGCACTCCCCAGGATACATCAATGGGCATGGAGCCCCCTCATGGATCTGGCGTTGTGCACTCATCCGGCTGAGGTGCCCCCCGTTCCCTTCCCCCTGAGGTGCCTGTTGTATTTCGATCTGATGCCCCTGCAGTGTTCGCTCCGTTTTGATTGGATATCTTGTGTGGGCCTCGCCCATGCATTTTGGGCCCAGTGGTCCACGGACTATGTATGTGCAGAACATGGACTTTAATTCTTGGTGTATATATTTGTTAATAGTGTGTATATATATTTATGAGTACTGGATTTTTATTGATCAGAATCGTTACAATCATTTCCATTGTCCTTGCATTCTTCCGGGGGCCTTGGGGGGTGTAACTGTAATGTATCAACATGTATTTGTGTGTGTGTGTGTGTTGTAGTGGGTGAGGGTGGGGGTGTTACGTGTGTGTGTCACTCTTTTCCCTCCTCCCTCCCCTGTGTCGTAGGTGCAGTACTTACTGTGGTCTTCGCCGCTGGCGTTCGTGCTCCTGGTAGAGGAGCAGGAAGACAATGGCTGGTAGAATATAGAGTTCCGGCTCCATGGCATCCTGGTTCCTCGTATGGTGTGTAGAGGTGAGCATTTTTCCTTCCAAGTTCTTTTTCCGCCGTGTTTTTGTTCGCGTTGAATCCGCCCCTGAAAAGGTGGCGGATTGGCCTTTCATGATACTGTGGGCGGTACATTGTCTTCCGCCTGTCTGTTGGTGGTGACCACCATGCTGTTTGTTTGTACCACCGTGGCGGTCGGCGTGTTAAAGTGGCTGTCTATGTTGGCGGTTTCCGCCACGGTTGTGATTACCTTTTTTGTTTACCGCCGGCCTGTTGGCTGTTTTACCGCCGCTTTAACACCGACCGCCAGGGTTGTAATGAGGACCTATAGGTTTGTTGACGATACAATATTCTTTTTTTTCCCGTAATTACTTCTTACATAAGGGTTAACAAGCATCTAACCCTCTCTGTAGCCACACATTTAACTACCATCTATTGAGGCAAGCTGGTTCTCTTTTTCCAAAAGTGTTCACTCTTTCACGTTGGTCTAAATATTGTCCTGACGACTTTTTCTCTACCTCCTCATTCTTACATATATTTGACCCACAGCGGTCATTCATTGTACTAAACAACGCTAAATGGATGATCAGCTTTTTATTTGCTTAATTGCTGTGAAAATTAGGCAAGCTGATGAGAGAAGAGGACCATCTCCAACTATCTTTTTCTTCCTATTAAAAGGTGCAATGCCTTGGCGAAGAAGCAGACTTCTGATGGCTTATGTGGTCCTCCCACCAGAGCGGAGGCAGCTACTGCGGAGAGATATTCTTATCGTATCCATTCTCAAAAAACGAATGTGTGGGTGCAAATTGTCAATCAGAGGAACACATTATTTACATTTGTTAACGTATATTCATCCATGTGATTTTATTTTTTTACTATTACGATGTTTAGATTTTCTTCAGTTTATATTTATTTTGTTATTGTAAAGAACAATGGATGCTACAAAGTACAACCAGATTCTGAATTTTATATACGCAGTAATGTGTACCCTGATGATTTCAGTAAAATAATGAAGCATGGATTACGGAGACTTTCCCCAAAAATCACCATTGATGGTAAGTTATTTTTCAAATTACTTTGGAATTAGAAAATTGTTATACATTCATACAATTTACTGTACTTTTTTGAATGAAGCTTCATGAATTGGTGATCCTTTCAATTATATTGATCTACCTACTTATGTGTTAACAAATATTGTTTAGTCTGATTCATTTCATTATATTTTATTTTTTTAAATGATTGTTAGTGTGTGTGTGTGTGTATGTGTATATATATATATATATATATAAATATATATATATATATATATATTACGTGCTTTTAATGTATCTCTCGTGCAACATCTGCAGTAAATAGAAATCGTCCTTTAAACGTTCTCATGTTTTTTTGGCAAATTAGGTGAAAAGGTGTTCTTTGTAGGAAAGGGGAAGAAGGCAAAAGTTATCGTTGGTGAAGAATTGGCAAAACACATTTTTAATAAGTTACATTCTTCACTAATTGGAGGTCACTCTGGAACTAACAAAACTAAAAAGAGTATTGGCAGCCATTTCTAGTGGCCAAACATGACTGATATTGAACAGTGGGTGAGTTATGTGTTGCTAATCTTTCAAAATAACTTCTAGGTAAAACATTTCTTTTCTTTTATGTTTTTATTGAGACATACTTGTAAAGCTATTGTTAGGCAAGTTTTTCATTCCTAATAAATGTATTTTTGCACGCATCAGTCATTTGAGCAATCAGACGCTTTTTAAGGGCGGCTTATCACCCATGGAGGCTCAAATAGCTGTTGCGGACGTGCTGCACACTCTGCGATCCATGTCTTTAGATCCTTTGTGAGCTGGTTCAGTGAGTCTGCATGTCTGAGTTTGAGTGGAAGCGTGTTTGACTGGGCTACAAGGTAAGAGAAGCATCTGCCTTCAGATGTGTTCTTCCTGATTCTGTGGATGGCAGCAAGGGTGGGTTTGGAGGATAAGACCTGCCTGGTGTTCTTTCCCTAACCGGTACCCACAATTGGCACGGCCCTGGCACACAGATATGTCCATTGTAAATGGTACACCTGGTACCAAGGGCCTGTTGCCAAGGAAGGTCTCTAAGGGCTGCAGCATGCCGTATGACACCCTGGAGACCCCTCACTCAGCACAGACACACTGCTTGCCAGCTTGTGTGTGCTGGTTGGGAGAAAATGACTAAGTCGACATGGCGCTCCCCTCAGGGTGCCATGCCAACCTCACACTGCCTATGGCATAGATAAGTCACCCCTCTAGCAGGCCTTACAGCCCTAAGGCAGGGTGTACTATACCACAGGTGAGGGGATAGCTGCATGAGCACTATGCCCCTACGGTGTCTTAGCAAAACCTTGGACATTGTAATTGCAGGTTAGCCATAAGAGTATAAGGTCTGGGGGTTTAACAAACACAAACTCCACAGTTCCATAATGGCTAAACTGAAATATGGGACGTTTGGTATCCAACTTCTCAGCACAATAAATGCACACTGATGCCAGTGTGGTATTTGTTTTAAAATACACCCAGAGGCCATCTTAGAGAGGGACCCGGAATACCAATCCGACTCCTAGTGCTAGGCTGACCAGTTTCTGCCAGTCTGACACAACCAGACGAGTTTCTGGCAACATGGGGAGAGTACCTTTGTCAATCTGTGGCCAGGAACAAAGACTGTACTGGGTGAATATGCTTCTCACCTCCCCCTGCAGGAACTGTAACACCTGGCGGGGAGCCTCAAAGGCTCATGCCTTTTGTTACAACACCCCAGGGCATCCCAGCTAGTGGAGATGGACTCCCCCCCCCCCCCACTTTAGGCAGCAAGGCTGGAGGAGAAGATGAGGGAAACAAGGAGGAGTCACCCACCAGTCAGGACAGCCCCTAAGGTGCCCTGAGGTGACGCTTAACTTTTATAATTCCTCCATCTTGAGATTGGAAGATGCCCCCAAAAGCAATATGGATGTGCCCCCATCACCTCAGGGTGGAGGCACCAAGAGGGTGTAGCCACCCGCAAGGGCAGTAGCCAATGGCTACTGCCCCAAGACCTAAACACACCCCTAAATTGAGTATTTAGGGGCGACCCTGAACCCAGGAAATCAGATTCCTGCAACCTGCACAAATAAGTTCTGCTGACCTGAAAGCCCCGCAGAGATGACAGAAACACTAACTGACTTGGCTCCAGCCCTACCGGCCTGTCCCCAGACTCAAACTGCACAGCGACGCATCTGTCGGGGAACAGCGACCTCTGAGGACACTGCAACATTTTTGCAAGTTTTGAAAGAACTCTCCCTTCCCGCCGGAAGTGTGAGACTTCTCACTCTGCATCCAATGCCCCCACCTCGAGCTCCAGAAAACAAATACCGCAGAGGGGACTCCCAGGCGACTGCGATAACGTGAGTAACCTGAGTTGAATCTTGTGGTTCTAAAATAAATTAAAATATATTTCTGATGGATACAACTACCTGTGGATTCCTCACCTAATGAATTAGATCCTTGCGCCAGCATCCGACGGAAAGTCTTCTTCCTAGCTGTCTACGTCGACGAGGACGTCATAATGGCATGGCTCCACGTGACTCCGTCTGACGTCAACGTGCCAATAAGTGGTCCTTGTCGGCGTACTGACATCAGTTTTCCTTTTTTTCGTGCCTTCGACGCCAACGGTTTTTCTTCCTGGCTCATTGTTAACTGTAACGATTTTTGGTGGTTACAATGTCACCTCCGAAGAAGTCCGGTTTCAAGCCGTGTAGAGAATGCGGGGTCGGATGTCAGTGACCGACCCCCACTTGGACTGTATTTGGTGCCTTAGTTCAGAGCATGATGTGGAAGGTTGCTCTTCGTGTCAGAGCATGAATCCAAAAGCTCTAAAGGAGCGCGAGGCGAAGCTCTTCTTAGCCAAAGCAAAGAAGAAGGGCCATAAAAAGGATTCCTTCCATGCTTCTCCCAAAAAGCATAAGAAGCAGCGTCATCGTGACTCTCGGCGCCGTTCGGAGCGGAGCCGATCGAGGTCGAGGTCTCGATCTTCACGATGCCAGAAGACATGGGAGATGAGTCCTACTGTCACGCCTCAGCAGGAGAGTCCGAAGTTGTCACTGGTACCTTCAGTTTTTGAGGTCGCTCAAAGTAGCCCTCACTTTTCGCCGGCACCGAGGGATCCTGATATTCTGCAGGCAAACTATTGGACTTGGGTAAAGTCTTTTGAGTGTGTGTTCCTCATTTATTGCCTGTGTGTGTACAACAAATGTTTAACACTACCCTCTGACAAGCCTACTGCTCAACTACACCACCAAAAAATAGAGCATTCAAATTATCTAATTTTGCAACTATCAACCTCTAAGGGGAACCTTTAGACTCTGTGCACACTATCTCTCACTTTGAGATAGTATATTGTGCACACTATCTCTCACTTTGAGATAGTATATTCAGAGCCAACTTCCTACATACATCAAAATAGAACCTCATATATTGTAAATGTGAGGGTGTCACACAGATTATTTCCATGAATAGTAGTGAGCTGCTCCCGTGTTTCAATAATGGAAAGACCTCCCTATCCCTGAAAGTGAGATGTTAAAACTTTTAGAATGTAGACCAGTGTGCCAGTGACCTGGCCAAAGAGCAAAAGGCAGAATGGGAAGGGGGACAGGGTCATAGAGAAGCAATCACCAGGAGAAAGTAGAGAAGAAAATGAACCTGCAAGGATAAAATAAGGAGAAAGGAAGAGTAGGACGGTAGAAGAAAATGGGATAAGGTGAAACCAAGTAAGTCTTGGTTGCCTTGGAACTGAGCAGCCCTATATTTAACAACTTAGGCCAAGCTCATAATACATTCAATGGCAAGATTTTTTTGGCACCACGTGCCATACTCACAAATTCATCTCAACTCCCAGCCCGTCCTCCTTGTGTAGCATTGCAACCAATTAACGAACATCACAAAAAAGTCATACTCACACTTGTACGTAGCTGTCCGTCCCTTGCCCCCTCCCAACTTGTTGCCAAGTTTTGATGCAGCTTTAACTGAAGTTCACTGGCTTCCTGGTAAGCAGGTCCCCAGTGCCAGTCTTTTCCCAAAACAAGACACCTGATCCCTTGATCCCAAGTGATAATGCTCTGTAGCACCCTTCTAAGTCCCATAGTAAGTGTTACCTAGAGTGCCTCGGTACTGCAGAGGGTCGCTAAGAGCTGTAGCAGAACTTGTTCTTCTCTAAGGGACCCAGCACTGACCTCATGCATACTGCTTGACAAGGTGCCCCCTAAAAGTGAAAACGCAACATAAATTATGGACTGTGTGCCATGTCCCCAAAACACTGCATGTAATATTTGTAAGTCACCCCTATAGCAGGCCTCATAGCCCTAAGGCAGGGTGCATATTATTATATGCGTGGTCATATCTGCAAGAGAAGATATGCCCCTGCTAGGTCTGTCGTTTCTTAGATATATTAGGAGAACAGGGAATCCATTTTAAATAGATGTGTTGGCCACTGATTAATACGAGTTGCCCAGCTCCATGGTGTCTTCAATGAAAATAGGGATGTTGAACCTCTCATGTTTTATAAGCCCTGGCGATGGATTTATTAATTCACGCATCCAGAGTGTACCTTACAGTTTCCTCCTGAAAACATAACAACTGCTTCTGAGCTAACTGACCAGTTCTAGCCAGTTTGCCACCAACAGACTAGGGTGAGATCCAGGGGTGAGATCCTTTGCTCTTTGGAGGTCAGACACAAAGCTTCTCAGGGTGAGGTGTTGGACACCCCTTCCCATAGCATGATCTGCATTCCAAGACAGATCTAGTCTCTGAGAGGGAGATGCCCACCCCAGACCCCATCTGGCACCTGGATATTCAGGAACATTAGCTATGTAGGAGGCATTTTGCATTTCGAGGCTGGACACACCCCTAGGGTGACCAGCCCGAAATGGACACAGCCTAGGAAATTCTACTTGTGTCTGGGGGAATTTAGGACCTCTGGACATGGTGTTGCCCACTCCCCACAGAAAGTGGTCATCTACAGGGTGTTGTGACTCCAGGGTATGTAGCTGTAGCAAAGTACCCTTATTGTGGCATGGTTACCCCCACTTTTTGCTTGTCAGTATGCTAACCAGGACCCCAGTTACTGTGCACTCCCCCTGTACATTTGTTTGCTATGACTTCATACTTCCCACATTTGCATACTGGTGCCCCCATGTAAGTCCCTAGTATATGGTGCCCAGGGCGGGGAGACACCAGGGGTTCCCAATGGGCTGCAGCATGTTATGCCACCCACTGGCATTGCAGCCTGCATGTAAAGGTGCATGCACCCTTTCACTGAAGATCACTGCACCAGGTCCCTGTAAGTCACTCCTAAGGCAGGGCCTCCTAGCCCAGAGGGCCTGCTGCAAGTACCGATGTCGGAGGGCACCCCTGCATGAGCAGAGATTCCCCCACAGACTCATCTCCATTTTCCTGGACTTCATTAGTGCGGGGATGCCATTTCACGCGTGTACTGGACATAGGTCACTACCTTTGCCAGGGTAACTCTGAACATGGGCATGTTTGTTATCAAACGTTTCCGACTTGTAGTCTAGGAAGGCAGAACAAAAGAATTTCCTTTAGGTGACGGAGGCAACACCCTTTTCCTTTGGGTAGAAAAAAGGTGTTAAATGACATGGGAGGGGTAGCCTCGCAAAGCCACTGGTATGCTTTGATGGCCACCATTGGTGCCATCCTTTCATAAAACCAATCTGCACCAGTTGAGGGACCCCTAATCCCTGCTCTGTCCTGGAACTGAACAATGGAAATGGGAAGGACCACTCCCCTGTCTATCACCACCCCAGGGTTGGTGCCCAGAGCTCCTCCAGATGGCCCTTTGATTCTGCCATCTTGACCTTAGGGTGGGCAGAGGCCTCTGGGGGCATCTTAGTGGCCATGTGGTTAGGTGACCAGTTCCCCTTCCAGGGCTATTTAGGGTCTTCCTCATGGGTGGGTTCCCAGATTCGACATGCAAGACTCCAGCAGGAATCATCTGCATCGTTTACTCAAACTTCTGGCCTCTCGAACCGCAGCTGGACTCCACAGGGACCTACAGTCCGCATCTACAGCTACGCCTCTGCTCTCCAACATTGTTTCTCTGGCTTCTTCTAGCAACTGCAACTTTTCCCCGGCTGTGCATCATATGAGGGTGGCGAGTCTTCAGTCTGCCCTAAGAAGCAAACTTCCCGTGGAATAAAAGAGTCGCTCCTGTGCATCTGCAGGCATTCTGCTGCAATGATGACCGGCTGCATGGATCTCCTCTTCTATTGAACTGTGTGGATCCTGCATCACAGTTGGTGGTCCTTTGCGTCCTCCCTACAAGCTGTCCAACTTGGGTGAAGGTAGGACCTTCCCTTCTCCATGCATAGTGTCTCTTGCAACTGACAAGGCTTGATGGCACCGCCTCCAGGGGAAGTTCAGTCTTTGTGTAGCTCCTGTCCACATCACTCTTCCCTGTGACGCTCAGCCCTTTGCATGGTTATTCAGCGACGTGGGACTCCTTTTTAAGTGTCCTGCATGGGCATCACTGTGACTCCTGTGCTCCTTGCCTGCGAGTCATCTGTGTGGGCTGCATCTTCTTCCTTGACCTCTACGCACTGCCGAGGGTCGCTAGGGACATCCCCTGTGGGTTTAGTTCCCTCTCCCCCTCCCTTGGCCTTCCTGGTCCCCAACAGCTCCACTGCTAGCAACTGCGATATTTGCCTTTTTCAGGTCTTGTATGTGTTTTTTTTCACTCCACAGACTGACTGCAATTCTTCATCCAGCGTGGGACGTCGACCGCATCAGCCAGGAACTCTTCACCTGCCCCAGTGTTGACCGTCTTCTTTCCACCGTCGACCAACTCCTGCATCCACCTAACCCCAACACCACCCCACCCCCACCCCCCCTGGTCTTGAGTGTTGTCTGCTGTTTTTCAGTGTTCTCAATTGCTTTTTAAGCCTATTCCTGATTGTTACTGTACATGTATAGTATGTTTACTTACCTACAATTAGAGTATTGCCTAACTAGTGTTTGTGTTTGTATTACTCTAATAAAGAGCCTCTATTTTCGTAGCACTGAGGGCCTTCTTTCATTTGTGTAAGTGCTGTATGACTACAGTGGTATTGCATGAGAGCTTTGCATGTCTCCTAAATAAGCCTTGGCTACTTATCCACAGCTACCTTTAGAGAGCCTGGCTTCCTTGACACTGACTCCACTTCACTCATAAGGGATACATGGACCTTGTATAGGGTGATCATACCATAGGTAGTTGGCACACACCAGGCCAGATTCCTACAGTACTCCAGTGATTACTACCCTTCACTCCCAATACCGCCCCCTAAATTGAGTATTTAGGGGAACCACTGATACAAGATTGTAGGAAGATGGCTCTGGATATGCTATATCAAATTGAGATATAGTTATACAGGGATTCACCAGAGTTTAGAGGCAACAACTATGATACTAATGCTGTTTTGTTGTACTGTGGTCGAGCAGTTAGGCTTATCAGAGGGTAGTGCAAAGCATTTTTTGTACACACAGGTAATACATGAAGCATGCTCTCAAAGCCCTAATTTCAGGGCAATTCTTTTTAGATACCAAAACTTGTTTTTGTCCATTTATTTCTAGAACCACAAGATTCAATTTCCAAGGAAAGCACATTTACAAGTAAGTATCCAAAATATGTATCAATACCTATTTGTTTTAATTTGGCAATATAAATGGCTTATGTGAATATAGCAAATATGTTTTAAAAGTTGACACACTGCAATTTTCAGGAACAGTTCCGTAGGGAATAAAAGAAAGTACAGTTTTGGTGGTAAGTACCAGACCTACAGTTCCATTCTCTGGGGGTTATAATACCATGGGTCTGAGTTTGAGTTAGCGCCAAGCACCCTCCACCAGCCACAAGGGGCTGGCTTTATGCAGAGGTCAACGTTGCTGCCGGGTTTTACAGTGGGAACCTATGGAGACTGGGGGCACTCAGAATCAGGCCTGCTTCTAAGTAAGAAGCCTGAGCATTTGAGGCTCACCACCAGGTGGTAGAATTCCTGCAGGGTGGAGGTGTGAAGCACGGACACAGTGTCGGCTTTGTTTCTGGCCTACGAGAGCACAAAAGCTCTCACCCCATGGAATCAGAAACTTGTCTGTTCGTGGTAGGCTGGCGTAGACCCGTCAGTCCAGCATTAAAGGAAAGGGTAAATACAGGGAGCATCTCTAAGATGCCCTCTGGGTGCATGTTTCAATAAAACCAGCACTGGCATCAGTTTGGGTTTATTGTGCTGACAAGTTTGATACAAACATTCTAGACTTTAGTTTATGGATCTGTGGAATTCATAATGACAAACTCCCAGCCCATATACTTAATATGGCCCCACTAGACTTACAATGTCTAAGAATGGACTTAGACACTTAGGGGCATATTGTTCATGCAGGTATGCCCTCACCTATGGTATAGTGCACCCTCCCTTAGGGCTGTAAAGCCTGCTTGAGTGTTGACTTACATATACCATCGGCAGTGGTTTGTGGTGTGGCACACTGAGAGGTGCAATATCGAATTTGCCTTTTTCTCACCACCAGCGCGCACAAGCTGCAATGGCAATGTGCATGTGCTAGGTGAGTGGTCCCCAGGGTGGCATAAGACATGCTGCAGCACTTGGGGACTTTCCAGTTAACAGGGCCCTTGGTACCATGGGTACTTTTTACAAGGGACTTAACTGTGTACCAAGGGTGTGCTGTTGTGTGGACACAATGCTACAGTTTTGGGAAAGCACGCTAGTGCTGGGGCCTGGTTAGCAGGATCCCATCACGCTCTGTCAAGTTATCACCAATATCAGACAAAAAGTGGGGGGCAACCATGCCAACAAGGGCACTTTCCTACACAGATTCTCTGACTTTCTTCCATGACACAAAAGGAGTGTGCAACAAGACTGCAAAATCATAGACTTAAGAAGCACGACTGACGTGGTGCCAAGCCTGCTGCACCTGGCCCTTGAGGAGCATCTGACCTGTCCTGCCACTGCAGGTTCCAAAAATCAGGGAGCGCTGTCCGTGCTTCACAAATCACCAAGAAGAACTCTTTTGGATTACAGGAGCGGCTGCCCTGCATCTGCAGGCACCCAAGGAAGAACCATGAGGACCTTGACTGCCAAAAACCCAACACTGGGCAACATCACTGCAGCTGAGCTGCCTAGCCCGAGTTGAAGTTGTCCAGTGGTGTCACCATGGTCCCCAGGCCGTTCAGACACAGCCTACCCAGAGCTTGCCCTATGTGGACTTCCTGACAGCGTTTGCAGCCTGATTCTGAAGACCCCTAGCAACAGTGAGTGACAAAGACCCCATGTCTCAGGACACCTCTGCGCCCGTCTGCCCTGGGCCTAGGAGAAGAGGACCAAGGCTGTGACCACATCTCTCTGCCTCGTGAGACCTGAGGCCACTTGTTGGCTTGTTCGGACTAAACCCCAGGTCGATGCCTATAGACTGTTTCTGCGGGGATCCTTACAACCACAAGGAACTCCAGCACCAGACCTGATGCGAGAAAACACCACTGCACCTGCAACCCACAGCCTGAGGTGAAGTGGACCGGTGGTGTCCCTACGTGCCTAAGGGTCTCAAGGTTCGAAACCCACGTGGGTTCCTCTGATGTGGACTCCCAATCCATCCCTCAAGCAACTTTGTGACCAAACCGGTCCCCATAGACTTACATGGGGCACCTGACGCTGAGCTGTACCCATGCACCCTGCTGCCTGAGGTGAATGGTCCGTGTGGCCGAAGTCCAGGAGATTGATCACTTAAGTCGCTTTACTATACCTGTATGCAGTGCTAGTTCTTCCTTCATAGGATAACTTTACCACATCTGAAAAATGCACTGTATCAAGTTTTGCAAGCTGTAAAAATTAATAAATCAAAAAATCAGACTTTATATAAAAGTACGTTATTTGTATAAATTGGTGTGATTTCTTTCAGTGTGTGTCTCACTTACCGTAGGAGTCGCTTGACCACACTACCGAAAAAAGGAGCATTTGGGATGTAATTTGTTCCTCTGATTGCTTTGACGTTTTGCGCAGTGTACCTCGTTTTGGTTCACTATATATGCTGCTTCCTACAATACTCGCATACTCATGCACCCAGTAATACACCCACAGAGGCACTCGTGAACTCACACAGACCTGCTCAGAGAATCCCCAAGCACTCACACTCACTGAGGTACTCATGCGCACACTCACAGAGCCACTCAGACTCAGCGACTCGTGCACCAACTGAGTCTCTCAGACCCAAACAGAGACCGGTAACTCCGCTCTGCACAAGTTGCCCTTGCTGCCACCCCTAGAATTGGTAACAATGCAGCCAGAGGGAGATCCTTTTCCTACATCGCAGCACAGACCTGGAACACGCTACCTCGCCAACTCAGTCAGTCCCCCTCACTCTTTATATACTATATCAAAATGACATGCACAGACTCCAGGTGTTCCACAGAGGCTAAAGTAGATACTACAAATGCATTTGTTCTACACACAGACACAATAGAAGAAGCACACACTTAATGACTGAACTACAGACCAGTAGGTTTTTATATAGAAAAATACATTTTGTTAATTTATTTCTAGAATCACAACATTCTCTTTGCATGTAATTACATCAATAGATAGTATTTCACATATATATCAATAATAATACTTTGAATGGAATTCATATAGCATACAGTTTTTGAATAAATGCCAATAAAGCTATTTTAAATGTTGACACTGCAATTTTCAGGACACATCCTTGGGGAAGAAACTAAAGCACAGTTTTAGAGGTAAGTACTTGACTTACAGTTTCAGTCTCTGGGGCTTAGGAAGTCCACAGCTGGGGGTTCAAGTGAACCCCAAGCTCCCAGCAACACTGGGCCGGTCGGGTGCAGAGGTCAAATTTGAGCCATTTTAAAGTGGGCTCCTACGGAGACAGGGTGCACTCTGAATCAGTTATGCCAGAAGATAAGTACCTGTTCTTTGGTGGGCAGACCTAGGGGTAGGAGGGGGAGGGTTAGAGGGGCACTGTTGGGGCCACAAGGAGGCATCAAACGCACGCCCTCAGTGGCACTATGGCAGCTGGGTGCAGGATGCAAACAAGGCATTGGGTTTCCAATAGATCTCTCTGAGGAGACCCCGGGGTCACTCAGATGCTGCATGTGAGGACCAGGGGGTCCCCTGGAGCAAACCCTAAGCAAGACAGGGAGGAATGTACCTGTGCTGGAGGTCGGGTTCCCTGGGGGCTGCGGGTGCAGTGGTCTTTTAGGCATCTGTAGGAGGCTGGCCTTCTATGCAGTGTGCAAAACTAGGCACACTATGCAGTGGGTGCAGGCGACCACACTTTGGTTTCCATGAGCATAAATTAGACCACTTAATGCTACAATTGTTAAGGTAGCTGGTCGAGCAGTTAGGCTAATCCAGGAGATGTGCTAAGCATTTGTTGTGCTCACAAAACCAATCATGCAGCACATGCACTCAATGAATAAATCGAGACCAGAGTTTATAAAAATACTTCAGTTTTATTTAATTTTTAAGACCAAGATCTTTCAAATACTTTTTTAGATATTAGTTTTAAAAGTTGTAATAAAGTTAGTCTTTCTGCGCATAATTACGCATCATTGGAATCAATGTACAGTTACCATTCAAAATCGTACAATTGAGTTACCAGTCTCTTTTGTGTTTTTTTTTTTTTTTGTTTTTTGCAGGGTGGTCGCAGCAGTTAGTAGGCACCTTGTGCCAGCCGGAGAGCCTCTTGTGGCTCCCGTTTCCGGCGGGAGCAGCGTAGGAAATGCTTTTGGCACAGGGCCACCTGTAGGGGCCACTTGGAAAAGATGGTTTCTGGGGGTCCCCTTGGGCTGTCGAGGTCGCAAGGGTTTGGGGATCAGTGGAGCACAGCTGGTTCCCTGTTGCGGGTGCAGAGCGGCCGGATGCGGCGTGAGATCCAGAGCTGTGCGCAACTGAGTCCTTTTGGAGGTGAGTCTCTCTGGCTGCTTACAGGACACTGTGAGCATTCTGGTGGTAGGTCCCAGGGTGTTATTAAAGTCCCTCTACAGGGGCTTCCTCCTGATCCTTTCAGCTTTTGGGGAGCTGGTTTGAGGTTGTCCCAGGGAATTGGTGTAACTCGGCCACTGGAGGGCACAGTGCCACCAATCTTGGCACACTTGTAGGTCACGTCCGGGACGGTAGTTAGTGTGTTGTGGGGTCCGGCTGCAAATTCCGGTTGTGAACATATCGGCCAGCCAGTGAAGCGACCTTCACTGGCTTATTGGATCTTGCTTGGTTTTTGAGTGGTGACTCCACTCAAAAGGGATATCTGGGGTGATTCTTTAAGCCTGGATATTACCTGGGTTTCTTGGGCTCGGTCCAGTGTCCAGCTCCTCCACAGCAGCAATTTGCAGGTCCTGGGTGCAGCAGGCAGGGTTTGGCGCCTTTTCTTGTGCAACAGGTCCGTAGTTCTCTTGCTTTGGATCTTCTTTGGTGCAGGTCTTCTTTGTATTTTGAAATCTGATTTCTTGTTCTAGGGATGTCCAATAAATACTGAATTTAGTGGGCGTTCTAGGGGAAACCTGGTAATGTCCAATGGGACACTTACCTATGGGTGGCTCCACCCACTTTAGTGTCCACTTCCTTTGGGAAGGGTGACTTCCCTAAACTTGATTGGCTAGTTTCCTTCATTTCAAGATGGAGGAAACTGAATTTGAGGGTCCACTTCGCAGACAACACCTTAGAGGTGGTTCATGCTAGGCCGCCACTCCTAATCTTTGTGTGGTTTCCCACCTTTGCTCACTCAAAAAGTGGGTGTTTTGCAAAGTGGCAACCCCTCAGATGCTAGCAGCAGGCCTGGAGGCTCGAGTTTCAGGGGCTGTAGCCCTTTGAAGCTCACTACCGGGGTTTTGCACGCTCCTGGGGAGTGGGTGGTTAGCTCCTCCACCAAGGGAGGGCATTGGTTTACGAACCAGGGAGACTGGGCTCTCCGCCAAGGTTTGTATATGGACTGTGTGGGTGTGGCAGGCTGGATGAAACCATCAGAAAATATGCCAGGATCGTTGGCTTTTGCAGGGGACACCTCTAAGGTGATCCCTGGGTACATTTTATTATAAATCCAGTACTGGTACCAGTTTGAATTTATCATTCGGAGTGGTTTGATACCAAACAACCCAGGGTTCAGAGTAGCCATTATTTTGCTGGGAATCTCGTGTTGGCCAGTGTCCAGCACATACATTAAAATGGCAGCTCTATTCACTCACTATATCCCAGGTTTGCCAGGGACACGTGGGAACATACTGCTCATTCAGCTGTGCCCTCACCTATAGTATGGAGTATCCTGCCTTAGGTCTGTAAGGCCTGCTATAGGGGTGTCTTACCCCTAGTTAATGCGGTGTACGGTGGACCGGGCACACAGGTAGTGTGCCAAGTAGAGTTTGTATTTTAGGTTTGCAGCAGGAGACTCTGGCCCTCATTCTGACCTTGGCGGGCGGCGGAGGCCGCCCGCCAAAGTCCCGCCGTCAGGTTACCGTTCCGCGGTCGAAAGACCGCGGCGGTAATTCTGACATTCCCGCTGGGCTGGCGGGCTGCCGCCTTCAGGCCGCCCGCCAGCCCAGCGGGAAAGAGGCTTCCACGATGAAGCCGGCTCGGAATCGAGCCGGCGGAGTGGAAGCTGTGCGACGGGTGCAGTTGCACCCGTCGCGTATTTCACTGTCTGCCAAGCAGACAGTGAAATACTTGTAGGGGCCCTCTTACGGGGGCCCCTGCAATGCCCATGCCAGTGGCATGGGCACTGCAGGGGCCCCCAGGGGCCCCGCGACCCCCCCTACCGCCATCCGGTTCCCGGCGGTCGGACCGCCGGGATCTGGATGGCGGTAGGGGGGGTCGGAATCCCCTCGGCGGCGCAGCAAGCTGCGCCGCCTTGGAGGATTCAATGGGGCGGCGGTACACTGGCGGGAGACCGCCAGTGTTGCCGGTCCGACCGCGGCTTTACCGCCGCGGTCGGAATCCCCATTGGAGCACCGCCGGCCTGTCGGCGGTGCTCCCGCGGTCCTCCGCCCTGGCGGTCTTTGACCGCCAGGGTCAGAATGACCGCCTCTGTCTGCTATGGCAGTGCTGTGCACATCTTGATGCATGTCCCTTGAGGTTGGCATAATCAGTGCCACTGCCACCAGGGGCTTATCCAAGTACTGCATGCCCTGGGTACCTAAGTACCTTTTACTAGGGACTTGTAGTGATAGCTAAAGATGTATCCAATCACTTTTAAAATGTTTTAGGGAAAGAACACTGGTACCGGGAACCTAGTTAGCAGGATCCCAGTGCACTCCAATCCAAGTTGCATTCGGAAACCAGGCAAAAATGTGGGGGAGTACTGCAATAAGGTGCCAGTCTCTCACAGTGCGGGTATATTCATCCAGTGCTTTCGCGTTCAGGGGTCGGGGTCCTCGGTCTTCCCTCTGCAGGCATCTTTGTGGAGGGGTCGTAAGGTCAACCCAGGGTGGGCACTTGCTCACAATCACCTGATGATTCTTTAGCTGGTTGGGCCATGTGGACACCGGCCGTAGGGTGTCTGGTGCAGGGTGGTCAGGACTCGCGTGTCTGGAGGTGTGCCAGAGTCCCTGGATGTTTCTTTCTTGGACAGGGCCACTGTCCACTGCAGTTCTTGGTCCTTTTGGGTGCAGGACAGACTTCTATAACTTGGTCGAGGTGGCTGGTCCCGCTGGATGCCTCACTGTTTTTGTGCAGGTTTTTTGAGGCAGTCAGTTGTCGTTGTCTTCTCTGCTGGGGGTTCAGCTCAGCAGTCCTTCTTCTTTCTTGTCAGGTCAGCCTGAATTTCATGAGCTGGGTTCAGGTAAGCCCTTAAATCCTGGATTTAGGGAGGTTACAGGGGTCAGAGGGCAGTAGCCAATGGCTACTGTCCCAGAGGGTGGCTACACCCCATTCTTGTGTCCACTCCCTTTGGGGAGGGGGACGCAAACCTAACCCTATTGGTTTCTGTTCTCCAAACTAAGATGGATGATTCTGCAGGAAGGGGGGGGGGGCAACCTCTGCTCTGGACACCCTAGGGATGGCCTTAGCTTTGGGTGGCAGGGGGAGGGGTGAGTTTTGGGGGGTCACTCCTCCCTGCTTTCCATAATTTTCCTGATGGACTTGCTGCCAAAAGTGGAGCTTTGTCCGTGTGCGGACAACTCCACTAGCTGGAGTGCCCCATGGCACTGTAACAAGAGGCTTCAGCCTTTGAGGCTCACCATCAGATGTTACAGCTCCTGCAGGTGTGATATTGGAAATGGCCCTTTTTGCAGGGTTATCCCCAAATGTTTTGCTGCCTTCCTACAATATTTTTCTGGTCCGTTTTTAATGGTTTATTGTATGTGCACTTCACCACTGCTAATCAGTGCGCAAGTGCTCCCTATAGAGCTTGTACCGTTGATTGGTTTATCCATGAGTGTCATATTTGATTTACTGGTAAGTCCCTAGTAAAGTGCACTAGAGTTGCCCAGGGACTGTAAATCAAATGCTACTAGTGGGCCTGCAGCACATTAGTAGCCCTGTAACCATGGCTCGGACCTGCCACTACAGTGTCAGTGTGTGCAGTTTTAAACTGCCAATTCGACTTGGCAAGCTTACCCACTTGCCAGGCCTAAACCTTCCCTTTTACTACTTGTCAGGCACCCCGAAGGTAGGCCCTTGGTAGCCCCATGGGCAGGTTGCAGTGTATGTTTAAGGGAGTACATATATGTAGGACGTTGACTCTGTATATACAAATTGAGAAGTAGTGTGCACAGAGTGCAAGGGTTCCCCTTAGAGGTAAGATAGTGGCAAAAAGAGATAATTCTAATGCTCTGTTTTGTAGTAATGTGGTCGAGCAGTAGGCTTATCAGAGGGTAGTGTTAAGCATTTGTTGTACACACACAGGCAATAAATGAGTAACACACACTCAAAGACTTACTCCAGGCCAATAGGTTTTTATATTGAAAAATAGCTTTTCTTAGTTTATTTTAAGAACCACAGGTTCAAGATTTACATTAAACACTTTAAATGCAAGGTACTTCACTTAGATACTTTAGGAACTTTGAATAAACACAAAATCATGTACAGTCTTTGTAGAAATGGCAATAAGCTATTTTAAGTGGACACAGTGCAAAAATCAACAGTTCCTGGGGGAGGTAAGTAAAGGTTAGTTTTGGAGGTAAGACAGACACTTACAAGTCTCAAGTTTGGGGCATAGGCAGCCCACCATTGGGGGTTCAAGGCAACCCCAAAGTTACCACACCAGCAGCTCAGGACTGGTCACGTGCACAGGAAAGAGGTATCCAAAACACATAGGCGTCTATGGGGAACAGGGGTGCTCCGGTTCCAGTCTGCCAGCAGGTAAGTACCCGCGTCCTCTGGGGGCAGACCACGGGGTTTTATAGAGCACCGGGGGGGGGGGGGGACACGAGAAGGCACACAAGGTACACCCTCAGCGGCACAGGGGCGGCCGGGTGCAGTGAGTAAAGCAGGCATCGGGTTTTAGGTTGAAAACAATGGAGGAACCTGGGTGGGGGAGGGGAGGTGTCACTCTAGCGTTGCAGGCAGGCACAGCGGCGGCTTCTCGGGACAGCCACCACCTAGGTGGGCTCGGGAGAGGGTCACCTGGGAGTCGCTCCTGCACTGAGGTTTGATTCCATCAGGTCCTGGGGGCTGCGCGTGCAGTGTTGGTTCCAGGCGTCTGGTCCCTTGTTACAGGCAGTCGCGGTCAGAGGGTGCCTCTGCATTCTCTCTGCAGGCGTCGCTGTGGGGGCCCAGGGGGGGTCGTCTCTGGCTACTCACAGGCTTGCAGTCGCCGGGGAGTTCTCTCTGTGGTGTTGGTTCTCTGCATCTCGAGCCGGGGACATCTGGTGCAGAGTGTAGTGTCTCACGCTTCCGGCAGGAAATGTGCAATCTTTGGAAGTTGTTTCTTTGTTGCAAATAAGTAGCTGGTTTTGAACAGGGCCCCTGTTCACAGGAGGTTCTTGGTCCTTTGGTTCAGGGCAGTCCTCTGAGGCTTCAGAGGTCGCTGGTCCCTGTCGGATGCGTCGCTGTTGCAGTTTTCTTTGAGTCAGGCGACAGGCCGGTGGGGCTGGGTCCAAAGCAATTGTCGTTTCCGTCTTGTCTGCAGGGCTTTAGGTTGCAGGAATCTAGTTTCCTAGGTTCTGGGGAGCCCCTAAATACTGAATTTAGGGGTGTGTTTAGGTCTGGGAGGGCAGTAGCCAATGGCTACTGTCCTGGAGGGTGGCTACACCCTCTTTGTGCCTCCTCGCAGTGGGGAGGAGGGCACATCCCTAATCCTATTGGGGAATCCTCCAAACTCAAGATGGAGGATTCCTAAAGGCAGGGGTCACCTCAGCTCAGGACACCTTAGGGGCTGTCCTGACTGGTGGGTGGCTCCTCCTTGTTTTCCTCATTATCTCCTCCAGCCTTGCCGCCAAAAGTAGGGGCAGTGGCCGGAGGGGCGAGCATCTCCACTAGTTGGGGTGCCCTGTGGTGCTGTAACAAAAGGGGTGAGCCTTTGAGGCTCACCTCCAGGTGTTAACAGTTCCTGCAGGGGGAGGTGAGAAGCACTTCCACCCAGTACAGGCTTTGTTCCTGGCCAGCAACATGTCTGGTCTGTGGCAGGCTGGCAAAAACTAGTCAGCCTACACTAGAAGTCTGGTTGGCATTCAGGGGGCATCTCTAAGATGCCCTCTGGGTGTATGTTACAATAAATTGCATTTAATGTGCTGATAAGTTTGATACCAAACTTCCCAGATTTCAGTGTAACCATTATGGAACTGTGGAGTTCATGTTTGACCAACTCCCAGACCATATACTCTTATGGCTACCCTGCACTTACAATGTCTAAGGTTTTGCTTGGCCACTGTATGGGCATAGTACTTATGCCCTCACCTGTGGTAGAGTGCACCCTGCCTTAGGGCTGTAAGGCCTGCTAGAGGGGTGACTTACCTATGCCACAGGCAGTGGGAGGTAGGCATGGCACTCTGAGGGGAGTACCATGTTGACTTAGTCATTTTCTCCCCACCAGCACACAAGCTGTGAAGCAATGGGAATGTGCTGAGTGAGGGGTCCCCAGGGTGGTATAAGACAATGCTGCAGCCCTTAGAGACCTTCCCTGGAATCAGGGCCCTTGGTAGCAGGGGGTACCCGTTACAAGGGACTTACCTGAGTGCCACAGTTGTGCCAATTGTGGAGACAAAGGTACAGTTTAGGGAAAGAACACTGGTGCTGGGGCCTGGTTAGCAGGGTCCCAGCATACTTTCAAGTCATAACTTGGCATCAGCAAAGGCAAAAAGTCAGGGGGTAACCATGCCAATGAGGCATTTCCTTACAACATCCGAGAGATTCCCCTGATGCTGCACCTACTGGAACTTCAGGTCTCACTGCAGACACCACATATGCCTTCTTGCATGATTTATCAGCAGGATGCAAGAGGCCATGAGGCCCAGCAGCCTCAAAGTCCGTCTCACCGAACCCAAGATAGAGGCCAAAACATCGGTATAATAACCTGAATGTCCTGGACACGCTGCTCAGGAGGATTAGGTCGAAACTGCACTGTATCCACAACACCTCTGATGGACGAGTGTTTCAGAGGGAGACAGGTGTGACTTTGGTATGTTTATAGTGAACTCCAGCGAATGCATGGAGGTCTGCTGTAGTCTGTAAGTGGGAGAGGACAGTCTGGGGCGAGGGATGCCTTCAACAGCCAGTCATCCAGGGAGGGGTAGACTGAATCCCCTGACCTGCGCAGTTGAGCTGCGACTGCCGCCATCACCTTGGTGAACACCTGAAGAGCTTTTGTAAACCACAGTTAACGTCTGTGGGCAGGCAGGATGTGAATGTAAAATAAATGTGCAACCCGTAAGTCCAGTGCTACCAACCGTTCTTCTTGGTCTAGGGCACACAAGACCTGAGCATCTTTAATTTCTCCTTCTTGAGGAAGAGATTGACAATTAGGAGGTCTAGAATAGGGCGAAGACCCTTGTTATTTTTGGGTATCGTAAAGTAGCGTGAATACCAACCACTGCCTACTTCTGATATGGGGCCCTTTCTATAGCTCCCTTGGCTAAGAGCTGTAACTTCATGTCAGAGCATAGACAAATGATCCTTCACCAGCCGTTCATATGCCGGTGGTATTGGTGAGGGAAGGATTGAAAAGACAGGGCATAGCCCTTCCGAATTATCTGCAGAACCCAAGCGTCTGATGTAACAGACTGCCAGTGGAGGGGATGATGCTGAATTCTACCTCGAACTGGGCATGCATGGTAATGCAGAATCAAACTAGGTGGACTTTGAGGTTGCAGCTGCCAGGGGCATGGTGGCAGACAGCTTCTGTCTTCCAGACCCCCTCGTTCTGAAGAAACAGCACCCACGTCCTCCCTTAGCTTGTAGAGCCAGCGCAGGATGGTGGATGGCATAGGGCTGGTGTGTTGGTACGCCCTTCCCATGAGGGATGAAAGGCAGACTGTGTATGAGGGGTTACTGAGAGGCCCAAGGACTTAGACGTAGCCCAACAGTCCTTGAAGCGCTCCAGCGTCGAGTCAGCCTTCTCTCCAAACAAGCCAGTCCAGTCGAAGGGTATGTTCAAGGTTTGCCTGAACATCCCTCGGAAAGCCAGATGTGGTCAGCCTGGCGTTGCACCATAAGTCCAGCATTGACGAAACTGCTCCTCCCAGCGAGTCAGTCCTATCCAGTACACACCTATCTTCCGTATCTCTCCAGTCTTTCACTGCTTGGGGGAGGTTGGCCCTGGCCGCCTCTGTAACCTGTGGCAGTCCTTGTGCAACCATATCCTCCCGTAAGGTATCTTAAAAACAGGCCTATTAGTATGAGGTGTGCACAGACTTCAATGCCAGGCTGATGGAAGTAAACATCTTGTTCCAAAGCTGGTCTATCATCTTGGATTCCCTGTCCAGGGATGCAGAAGGGAATGCACCTGGTAAAGTAGAGGCTGGGACTACCATGCTGTAGGGAGCTGTGTTCTGTTTGCTGTACCCCCTCTCACCCCCTCCAACTTTTTGCCTGGTTTTTAGATGCAACTTAGACTGACGTGCACTATGTTCCTGCTAAGAAGATCCTCGGTGCCAGTGTTCTTTAACATAAAATTGCACAGTTGTTTTTGCAATTGGCAGAACCTTTCACTATCACTCTAAGCCCCTAGTAAACGGTACATCTGGAACCTTGGGCATGGGTTCCTAAAGAAAAGCCTGGGAGGGCTGCAGCACAGATTGTGCCACCCTCGAGGACCCTGTCACCAAGTGCACACTGCACTGCCATTGCAGGTTGGTTGCTTGGTGAGGAATTAAAATGAGAAGATTACATGGCACGCAGGATATGTGCTGTGATCCCTAACACTGCATGCACTATATGCAAGTCACCCCTCCGTCATGCTTTATAGCCCTAAGGCAGGGTGCATTATAATAAATGTGACAGCGTGAGCAGATATGCCCCATTATGTCATTGTTGATTCTCCGGCATAGCATGTGACCAGGGAAGCATTTAGGTACATGTGCTGGACACCGGTAATTATGTGTTCCCCAGCTACATGATGGCTTCACTGAAGATAGGGATGTTTGTTATCAAACATCTTGTATTGATAAACCCTCACTGAATCCTGTGATGAATGTAATAATAAATGCACCCACAGGGCACCTTAGAGGTGCCCCCTACAAACCTACTGTAGGAAGCTGGCTCTGTCTGTACAATATCAAAATGAGATACACTGTGCACCGAGTCCAGGGGTTCCCCAAGAGGCTTGACAGAGGCATTAATAGATAATAATAATGCTCGGTTTGTGGTGTGGTCGAGCAGTTAGGCTTATTAGAGGGTAGTTGTAAGGGAATGCCTCCTTGGAATCGTTACCCCCTGACTTTTTGCCTTTGCTGATGCTAAGTAATGATTTGAAAGTGTGCTTGGACCCTGCTAACCAGGCCCCAGCACCAGTGGTCTTTCCCTAAACTGTACCTTTGTCTCCACAATTGGCACAACCCTGGCACTCAGATAAGTCCCTTGTAACTGGTATCCCTGGTACCAAGGGCCCTGATGCCAGGGAAGGTCTCTAAGGGCTGCAGCATGTCTTATGCCACCCTGGGGACCCCTCACGCAGCACATGCACACTGCTTCACAGCTTGTGTGTGCTGGTGGGGAGAAAATGACTAAGTCGACATGGCACTCCCCTCAGAGTGCCATGCCAACCTCACACTGCCTGTAGCATAGGTAAGTCACCCCTCTAGCAGGCGTTACAGCCCTAAGGCAGGGTGCACGCTACCACAGGTCAGGGAATAGCTGCATGAGCCCTATGCCCCTACAGTGTCTAAGCACAACCTTAGACATTGTAAGTGCAGAGTAGCCATAAAGAGTATATGGTCTGGGAGTTTGTCAAACACAAACTCCACAGTTCCATAATGGCTACACTGAAATCTGGGAAGTTTTATATCAAACTTCTCAGCACAATAAATGCACACTGATGCCAGTGTGCAGATTATTATAACATATACCCAGAGGGCATCTTAGAGATGCCCCCTGAACGCCAACCTGACTTCTAGAGGTAGGCTGACCAGTCCCTGCCACAAACCAGACAACTTGCTGGCCAAATGGGGACCCTGTACTGAGTGGAGGCGCTTCACACCTCCCCCTGCAGGAACTATAACACCTGGTGGTGAGCATCAAAGGCTCACCCCTTTTTGTTACAGCACCACAGGGCATACCAGCTAGTGGAGATGCCTGCCCCTCTGGCCACTGCCCCCACTTTTGGCAGCAAGGCTGGAGGAGATAATGAGGAAAACCAGGAGGAGCCACCCACCAGTCAGGACAGCCCCTAAGGTGTCCTGAGGTGACCCCTGCCTTGAGAAATCCTCTATCTTGAGTTTATAGGATTCCCCCAATAGGATTAGGGATGTGCCCTCCTCCCTACAGGGAGGAGGCACAAAGAGGGTGTAGCAACCCTCCAGGACAGTAGCCATCGGCTACTGCCCTCCCCGACCTAAACACACCCCTAAATTCAGTATTTCGGGGCACCCCAGATCCCAGGAATCAGATTCCTGCAACCTGAAGAAACGAGGAGGACTGCTGACCTACAAGCCTGCAGAGAAGACTGGCGACCACAACTGCTTTATCCCCAGCCCTACCGGCCTGTCTCCAACTTCGAAAACCTCCAACCAGCGGCGCATCCATCAGGGAACAGCGACCTCTGAAGCCTCAAAGGACTGCCCTGGACTAAGAAACTCCCTTGAACAAGGGCCCTGTTCAAAACCAGCTACTTCTTTGCAACAAAGAAGCAACTTTCAAAGACTTCACGTTTCCCGCCGGAAGTGTGAGGCTTCACACTCTGCACCCGACGCCCCCGGCTCGAGATCCAGAGAACAAACACTACAGGGAGGACTACCCGGTGTCTGCGAGCCAGTGAGTGACAAGAGACGACCCCTCCCTGAGCCCCCACAGCGATGCCTGCAGAGAATCCAGAAGCGCCCCCTGACCGTGACCTCCAACAAGGGTCCAGCGCCTGGAACCAACACTGCACCCGCAGCCCCCAGGACCTGAAGGAACCGAACTTCAGCGCAGGAGTGACCCCCAGGTGACCCTCTGCCTTGTCCAGGTGATGGCTGTCCCAAGAAGCCCCCCCGTGCCTGCCTGCACCGCTAGAGTGACCCCCAGGTCCCTCCATTGAAACCAGACGCCTGCTTTGCACACTGCACCTGGCTGCCCCTGTGCTGCCGAGGGTGTATTTTGTATGCCTACTTGTGCGCCCAATCCTCCCTCCCTGCCCCTCCCCCCACCCCCCCCCCCCCACCCAGTCTGCCCCTAAGGACGCAGGTACTAAATTGCTGGCAGACTGGAACCGGAGCACCCCTGTTCTCCATAGGCACCTATGTGTTTTGGGCACCACTTTGACCTCTGCACCTGACCGGCCCTGAGCTGCTGGTGTGGTAACTTTGGGGTTGCCTTGAACCCCCAACGGTGGGCTGCCTATGCCCCAGAACTGAGACTTGTAAGTGTTTTACTTACCTCCTAATCTAACCTTTACTTACCTCCCCCAGGAACTGTTGATTTTTGCACTGTCCATTTTGAAAATAGCTTATTGCCATTTTTACAAACACTGTATATGATAGTGCTTTTATTCAAAGTTCCTAAAGTATCTAAGTGAAGTACCTTACATTTAAAGTGTTAACTGTAAATCTTGAACCTGTGGTTCTTAAAATAAACTAAGAAAATATTTTTCAATATAAAAACCTATTGGACTGGAGTAAGTCTTTGTTCCTCATTTATTGCCTGTGTGTGTACAACAAATGCTTAACACTACTCTCTGATAAGCCTACTGCTCGACCACACTACCACAAATAGTGCATTAGTATTATCTGATTTTGCCACCATCTTACCTCTAAGGGGAAACCTTGGAATTTGTGCAGACTATTTCCTACTTTGAAATAGTATACACAGAGCCAACTTCCTACACATGGCCCCAGAGGTTCACACTCATACTAAAGTCTTCTGCCCACCTCAAGGACCGATAGGTTTTGTGAATCCTAAGGACTTGCGGTTCTTACTCCCTATCAGTTGGTGGATACTGCTCAGAACTCCAACAGCTCACTGTTAGGTGCCTTTGGATTCCAGCTCATCTTCTGATCACCTGATTTCATTGGGCGGACTGGATAAGAACCAGTTTTTTCATCCATACAATGTGAGTCATAAAACTTCTTGGTACTAGAAATCGTTTATCCTCCAAATCCAGAGGGTAAAGTACATTGCGTATTTTGTTCATCATCAGACAACCACATGAAGTCTTGTGTTTTTCCTTCACTTTCATTTGCCTGTCATTGAAAGTCTTACTGTTACAGAAGCGGCAGCCACCACTTCATATGTTCTGGAGAACGTAGCAAGGGTGAAAAGGACACTTTGTGATTTCATACCTGAAACGGCCAAAAAAGGCTCAATCATGTTGTCATTCTAAAGTCTGACTTAAGCAGGGGAAAAGGCTGTACAGTGTTGTTTGCTGCCCCCAGTTCCCATCTCAACCAGACCTGTATTTTCCTACTTGTATCTTGTTGTATCATATAAAAGTTAAGTACTTCGAAATTGACTGAGGTTTACCTTCCATTAGGGAAACCTTTCAAAAGTCTGTGTATGGATACCTACCTTCCATAAGCCACTACTTTGCCATGCAATCATCCACAACATTTTAGTTCCACTACTTGAGGAAATCGGCGTAGTGACGTCCGTTCTTTTCTGTGCCACACGCTGATCTGGAGAAGAGATACCCTGTTAATTTTTTAAGTGTATTGGACCCTTTTGTCTGTTTTTTGTGTTGACCCTTGGCGCATCATGATGTCCCCAAGAACGGGTTCAAGCCTTGCGAGGCCTGTCACCATATGATGTCGGGGACAGATCGGCATCCGGTCCGTTTGTGTTTGTAGTGCAACCCAAAGTTGTGCTTTGAGTGCCAGGCCATGCACCCGAAGGCTTTGAGGGAGCGGTCCCTAAAGCTCATGAAGGCCCGACGCTCGACTCTGCATGGTTCATGGTGTCACTCATGAGGAGTGTCTTGAGACTGTTCGCGGAGTCACCACCACTCATCATCATAATATTCGTGTCATTCAGGTCAGAGAAAGAAGTCGTCAAAGAAGGCCAGGCGTTTTCCAACTTCACTGCATCGCTCAGCCGATGCGACGTGGCAGGAGTGTCCTTGCTGTGCTCCGCACCTCCCCAATTTTCCATGAGCCAGGGCGACCCTTGCCAAACTCAAGGAGTTTTGAGGCCATGCGTCTCATATTTGGGCATTCTGACCCTTCTGTGGCACCTTCGAGGCCTAGGGGTTCATATGAGGGCCCTTTTGGTTCCACGCCAGCGTCTTTGGCCTCTGCCCCCAGTGGTCCCTCTGGATCCTTGCTGACCCTGGTCGTGCCATCGGGACCTTCCCCGACACCAGCTAGGTCATCAGTGCTCCCGACATTGGTGGTGCACACGATCGATGTTGACCCAATTCTTACCCACGATGACCCGGAGAAAGAACGGTGCCTGCCGACGCTGCTTCTGACTTCGATGTGGTTCTCACCCCAGATTGTGTTTGGACCCTTATTACTATGGGTACAAATACAAGGAAGGATAGGAGGGGACGCTGGACCCTTTAGAATACCAGCTAGATAACCCTGATTTGGACTGGGCACAGGAATAGGGTGAAGCTAATGGTCTAGATACTTCTCCAGACGCTGGCATGCATTCTCCTCCTACCGTGGCTACGCCGGAGGGAACCTCTTATTCTGTTGTGGTCAGTAGGGTGGCTGAGGTCATTGGCATGGAGCTGTCCACTGTAACGGTCAGGACGAATCTCCTGACGGAGGTGCTTCAAGCTGGGGCTTCTACCGCCGAGCCTCCCCTTCAATGAAGCCCTCATTGATGTCCTTCCGGGTACTTGGTCCAGACCCAGAACATGGGCTCCTGTAAACAGTAGAATCGCTCGCCCCCATCAGCCTGCTCCAAACGACCTTAAATTCCTGGCCCAACACCCCTCACCGGAGAGCCTTTTCATCCAGGCATCATTGTCATCTGGTGCATTACTTTCCACTCCCCGGATAGAGAATCAAAGACCAACTTGGTAAGAAGATGAGGTTTTCTTCCTCCAGTCTGGCGTTGCGGTCGGTGAGCACTGCATGCCTTTTGTGCTGCTTTAACCACTGCTTGTGGGATACAGTCGTGCAAGTTCTGCCGCAGATCCTGGAGAAGACCCGGGCTAACATCTCCCAAGCCTTTGCTGATGGGAGAGATGCAGCTAAGTTCACCATTCCCTGTGAAATGGACACAACCAATGCTACAGGTAAATCGGATGCGTTGACGGTGGCCTTGAGGAGCCATGCCTGGTTGAGGGCATCTGTTTTTCCAGGAAATGTCCAACAGACCCTCATGGACATGCCCTTTGATGGCACCTGTCTCTTTGGGGACAAGGCGGACTCGGCGCATGAGAGGTTTGAGTGCCGGGCTATGGCTCAATCACTTGGCCTCTCTGTTTCACGTCACCACCAACAGTCCATATTTTGCCCCTTTCGTGGCAACGGAATGGGCTTCCTGCTGTGTCCCTTTTACAGCCACCGGGGATGCAGAATCCTGCAGGCCCATGGGACAGGAAAACACAGGTTTGCCCACTCCACCCTGGTGCAGCCTCCAAACCTTCCTAGTCCGTACCCACTCTCATATACCAGTTGGTGGTAGGATTCGCATTCACCTGCCCCACTAGGAGACCATCACGACAGACAGGTGGGTTTTGCATATCATACAAAGGGGGTAATCCCCACCGGCCATGCATCCATCTTACGGCCCCTTACCAGATGATCATCTGGCAATTCTCTGCTAGAAAGTCACGGCTCTCTTCGCCAAAGGGGCCATAGAGAGGGTCCCTGTGCCAGAAGTAGGTTGTAGTTGTTATTCCTGCTACTTTCTGGTGCCCAAAAAAGGCAAAGACTTATGTCCTATCCTAGACCTTCGGGCCCTCATTCTGTTCTGCAAGAAGAAGTTCAAAATGCTCACTCTGGCATTAAGTTAAGTACTTCGAAATTGACTGAGGTTTACCTTCCATTAGGGAAACCTTTCAAAAGTCTGTGTATGGATACCTACCTTCCATAAGCCACTACTTTGCCATGCAATCATCCACAACATTTTAGTTCCACTACTTGAGGAAATCGGCGTAGTGACGTCCGTTCTTTTCTGTGCCACACGCTGATCTGGAGAAGAGATACCCTGTTAATTTTTTAAGTGTATTGGACCCTTTTGTCTGTTTTTTGTGTTGACCCTTGGCGCATCATGATGTCCCCAAGAACGGGTTCAAGCCTTGCGAGGCCTGTCACCATATGATGTCGGGGACAGATCGGCATCCGGTCCGTTTGTGTTTGTAGTGCAACCCAAAGTTGTGCTTTGAGTGCCAGGCCATGCACCCGAAGGCTTTGAGGGAGCGGTCCCTAAAGCTCATGAAGGCCCGACGCTCGACTCTGCATGGTTCATGGTGTCACTCATGAGGAGTGTCTTGAGACTGTTCGCGGAGTCACCACCACTCATCATCATAATATTCGTGTCATTCAGGTCAGAGAAAGAAGTCGTCAAAGAAGGCCAGGCGTTTTCCAACTTCACTGCATCGCTCAGCCGATGCGACGTGGCAGGAGTGTCCTTGCTGTGCTCCGCACCTCCCCAATTTTCCATGAGCCAGGGCGACCCTTGCCAAGCTCAAGGAGTTTTGAGGCCATGCGTCTCATATTTGGGCATTCTGACCCTTCTGTGGCACCTTCGAGGCCTAGGGGTTCATATGAGGGCCCTTTTGGTTCCACGCCAGCGTCTTTGGCCTCTGCCCCCAGTGGTCCCTCTGGATCCTTGCTGACCCTGGTCGTGCCATCGGGACCTTCCCCGACACCAGCTAGGTCATCAGTGCTCCCGACATTGGTGGTGCACACGATCGACGTTGACCCAATTCTTACCCACGATGACCCGGAGAAAGAACGGTGCCTGCCGACGCTCCTTCTGACTTCGATGTGGTTCTCACCCCAGATTGTGTTTGGACCCTTATTACTATGGGTACAAATACAAGGAAGGATAGGAGGGGACGCTGGACCCTTTAGAATACCAGCTAGATAACCCTGATTTGGACTGGGCACAGGAATAGGGTGAAGCTAATGGTCTAGATACTTCTCCAGACGCTGGCATGCATTCTCCTCCTACCGTGGCTACGGCGGAGGGAACCTCTTATTCTGTTGTGGTCAGTAGGGTGGCTGAGGTCATTGGCATGGAGCTGTCCACTGTAGCGGTCAGGACGAATCTCCTGACGGAGGTGCTTCAAGCTGGGGCTTCTACCGCCGAGCCTCCCCTTCAATGAAGCCCTCATTGATGTCCTTCCGGGTACTTGGTCCAGACCCAGAACATGGGCTCCTGTAAACAGTAGAATCGCTCGCCCCCATCAGCCTGCTCCAAACGACCCTAAATTCCTGGCCCAACACCCCTCACCGGAGAGCCTTTTCATCCAGGCATCATTGTCATCTGGTGCATTACTTTCCACTCCCCCGGATAGAGAATCAAAGACCAACTTGGTAAGAAGATGAGGTTTTCTTCCTCCAGTCTGGCGTTGCGGTCGGTGAGCACTGCATGCCTTTTGTGCTGCTTTAACCACTGCTTGTGGGATACAGTCGTGCAAGTTCTGCCGCAGATCCTGGAGAAGACCCGGGCTAACATCTCCCAAGCCTTTGCTGATGGGAGAGATGCAGCTAAGTTCACCATTCCCTGTGAAATGGACACAACCAATTCTACAGGTAAATCGGATGCGTTGACGGTGGCCTTGAGGAGCCATGCCTGGTTGAGGGCATCTGTTTTTCCAGGAAATGTCCAACAGACCCTCATGGACATGCCCTTTGATGGCACCTGTCTCTTTGGGGACAAGGCGGACTCGGCGCATGAGAGGTTTGAGTGCCGGGCTATGGCTCAATCCGTTGGCCTCTCTGTTTCACCTCACCACCAACAGTCCATATTTTGCCCCTTTCGTGGCAACGGAATGGGCTTCCTGCTGTGTCCCTTTAACAGCCACCGGGGATGCAGAATCCTGCAGGCCCATGGGACAGGAAAACACAGCTTTGCCCACTCCACCCTGGTGAGGCCTCCAAACCTTCCTAGTCCGTACCCACCCTCATATACCAGTTGGTGGCAGGATTCGCATTCACCTGCCCCACTAGGAGACCATCACGACAGACAGGTGGGTTTTGCATATCATACAAAGGGGGTAATCCCCACCGGCCATGCCTCCATCTTACGGCCCCCTACCAGATGATCATCTGGCAATTCTCTGCTAGAAAGTCACGGCTCTCTTCGCCAAAGGGGCCATAGAGAAGGTCCCTGTGCCAGAAGTAGGTTGTAGTTGTTATTCCTGCTACTTTCTGGTGCCCAAAAAAGGCAAAGACTTATGTCCTATCCTAGACCTTCGGGCCCTCATTCTGTTCTGCAAGAAGAAGTTCAAAATGCTCACTCTGGCTCATGTCTTGTCTGCCTTAGACCCAGGAGACTGGATGGTAGCGTTATACTTGCAGGGTGCTTGTTTCCATATTCCCATCCTGGCTGCCCACGGGTACTGTCTACGATTCCTAGTAGATCACGAGCACTTTCAATTTACTGTGATCCCTTTGGGCCTTACCAGCACCCCTCGGGTGTTCACAAAAGTGATGGTGGTGGTTGCAACTCATCTGCGCAGGTTAGGGGTTTCGGTCTTCCCCTATCTCGACGACTGGCTGTTGAAGGCAGACACGCCCCAGAAAGTTGTCTCCCACCTTCAGACTAAGGCGAACCTCCTGCATACATTGAGGTTCACTATAAACATGCCAAAGTCTCACCTGACTTCCTATCAGATGCTCCGTTTAATCTGGGCTGTTCTGGACACAGTGCAGTTTCGGACCTATCCTCCCAAAAAGCGAATCAAGAATATTCATGCTATGATTCTGATGTTTCAGCCTCTATCCTGGCTTTCGGTGAAAACAACTCAGAGGCTGCAGGGCCTCATGGCGTCCTGAATCGTGCTAGTGACACATGCCAGATGGCATATGCGGGCTCTTCAATGGGACTTAAGTTCCAGTGGGCACACTATCAGTGTAATCTCTCCGACATGGTCTAGATCTCGGAGGGTACTGTGAAAGATCTGCTGTGGTGGCTTTGGAATCTGGATCTCTTGCTTCCCCAACCAGATATCTCAGTAGTGACAGATGCCTCACTCCTGGGATGGGGCGGCCACATAGGAGAGGCGTAGATCATAGGCCTCTGGTCTCATGCGGATTCTGGGCCCAACATCAACCTTCTGGAGCTCCAGGGAATCACGCTTGCATTGAAATCCTTCCCTCTCTCAAAGGGAAAGTAGTGCAAGTGTTCACAGACAGCACTACTGGCATGTGGTACTGCAACAAACAGGGTGGAGTAGGGTCCTGGACCCTTTATAAAGAGGCTCTGTGATTCTGGACATGGCTGGCACATCAGGGCATATCACTGGTGGTTCAACATTTGGTGTGATCCCCAAGCGTCAGAGCAGACAAATGCAGTCATTGAGTCAGTCGATCTAGAATGGCGTCTACATCTAGAAAAGGTGCAAGGTCTCTTTCACAAATGGGGAGAGCCTTGGTTATATCTGTTCGGCTCTGTAGAGAGCACTCAATGTCAGCTGTTTTGCATGTTGAAGTTTTCATGACTGCACTCGCTCTGCAATGCTTTTAGTCTTGAGTGCATCTCGGGCTTCCTTTACGCCTTCCCGCCAATCCCACTTCTGGCCCAAGTAATCTTTGTGGCTCGAGACTGGGCACGGAGAGTACGGTATCCAGAGCTATTGAGCATGGCCACCGATCTTCCAGTCAGATTGCAAATTAGGGAGGCACTTCTGGCGCAGCAGCAGGGGATGGTTCTCCATCTGAAGCTGTCCAATCTTCGCCTTCCATGTGGCAACAGAGCGGCGGCAGTTGACGGCTTTTGACCTTCCACACGAAGTCTGTGAGTTTATCTTGGCAACCAGGAGTCCCTCCACCAAAACGGTATACGCTTGTCGGCATCAATTTGTGTCATGGTGTAGAAACAAGTCTCTTGATTTCCTCCACCGACCCCCTCCCCCCACCCCCACTTCTTTCTCTGCAGTTCTTTGGCTCATCATATCTTTCACCCAGTAGGGCTCTGCATTGGCACTGTTTAAAGGTTACTTGGCGGCTCTCAGCCTTCCTAATGTTGGCGGACCAACATTCTCTTTTTAAGTCTCCTCTTGTGGGTAGATTACTTAATGGTCCCAGCTTCACCACTATTTCCCCCAATAAAACTTGGCTATCACAAAGAGGGGCGGGTTTCTTCAAATGTGGTTGTTGTGGTATCTGCCGTTGGGCATGTCACAAATTGCAGAAATTTTCTCATGATGGCAAGTCATTTTCAATCTAATCCACTATGGATTGTAACTCCTGTGAGGCACAACCAACTCAGAAAAGTTTAGAATTTTTTGGACTTGAACATATCCCCCGGGATCCTAGAGGGGGTAACAGAGAACTACGTTTGCGCAGACAGGAAGCATTATGGATTATGAGACTAAGAGCTGTTGAGGTAGGATTGAATTCCGATAGAGAATTGGAATTTTTTCTGGGAGACTAAAACATGGCTCCTTTAAATCTAGAACTCATTGATGCCAATGATGTTGTATATTGCATATATGTTTGTTAATGATGTATGGAAGCCCACTATTGTATAATGTGTGATGTTTCCTTTGTTTCTTTGGAGTTAATAACCAAGATTCTCGAACGTTTTTTTTCTTATACTAAATATGGGAGCTTTATTCTTATTCATTACTAGCATTTCCATTCTCCCTTTAGGTTGTATATATTTAGATTGGGGTGGTTGTTGTATTTGTTTTGACCTAATAGCAATTGTTGTGCCATTATAAATATGGGCAGATGTTCGGATTTGGCATGTTATCAGTTGGTGCACTTTTGTTTCTTTAATTGTAGAGGTTTTTGTCTCGTTTTATTTATTGGTATGGGCCTGTTAGAGTAGTACACTTCTAAATTGGTATTATCTAACCTCGGTTGCAGCATTGATTTCATAGACCTAACTCGTATTTTTCTGTAAACGGGCTTATTATGTGATATTCCGTCACATTGTTTAGTGTGTCTCACAGTCCGTTCTTTGTGTTCGTTACTTACGATCGGGATCGGTGAACCCGGAAGTATATATACTTCCGGGTCCTGGCACATTTTGGTAGCGCACTCACTATGCGTCCGTACTTGGAGACGCGGTTTGCCTTAATAGTAGAAGTATCCAAACAACGGTGTAAGTTGTACAGCAGAATTGTTTGTATTGAAGTAGTGACTGTGATGTTACTTTGTGTTGTATGAAGCGATATTTATGCATATTGTTTAGTGTTTTTCGCAGTCTGTCCTTGGTGTTCGTTACTTGCGAACGGGATCGGTGAACCCGGAAGTTTTTATACTTCCAGGTCCGGGCACATTGTTTAGCGCACTCGCCATGCGTCCGTACTTGGAGACGCGGCTTACCTTAATATTATAAGTATCCAAACAACGGGGTGAGTTGTGCAGTAGAAATGTCTTATTGGAGTCGTGACTGTGGTGATACTGTGAGGCTGCACGAAGCGGTTACTCTGAGTGATAGAAATTGTTGTTAATTATGTTTTCTATTGTGACTAGGATATGAATCATTGCTTAACATTTTATTAATATTACCTCGGTACAATTCCGTACTGGTTTCACATTTTTTATCATGTTTGTGTTATGGCACACGATGCATTGTCCTTTCATAATGTTAGTTGGCTGAAATATATATATGTTTTATTATTATGTTCCGACAGCGGATTGGGTTGCCCATTGAAGTATAATTTGGGTTGTGAAGCACACTTGGATTTGAAGAATTTGGATTACCGATTGTTGTTTTGAATAGTGATCAACAATTAAGGTATTTCGATTTTTTAATATTTGGTTTGTTGACACTTGGTTGCACCTTGGGTGATATCTGATTAATTATTAGACTTTTCACAATGTTGGTTTTTCGAGATGTATCTAAGACTTATTATTATTATTTTTTCCGACAGTGGATTGGTTTTCCCATTGAATCATTGTTTGGATTGTGAAGAACATGAGTTTTTGAGGAACCTGGATTATCGATTTGTGTTTTGGAATAGTGATGTACAATTAAGGTATCTTGATATTATATATATTAAGATAGTTGACACTTGGTTGCACTTTGGGTGGTCTGTCACTAAGTATTAGATACTCACCGAGGTTGTTTTATCACTTTCACAGGAGTTTGCTATAGGTTATTATTGACGAATTGGTCAAGACTCTTTCATTAAGATATTTATAATTGTGGGCCTCAGTTTACTTTCTTCTTACTTTTTTCCAGGTGGATTTATTATGAGTCTTTTACCTCCCTTGGGCTTTAACATACACTTATTTGATTTGACGATTGAGCATTTTGGTCTTAACTCAATTATTTTTTATTTATAATTTTAATTTTTTCCATGATTTCTAGCCCTGAAGAAGTCGTAAGGGATATAATTATTTCCCAAGATGAAACACGTGTTGGCTGGAAGCATAAATTCCTGTGGATTTCATACTACTGAATGTCAATCAGATTTGGAATAAACTTTGGACTCATCCTTTGATTCTATTGATTTTCTCCAGGACCAGTTTGGTGTTATATGGACTAATATTTCGAATGAATTTTTCATATGAATTGTTCATTTAAATTCTTTTTTACAAGAGGGGACCCTCGTTGTGCAATTTTTCTTAGTGTAGAGGTTGTTTTACCTCGGAGGGTTGGGTGTTTCCCTTGTGAGGTTCCCCATTGTTGACATAGGGTAGATTGGTACCTTGAGCGCCATATTTCCTCAATTTACACCCTTTAATATTATTTGGGCTGTGGAAGGCAACCTTTCTCAAGGGAAGCCGTTCTCGCAGCCAACTCCGGTGGCCACGGTGATAACGGATGCCTCCACCGTAGGGTGGGGAGCTCATCTGGAGGATCTGGAGTTCAAGGGTCGTTGGTCTCCAGTAGAGCAGAGGTTTCATATGAATCTGCTGGAACTGCGGGCGATTCGTTTGGCACTCAAGGCCTTCCTCCCTTCCCTTTGCAGTCAGTCAGTTCAGATTCTGATGGACAACACGACTGCGATTTGGTATATCAACAAACAGGGGGGTGTAGGGTCGTACCTTCTTTGCAGAGAGGCTCTGTGACTCTGCTCCCGGGTGCGGGACCATCGGCTTTGTGTAGTGGCAAACCATTTGGCTGGGGTCCTAAACGTACATGCGGACAAGCTCAGTCGCTTCTTCTCGGACAACCACGAGTGGTGTCTGCATCCGGATCTAGTTCTTTACATCTTTCGGATGGTTTTTTTTCCCTGAATAGACCTCTTTGCCACTCGAGAATGCGCATTGTCAGTCATTATGCAGCCTTCAGTATCCGATGCAAGGAGCGTTGGGGGGCGCGTTTCAGATGTCCTGGTGCGACCAGTTGCTTTACGCATTTCCTCCCATACCCTTGATTCCTCGGGTTTTGAGGAAGATTCGGCAAGACCGGGCCCAAGTCATGCTGAAAGCTCTGGATTGGCCATGAAGGGTGTGGTATGCAGACCTTCTCCGACTCACTGTACCCGCCGCTCCGTCTCCCTCTCAGGGCAGACCTCCTTTCGCAGGGGCAGGTTCGACACACCCACCTCCAAAGCCTGCAGCTTCATGCCTGGCGATTGAACGGGGCAACCTGAGTTCCTTTTCTCTCCCACCGGAGGTGGTGGACGTTCTTTTATCAGCCAGACGACACTCCACCAAGTTGGTCTATGCAAGTAGGTGGGCTAATTTTGTTCGTTGGTGTGGGGAGAAGAAAATGTATCCCTTAAGTGCCCATCTTTCTGATGTTTTGTTGTTCGCGTTGTCATTGGCTCAGCGTGGTTGTGCTTTGCCCACGGTTAAGGGCTATCTTTCGGCCCTTTCAACTTTTTTTATATCTTTCAGATCAGCCCTCCCTATTCAAATCTCCTTTGGTTGTTCGATTTTTGAGGGTGCTTACTAATAAATTTCCTCCCAGGCCTTTTATTATGCCGCAGTGGGACTTGAATTTGGTGTTGACTTCATTGCTGCCCATTAGGATATTTGTTTTTCAAAACGGTGGCCATCACTTAGGCTAGACGTGTTAGCGAACTGCAGGCTCTTTCTGCTCACCCGCCTTTCACCACTTTTTATAAGGATTAGGTGGTTTTGAGGACCAGGGTGGCTTTCCTCCCCAAGGTGGTGTCTCCATTTCACTTGGGACAATCAATAACTCTCTTGACGTTCTACCCTCCTCCGCATCCATCTAAGGAGGAGGAAAGACTCCATCATCTGGACCCTAAGAGGGCTCTCAGTTTTTATGTCGACAGGACGAGAGAGTTCCGGTTGGATGAACAACTCTTTATTGGATACGTGAGGAAGGGGAAGGCCGTCCACAAGAGAGCGATCTCCAGGTGGGCCGTTCTTTGTATTAAAATATGTTACTCAATGGCAAAGAAGGATCCTCCTGAGGGGATCAGGGCTCATTCCACCAGGGCCAAGTCAACCTCATCGGCTTTGGCCAGAGGTGTTCCGATGGTGGACATCTGCAAGGCTGTGACTTGGTCTTCCCTCTACACCTTTGTGAAGCATTATTGTTTGGATGCAGAGGTGCGGAGGGATGGCAATTTTGCACGGTCGGTGCTGCAGGATTTCCTGGTTTGACCAGACGGACACCTTCCGAGGTGGTACTGCTTTAGGACTCTATTCATTAGGTGAGGAATCCACAGGTAGTGGTATCCATCAGAAGAGCAAGTTACTTACCTTCGGTAACGCTTTTTCTGGTGGATACATTAGCTACCTGTGGATTCCTCATGGTCCCTTCCGCCTCCCCGTTGTCTGTCTGGTCATACCAGGATCGCCTTGGGTGTGCACTTCAGTTTCAATGTTTCTACATATGTATATATGTTTACAGTTCACATTCAAGTTATTTTCAAGTTTGCAAACCATTCATGTTGGTATGTGCCCTTATTTAAAGAACTGTGCAAAAGTTTTTAGATGAAGATTCTCTATAAAGTTTATTCTTGTTAATCTTAAAGGGTGTAGATTGTCGATGTTCTTTATATGTTTCAAAGGCACCTAAAAAATTGCATGAACTGACGTCAGCACGACGGCGAGGACCTCTTATTGCCACGATAACGTCATGCAGAGCCGCGTGGAGTCGGGCAATTGTGATGTCCTCGCCTGACGTGCAGAGCTAGAGAGAGAAGTTTCCGTCTAATGCTGCGCATGGGGAGAATTCATTAGGTGGGGAATCCACAGGTAGCTAATGTATCCACCAGAAAAAGCATTACCAAAGGTAAGTAACTTGCTCTTCTGGTTGCCGTGATCTGTGCTCGCTGGGTGAGTGAGCTTCAGGCTCTTTCTTCTAAACCCCCGTTGTTGTCTGTTTTCCCTGACAAGGTGGGGCTCCATACGAGGGCCTCATTCCTTCACAAAGTGGTCACGCCCATTCATGAAGCCCAATCCATCACTTTCCCTTTTTATTCACTCCCACATTCTTCTCACGAAGAGGAGAGACTCCACCGTCCGGATGCAAAAAGAGCCTAGGCATACTAACTCAATCTTACCAAAGATTTCGGGTTGGATGATGAACTCTTTTTTTTGGGGGGGGGGGTATGTGGGCACGAAGAAAGGGAAGGCGGTGCAGAAGTGTAACATCTCACGATGGGTGCTTCTTTGCATCAAAATGTGCTACGCTTTGGCTAAGAAGCAAGCCCCTGAGGGGTTGTGTGCTCACTCTACATGAGCTAATGCTGCTACCACAGCGTTAGCACCTGGAGTTCCTGTCATTGATATCTGTCAAATAGCAACGTGGGCATCTCTGCACACATTTAAAATGCATTACTGTCTGGACAGTCAGGTCCGCAGAGAAGGCTGCTTTGGTCATTCGGTCCTGCAGGACTTTCTAGTATGAGCTTAGATTATCAGCATACCTCAGAAGATGGTCTTGCTTGGGTATCTATTCTGAGAAAAGAATCTGCAACTAGAAGTCTCTATCAGATGAACTAGTTACTTATCTTCAATAAAAATGTATCTGGTAGAGACATTAGAATTGCAGTTTCTTTACCAACCCACCCATCCTTCCTGCTCACGAACTGATTTCATTGGACAGGGATAACCATTACAGGGCCTTAGTTTTGGGACACCGTTCTTGGTGTTCTTCATGGCTCTGTGCTTTGGCGTAAAAGTTGTGAAAAGAAACTTGACGTCACTACGTTGAGGTGGCGCCTATATACGACCTCCTACGCCATCACGGCGACCACAACGCCAACGACAGACGCGGAGACGACTGCCACCACTTGACTGTGCACAAGGGTACTGCGATAATAAAAAAATCTCCGGATCTAGTCTGACGCCTAGGAGAAATCCAAAGGTAAGGAATTTGCAATTAGAAAATGTCTCTACCAGATAAATTATTACCGAAGGTTATTCTGAAAATGTATTATGTCAATGGAAAATGTTTGAAAATGACAGTGCACAACCATATCACTTTTTAGCAATATATTTTTTTAAACTGAGATCTTTATCAAGAATTAACAAATTTCTGCCCACACCCTGATGACAATGATATTAGTGAACTAAGAGGCAAGTCAGGGTTCATGTGTAGCCTAATGTGGGCTAGATTTGTAATATGCATGAAGCAAACGTTTAGCCTATTAAATCAAAAAGGGTTTTTTTGTACAGCAGAAATGCAGAACTTTCATATTTGAAGGTGCTCTCATATACGATAATGAAAAAATGACAGCTAAATAAAATATTGCCTAGGATCACACAACTTAACAACAGTGTGAGGGTCAAGTATATTACAGATAGGTCAAGTAGATTCAGTCTAATCGTTCTGCAGGCCGGGTAAGATATTTATGAATTTTTGATGCATGTGAAGGTTTGCAAGCTCATGTCAACAGATCTCAAGATGCAACCCCTGCGTTGGCATGAAGAGTTCTGTTACTGGACCTCTGCCAGTCAGCATTGTCTGCTTCCTGCACACGTTTATTAGACACTACTGCCAGGTAGGCCAAGGTCCATAAAAATGAGAATTTTGCCCCTTTGCCCCATCAGGACTTACTCCTTTGAAATTGGTCTGCAAACACACCACTGGAGATGGTATTGCTTGGGTATCGATTGTAAGGTTAGGTGTCTGCGACTAGCATGATCCTCACCTCTTTTCCTGACACCGAATATAACATTTCCCAGCTTTAATAACAAAGTTTACATTTTACTAACCGCTTCTCTGCCAGGCCTTTCCCCCTCAGGTGGCAGGCATTTTCTTGGCTATTCAGGGCAGTTTGTGCTTAGGCTTTCATTACTTTTTGGCCACATAAGCTACCCATGTCAAATGTGCGTTTAAAAAAAAAAAAAACGTATTTATTTTTATTTATATTTTTTGCCAACTTCATAGGGATTTGAGAGGTACCCATAGTTTGTGGGTTCCCCTGGAGGAGAACAAGAATTTATCCCAGACGACTCGGAGAGGCATCGGTTGACGGCACCATCGGCTTCAGTGGGGCCTATTCACCCAAGGTCTGATTCGGACCCTTTTTCCTATGGGGAGGAATTGGATGGATCCCTGGACCATTATGAATACCAGGATGACCATGCTATGGACTGGGAACAGGATTTGGCCGAAGCCAGTGGTCTGGATACTTCTCCTGACGCTGGCATGCTGTCTCCTCCTACCGTGGCTACGGCGGAGGGAGCAACTTACAGTATGGTGGTCAGTAGGGCAGCTGAGGTCCTCGGCCTTGAGCTACCTACTGTGGAAGTCAGGTCTAATCTCCTGACTGAGGTGCTTCAGCCTGGGGCTTCTACTTCAGAACCCCTTCTCTCATTCAATGAGGCCCTCACCGATGTCCTTTTGGGTACATGGTCCAAACCCAACACAGGGGCTCCTGTGAACAGGACTATTGCTAGCCGCCATTGGCCTGCACCGACGACCCAAAATTCCTGTCCCAACACCCCACTCCTGAAAGTCGTGTTATCCAGGCTTCCACTTCTTCAGGCGCATTCCCTTCCGTACCCCAGGATAGAGAATCCAAAAGGCTGGAACAATTTGCCAAGAAGTTGTTTTCTTCCTGCAGCCTCGCATTGCGGTCTGTGAACACTGCATGTCTTTTGTGACGTTATACCCACTCCCTGTGGGTTACAATTGCGCAAGTCCTGCCATAGATACCGGAGGAGGCCCGTGCTATCGTCTCCCAAGCAGTGAAAGATGGGAGAGATGCAGAAAAGTTCACTATCCGTTGTGGGCGGGATACGACAGACTTTCTGGGCAGATCGGTTGCAACAACAATGGTCTTACGGCGCCATGCCTGGTTAGGCACTTGTGGCTTCTCGGGGGATGTCAAACAGTCACTCATGGACATGCCCTTTGATGGCATCCGTCTCTTCGGAGACAAAGCGGACTCTGCCTTGGAGAGATTCAATGATTCCCAGTCTACGGCTCGGTCCCTTGGTCTTTCCTCTGCCACTCGCCCACCGCATTCAGCTTTTCATCCATTTCGTGGAACACGGAAGGGGCACCCTGTCATGTCCTCAACCCAGCCACCGTGCCACGCACGCTGGGCAGCCTATGCATGGCCGAGGTCGCGGAATTCCACGTGGCTGTGAGACAGGGAACCATAGGTCTGTCCATTCCACCTCTGCCCCCCCCGCTGCAGTCTCCAAACCCTCCTAGTCCGTCCCGTCACTCCCACCCAGTTGGGGGCAGGATCCACCATCACCTGCCCCACAGGGAACTTATCACCACTGATGGGTGGGTTTTGCAGATCATTCGGAAGGGCTACTCCTCCCCACCCTCCTTTCGAATCTGCAGCACCACACATGCCACCATCCTTCCATCATCTTCCGGAGGATCATTTTGTGCTTCTCCACCAGGAAGTCATGGCTCTCTTGGCCAAGGGAGCTATAGAAAGAGTCCCTGTGCCAGAAGTGGGTCGTGGTTGTTATTCCTGCTACTTTCTTATACCAACGAAGGACAAGGGCTTACATACAATCCTAGACTTTCGGGTCCTGAACTACTTCCTCAAGAAGGAGAAATTAAAAATGGTCACCCTGGCTCAGGTTCTGTCTGCCTTAGACCCATGAGACTGGATGGTAGCGTTGGACCTGCCTGCCCACAGACGTTACGACGATTCATGGTAGGTCACGAGCACTTTCAGTTTACCATGCTACTTTTCGGCCTTACCAGCGCCCCTCTGGTGTTCACAAAAATGATGGCGGTGGTTGCAGCTCATCTGTGCAGGTTAGGGGTCTCAGTTTTCCCCTACCTCAATGACTGGCTGTTGAAGGCGCCTTCTCCCCAGACAGTCTTCTCTCACCTTCAGACTATGGCGAACCTCCTGCACAAGCTGGGGTTCACAATAAACGTGCCGAAGTCACACCTGACTCCCTCTCAGACGCTCACTTTCATTGGAGCTGTTCTGGATACAGTGCAATTTCTCGCTTATTCTCCAGACAAGCGAGTCCAAGACCTTCAGGCTATGATTCAGATCTTTCTTTCAGCCTCGGTCTTGGGTTTCGGTGAGTGTGAGTCTGCTGGGCCTCATGGCCTCCTGTCTCCTTCTAGTACACATGCCAGATGGCATATGCGCACTCTGCAGTGGGACCTAAAGTTCCAGTGGGCGCAGCATCAGGGAAATCGCTCAGACATGGTCAAGATCTCGGAGGGGACTGCGAAAGACCTGCAGTGGTGGCTTTAGAATCCAAATTGTGTCAACAGCAGATCCCTCTCCCTTCCCCAACCAGATCTCTCTATAGTGACAGATGCGTCACTTGTGGGTTGGTGTGGCCACATGGGAGAAGCAGAGATCAGAGGCCTCTGGTTTCCGACGGAGTCGGGGCTCCACATAAAAATGCTGGAGCTCCGGGCAATCAGGCTTAGGTCAAAAGCATTCCTTCCCTCCCTCAAAGGGAAAGTGGTGCAGGTGTTCACGGACAACACTACCGCCATGTGGTACTCCAACAAACAATGCGTGGTAGGCTCCTGGACCCTTTGTCAGGAAGTACTACGCCTCTAGACATGGCTGGAATATCAGGGCATTACGCTGATGGTTGAACATCTGGCAGGCTCTCAACGCCAGAGCAGACAAACTCAGCCGCCGACGCACAGTCGATCACGAATGGCGTCTCTATCCGGAGGTGACGCAAGGTCTCAAGTGGGGAGAGCCTTGGTTAGATCTGTTTGCCTCCGCAGAGAACACGCAATGTCAGCTGTTTTGCATGTTGGAATTTTCGAAGACGGCACTCGCTCGGAGACGCTTTTCATCTCAAGTGGAGCTCCGGCCTCCTGTACGCCTTCCCGTCTAGCCCTCTTCTACCCAGAGTTCTCAAGAAAATCAAGTACGACCGGGCCCAAGTTATCTTGGTGGCTCCGGACTGGGCTTGAAGAGTGTGGTATCCAGAGCTATTGAGCATGTCCATCTATCCTCCACTCAGACTGCCTCTTCGGGCGGATCTTCTGTCACAGCAGCAGGGGACGGTTCTCCACCGGCACCTGTCCAACCTCAACCTTCATACGTGGAGATTGAGCTGCAACAGTTGAATGCATTTGCCCTTCCACCCAAAGTCTGCAATGTTTCTTGGCAGCCAGGCATCCATCGACTAAAACTGTATATGCCTGTCGTTGGAATAAATCTTGTGGCATGGTGTACCAACAAATCTGTTGGTCACATTTCTGCCCCTCTGTCAGAGGTTCTTCTGTTCATTATTTAGCCCAGCAGGGCTCTGCTTTGGGCACCCTTAAAGGTTACCTGATCAGCCCTCACTCTTTAAATCTCCTATTGTCAGTAGGTTCTTAAAAGGGCTCACCCACTTATTTCCTCCCACTCCATTTATTATGCCTCAGTGGGATCTTAATCTTGTACTTACTTATTTAATGTGTACCCCATTTGAGCCAATGCATAATTGTCCCTTGCGGATCCTCGCATTCAAACTGTTTTTCTGGTCGCAATCACCTCTGCTTGCAGGGTGAGTGAGCTCCAGGTGCTCTCTTCAATGCCTCAATACTTGTTTGTACACCCTGACAAAGTGATGTTACGCATTAGAGCTTCCTTCCTTCCTAAGGTATTTACACCATTTTATGTAGGCCAGTCCATCACTTTGCCTACCTTCTACACACTCCCACACCCTTCCCATGAGAAGGGGAGAGACTCCGCTGTCTGGACCCAAAAAGAGTGTTGGTGTTCTACCTCCATTGTACTAAAGATTTCCAGGTGGACAATCAACTCTTTGGCTATGTGGGTGCTAAGAAAGGGAAGGCGGTGCAAAAGCATATCATCTCTTGATGGGTGCTTCTTTGCATCAAAATGTGCTACACTTTGGCTAAAAAGCAACCTCCTGAAGGCTTGCGTGCTCATTCCACCAGAGAAACTGCGGCTTCCACTGCGTTAGCATGCGGAGTTCCTGTCCTGGATATCTGTCGGGCAGCTACATGGGCATCCCTGCACACGTTTGATAAGCATTACTGCCTGGATAGTCAGGTCCGTCGAGGCGGCTACTTTGGTTGTTCAGTCCTGCAACACTTTCTAGTATGATCTTTGCTCGTAGCCCACCACATAGGATGGCATTGCTTGGGTATCAATTCTAAGGTAAGGAATCTGCAACTAGAAGTCTCTATCAGATGTACAGGTTAGTTACCTTCGGTATTTGAAATATCTGGTAGAGACACATTCTAGTTGCAGCTTCCTTACCGCCCACCCATCCTCCCCGCTTTGCGAAATTATTTCTAGGGACAGGTGTTCCCCCTTTCAGGTCCTTAGCTCTGGTGCACCAATCTCAGTGTTCTTAGCGGCTCTGCGCTCTGGCGTGGAAAGTCGTTAAAAGAAACTGACATCACTGCGCAAGGGCGGCGTCTATGTACTACTCCAGACGTCATCAAGTCGTCAGTCGATGCCTGCGGAGTCACCCAACGCCACCTACAGACACCCAAGGGTGTTGCTCGAAGAAAAATCTCCGGATACAGTCTAACGCCTGGGGGGAAATTCTAAGGTAAGGAATCGGCAACTAGAATATGTCTCTACCAGATATTTTGTTACTGAAGGTAAGTAATTTGTACTTTAGGCCATTTGGGAGCTTGCATAAGGGGTCGCACCCCTTATCAATATAAAGGTTTAAAAAAAAACAAAAAAAAACTGGTTTCTAGTGGCTTCTGCACCCCACCCCCTGCCAAAAGGGGCAGATCGGCCTAATTAATAAAGGCCAATCTGCCCCCTGGGGGGGCAGAAATGGTCTTTTAAAAAAATTGCTTGAGGGGGGAACAACCCTTGCCTAAGGGGTCGCTCCTGTTCTCAATATAAATAAAAACATCCCTGGTGCCTAATGGCTTCTGCCCTCCCTGGGGGCAGATCGGCCTATTTCTGATGGATACAACTACCTGTGGATTCCTCACCTAATGAATACTCCCATTGCGCCAGCATTCGACGGAAATCTTCTTCCTAGCTTCTGCACATCGACAAGGACGTCACAGTTGCCCATGTGACGGTGTCTGACGTCATACAGGCAATAAGAGGTCCTCGCCGACGTCAGTTCTCTTTTTTCCGTGCCATTCGAAATGGTTATCTTCGAGGGAGCTACTGTTGCTGTTCGACAGTTACAGTATGTTTTTTGGATCTATTTTGTCTTTGAGATTACAATGTCACAAAGAAAGTCAGGATTCAAGCCCTGCCGTGAGTGTGGGGGCAAAATGTCGGTAACGGACCCACATTCTGACTGTTTGTGGTGTCTTAGTTCCGATCATGATGTTGACAAGTGCAATTCTTGTCAACATATGAATCCTAAGGCCCTGAAAGAGCGCGAGGCTAAGCTTTTTCTGGCGAAGTCGAAAAGGAAGGAAAAGAGACATCATCGAAAATCCTCGTCACCGAAGTCTCATCGGTGTCATCGGGACTCCCGGCGTCATCGAGAATCACTGCGCCGGTCGAGTAAAGAGAGGTCTCGGTCGAGGTCACCATCAACTCGACGTCGGAAGACTTGGGAGGTCAGTCTCACTGTCACTCCCCATTCGTCAACGCCATTGCCTTCTCCAGCCTCACCGACTTCGCCCGGGTCATCGGGCCAACCACCTTCAGTGTTTGAGGTTCCGCAGCCTCAAATGTTTTCTCTGTCGTTGCAGACGTCGAGGTCGGTGTCGCATTCGAACCAGGCACCCCAGTACCCGGCTTTCCCGGCCCCTGGAGCTGATAGTACCGCATTTTTAAATGCGATGTTTTCCATCTTCCAGCAGATGGCTCCAGGTGGTGGACAGGCTGGTCCTTCAGGCCCTTTGGCCTTCAACATGGGTGCTCCGGCTCCGCTTCGACCGGCACCCTTTATGCCCTTTCTCCCCCTGGGGAACGTGGGCTCGGCGCTGGTATCGGCTCCGGTGGCTCCTGAGATTTCGGCTCCGACAGCTTCGGCTCCGGCGGCTTCGATGTTTCAACCAGTGGCGCCATCTAGACCTTCTGCGACTCCGAAGCAGTCTTCTCTCCATCCGACTCCTCGTTTGGCGCCGAAGGGACCTATGGCGCCTGTAGATCCGGCGTCGGACGGATCCGAGGATTGGCGTCGTTCTTCGACATCCGCTGACACCATGTCGACGCCGAGGATAGAGGAGAGGCTGCACTCGAGGAGGCTTGCTCTCCGCCTCCTTGAAGAGCAGGAGTACCAGAGACAAAACCTGGAGGAAGGAGAGATTGAGGACTCTCGTGAGGGTCTCCATGGGCTGGACACTGCTAGTGGCCTAGATACTTCCCCCGAGTGGGACTTGTCATCTCCTGGGGAGTATACAGAAGAGGCGGCCACTTTCCATTCTGTTATCAGGAAGGCAGCTAGCTTCTTGGATCTTCCTTTGCCGTTAACTGAAGCCAAGCAGAATTTGTTGACAGAGGTGTTGCACCCGGCCTCTACATCGGCAGAACCACTTTTGCCGTTCAATGAGGCGCTGCTGGACCCTGTTTTGGAAGTCTGGAAGAAGCCGGGGTCTTCTTCAGCTGTCAATAGATCTGTGGCTAGGAGGTATCGGGCTGCACCGGCTGACCCTGGTTTTCTTACCAGACATCCAACACCTGAAAGCTTGGTGGTCCAGGCTTCCTGCTCGGCAAGGTCAGCTCCTGGCTCTTTTCCATCTGTGCCCTCGGATAGAGACTCCAAGAAGATGGACATGGCATCCAAAAAGGTGTTCTCTTCATGTAGCATGGTATTGAAGTCCACCAATGCTACATGTATTTTACGAAGGTACATTTATGCCCTGATGGACAAGATTGCATCAACGCATACAGAGGTCCCTCAGGGGCTGTTAAATCTAGTATTGGACGCTCAGGCAGCTGCAACTCAGGTTATCCAATATGGGTTGGATACAACTGACTCGGTTGCTAGGGCAATGGGCACTGCTGTAGTTACGAGGAGGCAGGCTTGGCTTCGTAACTCAGGATTTTCCTCGGATGTGCAGTCGACCCTACTGGACCTTCCTTTTGATGGGGCAAGCTCTTTGGTGCCAAGGCGGATTCGGCCTTAGAGAGGTTCAAGGAGAGCAGGGCCACGGCCAAGTCGCTGGGCTTGCAAGCGACTTCTTTCGCCTCCTCCAGATTTTTTAGGAGGTTTCGAGGATTTGGTCGTGGCTCCTCCTCCTCCTCCTTTCGAGGGAAATTCCAGCAGCCTACCTCTGCTCTCTCCTATAGATCTTTTAGAGGGAGGGGTAGGGTCCGTACCAGGGGAGCCTCTCAGCAGCACTCTGCCTCTTCCTCTTCCTCTGGAGGGGTGCAGCAGGGGAAGCAGCCTTAGGCTTCCACCAATTCCCACTCACTCCACTCCTGTAGGGGGGAGGTTACTGAATTTTCTCCACAAGTGGGTGGTCATAACTTCAGACTCCTGGGTTACCAGCATTGTGAGAAAAGGCTACACCCTTCCCTTTCGGGAGTTTCCGCCCCCCATCCCGCCCCACCCATCTTATTGTTCAGAAGAACACCTCCTGTTGTTGGAACAGGAGGTTCAAGTCCTCCTTTCAAAGGGCGCAGTGGAGTTGGTTCCAGAGCAGGAAAGGGGTCAAGGTTGTTATTCGAGGTACTTCCTGATTCCCAAGAAGGATGTTCGGTTGAGACCAATCCTGGACCTAAGGATCTTGAATTGGTTCCTCAAACAGGAAAAGTTCAAGATGCTGACCCTAGCTCAGGTGCTTTTGGCGCTGAACAATGGAGATTGGATGGTGTCTGTCGACTTGCAGGATGCTTACTTTCATATCCCAATACTCAAGTCGCACAGGAAGTATCTCCGTTTTGTGGTGGGGTCGCAGCACTATCAGTTTGCGGTCCTCCCATTTGGTCTTACTTCAGCACCTCTTCACGAAGGTGATGTCGGTGGTTGCGGCAGAGCTCAGAAGGACGGGGATAGCAGTATTTCCTTATCTAGACGACTGGTTGATCAAAGCCAGGTCTCCGGAGCTCGTGTTGCATCACCTGCAGTTGACAACCCAGTTGTTGTTCGATCTGGGCTTTTCGGTGATCGTGCCCAAATCTCACCTAGAGCCCTCTCAGCGCCTCCTGTTCATAGGGGCAGTACTGGATACAACATTGAACCAAGCCTTTCCTCCGCCTCAGCGGATTCAGGACATTCAGGCGTTGGTTCCAATGTTTCAAAGTGGAGCGGTCATTCCAGTCCTCAAGGTCCTACGTCTGCTCGGTCTGTTTGCCTCCTGCATACTGTTGGTCACGCATGCTCGCTGGCACATGAGGGCTCTTCAGTGGTGCCTCCGAAGGCAGTGGTCTCAACACAAAGGGGATCTCGAAGGCTCGGTGAGAATCTCCAGAGATGCGGCCATGGATTTGAAATGGTGGATTGCGGACGGCAATCTTTCCAGAGGAAGGCCGTTCTCGCAAGCTCCGCCTGGGGCCACAGTAATAACGGATGCTTCCACTCTAGGGTGGGAGGCTCATCTGGGGGACCTGGAGATCAAGGGACATTGGTCTCCAGTAGAACAGGTGTTTCATATCAATCTGTTGGAGTTACGGGCTGTACGTCTGGCTCTCAAGGCCTTCCTCCCATCCCTTCTTGGTCAGTCGGTTCAGGTCCTAACGGACAACACTACTGCGATGTGGTATATAAACAAACAGGGAGGGGTAGGGTCGTACCTTCTCTGCAGAGAAGCTCTACGGCTATGGTCCTGGGCAAAGGACCATCAGATTTGCTTGGTAGCAAATCATCTGGCCGGAGTCTTGAACGTACGTGCGGACAATCTCAGTCGCCATTTCTCGGCTGATCACGAGTGGTGTCTCCATCCAGATCAAGTCCGGTTAATCTTCCAGATGTGGGGGTTTCCTCGGATAGATCTGTTTGCCACCCGGGAGAACTCTCACTGCCCGTTATTCTGCAGCCTCCAGTATCCAGTACAAGGAGCTTTGGGGGATGCGTTTCAGATGACCTGGTGCGACCAGTTGCTTTACGCGTTTCCCCCCCATACCCTTGATTCCTCGTGTGTTGAGGAAAATTCACCAAGACAGGGCTCAAGTCATCTTAATTGCTCCGGATTGGCCAAGGAGGGTGTGGTACTCGGACCTTCTCCAACTCTCACTGTGCCCTCCGCTCCGTCTCCCTCTCAGGGCAGACCTCCTCTCGCAGTCGCAGGGGCAGGTTTTACACCCCCACCTCCAGGCCTGCACCTTCATGCCTGGAGATTGAAAGGGGCAACCTGAGTTCCTTTTCTCTCCCGCCTGAGGTAGTGGATGTTATCTTATCGGCCAGGCGACACTCCACTAAATCTATCTACGCTAATAGGTGGTCTAAATTTGTGGTTTGGTGTGGAGAGAGGCAGATTGATCCTTTACGTGCTCATTTGTCAGATGTTTTATCTTTTGCTTTGTCTTTAGCACAGAGGGGTTGTGCAGTGGCTACTGTTAAGGGTTACTTGTCTGCCTTGTCAGCCTTTCCTTGTCTTCCAGACCAGCCTTCTTTATTTAAATCCCCAATAGTACTTAGATTCTTGAAGGGCCTTATGAATAAATTCCCTCCAACTCCTTTCGTTATGCCTCAATGGGATTTGACCTTGGTTCTAACTTTCCTTATGGGGTCCCCTTTTGAGCCTATGCATTCTTGCCCCATAAGATTATTGGTTCTTAAAACGGTTTTCCTGGTTGCAATTACCTCTGCAAGGAGAGTGAGTGAGTTGCAGGCTCTATCGGTAAAACCCCCTTATACATCTTTTTATGGGGATAAGGTGGTGTTGAGGACCAAGGCTGCTTTCCTTCCGAAGGTTGTTTCACCCTTTCATTTGGCCCAGACAATTACTCTATCCACGTTTTATCCTCCGCCTCATCCGTCAAAGCAAGAAGAGAGACTAAACCGCTTGGACCCAAAGAGGGCGCTAAGCTTTTATATAGACAGGACAAAGGATTTCAGGCTGGAGGATCAGCTTTTCATCGGATACGTGGGAAAGAGGAGAGGAAAGGCAGTCCACAAAAGAACACTCTCCAGGTGGGTTGTTCTTTGCATTAAAATGTGTTACTCTTTAGCAAAGAAGGATCCTCCTGATGGTATAAGAGCTCATTCCACCAGAGCTAAGTCGGCCTCTTCGGCATTGGCTAGGGGTGTTCCTGTGGTCGACATCTGCAAGGCCGCAACTTGGTCATCCCTTCATACTTTTGCAAAGCATTACTGCTTGGACTCTGAGGTCAGAAGGGATGGCCATTTTGCACGTCAGTGCTGCAGGATTTCTTGGTTTGACCATTCAGGCACCCACCACCGAGTACGGTACTGCTTTGGGACTCTATTCATTAGGTAAGGAATCCAGGTAGTTGTATCCATCAGAAGAACGAGTTACTTACCTTCGGTAGCGACTTTTCTGGTGGATACATTAGCTACCTGTGGATTCCTCACGGTCCCACCCGCCTCCTCGTTGCCTGTTTGGTCTAACCAAGTAATTCTTGAGTGTGCTCCTCTTGGTTTTGAGGATTTGTATATATTATGTATATATGTTTATACGTAAATATATAGTTCATATATTTATTTACTTGTTTTAACAAAAAAAAAAAAATGGTAGGTTGAATTCTCAGAATGATGTGTTTGTTTGGAATATCATTAAATATTACTATTGTTCTTTCATCTCAATGGCCTATTATTCTCAGGCACGTAAAAAATGTTGGTACTGACGTCGGTGAGGACCTCTTATTGCCTGTATGACGTCAGACGGCGTCGCGTGGGCAACTGTGACGTCCTCGTCGACGTGCAGAAGCTAGGAAGAAGATTTCCGTCGAATGCCGGCGCAATGGGAGTATTCATTAGGTGACGAATCCACAGGTAGCTAATGTATCCACCAGAAAAGTCGCTACCGAAGGTAAGTAACTCGTTCTTTAATAGCATTATGTCCATGGCAGTGAAGGGGTTAAGGACATGAAGACAACACCCACTTTAGCAAGAGGTTTCTGTTGACCCGGTGACAAAGTTGATGCAGGATACATTTGGGACTTTCCTATGGTAGTAGTATGACTATTTTGCCATTATCATGCTTTTGAATACTGTATTTGAGATTTAAGGTGACATTGCTATTTGCGTGCCCTCCACTTGAACGTCATATTGGTTCTGCATGGAATAGTTACAAGGTGTATTTTCTCTTCTAGGAAATGACGGCTCCAAACGGGAATGAACAAGAAGGAACTGACCGTTTTTATCTCACGAAGAAAGAGGGGACATAAACATGGACTATGTTATGAATTTAGAGTTTGATAGGTTATGTGGAATACCCCTTCCCTAAGATTTCTGTGAAATAAAGTTTTTTTTCTAATTGTAAAGGCTGCTGATTAATAAAATGGACAAAGGAAATGCATAATCCATGGCTCCGGTCTTGAGATTGAATCATAGTTCATAATTTCAATAATTATCAAAAGTAAATGTGCTTTGCTAATGTGTCCCTCATTAGTGCTGACCTACCATTAGTATTTTTTAGTGAAAGCTAACTACCCAACTGCATCTCCAATAACTGTTTTTTAACCAGTTTTAAATTGCATTTTCAATATCACAATCTTGAATAAATTACATCTATGAAAGTTACATTATCATTAGTAAAATCCGCAATCCAGCTACATCGTCATTAATAAAATAGCTTCACATCAGTATCAGCAGGAGTCCTTGGTTCAGTCCTTAAACAGCAACATTGGAAAAAACAAGTCATGCGTCGATGTTAACTCACATTCTGCCATTACCATAAGTGCTATTCAATCTTCCTATCTCAAGCAAGTACTGCAAACATTGAAAAGCAACAGTGACATCCATGAAGCTATAATGGCCACTAGGAAGCTATTCGGGGACATCAAAGGGTGTAACAGAAGGGTGTTGTCACTCACCCATGGACAGGCTGGAAGGGGTTATGATGGAGGTGTGGGAATGTGGATACAAGGGGATGGGGGAGGAGAGGGTTATGTCCCCACCAGGGTAGGTTTAAGTGACGGGCCACCAACTCTTGTATGTGTGCAAGTCAAGTAATAGTGCTTCCCATTCCACATTTCTGGGGTATTTGCGTAGTCCTCATATTTCTTGCCTCCTGAGCTCCTCTCCCTGTCCCCACTTCAGTATTGCCGCACACCAGTGGGCTATATCTAACAATACCTGGGCTTTCCAGTGCATGGCAATTAGTCTGCATGCTATCAGCAATGCTTAGTTTATAAACCGGTTAGCAGCTTTATCTGTTTTTGAGCACCTGAACAATCCCAACAGTGCAACTTCCATTGTGAACACATCCACTCACCTCTCAGCAAGTTGGACACTGACACCCATAAGGTTAGAGACTGAGCAACTCCAGAATACGTGCATCGTGTCAGCACCTGCATGTTGGTATCTCGGGCAAACAGAGGAGGACCCAAACATTTAGGACAGAGTTGCAGGAGTGAGGTAAGCTATATGAAATATATTATGCAGGATCTACTGAACTTGGTATTCTGCATCATCCTGGGGTATGTAAGTACTGTTTCCAGTATTTCCTTGTCGACTCGCCACCTAAGCCCCACTCCCTAAGGACTACATTTAACAGGTTGTGTGCGGTGTATGCTAGTGCACAAACAAACCAAGTGACAAGTCTACAGCCTCAACCCATTATATACAGTGTGTGTATGAGAGGGTGCTTATGGGGTTGCCATGGAGCCAAAGATGGCAGCCGTGGAGTAACTTTGCTCCAGGACCTGAATGCCGCAATCAACATTAATCCTGCCATTACACACACACACACGGACACACACACAGACACAGACAGACACAGTGCTGCATCAGACTGTCGACTGGCAAGAACCAACCTTGCATACCATACCGGGGCATTCCCGGCACAGGGGGAGGGGGAGGGTGTAGGGAGCTGGCTACTACAAAGACCACAGCTGACACTAGCAGACTTTTACCCCGCGGAACATGATTGGAGTCATCCTGCATACAGTGATCCAGCAACATATTGGCGCGGTAGACTGGGAACACACACGGTAAAGCTGCGGTCAGAAAAGGGGAACCAGCGGTTTCCCGCCGGTTTTCCCCTGCCCCAGGGAATCCTCCATGGCGGCGCTGGGATTCCGACCCCCTTCCCGCCAGCCTGTTCCTGGCCGTTTACACCGCCAGGAAGAGGCTGGCGGGAACGGGTGTCGTGGGCCCCCTAACAGGGCCCCATTAAGATTTTCAGTGTCTGCAAAGCAGACACTGAAAATCGCGACGGGTGCCACTGCACCCGTCACACCCCAGCAAATCCGCCGGCTCCATTCGGAGCCGGCTTCATCGTTGCTGGGGCTTTCCCGCTGGGCCGGCGGGCGATCTGCTTGAGATCGCCCGCCGGCCCAGCGGGAAAGTTGTGATCACCGCCGCAGTCATTTGACCACGGTGCGGTGTTTGGGCGGGTTCCGCCCGGCGGGCGGCGCCCGCCACCCGCCGGGGTCGGAATGACCCCCTTAGTGTTCCTTTACGCAAATTATGTTCTACTTTACATCCGAGACATGAAAATAGACACCTCCTGTTCGTCATCTGCCTTTCAGGACTTCGAAGCGGTGACTGGGCTCCAAGTTAACTGGGGAAAATTCTATACTTTCTTGTTCCGAGGTGAAACCCCACACCGCCAGCATTGCCCCTACACCCTTAGCTTGGAAGTCCATAGCCTTCCGTTACCTGGGGTTCCACTTCACCACTTGCAGAAAGACAAATTTGAGGGCAACTCTGTCAGCAGCTCCCCAGAGCCCTCACCGGCAAGATTGCATTCTCAAAGATGATAATCCTTCCCCAATTGCAGTATTTTGTCAACGTACCAGCCTTTCCACCATACCACTTCTGTGATCTAGATCATTTGATGGGGGATACAATCTGGAATGATGGGTTGACAGTGGTTCAGGGAGGTTTGAGGGGACCCATGTTTTGAGTCTTACTACCTGGTGGCACAGCTTGATTGGGTGGCTCTATGGCTGGTGGGCAAAAACACATTCAAGATCACCACTGATGATGCCCTGCTCCTTTCCTGGATGGTTGCAGTGGGAATGTCTAACCAGAAATTTTCTCCTAACAAACAAACCAGATTGCTCCATATGCCCCTAACATTGCAATACAGGGCCTCACCAGCGTGTAGGGCTCATTGACAAGAGAGCAGCTACCAGACTGGCAGGCACACTCATTTGACACAGTGGAAGACCTCTTCCGGGATGGCCAGCTTTTGACCAGGACTATGCCATCTCCCAGGACAATTCATCACATACTGAAGCCTGCTGCCTCAATGGACTCCCTATGGTATATCCTTACAGAAAAAACTAGACACAAAGTTGTTTGTACAATATATCAAATGGTACACGGGTGACATCTTATAATTTGGCTTTGTAAAGCCATTGGAACACATTGACACACTCCTGATGCAACTTAGGCAGTTCTGTACGGAGAACCACAGGAGGCATTTTCATGATCATGAATGTGCCAGGGCCCTGGAATCACATAAGATGGTAACACATAAAGCATGCTAAAAGAATAACCAATAAGTGCTTCTACATAGGGGCTACCTCAACCCCTCCCCCCCCTTAACAGAATATTCCTAGTGGCACACCACACCTGCCTGAGATGCTCTTTCCCAGTGGTGCACCTTCAACACATGCTCTAGTCCTGCTCCACATTGGCACACTTTTGGGACAAGCTGCATAGCACTTTGGCCACAGTCCCATAACTTAATGCACTGAAAACATGGGAGGCCACCGCACTAGGATTATTCCCATTGATGGAACCAACACAAAGTACAAGCCAAATTTGCTAAGCTGGCCCTCTTATTGGCCAAATGCCTCCTCTCTTTGTATTGAAAGGCCCCGCAACCGCGTCGCAGGCCCATGGCAATTGGCAGTGTCCTGCTAGGATGAGGCAGATAGGCTTGCACTACACTGGTAGGAGGCAGGCTGTATCAGACGGTGCCCCATCGCAGCAGCATGGGATGTGATGTTGCTACAATATAAGGCCCTTACAGCAGGTGCTTCCCCTTGAGAAACCCATAACTCACTAAACCACAGCCTTACCCACTGACAAAGTGGAACCAACGGGAGGCCCCATATTGATGAAGGGATCACGGTTTCATCAGTTTACCCACACAACACCTCTCAATTCCCCAGTCAGATGAAAACTTCTCTTGCAATGCCCCTATGCAGGTGTACACATCACAAAGGAGAACCGCCACCTTTCTCCTCAATCCACCCATCCCCTCCTGTTAAAGCAACCTCTCATGTAACTACCCTTTATGTGCTCACTGTCACCAGGCGCTTCATACAATTAAGAGGCCTGAAGGACAACCGACACACGGCCAAAGTTTGCCTTTCTGCTCCCAATTAGAGAGTTCAGCTCTTTTCCAAATAAATATTTCTGTTTATTTCCCAACACAGCACGTATTACCTACAGCGTAACTCCGAGTGCTCCTGAATTCCTTGACCAGCAGCCTTCCACCATAGTTAGCCGCCCTCAAATTGCAAATCGTACCAGGCAATTTCCACTGCCCCAACCAGACAGCCCTCACAATGCAATGCACATGATCCCCAAGCTGGAGTACGGCCACCCTCGAGTGACGTTCCCATGCACACGAGATTGCAAGGTACCTACATAGCTGATAGCTATGTATTGCATGATGTAATTCACTGCCAAATTTCCTTTTCCACTGTATAAACTATGTGTAATGTGTTGTTTGTCGCTCTACTGGCATATTGTCTGTGATGGCCCAGAGTATTTCTACGGTGGCCCAGCAAGCGCCCGTATGCCAAGAAATGACCTGCTGGAAGGGCATGTTCCTCCTGTAAGCATTTATAAGAAAATAATGTACCCTCCTGATACAAAGCAACTAGTGTACTTATGCCTGCCTCTACCCAGGCCCTCGTGCCCACGCTACCAAACATTTTGCTGAATGAGGTTATGTAGCTCAGTGGTATCTCAAGCAAAGAATCTGCGTGATGTATCGCAAGCTCTGATTAAAACTCTCATGTGATCAGCAATAATCCATTAGCATCATGTGAAAGCCTGTCCTGGGGGAGGAAGATCCGCTAGACCACAAAGTGTGCTCGGGCTGCTGTGGGAGATTCAAGTTCTTCTGTGTGATGGCCTGACAACCAACTTGCCGACCAATGCACCTGGGCTGCCAACTAGTAATGTTCAAAATCTGGAGCCCCAAATACCCCTTAGTCTAGGGACAACTGTAGTTTACGGAGTGCAATGTGGCAACTCCCCTTGTTTTGAATGAAACTCCTTATGGCCAAGTGTAATGGATGGGATGTGCCTCTGGGTGACACAGACCAGGAGGTTATAGGAAAAGTAAAGTAGCAGAGGGAGCATTACCATCTTAGATAGGGACACTCTACTTTGCAAAGTGCTCCAAAAAGCCATGTGGGGATGCGGGTTGCTATGCTTCTTATAAGTTTGCCATCTATTAGATACTTTGTCTCGTGATAGATGTTTATGCCAAGGTATCAAAACGTGCGGGGCTCCTAACACAAAGGATTGGAATCCACAATGAAATGCTGCTGGGGACAGTTCGGGTGCAGCATAAACAGGCATGATTTGGCATAGGTCACCCCCAGGCCAGAAGCAACATGAAACTCCAGGGGTATGTCTTGGATATCAGCTATGCCCTCCTGTATGTTTTGGATGTAGAATAATGCATCATCTGCATATAACAAGACTACATGGATCTCCCCAGACAATGGGATACTCCAGGAACGCCCCTGCTGTTGGAGCCTCAGGGATAAGGGCTCCATAGCGAGGCCAAAGAGCAGAGGGGACAGCGGACAGACTTGCCACATTCCTCTGCTCACTCAGAAACAGGGGAAGATACACTGGCCAATATTCACCCGCACTGTGCGTTCAATGTATATGAGTAAAATTAACGCATCTAGTCATCCCTTGATGCCAAAAGTAGTCATGGTCAAAAACGGGCAATTTCAATCCACTATATCAAATGCTTCATGCAAGTCCAGCACCAAGCATGCAGCAAATGGCAACTGGACCAGAGGAAGCTTCATTACCCTGTGCAGAAGGTATATATTTAAAGTGGTGGTGGACCTACCTGTGTGCACCAGACGTGGCATGTGTTCACACAGCCTTCCCGCTATAACCTTGTTCAGGATTTTATAATCAGACCTCAACATAGAATGCGGGTATTAAGAGGCAAGCTCCATGGGGTCTTTCACAGGCTTGGAAAAGGATACTAAGATTTGCGGAGGGTGGGCAGAAGTCAACCGTCCGTTTGGAACTCTTGTTAAAGTTTGAGGAGTTTCAGGGCTAAAAGGTGCTTGTAGGCTTTGTAGAATTAGATTTGGAATCCATACCCAGTGTTTTAAGAGTTGCTGTGCCCCGCATGACACCGTCTCTTTCTCTCATGAAAGGGGTGCATTAAGATCTTCCCTATCTAGTGGACGACGGACTACTAAGTTGACAGATGCAAGAAAGTGACATATTGCAACCTGACTGTCCATAATAGAGGGTCATATGCGGTCTGATAATGCATAGTAAATGTCTGACTGATTTGTGACAATTGCTGGTGAATCCCTGATTATCGTGATCTGTGTGGGCAGGTTCATGCTGCGCAGGAGCCAGGACAATAAACATCTGCATACTGCTTCGCTTGATACGCATGGATGTCGAGGTGTTGTAGTTGCTCACTCATTTGATCATGTCTATGCAGTGCCTTAATCATTGCACCCAGCATTGTACAGTCAGCTTGGGCCGTAGTTTGCAGTGCACCCAGGGATTTCTAAATGCAGGACATGTCACTGTGTGGGCCTTCCTTCACCCCTACAACCGCATGGATGCAGTGACCTCTGAGGATAACTTTCATCGCTTCCCAGTCAATTACTTTGGACACAGATGTTCCCCAGTTGTCAAGTAGGCTATGGGAGAGTGTCTCTGCTGTTGTGTCACAGAATACCTGATCTCCAAGCATGGTGGGCTGTAAATGCCTAGTGCAAACCTGTGACTATGACACACCCCACTAAAACTGTACCTGGAGGGGATTAAGGTTGGAATAGGTCTTCCCCCAGATATTCTGCCCTTGATGCCAATAGCTTATAGCTGTGACACAGAGTATCTAATCGAATCGGATACGCAAAGCATGTGGGGGGGGGGAGCGGGAGAATTATAGGAACATTCCCTAGAGTCTGAGTTCAGCAATCTCCATCAGTCCAACAAAGTCCAGTGTTGAAGCCTACACCGGGGAGTATGGGAGTTGTAGGTGGGATCAATCACGCTGTGGGTCAACTACACACCTAAAGTCAATGATACAGGGGATGTGGGCCCATTTAGTGAATATGGAGAACAGACGTGAGAAGTAGGCCTGCTATGTTGAATGGAGGGCCCTAAATGCTTCCTAACAAGACCGTACTCCCATCTAGTTGCCCCTCGACCAGCATGGGACCGCCCTTCAGGTCAATTTTGATTATTATGAGCCTGAAGAGAACACCTGGTCTAAGCAAGATTATGGCTCTGCAAGCAAAGCCAGACTATGTGGTACAAAACATTTCCTTTTACAGCATTTTTTAAAACGGGAACCCTCCCCTCCCATGATATGAGTCTCTTATAGCAGTGCAATTTGAACACCCCATCACCTAAGATACTGCTGAACCGCATGTCTGTTACGTGTGGAGCCCATACCATGGACATTCTACCTGATTATGCTAAGTTTAGACATGTCAGTATCCTAAGTGGGGAGGGTGTGGGCTCTGTAGCGGATCATAAGCCACATCATCACAGTTATACAAAACTGTAAAATAAAAATCCCTACCGTGGACAACCCTCTAACATTATGATCACCTAAACAGTAAAAAAAAAAAAAAAAAAAAAAGGCCCATGGCTGAAAAGGTCCTGCATGTTACCAGCATGCAGCATGTTTGCTAGGCAAGGGGGGTAGCCAGGCTGTCTTCAGTTTCCACAGTGTGTAAGCAGTCTGCAGTTCTACTCACTCTGGGTCAGTTGGGACGACCTGTTACTACAATCTGATGAATACAGATTACTTCACCTGAGGTTCTTGTTGTGATATAAGCTCCTCTGCTGTTTCCCTTGTCAGCTCCTGCAGGGTTGCTGAGACCATGCTTTGACATCGGCTATGCCATCGTCTGAACAGTAAACAAGGGGTGAATGCAGTCTGCCCACAATGTAACCTCCAACCTCAAGTCTGGGCCTGTCCCTCCTTTGCCTGCTCTGGGGTAGATGCCCCTTTGAATCCAGCACCACCATGTTTGCGTGCCCAGTGCTTCTGGCAATGCGATGTTTGTGCCTCATGTTGTCGGCATGGCAGTGAAGGGAAAGCGGATGTCTCAACCCAGTCCCAGGCATCCATGGGCTTGGTAAAGCAGTAACTTTTAATTCAAACCATGGCCTTCAGTTTAACTTGAAAAAGGAGGGAATAGTGGAGGTCAGCCTGCCTCAATCTGCACGTCACCCCCAAAAAGGGAGCCCTGCGGCGCTGCACTGATATAATCCGGGAAGAGGAATACTGGCATTTTCGTAACGGAATGGCTTTGCTGTTCTAGATGAGAGCCTGTGCACACCACTTGACCAGCAGCAATGTCAGCCCCTGCTGCACTCTACACTCAGTAATATATGTTGAAAGACCTGAATTACCCCACGTAGCAGAGGGGGACAGGCAGTCCCAGTGCTGCACTGGCAAATACTCAAGTGTGGTCACTATCGGCCCAGGGGAAAAAATGTGTGCTAGCCGACACCCACTTTCAGTCTGCACTCCTTCGTGAAGCCCGCAGTGGGGTTGTTGGTCGAAGTTCAGGCTCACTGGGTCGCCGGGATTCTCAGTAACTGGTATCAACCAAAGTCTGTTCACTGATGTGTGGTGCAACCTCCTATGCTACGGCAGTTCTATGTAAGATGCTATCTAAGGTCGCCTATGCCCTGAACTCCCCCGGTATCAGGCCTTGCTGTGGCCAAGAGTTTCGTGGTGGCGGGTGGGTCGCAAAAGGGACGGCCTGCTTGGTCAGTTAGCATGACACCAGCACACTCTGATCCCCAAACATTCCAATTCCTGCTTGGGGGTCAACAGCGGATTTGTCAATAATCCCCCACAACTAGTCTGCTTTACCAGCAGAAAAAAGATGTGGAGGGGTATCTGGTGGAGAGGTAAGCCAGTGTATAATACCATTGAAAAATGATCATATAAGCTATTTTACAGTGGGATAAGCTTTCCTAAGTTTTAGGTATGTCTCGCCAAAGGGGTTCCAATTGCTTAGACAAAATGCCATCTGCAGTGGTAGTCTGCCTGAAAGTTTGAAATGTGTGGGTTTGAAGAGGTGTAGAGTGTTGAATGGTCCGGTATCTATTGGAGATTAGTCCTTTAGACCCGTCATATGCGCTCACTAATTTTTCAAGTCAGTATAGGATATGGTAGCCCCAGAATAATTGAAGGGGTGCAATGCCCAATGATGCAGCTGGCAGTACTGTAGCCTTGTTGTTTCAGGGAGAGAGTAATAAGCCTTACACTGTTCAAATGACTTAATGGAGGCTCCCGCAAAGAGGTCTGTTAATTTCCTACACTCCTCTGCCTCCAAGCTAGTAAATAATGGAGGCAGTAGCACAAGAGTGAAATCCGGGTCGCGTGCAATTGGAGTGTTGGAGGAGGGGAAGGTAGTAAGCCCTAACCTGATTCCCAACCTGTCTCATATGTCAAGTACCGTCCTAACTGGGGGTAGCTATGTAGGTGCTGAACAATGAAACGTGCTTGGGTAGCCAGGCTAGAACCCAGAGGGGCCAGTGACAGATCCATGTGGAACCAGTGTTGCGGCCAACTGGCCTGCGTCCAAGGTGGCAGTGTGGGAGTTAGGTTAATACCCCAATATCTTATTGTGTTAAGAGCCCATTGGATCTACTAGGGCTTGCATATCAGGGAGGTCCTTCTTGGGTATAGTTAAATTGAGCAGTATTCCATGTAGGGGCGTGTGCATGGATCCAGCCCCCCTCCATACACGCAAGACTCAATGTTCTCATAATTTACTCAATGATGGGTTGGCCACTAAGTAAACCGGGCCCTTAGTTGAGTGAAACAAGTCCAGTGCAGAGTTTCTTAGCAACATAAAAAACTCCAGTTGTCTGCACACCATCTGTGACAGATGATTAGCCCTATAATAAAAACACATTTTAGGAGACGCAGGCCTTCAGCCTCTTTGTGAGCCTACAGTTTAGTCCTCCGGGTCCTAGGTTTAGTCGACCCCCAATACGAATTGTTTTATCATTCTTTGAACACTCATCAATAAAGATTTAGCAATTGTAAGCCACAGCATACCATGGACATAACTAAACCTTGATGAAAAGGTAATTTTTATAATCCTTCCATGACTTATTCTTTCCGGAGGACAGGGGGGCGGTCTTGATTTCTCTTTGCCATGTTCTAGCAACAGGGCATCAAAAACTCTACCTAGACCTTTTCTGCCAGAGCGTCCATGTAATGTTAGGTAATAGGACGTTTGAGTATTGCAGATTTAGAATTTCAGAGGGCTCACACAATAAGGCTCTGTAATGTACCCTGGCAGTCAGACTCACCGAAGAACAAAATAGCCATCTGACATGACATCATCATGCAGGAAATATTTTACAGATTGCCCAAAAAAGTGAGGCCTATTAATATAGGATGGACATAATATGTATATCTCCACGGACTTTCAAATTGGTTACCTTCGACTGTAACCTGGCAATATCTGTAACCGAATCAGGCGGTTGACCATAGACATGATATATTTCATCTATACTTTTATTAGTGTTATCTACATGTTGATGAATAAAAATCAGTTCTAATATGAAATATTTTACATTGGGTGCCTGTAGGAAAGTACCATTTTGCATGGCATGTTACCCCCATATTTCAATGTATATATGTTGTTTTAGTTGTATGTGTCACTGGGACCCTGCCAGCCAGGGCCCCAGTGCTCATAAGTGTGCCTGAATGTGTTACCTGTGTTATGACTAACTGTCTCACTGAGGCTCTGCTATCCAGAACCTCAGTGGTTATGCTCTCTCATTTCTTTCCAAATTGTCACTAACAGGCTAGTGACCAGGGGGGCGTGGCCAAGATGGCGACCGGAGCGGCAGCATAAACTGCAGCTCCGATCCCTGGCCCGGTAAATTATCCTGTTGGAGGCGCCCGGGCCCCCCCGAGAGCGGGTCCGACTGCCGCTAAGAGGGCTGCCCGGGGGCAGCATCGTTAATCGCGGCCGGAGACGCGCTACTCGCATGGCTGGCGATCGGCTGGATTGAGGCCGTGATCGCGCTGCAGACAACGCGCTCGCGGCGAGCGCTACATGGAACCACCCGCGACCCGGTCCCAGAACACGGGTTCGCGTTATGCTGAGGCGACATAGCACCTTCGTTTTTACCCGGTGGGGAGAGGCGCCGGGGTGCGCGCTCTGGAGGGGCGGTGCCGTCCAGGCCACCTACGGTACAGCGCCATCTTAGCGAGATAAGCCCCGCCGGAGTAGGCTTACCTGTTTTACACCCGGTGAATGGGGCTTCCCGTACTGTGACTCTCCTGCTATCCTGCGGTAACACACCGTTCCGCGGCCGTCCTGGAGGTCGTACTGCACGGAACACGCCTCCTGTTGGTGTGGCCTGGGGATTGCGCCGCATGCACGGAAGGCGCCATTGGGAACTCTACGCAGAACTGTGCTGGCTGGAATTTATTTTATTCACTGCGGCGAAGCCCCTCAGGGGTCGAATCCTGTCAAGGTAGGCCCTCCCCCGCACCATAATCATCGAGATGAGAAGCCGGTGTGGATGTTCTGGTTTCCTCTGCCCACCCATAGCTGCATAGCGCCCCGCGCTCTGGCTACTGATTAATCCATCGTATCAACAGGCCCAACAGGCGGCGGCCAATACGTAACACCTCTGCATCTTTTGCAAACAATAGTGCCTAACTCTGCCATAAAAGGCCCGCTGGCGCGTGGGTGGCGCTGTGCAATGGCGCGTCGCATTGGGGCGCGCACCCTGTAAACTCACTCTGTGTTATCGCTGTGGGGCAGCATCGACCTGTGGCATCCCTGCTCCCTGCACAGAGCAGTCCGGGAAAACAGACTCACTAAATAACTGGCTCCAGTGTCGCAGGCCACGTTGGATGATAAATTGTGGCCAATTAAACGCACTGAATCAATGCGGATTGCTACACCAGCACAGGGGACCACAGCCGCAGCCCCTACTGTACGTATCCTTGTCCTGCATTGGCCCGTGCTTCACTTCTGGGAGACTGAGGCATTAGGAAGTCAGCTATCTGGGAGAGGGGTAAACACATAATGGACCTGGCTGTTTATAAGGGAAGTGCCTATCGATGACAGTTACCGTGTGGTAGTGCGCACGCGCATGAATCATCCCTCTTGGGACACTAGTTCCCATGTGTTGCTGTAACTTCTGTCACAATGCACAGCGTATTGCTCCCTATTCCACCAGTCTTATAAATTCATACCAGCCCTGTCATTATTAAGTGACACAAGTGATAGCAAAAATACCATCCAAAGCCTTGCTTGTTCCTGGCCTTGCTCCTTTTCAACGTCTAGGCTCGAACTGGTGTGACACTTGACTAGATCGTGCATACTGCTTCGCGTTTTCTCAGCACGCTAACGTCTAAGAGCTCCTGTACTTGCCAAATGGTCAAACCAAAAACCCCACGTGCACCTCTGGGCAAGATGGAACACGCCACCTCATCCTCCTCAGAGCCCTACGCCAACACACAAGTGGCACTTCAGAAACTAGAATTGACCCTACAATCACACACATCACAATTCGAAAAGATACTACAAGCCATTCTAGACACTAAAATTACTCTGGAAGCTAAAATAGGTTCGGTAACAGAAGATCTTAACATACTTCGCACTGACCAACACGCACTAGCTGATAGGGTATCGGAACTTGAAAGAGATACTGTGGCTATCCCCCGCTCGGTGAAAGATCTCCAATCGCAACTAGTTCACTTATCGACAGAGGTGGACTCTTTAAAACGCAGAGCTGAGGATGCAGAAGGTAGATCTCGCCGCAACAATATCCGTATGGTGGGATTCCCCGAGCGTGCCGAGGGCCTCAGTGCTGAACTATTTATAGAGAAATGGCTTACTGATACTATTCTGAAGGATAATATCCCGAAGTTCTTTTCTGTCGAAAGAGCACACAGGATCCCTGCCAGGCCTCCCCCTCCTGGCTCCCAACCACGTCCGCTTATAGTAAGACTCCTTAATTACCGTGACAGAGATCTTATCCTACAGTTATTTCGCAAATCTGGCCCGGTAAGCTTCGAAGATGGTGTGATTACAGCCTACCCAGATTTTACAGCAGAAGTACAGAAGAAACGCAACTCTTTCTACCATGTTAAGGCGTGTCTCCGAAAACACAACATCAAGTATGCGCTGTTGTTCCCTGCCAGACTCCGGATACAAGATGACACTCGCACACTCTTTTTTACCTCTCCAGAGGACGCCTGGACCTGGCTACATGCCAAGGGGCTAGCCGATCCATTAGACACAATTGCTCTGGGAGCCGATAGACCCTCCTCCACGTCAGGTCGCAGACAGCGCAAGAAACAAGGCGCGAAGCCCTCGCCTGAACAAGCGCAAACTGAACGCTCCCGACTTTTGCGAGCCACATCCAGATTTGTTAACGCGTCACCTACTGCCTCCTCTACACAAGCGGACGTTGAGCAGGAACAGGATGCAAACTCTGACTCAGCTGAATCCACACGTGGCCCTACCCTCACACCACGCACAGCAGATGATATCTGCTAAACAGCTGGGCCCTACTGGTTCTTACAGATCGTGGACAGTATCACAATACTATTACACCTCCTTCTGAGCGCCATCGGCATCCACCTGCTGCGCCGCGTGATTCGATTGTGCCCCTGGGCGGCACACTCTTCACCACAAGTGAACAGGGCAAGGTAAACCCTAGACTCTGTATCAATGCTGCCCGACACCCCCCTGCTCCATATGGACCATTCTCTCATGCCAGCAAATGCTGGAATAGATTTCTATTTTTCAATTCAGTTGTTATTGTGTGTTGTTTTAGTGTGCTCCCTTTTATTTAATCGTTGGTTTTATCACATGTTAGTTAATTGCAAATGCAGCAGCAAATGTACATGTCATGATTATCATAGCAATAGGACTGCAGCTCACAATGTCGCTGGTGTGGGTCGCCCAACCTTAGTATGCGCATGTCACAATGTTTTTGTGTCATGGTCAGCAGGCAATCATTCCCTTGGGCATACGAAAACCACAACAATATCATGGCCACTCAAACTCATCAGAGTATAGCAAAATACAAAGTGCTCACATGGAATATTAGAGGCATGGCAACCTCACGGAAGCGTCAGAGAGTTTACGCCTTTCTTAAGAGACATCAGATACATATAGCACTATTGCAAGAAACACATCTCTCTAAAGCTACGCTAGAAAACACACGCTCAAAATGGAAGGGGCAATTGCATGGCACAACTTCTTCATCATTTGCCCGCGGGGTAGCGATTTGGATCGCCCCCGGGGTTCCATTCACCGTGTCTCGCACACAATGTGACTCAAATGGTCGCCACGTGATAGTTGAGGGCATACTAGATGGATCCCCTTTAGCCCTAGTTGCACTGTACTCCCCAAATGTAGACCAGCGAGATTTCCTATCTACACTTTCAACCGGCAACCTTAATGACCCTACGTTGGAATGCGTTTGGGGAGGAGACTTTAACAGTGTCTTAGACACTCAAAAGGACCGCTCGTTCCCCCCGCTTACCTCAGCTCCTTCCAATCGTGCCTCTCAAGCACTAGCAAGCTGGGCTTTAAACAATGGCCTGAGCGAAGTATGGAGGACGGCCCATCCTGCCCAACGGGAATACTCTTATTATTCCACTGTACATAAGCTGTATACCAGAATAGATATGGTTTTTGTATCTGCAACAGTGATTCAGAAGGTGTGCGGATCTGAATACTTAGCGCGCACTATATCAGATCATAATCCTTTATGTGTAACAATAGCTTGGGGTCACATGCACACCCGCATACCGACGTGGCGTTTACAACCGGAAGCCCTTTTAGATCCCCCCTTTCAAACAGAGATAGCTAAAATATTAGCTGATTATTTCCTGCTAAATAAAAACTCGTCATCATCCCGCTCTATAGAGTGGGATGCCCACAAAGTGGTGATAAGGGGACACTGCCTTGCAGCCACGGTAGGGGTGAGAAAAGTACTCACTAAAGAGCTACAAACATTAGAGGTAAAAATCCGTAATGCGGAGGCTGCGGTTGTTGGGGACGAGTCCATACTAACAACACTGAATTCGCTCAGGGCCGCTCATAGCGAAGCAGATACTAGGCTAGGCAAACATGACTACAGACATTATATAACAAGACAGCACGCTGAAGGAGACAGGTCCGGTAGATTGTTGGCTTGGCTGACTCGACAGCCCTCACAGCCAACACCTATCGGCGCGATACGTTTAAACCCCAACGTTATCGTTAACACTCAGTCTGGCATTAATGAAGCCTTTTTCACATATTATCGTACACTTTATACGTCTCCTCCCCCTCCGCCGGAATCACACCTAACTGATACACTACAACTTGTCTCTCAAAACCAACTTATCCTCGATAACACCCATATTCTAGATGGCCCCATTACCATTGAAGAACTGCGCTCAGCTTTGGCACAAATGGCGCGCAGTAAAACCCCCGGATCGGATGGACTCCCGGTGGAATATTTTAACTCTCATGCGAGTCATCTCCTGCCCCCGCTCGTTGAAGTGTTCAATGAGGCGTACCATAATTTGCAAATGCCAGACTCTTTGCGCGAAGCTTTAATAGTGGTCCTTCCAAAAGCTGGTCGAGACCCACTTGATGTTAAATCATACAGACCGCTCTCCCTCCTAAACACAGACTGCAAATTACTAGGGAAAATATTAGCGAATAGGCTCCTCCCCTACCTACCGAGTCTGATACATCAAGACCAGTCCGGCTTTATCCCCGGCAGGAGCACCTTCCTAAATATTAGGAGACTGCTTCATATAATGCATAACAACACGAACACCGAAGCGGTCGCCCTCTCCCTAGATATTGAAAAAGCGTTTGATACACTAAGCTGGAATTATCTTATTTGCACACTCAGGGCGTTCGGCTTCGGACCTGGCTTCATAAACTGGATCAGGACGCTGTACTCTAAGCCCACAGCACGTGTAAAAAATGGTCGCATTATCTCCGAAGCATTTGCCATAAGTAGAGGCACCAGACAGGGTTGCCCATTATCCCCCTTGCTGTTTGCCATTGCCATGGAGCCACTGGCAATCAAACTGCGTAGCTTCGCGCATATGTGGGGTATCCCGGAATTTAACACCTATCATATCATATCTCTATATGCAGATGATGCCCTGATTTATCTGCGTAATCATTCTACCTCCATGTCAGAGGTGCTGAAATTGCTGGACTCCTTCGCCCTAGCCTCTGGACTTCACGTCAACTGGTCCAAATCCAGTATTTTCCCTCTTATCTCCATTCCGACTGATGCGCATATAACACTTCCGCAATATAAACTACCGTGGTCATATACAACCATTAAGTACCTCGGGGTGCAGATTTACCACTCTGTTACAGATTTAAAAGAGGGCAATATTGACAGAGTGGTGAGATCCACTCGCGGCTCGATACCATTCTGGAGCTCACTCCCTTTATCCCCGTTGGGCCGGGTAGCAATAACCAAGATGATTATCCTCCCGAGGTTCCTATATTATTTTACTGCCCTGCCAGTGTGCCTGCCACGCTCCTTCTTTAATAAATTACATTCAATATTAACCGACCTACTCTGGGGCAAAGATAGACGTAGAGTAGCGTTGACCATAACACAACATCCGCAGGAAATGGGCGGGTTGGGCATGCCTAACCTCGAAAGATACTACGCGGCCGCTCAACTGTCGTGGCTGGCTGGATGGCTGCATGATGCCCCTTCCGCTGAGGGCGCACTGCTGCAGTCCTGTATGGCCCCCAAGGGGCTGCTGCTCACATTGTTGTCTACCCCTCACTCCTTACCCTCGAAACACATACTGATGGAAGCAGCTCGCTTTTGCTGGTACAGATATGTCCATGGCAAGTCCCCCTCCCCCCCTTACTCACCCTTGATACCGTTGTTTCAATTGCCGGGCACCCAAATTATTTCAATACATCATAACACACGGGATATAAATACACTGAAGGTGGGCGATCTATACTCCCATTCCGCGCTGTACTCCTTTACGGAACTGGTGTCTGCCGGGGTGATGCACAATGGGGCCTTTTTGACATACAGCGCCATTAAACGACTGCTAAACAAGACCTGGGGCCTCGGCAATAATGCACCTCCTGAGTCCCCATTATTCACTAGTATCCTTACAATAGGTAGCGCAAAAGGTACCATAACTAAAATATACAAAATATTATTAGCAGCAGTTTGCACTACCCTGCTGCACGCTAAAGCACGCTGGGACATGGTCCTTCCTACGCCATTACCACTAAAAACCTGGACCGCAGCTCTTGCAACAATCAAATCAATATCCCGTAATCCTCGCTTACGCTATACCCAATTTAATTATATTCACCATGCTTATTTATCCCCAGCCCGCATTCTAAGAATATACCCGAACACAACTCCGTCGTGCCCAAGATGTGCTACCCCGGCAGCTGACTTTTACCACATGGTTTGGAGTTGTCACTCAATAAACTCAGCCTGGCACCGAGTTACAAACGTTACAGCAGACATTTCATCCCTCGCATTATCCCCCATACCAGAGTCCTGCTTACTGGGCATACGTCACCGCACTAAGGGAGATAAACAGACACACAGATTCATAGACTTAGCGTTTGTTGTTTTCAAACGTCTGATTGCAACACATTGGAAGGCTCCACATGTTCCGTCCCATTCGGTTTGGCTGCGCGACTTACATAGTCGCTCGCAGGCCGAGGCGCAGACACTTAATCTATTGCAACGTAAAGGTCTCATCGAAGTGGGCCCTGAAGTCTGGAATACCTTTGTGGTGGCAATAGAAGCGCGTGACGACCTGCACCCCCCGTGAATAGTGCAACATACACAAATCTTACAGCAAGGTGGATACGCTCAGCAGGATACTTGAACTGCCTCAATCTTAATTATAGACATTGCTGACACTCTCATTCTAATCCTCAAAGTATTAACCTAACAAACCAGGCTGTTTCCACTGCGTACAAGACTCTACGCAGGTCAAACCCAGTCCGATCAATGCCAAGTAGGCTCAGCATCCAGCTGAACCCCACAAAACACAATCCTTGCCCCACCTCTGTCCTTCGATCTAAACACACTTACATATATTAGCTGCATTCCTTCCTCTAGCCTCTCCCTACCTCGGCTTGAGGTTGCAAATATTATCAATGACATTGGTCGTGCTTAGCTGCATTGATATTCGGCAAGTAGTTGCCGCATAGTATTTAAGCTGTATGTTTCCTTTTTTCTTGCTCTGTTGGCATTATCTTATGTTTGTTTATAATTTGATTTTTCTCTTTCTCTTTCATACCAGTTAATATGCAAAGAGGATGTGCAAGATTATTTATGCGAGCAAATAATTCGATAAATTGTAAACAGCCAATGTACTGGTATGTGAATGTTATGTTTAATAAACAGATTTAAAAAAAAAAAAAAAACAGGCTAGTGACCAATTTCACCAATTTACATTGGCATACTGGAACACCCTTATAATTCCCTAGTATATGGTACTGAGGTACCCAGGGTATTGGGGTTCCAGGAGATCCCTATGGGCTGCAGCATTTCTTGTGCCACCCATAGGGAGATCTGACAATTCTTACACAGGCCTGCCAGTGCAGCCTGAGTGAAATAACGTCCACGTTATTTCACAGCCATTTACCACTGCACTTAAGTAACTTATAAGTCACCTATATGTCTAACCTTTACCTGGTAAAGGTTGGGTGCTAAGTTACTTAGTGTGTGGGCACCCTGGCACTAGCCAAGGTGCTCCCACATTGTTCAGGGCAAATTCCCCGGACTTTGTGAGTGCGGGGACACCATTACACGTGTACACTATACATATGTCACAACATATGTATAGCGTCACAATGGTAACTCCGAATGGGAGACAATTCCAAGACCCCCCGAGTCTCTAGCTCAGACCCGGGTACTGCCAAACTACCTTTCCCGGGGTTTCACTGCAGCTGCTGCTGCTAACCCCTCAGACAGGTTTCTGCCCTCCTGGGGTCCAGCCAGGCTTGGCCCAGGAAGACAGAACAAAGGACTTCCTCAGAGAGAGGGTGTTACACCCTCTCCCTTTGGAAAAAGGTGTCAGGGCTGGGGAGGAGTAGCCTCCCCCGGTCTCTGGAAATGCTTTGATGGGCACAGATGGTACCCATCTCTGCATAGGCCAGTCTACACCGGTTCAGGGATCCCTCAGCCCTGGTCTGGCGCGAAACTGGACAAAGAGAAGGGGAGTGACCACTCCCCTGACCTGCACCTCCCCTGGGAGGTGCCCAGAGCTCCTCCAGTGTGCTCCAGACCTCTGCCATCTTGGAAACAGAGGTGCTTCTGGCACACTGGACTGCTCTGAGTGGCCAGTGCCAGCAGGTGATGTCAGAGACTCCTTCTGATAGGTTCTTCCAGGTGTTGCTAGCCTATCCTCTCTCCTAAGTAGCCAAACCTCCTTTTCTGGCTATGTAGGGTCTCTGCTTTGGGGAACAAACAGTTAGGAGCGCACCTGCCTGACATCCCAGCAATTAATCTGCCCCATTGCATCATGGTAGATGTAGTATCTTCAAAAAACGAACTCCATTAATTTTTAAATATTTCACCTTTAAGTTGGTACAGCCTTTACTGTGCATCTCTGGACACATGTGTTTCTGGGTTAGTCCCTTCTTCAGCAGAGAACATATTTGCGGGGTGCTGGGAATGCTGCCATAAATCACCCGGTTTCAGTACCTCTTCCCTGGCATGCTGGTGCCTGCTCCAGAGCTCGTCAGCCCAGTAGCTCAAGGGAGCCTTTAAAGTCACAAACAGTTAGGAGCGCACCTGCCTGACATCCCAGCAATTAATCTGCCCCATTGCATCATGGTAGATGTAGTATCTTCAAAAAACGAACTCCATTAATTTTTAAATATTTCACCTTTAAGTTGGTACAGCCTTTACTGTGCATCTCTGGACACATGTGTTTCTGGGTTAGTCCCTTCTTCAGCAGAGAACATATTTGCGGGGTGCTGGGAATGCTGCCATAAATCACCCGGTTTCAGTACCTCTTCCCTGGCATGCTGGTGCCTGCTACAGAGCTCGTCAGCCCAGTAGCTCAAGGGAGCCTTTAAAGTTCTGCTTTGGGGAATTCCTTAGATAACGAATGCAAGAGCTCATCAGAGTTCCTCTGCATCTCTCTCTTCACCTTCTGCCAAGGAATCGACTGCTGACCGCGCTGGAAGCCTGCAAAACTGCAACAAAGTAGCAAAGATGACTACTGCGACCTTGTAACGCTGATCCTGCCGCCTTCTCGACTGTTTTCCTGGTGGTGCATGCTGTGGGGGTAGTCTGCCTCCTCTCTGCACTAGAAGCTCCGAAGAAATCTCCCGTGGGTCGACGGAATCTTCCCCCTGTAACTGCAGGCACCAAAGAACTGCATCACCGGTCCTCTGGGTCTCCTCTCAGCACGACGAGCGAGGTCCCTTGAACTCAGCAACTCTGTCCAAGTGACTCCCACAGTCCAGTGACTCTTCAGTCCAAGTTTGGTGGAGGTAAGTCTTTGCCTCCCCACGCTAGACTGCATTGCTGGGAACCGCGTGTTTTGCAGCTACTCCGGCTCCTGTGCACTCTTCCAGGATTTCCTTTGTGCACAGCCAAGCCTGGGTCCCCGGCACTGTAACCTGCAGTGCACGACCTCCTGAGTTGTGCTCCGGCGTCGTGGGACCCTCTTTTGTGACTTCGGGTGAGCTCCGGTTCACTCCACTTCGTAGTGCCTGTTCCGGCACTTCTGCGGGTGCTGCTTGATTCTGAGTGGGCTCTTTGTCTTGCTGGACGCCCCCTCTGTCTCCTCACGCAATTGGCGACATCCTGGTCCCTCCTGGGCCACAGCAGCATCCAAAAACCCTAACCGCGACCTTTGCAGCTAGCAAGGCTTGTTTGCGGTCTTTCTGCACGACTCTTCACGACGTGGGACATCCATCCTCCAAAGGGGAAGTTTCTAGCCCTTGTCGTTCATGCAGAATCCACAGCTTCTACCATCCGGTGGCAGCTTCTTTGCACCCACAGCTGGCGTTTCCTGGGCATCTGCCCACTCCCGACTTGATCGTGACTCTTGGACTTGGTCCCCTTGCTCCACAGGTACTCTCGTCTGGAAATCCATCGTTGTTGCATTGCTGGTGTTGGTCTTCCTTGCAGAATTCTCCTATCACGACTTCTGTGCTCTTTGGGGAACTTAGGTGCACTTTGCACCCACTTTTCAGGGTCTTGGGGTGGGCTATTTTTCTAACCCTCACTGTTTCCTTACAGTCCCAGCGACCCTCTATAAGGTCGCATAGGTTTGGGGTCCATTCGTGGTTCGCATTCCACTTCTAGAGTATATGGTTTGTGTTGCCCCTATCCCTATGTGCCCCCATTGCATTCTATTGTGACTATACATTGTTTGCACTGTTTTCTATTGCTATTACTGCATATTTTGGTATTGTGTACATATATCTTGTGTATATTTGCTATCCTCATACTGAGGGTACTCACTGAGATACTTTGGCATATTGTCATAAAAATAAAGTACCTTTATTTTTAGTATATCTGTGTATTGTGTTTTCTTATGATATTGTGCATATGACACTAGTGGTACTGAAGGAGCTTCACTCGTCTCCTAGTTCAGCCTAAGCTGCTCTGCTAAGCTACCTTTTCTATCAGCCTAAGCTACTAGACACCCCTCTACACTAATAAGGGATACCTGGGCCTCGTGCAAAGTGTAATTACCCCTTGGTACCCACTACAAGCCAGTCCAGCCTCCTACATTGGTTGTGCAGCGGTGGGATAAGTACTTGCAACTACTTACCACTTTGTCATATTGTACTTTTCATAAGAGAAAAATATACAAAACAAGTTCAGTGTATGTACACCTAACCAAAAAGTTTTGCTTTTCTCCTCTCACTTCTTTACTAAGTGCTGAAGAGTACCTCTAAAACTTTCATAAAGTTCTTCAAAAGTAAAAAAAGATTTTTTTTCTGTTCTTTAACCCCTTCTGTGCCGCGGACATAGTGGTTACGTCCTGCGGCACAGTGCTGCTGTGCCGAGGACGTAACCACTACGTCCTGGGCACACAGCCCAGAGGGAGCGCTCTCGCTCCCTCTGTGTGCTTCTCCCCACCCCCCAAAGTCAGGGATGGAAGAGGAAGCCCTTCCCCTTCCACCCCCGACCCCCCCACCCCCCCATAATGACGTCAGCGCGCGATCGCGCGCTGACTTCATTATGGGATTCTCGCCGCACAGGAAGCCATTTGCTTCCTGTGCGGCGACCGGAGAAGAGGTGAGTTCCTCTTCCCGGTGGGTGGGGGATTGGGGCTAAAGAGGCACCGGGGAAAAGGAAAGGCTTTTCCTTTCCCCCGGTGTCTCTTTGAGCATTCCTGCTGCCCGATCGCATTGCGATTGGGCAGCAGGAATGCCCACTAGACACCAGGGATTGTTTTTTCAAAACTTTATTTTGTGATTTTGTCTTGCGGGGAGCGGCCCCTTGGGCAAGGGTCGCTCCCCTTTAGGGGGCAATTACTTAGGCCATTTCTGCCCCCCTTGGGGGCAGATCTGGCTACTTTTTAGCCAGATCTGCCCCCAAGGGGGGCAGAAAACACTAGATCACCAGGGATTTATATTGTTATGTGTATTTATGTGGGGGGGGTGCCCCCTTGGGCAAGGGGCGCCCCCCCCCAAGGGGGCAGAGAACTGTTGGCCTTTTCTGCCCCCCTTGGGGGCAGATCGGCCTATTTTGTTTAGGTCCATCTGCCCCCAAGGGGGGCAGAAGCCACTTAGGCACCAGGGATTGTGTGTGTAGTGGATGGGGGGGCGCCCCCTTGGGCAAGGGTCGCTCCCCTTTGGGGGGCATGTCTTTTAGGGCCATTTCTGCCCCCCTTGAGGACAGATCAGCCTATTATTTTTAGGCTGATCTGCCCCAAGGGGGGCAGAAACCACTAGAACGCCAGGGATTTTTTTTTATGTGTTTATTTTTGTGGGGGGGCGTCCCCTTGGGCACGGGGCGCCCCCCCAAGGGGGGCATTGACCTGTTGGCCATTTCTGCCCCCCCTGGGGGCAGATGGGCCTATTTTTGTAGGCCCACCCGCCCCCAAGGGGGGCAGAAGCCACTTAGACACCAGGGATAGTGTGTGTGTGTGTGTGTGTGTGTTAGTGGATGGGGGGGGGGCCTTGGGCAAGGGTCGCCCCCCACTTTGGGGGCACATGTACCCAAGCCATTTCTGCACCCCTTGGAGACAGATCAGATTTTGTTTGTTTATTTTTGTTTGAGGGCTGTCCCCTTTGGCAAGGGTCGCTCTCCATGGGGACACACTACTAAAGGTATTTTCTGGCTTCCTTGGGGTAGACAGGCCTATTTTATTAGTAGGCCCATCTGCCCCTATGGCAGAATCCACTTAGGCACCAATTTCTAAATGTTTGATGGTGGGGTGTTTGTCAACTGAAGAAGTCTTTGCATTTGTGATAAAAAATGTTTTCCTCCTTTTTGTTCTAGTTCAAAGCTTTTGCTTTATTTGCTGTGGCTCCTTGAGGTTTTGGCGGTGGTTGACCTGCAGTTTGCACAGTTGCATGTTTTAGGTAAGTAAAAACAATTTACTCCAAAGGAGTATTGTTGCCATGCATGAATGACATGTTTGTAGGGGGTGTACTAAATGCAGGATTGTGTGTGAAATTGTCCTTAGGTTTGTGCACAATGATATTTGTTTTGTCTTATTTCTAATTTGCCTTTCTTTCTTTATTTTTAGTGGGATATCATTGGTGATTGCTGTGTAGTTGCTGGTGAATCAAGCTTTTTCAGGCAAGTGAGCGGTATAGTTTTTGAGTTTATAACTCTTACTAACAAAGCTACACTTTGTTACTTGTCTTACACAGTGCTGGTTGTTGGTGGTGAATTTGTCCAGTTAATTTTAGCAGGAGAGATCATGGCCAGCCGTAGGATGACTGCTCAGCAGGTGGTTGGTATGCTTTTTGAGTCACAGTCTGATCATGACTATGAGACGGACTCTGCATCTGAGGAGGAAGTCAGAGATTCTGGCAGTGTTGTTTCTGTTGGAGGGGAATCTTCTGATGATGAAGCCACACTCAGTGCAGATGAAGGGCCTGTTTTAGAGGAGGACATTGATGTGCCAATAGTGCAGCAACCTGGGGCTGAAAGGTTTCCCGTTATAAGACCTGATGTCTGGGTTGCCCCAAACATGGAGCAGCCAGAGTTGCCTGCCTTTACTGGTCTCCCGGGGTGTAACGCCAATACAGAGAACTTTATGCCTATCAATTTCTTTGAGTTATTCATGGATGATGTGTTTTTGGAAGAGATTGTGGAGCAGACTAATTTGTATGCGGAGCAGCATTTGAGGGACAACGCTGCTAGACTTAGGCCACACTCTAGAGCTGCCCAGTGGATTCCCACAAATTTGGAGGAGTTAAAAAAGTTTTTGGGTTTGACTTTTTTGATGGGGTTGATAAGGAAGCCGTCACTGGCTTCTTCTTGGTCTACTAGTCCCTTGATGGCAACAGCTATATTTCCAGCGACCATGAGTCGTAATCGGTATTTGCTTCTTCTTAGGATGCTGAATTTTGTTGACAATGCATTAGCCTTGCCACTAGATCACCCAGATTCTGACCGTCTTTTTAAGATTAGGCCTGTCCTTGATCATTTTGTAGATCGGTTTTCGGAGGTCTATGTTCCAGGCAAAGAGTTAAGTGTGGACGAGTCTTTGGTCCTCTTCAAGGGTCGTTTGGTTTTTAGGCAGTACATTCCTAGCAAAAGGGCACGATATGGAATTAAATTGTATATGCTGTCTGAAAGTAGGACAGGATATGTGTATAGTTTCCGTGTGTACACTGGTAGGGATTCCAATATTGACCCCCCTGGTTGTCCTCCCACTTTTGGAGTTACTGAGAAAATTGTGTGGGATCTTGGTAGACGACTGTTCAACAAAGGTCACCATTTGTATGTAGATAACTTCTACACTGGTGTGCAATTGTTCAAGGAATTGTTTAGAGTGGACACAGTTGCTTGTGGCACAATCCGTTCTAACCGGAAAGGCTATCCAAGGGAGCTTGTCTGTAAAAAACTTGAGAGAGGACAGTGCTGTGCCTTGCGGAACGAGGAGCGGCTAGCTTTGAAATTTTCAGACAAGAGGGATGTCTACATGCTAAGTACCATCCATGATGAGAGTACTTCCCCTGTGACTGTTTGGGGCCAGGTTGCTGAAGTGCGCAAACCTGTGTGCATTTTAGATTATAATAAGCACATGGGAGGTGTAGATAGAGTTGACCAGAGGTTGGAACCTTATACTGCTATTCGTAAGCCTTACGTTTGGTATAAGAAGTTAGCACTTCACCTCTTCCACTTAGCAACCTTCGATGCTTTTATTGTGTTTAGGGATAGGTCTCCGAAGTCAAAGATGACATTTGTGAAATTTCAGGAGTCAGTGATAGAGAGCCTTATTGTGGTGGAACAGGCCAGAGTTCCTAGAGAAGCAGTGGTGGAGGATGTGGCTAGATTGAAAGATCGCCACTTTGCTGAGCACATTCCTCCCACACCCAAAAAAGACTTTCCAGCTAAGAAATGTAGAGTGTGTTTTCGAAGAGGTATCCGGAGGGAGACTCGAATGTACTGCCCAGTTTGTCCTTCAAAGCCTGGGCTGTGTGTCGGTGCTTGTTTTAAGAATTACCACACCCAGAAGAATTTCTGGGAACAACCATGAGTGTAAACTCATGTCTGTTTTGTATTTTCATGTGTTTAGTTTCATGGTTAGCGTTTCTGTCATGTTCTTAGTTAGAGCTTTTGTGTTTGTAGTTTTGTAATTCTTTCTACTTAGTTAGGGGTTCCTCTGTTAAAAAAAAAAAAATGATGCCATTGTGGGTGGAGTGGGGCTTGGCTGAGAGTGTACATATTGACTTGCTGTTGGCTACTGCAACACACTGCCAGCCAAAAACCAGTCCACACACTCCGATCAGCTGGTGTGATTGTTGTATCAGGCATGTGGGTGTATGTAAGTGATGGGCCCTTGAGTGGCGCTGTCTGTCGATGTGAGTGTTGTAATGTGCTGGGCCCGTGGCTGGCGGTGTGAATGGCCTTGTGTGTGTCATGTATGAAAGTTGTGTGAATGGACTGTAAAGCGGTTGGTGCCTTGTCGCGGCTTTACAGCTCACGAGCTGTGAGCCATTGGTTCAGTTTTTTGCCTTTCAGTTACTAACAGTGCATTTCATTTTTGTGAAAGCTCTTGTTAGTAAAATTTGATCCACTGAACCACCACTCACCCTCGTGCCAAATCCAACCAGTATGTGTGGTAAAAATGACAAAACCTGCTCCGCTGTAATCAGGCGTCGCAGCACACCTGTGACACGCTAGGTGCCTCAGGTGGGACCCCGATGATGAAGCATGCCACCAACTTGGTTGGTGGGTGAGGGGTCTTTTTCACATAACCTAAGTGTGTTTCTTTTCAAAATTTTAGTGTTTGGCACATCACGGACGTATGTGGGCACATCAAAACGATATATTACAAAACTACCTGTGTTTGGGGGGGGAGAGGGCACCTATGTTTTTGGTCCTGTGTGCGGCCTTCATCTAGGGAAACCTACTAAACCCAGACATTTTTTAAAACTAGACACCCCAAGGAGTCCAGGGAGGTGTGGCTTGCGTGGATCCCCCAACATTTTCTTACCCAGACTCCTCTGTAAACCTCAAAATGTGCTTAAAAAAGCATATTTTCCTTACTTTTCTTCGTAGGATCACCACTCCAGCACAAAATTCCTACTCCCCAGTGTTCCCCTCAGCCTCCCAAGTAAAATGACACCTCACTTATGTGGGTCCCCAAAGCAGAGTCAGTCTAAAGATGTATAAAAGAATATGTCCTTATAAACTTGCTGTGCTATCCCCTCTATCTCTACAAGTTTTGGGCGTTATTCTGTTGCAGGCACCTGGCCCACCCACACAAGTGAGGTATCATTTTTATCGGGAGACTTGGGGGAACGGTGGGTGGAAGGAAATTTGTGGCTCCACTCAGATTCCAGAACTTTCTGTCACCGAAATGTGTGGAAAATGTGTTTTTTTAGACAGAATTTGAGGTTTGCAAAGGATTCTGGGTAACAGAACCTGGTTCGAGCCACACAAGTCACCCCATCTTGGATTCCCCTAGGTCTCTAGTTTTCAAAAATGCACAGGTTTGGTAGGTTTCCCTAGGTGCCTGCTGAGCTAGAGGCAAAAATCTACAGGTAGGCACTGTTTTCAATGAAAAAATGTGATGTGTCCACGTTGCGTTTTGGGGTGTCTCCTGTCACGGGCGCTAGGCCTACCCACACAAGTGAGGTATCATTTTTATCGGGAGACGTGGGGGAACGCTGGGTGGAAGGAAATTTGTGGCTCCACTCAGATTCCAGAACTTTCTGTCACCGAAATGTGTGGAAAATGCGTTTTTTTAGACAGAATTTGAGGTTTGCAAAGGATTCTGGGTAACAGAACCTGGTCTGAGCCACACAAGTCACCCCATCTTGGATTCCCCTAGGTCTCTAGTTTTCAGAAATGCACAGGTTTGGTAGGTTTCCCTAGGCGGCGGCTGAGCTACAGGCCAAAATCTACAGGTAGGCACTTTGAAAAAAACACCTCTGTTTTCCTTCAAAAATTTGGCTGTGTCCACGTTGCGCTTTGGGGCATTTCCTGTCACGGGCGCTAGGCCTACCCACACAAGTGAGGTATCATTTTTATCGGGAGACGAGGGGGAACGCTGGGTGGAAGGAAATTCGTGGCTCCTCTCAGTTTCCAGAACTTTCTGCCACAGAAATGTGAGGAACATGTGTTTTTTTAGCCAAATTTTGAGGTTTGCAAAGGATTCTGGGTAACAGAACCTGGTCCAAGCCACACAAGTCACCCCATCTTGGATTCCCCTAGGTCTCTAGTTTTCAGAAATGCACAGGTTTGGTAGGTTTCCCTAGGTGGCGGCTGAGCTACAAGCCAAAATCTACAGGTAGGCACTTTGCAAAAAACACCTCTGTTTTCCTTCACAAATTTGGATGTGTCCACGTTGCGGTTTGGGGCGTTTTCTGTCGCGGGCGCTAGGTCTACCCACACAAGTGAGGTATCATTTTTATCGGGAGACGTGGGGGAACGCTGGGTGGAAGGAAATTTGTGGCTCCTCTCAGATTCCAGAACTTTCTGCCACAGAAATGTTAGGAACATGTGTTTTTTTAGCCAAATTTTGAGGTTTGCAAAGGATTCTGGGAAACAGAACCTGGTCCGAGCCACACAAGTCACCCCATCTTGGATTCCCCTAGGTCTCTAGTTTTCAGAAATGCACAGGTTTGGTAGGTTTCCCTAGGTGGCGGCTGAGCTACAGGCCAAAATCTACAGGTAGGCACTTTGCAAAAAACACCTCTGTTTTCCTTCAAAAATGTGGCTGTGTCCATGTTGCGCTTTGGGGCATTTCCTGTCACGGGCGCTAGGCCTACCCACACAAGTGAGGTATCATTTTTATCGGGAGACGTGGGGGAACGCTGGGTGGAAGGAAATTCGTTGCTCCTCTCAGATTCCAGAACTTTCTGCCACAGAAATGTGAGGAACGTGTTTTTTTAGCCAAATTTTGAGGTTTGCAAAGGATTCTGGGTAACAGAACCTGGTCCGAGCCACACAAGTCACCCCATCTTGGATTCCCCTAGGTCTCTAGTTTTCAGAAATGCACAGGTTTGGTAGGTTTCCCTAGGTGGCGGCTGAGCTACAAGCCAAAATCTACAGGTAGGCACTTTGCAAAAAACACCTCTGTTTCCCTTCAAAAATTTGGCTGTGTCCACGTTGCGCTTTGGGGCATTTCCTGTCACGGGCGCTAGGCCTACCCACACAAGTGAGGTATCATTTTTATCGGGAGATGTGGGGGAACACTGGGTGGAAGGAAATTCGTGGCTCCTCTCAGATTCCAGAACTTTCTGCCACAGAAATGTGAGGAACATGTGTTTTTTTAGCCAAATTTTGAGGTTTGCAAAGGATTCTGGGTAACAGAACCTGGTCCAAGCCACACAAGTCACCCCATCTTGGATTCCCCTAGGTCTCTAGTTTTCAGAAATGCACAGGTTTGGTAGGTTTCCCTAGGTGGCGGCTGAGCTACAAGCCAAAATCTACAGGTAGGCACTTTGCAAAAAACACCTCTGTTTTCCTTCACAAATTTGGATGAGTCCACGTTGCGGTTTGAGGCGTTTTCTGTCGCGGGCGCTAGGCCTACCCACACAAGTGAGGTATCATTTTTATCGGGAGACGTGGGGGAACGCTGGGTGGAAGGACATTTGTGGCTCCTCTCAGATTCCAGAACTTTCTGCCACAGAAATGTGAGGAACATGTATTTGTTTAGCCAAATTTTGAGGTTTGCAAAGGATTCTGGGTAACAGAACCTGGTCCAAGCCACACAAGTCACCCCATCTTGGATTCCCCTAGGTCTCTAGTTTTCAGAAATGCACAGGTTTGGTAGGTTTCCCTCGGTGGCGGCTGAGCTACAGGCCAAAATCTACAGGTAGGCACTTTGCAAAAAACACCTCTGTTTTCCTTCAAAAATTTGGCTGTGTCCACTTTGCGCTTTGGGGCATTTCCTGTCACGGGCGCTAGGCCTACCCACACAAGTGAGGTATCATTTTTATCGGGAGACGTGGGGGAACGCTGGGTTGAAGGGAATTTGTGGCTCCTCTCAGATTCCAGAACTTTCTGCCACAGAAATGTTAGGAACATGTGTTTTTTTAGCCAAATTTTGAGGTTTGCAAAGGATTCTGGGTAACAGAACCTGGTCCAAGCCACACAAGTCACCCCATCTTGGATTCCCCTAGGTCTCTAGTTTTCAGAAATGCACAGGTTTGGTAGGTTTCCCTAGGTGGCGGCTGAGCTACAGGCCAAAATCTACAGGTAGGCACTTTGCAAAAAACACCTCTGTTTTCCTTCAAAGATTTGGCTGTGTCCACGTTGCGCTTTGGGGCATTTCCTGTCACGGGCGCTAGGCCTACCCACACAAGCGAGGTATCATTTTTATCGGGAGACGTGGGGGAACGCTGGGTGGAAGGAAATTTGTGGCTCCTCTCAGATTCCAGAACTTTCTGCCACAGAAATGTTAGGAACATGTGTTTTTTTAGCCAAATTTTGAGGTTTGCAAAGGATTCTGGGTAACAGAACCTGGTCCGAGCCACATAAGTCACCCCATCTTGGATTCCCCTAGGTCTCTAGTTTTCAGAAATGCACAGGTTTGGTAGGTTTCCCTAGGTGGCGTCTGAGCTACAGGCCAAAATCTACAGGTAGGCACTTTGCAAAAAACACCTCTGTTTTCCTTCAAAAATTTGGCTGTGTCCACGTTGCGCTTTGGGGCATTTCCTGTCACAGGCGCTAGGCCTACCCACACAAGTGAGGTATAATTTTTATCGGGAGACGTGGGGGAACGCTGGGTGGAAGGAAATTCGTGGCTCCTCTCAGATTCCAGAACTTTCTACCACAGAAATGTGAGGAACATGTGTTTTTTTAGCCAAATTTTGAGGTTTGCAAAGGATTCTGGGTAACAGAACCTGGTCCGAGCCACACAAGTCACCCCATCTTGGATTCCCCTAGGTCTCTAGTTTTCAGAAATGCACAGGTTTGGTAGGTTTCCCTAGGTGGCGGCTGAGCTACAAGCCAAAATCTACAGGTAGGCACTTTGCAAAAAACACCTTTGTTTTCCTTCACAAATTTGGATGTGTCCACGTTGCGGTTTGGGGCGTTTTCTGTCACGGGCGCTAGGCCTACCCACACAAGTGAGGTATCATTTTTATCGGGAGACGTGGGGGAACACTGGGTGGAAGGAAATTCGTGGCTCCTCTCAGATTCCAGAACTTTCTGCCACAGAAATGTGAGGAACATGTGTTTTTTTAGCCAAATTTTGAGGTTTGCAAAGGATTCTGGGTAACAGAACCTGGCCCGAGCCACACAAGTCACCCCATCTTGGATTCCCCTAGGTCTCTAGTTTTCAGAAATGCACAGGTTTGGTAGGTTTCCCTAGGTGGCGGCTGAGCTACAAGCCAAAATCTACAGGTAGGCACTTTGCAAAAAACACCTCTGTTTTCCTTCACATATTTGGATGTGTCCACGTTGCGGTTTGGGGCGTTTCCTGTCGCGGGCGCTACGCCTACCCACACAAGTGAGGTATCATTTTTATCGGGAGACGTGGGGGAACGCTGGGTGGAAGGAAATGTGTGGCTCCTCTCAGATTCCAGAACTTTCTGCCACAGAAATGTTAGGAACATGTGTTTTTTTAGCCAAATTTTGAGGTTTGCAAAGGATTCTGGGTAACAGAACCTGGCCCGAGCCACACAAGTCACCCCATCTTGGATTCCCCTAGGTCTCTAGTTTTCAGAAATGCACAGGTTTGGTAGGTTTCCCTAGGTGGCGGCTGAGCTACAAGCCAAAATCTACAGGTAGGCACTTTGCAAAAAACACCTCTGTTTTCCTTCAAAAATTTGGCTGTGTCCACGTTGCGCTTTGGGGCATTTCCTGTCACGGGCGCTAGGCCTACCCACACAAGTGAGGTATCATTTTTATCGGGAGACGTGGGGGAACGCTGGGTGGAAGGAAATTCGTGGCTCCTCTCAGATTCCAGAACTTTCTACCACAGAAATGTGAGGAACATGTGTTTTTTTAGCCAAATTTTGAGGTTTGCAAAGGATTCTGGGTAACAGAACCTGGTCCGAGCCACACAAGTCACCCCATCTTGGATTCCCCTAGGTCTCTAGTTTTCAGAAATGCACAGGTTTGGTAGGTTTCCCTAGGTGGCGGCTGAGCTACAAGCCAAAATCTACAGGTAGGCACTTTGCAAAAAACACCTTTGTTTTCCTTCACAAATGTGGATGTGTCCACGTTGCGGTTTGGGGCGTTTTCTGTCACGGGCGCTAGGCCTACCCACACAAGTGAGGTATCATTTTTATCGGGAGACGTGGGGGAACACTGGGTGGAAGGAAATTCGTGGCTCCTCTCAGATTCCAGAACTTTCTGCCACAGAAATGTGAGGAACATGTGTTTTTTTAGCCAAATTTTGAGGTTTGCAAAGGATTCTGGGTAACAGAACCTGGCCCGAGCCACACAAGTCACCCCATCTTGGATTCCCCTAGGTCTCTAGTTTTCAGAAATGCACAGGTTTGGTAGGTTTCCCTAGGTGGCGGCTGAGCTACAAGCCAAAATCTACAGGTAGGCACTTTGCAAAAAACACCTCTGTTTTCCTTCACATATTTGGATGTGTCCACGTTGCGGTTTGGGGCGTTTCCTGTCGCGGGCGCTACGCCTACCCACACAAGTGAGGTATCATTTTTATCGGGAGACGTGGGGGAACGCTGGGTGGAAGGAAATGTGTGGCTCCTCTCAGATTCCAGAACTTTCTGCCACAGAAATGTTAGGAACATGTGTTTTTTTAGCCAAATTTTGAGGTTTGCAAAGGATTCCGGGTAACAGAACCTAGTCCGAGCCACACAAGTCACCCCATCTTGGATTCCCCTAGGTATCTAGTTTTCAGAAATGCACAGGTTTGGTAGGTTTCCCTAGGTGGCGGCTGAGCTACAAGCCAAAATCTACAGGTAGGCCCTTTGCAAAAAACACCTCTGTTTTCCTTCACAAATTTGGATGTGTCCACGTTGCGGTTTGGGGCGTTTTCTGTCGCGGGCGCTAGGCCTACCCACACAAGTGAGGTATCATTTTTATCGGGAGACGTGGGGGAACGCTGGGTGGAAGGAAATTTGTGGCTCCTCTCAGATTCCAGAACTTTCCGCCACAGAAATGTTAGGAACATGTGTTTTTTAGCCAAATTTTGAGGTTTGCAAAGGATTCTGGGTAACAGAACCTGGTCCGAGCCACACAAGTCACCCCATCTTGGATTCCCCTAGGTCTCTAGTTTTCAGAAATGCACAGGTTTGGTAGGTTTCCCTAGGTGGCGGCTGAGCTACAGGCCAAAATCTACAGGTAGGCACTTTGCAAAAAACACCTCTGTTTTCCTTCAAAAATTTGGCTGTGTCCACGTTGCGCTTTGGGGCATTTCCTGTCACGGGCGCTAGGCCTACCCACACAAGTGAGGTATCATTTTTATCGGGAGACGTGGGGAAACGCTGGGTGGAAGGAAATTCGTGGCTCCTCTCAGATTCCAGAACTTTCTGCCACAGAAATATGAGGAACATGTGTTTTTTTAGCCAAATTTTGAGGTTTGCAAAGGATTCTGGGTAACAGAACCTTGTCCGAGCCACACAAGTCACCCCATCTTGGATTCCCCTAGGTCTCTAGTTTTCAGAAATGCACAGGTTTGGTAGGTTTCCCTAGGTGGCGGCTGAGCTACAGGCCAAAATCTACAGGTAGGCACTTTGCAAAAAACACCTCTGTTTTCCTTCAAAAATTTGGCAGTGTCCACGTTGCGCTTTGGGGCATTTCCTGTCACGGGCGCTAGGCCTACCCACACAAGTGAGGTATCATTTTTATCGTGAGACGTGAGGGAACGCTGGGTGGAAGGAAATTCGTGGCTCCTCTCAGATTCCAGGACGTTCTGCCACAGAAATGTGAGGAACATGAGTTTTTTTAGCCAAATTTTGAGGTTTGCAAGGGATTCTGGGTAACAGAACCTAGTCCGAGCCACACAAGTCACCCCATCTTGGATTCCCCTAGGTCTCTAGTTTTCAGAAATGCACAGGTTTGGTAGGTTTCCCTAGGTGGCGGCTGAGCTACAAGTCAAAATCTACAGGTAGGCGCTTTGCAAAAAACACCTCTGTTTTCCTTCACAAATTTGGATGTGTCCACGTTGTGTTTTGGGGCATATCCTGTCGCAGGCGCTAGGCCTACCCACACAAGTGAGGTATCATTTTTATCGGGAGACTTGGGGGAACATAGAATAGCAAAACAAGTGTTATTGCCCCTTGTCTTTCTCTACATTTTTTCCTTCCAAATGTAAGACAGTGTGTAAAAAAGACGTCTATTTGAGAAATGCCCTGTAATTCGCATGCTAGTATGGGCACCCCGGAATTCAGAGATGTGCAAATAACCACTGCTTCTCAACACCTTTTCTTGTGCCCATTTTGGAAATACAAAGGTTTTCTTGATAGCTATTTTTTACTCTTTATATTTCAGCAAATGAATTGCTGTATACCCGGCATAGATTGAAAACCCACTGCAGGGTGCAGGTCATTTATTGGCTCTGGGTACCTAGAGTTCTTGATGAACCTATATGCCCTATATATCCCTGCAACCAGAAGAGTCCAGCAGACGTAACGGTATATTGCTTTCGAAAATCTGACATTGCTGGAAAAAGTTACAGAGTAAAACGTAGAGAAAAATTTATGTTTTTTTCACCTCAATTTCAATATTTTTCTTTTTCAGTTGTTATTTTCTGTAGGAAACCCTTGTAGGATCTACACAAATTACCCCTTGCTGAATTCAGATTTTTGTCTACTTTTCAAAAATGTTGCGGTTTCTGCGTTGGTTTCATGCCCATTTCTGTCACTGACTGGAAGGAGGCTGAAAGCACAAAAAATCGTAAAAATGGGGTATGTCCCCGTAAAATGCCAAAATTGTGTTGAAAAATTGGGTTTTCTGATTCAAGTCTGCCTGTTCCTGAAAGCTGGGAAGCTGGTGATTTTATCACCGCAAACCTTTTGTTGATGCCCTTTTCAGGGAAAAAACCACAAGCCTTCTTCTGCAGCCCATTTTTCCCTTTTTTTGAAAAAAACTAAATTTTCACTGTTTTTTGGCTAATTTCTTGGCCCCCTTCTGGGGAACCCACAAAGTCTGGGTACCTCTAGAATCCCTAGGATGTTGGAAAAAAAGGACGCAAATTTGGCGTGGGTAGCTTATGTGAACAAAAAGTTATGAGGGCCTAAGCGCGAACTGCTCCAAATAGCCAAAAAAAGGCTCGGCACAGGAGGGGGAAAAGGGCTGGCAGCGAAGGGGTTAAAAATTTCTGAAACTTTTTCTTCCTTTTTCTGTCCCTTAAACTATTGTCTATCATGTCTGGTACAGGCCAAACTCTTGATCTGGCCAGCATAGCTTATGACAACCTTAGCTGGAAAGAAGCAAGGAGTCTCTGCATAGATAGAGGTTTAGGGGTAGGGAAGAATCCCTCAAAACAACTGTTAGTTAATATGCTCATGGAACAAGATAAGACCTTAGTTGGCACTTCTGGTGAGAAATTAGCTGATGGTTCCCACTCTGATTCTGGGGCACCCCCAGTAAAAGATTTGGAAGGGAACCTTCCCAACCTGACCCGTAGCAGGCCACCTAGCATAGCTGGTACTAATGTGACTTCACATCACAGTAAGAGTGTTACTTCTCATCACAGTAGGAGTGTTACTTCTGTAGGCCAGAATGTTAGACTGCCATCTGTTAGGGAAAGGTCTCCCTCTGTTCATTCTCACCATTCTTCTGTGTCAAGGCATGCCCAACCCACCCACCCTGATGACAGAGTGTTAGAAAGGGAGCTCAATAGATTGAGAGTGGAAGAATCCAGGCTGAAGCTCAAAAAGCAACAGCTGGATTTAGATAGGCAAGCCTTTGATTTAGAAAAAGAAAGACAGAGGTTGGGGTTAGGACCCCATGGTGGCAGCAGCAGTATTCCAAATAGTCATCCTGCAAAAGAGCATGATTCTAGGAATCTGCACAATATAGTTCCCCCTTACAAGGTGGGGAATGCCATTACCAAGTGGTTTGCTGCACTTGAGAGGGCCTGTGTTGTACAGGAGGTCCCTCAAAGGCAGTGGGCTACTATCCTATGGCTATCTTTCAGTGGAAAGGGTAGGGATAGGCTCCTTACTGTTAAGGAAAGTGATGGCAATAATTTTACAGTTCTTAAGAATGCACTCCTTGATGGTTATGGCTTAACCACTGAACAGTACAGGATGAAGTTCAGAGAAACCAAAAAGGAGTCTTCACAAGACTGGGTAGACTTTGTTGACCATTCAGTGAAGGCCTTGGAGGGGTGGTTACATGGCAGTAAAGTTTCTGACTATGAAAGCCTGTATAACTCAATCCTGAGAGAGCATATTCTTAATAATTGTTTGTCTGATTTGTTACACCAGTACCTGGTAGACTCTGATCTGACCTCTCCCCAAGAATTGGGAAAGAAGGCAGACAAATGGGTCAGAACAAAGGTGAACAGAAAAGTTCATACAGGGGGTGACAATGATGGCAAGAAGAAGGATGGTAAGTCTTCTGACAAGGGTGGGGACAAATCTAAAAATGAGTCTTCATCAGGCCCACAAAAACACTCTGGTGGGGGTGGTGGGCCCGAATCCTCTTCAAATCAAAACAAGGAAAAGAAACCATGGTGCTATTTATGTAAAATAAAAGGCTATAGGACAACTGATTCCAGTTGCCCAAAGAAAAGCGCCAAGCCTCCTACCACTACAACCCCTGCTGCTACACCTAGTGCCCCTAGTAATAGCAGTGGTGGTGGGAGCAAACCTACTAATAGCCAAACCAAGGGAGTAGCTGGGCTCACTTTTGGTAACTTAGTTGGGGTTGGTCTTGTTAGGGAGACCACAGAGGCTGTGTTAGTCTCTGAGGGGGCTATTGATTTAGCCACCTTGGTTGCTTGTCCCCTTAATATGGATAAGTACAAGCAACTTCCCCTAATAAATGGTGTTGAGGTTCAGGCCTACAGGGACACAGGTGCCAGTGTTACAATGGTAATAGAGAAACTGGTCCACCCTGAACAACACCTACTTGGTCACCAGTACCAAGTGACTGATGCTCATAACAACACCCTTAGCCACCCCATGGCTGTTGTGAATCTCAACTGGGGGGGGGGTGGGGGTTACTGGTCCAAAGAAAGTTGTGGTTGCCTCAGATTTACCTGTAGACTGTCTACTAGGGAATGATTTAGAGACATCAGCTTGGGCAGAAGTGGAGTTGGAGGCTCATGCAGCAATGCTGGGCATTCCAGGGCATATTTTTGCTTTAACTAGGGCTCAGGCCCAAAAGCAAAAAGGACAGGGTGACTTGGATCCTGGAAGAATGGACCAAGTGCTCCCTAAAGCTAGGGTTAGTAAAGGTAAAACACTAACTACTATCCCTCCCTCTACAGTGGATTCAACTTCTGAGGAAGAAGAATTTCCACCCTGTGCAGAACCTACACCAGAGGAGCTGTAAGCAGACACTGCTCAGCTTTTGGGTGAAGGGGGGCCTGCCAGGGAGGAGCTGAGTGTGGCACAGCATACCTGTCCCACACTAGAGGGTCTAAGACAGCAAGCTGTCAAACAAGCAAATGGGGATGTCAGTGACTCTCACAGATTTTACTGGGAGGACAACCTTTTGTATACTGAAGCAAGGGATCCAAAACCTGGAGCTGCCAGGAGATTGGTGATTCCTCAGGAATACAGAAAGTTCCTCCTAACTCTAGCCCACGACATTCCCTTAGCTGGACATTTGGGGCAAATGAAAACTTGAGACAGACTTGTCCCCTTGTTTCATTGGCCTAGAATGTCAGAGGACACAAAGGAATTTTGTAAGTCCTGTGAAACCTGTCAAGCCAGTGGCAAGACAGGTGGCACCCCAAAGGCACCCCTTATTCCACTGCCTGTTTTTGGGGTTCCCTGTGAAAGGGTAGGGGTTGACATAGTTGGCCCCCTTGACCCTCCTACTGCTTCAGGCAATAGGTTTATCTTGGTGGTAGTGGACCATGCCACCAGATATCCTGAAGCAATTCCTCTAAGGACCACTACAGCTCCTGCAGTGGCAAAGGCCCTCCTGGGAATCTTTTCCAGGGTGGGCTTCCCAAAAGAGGTGGTATCAGACAGGGGAAGCAATTTCATGTCTGCTTACTTAAAGGCCATGTGGAAGGAATGTGGTGTGACATACAAGTTCACCACAGCCTATCATCCACAAACAAATGGACTGGTTGAGAGGTTTAATAAAACTCTCAAAGGAATGATAAAGGGACTCCCTGACAAACTCCGCAGGAGATGGGATGTCCTGTTACCTTGCCTCCTTTTTGCTTACAGGGAGGTACCCCAAAAAGGAGTGGGCTTCAGCCCCTTTGAACTCCTATTTGGACACCCTGTAAGAGGTCCTCTAACACTTGTGAAGGAGGATTGGGAACAACCTTTAAAAGCTCCTAAGCAAGACATAGTGGACTATGTACTTGGCCTAAGATCTAGGATGGCTGAGTACATGAAAAAGGCCAGTAAAAACCTTCAGGCCAGCCAAGAGCTCCAAAAGCAATGGCATGACCAGAAGGCTGTTCTGGTTCAGTACCAACCAGGGCAGAAAGTGTGGGTCTTGGAGCCTGTGGCCCCAAGAGCACTCCAAGACAAATGGAGTGGACCCCACATTATTGTTGAGAAAAAGGGTGAAGTCACCTACTTAGTTGATTTAGGCACTGCCAGGAGTCCCCTTAGGGTGCTCCATGTCAATCGCCTGAAACCCTACTATGACAGGGCTGATCTCACGCTGCTCATGGCAACAGATGAGGGACAGGAAGAAGAGAGTGACCCTCTCCCTGATCTCTTCTCTTCCACAGAACAAGATGCTCTAGTGGAAGGTGTAGTTTTGGCAGATTGTCTTACTGCTGAGGAGAAAGACTACTGCATAAATCTCCTGGGTCAGTTTTCTGAACTCTTTTTACTGTGCCAGGCACCACTTCTTGGTGTGAGCACACTATAGATACTGGAGACAGCTTGCCTGTCAAAAGTAAGATCTATAGGCAGCCTGACCATGTCAGAGACTGCATAAAACAAGAGGTGCAGAAAATGCTTGAACTGGGAGTGGTTGAGCACTCTGAAAGTCCATGGGCCTCTCCTGTGGTACATGTACCAAAACCTCATTCCAAAGATGGTAAAAGGGAAATGAGATTTTGTGTTGACTACAGAGGTCTCAACCAGGTAACCAAAACTGATGCTCACCCTATACCCAGGGCAGATGAGCTAATAGATACACTGGCATCTGCCAAGTATCTAAGCACCTTTGATTTGACTGCAGGGTATTGGCAGATCAAGTTATCAGAGGATGCAAAAGCAAAAACTGCATTTTCAACCATTGGAGGGCACTACCAATTCACAGTAATGCCTTTTGGATTGAAAAACGCACCTGCCACTTTTCAAAGGTTGGTGAACACAGTCCTGCAAGGACTGGAAGCTTTTAGTGCAGCATATCTAGATGATATAGCTGTCTTTAGCTCCAGCTGGGATGATCACCTGGTCCACCTATGGAAAGTTTTGGAGGCCCTGCAAAAGGCAGGCCTCACTATCAAGGCTTCAAAGTGCCAGATAGGGCAGGGGAAAGTGGTTTATCTGGGACACCTGGTAGGTGGGGAACAGATTGCACCACTTCAGGGGAAAATCCAAACTATTATAGATTGGGTTCCCCCTACAACTCAGACTCAAGTGAGAGCCTTCTTAGGCCTCACTGGGTACTACAGGAGGTTCATAAAGAACTATGGCTCTATTGCAGCCCCTCTTAATGACCTCACATCTAAGAAAATGCCTAAAAAGGTATTATGGACAGCAAACTGTCAGAAAGCTTTTGAGGAGCTGAAGCAGGCCATGTGCTCTGCATCTGTCCTGAAAAGCCCCTGTTACTCCAAAAAATTAATTGCCCAAACTGATGCATCTGAATTAGGGGTAGGGGCAGTCTTATCACAACTTAATTCTGAGGGCCAGGATCAACCTGTTGCTTTTATCAGCAGGAGGTTGACCCCTAGAGAAAAGCATTGGTCTGCCATAGAGAGGGAGGCCTTTGCTGTGGTCTGGGCACTGAAGAAGTTGAGGCCATACCTGTTTGGCACTCACTTCATTGTTCAGACAGACAACAAACCTCTACTTTGGCTAAAACAAATGAAAGGTGAAAATCCTAAATTGTTGAGGTGGTCCATATCCCTACAGGGAATGGACTATACAGTGGAACATAGACCTGGGAGTACCCACTCCAATGCAGATATTTCCACTTAGACAATGAAGACTCATCAGGTCATGGCTAGTCTTATTGTCCTTCGTTTGGGGGGGGGGGGGGGGGGGGGTTGTGTAGGAAAGTACCATCTTGCCTGGCATGTTACCCCCATATTTCACTGTATATATGTTGTTTTAGTTGTATGTGTCACTGGGACCCTGCCAGCCAGGGCCCCAGTGCTCATAAGTGTGCCCTGTATGTGTTACCTGTGTTATGACTAACTGTCTCACTGAGGCTCTGCTATCCAGAACCTCAGTGGTTATGCTCTCTCATTTCTTTCCAAATTGTCACTAACAGGCTAGTGACCAATTTCACTAATTTACATTGGCATACTGGAACACCCTTATAATTCCCTAGTATATGATACTGAGGTACCCAGGGTATTGGGGTTCCAGGAGATCCCTATGGGCTGCAGCATTTCTTGTGCCACCCATAGGGAGAGCTGACAATTCTTACACAGGCTTGCCAGTGCAGCCTGAGTGAAATAACGTTCATGTTATTTCACAGCCATTTACCACTGCACTTAAGTAACTTATAAGTCACCTATATGTCTAACCTTTACCTGGTAAAGGTTGGGTGCTAAGTTACTTAGTGTGTGGGCACCCTGGCACTAGCCAAGGTGCTCCCACATTGTTCAGGGCAAATTCCCCGGACTTTGTGAGTACGGGGACACCATTACACGCGTGCACTATACATATGTCACGACATATGTATAGCGTCACAATGGTAACTCCGAACATGGCCATGTAACATGTCTAAGATCATGGAATTGTCACCCCAATGCCATTCTGGCATTGGGGAGACAATTCCATGACCCCCCCGAGTCTCCAGCTCAGACCCGGGTACTGCCAAACTACCTTTCCCCGGGTTTCACTGCAGCTGCTGCTGCTGCCAACCCCTCAGACAGGTTTCTGCCCTCCTGGGGTCCAGCCAGCCTTGGCCCAGGAAGGCAGAACAAAGGACTTCCTCAGAGAGAGGGTGTTACACCCTCTCCCTTTGGAAAAAGGTGTCAGGGCTGGGGAGGCACCAAAGAACTGCATCACCGGTCCTCTGGGTCTCCTCTCAGCACGACGAGCGAGGTCCTTTGAACTCAGCAACTCTGTCCAAGTGACTCCCACAGTCCAATGACTCTTCAGTCCAAGTTTGGTGGAGGTAAGTCCTTGCCTCCCCACGCTAGACTGCATTGCTGCGAACCGTGTGTTTTGCAGCTACTCCGGCTCCTGTACACTCTTCGAGGATTTCCTTTGTGCACAGCCAAGCCTGGGTCCCCGGCACTCTAACCTGCAGTGCACGACCTCCTGAGTTGTCCTCCGGCGTCGTTGGACCCTCTTTTGTGACTTCAGGTGAGCTCCGGTTCACTCCACTTTGTAGTGCCTGTTCCGGCACTTCTGCGGGTGCTGCTTGCTTCTGAGTTGGCTCTTTGTCTTGCTGGACGCCCCCTCTGTCTCCTCACGCAATTGGCGACATCCTGGTCCCTCCTGGGCCACAGCAGCATCCAAAAACCCTAACCGCGACCTTTGCAGCTAGCAAGGCTTGTTTACGGTCTTTCTGCACGGAAACACCTCTGCACGACTCTTCACGACGTGGGACATCCATCCTCCAAAGGGGAAGTTTGTAGCCCTTGTCGTTCATGCAGAATCCACAGCTTCTACCATCCGGTGGCAGCTTCTTTGCACCCACAGCTGGCATTTCCTGGGCATCTGCCCACTCCCGACTTGATCGTGACTCTTGGACTTGGTCCCCTTGTTCCACAGGTACTCTCGTCGTGAAATCCATCGTTGTTGCATTGCTGGTGTTGGTCTTCCCTGCAGAATTCCTCTATCACGACTTCTGTGCTCTTTGGGGAACTTAGGTGCACTTTGCACCCACTTTTCAGGGTCTTGGGGTGGGCTATTTTTCTAACCCTCACTGTTTCCTTACAGTCCCAGCGACCCTCTACAAGGTCGCATAGGTTTGGGGTCCATTCGTGGTTCGCATTCAACTTCTAGAGTATATGGTTTGTGTTGCCCCTATCCCTATGTGCCTCCATTGCATTCTATTGTGACTATACATTGTTTGCACTGTTTTCTATTGCTATTACTGCATATTTTGGTATTGTGTACATATATCTTGTGTATATTTGCTATCCTCATACTGAGGGTACTCACTGAGATACTTTGGCATATTGTCATAAAAATAAAGTACCTTTATTTTTAGTATATCTGTGTATTGTGTTTTCTTATGATATTGTGCATATGACACTAGTGGTACTGTAGGAGCTTCACTCGTCTCCTAGTTCAGCCTAAGCTGCTCTGCTAAGCTACCTTTTCTATCAGCCTAAGCTGCTAGACACCCCTCTCCACTAATAAGGGATACCTGGGCCTGGTGCAAAGTGTAAGTACCCCTTGGTACCCACTACAAGCCAGTCCAGCCTCCTACAGTGCCATGTCTAGTAGAGTAGTGTTAAAGGTTGAGATCTTCATATATAATTAACTTCCTTAAGAATCGTGGCAAGTGTGTCTGTTTCTGCCCTTGAAAACAGTGGAACACCTTCAGCCATATTTCCAACACCTGTATTGAAGTATGAAAGTTTACGGTTAGCCTCTAATCTGACATGTATATTTTGCTCCACAACAAGTTAAACTCTGATTTAACTTAAAAAGAGAACAAATAAAAACATTTAGTGTTGCAAAACAAGCATTGGCAAAATCAATAGATCTCACATATGCAGGGGTGGGTCCTCCGTTAGGTCGGAGGAGCATCGCCCCCGCCAGCAGCAGCAGCCAAACCTCTACAATACAGCAATAATGAACTATGTTTATTATTGTTGTAGTGCAGAAGGGGTGGGGCCACGGGCCCTGACGAGCACAGAGGGGGAATACTCAGTACTCCCCCTCAGTACGCATGTATGTTTAGCCGGCCGTCTCAGGCTGGGCAAACATACATGCGCACTAAGCTCTGTCCAATCCAGCAAAGCAGTGCTGGGTTGGAGAGAACAGGCAGACTCTCGCAGTCTGCCTAGGAGCACCCTGGCTTGGCACTCCCCCAAATCTGAACACTTGTGTCATGATGGTAACGTTTAGATTGGCCGCAGAGCAGGCTAGGAGCCTGTGCCTGTTGCCAAGGAAAGAGGTGATGCTTGGTGGTGGTGATGGCGGCAGCGCATTCAGGTAAGTTTTTTTTCTTCAATTATTAATTTTTCTTCACCCCCGCACCAGCCGCCCCCGCCACGCACTGCTCCTGCACATATGTAAACTATATTGATTTAGAAGGAGTGGAGTGGCATTGTGTTGCATGGCACTGTGTGGAGTGGAGTGTAGAGGAGTGAAATTTTATTAAGTGGACTTATGTTATGTTGCATGAAGTAGAGTGCACTGACTGAAGTGGAGTGCCTTGGCTTGGGGGAAGTGTCATTTTGTGGCCTGGAGTGTAGTGTATTGTCATTTAGTGGACTGGCATGGTTTGAAGTAGCATTGTGCAACATGTAAAAGAGTAGCATTGTGTGGATTAGAGTAGTGTGGTACATTGCGGGGTGGAGTGGCACTGTGTGGCTTGGAGTGTACTGGAGTGGCATTAAGTGGTGTGGAGTTGCACTTAGAGGAGTGGAGTACGGTGCCATTGTGTAGAACAGGGGGCCTTTAAACTGGGAGGTGGGTTCCCCTGGGGGGCCTCAAATGATCCCAGGGAGGTGAGGCACCAGGCTATGGCCAAGAGAAGCATTATGCTGAGAACCGTGCTGTGTCTTAAGCTGAAGAAAATGAGCAGTACATGCCTGACCAGAATAGTATGGTTGGCATCATGTATTTGATTGCATTTTTTATAACTGTAACACAAGTTATCTGCAATATTTAAAAAAGTTTAAACATTGCACATTTAATAGAATAATTGTGAAAAAATTGGTGTGGGTGTGTGTGTCTGTGTGGGTGTATGTGTGTGTGTGGGCCTGGGGTTAAAAAGTTTGAAGATCAATGGTGTAGGGTAGAGTGGCTTAGTGCTAGTGGAGTGGAGTTGGTATTGTGTGGTGTGGTATTAAGAGCGGTGTAATTGTGTGGTGTAGGGTGGCATTGTGTGGCTTGGAGTATAGTGGCATGGAGTGTAGTCATATTATGTGGTGTGAGGTGTGAAGTGGTGAGGCACTGAGTATAGTGAAGTGGCACTGTGTGGCTTGCAGTTGCATTGAGTGGAGTGGAGCCATACTGGAACCCACAGATATACATGGACTTATGAGAAAAAGATGAATAGCAATATTCCGGCCATAGACACAGAGGAGTACACCAAGTACAAAAGAGGACTACATGTTGGAATTTGAATAAGACACTATTAAGTCAATGCAACAGCAGCAGGACAACAATAAAAGGGCAAAATAAAATGCAAAGAGTGCAAAAGAAACACACAGACCCACCAGCCAAGACATAACCGACAACAAGCATCGAATGACAGTGCCTAGGGGCAGAGTTGAGCAATGAAAAGGGCAACTGCAGACCAAAAACGGTGGTAGGAGATGGTGGGGCAGAGAAGGAGCCCTGCTAAACAATAAATAACAAGGCATCAACTGGACTAGCAAGAACAGCTAAGGTCACACAACCAAGGGCAAAAAGAGGCCTACCTCTCTATGTGAAGAAAGTTACATAAACACAAACCAGGCTTGGCTACTATTGAGTCTCCAACAAGGTAAGTGCAAGAAATGCATCCCTGCAAGAGTGAGATACACACTAATGAAATATACTATCATGAGGTGTGAATAAACTGTCATACAGCATGAGCATTGATACATTCAGACAACAGTTCAGCTATATAAGTAAAGATAGATGCAAATGAAGCACCTTGCAGCTGATGCACGTCTCAAAGGAGTAAGTCTGTGTTGATTGCGGTAGATAGGATTGAGGTATATCCGGGTAGGCTGTAGTAGAGTGGACTGAGATACACTGGAATGGGGTGAATTGGGGAATAGTGGATTGGGGTATACTGGAGTAGATTGGAGTGGAGTAGTTTGAAGTGGGTTAGATTATAGTGGAATAGTGTAGGTTGGAGTGGAGAAGAATGGGGTATAGTGGAGTAGATCGAGGTGAAGTAGATTGTAGTGGAGTATACTGCACTAGACTGTAATGCCGTAGATTGGGGTGGAGTGGGTTAGATTGCAGTGGTGTGTGGTACATTGTTAGTGGGATTGATTGGAGTGAAGTGGGGTAGATTGGGGTTAAATACAGAGTGGTAAAGGGGATTAGAGTGGAGTGGGCTAAACTGTAGTGGAGTACAGTGGGGTGGATTGGAGTGAAGTAGAGTGGGGGTAGGTTAACATGGAGTGTGATACACTGGAGCAGAGTAGATTGGGTAATTTAGAGTATGGTAGATTGAAATGGAAGGTTTGAGTGGAGTGGCATAGATTGTAGTGCAGTGGAGTGGGGTAGATTGGGTTGTATTGAATTGGAGTGGAGTGGGGTAGAATGGAGTGTAGCGGTGTGGAGTGGAGTGGCGAGCCGTGTCATAGAAAGTCTTACAGTGGAGTGTCTTGGAGTGGAGTAGCACGGTATGAAGTGAGGCTTACATGGAGTAGAAAGGCATAGAGTGGAGCAGAGTGAAGTGATGTAGAGTGTTGTAGGGAGGAGTAGTGTAAAGTGGAGTGGTGTGGTGTTGCCCTACGTAGGAAGCTTATGCCCAGATGTTTATCCTGTGGTCACTGTGCCACTGAATTCAAGCTAGCCTGGCCCATAGGTGGTGATACCCTAAAAACGGTCCCAGAATGCTTGTTTATGGTCCAGGGAGGATCTGGCCTGGCATTTCAGGCTGGACTGTTCCTTGAGCAGTAGGGTAAAAACTGCTTTGCATATGGCAGGTTCCAAACTGGGGTGATATGGTGGCATGGTGGGCAAAAGAAATGTTGTAATGGGATGCTGTAATGGGATGCTGCCCGAGCAATTTCCATGGGCCGGGGTTAATTCAAGCATTCCATCCATCACCTTGTCGTTTTTGCATCCGGTCCAACAGCAAGCAATGAATAGGCTACAAACCCCAAAAGGTAAGCTGTATATATTGCAGAGGCAGTAAATGCACTGTGGGTAGTGCAGACCTAAGAATGGAGAGGAGGTGACCCCTAAGACATCAGACGTACGTACACTCCTAAATCCCATACATTCTTCCAGGCACCTGTGGAATTCAGCTTCCCAGAGTCCCAATAAAAACATAAAAAGAAAATGTAACGGGATATGTATAGTCTAACACACTAGCTTTGGTCCAGGTATTTTGTTTTTAAATCTCTGCAAAATCTGCGGCTGGATCTGTGGATTTTGCAGAGGTTTAAAAAAATGGTCTCCCAAGTTTCACAGTTATTTTGCCCCAGGGTTGGCCAGGTCCTCAGGGCATTATGGCTTAAAAATAGGATGGGGGCACACAGGATCCCCCTTACTAGTGCTTTTAGAAGCCCCAGAGACCACCACCTCCCCAGGGCTAAGCTTAGTAACTATGCAAGGGCTGCGCCTAGCCCCCACACCCTGGAGACCACCACTTCCGCAGGGCTAAAAGTAAAATAATATGATAGAGGTTAAATATAACTTGTGCACTCGCCGTGCACTGATAATTAACCCATATATTACAGCACTCATTACATCTGTTATAACAAAATTGATGTGTGGCCATAACATTTGTAGGAAAATGTTCGATGACATAACTGCATGGCGGGGCGGAGGTTCTAGTTACTGTAGCATGGCTGGGTGCGTTGCGCTGACTGTGGACTGTACGGCCTAATGGGGGAACAAAACCTCGTTGCAGCAAGCTGTACAGTTAACTAGTGCGCCAATACCGCGCAGGCCGGGCACCTCTTTATTTTATAACCTCCGCCCCGGACAACGTATGGTGTCACAGAGCAGGCAACAATGTAGGGGAGAGCCCCGGTGATTGTCTACTTCCCCCCAATGTTTTAGTGAACTACTACAAAAACATTCACCCTCGAACAAGGCATATGAATAACAATAACAACCAGGGATACAAAAGAAAAGAGAGAGAAAGGAAAAGAAGATAACAGCAGGAGTTATTGGCTGTACACGCACACCAGTCACTTTTCTTTTAAACACATGAAGTCTCTTAAGACTTTGGCTGGGTTCAGGGTTGGGCAGCAGGTGGTACCTTTCACTTCTCCCGCTCTGCTTCCGCCCTCGTGCGGGTCCCCGAAATGGGGAACAGGACCCTTCGAGATCTCTGCTGGGACCTCCGTCACTTCCTGGTCAGCATTTATCTGGAGAACTTGGCTGTGAAACGTAGCCTCCTTCAAGCTCTTCGCCACTCTCCTCCAGCGGGTCAGCTCCTGAATCGCCATCCCGAGGCTCCACCCTCCAGAACCACAACACATTCCGGGTCACCTGACGCCCCACTTTTGTGGCAGCAGCGATGGTCCCAGCGTTCTTCTCGACTATCTAGATGTCAGGTTCAAAAGGGGTACGGAACTTCCAACCTGGGTGGCGATCCTTCAGAATGACGGATTCCCCCACTTTTAGGTCAGAGTGCCATATTTATACTTTTTGATGCAAAACTGCGCTAACACAGTTTTGCGTCAAAAAATTTAGCGCTGTCTAACGCCATTCTGAAGCGCCAATGCGGGCGCCGTATTTATTGAATGGCGTTAGCCGGCGTTAGCCGACCGGCGCTGCCTGGTGTGCGTGAAAAAAAACGACGTACACCAGGCAGCGCCGGCGTAGGGGGAAAATGGAGTATGGGCGTCCAAAAATGGGGCAAGTCAGGCTGAGGCAAAAAAATCGCCTTAACCCGATTTGCGCCATTTTTTTACGACGCCCAACCCCCATTAACATGACTCCTGTCTAAGCAAAGACAGGAGTCATGCCCCCTTGCCCAATGGTCATGCCCAGGGCACTTATGTCCCCTGGGCATGGTCATTGGGCATAGTGGCATGTAGGGGGGCACAATTCAGGCCCCCTATGCCACAAAAAAAAAAAAAAAAATACTTACCTGAACTTACCTTAATGTCCCTGGGGTGGGTCCCTCCATCCTTGGGTGTTCTCCTGGGGTGGGCAGGGGTGGCAGGGGGTGTCCCTGGGGGCAGGGGAGGGCACCTCTGGGCTCATTCTGAGCCCACAGGTCCCTTAACACCTGCCCTGACCCAGGCGTTAAAATCCGGCGCAGATGCAGGGTTTTTTGCCCCGCCCACTCCCGGGAGTCATTTTTGCCCGGGAGTATAAATACCACGCACATGCCTGGGAGTCATTTTTTTAGACGGGAACGCCTACCTTGCATCTCATTAAAGCAAGGAAGGTGTTCACGCCAAAAAATGACGCTAACTCCATGAACTTTGGCGCTAGACGCGTCTAACGCCAAAGTATAAATATGGAGTTAGTTTTGCGTCGAATTTGCGTCGAAAAAAACGACGCAAATTCGGCGCAAATGGAGTATAAATATGCCCCAGAATGTTTCGCCCTTCTCCTCTTGCTGGCCTAGACATTGGTCTGTTTTCGCTTCTCCTGCGTCTTGAGTATATCCAATTCAGTAGGTTGCCACTGCTCATCAGTGTATCTGCAGTCCTGTGGTGGCGAATGAAACATCAACGCTGCCGGGGCACACCCCGTCGTGCTATGGGGTGTCTGCCGGTATGCCCTCAGGCATATCTTGGCGTTCTCTTGTTGACTTACTCCAGTTCGTAAAGCGGGGTTCAAGGTCCACATGAAGTGCTCAACATCCCCGTTTGCCTGGGGATATTGAGGGGTAATTCACCAGTGTGATATGGCGAACAAAACCTGAAACTCCTGGCCGTGAAATGGAGGACCATTGTCCATTGTTATGTCCTCCAGCAGACCCAGGAGAGCGAAAACCTTCTCCAAGACAGGATGGACATGCTCAAATGCCGTGGACGTCACCAGTTCCACCATCGGGAACTGGGCGCACAAGTCAGTCATGACAGCCGTCAGCCAGCCATCAGGAAAACTACCAAAATCCAGGCTTACCCGGGGCCATGGTTGAGTGCTGGGCGGTTTGGTCATCACTGGAGCAAGGACGGGATCTCGAGCGGTGATCGCACAGGGATCACCTGTTGGTATCAGGTCATCTACCATGGCGTTCATCCTGGGGAACCACACCTTCTCACGCAAACAGTCTTTGCTGTCCCCTGATGACCCTGGTAAGCTAATTCTACAACTCTAAGGTGTAGACTGCGGGGTATTACTAAGCGCTGGCCCTGGAGAGGAAGACCTTCTGGACTCACAGAGAGCTCCAGCCTTCACACTCCAAATCCACTGCATCGTCTTGCGCTCCTCAGAGTCAAAATCGTACTTCTTGTCAAGGAAACATTTGCATGACCGATTGGCTCAGCCGATGACTGCATCTCGGATTAAGGCGTCAGTGATCTCCGTCACCATCAGCGCTGTGGGACATGCTAGGTTCACAATCATGTTTACGAAACTCTCTGTCCGTCCATCCTCCTCCTCTTCTTCTACCTGCGAGCGTGGCCGCAACGGATGGCGTGATAAGTAATCTGCAGGATTGTTGACTACAGGCCAGTAGACAATGTAAAACCGGTAGGGCTGGAGGAGCACCGCCCACCTTTCAATTCTTGGCGGGGCAATTCGGGCCGTGCCCGCAAAGAGGGATACCAGTGGTTTGTGGTTGGTAACCATCATAAATTTGTGCCCTCAAAAATACAAGTTGAAATGCTGACAGGCCCGTCGTATGGCCAGCGCTTCCAGCTCAATTTGCGCATACCGGGCATCCGTTGCCGAGAGGGCCATGTTGGCATAGGCCACTGGCGTCCACTGCTGGTGGCTCTGTCCTGCAGCAATACGGCTCCGAGCCCAATGGGGCTGTAGTCCACCATGACTTCCGTTTTCTTGTGCGGGTGGAAGTATGCCATGACCACAGAGTCCAACAGTGAACTTTTGACTGCTTGGAACGCCTTGTCCACTTCTATGCCCCACTCCCACGGGGTGTTGGCCTTCGCGAGCTGTCGAAGAGGTTCAGAAAGTGTGGCCAGATTGGGGATGAACCTCCCATAGTACGTTGCCATACCTAGGAAGCTCCTGACTTCAGTGGCGTTGTGAGGTAAGACTGCTCCTTGGATGGCCTCTAGTTTCTTGGGGTCAACCTTCAGAAGTTCCCTTGAAAAGATGTAACCAAAAAAAGTCAATGGAGTTGTGGTACAAGGCGCATTATTTCCGGTGCAACGTTAGTCCTGCTTCTGCTAACCTCTGGAGAGTGGCTCTCAGCTGTTTTTGATGTTCCTCTAACGTGTTGGAGAAAATTAAGATGTCGATTAATGACGCCGGTCAAACCGGATAGTGTCTCCCGTATGGCATTGTGGAAGATATGCACGGCCGAAGAGCCCCCAAAGCTAAAGCACTTGTAACGTCGCAGCACCACCTGGTTTGAGAATGTGGTGACGTTACGGCTTTCTGGGGTTAGCTCCCGCTGATGGTATCCCGAGTATAGGTCCAACTTAGAGAACCACTAGGCCCTGTTAATATCCACAACAATATCATCCATGGTGGGTGTGATGTGGCGTTCTCAATTTATGGCAATGTTGGGAAGGCGCATGTCCACACACAGGCGAATGGTGTCAGGCTGCTTAGGCTTTGGGGCGATGACGAGTGGCGAAACCCAGGGCGTCGGGCCGGTCACCTTCTCTATGACCCCCACTCCTCAATTGTCTGTAGTTCACTCTCCACCTGGGGTCGTAAGTGGAAAGTCACCCGCCAGTGCCTTAGGGCAATGGGTCGTACTGCAGGATCAACATGTAACTGGAACTACTTTCCTTTCAGTTTTCCTAGCCCCTGAAACACCTCCGGGAAATGGGCCAGCACCGCCTCAGCCAGGGAGTCGTGAACTTGCTGGGCGAAAAACACTAGCTCCAGGTCTTCCACCGTGTGGCATCGGAGAAGGGTTCCTTTCTTCCCTTCCAACACATGGCATTTGGCATGTGTCGAACGGCGCTCACTACCAACAGTAACCTCTATCGCCCCTCGCCGGGGTAACGGGTCCACGCCCCTATAGGCATATATCTTGGTCCAGCATGGTGTGAGCTCTGGTGGGGGAGATATCTTGCTGTATTGTTCTACATCCATAACGTTTACTGACACCCCAGTGTCTATGAGCACTGTCGTGCCATTTACCCTTATGGTACACATGGGGGTGGTCTCTACCTCTGGTCCAACCTGTCAGCAAACGAAACAACAAATATCTCCTTATCTTCATCATCCTCGTATGGTTTGTTGCCTGGGTATGCGTCAACCGCCACCATCCCAGTGCCATCGTCTGGCGTAACTTTCTTTATTGCCGCCTTCCGGGCCAACATGGTCACGGATCTGGGCCACCTCCCTCGGAAAACTTTTGCAAAATCGTTGGGCTTATCACATTTGGAGAAGTTCTTTCCCTTGGCAGGGCATATTCCTGGTATCCTGTGCTCTAGACCACAGCTACCGTACCTCTTTTCCTCCAGTCTCGGTGGTCGAGCCACATGCGGCTGATTGTAGCATCCTTGGACGGCGTCAACCCGTTCTTCCTTTACTGGGCCCAATTTGGCCTGGCCTGGTGCCGGAGCAGATCGCGCTAGGGCAGCATCCATGTCCTCTGCGTCTATTGGACAGATTGTGTGACCTTGCAAGGATAAGTATTTCATCCAGCGATATGCCTGTATAACATCACGTTTGGGGAGGCACCGACAGACGTACAAGCTCAAACATACAGGCAGCAGCGGTATTCCTGAGCACCCTCTGACATCAGGGGGAGCGAAGACAGACGGGGATGCGCAGACAGACGGGAATGCGCAGACAGCTAGAACACCGGAAGAGAAATGCTTTTGCATTTCTCTTCCGACCGGGAGGTGGGGCGGGAGGGACAAGAAAGGAAAGACCTTACCTTTCTTGTCTCTCACAGCATTTCTGCTGTTCGATCGCAATCGATTGGGCAGCCGAAATGACCACTAGACACCAGGGAATTTTTTTTTAGGTACTGTCAATAAGGGGAGCAGCCCCTTGGGCAAGGATCGCTCCCTAGGGGTACATATTATTTTTAGGCCATTTCTGCCGCCCCGGGTGGCAGACAGATCTAATATAATTAGGCCGATCTGCCCCCGGGGGGCAGAAAGCCCCTAGACACCAGGGATAATTTTTTTGTTTATTTACTTTTTTTATGTGTGGGGAGCAACCCCTTAGGCAAGGGTCACTCCCCGGGAGCCAAATTATTTTTAGGCCAATTCTGCCCCACCTGGGGGCAGAAACCACTAGACACCAGGGAATTTTATTTTTTTAGCATGCTGACACATAAGGGGAGCGGCCCCTTGGGCAAGGGTCGCTCCCTAGGGGCCCATAATATTTTTAGGCCATTTCTGCCCAGTCCCACCAACCCCATGGGGGCAGATCCGCCTAATATAAGCCCCTATATATATTTTTTTTTTATTATTTTTTTATATGTGGGGAGTGACTCCTTAGGCAAGGGTCACCCCCTGGGGGGGCAAATTATTTTTAGGCCATTACTGCCCACAGGGAGGCAGAAACCACTAGACACCAGGGAATTTTTATTGTTTTTATAGTTACTCAGAAGGGGAGTGGCCCCTTGGGCAAGAGCCGCTCCCAAGGAGGGGCAAAACATTTGTAAGCCATTTCTGCCCCCACGGTGGCAGATCGGCCTAATATAATTAGGACGATCTGCCCCCAGGGTGGGCAGAAAACCCCTAGAGACCAGGGATAACTTATTTTTTTGTTTATTTTTTATTTTTTATGTGTGGGGAGCCACCCCTTAGTCAAGGGTCACTCCCGGTGGGGCCTAATTACTTTTAGGCCATTCCTGCCCCCCCCCACCCCCCCAACTATTTTGGATCTTGGTTTTACGTTTGGGCCATGAGAGCTTGATAACTCTCAAAAGTGTGCCACTTGGAATGTTGAGGGCTGCGCTTTTTGGACTTTGGGACGCTGCCATTTAGAAACATCCACAACACCTAGACACATCTGAAAACTAAGGCCCATATTTATACTTTTTGACGCTAAACTGCGCTAACGCAGTTTAGCGTCAAAAAATTTAGCGCCGTCTAACGCCATTCTGAAGCGCCATGCGGGCGCCGTATTTATGGAATGGCGTTAGCCGGCGCAAGCAGACCGGCGCTGCCTGGTGTGCATGGAAAAAAACCACGTAGACCAGGCAGCGCCGGCGTTGGGAAAAAATGACGTTAGGGCGTCTTAAAATGGGGCAAGTCAGGTTGAGGCAAAAAAATCGCCTCAACCCGATTTGCGCCATTTTTTTACGACGCCCAGACGCCATTTCATGACTCCTGTCTTAGTAAAGACAGGAGTCATGCCCCCTTGCCCAATGGCCATGCCCAGGGGACTTGTGTCCCCTGGGCATGGTCATTGGGCATAGTGGCATGTAGGGGGGCACAAATAAGGCCCCCCTATGCCACCCAAAAAAAATAAAAAAATATAAAAAATTATACTTACCTGAACTTACCTGAATGTCCCTGGGGTGGGTCCCTCCATCCTTGGGTGTCCTCCTGGGGTGGGCAGGGGTGGCAGGGGGGGTCCCTGGGGGCAGGGGAGGGCACCTGTGGGCTCATTTTGAGCCCACAGGCCCCTTAACGCCTACCCTGACCCAGGCGTTAAATAGTGGCGCAAATGCGGGGTTTTTTGACCCGCCACCTCCCGGGCGTGATTTTTGCCCGGGAGTATAAATACGACGCATTTGCGTCGCCGTCATTTTTTTTTACGGGAACGCCTTCCTTGCATCTCATTAACGCAAGGAAGGCGTTCATGCAAAAAAATGACGCTATTTGCCCATACTTTGGCGCTAGACGCGTCTAACGCCAAAGTATAAATATGGCGTTAGTTTTGCGCCGAATTTGCGTCGAAAAAAACGACGCAAATTCGGCGCAAACGGAGTATAAATACGGGCCTAAACATCTAGTTGATTCCAGGATAGTGTGCTTCGCATACACCCCACACCATTTTCTTTCCCACAATGCCTTGCAAACCTCCAACTTTGCTGGGAATCACACATTTCTACTACATTTTTGTGATGGAACCTTCCGGAATCTGCAGGAATACACAAACCTCCTACCTCTCAACATTGTCTCATCTATACCGATAAAAATTATGCTGCATTTGTCAGACAACATTTTTTTTTTTTCAAACTGCCTTTTTGGACCCGCTTTGGTTCCCCCTCGATTTCCACATGTTTTTGGCTCTTCCCTATCACAGGCACTTGGCCCACCTACACAAGTGAGGTATCATTTTTAACGAGAGACTGAGGGGAACATTGGGTGGTAGGAAATTTGTCCCGGTGGGGTGATCCCAAACAGAAATGTTGGAAAATTTAGGCCCATATTTATACTTTTTGACGCTAAACTGCGCTAACGCAGTTTAGCGTCAAAAAGTTTTGCGCCGGCTAACGCCATTCTGAAGCGCCATGCGGGCGCCGTATTTATTGAATGGCGTTAGCCGGCGCAAGCAGACCGGCGCTGCCTGGTGTGCGCGAGAAAAACCACGTACACCAGGCAGCGCCGGCGTAGGGGGAAAATGGCGCATGGGCGTCTTAAAATGGGGCAAGTCAGGTTACGTCGAAAAAATCATCGTAACCCGACTTGCGCCATTTATTTTCGACGCCCATCCCCCATCAACATGACTCCTATCATTGTAAAGATAGGAGTCATGCCCCCTTGCCCAATGGCCATGCCCAGGGGACTTCTGTCCCCTGGGCATGGTCATTGGGCATAGTGGCATGTAGGGGGGCACAAATCAGGCCCCCCTATGCCAAAAAAAATTATTAAAAAAAAAAAAAAAATACTTACCTGAACTTACCTGAATGTCCCTGGGGTGGGTCCCTCCAGCCTTGGGTGTCCTCCTGGGGTGGGCAAGGGTGGCAGGGGGGGTACCTGGGGGCAGGGGAGGGCACTCTGGGCTCATTTTGAGCCCACTTGTCCCTTAACGCCATGCCTGACCCAGGCGTTAAAAAGCGGCGCAAATGCGCCGTTTTTAGCCACGCCCACTCCCGGGCGTCTCTTTTGCCCGGGAGTATAAATACCACGTAAAGGCCTGGGAGTCATTTTTTAGACGGGAACGCCTCCCTTGCATATCATTAACGCAAGGAAGGGGTTCACGCTAAAAAATGACGCACATTCCGGGAACTTTGGCGCTATACGCCTCTAACGCCATAGTATAAATATGGCGTTAGTTGGCGTTAGTTTAGCGTCGAATTTGCGTCGAAAAAAACGACGCAAATTCGGCGCAAACGGAGTATAAATACGGCCCTTAGATTTTTTAGCTAAATGTGAGGTTTGCTGAGGATTCTGGATAAGAAAACATTGGAGGATCCACGGAAGTCAAACCTCCCTGCACTCCCTCTAGTGTCTATTTTTCAGAAATGTCTGGGTTTGGTAGATTTTCCTAGATGGCTGCTGAATCCAGGAACAAAAACGCAGGTGCCCCCCTCCCCACCAAAACAGGTTGTTTTGTATTTAATAATTTAGATGTGTCCAGATAGTGTTTTGGGGCATTTTCTGTCGCAAGACCTAGGAGTACCCACACAAGTGAGGTACCATTTTTATCGGGAGACTTGGGGGAAATGCACAGGTTTGGTAGGTTTCCCTAGGTGCCGGCTGAGCTTGAAGACAAAATCCAAAGCTAGGCACTTTGCTAAAAACAGCTCTGTTTGCTTTAGGAAAATGTGAAGTGTCCACGTTGTGTTTTGGGGCATATGCAGGTGCTAGGCCTACTCACACAAGGCCTACTCACACAAGTGAAGCACCATTTTTATCAGGACACTTGGGGGAACGCTGGGTGGAAGGAAATTTGTGTCTCCTCTCAGATTACAGAACTTTCTGTCACTGAAAGGAGAGGAAAACATTTTTTTTGGGACAAATTGTGAGGTTTGCAAAGGATTCTGGGTAAAGGAACATGGTGAGTGCCCCACAAGCCAACCCATTCTGTAATCCCATAGGTGTCTAGTTTTCAGAAATGTCCTGGTTTGCTAGTTTTTTTTTAGGTGCTGAATGAGCTAGGGGCCCAAATCCACAAGTAGGCACTTTGCAAAAAACACGTCAAATTTCAATGTAAAAATGTGATGTGTCCATGTTACGTTTCCTGTCGCAGGCACTTGGCCTACCCACGCAAGTGAGGTACCATTTTTATCAGGAGACTTGTGGGAAAACAGAATAGAAGAACAAGTGTTATTGGCCTTTGTTTTATTCAACATTTTTTCTTTCCAAATGTAAGACAGTGTGTAAAAAAGACCTCTATTTGAGAAATGACCTGTAATTCACATGCTAGTATAGGCACCCCGGAATTCAGAGATGTGCAAATAACCACTGCTTCTCAACACCTTATCCTGTGGCCATTTTGGAAATACAAAGGTGTTCTTGAATCCTATCTTTCAATCTTTATATTTCAGCAAATGAATTGATGTACGCCCGGAATAGAATGAAACCCCATTGCAAGGTGCAGCTCATTTATTGGCTCTGGGTACCTAGGGTTATTGATGAACCGACAAGCCCAATATGTCCCCGCAACCAGAAGAGTCCAGCAGACGTAACAGTATATTGCTTTCAAAAATCTAACTTTGCAGAAAAAAGTTACAGAGTAAAACGTGGAGAAAAACAGTTTTTTTTTTTTTACGTCAATTTTATTATTTTTTATTTATGTTGTTATTTCTGTAGGAAAACAGTGTAGGATCTACACAAATGACCCCTTGGTGAATAATAAATGTTGTCTACATTAAAATGGGGTATGTCCCAGTAAAATGCCAAAATTGTATTGAAAAATGAAAAAATTTCTAGCTTACGCGTTAAGAATTTTCAATTCTATTAAGGACACGGAGGCGAGGATTATGCTTTCTCTTTCTTTACTGAAAATTCACAGCAGCCAATTAAAACACGTTTAAACAAAAAACAACATTTCCCAATGTGCTCTAGTGTATAAGTCACATGCACCAATCAACCATCGTGACCTTAGTCCATAAAGTCCATAACCTTGTACGTCATATCCTCTTTCTTTGCTTCAACCAAAACCAGTAATTTCTTTCACACGACCTCAAAGCCTTTAGATGATATCAAGTCTCATCTAGGAAGGAAGAAGCCCACGAAGGAGACCAGACTGAACATCAAGTCGGTTTTTCAAGAACGTAGACAACTGGATGGAGAAAATAACTTCAGGAATTCTTCTGATCCGTTCCTGAGAAATAATAATAAAAACCAACCGGTAATATCTTCAAACTAATGGTAACAACCATTTAAAATCATTCACATCTTATTATACAATATAAAACGTGGGAGGGTAACAATGAATTAAACAATTTTTTAAGATCAACAAAATTATCCATATTCATGATAGGGTGGGATAATCCTCGCCTCCGTGTCCTTAATAGAATTGAAAATTCTTAACGCGTAAGCTAGAAAATTTTTCATTCTATATCAGGACCGGAGGCTCGGATTATGCTAGTTCAAAGCTGACCCATAACAACAGAGGCCACATCCAAAACAGGCTTAAAATAAAACTTACGAAAAGTACTTTCAGACGATCAGTCTGCAGATTTCATAATGTCTGTTAAACTAGAACCTAACATAAAAGACTTAGATGCCATTGCTCCTCTTACTGAATGAGCTCCAAAATGGCTAGTATCAATACCTGCTTCATTCATAAGCCATCTTAACCACCTCGCAAGAGTGGCCGAAGCACTGGTTTAAAAGGTTTCTGAAGAGCAATTAGTACTTGCCCATTCATGTCCTGTCTATGTTCTTCTGTAGATATTTCATAATCTTTAAGACACTGTACCACACATAATTTTGAATTATCTGGAAGCCAAGGGTACGTTACTGACCTGCAATTATTCTTGGTCCTTCTGGAGATAATAAAGGTTACTCCTTCCGGAGAATAAAGTCTCCCCGATAAATCTAGGGCTCTCACATCTGAGACTCTCTTGCAAGAGACTAAACATAGTAACATAGTTAATTTAGCTGACAATTGTTTCCGGGATAAGTACTTGTTACTGGGCCAAGAATCCAAGAATTTTAACACAATATTCACATCCCAAAGTACAGAGTACTTAGGCTGAGGAGGATTCGAAAATCTGATACCCCTCAACAGCTTACAAATTAGCGGATGTTCACCTACCTGTTTACCTTCTATAGGTGGATGACCTGAAGAAATTGCCGATCTAAAATTGTTGATTGTCCTATAGGCCAAACCTGCCGAGGCTAACTCAGCCAGAAAGTTAATAATCATATCAATACCTGACCCCATGGGATTAAGATCTCTTCCATTGCACCAACTAACCCATTTACGCCATGCCGAAGCATATCTCTTGTGGGTGCTCTTTGCCCATGCTCGCTTGATAAAGCCTTCAGCCTGTTGCGAAATTCCTGGGGCTTTCCATCTAGTCCTGAAATCCTCCAAGCCATCAGAGTTAAAGTCCCTGATACAATTAAGGGATGTTGATGGCCCTCCGGACTGAGCAAGAGGTCCAGACGAGGAGGAATTAGAAGTGGAGGCGCACATGCTAACTGAAGGGCAATAGGGAACCACGGCTGAGACCTCCACAACGGGGTCACTAAAATCAGTTCTGCCTTCTGTCTCCTCACTTGAGCCAAGACTCTGGGTATCAATAGGAACGGCGGGAATGCATAGCACTGGAACGAGTTCCAATTCTGTAGAAAAGCATCCGTTGCCGAGGCTTGAGGATCCGGCCTCCAACTGAAGAATTTCGGAACTTGGTTGTTGAGGCGAGACGCAAAAAGATCCATCTCGCAGGAACCCCAAGCCTGGACAATATGTTGAAATATCTGTGGATCCAATTTCCAATCGCTGGGATCCGTCAGATATCTGGAGTTCCAGTCCGCTACTATGTTCTGATCTCCCGGAAGATACTCCGCCAACACCACTAGTCTGTGTCTCAGGCAATAATGCCAAAATTCCTTGGCAATCTTGTAGGAGGCTGGACTGGCTTGTAGTGAATACCAAGGGGTACTTGCACCTTGCACCAGGCCCAGTTATCCCTTATTAGTGTATAGGGTGTCTAGCAGCTTAGGCTGATAGATAATGGTAGCTTAGCAGAGCAGCTTAGGCTGAACTAGGAGACGTGTGAAGCTACTACAGTACCACTTAGTGTCATATGCACAATATCATAAGAAAACACAATACACAGTTATACTAAAAATAAAGGTACTTTATTTTTATGACAATATGCCAAAGTATCTTAGAGTGTACCCTCAGTGAGAGGATAGGAAATATACACAAGATATATATACACAATAGCAAAAATATGCAGTATAGTCTTAGAAAACAGTGCAAACAATGTATGGTTACAATAGGATGCAATGGGGAAACATAGGGATAGGGGCAACACAAACCATATACTCCAAAAGTGGAATGCGAACCACGAATGGACCCCAAACCTATGTGACCTTGTAGAGGGTCGCTGGGACTATTAGAAAATAGTGAGAGTTAGAAAAATAACCCTCCCCAAGACCCTGAAAAGTGAGTGCAAAGTGCACTAAAGTTCCCCTAAGGACAAAAGAGTCGTGTTAGAGGAATAATGCAGGAAAGACACAAACCAGCAATGCAACAACTGTGGATTTCCAATCTAGGGTACCTGTGGAACAAGGGGACCAAGTCCAAAAGTCACAAGCAAGTCGGAGATGGGCAGATGCCCCGGAAATGCCAGCTGCGGGTGCAAAGAAGCTTCGACTGGACAGAAGAAGCTGAGGTTTCTGCAGGAACGAAAAGGGCTAGAGACTTCCCCTTTGGTGGACGGATCCCTCTCGCCTTGGAGAGTCGTGCAGAAGTGTTTTCCCGCCGGAAGGACGCCAACAAGCTTTGCTACACGCAAATCGTGCGTTTGGCGTTTTTGGACGCTGCTGGGGCCCAGGAGGGACCAGGAGGTCGCAAATTGGACCTGCAGAGAGAGGGGACGTCGAGCAAGACAAAGAGCCCTCACTGAAGCAGGTAGCACCCGGAGAAGTGCCAGAAACAGGCACTACGAGGATGTGTGAAACGGTGCTCGCCGAAGTTGCACAAAGGAGTCCCACGTCGCCGGAGACCAACTTAGAAAGTCATGCAATGCAGGTTAGAGTGCCGTGGACCCAGGCTTGGCTGTGCACAAAGGATTTCCGCCGGAAGTGCACAGGGGCCGGAGTAGCTGCAAAGTCGCGGTTCCCAGCAATGCAGCCCAGCGAGGTGAGGCAAGGACTTACCTCCACCAAACTTGGGCTGAAGAGTCACTGGACTGTGGGGGTCACTTGGACAGCGTCGCTGGATTCGAGGGACCTCGCTCGTCGTGCTGAGAGGAGACCCAAGGGACCGGTAATGCAGCTTTTTGGTGCCTGCGGTTGCAGGGGGAAGATTCCGTCGACCCACGGGAGATTTCTTCGGAGCTTCTGGTGCAGAGAGGAGGCAGACTACCCCCACAGCATGCACAAGCAGGAAAACAGTCGAGAAGGCGGCAGGATCAGCGTTACAGAGTTGCAGTAGTCGTCATTGCTACTATGTTGCAGGTTTGCAGGCTTCCAGCGCGGTCAGCGGTCGATTCCTTATCAGAAGGTGAGGAGAGAGATGCAGAGGAACTCGGCTGAGCTCATGCATTCGTTATCTAAAGTTTCCCCAGAGACAGAGACCCTAAATAGCCAGAAAAGAGGGTTTGGCTACCTAGGTGAGAGGAAAGGCTACTAACACCTGAAGGAGCCTATCAGCAGGAGTCTCTGACGTCACCTGGTGGCACTGGCCACTCAGAGCAGTCCAGTGTGCCAGCAGCACCTCTGTTTCCAAGATGGCAGAGGTCTGGAGCACACTGGAGGAGCTCTGGACACCTCCCAGGGGAGGTGCAGGTCAGGGGAGTGGTCACTCCCCTTTCCTTTGTCCAGTTTCGCGCCAGAGCAGGGGCTAAGGGGTCCCTGAACCGGTGTAGACTGGCTTATGCAGAATTGGGCACATCTGTGCCCAACAAAGCATTTCCAGAGGCTGGGGGAGGCTACTCCTCCCCTGCCTTCACACCATTTTCCAAAGGGAGAGGGTGTCACACCCTCTCTCAGAGGAAGTTCTTTGTTCTGCCCTCCTGGGCCAGGCCTGGCTGGACGCCAGGAGGGCAGCTGCCTGTCTGAGGGGTTGGCAGCAGCAGCAGCTGCAGTGAAACCCCAGGAAGGGCAGTCTGGCAGTACCAGGGTCTGTGCTACAGACCACTGGGATCATGGAATTGTACCAACAATGCCAGGATGGCATAGAGGGGGTAATTCCATGATCATAGACATGTTACATGGCCATATTCGGAGTTACCATGGTGAAGCTACATATAGGTAGTGACCTATATGTAGTGCACGCGTGTAATGGTGTCCCCGCACTCACAAAGTTCAGTGAATTGGCTCTGAACAATGTGGGGGCACCTTGGCTGGTGCCAGGGTGCCCTCACACTAAGTAACTTTGCACCCAACCTTTACCAGGTAAAGGTTAGACATATAGGTGACTTATAAGTTACTTAAGTGCAGTGTAAAATGGCTGTGAAATAACGTGGACGTTATTTCACTCAGGATGCAGTGGCAGGCCTGTGTAAGAATTGTCAGAGCTCCCCATGGGTGGCAAAAGAAATGCTGCAGCCCATAGGGATCTCCTGGAACCCCAATACCCTGGGTACCTGAGTACCATATACTAGGGAATTATAAGGGTGTTCCAGTAAGCCAATGTAAATTGGTAAAAATGGTCACTAGCCTGTCAGTGACAATTTGGAAAGAAATGAGAGAGCATAACCACTGCGGTTCTGATTAGCAGAGCCTCAGTGAGACAGTTAGTCACTACACAGGTAACACATTCAGGCACACTTATGAGCACTGGGGCCCTGGGTTACCAGGGTCCCAGTGACACATACAACTAAAACAACATATATACAGTGAAAAATGGGGGTAACATGCCAGGCAAGATGGTACTTTCCTACACAACTCCCCCCCAAACGAAGGACAATAAGACTAGCCATTACCTGATGAGTCTTCATTGTCTAAGTGGAAATATCTGGAGAGTCCATCTGCATTGGAGTGGCTACTCCCAGGTCTATGTTCCACTGTATAGTCCATTCCCTGTAGGGATATGGACCACCTCAACAATTTAGGATTTTCACCTTTCATTTGTTTTAGCCAAAGTAGAGGTTTGTGGTCTGTCTGAACAATGAAGTGAGTGCCAAACAGGTATGGCCTCAACTTCTTCAGAGCCCAGACCACAGCAAAGGCCTCCCTCTCAATGGCAGACCAACGCTTTTCTCTAGGGGTCAACCTCCTACTAATAAAAGCAACAGGTTGATCCTGGCCCTCAGAATTAAGTTGTGATAGGACTGCCCCTACTCCTAATTCAGATGCATCAGTTTGGACATAGAATTTTTTAGAGTAACAAGGGCTTTTCAGGACAGGTGCAGAGCACATGGCCTGCTTCAGCTCCTCAAAAGCTTTCTGACAGCTTGCTGTCCACAATACCTTTTTAGGCATTTTCTTGGATGTGAGGTCATTAAGAGGGGCTGCAATGGAGCCATAGTTCTTAATGAACCTCCTGTAATACCCAGTGAGGCCTAGGAAGGCTCTCACCTGAGTGGTAGGGGGAACCCAATCAATAATAGTTTGGATTTTCCCCTGAAGTGGTGCAATCTGTTCCCCACCAACAAGGTGTCCCAGATAAACCACCTTACCCTGCCCTATCTGGCACTTTGAAGCCTTGATAGTGAGGCCTGCCTTTTGCAGAGCCTCCAAAACTTTCCATAGGTGGACCAGGTGATCATCCCAGCTGGAGCTAAAGACAGCTATATCGTCCAAATATGCTGCACTGAAAGCTTCCAGCCCTTGCAGGACTGTGTTCACCAACCTCTGAAAAGTGGCAGGTGCATTTTTCAAACCAAAAGGCATTACAGTAAACTGGTAATGTCCTCCAATGGTAGAAAATGCAGTCTTAGGTTTAGCATCTTCTGACAATTTGATCTGCCAATACCCTGCAGTCAAATCAAAAGTGCTTAGATACTTGGCAGATGCCAGTGTATCTATGAGCTCATCTGCCCTGGGTATAGGGTGAGCATCAGTTTTGGTTACCAAGTTGAGACCTCTATAGTCTACACAAAACCTCATTTCCTTCTTTCCATCTTTAGAATTGGGTTTTGGTACCAGTACCACAGGAGAAGCCCATGGACTGTCAGAGTGCTCAACCACTCCTAGTTCCAACATTTTCTGAACTTCTTGCTTTATGCAGTCCCTGACATGGTCAGGCTGCCTATAGATCTTACTTTTGACAGGTAAACTGTCTCCAGTATCTATAGTGTGCTCACACCAAGAAGTGGTGCCTGGCACAATGGAGAAGAGTTCTGAAAATTGTCCTAGGAGATTTATGCAATTATCTTTCTGCTCAGCAGTAAGACAATCAGCCAAAACTACACCTTCCACAATAGCATCTTGTTCTGTGGAAGAGAAGAGATCAGGTAGAGGATCACTGTCTTCTTCCTGTCCCTCATCAGTTGCCATGAGCAGGGTGAGATCAGCCCTGTCATAGTAGGGTTTCAGGCGGTTGACATGGAGCACCCTAAGGGGACTCCTGGCAGTGCCTAAGTCAACCAAGTAGGTGACTTCACCCTTCTTTTCAACAATTGTGTGGGGTCCACTCCATTTATCTTGGAGTGCTCTTGGGGCCACAGGCTCCAAGACCCACACTTTCTGCCCTGGTTGGTACTGAACCAAAACAGCCTTCTGATCATGCCATTGCTTCTGGAGCTCTTGGCTGGCCTGAAGGTTTTTACTGGCCTTTTTCATGTACTCAGCCATCCTTGATCTGAGGCCAAGTACATAATCCACAATATCCTGCTTAGGAGCTTTTAAAGGTTGTTCCCAACCCTCCTTTACAAGTGTGAGTGGACCCCTAACAGGGTGTCCAAAAAGAAGTTCAAAGGGGCTGAAGCCCACTCCTTTCTGGGGTACCTCCCTGTAGGCAAAAAGGAGGCATGGTAGAAGGATATCCCATCTCCTGCGGAGTTTTTCAGGGAGTCCCATAATCATGCCTTTGAGAGTTTTATTAAATCTCTCCACCAGTCCATTTGTTTGTGGATGATAGGGTGTTGTGAACTTGTAAGTTACACCACACTCCTTCCACATGGCCTTTAAGTATGCAGACATGAAATTGCTTCCTCTGTCTGATACTACTTCCTTTGGGAAGCCCACCCTGGAAAATATTCCCAGGAGGGCCTTTGCCACTGCAGGAGCTGTAGTGGTCCTTAAAGGAATAGCTTCAGGATATCTTGTGGCATGGTCCACTACCACCAAGATAAACCTATTTCCTGAAGCAGTAGGAGGGTCAAGGGGGCCAACTATGTCAACCCCTACCCTTTCAAAGGGAACCCCAACCACAGGCAGTGGGATAAGGGGTGCCTTTGGAGTGCCACCTGTCTTGCCACTGGCTTGACAGGTTTCACAGGACTTACAAAATTCCTTTGTGTCCTCAGACATCCTAGGCCAATGAAACAATGGAACCAATCTGTCCCAAGTTTTCATTTGACCCAGGTGCCCAGCTAGGGGAATGTCATGTGCCAGTGTTAGGAGGAACTTTCTGTACTCCTGAGGAATCACTAATCTCCTGGCAGCTCCAGGTTTAGAATCCCTATGCTCAGTGTACAAGAGGTTGTCCTCCCAGTAAACTCTGTGAGAGTCACTGACATCCTCATTAGCCTGTTTGACAGCTTGCTGTCTGAGACCCTCTAATGTGGGACAGGTTTGCTGTGCCACACTCAGCTCCTCCCTGGCAGGCCCCCCTTCATCCAAAAGCTCAGCAGTGTCTGCTTCCAGCTCCTCTGGTGTAGGTTCTGCACAGGGAGGGAATTCTTCTTCCTCAGAATTAGAATCCACTGTAGAGGGAGGGATAGTAGGAAGTGGTTTGCTTCTACTAGCCCTAGCTTTAGGGAGCACTTGGTCCATTGTTCCAGGATCCAAGCTTCCCTGTCCTTTTTGCTTTTTGGCCTGAGCCCTTGTCAAAGCAAAAATATGCCCTGGGATGCCCAGCGTTGCTGCATGGGCCTCCAACTCCACATCTGACCAAGCTGATGTCTCCAAATCATTCCCTAATAGACAGTCTACAGGTAAATCTGAAGCTACCACAACTTTCTTTGGACCAGTTACCCCCCCCAGTTGAGATTTACAACAGCCATGGGGTGGCTTTGTGTTATGTTGTGAGCATCGGTTACTTGGTACTGGTGTCCAAGTATGTGTTGTTCAGGGTGCACCAGTTTCTCAATCACCATTGTGACACTGGCACCTGTGTCCCTGTAGGCCTGGACCTCAACACCATTTATTAGGGTTAGTTGCTTGTACTTCTCCAAGTTATGGGGGCAAGCAACCAAAGTGTCTAAATCAATAGCCCCTTCAGAGACTAAAGTAGCCTCTGTGGTCTCCCTAATCAGACCAACCCCAACTAAATTACCAAAAGTGAGCCCAGCTACTCCCTTGGATTGGCTATTAGTAGGTTTGCTCCCACCACCACTGCTATTAGTAGGGACACTAGGTGTAGCAGTAGGGGTTGTAGTGGTAGGAGCTGTGGTGCCTTTCTTTGGACAACTGGGATCTGTTGTCCAATGGCCTTTTATTTTACATAAATAGCACCATGGTTTCTTTTCCTTGTTCTGATTAAAGGAGGATTTGGACCCACCACCCCCACCAGAGTGTTTTTGTGGGCCTGATGAAGACTCATTTTTAGATTTGTCCCCACCCTTGTCAGAAGACTTACCATCCTTCTTTTTGTTGCCATCTTTGTCACCCCCTGTATGAACTTTTCTGTTCACTCTTGTTCTGACCCATTTGTCTGCCTTCTTTCCCAATTCTTGGGGAGAGGTCAGATCAGAGTCCACCAAGTACTGGTGCAACAAATCAGACACACAATTATTAAGAATATGCTCTCTCAGGATTAAGTTATACAGGCTGTCATAATCAGTAACTTTACTGCCATGTAACCACCCCTCCAAGGCCTTCACTGCCTGGTCAATGAAATCAACCCAGTCTTGTGAAGACTCCTTTTTGGTCTCTCTGAACTTTATCCTGTACTGTTCAGTGGTTAAGCCATAACCATCCAGGAGTGCATTCTTAAGAACTTGGAAATTATTAGCATCATTTTCTTTTACAGTAAGGAGCCTATCCCTACCTTTTCCACTAAATGATAGCCATAGGATAGCAGCCCACTGCTTTTGAGGGACATCCTGTACAGCACAGGCCCTCTCAAGTGCAGCAAACCACTTGTTAATGTCATCCCCCTCCTTATAAGGGGGAACTATCTTGTGCAGATTCCTGGAATCATGCTCTTTTGCAGGATGACTATGGGGAATACTGCTGCTGCCACCATGGGTATCTAAACCCAACTTCTGTCTTTCCTTCTCTAATTCTAAAGACTGTCTATCCAACTCCAGCTGTTGCTTCTTGAGCTTCAGTCTGGTTTGTTCCACTCTCAATCTATTGAGCTCCCTTTCTAACAATCTGTCATCAGGGTGGGTGGGAGGGACATTTCTAGATACAGAGGTATGATGGGAATGAACAGAAGGAGACCTGTCCCTTACAGAGGGCACCCTAACAGCTTGGCTACCAGTATAATGTGAGAGCACACCATCAGTATGGTGTGATTCAACCTCTGTACCAACTATGCTAGACAGTCTAGTAATGGGCAGGCTGAGAAGTTTCTTTCCTGAATCTTTTCCTTGGGGAGTCCCTGGATCAGATTTAGAACCATTAGCTACTTTTTCTACAGATTGGGCACTTATGGCCTTATCCTGTACTCTAAGCATGTTAATTAACAGTTCTAAGGAAGGATTCTTCCCTACACTCAAACCTCTCTCTATGCAGAGACTCCTTGCTCCTTTCCAGCTAAGGTGATCATATGCAAGTTTGGACAGTTCAACATTTTTTCCTGTGACAGACATTTTTTAGAGAGAGTTAAAGTGATAGAAAAAGAGAAAAAAGTTTTCAGAACTTTTTGGAAAGACAGAAAAAACTGTTTAAACTTTTAAGAACTTTTTGAAAGTTTAGAAGTACTTTTCAGCACTTAGAAAAGAGTGAAAAGAGGAAATGCAAAACTTTTTGGCTATGTGTATATACACTGACCTTGTTTTGTATATTTTTCTCTTATGAAAAGTACAATGACAAGAGTGGTAAGTAGTCTCAAGCACTTATCCCACCACTGCACAACCAATGTAGGAGGCTGGACTGGCTTGTAGTGAATACCAAGGGGTACTTGCACCTTGCACCAGGCCCAGTTATCCCTTATTAGTGTATAGGGTGTCTAGCAGCTTAGGCTGATAGATAATGGTAGCTTAGCAGAGCAGCTTAGGCTGAACTAGGAGACGTGTGAAGCTACTACAGTACCACTTAGTGTCATATGCACAATATCATAAGAAAACACAATACACAGTTATACTAAAAATAAAGGTACTTTATTTTTATGACAATATGCCAAAGTATCTTAGAGTGTACCCTCAGTGAGAGGATAGGAAATATACACAAGATATATATACACAATAGCAAAAATATGCAGTATAGTCTTAGAAAACAGTGCAAACAATGTATGGTTACAATAGGATGCAATGGGGAAACATAGGGATAGGGTCAACACAAACCATATACTCCAAAAGTGGAATGCGAACCACGAATGGACCCCAAACCTATGTGACCTTGTAGAGGGTCGCTGGGACTATTAGAAAATAGTGAGAGTTAGAAAAATAACCCTCCCCAAGACCCTGAAAAGTGAGTGCAAAGTGCACTAAAGTTCCCCTAAGGACAAAAGAGTCGTGTTAGAGGAATAATGCAGGAAAGACACAAACCAGCAATGCAACAACTGTGGATTTCCAATCTAGGGTACCTGTGGAACAAGGGGACCAAGTCCAAAAGTCACAAGCAAGTCGGAGATGGGCAGATGCCCCGGAAATGCCAGCTGCGGGTGCAAAGAAGCTTCGACTGGACAGAAGAAGCTGAGGTTTCTGCAGGACAAAAAAAGGGCTAGAGACTTCCCCTTTGGTGGACGGATCCCTCTCGCCTTGGAGAGTCGTGCAGAAGTGTTTTCCCGCCGGAAGGACGCCAACAAGCTTTGCTACACGCAAATCGTGCGTTTGGCGTTTTTGGACGCTGCTGGGGCCCAGGAGGGACCAGGAGGTCGCAAATTGGACCTGCAGAGAGAGGGGACGTCGAGCAAGACAAAGAGCCCTCACTGAAGCAGGTAGCACCCGGAGAAGTGCCAGAAACAGGCACTACGAGGATGCGTGAAACAGTGCTCGCCGAAGTTGCACAAAGGAGTCCCACGTCGCCGGAGACCAACTTAGAAAGTCGTGCAATGCAGGTTAGAGTGGCGTGGACCCAGGCTTGGCTGTGCACGAAGGATTTCCGGCGGAAGTGCACAGGGGCCGGAGTAGCTGCAAAGTTGCGGTTCCCAGCAATGCAGCCCAGCGAGGTGAGGCAAGGACTTACCTCCACCAAACTTGGGCTGAAGAGTCACTGGACTGTGGGGGTCACTTGGACAGCGTCGCTGGATTCGAGGGACCTCGCTCGTCGTGCTGAGAGGAGACCCAAGGGACCGGTAATGCAGCTTTTTGGTGCCTGCGGTTGCAGGGGGAAGATTCCGTCGACCCACGGGAGATTTCTTCGGAGCTTCTGGTGCAGAGAGGAGGCAGACTACCCCCACAGCATGCACAAGCAGGAAAACAGTCGAGAAGGCGGCAGGATCAGCATTACAGAGTTGCAGTAGTCGTCTTTGCTACTATGTTGCAGGCTTGCAGGCTTCCAGCGCGGTCAGCGGTCTCCTTCAGGGGAACCCACAAAGTCTGGGTACCTGTCGATTCCCTGGGATGTGGGGAAAAAAGTACTCCAATTTGGCGTGTGTAGCTTATGTGGACAAAAAGTTATGAGGGCCTAAAAGCGAAGATCCCCAAATAAACAAAAAAATCCCTGGAACAGGAGGGAAAGGCCTGGCAGCGAAGGGGTTAAACACCTCGCTTGGATCTGTGACGCTCGCGCATGCGCAACACCGCGCTCGGGGAGCGGAGCCGGACGCACGAGGAGAAACATTAGGAAAGCAGCTGAATGAACAAGCCCCCTCTGACGTAGGGGGGGCAGACTCGGACGGGGAGCGTCAAGAGCAGACGTCGTGACAGCTCCGAGCGCGACGCTGGTGGTTTTCAGCACATGGCGCGCTGGGCGGTGAAACAATAAAACTCACTAATGCTAGGGCGACTTTAAACGTCTGTAACTAATTAAATATTAGAACAGCCTTTAAACGTTCATTCCCTCCCTTCAGTGTTAAACCAATGTCTGTTTCCCGTGACCATGAGCCGGGTGTTCACCGCGATGGCTTCTGGGTATGCAGATTTCTATTTCCAGCGGCACGCGCCCATAGAGCACCAGCGTCACTGCCGGGGGATGTTTTCCTGCATTGCTCCGCCCCTCGGTTGCTCTCCTTCCGGAGGAAGCGAAGAGCGCGCGGGTGATCACTGACCGCGCGAGCGCCTCGTTTACATTATTGTTATTAATTAGACGCTCATTTCCATGACATCCCAACTCATAAATCTCTCTTTACTGGTTCGTGAGCTCCTGCATGAAGAAACTCTCCTAAAAATCCCATCCGGTTGTCATCGCCACACGAGGTGCGCATGAGCCACGGAGATGGGCAAGGTTACGCAACATACGATGGAGTTCCGACTCTTCTCTTGATGAAGAAAATAGACCCTTATAATGGTAGGGCAACCTCCAAAATTTAAAAAGAAAAAATATTACGAATTCCTCACAATACACAAGTAAAGCTACTGCTTTCATTATACATGACTATTCTACCCCGATTCTGAGGAAAGTGCTCACCGCGCAGGCTTCTGGGTATGCAGATTGCTGTTCGCATCACCACGTCCCCAGGATACACAGGTCACGTCATCCTGCTACAGGCTCCGCCCCTTCCTCATATCCTCCTGCTACAGGTTCCGCCTCATCCTTACTTGAGGCCCAAACAAAGGATCCATTTCATCCGCCGATCACTGGGGCAGTCTGCGCATGTGCGGGGGGCGTGTTCGGACACTTCCGGTGACAAGGGCAGTCTGCGCATGTGCGGGGAGCAGTATTCAGCCACCAACGGTGACAAGGGCAGTCTACGCATGTGCGGGAGAGTAGTGTCCGTCGCCTGCCGACTGACTGGGACAGACTGCACGTGTGCAGGAGATCAGTGTCTGTCCACTTTCAGTTACTCGGGCAGTCTGCGCATGTGCAAGGCTGTCTGCTTACTTGCAAGATAGTAGTTTAGTTACTTCCGATGACTGGTGTACTATGCGCATGTGCGGAAAAGTAGTGTCTGCTCAATCCTGGTAGGGTTACTGCATTGGATGGCAGAGGAAAGGTGTCCCCTTCTAGGTCAGCAGTGGGAAAGATAGCACAAGCAGTGGATGATGACATCACTTCCGGCCTCTCCCTCTGTGTCCTGTCTGTGCAGTTATCTTCATCTTCAGACCCTCACAAAGCCCCCCATAAGACCCAAAATCTGTACCTGCCCCCCCCCCAGGAGGAGGAGAGAGCCTGGAAATGTCTGCACAGGTTTCTGCTCAGGTAGGAGATTGTCAGCACCTTCTGCTGTGTTTGTAGAAATAGACTGAATAATCCTGGAGGAAATCTCTGCCAGGAGCCGGGCTGAGCTGGGGTCTTCTACCCGGGGGCCTCTGGGGGGCTTTTCTTCCGGCCCTGGGGGTGTTTGTGGTCATCATTTGTGTTAAAGAGGGGATCTGTGCACTGCACTGCACCTTACTGCACTGTGAGGAATCTGTGCACACTGCACTGCATCTTACTGCACTGTGAGGAGTCCATGCACTGCATCTTACTGCACTGTGAGGAAATCTCTGCCAGGAGCCAGGCTGATCTGGGCTGTTCTATATGGGGACCTCTGGGGGGCTTTCCTTCCGGGCCTGGGGCTGTTTGTGGTCATCATTTGTGTTAAAGAGGGGATCTGTGCACTGCACCTTACTGCACTGAGGAATCCGTGCACTGCACCATACTGCACTATGAGGAATCTGTACACACTGCACTGCATCTTACTGCACTGTGAGGAGTCCATGCACTGCATCTTACTGCACTGTGAGGAAATCTCTGCCAGGAGCCAGGCTGAGATGGGTGCATCTGTGCGGGGACCGCTGGGGGGCTTTCCTTCCTGGCCTGGGGGAGTTTGTGGTCATCATTTGCGTTAAAGAGGGGATCTGTGCAGCGTACTGCATTGTGAGGGATCTGTGTACAGTGCGCTGCATCTTGTTTCACTGAGAGATCTGTGCACTGCATCTTACTGCACTATGAAGAATCTGTGCACTGCACTGAATCGAACTGCAGTGTGAAGAATCTGTACACTGCACTGCATCTTACTGCACTGAGGAATCTGTACACTGCATCTTACTGCACTGTGAGGAATCTGTACACACTGCACTGCATCTTACTGTACTATGAGGAATCTGTGCACTGCACTGCATATTATTGCACTGTGAGGAATCTGTGCACTGCACTGCATCTTACTGCAATGAGGAATCTGTGCACTGCATCTTACTGCACTGTGAGGAATCTGTGCACTGCACCTTACTGCACTGTGAGGAATCTGTGCACTGCACTGTGAGGAATCTGTACACTGCATCCTACTGCACTATGAGGGATCTGTGCACTGCTCTGTGAGGAATCTGTGCACTGCTTCTTACTGCACTGAGGAATCTGTGCACTGCATCTTACTGCACTGTGAGGGATCTGTGCACACAGCTCTGCATCTTACTGCACTGTGAGGAACATGTGCACACTGCACTTAATGCACTATGAGGAATATGTTCACTGCACTGCATGTTACTGCACTGTGAGATATATCTGCATGATACACTCCATCTTACAACACTATGAGGAATCTGTAAACACTGCACTGCTCTCCTCATTGTGTTGCTTGCCCAATCCCTCCGCTGCCTCCTGTGTTGTCCTTTGCCCTACATCCTCTCCGGTGTTATGTTGCTTGCCATGCCCCTCCAACCAGAAAAAAGCACTATGATGTGTGATGGCCGCATAACAGCACTATTTTTCTAACATTTAATTAAGCTGTGCAGTACCGCGCGCTGGACAACATAGCTAAAAGACATTGACAAAGCCAATCGGTCTCACGTCAGCAAGACCTACTGGCTTTGCTAATGCTTGTTGAAGGTAAAGGCTAAAGCCTGATACCTCGCTAAAGTAATTCATTTCTTTTATGAGCTCTGGAAGACACTTTGTTGGGTTGCTGAAGAACACCAAGATGTTGTCTGCTTGTATGGAAAGTTTGTGGTTATGCCTGACAATTTGTATTCCTGTAGAGTTAGTGTTGCACCTCACTTTCTCTGCTGTTTAAACTATATATAGAGTGAAAAGCAGAGGAGAGAGAGAGGGCCGCCCTGTCTTATGCCCCGAGTACGTTTAGTGGCAGTGACATGGCTAGGTCTGTGCTCCCTTTTCTGTTTGGATTGCTATAAATGAAGACGGCATTGCAGCTGCAGTCTGTGATGAGGACCACATTGCAGGAAAGATTTTGTGCACTCCAAGGCGCCCCGGGGGAATACCTGAACATCTCTCACTCGGAACTCCTGATAACATCTGGGTGATGACGAGTTCAAGAGGTGGGGCGTGAGGCTAGGAAGACGCCATTGACACCGAAACCGAACAGCCAGCCGACGAAGGGAGCAGCAAGAAGACACCAGAGGCACAAAAGAGGCCGGTAATTGCAGCGGAAGAAGACGTAGGACACAACCAAGTGAGGAGGGAACAGGAGAGTCCAGCTGAGGAGGGGAGATGACCAGTAAGTGTCAGGAAGACATCGGACTGCCAGAGAAGCTGGGAGAAGAAAACGGAGGACACCTGAAAGGCGCCTGTTCCTAACACATCCCATGAGGGATGTGGCTATCAAAGGTACGGTCCTTTCTGAGGGGATGCTGGCATACTGAGGCTGGGGAAGTGTGAGGGCAGAGGTGGTTGGGATTTGGAACATATGGGGAAATAGTGCATGTGGGGAGAAGCACTAAAACACGGACAGACATTGTGGTTAAAGGCTAAAGCCTGCAGTACATAAACTCACCCAGGGACCTACCACTCTGCATGAGCATGGAGACTGCACCACTGGGCACCGCCCAAGCCTACCCCTTACCAGTGCCTACCCACCTTTAGTAAACCATACAGTAGAAATACTTACCTGACCACTAGTTTTCTGTTCTCCCAAAGCATGTCGGTCTGAAGAAAACACCCACAGAGGCTCATCTTCCTTCATCTAGAAGAAATAACAAAGAAGAAAAATTAAGCACCGTGACAAAGGGAGAGAGAGCAACACTGTAGAAACAAAATAAATCTGAGAGATGAAAGGGGACTTAAATAAAATGTGGTTGTTGATAGTAAAGAACTTCTGCCTAGACTCCTCTACCGGTGACATACTCGTTGATTTTTATGCTTCTCTTTGACCTTGATCAGTGCTCCGCTGCCCTTTAGCTAGATTTGCTGAGTGAAAATACAATGCTCATGGCAATGGGGGAGGCTTCAAGCTGCCATAACATGGGGACAATAAAGTGTGAGTTTTCTGCACCTCCCTGTCATCAGCATTCCTGAAGCAGTCATCAGAGACAGACAGAAAGGCAGGACTGGCCTTAAAACTTGCTTATCTTGAACACTTTCTACAAGGCATTAGTGCTTAAGAAGAGTGTGTTAGAAGTCCTTTGCTAAAAAGGCCCTCTTGTAATTTCTAGAGCTAGGTAGTCCAGTCTCCATCCTCCTAACCCCCACATGAACTCAGTGTGTGGGGGTCAACCCATGCACACACAGACCCACTGAACTAAGTACACAGACTCATGCCTACACAGACCCACTGACCTAAGTACACAGACTCATGCCTACACAAACCCACTGACCTAAGTACACAGACTCATGCACACACAGACCCACTGACCTAAGTACACAGACTCATGCACACACAGACCAACTGACCTAAGTACACAGACTCATGCACACATGGACCCACTGAAGTACACAGAATCATGCACGCACAGACCCACTGACCTAAGTACACAGACTCAAGCACACACAGACCTACTGAAGTACACAGACTCATGCACACACAGACCCACTGAACTACACAGACTCATGCACACACAGACTCACTAACCTAAGTACACAGACTCATGCGCACACAGACCCACTGACCTAAGTACACAGACTCATGCATACACAGACCCACTGACCTAAGTACACAGGCTCACTCACACACAGACCCACTGACCTAAGTACACAGATGCTTGCACACACAGATCCACTGACCTAAGTACACAGACGCATGCACACACAGACCCACTGACCTAAGTACACAGACTCATGCACACACAGATTAACTGACCTAAGTACACAGACTCATGCACACACAGACCAACTGCCCTAAGTACACAGACTCATGCACACAGAGTTCTACCACCGTATCTGGGTTACACACTCACTACACATACATACACACAGCCCTACACCACATCTGTGCTACACACTCACTACACATACATACACACACAGTCCTACAACGCACTACATAAAACTGCACAAATAGATGTATAGGAAATTCAGTATTGTGGAATCAGTTGGGGAAAGCATGGAGCTGAATGTAAACACACCCACTCTTGTGCCCTGCCTCGTGAAAATGCTTTCCGGGGTTGAATGTTTGGCCTTTGGCTGCTCACTGCAGGTTTGTTATTTGGAATCTCCAGGTAAGGGATGCCTTGTTCTCTGTGGTTGATCAGCACATTGTCTCCCTCACTCCCTCTCTAAATAAACCCACTGTCATGTCTTCATGAAGGCTTGAGTTATCCAACAAGATTAGAACTCTAGGAAGTGAGTCTGTATCTCAAGTTCACTCATTTGACAGACATGTACCCTCAGCAGGTCCTTCGCTGTCAATACCCACAGGATTTGGGACCAACTATCAGTTCATACCCAACCCAATTTCTCCTAGAAGTGCTCAAACCAGAGCACAAAAAATGCCTCTTGACTAACTTCTATATTTTATCTTTTTTTAAGGCCGAACTCTAGGAGACCCTGGGTTTCTTTTCTTCCCTTCCTCTTTTTCTTCTCTCTTTCTTTTCTGCCGTCTGATTATGTCTCGTCCCAGGATGCACTTCCCATGACCGATATTGCATGAATGATCAGAATTAAGATTTCCTCAAGTATTCAGTGTTATAATAGCGCTCAATTTTTTGTTCAAAGTAGTTTATTGAGTTTTTGAGATATAATAAAATACAAAACAACAACAGTAGTAACCAATCAGTGATAGCAAAAGATAACAAAAGGAAACTGTTATTGCTAGACATGTGTATCTGTTAATCAGAACAGGACTCTGTAGGAATTAGAAAGTTAAAATAGTACAGTAGGTTGCAATTAGAATCAGAGAAGAATGGGTATGGTTGAGTTACACATGTCCTATAGTTATAGGTTGGGTAGATGATATCAAGGCCAGTAGAATATAGTGTGGGAAGTGCTGTAGGATCAGGAGAAGAAAACTAATCAGTATTGAGAGACATAATAGTTTAATGTGGTGTTTAAGATGTCTGTGGCAAAAGGATTTCCTCAGGGTGTATTGTCCTGCGTGAAAAGGACAAGGGTTCTCCAAATGCATTGCAATATGATTGGCTGGGATCTATTGTGTGATTGTGTAACATGAGTACTTCCTAAATACAGTACCCAGGCCCACCAGGTATTGTGCAATACATTTTTTTTATTTCCATTCTATCAGGATTATCTTAATAGCTATGGTGAGTAGGAGGTCAAGAAGTGATAGGTCGATTTCTGGGAGGATAATAGGAGGAGTGGCAAGGAGTGGGCTTAATGCCACAGCTGGGAAAGATAAGTTTATTGGCTTCTTAAAATTCTTTTGAAGTTGTGTTGTGATGTTTTGCCAGAATTCTTGTAGCTTTGGGCAGGAGAAGAACATATGTTCTTTGTCGGCACTGAGAAGGTCACAAGACCAGCATGAGTTAGTGTCCTTTAGACTAAGACAGCGTAGCTTCTCGGGTTCCAGTATAGAAAGTGCGTTACAAAAAAATTAGTTTGGTTGAGGGATGGTATTAGTTGGTGTTTGAAAAGGTTAGGACCTATTTGCATCCAGAATTCTGGTTTGGGGGGGGGGGGCTAGCTCTTTGGAGGAGAAGAAGGTGAACCATTTATGTGCGAGTGTTGAGTGGCATAAAGTCTTGGTGACTGGTGAGTAGTTTGTATAATTTTGAGGCTGTATGTCCAGTTTTGAGGAGGGTTTGGAGTTTAGGTATCAGGTGTCATGATAAAGGTAATCTATTGTCGTAATGCCTTTACAAGCCCAAGAAGGGACTAACGTTAATGATTTTGGAGTATGGATATTTTCTTATTGTACCAGATGTAAGTGCAAAAAGATTTGTAAAACTTAGTGTTGAGGATCGAATCCAATGACAGGATGGCAGATACAGTATCTTTAATGATTTTCTGGGAAAACTTGGTTGGGATGCGAGACATCGTTGAGGACGAGAGTGGAAAAGGGTGGCAGATTGTGGCTTCAGCAGGTAGCCAGATAGGTGTACATTCAGTATTGGTGTCAAACCAGCGTGCACCTTGAGTGACTAGAAAGGCTGTCTGTTACGTGTACCAGTTAGGGAAATAGCATCCACCTAAATCCCTTGATGCCCTTAGCTTTTTCAAACTAATTCTAGTTTTTTTGTTTTGCCAGAGAAAGAAAACGATCGCTTTGTCGACGCTTTGGAAAAAGTCTGTGGCTATTCGATTTGGGATCATACTACTGAGGAAGTTGATTAATCGAGAGGCCATCATTTTAATGGTCTCCAGTCTGATATGTGTTTCGGGGACCATGTTGCTAGTAGTTCTTTAATTTTGGCTTGGGTTTTATATTCAATGGATGTGACTGATTCTTCGAGATTATAGGAAAACCAAATACCAAGGTACTTAATGGAGGATTTCCATTGGAAATTTGTAGGGCCAATTACCGATGGATGACAGTGGATATTAAGAGGAAGGATCTCTGTTTTGTCTTTGTTCAGGGAGTATCCGGAGTATTGGGTAAATTGATTCACAATAGAGAGTAGTTCCAGTATAGCTGATTCAGGGGATTTTGTAAAAATCAAAATGGGTGCAGCGCCACTTCCGTTAAATCTGCCTCTAAGGCTTTACTGGGCCGCTTAGATCATAAATAAACTATAAGTAGCGATGGTGATTCAGCGCTGCCAGGGCGTGATAGTTAGATGCGATATGCAGTGAAACAGTAGAGGATGTCAGACCTTTGTTATGTGAGCATACACCTCGAGGCCAAGTCAACAGAACTGGGTCATGCTCTGTCTCTTTTTATATGTTCTAGGCATTCATTGTAAATAGGTCTTAGATACACAAATCCTGCAGGTCATTTATTACATATTCGATTTTTTTTAAACTTACAGTTCGATCGTTCACTTGCTGGGGGGAAGGTTGGGAGCACCTTCCTCATGTATCCAGATGCTCTGGGCAGGTCAGGAGTGTCGGGCAGGCTGTGTGGTTGAAGCCCTTCCGTCTCGTTTCTATCCAAGGCTTGCAAGCGCAATATCTCTGTCATTTCAGCTAAATTCTGGTGGGTTGAGTGATGCGGTTGTGCTAAGCCCTCCCTAATCTGCTGTTTGTATGCGCGGTCTCTGTTTCGGAGGGATACACCGCAACTGTGGTTCTGTCTTTTTCTTATCACTCAGAATGAACGCATTGGGCACTGTGGACAGCGCGCTGGGCTCCAGGTAGGTCGTGCGTACCGAGCGGGTTGGGCCAAGTGATCAGAGCAGTTTTGGCGCATGCACCGCCATCTTGGGTTCCAAGGAGGCACGCTGCAGGCAGATTAGGCCGACATATCAGCGTTGTGGTGAGTCTTCTTGGCGATCATTCAATGTAGGGCAGTTGCGGAATGCCTTCAAATGTTTTTGGGGTTCATAGAGATGTTTTGGGCCAAGTTTGCAGTCATGTTGTGCAGCAGGCTCGGAGCAGCTCACAGGAAAGCCGCTATATGCTGACCACGCCCCCCCAATAGCTATCAATTATATTAAAGACACAGAGGTGAGTATTATGTATTACTTTCCTTGGTTTGTCTATTGAGCAGCCAAGTTAAATGTAGTAACAAAAAGACTGCCATTCCTACAACCCACTGGAATTCCTCACTGCAGCAGTCTGAACTGGGTGCACTGTCGCGTCTCACTACCTGTGCACTTCTTCTGTTGGTTCCTCACAAGTACCTACCTGTGCACCTCCTCTGTCGCTACCTCCCAGGCGAGCTTCTAAAAATGAAGCTTGTGATACCTGTACTTCCAGCCATGGCCGTTGACTATCAGACTGTTACCTGATGTCTTCTCTGTGCAGGCATTGAGTTGATCCCCGCGTTTTGACTAACAGTGAGCCTGCAGAGTGAATGTGCAGACATAGGGTGTGAGGGGCACGTGATGGAAAGGAAATCAGGTGAGCAGGGATATAAGAAATGCCCAAAGGCAGAAATGCTGCATTCACCTGTTAACAACGGACACCTCCTCCCGCTCTGCCAAAGGCCTCTCTGGCCACAGAGAAGCCTCCTCGGCACTAAACGGACAGTGCTAAGGGCCTAATTTAGGTATTAGAGGAGGGGTTAATCCGTCACAATGGTCACGGATATCCAGTCCGCTGAAATCGAAATCCCATTATTTCCTATGGGATTTAGATTTCGGCAGACAGGATACCCATCCCCATTGTGATGGAGTAACCCATCTGCCAATATCTAAGACAGGCCCATAGTCAAATACCCTTAAAAGGAAGAAAAAGCAACAGTTGTTTAATATGAACACATCTGTTGGCTACGGGACATGTCAGGTCAATTACTGATTGTGATGGCTTCAATCTATTAATAGCTAAATGGCTGATAATGCCGTTGTTTGTGCCCCTTGTCTATGTGCATGATGTAAAGGTACGTATTCCAGTGAACCCCTCCTTCTGGAAGGAGCTGCAGCTTAATGTTGTTTGTGCCCCTTGTCTATGTGCATGATGTAAAGGTACGTATTCCAGTGAACCCCTCCTTCTGGAAGGAGCTGCAGCTTAAAGCAAAATAAAATCCAAAATGTATCTGCTTTAGGAAGAACTAAAGAATCTCTCTGTGTAAAGTATCCGGGCCAGAGCGAGGCCGTGGAAGCTGCACTAGTTTCAGGGAGATGGACCAATATTATGGAGATAGAAAATCCACCTCAACTCACGACTCCCAGGGGTTCCTTTGCTATATACTTCCAGAAGAATTACCTTTATCATATACTTCCTGAAGAGTTAACTTGGTTATATACTTCCTTAAGAGTTTCCTTTGTTATATACTTTCTGTAGAGTTTGCTTTGTTATATACTTTCTGTAGAGTTTGCTTTGTTATATACTTCCTGAAGAGCCCTTTATTATGTACTTCCTGAAGAGTTTCCTTTCTTATATACTTCCTAGGAGTTTGCTTTATTACGTACTTCTTGAAAAAATTACCTTTCTTCTACACTTCTTCAAACTAAAGTAACAGCATCATGTCCCCATCCATCTCTCTTTCCACAAACTGTTCTTGTTTAGATTAAATCTTGTCCATGTGCACCTTCCTAAAGCTGTACCTGTAGCATGTGCATGCTCTGTGAGCGCCCCTCCTTTGCCAAGTTACTCTGTGAACACTGGTAAACGTCCGCTTCTTCTGAAGTGAAGAAGATGCAATGTTCTCAACAGAACATTTAGCTAAATATTTGTATATGATTAAATGCCCCTTGATAAGTTTCAACAATGATGAAATAATGACTTTTGCAACCAGATAAATATTTTGTATTCATGTTCCTTTACGTTTCCATTTAGTGATTTTAAATCTCTTTACATCCAACAGGAAACAAGCTCTGAATGCGCAAAATGATTATGAATAATGAAAATAATATTGTAAATCTGAAAAAACGGTCAGAAATGATGAGATCCAGTATTCAGGAAAACATCAGTGCAGTCGGCGACTGAGAAACCTGCACATAAACTGATCCTGGAAGAAGCAGACAAGAGCAGTTCAGTGAATGTACGAGTCTGAGCTGTGCACCTCCACGCCACAAGACGAAGAAATGACCTCTAGAAAATGAAGGCAACAAAACTGACAAACCTTCCAATGGAGTGAAGCTAGACAACTGAAGGGCAAAGGAAAGAAGAGTTCTGCCGTCTAAAATACAGAGCACGGTCCCAATTTGCACTGACCAGAAGTGGGGTGAATCTTTACCCGCAAGCGTCCAAAACCATTATCCAATCTAAAGACAAAATCACTCAAAAAGAAGCCTTGCACATATTATGAGCGTGGCCATGTCGGCCCATCAGGAAACACAGTCATGGAATGTAGTTAAATATATACCAGATCCTGGGACACTAACCAAGAAAGACAAATCATACGCCTGCAGCAAGAGCTTTTGTTTGTCATCAGAACTAAAGCACCCTCAGCAAATGCACACATGTGAAAAAAAATACAATGAATGCGTTAATATCGTCAGTCATTCAGCACTCTTAAAAGGTCATCAACGAACACGGATGGGAGGAAACCCATACCATTGCAATGAATGTGAAAGAAGTTTTAGTGATTCTTCAAATCACATGGCTCATCAGCGAACACACACAGGGGAAAAGCCGTTCAAGTGCAGTGAATGTGTGAAGAGCTTTAGTCGATTACTCGACCTACAAAGATATCAGCGAACATACGCAGGGGAAAAACCATTTAGATGCAGTGAATGTGTGAAGAGCTTTAGTCGATTAACACTCCTAAGAGAGCATCAGCGAACACACACAGGGGAAAAGCCATTCCAGTGCAGTGAATGTCTGAAGAGCTTTAGTCGATTATCAAATCTACAGAGACATCAGCGAACACACACGGGGGAAAAGCCATTCCGGTGCAGTGTATGTGTGAAGAGCTTCAGTCGATTATCAAACTTACAGAGCCATCAGCGAACGCACACAGGGGATAAACCATTCAAGTGCAGTGAATGTGTGAATAGCTTTAGTCTGTTATCAATTCTACAAGTACATCAGCGAACGCACACAGGGGAAAAACCATACCATTGCAGCGAATGTGTTAGTAGTTTTAGTGAATTTTCAACATTAAGGAGGCATCAGCGATCACACACAGGTGAAAAACCATACCATTGCAGCGAATGTGGAAGTAGTTTTAGTGAATCTTCAACATTAAGGGGACATCAGCGAATACACACAGGGGAAAGGCCATTCAAGTGCACTGAATGTGTGAAGAGTTTTATTCGATTATCAGCTCTCCAAAGACATCAGAGAACACACACAGGGGAAAAACCGTACCATTGCAGTGAATGTGGAAGTAGCTTTAGTTACTCTTCGACATTAAGGAATCATCAGCGAACACACACAGGGGAAAAACCATACCATTGCAGCGAATGTGGAAGAAGTTTTAGTGAATCTTCGACATTAAGGGTTCATCATCGGATACACACAGGAGAAAAGCCATTCAAGTGCAATAACTGTGGAAAGAGCTTACGTACTTTATCACACTTAAAAAGGCATCAACGAACACACACTGGGGAGAAACCATTCAATTGCACTGTGTGTGTGAAGAGCTTTAGTCACTCAGCACTCCTAAAAAAGGCATCAACATACACACTTGGGGAAATCCATTCAGATGCTGCGAATGTGTGAAGAGTTTAAGTCAATTATCAAACCTGCAAACACATCATTGAACACACACTGGAAAAGACCATTCAAGTGCAGGAACTGTATAAAGAGTTACAGTCGCTTAGCACACCTCCAAAGACATTATCGAACAGTCACGGGAAAAATCAAACAACTCTTAAGTTTCTGAAGTCTTGACGGTTAAGTAAAGATTGAATCTTTACCACTAAATAATTCTAGCTCTTAGAAGCTAGAATCCAGAACTATCAACTCCCTGCTATACATTTCTGGAGCCTTGACCCTGGAAATGGAATCTGGATTGAGAAGAAAAGAAACAAAAATGATATTCAAGTTTGAGTTTATAAGCAAAAAGGAACTCTCATTTTATAAACTCTACGGATGAATCCAACGACTTAAAAAGTATGTGCTGCCTCGTGAGTAAAGAATAAACATTTGTGATGCAGTTGATGCTTCCTCAGACCACAAATAAGATAGGTTGCAGCTTTCTGAATCATCTGAAATGTGCTTTTGGAGCCGCCAAATAGACAGTGTTCTTATAACTCAGTCTTGTATAGAGGTAGGAGTTGTCCAATAAAATATTCATGCGAGAGGAAAGAAAAATAAACATCTTCAGTAGCCAAAGGTGGTAGAAACTAATGCATCCACTGAATTATTTTTATCAAAGTGCCAAATCCCTGCTGCTGATTTCCTGCAGGTGGGAGTGGTAGTTTGGGACGAGGTCCCTTTCAGGACTTGGAAATGAAAGTGTACTTACTGTTAAATACCAGAAATAGCACAGCACATCTATGCCGCCAATGTTCTGCCCTCCTTGCATGTTTCGTATTGAAGGTTTTTTCAACCAATGAGAGTCAAGCATCTCAGCACTTGTGACTAAAGAGAGACCACTTCTGCTGGATACTTTTACCTGATGATTCCTCACCTATCGCATAATGCCCAGGTGCCTGTCGGGATCAGGAATCTTCAAAGGCTGTTGCATTGCCAGTAGGGAGCCTGGCATTGCATTGGTGTCAAAGCTGGCATCCAATGACTTCACTGAAGCCAATAGTGTTCATGCCAGCACAAGGACATCAGTTCTCTTTTTTCTACCCGTTTGCCGCAGATCCGGAGCTCAGTCTCTCAAAAAGTCTTACGTTTTCTCACAGAAATGTTTCCAACAAGTGTAGTACCATATGTCCTTCCAAGAGATCGGGGTTCAGGCCCTGTAGGGATTGGGAAGGACAGATGCCCTTAACAGATCCCCAATTCACCTGCCCCTCGTGCCTGGGTTCAAACCACAGCTCCTGGTCCTGTAGCTCCAGCCAGAGCAAGCACCCAAAGGACATCAAGGACCATGAGGCGAGGCTCTTCATGGCTTGGGCCAGGGACAAGAAGCAAATTTGACACCCCTTCCAACCACACTAAAGGTCAAAAAAGAAAAGCTCAAGAGGCAGACCATAGCTCAGATGTAGACATCATGAATTCAGGTATACATTTTCAAACAATATAGACATTCTTGCTTAGTAGAGTCCCCTGTCAATCTTATTAATGGTAATGAAATTTAGTAACAATAAGTTCTGAATATATCATACAAATAAATTTGACAACAAGAGTGTTTTGCTCTCTAGTTGGTGCACAGAACTGGGGCTTTTCCAAGGCCAAAAATTATTTACTACACCGTCTGGTATTATAAGTGTTTCAAAAATAGAATTGGGTAGGAAAATAACGATAGTACACTGGTAATAATTGAGAAAATGTAAGGTCCCTAGGGTTGGAAAGAACAGCAGCGTGTGGATTGGTCCCGATTCTTAATACATTTCATTACCATCAACAAGATGACTGGTGTTAAAATGAAAATGTACCCCTGGTCTTTGACCTTTACAGCAAAACCCAGTTCAAATATATGTAGCTTTGGAAGCTGGAGACTGTATGGTGTCACTCGACCAGCAGGATGCATACCTCCACATCCTGATCCTGCATTTGCCCCCGACGCATCAGCATTTTGTAGTGGGTTCTACACACCACTAGTTTGTTGAGCTCCCATCTGAGTTATCCACTCGAGTTTTCACAAAGATGATGGCAGTGGTTACAACCCATCTCTGAAGGTCAGGTACACCTATTTTCCATACCTGGATTACTGGCTAATCAAAGTTGGATCATCGGAGGCAGTATCTCCCAATCTACAGTCAAGAGTAGCCCAATTGTTCAACCTGTGTTTCTCAACAAATGAGCCAAAATCCCATCCAACGCCCTCAAAACAACTCCACTTTATAGGAGGATGGCAGACATTCGGGGTAAATAGTTGCCTCTTTCGAGCACAATGTGAAAGTCCCAGCTCTGAAGGTCCTTTGACTGCTAGGTCTAATGGGTTGCTGCATTCTCCTAGTCCTGCCTGCACGTTGACATATGAGGGCACTGCGTTGGTGCCTCTGCGGGCAGAGGCTACAGTATGGGGGAGACCTATTGGACTCTATCATAACCTCAGTGCTGCAACATATGTGGTTTACTGGGGAACGAGGTGAACTTGAGTTGCAAGATGGCCATTGCTCCCCGTTCAGTCGTGGCTTCAGTAGAAATGTATTTTTCTACTTCAGGGTGAGGAACTTGCCTAGAGGATCTGGTGATCAGAGTTGTTTGGTCCCTGGAAGGACAGGGTCGGTTGGAACTGCAGGCAATGTAGATGGTACTGAAGGCCTCCGTCTCCTCCATCCATGGGCAGTCTGTCCAGATCCTGGCAGACAATTCTGCAGCAATGTGCTATGTCAATAAGCTAGGAGGAATAGAGTCTCATTTCTTTTGCCTGGAAACATTGAGACTGGTCTTGGGCAAACCACCAAGGGATTTGGATCACCACCGGCCACCTAGCGGAGTGTCCCTGAATGTCAGAGCTAACAGTCTCATCTGGTGTTACCTTGTTGACCATAAGTGACATCTGCTTTGGACATTAGTCCAGGTCATCTTACCCTGGTGGGGTACCCCTCAGATGACTTGTTCGCTTTTTCAGAAAATGCTCAATGCCAGCAGTTTCTGTCCTCCTGTATTCTTTCATGGGAGCCTGGGGGGACACTTTGAATTCAGGTGGAACTTTCAACTGCACTACACATTTCCTTTGATTTCCTGGATTCTGTGGAAGTTACACAGGTCCTAAGTCTTTCTCACCGCCCCAGATTGGCCAAGGGGAATGTGGTATGAAGACCTTCAGCACTTCTCCATATGTCCACTTCTGAAGCTGCCATGCAGACTACACCTTTTCTGCCAGTCGGCGGGAATGGTGCCACATCCCAATTTCCAAGGCCTTCTCCTTCATGCCTGGAGATTGAGCTGGACATCTGAACTCCATGTAACTGGCACCAGAGGTGGTAGACATCCTCTTGTCAGCATGTTGACCCTCCACCAAGTCCATCAGAACAAGAGGTTAATTATTAATGGTGACAATCTTTCTGGGGTATGCTCTACCTGCAGATTCCTCATTGACCCGTCTACCTCCACATTTGATGGATGTGTTAAAGGGAGAATTAATAAGATCCCAATTTCATTTTGGTACTGGATGACTCTGTCAATGTTACTCAGTCTACTGGCCTCGAAGCTGGGGAAATAAATGGATGAAAACGGCGGTCCTTGTGCCCTAAATGGTTTTGATGACATCATCAGACTCCACTTCCGGACCTGATGCGAACCAACACCCCCTTACCGGCAATTTGAGAGGTTAGAAGTTTCCAGATCCAGACTGGCACCTCTACAGGTGAGGAATCTGCAGGCAGATAAGAGTATCCACCAGAAAGATCGTTACCACAGGTAAGTAACTTTTTTCTTCCTGCCTCAGGGCTATCTGCATGGCATGGTGGGAGTTCACTGAGAATTGTCTTCTCCAGCGGGGCTGAGACCACTGGGGATGTTTGATTAATTAATTTAAATAGCTTGTTGATTGATGATAAATCTGTCCCTAGCCTTCAGTGTGGATGTGCAGAATAAGTACCGCTCTGACATCCAGTTGTGTGACTTTAAGGCAACAGATAAAAGGAAAACAGAATTGCATTTTGCAAGCTGCTTTTGTCAATTTATTGTTGTCCTTAAAATGAAAATAACATTTGTTTTTTAAAAAGCTAATGTGAGAAGCTGTAAATATGTAATGTCTTTCCTCCTAATACACATGACCTAAGTGTTCTGTAATAATTAGCAGAAAGTATGAAACATACTGAAACTAGAGCAGAATTGACAAAGGTTGAGAGTTTTAGGTCATAAATTTACGTCATTGGTATAACAATTCATGTAATCCATAGGTTGGATAGTTAGTCTATCTTTGGATATTTCATCAAACGTATAATAATTTGTGGACATCAGATGTGTGGTATATGTTTTGTGCAGCAGTTCCTTGTTTGCCTTCTACTGTTTATGAATTGATTAGCTAATGTTAATTTGCATTTTTGTAATTTGTGTATTTTTCTGTACTATGGATGTAACAATTTCATGGAATATACATTAATGTACATTCATTCTAAAATAAATCTTGATTGGCTCATTCACTCACATTCTGTCAACTCTTATTTATGAAGACAACACTGAAATGTATGCCTAAGACCAGGGGTCTAGAGGCCCATGGAGGTCTGTGAAGCCACTCAGGGGATCCGTAACTGCTCAGAAGCAAATAATGTTAAGAGATTAATAAATTGTACGTAAGAAGAGACACACAATGTACAACTTATTTTTTTAATGTTCCGTAAATGTGAAACATTTGAAATTGGAGGCTGAAAATTAACTTGCTATCCTCAGATTGCGAGACTTGTGAGAGCAGTGCAAGTGCATCAGACAGAATATAGTATGGACGATGAGTGGCCTCAGATGGATCTGTGGGAGCAGTGCAAGTGCATCAAACAGAATATAGTATGGACGATGAGTGGCCTCAGATGGATCTGTGGGAGCAGTGCAAGTGCATCAAACAGAATATAGTACGGACGATGAGTGGCCTCAGATGGATCTGTGGGAGCAGTGCAAGTGCATCAAACAGAATATAGTACGGACGATGAGTGGCCTCAGATTGACGTGTGGGAGCAGTGCAAGTGCATCAAACAGAATATAGTATGGACGATGAGTGGCCTCAGATGGATCTGTGGGAGCAATGCAAGCGCATCAAACAGAATATAGTATGGACGATGAGTGGCCTCAGATGGATCTGTGGGAGCAGTGCAAGCGCATCAAACAGGATATAGTATGGACGATGAGTGGCCTCGGATGGATCTGTGGGAGCAGTGCAAGTGCATCAAACAGAATATAGTATGCACGATGAGTGGGACCAATGAATTACAAAAGCTCATACCTTCCTATTAAAATGTTGCTTGTTTATGTTTGTTTGTGAATTTAATAAAAATGTAATCATTTTTGTATTTGTTTGAAGAATGTTTGTTTCTGTGTATTTTGTGCATTGTTTTGTGGTTCAAATGATCAAAGATGCTTAGGCAAGGGTCGCCGGCTTCCACTAATGACTCAGTGTGTGTCTCCAGATTTCAGTGATGATGCAGGGGCCCATCGAAGTCAGAAGGTTAAGGACCACTTGTCTAGGGTCAAAAGCCTGAGTTAACAATGTTGGTCAGTCACAGCTTAAAGTGGAGGGCACTGACTCATAGACAAAGGATTTGTCTTGAACCTGATGATCACCTCTTACTCATCCTCATTGATCGCAGTAGGTGAACTAGATCAGGTCCCCTCCTCCCTTGTTCAGACGGACCCCTAGCTGGGTGAGTTCATCTCTCATTTCAAAATCAACATGCAGCACTTATAAGAGAACACTCTCCACAAACCTAGCCTACTCTGACCCTTCTCCGGCAGCACTTGTAGGAGACTTGTGGGTGAACACCAGATTCTATGTCATACCCAACCTATTCCATTCTTCTACAGCTCTAGTAAAAGACTCATAGGTGAACATCTCAGGCAAATACAACAAAACTGGGACTGCCGACTGAGCGGATCACAGCCCCTAAGTGACTGTTCCTAGAGATCGACCAGGGCTAGTTTGTCCCATGTGTGGGTGGAAACTTCACAGGTTTGTGTGCAAAAAACCTGATTGTTCACAGGGGCAAGGGCACCTTGTTCTGGAAGGGCATGGCTGCTGACTACATTTGACCGGGAGTGACCTGTCAAATTATTGATAGTTTAGAGATCACTAGTATACCGTATGCTGTCAGACTCTTCAAGGTGGAAAAGAAACCTTCTTTAGGCAGCTGCAGCTAGATCTGACCCTGGGAACAAACCAAACTTTAAGCAACTTGTTTTCCCCTGGTTGTCCTGGTAGATCATTAGAAGATCCTCCATTAGGTGAATCTGTTCTCATACCCCAATAGAATAGAAAAATCTGGTTCACATATTGGAGTAGTCAAGGCTTATTTCAGGAGGTAATAGGAGTTGAGCTCAACAAAAGTTATTGCAAGGATAACTAGATGAATCCATGTTACTGGGAGATAACTTTTCTGAGTTTTGTTTTAACCTATCAGCGCATTCTGTGAGTTTTAGTCTTGGTTCATTTGAATTCAGCTAATTGGGCCAATACACCTGATAACAATGTTATGTAAAGCAAAGTCTAGGCAGGAAAAGTGGTGTGGTGATGCCATGTTAGTGATGCTTGCGGGCACGTTACTTTAGCGACTAGTCCTTCTGCCTCTGCCCTGTAGCCTAGTAATGCTTCATTTATTTCATTTGTTTTCTTTTAGAAAGTGGGCACATTCGTGGTGCTGTTTTATTTGTTTTTATCTTGTTGTTCTTAGCTTAGGAACATATTCATATTTTCAGCACAAAGTTTTCTCGTTCTGTACTTTTTCTAAGAGTGAGAAGAGATAGGATTGTCGGCACAAGTGGTACACTGCGTCTCTAACATTTCACAGAAGCACACGTGGTTTCACACAGGACACTTTCTCAGAACATTAGCTGTTTTATTATAAAACATTGCTCTGTCCCCAACACGTTAGAGGGAGGTTCCAGCCAGACGACTGCCACTGTATGCTGATTTACTTGCTACAGCTGTTTGCTGAGACTACCGGTTTACTGACCTATATGGGGAAGGGGTCACCATAGGCAACAGGGTTCTTCATATTTCAGGTACGGGGATGATGTCTTCGGGGGGGGCGTGGTGCTGAAGAGTGGATTAGAGCTTATCCTTACATTAGTAGCATAGGTAGGAATCACACACTTGCAACGTGACAGTATGGTGGGACTTTTCTTGTGTTTCATGTTCCTTGTCACCATTTTATTCTTAGTATGTGTTATCATCCTCGCTATTGCAGTTCATGCCTTTTTATCCAGGACACAGCTGATTCAATAAATCTTTATTGAACCATTTCCTGCCTTTGTTTGTCTGTGCATGTGTGAGCTGAATGTAACTGAGAGAAAAGGATGAGATCTGACCCACCACGATTTCCCTGAGAAGTCACAGTGTCATGCGTCCGGCTGCCACAAGTCACCCCATGCTCACGGGCATAGGTGAGGCTCTGTTAGCTAACCAGACTGGGCCGACAGCTGTCACATGGTGTGGGATCGAACTCAGGTCTCCACTATTCAGGTGAAGCTGGCGCCTCAAATCCAGCAGCCTGGTTGGTAAAATGAGAACCAAGGCGACAGCGGTGTCCATGTGGACATGAAGCCACCTGATCACCTTACGTATGAGAGTAATTTTACACAGCATACTTCATGTCCTGCTAGAACTGTTACTTTTAAAAAGAATAAATATTTATGGATAGGGAGGGCAGGTAGAACTGGAAATACCATATAAATAATGTCCTAGCAAACTGTGTAGTCAAAGGTTTATAGATCCTAGAATATGAATCTCTATACAATAAACCATCTGATGGATGAAAAGCAAACACTGTAGGGTTGGTCAAAAGTCCCTTGCACAATATTCACTTGATAACGTACATTTAATTTGAGCATACTAGCACACACAGAATGCTTTCTTATGCAGGAGGCCTGTCTACAGAGTCACCTGATAAGTGTTATAAGTGACAGTATTAAGTTGCTACTGATGCAATATTTGATTCTGGTGGGTTATAGGGATCCCCCATGGTGGTTCTCCGTTAGACTTAGACATAAGTGACTACTGCCCAAAGACTGGGTCTTGGCACTACCAGTGATTGGTGGCAGCTGACTATAGTAGTGTGTGATAAGCCTTTAAACATGACCCCCTGATGCAGACTGGCCTCTGGCTCTTCCTTGCAAATCTGTGCAGTATTTCATGACTAGGATTTGGGTTCCTCTGTGTGTAAGTAGCCCTAAAAGTGTAGGGTGCTTCATAGGGTTACCATTAGTGTTGGGGTGGGAATGTCTGGTGCACGGTGTCCATTTGTGTTCCCTTGCCCTGAGTGCCTAACTGTGACCATCTGGAATCCCAGTCAGGGTTTTATCATGTACAGTGGTGGTGGCAGTGTACAGAGTTTTGTGAATCAGCAGTCGCTGGGATAGCGCAGTGGTGTGGGAAGAATGTAAATAATCAGTTGTGTTACATATTGGATTCCTTTACATTTTCTCTGACTCCCCTCCACTGGCCAGCCTCAAGACAACCACACAGAACTGAAACAGACGTATTGTTCATGTGTCATTGAGTAGCACTGCAGCCCCGCTTACATCAACATGTCATCCTAGCGTTCCACTAGCAGTAGTTTTAAAAAAACGTAGCCAATGCTCCATAATCCACAGCAAATAGTTGTCGTCGGGACTCTCTGGCTCTCTGCTCTGAAGAGTCTCCTCAGCCCAGTGGGTTCCTCCCTGCGCAGAAGGCTGTCTCTGGCTGTTTAACAGATATCAAGCGCCACTGCACAGCGTTAGGTGGATTTGTAAAGCACACTGTCACCCACGAGGGGATCCTGGCCAGGGTGTGTGTGTTTGGGGGGTAGTTTTTCCACTTCATAATAACACTGCGTTTTGCTAAGAGCAATGCCAAGTCTATACATTTCATACTTTTCATTTTTAGAACATGGACAAAGGCCTGGTATATGGAATTATGGATGTCACAGCCACTAACTTGGGATACCATATTAACTATTAATTAATTAAATAATTAAAAATAGGATGGTAGTGAGCTACAGGGCCACATAATGAGACCAAAATTGGCATTATCCTTAAAACAACTAGAGGAGGCACCAGGCAAAATTATTTTGGGTGTTGTGTAGCCCATGTTCAATACATTAAGTCTAATGCATTTAGGGGTTGATATTTTGGATGGTTAGATGAGTATCTTGTTCCATTCCATGTCATTCAAGGGTCAAGCAAAGCTTAGATCAGGACCCATCCAAGTGTCCTATGAAGGCGCTATATAGCTATCTAATCGATACACATCCAAATGTCATATGATTGCAAGAGTCCCCTGCTGCCCTCCTGGAACGCGATTCTGGTAGCTTGCCTGCGTCTGGATAGACAAGCGAGAATCAGGGACACAGATGTTATCCCCCGTCCCGCTGACTCCCCACTGCGTCTGTTTGGTCAGATACTGTCTCTGCTGTGGCTAACATTCCTGCTGCCCCTGTGGAGCTGCTCCCGGCGGTTCAAACCTGATTTACCTGTGTGCTGTCTGAATGGTGCGGCTGAATGGCACACCTGACCTCGGCGAGTGAGGAATGTGATAGTGATGGTTGCACATGCGTGCTTGGGAAGGTGCAATCAATTGTTGCGGGGTGATTGCTGAGTTCTGCGCTTGAAGCACCATCACACTACCTCCCCAAGAAGCACGTGACTGCTGGCCAACCCTACTGCTGGGAGTCAAGAGCTGAAGGTGTTCTACTTGATCCAATTTGCAGAGCCATGGGAGGATGTACCCATGGGCATCAGAGGCAAACAACCCCTGGCCTCGTAGCCAAGGCCCAGTAGCCCGTTTGTTCTGAGCCCACTCTTGTGAATGAGCTCTGACGATCAGTGAAGCGTTAGCTGCATTCCTCCTCACCTGTGCTGCTCCTTATATTACCCTTTCCCTCTAGTATTGTTTATGAAGCCAGTTTCACTCACCCAACACAAACCGGGCTGTGGAGTATTTAAAGACCTTGAATACCAACTCCCTCCATGCAACTTTGGAACCACAGACAAGAGTGCTTGTAGTCTGTTACACCCTTGTTGTCAAATAGTATTGACTTGTCACATTGGTGTCCCTCTGTCTCTCACATTAAAATACATCATTTTAATTAGAACGTGAACCCTCACCCACCCTCAGCTGGAACGCTTCGTTATAGTGTTCCTTCTCATCCCATAACACCGTTATTATGGCGTGGGCTACAACTCTCCGAAGGCGTGAGCTCTGGAGAATGGACAACTTGTGTGTGCAATGGTATGGGTATGGGTATATGACTTCACTGACCTCTGGTCAGCGTTTGCATCGCTCCCCCGCTCCCCTGTTGCTGCTGCTGCCCTTCGCTCTCTGAGCCTGCCTGGCTCTGTGTGTTCGATGTCCTCATCCACCCACAGGCTCCCACCGCCCCTCATCCCGGTGGCCTAGTAGTGGCCTTTTGTCTCTCTCTCTGCTGCCTGCTGCCTTTCTGTGCCTTTTTGCCTTTCTTTCTGTTTTGTTCACTCTTTTTCTTTGTTTTTCCTCCTTACCTCTGATCCCAGAGTTTCCCCTGCCACCCCACCCCCTCCCAGCACCATGTTTTCCTGCCCTCCCGCTTCCCAGCTGAATGATCCATCCCAACTCCTTCCCCTTCTTAATGGCATCTGCTGTGTGGGCGCGCAGTATGCTGTGTGGGACTTGTAATACGCTGCATTCCACTGAGGTCTCCATCGAACCCCACACGAGCCGTATTGGTGCACTTTCTAGACTCCCTGACATAGTGAAAGGTATCAGCAGGTTCCTGTAAAAAGAGCACATGTGTGACTGGGCACCCGATATTCTTGGACAATGATCACACTGGAGGGGGGTCCTGGGCCCTCTTAGAAGCAAGGACTCTAAGTAAGCTACCTTGTGACCGTCTAGGCTATGAATGTGGCTAGACAGTATCGGAAGGACTTACTATTGTGATCCCTCCGGAGATGTCAGGGATGAAAACAGACAACAGAGATGACAACTGCATGTGAAAGCCGAGTAGTGGACAGTCCAGTGGGTTGATGGCCGTGCCGGCAGGTTGTTCCTTCCTTTAAATTTCCCTGTTTGATCCAACCCTAGAAATCGGCTCATGTGGCCCACGTTGCGGGTGGAGTTTCTTGGCTATCACACATCCCTTGCATGAGTATGGTATGTCAAATATAACAGGAGAGTGGACTTGGTGAATGGACACCAAGGCCTGATCTATGGGTGTCTCATAAACACTGTGATCATTCCAGGTTTAGTCTGTTTTTCTTTCTGGTCTCAACTTCCCCTTATCTTTACTGAAGTGTGAAGTTCTTAGGAAATCAGGGAAATGCTGATCTCATTACTGTGCCTGCAGTACAGGCTGACATGTTTTATTATATTCTGATGAGTCTCTTGGTCACCTGCGTTGATGCTGCCAGTGCATTATGGCCTCTTCCTGTGTAAGTCGCAATGTCTTTTATTGTTAGTAAACATGTGGACAAGGCAGACCCTTTTTGTGTTATATTACTTTAGCCTTTTACATGCTTTTCTGTTTCCGAGCCCTGTTTTACTTAGAAAACATGAGCTCAAATCAATGGTCAAATCCTATACAAACTCCAATACTTACCTATGAATTGGTTTTCATGCTAGCATCTCCAATACTTACCTATGAGTTGGTTTTCATGCTAGCATCTCCAATACTTACCTATGAATTGGTTTTCATGCTAGCATCTCCAATACTTACCTATGAATTGGTTTTCATGCTAGCATCTCCAATACTTACCTATGAATTGGTTTTCATGCTAGCATTCTCACCAGAGGTCACAACAGATCCAGCTCCTGCCAGTCGAGAGATGATTCCTGACTCCGGGATGTGTGCTGAAGGTAGGTTTGACCGATGCAGACATCCTCACTCCTTGGCAGAGCTCTGATAAGGAACAGTTACACTGACTGATCAAAGGTATGATGTGCAGTCCATCTCAAGGAACTTGTGAGTCAAGTTCTGATGTTTAACGCCTCAGTTCCATGTTAGCATTGTGTTTCTGAATAGCTCTGGGGTCTGGGCTGGACTGGCCGTGGCGGCATCAGGTGATTTTCCGGGGGCTGGAAGGGTGGGGGCCATTTTTGTTTTAGCAGTGGGTGCTGGTTTTGTTACCGGAGGCCGGTTTTGCAGTACCCCACCTCCCCCCACACCCCAAAGGGTAGTGTGACAAAGTTGAAGGGCTTTGGGTTCCCAGTCTGGCCCAGTTCAGAGCAGCAGCTCTTTATAGTGCTAGAAATATTCGATTTGTTTTTGCTGGCCGTGACTTGCCTACTTGCTCTTATGTTCACACTCGGTGTGGGTTCGGTTCATATTAAATGCACTAGACTGCGGATTTTAAAATAAACATTTTAATCTATATGTCCCTGTTTCTTAATTTTAAATGTGATATTCATAAAAGATTGTTTGATTTCCACTGCATCCCTGAAACTTGATAGTGACATGAAAACACTGCCTGTGCAAGACTGCTCAGCAGGTCTGTCAGAGCTCTGGTCCAACTGGCTTTCTAATCCAGTCCTGCTGCCCTGAAATTCTTGCATCAAAGGGTTAGAAATCCAACCCTTGCAGCTCTGGAGACCACCCTCAGAATTCATGTCAGGTGATGGAAGGCTACTGCGTCTGATCGTGGCCACTGTACCCTAATCAAGAGAACCAAGCTACTGGGCAATCTCAGGAGGAAAATCTGCAACATATCCCTCCTACCGGAGACCCCAATGCGAAAGAACAAACATGTTAAAAAACATAGCAGCCTCTTGGCCGCAGTCCTGCTTCAGATGCTGAATGAGTTTGGCTTCTCAGCGTCCCTCTTCCTGACACCTAATTGGAAGTCATGGTAACCTTCATACTGTAGCGGCCAAAAACAGAAGAGACAGGTTTTTACCAGCCCAGGTCATCACTAAATCCAGACATCAAGTTTGTAACCAAAATGGTATCAGAGACATTGGATGGATGTATGAGGGTTTGTATGACTCTGGCCAGGCAGGTATCGTGGGAGGTGGAGTACGGTAGGATAGCATCAGATGTGTGCGTTCATGAGGCTCGACTCGGAGAAAGCATCCAACCACGCAGTGTCCCTTCATACAGGCTGTGCTCATACAGATGAATTCCATCCAGAGTTAACCAGACTTGTGAGCAAGATGCATCCCCCGCACGCTTATGGGCGATGGAGTTCTCTCGGGCTGAATGGCACTGAGCAGAGGAGGGAGGTAAGGATGGCCTTACTCTCCTTTCAGTATTTGTTTTTCAAATCTTTTTTATTTTGATCATTACAACATTTCAAACTGATGCAGTACATTGGGTGCACATTATGAGTTTGTAAATATTCGTTAACAAGTGTTCTTGGGGGAAGGGAGAAGGGAGAAGGACCTGGGCTTCTGAGGTGTCTGGTAAAGATAAGTGGTAATACTTTTTTGGCATTTCTTGGCTACATATAGCAGTTTGTATTCTCTCATTTCCTTAATGTTGTACATAGGTAGTAGTTCTGTTTCGGATGGTTTGCGTATATTGTGCTTATTCTGTGTCGACAGCCTGGTGTGTTGACTAGAAGGTGCGTTACTGTAGGATGCTGGCCTGGTTTGTAGTGGGTAGCTATGGTACTTACACCTTATACCAGGTCCAGTTATCCCTTATTAGTGAAATGTAGTCAGTGTCTAGAAGCCAGGCTCTCTAGGGCTAGCTGTAGCTGAGCAGCCAAGGCTTATCTAGGAGACATGCAAAGCTCATCCAATACCACTGTAGTCACACAGTAATCACACACATGAAAGAAAATACTCAGTGTTACAAAAATAAAGGTACTTTATTTTAGTGGCACAAATGCCAAAAATACCATAGAGACTATACTCCCTTAGGAGGTAAGTAATACACAAATGATATACACTATCATGCAGAAATACCTATAAAAACAGTTAGAAACAGTTCAAATAGTGAAAATCACAATAGTTAGAAATGGGCCGAGGGGGAACACAAACCATTAACTAAGAAAGTGGAATGCGAAAGTAATTTTCCCACGTAGAGGGGTGCTGGGAGTATTGGAAAACACCAAAGGTAAGTAATAGAACCCACCCAAGAGCCCGGGAAAGCAGGAGTAAATCACAGTAATGTTCCTAGGACACACAAGAACACGAGAAAGAAGATTATGCAAGAACCAGCAGAAAGTGCAAGACACCAACAATGGAGTCTTGGACCTGAAGAATTGTGGAAGAAGGGGACCAAGTCCAAGAAGCACAGAAGAGTCCAGGGAGAACAGGAGCCCCTGCTAACCTCAACGAAGGTGCAAAAGAAGAACCGCCAGTGAAGAACATCAGTCAGTACTGCACCCAAGAAGATGGATGCGGGTTCCTGGTTGGTGCAGATGATGTCCCACGCTGGATGGATAATTGCAGTCTGGTTTGCGTCACTGGATTCCGCCAACAAGGCTTGTCAATTGCAAAGCTCGCAGTTAGCAGAAAATAGTGCTGCCCGGGACCAGGAAGGACCTGGTGGACTCAGAGGGGGCTCTCAGCAACTCAGAGAGCCCACAGAAGACCAGGCAGCACACACAGAGGTCCCACAGCACAGGGACAAAGATGGTGCAAAGGGAGCCCCATGCAGCACTACATCAAAGGTTCCCACACCTCCAGAGAACTACGCAGGAAGCTGTGCGTCGCAGAAAAGAGTGCTGGGGGCCAGAGCTGCATGGTGCACAAAGAACTTAGCGGAAGGATGCCAACAAGCCTTGGCAACTGCAAAACACTTGGTGCACGGGGAACTGTCTTTCGTGGGGAGGCAAGCTCTTACCTCCATCAGAATTGGACAGTTGGACGTCAGGACTGTCGGTACCACTTCAGTCCACCACCTGTAATGCAGGATCCACGCAACTCATCAGGAGAGGGGTCCCACACAGCCTGTCATTGATGCAGAGAGGTGCCTGCTGAAGCAGGGGAGTGACTCCTTCACCCCAAGGGAGATTCCTTAGTTCTTCTGGTGCAGGCTGAAGACATGCTGTCCTCTGAGGATGCATGACCGGGAAACAGTTGAAGTTGCTGGCAGGAGCTGAAGATACAGGGGGTCATTCTGACCCCGGCGGTCTTAGACCGCCGGGGCCAGGGTCGGCGGGAGCACCGCCGACAGGCCGGCGGTGCCCCGAAGGGCATTCTGACCGCGGCGGTAAAGCCGCGGTCAGACCGGCAACACTGGCGGTCTCCCGCCAGTGTACCGCCGCCCTATTGAATCCTCCAAGGCGGCGCAGCTAGCTGCGCCGCCGAGGGGATTCCAACCCCCCCTACCGCCATCCAGTTCCCGGCGGTCCGCCCGCCGGGAACCGGATGGCGGTAGGGGGGGTCGCGGGGCCCCTGGGGGCCCCTGCAGTGCCCATGCCACTGGCATGGGCACTGCAGGGGCCCCCGTAAGAGGGCCCCTACAAGTATTTCACTGTCTGCTTGGCAGACAGTGAAATACGCGACGGGTGCAACAGCACCCGTCGCACCTTCCCACTCCGCCGGCTCGATTACGAGCCGGCATCCTCGTGGGAAGGGAGTTTTTCCCTGGGCTGGCGGGCGGTCTTTTGGCGACCGCCCGCCAGCCCAGGGAAAAACTTAGAATACCCTCCGCGGTCTTTCGACCGCGGAGCGGTATTTCGGAGGGGGAAGTCTGGCGGGCGGCCTCCGCCGCCCGCCAGACTTAGAATGACCCCCACAATGTCGCAGAAGTTGTGTTTGCTTCTTTGTAGCAATTTGTAGAGTTCCTGGAGGGTCCAGATGCAGTTTCTTCAGTAAGAAGGTGAAGTAAAGGATGCAGAGGATTCCTGCGGGATTCATGCAATCGAATCTGAAGAACCACCCAAGAGGGAGACCCTAAATTGCTCTGAACGGGGATTGGTCAGCTACACAGGTAAGCACCTATCAGGGGAGGGCTCTGACATCACCTGCTGGCACTGACCACTCAGGTGCCCTTCAAAGCATTTTCAGAGGCTCGGGAAGGCTACCCCCCAAGCCTGGAACACCTGTTTCCAAAGGTAGAGGGTGTAACACCCCTCTCCCAAAGGAAATGCTTTGTTCTGCCTTTCTGAGCTTGAGCTGCTTAAGCAACAGGATGGCAGAAACCTGTCTGAGAGGTGACAGCAGCTGGGGCTGCCTGGAAAACCTCAGAAGGCAGTAATGGCAATACTGGAGGTCATCTAAAGAGCCCCCAGAGTGCAGGGAATCATACAACCAATGCTTGTAAAAGCATTGGGGTATGATTCCAACATGTTTGATACTAAACATGCCTATGTTCAGAGTTACCATTATGTAGCTGGACATAAGTAATGACCTATTTCCAGGTCACGGGTAAAATGGTGTCCCCGCACTCACAAAGTCCGGGAAAATGGTCCAGGAGGTCGTAGGGGCACCTCTGCTAGTGCAGGGGTGCCATCACACATAGGTATTCTGCACTGTGCCCTCAGAGCTGGAGGGCCTGCTATACGGGTGACTTATAAGTGGCATGGCACAGTGTAAATGGCAGTGAAAGGGAGCATGCACCTTTTCATGCAGGCTGCAATGGCAGTCCTGCAGAAGCCTTTGCATGGGCTCCCAATGGGTGACAAAAGAAATGCTGCAGCCCATAGGGATCCCCCGGAACCTCAATGCCCTGGGTACCTAGGTACCATATTATAGGGACTTATAAGGGGGCACCAGTATGCCAATTTTAGGTGAACTACTGGGTTACCAGTATGCAATGACAAAATTTAGCGACGAGAGAGCATAATCACTGGGGTCCTGGTTAGCAGAATCCCAGTGAACACAGTCAAGCACACTGACATCAGGGAGAAAATGGGGGTAACCATGGCAAACAGAAGGTACTTTTCTACAGTTACTGTCCGGTTACTGTGATGGTGCCTGGGTGTGAGTGTGATACCTAACTCACTAATCCGCCCTGATTTTGATTGATGTTGTGTGGCGTGGTATGTTGCACTGCTATGCATGACATGATTTTCCAAGTTGGACTATGAGGGTTTGTATAATTAGTGTGTGTGCCACTCATAGTAGAATGTGTTCCTGTGGTGTGTTGCATGGTTGTCAGGTGTTCTTGGTTTTAATGGCATGCATTGTAATTCAGGGGGGGTGGATGTCGTTTTTGGCTTCGGTCCCAACCAGGTAAGTGTCCCAGTGCCTCGCCCCATTATTGTCACGCCCCTGTCGCAGTACCTGAGCCTCGGCTCCAGCCCATTGCAATACGTTTCTTAGCCATTTTTTGATATCTGTAGTGGCTGGTGCTTTCCATTGCATTGCTATTAGACGTTTAAAGAAGAAGAAAGCCAGGTCTATGAATCTATGTAATTGTTTATCACCCTTCTTTTTGGTGTGAATGCCTAATAGGCAGGATTCCGGAGTAGTGTGCAGTTGGTGACCTGTGAGTTCCTCCGTTAGTGTAACTATTTCGTGCCAGGCCCTTCGTATGGACGGGTATGTCCATACCATTTACCCGTATGTCCTAAGTGTGCCTTCCCTGAAATCCTCTGTGGTATGGTATATTTGAATGCCTAGGTATTTGAAGGTAACATGACACCATGATAATCGGTACTCAGGGAGATCAGGCCGCAGTTGCTCTTGAACGGGGGCCATTGGAAACAAACATGACTTCGCCCAGTTCCCCTTTGTGCCAGATACACATGCCAGGACAGGTTGGGGTACCCAGAGTCACCTGCAAATGTCGAGGGACAGCTGTTAGACACACACTAGCCCTTAGGGACAACACCAGACCCAGACAACTATTCACAGGGTATAGGGTCCTTTCCTCACCTATTAGCCACACACGGTGCCTCTGGAGTTGCCCCATCACATAAGGGATGCTGCTATTCCTCAGAATGTAAGCGTCATGCACTGAGCCAGGAAACTTGGCATTCACATGGGAGATGTACTGGTCGGCCAAACACACCATCTGCACATTCATTGAATGATAGCACTTCCGGTTTCTGCACACGTGTTCACTCCTGCGGGGGGTACCAAGGCCACATGTGTCCCATAAATGGCACCTATGATGTTGGGGATATGTCCAAGGGCACAGAAGTCACCTTTCACTGTAGGCAAATCCTCCACCTGAGGGAAAACGATGTAGCTGCGCATGTGTTTAAGCAGGGCAGAAAACACTCTGGACAACACGTTTGAGAACGTAGGCTGGGACATCCCTGATGCTATGGCCACTGTAGTCTGAAAAGACCCACTTGCCAGGAAATGGAGTACTGACAGGACCTGCACTAGAGGGGGGATTCCTGTGGGATGGCGGATAGCTGAAATCAGGCCTGGCTCCAACTGGGCACACAGTTCATGGATTGTTGCACGATCAAGTCTGTAGGTGACTATTACATGTCTCTATTCCATTGTCGACAGGTCCACCAGCGGTCTGTACACCGGAGGATGCCGCCATCTCCTCACCTGCCCCAGCGGACATGCCCGATAGACGAGAACAGCGAGCACAGAGTCAGCCAGCACTGAGGTAGTAAAAAAATAATTTCTTGCACACATTTTTCAATCCGCTATGTGCCTGTCTCTGTGTGTATGCAGGGCCTAGATATTTGTGACACTTTAAAAAATAATGCCATGTGGCCCCCTGAAATGGCAGCTGCCTGACCTGTAATGTGGGACAAGGGGATATGAGGTAACTGTGCTGGCGTTGTACACCGTTGTGGTAGGCAGTCGAAGACTGCGGCGCAATCCTGCATTGGTTAACATTGGGCCCTATGGGTCCCAGGAGCCAATGACGATGTACGCCTGTGGTGACGGTACGCACCGCCGCGGACGTGACCGCCATTTTCACTCTGTTCACTCACTTGATACTTGACCTTCGACAGGAGAGGACCTACACTGCAAGTGCTGCTGTGACCTCAGTCTGGAAGCGACAATGACTCATGTGTCCGGGGAAAGGGCCCCTGCCTTCACTTCAGAGGAGTTGGACAAGTTAGTGGATGGGGTCCTCCCCCAGTACACGCTATTCTACGGTCCTCCAGACAAACAGGTGAGTACACTGTGAGCATGCTGTATGGGCAATGCCTGTTTGGAGTAGTGTGGATGGAAGATACGGGGGGGACTGAGGCCCGCATGAGCGGACAGTGAGTGTATGTGCGTCAGGACAAGGTTGGGAACGTGGGCCAATGACTGTGATGGTCCGGACGGTTAAAGTTTTTCCTTTTCCACTGTACTATTCCTCTAGGTCAGCGCCCACCAGAAGAAGGATATTTGGCGTGCCATCGCCAAGGAAGTCCGGACCCTGGGGGTCCACCACAGACGGAGCACCCACTGCCGGAAAAGATGGGAGGACATTCGCCGCTGGAGCAAGAAGTTGGCGGAGGCCCAGCTGGGGATGGCCTCCCAACGTGGGAGGGGTGCCCGTCGCACCGTGACCCCCCTGATGTTCCGGATCCTGGCGGTGGCGTATCCGGTGTTGGATGGGCGCTTGATGGCATCACAGCAGTCACAAGGGGGGTGAGTACACTCTGATTCAGCTGACTCTGCGCACATTAGGAGGTGTCTGGTTGGGGGAGGTGGGCAGTGGGTTCCCCTAGGCCAGGGCGAGCTTTGTAGGCAAGGACCCTTTGTGAGGCAGGCTATGTGGCACCCCAACCCCACCAGTGGTAAGAGCCATCTACACCTAGTCAGGCTCCTGTGACCTCCATGTGTGCAGCAATCGGGCATAGGCCTAGTACCCCATATGTCCCTGTTATTAATTAGGGAACTCTAAGTGCACGGCGTAGTGCAGAGGGCTGCTGTGTCTGTAGTGTCCGCCAAAGGTAGTGGTATTGCATACACTGAACATGTCTTTCTTCTTCCCCCCCCCCTTTTTGTGGTCTCCCTGTTCTTGGGTGCATTAGCATCATCAGGGGGAGGAGCAGTGCCACTGGAGCAGAAGGGAGCTGCATCCCACATGGCCCTGGAGGGCGAGACAAAGGAGTATGAGGTCACCAATGGGATGGAGGGCGAGGGGAGCTCCACGGCGGTTACAGGAGCAGAGACCAGCGACACCGACTCCTCCTCTGATGGGAGCTCCCTTGCAGTAGGGGGGCCCCTCAGTGCCCACCGCATCAACAGGTACAGCCGCCACCCCCCCACCAGCACTGCCCTCCTAGCAGCCCCTCAGCGTGTGTCCCATGGCTGCTCACCCAGGAGGGTGGGCATCTCCTTTGCCCCAGGCACCTCAGGCCCTGCCCCAGTCAGCCCTGCTGCCCTCAGTGAGGAGGCCATTGACCTCCTGAGATCCTTCACTGTTGGGCAGTCTACCATTCTGAATGCCATCCAGGGTGTAGAGAGGCAGTTGCAGCAAACAAATGCATACCTGGAGGGCATTCATTCTGTCCAGGCAGCCCAAAAGAGAGCATTTCAGGCTCTGGCCTCAGCACTGATGGCAGCCATTGTCCCTGTGTCCAGCCTCCTCCCTCCAACTTCCTCCACCCAGACCCAATCCCCTGTACCTCAGCCTATCCCAAGCACACCATTAGACCAGCATGCACACACCTCAACACACAAGGGTGTCTCATGCAAACATAAGCACCACACATCCCACAGGCACTCACACAAGCATCATACCCATGCACACATACCAACATCCACTGCATCCACTGTGTCCCCCTCCTCCACGTCTCCCTCCTCCCTCCCAGTCTCATCTCCACTCATACCTGCATGCATTACATCTTCAGCCACTACCTCCATCACCAGCACGCCCATCACCACACACCGCTCACGTGTACTCACCACCCCCACTACCATTCACACATTCCCTGTGTCCTCTCCCAGTGTGTCTGTGAGCCCTCCTCCCAAATTACACAAACGCAGTCAAACACCCACCCAACATCCATCCACCTCACAACAGCCTACAGCCCATGCACCTTCACCCAAAGTCACCAAACGAACACCTCCTCTCCCATACCCCCTCCATTTACCCGTCCCAGTGTGTCTAAAAAATGTTTCCTATCAAATGTTGACCTCTTCCCTACACCTCCCCCCCCGTCCATCCCCTAGGGCCCGCCTCTCCAGGTTCCAACACAGCACCTCAGCCACCACATCACCGGGCACAGTGGTGCCAGCAATAACGGGATTTTGGAGTGCGCCAAGCAACAGGGCTGCCAGTGTCCCAAGGAGCAAGGTCAAGGACATTCCGCCACCTCTAAGACAGAAAAGGTTGCCCACATTCCGGAGGGAGAAGGCCAAAACACCTGCTACCAAGGGCTCAGTCAAGACAAAAATTGAAAGTGGCAAGACAGCTGCGCCACAATCCAAGGTGGGGAAGAGCCTGAAAATCAAAGGCAGGTCCACGTCTGTAGGAGGCTGGACTGGCTTGTAGTGGGTACCAAGAGGTACTTACACCTTGTACCAGGCCCAGGTATCCCTTATTAGTGTAGAGGGGTGTCTAGCAGCTTAGGCTGATAGAAAAGGTAGCTTAGCAGAGCAGCTTAGGCTGAACTAGGAGACGAGTGATGCTCCTACAGTACCACTAGTGTCACTTGCACAATATCATAAGAAAACACAATACACAGATACACTAAAAATAAAGGTACTTTATTTTTATGACAATATGCCAAAAGTATCTCAGTGAGTATCCTCAGTATGAGGATAGCAAATATACACAAGATATATGTACACAATACCAAAATATGCAGCAATAGCAATAGCAAACAGTGCAAAAAATGTATAGTCACAATAGAATGCAATGGGGGCACATAGGGATAGGGGCAACACAAACCATATACTCTAGAAGTGGAATGCGAACCACGAATGGACCCCAAACCTATGTGACCTTGTAGAGGGTCGCCGGGACTGCAAGAAAACAGTGAGGGTTAGAAAAATAGCCTATCCCAAGACCCTGAAAAGTGGGTGCAAAGTGCACCTAAGTTCCCCAAAGAGCACAGAAGTAGTGATAGGGGAATTCTGCAAGGAAGACCAACACCAGCAATGCAACAACAATGGATTTCCTGACAAGAGTACCTGTGGAACAAGGGGACCAAGTCCAAGAGTCACGATCAAGTCAGGAGTGGGCAGATGCCCAGGAAATGCCAGCTGTGGGTGCAAAGAAGCTCCCACCGGATGGTAGAAGCTATGGATTCTGCAAGAACGACAAGGGCTAGCAACTTCCCCTTTGGAGGATGGATGTCCCACGTCGTGAAGAGTCGCGCAGAGGTGTTTCCGTGCAGAAAGACCACAAACAAGCCTTGCTAGCTACAAGAGTCGCGGTTAGGGTTTTTGGATGCTGCTGTGGCCCAGGAGGGACCAGGATGTCGCCAATTGCGTGAGGAGACAGAGGGGGCATCCAGCAAGACAAGGAGCCCATTCAGAAGCAAGCAGCACCCGCAGAAGTGCCGGAAAAGGCACTACAAAGTGGAGTGAACCGGAGTTCACCCGAAGTCACAAAGTAAGGTCCCACGACGCCGGAGGACAACTCAGGAGGTCGTGCACTGCAGGTTAGAGTGCCGGGGAACCAGGCTTGGCTGTGCACAAAGGAAATCCTGGAAGAGTGCATAGGAGCCGGAGAAGCTGCAAAACACGCGGTTCCCACCAATGCAGTCTAGCGTGGGGAGGCAAGGACTTACCTCCACCAATTTTGGACTGAAGAGTCACTGGACTGTGGGAGTCACTTGGACAGAGTTGCTGAGTTCAAGGGACCTCGCTCATCATGCTGAGAGGAGACCCAGAGGACAGGTGATGCAGTTCTTTGGTGCCTGCAGTTGCAGGGGGAAGATTCCGTCGACCCACGGGAGATTTCTTCGGAGCTTCTAGTGCAGACTACCCCCACAGCATGCACCACCAGGAAAACAGTCGGGAAGGCAGCAGGATCAGCGTTACAAGGTTGCAGTAGTCGTCTTTGCTACTTTGTTGCAGTTTTGCAGGCTTCCAGCGCGGTCAGCAGTCAATTCCTTGGCAGAAGGTGAAGAGAGAGATGCAGAGGAACTCTGATGAGCTCTTGCATTCGTTATCTAAGGAATTCCCCAAAGCAGAGACCCTAAATAGCCAGAAAAGGAGGTTTGGCTACTTAGGAGAGAGGATAGGCTAGCAACACCTGAAGGAGCCCATCAGAAGGAGTCTCTGACGTCACCTGCTGGCACTGGCCACTCAGAGCAGTCCAGTGTGCCAGCAGCACCTCTGTTTCCAAGATGGCAGAGGTCTGGAGCACACTGGAGGAGCTCTGGGCACCTCCCAGGGGAGGTGCAGGTCAGGGGAGTGGTCACTCCCCTTTCCTTTGTCCAGTTTCGCACCAGAGCAGGGCTGAAGGATCCCTGAACTGGTGTAGACTGGCTTATGCAGAGATGGGCACCATCTGTGCCCATCAAAGCATTTCCAGAGGCTGGGGGAGGCTACTCCTCCCAAGCCCTAATACCTTTTTCCAAAAGGAGAGGGTGTAACACCCTCTCTCTGAGGAAGTCCTTTGTTCTGCCTTCCTGGGCCAAGCCTGGCTGGGCCCCAGGAGGGCAGAAACCTGTCTGAGGGGTTGGCAGCAGCTGCAGTGAAACCCCGGGAAAGGCAGTTTGGCAGTACCCGGGTCTGAGCTAGAGACTTGGGGGATCATGGAATTGTCTCCCCAATGCCAGGATGGCATTGGGGTGACAATTCCATGATCTTAGACATGTTACATGGCCATGTTCAGAGTTACCATTGTGACGCTATACATATGTCATGACATATGTATAGTGCACGCGTGTAATGGTGTCCCCGCACTCACAAAGTCCGGGGAATTTGCCCTGAACAATGTGGGAGCACCTTGGCTAGTGCCAGGGTGCCCACACACTAAGGCCCATATTTATACTTTTTGACGCTAAACTGCGCTAACGCAGTTTAGCGTCAAAAAATTTAGCGCCGGCTAACGCCATTCTGAAGCGCCATGCGGGCGCCGTATTTATGGAATGGCGCTAGCCGGCGCTAGCAGACCGGCGCTGCCTGGTGTGCGTGGAAAAAAACCACGTAGACCAGGCAGCGCCGGCGTTGGGGAAAATGGCGTTAGGGCGTCTTAAAATGGGGCAAGTCAGGTTGAGGCAAAAAAATCGCCTCAACCCGATTTGCGCCATTTTTTACGACGCCCAGACGCCATTTAAATGACTCCTGTCTTAGTAAAGACAGGAGTCATGCCCCCTTGCCCAAAGGCCATGCCCAGGGGACTTCTGTCCCCTGGGCATGGTCATTGGGCATAGTGGCATGTAGGGGGGCACAAATAAGGCCCCCCTATGCCACAAAAAAAAATATATATATATACTTACCTGAACTTACCTGAATGTCCCTGGGATGGGTCCCTCCATCCTTGGGGGTCCTCCTGGGGTGGGCAAGGGTGGCATGGGGGGTCCCTGGGGGCAGGGGAGGGCACCTCTGGGCTCATTTTGAGCCCACAGGCCCCTTAACGCCTACCCTGACCCAGGCGTTAAAAAGTGGCGCAAATGCGGTTTTTTTTGACCCGCCCACTCCCGGGCGTGATTTTTGCCCGGGAGTATAAATACGACGCATTTGCGACGCAGTCATTTTTTTAGACGGGAACGCCTTCCTTGCATCTCATTAACGCAAGGAAGGCGTTCACGCAAAAAAATGACGCACATTGGTCATACTTTGGCGCTAGACGCGTCTAACGCCAAAGTATAAATATGGCGTTAGTTTTGCGCCGAATTTGCGTCGAAAAAAACGACGCAAATTCGGCGCAAACGAAGTATAAATATGCCCCTCAGTAACTTAGCACCCAACCTTTACCAGATAAAGGTTAGACATATAGGTGACTTATAAGTTACTTAAGTGCAGTGGTAAATGGCTGTGAAATAACGTGGACGTTATTTCACTCAGGCTGCACTGGCAACCCTGTGTAAGAATTGTCAAATCTCCCTATGGGTGGCACAAGAAATGCTGCAGCCCATAGGGATCTCCTGGAACCCCAATACCCTGGGTACCTCGATACCATATACTAGGGAATTATAAGGGTGTTTCAGCATGCCAATGTAAATTGGTGAAATTGGTCCCTATCCTGTTAGTGACAATTTGAAAAGAAAATGAGAGAGCATAACCACTGAGGTTCTGGATAGCAGAGCCTCAGTGAGACAGTTAGTCATAACACAGGTAACACATACAGGGCACACTTATGAGCACTGGGGCCCTGGCTGGCAGGGTCCCAGTGACACATACAACTAAAACAACATATATACAGTGAAATATGGGGGTAACATGCCTGGCAAGATGGTACTTTCCTACACAACTCCCCCCCCCATACGAAGGACAATAAGACTAGCCATGACCTGATGAGTCTTCATTGTCTAAGTGGAAATATCTGGAGAGTCCATCTGCATTGGAGTGGGTACTCCCAGGTCTATGTTCCACTGTATAGTCCATTCCCTGTAGGGATATGGACCACCTCAACAATTTAGGGTTTTCACCTTTCATTTGTTTTAGCCAAAGTAGAGGTTTGTGGTCTGTCTGAACAATGAAGTGAGTGCCAAACAGGTATGGCCTCAACTTCTTCAGTGCCCAGACCACAGCAAAGGCCTCCCTCTCTATGGCAGACCAACGCTTTTCTCTAGGGGTCAACCTCCTGCTGATAAAACCAACAGGTTGATCCTGGCCCTCAGAATTAAGTTGTGATAAGACTGCCCCTACCCCTAATTCAGATGCATCAGTTTGGACAATGAATTTTTTGGAGTAACAGGGGCTTTTCAGGACAGGCGCAGAGCACATGGCCTGCTTCAGCTCCTCAAAAGCTTTCTGACAGTTTGCTGTCCATAATACCTCCTTGGGCATTTTCTTAAATGTGAGGTCATTAAGAGGGGCTGCAATGGAGCCATAGTTCTTTATGAACCTCCTGTAGTACCCAGTGAGGCCTAAAAAGGCTCTCACCTGAGTCTGAGTTGTAGGGGGAACCCAATCTATAATAGTATGGATTTTCCCCTGAAGTGGTGCAATCTGTTCTCCACCTACCAGCTGTCCCAGATAAACCACTTTCCCCTGCCCTATCTGGCACTTTGAAGCCTTGATAGTGAGGCCTGCCTTTTGCAGGGCCTCCAAAACTTTCCATAGGTGGACCAGGTGATCATCCCAGCTGGAGCTAAAGACAGCTATATCATCTAGATATGCTGCACTAAAGGCTTCCAGCCCTTGCAGGACTGTGTTCACCAACCTTTGAAAAGTGGCAGATGCATTTTTCAATCCAAAAGGCATTGCTGTGAATTGGTAATGGCCTCCAATGGTTGAAAATGCTGTTTTTGCTTTTGCATCCTCTGATAACTTGATCTGCCAATACCCTGCAGTCAAATCAAAGGTGCTTAGATACTTGGCAGATGCCAGTGTGTCTATTAGCTCATCTGCCCTGGGTATAGGGTGAGCATCAGTTTTGGTTACCTGGTTGAGACCTCTATAGTCAACACAAAATCTCATTTCCCTTTTACCATCTTTGGAATGAGGTTTTGGTACAAGTACCACAGGAGAGGCCCATGGACTTTCAGAGTGCTCAACCACTCCCAGTTCAAGCATTTTCTGCACCTCTTGTTTTATGCAGTCTCTGACATGGTCAGGCTGCCTATAGATCTTACTTTTGACAGGCAAGCTGTCTCCAGTATCTATAGTGTGCTCACACCAAGAAGTGGTGCCTTGCACAGTAGAAAAGAGTTCAGAAAACTGACCCAGGAGATTTATTCAGTGGTCTTTCTGCTCAGCAGTAAGACAATCTGCTAACACTACACCTCCCACTAGAGCATCTTGTTCTGTGGAAGAGAAGAGATCAGGGAGAGGGTCACTCTCTTCTTCCTGTCCTTCATCTGTTGCCATGAGCAGGGTGAGATCAGCCCTGTCATAGTAGGGTTTCAGGCGATTGACATGGAGCACCCTAAGGGGACTCCTGGCAGTGCCTAAGTCAACCAAGTAGGTGACTTCTCCCTTCTTTTCAACAATTATGTGGGGTCCACTCCATTTGTCTTGGAGTGCTCTTGGGGCCACAGGCTCCAAGACCCACACTTTCTGCCCTGGTTGGTACTGAACCAAAACAGCATTCTGGTCATGCCATTGCTTTTGGAGCTCTTGGCTGGCCTAAAGGTTTTTACTGGCCTTTTTCATGTACTCAGCCATCCTAGATCTTAGGCCAAGTACATAGTCCACTATGTCTTGCTTTGGAGCTTTTAAAGGTTGTTCCCAACCCTCCTTCACAAGTGTTAGAGGACCTCTTACAGGGTGTCCAAATAGGAGTTCAAAGGGGCTGAAGCCCACTCCTTTTTGGGGTACCTCCCTGTAAGCAAAAAGGAGGCAAGTTAACAGGATATCCCATCTCCTGCGGAGTTTTTCAGGGAGTCCCATTATCATTCCTTTGAGAGTTTTATTAAACCTCTCAACCAGTCCATTTGTTTGTGGATGGTAGGGTGTGGTGAACTTGTATGGCACACCACATTCCTTCAACATGGCCTTTAAGTAAGCAGACATGAAATTGCTTCCCCTGTCTGATACCACCTCTTTTGGGAAGCCCACCCTGGAAAAGATTCCCAGGAGGGCCTTTGCCACTGCAGGAGCTGTAGTGGTCCTTAGAGGAATTGCTTCAGGATATCTGGTGGCATGGTCCACTACCACCAAAATAAACCTATTGCCTGAAGCAGTAGGAGGGTCAAGGGGGCCAACTATGTCAACCCCTACCCTTTCAAAAGGAACCCCAACCACAGGCAGTGGAATAAGGGGTGCCTTTGGAGTGCCACCTGTCTTGCCACTGGCTTGACAGATTTCACAGGACTTACAAAATTCCTTTGTGTCCTCTGACATTCTAGGCCAATGAAACAAGGGGACAAGCCTGTCCCAAGTTTTCATTTGCCCCAAATGTCCAGCTAAGAGAATGTTGTGGACTAGAGTTAGGAGGAACTTTCTGTATTCCTGAGGAATCACGAATCTCCTGGCAGCTCCAGGTTTTGGATCCCTTGCTTCAGTATACAAAAGGCTATCCTCCCAGTAAACTCTGTGAGAATCACTGACATCCCCATTTGCTTGTTTGACAGCTTGCTGCCTTAGACCATCTAGTGTGGGACAGGTATGCTGTGCCACACTCAGCTCCTCCCTGGCAGGCCCCCCTTCACCCAAAAGCTCAGCAGTGTCTGCTTCCAGCTCCTCTGGTGTAGGTTCTGCACAGGGTGGAAATTCTTCTTCCTCAGAAGTTGAATCCACTGTAGAGGGAGGGATAGTAGGTAGTGTTTTACCTTTACTAACCCTAGCTTTAGGGAGCACTTGGTCCATTCTTCCAGGATAAAAGTCAGCCTGTCCTTTTTGCTTTTTGGCCTGAGCCCTGGTTAAAGCAAAAATATGCCCTGGAATGCCCAGCATTGCTGCATGAGCCTCCAACTCCACTTCTGCCCAAGCTGATGTCTCTAAATCGTTCCCTAGTAGACAATCTACAGGTAAATCTGAGGCAACCACAACTTTTCTTTGGACCAGTAACCCCCCCCAGTTGAGATTCACAACAGCCATGGGGTGGCTAAGAGTGTTGTTATGAGCATCAGTCACTTGGTACTGGTGACCAAGTAGGTGTTGTTCAGGGTGGACCAGTTTCTCTATTACCATAGTAACACTGGCACCTGTGTCCCTGTAGGCCTGAACCTCAACACCATTTATTAGGCGAAGTTGCTTGTACTTATCCATATTAAGGGGACAAGCAACCAAGGTGGCCAAATCAATGGCCCCCTCAGAGACTAACACAGCCTCCGTGGTCTCCCTAACAAGACCAACCCCAACTAAATTATCAAAAGTGAGCTCAGCTACTCCCTTGGATTGGCTATTAGTAGGTTTGCTCCCACCACCACTGCTATTACTAGGGGCACTAGGTGTAGCAGCAGGGGTTGTAGTGGTAGGAGGCTTGGTGCTTTTCTTTGGGCAACTGGGATCAGTTGTCCAATGGCCTTTTATTTTACATAAATAGCACCATAGTTTCTTATCTTTGTTTTGATTTGAAGAGGATTTGGGCCCACCACCCCCGCCAGAGTGTTTTTGTGGGCCTTATGAAGACTCATTTTTAGATTTGTCCCCACTCTTGTCAGAAGACTTACCATCCTTCTTCTTGCCATCCTTGTCACCCCCTGTATGAACTTTTCTGTCCACCCTTGTTCTGACCCATTTGTCTGCCTTCTTTCCCAATTCTTGGGGAGAGGTCAGATCAGAGTCTACCAGGTACTGGTGTAACAAATCAGACACAAAATTATTAAGTATATGCTCTCTCAGGATTACGTTATACAGGCTTTCATAGTCAGAAACTTTACTGCCATGTAACCACCCCTCCAAGGCCTTCACTGAATGGTCAACAAAGTCTACCCAGTCTTGTGAAGACTCCTTTTTGGTTTCTCTGAACTTCATCCTGTACTGTTCAGTGGTTAAGCCATAACCATCTAGGAGTGCATTCTTAAGAACTGCAAAATTATTGGCATCACTTTCCTTCACAGTAAGGAGCCTATCCCTACCATTTCCACTGAAAGATAGCCATAGGATAACAGCCCACTGCCTTTGAGGGACCTCCTGTACAACACAGGCCCTCTCAAGTGCAGCAAACCACTTGTTAATGTCATCCCCCTCCTTGTAAGGGGGAACTATCTTGTGAAGATTCCTAGAATCATGCTCTTTTGCAAGATGACTATTTGGAATACTGCTGCTGCCACCATGGGGTCCTAACCCCAACCTCTGTCTTTCTCTTTCTAAATCAAAGGCTTGCCTATCTAAATCCAGCTGTTGCTTTTTGAGCTTCAGTCTGGATTATTCCACTCTCAATCTATTGAGCTCCCTTTCTAACACTCTGTCATCAGGGTGGGTGGGTGGGGCATGCCTTGACACAGAAGTATGATGAGAATGAACAGAGGGAGACCTGTCCCTAACAGATGGCACTCTAACAACCTGGCTAACAGAAATAACACTCCTACTGTGATGAGAACTCACGTTAGTACCAGCAATGCTAGGTGGTCTGCTAATGGGCAGGTTGGGAAGGTTCCCTTCTAAATCTTTTGCTAGGGGTGCCCCAGGATCAGATTGGGAACCATCAGCTAATTTCTCAACAGAAGTGCCAACTAAGGTCTTATCTTGTTCAATGAGCATATTAACCAACAGTTCTCTAGAGGGATTCTTCCCTACCCCTAAACCTCTTTCAGTGCAGAGACTCCTTGCTCCTTTCCAGCTAAGGTGATCATAAGCAAGTTTGGTCATATCAACAGTTTGACCTGTGCCAGACATTATAGAAAGTGTTTAAGGGACAGAAAAAGTGAGTAAAAAGTTTTCAGGACATTTTAAAGGACAGAAAAAAACTTTTTAAACTTTTTAAGAACTTATTGAAAGTTTAGAGGTACTTTTCAGCACTTAGCAAAGAAGTGAGAGAAGAAAAGCAAAACTTTTTGGTTATGTGTACATACACTGAACTTGTTTTGTATATTTTTCTCCTATGAAAAGTACAATATGACAAAGTGGTAAGTAGTTGCAAAGTACTTATCCCACCGCTGCACAACCAATGTAGGAGGCTGGACTGGCTTGTAGTGGGTACCAAGAGGTATTTACACCTTGCACCAGGCCCAGGTATCCCTTATTAGTGTAGAGGGGTGTCTAGCAGCTTAGGCTGATAGAAAAGGTAGCTTAGCAGAGCAGCTTAGGCTGAACTAGGAGACGAGACAGTACCACTAGTGTCACTTGCACAATATCATAAGAAAACACAATACACAGATATACTAAAAATAAAGGTACTTTATTTTTATGACAATATGCCAAAAGTATCTCTGTGAGTACCCTCAGTATGAGGATAGCAAATATACACAAGATATATGTACACAATACCAAAATATGCAGTAATAGCAATAGAAAACAGTGCAAACAATGTATAGTCACAATAGAATGCAATGGGGGCACATAGGGATAGGGGTGACACAAACCATATACTCTAGAAGTGGAATGCGAACCACGAATGGACCCCAAACCTATGTGACCTTGTAGAGGGTCGCTGGGACTGTAAGAAAACATTGAGGGTTAGAAAAATAGCCTACCCTAAGACCCTGAAAAGTGGGTGCAAAGTGCACCTAAGTTCCCCAAAGAGCACAGAAGTAGTGATAGGGGAATTCTGCAAGGAAGACCAACACCAGCAATGCAACAACGATGGATTTCCTGACAAGAGTACCTGTGGAACAAGGGGACCAAGTCCAAGAGTCACGATCAAGTCGGGAGTGGGCGGGATGCCCAGGAAATGCCAGCTGTGGGTGCAAAGAAGCTGCCACCGGATTGTAGAAGCTGTGGATTCTGCAAGAACGACAAGGGCTAGAAACTTCCCCTTTGGAGGATGGATGTCCCACGTCGTGAACAGTCGTGCAGAGGTGTTTCCGTGCAGAAAGACCGCAAACAAGCCTTGCTAGCTGCAAGTGTCGCGGTTAGGGTTTTTGGATGCTGCTGTGGCCCAGGAGGGACCAGGATGTCTCCAATTGCGTGAAGAGACAGAGGTGGCGTCCAGCAAGACAAGGAACCCACTTAGAAGCAAGCAGCACCTGCAGAAGTGCCAGAAAAGGCACTACAAAGTCAAGTGAACCAGAGCTCACCCGAAGTCACAAATTAAGGTCCCACGACGCCGGAGGACAACTCAGGAGGTCGTGCACTGCAGGTTAGAGTGCCGGGGACCCAGGCTTGGCTGTGCACAAAGGAAATCCTGGAAGAGTGCACAGGAGCCGGAGCAGCTGCAAAACACGCGGTTCCCAGCAATGCATTCTAGCGTGGGGAGGCAAGGACTTACCTCCACCAATCTTGGACTGAAGAGTCACTGGACTGTGGGAGTCACTTGGACAGAGTTGCTGAGTTCAAGGGACCTCGCTCGTCGTGCTGAGAGGAGACCCAGAGGACCGGTGATGCAGTTCTTTGGTGCCTGCGGTTGCAGGGGGAAGATTCCGTTGACCCACGGGAGATTTCTTCAGAGCTTCTAGTGCAGAGAGGAGGCAGACTACCCCCACAGCATGCACCACCAGGAAAACAGTCGAGAAGGCGGCAGGATCAGCGTTACAAGGTCGCAGTAGTCATCTTTGCTACTTTGTTGCAGTTTTGCAGTCTTCCAGCATGGTCAGCAGTCGATTCCTTGGCAGAAGGTGAAGAGAGAGATGCAGAGGAACTCTGATGAGCTCTTGCATTCGTTATCTAAGGTATTCCCCAAAGCAGAGACCCTAAATAGCCAGAAAAGGAGGTTTGGCTACTTAGGAGAGAGGATAGGCTAGCAACACCTGAAGGAGCCTATCAGAAGGAGTCTCTGACGTCACCTGCTGGCACTGGCCACTCAGAGCAGTCCAGTGTGCCAGCAGCACCTCTGTTTCCAAGATGGCAGAGGTCTGGAGCACACTGGAGGAGCTCCCCTTTCCTTTGTCCAGTTTCATGCCAGAGCAGGGCTGAGGGATCCCTGAACCGATGTAGACTGGCTTATGCAGAGATGGGCACCATCTGTGCCCATCAAAGCATTTCCAGAGGCTGGGGGAGGCTACTCCTCCCAAGCCCTAACACCTTTTTCCAAAGGGAGAGTGTGTAACACCCTCTCTCTGAGGAAGTCCTTTGTTCTGCCTTCCTGGGCCAAGCCTGGCTGGGCCCCAGGAGGGCAGAAACCTGTCTGAGGGGTTGGCAGCAGCAGCTGCAGTGAAACCCAGGGAAAGGCAGTTTGGCAGTACCCGGGTCTGAGCTAGAGACTCGGGGGATCATGGAATTGTCTCCCCAATGCCAGGATGGCATTGGGGTGACAATTCCATGATCTCAGACATGTTACATGACCAAGTTCGGAGTTACCAATGTGACGCTATACATATGTTGTGACATATGTAAAGTGCACACGTGTAATGGTGTCCCCGCACTCACAAAGTCCGGGGAATTTGCCCTGAACAATGTGGGAGCACCTTGGCTAGTGCCAGGGTGCCCACACACTAAGAGGGTCATTCCAACCCTGGCGGTCGGTGTTAAAGCGGCGGCCAACCCGCCAACAGGCATGCGGTAAAAAAAATGGAATTCTGACCCTGGCGGGAACCGCCAACACAGCCCGCCACTTTAACACTCCGACCGCCACGGCGGGACAAACAAACAGCGCGGCGGTCACCGCCAACAGACAGGCGGCAGACAATGTACCGCCCACCCTATCACGACCCACCAATCCGCGACCTTTTCCGGGGCGGGAGCCCCGCCGATAAAAACACAGCGGAAACAGACTACGAACGGGAAAACGCTCACCTCTATACACTCCACGAGGAATCTGGACAGCATGGAACCTGAATTAAACATCCTACCAGCTATTGTCTACCTGCTCCTCTACCAGGAGCACGAACGCCGGCACAGACGACAACGGTGAGTACTGCACCTACGACACAGGGGAGGGGGGAGGAGAAAAGGTTACGGGCACACACATACGCGACACACCCACCCCCCCCACTCCCCCCCAAATCCCTACACACCAATGCAGAGCAACAAGTCAGAGTGACCCCCCCCAAACCCCCCAGAATAATGCAAAGACAAAATAAAATGATCATTAAAATTGAAGTATATTATAGCATATTTGAAGTTAAGTGAAATATGAAATATATAAATAAAATATATTACATCATGAACAATATATACATAGCCCAAAAGTCCGGCACATATTGGCTACCTTCCATTGTTCGTGGGCCAATGTGCATAAACACATGGGCAAAGCCCACACATGAGACCCGATTCCATTGGAGAGAACACTGCTGGGGCATCAGATAATAAAACTACAGGCACCTCAGGGGGAAGGGAAGGGGGTGCACCTCAGCCACATGAGTCTACGACGCCAGATCCATGAGGGGCCTCCATGCCCACTGTACCATCCTGGGGAGTGCAAAGTCACAGTCTCTCAAGTCTCTACAGTGGGTGGATTGCCCACTGTTACATTCTGGGGAGTGCAAAGCCACAGTCTCTCAAGTCTCTACAGTGGGTGGATTGCCCACTGTGCCATCCTGGGGAGTGCAAAGCCACAGTCTCTCAAGTCTCTACAGTGGGTGGGTTGACCACTGTTACATCCTGGGAAGTGCAAACCCACAGTCCATCAGGTGGATTACAGACTCCACTGGTTATGGAGGAGGCATGTTGGCCAGAGTGCTTCTTGAAGCCCTGCCCGACACAGATCCGGCCCTGCGGAGCGGTGCTTGACAGGAAGGGCCCAGCGGAGCGGTGCTTGAGATGAAGGGCCCAGCGGAGCAGTTCAGAGACGGTGGTGCCCAGCGGAGCGGTGCTTGACAGGAAGGGCCCAGCGGAGCGGTGCTTGACAGGAAGGGCCCAGCGGAGCGGTGCTTGAGATGAAGGGCCCAGCGGAGCAGTTCAGAGACGGCGGTGCCCAGTGGAGCAGTGCTTGACAGGAAGGGCCCAGCGGAGCGGTGCTTGAGATGAAGGGCCCAGCGGAGCAGTTCAGAGACGGCGGTGCCCAGCGGAGCGGTGCTTGACAGGAAGGGCCCAGCGGAGCGGTGCTTGAGATGAAGGGCCCAGCGGAGCAGTTCAGAGACGGCGGTGCCCAGCGGAGCGGTGCTTGACAGGAAGGGCCCAGCGGAGCAGTTCAGAGACGGCGGTGCCCAGCGGAGCGGTGCTTGACAGGAAGGGCCCAGCGGAGCGGTGCTTGAGATGAAGGGCCCAGCGGAGCAGTTCAGAGACGGTGGTGCCCAGTGGAGCGGTGCTTGACAGGAAGGGCCCAGCGGAGCGGTGCTTGACAGGAAGGGTCCAGCGGAGCGGTGCTTGAGATGAAGGGCCCAGCGGAGCAGTTCAGAGACGGCGGTGCCCAGCTGAGCGGTGCTTGAGATGAAGGGCCCAGCGGAGCAGTTCAGAGATGGCGGTGCCCAGCGGAGCGGTGCTTTACAGGAAGGGCCCAGCGGAGCGGTGCTTGAGATGAAGGTCCCAGCGCAGCAGTTCAGAGACGGCGGTGCCCAGCGGAGCGGTGCTTGACAGGAAGGGCCCAGCGGAGCGGTGCTTGACAGGAAGGGCCCAGCGGAGCGGTGCTTGACAGGAAGGGCCCTGTTCAGCGGTGCCTGTCTTGGCGGGGCCTGTTCAGCAGTGCTTGTCACGGCGGGGCCCTGTTCAGCGCTGCTTGCCTTGGCGGGGCCCTGTTCAGCGGTGCCTGTCTTGGCGGGGCCTGTTCAGCGGTGCTTGTCACGGTGGGGCCCTGTTCAGCGGTGCCTGTCTTGTGTTCCTAGGGAACCAGATCTGGCCAATATTTCCCACTCAGTCGCCATCCGACCTTTCGCTTGCGGGGCCCTCCTGGGCCCGTGGGTGTCCTCCGTCACACCCAAAATGGGGCTGGTGGGGCCCTCCTGGGCAGCTCGCCTGCTGCCGGACTTGTCCGCCCTGCTGCCCTTGCCCTCCTTCACCGAATCTCTGGGGCCCTTGCCTCCCTTTGTGGATGTGCCAGGTGACGGTGCAAGGGTAGTGTCCTTGGGGGCAGCCGTCTCAGGCCTGTCGCGCCAGCCCTTCCCTTTTTTGGTTCTTTTCCCAGGGGGTGGGCTGGCTGTCCCCTTGCTGCTAGCCGATGTTCCTGCCCTAGGAGCTGGTGGACTCCAATAGCCCTGAACTATGGTCCTAGTAGGTGCAGGGCTTGTGGTGGCTGAGGTGCTGTTTGGACTCTTACGAGATGGAGGGGGTGGGTCAGGTGATGCAAAGAGGTTAATTTTGGAGAGGAAAAACTTCTTAGGAGGAATGGGAAGGGTAGGTGCAGTGGGTATGGGAGTGGAGGAAGAGGATGTGGTTGTAGGAGAGTCAAGTGTGCTGTCTTTGGGTGCAGGTGCTTGTGACGGAGGCTGTCGTGAGGTGGATGGCTGTTGGGTGGGTGGCTGCCTGCGTTTGTGTGGTTTGGAAGAGGGGGTGACAGACACAGTGGGAGAGGACACAGGGGACGTGTAAATGGCAGTGGGGGTGGTGTCTGCACGTGTGCGGAGTGTTCTGGTGGGTGTGCTGGTGATGGACGTACTGGCTGATGGTGGTGTGCATGCAGGTGTGAGTGGAGACGTCACAGGGAGGGAGGAGGGAGACGAGGAGGAGGGGGACACAGAGGAGGCAGTGGCTGTTGGCATGTCTGCATGTGGATGTTGCTTGGGTGAATGCTTGTGTGATCTGTGGTGCTTATGTCTGGATGAGCTGCCCTTGGGTGTTGATGTGTGTGCAGGCTGGTCTGTAGGTGTGTCTGGGATAGGCAGAGGAACAGGGGAGTGGGACTGGGTGGAGGGAGTTGGAGGAGGGAGGCTGGAGACAGGGACAATGGCTGCCGTCAGTGCTGAGGCCAGAGCGTTGAACGATCGCTGATGGGCAGCCTGACCCGAATGAATGCCCTCCAGGTATGCATTGCTCCGATGCACCTCCCTTTCTACCCCCTGGATGGCATTCAAAAGGGTAGACTGTCCAACAATGAGCGTCTGGAGGAGGTCAATGATCTCCGCACTGAGGGCAGCAGGGGTAACTGGGGCAGGGCCTGAGGTGCCTGGGGCGAAGGAGATGCCCGGCTTCCTGGCCGAGCGGGCACGGGGTGAATGCGGAGGGGCTGCTGGGAGGGCGGAGCTGGTGCGCTGGGTGGCGGCTGTACCTGTTGTTGCGGTGGGCACGGATGTTGCCGCCACCACAAGGGAGCTCCCTTCCGAGGACGTGTCGGTGTCGCTGACGTCTCCACAGGTCCCCGTTGTGGAGCTCCCCTCGCCCTCCGTCTCACTGGTGAACTCGGAGTCGGTTGCATGGCCCTCCGGGGCCATGTGAGATGCAGCAACCTCGTGCGCCGATGCCACTTCTCCTCTGCCTGATGATGCTAATGCACACATGAACAGGAAAAGCAAAAAAAAGGGGGGGGGGGAGAAGAAATAAAGACATGTTGAGTGCATGCATTGGCGACACCGCATTATTGTGACTTGGCCTACAAGTCTATCGATGACAAATGCACACATAAGTGAGCCCGGGCCATGGATAGCTGTACTTAGCACCCTACAGAGGTGGGGGGCGGGGGCACAGGGCCATGCCTTACGGAGGGGCCTAGCCTACAGAAACCGCCCTGGCCTAGAGATAGCCACAACCCTTCTCCCCCACCCAGACACCTCCACTGTGCGCTAATATAGCAGAATGTGCTGATACTCACCCCCTTGTGTCTGCTGTGATGTCCTCACGCGCCCATCCAAATCGGGGTAGGCCACCGCCAGGATCCGGGACATCAGGGGGGTCAATTGCCGTGTGGCACCCCTCCTAGGTTGGGAGGCCATCCCCAGCAGAGCCTCGGCGGTCTTTCTGCTCCCGCGGCGGATGTCCTCCCACCTCTTGCGGCAGTGGGTACCCCGTCTGTTGTGGACCCCCAGGGCCCGGACGTCCTTGGCGATGGCACGCCAAATGTCGATCTTCTGATGGGCGCTGACCTATGTGACATGTACAGGGTGGGAAAAGAAATATCATCACTTTTCTGCATGGTCGATGTGAGTGGCCCCCCCTCCGCAACCTTGCCATGTGGCACATGCTCTCATCTGTTGTGCGATGCATTCCTCATTCGCTCCCCTCACCACCATCGTTCATTCACCCCACTCAACCTAGGCATTGCCCACTAAGCATGGTCCCAGTGTACTCACCTGTTGGTCTGGAGGACCGTAGAGTAGCGCATACTGGGGGAGGACCCCATCCACGAGTGTCTCCAACTCTTCTGAAGTGAAGGCAGGGGCCCTTTCCGCAGTCGCAGCAGCCATTGTCACTTCCAGACCGAGGTCACAGCAGCACTTGCAGTATAGGTCCTCTCCTGTGGATGATCAGGTCTCGAGTGATTCAGCAGATAGAAAATGGCGGTCACGCCCGCTCCGGTGCGTACCGCGACCGCCAGCGCACATCCTCATTGGCTCCTGAAACCCATAGGGTTCAATGTTAACCAATGCGGCTTTGCACCGCGGTCTTCGACCGCCTACCGCCACGGTGTGCCACGCCATCGCAATGAGCTCACATCCCATTGTCACACTTCACAGGTAAGGCAGCCGCCATTTCAAAGGCCCACATGGCTTAATTTCTACTGCGTCACACAGGCCTAGGCCTTGCATTGCCACTCATACAAGCCATTCAATGCATAGAGAATCGTGTACTGTGCAAGCTGTGTGAACGTATCTATGGGTTGATTGACTCTGTGCTCCATGTTGTCCTTCCTAGGCACCGTCCGCTGGGACTTGTGAGGAGATGGAGGGCTGTTCCTGTGTACAGACCGCTGGTGGACCTGTCGACAATGGAAGAACGACACGTCATACTCACATACAGACTTGACCGTGCCACTATACAGGAACTGTGTGCCCAGCTGGAGCCAGACCTGATGTCACCCATCCGCCAACCCACAGGGATTCCCCCTCTAGTGCAGGTTCTGTCAGTACTCCATTTTTTGGCAAGTGGATCATTCCAAACAACAGTGGCCATTTCATCTGGGATGTCTCAGCCTATGTTTTCTAAGGTTTTTTTTCCAGAGTGTTGTCTGCCCTGATGAAATACATGCGGAGCTACATTGTTTTCCCTGAGGTGGAGGATTTGGCTACAGTGAAGGGTGATTTCTATGCCCTTGGACATATTCCCAACATCATTGGTGCCATTGATGGGACCCATGTGGCTTTGGTACCCCCAGAGGAAGTGAACAGGTGTACAGGAACAGAAAAAGTTATCATTCCATGAATGTCCAGGTGGTCTGTTTGGCAGACCAGTACATCTCCCATGTAAATGCCAAATTCCCTGGGTCAGTGCATGACGCGTACATCATGCGAAATAGCAGCATCCCTTATGTGATGGAACAGCTACAGAGACACCGTGTGTGGCTAATAGGTGACTCTGGTTACCCCAACCTGTCATGGCTACTGACCCCAGTGAGGAATCCCAGGACCAGGGCAGAGGAACGGTACAATGTGGCCCATGGGCGGACTAGGAGGGTGATCGAACGGACCTTCGGCCTCTTGAAGGCCAGGTTTAGGTGCCTGCATATGACAGGTGGATCCCTAATGTACTCACCAAAGAAGGTGTGTCATATCATCGGCGCCTGCTGTATGCTTCACAACCTGGCTTTGCGACGCCAGGTGCCTTTCCTGCAGGAGGATGGTCCAGATGTTGGTGTTGTGCCAGCGGTGGAACCTGTGGAGAGTGAAGAGGAGGAAGACGACGGGGACGACACAGACAACAGGGACAGAGTGATACTACAGTATTTTCAATAACACACAGGTAAGAATCAACACCGGCATTTTACAATTACATACAGTCTCCTGCCTCTCTACTGTCTGTCCTATTCCCCCAGTGTAAGTTAACTGAGTTGTGACTTTCCCTTCAAATTTCAGAGATGTGGCCCCCACTGCGTGACCTCTGCTTTGTTTCCCCATGGACTACAGCTGTGTGACAGTGGTATGTTTTCATCACTGTGTAACTGGACATTTTGGCAGCATTATGTTTAATACATTTGTTCACAATACAGGCAGACTCCAGATTGTTTTTGTGCAATACGTGTTTTTATTAAAAAGCTGAATTTAGGGACATGGTGGGAAATCGGTGATGGGTGATGGTGGAGGAATGTCCATGGCAGAGTCCAGCTTTTCAGTCTCACAGGTGCATTGTCCATATGCCTGTGGAAGGTGGAGCAGGGGCAGTTCAAGGTTGGACAGGGTGACAATGTGGGACAGTGGGATAACATCAGGGGGTATCCTTTGCTGGCGGGGGTCTTGACATCCTACTCTGTCTTCTTACGAGATCTCAGGCCCGCTTGCGGGGTGGTTCTTCTTCTGCAGGAGGTGGGTTTCGGGTGGCCTGTTGTTGTGTGGGGGCCTCCTGTCCACTAGCGCCGGCGGAGGTGGTTGCCTGTTCTTGGTCCATGCTAGTGACAGGGGCCCTTTGTGGTGCCACATGGTCCCGCAATGTGGTGACAATCTGGTTGAGTGCCCCTACGATGGTGCCCATTGCGGAACTGATGGTTCTAAGTTCTTCCCTGAACCCCATGTACTGTTGCTCCTGCAAGACCTGGATCTCCTGGAACCTGGCCAGTACCGTCGCCATCGTCTCCTGGGAGTGGTGGTATGCTCCCATGATGGAGGAGAGGGACTTGTGGAGAGTGGGTTCCCTAGGCCTGCCCCCCCCCCCTGTCGCACAGCAGTCCTTCCAGTTCCCCTGTTTCCCTGGGCCTCTGTCCCCTGGACCGTGTGCCCACTACCACTGGCCCCAGGCCCCTGTTGTTGTTGGGGTGGTGGGTTAACCTGGGTGCCCTGTAGTGGTGGACACACCGCTGATTGACGTGTCCTGGAGACAGAGGCATGGGCCCGCTGGGTGGGAGCTGTGCTGGTGTTCCCAGAGGGGGTTGGGTCTGCTGTGGCCAGTGGCTGTGTGAGGGGAACCGACTGTCCAGAGGTCCCCGATGGTCCGGGCTGGTCATCTGGGTCCAGGGAGACAGAGCTGCTGTCATCACTGGTGGCCTCTTCTGGGGATGAAATGGACATTTCTGGACCCTCCTGGGCGATGCTGTGGCGTTCGGGTCCTGCAGGGGTATAGAGGTATGGTTATTGCTTCAGTGTGTGCCATATCGGTCAATGGGTGGGTGACCGTGTACCCCAGTGCTGGCATTTCTGTGTGTGGGCGTTTGTGAGGGTGGCTTGTGGGGGAGATTTGTTGGTGCAGTGGGCATGCTTTGGTGATGGGTGTCCATGCTTTGTGGACGCATGCAGGTCTAGGTGTTGGGATGGGTGGGTGGTGATGGTGAGCCATTTGCAAGGAGTAGGTGTGATGGGGGTGGGGGTGAGGGTGGGGGTATGATTTGGGATGCAGGTGGGGTGGGGGTGGGAAGAAGTAGTTAAGATTTGACTTACCAGAGTCCATTCCTCCAGATACTCCTGCGAGGCCCTCAGGATGCAGGATGTGCAAGACTTCCTCCTCCCATGCTGTGAATTCTGGGGGAGTAGGTGGGGGTCCGCCGCCAGTCTTCTGCACCGCGATGTTGTGCCTTGATACCATGGAACGCACCTTCCCCCGTAGGTCGTTCCAGCGCTTCCTGATGTCATCCCGATTTCGTGGATGCTGTCCCACAGCGTTGACCCTGTCGACTATCCTTTGCCATAGCTCCATCTTCCTGGCAATTGTGGTGTGCTGCACCTGTGTCCCGAAGAGCTGGGGCTCTACCCGAACTATTTCCTCCACCATGACCCGGAGTTCGGCGTCTGAGAACCGGGGGTGTCTTTGGGGTGCCATAGGGTGGTGTGGATGAGGTGTGGGGTGGTGTATGTGTTGTAGAGTGTGGTGAGTGTGGTGATGTGTGGTGTTTTGTGCGTGGATATTGTGTGGGTGATGGTGTGGTTTGCCTATGTGTGATGGTGTTGTCTAAGCAGTGCTGTCTATCTCTGGCTTTCTGTCGGTTTTTTTTGTCGTAGGGGTTTGTGGGTGATGTGGGTGTGTGTTTTATATTGTATTGGGTGTGTGGGTGTGTTGTTTGTATGTGTATCAGGTGTGTGTATTTCAAATTGTCCAATGTGGCTGTGTTTTGAAGCTGTGTGGGTATTTTGAGCGCGGCGGTGTGTACCGCCAATGGAATACCGCGGTTGAAAGACCGCTGCGTGGATTCGTGGGTCGGAATGGCATGGGCGTATTTCTGTTGGCGTGACGGTGGAGGTTTGGTCATTGCCAGTTTTTCGCTGGCCGTTGGTGTGACGGACTTTTGTGGATGTCGGGTTTTTGGCGGTTTGCCAGTTGCGGGTCAGAATGACCGTGGCGGTTTACCGCGGCCGCGGTGGTGTTATGGCGGTCTTCTGACCGGCGGTAAGCGCCTTTTACCGCTGAGGTCAGAATGACCACCTAAGTAACTTAGCACCCAACCTTTACCAGGTAAAGGTTAGACATATAGGTGACTTATAAGTTACTTAACTGCAGTGGTAAATGGCTGTGCAATAACGTGGACGTTATTTCACTCAGGCTGCACTGGCAGGCCTGTGTAAGAATTGTCAGATCTCCCTATGGGTGGCACAAGAAATGCTGCAGCCCATAGGGATCTCCTGGAACCCCAATACCCTGGGTCCCTAAGTACCATATACTAGGGAATTATAAGGGTGTTCCAGTATGCCAATGTAAATTACTACCTATATGTAGCTTCACAATGGTAACTCCGAATATGGCCATGTAACATGTCTATGATCATGGAATTGCCCCCTCTATGCCATCCTGGCATTGTTGGTACAATTCCATGATCCCAGTGGTCTGTAGCACAGACCCTGGTACTGCCAAACTGCCCTTCCTGGGGTTTCACTGCAGCTGCTGCTGCTGCCAACCCCTCAGACAGGCATCTGCCCTCCTGGGGTCCAGCCAGGCCTGGCCCAGGATGGCAGTACAAAGAACTTCCTCTGAGAGAGGGTGTGACACCCTCTCCCTTTGGAAAATGGTGTGAAGGCAGGGGAGGAGTAGCCTCCCCCAGCCTCTGGAAATGCTTTGTTGGGCACAGAGGTGCCCAATTCTGCATAAGCCAGTCTACACCGGTTCAGGGACCCCTTAGCCCCTGCTCTGGCGCGAAACTGGACAAAGGAAAGGGGAGTGACCACTCCCCTGACCTGCACCTCCCCTGGGAGGTGTCCAGAGCTCCTCCAGTGTGCTCCAGACCTCTGCCATCTTGGAAACAGAGGTGCTGCTGGCACACTGGACTGCTCTGAGTGGCCAGTGCCACCAGGTGACGTCAGAGACTCCTTGTGATAGGCTCCTTCAGGTGTTGCTAGCCTATCCTCTCTCCTAGGTAGCCAAACCCTCTTTTCTGGCTATTTAGGGTCTCTGTCTCTGGGGAAACTTCAGATAACGAATGCAAGAGCTCATCCGAGTTCCTCTGCATCTCTCTCTTCACCTTCTGATAAGGAATCGACTGCTGACCGCGCTGGAAGCCTGCAAACCTGCAACATAGTAGCAAAGACGACTACTGCAACTCTGTAACGCTGATCCTGCCGCCTTCTCAACTGTTTTCCTGCTTGTGCATGCTGTGGGGGTAGTCTGCCTCCTCTCTGCACCCGAAGCTCCGAAGAAATCTCCTGTGGGTCGACGGAATCTTCCCCCTGCAACCGCAGGCACCAAAAAGCTGCATTACCGGTCCCTTGGGTCTCCTCTCAGCACGACGAGCGAGGTCCCTCGAATCCAGCGACTCTGTCCAAGTGACCCCCACAGTCCAGTGACTCTTCAGTCCAAGTTTGGTGGAGGTAAGTCCTTGCCTCACCTCACCTCGCTGGGCTGCATTGCTGGGAACCGCGACTTTGCAGCTACTCCGGCCCCTGTGCACTTCCGGTGGAAATCCTTTGTGCACAGCCAAGCCTGGGTCCACGGCACTCTAACCTGCATTGCACGACTTTCTAAGTTGGTCTCCGGCGACGTGGGACTCCTTTGTGCAACTTCGGCGAGCACCGTTTCACGCATCCTCGTAGTGCCTGTTTCTGGCACTTCTCCGGGTGCTACCGGCTTCAGAGAGGGCTCCTTGTCTTGCTCGACGTCCCCTCTCTCTGCTGGTCCAATTTGCGACCTCCTGGTCCCTCCTGGGCCTCAGCAGCGTCCAAAAACGCTAACCGCACGATTTGCAGCTAGCAAGGCTTGTTGGCGTTCTTTCGGCGGGAAAACACTTCTGCACGACTCTCCACGGCGAGAGGGATCCGTCCACCAAAGGGGAAGTCTCTAGCCCTTTTCGTTCCTGCAGAAACCTCAGCTTCTTCTGTCCAGTAGAAGCTTCTTTGCACCCGCAGCTGGCATTTCCTGGGCATTTGCCCATCTCCGACTTGCTTGTGACTTTTGGACTTGGTCCCCTTGTTCCACAGGTACCCTAGATTGGAAATCCACAGTTGTTGCATTGCTGGTTTGTGTCTTTCCTGCATTATTCCTCTAACACGACTACTTTGTCCTTAGGGGAACTTTAGTGCACTTTGCACTCACTTTTCAGGGTCTTGGGGAGGGTTATTTTTCTAACTCTCACTATTTTCTAATAGTCCCAGCGACCCTCTACAAGGTCACATAGGTTTGGGGTCCATTCGTGGTTCGCATTCCACTTCTGGAGTATATGGTTTGTGTTGCCCCTATCCCTATGTTTCCCCATTGCATCCTATTGTAACTATACATTGTTTGCACTGTTTTCTAAGACTATACTGCATATTTTTGCTATTGTGTATATATATCTTGTGTATATTTCCTATCCTCTCACTGAGGGTACACTCTAAGATACTTTGGCATATTGTCATAAAAATAAAGTACCTTTATTTTTAGTATAACTGTGTATTGTGTTTTCTTATGATATTGTGCATATGACACTAAGTGGTACTGTAGTAGCTTCACCCGTCTCCTAGTTCAGCCTGAGCTGCTCTGCTAAGCTACCATTATCTATCAGCCTAAGCTGCTAGACACCCTATACACTAATAAGGGATAACTGGGCCTGGTGCAAGGTGCAAGTACCCCTTGGTACTCACTACAAGCCAGTCCAGCCTCCTACATTGGTTGTGCAGTGGTGGCATAAGTGCTTTGAGACTACTTACCACTCTTGTCATTGTACTTTTCATAAGAGAAAAATATACAAAACAAGGTCAGTGTATATACACATAGCCAAAAAGTTTTGCATTTCCTCTTTTCACTCTTTTCTAAGTGCTGAAAAGTACTTCTAACTTTCTAAAAAGTTCTAAAAAGTTTTTAAAGTTTTTTTTCTCTGTCTTTCTAAAAGCTCTGACAAACTTTTTATCTTTTACTATCACTTTAACTCTCTCTAAAAATGTCTGGCACAGGCCAAAATGTTGATCTGTCCAAACTTGCATATGACAACCTTAGCTGGAAAAGAGCAAGGAGTCTCTGTATAGAGAGAGGTTTGAGTGTAGGGAAGAATCCTTCCTTGGAACTGTTACTTAACATGCTTAGAGAACAAGATAAGGCCATAGGTGCCTCATCTGTTGAAAAAGTACCTAATAGTTCTCAATCTGATTCAGGGACTCCCCCAGGAAAAGATTCAGGAAAGAAACTTCCTAGCCTGCCCATTACTAGACAGTCTGGCATAGTTGGTAATGATGATGAGCCACACCATACCAATAGTGTTGTCTCACATCATAGCAAAAGCATTTATTCTCACCATAGTGGTAGTAATGTTTCTGTTAACCAAGCTGTTAGGGTGGCTTCTGTAAGGGACAGGTCTCCTTCTGTTCATTCCCATCATACCTCTGTATCTAAGAATGTCCCTCCCACCAACCCTGATGACAGAATGTTAGAGAGGGAACTCAATAAGTTGAGGGTGGAACAAACCAGACTGAAGCTTAAAAAGCAACAGCTGGATTTGGATAGACAGTCTTTTGAACTAGAGAAGGAAAGACAGAAGTTGGGTTTAGAAACCCATGGTGGCAGCAGCAGTATTCCTCATAGTCATCCTGTAAAAGAGCATGATTCCAGGAATCTGCACAAGATAGTTCCCCCTTACAAGGAGGGGGATGACATTAACAAGTGGTTTGCTGCACTTGAGAGGGCCTGTGTTGTACAGGATGTCCCTCAAAGGCAGTGGGCTGCTATCCTATGGCTATCATTTAGTGGAAAAGGTAGGGATAGGCTCCTTACTGTGAAAGAAAATGATGCTAATAATTTCCAAGTTCTTAAGAATGCACTCCTGGATGGTTATGGCTTAACCACTGAACAATACAGGATAAAGTTCAGAGAGACCAAAAAGGAGTCTTCACAAGACTGGGTTGATTTCATTGACCATTCAGTGAAGGCCTTGGAGGGGTGGTTACATGGCAGTAAAGTTACTGATTATGAAAGCCTGTATAACACAATCCTGAGAGAGCATATACTTAATAATTGTGTGTCTGATTTGTTGCACCAGTACCTGGTAGACTCTGATCTGACCTCTCCCCAAGAATTGGGAAAGAAGGCAGACAAATGGGTCAGAACAAGGGTGAACAGAAAAGTTCATACAGGGGGTGACAAAGATGGCAATAAGAAGAAAGATGGTGAAAAATCTCAAGATAAGCATGGAGATAAGGGTAAAACCAAAGATCCCACTTCAAATCTTAAACACTCTTCAGAGGGTGGGGATAAAACAAATTCTTCCTCTTCTTCCCAACCTGCACACATTAAAAAGCCTTGGTGCTTTGTGTGTAAAAACAGAGGCCATAGGCCAGGGGATAAGTCCTGTCCAGGTAAACCCCCTGAGCCTACCACCACTAATACATCAAGCTCTAGTGCCCCTAGCAGTAGTGGTACTAGTGGTGGGACTGCTGGCAACAGTCAAGTGAAGGGTGTAGTTGGGTTCACTTTTGGGTCCATAGTAGAAACTGGGGTAGTCACTCCCAAGACAGTTTCTGTCACACCTAGTGGCATTGGCCTTGCCACACTGGCTGCTTGTCCCCTTACAATGGATAAGTACAGGCAGACAGTTTCAATAAATGGTGTTGAGGCCTTGGCCTACAGGGACACAGGTGCCAGTATCACTTTGGTGACTGAAAACCTTGTGGCTCCTGAACAACACATCATTGGACAACAGTATAAAATTATTGATGTCCATAACTCCACTAAGTTTCTTCCCTTAGCTATAATTCAGTTTAGTTGGGGTGGAGTTACTGGCCCTAAGCAGGTGGTGGTATCACCTAGCTTACCTGTAGACTGTCTCTTAGGTAATGACCTAGAGGCCTCAGGTTGGGCTGATGTAGAGTTTTATGCCCATGCAGCCATGCTGGGCATCCCAGAGGAATTGTTCCCTCTCATTTCTACTGAAATGAAAAAGCAAAGGAGAGAAGGCCTGAAAACTCAGGATCCCTCTCCATCAACAGGTAAAAAGGGTATCACAGTATCCCCTAACCACCCTACCATTCAGGATACCATTCCTGTGGTGGGAGAAACCTCTCCTGGGGTGGCACCTGTTCCAAGGGAATCATCAGCTGGCAAAGCTGGACTCCCTGAGGTAGAAGTACCTCTCTGTGGGATAACTAACATTGGTGACAAAAAAAGCACCATTTTAGTTAACATGGAGCATCCCTCCAACCCTCCCAGAGAAACTTTAGTGCAGAAACCCTGCACTGCCTCACAACACTTAGGACAGCATCCCTGCCCTAGTGTGGAGCTCATAGGACAGCATCCCTGCCCTGCTCCAACTCAAGAGAAACAGCATCCCTGTTCTCTCTTCCAGCCATATGGACAAAGTTTTTGCCCAGCTATGGCTTTTCTGAGACAGCATCCCTGTCTGTCATTTCCATCACTACAAATAGGTTCAGTGGACAATTCCCACTGCTCTAAACTAAAACTTACTGATAGAAACTCTGAAAATACATCTTCACATTGTTGCTTAGCTAAAAAACTTCAAACAGGGTGGTTTACATCCCCACAGGGAAGTAACCATAGAGTGGATGATAAAGGGAGTAACCAGTCTATTGCAGAGCTACTCTCTACTTATCACCACTTAGACAATAAAGTCTCAACTGGCCAAGGTTAGCCTTATTGTCCTTCGTTTGGGGGGGGGTTGTGTGAGAAAGTAGCCTCTTTCTAACCTTGTTACCCCCACTTTTGGCCTGTTTGTGAGTGTATGTCAGGGTGTTTTCACTGTCTCACTGGGATCCTGCTAGCCAGGGCCCAGTGCTCATAGTGAAAACCCTATGTTTTCAGTATGTTTGTTATGTGTCACTGGGACCCTGCTAGTCAGGACCCCAGTGCTCATAAGTTTGTGGCCTATATGTATGTGTTCCCTGTGTGGTGCCTAACTGTCTCACTGAGGCTCTGCTAACCAGAACCTCAGTGGTTATGCTCCCTCATTTATTTCAAATTGTCACTAACAGGCTAGTGACCAATTTTACCAATTTACATTGGCTTACTGGAACACCCTTATAATTCCCTAGTATATGGTACTGAGGTACCCAGGGTATTGGGGTTCCAGGAGATCCCTATGGGCTGCAGCATTCCTTTTGCCACCCATAGGGAGCTCTGACAATTCTTACACAGGCCTGCCACTGCAGCCTGAGTGAAATAACGTCCACGTTATTTCACAGCCATTTTACACTGCACTTAAGTAACTTATAAGTCACCTATATGTCTAACCTTTACCTGGTAAAGGTTAGGTGCAAAGTTACTTAGTGTGAGGGCACCCTGGCATTAGCCAAGGTGCCCCCACATTGTTCAGAGCCAATTCCCTGAACTTTGTGAGTGCGGGGACACCATTACACGCGTGCACTACATATAGGTCACTACCTATATGTAGCTTCACAATGGTAACTCCGAATATGGCCATGTAACATGTCTATGATCATGGAATTGCCCCCTCTATGCCATCCTGGCATTGTTGGTACAATTCCATGATCCCAGTGGTCTGTAGCACAGACCCTGGTACTGCCAAACTGCCCTTCCTGGGGTTTCACTGCAGCTGCTGCTGCTGCCAACCCCTCAGACAGGCATCTGCCCTCCTGGGGTCCAGCCAGGCCTGGCCCAGGATGGCAGAACAAAGAACTTCCTCTGAGAGAGGGTGTGACACCCTCTCCCTTTGGAAAATGGTGTGAAGGCAGGGGAGGAGTAGCCTCCCCCAGCCTCTGGAAATGCTTTGTTGGGCACAGAGGTGCCCAATTCTGCATAAGCCAGTCTACACCGGTTCAGGGACCCCTTAGCCCCTGCTCTGGCACGAAACTGGACAAAGGAAAGGGGAGTGACCACTCCCCTGACCTGCACCTCCCCTGGGAGGTGTCCAGAGCTCCTCCAGTGTGCTCCAGACCTCTGCCATCTTGGAAACAGAGGTGCTGCTGGCACACTGGACTGCTCTGAGTGGCCAGTGCCACCAGGTGACGTCAGAGACTCCTTGTGATAGGCTCCTTCAGGTGTTGCTAGCCTATCCTCTCTCCTAGGTAGCCAAACCCTCTTTTCTGGCTATTTAGGGTCTCTGTCTCTGGGGAAACTTCAGATAACGAATGCAAGAGCTCATCCGATTTCCTCTGCATCTCTCTCTTCACCTTCTGATAAGGAATCGACTGCTGACCGCGCTGGAAGCCTGCAAACCTGCAACATAGTAGCAAAGACGACTACTGCAACTCTGTAACGCTGATCCTGCCGCCTTCTCGACTGTTTTCCTGCTTGTGCATGCTGTGGCGGTAGTCTGCCTCCTCTCTGCACCAGAAGCTCAGAAGAAATCTCCCGTGGGTCGACGGAATCTTCCCCCTGCAACCGCAGGCACCAAAAAGCTGCATTACCGGTCCCTTGGGTCTCCTCTCAGCACGACGAGCGAGGTCCCTCGAATCCAGCGACTCTGTCCAAGTGACCCCCACAGTCCAGTGACTCTTCAGTCCAAGTTTGGTGGAGGTAAGTCCTTGCCTCACCTCGCTGGGCTGCATTGCTGGGAACCGCGACTTTGCAGCTACTCCGGCCCCTGTGCACTTCCGGCAGAAATCCTTTGTGCACAGCCAAGCCTGGGTCCACGGCACTCTAACCTGCATTGCACGACTTTCTAAGTTGGTCTCCGGCGACTCCTTTGTGCAACTTCGGCGAGCACCGTTTCACGCATCCTCGTAGTGCCTGTTTCTGGCACTTCTCCGGGTGCTACCGGCTTCAGAGAGGGCTCCTTGTCTTGCTCGACGTCCCCTCTCTCTGCTGGTCCAATTTGCGACCTCCTGGTCCCTCCTGGGCCTCAGCAGCGTCCAAAAACGCTAACCGCACGATTTGCAGCTAGCAAGGCTTGTTGGCGTTCTTTCGGCGGGAAAACACTTCTGCACGACTCTCCACGGCGAGAGGGATCCATCCACCAAAGGGGAAGTCTCTAGCCCTTTTCGTTCCTGCAGAAACCTCAGCTTCTTCTGTCCAGTAGAAGCTTCATTGCACCCGCAGCTGGCATTTCCTGGGCATTTGCCCATCTCCGACTTGCTTGTGACTTTTGGACTTGGTCCCCTTGTTCCACAGGTACCCTAGATTGGAAATCCACAGTTGTTGCATTGCTGGTTTGTGTCTTTCCTGCATTATTCCTCTAACACGACTACTTTGTCCTTAGGGGAACTTTAGTGCACTTTGCACTCACTTTTCAGGGTCTTGGGGAGGGTTATTTTTCTAACTCTCACTATTTTCTAATAGTCCCAGCGACCCTCTACAAGGTCACATAGGTTTGGGGTCCATTCGTGGTTCGCATTCCACTTCTGGAGTATATGGTTTGTGTTGCCCCTATCCCTATGTTTCCCCATTGCATCCTATTGTAACTATACATTGTTTGCACTGTTTTCTAAGACTATACTGCATATTTTTGCTATTGTGTATATATATCTTGTGTATATTTCCTATCCTCTCACTGAGGGTACACTCTAAGATACTTTGGCATATTGTCATAAAAATAAAGTACCTTTATTTTTAGTATAACTGTGTATTGTGTTTTCTTATATTGTGCATATGACACTAAGTGGTACTGTAGTAGCTTCACCCGTCTCCTAGTTCAGCCTAAGCTGCTCTGCTAAGCTACCATTATCTATCAGCCTAAGCTGCTAGACACCCTATACACTAATAAGGGATAACTGGGCCTGGTGCAAGGTGCAAGTACCCCTTGGTACTCACTAAAGGTGCAAGTACCCCTTGGTACTCACTACAAGCCAGTCCAGCCTTCTACAACTGTGGCTTTGCACTCCCCAGGATAAAGCAGTGGGCAAACCACCCACTGGAGAGACTTGGGAGACTGTGACTTTGCACTCCCCAGGTAAAGCAGTGGGCAACCCACCCACTGTAAAGACTTGAGAGACTGTGGCTTTGCACTCCCCAGGATACATCAATAGGCATGGAGCGCCCTCGTGGAGCTGGCGTCGTGCACTCATCCGGCTGAGGTGCCCCCTTCCCTTCCCCCTGAGGTGCCTGTTTCATTTCGATCTGATGCCCCAGCAGTATTCTCTCCGTTTCGAGTCTGGTATCTGGTGTGGGCCTCGCCCATGCATTTTGGGCCCAGTGGTCCACAGACTATGAATGGTGCACTACCCGGACTTGATTGGTTGGTGTACATAATTGTTTATACTGTATATAAAGTTTTGACTAATGGATTTTTATTGATTACAATCATTCAACTCATTTCCTTTTGTCCTTGCGTTCTTCCACTGGGTGGGGGGGGGGTGTAAATGTAATGTTGCAGCATGTATTGGTGTGTATGTTGTTGTGGGTGAGGGTGAGGGTGGGGATGTAGCGTGTTGCGTGTGTGTGCCACTCTCTTTTCCCTCCCCCCTCCCCTGTGTTGTAGGTGCAGTACTCACCGTGGTCGTCGTAGTCGTCTTTCGTGCTCCTGGTAGAGGAGCTGGAATACTATCGCAGGGAGTATTTGGAGTTCAGGCTCCATGGCGTCCTGGTTCCTTGTGGTTTGTGTAGAGGTGAGTGTTTTCCCTTCCAAGTCCTGTTTCTGCTGTGTTTTTATTCGCGTTGAATCCGCCCCGGAAAAGGTGGCAGATTGGCCTGTCATAATAGTGTGGGCAGTACATTGTCTTCCGCCTGTCTGTTGGCGGTGACCGCCGGTGTGTTTGTTTGTACCGCCGTGGCAGTCGTAGTGTTAAAGTGGCTGTCTATGTTCACAGTTTCGCCATGGTCGTGATTAAATTTTTTTTACCGCCGGCCTGTTGGCGGTCTTACTGCCGCTTTAACACTGACCGCCAGGGTTGTAATAAGGGTCATAGTGTTGTGCCGTCGTAGCTGCGAGTCCGCATCTTTGTGTCGTGCTCGTAATTCACGGAGTGTTCAGGGTCTGCAGTGCCTCACGCCACCCCGCATTCTAGTGCATGCAGGTCCGTCTCTAATGTGGTCAATTTACATGTTAAGATGTGCTGCTGTGAGTGGGGTGATACCTGGTCCCTGTTTAGAACTGGTCGTCGTGACATTTGAATGACACTCTGAGGAATCAGTATCGGATGTGCGGCCCTCCTGTAGAGTTGTGGAGCAATTGGACATGAGCTGTGTGGCTTCCAGTAGTGCTTGGGCTTGACTTTCCGCCGCTTGAGCTTTTGGCAGTCGCACCCGGGCTCCTGGTTTCCTTTTGTGTCAGGGTATCATCCATCCCTCGGACTGAGATCCCTCTTGTGTTGATTGTGCCAAGCCTTTAGCGTACAGCCATGTCCAGACATCTTCTGGGGTTGGGAAGATGTGATTTTTCTCTCCGTCTGTCACTCAGCCTCATTGGAAAGAGCAGTGCATATTTGATGCCATGTTCGTGTAGGAGTTGTTTGACCTTTGAGAATGAGCTTCTCCTGCGCAGTACCTCGAGCGTGTAATCTGGATAGGTTGTGATGGTGCATTATGGAATCTCCATGGGCCCTTTGTTCGAAAGCTCTGCAGGATGAGGTCTCGATCACGGAAGTTGAGGAGGCAGGATATCAGTGGCCTGGGTGGGGCACCGGGTGGTGGTGGTCTGCAGGGGATCCTGTGTGCTCGTTCGATGGAGAAGAAAGCCGGCACCCTGTTCTCCAGTACTGTGTTCGTCAACCACTGCTCCAGGAAGAGTTCGGCATTGGCTTCCTTCACACATTCCGGGAACCCCAGGAATCGGATGTTGTTCCTCCGTGATCACCCTTCTGCGTCCTTGGCCCTGCACTGCAGGGAAGCCACTTCCATCTATAATTGCGTTACCATGCTGCGGAGTTTCTGTACTGTAGGCTGCAAGGTCACCAGAGATGACTCAGTATCATCTACTCTATCGACCAATTTGCGTTGGTCCACTCGAAGTAAGTTAACTTCATGTGACACGGATTCAATCTTTGATTCTAAGGCAGTTTTAGTGTCTAGTACTGCTTGCAGGAGTTTCTCAAATTGTGCGGAATGAGTTTGAAGCGTGATATTCATCTATTGGAGTATGGCGCCATTACATGGTCCCTCCTAATGGTAGGAGAGCTTCGCCATTTTGGGCTTCACCATATTTCGCTCTGGCAATTCTGTGCCCACAGTTCCAGGTTCTCCGTTGGCAGCCCTCTCAATATTGTGGTGTTTGGGTACAATATGCCAGGGATTTCTTAAACATTCAGTAGCTGACTCTAGGGCCCGACCCCTCTACGCAGCTCCCTTTGTTTCCAGCACCACCAGCAGTAGGCCTCACCGTTCTGCCTGTCTTCTGGTCTCTAGTTTAATGTCCGTAGGATGGGCCATATACTGTGGGTGTTTTTTTCAGTGAAGTTGATGCTCTCAATTGGGGTCCCTAGGACCTATATATTTGGTGTGGGGCCATGTCGGCCAGTTCGTCCACTCTGAATAGTAGCCCTGCGCAGCAGGGCGTCAAAGCAGGGCAGTCATATTGTGCCTCTCTGGGGTAATGGTCGTTTCAGGCGGTTCCTTTTCCTCCTGCGGTCAATGCTACTCGGAGGTTCGAATGCGGGGTGCGCCCATCTCTCAGTTCGGGGGCCCCGTCGCCAACGTCAGCCTGATTAGGATGTCTCAGCTCCCCCGACTCACCAGTTTGCCTCGTGTTGCACCACTGCGGCACTTGGTGGCACCCCGTTTGTCTCCGCATCGCTGTCTGCACTGTCACTTGTAATCTCTGAGGTTCACAGTGGCTTCATCTTCAGTGCCCACGTCAGCGGCACCTCGCGTTCAATGGTTACGTTTTGGTTCCCGTGTTCTACTTTCTGCAGCGACCATCGGAAGGTGGCTGTACAGCGTACTCTGGCAGAGGCCTCGTCTAGGCGCTTTCACTCCGCTTCGTGCAGTGGCCTCCAGGGGACCCAGTCAGCTTTAATTCAGGATGGCTGGGTGCCCAGGCAGGGTAGATTTGGTCGAATATTAATCAGGCCTGGATCGGAGCTCCGTCTTAGGCTTCTGCTCCGGTCACCATCTAGGCCACACCTCCCCCCACTCTCCTTTCAGAATTGCCTTAGCAATATAGCCTTTCCCTGTTACAATTAGATCGTGTTTTTCATATCGGACCGTGACCCGTAAACGTTCTCATCCTCAAAGTCTTTGGTAAAGTCTCAGGATATAAAATAAACACAAAACATAGGGCCTCACTTACAAGGAAAAGTCGGAGCCGGTGCAGTGCCAAATTTGGCAGCGCCGCACTCCAACATTTCCAACAATACAGGGATACGCCATATTTACAGCAACATGGTGCACCTCTGTGTTTCCCCCTGTGCCAGCACTAAATTCGCTGCCTTGCACCAACAGAGCCACTCTAGCGCCATGGTGCAAGGATGGTTGCGTTGCAGGGGATATTGTTTCTGTGCAGGAAGGAACACCTTCCTGCACAAAAAACTATCTTTAATGGTGATTTTCCGAGGAGAAATAAAAATATTTCTGCTTGTTGCACCGTGCTAATGCCACTCCTGGGGTGGCATTACTTTGTGGCGCTGCCTTAGGTTTACGATTTCTAGTAAATCTGCGGCAGCGTCAAAAGAAATGGGTGTTGTGGAGTAACGCCCACAGCAGCACCCACTGCACACTCCTCTGTCGCAGAAAGCTGCGTCCGAGGGGCCCATATCCACAAGGTGGTGTTAAGTCACGAAAAGTGGCTTAGCCCAGCCTTGTAAATATTGAAAATGGCACAGTGCCACTGCAGCATCACTGAAAGTGACACTCTGGTGGCGCTAGGGGCTTGTAAATAAGCCCCATAGTGGCTTCACCTAACCCCCTTATGACCAATGTGTTCCCCAAACAAACGCAAAATAAATTACATGGCCGTATGGCGCACTGATGATTTTTGGGCAATTAGCAGAAGCTGAACTTTCTTCTAAAGCAGAATCCCAGTTGCACCTCATGGCTGGACGGACAATACATGAATTATATATATGAAGCCACCCTCCCCTGGTCGTGCATTTATACAGTTGAGGCGGAACTCTAAAACCAGAAGGGGTTTGTTCACAGGGGCATCTCCAGGACACAAAAGATACTTATCGCCTATGGAGGCCCCCGGGTTCTACACGGTCTTCTGTCATCTTTAGCTTTTGTATGGAGCTGGCTGGTGCTTTACTCACAGATAACAGCACGAGGATTCATTAATATGCCAATGATACACAACTCTACTTCAAAGTCTACTTTGCTTCAGAAACCCAACACTTCAACCACTGATTGTACTCCATCCAGACCTGGATGTCCAGGATCAACACGAGCAACAAACGAAACAAAACAAACCAGGTTCTGTGGGAGGCTGGCCTGGCTTATAGTGGGTACAAATGGTACTTACACCTTGTGCCAGGTCCAGTTATCCCTTATTAGTAGATTAGAGGTGTTCCAGCAGCTTAGGCTGATAGAGGTAGCTGTAGAAGAGCAGCTTAGGCTTAACTAGGAGACATGCAAAGCTCCTACTATACCACTTATATCATTTAGCACTATGTCATAAGAAACACAATACTCAGAGTTACTAAAAAGGTACTTTATTTTAGTGACAATGTGCCAAAAATATCTCAGAGGCTATACTCCCTTAGGAGGTAAATAAAATACAAAAAATATACACAGAAACCAAAATCAGGTAAGTAATACTGTCAGAAAGTAGTGCAAACACTGTAGAATACAATAGGATGCAATAGACCTAGGGGCAACACAAACCATATACTAAGAAAGTGGAATGCAAACCACGAATGGACCCCTAGGCTGGTGTAGTGTGTAGAGGGTCGCTGGGAGTGTAAGAAAACACTAAGGGGGTACAAGATACCCCACCCCAAGACCCTGGAAAGTAGGAGTAAAGTACTACTATTTCCCCAGAAACACACTAAAGTTGTGATAGAGGATTTTGCAAAGACTACAACAGACTGCAAAGCACTGAAGATGGATTCCTGGACCTGAGGACCTGCAAAGGAAGGGGACCAAGTTCAAGAGTCGGGTAAGTGTCTGGGGGGGGGGGCAGGAGCCCACTAAACCCCGGATGAAGGTGCAAAATGGCTGCCTCCGGATGGAAGAAGCTGAAGATTCTGCAACAATGAAAGGTGCTAAGAACTTCTCTTTTGTGCAGAAGATGTCCCATGGAGTGCTGGAGGATGCAGAGTTGTTTCCTTGGCAAAATACCGCAAACAAGCCCTGCTAGCTGCAAGAGTCACGGTTGAAGAAAAAGGATGCTGCCCAGGCCCAGGAAGGACCAGGATGTCGCCACTTGGGAGAGGAGATAGAGGGGGCCCTCAGCAACGTAGAGAGCCCACACACATGAAGTTAGCACCCGCAGAAGTCCTTGAACACGGGTTCAAAAAGTCTGAACACGGCGGTCGTCTCAACACTGCAAAAGAGGGTCCCATGACACCGGAGATCAACTCAGGCAGCTGAGCATCGAAGGACAGAGTGCTGGGGACCTAGGCTCGGCTGTGCTTGCAGGATTTCATGGAAATGTGCTGCAGTTCATGTGGTGCACAGGATTACTGTCTGGAGAGGGAAGGCAAGGACTTACCTCCTCCAAATTTGGCAAGTTGGCCCCCTGGACAGTCTGGGTCACTTGGGTCCACCACCTGTGTTCCAGGGGCCACGCTTGTCTGGATGAGAGGGGTCACAGAGTACCGGTGATGCTGACATTTGGTGCCTGCTGAAGCAGGGGGAAGATTCCGTCAACCCACGGGAGATTTCTTCGTGGCTTCCAGTGCAGGATGAAGGCAGGCAGCCCCCACAGCATGCACCCACAGTCGAGAAAGCCAGCAGGATTAGGCGCTACAATGTGGATGGTAGTCTTCTTGCTACTTTGTTGCAGTTTTGCGGGCGTCCTGGAGCAGTCAGTGGTCGATCCTTGGCAGAAGTCGAAGAGAGAGGTGCAGAGGAACTTTGGTGAATTCTTGCAAGTCGTTATCTGAGGAAAAGCCCACTAGAGAGACCCTAAATAGCCCTCAGAGGAGGACTGGCCACCTAGTCAGGTAAGCACCTATCAGGAGGGGTCCCTGACGTCACCGACTGGCACTGGCCACTCAGAGGCCTCCAGGGTGCCCTCACACCTCTGAATCCAAGATGGCAGAGATCTGGGACACACTGGAGGAGCTCTGGGTACCACCCCTGGGAAGGTGATGAACAGCGGAGTGGTCACTCCCCTTTCCTTTGTCCAGTTTCGTGCCAGAGCAGGGACTGGGGGTTCCCTAAACCGGTGTAGACTGGCTTATGCAAGGAGGGCACCATCTGTGCCTTTCAAAGCATTTCCAGAGGCTGGGAGAGGCTACCCCTTCCCAGCCTTTAACACCTATTTCCAAAGGGAGAGGGTGTAACACCCTCTCTCAGAGGAAATTATTTGTTCTGCCTTCCTGGGACTGGGCTGCCCAGACCCCAGGAGGGCAGAACCCTGTCTGTGGGGTGGCAGCAGCGGTAGCTGCAGAGAAAACCCCAGAGAGCTGGTTTGGCAGTACTCGGGGTCCATAGTGGAGCCCCGGGATGCATAGAATTGGCACACCAATACAAGATTTGGCATTGGGGAACAATGACATGATCTTAGACATGTTACATGGTCATATTCAGAGTTACCATTGTGAAGCTACATATAGGTATTGACCTAAATGTAGTGCACGCGTGTAATGGTGTCCCTGCACTCACAAAGTTCGGGGAAATGGCCCTGAACTATGTGGGGGCTCCTTTGCTAGTGCAAGGGTGCCCTCACACTTAGTAACTTTGCACCTAACCTTCAGCAAGTGAAGGTTAGACATATAGGTGACTTATAAGTTGCTTAAGTGCAGTGAAAATGGCTGTGAAATAATGTGTGCGTTATTTCACTCAGGCTGCAGTGGCAGTCCTGGGTAAAGGTTTGTCCGAGCTCCCTATGGGTGGTAAAAGAAATGCTACAGCCCATAGGGATCTCCTGGAACCCCAATACCCTGGGTACCTACGTACCATATACTAGGGAATTATAAGGGTGTTCTAGGGTGCCAATTGAAATTGTTAAAAGTGGTCACTAGCCTATAGTGACAAATTTAAAGGCAGAGAGAGCATAAGCACTGAGGTTCTGATTAGCCGAGCCTCAGTGACACAGTTAGTCACTACACAGGTATACACATTCAGGCCACAAGCTATGAACACTGGGGTCCTGGCTAGCAGGATCCCTTTGAGACAGGCAAAAGCAAACTGACATACATGAAAAAATGGGGGTAACATGCCAGGCAAGATGGTACTTTCCTACAGGTTCAATGACCTAAACCTTGATGGCTTCAAACCCCAGCATTCAATAAAAGCTAAGATGCTCAGATTCAATCTGGACATCATTTTCACGTTCAAGGGATACACTGACTGCAAAATAAAGATGATCTCTTCTAAAGAAAGTGAAACAGTTTCTTCCAAAAAGCAACTTCAGATGCAAATTCAGAACTGCTGTTCAAGCGCTCAGACACTCGCATATAGATGTGGGTTAACCCTACTCCATGGCCTTCCAGACCCCACAATGGCACACCTTATGGGCCTCCTACATGCCGCAGTACGTATCATCCAGGGCTTGAAGAAATATGATCACATCACCCCCATCCTGATGGACCTGCTGTACAGTCTAAAGGGGATAGTGTGCAGAAGACATTGGCCCTCATTATGACTCCGGCGGGCGGCGGAGGCCGCCCGCCAGAATTCCGCCCTCCGTAATACCGCTCTGCGGTCAGAAGACCGCGGAGGGTATTATGAGTTTTTCCCTGGGCTGGCGGGCGGTCTCCAAAAGACCGCCCGCCAGCCCAGGGAAAAACTCCCTTCCCACAAGGATGCCGGCTCGTAATAGAGCCGGCGGAGTGGGAAGGTGCGACGGGTGCTGTTGCACCCGTCGCGTATTTCACTGTCTGCAAGGCAGACAGTGAAATACATTTTGGGGCCCTCTTACGGGGGCCCCGCGACTCCCCCTCCCGCCATCCGGTTCCCGGCGGGAGAACCGCCAGGAACTGGATGGCGGGAGGGGGAGTCGGAATCCCCAAGCCGGCGCAGCAAGCTGCGCCGGCTTGGAGGATTCCTTGGGGGCAGCGGGAAACCGGCGGGAGACCGCCGGTTTCCCTTCTCTGACCGCGGCTAAGCCGCCGCGGTCAGAATGCCCCGCGGGGCACCGCCGGCCTGTCGGCGGTGCCTCCGCGTCCAGCGGCCCTGGCGGTTACAAACCGCCAGGGTCGTAATGAGGGCCCTTGTGACACAAAAGGGTTCATTAGCTCTGGCAGTGTTGATGAGTGAAAAAGCATGCAGAAAACCCAAACACTACGCTGAGATAGCAAAAGATCAGTAAGAAATGGCGCATCCCTGTCCTTGTCCCCTGTGCTGGTGCACAAATTGCTGCCTAGCGCCAACACATGATGCAAGGGTGCCTGCATTGCAGGGATGATTGCTTATGTGCAGGAAATGACACCTTCCTGCATATAAACAATAATTAATGAGGGTTTCTTCCTTCTATGTGTGCTGTAGAATGCATTCCCAGACTTGTAAATATGGTAATGCGTCAGATTCTTCGGGATTCCATAGGTGTTGTGTGGAAACACCCCTAGCAACACCCATGCAACGCCCCTTTCACGCAGTGATATTCATGATAGGGGCCCATATTTACAAGGCCATGGAAAGCCAGTCTTTGCGTGGCCTTGACAATGTGGGCGGCACACTGCGACACTGGAACATCAAACAAAATGAAGCTCTGGTGGCGCAGTGTTCCGCTAGGGCCTAGTAAATGAGGTCCACGGTATACAAATATTTAGTGCATTTACCGCCGGCCAGCCAAAGACACACTGCTTTAATCCAAGCTATGTTTTGATTAGTGTTCTTCGTGAATTCAGCAGCGATTTTAATGATTAAGAATGAGGGTTACATGTAAGTAACTTTTTTTTATGTATCATAGGACATACTTCATTTATGGCATCAGGAGGCAGTTCTGAAAGTGTCACTCATAGTCACGAAATGTCTTTCATAATTACACTGAAATTATGACAATGTCACGCACAGCAATCTGAAACCTTGGCAGCTATGCTTATTTAAACCTCGATCAGCTGCCCTCAAACACGGAATCCACATAAGGAGATGTTCTCGGTCTCCACCTCATACAGCATTAGAAACCACATCAATTCCATGAAAGCGGAATGGACCGTCCTTCTCTCTCATGCAATCATGATGTAACGGGGATAGGGTGGATCTCATGTACCGCTGTCCTGAACCTCAACACTCTGGTGGTAATTCCCACATAAATCTTGTCAAAGCCACAAATGATCACATAAATCACATATTTTGTCTACAATTTATAAGTAGTGATTTTGTGGTTAAAATTTGGTTTATACTTGAAAGAAGTGATTTTATTCACACCAAAACTGCACACAGAACATGTCACACATAAGTAAAAACCCAGAAGTTGCTTTTGTAACCAAGTGGGACAATATAACTGGGGCTGACTGTGTCCTTCATGGTACAGCACCGCCTATAGGTCACCATGGGATTATTAGTTAAAATGGCCTCTAGTGTGGGACCTCCAAAAAGAAGCCAACAGTGTCTGTTGAGTATCTGCCGTATCTGGTGGCTAGAATTATTATAGGTGGTAATAAAGGCCACCTGACTTCCACCTGGTCACCTCAGTATTGAATCTGGTGGCTGGAAGTATTATAGATGGTAATAAGGGCCACCTGACACCCGCCTGGTCACCCGAGTACTGAATCTGGTGGCTAGAAGTATTATAGGTGGTAATAAAGGCCAGCTGACTTCCACCTGGTCACCCGAGTACTGAATGTGGTGGCTGGAAGTATTATAGGTAGTAATAATGGCCAGCTGACTTCAACCTGGTCGCCCGATTATTGAATCTGGTGGCTGGAAGTATTATAGGTGGTAATAAAAGCCACCGGACTTCCACCTAGTCACCCGAGTCCTGAATCTGGTGGTTGGAAGTATTATAGGTGGTAATAAAGGCATGCTGACTTCGCACCTGGTCGCCTGATTACTGAATCTTGTGGCTGGAAGTATTATAGGTGGTAATAAAGGCCAGCTGATGTCACACCTGGTCGCCCGATTACTGAATCTGGTGGCTGGAAGTATTATAGGTGGTAATAAGGGCCACCTGGCTGCCCAATTATTGTGGGTCACCAACTGAACATTTACTACATGTTCCTCAAGCCATTTCTAATCAATTTATCTCCTATATCAGGGACACAATAAACGTCCTGAGTAAAGTTGAGGATGTCGTCTGGGATAAGTGTCACAAGAGCTGTGTGACACTTGATGTAGGGCGTCTCTATAGGTGCATCAGGAAAGAGTACGATCTATGAGCCTTGGACCAATCTTTATCAACAAGACCTGCCGATTTAAATGAACAAACACAGTCTCTTCTGCATAATATTTTCAACTACAAGATCACTTTGTTTATAATTTTTCGGACACGCAAGTTCCTTAGTGCAGTAAGATGCAGTGCAGGGTACACAAATTCCTGTTAGTGAAGTAAGATGCAGTGCAGGGTACACAGATTCCTCCTAGTCAAGTAAGATGCAGTGCACAGATTCCTCTTAGTGCAGTAAGATGTAGTGCAGTGTGCACAGATTCCTCAGTTCAATGAGAAGCAGTGCAGGGTGCACAGATTCCTCAGTGCAGTAAGATGCAGTGCAGGGTGTACAGATTCCTCAGTGTAGTAAGATGCAGTGCGGTGGTGAGGACTCCTCATTGTGCAGTAAGATGCAGTGTACTGTTGATTAATTCCTCATACTGCAGTAAGGTACAGTGCAGTGTACACAGATCCCTCCCAGTGAAGAAAGATGCAGTGCAGTGTGCACACATTCCTCAGTGCAGTTAAGATGCAGTGCAGGGTGCACAGATTCCCCAGTGCAGTAAGATACAGTGCAGTGGCACAAATTCTTCATGCAGTGTAGCATGCACAGATTCCGCATAGTGTGGTAAGATGCAGTGCAGTGCAAACAAATCCCTCACAGTGCAGTGTGCACAGATTCCTAACAGTGTAGTAAGATGCAATGCAGTGTGTACACATTCCTCAGTGCAGTAAGATGCAGAGCAGGGAGCATAGATTCCTCACAGTGCAGTAAGATGCAGTGCACACAGATCCCTCACAGTGCAGTAAGATGCAGTGTAGCTCCACAGATTCCTCACAGTGCACTAAGATGCAGTGCACACTGATCCCTCACAGTGCAGTAAAATGCAGTGCAGAGAACATAGGTTCCTCACAGTGTAGCAAGATGCAGCACTGCATGCACAGACCACTCATAGTGCAGTAAGATGCAGTGCAGTAAACATAGATTCCTCACACTGCAGTAAGATGCAGCACTGCATGTACAGATTCCTCATAGTGCAGTAACAAAGCTGCACAGTAGTACAGATTCCTCATAGGGCAGTAAAATGCAGCGCAGTGTTCACAGATTCCAGGTACTGCAGTATGACACACTGCACAGATTCCTCAGAGTGGAGTAAACTGCAGTATGATGCACTGCACGGATTCCTCTTAGTGCAGTAGAATGTAGTAAAGTGCAGAGTGCACAGATTCCTCACAGTGCCGTAAGATGCAGTGCAGCGTGCACAGACTCCTCACAGTGCAGTAAGATGCAGTGCAGTGTGCACAGATTCCTCACAGTGCAGTAAGATGCAGCATAGCTGGCACAGATCTCTCACTGTGCAGTAAGATGAAGTGAAGCATGTACAGAACCCTCACAGTGCAGTAAGATGCAGTGCACAGATTCCTCACAGTGCACTAAGACGCAGTGCAGTGCACAGATTCCTCAGCCCACAGAACTGGGTTGCACTTCAGGTAAGCAGGCGCTCAGGTCAGAAGGACGTCTTGTGATTTAATTCCAGTGGGTGACAGCAGCAATTCCTAGTGGCCCGGGCCAGCACGAATTTCAAATTAAAAACATCATGCCTGCGCCGACTGGACCCTTGAAATGTGGACCTCAGGGGCCCCACTCTGGCAGTGGGTACCAAATATGATAAACAGATCATGCTTGCAGCCACCACAGTCTACTGGCACGCAGAGATCTGACTGAAGCCATTATGAGTCTTACCTGCAGTGCACAGCACTCACCGTGTTGCTGTCCAAGCAGCTCCTTCTGTCAAAGCTAAATAAAGAGGCACAGGCAAAGTCACATTTCAAACTCAATGTTATTATTCATGAATTCATGGGGCCATGTGTTTAGAAACAAAGGCCTTCCTTATGACATTGGCAGTCAGCCAGGCTGGCGGTGAAGACCGCAAATTCTGACCATGTCAGTGATCCCTCCCATAGACAGCCAATGTACCACCCGAACCGTCAGTGCGGTCCGGTCACTGACCACGGCGGTAGCCATCTTCAGGCAGGCGGAAGACAACGTTTCGCCCACCATATTATGACATAGCAGTTCACCAGGATTTCCGGGGCAGAACCACCGTCACCAAAAGCCTGACGGAAGAACATCACTTAAAAGGAGACACTCACCTCCAGCGACACAGAGGAGTCCGTGGCCGCATTGGAACCCGAACTGGAAGTCCTGGCGATGCTGTACCACGCGATGGCAGTCCAGGAGCACCAACAAAGACAATGACGGTGAGCCGCCTAGCACACAAGGGAGGGGAAAATGAAACACACACACGCACAAAATGCACCAAACACACATACCACACACCGAGAACAATCTGCAGAGTAAATCAACAGCAACATAACCCAGGAGCAAAGAAAGCCAGGACATGTACCTCTGGTCCAACCACTGTAATGATGTTGGCAAACAAGCCCAATTTAAAATAAATAAATATATACATATGTACAGCAAGGGTCATTGGCCAGTCCACAGTGAACAAATGGCCACTGGGCAAAGTCCAGGGCCCAACTTGACTCCTGACAGCCCAGTCGCTCCGCTGGGAAGGGCATCATCATGATGGAGACAGGCACCTCAGGGGGTGGGGGTGTATGGGGGGGTTTCTTCTTGGGAGGGGGGTCCTTGGGCTTGGGTTTGGAGGGGGCAGGTCTTTACCCTTCTGTCAGGGGTGTGGAGGAGTGGCCTTAGGGCAGGGGGCCAGAGTGTCACTTAGTGGCAGGACCACTTTTAGAGGGAGGAACTGCATTCGACTGGGAGCTGGAGGTACTGGGCTTGGGGGGAGTGATTTTTCTCTTATGGACAGCATGGGGGATGGAGGAAGGGGGGGAGGGAAGAGGTCAACCGGGAAAGGAAAATCTTCTTAGGACCACGGGGCGGGTTGTGGGAGGAGGAGTGGAAGTGGAGGTAGAGTGAGTGGTTGTATGAGGAGTAGGTGTGCTGGACTTTAGTGCAGGTGCATGGACAGAGTGCGTGTGTGAGGTGGATGGCTGTTTGTTGTCTGAGTGGGAGCATTTATGTTTAATTGGCGGGCAGACAGGGTGGGAGAGGACAAACAGGACGTGTGTATGTATTTGTGTTGGTGTCTGCAAGTGAGGTGGGTGTGTGGCATGAGGTTGTGATGGTGGTTTGGGATGCATGTCTGCGAGTTTGCTGTTGTGGTGACTGTGGGCAAGACTGCACAGGTGGTAGAAGCTTGGGCTGATGATGCACTGCATGCAGGTGTGAGTGATGATGTGACTGTGAGGGAGGAGGAGGTGGGTGAGACAGTGGAAGCAGTGGTTGTTGTAATATGTGCATCTGTGTATTGGCTGTGTGTGTGTTTGTGGAGTGAAGTATGGTGTCTGCGTTTGTCTGTGTGAGTCCTGTCTGTTGTTTTGAGTGAATGCTTCTCAGATTGCGTGTGTGTGATGGGTTGGTAGAGAGGGCTGTGGGACTGGGAACAGGTAGTTTGAGGAGGGACGGAAGAACAAGGGACACTGGCTGCCATCAGAGAGGAGGCCAGAGCCTGAAACGGTAGGAGGCTGGACTGGCTTGTAGTGAGTACCAAGGGGTACTTGCACCTGGCACCAGGCCCAGTTATCCCTTATTAGTGTATAGGGTGTCTAGCAGCATAGGCTGATAGATAATGGTAGCTTAGCAGAGCAGCTTAGGCTGAACTAGGAGACGAGTGAAGCTCCTACAGTACCACAAGTGTCACTTGCACAATATCATAAGAAAACACAATACACAGTTATACTAAAAATAAAGGTACTTTATTTTTATGACAATATGCCCAAGTATCTCAGAGTGTACCCTCAGTATGAGGATAGCAAGTATACACAAGTTATATGTACACAATACTAAAAATATGCAGTATAGTCTTAGAAAACAGTGCAAACAATGTATAGTTACAATAGGATGCAATGGGGACACATAGGGATAGGGGCAACACAAACCATATACTCCAAAAGTGGAATGCGAACCACGAATGGACCCCAAACCTATGTGACCTTGTAGAGGGTCGCTGGGACTATTAGACAATAGTGAGAGTTAGAAAAATAGCCCTCCCCAAGACCCTGAAAAGTGAGTGCAAAGTGCACTGAAGTTCCCCAAAAGACAAAGAAGTCGTGATAGAGGAATAATGCAGGAAAGACACAAACCAACAATGCAACAACGGTGGATTTCCAATCTAGGGTACCTGTGGAACAAGGGGACCAAGTCCAAAAGTCACAAGCAATTCGGAGATGGGCAGATGTCCAGGAAATGCCAGCTGTGGGTGCAAAGAAGCTTCTACTAGACAGAAGAAGCTGAGGTTTCTGCTGGAACGAAAAGGGCTAGAGACTTCCCCTTTGGTGGACGGATCCCTCTCGCCGTGGAGAGTCGTGCAGAAGTGTTTTCCCGCCGAAAGAACGCCAACAAGCCTTGCTAGCTGCAAATCGTGCGGTTAGCGTTTTTGGGTGCTGCTATGGCCCAGCAAGGACCAGGATGTCACAAATTGCGTCAGGAGAGAGAGGGGACGTCGAGCAAGACAAGGAGCCCTCTCAGCAGCAGGTAGCTCCCGGAGAAGTGCCAGAAACAGGCACTACGAGGATGCGTGAAACGGTGCTCACCCGAAGTTACACAAAGGAGTCCCACGTCGCCGGAGACCAACTTAGAAAGTCGTGCAATGCAGGTTAGAGTGCCGTGGACCCAGGCTTGGCTGTGCACAAAGGATTTCCGCCGGAAGTGCACGGAAGCCAGAGTAGTTGCAAAAGATGCGGTTTCCAACAATGCAGTCTGGCGTGGGGAGGCAAGGACTTACCTCCACCAAACTCGGACTGAAGAGTCACTGGACTGTGGGAGTCACTTGGACAGAGTTGCTGGATTCAAGGGACCTCGCTCGTCGTGCTGTAATGCAGCTTTTTGGTGCCTGCGGTTGCAGGGGGAAGATTCCGTCGACCCACGGGAGATTTCTTCTGAGCTTCTAGTGCAGAGAGGAGGCAGACTACCCCCACAGCATGCACCACCAGGAAAATAGTTGAGAAGGCGGCAGGATCAGCGTTACAGAGTTGCAGTAGTCGTCTTAGCTACTTTGTTGCAGTTTTGCAGGCTTCCAGCACGGTCAGCAGTCGATTCCTTGGCAGAAGGTGAAGAGAGAGATGCAGAGGAACTCTGATGAGCTCTTGCATTCGTTATCTAAAGTTTCCCCAGAGACAGAGACCCTAAATAGCCAGAAAAGAGGGTTTGGCTACCAAGGAGAGAGGATAGGCTAGTAACACCTGAAGGAGCCTATCAGAAGGAGTCTCTGACGTCACCTGGTGGCAATGGCCACTCAGAGCAGTCCAGTGTGCCAGCAGCACCTCTGTTTCCAAGATGGCAGAGGTCTGGAGCACACTGGAGGAGCTCTGGACACCTCCCAGGGGAGGTGCAGGTCAGGGGAGTGGTCACTCCCCTTTCCTTTGTCCAGTTTCGCGCCAGAGCAGGGCTAAGGGGTCCCCTGAACCGGTGTAGACTGGCTTATGCAGAATTGGGCACATCTGTGCCCAAGAAAGCATTTCCAGAGGCTGGGGGAGGCTACTCCTCCCCTGCCTTCACACCATTTTCCAAAGGGAGAGGGTGTAACACCCTCTCTCAGAGGAAGTCCTTTGTTCTGCCATCCTGTGACAAGCCTGGCTTGACCCCAGGGGGGCAGAAACCTGTCTGAGGGGTTGGCAGCAGCAGCAGCTGCAGTGAAACCCGAGGAAAGGCAGTTTGGCAGTACCAGGGTCTGTGCTACAGACCACTGGGATCATGGGTTTGTGCCAACTATGCCAGGATGGCATAGAGGGGGCAATTCCATGATCATAGACATGTTACATGGCCATATTCGGAGTTACCATTGTGAAGCTACATATAGGTAGTGACCTATATGTAGTGCACGCGTGTAATGGTGTCCCCGCACTCACAAAATCTGGGGAATTGGCCCTGAACAATGTGGGGGCACCTTGGCTAGTGCCAGGGTGCCCTCACACTAAGTAACTTTGCACCTAACCTTTACCAGGTAAAGGTTAGACATATAGGTGACTTATAAGTTACTTAAGTGCAGTGTAAAATGGCTGTGAAATAATGTGGACGTTATTTCACTCAGGCTGCAGTGGCAGGCCTGTGTAAGAATTGTCAGAGCTCCCTATGGGTGGCAAAAGAAATGCTGCAGCCCACAGGGATCTCCTGGAACCCCAATACCCTGGGTACCTCAGTACCATATACTAGGGAATTATAAGGGTGTTCCAGTAAGCCAATGTAAATAGGTAAAATTGGTCACTAGCCTGTTAGTGACAATTTGAAAAAAATTAGAGAGCATAACCACTGAGGTTCTGGTTAGCAGAGCCTCAGTGAGACAGTTAGGCACCACACAGGGAACACATATATATAGGCCACAACCTTATGAGCACTGGGGTCCTGACTAGCAGGGTCCCAGTGACACATAACAAACATACTGAAAACATAGGGTTTTCACTATGAGCACTGGGCCCTGGCTAGCAGGATCCCAGTGAGACAGTGAAAACACCCTGACATACACTCACAAACAGGCCAAAAGTGGGGGTAACAAGGCTAGGAAGAGGCTACTTTCTCACAGAAACGATCTCAGTAGGGCTGCCAAGCCACAGTGAATGCTCTCCAGGGAGGCACTGCATTGCTGCATCTGGGATGCCAGCCCCTGGATGGCATTCACTATGGTTGACTGCCATACAGAGATGGATCTCCCTCCTCACTGAGGGCACCAGGGCTGACAGGGACAGGGCCTGAGGTGCCTGGGGCGAAGGAGATGCCCACCCTCCAGGGTGAGCGGGCATGGGCAACTGGGTGGGGGGCTACTGGGAGGTTGGTGCTGGTACAGGTTGGCAGAAGATCTTGTAGCTGGGGTGGTCCCAGAGGGGTCCACCACCACCAGGGAGCTTCCATCAGAGGAGGAATCTGAGTCTGTAGTCGTCGCTCCTGTCTCCCCCTTGGTTCTCCCCTCACCCTCCAACCCACTGGTCCCCTCAGCGTCTGTGCTTTCCACCTCCTGGGTCCATTGGCTGCAGCTCCCCCACTCGCCGGTGCTCCTGCTCATTCGCCAGATGATCCTAATGCACAGAAGGACAGGATGAGAAAAGGAGAGAGGGTGGGGGAGAAAGAAAGGGAGCACAGGATCAATTACAGCAACAACAGCACATTTGGCATAAACATCACATTCACTCACTGGGACTAACAATGTTGCAGTATGGACAACACTGACAAACTATTACCTAGGTAAAACAGCAGTAAAGAACCCAAACACTACCAACTGCACACCTACTGGAACTCATTAAGCTCTGTCTGCCATGACATGCAAGCTGCTCATCAATACCAAATATACATTCTACACTACATAGCTTAGTAGGACCACACATGAAAAGCTAAACTGGCATATAGTAGCACCCACTGACTAGAACCTTGCACCCAAGCCCCATGCCTGCCCAAATAAATAAAAACCACCCCATTGTGGCTGCTGTGTTTCCTTCAAGCTCCCATCCAACTCAGGATTGACCCCCGCCAGTATGCAGGCCATTGGGGTGGGGTCAGACTCCGACAGGCACCCCTCCCTCATTGGGAGGCCTTCCCATCTAGGCCTCCGCGGTCTTCTGGGCCCAGAGTCTCAGGTCCTCCCACCGTTTCCTGCGGTGGGAGCTCTGCTGGCTCAGGATCCCCGGGTCCACACGTCCTTGGCGATGGCATGCTACAACCCTTTCTTCTGATGGGCGCTGACTTGCAGAGGAGACACAGACAGAAGGTGTTGAGACGAGGCCACTCACCAGAAAAGCAGGATGTCTGCAGGGTCAATGGTATGCCCCCAACCTCCTGGAGCACCTCTCAGCACTTCCTGGTGTACACAGAAACCCCGGCAGGTGTCCCAAAAGTAAAGGCGGAGTGGAAGAGAAAGAGACAAAACACTGCCACGTCTTGCCGGTCCAGCCAGGCACCCTGAATCTTCGGGGGGCAGATCATTGTTGACAGAGTGATAGTAGAGTTAGTGCACTCAACTTCCTTGAAACTGAATCTGTCTTTCTGATATGGGCATGGGAGCGGTAGAATAACACCGGGATGCTCCAATACTTTTCTTGGATAATAACTGTTGGCACAATTACTAACACTGCATTACCAAAAACCCAAACTGAGTACCATAACAATAAGTACTGCGACACTAGGGCTGGCTTCACAGAGATTCACTGTTGCACACTACAATTAGAACTGTGGTTGCACTTGTCATGCACAAGAGAGATAAACAAGGGTATTTTTTATATCACGTATAACTTTCCTGCATGGATAGGGTTAAACTAAAAGGAACAAAAACAATCCAAGAAATACAAATGTCCACTCTGAGTTTAAACAGTTAGGGTGGCACAGTTTGGCTTGGTTTCACTGTGTGTGTGAAAACCCTTCAAAAGCAAATTCCTCAAAACTGAAACACAGGCATGAATGACACAATTTAAATCCAAGAGTTATGCTATTAGAGAAAGAAAAGTCACGTAAATGCTCTTTTAAAATTGCAGTCACTTTTTGTAGTACTTCAGCTCAAGCAGATTTCCTGAAGCACATTTAGGCAAGTAACTGCAATAATAATGTAGAATGTTCAGAAATGCAATTGTCTCTTCACGATAAGCACTCTGCCAAACTACAAGGTCTGAAATACACAAGCTGTTATAGGAAAGCGCGGCGCTCAAAGAACAAACTCCCTGGAGAATACTAGTCACTTAGCTGCAGTCTTTTCCGGAGTGCTGGAGGAATGCCTGGTGTCAGCTGGTATAGGAGCGAAGAAAAGAATTGCCTCGAAAGTCCTGAATACAAGGTTGACAGCAAGGGCTGGACTGCCAAATCAGATGCTGAGATCAGGAAGCAAAACAAAGCCAAGCAGGGAGGCATGCTTCACTCTGCTATTTATAGCCAATCAGGAAAGCAGTTAAGTTTCCACATGTGGATGAGTCACCACACCCAATTAGAAGCACATGTCTGCACCACACCCAATTAGAAGCACATGTCTACACCTGCTCACATTAGCAAACAAGCATTGGCAGAACAAACATTGATAAAACCAATTGTGTAACACAGCACTTTATGTTTACTTAGAAACATGAAGGTTTAACCAAGATCAGAGATATGATTTAACCCTAATCCCTGGGGATGCTGACAGATAACGCACGAGGCACCTTGGGGACTCCTGACAGAAGGCTACCATAAACTCAACAATCCATTCTGTTACACAAATGGCTTACATCCAGCATATGACCCACATGAAGCACACATATGACCCTTACCTCTGCATGCACATTTCATGCAGCCAGCACACACATACCTCGCCATGCAGCCATGTCGCATCCAACGTACCCATTATGTACTCACCTGTTGGTCTGGAGGCCCATACAACTGCCCATACAGGGGTACAACCCCATCCACAACCTTCTCCAACTCCATGGATGTGAAGGCTGGGGCTCTTTCCCCTGTAACACGGGCCATCGCAGGTTCCGGACACAGGTCACAGCAGCACACGCAGTGGAGATGTTCAACTCTATAAAGTCAGGAATCAAGTGAAGTGATACAGAGAAAATGGCGGTCACGTCCGCTGTGGTGAACACCGTCACCGCCGGCGTTAATCATCATTGGTTCCTGTGTACCATAGAGCTCCATGTTAGCCAATGACGAGTTGCACAGGGGTGCAGACCGGCGTCCGCCATGATGCCAATCGCCGCCAGAGTGAGGTCACTTCCACCTGTCCCTGCATACAGGACATGCGGTTGCCATTTCCTGATAGTAGTACTCATGTTGCACACAATATTGTGCGTCATTGGTATCGATAGTACACACCTTGACAATTCCAGTCCTCTACCTATATATATGTACTGTGTACTGTGATATTGTGTGTTCATACTTCCTGTAGTCACACAATTGTTTTTTGGCTCACTTAGGTACCAACCACTGCAGAGGGTGAGGAGGAGGAGGCAAGCTCCTGTGTACAGACCCCTAGTTGACTTGGCTTCACTGGAGGAACGGCATATCATACTCACCTACCATGTAGGCAGGGCCACAATTACTGAGCAGTGTGCACAATTACAGCCTGATCTAATTCCTGCTATCCGTAGCACTGCAGCAATTCCCCCTGTAGTGCAGAAACTCTCAGTGCTCCACTTCTGGCAAGTGGTTCATTCCAGGTGACAGTGGGCGTGGCTGTAGGAAGGTCACAGCCAATGTCTTCTGTAGTGCTTGGAAAGGTTTTGGCTGCCTTGCTCAAATATATGGACAGCTACATCTCATTCCCCCAGTGTGAAGATTTGCCCACTGTGAAAGCAGGATTCTACACCATGGGACACTTACCACATGTGATTGGGGAAACTGATGGGAACTATATTGCCTTGGTCCCTCCCAGGGCATGTGAGTAGGTCTACAGGAAACGGAAGAGTTTCCACTCAATTAATGTCCAGATGGTGTGCCTTGCTGATCAATACATCTCCCACGTCACTGCCAAGTTTCCTGGATCTGTGCATGATGCATATGTATTGAGGAATAGCAGAGTCCCACAGGTGATGGCACAACTACAGAGGCACAGAGTGTGGCTCATAAGTGAGACTGAATCTTCACACAATGTATGTCAGTGTATGCCAAATGGAGTTGTACTCTAGGCAATTTTACATTGGTAATGCGTGTCCCTCACTACTTCCAGGTGACTCAGGCTACCCAAACCTGTCCTGGCTGTTGAGCCCTGCTAGGAATCAGAGAACAGGGCCTGAGAATCGGTACAATGAGGGACATGGCGGTACCAGGAGGGTTGTAGAACGCACATTTGGTTTACTTAAAGCCAGGTTCAGGTGCCTCCATTGAAATGGTGGGTCCCTATGCTATTCCCCTAAGAAGGTCTGCCAGATTGTGGTGGTCTGCTGCATGCTGCACAATTTGGCCCTCAGATGCCATGTGCCCTGCCTGCAGGAGGAGGGGGTTGACAATGCACCTGTGGCAGCAGTTGACACTGAAGACAGTGAGGAGGAGGATGTTAACGACAGGACACATATCATATATCAGTACTTTCAATGACACTCAAATAAGACTGTAGATCTCATCATATCTCTTATTAAGCTAAGTGCTGTGTGCCAGCTGTGTTGTGGCAATCACTGCTTATACATTTCTACTGACTGTCACTTATGCATTCCCTTTTTGCAGATGTTGGTGTGGTCATAACTGTGTGCTGATGTGATGACTACAGACTGCTTTAACACTTTTGTTGGATGGAATCACACATTACAGGACATTTGCACAGGATGATACAGTTAATTTCATTGCACATTTCTGTCTGATAAAGCACTATTACACAAGCTTTGTTCAAGGGTGTTTATTTAAGTTACTATGATAATGGGATAGTGCTATGGAGTGGGGTGATGGTTGAAGAAAACTTCAGTGTGGTGGCTCACTCTGTGTGTAGCTCAGGTCCAGTGTCCATAGGCCGAAGATAAGCAATGGCAGTCCAAAGTGAACAAGATGACTCAGTGGCACATGTGGGGAACACTCTTGAGGGGCTCATTTTCTGGCGGTGGTCTTGCTCTTGGCAACAGTCTAGGTCGCAGGGAACTTTTGCGGGTGGTTCTTCTGCTGCAAAGGGAGGGGTGCTGTTGTACTGTGAGTCTTGTGGTAGGTCCTCCTGGCCACTGGCTGCAGCAGATGTTGATGGCTGGTGAGTGGACTGGCTAGTGGAAGTGGGCTGGTATTATCTGTTCTCCTGCATGGTGTTGGCCATGTCACCCAGCACCCCTACAATGGAGGCCATGTTGGCATTTAGGCCCTGCAACTGCTGCCTGACCTCTTGGTGGTGTACCCCTGCAGGCGCTGGTACTCCTGCATGATGCTGATCACCTGGCCCATCCTGTCCTGTGATTTCTGGTATACCCGAAGACATGTGAGAGTGTCTCCTGGGCAGCTGGTTCCCTGGGCCTGGCCTTGCCCTGGAGCACAGCTTACCTCCTACTGCCCCTGTGTCTGTTTCCCCTGAACAGTGTGCCCACTCTCACTTACACCCGGACCTTCATTGTCTTGTCTGTGTGGTCTCGGCTCGGGTCCCGGTGCAGGTGGGCATACTATTGAGCGACATGTCCTGGGGACAGGGGTTTGGGGACGTTGGCTGGCTGCTGTGGTGTTGGAGTCAGAGTGGGGGGGCTCTGGTGGACTGGCTGTAGGATGTGAAAGCCAACTGACCTGTGGTCGCAGATGGGCCAGGGAGTTCATCCAGCTCGGGACATCCAGAGTTGCTGTCATCACTGAGGGCATCTTCTGGAGGAAGACTGGGTTGAAGTGGCAGCTGCTCGCGGCTGACATTGGCTGGGGCACCTGTGGGGATGTAAGTGATTTGTTAGGTTAATTGTCTGTCACATTTTCTGCATTTCTACTTTCCCTATGGGTTTGCTGTTGTCCTCATACCTTTGGTCCTGTATGATTATGGATTGTGGGATTGGTTGTTCTACAGGCTGTCCATGCAGTGCTGGGAGGGGTGTGCTTGCAGTGGGTAGTGCATGCAGGGGTACAAATTTAAGTTTGGTCATTAGGGTGGTGCACTGTGTGGGATGGAGTGGGGTGTAGAGAGTCGGTGACAGGGAGACATGCCATGCAGCTATTGGTGGAGGTAGGTATTAATGTGACTTACCAGTGTCCAGCCCTCCAGTGACTCCAGTGAGGCCCTCAAGATGCAGGATTGCCAAGACTTGCTCCTCCCATGGTGTGAACTGTGGGGGAGGAGGTGGGAGTCCACCGCCAGTCCTCATGATGGCGAGCTGGTGCCTTGATGTAATGGAACGCACCTTGCCCCGTAGGCCGTTCCACCTCTTTCAAATGTTTTCCCTTGTGTGTGGATGTTGTCCCAGGGAGTTCACCCTGTCCACAAGCCTCCTCCATAGCTCCATCTTCCTGGCAATGGAGATCTGCTGGACCTCTACCCTGACAATTTCCTCCACCATCACCCGCAACTCCTCATCTGTGAAACAGGGGTGCTTTTGTGGGGACATGCCTATTGTCTGTTGTGTGTGTTATGCAGTGGGTGTTCAGTGTTGTGGTAGGGTGTGAGGTGTGTGATGCGTGTCTGATGTATAGGTAGATGTGTGTGTGAGCGGTTCTCTAAGTGATTGACCTGGCAAGGTGTAGCAGTCGTTTCGTGTTTACAAAGGATTGTGGGGGGGTGTTTTATTGTGCTGTTGGTGCGTGTGTGTGTATATGTGTCAGGTGTGGGTTTTTTGATCTGACCAATGTTGGCCTGAAGTGGTGTTGGGTGCCCAATTCCACTGTGGCGGTGTGCACTGCCGTTAAATATCCACTGTGGTGATTTGTGGGTCATAATTTGGATGGTGGTGTTTTGATGGCGTGGCGGTGAGGGTGGTGGGTCTGAGAGTTTTTCGCCTTCGTTGGCGGACTTGTGGTTGTGGCTGGTTTCTGTCAGTTTTCTGTTTGTGTGTCATAATCTGGCGGGTGGATTACCGCCTCCACGGCAGTCTTTGGTAAAGACCGTAAATGTGATAATGACCACCAAAGTGTCCAATTTGGAGAATTTCCATCAGATCTTTTATACATGAAAACCACAAAGACGTGAAAATATATTGTCCGATCAGAATAACAGAAACTTAATTTCTTCAAGTACATGGCATGATGTGGATCAGAAGTTGCATGGTTTTACACATATATTAGGTATCTAACCAATTCATGATGGCAGCATGATGCAAGATGACCACAAGCGTGAACTTCACATTACTCAAATGGTTGGGACTTTCCAAGGCGTCAACCCCTACCCTGTCCAATGTGGACATCCAGATAGCTGTTTATTGCTGGGCAAATGAAGCAATTCATGTCGCGTGAGGTGTCTGTTTCAAGCAAGCCTTAGATGTCAGGGTACATTAGTTTAATAAAGGTCATCCAGCCCTTTGCAAATGCATCATCATTGAGTATCACAGAATGAGGAGAAGCCTGAGGAAATACAAAATTGATTTGTTACCCAGTTTCCACACTTTGACGGTTGCGGTCACTTCTAGCTTCTCCATCGCAGTGCACAGGTGGTACCAAGAACCTAAACCTGTGTGACTAATGCATTTTTGTGTGGTAATACGGACCACCTGTACTGCCATTTGATAAAGTTTGTTTTGACCAATGACTTTGTGTTTCACCACTGCGCATATTAGTTGCTCAATGTTCACCAGTAGCACATGGTATGTTTTGTTCAGTTTAGCCGCCTATGGGCTTTGACATGGCATTAGCCATTACTTTCTGTATTCAGTTTAGCCGCCTATGGGCTTTGACATTGCATTAGTCATTACATTCTGTATTCTGCCTATTGGCTTTGACATGCTGTATCCAGTCTAGCCGCCTATTGGCTTTGACATTGCATTCCTATTGGCTTTGACATGATGTATTCAATTTAGCTGCCTATTGACTTTGACATGCTATTAGATATTCTGCCTATGGGCTTTGACATGATATCATATATTACATTTTGTATTCAGCTTAACTGCCTATTGGCTTTGACATGATATTATACATTGCATTTTATATTCAGCTCCGCTGCCTATTGGCTTTGACATGATATTATACATTGCATTTTGTATTCAGCTCAGCTGCCTATGGGCTTTGACATGATATAAGACATTGCATTTTGTATTCAGCTTAGATGCTTATTGGCTTTGACATGACACTAGACATTGCATTTGATATTTAGGTTAGCTGCCTATTGCCTTTAACATGACATTGCATTTGATATTTAGGTTAGCTGCCTATTGCCTTTAACGTGGAGTTAGACATTGCAGTTGAGAATCCAAGCTGTATTTTTCCAAGCTGTGTTTTTGCACAAGAGAACCAAGATGTTTTTCTCACAGTAGACTAGACATGATAAGAGAGAGTACATGGGTGTTGTTCTCTCTGCTTGAGCTTGGGAACAGGAGTAGTCTTGGAGACCTGGCCAGTCTCCAAAAGGCTTGCTCAGTTTCCCAGGTCTGAGAGGAGGGGGCACACCTTTGTAACGAATGTAACAGGCTGCAGAGGGTCAGATTCGAATCTGCCGGACCTCGTGCTGGAGCTTGGCGCAGGCTGCCAGCAATCCCGTGTGGGTAGATGAATCTCTCTTTCTCGCGGCTGACAGGGGTCATCAGCTTGCAGACCTTAGAAAGATGAAGCTGTAGATAGTTCCCACACGGTGAAGTATTTGTTTTGCTTTGCATTCAATATCTTATAAATATAACCTGCTGTGTATATTGCAAACTGATATATTTTGTTTGATTAACGCGGACTTGAAAGCTACTAATTCGTCATTCATAAATATTGTTGTTGGGGAAGAATTAACAACAATAAAAGTCTTCTTTGACCTCAGAAGTGCATTTCTGTTGTGTTATGTTAGTGCTTTAAAAACTAGATAAGAGGAAAGCACTACACCACCACACTCAAATGTGTTAGTCTAACCTCTGATGTGTGTTACTTGGAAGGGCTGCAGCTTCACTTCACATCAGCATCTTCCAAACACCGGTGCAGAGGGTTGAGTTGTATCTGGTGTTTACCGAAAGGTGGCAACTAGAGATGACGGCCTGTATTTCATTAGATACATGCTTGAAGTAAATTGGGCAGCTTTTTTCTAATTCCCCCTTTAGCTAGATTTCAGGTGTGACACCAGAGACTGCCTGTTTGCTGCTTTGTTGACCTTTAGGATAGCCGCCTTTCGCATAGACAAATACTGGCCGTCTGTTAAAGTTTTCACACTCTGAAAAGGGCCGGACATGGTTCTTCAGTAGACTTTGTATGAAATCATCTGTTAATTTTAACATGGCCTCTATCTTTATTTACTTTATTTAGCAGACAGGTGTGATATGGAAAGCATATTTACATTACTTTTGAAAGTATGCAAAGATAAGGTGAAAAATACCAGCTTGAAGTGACTTTTAAAAATTTTATTACGACCGGGGCGTTACAATTCTAGCCATGCCGGTATAAAACTGTCAAGTCACGCCACTGATCACCTCCCTCCAAACAATGGTTGAATTACAAAGCAAAAAAGCAAGGGTTGCCACCTTTTCCAGAGAAAAATACTGACAATTTGTTCATGTTTTAAGATTCTACAAAGGCCTAAACTGGATACTCAAACTAGACTTTTCATGAAATTGTCTGTATTTACCTTTAACATGGCTTTACTGTTTTGTTTACTTTAACTGCCAGTCATGGATTATTAAGGCAGCTATATTAAGTGCGGCTGAAAAGAGGAAAAGTACTGGTTTTAGGTGATTTTTTTCTGCTTTTTTCTGGCCGGGACATTAACATACTGGTCATGCCTGTAAAGAACTGGCCAGGTGGTAACCCTAACTCATATATCATAAGACACTCCTCGTCCAATCAATCAATTAATCAGTATTTGTAGAGCACAGCACTGTCACCCCTGGGGATATCTGGGCACTGGTGAGCAATGTCTCTGCCAAACAGCTAGGTCTTGAGTCTCTTCCTGAAGTCCGCCAGTGAGGGTGATTTTCGGAAGGGGAGGGTTAGGTCATTTCATGCTTTGGAGACGATGTAGGACAAGGAGCGGCCACCGTTGTGGTTGTGCTGGATTCTGGGTATGTACCTGAAGGCCAGTGAGGAGCGCAGGTGTCTGGCGGGCTGATAGAGGATTATACGGTGGTTGATGTAGGCTGGTCCTTGATCACTTAGAACTTTGTAGACGAGCATGAAGAGCTTGAACCGGCATCTCGTCTGGGAGCCACTGGAGGTTTGTGAGGTCGGGGTGATGTGGGTGCATTTGGGGAGGTCTAGGACGAGTCTGGCTGACGCATTCTCTATGGTCTAGAGCATCCTGAGGAGCTAGGAAGAGATGCCGGAGTAGAGATTCTGCAGAACATAGGGAGGGTGTAGGTCGGGAGACAACTGTGTTGTTTGTAATTCATGGGGAGTTTGCTGTCAAGGATGATGCTGAGGTTGCACGTGTGGTCTGTAGCTGTGGAAGTGGGTCAGAGTTCAGCTGGCCACCAGCTATGGACCCATATGGATGTGTTTCTCTGAGGATCAGCAATTTCGTTTTGTCACAGCTGAGTTTGAGGCAGTCGGCTATGTTAGCCAAGTTTGTCCTGGTGGTGAAGGGGTCTTCTGTGAGCGAGAAGATGAGCTGGGATACGTCTGCATAGGAGATGATGTTGAGTCCGTGGAATCTGATGATGTCAGCCAGGGTGATCATGTAGGTGTGAACAAAGTGGGGCTGAGGGATGATCCTCGGGGTAGACTACATATGATGTTCTTGGGTGTAGATGTGAAGAGCGGCAGCCTGACACTATGGGTATGTCCTGTCAGGAAGGAGGTGATCCATTTGAAGGCGTCTTCCTGTATGCTAATGCTGTGGAGTCTGTTGATGAGGGTGTGATGGGAGACAGTGTTGAAAGCAGCTGATAGGTCAAAAAGGATAAGGGGAGAGTCTTCCCCTGTGATCAAGTTGCTTTCTTCCAGGTACCTGGTGAGCTTTTCAACAATGGCCTTGTCGAGAACTTTGGCAGGGTAGGGAAGCAGAGGAATGGGTTGGTAATTTTTTTGTTGTCTGGGGTTGGTGGAGGGTTTGCTTTCCAAGAGCTTCCATTTGTCCGTACAAACACCTAAGGTGATGAAGGTGTGGAGGAAGCTGGTAGGTTCCATGCTGATGTGGTTGATTCAGACTTGGAACAGGTGGTGGGGGCATGAGTTGGTGAATGTCCTCGAATGGATGGATGACATGATGGCCGAGGTAGATTACAGCGGCCACGAAACACACAAAAAATGGCCTCAGCGAAAGGAACCTTCACACCCTGAACAACAGAGACTGCAGTCCCACACTTTGCCTCCACCATCTACCAAATGGCAGAGCTCATGAAGATAAATCACCTACGCTCACAGCAAAAGAAGCTACTCTAATTTCAAAAGGGAGCCCTAACTTCTCCTCCAGAGCTTAATGAATTTCCAAGAAAAAACACAACCCAATTTTGTACACTTGACCAGGTCCAGGACTTACAAAATGAAACCCAAAGGTCTCCAATTGTTCTGCTTTCCTGCTCTTATCTCATAACCGAGCTTACAGAACCTCTCTGGAATGCACTTCTGAGTGTAAAGAAGACATTTATTGTTATTATTACTTCACCGCAAGGTTCCTGAGAGACAAAATTGGTAGATTGGAAGCACGCGTTCAAAAGTAGTCGCAGCAATGAAAGCAAAATATATCAAAGTACTTCTCGGTTGCAATGTACACAGCAAATACATGTGATTGTATTATAGCATAACTTCAAAGCAAAGCATAAAAGTCAAAATTCATCACCGTAGGGGCAAGGCTGTAGGGCCTATATTCAGCTTCAACTTTCTGGGGTCTGCAAGTTGATGACTCTGGCCAATGCTCCGAGCTCACTCGTTCTCAGACTGGATTGCGAGGTAAACACAAAATCTATGTGCTCTTATCAGCTAAGGTCTGGTGTGAAAAACACTCCTTGGTCTACCATGTGGAAAAACACAGCTTGGAAAAAACACAGTTCATCTGCAATGTCTCAACTGCAATGTCTAACCCCACATTAAAGCCAATAGGCAGCTAACCTAAATATCAAATGTTATGTCTAATGTCATATCAAAGCCAACAGGCAGCTAAACTGAATACAGAATGTAATGGCTAATGCCATGTCAAAGCCAATAGGCAGCTGAACTGAATACAGAATGTAATGGCTAATGCCATGTCAAAGCCAAAAGCCAGCTAAACTGAATACAGAATGTAATGGCTAATGCCATGTTAAAGCCAATAGGCAGCTAAACTGAATGCAAAATGTAATGGCTAACTCATTGGTAAAGGCAATAGGCAGCTAAACTGAACAAAACATATAGGGCCTGATTCTGACCCCGGCGGTCACGGACTGCCGGGGCCAGGGTCGGCGGGAGCACCGCCAACAGGCTGGCGGTGCTCCTCAGGACATTCTGACCGCGGCGGTTCAGCCGCGGTCAGAACAGGAAAACCGGCGGTCTCCCGCCGGTTTTCCGCTGTCCTGCAGAATCCTCCATGGCGGCGCAGCTTGCTGCGCCACCATGGGGATTCTGACACCCCATACCGCCATCCTGTTCCTGGCGGGTCGCCCGCCAGGAACAGGATGGCGGTATGGGGTGTCGTGGGGCCCCCGTAAGAGGGCCCCACAAAGAATTTCAGTGTCTGCTGAGCAGAAACTGAAATTTGCAACGGGTGCAACTGCACCCGTCGCACATCCTCCACTCCGCCGGCTCCATTCGGAGCCGGCATCCTCATGGAGGGGTGTTTCCCACTGGGCTGGCGGGAGGCCTTTTGGCGGTCACCCGCCAGCCCAGTGGGAAACCCAGAATCACCGCAGCGGTCTTATGACCGCGGAGCGGTGTTCTGGAGGGGGGAACTCTGGCGGGCGGCCTCCGCCGCCCGTCAGAGTTAAAATGACCCCCTTAATGTGCTACTGGTGAACATTGAGCAACTAATATGTGCAGTGTGAAACACAAAGTCATTGGTCAAACACCATTAATAGCATCACACTAATTCTCTGGTTTACTCATACACACAATAAATGTCTCATACAGGTAACACGTGAACGCACACACATAACATGCACAGGATGTTAGCATCAGGATCTGGGTTAGTGCACAGAAGCGGAACTCTACATGAGTGGGCAGTAAGCCCTACATTCATGTGACACAGTTCACAACTACTGATTTACAAAACTCTGAGAAACCATCTCTCTACATCATGGGTACTCACAAACTTTTTCTCGGGGGCCAAAATTGCAGTATGGTTTGCGGCCGAGGGCCGCACTGAAGTGACAGCCGGGGGGGGTGGGGGGGGGGGCGGGTGTAGAGGGGTCGGGGCTTAGAGGGGGAACAACCACCCCACCCCCTTTTTCAAAACATTGTAACACACACTGCGCCATCTGCACACAGCGCCATCTGCTCTCACCCCTACCCCAGTAACACACACTGCGCCATCTGCACACAGCGCCATCTGCTCTCACCCCTACCCCAGTAACACACACAGCGCCATCTGCTCTCACCCCTACCTCAGTAACACACACTGCGCCATCTGCACACAGCGCCATCTGCTCTCACCCCTACCCCAGTAACACACACTGCGCCATCTGCACACAGCGCCATCTGCTCTCACCCCTACCCCAGTAACACACACAGCGCCATCTGCTCTCACCCCTACCTCAGTAACACACACTGCGCCATCTGCACACAGCGCCATCTGCTCTCACCCCTACCTCAGTAACACACACTGCGCCATCTGCACAGAGCGCCATCTGCTCTCACCCCTACCTCAGTAACACACACTGCGCCATCTGCACACAGCGCCATCTACTCTCACCCCTACCCCAGTAACACACACAGCGCCATCTGCATACAGCGCCATCTGCTCTCACCCCTACCCCAGTAACACACACTGCGCCATCTGCACACAGCGCCATCTGCTCTCACCCCTACCCTAGTAACACACACAGCGCCATCTGCTCTCACCCCTACCTCAGTAACACACACTGCGCCATCTGCACACAGCGCCATCTGCTCTCACCCCTACCCCAGTAACACACACTGCGCCATCTGCACACAGCGCCATCTGCTCTCACCCCTACCCCAGTAACACACACAGCGCCATCTGCTCTCACCCCTACCTCAGTAACACACACTGCGCCATCTGCACACAGCGCCATCTGCTCTCACCCCTACCTCAGTAACACACACTGCGCCATCTGCACACAGCGCCATCTGCTCTCACCCCTACCTCAGTAACACACACTGCGCCATCTGCACACAGCGCCATCTGCTCTCACCCCTACCCCAGTAACACACACAGCGCCATCTGCACACAGCGCCATCTGCTCTCACCCCTACCCCAGTAACACACACTGCGCCATCTGCACACAGCGCCATCTGCTCTCACCCCTACCCCAGTAACACACACAGCGCCATCTGCTCTCACCCCTACCTCAGTAACACACACTGTGCCATCTGCACACAGCGCCATCTGCTCTCACCCCTACCTCAGTAACACACACTGCGCCATCTGCACACAGCGCCATCTGCTCTCACCCCTACCCCAGTAACACACACTGCGCCATCTGCTCCCACCCCTACCCCAGTAACACACACAGCGCCATCTGCTCTCACCCCTACCCCAGTAACACACACTGCGCCATCTGCACACAGCGCCATCTGCTCTCACCCCACCCCAGTAACACACACACACAGCGCACACACACAGCGCCATCTGCTCTCACCCCTACCCCAGTAACACACACAGCGCGCACACACACAGCGCCATCTGCTCTCACCCCTACCCCAGTAACACACACAGCACGCACACATACAGCGCCATCTGCTCTCACCCCTACCCCAGTAACACACACACACAGCGCACACACACAGCGCAATCTGCTCTCACGCCTACCCCAGTAACACACACTACATTAAAAACAAATAAATAAATAACCAAAGAGCCTTACCTGACTCAAAGCACTGTAAAGATGCCACAAATGTGGAACAGCAGGCAGGCAGGCGGGCAGCAGACGTGGAGCCGGTGACAGGAAGCAGACGACCAAAGCCCCGTAAAAGTTAGCTGCAAGCGCTGACTTTTATGGGGCTTTGGCTTCCAGGATCGTTAGGGCAACGCCATAAACAATGGCCGCCGTATGTAAACATAGAGGAGGGCCGCGGGAGCATGCTCCCGCGGCCCTCTTCTATGTTTACATACTGCTGCCATTATGATATGGCGTTTGGCGTGCGTCTCGCGGGCCGCCAAGCTAGGTCCGTGGGGCCGCTGGCGGCCCGCGGGCCGTACTTTGAGTACCGTTGCTCTACATGATAAAACCATGACAGGGATTTTAGGCAACTGTCCAACAAATGAGGGCATGCTTTGGTTGCCCCTCCAGGTCCAGGTCAAGGGACAAGCCTAAACCTTTACACACATACATCAGATCAGTGTGACACTGGGGAAAAAAAGAAAAACCATGACGCCAGATGGTCGAGGGTAGGCACTCAGGGCAGGATAAAACAAATTGACACCATGCACCTGACATTCCCACCCCAACACTAATGGTAACCCTATGAAGCACCCTACAAATTTAGGGTTACTTACACACAGAGGGCTCCTAATCCAAGCCAGGAGTCAATCTCCCCACTGGAGGTCAGGTATAAAGACTTATCACACATTACAATAATCAATTGACCAACCACTGGTTGTGTCAAGACTTTGGGGGTCATTACTCCCCTACCGCCAGACTGTTACTGGCGGTTTGCACCGCCAGGAAGAGGCTGGCGGTAAGGGGAGTCCTGGGGCCCCTGCACTGCCCATGCCACTTGCATGGGCAGTGCAGGGGCCCCCTATCAGGGCCCGTGCAGCTTTTCACTGTCTGCATAGCAGACAGTAAAAAGCGCGAGGGGTGCTACTGCACCCATCGCACGGCCGCAACACCGCCGGCTCCATTAGGAGCCGGCTCCTATGTTGTGGCCGCATCCCTGCTGGGCCGGCGGGCGTAAACTAGGTTTGCGCCCGCCGGCCCAGGGGGGATGTTGTAATGGGGTCCGCGGGAGTGCGGGCGCGCGGCGCGCGGCGGTTACCGCTTGGCAGGCGGCGGTAGCCGCCCGCCAAGCTTGTAATGACCCCCTTAGTTTTTGGGGCAGTAGTCACCAATGTCTAAAGGATTACCACTGTGTGACCAAACAAGCACTGGTCGGTCTCTAGGACCAGTCACTGAGGGCCTGTGATCGGGTCGGACAGTAGTCCCAGTTTTATTTTATTTGCCTCAAATGTTCACCTACGAGTCTTCTACAGGTGCTGCAGGAGGTAGAGAATAGGTTGGGTTTGACATAAAGAGTGTCCGGTGTTCACCCACTAGTCTCCTACAGGTGCTGCCAGAGAGGGTGTATAATAGTTTTGGTTTGAAATAAAGTGTCTGGTGTTCACCCTCCAGCCGTCTACAGGTGCTGCTGGACAGAGTGAAGAATAGGTCGGGTTTGACAGAGAGAGATGCTCATAAACGGGCGCTGTTAGCATTTAAATTATCACACTCCTGTTTGCAGTACTTGAGTAGGGGGAGTCACAGAGAAGTTGGTGTTGCCTCAACCCTCCTCCTCAATGCTTACAAGATTGTCTTGCTTTTACTTTTTACATCATGAAGCCTTGATTTTGAAATGCATGATGAACTCACCGAGCTAGTGGTCCATCTGAACAAGGGAGGAGGGACATGATTCAGCTTTTCTAATCCATCTGAGGCCACTCATCGTCCATACTATATTCTGTTTGTTGCGCTTGCACTGCTCCCACAAATCAATCTGAGGACAGCAACTTAATTTTCTGCCACCAATCTCACATTCATTCACATTTACAGAATGTTTACAAAATTTTCAATTGTACATTTTGAGCCTTTTCTTACATACACTTTATTAATCTCTAAATAATACTTGGTTTTCTAAGCAGTCACAGGGACCCCTGAGCAGGCTTCACAGACGTCAACGGTTTGCTGGACCACAGGTTAAGAATCACTGCCCTAGACATACATTTCAGTATTTTCTCTTCTTAAATAACAAAATCACTGAAGAGTTGACAGAATGTGAGTGAATGAATCAATCAAGAATTATTTTAGAATTAATGTGCATTAGTGTACGTTGCATTAAAGTGTTACATCAATAGTACAGAAGAATACATCAATGACAAAAATGCATTTAACATTAGTTAATCTATTCATAAACGGTAGTAGGGAAACAAGGAACTACTGCACCAAAAGTATAACTTGCATCTAATGTCTAAAAACTAACTTAAAGCAATCAATACTGTAGTTTAAAATATCAATGGTTGAATGGCACTTGCAGAAATATGTTCCAGCAGCTTCCTCCTTCCTATGGATGACGTGAATTGTTAGGCTAATGACAATAATTTATGACTTAAACTCACACACTCTCTAGTTTCAATATGTTTCATACTTTTGGGAAAGTATCACAGAACACTTGGGTCATGTAATATTAGGAGGAAAGTTATTACATATTTACAGTTTCTCACATTAGCTTTTTTTTTTTTTAATAGCGTTATTTTCATTTTAAGGCCAACAATACATTGACAAAAGCAGCTTGCAAAATGCAATCCTGTTTTATTGTTATTTGTCTCCTTGGAGTCACACAACTGGCTGTGTGAGCGACTGTGTGCAGCTCATTATTCTGCACATCTGCACTGAAAGCTAGAGACAGATTTCTTATCAATCAACAAACCATTTAAATTATTCAAACATCCTCACTGCCCTCTGCCCAGGTGCAGAAGACAATTCTCAGTGAACCCCCGCCATGTCATGCAGACAGGTAGGCATGAGGCAGGAAGAAAAACTGTGGTAACAATCTTTCTGGTGGATACTCTTATCTGCCTGCAGATTCCCCACCTGTAGAATACTCTCAGGCGCCACTATGGAAACTTCAAAGCTCTCACATCGCCGGTAGGGAGAGTTGGTTCGCATCAGGCCCAAAGGTGGCATTTGATGATGCCACCAGAGCAATATAGCGCACAAGCACATCAGTTTCCATCCATTTTTTCCCAGCTTCAAGGCCAGCAGATTAACTAACATTGACATTAATTAATTTGGGACCTTATTAACTCTCCCTATAACACATCCATCAAACGGCGAGGTGGATGGATCAATGAGGAATCTGCAAGTAGATAGAGTAAACCCCAGAAAGACTGTTACCACAGCTTAGTAACCTCTTGCTCCGATGGACTTGGTGGTGGGTCGACGCACTGACAAGATTATGTCTATCACCTCTGGTGGCAGCTGCATGGAGTTCAGATGTCCCTGCTCAATCTTCAGGCACGAAGGTGAAGGCCTTGGAAACTGGGATGCAGCAGCATTCCCTCCGACTGGGAGAGAAGGTCTAGTCTGCATGGCAGCTTCCGAAGGGGACATATGGAGAAGCGCTGAAGGTCTTCATACCACACTCCTGCTGGCCAATCAGGGGCGATGAGAAAGACTTGCAACTGATCTTGGTGTAACTTCTTCAGAACCCAAGAAATCAAAAGAAATGTGTAGTGCAGTTAAAACTTCTACCTAAACTGAAACGTGGCCCCCAATACACCCATGAATGGATACTGTAGGGCACAGCCCTTGTGGCATTGAGCATTTTCCCAAAAAGTGAACAAGCCCACCTGAGGAGTACCTAACCGGGTGAAGATGTCCTGGACTAATATCCCTAGTGGATGCCACTCCTGGCCGGCAAGATAATGCTTGCTGAGACTGTCAGCTCTGAAATTCAAGGAAACTCCATAGGTGGCCAATGGTGATCCAAAGTCCTTGGTGGTGTGCCCAAGACCAGTCTTAATTCTTGCAGGCAAAATAGATGAGACCGTATTCCCCCTAGCTTATTGACATAGCACACCACTCCGTAGTTGTCTGCTAGGATCTGGACGGACCAACCTTGGGTGGAGGAGAAGAAGGCCTTGAGTGCCAGCCACATTGCCTGCAGTTCCAACAGAGCCTGTTCTTCCAGAGACCAAAAACTCTGATCACCAGATCCTCTAGGCAAGCCCCCCACCCTGAAGTGGCAGCATTTGTTACTACTGTAGCCACGGTTGAAGGGGGAGCAAAGGCCATCTTGCAACTCAGTTTTACCTAATGTCCCCATTCAACCGCTTCTCCTGCAGCACTTCTGGAGATTATGATGGAGACCAACAGATCTCCCCTGTACTGTAGCCACTGCCCACAGAGGCACCACTGTACGGCGTACATGTACCAACATTCATATGGGACTAGGAGAATGCAGGAACCCATCAGACCTAGGAGTCAGAGGAGCTACAGAACTGGGACCTTTGCACTGTGTTGAAAAGAGGGAACCATTTCCCCTGAATGTCTGCAATCCTTTGAGGTGGAGGAACGGCATGGGGAAGAGTGGTGTCCAGTGCTGACCCTATAAAGCGGAGTCGTTGGAAGGACGTTGGGTGGGATTCTGGCTCATTTGTTGAGAAACTCCGGTCGAACAGTAGGGCTACTCTTGACTGCAGACTGGGAGATACCACCATTGGCGATCCAAGTCTGATTAGGAAGTCATCCAGGTACGGCGGGAATATAGGTGTGCACAACCTTCGCAAATGGGTTGTAAACACTGCCACCACCTTTGTGACAACTGAAGTGCTGATATTAACTCAAATGGGAGCACAACAAACTAGTAGCGCATAGAACTTACAACAAAACAAGATACCTCTGATGCAAATGCAGGATCGGGATGTGGAAGTACCTATACTGCTGGTTGAGTGACACCATACAATCTCCAGCTTCCAAAGCTAGCAACACTTGAGCTAGGGCCTGCCGCTTTAACTTTTTCTTTTTGAACTGTAGTGTGGTCAGAAGCAGTGTCAACTGTGTTTCTTGTCCCCGACCCGGGCCATGAAGAGCCTTGCCTCATGTCCTTGATGGCCTTTGAGGGCTTGCTCTGCCAGGAGTTACAGGACCAGGAGTCGTAGTCTGAACCGAGGCACTTGTGGCAGATGAAGTGCGGATCTATTAGGGACACCAGTCCTTCCCAATCCTTACAGGGCCTGAACACTAATATCTTGGGACGGGACATAGTAGTGCGCTTGTTGGAAAAATTCCTGTGGGAAAACTCAAGATTCTTTGAGTGAGCGAGCTCCATATCTGCATCGAAAGAGTAGACAAAAGTAACTGATGTCCTGGTACTGGTGTAAGCGCTATATGGCTTTGGTGACACCAATGAATGTTACTTTTGGCACCAATACAATGCCAGGCCCCCTAGCAGTAGTGTACTAGTGTAGGAGGCTGGCCTGGCTTGTAGTGGGTACCTTGGGTACTTACACCTTATACCAGGTCCAGGTATCCCTTATTAGTGAAGTAGTAGTGTTCTAGCAGCTTAGGCTGATAGAGGTAGCTGTAGCAGAGCAGCTTAGTCTGAACTAGGAGACTTGCAAAGCTCCTGCAATACCACTTATAGTTACACAGTACTTATACACAAGTAAAGACAATACTCAGTGTTACCAAAAGTAAAGGTATTTATTTGGGTGACCAAGTACCAAAAATATCTTAGAGACAATATTCCTTCTGGAGGTGGGTATTATTCTACACAATATATACACTAGACACCAACATTAGACAAGTAATTAGTCATAGAACAATGCAAACAATAGGAAATGCTATAGATTGCAATGGGAGAAAATAGGTCTAGGGGCAACACAAACCATATACTAAGAAAGTGGAATGCAAATCACAAATTCCCCCCTAGACAAGCGTAGTGTGTGCAGAATCACTGGGAGAGTAAGAATACAGTAAAGGTAAGTAAATTACCCAACCCCAGGAAACCAGGAGTAAAGTACTGCAAGTTTCCTTAGGACACACTACACCTCGTGATTGGGATTTTGCAGCAACCAACCAAGTCTGCAAAGAACAACTGCTGGATTCCTGTACCTGAAGACCTGCAAAGGAAGAGGACCAAGTCCAGAAGTCAAAAGAAGTTCCGGGAAGGACAGGAGCCCCTGCCAACCCAGAAGAGGGTACAAAAGAAGAGTACCCAGTTAGTCGAAGACTAGGAACATGCCAGCGGGTTTCTGTGTGATGCAAAGGATGTCCCACAACGTGAAGATCGTTGCAGACGTGATTTCGTGTTGGAAGTCACCAACAAGCCTTGGCTACGACAAAAGTGCGTTTTGCATCAAAATGGTGCTGGATGGACCCAGGAGGGACCTGGGGGCCTCAACTCTGTGTGAGGAGGAAGAGGGAGCTCTCAACATTTTAGAGAGCCCTCCGGATGCCAGCCAGCACCCCCAGGAGTCACAGGATCCGGGGACAAAGGAGGTGCAAAACGCGGTTGATGCACCACAACAAAAAAAGGTCCCACGCCACCGGAGAACAACTCAGCAAGTTGAGCATCACAGGATGGAGTGCTGGGTACATGGGCCAGGCTGTGCACGAAGGATTTTGCAAACAGTGCACAGAGGCCTCAGGAGGTGAAGAAAACGCAGTACACAGGGGTAACGACGCTCTCAGGGAAGGCAAGGTCTTACCTACTCCAAATGGCGTCAGCAGGACCTCAGGACAGTCTATGTCGATGATTCCCACCCTCTGTGTCCTTAGGAGCAAGCTTGTTTCTGTGAGAGGAGTCCAAGCGTACCAGTGCCTGCTTGGAGCAGGGGAGTGACTTTGTCACTCCACTGGCCCTTCTGGTGCAAGTTGAAGACAGGGAGTCCCCAGAGTGAGCACACCGTGGAAACTGTTGCAGCTGCTGACTTGGAGCTGAGGTTGCAGAAGAAAAGTATCTCTTGTGGATACTTTGTTGCAGTTACAGCGTTTCTTGAGCAGGCTGCGGTTGATCCTAGGTCAGAGGATGCAGAAGTTGTTTCACAGGAGTCCTGAAGGAAACTTGCAAGCAGAATCTGAAAAGAACCCACAGCAGGGACCCTAAATAGCCCTGAGAGGGGGACTGGCTACCTTATCAGGTATGGGCCTATCAGGAGGGGTCTCTGACGTCACCTGCTGGCACTGGCCACTCAGAGCCCTCCAGAGTACCCCCACACCTTGCAAAGCAAGATGGCTGAAGTCTGGGACACACTGGAGGAGCTCTGGGCACCACCCCTGGGGTGGTGATGGACAGGGGTGTGGTCACTTCCCTTTCCTTTGCCCAGTTTCCCACCAGAGCAGGAAAGAAGGGGTCCCCGAACCGGTGTAGACTGAGTTATGCAAAGAATGCACCATCTGTGCCCTTCAAAGCATTTCCAGAGGCTGGGGGAGGCTACCACTTCCCAGCCTGTAACCCCTATTTCCAAAGGGAGAGGGTGTAACACCCTGTTCTCAGAGGAAATGCTTTGTTCTGCCTTCCTTCGACTGGGCTGCCCAGACCCCAGGAGGCCCAAACCCGGTCTGTGAGGTGGCAGCAGCTGCAGATGCAGAGCAAGCCTCAGAGAGGTGGTTTGGCAGTACTGGGGGTCCATGGTGGAGCCCCCAGGATGCATGGAGTTGGCTCCCCAATACCAGATTTGGAACGGGGGGACAATTCCATGATCTTAGACATGTTACATGGTCATATTCGGGGTTACCATTGTGAAGCTACATATGGGTATTGACCTAAATGTAGTTCACACGTGTAATGGTGTCCCCCACTCACAAAATCCGGGGAAATGTCCGTGAACTATGTGGGGGCACTTTTGCTAGTGCAAGGGTGACCTCACACTTAGTAACTTTGCACCTAACTTTCAGCAGGTGAAGGTTACACATATAGGTGACTTATAGTCATATAAGTGCAGTGAAAATGGTTGTGAAATAGTGTGTGCACCATTTCATGCAGGCTGCAATGGCAGTCCTGTGTAAGGGTTTGTCTGAGCTTCATATGGGTGGCAAAAGAAATGCTGCAGCCCATATGGATCTCCTGGAACCCCAATGCCCTGGGTACCTAGGTACCATATACTAGGGACTCATAAGGGGGGTCCAGTGTGCCAATTTAAATTGGTAAATGAAGTCACTGGCCTACAGTAACAAATTTAAAAGCAGAGAGAGCATTAGCACTGAGGTTCTGGTTAGCAGAGCCTCAGTGACACAGTCAAGCACTACTGACAACACATACATTAGGCCACAAACTATGAGCACTGGAGTCCTGGCTAGCAGGATCCCAGTGAGACAGGCAAAACACACTGACATATAGGTTTTTATCTATGAGCACTGGTGTCCTGGCTAGCAGGCTTCCAGTGACACAGTAAAAACACACTGACACACACTCACAAACAGACCAAAAGTGGGGGTAACCATGCTAGAAAGAGGCTTCTTTCTCACAACTAGCCTTGAAGATTCCAGGTCCAGACTGGCACCTGCAGATTACGCTATGGGGAGGAATCATCAGGTAGGAGTATCCATCAGAAGTGATCTCTCTTTAGTGACAGGTGCTGAGACACTTGACTCTCATTGGGTCAAAAAACCTTCAATACGAAACATGCCAGGATGTACAGAACTCTGGCAACATAGATGTGCTGTGTTCATTCTGGTAGTTAACAGCAAGTAACAGTTTCATTTTCAAGTTCTGAAAGTGACCTCATCCCAAACTACCACTACTAGGATCAAGTGATGGTGGTCAGCAGCAGGGACTCAGGACTTTACTATTAATTCAATGAAATGCATTAGTTTTTATCCATCTTAGGCTACTGAAGATGTTTCCATTTCTTTCTTCTCACATGAATATTTTATCAGAGAACTAATTCATCTACACAAGGCTGGACTATGAGAATACTCTATTTGGCGGCTCGAGCAACACACATGCACATTTAAGATGATTCAGAAAGCTGCGGTCTATCTTACTTGTGGTCCGAGAAAGTCACAACTGCATCACAAATGTACATTTTTTACTCACAAGGCAGCACACACTCCTTAAGTCCTTGCATTCACCAGCAGAGCTATAAAAAATGAGAGTTCCTTTTTGCTTTTAAACATAAATCTGAATATCATTTGTGTTTCTTTTCTTCTCAATCCAGATTTCTTTTCCTGTGCCAAGGTTCTAGAAATGTATAGAATTTAGTCAATGGTTCTGGATTCTAGCTTCTAAGAGCTGGAATTCTTTCCTGTTAAAGATTCAATCTTTACTTAACGGTCAAGCCTTCAGAAACCTATTAGGATCTAAACGTTTCAACATATTTTGCTCCTATCAACAGTTTTGCCATCTTACACTGATTCTATCCTTGCACCAGTCAGAATTTGGTTGAATGATTCTCTGCAAATAACAAACTCATCAAATATATTTACGGGAGTGGCTAAGATGGCCACCGCTGAGGAGCCTTTCTCCTGAGCTCCGCCATTGGCCTTGAGAAACACCAGCTTGTGCGCCCTGTCATGCAACCAGTAGCCACAGGCAGTGTCCCCTGGTGCCGTGCGGGCCCCTGAGACTGGCCGCAGAACCGGAGCGTGGCCCGGCAGATGGCGAAAGCAGGGCTGAGGCAGATCGCGAATGGCGTGGAGGCCTCTCGGGTCCCTGCCGGGGTGAGGAGGCCCGGTCTGCGGGGGGATGTTGTGTGGAGGCACCCCCGGTGCACGACCCATCGGCCTGGTGAGTGTCTCCTGGGGCCCTTGTGTGGCGCCGGGGGCGCTGACTGGTTGCCTACGGAAGGGGACTGAGGAGGACCGTGTGTGTCGCGGAAACTGGGGGCTTTCGAGGCCCAACTGGATGCCGAGGAGTGGTCAGACTTCCCCCCTGATCGCCGGTCGGGCGAAGGAGAGAAGCCGGAGCCGTGCTGGCCTAAAGGAAGGACAAGACAGGCCTAGCGGGTCGGAGGCCCATGGGCGCTTGAGTGGCTGCAGGGCAGGTAGAAGGTGACGTAATCAAACGGCAGAGAGCGGGAGCACCGAGGCCGTTGGGGGATGTGAAATAAGAGCGGCTGCGTTGCGCGGCCAGAGAAGCGAGCCAGTCTTCCACGTGAGGATCTGGGACGGGGCGACTTACCGATCAGACCAGAGACTCAGAGACTGCCTGGGACCCTGGGCTACGGGTAGGCGAGGGAGGGGTGAGCGGACACCCCGACCCAGAGACCTACGTGACTGCTGCTGTGTTTGGCCACCAACGGAGAGGCAGGTGAATTACGTGGGACATTCCTGGGCACCTTAACCCCAGCACAAGAACTGCAACAGAGTCCAAATTTGGGGCAAACTTGGAACTAGGAACGGGGCGCTCGGCACAGCTCGGACCTGACGACTCAAGTATCAGCGACGGTACAGAGACACTCAACGAGCCGAGGACGCAGCTGGTGGACTATATTTCCAATAAGGTCAGAGATCGCTCACGGGATGGCCGCAATGATGTCCCAGAGACATAACAAGAAGGAGGGTTCCCTCAAGGACCTCTTCAACAAAATTCCAGCCAAGAAGGCGCAGCCATTCGAGCCCCCGGTGACAGAACGTGGAGAGTCGGTAGACCAAGGAACATAGGGAGACGGAGAAGCACCCCTGACTAGTTCCCTCATGGAGCAGCTATTTGGGTCCCTACGTGGAGACTTGAAACAAGAAAGTGGCGGAGGTCAAAGAAATTAAACGAGAAGTTGTGGATCTGGGTCAATGAGTAGACACACTAGAACAAGCCTGTGATGCGCGAGAGGAAGAACTGGACTGCTACAAGAGGGAGCCTCTTACCCTACAGGACAAGAATAAAGAACTGCAATACCAGATTGAGGACTTGGAGACACTCCAATATTCGAATAAAGGGTGTACCATCGCAAACGGTGACGGGAGTGCTAGAGGACTTTGTGGTTCGCCTTTTCCAACATGTAGCTCCAGCCCTAAAGGATCAGACTGTGATGCTTGACAGAACACACAGGGTTGGCCGTCCGGTCTGCTCACAAGGACAAGCTCAGGACACACTGACCTGCCTGCATCACTACAAAGGGAGACCATAATGTCAGTGGTCTGAGACCAACCATTAATTGACTTTGAGGGTTTTCGAGTTGGCTTATTCCAGGACTTATTGACGCTGACGCTACAGCATTGTAGAGTGTTCTGAACTGTAACGGACTTCCTATGAGAAAGTGGTAATAGATATAAGTGGGGCCATCCTTCCCGCCTCCACTTCGTCTGACAAAATGAAACCCACAGCATCTGCACGTTGGAGGAGGCACAGGCCATGGATGGAATGCCATCCCCCCTGAGAGACATGGCACAGTCGCCAAAGGAACGAGAGCAGCATCCGCAAATTGATGGGGGGGCGCTCAAAAACTGAGGCCAGACGAACCAAACATCATAAGCTCACAAAGGCAGAGAGGGCGACATTACTTAAAAGCCTACGCAGCCATGACAGCGTCTCAGAAGTGGATTCGGACCAATGAAGATCCACATACAATCTTGACAAAGAACTGCGGCCCGATGGGCAGTTAGAGAAGCAGAGCACAATCTGGTGAAGGCAAAGGGACACTTGATTGAGACCGCTGTGTGGCGGAGCTCCAATCCCCTCAACAGTGGTGGTCGCCTGACGACGGAATGAGGACCGGGCTCACCCCCAGATTGATCTACGTTTGTTCTCAGACGGGGAACACTTCTAGGTTTATACCTTGTTGTTTGTTCTCTCTTTCCCTATTCCCTATCCCTCTATCCTGAGTTTGCAGGGCCACACCTTACCCCCTTGCCAGTCACGGGTACACATACCTGGGTATCTGTCCTATTGGGTAAAGGGTTCAATCAACACCGTATCGGTAAGCCTCACCTTCCCCATGACCACTATCCTTAGTCTAAATGTTCAGGGTCTTGATGCAGCTGTGAAACGTCAAGCACTGCTGATACAGCTCAGAGACGCAAGGGCTGATCTTTGCCTGCTACAGGAAACTCATCTAGTTCGCTCAGACTGGAAAAGGCTGAGATCACGCTGGTTTGACAGACAATTTGACTCCTCAGGCCCCGGGAGGCGGTCAGGGGTAGCAATCCTTTTGGCCACCAACTTCCTGGGACGGGCACTTGGTGTACAAGCCTAGATTCCTGGGACACTTCTCTCCCTTCACATAGACCTTCGAGGCCATAGGCTGATGGTAGCTACCATTTACGTTCCGATCGAACAGCAGGCACGATTCTTAAGAGATGCCCGGGGGAGGGTTCTGGCTACCCTGGACGAGGACATTGTGGTGGAGGGAGACTTTCACCTAGTGCCAGACACCCAGCTTGACAGATCAGTTCAGAGATATGGCCATGTGGGTGCCTTCCCAAAGAATTTCCAGGAGTGGGTGGGGCGGCAGTACTCATAGAAGTCTGGCGCAAGCAGCACCCGATGGAGAGGGAATACTCTTTCTTCTCTGCTGCGCACCAGACCTACGCATGCATTGACCTTTTCCTCACCTCACCACGCGTTACCAACCGGGTAACCAAGACTAAGATCGGGATGGCATCCCTGTCGGATCACACCCCGCTCAAGCTGTCGCTCAGCCTTTCACCACACGCCCCAGATGCAAAACGTTGGCACCTTAATACGAGACTCCTATCATACAAGGACACTAGCAGAAACAGAGGACACAATAAAGCATTACCTAGACAAAAATGACACCCCTCAGGTCAGTGTTGCCACTTTATGGAAAACTCTTAAAGCAGTTATTAGGGGACATGGCATAGCGATAGCGGTGAGTCTAAATAAGGCCAGACGGGAAAAACGCCAGCAGCTAGAGGATGACATAAGGAGTCTGGAAGTCACCCATGGCCGGACTGGGTATTTGGTAGTGAGGAGACAACTTCGCACTCTCCGTAAGCAGCTACAAACCTTAGACGGGAATAAGGCAGAATACACCCTATTACAGACTAAGCAGAAATACTATGCAGGGGGTAATAAAGCGGGCCACCTACTGCCTCACCGACTCCGTGTACAGGCTGCAGGACGACATGTGGTGGAGCTCCAATTGCCTAATGGCACATGGACCTGCCAAGAGGAGCTAATTTTACACCAGTTTGAACAGTTCTACTCTGACTTGTACACAGCGGAAGAACTTGATGAGAAGGGAGTGGAAGGCTATCTGAACTCTGTCCCCCTGACCCGAATCCCCCCACCTGATAGTGAACTAATGGACGGGGATATCACTACAGCGGAGGTCCTTGCGGCCATACACCGTTTACAACCAGGTAAAGCGCCTAATGCAGACGGCTTTCAATCGGAATTCTATAAGTCCTTTGATGTCCAGCTAGCGCCAGTGCTGGCTCAATTATACAATATTTTAAGCACAGCTTCCCCCTCCCCCACAATGCAACTAGGCGTGGTGACCGTTATCCCTAAGCCGGGGAAGGACCCGCGCCTGTGCTCCTCATACCGACCCATCACATTACTGAATGTGGACGCCAAGATCTTTACGGGAGTCCTAGCCCACAGGCTGAACCCATACCTGCAGGGCCTGATCGACCCGGACCAAACTGGGTTCAGCCCCGAGCACTCCTGTAGCGCTAATAATAAAAGATTATGCTATTTACCGGACAAGGTACATCGCGCCCAAATCCTAGCCCTTCTTCTTTGTATTGACGCAGAAAAGGCCTTTGACCGGCTCCACTGGTATTACCTCCATGAGGTTCTGAGGCATTTCGGGCTTGGTTCCAGATTACGCGACTGGATACGGTGCAATTATGATAAACCTAGAGGTACACTGCAGGGCTGCCCCCTCTCGCCTCTACTTTTTGCCCTATACATGGAGCCCTTTGCTGAATGTATACGCAATCATCCAGATATAACTGGGCTACCGATGGGTGGTAGAACGCATAAACTGGCTCTCTACACAGATGATGTGCTGCTCCATCCCTCTCAACCTCAAATCTCCCTGACAGGTGTCATGACATAACTGATAACATTTGGTAAAGTCTCAGGCTTTAAAACCAATCTCACCAAATCATCGATACTGAACTTAACTATCCCAGAGACGGAGAGGTGCTCTCTAGAGGCGAGGCTCCCCTTCTCATGGGCCGCACAAGAAATCATGTATCTGGGCCTGAAAAAAAGATCCCATGCCCGAAGCGACGGCAGCATGCAACTACACAAGTATATTGGATACTGCTCGCACTGAACTGACGAAATGGAGGGCCTACAGCCTCTTGTGGCTGGGTCGTATAGCTGCGATTAAGATGACTCTTCTGCCTAAAATACTTTACCTCATGCAGACACTGCCGCTGCAGCCACCTTCCCACCTGCTAGACAAGTTGCAGTCACTTATATGGGAGTATATTTGGAGTGGCAAGAGGGCTAGAATGTCAAAGGGCCTGGTATGCCTATCTCAGGCAGAGGGAGGCCTGGGTGTCAGGCATCTGCTTAGCTACTACTATGCAGCTCAGCTGCACTATATGGTCAAATGGTCCTGCCAGCACATGTAAAAATACTGGTGTTTTATCGACCAGGCAGTAGCGGGAATGCACATATGGAAGGTGCCATGGCTACCTAGAAGGCACTGACCGCCCGGAGTGTATGTTTCCCCAGTCCTGCGGGTTACGATGGGAGCATTGGACAGGGTATAGATGGCAAAGGGACTGTCCATGCCGATCTCCCCCCAGACACCGCTTATCGGCAACCCCGCAATTGGGGAGCCTGCTTTTCTAACGTGGCAGGACTCACAGTGCAAGAGAATCGTGGACCTCTTTAATGAGAAAGGTGTCATGGACTTTAGCTGACTATAGGCAGAGTATGGTTTCCCTGACAACGCATACTGGCAATACCTAGCTGTCTACCACTGGGTAACCTCCCCCGCAATACGTCCGCATGCGAGCAGACCCCTAACTTGCTTCAAACAGTGGCTCCTAACTAGGGAAACGGACAAGCGAATCCTGTCCGATATTTACACCTTTTTGGTTACGCCGACCACGCTTCTCGCCACACCAGCCAAACGCAGATGGGAGTTCGAATGCGAGTGCACCTTTACAGATCGAGAGTGGCAGGATATTTTACACAGAGCACGAGTGACAGCCCGCGCCACAACCACCAAAGAAATGTTCCTAGAAAATAGCCCACTACGTGTATTATACACCCGCTTGGATGGCTAAATGGGGGGTGCATAGCGATGGTAAGTGTTGGTGTGGATGCAGACTGCAGGGCACACTCACTCACTTGTTGTGGCACTGTCCAAAAGTTACCCCCTTTTGGGGCCCAATTCTCCAAGCAATAGATGATATTTATAACACCAACATACCACAGTTTCCTAGTTATATCCTGCTGGGCCTCCCCAACCGCCAAACATGCCCGCTCTGCTCCGCTAGGGGCCGGGCTATTACTCTGGCCTTGGGAGATGCTAAGCAGCTACTGCTGGTGCGCTGGGGCTCGGAGTCTATCCCCACTCACACTGACTGGTTACACAAATTGTGGACACTTATGGGCATGGAAAAACTGACGGCAGCAGCAACCGGTACACTACCCTGCTTCGATAAAACATGGTGCCTCATGGCTCTCAGATATATGGCAGCAGAGCTTAGGGAACTGACCGGCCACTCATACTTCCGCATCCTGCGGTTGACAAGGACAGTAAATTCTCATGACTGTACCAATAAACTTACCCCTGACAAACAATTCCGGCTGATAATCCGAGCTCTGGCTGGGCCAAAGATTGACAACAGCAAACCACTGAAATAAGGTATCCCCCGCCTCTACACCCCTCTCCCTTCTCATCTTTCCTTCTGTTTTTGTTTCCCCCCCACCGGCCAATGGTTGTAGGTGGGAGATATTGTAATGTTCTTTATGTAACCATAAAGTATATTTACATACAATTAATCTAACAATAAATCATTTAAATAGTCCATGGTGAGCCATCCAGTCTCCCAAGGATGGAGCTGTTGAACACCACTGTGGAAGTACCACTATGGTGGGTGCATTAACAAATGCATGTGATGATGGAAATGAGCATCACTTCTCCCGCATTAGGTCTTGGGAGGTAAATGCTGAGCACAGCAAACATTAACCCAGAGTGTTACTGTTCACATTTTCCTACTTTCGATTCTTATGCTTTTGGACACTGTTCTCTTGCCACTGTCACTGAACCATCAATCTTGCATAAAGCGCCAAACACCACATTCAGCTATGAATATTCTCCAGTGTGTGCTTGTTTAATCGGTTTCAGTGGGTTGGGTGTATAGGTTTTAGCACTAATACCAGAAGTTAGCTGAAATACACGTGTTAGTCCAAGCATTGGTCATAGTGTTGCTTTTACAGGCAGCATGATCAAGTGTGCTTGGATGTTTTTCTTTAGAACTTTACTTCATCAAAGAAAAAACACACTTTTCCTTTTAGTCCACACTCTGTTGATGTCTTAATGTGTTGATTGCAACTTCTTTTCTTTTTCTTATATGTAGAGAAATGAAATGAGCAACCACTGACAACAGACACTTTTATGATTCTACAACTATCTGCGTGTTTTTTCTTTACTTACTAGCCAAGGCTTCTATCATCTTCTTATCATCACTTGGAATTTGAATATCCCGCATTATTGTAATGTTATCATCTTCTGAAATTCACTGATAGCTATGTACACTTGGTAATCAACTAAAGCTCTTCTCTTATTCACTGCACTTGAATAGTTTTTACTCTTTGTGTGTTCACTGATGTGTTTGTAGTTCTGTTAACTGGCTACAGCTCTTCACACATTCACTGCAGTTGTATGGTTTTTCCCCGGTGTGTGTTCACTGATGGCTTCGGATGTGTGATAACCAACGAAAGCTCTTCACACATTCATTAAACTTGAATGGCTTTTCCCCTGTGTATATTCGCTGTTTCCTTAATGTTGAAGATTCACTAAAATTACTTCCATACTCGCTGCAATGATTTAGTTTTTCACCTGTGTGTGATCGCGGATGTTTTTGAAGATCTGATAAATGACTGAATCTCTTCTAACATTCATTGCAATAGAATGGTTTCTCCCCCATGTGTGTTCCCTGATGCCTTTGGAGGTGGGATAACAGACTAAAGCTCTTTCCAATCTCACTGCAATTGTATAGTTTTACTCCGGTGTGTGTTTGCTGATGTTGTTGTAGGGCTGATAAGTGACTAAAGCTCTTCACACGTTCACTGCAATGGTATGGTTTCTCCAGTGTGTGTTTGCTGATGTATTCGTAGGTGTGATAATTGTCTGAAGCTCTTCACACATTTACTGCAATTGTATGGTTTTTCCCCAGTGTGCGTTCGCTGATGTCTTTGCAGGCACGATAATCGACTAAAACGTTTCACACATTCACTGCATCCGAAGGGCTTTTCCCCTGTGTGTATTTGCTGATGTTTCCTTAATGTTGAAGATGCACTTAAACTACTTTTTCTACATTGGCTGCATTGGTATGTTTTTTTGCCTGTGTATGTTTGTTGATGTTTTTGGAGATCTGATAATTGACTGAATATCTTCACACATTCATTGCAATGGTATGGTTTCTCCCCTGTGTGTGTTCGCTGATGGCTTTGGAGATGTGATAAATGACTAAAGCTCTTCATACATTCACTGCAGTTGTATGGTTTTTCCTGATTGTGTGTTCGCTGATGCTGTTTTAGGTATGATAAAAAACGAAATCTCTTTTCACATTCATTGCACTTGAATGGCTTTTCTCCTGTGTGTATTCGCTGATGATTCCTTAATGTCGAAGAGCTACTAAAGTTACTTCCACATTCGTTGCAATTATAGGGTTTTTCCCCGGTGTGTATACGCTGATGGCTTTGGAGAGCTGATAATCGACTAAAGCTCTTCACACATTCAGTGCACTTGAATGGCTGTTCTCCTGTGTGTATTCGCTGATGATTCCTTAATGTCGAAGAGCCACTAAAGTTACTTCCACAGTCACTGCAATGGTATGGTTTTTCCCCGGTATGTGTACGATGATGGCTTTGCAAATCTGATAACAGCCTAAAGCTCTTCAGACATTTATTGCACCTAAAAGGCTTTTCTCCTGTGTGTATTCGCTGATGTTTCCTTAATGTTGAAGATTCACTAAAACGACTTTCACATTCGCTGCAATGGTATGGTTTTTCACCTGTGTGTGATCGGTGATGTTTTTGGAGATATGATAACTGACTGAAGCTCTTCACACATTCATTGCAATGATATGGTTTCTCCCCCGTGTGTGTTCGCTGATGTCTTTGGAGGTGTGATAACAGAGTAAAGCTCTTTCCACACTCAGTGCAATGGTATGGTTTTATCCCAGTGTGTGTTCGCTGATGCTTTTGTAAGGCTGATAAGTGGCTAAAGCTCTTCACACATTCACAGCAATGGTATGGTTTTTCCCCTGTGTGTGTTCGCTGATGTATTCGTAGGTGTGATAACTGACTGAAGCTCTTCACACATTCACTGCAATGGTATGGTTTTTCCCCAGTGTGCGTTCGCTGATGTCTTTGCAGGCATGATAATCGACTAAAACTTTTTGCACATTCACTGCATCTGAATGGCTTTTCTCCTGTGTGTGTTTGCTGATGGGGCTTTAATTGCGATGACAAACTAAAGCTCTCACTGCATGTGTATGATTCTTCTTTCTTGGTTAGAATCTCTGGGTCGGGTCTATATTTGTCTACAGCACATGACTGTGTTTTCTGATGGGTCAACATGGTTGTTAAAGCACTTGTATTAATCTCACTTTCCTGTATTTGTTCGTATTAAGGACATTTGATTTCCAATTTAAAAGTAAAGTACAATGGTCACTAAATACTTGCCAGACTCATAATATGAGCAAGGCTTCCTTACGAGAGATTATGCCTTTAGATTGGTTAGCATTTTCAAGGCTTGTGGGTAAAGATTAATCCTCTTCCTTTTGGTTGGTGTACATTGGGACAGTCAGTTGTATTGTAGACAGTAGAACTCTTCTTTTCTTTATCCTTCAGTTGTTGTCTCCACTCAGTTGTGCTTTTCTCTGGTTCTTGTGGTGTAGCCAGGAAGAGTTTACCTGGTGCACTGAATTATGGTCTGTTATCATTTTAGGAACCAGAGCACCGTGGTAAACACATCATACAGATCCCATGAATCAAAACTGGTGTTGGTCGCCTGTTTATTTAGGAGGTGGTTTGTCAGTGCTGTTGCCTTAATTTTCTTGACATCATTTCACAGTCTTGTGGTGTGAAGGTGCACAGCTTACACTCTTGTGTTCACTGAATTGTCCTTTAGAGCTTCTTCCAGCGTCTGTCAGTTTATGCTCAGGGTTCTCAGTCTCTGACTGTACTGATGTTTTCTTGAATATTGGAGGTAATTGTTTCTGACCATTTTTGTTGACTTACAGAATCACTGTTGTTATTCATAAGCATTTCATGCATTCAAGGCTTGTTTTCTGTTGGATGTAAAGAGATTTAAAATTACGAAATGCAAATGTAACAGAATGTGAAAAACAATATTTAACTGGCTATAAACACCATCTCTTAATTACGATATTTGAAACTTAGCAATGTTTTTTTTCACCATCCACAGATATTTAACTAAATGTTCTGTTGAACATGTCACATCTTATCCACTTCAGAAAAGGAGGTGATTTATTAGTGATCACATAGTAACTTAGCATGGAAAGGGCGAGCACGGACCACCCACATGCTACATGTACAGCTTATGGTACATGCAGATGGACCAGATTTCATGTAAACAAAAACAGATTGTAGAAAAAGAGGACTCAGGATGTACTGCTGTTTCTTAAGTTTCAGGAAGTGTACAACAAAGTTAACTTCTCTGGAAGTATATAACGAAGTTAACTGCATTCACATAATTCAATGCTTTCCTGTTCCCATTGGATCATCTCAGGTGCCCCCTCCTCTCTTCACCTTGTCTTTACAGACCATCTGGGATATGAAAACTACTCTGGAAACAAATTGGAACCCTTAGTTAATTATATATGGGTCCTACAAGCAGATCAGGCCACCTTCAGGGACAGAATAGATGTGAGCAAATTGGTGCTGCCCGGAACACGCCCCTTGCTGACAGAGATTCTGTCCCACACCAACGCCCTCCAGATGGAGGTATCACAAGTACAAACCATGGTGGAGGACACTGAGTGCAAATCTTGCCGGAACCATATGCAAGTGGTGGGCCTCCCAGAAGGCCCAAATATGGAACATTTACTCGAGGAATGTCTGCTTCATAGCGTCCTTGGCAGTAAACGTATCAAGTCTGGACACTGGATCGGGTCCACCAAGACCCAGGACAGACCCCCAACAGGGTCTCCATCCCCACTGGAGTTGGCTTTTCTCTTCAACTACTGGGACTGCAATCACATAATGCAAGTTGCCAGGTCCAAGGATCCCTGACGAATCTCCAAGGCCTCAATGAACATGTATCCAGACTATGCTACAGAAGAACAAAGACTCAGAGGTTCATTCTTGATGGTCACACAGAAGCTCCAGCAACTCGGCCTGAAATATTCTCTTACATACACAGCCAAATTGCCTATGGTGGACTCTCAAGCCACCCTATTTTTCACAACACTGGCAAATGCCTGCCGCTGACCGGGGAGACGAAAGGGGTGTCTGCAATGTCCCACGACATTCAATGGAATACAGACTGGAAACCTCCCACACCACAAAGGCATCAGCCCAGGACCCCCAAGAGCAGGCCCTCCAGCGAGTAGGAAGACCAAGAACATGCCATGGTTGTGGCAGAGGTTGTATCCTGCCACAGTCAAACAGCGACCATCTCTATGTTCCCTTCCATCACCCCAGACCAGGAGGTGATCTCTGATTTGGCTCTCACTCCAGCAGAACTGAGCATAGTCCTGGAATTAATGTCCATGACATCAGACGACCAAGTGATATGACACCACAAAATGTGTTCTATTTTGGAGTGGAGGGGCTTCTCAGAGTGCAGATTGAAAAGGAGAAGGAAAAATGGGCACCACCATTAGGGTACAGATTGTGCATTTCTCTCCTTGACAAACGAAGAGACTGTAATTCTCCGGTCTCATATGGAACATGTTCCTCTCTTGTCGGTTTTCCTTTTTAGTTTTCCTTTCGTCATGGCCACATATGAGACACAACCAGGGACCTGGCAGTTGGAGTAAATGTTTTATGTTTTTGTTCATGGACAAGCAACAATACTCTATACACCCGGGTCAGGGACTGGCTGTGGTCACAGGTTCTAGAATTTCGAGCCAGGAAGAGAGCGGATGGATAACCTAGGCGCCAACATGCTGACATGTCACACATTTATGACCACATATAACATACTGACCTAAACTATACAGGGAATGGCCAAGCCCAGATGCTGTCACCTAATTTATTTTTACTTTTGACGCAGACTAGCATGGCATTTCTTCAGAAAACACATCTTACTGCTACAGAATGTCTTAAACTGCAAAGATGGTGAGAGGCAACCTCTTATTTGGAGTATCAATCAACTCAGTTTTATAGAGTGTGTCTAATCACCTGTGAGGGTATCCAGGCACTGGGTTTTTGCTTGGATCAGCTGAAGAACCAGGTCTTCAGTCATTTTCTGAATTCAGGGAGAGAGGATGATATTCCGAGGTGCAGGGGGAGATCGTTCCAGGACTTGCCAGAGAAGTAGGAGAAGGAGCATCCTACACTGCTGCTTCAGCGGATGCGGGAAATGTGAGCGATGGAGGTGGAGTGCAGGTTTCTAGAGAGCTGATGAAAGTTCAGGCAGTGGTTCATGTATGCTGGTCCTTGGTCATCAGAATCTTGGTGGTGCGCGCCTAAGGCCTGTGCCTGGGTGGATCGCTTGCCTACCTCAGGGCTACTCGAGCAATGGGCAACTATCCTGTGGAAAAGCCCGCTGGTTTGCAGAGACCACCAAATGGTGGTCCTGTTATGAATTCCACTGTGTCAGCTAACGCCTTGACCCCTGCCCGAAATGGGGTCTACATGTCCTGCAATATGAAATCAATAGTGCCTGTTGTCATTCAGTGCGAGAGCCTTGAACCCCTGCTTGTGTTGAGGTTTACACTTACTACAATATGCAAATAATACTGCCTGCTAAGATTCAATGCGGGAACTAATATTGCCTGTGGTTGCCGCCTTGGACCACTGCCTGTACTGGGGTGACATGCAATGCAATATGCAATCAATATTCCACGCTGCAATTCTGTAATTCAGTATGGGAACTAATATTGTCCATTATTTAGTTCCACAGAAGGAGTACACATCAGCACTATAAAATCCAGAAGCAATGAGTGCGCTCACTATTCCAGGTAGTGGAACAGCTTCTTTTCTGGGCTCCCGCGCTAAACTGGATCTCTCAGTTTTGTTGACAGACTTCGTTGGCCACCGTTTCTTCACCTGAGCACTTTGGTGATGAGTTTGCTCATGGTGCCAATGATCCGCCCATCACTTGGGACAGAGCGGATGCTCCCTGGTAGGAGCCAAGTCGGCTGAATTCCTCAGCGTTTCAAGACTCATCACAGTTTTGGTTGTTTCTCAGAGGACGAGACTAAGGCCCTCATTATGACATTGGTGGTAAGTCCCGCTTACCGCCATGCCGACTGCCGCCAACATACTGCGACCGCGGTGGTATACCGCTACCCATATTATGACACACACATACAAATCCGTCACTATACGGACACAAACACAAGTCAGTCAGGCCAAAGGTCAGTGATGAAATGGCGGTACCAACACCCACACCATTACGCCAACAGAACTACGCCCACAGCATTATGACCCACGAATCACACTGGTGGACATTCAAACGCGGTAAACCTTGGGCGGTACATACGGCCGCTCTGAAAATACATACACACATATAAAACAGCACCACATTGGACAACTCAAAATACACACACCTGACACATATACACACACCACACCCACACCACTATAAAACACACCCCCACAATACCCACATCCCTTTGAGACTAACAACATTTGCAACTAGAGAGAGCTACAGCAAGAGCACTCACACAACCAGAGCCACAGAACACCATCACCCATACACCATCCACGCACCTCACAGCACACACCCCAACACATCACCCCACACACATTGACCCATGGCACCACAAAGACACCCCAGGTTCTCAGAGGAGGAGCTAAGGGTCATGGTGGAGGAAATCATCCGGGTAGAGCCACAACTATTCGGATCACATGTGCAGCAGACATCAATTGCAAGATGGCGGAGAATCGTGGGCGGGGGCAATGCCGTGGGACAGCACCCCAGAACAAGCGATGACATCAGGAAGAGGTGGAACGACCAACGGGTGAAGGTGCAAGACAACAGATAGCTGTACAGAGGACTGGTGGTGGAACCCCACCTCCTCCCCCACAACTAACAACATGGGAGGAGCAAGTCTTGGCAATACTGCATTCTGAGGGCCTGGCAGGAGTAGCTGGAGGACTGGACTCTGTCAAATCTCTATTACTATCACCTCCCTACCTGCATGCCATCACATACCCCCACCCTTACCGCCACCCCCATCACCCCACCACCTCACATACACCCCACCATCACAACCCACCCATCCCAGTACCCAGCACTGCATGCACCACCAATGAATGTATGTCGGAACAACCCATGCTGGAATAACGCATGCCTGAACAACGAGGTTGGAACAACGACCGCGTTGTTACCACTAATGCCTTTACCACGAATGCCTTAACAATGATTTTTCGTTGTAAAGGCATTCCTGAAAAAGGCATTAGTGATAGGCATGCATGGTTCCAGCATGCGTCCTCACTGGGCCCCCACCCCTACCCCTACCCCTAAAAATTACCGTGACCCCCCCACCCCTACCCTTAAAACCATGCCAACACCCCACCATTGCCCCGAAAACTACCCCAACCCCCACCCCGTCCCTAAAATTACCGCAACCCCCACCCTACCCCCAAAACCTAAGACAAACCCAACCCCCACCCCATCCCTGAAACCTAAAGTACCCCAACACCCTCCCCTAAAACCACCCCGCCCCTAAAACTAACCTGAGCCCTCCACCCTGCCCCTAAAACCTAAACCCCCCAAACCCCCACCCCGCCCCTAAACTTACCCGACCCCCCAACCCAACCCTAAAACCCTAAACTACCCCAACCCCCAACCTTAAAACCACCCCAACACCCCGCCCTAAAACTACCCTGAGCCCTCACCCCACCCCTAAAACCTAAAACCCCCAATCCCCTCACCCCGACCCCCCAACCCACCCCTAAAACCTAAAACCACCCCACCCCTAAAATTAACGCAACCCCTCACCCCACCGCTAAAACCTAAAGCCCCCCCAACCCCCACCCCTAAAACCTAAACCACCCCAATCCCCCACCCCGCCCCTAAAAACCTAAATCACCCCAACCCCCCACCCCAAATACTAAAAATACCCTGACCCCCCACCCTCGCACCTAAAACTAAAAATACACCTCCCCTCCCTCCCCCGCCCTGAACCTAAACCGCCCGACGCCCCCTCCCCTAAAGCTAAAACCCCAACACCCCACCCCGCCCCTAAAACTAAAAATACCCCGCCCCTAAAACTAAAACCCCACGACCCCCCACCCCTGCCCCTAAAACTAAAATCCCCTGATCCCCAGCCCCTAAAACTAAAACCCCAACCCCTGCCCCTAAAACTAAAAATACCCGACCCCCCCCACCCTGCCCCTAAAACTAAAACCCCGACCCCCCACCCCTGCCCCTAAAACTAAAATCCCCTGATCCCCCACCCCAGCCCCTAAAACTAAAACCCCAACCCCTGCCCCTAAAACTAAAAATACCCGACCCCCCCACCCTGCCCCTAAAACTAAAACCCCGACCCCCCCACCCATGCCCCTAAAACTAAAAATAAGTATTTTTCTTTGTAAAGGCATTCCTGGTAAAGGCATTAGTGATAGGCATGCATGGTTCCAGCATGCGTCCTCCCTGGGCCCCCACCCCTAAAAATTACCGTGACCCCCCCACCCCTACCCTTAAAACCATGCCAACACCCCACCATTGCCCCGAAAACTACCCCAACCCCCACCCCGTCCCTAAAATTACCGCAACCCCCACCCTACCCCCAAAACCTAAGACAAACCCAACCCCCACCCCATCCCTGAAACCTAAAGTACCCCAACACCCTCCCCTAAAACCACCCCGCCCCTAAAACTAACCTGAGCCCTCCACCCTGCCCCTAAAACCTAACCCCCCCAAACCCCCACCCCGCCCCTAAACTTACCCGACCCCCCAACCCAACCCTAAAACCCTAAACTACCCCAACCCCCAACCTTAAAACCACCCCAACACCCCGCCCTAAAACTACCCTGAGCCCCCACCCCACCCCTAAAACCTAAAACCCCCAATCCCCTCACCCCGACCCCCCAACCCACCCCTAAAACCTAAAACCACCCCACCCCTAAAATTAACGCAACCCCTCACCACACCGCTAAAACCTAAAGCCCCCCCAACCCCCACCCCTAAAACCTAAACCACCCCAATCCCCCACCCCGCCCCTAAAAACCTAAATCACCCCAACCCCCCACCCCAAATACTAAAAATACCCTGACCCCCCACCCTCGCACCTAAAACTAAAAATACACCTCCCCTCCCTCCCCCGCCCTGAACCTAAACCGCCCGACGCCCCCTCCCCTAAAGCTAAAACCCCAACACCCCACCCCGCCCCTAAAACTAAAAATACCCCGCCCCTAAAACTAAAACCCCACGACCCCCCACCCCTGCCCCTAAAACTAAAATCCCCTGATCCCCAGCCCCTAAAACTAAAACCCCAACCCCTGCCCCTAAAACTAAAAATACCCGACCCCCCCACCCTGCCCCTAAAACTAAAACCCCGACCCCCCACCCCTGCCCCTAAAACTAAAATCCCCTGATCCCCCACCCCAGCCCCTAAAACTAAAACCCCAACCCCTGCCCCTAAAACTAAAAATACCCGACCCCCCCACCCTGCCCCTAAAACTAAAACCCCGACCCCCCCACCCATGCCCCTAAAACTAAAAATAAGTATTTTTCTTTGTAAAGGCATTCCTGGTAAAGGCATTAGTGATAGGCATGCATGGTTCCAGCATGCGTCCTCCCTGGGCCCCCACCCCTAAAAATTACTGTGACCCCCCCCACCCCTACCCTTAAAACCATGCCAACACCCCACCATTGCCCCGAAAACTACCCCAACCCCCACCCCGTCCCTAAAATTACCGCAACCCCCACCCTACCCCCAAAACCTAAGACAAACCCAACCCCCACCCCATCCCTGAAACCTAAAGTACCCCAACACCCTCCCCTAAAACCACCCCGACCCTAAAACTAACCTGAGCCCTCCACCCTGCCCCTAAAACCTAAACCCCCCAAACCCCCACCCCGCCCCTAAACTTACCCGACCCCCCAACCCAACCCTAAAACCCTAAACTACCCCAACCCCCAACCTTAAAACCACCCCAACACCCCGCCCTAAAACTACCCTGAGCCCCCACCCCACCCCTAAAACCTAAAACCCCCAATCCCCTCACCCCGACCCCCCAACCCAGCCCTAAAACCTAAAACCACCCCACCCCTAAAATTAACGCAACCCCTCACCCCACCGCTAAAACCTAAAGCCCCCCCAACCCCCACCCCTAAAACCTAAACCACCCCAATCCCCCACCCCGCCCCTAAAAACCTAAATCACCCCAACCCCCCACCCCAAATACTAAAAATACCCTGACCCCCCACCCTCGCACCTAAAACTAAAAATACACCTCCCCTCCCTCCCCCGCCCTGAACCTAAACCGCCCGACGCCCCCTCCCCTAAAGCTAAAACCCCAACACCCCACCCCGCCCCTAAAACTAAAAATACCCCACCCCTAAAACTAAAATCCCCTGATCCCCAGCCCCTAAAACTAAAACCCCAACCCCTGCCCCTAAAACTAAAAATACCCAACCCCCCCACCCTGCCCCTAAAACTAAAACCCCGACCCCCCACCCCTGCCCCTAAAACTAAAATTCCCTGATCCCCCACCCCAGCCCCTAAAACTAAAACCCCAACCCCTGCCCCTAAAACTAAAAATACCCGACCCCCCCACCCTGCCCCTAAAACTAAAACCCCGACCCCCCCACCCATGCCCCTAAAACTAAAAATAAGTATTTTTCTTTGTAAAGGCATTCCTGGTAAAGGCATTAGTGATAGGCATGCATGGTTCCAGCATGCGTCCTCCCTGGGCCCCCACCCCTAAAAATTACCGTGACCCCCCCCACCCCTACCCTTAAAACCATGCCAACCCCCCACCATTGCCCCGAAAATTACCCCAACCCCCACCCCGTCCCTAAAATTACCGCAACCCCCACCCTACCCCCAAAACCTAAGACAAACCCAACCCCCACCCCATCCCTGACACCTAAAGTAATCCAACACCCTCCCCTAAAACCACCCCGCCCCTAAAACTAACCTGAGCCCCCCACCCTGCCCCTAAAACCTAAACCCCCCAAACCCCCACCCTGCCCCTAAACTTACCCGACCCCCCAACCCACCCCTAAAACCCCAAACTACCCCAACTCCCACCCCTAGAACCTAAAACCACCCCAACACCCCCGCCCCTAAAACTACCCCGAGCCCCCCACCCCACCCCTAAAACCTAAAACCCCCCCAACCCCTTCACCCCGCCCCTAAAATTACCCGACCCCCCAACCCACCCCTAAAACCTAAAACCACCCCACCCCACCCCTAAAATTACCGCAACCCCTCACCCCACCCCTAAAACCTAAAACCACCCCAACCCCCACCCCTAAAACCTAACCCACCCCACCCTTAAAAACCGAAACCACCCCGACCCCCAACCCCCAAATACACAAAATTCCTGACCTCCCACCGCCCCTAAAACTAAAAATACCCCTCCCCAAACCTAACCCGCCTAACCCCCCACCCCTAAAACTAAAAATACCCTGACCCCCCACCCTCGCCCCTAAAACAAAAAATACACCTCCCCTCCCTCCCCCGCCCTAAACCGCCCAACACCCCGCCCCTAAAACTAAAACCCCACGACCCCCCACCCCTGCCCCTAAAACTAAAATCCCCTGATCCCCCCGCCCCTAAAACTAAAACCCCAAGCCCCCACCCCGCCCCTAAAACTAAAAATACCCCGACCCCCCACCCCGACCCTAAAACTAAAACCCCGACCACCCACCCCTGCCCCTGAAACTAAAAATAGCCCCCTCCCCTAAAACTAAAACCCCGACCTCCCCACCCGCACCTAAAACTAAAACCCTGACCCCCCCACCCTGCCCCTACAACTAAAAATATCCCTCCCTCCCCGCCCCTAAACCGCCCCGATGGCCCCTCCCCTAAAACTAAAACCCCAAACCCCCACCACCTCCCCTAAAACCCCAACCCCCCCGCCCCTAAAACTAAAAATACCCCGACCCCCTGCCCCGCTCCTAAAACTAAAACCCCAACCCCCCGCCCCACTTATCTGACTCATCGCGTTGTCCTCCTCAGCCGACTCCCTTGTTCTGTGCCTTAACCACGCATGTGCGTTGTTGAGCACATGCGTGGTTAAGGCAAAAAACAACAAAGTTGTGGTTAACGAAAGCGTTGTTCCGCTTTTGTTGTCCACAACTTCGTTGTTCCAGAGTCGGCATTCAGGGCGTTTCCCACCACCAATGCATGGACATCACTCACAGCCCTGCATGGACACCCATCACCACAGCATGCACACTAGAGAGAGCCACCTATCCCACAAAATCACTATTCACATAAGGCACAGCTGAAAGGGCACTCACAACCATACAGGGCAACACACCCATGCACAAGATGTCACAGGCAGAAACATTAACACTGCATTTATATCCCCACAGGTCCCACACCCAACATCACCGGAGAGGAGGTGCCAGCAACAACCAGTTCCCCCCCACCCCGAAGAGGTCCACAGTGATGACAGCAGCTCTGCTCGCCTGGATCTGGATGACCAACCTGGCCCATCAGGGACCTCCGGACAGTCGGTTACCCAGGCACAGTCCCATACCACCACAGAGCCTCCCCCCTCAGGAAACACCAGCACAGCACCCACCCAGCGAGCCCATCCCTCTGTCCCCAGGACACATCAATCAGCTGTGTGTACACCACTACAGGGACTCCAGGCCATCCCACAAACACAGGACGATCAGGGACCTGGGGTCAGTGGCAGTGGGCACACGGTTCAGGGGACAGAGGCACAGGACAACAGGGAAGCTGGGATGACTGCTGTGTGACAGGGGGAGGACAGACTCAGGGAGCCGACTCTCCACAAGGCACTCACCTACATCCTGGGAGCATACCACCATTCCCAGGAGAACGATGGGCCAGATACTGGCCAAGTTGCAGGAGACCCAGCGGCTGCAGGAGGGACAGTACCTGGGGATCAGGGAGGACCTGAGGGACATCCACACCACCCTGGTCACCATTGCAGGGGTGCAGGCAGACATGGCCAACACCATGGGGGAGGCAGTGGCACACCAACGGGCCTCTGACACTAGCCACACCGATGAACAGCCCTCCACCTCCGCTGACGCTATCGAACAGGAGGTCCCGCCACAGGAACAACAGGCCACCAGCACCCCTCCCCCTGCAGAAGGAGAACCACCCCCGCAAACGGTCCCTGCGATCCAGGCAGAAGCCAGAGAACATTGCCAAAACCCCCGCCAGGAAATAAGACTCTCCTGAATGTCACCCTTGTGTCCCACTCTGTCACCCTGTCCACCTTGAACTGCCATTGCTCCCCTTCCTATGCCCCCGTGGACAATGCACCTGTGATACAAAGAGACTGGACTCTATCATGGACTCTCCTCTACCATCATCCAAGCCCACTGCACATCCCCATAACATTTTCAGCAATTAAATAAACACCCTTTGAAAAAATACAAGCATGTAGTATGTCAAATGATTTAAGTATGTATTCCTTTAACAATCTGTGGACATTGAAGGTAGACTGTACAGTAATGTATACATAGGTATGACCTTTATTGTGCTGCAGTCAATACACCAGGAGCCAGAGTAGGGCACAAATACATGTGAATAGACATGTCAGAAGGTACAGTAAGTGGCCATCGTAGTGGGAACAGCAGCCTGGCAGTGAAAATTTACAACACAAAACTGCAATGGGAGGTGAAATTACAGTGTCTTACCTGTATGTCACTGGAAGTACTGTCAAATGATAGATATTCTGTTGTCCACATCCTCATCCTCTGCCTCCTCTTCGTCACAGTCCATAGGCTCCAACGCTGCGACACGCCCATCTCCAGCCTCCTCCTCCTGCAGAAAAGGCACCTGGGGTCTCAAGGCAAGGTTGTGCAACATGCAAGATGCCACGATGATCTGGCACACCTTCTTGGGTGAGTAGCACAGGGAACCACCTGCTAGATGAAGGCACCGAAACCTAGCCTTCAGGAGGCAAAAGGTTTGCTCTATAATTCGTCTTGTTCACCCATGTGCTTCATTGTAACGTTCCTCTGCCTGCCCTTGTCCTGGGATTACTCACAGGGGTCAGTGGCCATGAGAGGTTGGGGTAACCAGAGTCACCTATAAATATAGAGGGATAGCTGTTAGCCAGACACTCACCCTTAGGGCCAACCCCACACCCATATATCAACATACACTGGGTGGGGGACCATGGGCTCACCCATTAGCCACACCCTGTGCCTCTGGAGTTGAGCCATCACATATGGGATGCTGCTATTCCTCAGGATATAGGCATCATGCACAGACCAGGATACTTTGCATTCATAGAGGGAGATGTACTGGTCCGCCAGGCACACTATCTGCACATTCATGGATTGAAAGCTCTTTCGATTTCTGAACACCTGTTCATTTCTCCTGGGGAAGACAAGGGCAATATGTGTACCATCAATTGCCCCAGCAATGTTGGGGATATGTCCCATTGCATAGAGGTCAGCTTTCACTGGGGCCAAATCCTCCACCTGGGAGAATACGATGCAGCTGCCCATGTGATTCATCAGGGAAGACAACACTCGGATCAGCACTATTGAGAACATTCACTGGGACATTCCTACTACCATGGCCACTGTCACTTGGAAGGAGCCACTGGCCAAGAAATGGAGCACAGATAGGACTTGCACAAGAAGGGGGATCCCAGTGGGCTGACGGATAGCTGAGATCAAGTCTGGCTCCAATTGGGCACACAGCTCTTGGATTGTGGCCCTATCAAGTCGGTAGGTGAGGATAATGTGCCTGTCCTTCATTGTTGCTAAGTCCACCAGGGGCCTGTACACGGGGGGATGTCTCCATCTCCTATTCATCCTCAGCGGTTGTACTCTAGGGGGCAAAACGATGAGCATCTGGCCAGTTTTCAACATTTCCTCAATGTACAATGCATTGCATGTTGTGACAGAAACAGTATGTTTATGTGTAGTCCCAGAATGTGCTTATGCCTGCTGTGACGCAGTTAGGTGCCATGTCCTGCCCCCCCCATGAAATGGCGGAAGCCTGTCCTGTGTGGAGGGACAGGTGGAAATGAGTTAATGCCGCTGAAGTTGTGCCCCATTGTGGGAGGTGGGCGAATACCGCCGTGCAACTCCTCATTGGTTATCATTGGGCCCTAGGGGTTACAGTAGCCAATGGTGATGTATGCAGGCGGTGATGGTACACACCGCCGCGGAAGTGACCGCCATTTTCTATCTGTTCAGTCACTTGCTACCTGACTTTCAACAGGAGAGGACCTACACTGCAACTGCTGTTGTGACCTGTGTCTGGAAGCGACCATGGCTCAAGTCACTGGGGAAAGGGCCCCTGCCTTTACCGATGCGGAGTTGGAGAAACTGGTGGATGGGGTCCTACCCCAGTACCGATTGGTTTATGGGCCTCCAGACCAACAGGTGAGTACACTGTGTGCACGATGCATGGGGCATGAGTGCATGGTGTGCTGTGTGTGAAGGCCTCGTGTAAGAGGGGGGTGGTGGAGGGGTCCTGGGCAGCGTGCTGCATGTTTGGTGGGCAATGTCTGTGCATAAGGGGATGGGAGGGATATGGTGGGCTATGGGTGTAAGAGGCCGGACGGTATGACTGATCTCTTTTTCTATTTTCATTTTTCTGGAGGTCAGCGCCCATTAGAAAAAGGGTATATGGCGTGGCATCGCCAAGGACGTGCGGGCCCTGGGGGACTATGGCAGGCGGAGCACCCACTGTTCAAAACGGTGGGAGGACCTGAGATGCTGGGCAAGGAAGACGGCAGAGGCCCAGCTGGGGATGCCCTCCCAATGAGGAAGGGGTGCCTGTGGAACCCTGACCCCCCTGAAGTTCCGCATACTGGCGGTGGCCTATCCGGAGCTGGATGGGCGCTTGAGGGCATCACAGCAGCCACAAGGGAGTGAGTACAGCTTCCAAATCTGCAAATTGTGAGTGGTGGGGTGGTCTCTGGGTGGGGGATGTGGGCCTGTGGGTGCCCCTAGGCCAGCCCGGACATTGCAGGGTAGGTTCCATGATGGGAAGGGGCTGATGCACTCCACCCCCAAACATGCTAATGAGCATCTTCTACTGGGCAGGGATCTGTGGCTCTCAGGTATGCTGCTATTGGCGATAGGTATTACTGTCCATGGCCTGGTGACTAGCATTGTGACTGGTAGTGCATCGCCTAGTGCGTAGGGCTGTTCCCTGTGTGTTGTGTACACCAACGGTGGGGTTGTTGCTGGCATTGACCAAGTGTATCCTCTGTATCTTCCCTCCCTCTTTTTGTTTTGTCAACCTGTCCTTATGTGCATTAGCATCATTTGGCACCAGTGGGACGGAGGGCGAGGGGAGCACCACAGCGGAGACAGGAGGGGACAGTTCGGACAGTGATACCTCCTCCGATGGAAGCTCCCTGCTAGTGTCGGACACCTCTGTGGCCACCCCAACTACAGGTACAACTGCCACCCCGTACCAGCACCACCCTCCCATCAGCCCCTCAGCGAGTTTCCTGTGCCCGCTCACCCAGGAGGGTGGGCATCTCCTTCACCACAGGCACCTCAGGCCCTGCCCCATCTAGCCCTGCTGCCCCGAGTGAGGAGGCTATTGACCTCCTGCTACCCATCTCTGTTGGGCAGTCAACCATAGTGAATGCCATCCAGGGACTGGCAGGGCATTTGCAACATGCAAATGCATTCCTGGAGGAAAGTCACTCTGGCGTGGCGGCCCAACAGAGATCATTCCAGGCTCTGGCCTCCTCCCTGATGGCAGCCATTGTCCCTGTGTCTAGCCTCCCCCCTCCAACTTCCTCTACCCAGTCCCATTCCCCTGAACCCCATCCTATCCAAAGCACACAATCAGACCAGCATGCACCCAAGACAACACACAGGAGTGCCTCAGGCAAACACAAGCACCACACATCACCACACAGGAACCCACACAAACATCTTCCAGAAGCAGACATGCCAACGTCCACTGCCTACACTGTGTCCCCCTCCTCCACCTCGTCCACCTCCCTCCCAGTAGTGTCTCCACTCACACTTGCATGCACTACATCCTCATCCACTATCACCATATCAGAACACACACCTCACTGGCAGTCACCATGCCAACATCCATGCACACGTCCCCTGTGTCCTCTCCCACTGTGTCTGTGCCCCCTCCTCCCAAAGTACACAAATGCAAGCACTCAGACACCCAACAGCCATCCACCTCAAATCATCATCCAGCCCATGCACCTTCACCCAAACACAGCAGGCAGACACATCCTACAACCACTCCCTGTTCCTCCACACCCAAACCTTCACCCTCTTCCCGCCCCAGTATGCCTAAGAAGCTTTTCCTCTCCACCCTTGACCTCTTCCCTATCCCCCGCCGTCCTTCACTTCGGGCCAGGGTGGGCAGAACCCAGGCCAGCACCTCAGCCACCCAGTCCACGGCCACAGTAGTTTCGGCAGCTACTGCAGGTGTGAGAGGCTCCAAGGAGACACCCATCAGCACTGGCAGTGTGACTGCGCCAGCTGCCAAGGGCAAGAAGGGACCACCAGCTGCCAAGGGCAAGGAGGCACCACCAGCTGCCAAGGGCAAGGAGGCACCACCAGCTGGCAAGGGCAAGGAGGCACCATCAGCTGCCAAGGGCAAAAAGGCACCACCAGCTGCCAAGTGCAAGGATGCACCACCAGCTGCCAAGGGCAAAGAGGCACCACCAACTGTCAAAGGCAAGGGCAAATTACCTGCCTCTGTAGACAGGAGGGACATGAGGTCTGGTGCTGTGACAGGATCTGAGCCCCCACCACCAACCATGGCACTTCAGCCATCCAAGGCTGCAGGGGAGGGGCTGGAGCCTCCCACACCACTGGCAGCACCAGCAGCCCCAGTGGGCTGCCATCTGAGGCTGCAGGGGAAGAGCTTGTGCCTCCCCCTACCACTGGCAGCACCGCCACCAGCACCACTGGCAGCAGCCCCAGTGGGCAGCCGTCCGAGGCTGCAGGGGAAGGGCTTGTGTCTCCCCCCACCACTGGCAGCACCGCCACCAGCACCACTGGCAGCAGCAGCAGCCCCAGTGAGCAGCTGTCCAAGGCTGCAGGGGAAGCGCTGGAGCCTCCCCTCACCACTGGCAGCACCGCCACCAGCACCACTGGCAGCAACAGCAGCTCCAGTGGGCAGCCGTCCGAGGCTGCAGGGGAAGGGCTGGAGCCTTCCCCCACCACTGACAGCACTGGCCCTGCCACCACTGTGCAGCCGTTGCTGCCTGCGGATGGACTGTAGTCCTGCCTCCATGGAGTGTCATGCATCCTGCCCACAGCAAATCACGTGGGGCTGACAGCCAGGTAAGAGACTGTGACCTTGCACTCCCCATGTGCTACATCACAGGGCACAAGGCCCCCTCCAGAACCAGTGGAAGAAGGCATCCACTCACCCCTTACTTGCCAGGATGAGGCACACTGGGCACAAGGCCCCCTTTAGAACCAGTGGCAAAGGCATCCACTCACCCCCTTCCTGCCAGGAAGAAGCACACTGGGCACAAGGCCCCCTCCAGAACCAGTGGAAGAAGGCATCCACTCACCCCCTTCTTGCAAGGATGAAGCACACTGGGCACAAGGCCCCCTCCAGAACCAGTGGAAGAAGGCATCCACTAACTGCATCCTTTCCAGGATGAAGCACATTGGGTACAAGGCCCCCTCCAGAACCAGTGGAGAAGCCATCCACTTGAGAGACTGTGGCTTTGCACTCCCCAGGACCAAGCAGTGGGCAAACCATCCACTTGAGAGACTGTGGCCTGGTACTTCCCAGGACCACGCAGTGGGCAAACCACCCACTTGAGAGACTGTGGCCTTGCACTCCCCAGGACGTTGTAGAGGGCATGTTGTCCCCTCCTCCTTTGGCTGAGGTGGCCCCCCATCCCCTTCCCCCTGAGGTGCCTGTGTATTTTCGACATGATGCCTCAGCAGTGTTCTCTCCGTATTGAGGCAGGAGTCAAGTGGGGCTTTGGCCTATGTGACATGGCCCTGTGGCCCGCAGACATTATGGACTGGGCAGTGTCCCTTCATTTGTATATCTGTGAATACTGTTTTGATTTTTAAGTAAGTATTTCTAGTATTTTATCTTATTACACTCACTTTCTTCAAATCTTTTTGTCCTTGCATTATTCCTGAGGGGTACGGGGTAAATATGTAATGTTACTGCATCAGTTTGTGTGTATGGTGTTGGGGGTTGGGCGTGTTGCATGTTGCAGGTGTGTGTCATTCTCTTTTTCCTCCCCCCTCCCCTGTGTGCTAGGCGGCAGTACTCACTGTGGTCATCGTCGCTGGTGTTAGTATTCCTGGTGTAGGAGGAGGTAGACCAGCATGGGGAACACCTGCAGTTCGGGCTCCATAGTGTTGTGGTTCTTCCTTGAGTCTCCAGAGGTGAGTCCTTTGCCTTCTGTGTACTATTTCTACTGTGCTTTTGATGTAGTTGGTACCACCCCGGAAAAGGTGGCGGATAGGCCAGTTGTAATATTGTGGGCGGTACATTGCCTTCCGCCTGGCTGTTGGCCGTTACCGTCGCGGTGCTTGTTGCTACCGCTGTGGCGGCCGGTGTGTTAAAGTGGCTGTCTGTGTTGGCAGTTTCCACCGTGGTAAAAATTACATTTTTTTACCACCAGCCTGTTGGCGGTATTACCGCTGCTTTATCGCCGGCCACCAGGGTTGTAATGAGGGCCTAAATGTGACCTAATTTCTTGCGCTACAAGTAAAGCTCATTATTGATAGACACACTTTCGAGAGAAGGCAGTTCCATAAAGACAACCAGTTTGACTGAAGAGTAAAGAACCTGATTCATGAATATTAGTTCTGTCAGGTAGGTGACTTAACCTGGGGCATTTAACAATTGAAGAGAGAAAGAAAAGCTTAATGGAACTCTTATACCTGTAGCAGTGTCCAGAATGGGGTGCAACTTAGGTGTTAAAAGGAACGCACTGAACAATACGGCCTCGCGGTGTCCTGCCGGTGGGGCGTTCCCGTTCCCTGCCGGAGGACCTTCTCCCCGGTCCAGGTAAGGTGACTGTCTGGCAGGGCAGTGTGTGGTGTCTGCGTGTGTGCATTAATGTGTGTATGCGTGGTTGTATGCATGTCTGAATGTTAAAATGAGTGTCTCTCAGCATGTAGGTGTGTATGCTTGTGAGTATGCATGTTTGGATGAAGGAGGGTTGGGGGGTGGGGCCCTGTAGCTGAAGAGGGGCGCTGTGGCTGAAGGAGGGTCTAGTGCTTTCTTGGGGTGGGTAGGGGAGCTGTCTACCAGTGACAGGGAAGACATTCCCTGTCACCCGTTGCCTTTCCGCCATGGTTTTCATGGTGGTGCTACTGCCGCGGAAACCATGGCGGAAAGCTGGCTCCTAATACCGCTGGCGGTCTTCTGTGGATTGCCTGGCAAGAGATGATCATCTCCGGCCCGGCGGTTCCGACTGCCAAGTCTGTACTCTCATAATGTGGCGGTCTGCACTGCCAGCCTGTTGATGGTGGGACCGCCACATTTACCCTGGCAGTCAAAATGAGGGCCTATGCTGGTCCTCTCAGCAGAGTTTGAGACAGTCTCCAACCCCATCCTCATCCAACGCCTACACGAGATCAGAATCCAAGGAGATGCACTCCGATGGGTCTGCTCCTTCCTCAGTGGAAGAACCAAGTCAGTTAGCCTGGCACGGTACACCTCAAATATCCTCAACCTCATCAACACATTTCTGCAAGGATCCTCCCTGAGCCTGACCCTCTTCAATCCATACATGCTCCCTCTAGCCAAAATCATATGCTCTTAGACCTGACAGCCTTAGGGTGTAAATCCCACAACTTTTTACCTCCCTCCCTTCACTATTTTTGTGACACTGTTTTTGCTGATTTTAGTACTCTGCACACTTTACCACTGCTAACCAGTGCTAAAGTGCATATGCTCTTTCCCTTAAACATGTTAACATTGTTTCATTCCCAAAGGGCATATATGATTTACTCGTAAGTCCCTAGTAAAGTGCACTACATGTGCCAAGGACCTGTAAATTAAATGCTACTAGTGGGCCTGCGGCACTGATTGTGCCACCCACATAAGTAGCCCCTTAACCATGTCTCAGGCCTGCCATTGCAAGGCCTGTGTGTGCAGTTCCACTGCCACTTCGACTTGGCAATTACAAGTACTTGCCAAGTCATAAACTTCCCTTTTTCTACCTTACCCCTAAGGTAGGCCCTAGGTAACCTATAGGGCAGGGTGCTATGTAGGTAAAAGGCAGGACATAAACATGTGTGTTTTATATGTCCTGCTAGTGGAAAACTCCTAAATTCATTTTACACTACTGTGAGGCCTTCTCCTTTCATAGGAAAGCATTAGGACTACCCTCATACTGTTTGAGTGGTACATTGTGATCAGAAAGGGGTAACTAGATCATATTAGTATGGCCAGAATGGTGAGGTTGGTGTAGGAGGCTGGACTGGCTTGTAGTGAGTACCAAGGGGTACTTGCACCTTGCACCAGGCCCAGTTATCCCTTATTAGTGTATAGGGTGTCTAGCAGCTTAGGCTGATAGATAATGGTAGCTTAGCAGAGCAGCTTAGGCTGAACTAGGAGACGTGTGAAGCTACTACAGTACCACAAGTGTCACTTGCACAATATCATAAGAAAACACAATACACAGTTATACTAAAAATAAAGGTACTTTATTTTTATGACAATATGCCAAAGTATCTTAGAGTGTACCCTCAGTGAGAGGATAGCAAATATACACAAGTTATATGTACACAATACCAAAAATATGCAGTATAGTCTTAGAAAACAGTGCAAACAATGTATAGTTACAATAGGATGCAATGGGACACATAGGGATAGGGGCAACACAAACCATATACTCCAAAAGTGGAATGCGAACCACGAATGGACCCCAAACCTATGTGACCTTGTAGAGGGTCGCTGGGACTATTAGAAAATAGTGAGAGTTAGAAAATTAGCCCTCCCCAAGACCCTGAAAAGTGAGTGCAAAGTGCACTAAAGTTCCCCAAAAGACACAGAAGTCGTGATAGAGGAATAATGCAGGAAAGACACAAACCAACAATGCAACAACTGTGGATTTCCAATCTAGGGTACCTGTGGAACAAGGGGACCAAGTCCAAAAGTCACAAGCAAGTCGGAGATGGGCATATGCCCAGGAAATGCCAGCTGTAGGTGCAAAGAAGCTTCCACTGGACAGAAGAAGCTGAGGTTTCTGCAGGAACGAAAAGGGCTAGAGACTTCCCCTTTGGTGGACGGATCCCTCTCGCCTTGGAGAGTCGTGCAGAAGTGTTTTCCCGCCGAAAGAACGCCAACAAGCCTTGCTAGCTGCAAATCGTGCGGTTAGCGTTTTTGGACGCTGCTGTGGCCCAGGAGGGGCCAGGAGGTCGCATATTGGACCAGGAGAGAGAGGGGACGTCGAGCAAGACAAGGAGCCCTCTCTGAAGCAGGTAGCACCCGGAGAAGTGCCAGAAACAGGCACTACGAGGATGCGTGAAACGGTGCTCGCCGAAGTTGCACAAAGGAGTCCCACGTCGCCGGAGACCAACTTAGAAAGTCGTGCAATGCAGGTTAGAGTGCCGTGGACCCAGGCTTGGCTGTGCACAAAGGATTTCCGCCGGAAGTGCACAGGGGCCGGAGTAGCTGCAAAAGTCGCGGTTCCCAGCAATGCAGTCTAGCGAGGTGAGGCAAGGACTTACCTCCACCAAACTTGGACTGAAGAGTCACTGGGCTGTGGGGGTCACTTGGACAGAGTTGCTGGATTCGAGGGACCTCGCTCGTCGTGCTGAGAGGAGACCCAAGGGACCGGTAATGCAGCTTTTTGGTGCCTGCGGTTGCAGGGGGAAGATTCCGTCGACCCACGGGAGATTTCTTCGGAGCTTCTGGTGCAGAGAGGAGGCAGACTACCCCCACAGCATGCACAAGCAGGAAAACAGTTGAGAAGGCGGCAGGATCAGCGTTACAGAGTTGCAGTAGTCGTCTTAGCTACTTTGTTGCAGTTTTGCAGGCTTCCAGCGCAGTCAGCAGTCGATTCCTTATCAGAAGGTGAAGAGAGAGATGCAGAGGAACTCGGATGAGCTCTTGCATTCGTTATCTAAAGTTTCCCCAGAGACAGAGACCCTAAATAGCCAGAAAAGAGGGTTTGGCTACTTAGGAGAGAGGATAGGCTACTAAATCCTGAAGGAGCCTATCAGAAGGAGTCTCTGACGTCACCTGGTGGCACTGGCCACTCAGAGCAGTCCAGTGTGCCAGCAGCACCTCTGTTTCCAAGATGGCAGAGGTCTGGAGCACACTGGAGGAGCTCTGGACACCTCCCAGGGGAGGTGCAGGTCAGGGGAGTGGTCACTCCCCTTTCCTTTGTCCAGTTTCGCGCCAGAGCAGGGGCTAAGGGGTCCCTGAACCGGTGTAGACTGGCTTATGCAGAATTGGGCACATCTGTGCCCAAGAAAGCATTTCCAGAGTCTGGGGGAGGCTGCTCCTCCCCTGCCTTCACACCATTTTCCAAAGGGAGAGGGTGTAACACCCTCTCTCAGAGGAAGTTCTTTGTTCTGCCATCCTGGGACAAGCCTGGCTTGACCCCAGGGGGGCAGAAACCTGTCTGAGGGGTTGGCAGCAGCTGCAGTGAAACCCCAAGAAAGGCAGTTTGGCAGTACCAGGGTCTGTGCTACAGACCACTGGGATCATGGAATTGTACCAATAATGCCAGGATGGCATAGAGGGGGCAATTCCATGATCTTAGACATGTTACATGGCCATATTCGGAGTTACCATTGTGAAGCTACATATAGGTATTGACCTATATGTAGTGCACGCGTGTAATGGTGTCCTCGCACTCACAAAGTTCAGGGAATTGGCTCTGAACAATGTGGGGGCACCTTGGCTAGTGCCAGGGTGCCCTCACACTAAGTAACTTTGCACCTAACCTTTACCAGGTAAAGGTTGGACATATAGGTGACTTATAAGTTACTTAAGTGCAGTGTAAAATGGCTGTGAAATAACGTGGACGTTATTTCACTCAGGCTGCAGTGGCAGGCCTGTGTAAGAATTGTCAGAGCTCCCTATGGGTGGCAAAAGAAATGCTGCAGCCCATATGGATGTCCTGGAACCCCAATACCCTGGGTACCTCAGTACCATATACTAGGGAATTATAAGGGTGTTCCAGTAAGCCAATGTAAATTGGTAAATTGGTCACTAGCCTGTTAGTGACAATTTGGAAAGAAATGAGAGAGCATAACCACTGAGGTTCTGATTAGCAGAGCCTCAGTGAGACAGTTAGTCACTACACAGGTAACACATTCAGGCACACTTATGAGCACTGGGGCCCTGGTGAACAGGGTCCCAGTGACACATACAACTAAAACAACATATATACAGTGAAAAATGGGGGTAACATGCCAGGCAAGATGGTACTTTCCTACAGTTGGATTTTACATTACTATTTTAGAAATGCCACTTTTAGAAACTGGGCATGTTTCTGCACTTAAAAACCATCTGTGCCTTGCAGCATGTCGTTAATCAACCTCTGGGCTGGGCTGGTTGACAGCTTCCTTGTGCATTTCACCCAGACAACCACAAACACATGACACTCAGTCACACCTTCACTCATCTGCATAATGAATGGGTCTTCCTGGACTGGAAGGTTGGAGGGCCTGACACTTACATATCAAAGGCTAGTGGCCTGCCCTCACAAAATGGACTGCCAAACCCCGCACCAGGACCCTGGTAGACAGACCGCTACTGAAAGGGGAATTTGTGCACTTCAAAAACACTCTTTGAAGGCTCCCCCACTTCAAAGGCATTTTTGGGTATATAAACTGTGTCCCTGACTCCACCAACTCAGACACTCCTGGACCTGAACCTGCAACCTGTCAAGAGGAACTGTCTGGCAGCCCAACGGACTTATCTGGACAGCTAAGCTGAGAAGGTCTGTCGCCCTGATGTTGCCCTGCTGTCCTCTAACATTACTGATAAGTGCTCTCCAAGGGCTTGGATTGAGCTTGCCTCCTGTTTTCTGAAGTCTCAAGTTCAAAAAGACTTCATCTCTTCATGGAACTCCTTGTGCACCGAAAATCGACACATAGCTTGCTGGAAACGACACACAGCCTGCCTTGGGACTGAGAAATGGCTGCACAGGCAAACCGGAACAACGCTGCCCGACTTCCCAAGTGGAAATTCGACACAGCACCTGCCTTGCGACTGAAAATTAGACACATCACCCTACTGAATCGACATCTTCCAGCGTGCCCAGGTTTTTCCAGCATCGTCCTTGGGCGTCAAAAAGTTCCCCACATCGTGGTAAGGAACCAAGACTGAGCGTCGAAAAATGACGTAAGCCCCTTGTAGCGTGAAAAGAAATGCTGTGTCAGACGCACACCATATTTTTCCATGCATCTCCTCCTCTGCGGTCCTCATGCGTGTTATTTTTGACGCAAACCAGGTACTTTGTGTACTCAATAGACAACTGTTGGTTTCTAAGATTTAAGACTCTTTTTAATCTTGCAAAATTTATATTTCAACTTGTGCTTATTGAATCTTTATCGTTTTGACGTATTTTATTCAGATAAATATAATCTATTTTTCTAATCCTGAGTGGTGGATTTTTGTGGTGTTTTCACTGTGTTACTATATGATTTATTGCACAAATACTTTTTACATTGCCTTCTAAATTAAGCCTGACTGCTTAGTGCCAAGCTACCAGAGGGTGGGCACATGATAATTTGGATTGTGTGTGACTTACCTTGACTAGGATTGTGGTCCCTACTTGGACAAAGGTGTATAACTCTGCCAACTAAAGACCCCATTTCTAACATCCGTACTCACAAAAACATAATCTCCAATACTGACGACTTGTAGCTCATTCTGTCTCTCATGGTCAAGATGCCCAGTACCTTTGGTAGAGTTGTTGTTGAAAAGTAGATAATCTCTCCATCCTGAAGATACCAATGCCCAGTGGATCTCTCGATAGGAGAGAGATACCCAAGCAGGGATCCATCGACTAGGTTCCAGGGACATTGGAGAGGAGCAACTTGGAAAAGGGATTGTGCTCACCCACCACCCCTAAAATATCTTGGTCTTTCTTCCCCCCTGGTGAGCGGATGAGGTTATTACCCCCAATCTGCCACCTTGGTGGGGGGGGGGGAGGGGGTGGATGAGGTTATTACTCCCAAACTGCCACAGGGGGGGGTGGAATAGAGGGGGTGGCAGAAAGCCCACTAGAGACACCAGGGAAAAGAGAACATATATGGGTGAGGACTGCCTACCATGAGAATGTCCATACCCTCACCCCAAAAACTACAGCATGAGTCTTTCTGCCCCACCTGGGGGGCGATGGGGGCGATTACCCTCAATTTGCCTGCCTGTGAGGCCAAAAAGCCCACTATATACCAAGGAATGTTTGTAATTTATGTTTTTATAGGGGCGGGGGCTGCCCCCATCCCAAAAACTCTTTCTGCCCCGCCTGGGCAATTACCCCCAAACTGGGGGAAGGGTCAGAAAGCCCACAAGACACCAGGGACTGCATTTATGCAGTGTTTTTGTGGAGGAGCTGCTACTCTGGGCATAAGCCTGCCCTCTCCTCTATCCCACTGTCCAATTGACTTTCTGCTCTCCGATGGCAGGTGAATAGGGGTATTCATCCCTAATATGCTCCCCCAGGAACATAAAGTCCACTAAACACCAGGTATTTCAAAACTGAGCCAAAACAAACAAAAGGAAGTACTACCTACCTGGCATGGAGCCATGACCCGCCACAGAAGGGGTAATAGTGCCTTTCTGCCTATAGGGACAGGTAGGAAGTTTGTAGCAACTGGGAAGGTTTACCCAAATATGTCTCCCAGGGAGGTAGAAAGTCCACCTGACCCCAGGAATTTCGACATTCATGCAAAAGAAAGTGATGCAGATGCACCCTGGCTTTAGCCACACTCCCACTCCAAATGACGGAAACGAGTCTGTCTGCCTTCTCCCTCCCCCCCACTCCCCCTGGGACAGACAGGATTGCTGCCCAATTTGTCTCTGGGGGCAGAAAGCCCACTGTATGGCAGAAATATATTTTAAACAAAATAATGGAGTGGGTCCGGTTCATCCTAACATCAAGCCCATCCTCACCCCTAAAGGCTCAATAGTCTTTCTTCTCCACAAGGGACATTGGATTCTTTTGGATGCTGTCTTCACATATGGGCCAGGAGAGTGTGGCTAACTCCCAAAGTTGTCCACTTGTAATGGGGAATTGCTGCACTTTCTGGGCTTGGGTAGGCTGCCATCTGGAAAAGCCTACCAGACAAAACAGCTCTGAAAACTAGACACGGGGGAGAGTACAGGGCGATGTGCTTCACGTGGATCCCACAACACTGTCTTTCCCACAATGCCCTGCAAAACTAAACATTGACTAAAGACAGACATTTTCCTCACATTTCTGTAAGGAAAACAGCTGTAATCTGCAGGGAGTCACAAATTTCCTACCACCCAGAGATCCCATATTTCCACTGATAAGAACGGTACCCTATCTGTGTGGGTGGGCCAAGAGACCATAACACAAAATGCCCTAAAGCGCTACGTTGATAGTTAAGTAATAGGGGTATTAGCTGTGGTATTTGGGGCTGTGCTGTGGTGCCATCCATGCAAACTAACAAACCTAAGACATTCTTGAAAACTACACAACCAGGGGATTCCTGGGTGGGGTGCCTTGCATGGATCCCATGAGGTTTTCTTACCCTCAATGACTGCAAACCTCAAACATTCCCTGACATCATGCACTTTCCCTACATTTCTGTGATTGAAACTTTTGGAATCCGAAGGAATCCACAAAATTCCTAGGATCCAGCCTTACCCCACTTGTACTGAAAAAAAGCAGTGTGCCTCCTACGTGGCTGAGCCTAGTGCCTGCAACAAGAACGGATCAAATAACGGTCAATTGGAGCCCTTGTGAGTGGGCTCCCATTGACCAAGTTACCCCACCCTAGGTATCTAGTTTTAAAAAATGTGCAAGTTTGCTTGGTTTCCCTAGTTACTGGCTGAGCTAGGGCCCACAACCCACAGCTACTCACTTTACAAAAAAAGGGACAGCTTTGAGTGAAAAAATGTGATGCATCCATTCTGTGTTTTGGGGTTTTTCCTGTTGCAGGCACAACACCTACCCTCACTAGTGAGTTACCATTTTTATCAGGAGACTTGGGGGAACGCTGGATAGAGGGAAGTTTGGAACTCAATGCAGATTGCAGAACTTTTCATCACAGAAATGTGAGGATAATGTGTTTTTATAGTTAAAGTTTGACGTTTGCAGCGTGATGAAAGCCACATACGTCACCCCATCCTGGATTTACCCAGGTGTCTAGTTTTCAGAAATGCGCCGGCTGAGCCAAGGCCCAAAATCCACACCTACCCACTCTGCAAAAAAAGGGTCTATTTTGAGTGGAAACATGCGATGTTCACATTTTGTGCCGGTTCCTATCGTAGGCACTATGCCGATGCACACAAGTGAGGTACCATTTTTATCAGATGACATGTGGGAGAATAGAATAGTAGAACACTTATTATTACCAATTGGATTTCACTACATTTGTGCCTTCCAAAACTACGCCAGTGAGTAAGAAAGAAGACATTTTGAAAAATACCTTCTAAATCATATGCTAGTATGGGTACGCTAAAGTTCAGAGTTGTATAAATAACACTTTTGTAAATTGGCCATTGTGTCAAAAATGTACAGATTAAAATGTTTTCACAAATGGCTGTTGTTTCCTACTCATTTTCAATATTTCTTTATTTCAACAGTTAGCATCTTTGGGGAAACCTTAAGTGTTTACAGATAACACCCCTTTCTGAATTCTGAGTTTTGTCTACTTTTCAGAAATCTATGGACTTCCTGGATCACCCATGGGTTTCACAATGGTTTTCACCACACAGTGGAAGTATGTTCAGGGCACAAAAAGAGGAAAAATGGGCTACCTCTTTAATTCAGCTCTGCAAGTCCCTGAAAGTTGTGAAGATGGTGACTTTAACGCAGCAAATGTTCGATGATGTCGTTTTTAGGGGAAAAAAACAGACACTTTTTTCCAGAGCACTTTTTTCCTATTTTCTTGCCCACAAAACTCAAAATTTAGCTTTATTGTGCCCATTATCACAATCTCCTCCAAGGTGATCCACAAACCCTGGGTACCTTTACAATACCCAGGATGTTAGAAATAAGAGGAAGCAAATTTGCCATGGATACCTTATGTGCAAACAAGTTATGGAGACCTAAGCACAAACTACAGCAAATACCTGAAAAGGGGCTCAGCACATAGGTGGGGCGGGGAAGGTCCAGAAGTTAAGGGGTTAATATGAGTAGTCAACAAACATTTCAGCTAGATTGTTTTACCCGAGTGGACCATTAAGGGAATTTTACTAATCCAAATCTGTGGTTTCTGCATTTTGGATCTCAAATTAGTTGAAATAGTTCATTAAACATGGGAGCTCCTGCTACTATAGGAGTCAATTACAGGGCAGCAGTTACACAACACTGTGAAGACAGGGGTGTCACTGATAACGGGGATGCAATAACATTTGTTGTACCTGCACGTGCTGCATATGCCTTTGAAATGTTTTCCTAATGCTTGAACCTTGATCCATAAATACCACTACTGGGCTTTCCACACGTACAAGTATGCAGCCGTTACTGCACAGCACCAAGCATTTCATGACCTTGAGGCCTGCTTACCTATCAAGATCAGTAAAATTTGTTTGTTGGTCACTTACCACACACACCTTGGAATGTCGGACTGGGTTCTCTAATTCAGGGGCCTCCTGAACCCATACTGGCTGGGTACACACGGTATCCTACATAGGTGACTCAGACAGTGTGTACAGCAGAAGAAAGAAGGCACAGCAGTTCGAGTAGGACGTGCAACATAAACAGAAGGTTCCATACAGGCAATCAATCCATTGACTTTATAAGCGTTGTTATGGGCAAAGCGACAAAATTGCCTTCTGGGTTGCTTGCAACACTAACAAGACAAGCAGCATTTTGACTACGTGCCACCTTCAGAAGAGTGCACCACCTGGGGAAGTAGCTACTCTACTACACATGGCAGACCCTCACTGGTACTACTGGTGTACTAAGGCAAGTACCAATGAGTACAAAGCTGCATCAGCTGTAGATCTAGGAATGAAATGAATGGGCAAACAGTTTCCTCCATCATTCAGAGCAGAGAAGCAGCAGCCTTGGCCATGTGCTAAAGGCTCTCAACAGTCCCCGTTCAAAAGCGTGTTTGGAAGCGTATACATCTGTGGGCTGTGACACCTTGAGGTCATGAGCCATCAAACCACATCTCAAAACAAACAGGCATTGGCAAAGCCAATACGTCACTCCTATGGATGAGCTATTGGCTTTGACAATCGGGTGGGGGGTGGTGAATGAGAGGGCGGGTGGGGGTGGTGAACGGGAGGAAGTTGGGGTTGTGGTGAACGAGAAGGGGGAGTGGGAAGTGAACTGGATGGTGGATGGTTGGCGGTAAATGGGAACGCAGGCAGGTGGTGGTGAACAGGTGGGCAGGTGGGGTGGTGAACGTGAGGCCGGGTTGTTGGGGAATGGGAGGATATGTGGGTGTATATAATGGGACTGGCAAAAAAGCATTCACCAAAAAAAGGTACAGATACTTCAGAAGGATCAGATTCTGGGCAGATCTAGTGTTCATCAAGTGAGAGAAAGAGAAAAAAACATTTAATGAACAGTCGGCCTGGGTTGCACAGAAAGGAAAATGCATTGGCAGTTGTGGAATGGGGAAGAATAGTGACTGATCATCCAAACTAAAACAAGTTTTCTGACGATGGGTAAGAATTCGTATATAAATAATTTCACTGTTACAATCAGCAGATGTCCTGCATAGATCAACGTCCATTAACCTGCGGACTGTTTTTGCACTCTTACACAGAGTATTGCCTACCGGACCTATACCTACCGCAAAAGTCCTTTGACTCCCTAGAGTGCCCGTTCTGTGAGGCTGCACTCTGTAAGGTTGGTGTGCCCCATGGCTTCACATCCCTAATTATGTTATTATACTCTTCCCCAACTTCTTGTCTCCGGGGTAATGGCACCTTAACACAGCCATTCCCCAGCTCTAGAGGGACGAGACAGGGATAACCTCTCTCCCCCCTGCTCTTTATACTTGCGATGGACCCACTCGTCCGACATCTACAGGACAAACATCTCCACGTGGACTACAGTTCAAAACAAGCCCCTTGTTTATTTCTCTCTATGCGGACAACATTCTCCTGTTCCTTCGCCACCCTGCAGTCAACCTCGACCCAGTGCTCCGAGAGATATCAAGATTTGGAACGTACTCGCGCCTCAGGATAAACTGGGGCAAGTCCGAACTGTTCCCCCTCACATCGGCCACGTCCCCTGTTACATGCGAATACCCACTCTCTTGGTATGACGACCAGGTCAAGACCCTGGGAGTTCATATTCATGGGGACTGCGAGCAGGTATGTCTTAATTACGGTCCAGCACTGGATAAGTTGAATGTCCAGAATGACCAATGGATCTGCCTCCCCTGTCCATGGTGGGCTGCATTGCCCTGCTCAAAATGGTAGTGCTCCTGCGTTTGCTAGTAAACATCTCCGTTCCCCTCACAAGTTTCTCCTTTGCAACTTTACGGACATCCTTGACATGACTGGTCTGGGCGGGCGGAGTGATGGGACATTTTGGTGCTCCCATAGAACAGTGGGGGCTTTGGTGTTTGGTGCCATTTCCAACAATATTATTTAATAGCTCAATGCCACTACGCTTACTATTGGTATCACCCTGACTCACGATTGCCCTACACAATTCTGGAAAGGGACCTAGTGTATCCCACTGATCTAAAAACTCTGCTCCCGATCGTTACGCCACTGGACCCCACTGACATTCAACCCTTAGCCACAACATGCTGCGCATGGCACAGGCTGGTGCACCTCTTGGAGGGAACAATGCTCTACTCTTCTGTTCTCCCCTTAAAAGACGACTGGTGCACTCTACCCTTGACACACACACACTTTGGTCAATGGGGGGGATCTCTTCCCAAGATGGTCACATTTTCTTGCGACCGGGTGACACTCGGTTTCATAGCGCGACCATGATGGACCACTTCATCCTCAGTCATCTACAGAGTACATTGCGTGCATGGATTGCTTCCTATCCGCTTGTGCTGTCTGACTTCACCCCCTCACTCTTCTGATCACTGCTGACTCGAGCCACAATCTGGTTTCAAAACTGTATCGCACTTGTCTAGCTCTGCTCCCGGTCTGAGATGGGGGGAGGGGCTTAGGGGTGTGTGGGGCACTTTCTGGGAAGTGGAGCTGGGACGATCGTTACCCGACAGGGTTTGGTACGCCTGATGCTTTGTGACCCGCAGTGTATCCCCAAACCATAGACATAAACTGCTCCATTACAGATTCCTTAGTAGAATCTACATGGACTCGCTGCACTGGCCAAATTTTATTCCATGTGGTCCTCCACCTGTCCGAAATGTAATGCTGAGAATGCAGATTTGGTCCATATGACATGGAACTATCCCTACATCTTGGCATATTGGAACGAAGTATTTATCATGTTATCCTCAATGCTGGACAGTCGGGTCCCGCAGGACCCCCCTGCTGGCCCTACTAGGGTACATGGAACCCATACCTCAGCCCCAGTGGTAATATGCAGCCAAGGTGCTAATGCTGGCCAAAAGTGACATAGCTGTCTATTGGGGCTTCAAGTCCCCTCCTCAAAATCAAGCATGACCCAAAAGCCTTATATATTGTGCAATGACCAGAGGAGTGTATGCCCCTCCACAACCACCTACTTCCCACTCTAGGGAGATATCTTGCAGCCCCTGCGTGCTTACCTCAGATCACTACAGGATGCAGAGTCACCAGAAGGGTCAGCCACCCCGTACCTAACACCTTGACATGAACTGGGTTTGTTTCTCACTTCCTGTAAGGTTGCTTCTCAATTTATGGTTATTGTCTCTTGATACAGTGGCGTACATCCTTCTAATTTGTGAAGTCTGACTTGATGTCCTTGTTGTATTGTGAATTCACTATTCCAGCCACTATGATGTGCATTGTTTATTTTTGCTGGAAATTCAATGAAAAGAATGACAAAAAAATAATAGGTTAGACCTCAGTGAAGTGGTGTAGATTGAAGTGGAGTGGGGTAGATTGGAGTGGAGTGCAGCAGAGTGGAATGGTGTAGACTGGAGTGGAGTGGATTTGATTGGGGTACACTGGAGTGGGTTGAACTGAAGTGAGATAAATTGGAGGAGTTGGGTGATGTGGAGTAGATTGCAGTGGGGTGGGGTTGACTGGGTTAGAATGAGTAGAGTGGGGTAGACTGTAGTGGAATAGACTGCAGTGGAGTGGGGTAGATTGAATAGGAATAGAGTACAGTGTTGTAGATTGGATTATAGTGGAGCGGAGTGTGACAGATTGCAGTGGAGTGGGGTAGTTTGAAGTGGAATAGAGTACAGTGTTGTAGATTGGATTATAGTGGAGCGGAGTGTGATAGATTGCAGTGGAGTGGGGTAGATTGAATAGGAATAGAGTAGAGTGTTGTAGATTGGATTATAGTGAAGCGGAGTGTGATAGATTGCAGTGGAGTGGGGTAGTTTGAAGTGGAATAGAGTACAGTGTTGTAGATTGGATTATAGTGGAGTGGAGTGTGATAAATTGCAGTGGAGTGGGGTAGTTTGAAGTGGAATAGAGTGGAGTGTGGTTGATTGGATTATAGTGGAGCGGAGTGGAATAGATTGCAGTGGAGTGGGGTAGATTGAAGTGGAATAGAGTAGAGTGTGGTAGATTGGATTATAGTGGAGTGGAGTGGAATAGACTGCAGTGGAGTGGGGTAGATTGAATAGGAATAGAGTACAGTGTGGTAGATTGGATTATAGTGGAGTGGAGTGGAATAGACTGCAGTGGAGTGGGGTAGATTGAATAGGAATAGAGTACAGTGTTGTAGATTGGATTATAGTGGAGTGGAGTGTGATAGATTGCAGTGGAGTGGGGTAGTTTGAAGTGGAATAGAGTGGAGTGTGGTAGATTGGATTATAGTGGAGTGGAGTGGAATAGACTGCAGTGGAGTGGGGTAGATTGAATAGGAAGAGAGTACAGTGTTGTAGATTGGATTATAGTGGAGCGGAGTGGAATAGATTGCAGTGGAGTGGGGTAGATTGAAGTGGAATAGAGTAGAGTGTGGTAGATTGGATTATAGTGGAGTGGAGTGGAATAGACTGCAGTGGAGTGGGGTACATTGAATAGGAATAGAGTACAGTGTTGTAGATTGGATTATAGTGGAGCGGAGTGTGATGGACTGCAGTGGAGTGGGGTAGTTTGAAGTGGAATAGAGTACAGTGTTGTAGATTGGATTATAGTGGAGCGGAGTGTGATAGACTGCAGTGGAGTGGGGTAGTTTGAAGTGGAATAGAGTAGAGTGTTGTAGATTGGAATATAGTGGAGTGGAGTGTGATAGATTGCAGTGGAGTGGGGTAGTTTGAAGTGGAATAGAGTAGAGTGTTGTAGATTGGAATATAGTGGAGCGGAGTGGGATAGATTGCAGTGGAGTGGGGTAGTTTGAAGTGTAATAGAGTAGAGTGTGGTAGATTGGATTATAGTGGAGCGGAGTGTGATAGATTGTAGTGGTATAGATTAGCCTGGGGTGGAGTGGGGTGGGTAAACTGGGGTGAGGTAGAGTAGAGAGGAGCGGGTAGATTGGGTGGAGTGGAGCTGGGCAATGGGTGTGGAGTAGATTTTAGAGACGTGGAGTGAGGTGGGTGGGTGCATTGGAGTGGAGTGGGGTAGGATGAAGTGGTGCTATGGAGTGAATGACGTAGGTTAGAGTGACGTGGAGTTGAGTGGCGTGGCATATTGGAGAGTGACTTAGAGCAGAGAGGCGTAAAGTGAGTGGAATGTCGTAGAGTGGAATGGCATAGAATGGAGTGACGTTACATAGAGTGGAAGGGCATAGAGTGAAGTGGAGTAATATGGAATATGCATAGTTTTATAGCACATTGCCATTACAGACAACACATTTTCAATTGAAATGACCATTACATTTGCATAGAAATTCGGTTTTACTCCACACAAATCATAATGTATGCAAATGTAATCACCTAGTGTATCGATGTGTTTTAATTGTATTCAAATATTTGTTTCCACTACGCTACAGAATTACAAAAAAAATGTGCTTCATTTGTACTAATTCTGAAATGTACTGCAACATCAGTATATTTTTCTTTATTGTGTGCTGAGCAAAAAACATCCAATAACCTCATCTCTTGCATGGATACTCAGCAGTCAGAAAAATAAAAATAAACACTATGTTCCCTGGAAAAGAGAGCCTAACAGTTGACCTCTGCCTCTGAATGCACAGCAAATGTGACAAGATAAGAACAGGATTTAAAGGCCAGTTTAAAGAAAGCGAGTTTGTGGAAGAATACAGCAACAATGTTTGGGCAACAGGAGGAACAAATTCAAGCTGGACAGCCTAAAGCAAATAAAACCAGCAAATAGAAAACCAAAAAATGTGAGCCTCAAAGCATAAAGTCAATGGTAAGCAACAGGTGGAAAGCATTCCTGGGGCAGGTTTTAACCTAAAAAGTAAGAAAATTACTTGCTTAACTAAAAAATGACATACAAACTTTGAATACTTCTGCAGAACAGGACTTAGGTGACAAGGTTAGTGGACAGTCAAACTGAGTGAAAATAGTGCACCAGACTCTTCGAAAACATCTGTTGGTGAATCAGACTGAAGACTACATAGAGGTTTGCTCCAGACGGACATGCACATTCTCCAGACAGGGTTTTGATTGTAAAAATACGAATTGAGGGGATATACCACACAGATTTAAAGCACACATTTATCAGATGCCTACAACATCATTCTTGCAGAGGATCACTGTCCTCCATCTTTAGAAGGAATGTACCCTCAGGAGAGAAGGAAAAAGTATTAGCATTTTCCTCCTACAAACCTGAGGACCTCAGGGTAAAGTATGCAAGTGTGAGCTTCAAATCAAGCTCCAGGGCTATATAGAAACCAAGTAGAGGTGGATAAAGAATCTATTCTATATGCCATTGCTGAGCCCCCAAAACAGGCTCAATATCCTCTAAAGCCAGAAGCAAAACATGAAAGTTATCTTGGATCAGCTTATTATCAAGGCATTATAGTGCCTTGTAGTTGTACATTGAATACCCCTCTTGATAGCAGTAAAGTTACTACTAGTAAAATTACTAGTGCTAAAGTTACTAGTAGTAACTTACCTTTGTGAATAATGAAAGTAGCAGAGTTAGACTTTTGGTCTAAGTAAGACTTCTGCTCTAACTTTACCTTTGTAAATCGGGCCCTATATCTTGGTACCTTTCCATAGTTTTGGCCAACAAGGTTTCTACTAAACTAGGCTGAAAGGCTTATGTACTCTCAGGTGACACACCTAATGAGTCACACAGCACTAGTCTGCTAGGTAGATATATCATAAACAGGTCAAATAACCTCCACTGATAAGGGGCCAAATGGATTCTTCGGATTCCCAGCACTGAAATCGCTCATCAGAGCAGTTCTGTGAAAACTATGCCTGCCACACCCTCCTTCACCCAGGACAACAGGTGGGATCTACGATAAGTTCAACCAGAGAGCCTTCCAATCAGTCTTATTCAGCAATGAAGCCTTTTATGGAATTTGGAGGAGTCAGCCAACTATAACAGAGAATGTTTTAGATTTGTCTCTGCCAGGCTTTCTTCATGGAAGTGGAGGCAGGGTCACAGGAGGCCGGATGTGTATTCAACATCCCATGATGGACATCTGGTAAACAACAGGGGGGTATATCAGGAAAGACACCAAGGGTTTCAATCAGAAGCAGGCGACATGCACAGGGGCTGAACTTTAAGTGGAGAAAAATCCAGTTTCTCCGCCCTCACATGTTCACAAGTTTATTGAGGTTCTCATTGAGTTCGAAAATGTAGAGTTTAGCACCGGGTGTCTTCAAAAACTTTCTGTAGGATTATAATCAACAGCTCTACTTTGTATTTTTCTAGAAATCAGCAGCCTCAAAGTAAAATATTGAAGAAAAATGGGAAAAATCTTCTTTTGATGTTGGTAATGTGGAAGTACAGGCCATGTAACAGAAAGACTGGATATCAGAATAAATCTATAAGTGCACTTTACAAATCTGTAGGTACCCTTACCCAAACGGAAGAGCACAGAATTAGTCGTTTACAAACATCCTTCATAACTGCAGAATGTACAGATGCACACTTTAGAAAACACCACAAATAGTGTAACAAAACAAAGAGCAGAAGGCACAGATTTACTCTTTTGTAAACAGCACAAATAGTGTAAGAAAATAAAGAGCAGTGTGCACAGATTTACCCTTTTGTAAACACCCCTCATAATGAAGTAACAACAGCGCTTTGTGCACAGATTTACTTGTTTATAAACATCCCTCATAATGAAGTAAACAACAGTGCTTTGTGCACAGATTCACTCTTTTGTAAACACTCCTCACAATCAAGCAAACAACGGTGCTTTCTGCACATATTCACTCTTTTGTAAACACTCCTCACAATCAAGCAAACAACAGTGCTTTGTGCACATATTCACTCTTTTGTAAACACTCCTCATAATCGAGTAAACAACGGTGCTTTGTGCATATGTTTACTTTGTCCTTGGGACAAGTAGGCCCAACCCTCTGCAGCACAAACCCTTTGGCTGCCTGTTTACAGAGAGTGGAACTCTCTGCAGTTGAGGTAATGTGTTTCCAAAAGACAATGCTGTTCGAACTTTTATTTATGGTTCATTATTTGAAAACCTTCATTATTAGGGTGAGTGCTGTAAATAAATGTTTTAAGGTCACACTTCACTACTGACGTTGGTTCCAGTACAAAACAAAAAAAAACGTGTATACACATGTTTGAAAGGTTTAGGCTATGAGGCTAAGTATAATGCTCCCAGAATGCTCTCTGATTAGATGCAAATGAAGTGTCATTTAGTAAAATGTTTTGATGCATGCTAGTATTTCCTAAAAATATTTCTAATGGAAAATCAGTGTAACCATTTTCAACACGATTATGGAAAGCATGAAAATAAACAAACACTGACAAAGCCAACTGATCTGACATATTTTTATAAGTCTTTTAGTTTCATCAATGCGTGTCTTGTTTTGACATGGCTTTTGTAACACTTTATTGTTGTGGGAGCTACCAGGCCCTCAACATTGTAACAAACACTTGCAAAACCCCCCCAAAACGTTTTTGAACTCTAAAAGCACACGTTGCCACCAGTGGCATAACAAAGGCCCCGCAGCAGCCCTCCAGGGGGCCCCTTCAGCACAGCACCTGCCCTGAGTGAGTCTGGATAGGGGGCTCCTCCATGTTCTTTGCCAAGGGGCACCCTCCAGTTTCGTTACGTCACTGATTGCCACTGTAGTTCCTGACACTGAACAAAACTACTCCTTGTGGAAGGGCAGAATGCAATTACTCACAGCAAAGCCAGCCGAAAGAGAGAGAAATAGAAGTTTAATGTTAACAAAATGTCTTTGTTAACACCAGACCTAATTAGGGGCCAAGACCCACATGTAGGCAGCTTTTTGCATGTCGCAAACGTCGACTTTCGCTGTGTGCGACGTGCAAAAAGCACATTGCGATGCACAAACCCAGTTTTGCGATTCGGTAGCCTGGTTACCGAATCGCAAAACGGGTTTGCGACTCGCAATTAGGAAGGGGTGTTCCCTTCCTAACTGCGACTCGCAGTGCAATGTAGGATTGTTCTGCGAACGCGGGCGCAAACCTATCGCAGTTTGCACCCATTTCAAATGGGTGCTAACACTTTCGCAAAAGGGAAGGGGTCCATAGGGACCCCTTCCCCATTGTGAATGTCACTGTAAACATTTTTTCAGAGCAGGCAGTGGTCTTACGGAAGATGCCAGGAACTTCTTCTTTGCAAAGAAGATGTCCCACGGCGTGCTGGAGGATGCAGAGTTGTTTCAACGCAGAAAGACCGCAAACAAGCCTTGCTAGCTGCAAAGGTCACGGTTGAAGAAAATGGGTGCTGCCCGCGCCCAGGAAGGACCAGGAGGTCGCCCTCGGAGGAGGAGACAGAGGGGGCGCTAAGCAACACAGAGAGCCCACGCAGAAGCAGGCAGCACCCGCAGAAGTAGTTAAACACGGGTTCAAGAAAACTGAGCACGGCGGTTGTCTCAACACCACAAAAGAGGGTCCACGAAGCCGGTGTTCAACTCAGCGAGTTGAGCAATGCAGGTCGGAGTGCTGGGGACCTGGGCTGTGCTGTGCAAAGAGGATTCCTTGCAAAAGTGCACAGAAGCCCTAGCAGCTGCAGTTCATGCAGTACACAGGATTAGTGTCTGGCATGGGGAGGCAAGGACTGACCTCCACCAAATTTGGACAGATGGACCACTGGACTGTCGGGGTCACTTGGATCCAGCTCCTGTGTTACAGGGACCACTCTTGTCCCGATGAGAGGGGACCCAGATACCGGTGAAGCAGAAGTTTGGTGCCTGCCTTAGCAGGGGGAAGATTCAATCGACCCACTGGAGATTTTTTCTTGTCTTCCAGTGCAGGGTGAAGGCAGACAGCCCCCAGAGCATGCACCACCAGGAAACAGTTGAGAAAGCCGGCAGGATTAGGCACTACAATGTCCCTGGTAGTCTTCTTGCTACTTTGTTGCAGTTCTGCAGGCATCCTGGAGCAGTCAGCAGTCGATCCTTGGCAGAAGTCAAAGAGAGAGATGCTGAGGAACTCTGGTGAGCTCTTGCATTCGTTATCTGAGGAGAAGCCCACAGGAGAGACCCTAAATAGTCCTCAGAGGAAGATTGGCCACCTAGTCAGGTAAGCACCTATTAGGAGGGGTCTCTGACGTCACCTGCTGGCACTGGCCACTCAGAGGCCTCCATTGTGCCCTCACACCTCTGCATTCAAGATGGCAGAGGTCTGGGACACACTGGAGGTGCTCTGGGCACCACCCCTGGGGGGGTGATGGACAGGGGAGTGGTCACTCCCCTTTCCTTTACCCAGTTTCGCGTAAGAGCAGGGGCTGGGGGATCCCTGAACCGGTGTAGACAGGCTTATGCAATGAGGGCACCATCTGTGCCCTTCAAAGCATTTCCAGAGGCTGGAGGAGGCTATTCCTCCCTAGACCTTAACACCTATTTCCAAAGGGAGAGGGTGTAACACCCTCTCTCAGAGGAAATTCTGTGTTCTGCCTTCCTGGGACTGGGCTGCCCAGACCCCAGGAGGGCAGAAGCCTGTCTGTGGGTTGGCGGCATCAGTAGCTCCAGTGAAAACTTCGAGAGCTAGTTTAGCAGTACCCGGGGTCCATGCTGGAGCCCCGGGAATGCATGGGATTGGCACCCCAATACCAGATTTGGCATGGGGGGACAATTCCATGATCTCAGACATGTTACATGGCCATGTTCGGAGTTACCATTGTGAAACTACATATAGGTACTGACCTATATGTAGTGCACATGTGTAATGGTGTCCCCGCACTCACAAAGTCCGGGAAAATTTGCCCTGAATAATGTGGGGGTACCTTGGCTAGTGCCAGGGTGCCCTCACACTTAGTAACTTTACTCCTAACCTTCACCAAGTGAGGGTTTGACATATAGGTGACTTATAAGTTACTTAAGTGCAGTGTAAAATGGCTATGAAATAACGTGGACTTTATTTCACTCAGGCTGCAGTGGCAGGTCTGTGTAAGAATTGTCTGCGCTCCCTATGGGTGGCAAAAGAAATGCTGCAGCCCATAGGGATATCCTGGAACCCCAATACCCTGGGTACCTAGGTACCATATACTAGGGGATTATAAGAGTGTTCCAGTGTGCCAAATAGAATTGGTGAAAATGGTCACTAGCTTGCAGTGACAATTTTAAAGGCAGAGAGAGCATAAGCACTGAGGTTCTGATTAGCAGAGCCTCAGTGACACAGTTAGGCACTACACAAGGAACACACATTCAGGCCACAAACTATGAGCGATGGGGTACTGGCTAGCAGGGTCCCATTGAGACATATAAAACACACTGACAAATAGGGTCTTCACTATGAGCACTGGGGTCCTGGCTATCAGGATCCCAGTGAGACAGTAAAAACACCCTGACATATACTCACAAACAGGCCAAAGGTGGGGGTAACAAGGCTAGAAAGAGGCTACCTTGCTACACAAGCCCCCCCCCCAAACGAAGGACAATAAGGCTAACATTGACGAGTTGAGTCTTTATTGTCTAAGTGGTGATAAGTGGAGAGTAGCTCTGCAATAGATTGGTTTCTCCATTTATCATCCACTGTATGGTTACTTCCCTGTGGAGATGTGAACCACCCTGTTTGGAGTTTTTTTAGCTAGCCAACAATGTGAAGTTATATTCTCAGAGTTCCTATTAGTATGTTTTAGTTTAGAGCAGTGGAATTGGTCCACTGGGCCTATTTCAAGTGATGAGAATGCCAGACAGGGATGCTGTCTCAGTAAAGCCATTGCTGGGCAAAAAGTTTGTCCATAGGGCTCTAAGAGGGAACAGGGTTGCTGTTTCTCTTGAGTTGGAGCAGGGCAGGGATGCTGTCCTATGAGCTCCACACTAGGGCAGGGCTGCTGTCCTTAGTGTTGTGAGGCAGTGCAGGGTTGCTGCACTTTAGTTTATCTGGTAGGGTTGGAGGGACGCTCTGTGTTAACTAAACTGGTGCAATTTTTCACATCAGGATTATTTATCCCACAGAGAGGTACTTTCACCTCCGGGAGTACAGCTGTAGTAGCAGATGGTTCCCTTGTTACAGGTTCCACCCCAGGAGAGGTCTCTCCCTACACAGGAATGTTATCCTTAATGGCAGGGTCGGAAGGGGATACTTTCATGTCCTTTTTACCTGTTGTTGGAGAAGGATCCTGAGATTTCAGGCCTTTTTCTCTCCTTTGCTTTTTCCTTTCACCAGAAATTAGAGGAAGCAGTTCCTCAGGGATACCCAGCATGGATGCATGGGTACTAAACTCTACCTCAGCCCAACCTGAGGCCTTTAGGTAATTCCCTAAGAGACAATCTACAGGTAAGGTAGGTGATACCACCACCTGCTTAGGGCCAGTTACTACACCCCAACTAAGTTGAACTACAGCTAAGGGGGGAGACTGAGTGGAGGTATTGACATCAGTAACCTGGTACTTCTGTCCAAGGAGATGTTGTGCAGGTGACATCAAGTTTTCAGATACTGGCACCTGTGTCCCTGTAGGCCTGGGCCTCAACACCATTTATTGAAACTGACTGCCTGTACTTATCCATTGTAAGGGGACAAATAGCCAGTGAGGCAAGGCCAATGCCACCAGGTGAACAGATTCCTCATAGAGCAGTAAGATACAGTGCAGTTCACAGATTCCTCACAGTGCAGTAGGATGCAGTGAAGTGCACAGACCCCTCACAGTGCAGTAAGATGCAGCGTACAGCTTTCTCACAGAGCAGCAAGATGCAGTGCAGTGCACAGATTCCTCACAGTGTAGTAAGATGCAGTGCAGTGTGGACACATTCCTCAGAGTGCAGTAAGATGCAGTGCACAGATTCCTCAGTGCAGTAAGATGCAGTGCAGTGCACAGATTCCTCCCAGTGCAATAAGATGCAGTGTACACATTACTCACAGTTCAGTAAGGTGCAGTGCACAGACTCCTCACAGTGCAGTAAGATGCAGTGCAGTGCACAGATCCCCTCTTTAACACAAATGATGACCACAAACACCCCCAGGGCCGGAAGGAAAGTCCCCCAGAGGTCCACGGATAGAACAGCCCAGCTCAGCGTGGCTCCTGGCAGAGATTTCTCACAGTGCAGTAAGATGCAGTGCAGTGTGCACAGATTCCTCACAGTGCAGTAGGATGCAGTGTACAGAATCTTCACAGTGCAGTAAGATACAGTGCAGTGCACAGATCCCCTCTTTAACACAAATGGTGACTACAAACACCCCCAGGGGCGGAAGGAAAGCCCCCCAGAGGTCCCCGGATAAAAGAGCCCAGCTCAGCCTGGCTCCAGCCAGAGATTCCTCATAGTGCGGTAAGATGCAGTGCACAGTTTCCTCACAGTGAAGTAAGATGCAGTGCACAGTTTCCTCACAGTGAAGTAAGATGCAGAGCAGTGCACAGATTGGTCACAGTGCAGTAAGATGCAGTGCACAGACCCCTCAGTGCAGTAAGATGCAGTGCACAGATTCCTCACAGTGCAGTTAGATGCAGTGCACAGGTCACTCAGTGCGGTAAGATGCAGTGCAGTGCACAGATTCCTCAGTGCAATAAGATGCAGTGCATAGATTCCTCACAGTGCAGTAAGATGCAGTGCAGTGCACAGATTCCTCACAATGCATTAAGATGCAGTGCGCACAGATTCCTCGCAGTGCAGTAATATGCAGAGTACAGATTTCTCACAGCGCACTAAGATGCAATGCAGTGCACAGATTCCTCACAGTGCAGTAAGACGCAGTGGTGTGCACATATTCCTCACAGTGCAGTAAGACGCAGTCTATAGATCCCTCACAGTGAAGTAAGAAGCAGTGCAATGCACAGAATCCTCACAGTGCAGTAAGATGTAGTGCAGTGTGCACAGATCCCTCACAGTGCAGTAAAATGCAGTGCAATACACAGAATCCTCACAGTGCAGTAAGATGCAGTGCAGTGTACACATTCCTCACTGTGCAGAAAGATGCAGCACGGTGCACAGATTCCTCAGTGGAGTAAGATGTAGTGCAGTACACAGATTCCTCACAGTGCAGTAAGATGCAGTGCAGTGCACAGATCTCCTCTTTAACACAAATGATGACCACAAACACCCCCAGGGCCGGAAGGAAAGCCCCCAGAGGACCCCGGATAGAAGAGCCCAGCTCAGCCCGGCTCCTGGCAGAGATTTCCTCCAGGATTATTCAGTCTATTTCTACAAACACAGCAGAAGGTGCTGACAATCTCCTACCTGAGCAGGAACCTGTGCAGACATTTCCAGGCTCTCTCCTCCTCCTGGGGCGGGGGGGGGGGGGGGTCGGGTGCAGATTTGGGGTCTGGGGGGTCTGTGAGGGTCTGAAGATGAAGATAACTGCACAGACAGACAGAGGTCCTTCCTCCCCTGCAGCAGGCTGGACACAGAGGGAGAGGCCGGAAGTGATGTCAGCATTCGCTGCTGGTGCTGTCTCTGCCGCCGCTGACCCGGAAGAGGAAACCCTTCTCCCTTTCATACAATGTGCTCAGTGGATTTCATAAGCAGGCGAGGAGCGCCCTCTGGTGGCCGCGGACGGGACTGAAAATAAACTGGGCTGCGTTTTTCTAATTTCCCTGTTCCTGTGGTAATAGGGCGGTGTCTCCTCAAACAGCATTCCAACACTTTGCCACAAATTAAGCTATGCAACGTGAATTCTTCAAACTCCACACACTGAGCACCCAAATTGCACATCAATGCAGGTTTTGTTGCTTTGGAGATTTCTGTTGCTTCCTGTTGTGTTGTCCTGCCCTCCCTGGTGTGTGGTTGCTGCTGCAGAGAAGTATTAACAGCTTCACTTCACATGAGCATCTTCCAAACACTGAGGTAGAGGACTGAAGTGTATTTACATCACACACTCCACTCTCATTCTTCCTCGCCATGTTGTGTCGCAGACAATGTGACGCCGCGCACGGGCGCTGTGGAATGCACAGGTCTCACTGCGTGTGCTGTGCTCCTGGCATCCGTCTAACTTCTCCTTCTTAGAGTCGTGTCTCCCTCACAAAGCACTGTATGAACAGCTCTTTGACTTTACCCCGCTACTCTCCATGTCTTCCAGGGCAAACTCTTCAAGCTCCTCCAGATGTGTCTGGGTGTGTCCTGTTCCACAATCACTGAGGCAGAAGGGAGGCAACAACATGAACCTAGCTCTCATCGGTGGCACACGTAAGGCAGCACAGCAGCAAGGATGACATGCTGGTTCTGCAACACAGCAGCAAAGCAGCAACGTCCCAGTGGTAGGCACCCAAGCTGGCAATGAAGCAGTCCAGCCTTAGATCCAGGGCACCAGGATGTTCCTTACTGTCCCCAGCTTTTTTGCCATCTCGCTAGTGACACTTTGGCATGACATTTGTTCATGCCTCTGCCTCATGACACCAGAGATGTCAACCAGAGATGTCAACCAGACATTGCTGGAGGCCATGGAGCGGAGAGTAGGTACCTCATATGGGGGACAAGTTGTCCTTATTCGGACTGAGGCATCCTTGGACTCCCTCTCGTGTTCCGACCATGGTCTCCATCCCCACCCTCACCTGATCTGCCAGCTCCCACTGGACCCCTACCTCGCTCCTTTGGAAGATTAATTGTGGTTCCTGGGAGTCCAGTTCTCCGTGTGGGCTGGCAGCTGGTGTCTTTTGCAAATTGGGAAGATCATTTGGGGATCCTGGGATGCTGCCAACCCTGCCTATGACCGGAGATGGAGTCTGTATGGCACCCAGGAGTTGTTGGAGGGTGTCTTGGTGGATGATTTGCAGGTGGTCATCGCCATCCTTGGGAAAGTCCAGGACAGACAGCTGGGCAGGAGGTATGGCATCATCTGCTGCAAAGATAGAAAGGTATGTTAATGTTAGCCTCTGCTAGATGTTGACATGAGTAATCTATTTAATAATCGAGGTTTCTAAAGTTATGTGGTCCTAGCAGCACACTGTGTAACCAGAGTGTCATTGTTTTTGCTGCTCGGCTGGTAAATAAGTACCCCTTTCACACATGCCACTGCGTGTTAGGTGAGTTCCATGGGTGTTGCGTAGGGTGTTCCATTACAGCACCCATGGAGGCCAGAGAAGTTTTGCGCATTGCCAGATTTGGTTTTATTGAAAAATGTCAGATTCTTAGAACCCCTCAGAGGTGGCACTGAAGTGGTCCAAAGGGGAGGAATTAGGTATTTCTCCAGAATTATGTTCTCTTGCAATGTGTGCTGCATTATGCAGCACGCATTGAAGTGGTCGACAGCATTCCTGTTTGTTAGTGTTCAGGCAATTGTCCCTTCATGCACATGGTAAATCAACCCTGCAACACAGGCACACTTCCACCATGGTGCAAGGATACCTGTGTTGCTGTTGGAATTATGGAATGCACAGGTATGAATTGCTTTTTGTGGATAAAACACATCCCTGCATTTTAAAAGTATTGTTACATAGCACAGTAAGCTGGGTTGCAGAACCACAATACGTGATTTCCACCTACATAGGTCCCTGAGTTGAATAGTGTTGTGTGGTACACCTGTTGGCCATGGGTACTGATGCACAGTTTAGCAACATTTCCATTACATATGGATTGTTTTCACATGCACTTTGTGCCTGCTCTGAGGGGATGGACCATGTCCTGATGGTTAGCTTATCTCACTGACATTCTCCCCCTGACATCCAGTTATGAGTAGTTCATCTGCAGAGTGTCACACATCATTTGACTCTAGACCACACCTGTGTATTTGTAGGGACCTCCTCAGATTACCTACACAGGTGAGTGGCACACAGTGTTCATACCAAGATCAAACCTTAATTCTTAAATGCCTACAACATGTTGATCATGCATGTCCATATCCAGTGTCACCACATGTTGTTTTGGTGTGGACGGCAGTGGTTGATGTTTTACCCAGCATCGTACTAGTGGTACAGACATCAGAGTCCCACATCATTGGGCCCACCCACTTCAGCCTGTGTTCTTCCATAGGTTGTATCATTTGTGGTGGTTAGGTGTTTCTTGTTATCCCTTGTCAAGTTCGTGTTTGACATCCTCCAGATTGCACTAGTGGCACCATGAGACAATGTTCCATCAGACTCCCTCCTGGCACGCGCCACATGTTCCCCCCAATCCAGATGACATGTAGCTTGTATACCCCCAGTAGTCTTTTCTCAGCAATCCCTTCCCAGGTGTGCTACAGGCATTGCATAGTCAGACCCAGTGGCCCTTGTGTAATTGTGTAGGTACCATTTAGTAAACATTCCCACCCCTGCAGTATCCACGGTCTCCCACTTCACATAAAATGTCATTTTGGCATACACAGTCAGCACCTAGCTTGCGGAGCAGTATCAGCGCCCCACCATGACCACAATCAATCAATGTATGTGCCCACACATGGTCCAGTGGTGTGAATCTCTTCATTCCCCCTCCAAATGAGGATTTGGGATGAACCCACATATACTCATAGTAGGAGGCTGGCCTGGCTTGTGGTGGGTACCAGAGGTACTTATACCTTGTGCCAGGTCCAGTTATCCCTTATTAGTGTAGAAGAGGTGTTTCTAGCAGCTTAGGCTGATAGAAGGTAGCTATAGCAAAGCAGCTTAGGCTGAACTAGGAGACCTGTAAAGCTCCTACTATACCACTGGTGTCATATGCACAATATCATAAGAAAACACAATACACAGAAGTACTAAAAATAAAGGTACTTTATTTTTATGACAATATGCCAAAAGTATCTCAGTGAGTACCCTCAGTATGAGGATAAGTTATATACACAAGATATATGTACACAAACTAGGTAAGTAATAGCAAGAAAAGTAATGCAAACAGTGTAGGATTACAATAGATTGCAATAGGAGCACATAGGTATAGGGGCAACACAAACCATATACTCCAAAAGTGGAATGTGAACCACGAATGGACCCCAAACCTATGTGAGCTTGTAGAGGGTCACTGGGACTGTAAGAAAACAGTGAGGGTTAGAAAAATAGCCCACCCCAAGACCCTGAAAGGTAGGTGTAAAGTGCACCTACTACCCCCAGAGAGCACAGAAGTCGTGATAGGGGGTTTCTGCAGGAAGAACAAACACCAGCAATGCAACAACAGTGGATTTCTGGACCTGAGTACCTGTTAGACAAGGGGACCAAGTCCAATAGTCGTGACAGTGTCGAGAGTGGGCAGGAGCCCAGGAAATGCCAGCTGAGGGTGCAAGGAAGCTGCCACCGGATGGAAGAAGCTTGGAGTTCTGCAAGAACGAAGAGAGCTAGGGACTTCTCCTTTGGAAGACGGATGTCCCACATCGCAATGAAGCTTGCAGAGGTGTTCCCACGCAGAAAGACTGCAAACAAGCCTTGCTAGCCGCAAGTGTTGCGGTAGAGGTTTTTGGGTGCTGCTGTGGCCCAGGAGGGACCAGGATGTCGCCACTTGGAGGAGGGAACAGAGGGGGCAACCAGCAACTCAGGGAGCCCTCACAGAAGCAGGCAGCACCCGCAAAAGTACCTGAACAGGCACTTGGATGGAAAGTGAACATATGTCCACACAAAGTCACAAAAGGGAGTCCCACGATGCCGGAGGACAACTCAGAAGGTTGTGCACTGCAGGGAGGAGTGTCGGGGACCCAGGCTTGGCTGTGCACGAAGGAAATCCTGGAAGAGTGCACAGGAGCCGGAGCAGCTGCAAATCACACTGTACCCAGCTATGCAGTCTAGCGTGGGGAGGCAAGGACTTAACTCCACCAAAATTGGACTGAAGAGTCACTGGACTGTGGGAGTCACTTGGACAGAGTTGCTGAGTTCCAGGGACCACGCTCGTCAGGATGAGAGGGGACCCAGAGGACCAGTGTTGCAGTCTTTTGGTGCCTGCGTTAGCAGGGGGAAGATTCCGTCGACCCACGGGAGATTTCTTAAGAGCTCCTGGTGCAGGGTGAAGGCAGGCTACCCCCAGAGCATGCAACACCTGGAAACAGTTGAGAAAGCCGGCAGGATGAAGCGATACAAGGTTGCTAGTAGTCTTCTTGCTAATTTGTTGCGGTTTTGCAGGCGTCCTGAGCAGTCAGCGGTCGATCCTTTGGTAGAAGGTGAAGAGGAAGATGCAGAGGAACTCTGGTGAGCTCTTGCATTCGTTATCTAAAGCATTCCCCAAAGCAGAGACCCTAAATAGCCAGGAAAGGAGGTTTGGCTACCAACAAAGGAGGATTGGCTACCAAGACAGGTAAGAGCCTATCAGAAGGAGTCTCTGACGTCACCTGCTGGCACTGGCCACTCAGAGCAGTCCAGTGTGCCCCCAGCACCTCTAAATCCAAGATGGCAGAGGTCTGGGACACACTGGAGGAGCTCTGGGCACCTCCCCTGGGAGGTGAAGGTCAGGGGAGTGGTCACTCCCCTTTCCTTTGTCCAGTTTTGCGCCAGAGCAGGGCTGGGGGATCCCTGAACCGGTGTAGACTGGCTTATGCAGAGATGGGCACCATCTGTGCCCATCAAAGCATTTCCAGAGGCTGGGGGAGGCTACTCCTCCCCAGCCTTCACACCTATTTCCAAAGGGAGAGGGTGCAACACCCTCTCTCAGAGGAAATCCTTTGTTCTGCCTTCCTGGGCCAGGGCTGCCTGGACTCCAGGATGGCAGAAACCTGTCTGAGGGGTTTGCAGCAGCAGCAGCTGCTGTGGATACCACGGAAAGGCAGTTTAGCAGTACCCAGGTACTATGCTAGAGACCCGGGGGATCATGGAATTGTTCCCCCAATGCCAGAATGGCATTGGGGGGACAATTCCATGATCTTAGACATGTTACATGGCCATGTTTGGAGTTACCATTGTGATGCTATACAAAGGTAGTGACCTATGTATAGTGCACGTGTGTAATGGTGTCCCCGTACTCACAAAGTCCGTGGAATTTGCCCTGAACGATGTGGGGGCACCTTGGTTAGTGCCAGGGTGCCCACACACTAAGTAACTTTGCACCCACCCTTCACCAGGTGAAGGTTAGACATATAGGTGACTTATAAGTTACTTAAGTGCAGTGGTAAATGGCTGTGAAATAACGTGAACATTATTTCACTGAGGCTGCAATGGCAGGCCTGTGTAAGAATTGTCAGAGCTCCCTATGGGTGGCAAAAGAAATGCTGCAGCCCATAGGGGTCTCCTGGAACCCCAATACCCTGAGTACCTCAGTACCATATACTAGGGAATTATATGGGTGTACCAGTATGCCAATGTTAATTGGTAAATTTAGTCACTAGCCTGTTAGTGACAAATTTGGAAAGCAGAGAGAGCATAACCACTGAGGTTCTGGTTAGCAGAGCCTCAGTGAGACAGTTAGGCATCACACAGGGAACACATACAGGGCACATACTTATGAGCACTGGGGCCCTGTCTGGCAGGGTCCCAGTGACATATAGACTAAAACAACATATATACAGTGAAGTATGGGGGTAATATGCCAGACAAGATGGTACTTTCCTACACTCATTAGTTTATCCACACATGGTCCAGTGGTGTGCATCTCTTAAATCCCCCTCTAAGTGATGATTTGGGATGAACCCACGTATACTCATTAGTTTATCCACACATGGTCCAGTGGTGTGCACCTCTTAACTCCCACCGCCAAGTGATGATTTAGGATGAACCCGCATATACTCATTAGTTTATCCACACATGGTCCAGTGGTGTGCATCTCTGAAATCCTCATCAAATGATGATTTTGGATAAACCCACAAATACCCATTAGTTTATCAACACATGGTCCAGTGGTGTGCACTTGTTAACTCCTACCGCCAAGTGATGATTTAGGATGAACCCGCATATACTCATTAGTTTATCCACACATGGTCCAGTGGTGTGCACCTCTTAACTCCCACCGCCAAATGATGATTTAGGATGAACCCGCATATACTCATTAGTTTATCCACACATGGTCCAGTGGTGTGCATCTCTTAAATCCCCCGCCAAATGATGATTTGGGTTGAATCCACATATACTAATTGGGTTATCCACACATGTTCCAGTGGTGTGCATCTCTTAAATCTTCCTCCAAATGATGATTTGGGATGAACCCACATATACTCATTAGTTTATCCACACATGGTCCAGTGGTGTGCACTTCTTACATCCCCCTCCAAGTGATGATTTGCTCATTAGTTTATCCACAGATGGTCCAGTGGTGTGCATCTCTTAGATCCCCCCTCTAAATGATGATTTGGTGTGAATTCCTGTGGTCCCTTTAGTGGCAGCTAGGAACAATCTGGGGAATTTAGCCAAGCCTCGTGCTCTGCCACTCCATCGCTTTTCCTATGTGAATGAGTGACACACCTTGGAGCTTGTAGATGTTCCCCTGAGTTTCATGACATACTGCGCGTTCCTGTCCTTAGTATTTGACACAGCATGTCCTTCTGCACTGCAGTGTGTAATTTCCTCATACATGAGGTACCATTGTGAGGTACACGTGGACAAATGCTGCACTTCAGAGAATGAGTTGAGGGAAGTAATGGTTGTGTAACGGTCAGTGCTACTTATGGGTGATCAGTGTGCATTACATCTTATTACTGTTTCACCATATAAGTGCCAGCATGCTAGCCTTTGGCCTGCAGAGTGTGTGTTATAGTGCCAGGGCATTGCTGCCTCCACCTTATGCTATTGTGTAGTGCCCACATTGCCCCACATTGTAACTTACCCTGTGGTTGTTGTATGTCTTCATACACCACACTGTCCTGTCCTGGGGTTCCTGCCACCAACTCCTCAGGGATGAGCGCTGCCACCATCTCCTCCAACTCATCAAGGTGCTCTTGGGGTGCTGGACTTCCACCTCCGGCCTGCAGTGCTGCCTTGCTGTTGTGGGCAGTTTTTCCTTTGTTCTGCGCTTGCAATCGTGCCAGCGTTTCCTACAGTAGATGACTGCCTCTTGACCTCAGTCACACTGCTTACCTTATCCACTATGTACTGCCATGTAGCCTCTTTCCTCCCTAATGGCAACTTGGAGGTGACGAAGAGCTGGTGTTGATGCTCCGTTACCTCCTTGATCAGGACGTTGATCTCCTCCTGACTGAATTTGCACTTCCTCTTCCTCGTGCCCTTCTCCTGGGACTCTGACTGTGAATCCTGGCTTGTACTAAGGTTGTCTTGGGGTCTCTGCCCTCCTGTGGGGTCCATGTCAGCTTCAGCAGTGTTGTCAGTGTGGTTGTTTGTGCTCCGGCGTACACGTCCGGCACATTTTACAACGCTTTTTGGTGCGAATATGACTCTCGGCTGACTAGTGGCAGATGGGCGCTAATCAAGCTAGTGTCACTTTTGCAGCACTAGGGTAATGTTTGGTTTTTTTGCAGCATGGCGCACAGGCTAGCACCCTTTTTTTATGTTAGCATGATCTTAACGCCATGCAGCGCTGTTTTGTAAATATGGCACAAGCATGGTGTTAGTATCTGACGTTAGCCGATGATAAAAGTTTTGATGCACAACTGCGCTAGAGCAGTTGTGTGTCATTTCTTGTAAACGAGCCCCTAAGTTCGATGTATCATTTTAGAGACCCAGGGCGTTATTGGCCATTAAGAGCTCTGCTCATAGAAGCAAGTGCCCTCACTTACCCAAAGGTGGTATAGTTCATCACTGGGCAAAAGAATACTAGAAATGTTTGGTGTATCCCAGTATAATGATCTGAATGGAACTTGAACTAAAATTTACTATAGAGCTTTCTTAATAGTAATTTAATTAGGGTGAAAATATCTAAGCCAACATTAAAAAAAGATGTGGGAAGCCTAGAGATGCAATGATCCTAGCTTCTCCTGAAGGAGTGTGATCAAATAAATTCCATTTAATACAGATTTACGGTCGACATGTTTCATTCCTGGATCATCAAAAAAGATCCAGTGGCATTTCTTCAAGATCGAAACGTGTATGTACCTAATCTTCACTTAGGGAGGTTAAGGATTCTCTAATATGAATGTGGTCCCACCTCAGTGTCAAATATACCATAGAATTGGAAGACGTACACGTGTATGTGTAGGTTCTTAGTGTTAGTCACCCCCCTATTATAAAGTATGTGCCCTTTGGTGATTGTTGATGTCACAGTCTCAGTGTTTTTGCTTAGTGCGATGTGGTGGGCCATCCCGGAATGTATAGAGGGAGTCAATAGTTCTGTATTCTGGCTGTATTCTGGCTGCTAAGAGCTGGAATTCTTTACTGCTCAAAAATCAATCTTTATGTAGCCAAACTAAATTTTTCAACAGCTTTGTCGCCTATCAATAATTTCACCATCATGCACTCATTCTGTCCTTTCACTAGTTGAGAATGGTGTTCTGTAAATCAGAAACTCATAAAATATATTTATATAGAATGTTATCATGAAACATTTAAATAGTCAGTGGCGAGCTAGAAACTCTTCTAAGGACCAGCTCGATGTTGGACTCTTCTGGGAAAGTGCCACGGTGCTTGATGCATTTACAGACACAAGTGATGATGGAAATGAGCATCATTTCTCACGCATAAGGGCTTTGGAGGTAATTGTCGTGCACTGCAAGCATTAACTCTGAGAGATACAGCACACATTTTCCGTCTTTCATTTCTGGTGCTTTCAGACACTGGTCTCTGGCTGTCACAGAACCATCAATGTTGCATAAAATGACCAACACCACAACCAGCTGTGAATATTCTCCAGTGTGTGCTTTGTGAATTAATCCTTAAAGTTATCTGAAAAAACCCTTCTTAGTCCTAGTATTGTTCACAGTGTTGTTTCTATAGGTAGCATGATCGCGTGTGCTTTGATATGTTTCTTTGTAGCTCTTCTTCACCCCGCTTTGTGCTAATGTTCCAATGTGCTTCATGGTGTTTCAGCAAATGAGCAGTCGCTAGGAACAGACACTTTTATGATTCTACAAATATCTGTGTTTTTGTTCTTTCCTACTAGTTGGGTCGTCTATCATCTGCTGTTTATCATCTGTAGTTGAATGGCCCACATAATTATAATTTTATTATTTGCTGTACTTATTTCCTCTTCGTTCGCTGTATCTCTATAATTATTCCTACATGTGTTCAGTGAGTGCGTGTGTTTGCTGGTATTTTTTGGGTTTGATAATTGACAAAGGGTCTTCACACATTCACTGCAACTGATTTTTTTTCTCCAGTGTATGCTTGCTGATGATGTTTTAGGGTCGATGAGTTGCTAAATCTCTTCTCGCATTCATTACACTTGAATGTGTTTCCACTGTGTGTGTTCGCTGATGATTCCTTAATGTTGAGTAACGAATAAAACTACTTCCACAATCATTGCAATGGTATGGTTTGTCTCTTATGTGTGTTCGCTGATGTCCTTGTAGGTTTAATAATCAAATAAAGATCCTTTTCTCCTGTGTATATTCTCTGATCAATCTTTAATGTTCATGACTAAGGTAAACTAGTTCCACATTTATTGCAGTGGTTTGGTTTGTCCTCTGTGTGTGTTTGTTGATGTCTTCGGCGGTATGACAACTGATTAAAGCTCTTCACACATTCAGGGCACTCTAATGTTTTTTCCCCTGTGTGTGTTCACTGATGTCTTTGCAGGAGTGATAAACAGCTAAAGCTCTACACACATTCGCTGCACATATATGTTTTTTCCCCAGTGTGTGTTCTTTGATGCTGGTGTAGGTCTGGTAATCGGCTAAAACTCTTCACACATTCACTGCAATAGTGTGGATTTCCCCGTGTGTGTACGCTGATGATTCCTTAATGCTGAAGGCAAAACTATTTTTGCATTTTGGGCAAATGTATAGGTTTTCTTCTGTGTTTATTTGCTCATGTCGTCATAGGATTGTTAAGTAACAAAAGCTCTTCACACACTTAGGGGGTTATTCCAACTTTGGAGGAGTGTTAATCCGTCCCAAAAGTGACGGTAAAGTGACGGATATACCACCAGCCGTATTACGAGTTCCATAGGATATAATGGACTCATAATACGGCTGGTGGTAAATCCGTCACTTTTCCGTCACTTTTGGGACGGATTAACACCTCCTCCAAAGTTGGAATAACCCCCTTAGTGTATTTAAATGTTTTTCTCCATGTGTATTCATGGATGATGCTTTAGTAGAGATGACAAACTGCAGCTCTCGTTACACATGTATGATTCTTCTTTTTTGGTTGGTGCCTCTGGGTCGGGATATATTTGTCTCCATCCCATGACTGTGTTTCCTGACGGGCCGACATGGTTGATAAAGCATGTGTTATTCTCACAGTCCCTGCATGAGTGTGCTAGTTTGGATGTTTGTTTTCCGTTTTAACAATCAAATGTCACGGTTGCTAAATACTTGTGAAGTGCAGAATATTCATAAGGTTTCGATTTTGGTCAATTTTGTCATTAGATGTGATAATGGTTTTGCTCGCTTGTAGGTAAATATTTGTCTTCCTTCTGGCCGGTACATACTGGGACACTCCGTTGTATTGCAGACGGCAGAACTCTCTTTTCTTTACTCTTCAGTTGCCTGGCTCCGCTCCGTTGTGCTTTTCTATTGTTGCTGTGTTTGGACCGAAAGCATTTACAATACACCTAGAGCACTGAATGATGGTCTGTTATCATTTTAGGAATCAGAGCACTGTGATAGTCACATCATATCGATCCCATTATCAAAGATGGTGCTGAACACCGGTTTACACAGGAGGTGACGTACCAACGTTGTTGCCTACATCTTCTAGAGATCATTTCTTTGTCTTGTTTATGAAGATGCAGAGCTCAGACTCCCACATTCACTGACCTGCCCTTGACTGCTTCTTCCAGGATCTGTCAGTTTACTCTGAGGTTCCTCTGACTACACTGATGTTTTACCTGAATACTTGAGCTCATTTTTTCACAACATTTGTTTGCAGATTGTCAATATTATCTTATTCATAATCATTTTGTGCATTCAAGACTTGTTTCCTGTTGGATGTAAAAAGATTTAACATTACTAGCTGAAAAACGCAATGTAATATGAATACACAATATTTATCTGGTTCTAAAAGACATCTTTGAGACTTAGCAAGTGATATTTCACCATACACAGATATTGAACCAAACGTTCTGATGAACGCGTCACGTCTTATTTACTTCTGAAAATGAGGTGATTTACCAGTGTTTACAGGGTAACTTAGTAGAGAACGGGCACACACCCGAGCACCCACATTCTACAAGTACAGATTTAGGACAATAGGCATGGAGAAGATTTAATTTAAACAAAAACAGGTTGTGGAAAAGAGGTGGATCTGAATGAGCAGCTTTTATTTCAGTTTCAGGAAGTGTATAACAAAGGAGCTGTGCTGGAAGTAAATAACAGAAGCATCTCTTCAGTAAGTTTATAACAAGGGTAACTCTTCAGGAAGTATATAACAAAGGTCACTGCAGTCACAATACTTTCCTGTTCACATTGAATCAGCTGAAGTACCAACTCGTGCTTACCTTGCTATTTGTTAAGCTATCTTTACCACTTTCCCCAGCCCTTGTGGAGCTGGTTGAAGCATTCCTCGCTTCTTTTAACCTAGAAGATGGGAAGATCATTGTGTGGAGAGATAGATTTTCTATTGCCAAATATGTGTGCATCTCACTAAAACTAGCAGGCCTGGGTCTGTCCCTGAAGTATACAAATACGTGACGTGTAGAATGCTTCAATTAATCTCAGCCACTGGTAATTACTCCGGCTGCATCCCAAACCATCAATTTGTTGCACACCATGCCACTTCAGTTTGGACCCAGACATATACAAATCATCTTGGACCCTGCTTCAATAGGGTCAGTCCAGCCCGAACTGCCAGACCAAGTTGTCCCGGAACCGGAATATAGGCAACCAGGAACCATTTCCGCCCTTATTGGGGTATTTCAATCTGATGTAGCTTGTAGCTTAGTGTCAGTGACACAGTGAACACGGGAGCCCTGGTCATAACAATCACACTAGGAGCTTTGCAGTAAAGTGTAAAACAAAGTTCTGACCCTGAAAGGTTTCTTAAACAAGCGAGTTTTCAGTCAATTAGTCCTCACTACAGAGAATACATTACAACCAATAATTTATCCAACAGATTCCTGCAGGCACCAGATGTGTGACTAGTCATCATTTTTCCTTCTTCTGCCTTTTCTTGATATTGGACTTAATGTTTTCTATTTGATAACCAGGGGGATGTTTCGTGGACAGATGGGCTGTGACAGAGCAGTCGGAGGTGTCAGTTGTCTGCACTACGACTGACACCAGGTGGGTGCAACATTTATACCTTTGTGTCTTTCTAATATCCATGTCTAGATAATGGCCTGGTAGTCAAGCGGCCCTGGTTGGCAGCACGGAGATGCCAATCTCCATCACAGACACTCGTCTGAGTGTACAAAGGAGGTGCCCTGGCTGGTTGGTGTTTGTGAGGAACAAACAGAGGAGGTGCAGAGGTAGGTGCTTATGAGGTACAAACAGAGGAGGTGCAGAGGTAGGTGCTTATGAGGTACAAACAGAGGAGGTGCAGAGGTAGGTGCTTATGAGGTACAAACAGAGATGGTGCAGTAGTAGGTCTTCAAGAGGTACAAACAGAGGAGGTGCTGAGGTAGGAGCTTGAGAGGTGGAAACAGAGGAGTGTATAAAGAAGGTGCACAGGCTGGATGGTGTTTGTGAGGTACTAACAGAGAAGGTGCACAGGTAGGTGCTTATGAGGTACAAACAGAAGAGGTGCACAGCTAGGTGCTTAAGAAGTACAAACTTGGGAGGTGCAGAGGTAGGTGCTTAGGAGGTACAAACAGGAGGTGCACAGGTAGGTGCTTAAGAGGTACAAACTGGGGAGGTGCAGAGGTAGGTGCTTGTAAGGTACAAACAGAGGAGGTACAGAGGTAGGTTCTCGAGAGGTACAAACAGAGGAGGTGCACAGGTAGGTGCTTGTGCGGTACAAACACATAGATACGTGTTCCTTTCCGGGTCTCTGATGTACGGAGGAGGTGCATATGGAGGTGTTTGCTCCTTTCTGCGCATCAGAAGAGATGCAACGGTCGGTGCCTGTGAGGCACGCGTATACAAGGAGCATAAGTCAGAGCCTGTTCCTTTCTCTATCTCTGTCTGGGGGGTACAAACAGAGGAGGCGCACAGGTAGGTGCTTATGATGTATAAACAGAGGAGGTGCACAGGTAGGTGCTTATGAGATACAAACTGGGGAGGGGCACAGGTAGGTGTTTATGAGGTACAAGCAGTGGAGGTGCAGAGGTTGTTGCTTAAGAGATACAAACAGAGGAGGTGCACAGGTAGGTGCTTATGAGGTACAGAGGAGGCACACAGGTAGGTTCTTGTGAGGTTCAAACAGAGGAGGTGCACAGGTAGGTGCTTATGAGGTACAAACAGAGGAGGTGCACAGGTAGGTGCTTGAGAGGTACAAACTGGGGAGGTGCACAGGTAGGTGCTTGTGAGGTACAAAGAGAGGAGGTGCACAGATAGGTGCTTATGAGGTACAAACTGGGAAGATGCACAGGTAGGTGCTTAGGAGGTACAAACAGAGGAGGTGCACAGGTAGGTGCGTATGAGGTACAGACAGAGGAGGTGAACAGGTAGGTGCTTGAGAGGTACAAACAGAGGAGGTGCACAGGTAGGTGCGTATGAAGTACAGATAGAGGAGGTGCACAGGTAGGTGCTTGAGAGGTACAAAGAGAGGAGGTGCACAGGTAGGTGTTTATGAGGTTCTAACAGAAGAGGTGCACAGGTAGGTGCCGATGAGGTACCTACAGAGAAGGTGCACAGGTACGTGGTTATGAGGTATAAACAGGAGGCGTACAGGAAGGTGCCTATGAAGTACATACAGATTAGAGGCAGAGGTAGATGCTTATGAGGTACAAACAGAGGAGGTGCACAGGTAGGTGCTTATGTGGTACAAACAGAGGAGGTGCAGAGGTAGGTGCTTATGAGGTACAAAAAGAGGAGATGCACAGGTAGGTGCTTGTGAGGTACAAACAGAGGAGGTGCACAGGTAGGTGCTTATGAGGTACAAACAGAAGAGGTGCACAGGTCTGTGCTTAAGAGGTACAAACTGGGGAGGTGCACAGGTAGGTGCTTGTAAGGTACAAACAGAGAAGGTGCGTAGATGCTTATGAGGTACAAACAAAGGAGGTGCACTGGTAGGTGCTTATGAGGTACAAACAGAGGAGGTGCACAGCTAGGTGCTTAAGAGGTACAAACTGGGGAGGTGCAGTGGTAGGTGCTTAGGAGGTACAAACAGAAGAGGTGCACAGGTAGGTGTTTATGAGGTACAAACAGGACGTGCACAGGTAGGTGCTTAAGAGGTACAAACTGGGGAGTTGCAGATGTAGGTGCTTGTAAGGTACAAACAGAGGAGGTACAGAGGTAGGTCCTCGAGAGGTACAAACAGAGGAGGTGCACAGGTAGGTGCTTGTGAGGTACAAACAGATAGATACATGTTCCTTTCCGGGTCTGTGATGTACGGATGAGGTGCACGTGAAGGTGTTTGCTCCTTTCTGCGCCTCAGAAGAGATGCAAAGGTCGCTGCCTGTGAGGCACGCGTATACAAGGAGTATAAGTCAGAGCCTGTTCCTTACTCTATCTCTGTCTGGGGGGTACAAACAGAGAATGCGCACAGGTAGGTGCTTATGATGTATAAACAGAGGAGGTGCACAGGTAAGTGCTTAAGAGGTACAAACAGAGGAGGTGCACAGGTAGGTGCTTATGAGATACAAACTGGGGAGGTGCACAGGTAGGTGCTTGTAAGGTACAAACAGTGGAGGTGCAGAGGTTGGTGCTTATGAGATACAAACTGGGAAGGTGCACATGTAGGTGCTTAAGAGGTACAAACTGGGGGGTGCAGAGGTAGGTGCTTGTAAGGAACAAACAGAGGAGGTACAGAGGTAGGTCCTCGAGAGGTACAAACAGAGGTGGTGCAGTGGTAGGTCCCCAAGAGGTACAAATATAGGAGGTGCACAGGTAGGTGCTTGTGAGGTACAAACAGATAGATATGTGTTCCTTTCCGGGTCTGTGATGTACGGAGGAGTTGCACATGAAGGTGTTTGCTCCTTTCTGCGCCTCAGAAGAGATGCAACAGTCGCTGCCTGTGAAGCACGCATATACAAGGAGCAAAAGTCAGAGCCTGTTCCTTTCTCTATCACTGTCTGGGGGTACAAACAGAGGAGGCACACAAGTAGGTGCTTATGATGTATAAACAGAGGAGGTGCACAGGTAGGGGCTTATGAGATACAAACTGGGGAGGTGCACAGATAGGTATTTATGAGGTACAAACAGTGGAGGTGCAGAGGTTGGTGCTTAAGAGGTACTAGCAGAGGAGGTGCACAGCTAGGTGCTTATGAGGTACAGAGGAGGCACACAGGTAGGTTCATGTGAGGTTCAAACAGAGGAAGTGCACAGGTAGGTGCTTATGAGGTACAAACAGAAGCGGTGCACAGGTAGGTGCGTATGAGGTACAGGGGAGGTGCACAGGTAGGTGCTTGAGAGGTACAAACTGGGGAGGTGCACAGGTAGGTGCTTGTGAGGTACAAAGAGAGGAGGTGCACAGGTAGGTGCTTATGAGGTACAAACTGGGAAGATGCACAGGTAGGTGCTTAGGAGGTACAAACATAGGAGGTGCACAGGTAGGTGCGTATGAGGTACAAACTGGGAAGATGCACAGGTAGGTGCTTAGGAGGTACAAACATAGGAGGTGCACAGGTAGGTGCTTGAGAGGTACAAACAGAGGCGGTGCACAGGTAGGTGCGTATGAGGTACAGACAGAGGAGGTGCACAGGTAGGTGCTTGAGAGGTACAAAGAGAGGAGGTGCACAGGTAGGTGTTTATGAGGTACTAACAGAAGAGGTGCACAGGTAGGTGCCTATGAGGTACCTACAGAGAAGGTGCACAGGTAGGTGGTTATGAGGTATAAACAGGAGGCGTACAGGTAGGTGCCTATGAAGTACATACAGATTAGAGGCAGAGGTAGGTGCTTATGAGGTACAAACAGAGGAGGTGCACAGGTAGGTGCTTATGTGGTACAAACAGAGGAGGTGCACAGGTCGGTGCTTAAGAGGTACAAACTGGGGAGGTGCAGAGGTAGGTGCTTGTAAGGTACAAACAGAGAAGGTGCACAGGTAGGTGCGTAAGCAGTACAAACAGAGGAGGTGCACTGATAGGTGCTTATGAGGTACAAACAGAGGAGGTGCACAGCTAGGTGCTTAAGAGGTACAAACTGGGGAGGTGCAGTGGTAGGTGCTTAGGAGGTACAAACAGAAGAGGTGCACAGGTAGGTGTTTATGAGGTACAAACAGGAGGTGCACACGTATGTGCTTAAGATGTACAAACTGGGGAGGTGCAGAGGTAGGTGCTTGTAAGGTACAAACAGAGGAGGTACAGAGGTAGGTCCTCGAGAGGTACAAACAGAGGAGGTGCACAGGTAGGTGCTTGTGAGGTACAAACAGATAGATACGTGTTCCTTTCCGGGTCTGTGATGTACGGAGGAGGTGCACGTGAAGGTGTTTGCTCCTTTCTGCGCCTCAGAAGAGATGCAAAGGTCGCTGCCTGTGAGGCACGCGTATACAAGGAGCATAAGTCAGAGCCTGTTCCTTTCTCTATCTCTGTCTGGGGGGTACAAACAGAGGAGGCGCACAGGTAGGTGCTTATGATGTATAAACAGAGGAGGTGCACAGGTAGGTGCTTATGATGTATAAACAGAGGAGGTACACAGGTAGGTGCTTAAGAGGTACAAACAGAGGAGGTGCACAGGTAGGTGCTTATGAGATGCAAACTGGGGAGGTGCACAGGTAGGTGCTTGTAAGGTACAAACAGTGGAGGTGCAGAGTTTGGTGCTTAAGAGGTGCAAACAGAGGAGGTGCACAGGTCGGTGCTTATGAGGTACAGATTAGATGCAAAGGTAGGTGCTTGTGAGGTACAAACAGAGGAGGTGTACAGGTAGGTGCTAATCAGATACAAACTGGGGAGGTGCACAGGTAGGTGCTTAAGAGGTACAAACGGGGGGGTGCAGAGGTAGGTGCTTGTAAGGTACAAGCAGAGGAGGTACAGAGGTAGGTCCTCGAGAGGTACAAACAGAGGTGGTGCAGTGGTAGGTCCTCAAGAGGTACAAATATAGGAGGTGCACAGGTAGGTGCTTGTGAGGTACAAACAGATAGATATGTGTTCCTTTCCGGGTCTGTGATGTACGGAGGAGGTGCACATGAAGGTGTTTGCTCCTTTCTGCGCCTCAGGAGATGCAACGGTCGCTGCCTGTGAGGCACGCGTATACAAGGAGCATAAGTCAGAGCCTGTTCCTTTCTCTATCTCTGTCTGGGGGGTACAAACAGAGGAGGCGCACAGGTAGGTGCTTAAGATGTATAAACATAGGAGGTGCACAGGTAGGTGCTTATGAGATACAAACTGGGGAGGTGCACAGGTAGGTGCTTATGAGATACAAACTGGGGAGGTGCACAGGTAGGTGTTTATGAGGTACAAACAGTGGAGGTGCAGAGGTTGGTGTTTAAGAGGTATAAACAGAGGAGGTGCACAGGTAGGTTCTTGTGAGGTTCAAACAGAGGAGGTGCATAGGTATGTGCTTGTGAGGTACAAACAGAGGAGGTGCACAGGCCAGTGCTTGTGAGGTACAAACAGAGGAGGTGCACAGGTAGGTGCTTATGAGGTATAAACAGAGGAGCTGCACAGGTAAGTGCTTAAGAGGTACAAACAGAGGAGGTGCACAGGTAGGTGCTTATGAGATACAAACTGGGGAGGTGCACAGGTAGGTGCTTGTAAGGTACAAACAGTGGAGGTGCAGAGGTTGGTGCTTATGAGATACAAACTGGGAAGGTGCACATGTAGGTGCTTAAGAGGTACAAACTGGGGGGTGCAGAGGTAGGTGCTTGTAAGGTACAAACAGAGGAGGTACAGAGGTAGGTCCTCGAGAGGTACAAACAGAGGTGGTGCAGTGGTAGGTCCCCAAGAGGTACAAATATAGGAGGTGCACAGGTAGGTGCTTGTGAGGTACAAACAGATAGATATGTGTTCCTTTCCGGGTCTGTGATGTACAGAGGAGTTGCACATGAAGGTGTTTGCTCCTTTCTGCGCCTCAGAAGAGATGCAACAGTCGCTGCCTGTGAAGCACGCATATACAAGGAGCAAAAGTCAGAGCCTGTTCCTTTCTCTATCACTGTCTGGGGGTACAAACAGAGGAGGCACACAAGTAGGTGCTTATGATGTATAAACAGAGGAGGTGCACAGGTAGGGGCTTATGAGATACAAACTGGGGAGGTGCACAGATAGGTATTTATGAGGTACAAACAGTGGAGGTGCAGAGGTTGGTGCTTAAGAGGTACTAGCAGAGGAGGTGCACAGCTAGGTGCTTATGAGGTACAGAGGAGGCACACAGGTAGGTTCATGTGAGGTTCAAACAGAGGAAGTGCACAGGTAGGTGCTTATGAGGTACAAACAGAAGCGGTGCACAGGTAGGTGCGTATGAGGTACAGAGGAGGTGCACAGGTAGGTGCTTGAGAGGTACAAACTGGGGAGGTGCACAGGTAGGTGCTTGTGAGGTACAAAGAGAGGAGGTGCACAGGAAGGTGCTTATGAGGTACAAACTGGGAAGATGCACAGGTAGGTGCTTAGGAGGTACAAACATAGGAGGTGCACAGGTAGGTGCGTATGAGGTACAAACTGGGAAGATGCACAGGTAGGTGCTTAGGAGGTACAAACATAGGAGGTGCACAGGTAGGTGCTTGAGAGGTACAAACAGAGGCGGTGCACAGGTAGGTGCGTATGAGGTACAGACAGAGGAGGTGCACAGGTAGGTGCTTGAGAGGTACAAAGAGAGGAGGTGCACAGGTAGGTGTTTATGAGGTACTAACAGAAGAGGTGCACAGGTAGGTGCCTATGAGGTACCTACAGAGAAGGTGCACAGGTAGGTGGTTATGAGGTATAAACAGGAGGCGTACAGGTAGGTGCCTATGAAGTACATACAGATTAGAGGCAGAGGTAGGTGCTTATGAGGTACAAACAGAGGAGGTGCACAGGTAGGTGCTTATGTGGTACAAACAGAGGAGGTGCACAGGTCTGTGCTTAAGAGGTACAAACTGGGGAGGTGCAGAGGTAGGTGCTTGTAAGGTACAAACAGAGAAGGTGCACAGGTAGGTGCTTAAGCAGTACAAACAGAGGAGGTGCACTGATAGGTGCTTATGAGGTACAAACAGAGGAGGTGCAGAGCTAGGTGCTTAAGAGGTACAAACTGGGGAGGTGCAGTGGTAGGTGCTTAGGAGGTACAAACTGAAGAGGTGCACAGGTAGGTGTTTATGAGGTACAAACAGGAGGTGCACACGTATGTGCTTAAGATGTACAAACTGGGGAGGTGCAGAGGTAGGTGCTTGTAAGGTACAAACAGAGGAGGTACAGAGGTAGGTCCTCGAGAGGTACAAACAGAGGAGGTGCACAGGTAGGTGCTTGTGAGGTACAAACAGATAGATACGTGTTCCTTTCCGGGTCTGTGATGTACGGAGGAGGTGCACGTGAAGGTGTTTGCTCCTTTCTGCGCCTCAGAAGAGATGCAAAGGTCGCTGCCTGTGAGGCACGCGTATACAAGGAGCATAAGTCAGAGCCTGTTCCTTTCTCTATCTCTGTCTGGGGGGTACAAACAGAGGAGGCGCACAGGTAGGTGCTTATGATGTATAAACAGAGGAGGTGCACAGGTAGGTGCTTATGATGTATAAACAGAGGAGGTACACAGGTAGGTGCTTAAGAGGTACAAACAGAGGAGGTGCACAGGTAGGTGCTTATGAGATGCAAACTGGGGAGGTGCACAGGTAGGTGCTTGTAAGGTACAAACAGTGGAGGTGCAGAGTTTGGTGCTTAAGAGATGCAAACAGAGGAGGTGCACAGGTCGGTGCTTATGAGGTACAGATTAGGTGCAAAGGTAGGTGCTTGTGAGGTACAAACAGAGGAGGTGTACAGGTAGGTGCTAATGAGATACAAACTGGGGAGGTGCACAGGTAGGTGCTTAAGAGGTACAAACGGGGGGGTGCAGAGGTAGGTGCTTGTAAGGTACAAGCAGAGGAGGTACAGAGGTAGGTCCTCGAGAGGTACAAACAGAGGTGGTGCAGTGGTAGGTCCTCAAGAGGTACAAATATAGGAGGTGCACAGGTAGGTGCTTGTGAGGTACAAACAGATTGATATGTGTTCCTTTCCGGGTCTGTGATGTACGGAGGAGGTGCACATGAAGGTGTTTGCTCCTTTCTGCGCCTCAGGAGATGCAACGGTCGCTGCCTGTGAGGCACGCGTATACAAGGAGCATAAGTCAGAGCCTGTTCCTTTCTCTATCTCTGTCTGGGGGGTACAAACAGAGGAGGCGCACAGGTAGGTGCTTAAGATGTATAAACATAGGAGGTGCACAGGTAGGTGCTTATGAGATACAAACTGGGGAGGTGCACAGGTAGGTGCTTATGAGATACAAACTGGGGAGGTGCACAGGTAGGTGTTTATGAGGTAGAAACAGTGGAGGTGCAGAGGTTGGTGCTTATGAGGTACAAACAGAGGAGGTGCACAGGCAGGTGCTTATGAGGTACAAACAGAGGAGGTGCACAGGTAGGTTCTTGTGAGGTACAAACAGAGGAGGTGCACAGGTAGGTGCTTATGAGGTACAAACAGAGGAGGTGCACAAGTACGGGATTATGAGGTACAAACAGAGGAGGTGCACAGGTATGTGCTTATGAGGTACAGAGGAGGTGCACAGGTAGGTTCTTATGAGGTACATACAGAGGAGGTGCACAGGTAGGTGCTTATGAGGTACAAAGAGAGGATGTGCACAGGTAGAGGCTTATGAGGTACAAACAGAGGAGGTGCACAGTTATGTGCTTATGAGGTACAGAGGAGGTGCACAGGGAGGTGCTTATGAGGTACAAACAGAGGAGGTGCACAGGTATGTGCTTGTGAGGTACAGAGGAGGTGCACAGGTAGGTGCCTATGAGATACAAACAGAGGAGGTGCACAGGTAGGTGCTTATGAGGTACAAACAGAGGAGGTGCACAGGTAGGTGCTTATGAGGTACAAACTGGGGAGGTGCACAGGTAGGTGCTTAAGAGGTACAAACAGAGGAGGTACAGAGGTAGGTCCTCGAGAGGTACAAACAGAGGTGGTGCAGTGGTAGGTCCTCAAGAGGTACAAATATAGGAGGTGCACAGGTAGGTGCTTGTGAGGTACAAACAGATAGATATGTGTTCCTTTCCGGGTCTGTGATGTACGGAGGAGGTGCACATGAAGGTGTTTGCTCCTTTCTGCGCCTCAGGAGATGCAACGGTCGCTGCCTGTGAGGCACGCGTATACAAGGAGCATAAGTCAGAGCCTGTTCCTTTCTCTATCTCTGTCTGGGGGGTACAAACAGAGGAGGCGCACAGGTAGGTGCTTAAGATGTATAAACATAGGAGGTGCACAGGTAGGTGCTTATGAGATACAAACTGGGGAGGTGCACAGGTAGGTGCTTATGAGATACAAACTGGGGAGGTGCACAGGTAGGTGTTTATGAGGTACAAACAGTGGAGGTGCAGAGGTTGGTGTTTAAGAGGTATAAACAGAGGAGGTGCACAGGTAGGTTCTTGTGAGGTTCAAACAGAGGAGGTGCATAGGTATGTGCTTGTGAGGTACAAACAGAGGAGGTGAACAGGTAGAGGCTTATGAGGTACAAACAGAGGAGGTGCACAGTTATGTGCTTATGAGGTACAGAGGAGGTGCACAGGTAGGTGCTTATGAGGTACAAACAGAGGAGGTGCACAGGTAGAGGCTTATGAGGTACAAACAGAGGAGGTGCACAGGTAGGTGCTTATGAGGTACAGAGGAGGCACACAGGTAGGTTCTTATGAGGTGCAAACAGAGGAGGTGCATAGGTAGGTGCTTATGAGGTGCAAACAGTGGAGGTGCACAGGTAGGTTCTTATGAGGTACAAACAGAGGAGGTGCACTGATAGGTGCTTATGAGGTACAAACAGAGGAGGTGCACAGGTATGTGATTATGAGGCAGTTCACAATTGGGAAATTGTAAACACTGAACATGATTGTAACATATGTCACGGGAAGTGCGTGCTGGGACGATAACATAATGAGAGAGCGGAAAAGAAGGGAAGTGGAGAAGAGGACAGGCATAAAGGAGGAACAGGGGAAAGAACACAGCATCTCCAAGGAATCAGCTGAAAAAGCAGGTAAAATCTAGAACAGGTGAGACGCCGCTTTTGAGTTCTGATTTGAACACTTACGGGGCTGATAGGAACTGGTGGTGCCGTTCTTGCGGGATGGCTCAAGCCTTCATGAGTTTATACTGACAGTCAGTGGGGGGAACAAGGTGCTGACCCCTCACATTGAACACCCCCGGTGTCAGTAAGTCTGCAACAGAATTCATAGGACCATTAGTGCATTTACATCAAAAAGACATTCACAGCGCAGATCAGATTACATCTTGAAAGTGTGCGTTTCATGGCCTTCTGAGAATTTCATGGTGGCACCTTTCATGCTCAATAGGTTTAACCCATCTGGGGCCCTGGGAAGCCGGGGGTCCATCATTAATTGTTAAGATATGAAAAACCATCAATCGTGTTCCCATTTTTTCTAATCTACTGTTGTATTGCTCATATCTTCATGCTTGTTCTGCTTATACTGATTGATACTGATTACAAGCACACGCAGTATCTGCACTTAGATACAGCATTCATTTTCATTGAAGCCTGCTGAAACATACAATGTGGATTTCTTCTGTGTGGCACCTCATGCGTGGAAGGGGCTCTGGAACTCACTAATAAATAATCCTGTGAATCTCACTGGACCGAAGAAGAGATGGGATGTATGTGGGATGTGGTTTTGGGACGAGAAGGTCCCCCGCCCTGCGTAACCAAACTGCCTACATATGATCCTACTTTTTAGGTCATGCTACACACTCATCTCATGTGTGTGCATTGACATAGGCCTGGTCTTGGACTTCTAGACCCAATCCTGAACAGGGAGGGACACACCAAGTGCGCCCTGGTACTGACATCGGACTCCCGCCCATGCCAGGAGTTTCAGGTGGTGGCAGCGTACCATGTTAGTGAATTAGACGGGCAGGCCTGTACCTGCCAGCGTGAATGTGCACCCACCGGCCCTTCCAACTAAAGTTCTGCAGCTCACAATGAACCTGGAATCCTAGACACAACCTCCCCTGCATTGTATGTGTGCATCAGTGGCGGCTGGTGACATTTAAAAGTGGGGGGGCGTAAACACTTGTGCTAAAGTAAACACAGCAAGTAGGCCATGTTTTCAAGCAGGGCTTTTGGGGGGAATGGGTTCCCGTGCGTAATTCGTGTAAAAGATGGGGCAAAATAGAGCACATTTACAACACAAGACAAACTGAAACCTATAAATTTAAGCAGCTGCCTGCTCATTGCATCCGCTTTCCTGCCCCTCGACAACATGTGGAAATGGTGGCCCTGAGAGTTCGCCTGAGGCAGAAGACAAGTGGGAGAACGAGGTCTGAAACTTTAATGCATTCGCATTCTAATCTCAGCTCCCCCGCTTAACAAAGTAAGCGATCCCCAGCAAATCAGTTCATCACCCTGTGCCTATGTTTTGTTTTCCGACAAAATTAGAAACTTTCATGTACAGTCAGAAACACATGCATTAAGTGCATTGCAAAAAAAAAAAGCATGTGAATTATTTTAAAGTGATGAGTTACACTTCTTGGTTACTTGAAGCCTAGCAAGGCACTGATTCAGCTTCTTTAAAAGGTTTCCTGTAACCTGACTTGTGAAAGTGTGGCACAGCTCGGTGCCAACCAAACTGTCTACAGGAGTAGCCGCCTGCTGGTCTGGCTGCCTTGTCCTCTCTATACTGAAAGTGAAAGCGTGGCATGGGTCGGTGCCACCCAAGCTGTCTGCAGGAGCAGCAGCCTGCTGGTCTGGCGGCCTTGTCCTCTCTATACTGAAAGTGAAAGTGTGGCATGGCTTGGTGCCACCCAAGCTGGCTACAGAAGCAGCAGCCTGCTGCTCTGGCGGCCTTGTCCTCTCTATACTGAAAGTGAAAGTGTGGCACGGCTCGGTGCCACCCAAACTGTCTGCAGGAGCAGCAGCCTGCTGGTCTGGCGGCCTTGTCCTCTCTATACTGAAAGTGAAAGCGTGGCACGGGACGGTGCCCCCCAAACTGTCTACAGGAGCAGCAGCCTGCTGGTCTGGCTGCCTTGTCCTCTCTATACTAAAAGCGAAAGCGTGGCATGGCTCGGTGCCACCCAAACTGTCTACAGGAGCAGCAGCCTGCTGGTCTGGCGGCCTTATCCTCTCTATGCTGAAAGTGAAAGCGTGGCACAGCTCGGTGCCACCCAAGCTGTCTGCAGGAGCAGCAGCCTGCTGGTCTGGCTGCCTTGTCCTCTCTATACTGAAAGTGAAAACGTGGCACGGCTCGGTGCCACCCAAGCTGTCTACAGGAGCAGCCGCCTGCTGGTCTGGCTGCCTTGTCCTCTCTATACTGAAAGTGAAAACGTGGCACTGCTCAGTGCCACCCAAGCTGTCTACAGGAGCAGCCGCCTGCTGGTCTGTCGGCCTTTGTCCTCTCTATACTGAAAGTGAAAGCGTGGCACGACTCGGTACCACCCAAGCTGTCTACAGTAGCAGCAGCCTGCTGGTCTGGCGGCCTTGTCCTCTCTATACTGAAAGTGAAAGTGTGGCACGGCTCGGTGCCACCCAAGCTGTCTACAGGAGCAGCAGCCTGCTGGTCTGGCTGCCTTGTCCTCGCTACACTGAAAGTGAAAGCGTGGCATGCCTGCTGGTCTGTCGGCCTTTGTCCTCCCTATACTGAAAGTGAAAGCGTGGCACGGCTCGGTGCCACCCAAGCTGTCTGCAGGAGCAGCAGCCTGCTGGTCTGGCCACCCAAGCTGTCTGCAGGAGCAGCAGCCTGCTGGTCTGGCGGCCTTGTCCTCTCCATACTGAAAGTGAAAGAGTGGCACGGCTGGGTGCCACCCAAGCTGTCTGCAGGAGCAGCAGCCTGCTGGTCTGGCGGCATTGTCCTCTCCATACTGAAAGTGAAAGCGTGGCACGGCTGGGTGCCACCCAAGCTGTCTACAGGAGCAGCAGCCTGCTGGTCTGGCGGCCTTATCCTCTCTATACTGAAAGTGAAAGCGTGGTACGGCTGGGTGCCACCCAAACTGTCTACAGGAGCAGCAGCCTGCTGGTCTGGCGGCCTTATCCTCTCTATGCTGAAAGTGAAAGAGTGGCACAGCTCAGTGCCACCCAAGCTGTCTGCAGGAGCAGCAGCCTGCTGGTCTGGCTGCCTTGTCCTCTCTATACTGAAAGTGAAAGCGTGGCACGGCTCGGTGCCACCCAAGCTGTCTACAGGAGCAGCCGCCTGCTGGTCTGGCTGCCTTGTCCTCACTACACTGAAAGTGAAAGCGTGGCAGGGGTCGGTGCCACCCAAACTGTCTATAGGAGCAGCCGCCTGCTGGTCTGTCGGCCTTTGTCCTCTCTATACTGAAAGTGAAAGCGTGGCACGACTCGGTGCCACCCAAGCTGTCTACAGTAGCAGGAGTCTGCTGGTCTGGCGGCCTTGTCCTCTCTATACTGAAAGTGAAAGTGTGGCACGGTTCGGTGCCACCCAAGCTGTCTACAGGAGCAGCAGCCTGCTGGTCTGGCTGCCTTGTCCTCGCTACACTGAAAGTGAAAGCGTGGCATGCCTGCTGGTCTGTCGGCCTTTGTCCTCTCTATACTGAAAGTGAAAGCGTGGCACGGCTCGGTGCCACCCAAGCTGTCTGCAGGAGCAGCAGCCTGCTGGTCTGGCTGCCTTGTCCTCTCTATACTGAAAGTGAAAGAGTGGCACGGCTCGGTGCCACCCAAGCTGTCTGCAGGAGCAGCAGCCTGCTGGTCTGGCGGCCTTGTCCTCTCCATACTGAAAGTGAAAGCGTGGCACGGCTGGGTGCCACCCAAGCTGTCTACAGGAGCAGCAGCCTGCTGGTCTGGCGGCCTTATCCTCGCTACACTGAAAGTGAAAGCGTGGCATGCCTGCTGGTCTGTCGGCCTTTGTCCTCTCTATACTGAAAGTGAAAGCGTGGCACGGCTCGGTGCCACCCAAGCTGTCTGCAGGAGCAGCAGCCTGCTGGTCTGGCTGCCTTGTCCTCTCTATACTGAAAGTGAAAGAGTGGCACGGCTCGGTGCCACCCAAGCTGTCTGCAGGAGCAGCAGCCTGCTGGTCTGGCGGCCTTGTCCTCTCCATACTGAAAGTGAAAGCGTGGCACGGCTGGGTGCCACCCAAGCTGTCTACAGGAGCAGCAGCCTGCTGGTCTGGCGGCCTTATCCTCTCTATACTGAAAGTGAAAGTGTGGCATTGCTCGGTGCCACCCAAACTGTCTACAGGAGCAGCAGCCTGCTGGTCTGGCGGCCTTGTCCTCTCTATACTAAAAAGTGAAAGCGTGGCACGGGTCTGTGCCCCCCAAACTGTCTACAGGAACAGCAGCCTGCTGGTCCTGTTGCTGTCTCCTCTGTAGCAAAGGTGTTGCTTTTGTGTACATATTTCAGATTGTTCTGGGGGTACTGTCATTGTTGTGAAGTCTGGGGGTATGATTTCAACTAGATCTGAGTGGTTTGTCATTAGAGCACACTCGTCCTCCCACTAGAACCCCAACGCAGTACTTCACGTGTAGACCCAGTACGTGGAAATCAAATGCAGATTGTGGTTGCACGTGTACTGTTCACCGTTGGCATTACCCAAGTTTCTCTCTTTTCACAAAACAGAGCACATGCCTCAGGCCTCCAACGCTCTAAAAAAGTGAAAAACAATACATGTTGGTTGTGCTGCAGAGTCAATGTCACGCGAGCCAGTATCTCCTGAAAATCACACCCACGCTACCGCTGCTGTTAAATAATCTCTTCATATAGTCAAACAGAATGCACATTTTACCATTTCATTTTTCTGATTGAACCAAGGTGATGTGGTATGGCTACTGCACTCGAAGCCACTGCACTCTACTATGCAACACTCTAATCTACACCACTGCATTCTACGATTCTACGATGCTGCATTGTACACCACTGAATTCTATACTGCTGCACTCTATGCCACTCCACTCTACACCACGTTATTCTGCAGCTCTCTACGCCAATGCACTCTACACCAGTCCACTCTACTGTACTGTACACCACTCTACACAACTCCACTGTATGCCACTCCTATAAGCAACACTCAATGCTACTCTACTCTACGACACTCTACTCCACTTTTTGCAGTTCCACAACATACCAGTGTTCTCTAAGCCATTAACTTTTAGCCATGCTGTAGAGCAGCCACCCTGGTGTACAACTTGGCTAAACACACTGCCAAAGCTAATAGCACTTGCGTAGGCGCTTTGTCAATGCTTGCTGAGTAGAGCTGCTCATATGTATTTCTCCCCCTCCCCCATGATGGTGGGGAGAGGCCTATTTCATCCTGTAACACCAGCTTCCAATCCTAGACAATGTATGTGTTTAACCTTCCAGAACAGACCAACTAGGAGAGGAAACAAGCTGACAAAATAACATCGACCACCTCCACAGGCAGGTGGAAGGGGCTCCGATGCCCCCTCTCAATCTCCAGACATGAAGGTGGGGGCTCTGGAGGTGGAGGTGCAGATCCTGCCCCTCCAACTGGGAAAGAAGGTGCACCTGAGAGGCAGAAGGAGCAGGTGGTACAAGGAGAGGCGCAGACGATCCACCCTGAGAGGCAGAAGTAGCAGGTGCTACATGGAGAGGTGTAGAGGGTGCACCCTGAGAGGCAGAAGGAGCAGGTGGTACAAGGAGAGGTGCAAACCGTGCACCCTGAGAGGTAGAAGGAGCAGGTGGTACAAGGAGAGGCACAGACGATCCACTCCGAGAGTCAGAGGAGCAGGTGGTACAAGGAGAGGTGCAGAAGGTGCACCCTGAAAGGCAGGTGGAGCAGGTGGTACAAGGGGAGGTGCAGAAGGCCCACCCTGAGAGGCAGGTGGAGCAGGTGGTACAAGGAGAGGCGCAGAAGGTGCACCCTGAGAGGCAGAAGGAACAGGTGGTACAAGGAGAGGCGCAGATGATCCACCCTGAGAGGCAGAAGGAGCAGGTGGTACAAGGAGAGGTGCAGACGATTCACCCTGAGAGTCAGAGGAGCAGGTGGTACAAGGAGAGGCGCAGAAGGTGCACCCTGAGAGGCAGCTGGAGCAGGTGGTACAAGGAGAGGTGCAGAAGGTACACCCTGAGAGGCAGGTGGAGCAGGTGGTACAAGGAGAGTTGCAGAAGGTGCACCCTAAGATGTAGGTGGAGCAGGTGGTACAAGGAGAGGCACAGACGATCCACTCCGAGAGTCAGAGGAGCAGGTGGTACAAGGAGAGGTGCAGAAGGTGCACCCTGAAAGGCAGGTGGAGCAGGTGGTACAAGGGGAGGTGCAGAAGGCCCACCCTGAGAGGCAGGTGGAGCAGGTGGTACAAGGAGAGGCGCAGAAGGTACACCCTGAGAGGCAGAAGGAACAGGTGGTACAAGGAGAGGCGCAGATGATCCACCCTGAGAGGCAGAAGGAGCAGGTGGTACAAGGAGAGGCGCAGACGATTCACCCTGAGAGTCAGAGGAGCAGGTGGTACAAGGAGAGGCGCAGAAGGTGCACCCTGAGAGGCAGCTGGAGCAGGTGGTACAAGGAGAGGTGCAGAAGGTACACCCTGAGAGGCAGGTGGAGCAGGTGGTACAAGGAGAGTTGCAGAAGGTGCACCCTAAGAGGTAGGTGGAGCAGGTGGTACAAGGAGAGGCGCAGAAGGTGCACCCTGAGAGGCAGGTGGAGCAGGTGGTACAAGGAGAGGTGCAGAAGGTGCACCCTGAGAGGCAGAAGGAGCAGGTGGTACAAGGAGAGCCGCAGAAGGTGCACCCTGAGAGGCAGGTGGAGCAGGTGGTACAAGGAGAGGTGCAGAAGGTACACCCTGAGAGGCAGAAGGAGTACGTGGTACAAGGAGAGACACAGAAGGTGCACCCTGAGAGGCAGGTGGAGCAGGTGGTACAAGGAGAGTTGCAGAAGGTGCACTCTAAGAGGTAGGTGGAGCAGGTGGTACAAGGAGAGGCGCAGAAGGTCACCCTGAGAGGCAGAAGGAGCAGGTGGTACAAGGAGAGCCGCAGAAGGTGCACCCCGAGAGGCAGGTGGAGCAGGTGGTACAAGGAGAGGTGCAGAAGGTGCACCCTGAGAGGCAGAAGGAGCAGGTGGTACAAGGAGAGGTGCAGAAGGTGCACCCTGAGAGGCAGGTGGAGCAGGTGGTACAAGGAGAGGTGCAGAAGGTACACCCTGAGAGGCAGGTGGAGCAGGTGGTACAAGGAGAGGAGCAGAAGGTGCACCCTGAGAGGCAGAAGGAGCAGGTGGTACAAGGCGAGCCGCAGAAGGTGCACCCTGAGAGGCAGGTGGAACAGCTGGTACAAGGAGAGGCGCGGAAGGTGCACCGTGAGAGGTAGAAGGAGCAGGTGGTACAAGGATGTAGGAAATTGTCTCTGTATATACTATTTCAAAGTAAGAAATAGTGTGCACAGAGTCCAAGGGTTCTAATTAGAGGTAAGATAGTGGCAAAAAGAGATAATTCTACTGCTCTATTTTGTGGTAGTGTGGTCGAGCAGTAGTCTTATCAGAGGGTAGTGTTAAGCATTTGTTGTACACACACAGGCAATAAATGAGGAACACACACTCAAAGACTTAATCCAGGTCAATAGGTTTTTATATAGAAAAATATATTTTCTTAGTTTATTTTAAGAACCACAGGTTCAAGATTTACAACTAATACTTCAAATGAAAGGTATTTCACTCAGGTATTCTAGGAACTTTGAATAATCACAATAGCATGTACAGTTTTGACACGAATGGTAATAAGCTATTTTAAAAGTGGATACAGCGCAAAAATCAAGTTTCTGGGGGAGGTAAGTAAATGTTAAGTTCACAGGAAAGTAAAACACTTACAGGGTTCAAAGTTGGGTCCAAGGTAGCCCACTGTAGGGGGTTCAAGACAACCCCAAAGTTACCACACCAGCAGCTCAGGGCCGGTCAGGTGCAGAGCTCAAAGAGGTGCCCAAAACACATAGGCTTCAATGGAAACAGGGGTGCCCCGGTTCCAGTCTGCCAGCAGGTAAGTACCCATGTCCTCGGAGGGCAGACCAGGGGGGTTTTGTAGGGCACCGGGGGGGACACAAGCAGGCACAAAAAGTACACCCTCAGCGGCATAGGGGCTGCCGGGTGCAGAGAGCAAACAGGCGTCGGGTTTCAGGTCCCCACACCTAAGCCTGACATCTTCAAACTAAGAATTGAGTTGGCCGATTTCTTCCGTAAGATTAGATTGAAAACCTTCTTCCTCCATCATCCTGAACCCAATGTCGGGCAGGAAAGGAACACAGGGTTACGTCCCAAATCTAAGTTTACTCCCTCGTACCAACAAATGCCACCCAAAGTATTGGCCTTTGAGAAATCGGTGAGCAGGAAAATCGATGACCTGCAAACGAATCAGAGGGAGGTCTTTCACAATATCAGCACTCAGGAACTCAAAGCCCTCCATGACCTAAGCAATGACCCCTCGATCGTTATAAAACCAGCTGATAAGGAAGGTGCTACAGTAATAATGCCCACGACCATGTACAACGAAGAATGCCTACGCTTATTAGGCAATAATCATCACTACAGGAAACTGTCAAAAGACCCTACAACAGACATAAATGAAGAAATAACCTTTTTAGTTAGAAAGGACCTTGGCAATGGCTGGATCACAAAACATGAAGCAGCTTTCCTCAACCAAACCAACCCTAAAACACCTTACTTTTATGTCTTGCTTAAGATTCACAAGAACAAGCACCCACCTCCAGGGAGACCGATAGTGTCAGGGATTGGCTCCATATTGGAACCATGTAGGAAAGTACCATCTTGCCTGGCATGTTACCCCCATTTTTCACTGTATATATGTTGTTTTAGTTGTATGTGTCACTGGGACCCTGGTAACCCAGGGCCCCAGTGCTCATAAGTGTGCCTGAATGTGTTACCTGTGTAGTGACTAACTGTCTCACTGAGGCTCTGCTAATCAGAACCTCAGTGGTTATGCTCTCTCATTTCTTTCCAAATTGTCACTGACAGGCTAGTGACCATTTTTACCAATTTACATTAGCTTACTGGAACACCCTTATAATTCCCTAGTATATGGTACTGAGGTACCCAGGGTATTGGGGTTCCAGGAGATCCCTATGGGCTGCAGCATTTCTTTTGCCACCCATAGGGAGCTCTGACAATTCTTACACAGGCCTGCCACTGCAGCCTGAGTGAAATAACGTCCACGTTATTTCACAGCCATTTTACACTGCACTTAAGTAACTTATAAGTCACCTATATGTCTAACCTTTACCTGGTAAAGGTTAGGTGCAAAGTTACTTAGTGTGAGGGCACCCTGGCACTAGCCAAGGTGCCCCCACATTGTTCAGAGCCAATTCACTGAACTTTGTGAGTGCGGGGACACCATTACACGCGTGCACTACATATAGGTCACTACCTATATGTAGCTTCACCATGGTAACTCCGAATATGGCCATGTAACATGTCTATGATCATGGAATTGCCCCCTCTATGCCATCCTGGCATTGTTGGTACAATTCCATGATCCCAGTAGTCTGTAGCACAGACCCTGGTACTGCCAGACTGCCCTTCCTGGGGTTTCACTGCAGCTGCTGCTGCTGCCAACCCCTCAGACAGGCAGCTGCCCTCCTGGGGTCCAGCCAGGCCTGGCCCAGGATGGCAGAACAAAGAACTTCCTCTGAGAGAGGGTGTGACACCCTCTCCCTTTGGAAAATGGTGTGAAGGCAGGGGAGGAGTAGCCTCCCCCAGCCTCTGGAAATGCTTTCTTGGGCACAGATGTGCCCAATTCTGCATAAGCCAGTCTACACCGGTTCAGGGACCCCTTAGCCCCTGCTCTGGCGCGAAACTGGACAAAGGAAAGGGGAGTGACCACTCCCCTGACCTGCACCTCCCCTGGGAGGTGTCCAGAGCTCCTCCAGTGTGCTCCAGACCTCTGCCATCTTGGAAACAGAGGTGCTGCTGGCACACTGGACTGCTCTGAGTGGCCAGTGCCACCAGGTGACGTCAGAGACTCCTTGTGATAGGCTCCTTCAAGTGTTAGTAGCCTTTCCTCTCTCCTAGGTAGCCAAACCCTCTTTTCTGGCTATTTAGGGTCTCTGTCTCTGGGGAAACTTTAGATAACGAATGCAAGAGCTCATCCGAGTTCCTCTGCATCTCCCTCTTCACCTTCTGATAAGGAAACGACCGCTGACCGCGCTGGAAGCCTGCAAACCTGCAACATAGTAGCAAAGACGACTACTGCAACTCTGTAACGCTGATCCTGCCGCCTTCTCGACTGTTTTCCTGCTTGTGCATGCTGTGGGGGTAGCCTGCCTCCTCTCTGCACCAGAAGCTCCGAAGAAATCTCCTGTGGGTCGACGGAATCTTCCCCCTGCAACCGCAGGCACCAAAAAGCTGCATTACCGGTCCCTTGGGTCTCCTCTCAGCATGACGAGCGAGGTCCCTCGAATCCAGCGACGCTGTCCAAGTGACCCCCACAGTCCAGTGACTCTTCAGCCCAAGTTTGGTGGAGGTAAGTCCTTGCCTCACCTCGCTGGGCTGCATTGCTGGGAACCGCGACTTTGCAGCTACTCCGGCCCCTGTGCACTTCCGGCAGAAATCCTTCGTGCACAGCCAAGCCTGGGTCCACGGCACTCTAACCTGCAGTGCACGACTTTCTAAGTTGGTCTCCGGCGACGTGGGACTCCTTTGTGCAACTTCGGCGAGCACCATTTCACGCATCCTTGTAGTGCCTGTTTCTGGCACTTCTCCGGGTGCTACCTGCTTCAGTGAGGGCTCTTTTTCTTGCTCGACGTCCCCTCTCTCTGCAGGTCCAATTTGCGACCTCCTGGTCCCTCCTGGGCCCCAGCAGCGTCCAAAAACGCCAAACAAACGATTTGCGTGTAGCAAGGCTTGTTGGCGTTCTTCCGGCGGGAAAACACTTCTGCATGACTCTCCAAGGCGAGAGGGATCCGTCCACCAAAGGGGAAGTCTCTAGCCCTTTTCGTTCCTGCAGAAACCTCAGCTTCTTCTGTTCAGTCGAAGCTTCTTTGCACCCGCAGCTGGCATTTCCTGGGCATCTGCCCATCTCCGACTTGCTTGTGACTTTTGGACTTGGTCCCCTTGTTCCACAGGTACCCTAGATTGGAAATCCACAGTTGTTGCATTGCTGGTTTGTGTCTTTCCTGCATTATTCCTCTAACACTACTCTTTTGTCCTTAGGGGAACTTTAGTGCACTTTGCACTCACTTTTCAGGGTCTTGGGGAGGGTTATTTTGCTAACTCTCACTATTTTCTAATAGTCCCAGCGACCCTCTACAAGGTCACATAGATTTGGGGTCCATTCGTGGTTCGCATTCCACTTTTGGAGTATATGGTTTGTGTTGCCCCTATCCCTATGTTTCCCCATTGCATCCTATTGTAACTATACATTGTTTGCACTGTTTTCTAAGACTATACTGCATATTTTTGCTATTGTGTATATATATCTTGTGTATATTTCCTATCCTCTCACTGAGGGTACACTCTAAGATACTTTGGCATATTGTCATAAAAATAAAGTACCTTTATTTTTAGTATAACTGTGTATTGTGTTTTCTTATGATATTGTGTATATGACACTAAGTGGTACTGTAGTAGCTTCACACGTCTCCTAGTTCAGCCTAAGCTGCTCTGCTAAGCTACCATTATCTATCAGCCTAAGCTGCTAGACACCCTATACACTAATAAGGGATAACTGGGCCTGGTGCAAGGTGCAAGTACCCCTTGGTACTCACTACAAGCCAGTCCAGCCTCCTACATTGGTTGTGCAGTGGTGGGATAAGTGCTTGAGACTACTTACCACTCTTGTCATTGTACTTTTCATAAGAGAAAAATATACAAAACAAGGTCAGTGTATATACACATAGCCAAAAAGTTTTGCATTTCCTCTTTTCACTCTTTTCTAAGTGCTGAAAAGTACTCCTAAACTTTCAAAAAGTTCTTAAAAGTTTAAAAAGTTTTTTCTGTCTTTCCAAAAAGTTCTGAACACTTTTTTCTCTTTTTCTATCACTTTAACTCTCTCTAAAAAATGTCTGGCACAGGCAAAAATGTTGAACTGTCCAAACTTGCATATGATCACCTTAGCTGGAAAGGAGCAAGGAGTCTCTGCATAGAGAGAGGTTTGAGTGTAGGGAAGAATCCTTCCTTAGAACTGTTAATTAATATGCTTAGAGTACAGGATAAGGCCATAAGTGCCAAATCTGGTGAAAAAGTAGCTAATGGTTCTCAATCTGATCCAGGGACTCCCCCAGGAAAAGGTTCAGGAAAGAAACTTCTCAGCCTGCCCATTACTAGACAGTCAAGCATAGTTGGTACAGAGGTTGAATCACACCATACTGATGGTGTGCTCTCACATTATACTGGTAGCCAAGCTGTTAGGGTGCCCTCTGTAAGGGACAGGTCTCCTTCTGTTCATTCCCATCATACCTCTGTATCTAGAAATGTCCCTCCCACCCACCCTGATGACAGATTGCTAGAAAGGGAGCTCAATAGATTGAGAGTGGAACAAACCAGACTGAAGCTCAAGAAGCAACAGCTGGATTTGGATAGACAGTCTTTAGAATTAGAGAAGGAAAGACAGAAGTTGGGTTTAGATACCCATGGTGGCAGCAGCAGTATTCCCCATAGTCATCCTGCAAAAGAGCATGATTCCAGGAATCTGCACAAGATAGTTCCCCCTTATAAGGAGGGGGATGACATTAACAAGTGGTTTGCTGCACTTGAGAGGGCCTGTGCTGTACAGGATGTCCCTCAAAAGCAGTGGGCTGCTATCCTATGGCTATCATTTAGTGGAAAAGGTAGGGATAGGCTCCTTACTGTAAAAGAAAATGATGCCAATAATTTCCAAGTTCTTAAGAATGCACTCCTGGATGGTTATGGCTTAACCACTGAACAGTACAGGATAAAGTTCAGAGAGACCAAAAAGGAGTCTTCACAAGACTGGGTTGATTTCATTGACCAGGCAGTGAAGGCCTTGGAGGGGTGGTTACATGGCAGTAAAGTTACTGATTATGACAGCCTGTATAACTTAATCCTGAGAGAGCATATTCTTAATAATTGTGTGTCTGATTTGTTGCACCAGTACTTGGTGGACTCTGATCTGACCTCTCCCCAAGAATTGGGAAAGAAGGCAGACAAATGGGTCAGAACAAGAGTGAACAGAAAAGTTCATACAGGGGGTGACAAAGATGGCAACAAAAAGAAGGATGGTAAGTCTTCTGACAAGGGTGGGGACAAATCTAAAAATGAGTCTTCATCAGGCCCACAAAAACACTCTGGTGGGGGTGGTGGGTCCAAATCCTCCTTTAATCAGAACAAGGAAAAGAAACCATGGTGCTATTTATGTAAAATAAAAGGCCATTGGACAACAGATCCCAGTTGTCCAAAGAAAGGCACCACAGCTCCTACCACTACAACCCCTACTGCTACACCTAGTGTCCCTACTAATAGCAGTGGTGGTGGGAGCAAACCTACTAATAGCCAATCCAAGGGAGTAGCTGGGCTCACTTTTGGTAATTTAGTTGGGGTTGGTCTGATTAGGGAGACCACAGAGGCTACTTTAGTCTCTGAAGGGGCTATTGATTTAGCCACTTTGGTTGCTTGCCCCCATAACTTGGAGAAGTACAAGCAACTAACCCTAATAAATGGTGTTGAGGTCCAGGCCTACAGGGACACAGGTGCCAGTGTCACAATGGTGATTGAGAAACTGGTGCACCCTGAACAACACATACTTGGACACCAGTACCAAGTAACCGATGCTCACAACATAACACAAAGCCACCCCATGGCTGTTGTAAATCTCAACTGGGGGGGGGGTAACTGGTCCAAAGAAAGTTGTGGTAGCTTCAGATTTACCTGTAGACTGTCTATTAGGGAATGATTTGGAGACATCAGCTTGGTCAGATGTGGAGTTGGAGGCCCATGCAGCAATGCTGGGCATCCCAGGGCATATTTTTGCTTTGACAAGGGCTCAGGCCAAAAAGCAAAAAGGACAGGGAAGCTTGGATCCTGGAACAATGGACCAAGTGCTCCCTAAAGCTAGGGCTAGTAGAAGCAAACCACTTCCTACTATCCCTCCCTCTACAGTGGATTCTACTTCTGAGGAAGAAGAATTCCCTCCCTGTGCAGAACCTACACCAGAGGAGCTGGAAGCAGACACTGCTGAGCTTTTGGGTGAAGGGGGGCCTGCCAGGGAGGAGCTGAGTGTGGCACAGCAAACCTGTCCCACATTAGAGGGTCTCAGACAGCAAGCTGTCAAACAGGCTAATGAGGATGTCAGTGACTCTCACAGAGTTTACTGGGAGGACAACCTCTTGTACACTGAGCATAGGGATCCTAAACCTGGAGCTGCCAGGAGATTAGTGATTCCTCAGGAGTACAGAAAGTTCCTCCTAACACTGGCACATGACATTCCCTTAGCTGGGCACCTGGGTCAAATGAAAACTTGGGACAGATTGGTACCATTGTTTCATTGGCCTAGGATGTCTGAGGACACAAAGGAATTTTGTAAGTCCTGTGAAACCTGTCAAGCCAGTGGCAAGACAGGTGGCACTCCAAAGGCACCCCTTATCCCACTGCCTGTGGTTGGGGTTCCCTTTGAAAGGGTAGGGGTTGACATAGTTGGCCCCCTTGACCCTCCTACTGCTTCAGGCAATAGGTTTATCTTAGTGGTAGTGGACCATGCCACAAGATATCCTGAAGCTATTCCTTTAAGGACCACTACAGCTCCTGCAGTGGCAAAGGCCCTCCTGGGAATATTTTCCAGGGTGGGCTTCCCAAAGGAAGTAGTATCAGACAGAGGAAGCAATTTCATGTCTGCATACTTAAAGGCCATGTGGAAGGAGTGTGGTGTAACTTACAAGTTCACAACACCCTATCATCCACAAACAAATGGACTGGTGGAGAGATTTAATAAAACTCTCAAAGGCATGATTATGGGACTCCCTGAAAAACTCCGCAGGAGATGGGATATCCTTCTACCATGCCTCCTTTTTGCCTACAGGGAGGTACCCCAGAAAGGAGTGGGCTTCAGCCCCTTTGAACTTCTTTTTGGACACCCTGTTAGGGGTCCACTCACACTTGTAAAGGAGGGTTGGGAACAACCTTTAAAAGCTCCTAAGCAGGATATTGTGGATTATGTACTTGGCCTCAGATCAAGGATGGCTGAGTACATGAAAAAGGCCAGTAAAAACCTTCAGGCCAGCCAAGAGCTCCAGAAGCAATGGCATGATCAGAAGGCTGTTTTGGTTCAGTACCAACCAGGGCAGAAAGTGTGGGTCTTGGAGCCTGTGGCCCCAAGAGCACTCCAAGATAAATGGAGTGGACCCCACACAATTGTTGAAAAGAAGGGTGAAGTCACCTACTTGGTTGACTTAGGCACTGCCAGGAGTCCCCTTAGGGTGCTCCATGTCAACCGCCTGAAACCCTACTATGACAGGGCTGATCTCACCCTGCTCATGGCAACAGATGAGGGACAGGAAGAAGACAGTGATCCTCTACCTGATCTCTTCTCTTCCACAGAACAAGATGCTCTTGTGGAAGGTGTAGTTTTGGCTGATTGTCTTACTGCTGAGCAGAAAGATAATTGCATAAATCTCCTAGGACAATTTTCAGAACTCTTCTCTACTGTGCCAGGCACCACTTCTTGGTGTGAGCACACTATAGATACTGGAGACAGTTTACCTGTCAAAAGTAAGATCTATAGGCAGCCTGACCATGTCAGGGACTGCATAAAGCAAGAAGTTCAGAAAATGTTGGAACTAGGAGTGGTTGAGCACTCTGACAGTCCATGGGCTTCTCCTGTGGTACTGGTACCAAAACCCAATTCTAAAGATGGAAAGAAGGAAATGAGGTTTTGTGTAGACTATAGAGGTCTCAACTTGGTAACCAAAACTGATGCTCACCCTATACCCAGGGCAGATGAGCTTATAGATACACTGGCATCTGCCAAGTATCTAAGCACTTTTGATTTGACTGCAGGGTATTGGCAGATCAAATTGTCAGAAGATGCTAAACCTAAGACTGCATTTTCTACCATTGGAGGACATTACCAGTTTACTGTAATGCCTTTTGGTTTGAAAAATGCACCTGCCACTTTTCAGAGGTTGGTGAACACAGTCCTGCAAGGGCTGGAAGCTTTCAGTGCAGCATATTTGGACGATATAGCTGTCTTTAGCTCCAGCTGGGATGATCACCTGGTCCACCTATGGAAAGTTTTGGAGGCTCTGCAAAAGGCAGGCCTCACTATCAAGGCTTCAAAGTGCCAGATAGGGCAGGGTAAGGTGGTTTATCTGGGACACCTTGTTGGTGGGGAACAGATTGCACCACTTCAGGGGAAAATCCAAACTATTATTGATTGTGTTCCCCCTACCACTCAGACTCAGGTGAGAGCCTTCCTAGGCCTCACTGGGTATTACAGGAGGTTCATTAAGAACTATGGCTCCATTGCAGCCCCTCTTAATGACCTCACATCCAAGAAAATGCCTAAAAAGGTATTATGGACAGCAAGCTGTCAGAAAGCTTTTGAGGAGCTGAAGCAGGCCATGTGCTCTGCACCTGTCCTGAAAAGCCCTTGTTACTCTAAAAAATTCTATGTCCAAACTGATGCATCTGAATTAGGAGTAGGGGCAGTCCTATCACAACTTAATTCTGAGGGCCAGGATCAACCTGTTGCTTTTATTAGTAGGAGGTTGACCCCTAGAGAAAAGCGTTGGTCTGCCATTGAGAGGGAGGCCTTTGCTGTGGTCTGGGCTCTGAAGAAGTTGAGGCCATACCTGTTTGGCACTCACTTCATTGTTCAGACAGACCACAAACCTCTACTTTGGCTAAAACAAATGAAAGGTGAAAATCCTAAATTGTTGAGGTGGTCCATATCCCTACAGGGAATGGACTATACAGTGGAACATAGACCTGGGAGTAGCCACTCCAATGCAGATGGACTCTCCAGATATTTCCACTTAGACAATGAAGACTCATCAGGTAATGGCTAGTCTTATTGTCCTTCGTTTGGGGGGGGGTTGTGTAGGAAAGTACCATCTTGCCTGGCATGTTACCCCCATTTTTCACTGTATATATGTTGTTTTAGTTGTATGTGTCACTGGGACCCTGGTAACCCAGGGCCCCAGTGCTCATAAGTGTGCCTGAATGTGTTACCTGTGTAGTGACTAACTGTCTCACTGAGGCTCTGCTAATCAGAACCTCAGTGGTTATGCTCTCTCATTTCTTTCCAAATTGTCACTGACAGGCTAGTGACCATTTTTACCAATTTACATTGGCTTACTGGAACACCCTTATAATTCCCTAGTATATGGTACTGAGGTACCCAGGGTATTGGGGTTCCAGGAGATCCCTATGGGCTGCAGCATTTCTTTTGCCACCCATAGGGAGCTCTGACAATTCTTACACAGGCCTGCCACTGCAGCCTGAGTGAAATAACGTCCACGTTATTTCACAGCCATTTTACACTGCACTTAAGTAACTTATAAGTCACCTATATGTCTAACCTTTACCTGGTAAAGGTTAGGTGCAAAGTTACTTAGTGTGAGGGCACCCTGGCACTAGCCAAGGTGCCCCCACATTGTTCAGAGCCAATTCACTGAACTTTGTGAGTGCGGGGACACCATTACACGCGTGCACTACATATAGGTCACTACCTATATGTAGCTTCACCATGGTAACTCCGAATATGGCCATGTAACATGTCTATGATCATGGAATTGCCCCCTCTATGCCATCCTGGCATTGTTGGTACAATTCCATGATCCCAGTGGTCTGTAGCACAGACCCTGGTACTGCCAGACTGCCCTTCCTGGGGTTTCACTGCAGCTGCTGCTGCTGCCAACCCCTCAGACAGGCAGCTGCCCTCCTGGGGTCCAGCCAGGCCTGGCCCAGGATGGCAGAACAAAGAACTTCCTCTGAGAGAGGGTGTGACACCCTCTCCCTTTGGAAAATGGTGTGAAGGCAGGGGAGGAGTAGCCTCCCCCAGCCTCTGGAAATGCTTTGTTGGGCACAGATGTGCCCAATTCTGCATAAGCCAGTCTACACCGGTTCAGGGACCCCTTAGCCCCTGCTCTGGCGCGAAACTGGACAAAGGAAAGGGGAGTGACCACTCCCCTGGGAGGTGTCCAGAGCTCCTCCAGTGTGCTCCAGATCTCTGCCATCTTGGAAACAGAGGTGCTGCTGGCACACTGGACTGCTCTGAGTGGCCAGTGCCACCAGGTGACGTCAGAGACTCCTTGTGATAGGCTCCTTCAGGTGTTAGTAGCCTTTCCTCTCTCCTAGGTAGCCAAACCCTCTTTTCTGGCTATTTAGGCTCTCTGTCTCTGGGGAAACTTTAGATAACGAATGCAAGAGCTCATCCGAGTTCCTCTGCATCTCCCTCTTCACCTTCTGATAAGGAAACGACCGCTGACCACGCTGGAAGCCTGCAAACCTGCAACATAGTAGCAAAGACGACTACTGCAACTCTGTAACGCTGATCCTGCCGCCTTCTCGACTGTTTTCCTGCTTGTGCATGCTGTGGGGGTAGCCTGCCTCCTCTCTGCACCAGAAGCTCCGAAGAAATCTCCCGTGGGTCGACGGAATCTTCCCCCTGCAACCGCAGGCACCAAAAAGCTGCATTACCGGTCCCTTGGGTCTCCTCTCAGCACGACGAGCGAGGTCCCTCGAATCCAGCGACACTGTCCAAGTGACCCCCACAGTCCAGTGACTCTTCAGCCCAAGTTTGGTGGAGGTAAGTCCTTGCCTCACCTCGCTGGGCTGCATTGCTGGGAACCGCGACTTTGCAGCTACTCCGGCCCCTGTGCACTTCCGGCGGAAATCCTTTGTGCACAGCCAAGCCTGGGTCCACGGCACTCTAACCTGCATTGCACGACTTTCTAAGTTGGTCTCCGGCGACGTGGGACTCCTTTGTGCAACTTCGGCGAGCACCATTTCACGCATCCTCGTAGTGCCTGTTTCTGGCACTTCTCCGGGTGCTACCTGCTTCAGTGAGGGCTCTTTGTCTTGCTCGACGTCTCCTCTCTCTGCAGGTCCAATTTGCGACCTCCTGGTCCCTCCTGGGCCCCAGCAGCGTCCAAAAACGCCAAACGCACGATTTGCTTGTAGCAAGGCTTGTTGGCGTCCTTCCGGCGGGAAAATACTTCTGCACGACTCTCCAAGGCGAGAGGGATCCGTCCACCAAAGAGGAAGTCTCTAGCCCTTTTTGTTCCTGCAGAAACCTCAGCTTCTTCTGTTCAGTCGAAGCTTCTTTGCACCCGCAGCTGGCATTTCCTGGGCATCTGCCCATCTCCGACTTGCTTGTGACTTTTGGACTTGGTCCCCTTGTTCCACAGGTACCCTAGATTGGAAATCCACAGTTGTTGCATTGCTGGTTTGTGTCTTTCCTGCATTATTCCTCTAACACTACTCTTTTGTCCTTAGGGGAACTTTAGTGCACTTTGCACTCACTTTTCAGGGTCTTGGGGAGGGTTATTTTGCTAACTCTCACTATTTTCTAATAGTCCCAGCGACCCTCTACAAGGTCACATAGGTTTGGGGTCCATTCGTGGTTCGCATTCCACTTTTGGAGTATATGGTTTGTGTTGCCCCTATCCCTATGTTTCCCCATTGCATCCTATTGTAACTATACATTGTTTGCACTGTTTTCTAAGACTATACTGCATATTTTTGCTATTGTGTATATATATCTTGTGTATATTTCCTATCCTCTCACTGAGGGTACACTCTAAGATACTTTGGCATATTGTCATAAAAATAAAGTACCTTTATTTTTAGTATAACTGTGTATTGTGTTTTCTTATGATATTGTGTATATGACACTAAGTGGTACTGTAGTAGCTTCACACGTCTCCTAGTTCAGCCTAAGCTGCTCTGCTAAGCTACCATTATCTATCAGCCTAAGCTGCTAGACACCCTATACACTAATAAGGGATAACTGGGCCTGGTGCAAGGTGCAAGTACCCCTTGGTACTCACTACAAGCCAGTCCAGCCTCCTACAAACCAGTATCACAATTTTGCGATTGGTTCCCCCAACCATTTGTGAGACGTATCCCTACCTATCTAAAAGACACTAAAGATGTCCTGTCACTACTAAGCAATCTTGAGTTCGACAAGGACCGAGAGCAACTGATGACCCTTGATGTGGAGTCATTATACACCAACATCCCACAGGAAGCAACTCTAGAAGTGATTAGCAATTTGCTGAACAACAGCGATTGGGACTTCATTACTCCACAAGAATTTGTTCTAGACCTCGCCCACCTGGCTCCGACCAGAAATGTTTTTGAATTTGACAAAAACTTCTATTTACAGATTCAGGGCACCTCAATGGGGAGCACTTTCGCACCGAGTCTGGCCTGCTTATATATGGACCACTTCGAGAAAGAAATGGTGCTCACAGAAGACAATCCTTTCTTCGATAACATCAAAATATGGAAAAGATATATCGACGATATCTTCCTCATCTGGAAAGGTACGAAGGAGGAAGCTACCACCTTTGTCACATGGATAAATACCCTGAATCCATTCCTAAGATTCATATCCACCCTGGGGGACCCGGCCATCTCATTCCTCGACCTTCTGATAACCGAAAAGAATGGCTCCCTCAAAACTGAGGTGTGTTATAAACCAACTGATAGAAATAACTTACTGCAATTTCGCAGTTTCCACCCACGTTCCCTTAGAGAGAACCTACCAGTGGGACAATTTCTACATCTCCGACGTAACTGTACGGAACTTACAGACTATAAGAAACATGCCCAGCAGCTTACCAACAAACTCTGAGCAAGAGGATACCCAGATTACCTCCTGAGGAGAGCCGAGAAACGTACTCGCTTCAGCCACAGAGAGACACTACTACAACCCACTACCAGAACCAGTAAGGAAGATACGCTAATTTGTGTTGCTACATTCAATCCCGTGTCTAACATTATCAAAAAGATAATAAATGAGGATTGAAAAATTCTCACCTCTGGAGGACTCCCTTTCCAGTTACCCATGAATGCCTACAGAAAGGCCAAGAGTATTCGTGACATGATTGTCCACACTCGTCCACGGGACAGTCCTGTTAGAAACAAACAAGGAATGATTTGGGACTTAGCACCTCCAAAAGGACATTTTCCGTGCGGTAACTGTAGCTTGAGTGCATTCACTAAGAAAACCCTTACAGTGGATCTGGGTCTACAAACACCGTGGGAACTAAGGCAGATAACCAACTGCAACAGCAAGAATGTGGTCTATATGATAACATGCCCATGTGGTCTGAGATATATCGGGATGACAACCAGAAGAGTAGGCACACGCATTTGTGAACACAGAAGCACTATTCGCTGCAAAAGAGATGCCACGAGACTAACAGAGCACTACGTCACCAATAACCACCATCCCAACCATATGGAGTGGGTGGTCATAGACCAACTCAAATCCACAGTAACAAATTTAAAACAAAAGTTACTACTCTACGAGCAAAGATGGGTATGGAGACTGCATACCGACACTTTTGGACTCAATGACAACATTCAGTGGTCCGCCCTGGGCTAATTGCTTTACCATATTATCGTCCGGACACATACGACTCATAACCCGTTATATTCTTTTTTTTGAATTTTTATATACATTTTTTTTTTCTAGTGTGAATACCATTGTTTCACAACTAGTCCCCGTTTTTGTATGTCCTTTTACGCAGATATCATCTGTGATGTTCCCTCTTTAGTTTAGTCCCAGCAGTCACCCTTCTATTTTCCTTTTCCTGTATTTTCCTTCTCCCCTTTTTTCTTTTCTTTATCCCTCCTAAAAACCCACTCACCCCTACCCAGCCCCATACCATTCACCTCCCCCTTTTTTCCTTCTTTCTCCTTTCTTCTTTTCTATTCTCTTTCCTTTTTCTTTTTTCTGTTTTTCTTGCTTCCCTGCCCCCTCCTTTCTTTCTCCCCTGTCCCCCTCCCTTTTTTCCCCTTCCCCTCATGTCTTTCTTCCTCTCCCCCCTTTACCCCCTCCTTTTCCCCTTCCCCCTCCTGTTTTTCTTTTTCTCCCCCCCACCCCTACACGTACCAACCCCCCCTTTATCCCCTTTTGGGCTTCTTCACTTCACAGCTCCATTGGGACTACATCTCCCGTCGTCCCATGGAGCTCTTTGACCCACCACGACCGCCGCGGCGCATCTTCTATGTAAGCTCTCCCCGTGTCCTCCTTCGGCACGTATCAGGTTGAGCCATGCTCCCACGGGACTAGAACTCCCATCGTCCCGGGGAGCCTGTTGACACGCCGCGAACTCCGTGACGCGTCATCCGTATGCGCCCTCCCGTGTCTCTGACACGGGATGCAGTTGAAGAGCTCCCATTCCAGTGGTCCCGGCACCTCCAGGTTCACCACATTCGCGCCTTTCGAGTACGGCGCATTGCTTAAGCGTGGCTCCCATACCTTGATGAACTTCCGGGAGCGCCGAATACGTTTTTTGGACGCCGGACACCGCTGGCCCAGCATGCAATACGTTTCCTACTTCACCAGTTACCTCAAACACCGGGCCCACCTACAGCTCGATAGCAGAGCGGTTGTGCACCGGCATGTAGGTACTCCCACCCAGTATTCCCTTTGGAGTGGTAAGTCTTTATTCAGGCCGTTGCCTGCTTTTTGGATTCCCATTGCCTTTTGGCAGGAGGTTGGCCCCTCCCCAGTTCTGTGGCATCCCCCACTGAACACCACTAATGTAGCCATTATCTTGACACTGCTGGGCTTCTCCCAGTCTTTCATGTTCCTTTTTCTTCCCTCTTTTTTTTTTTCTGTCTGTTTTCCCTTTTCATTTTTTTGTTCTTCTCCTTTTTCCTCTCCCCTCCCCCTCCTTCTTATCTGACGCTCCTGGCTCTCTTTATCTTTCTTTCCTCCCATTGCATGTGTTTTTGAGTGTCTTTATCTTTAGCCTTGTGTGTCACCACTGTGTTTGCTGTGTTGTGTGCTGTGGTGTGCCTCCTTGTTTTATTTGATTGTAATTATTAGTTTATCAATCTTCCTCACAGACCTACCCAAATAATGAACCAACTGTTCAGGTAGGCCTTCATACCCCCTTTATTTCACTTAGTGAGCACACCCATTAGCAGCTGAAGTCTGGGGATCCTAGACCCTGACGAATGCCCATGACCTTCCAGCACATAGAGAGGGCAGAAACATGTTGGTCATGATTATTTTTTAGACTCTAAGAGGCATAGGGGGTCATTACGACCTTGGCGGGCGGCTACTGCCAATGCGGCCGCACTCCCACGGACCCCATTACGACATCCCCGCTGGGCCAGCGGGCGCATACCTAGTTTGCGCCCGCCGGCCCAGCGGGGATGAGGCCCCCGCCGGCCCAGCGGGGATGAGGCCGCAACATAGAAGCCGGCTCCTAATGGAGCCGGCGGTGTCGCGGCTGTGCGACGGGTGCAGTAGCACCCGTCGCGCTTTTCACTGTCTGCTATGCAGACAGTGAAAAGCTGGCCGGGGCCCTGTTAGGGGGCCCCAGGACACCCCTTACCGCCAGCCTCTTCCTGGCGGTGCAAACCGCCAGAAACAGGCTGGCGGTAGGGGTGTCATAATCCCCAGAGCGCTGCCCTGGTGAATTATCACCGCCGGGGCTAAAACGGCGGGAAACCGCCGACCCCCATTTTTATCCTTACCTGCATGCACCTTTATTAAATTTAATCGATTGAAATAGGTGACACCCATGGTAATTTTATTCTAACCCTATCTGGATCCCTGAGATTTATCCAGTAAGATTCATTTCAGCACTCCCTCTTGTTCCTTTAACAAAGGGGTTGAGTCCGCCCAGGTAGTACCATCTTACCTGGGTGGGGCTAGGTGGTCAAATGATGAAGCATGACACTATTATGTGTGTGAGACCACTTAGTCCGTAAAATGAACTCCCTTTTGCTTAATACAACCACCCTGATAGAGACACTCACTACACATTTCCCATAGCACGAACCCCCACCTAGCCGGTATCAACAACTGAGGGCACACTGATTAAGTTCCACCCTCAATTTTTACTACCCCACACCTTCAGTGGTTGACGGATATGTAGATTTATTTTTGGAGTATGTGTGGGATGGTATCACTCCCATAACTCTCTTTTTGTGTTTCACATGCCCCGGTTCCAGACTGCCAGCAGGTAAGTACCCATGTCCTCGGAGGGCAGACCAGGGGGGTTTTGTAGGGCACCGGGGGGGACACAAGCAGGCACAAACAGTACACCCTCAGCGGCATAGGGGTGGCTGGGTGCAGAGTGCAAACAGGCGTCAGGTTTCAGATAGGAATCAATGGGGAGACCCGGGGGTCTCTTCAATGATGCCGGCAGGCACAGGGGGGGCTCCTCGGGGTAGCCACCACCTGGGCTAGGCAGAGGGTCGCCTGGGGGTCGCTCCTGCACTGGAGTTCGGTTCCTTCAGGTCCTGGGGGCTGCGGGTGCAGTGCTGGTTCCAGTCGTTGAGTTCCTTGTTAGAGGCAGTCGCAGTCAGGGGGAGCCTCTGGATTTCCTCTGCAGGCGTTGCAGTGGGGGATCAGGGGGGTCAACTCTGGCTACTCACGGGCTCGCAGTCACTGCATCTTACTGCGCTATAAGGAATCTGTGCACTGCAGCTGATTGCATTGTGAAAACTCTTTGCCACTACACTGCATCTTACTACCCTTTAAAGAGCTTGCCTATGCTGCACTGTATCTAACTGCTATGTGTAGGAAGCTGGCCCGGTGTGTGGTGGGTACCTATGGTACTTACACCAGGTCCAGGTATCCCCTCTTAGTGAAGTGTTGGCACCATGACAACAAAAGTTCAGTCAGTAGAATCAGGCCCTAATTAGGAGGCCGTCCGCCAAACTACTGCATTCGGAAGACTGCCAGCCCGCTGGCCATATTATGAGTTTCCGCCCGCTGGCCCAGCAGCAAACTACCCACAACATTGATGCCAGCTCATAATTGAGCCTGCGGTAAAGTTGCGGTGCATCGGGTGCAACAGCACCCATCACGCTTTTCACTGCCTGTAAATCAAGCAGTGAAAAGCGCAACAGGGCTGCACATGGAAGCCCCTGCACTGCCCATGCCAAGTGCAGTCACAAGAAAAACCTTCCTGCAGGATAAACCTGGGCACGGGAGTCATAATCCCCAGGGCAGTGCTGCTAGCAGTTCTGCCCTGGCGGATTAAAATCTGTGGAAATGTGTCGGTGCCAGCAGTCGGACTATGGCGCGTTCGCCATGGTCAAAATGTGGAGGCCAGTCTGATCACCACCGTGAGTCTGGCAGTCCTAGGACTGCCAGACTCATAATGATGGCCTGTGTGTTATGCTTTCACAGTTTTGGTAACAAATAGCCGGGACAAAGTCACAAGTTCAGGCTGACCGCAATGAAGTGCGGGCCAGATCAAGACCCAGGTTTATCCTGCAGGAAGTTTCTTCTTATGACTGATTATGGCGCAGTGTGGCTCAGCAGGGCACTGCGTCACTCAAAGTGGCATTTTCAAAATAGGAAGTTAAAATATAACTTTACTATCGAAGAGACTTTAATTTATAATTTACATGAGTGGAAGAGGTATTTCTCTAGCTGTTTTCAAACTGAAGTTATCACTTATTAAATGTATTAAACACCCACTAAGAAGAAAAGAAGAGTGTTGCAAAACCCAGAAGAGACTGCAAGAAACCAACAGTGGATTCCTGAAGAGGAAGACCTGTGGAGAGGGGGGACCAAGTCCAGAAGACACAGCAGAGTCCAGTGGGGGCAGGAGCCCCTACCCACCAAGCTGAGGATGCAGGAATTGGTCAACGGTGAGGAAGAAGAGTCAGCACTGCAGCCCTGGAGTCAGAGTCGAGTTCCTGGGGTTTGCAGGTCGTGTCCCATGGCAGAAGGATGATTGCAGGAGGGTTTGAGTGTTCGGATTCCACCAACAGGCCTTGGCACAGGCAAAACTCGCAGTTGGCAGAATGTGGTGTTGCCGGGGACCAGCAAGGCCTAGGAGGACTCAACCCAGGAGGGAGCCCTCAACATCACAGAGAGCCCACAGAAGCACAGGCAGCACTCACAGGAGTCCCACAGGACGGGGACAAAGAAGTTGCAAATGGAGCCCACGCAGCACCACGAAAAGGAGTCCCACGCCATAGGAGAGCCACTGAGGGAGCTGTGCTTCGCAGAATGGAGTGCTGAGCGCCAGAACTACATGATGCCTGAAGATCCCTTGGAGAGGATGCCAACAAGCCTTGGCATCCCAGTGTGCCTGGGGGTACTGTCCTGCGTGGGAAGGCAAAGGCTTACCTTCACCCAAGTTGGACAGCTGGTAGAGAGGACCGTCTGAACTACTTCAGACCACCACCCATGATGCAGTATCCATGCAGCTCAGCAGGAGAGGGGATCCACGCAGCCAGTCTTCATTGCAATTGGTGCCTGCAATCCAAGGGAGATTCCTTCTTCTTTCCTGTGCAGACTGAAGACGGCTGTCCGCAGGGGATGCATGACTAGGGAAATGTTGCAGTTGCTGGAAGGAGCCATGGAAACAATGCAGCAGGCGGTCTTGTGTCTTTGTTACAGCCTGTTGGTCCTAGAGAGTCCAGATGCAGTTTCTTCAGTCAGAAGTCGAAGTAGATGCTGCAGAGGAATCCTGCTGGAATCTTGGAAGCTGAATCTAAGGAACCACCTAAGAGAGAGACCCTAAATAGCCGCTGAAAGTGGGATTGGTCATCTATCTGGGTGACTACCTATCAGAAGGGGGCTGTGATGTCACCTGCCTGCCCTGGCTCTCAGATGCTTCCAGAGTTCCCTACAAACCTTGGATTCAAGATGGCAAAACCCAGTGACCCTCTGGAGGAGCTCTGGGCACCACCCCTGGGGTGGTGATGGATAAGAGAGTGGTCACTCCCCTTTCAATTGTCCAGTTTCGTGCCAGAGCAGGGTTTGGAGCTCCCTGAACCGGAGTGGACTGGTTTACGCATGGAGGGCACCAAATGTGCCCTTCAAAGCATACCAGTGGCTTGGGGAGGCTACCCCTCCCAAGCCATGTAACACCTATTTTCAAAGGGAGAGAGTGTAGCACCCCTCTCCCAAAGGAAATCCTTTGTTTGCCTTCCTGGGCTTTAGCTGCTCAAGCAACAGAAGGGCATAAACCTGCCTGTGAGGTGGCAGCAGCTTGGAAAACCTCAGAAGGCTGTAGAAGCAATGCTGGGGGTCCTCTAAGGAGCCCCCAGAGAGCATGGAATCATAAAACCAATACTTGCAAAGGTATTGTGGTATAATTCCAACATGTTTGATACCAAACAGGCCTATGTTCAGAGTTACCATTATGTAGCTGGACATAGGTAGTGAGCTATGTCCAATGCACTCATAAAATGGTGTCCCCGCTCTCACGAAGTCTAGGAAAATGGGGCTGGAGTTCATGGGGGCACCACTGCTAGAACCCTTTACATGGGCTCCCAATGTGTGGCATAATATATGCTGTATCCCATAGGGATCCCCTGGAAACCCAATGCCCTGGGTACCTAGGTACCATATACTAGGGACTTACATAGGGGCGCCAGTGTGCCAAATGTGGGATGAAATACATAGTTTTGGGAGGGAGAGCATAATCACTCGGGTCCTGGTTAGCAGGATCCCAGTGAGCACAGTCAAACACACTGACCTCAGGCAGAAAAAAGGGGGAACCATTTTAAGAAAGAAGGTTCTTACCTACACTGTGTGAGGAACCTGCACACTGCAATACATCTTACTGCATTATAAGGAATCTGTGCACAGTGCTCTGCATTTTACTGCACAATGAGAAATTAGTGCACACTACACTACAAAGAATCTTGTACACTGCACTGCTTTTAATGAAGAATGAGAAATGTGTGCATGCTGCACTTTATCTTACTGCATTGTGAGAGATCTGTGCATACTGCACTGCTTTTTAATGCACTATTGGAATCTGCGCACTACACTGCGTTTACTGCAGTATAAAAGATCTGTGCACACTCCTGTGCCTTTTAGTGTAGTATTAGTTATTCATGCATGAAGCACTGCATCTAACAAGACACAGGCAGCAAAGTCCCATTCCTGTGCACTACGTAGAGGTCACTGACTCAGTACTGCCTTCATCTCCCTTAGAACACTTTGAAACTACAAGACCAAATACAGTTTTAATTACTCAAATCCTGCACTGTTTTAACCGGACACTTAACAATGGGCCTTGATAAACTGGACACAGGGGCACCAAACTAAATAATAAGTGTAAAAGTACGTGTAGAGGAAATGTTGTGTGCATTGCCATTTCTCTAGTTTCCCATAAAATACCCCTTCTTCACTGCCACCAAGTTCCACAACCAGGAAGGAGAGTTACTTCAGCATTTTGTGTAGAATTAAACGTTTACAGCGTGGGAAAAGGTCAGATTGGAGTTTATGAATATGCACCTCCAGCTTTAACTCAGGGGATCCTGGACCAGGCCTTTATAGAGCCTGGCGGAATCACCTCGGGAGCGTGGCTACACATTCTCATGATTAGAATATTTATATTACTCAAATGTTTGCTTTTGTCACCAATTCTAGTGCAGAATAGCACAACCTATAATTATTAGTTTCAGTTGCGACAAAGGGTGCTCTTTCAAACTGCCCATTTGTGCTGCACTAAGCCTACTTCTCAGGCTTGTAGACACGAAGGGGCATATTTATATTTTTTTGCACTGAATTTGCATCATTTTTGTGCGCAAATTCAGTGCAAAATTAACTCCATATTTATACTTTGGCACTCGAACCGTCGAGCGCCATAGTTTTGGAATTTGTATCATTTTTTGGTTTGCGGGAAACTGATGAGATGCAAGGTAGGCGTTCCCGACCCAAAAATTACGCTATGGACTTAGCACGGTGGAGGCAACCTTAAACAATGGTGCTAAGCTTGCTTAGCGCCATTATTTGACGCCTGGGTCAGAGCAGCCGTTAGGGGACCTGTGGAACCATTTCCATGATCAGACACCATGGAAAGAGCCCACAGGTGCCCACCCCAAGCCCCTGGAACACCCCCACCCACACCAGAGGGACACCAGAGGATGGGGGGGCCGCATCCCAGGTAAGTATAGGTAAGTATTTTAAATATTTTTTAATACTGCCATTGGGGACCCTGAAATGGACCCCCCTGCATGGCACAGGGTGCAGTGGCCATGCACAAGGGATCCTGCCCCCCTGGGCTGGCCATTGGGGGTGGTGGCCATGACTCCTGTCTTTTAGAAGACAGGAGTCATGTGGTATGGATGGATTTGCGTCAGAAAATGGCGCTAATCTGGTTAGAGGCATTTTTTTGCCTCTACCCAGCCTAGCGTACTTTTTTGGTGCAAAACACCCTTCCCTCATATCGCCACCCCCACCTGGCTAGCGTGTTTTTTGTTTTGATGCTGGCCCACTCTTAGCGCCGGCTTGCACCATTCCATAAAAATGGCACCTGGCTAGTGCTCAGGAATGGCGCAAGCGGGCGCTATACTTTTTGACGCAAAACTGCATTTTTTTAGGGGAACTTATTTCCCACACAGCAAAATTTGAACGAGCGGCCAAACTCCAGAAGAAGAAATTGGAAACACAGATTTGGCAAGCAGAGGCAAGACACAGAGAGGCAGGCACCCACAGGATGGTACGGGATATGCAACAACTCAGGGGCAATCTCGAGCACGTTTTGTTTAAAGACGAGCTAGAAGGATAAGACGAGTAGGCTCTTGGCCTATAAGTTATGGATCTGCTCCATAAGCAATCATATCAGGGAGATTGAGAACGATGAGGGCTGCCTTCAACAGGAGATGGAGGATATACTTAAAGTGTTTCATCAATTCTATTCCACTGTTTACTATGCATAACACCTCGACGACCAGTATCAAGATCATCACCCTCTTACTTACACCCACCCCGATAGTTATGAGAACTTTCACCTCCTAGATGAAGACTTAACCCCGGACGAGATCCGTGCAGTGATTAGAAGTCTCTCATCACGGAAAGTGCCATGCCCGGGTGGGTACATGCCCTAAAGCCTACGCTGTCCTCCTTATAGAACCCCTGGTGAAGGTGTTCAATTTTCTTCTGGTTTCCGGAGAGGTTACTGATACCATGTTGGAATATCATATTATCCTACTCCTAACGCAAGGTAAACCTGCTCCATGCTGTCCCTTTTACAGGCCCATAGAGCTATTGAATTTCAATGTGAAATTGTTCACTTCGGGCCAGATGTAGCAAAGCGTTTGCGACTCGCAAACGGCAAAAAATGCCGTTTGCGAGTCGCAAAAGCCTCACCGGAATGCAGATATGCATTTTGTGAGTCGGATCCGAGTCGCAAAATGCATTTCCGACTCGCAAATAGGAAGGGGTGTTACCTTCCTATTTGCGACTCGCAATGCTATGCAATTCCATTTCGCGGTCGCAAATGGACTCACAGTTACCATCCACTTGAAGTGGATGGTAACCCAGTCGCAAACGGGAAGGGGTCCCCATGGGACCCCTTCCACTTTGTGACTGGACATGAAAATATTTTTTCAGAGCAGGCAGTGGTCCAAGGGACCACTACCTGCCCTGAAAAAATCTGAAACAAAATGTTTCGGGTTTTTTTCAAAGTGCAGCTCGTTTTCCTTTAAGGAAGGTCCCACCGCCATGCAAAGGCTGGCGGAAACGGGGTGTCGGCCTCACGGGGTACCTACACTGCCCATGCACTTGGCATGGGCAGTGCAGGGGTCCCCATGGGCAGCCCTATTGATCTTTTCACTGCCTGACTAACAGGCAATAAAAAGCGTGGTGGTTAATGTCACACCTGACGCACCGCAACACTGCTGCCGGCTCTATTACGAGCCTGCGTCAATGTTGTGGGAAGTTTCCCGCTGGGCCAGCAGGAAACTCGTAATAGGGGCCACGGACAGAAGACCGCACTGACGGTCTTCCGAAGGAGGGAATTTGTAGGGCGTCCTCCGCCGCACGCCAATGTTATAATTAGGGCCTCAGTCAGGCACTTCACTGAATCGCCCATTGAAACCCTATCCCTTAATAACACTCACTGCAGAGGCATATCATGGCTATACCAACATATCTTGAACCTTGCTCCCCCCAAATAACACCCCTGTTTTGGCAAAGGGAGAGGGAGTTGGACAGCAAGATCTTTGACAACATGTGGAGTGCCATGTGACAGAGACCTGCTAAATCTTCAATTTGTCTTCGCTATAAATGGAATGCCTATAAAATAGTAACACTTTGGTATCTCACACCAGTTAGACTCACAGAGATGTTTGGAATTTCAGACTTATGTTGGAAGGAGTGTGGTGAGCGCAGCACATTTCCGCACACTTTGTGGTCCTGTTCAGTAATCCAACCATTCTGGGTAGAAGTGACCTGCACAATACACGGCATTATGAATGTCTCCTTACCACGTGATCCACTCACAATTCGCCTAGGGGGCCTAGGGCAGATAGACTCTTTCTAACAACAACTCCACAGGGTTGATTGTTTTCCCACCTGTTCCTAGAGTGGCCCAAATGTGGAAACAGCTGCACAACCCCTTACTGAACATGTGGTGGGGCAACACCTGGTCTATATATCTCATGGAAAACCTATGGACAATTGTATGTGTTCGCGTGGCCAAATTTGATGTGACATGGCCTCCTTTCACTACCTACATACAACATTTACAAAGAGCTGGCAAGGGGGGACGCTCCACATGACAGTGTCCAAGACTCTGAGGGCATCTGAGATACATAATATGACCTTTTCCGACGCACAAGGTACGTCCTTCAGAGCCGAACACCCAACTTGATTGATTCGGTCCACTGGGGATGATTGGAGGGGCCTTGAGGTTTTTTTTTTGTTACTTATAAAGTCGGGTCATACTAGCTGTGTAACCTTTGCCTTTGGACAGTCAGACACAGACGAACCTGAACTTAAACTCACAGACGCTGAAAGAAGCAGTCAAGGGCAATTCAGTGGATAGAAGAGTCTGAGCTGCGCACCTCCACGCCACAAGACAAATAAATGAAGTCTAGAAACAATGTCTAGAAGGTTAAGGCAACAACGCTGACAAACCACCTTCTGGATAAACCATTGTCCAACACCAGCTGTGATCATGGGATCAGTATAATGATGTTACCGTAGGGCACTGCTTACTAGAATGATAACAGACCATTGTTCATGCTCTAGGTGTATTGTAAACTCTTTCTGGGCAAACCACAGCAACCAGAGAAAAACACAACAGAGTGGAGCCAGACAACTGAAGGGTAAAGAAAAGAGAAGCTCTGCTGTCTCCAATAAAACTGAGCTTTGAAAACTGTTATCCAATGTAAAGACATAGGCCGTGCTGCCCGCCGAACCCATACCAGCCACTTCACCGCCAGTGCAGTGAAGTCTCTGCCGGCTCTATTATGTGCCAGCGGTGCGGTGGGTGCAAATTTGGGCAGTGAAATGTGTGACGGGGCTGTGCATGGGGGCCCCTGAGTCACCCATTCTGCCAGCCTTTCCCTTGCAGTGTAAACCGCCAGGAAAAGGCTGGCGGAAGGGGACTCATGATCCCCACGGCAGCGCTGCTTGTAACGCTGCCCTGGCAGATTTAAAATGCCGAGACCAGCCTGGCGGTGTTTCGACCGTGGCGGCTCTGCCACGGTCATAATATGGCGGGCTGACAACCACGTCCGCGGCGGTCCGCCCGTCACCATAAGTCTGGCAGTCAATGGTCCGCCAGACCCATAATGATCCCATAATCTTTCATGAGGAACCCTTGCTCATATTATGAGTCTGCCAAGTATTCAGTGACCATTGTATTTTACTTTTAAATTGGAAATCAAATGTACTTAATACCAACAAATACAAGGAGTATGAGGCTAGTACAAGTGCTTTACAACCATGTTGGCCCATCAGGAAACACAGTCATTAGATGTAGACAAATATAGACCAGACCCGGAGAACAGTCGTACACATGCAGTGAGGTACTTATGTGAAAAACCATTCAAGTGCAGTGAATGTGGAAGCAGTTTTAGTCATTCTTCAGTATTAATGACCCATCAGCGAACACACACCAGGGAAAAACCTTTCAAATGCACTGTGAAGACCCTGTTTTTTAGACTCACCCCACCTCCAGGAAGGCTGCAAGACCCTGTTCTATAGACTTACCTCCGAGAGGGCTGCCCGACCCTGTTCTTTAGACTCACCTCCGGGAGGGCTGCGCAACACTGTTGTTTAGACTCATCTTTACCCGGGAAGGCTGCGAGACCCTGTTGTATAGACTCACCTCCCTCTGGGAAGGCAGAGAGACCCTGTTGTATAGACTCATCTCTGGGAAGGCTTTGAGACCCTGTTGGTTAGGCTCACCTCCGTGAAGGCTGAGAGACCTTGTTGTATAGACTCACCTCTGGAAAGGCTGAGAGACCCTGCTGTTTAGACTCACCACCCTCTGGGAAGGCTGAGAGACCCTGCTGTTTAGGCTCACCTCCGGGAAGGCTGAGAGACCTTGTTGTTTAGACCCACCTCCGTGAGGGCTGTGAGACCCTGTTGTTTAGACTCACCTCCGGGAAGGCTGTGAGACCCTGTTGTTCAGGCTCACCTCCGGGAAGGCTGCGAGAGTCTGTTGTTTAGACTCACCTTGGGAAGGCTGCGAGACCCTGTTGTTTAGACTCACCTCCATCCAGGAAGTCTGAGGGACCGTGCTGTTTAGACACACCTACCTCTGGGAAGGCTGAGAGACCCTGTCACTTAGACTCACCTCCGGGAAGGCTGCAAGAGTCTATTGTTTAGACTCACCTCTGGGAAGGCAGGAAGACCCTGTTGTTTAGTGTACTCAGTTAGGAAAGTATTCAGTGAGTACAAAGGTGCTACCAATCCCTGATTCCTGGCTCAGAAGAGGCACTAGTCAGGGTGAATACTTCCAAAAGACCCCCTCTACCGGCAGTTCATACTGGTTATTCATCCATTTCCTAAATTCGCTAGGCACACAACCCACCAGAACGATATTCAATTAAATTATATGGAATGTAAATATTGTTACAACAGTAGTTCCACCTATGTTAAAGTTGTTTATTAGTCCATACACATGTTCAAATTGGCACCACTGTATTCACAGTCAGTTGGTATATAGTCCAATAAATCGTATTCTGTGATTCTCAAAATCAATTTCCAAGATAAGCGTCACATTGAATTTCCACCAATAAAATCTTCTGCTATCTCTCAAGTTCAGCCCGCCAACACGTGTTTCGTCAGGGATATCACCCTTATGACTTCATCAGGGCTGTAACAATGTATAACACACATATTATGACGTTACAATTCAGATACCAGTATTCTTGCTAATCTGAATAACCATGCGGTGTCATGTGGGTAGTTGAATAGTGACTGGGAAAACATAGCCCCTAGGTAATATAAAGCTACAAACTCCTTGAATAAGCAGCTCCACTACTTACAGATTTATGACTGTAACCAAGTATATGTAAAACAAATCTAAATCTATCGTGGTGTCCCTACTCGTTATTTAAATATTCAGTGCAAGTAACTTGTATATAAAGAAGTCAACAGCTTCCTAAAATACGTCCAGTATTTGAAAACCTTTGTTCCCTTAAAAATAACTAAACCATTGTTTAGTATGCTCGCTAGTTCTTAAAAAAAATATATATGTGTAACAGAGTACCGCCACTCAACTACTTCTGCCCAGAGCCCCAGTCTCAGTCCGACTGGGCCTACACACTTACCTCGGGCCAGCTCTATTACATCTTTTAAGTTCAATCTGGTTGGAAGTGAGTGCGCTCATCAATCGCGAGTCACTCGCACCGAAGATTAAATACCAGCACCAGTGCATCTTAATGCGGAAGTGACTAGCCCGTATGTGTTAGTCCTTCCTTATTGTCCATGGCCACCGCATAAACACAGAAAATCGACTCCTCCCTCGCTCATTGCTCACTATCTTTGGACCACTGAGTAAAAAGATCGAATTTATGTCAATGTAATCATCTATTGCCCTGCCTCTTATTCTAAAGTGAAGTTGATAGTTAGCACTTTTTCAATATTTGAATACTAACCTATTTTAAATTAGCACATTCAAACATTTCAAAACAAAAATTGTAAATTATTAATTGGTATATATGCTATTCGAGAGACAGTGGCAAGCATACACAAATTGTCATCACAAGTCTATACTTAATCAAAATGCAATTATATAGAACCATTCAAAGATACTCTAAATAAATTGATAAGATCCAACCATAGTCTTAAAAATTAATAACTATAAAGTCCAAAATAATTGAGACTAAAATTTCCAAATTACATTCCTAAAAAATACTCCAACTCATTAACCGTATTTAAGCCCACCTCCACCGCCTGTAACCTCATGATCCATAGTGATTCCCTTCGTCTAAGTTGTAATTCTCTGTTTCCACCCCTGGGGTCCACAGAAATATGTTCTAAACCAAAGAATTGAATTGTAATCTGTGTGCTTTGATTCTTACAGACCAGGACATGTTGAACTAGTGGATATCTCTCATCCCTTTGTTTAACCGCCCTCAATGTTCACCAATCCTTATTTTCAATGGGCGTATAGTGCTCCCTACATATACACATTAACATTTGCAGTTTATAATGTATACAACATATTTCGTGTCACAAGTCATATGTGAACTTATTCGATAGACCTTACCATCATTGTCAGTAAAGTCCGTTAGACCATGGCAGGCCCATTTACAAACCCCACAATGGCCACATTTATAAATGCCGGGATATTTTCTGAATAGCCAATTCTCTTTGTTTACAGGTCTAGGACAGGTCCGACATAACAAATTCTTCAGAGATTGTCCTCTTCTGTATGTAAATATTGGGCGTGATGTGATGAATTTTGTTAGTATGTTGTCTTGTTTCAAAATGTTCCAATGTCGTTGCATCACCCTCTGCAAAATAGGTGCATCCTCATTATAATCTGTAATTAATTGAATCTCATTCGAACTTTTATCCAGAGGTTTCCGACATGGTAATAAAGTCTCTGTCGGTTCCACTTTTTTAACCCTTTTCTGTGAATTATGAATCGTATCCCAACTGTAACCCCTTTGTACAAATTGAGAGATCATTTCCTGTGCACATTCTTCAAATTCTTCTGTTCTACTACAATTACGTTTTGCCCTGACTAATTCCCCAAAAGGTATTGCCAATATCTGGTGTTTGTGGTGTGCACTGGAAGCATGTAAAATTGCATTGCACGAAGTTCGTTTCCTACACAATCTACTATGAACATGGTCATCATGTATAAACAATTCAACATCTAGAAATTCAATTTTCTGTTTACTAAACTTGTGAGTGAATTTAATATTTATATCATTTTAATTCAAATACTCACAAAATTCAGTCAGTTGTGTTGAATTTCCAGTCCAAATCATAAAACAATCATAAATATATCTTCCCCAGTACAAGATATAATCCTTCCACTCTCTGGCCCCTAGTCCCCAAACCCACCTCTCCTCAAACCATCCCATAAAAAGATTGGCGTAAGAAGGGGAGAATTTGGCACCCATCGCCACTACTTGCCTCTGTCTGTACCACTGGTTGTTAAAGAGGAAAACATTATGATTTAATATTAAATCAACCATCATCAGTATCATCTCAGTGTGTTTAAGCAAACTAGCTGATCTTCTGTTTAACAATTGTCTCAGAGCTTTAAGACCTACCTCATGTTGGATACTAGTATAAAGTGCCACTGTAAGGAAATGGCTCCCTGTTGCAGTTACCCCCCCCCCACTTTTTGCCTGATACTGATGCTGAATTGACTGAGAAGTGTGCTGGGACCCTGCTAACCAGGCCCCAGCACCAGTGTTCTTTCACCTAAAATGTACCATTGTTTCCACAATTGGCACACCCCTGGCACACAGATAAGTCCCTTGTAAAAGGTACCAGTGGTACCAAGGGCCCTGTGACCAGGGAAGGTCCCTAAGGGCTGCAGCATATGTTGTGCCACCCTAAGGGACCCCTCACCTAACACATGCACACTGCCATTGCAGATTGTGTGTGTCGGTGGGTAGAAAAAGGCAAAGTCGACATGGCATCCCCCTCAGGATGCCATGCACACAAAATGCTGCCTGTGGCATAGGTAAGTCCCCCTCTAACAGGCCTTACAGCCCTAAGGCAGGGTGAACTATACCACAGGTGAGGGCATAGCTGCATGAGCAATATGCCCCTACAGTGTCTAAGTCTATTCTTAGACATTGTAAGTACAGTGTGGCCATATTAAGTATATGGTCTGGGAGTTTGTCAAAAACGAACTCCACAACTCCATAATGGCTACACTGAATACTGGGAAGTTTGGTATCAAACTTCTCAGAATAATAAACCCACACTGATGCCAGTGTTAGATTTATTAATAAATGCACACAGAGGGCATCTTAGAGATGCCCACAGTATTTTACCCAATTGTTCAGTGCAGGACTGACTGGTCTGTGCCAGCCTGCTGCTGAGAGACAAGTTTCTGACCCTATGTGGTGAGGGCCTTTGTGCTCTCTGAGGACAGAAACAAAAGCCTGCTCTGGGTGGAGGTGCTTCACATCTCCCCCCTGCAGGAACTGTAACACCTAGCAGGGAGCCTCAAAGGCTCAGGCTTCATGTTACAATGCCCCAGGGTACTCCAGCTAGTGGAGATGACTGCCCCCTGAACAAACCCCCTTGGTCTGCCCTCCGAAGTCGCGGGTACTTACCTGCTGGCAGACTGGAACTGGGGCACACCTACTTCCATTGAAACCTATGCGTTTTGGGCACCACTTTGACCTCTGCACCTGACCGGCCCTGAGCTGCTAGTGTGGTAACTTTGGGGTTGCCTTGAACCCCCCACGGTGGGCTACCTTGGACCCAACTTTGAACCCTGTAAGTGCTTTACTTACCTGTGAACCTAAAATACTTACCTCCCCCAGGAACTGTTGATTTTTGCAGTGTCCAATTTTAAAATAGCTTATTGCCATTTTTGCCAAAACTGTAGATGCTATTGTGATGATTCAAAGTTCCTAAGATACCTGAGTGGAATACCTTTCATTTAAAGAATTGTTTGTAAATCTTGAACCTGTGGTTCTTAAAATAAACTAAGAAAATATATTTTTCTATACAAAAACCGATTGGCCTGGAATTGTCTTTGAGTGTGTTTTTCTCATTTATTGCCTGTGTGTGTACAACAAATGCTTAACACTACCCTCTGATAAGCCTACTGCTCGACCAAACTACCAAAAAATAGAGCATTAGAATTATCTCTTTTTGCCACTATCTTATCTCTAAGGGGAACCCTTGGACTCTGTGCATGCTATTTCTTACTTTGAAATAGTACATATAGAGCCAACTTCCTACAGACGTGAAACTAGACTCAGAGGTGAATGATACGGAGTCTTCTGCTGGTGACCTTGTGGTGAGGTGCGTTCGGTGACACCATACCACAGAAAGAGGTGAATGAACCCTGCCGGCGCTTCAGCCACCTCGCTGAGCCTGGTTCCTTCATCTCCACAGCCTGCCATGGATGGAATTGAAACGAAACTCAGAGGTGAATGATACGTAGTCTTCTGCTGGTGACCTTGTTGTGAGGTGCGTTTGGTGACACCATCCCAAAGACAGAGGTGAATAAACCCTGCCGACGCTTGAGCAACTTCACTGATCCTGGTTCCTTCATCTCCAGAGCCTGCCATGGATGGAAGTGAAACTAGACTCAGAGGTGAATGATACTGAGTCTTCTGACGGTGACCTTGTGGTGAGGTGCGCTCGGTAAGACGATCCCGCAGACAGAGGTGAATGAACCCTGCCGACGCTTCAGCCACCTCGCTGATCCTGGTTCCTTCATCTCCACAGCCTGCCATGGATGGATGTGAAACTAGACTCAGAGGAAAGATGATACCTCACTTGTGTAGGTGGGCCAAGTGCCTGTGACAGGGAAAAGCCAAAAACATGTTGAAATTGAGGGAGAACCAAAGCGGGTCCAAAATGGCAGTTTGAAAAAAAACATTTTTAGGCTGACAAGTGCAGCAGAATTTTTATCGGTATAGATGAGACAATGCTGGGTGGTAGGAATTTTGTGGATTCCTGCAGATTCCGGAAGGTTCAATCACAAAAATGTGGTAAAAATGTGCGATTTTCAGCAAAGTTGGAGGTTTGGAGGGCATTGCGGGTAAGAAAATGGTGCAGGGTGCATGTGAAGCACACCACCCTGGAATTACCCAAATGTTTAGTTTTCAGATGTGTCTAGGTCTTGTGGATTTTTCTACATGGCAGCGTCCCAAAGTCCAAAAAGTGCAGCCCTCACCATTCCAAATGGGACGATTTTGAGCGTTACCAAGCTCTCATGGCCCAAATGTAAAATCAAAACCCAAAATAATCAAATCTCGTCTTGCTTGCCGTGGGATAAGATGTTTTAATGCGCGGAGGGAGAGCTGAAAGACTGTTACCCCCTTCAGTTGGGGTGGGGGAATACCCAGGCCCATACTGTTTGGTAGCCACCACCCCATTATTTTATATATTTTTTTAATTCCTTGGCATCTAGTATGCTTTCTGCCTCCCCCGGGGACTGGATCCGGGATAGTTGTCCCATTTGCCCACCGGTGGGCAGAACAACTTTGCCCCATTTATTTAGAAGAGTGGGAGTATGGCCATACCCCCACCCTCTTATTTTGAAAGAAAAATCTTCCCTGGCCTCTGGTGGGCTTTCTGCCCCCCCTCCTTTGGCCAGATAGGCCTTCCAAAAATAGGCCGATCTGCCCCCAGGTGGGGCAGAAAAAGCCTAAAATAAATTCCCCCTCCCCCCCCCGGGGAACGACCCTTGTCTAAGGAATCACTCCCCTTGCGTGAAATTGATGGAAACAAAAAAAAAATCCCTGGTGTCTAGTCGTTGGCCTAACAAAAATAGGCTGATCTGGCCTAAAGACAATTTGACCCTCAGGGGAATGACCCTTGCCTAAAGGGTCCCTTCCCATATTTAAAAAAAAAGTAAATAGAAAATAATATGTATCCCTGGTGTCTAGGGATTTCTGTCACCCCTGGGGACAAATCGGCCTAATTATAATAGGCTCATCTGCCCCCGGGGGGCAGAAAAGGCCTCAAAATATTTTGCCCCCCCTGGGAAGCAGCCATTGCCCAAGGGGCGGCTCCCCTTATGTAGAAACATAAATAAAAAACAAAACTACCTGGTGTCCAGTGGTTTCTGCCCCCCTTGGGGGCAGATTGGCCTAATAAAAATAGGCTGATCTGCCCCCAAGGTGGGCAGAAATGGCCTAAAAGTAAGTTTGCCCCCAACGGAGCGACCCTTGCCTAAGAGGTCACTCCCCACATACATAAAAAAAAAAAAAGATCCCTGGTGGCTTGCGGTTTCTGCCCCCCCCCCGGCAGATCAGCCTGATTATAATAGGCTGATCTGCCCCCACGGGGGCAGAAACGGCCTAAAAATAAATTGCCCCCTTGGGGAGTGTCCTTTGCCCAAGGGGCCGCTCCCCTTATGCGCAAGTATATATAAAAAAAAATTCCCTGGTGTCTAATGGTTTCTGCATCCCTTGGGAGCAGATCGGCCTAATACAAATAGGCCGATCCCAAGTGGGGCAGAAAAGTAAAATTACCCCTAAGGGAGCGACCCTTGCCTGAGGGGTCGCTCCCCACATGCATAAAACAAAACAAAAAAAACTGATCCCTGGTGTCTAGCGGTCAGGGGGCGCACATCGGCCTAATTATAATAAACATAAATAACTCCCCTGGGGAGTGGCTCTTACCCAAGGGGCTGCTCCCCTTATGCCATAAATAAAAAATAAAAAAACTCCCTGGTGTCTAGTGGCCATGCTGAGTGTGAGAAAGTAGCCTCTTTCTAGCCTTGTTACCCCCACTTTTGGCCTGTTTGTGAGTGTATGTCAGGATGTTTGTCACTGTTTTCACTGTCTCACTGGGATCCTGATGGCTAGGCCCCAGTGCTCATAGTGAAAACACTATGGTTTCAGTATGTTTGTTATGTGTCACTGGGACCCTGCTAGTCAGGACCCCAGTGCTCATAAGGTTGTGGCCTATATGTATGTGTCACTGGGACCCTGTCACACAGGGCCCCAGTGCTCATAGGAGTGCATGTATGTGTTCCCTGTGTGGTGCCTAACTGTCTCACTGAGGCTCTGCTAACCAGAACCTCAGTGGTTATGCTCTCTCATTACTTTTAAATTGTCACTAACAGGCTAGTGACCAATTTTACCAATTCACATTGGCTTACTGGAACACCCTTATAATTCCCTAGTATATGGTACTGAGGTACCCAGGGTATTGGGGTTCCAGGAGATCCCTATGGGCTGCAGCATTTCTTTTGCCACCCATAGGGAGCTCTGACAATTCTTACACAGGCCTGCCACTGCAGCCTGAGTGAAATAACGTCCACGTTATTTCACAGCCATTTTACACTGCACTTAAGTAACTTATAAGTCACCTATATGTCTAACCTTTACCTGGTAAAGGTTAGGTGCAAAGTTACTTAGTGTGAGGGCACCCTGGCACTAGCCAAGGTGCCCCCACATTGTTCAGAGCCAATTCCCTGAACTTTGTGAGTGCGGGGACACCATTACACGCGTGCACTACATATAGGTCACTACCTATATGTAGCTTCACAATGGTAACTCCGAATATGGCCATGTAACATGTCTATGATCATGGAATTGCCCCCTCTATGCCATCCTGGCATAGTTGGCACAATCCCATGATCCCAGTGGTCTGTAGCACAGACCCTGGTACTGCCAAACTGCCCTTCCTGGGGTTTCACTGCAGCTGCTGCTGCTGCCAACCCCTCAGACAGGCATCTGCCCTCCTGGGGTCCAGCCAGGCCTGGCCCAGGATGGCAGAACAAAGAACTTCCTCTGAGAGAGGGTGTGACACCCTCTCCCTTTGGAAAATGGTGTGAAGGCAGGGGAGGAGTAGCCTCCCCCAGCCTCTGGAAATGCTTTCTTGGGCACAGATGTGCCCAATTCTGCATAAGCCAGTCTACACCGGTTCAGGGACCCCTTAGCCCCTGCTCTGGCGCGAAACTGGACAAAGGAAAGGGGAGTGACCACTCCCCTGACCTGCACCTCCCCTGGGAGGTGTCCAGAGCTCCTCCAGTGTGCTCCAGACCTCTGCCATCTTGGAAACAGAGGTGCTGCTGGCACACTGGACTGCTCTGAGTGGCCAGTGCCACCAGGTGACGTCAGAGACTCCTGCTGATAGGCTCCTTCAGGTGTTAGTAGCCTATCCTCTCTCCTAAGTAGCCAAACCCTCTTTTCTGGCGATTTAGGGTCTCTGTCTCTGGGGAAACTTTAGATAACGAATGCATGAGCTCAGCCGAGTTCCTCTGCATCTCTCTCTTCACCTTCTGATAAGGAATCGACTGCTGACCGCGCTGGAAGCCTGCAAACCTGCAACATAGTAGCAAAGACGACTACTGCAACTCTGTAACGCTGATCCTGCCGCCTTCTCGACTGTTTTCCTGCTTGTGCATGCTGTGGGGGTAGTCTGCCTCCTCTCTGCACCAGAAGCTCCGAAGAAATCTCCAGTGGGTCGACGGAATCTTCCCCCTGCAACCGCAGGAAACAAAAAGCTGCATTACCGGTCCCTTGGGTCTCCTCTCAGCACGACGAGCGAGGTCCCTCGAATCCAGCGACTCTGTCCAAGTGACCCCCACAGTCCAGTGACTCTTCAGCCCAAGTTTGGTGGAGGTAAGTCCTTGCCTCACCTCGCTGGGCTGCATTGCTGGGAACCGCGACTTTGCAGCTACTCCGGCCCCTGTGCACTTCCGGCGGAAATCCTTTGTGCACAGCCAAGCCTGGGTCCACGGCACTCTAACCTGCATTGCACGACTTTCTAAGTTGGTCTCCGGCGACGTGGGACTCCTTTGTGCAACTTCGGTGAGCACCGTTTCACGTATCCTCGTAGTGCCTGTTACTGGCACTTCTCCGGGTGCTACCTGCTTCAGTGAGGGCTCTTTGTCTTGCTCGACGTCCCCTCTCTCTTCAGGTCCAATTTGCGACCTCCTGGTCCCTCCTGGGCCCCAGCAGCGTCCAAAAACACCAAATGCACGATTTGCAGTTAGCAAGGCTTGTTGGCGTTCTCTCGGCAGGAAAACACTTCTGCACGACTCTCCCCGGCGAGAGGGATCAGTCCACCAAAAGGGAAGTCTCTAGCCCTTTTTGTTCCTGCAGAAACCTCAGCTTCTTCTGTCCAGTAGAAGCTTCTTTGCACCCGCAGCTGGCATTTCCTGGGCATCTGCCCATCTCCGACTTGCTTGTGACTTTTGGACTTGGTCCCCTTGTTCCACAGGTACCCTAGATTGGAAATCCACAGTTGTTGCATTGCTGGTTTGTGTCTTTCCTGCATTATTCCTCTAACACGACTACTTTGTCCTTAGGGGAACTTTAGTGCACTTTGCACTCACTTTTCAGGGTCTTGGGGAGGGTTATTTTTCTAACTCTCACTATTTTCTAATAGTCCCAGCGACCCTCTACAAGGTCACATAGGTTTGGGGTCCATTCGTGGTTCGCATTCCACTTTTGGAGTATATGGTTTGTGTTGCCCCTATCCCTATGTTTCCCCATTGCATCCTATTGTAACTATACATTGTTTGCACTGTTTTCTAAGACTATACTGCATATTTTTGCTATTGTGTATATATATCTTGTGTATATTTCCTATCCTCTCACTGAGGGTACACTCTAAGATACTTTGGCATATTGTCATAAAAATAAAGTACCTTTATTTTTAGTATAACTGTGTATTGTGTTTTCTTATGATATTGTGCATATGACACTAAGTGGTACTGTAGTAGCTTCACACGTCTCCTAGTTCAGCCTAAGCTGCTCTGCTAAGCTACCATTATCTATCAGCCTAAGCTGCTAGACACCCTATACACTAATAAGGGATAACTGGGCCTGGTGCAAGGTGCAAGTACCCCTTGGTACTCACTACAAGCCAGTCCAGCCTCCTACATTGGTTGTGCAGTGGTGGGATAAGTGCTTGAGACTACTTACCACTCTTGTCATTGTACTTTTCATAAGAGAAAAATATACAAAACAAGGTCAGTGTATATACACATAGCCAAAAAATTGTTTGCATTTCCTCTTTTCACTCTTTTCTAAGTGCTGAAAAGTACTTCTAAACTTTCAAAAAGTTCTTAAAAGTTTAAAAAGTTTTTTTCTGTCTTTCCAAAAAGTTCTGAAAACTTTTTTCTCTTTTTCTATCACTTTAACTCTCTTTAAAAATGTCTGGCACAGGCCAAAATGTTGATCTGTCCAAACTTGCATATGACAACCTTAGCTGGAAAAGAGCAAGGAGTCTCTGTATAGAGAGAGGTTTGAGTGTAGGGAAGAATCCTTCCTTGGAACTGTTACTTAACATGCTTAGAGAACAGGATAAGGCCATAGGTGCCTCATCTGTTGAAAAAGTACCTAATAGTTCTCAATCTGATTCAGGGACTCCCCCAGGAAAAGATTCAGGAAAGAAACTTCCTAGCCTGCCCATTACTAGACAATCTAGCATAGATGGTAATGATGATGAGCCACACCATATAAATAGTGTTGTCTCACATCATAGCAAAAGCATTTATTCTCACCATACTGGTAGTAATGTTTCTGTTAACCAAGCTGTTAGGGTGGCTTCTGTAAGGGACAGGTCTCCTTCTGTTCATTCCCATCATAGCTCTGTTTCTAGGAATGTCCCTCCCACCAACCCTGATGACAGAATGTTAGAAAGGGAACTCAATAAGTTGAGGGTGGAACAAACCAGACTGAAGCTTAAAAAGCAACAGCTGGATTTGGATAGACAGTCTTTTGAATTAGAGCAGGAAAGACAGAAGTTGGGTTTAGATACCCATGGTGGCAGCAGCAGTATTCCCCATAGTCATCCTGCAAAAGAGCATGATTCAAGGAATCTGCACAAGATAGTTCCCCCTTATAAGGAGGGGGATGACATTAACAAGTGGTTTGCTGCACTTGAGAGGGCCTGTGTTGTACAGGATGTCCCCCAAAGGCAGTGGGCTGCTATCCTATGGCTATCATTTAGTGGAAAGGGTAGGGATAGACTCCTTACTGTGAAAGAAAGTGATGCCAATAATTGTACAGTTCTTAAGAATGCACTCCTGGATGGTTATGGCTTAACCACTGAACAGTACAGGATAAAGTTCAGAGAGACCAAAAAGGAGTCTTCACAAGACTGGGTTGATTTCATTGGCCATTCAGTGAAGGCCTTGGAGGGGTGGTTACATGGCAGTAAAGTTACTGATTATGAAAGCCTGTATAACACAATCCTGAGAGAGCATATACTTAATAATTGTGTGTCTGATTTGTTGCACCAGTACCTGGTAGACTCTGATCTCACCTCTCCCCAAGAATTGGGAAAGAAGGCAGACAAATGGGTCAGAACAAGGGTGAACAGAAAAGTTCATACAGGGGGTGACAAAGATGGCAATAAGAAGAAAGATGGTGAAAAATCTCAAGATAAGCATGGGGATAAGGGTAAAACCAAAGATCCCACTTCAAATCTTAAACACTCTTCAGAGGGTGGGGATAAAACTAATTCTTCCTCTTCTTCTCAACCTGCACACATTAAAAAGCCTTGGTGCTTTGTGTGTAAAAACAGAGGCCATAGGCCAGGGGATAAGTCCTGTCCAGGTAAACCCCCTGAGCCTACCACCACTAATACATCAAGCTCTAGTGCCCCTAGCAGTAGTGGTACTAGTGGTGGGACTGCTGGCAACAGTCAAGTTAAGGGTGTAGTTGGGTTCACTTTTGGGTCCATAGTAGAAACTGGGGTAGTCACTCCCAAGACAGTTTCTGTCACACCTAGTGGCATTGGCCTTGCCACACTGGCTGCTTGTCCCCTTACAATGGATAAGTACAGGCAGACAGTTTCAATAAATGGTGTTGAGGCCTTGGCCTACAGGGACACAGGTGCCAGTTTCACTTTGGTGACTGAAAACCTAGTGCACCCTGATCAACACATCATTGGACAACAGTATAAGATTATTGATGTCCATAACTCCACTAATTTTCTTCCCTTAGCTATAATTCAGTTTAGTTGGGGTGGAGTTACTGGCCCTAAGCAGGTGGTGGTATCACCTAGCTTACCTGTAGACTGTCTCTTAGGTAATGACCTAGAGGCCTCAGGTTGGGCTGATGTAGAGTTTTATGCCCATGCAGCCATGCTGGGCATCCCTGAGGAATTGTTCCCTCTCATTTCTACTGAAATGAAAAAGCAAAGGAGAGAAGGCCTGAAAACTCAGGAACCCTCTCCATCAACAGGTAAAAAGGGTATCACAGTATCCCCTAACCACCCTACCATTCAGGATACCATTCCTGTGGTGGGAGAAACCTCTCCTGGGGTGGCAACTGTTCCAAGGGAATCATCAGTTGGCAAAACTGTACTCCCTGAGGTGGAAGTACCTCTCTGTGGGATAACTAACATTGGTGAGAAAAAGAGCACCATTTTAGTTAACATGGAGCATCCCTCCAACCCTCCCAGAGAAACTTTAGTGCAGAAACTCTGCACTGCCTCACAACACTTAGGACAGCATCCCTGCCCTAGTGTGGAGCTGATAGGACAGCATCCCTGCCCTGCTCCAACCCAAGAGAAACAGCATCCCTGTTCTCTCTTCCAGCCATATGGACAAAGTTTTTGCCCAGCTATGGCTTTTCTGAGACAGCATCCCTGTCTGGCATTTCCATCACTACAAATAGGTTCAGTGGACAATTCCCACTGCTCTAAACTAAAACTTACTGATAGAAACTCTGAAAATACATCTTCACATTGTTGCTTAGCTAAAAAACTTCAAACAGGGTGGTTTACATCCCCACAGGGAAGTAACCATATAGTGGATGATAAAGGGAGTAACCAGTCTATTGCAGAGCTACTCTCTACTTATCACCACTTAGACAATAAAGTCTCAACTGGCCAAGGTTAGCCTTATTGTCCTTCGTTTGGGGGGGGGTTGTGTGAGAAAGTAGCCTCTTTCTAGCCTTGTTACCCCCACTTTTGGCCTGTTTGTGAGTGTATGTCAGGGTGTTTGTCACTGTTTTCACTGTCTCACTGGGATCCTGATAGCCAGGCCTCAGTGCTCATAGTGAAAACACTATATTTTCAGTATGTTTGTTATGTGTCACTGGGATCCTGCTGGTCAGGACCCCAGTGCTCATAGGTTTGTGGCCTATATGTATGTGTCACTGGGACCCTGTCACACAGGGCCCCAGTGCTCATAGGTGTGCATGTATATGTTCCCTGTGTGGTGCCTAACTGTCTCACTGAGACTCTGCTAACCAGAACCTCAGTGGTTATGCTCTCTCATTACTTTTAAATTGTCACTAACAGGCTAGTGACCAATTTTACCAATTCACATTGGCTTACTGGAACACCCTTATAATTCCCTAGTATATGGTACTGAGGTACCCAGGGTATTGGGGTTCCAGGAGATCCCTATGGGCTGCAGCATTTCTTTTGCCACCCATAGGGAGCTCTGACAATTCTTACACAGGCCTGCCACTGCAGCCTGAGTGAAATAACGTCCACGTTATTTCACAGCCATTTTACACTGCACTTAAGTAACTTATAAGTCACCTATATGTCTAACCTTTACCTGGTAAAGGTTAGGTGCAAAGTTACTTAGTGTGAGGGCACCCTGGCACTAGCCAAGGTGCCCCCACATTGTTCAGAGCCAATTCCCTGAACTTTGTGAGTGCGGGGACACCATTACACGCGTGCACTACATATAGGTCACTACCTATATGTAGCTTCACAATGGTAACTCCGAATATGGCCATGTAACATGTCTATGATCATGGAATTGCCCCCTCTATGCCATCCTGGCATAGTTGGCACAATCCCATGATCCCAGTGGTCTGTAGCACAGACCCTGGTACTGCCAAACTGCCCTTCCTGGGGTTTCACTGCAGCTGCTGCTGCTGCCAACCCCTCAGACAGGCATCTGCCCTCCTGGGGTCCAGCCAGGCCTGGCCCAGGATGGCAGAACAAAGAACTTCCTCTGAGAGAGGGTGTGACACCCTCTCCCTTTGGAAAATGGTGTGAAGGCAGGTGAGGAGTAGCCTCCCCCAGCCTCTGGAAATGCTTTCTTGGGCACAGATGTGCCCAATCCTGCATAAGCCAGTCTACACCGGTTCAGGGACCCCTTAGCCCCTGCTCTGGCGCGAAACTGGACAAAGGAAAGGGGAGTGACCACTCCCCTGACCTGCACCTCCCCTGGAAGGTGTCCAGAGCTCCTCCAGTGTGCTCCAGACCTCTGCCATCTTGGAAACAGAGGTGCTGCTGGCACACTGGACTGCTCTGAGTGGCCAGTGCCACCAGGTGACGTCAGAGACTCCTGCTGATAGGCTCCTTCAGGTGTTAGTAGCCTATCCTCTCTCCTAAGTAGCCAAACCCTCTTTTCTGGCTATTTAGGGTCTCTGTCTCTGGGGAAACTTTAGATAACGAATGCATGAGCTCAGCCGAGTTCCTCTGCATCTCTCTCTTCACCTTCTGATAAGGAATCGACTGCTGACCGCGCTGGAAGCCCGCAAACCTGCAACATAGTAGCAAAGACGACTACTGCAACTCTGTAACGCTGATCCTGCCGCCTTCTCGACTGTTTTCCTGCTTGTGCATGCTGTGGGGGTAGTCTGCCTCCTCTCTGCACCAGAAGCTCCGAAGAAATCTCCCGTGGGTCGACGGAATCTTCCCCCTGCAACCGCAGGCACCAAAAAGCTGCATTACCGGTCCCTTGGGTCTCCTCTCAGCACGACGAGCGAGGTCCCTCGAATCCAGCGACTCTGTCCAAGTGACCCCCACAGTCCAGTGACTCTTCAGCCCAAGTTTGGTGGAGGTAAGTCCTTGCCTCACCTCGCTGGGCTGCATTGCTGGGAACCGCGACTTTGCAGCTACTCCGGCCCCTGTGCACTTCCGGCGGAAATCCTTTGTGCACAGCCAAGCCTGGGTCCACAGCACTCTAACTTGCATTGCACGACTTTCTAAGTTGGTCTCCGGCGACGTGGGACTCCTTTGTGCAACTTCGGCGAGCACCGTTTCACGCATCCTCGTAGTGCCTGTTTCTGGCACTTCTCTGGGTGCTACCTGCTTCACTGAGGGCTCTTTGTCTTGCTCGACGTCCCTTCTCTCTTCAGGTCCAATTTGCGACCTCCTGGTCCCTCCTGGGCCCCAGCAGCGTCCAAAAACGCCAAACGCACAATTTGCAGCTAGCAAGGCTTGTTGGCGTTCTCTCGGCGGGAAAACACTTCTGCACGACTCTACACGGCGAGAGGGATCCGTCCACTAAAGGGGAAGTCTCTAGCCCTTTTTGTTCCTGCAGAAACCTCAGCTTCTTCTGTCCAGTAGAAGCTTCTTTGCACCCGCAGCTGGCATTTCCTGGGCATCTGCCCATCTCCGACTTGCTTGTGACTTTTGGACTTGGTCCCCTTGTTCCACAGGTACCCTAGATTGGAAATCCACAGTTGTTGCATTGCTGGTTTGTGTCTTTCCTGCATTATTCCTCTAACACGACTACTTTGTCCTTAGGGGAACTTTAGTGCACTTTGCACTCACTTTTCAGGGTCTTGGGGAGGGTTATTTTTCTAACTCTCACTATTTTCTAATAGTCCCAGCGACCCTCTACAAGGTCACATAGGTTTGGGGTCCATTCGTGGTTCGCATTCCACTTTTGGAGTATATGGTTTGTGTTGCCCCTATCCCTATGTTTCCCCATTGCATCCTATTGTAACTATACATTGTTTGCACTGTTTTCTAAGACTATACTGCATATTTTTGCTATTGTGTATATATATCTTGTGTATATTTCCTATCCTCTCACTGAGGGTACACTCTAAGATACTTTGGCATATTGTCATAAAAATAAAGTACCTTTATTTTTAGTATAACTGTGTATTGTGTTTTCTTATGATATTGTGCATATGACACTAAGTGGTACTGTAGTAGCTTCACACGTCTCCTAGTTCAGCCTAAGCTGCTCTGCTAAGCTACCATTATCTATCAGCCTAAGCTGCTAGACACCCTATACACTAATAAGGGATAACTGGGCCTGGTGCAAGGTGCAAGTACCCCTTGGTACTCACTACAAGCCAGTCCAGCCTCCTACATTGGTTGTGCAGTGGGGGGATAAGTGCTTGAGACTACTTACCACTCTTGTCATTGTACTTTTCATAAGAGAAAAATATACAAAACAAGGTCAGTGTATATACACATAGCCAAAAATTTTTTTGCATTTCCTCTTTTCACTCTTTTCTAAGTGCTGAAAAGCACTTCTAAACTTTCAAAAAGTTCTTAAAAGTTTAAAAAGTGTTTTTCTGTCTTTCCAAAAAGTTCTGAAAACTTTTTTCTCTTTTTCTATCACTTTAACTCTCTCTAAAAATGTCTGGCACAGGCCAAAATGTTGATCTGTCCAAACTTGCATATGACAACCGTAGCTGGAAAAGAGCAAGGAGTCTCTGTATAGAGAGAGGTTTGAGTGTAGGGAAGAATCCTTCCTTGGAACTGTTACTTAACATGCTTAGAGAACAGGATAAGGCCATAGGTGCCTCATCTGTTGAAAAAGTACCTAATAGTTCTCAATCTGATTCAGGGACTCCCCCAGGAAAAGATTCAGGAAAGAAACTTCCTAGCCTGCCCATTACTAGACAATCTAGCATAGATGGTAATGATGATGAGCCACACCATATAAATAGTGTTGTCTCACATCATAGCAAAAGCATTTATTCTCACCATACTGGTAGTAATGTTTCTGTTAACCAAGCTGTTAGGGTGGCTTCTGTAAGGGACAGGTCTCCTTCTGTTCATTCCCATCATAGCTCTGTTTCTAGGAATGTCCCTCCCACCAACCCTGATGACAGAATGTTAGAAAGGGAACTCAATAAGTTGAGGGTGGAACAAACCAGACTGAAGCTTAAAAAGCAACAGCTGGATTTGGATAGACAGTCTTTTGAATTAGAGCAGGAAAGACAGAAGTTGGGTTTAGATACCCATGGTGGCAGCAGCAGTATTCCCCATAGTCATCCTGCAAAAGAGCATGATTCAAGGAATCTGCACAAGATAGTTCCCCCTTATAAGGAGGGGGATGACATTAACAAGTGGTTTGCTGCACTTGAGAGGGCCTGTGTTGTACAGGATGTCCCCCAAAGGCAGTGGGCTGCTATCCTATGGCTATCATTTAGTGGAAAGGGTAGGGATAGACTCCTTACTGTGAAAGAAAGTGATGCCAATAATTGTACAGTTCTTAAGAATGCACTCCTGGATGGTTATGGCTTAACCACTGAACAGTACAGGATAAAGTTCAGAGAGACCAAAAAGGAGTCTTCACAAGACTGGGTTGATTTCATTGGCCATTCAGTGAAGGCCTTGGAGGGGTGGTTACATGGCAGTAAAGTTACTGATTATGAAAGCCTGTATAACACAATCCTGAGAGAGCATATACTTAATAATTGTGTGTCTGATTTGTTGCACCAGTACCTGGTAGACTCTGATCTCACCTCTCCCCAAGAATTGGGAAAGAAGGCAGACAAATGGGTCAGAACAAGGGTGAACAGAAAAGTTCATACAGGGGGTGACAAAGATGGCAATAAGAAGAAAGATGGTGAAAAATCTCAAGATAAGCATGGGGATAAGGGTAAAACCAAAGATCCCACTTCAAATCTTAAACACTCTTCAGAGGGTGGGGATAAAACTAATTCTTCCTCTTCTTCTCAACCTGCACACATTAAAAAGCCTTGGTGCTTTGTGTGTAAAAACAGAGGCCATAGGCCAGGGGATAAGTCCTGTCCAGGTAAACCCCCTGAGCCTACCACCACTAATACATCAAGCTCTAGTGCCCCTAGCAGTAGTGGTACTAGTGGTGGGACTGCTGGCAACAGTCAAGTTAAGGGTGTAGTTGGGTTCACTTTTGGGTCCATAGTAGAAACTGGGGTAGTCACTCCCAAGACAGTTTCTGTCACACCTAGTGGCATTGGCCTTGCCACACTGGCTGCTTGTCCCCTTACAATGGATAAGTACAGGCAGACAGTTTCAATAAATGGTGTTGAGGCCTTGGCCTACAGGGACACAGGTGCCAGTTTCACTTTGGTGACTGAAAACCTAGTGCACCCTGATCAACACATCATTGGACAACAGTATAAGATTATTGATGTCCATAACTCCACTAATTTTCTTCCCTTAGCTATAATTCAGTTTAGTTGGGGTGGAGTTACTGGCCCTAAGCAGGTGGTGGTATCACCTAGCTTACCTGTAGACTGTCTCTTAGGTAATGACCTAGAGGCCTCAGGTTGGGCTGATGTAGAGTTTTATGCCCATGCAGCCATGCTGGGCATCCCTGAGGAATTGTTCCCTCTCATTTCTACTGAAATGAAAAAGCAAAGGAGAGAAGGCCTGAAAACTCAGGAACCCTCTCCATCAACAGGTAAAAAGGGTATCACAGTATCCCCTAACCACCCTACCATTCAGGATACCATTCCTGTGGTGGGAGAAACCTCTCCTGGGGTGGCAACTGTTCCAAGGGAATCATCAGTTGGCAAAACTGTACTCCCTGAGGTGGAAGTACCTCTCTGTGGGATAACTAACATTGGTGAGAAAAAGAGCACCATTTTAGTTAACATGGAGCATCCCTCCAACCCTCCCAGAGAAACTTTAGTGCAGAAACTCTGCACTGCCTCACAACACTTAGGACAGCATCCCTGCCCTAGTGTGGAGCTGATAGGACAGCATCCCTGCCCTGCTCCAACCCAAGAGAAACAGCATCCCTGTTCTCTCTTCCAGCCATATGGACAAAGTTTTTGCCCAGCTATGGCTTTTCTGAGACAGCATCCCTGTCTGGCATTTCCATCACTACAAATAGGTTCAGTGGACAATTCCCACTGCTCTAAACTAAAACTTACTGATAGAAACTCTGAAAATACATCTTCACATTGTTGCTTAGCTAAAAAACTTCAAACAGGGTGGTTTACATCCCCACAGGGAAGTAACCATATAGTGGATGATAAAGGGAGTAACCAGTCTATTGCAGAGCTACTCTCTACTTATCACCACTTAGACAATAAAGTCTCAACTGGCCAAGGTTAGCCTTATTGTCCTTCGTTTGGGGGGGGGTTGTGTGAGAAAGTAGCCTCTTTCTAGCCTTGTTACCCCCACTTTTGGCCTGTTTGTGAGTGTATGTCAGGGTGTTTGTCACTGTTTTCACTGTCTCACTGGGATCCTGATAGCCAGGCCTCAGTGCTCATAGTGAAAACACTATATTTTCAGTATGTTTGTTATGTGTCACTGGGATCCTGCTGGTCAGGACCCCAGTGCTCATAGGTTTGTGGCCTATATGTATGTGTCACTGGGACCCTGTCACACAGGGCCCCAGTGCTCATAGGTGTGCATGTATATGTTCCCTGTGTGGTGCCTAACTGTCTCACTGAGGCTCTGCTAACCAGAACCTCAGTGGTTATGCTCTCTCATTACTTTTAAATTGTCACTAACAGGCTAGTGACCAATTTTACCAATTCACATTGGCTTACTGGAACACCCTTATAATTCCCTAGTATATGGTACTGAGGTACCCAGGGTATTGGGGTTCCAGGAGATCCCTATGGGCTGCAGCATTTCTTTTGCCACCCATAGGGAGCTCTGACAATTCTTACACAGGCCTGCCACTGCAGCCTGAGTGAAATAACGTCCACGTTATTTCACAGCCATTTTACACTGCACTTAAGTAACTTATAAGTCACCTATATGTCTAACCTTTACCTGGTAAAGGTTAGGTGCAAAGTTACTTAGTGTGAGGGCACCCTGGCACTAGCCAAGGTGCCCCCACATTGTTCAGAGCCAATTCCCTGAACTTTGTGAGTGCGGGGACACCATTACACGCGTGCACTACATATAGGTCACTACCTATATGTAGCTTCACAATGGTAACTCCGAATATGGCCATGTAACATGTCTATGATCATGGAATTGCCCCCTCTATGCCATCCTGGCATAGTTGGCACAATCCCATGATCCCAGTGGTCTGTAGCACAGACCCTGGTACTGCCAAACTGCCCTTCCTGGGGTTTCACTGCAGCTGCTGCTGCTGCCAACCCCTCAGACAGGCATCTGCCCTCCTGGGGTCCAGCCAGGCCTGGCCCAGGATGGCAGAACAAAGAACTTCCTCTGAGAGAGGGTGTGACACCCTCTCCCTTTGGAAAATGGTGTGAAGGCAGGTGAGGAGTAGCCTCCCCCAGCCTCTGGAAATGCTTTCTTGGGCACAGATGTGCCCAATCCTGCATAAGCCAGTCTACACCGGTTCAGGGACCCCTTAGCCCCTGCTCTGGCGCGAAACTGGACAAAGGAAAGGGGAGTGACCACTCCCCTGACCTGCACCTCCCCTGGAAGGTGTCCAGAGCTCCTCCAGTGTGCTCCAGACCTCTGCCATCTTGGAAACAGAGGTGCTGCTGGCACACTGGACTGCTCTGAGTGGCCAGTGCCACCAGGTGACGTCAGAGACTCCTGCTGATAGGCTCCTTCAGGTGTTAGTAGCCTATCCTCTCTCCTAAGTAGCCAAACCCTCTTTTCTGGCTATTTAGGGTCTCTGTCTCTGGGGAAACTTTAGATAACGAATGCATGAGCTCAGCCAAGTTCCTCTGCATCTCTCTCTTCACCTTCTGATAAGGAATCGACTGCTGACCGCGCTGGAAGCCCGCAAACCTGCAACATAGTAGCAAAGACGACTACTGCAACTCTGTAACGCTGATCCTGCCGCCTTCTCGACTGTTTTCCTGCTTGTGCATGCTGTGGGGGTAGTCTGCCTCCTCTCTGCACCAGAAGCTCCGAAGAAATCTCCCGTGGGTCGACGGAATCTTCCCCCTGCAACCGCAGGCACCAAAAAGCTGCATTACCGGTCCCTTGGGTCTCCTCTCAGCACGACGAGCGAGGTCCCTCGAATCCAGCGACTCTGTCCAAGTGACCCCCACAGTCCAGTGACTCTTCAGCCCAAGTTTGGTGGAGGTAAGTCCTTGCCTCACCTCGCTGGGCTGCATTGCTGGGAACCGCGACTTTGCAGCTACTCCGGCCCCTGTGCACTTCCGGCGGAAATCCTTTGTGCACAGCCAAGCCTGCGTCCACAGCACTCTAACTTGCATTGCACGACTTTCTAAGTTGGTCTCCGGCGACGTGGGACTCCTTTGTGCAACTTCGGCGAGCACCGTTTCACGCATCCTCGTAGTGCCTGTTTCTGGCACTTCTCCGGGTGCTACCTGCTTCACTGAGGGCTCTTTGTCTTGCTCGACGTCCCTTCTCTCTTCAGGTCCAATTTGCGACCTCCTGGTCCCTCCTGGGCCCCAGCAGCGTCCAAAAACGCCAAACGCACGATTTGCAGCTAGCAAGGCTTGTTGGCGTTCTCTCGGCGGGAAAACACTTCTGCACGACTCTACACGGCGAGAGGGATCCGTCCACTAAAGGGGAAGTCTCTAGCCCTTTTTGTTCCTGCAGAAACCTCAGCTTCTTCTGTCCAGTAGAAGCTTCTTTGCACCCGCAGCTGGCATTTCCTGGGCATCTGCCCATCTCCGACTTGCTTGTGACTTTTGGACTTGGTCCCCTTGTTCCACAGGTACCCTAGATTGGAAATCCACAGTTGTTGCATTGCTGGTTTGTGTCTTTCCTGCATTATTCCTCTAACACGACTACTTTGTCCTTAGGGGAACTTTAGTGCACTTTGCACTCACTTTTCAGGGATTTGGGGAGGGTTATTTTTCTAACTCTCACTATTTTCTAATAGTCCCAGCGACCCTCTACAAGGTCACATAGGTTTGGGGTCCATTCGTGGTTCGCATTCCACTTTTGGAGTATATGGTTTGTGTTGCCCCTATCCCTATGTTTCCCCATTGCATCCTATTGTAACTATACATTGTTTGCACTGTTTTCTAAGACTATACTGCATATTTTTGCTATTGTGTATATATATCTTGTGTATATTTCCTATCCTCTCACTGAGGGTACACTCTAAGATACTTTGGCATATTGTCATAAAAATAAAGTACCTTTATTTTTAGTATAACTGTGTATTGTGTTTTCTTATGATATTGTGCATATGACACTAAGTGGTACTGTAGTAGCTTCACACGTCTCCTAGTTCAGCCTAAGCTGCTCTGCTAAGCTACCATTATCTATCAGCCTAAGCTGCTAGACACCCTATACACTAATAAGGGATAACTGGGCCTGGTGCAAGGTGCAAGTACCCCTTGGTACTCACTACAAGCCAGTCCAGCCTCCTACATTGGTTGTGCAGTGGGGGGATAAGTGCTTGAGACTACTTACCACTCTTGTCATTGTACTTTTCATAAGAGAAAAATATACAAAACAAGGTCAGTGTATATACACATAGCCAAAACATTTTTTGCATTTCCTCTTTTCACTCTTTTCTAAGTGCTGAAAAGCACTTCTAAACTTTCAAAAAGTTCTTAAAAGTTTAAAAAGTGTTTTTCTGTCTTTCCAAAAAGTTCTGAAAACTTTTTTCTCTTTTTCTATCACTTTAACTCTCTCTAAAAATGTCTGGCACAGGCCAAAATGTTGATCTGTCCAAACTTGCATATGACAACCGTAGCTGGAAAAGAGCAAGGAGTCTCTGTATAGAGAGAGGTTTGAGTGTAGGGAAGAATCCTTCCTTGGAACTGTTACTTAACATGCTTAGAGAACAGGATAAGGCCATAGGTGCCTCATCTGTTGAAAAAGTACCTAATAGTTCTCAATCTGATTCAGGGACTCCCCCAGGAAAAGATTCAGGAAAGAAACTTCCTAGCCTGCCCATTACTAGACAATCTAGCATAGATGGTAATGATGATGAGCCACACCATATAAATAGTGTTGTCTCACATCATAGCAAAAGCATTTATTCTCACCATACTGGTAGTAATGTTTCTGTTAACCAAGCTGTTAGGGTGGCTTCTGTAAGGGACAGGTCTCCTTCTGTTCATTCCCATCATAGCTCTGTTTCTAGGAATGTCCCTCCCACCAACCCTGATGACAGAATGTTAGAAAGGGAACTCAATAAGTTGAGGGTGGAACAAACCAGACTGAAGCTTAAAAAGCAACAGCTGGATTTGGATAGACAGTCTTTTGAATTAGAGCAGGAAAGACAGAAGTTGGGTTTAGATACCCATGGTGGCAGCAGCAGTATTCCCCATAGTCATCCTGCAAAAGAGCATGATTCAAGGAATCTGCACAAGATAGTTCCCCCTTATAAGGAGGGGGATGACATTAACAAGTGGTTTGCTGCACTTGAGAGGGCCTGTGTTGTACAGGATGTCCCCCAAAGGCAGTGGGCTGCTATCCTATGGCTATCATTTAGTGGAAAGGGTAGGGATAGACTCCTTACTGTGAAAGAAAGTGATGCCAATAATTGTACAGTTCTTAAGAATGCACTCCTGGATGGTTATGGCTTAACCACTGAACAGTACAGGATAAAGTTCAGAGAGACCAAAAAGGAGTCTTCACAAGACTGGGTTGATTTCATTGGCCATTCAGTGAAGGCCTTGGAGGGGTGGTTACATGGCAGTAAAGTTACTGATTATGAAAGCCTGTATAACACAATCCTGAGAGAGCATATACTTAATAATTGTGTGTCTGATTTGTTGCACCAGTACCTGGTAGACTCTGATCTGACCTCTCCCCAAGAATTGGGAAAGAAGGCAGACAAATGGGTCAGAACAAGGGTGAACAGAAAAGTTCATACAGGGGGTGACAAAGATGGCAATAAGAAGAAAGATGGTGAAAAATCTCAAGATAAGCATGGGGATAAGGGTAAAACCAAAGATCCCACTTCAAATCTTAAACACTCTTCAGAGGGTGGGGATAAAACTAATTCTTCCTCTTCTTCTCAACCTGCACAAATTAAAAAGCCTTGGTGCTTTGTGTGTAAAAACAGAGGCCATAGGCCAGGGGATAAGTCCTGTCCAGGTAAACCCCCTGAGCCTACCACCACTAATACATCAAGCTCTAGTGCCCCTAGCAGTAGTGGTACTAGTGGTGGGACTGCTGGCAACAGTCAAGTTAAGGGTGTAGTTGGGTTCACTTTTGGGTCCATAGTAGAAACTGGGGTAGTCACTCCCAAGACAGTTTCTGTCACACCTAGTGGCATTGGCCTTGCCACACTGGCTGCTTGTCCCCTTACAATGGATAAGTACAGGCAGACAGTTTCAATAAATGGTGTTGAGGCCTTGGCCTACAGGGACACAGGTGCCAGTTTCACTTTGGTGACTGAAAACCTTGTGCACCCTGATCAACACATCATTGGACAACAGTATAAGATTATTGATGTCCATAACTCCACTAAGTTTCTTCCCTTAGCTATAATTCAGTTTAGTTGGGGTGGAGTTACTGGCCCTAAGCAGGTGGTGGTATCACCTAGCTTACCTGTAGACTGTCTCTTAGGTAATGACCTAGAGGCCTAAGGTTGGGCTGATGTAGAGTTTTATGCCCATGCAGCCATGCTGGGCATCCCTGAGGAATTGTTCCCTCTCATTTCTACTGAAATGAAAAAGCAAAGGAGAGAAGGCCTGAAAACTCAGGAACCCTCTCCATCAACAGGTAAAAAGGGTATCACAGTATCCCCTAACCACCCTACCATTCAGGATACCATTCCTGTGGTGGGAGAAACCTCTCCTGGGGTGGCAACTGTTCCAAGGGAATCATCAGTTGGCAAAACTGTACTCCCTGAGGTGGAAGTACCTCTCTGTGGGATAACTAACATTGGTGAGAAAAAGAGCACCATTTTAGTTAACATGGAGCATCCCTCCAACCCTCCCAGAGAAACTTTAGTGCAGAAACTCTGCACTGCCTCACAACACTTAGGACAGCATCCCTGCCCTAGTGTGGAGCTGATAGGACAGCATCCCTGCCCTGCTCCAACCCAAGAGAAACAGCATCCCTGTTCTCTCTTCCAGCCATATGGACAAAGTTTTTGCCCAGCTATGGCTTTTCTGAGACAGCATCCCTGTCTGGCATTTCCATCACTACAAATAGGTTCAGTGGACAATTCCCACTGCTCTAAACTAAAACTTACTGATAGAAACTCTGAAAATACATCTTCACATTGTTGCTTAGCTAAAAAACTTCAAACAGGGTGGTTTACATCCCCACAGGGAAGTAACCATATAGTGGATGATAAAGGGAGTAACCAGTCTATTGCAGAGCTACTCTCTACTTATCACCACTTAGACAATAAAGTCTCAACTGGCCAAGGTTAGCCTTATTGTCCTTCGTTTGGGGGGGGGGGGTTGTGTGAGAAAGTAGCCTCTTTCTAGCCTTGTTACCCCCACTTTTGGCCTGTTTGTGAGTGTATGTCAGGATGTTTGTCACTGTTTTCACTGTCTCACTGGGATCCTGATGGCTAGGCCCCAGTGCTCATAGTGAAAACACTATGGTTTCAGTATGTTTGTTATGTGTCACTGGGACCCTGCTAGTCAGGACCCCAGTGCTCATAAGGTTGTGGCCTATATGTATGTGTCACTGGGACCCTGTCACACAGGGCCCCAGTGCTCATAGGTGTGCATGTATGTGTTCCCTGTGTGGTGCCTAACTGTCTCACTGAGGCTCTGCTAACCAGAACCTCAGTGGTTATGCTCTCTCATTACTTTTAAATTGTCACTAACAGGCTAGTGACCAATTTTACCAATTCACATTGGCTTACTGGAACACCCTTATAATTCCCTAGTATATGGTACTGAGGTACCCAGGGTATTGGGGTTCCAGGAGATCCCTATGGGCTGCAGCATTTCTTTTGCCACCCATAGGGAGCTCTGACAATTCTTACACAGGCCTGCCACTGCAGCCTGAGTGAAATAACGTCCACGTTATTTCACAGCCATTTTACACTGCACTTAAGTAACTTATAAGTCACCTATATGTCTAACCTTTACCTGGTAAAGGTTAGGTGCAAAGTTACTTAGTGTGAGGGCACCCTGGCACTAGCCAAGGTGCCCCCACATTGTTCAGAGCCAATTCCCTGAACTTTGTGAGTGCGGGGACACCATTACACGCGTGCACTACATATAGGTCACTACCTATATGTAGCTTCACAATGGTAACTCCGAATATGGCCATGTAACATGTCTATGATCATGTTATTGCCCCCTCTATGTCATCCTGGCATAGTTGGCACAATCCCATGATCCCAGTGGTCTGTAGCACAGACCCTGGTACTGCCAAACTGCCCTTCCTGGGGTTTCACTGCAGCTGCTGCTGCTGCCAACCCCTCAGACAGGCATCTGCCCTCCTGGGGTCCAGCCAGGCCTGGCCCAGGATGGCAGAACAAAGAACTTCCTCTGAGAGAGGGTGTGACACCCTCTCCCTTTGGAAAATGGTGTGAAGGCAGGGGAGGAGTAGCCTCCCCCAGCCTCTGGAAATGCTTTCTTGGGCACAGATGTGCCCAATTCTGCATAAGCCAGTCTACACCGGTTCAGGGACCCCTTAGCCCCTGCTCTGGCGCGAAACTGGACAAAGGAAAGGGGCGTGACCACTCCCCTGACCTGCACCTCCCCTGGGAGGTGTCCAGAGCTCCTCCAGTGTGCTCCAGACCTCTGCCATCTTGGAAACAGAGGTGCTGCTGGCACACTGGACTGCTCTGAGTGGCCAGTGCCACCAGGTGACGTCAGAGACTCCTGCTGATAGGCTCCTTCAGGTGTTAGTAGCCTATCCTCTCTCCTAAGTAGCCAAACCCTCTTTTCTGGCTATTTAGGGTCTCTGTCTCTGGGGAAACTTTAGATAACGAATGCATGAGCTCAGCCGAGTTCCTCTGCATCTCTCTCTTCACCTTCTGGTAAGGAATCGACTGCTGACCGCGCAGGAAGCCTGCAAACCTGCAACATAGTAGCAAAGATGACTACTGCAACTCTGTAACGCTGATCCTGCCGCCTTCTCGACTGTTTTCCTGCTTGTGCATGCTGTGGGGGTAGTCTGCCTCCTCTCTGCACCAGAAGCTCCGAAGAAATCTCCCGTGGGTCGACGGAATCTTCCCCCTGCAACCGCAGGCACCAAAAAGCTGCATTACCGGTCCCTTGGGTCTCCTCTCAGCACGACGAGCGAGGTCCCTCGAATCCAGCGACTCTGTCCAAGTGACCCCCACAGTCCAGTGACTCTTCAGCCCAAGTTTGGTGGAGGTAAGTCCTTGCCTCACCTCGCTGGGCTGCATTGCTGGGAACCGCGACTTTGCAGCTACTCCGGCCCCTGTGCACTTCCGGCGGAAATCCTTTGTGCACAGCCAAGCCTGGGTCCACAGCACTCTAACCTGCATTGCACGACTTTCTAAGTTGGTCTCCGGCGACGTGGGACTCCTTTGTGCAACTTCGGCGAGCACCGTTTCACGCATCCTCGTAGTGCCTGTTTCTGGCACTTCTCCGGGTGCTACCTGCTTCAATGAGGGCTCTTTGTCTTGCTCGACGTCCTTTCTCTCTTCAGGTCCAATTTGCGACCTCCTGGTCCCTCCTGGGCCCCAGCAGCGTCCAAAAACGCCAAACGCACGATTTGCAGCTAGCAAGGCTTGTTGGCGTTCTCTCGGCGGGAAAACACTTCTGCAGGACTCTCCACGGCGAGAGGGATCCGTCCACCAAAGGGGAAGTCTCTAGCCCTTTTTGTTCCTGCAGAAACCTCAGCTTCTTCTGTCCAGTAGAAGCTTCTTTGCACCCGCAGCTGGCATTTCCTGGGCATCTGCCCATCTCCGACTTGCTTGTGACTTTTGGACTTGGTCCCCTTGTTCCACAGGTACCCTAGATTGGAAATCCACAGTTGTTGCATTGCTGGTTTGTGTCTTTCCTGCATTATTCCTCTAACACGACTACTTTGTCCTTAGGGGAACTTTAGTGCACTTTGCACTCACTTTTCAGGGTCTTGGGGAGGGTTATTTTTCTAACTCTCACTATTTTCTAATAGTCCCAGTGACCCTCTACAAGGTCACATAGGTTTGGGGTCCATTCGTGGTTCGCATTCCACTTTTGGAGTATATGGTTTGTGTTGCCCCTATCCCTATGTTTCCCCATTGCATCCTATTGTAACTATACATTGTTTGCACTGTTTTCTAAGACTATACTGCATATTTTTGCTATTGTGTATATATATCTTGTGTATATTTCCTATCCTCTCACTTAGGGTACACTCTAAGATACTTTGGCATATTGTCATAAAAATAAAGTACCTTTATTTTTAGTATAACTGTGTATTGTGTTTTCTTATGATATTGTGCATATGACACTAAGTGGTACTGTAGTAGCTTCACACGTCTCCTAGTTCAGCCTAAGCTGCTCTGCTAAGCTACCATTATCTATCAGCCTAAGCTGCTAGACACCCTATACACTAATAAGGGATAACTGGGCCTGGTGCAAGGTGCAAGTACCCCTTGGTATTCACTACAAGCCAGTCCAGCCTCCTACATTGGTTGTGCAGTGGTGGGATAAGTGCTTGAGACTACTTACCACTCTTGTCATTGTACTTTTCATAAGAGAAAAATATACAAAACAAGGTCAGTGTATATACACATAGCCAAAAATTTTTTTGCATTTCCTCTTTTCACTCTTTTCTAAGTGCTGAAAAGCACTTCTAAACTTTCAAAAAGTTCTTAAAAGTTTAAAAAGTGTTTTTCTGTCTTTCCAAAAAGTTCTGAAAACTTTTTTCTCTTTTTCTATCACTTTAACTCTCTCTAAAAATGTCTGGCACAGGCCAAAATGTTGATCTGTCCAAACTTGCATATGACAACCGTAGCTGGAAAAGAGCAAGGAGTCTCTGTATAGAGAGAGGTTTGAGTGTAGGGAAGAATCCTTCCTTGGAACTGTTACTTAACATGCTTAGAGAACAGGATAAGGCCATAGGTGCCTCATCTGTTGAAAAAGTACCTAATAGTTCTCAATCTGATTCAGGGACTCCCCCAGGAAAAGATTCAGGAAAGAAACTTCCTAGCCTGCCCATTACTAGACAATCTAGTATAGATGGTAATGATGATGAGCCACACCATATAAATAGTGTTGTCTCACATCATAGCAAAAGCATTTATTCTCACCATACTGGTAGTAATGTTTCTGTTAACCAAGCTGTTAGGGTGGCTTCTGTAAGGGACAGGTCTCCTTCTGTTCATTCCCATCATAGCTCTGTTTCTAGGAATGTCCCTCCCACCAACCCTGATGACAGAATGTTAGAGAGGGAACTCAATAAGTTGAGGGTGGAACAAACCAGACTGAAGCTTAAAAAGCAACAGCTGGATTTGGATAGACAGTCTTTTGAATTAGAGCAGGAAAGACAGAAGTTGGGTTTAGATACCCATGGTGGCAGCAGCAGTATTCCCCATAGTCATCCTGCAAAAGAGCATGATTCAAGGAATCTGCACAAGATAGTTCCCCCTTATAAGGAGGGGGATGACATTAACAAGTGGTTTGCTGCACTTGAGAGGGCCTGTGTTGTACAGGATGTCCCCCAAAGGCAGTGGGCTGCTATCCTATGGCTATCATTTAGTGGAAAGGGTAGGGATAGACTCCTTACTGTGAAAGAAAGTGATGCCAATAATTGTACAGTTCTTAAGAATGCACTCCTGGATGGTTATGGCTTAACCACTGAACAGTACAGGATAAAGTTCAGAGAGACCAAAAAGGAGTCTTCACAAGACTGGGTTGATTTCATTGACCATTCAGTGAAGGCCTTGGAGGGGTGGTTACATGGCAGTAAAGTTACTGATTATGAAAGCCTGTATAACACAATCCTGAGAGAGCATATACTTAATAATTGTGTGTCTGATTTGTTGCACCAGTACCTGGTAGACTCTGATCTGACCTCTCCCCAAGAATTGGGAAAGAAGGCAGACAAATGGGTCAGAACAAGGGTGAACAGAAAAGTTCATACAGGGGGTGACAAAGATGGCAATAAGAAGAAAGATGGTGAGAAATCTCAAGATAAGCATGGGGATAAGGGTAAAACCAAAGATCCCACTTCAAATCTTAAACACTCTTCAGAGGGTGGGGATAAAACTAATTCTTCCTCTTCTTCTCAACCTGCACACATTAAAAAGCCTTGGTGCTTTGTGTGTAAAAACAGAGGCCATAGGCCAGGGGATAAGTCCTGTCCAGGTAAACCCCCTGAGCCTACCACCACTAATACATCAAGCTCTAGTGCCCCTAGCAGTAGTGGTACTAGTGGTGGGACTGCTGGCAACAGTCAAGTTAAGGGTGTAGTTGGGTTCACTTTTGGGTCCATAGTAGAAACTGGGGTAGTCACTCCCAAGACAGTTTCTGTCACACCTAGTGGCATTGGCCTTGCCACACTGGCTGCTTGTCCCCTTACAATGGATAAGTAGAGGCAGACAGTTTCAATTAATGGTGTTGAGGCCTTGGCCTACAGGGACACAGGTGCCAGTTTCACTTTGGTGACTGAAAACCTTGTGCACCCTGATCAACACATCATTGGACAACAGTATAAGATTATTGATGTCCATAACTCCACTAAGTTTCTTCCCTTAGCTATAATTCAGTTTAGTTGGGGTGGAGTTACTGGCCCTAAGCAGGTGGTGGTATCACCTAGCTTACCTGTAGACTGTCTCTTAGGTAATGACCTAGAGGCCTCAGGTTGGGCTGATGTAGAGTTTTATGCCCATGCAGCCATGCTGGGCATCCCTGAGGAATTGTTCCCTCTCATTTCTACTGAAATGAAAAAGCAAAGGAGAGAAGGCCTGAAAACTCAGGAACCCTCTCCATCAACAGGTAAAAAGGGTATCACAGTATCCCCTAACCACCCTACCATTCAGGATACCATTCCTGTGGTGGGAGAAACCTCTCCTGGGGTGGCAACTGTTCCAAGGGAATCATCAGTTGGCAAAACTGTACTCCCTGAGGTGGAAGTACCTCTCTGTGGGATAACTAACATTGGTGAGAAAAAGAGCACCATTTTAGTTAACATGGAGCATCCCTCCAACCCTCCCAGAGAAACTTTAGTGCAGAAACTCTGCACTGCCTCACAACACTTAGGACAGCATCCCTGCCCTAGTGTGGAGCTGATAGGACAGCATCCCTGCCCTGCTCCAACCCAAGAGAAACAGCATCCCTGTTCTCTCTTCCAGCCATATGGACAAAGTTTTTGCCCAGCTATGGCTTTTCTGAGACAGCATCCCTGTCTGGCATTTCCATCACTACAAATAGGTTCAGTGGACAATTCCCACTGCTCTAAACTAAAACTTACTGATAGAAACTCTGAAAATACATCTTCACATTGTTGCTTAGCTAAAAAACTTCAAACAGGGTGGTTTACATCCCCACAGGGAAGTAACCATATAGTGGATGATAAAGGGAGTAACCAGTCTATTGCAGAGCTACTCTCTACTTATCACCACTTAGACAATAAAGTCTCAACTGGCCAAGGTTAGCCTTATTGTCCTTCGTTTGGGGGGGGGGTTGTGTGAGAAAGTAGCCTCTTTCTAGCCTTGTTACCCCCACTTTTGGCCTGTTTGTGAGTGTATGTCAGGATGTTTGTCACTGTTTTCACTGTCTCACTGGGATCCTGATGGCTAGGCCCCAGTGCTCATAGTGAAAACACTATGGTTTCAGTATGTTTGTTATGTGTCACTGGGACCCTGCTAGTCAGGACCCCAGTGCTCATAAGGTTGTGGCCTATATGTATGTGTCACTGGGACCCTGTCACACAGGGCCCCAGTGCTCATAGGTGTGCATGTATGTGTTCCCTGTGTGGTGCCTAACTGTCTCACTGAGGCTCTGCTAACCAGAACCTCAGTGGTTATGCTCTCTCATTACTTTTAAATTGTCACTAACAGGCTAGTGACCAATTTTACCAATTCACATTGGCTTACTGGAACACCCTTATAATTCCCTAGTATATGGTACTGAGGTACCCAGGGTATTGGGGTTCCAGGAGATCCCTATGGGCTGCAGCATTTCTTTTGCCACCCATAGGGAGCTCTGACAATTCTTACACAGGCCTGCCACTGCAGCCTGAGTGAAATAACGTCCACGTTATTTCACAGCCATTTTACACTGCACTTAAGTAACTTATAAGTCACCTATATGTCTAACCTTTACCTGGTAAAGGTTAGGTGCAAAGTTACTTAGTGTGAGGGCACCCTGGCACTAGCCAAGGTGCCCCCACATTGTTCAGAGCCAATTCCCTGAACTTTGTGAGTGCGGGGACACCATTACACGCGTGCACTACATATAGGTCACTACCTATATGTAGCTTCACAATGGTAACTCCGAATATGGCCATGTAACATGTCTATGATCATGGAATTGCCCCCTCTATGCCATCCTGGCATAGTTGGCACAATCCCATGATCCCAGTGGTCTGTAGCACAGACCCTGGTACTGCCAAACTGCCCTTCCTGGGGTTTCACTGCAGCTGCTGCTGCTGCCAACCCCTCAGACAGGCATCTGCCCTCCTGGGGTCCAGCCAGGCCTGGCCCAGGATGGCAGAACAAAGAACTTCCTCTGAGAGAGGGTGTGACACCCTCTCCCTTTGGAAAATGGTGTGAAGGCAGGGGAGGAGTAGCCTCCCCCAGCCTCTGGAAATGCTTTCTTGGGCACAGATGTGCCCAATCCTGCATAAGCCAGTCTACACCGGTTCAGGGACCCCTTAGCCCCTGCTCTGGCGCGAAACTGGACAAAGGAAAGGGGAGTGACCACTCCCCTGACCTGCACCTCCCCTGGGAGGTGTCCAGAGCTCCTCCAGTGTGCTCCAGACCTCTGCCATCTTGGAAACAGAGGTGCTGCTGGCACACTGGACTGCTCTGAGTGGCCAGTGCCACCAGGTGACGTCAGAGACTCCTGCTGATAGGCTCCTTCAGGTGTTAGTAGCCTATCCTCTCTCCTAAGTAGCCAAACCCTCTTTTCTGGCTATTTAGGGTCTCTGTCTCTGGGGAAACTTTAGATAACGAATGCATGAGCTCAGCCGAGTTCCTCTGCATCTCTCTCTTCACCTTCTGATAAGGAATCGACTGCTGACTGCGCTGGAAGCCCGCAAACCTGCAACATAGTAGCAAAGACGACTACTGCAACTCTGTAACGCTGATCCTGCCGCCTTCTCGACTGTTTTCCTGCTTGTGCATGCTGTGGGGGTAGTCTGCCTCCTCTCTGCACCAGAAGCTCTGAAGAAATCTCCCGTGGGTCGACGGAATCTTCCCCCTGCAACCGCAGGCACCAAAAAGCTGCATTACCGGTCCCTTGGGTCTCCTCTCAGCACGACGAGCGAGGTCCCTCGAATCCAGCGACTCTGTCCAAGTGACCCCCACAGTCCAGTGACTCTTCAGCCCAAGTTTGGTGGAGGTAAGTCCTTGCCTCACCTCGCTGGGCTGCATTGCTGGGAACCGCGACTTTGCAGCTACTCCGGCCCCTGTGCACTTCCGGCGGAAATCCTTTGTGCACAGCCAAGCCTGGGTCCACAGCACTCTAACTTGCATTGCACGACTTTCTAAGTTGGTCTCCGGCGACGTGGGACTCCTTTGTGCAACTTCGGCGAGCACCGTTTCACGCATCCTCGTAGTGCCTGTTTCTGGCACTTCTCTGGGTGCTACCTGCTTCACTGAGGGCTCTTTGTCTTGCTCGACGTCCCTTCTCTCTTCAGGTCCAATTTGCGACCTCCTGGTCCCTCCTGGGCCCCAGCAGCGTCCAAAAACGCCAAACGCACAATTTGCAGCTAGCAAGGCTTGTTGGCGTTCTCTCGGCGGGAAAACACTTCTGCACGACTCTACACGGCGAGAGGGATCCGTCCACTAAAGGGGAAGTCTCTAGCCCTTTTTGTTCCTGCAGAAACCTCAGCTTCTTCTGTCCAGTAGAAGCTTCTTTGCACCCGCAGCTGGCATTTCCTGGGCATCTGCCCATCTCCGACTTGCTTGTGACTTTTGGACTTGGTCCCCTTGTTCCACAGGTACCCTAGATTGGAAATCCACAGTTGTTGCATTGCTGGTTTGTGTCTTTCCTGCATTATTCCTCTAACACGACTACTTTGTCCTTAGGGGAACTTTAGTGCACTTTGCACTCACTTTTCAGGGTCTTGGGGAGGGTTATTTTTCTAACTCTCACTATTTTCTAATAGTCCCCGCGACCCTCTACAAGGTCACATAGGTTTGGGGTCCATTCGTGGTTCGCATTCCAGTTTTGGAGTATATGGTTTGTGTTGCCCCTATCCCTATGTTTCCCCATTGCATCCTATTGTAACTATACATTGTTTGCACTGTTTTCTAAGACTATACTGCATATTTTTGCTATTGTGTATATATATCTTGTGTATATTTCCTATCCTCTCACTGAGGGTACACTCTAAGATACTTTGGCATATTGTCATAAAAATAAAGTACCTTTATTTTTAGTATAACTGTCTATTGTGTTTTCTTATGATATTGTGCATATGACACTAAGTGGTACTGTAGTAGCTTCACACGTCTCCTAGTTCAGCCTAAGCTGCTCTGCTAAGCTACCATTATCTATCAGCCTAAGCTGCTAGACACCCTATACACTAATAAGGGATAACTGGGCCTGGTGCAAGGTGCAAGTACCCCTTGGTACTCACTACAAGCCAGTCCAGCCTCCTACATTGGTTGTGCAGTGGTGGGATAAGTGCTTGAGACTACTTACCACTCTTGTCATTGTACTTTTCATAAGAGAAAAATATACAAAACAAGATCAGTGTATATACACATAGCCCAAAAATGTTTTGCATTTCCTCTTTTCACTCTTTTCTAAGTGCTGAAAAGCACTTCTAAACTTTCAAAAAGTTCTTAAAAGTTTAAAAAGTGTTTTTCTGTCTTTCCAAAAAGTTCTGAAAACTTTTTTCTCTTTTTCTATCACTTTAACTCTCTCTAAAAATGTCTGGCACAGGCCAAAATGTTGATCTGTCCAAACTTGCATATGACAACCGTAGCTGGAAAAGAGCAAGGAGTCTCTGTATAGAGAGAGGTTTGAGTGTAGGGAAGAATCCTTCCTTGGAACTGTTACTTAACATGCTTAGAGAACAGGATAAGGCCATAGGTGCCTCATCTGTTGAAAAAGTACCTAATAGTTCTCAATCTGATTCAGGGACTCCCCCAGGAAAAGATTCAGGAAAGAAACTTCCTAGCCTGCCCATTACTAGACAATCTAGCATAGATGGTAATGATGATGAGCCACACCATATAAATAGTGTTGTCTCACATCATAGCAAAAGCATTTATTCTCACCATACTGGTAGTAATGTTTCTGTTAACCAAGCTGTTAGGGTGGCTTCTGTAAGGGACAGGTCTCCTTCTGTTCATTCCCATCATAGCTCTGTTTCTAGGAATGTCCCTCCCACCAACCCTGATGACAGAATGTTAGAGAGGGAACTCAATAAGTTGAGGGTGGAACAAACCAGACTGAAGCTTAACCCGTTAAATGCGGGCGTCGGCCACTGGCCGACGCCCACACTCCCTCCCTGGTGCGGGTCACGACCAGTGGCCGACACCAGGGAGGGGGTTAAAAATCCTCCGGTGCAATGCACCGGAGGATTTTTTTGTTTTTTTTTTTCACCGTAGGAGACGCGGAAGAGCTTCCGCGTCTCCATCCCACCCCCCTCCCGCCCCCTTATGACGTCAGCGCGCCGCGAGGCGCGCTGACGTCACATTTTTTCCCCACCGGAGAAGGAGAGACGGAGGTAAGCGTTCTTTCCTTCTCCGGTGGGGAAAAAAAGGCCAAAACGGCCTCCCCAGATGCCAGGGAGGCATCGATGGAAAGGGGAGGCTCTCCCCTTTCCATCGATGCCTCCCTGGCACCGTTTCCTGGCCGTGGATCGCAGCGCGGCTGCGATCCACGGGCAGGAAACGCCACTAGGCACCAGGGATCTTCTTTGGGGGGGTCGGCCCCCTCGTAAAAGGGCCACCCCCCCCCCCCGGCAATATTTTAATTATTTATACTGTTTTGGGGGGCGATCGCACCCCCCACAAAAAAAAGAAATAAAAAAAATAAAAAAAAAATGGCGGGGTCGGCCCTTGGAACACGGGCCGACCCCAGGGGAAAAAAAAAAACGTAGTTTTGCCTGGGGAGGCCGATCGCCCCCCCAGGGTAAAAAAAAACAAAAAAACCCAAAAAAAAACAAATTGTTGGTGGTCAGCCCTTAGGGTGACCATCAATGGGGCCATTTTTTTTTTATACATGTGTGCTTTGCCGAGGGCAAGCACACATGTATAAAAAGAAAAAGATTTGTGACATGAGTCTCATATATATGTGTATATATGTATACACATATATATATCTATATAGATATATATATCTATATAGATATATATATATATATATCTATATAGATATATATATATATATATATATATATATATCTATATAGATAGATATATATATTTTTTTCAGGACAAGCATTGCAGCGTCCATGTGCTGCTTTTCTGACTTGTTGGTGTGTATCTGGGCTTCTAACAACGCCCACCTCACGCCCATCACTACCACTCCTTTGATGGCATTGGAAAATGATTTACCTTTGTCCCTCCTTGGGGAGGTTTTGCTACCGCCTTGGCCATCGCCCCTGGTACATGGCTAATTGTACTTTTGCTGTTACGTTTAACTGCGAGCGAACTTCTTTTCCTTTTGTGTAACTCTTCACATGATGCTCATGGTGGCCATGGCGCTGTGAATCGGCTCTCTTATGTGAAAGAGTTTAACTTTAAATTATCAATTTATGTGGCAAGAAAAGTTGGGTTAGGAGTTTATAACGCTAATAGCTCTAACTCGAGCAGATGCGAGACCCATTGCATTGTAAATGCTTGTTATTCTTGTGTGTGTTGTTTTATAATGGTGAACAATTTCACCGCACTCCACGAGGACCGTGATCAAGACTCCTTGGTGAGTTGAAACACGTTGGTGGTTATTGACTGCAATAAAATACACGTTTATTTGTACTTCATGGAGTGCGGTGAAATTTTTCGGCATTAGATAATTTCTAGATTGGTCTTCCCTGTCACTGGGCACCGGCAGTGAAGTGTGCCGCCCAGCAACCCTTCAACCACTTTGTTTCTAAACATATAAATATATATATATTATTATATATATATATATATATATATATATATATATATATATATATACACACAATATGCATGCATGCATGTCTTTTCTGTAGTGGCAGTTTTGCTGGATAGTACTGAGGGAATTAGAAGAGGAGGTAATGGGAGGCAGAGCACCAAAAATGACTGTTGCACAGGGTGTGTGGTAAGGTGAAGTAATACATTCTTTTTTTGTTTTTTTCAGTGTTTTCAGAGAATCTGCAGAATTGGAGAAGAAGCGAAGGTAAGGTGACGACATTTCCTGTTGTACACAACAAACATACCAACAAGCAATTTTGTGACTATCTGCCTTCTACGTAGGATAGTAATTTAGAGGGACAGTTTAGCCAGTTGCAGAGATGGCGTCTCGTTGGATGACTGCTGATCAAGCCCTAGCTCGGGTTATGGAGGACAGTTCTGATGTAGGCTCAGAGACTGAGACAGCAGACACTGAGACAGCATCTGAGGGAGAGGACAATGGGGCAGATTCTGGGAGTGATTTTTCAGTCGGCGGAGTCCCATCTGACGACACCTCTTCCAGTGAGTCTGAAGGAGACAATGACGACATCCGTGCTGTCCCTTCGCAAGCACATTCTGGGCAGCGGGACCACATTGGGTTAGCCGAACCCAGAGAGCACGTGCTTGCTGCCGCAAGCACAGAACGAGTGCTCTCTTGGCAGCCCCCCTGTTTGGTTCAGCCCCAAATTCCACCTTTTACTGGTGACGCTGGATGTAAAGTCGATACAGCTAACTTTTTGCCAGTCGACTACATCTATCTGTTTTTGGATGTTGACTTTCTTCAGAAAGTTGTGCAGCAAACAAATTTGCGTGCAGACCAATTTCTGAGGGAGCGCGGAGGCACTCTAGGGCCCCGTTCTAGGGCACGCCAGTGGACTCCCACTTCGCTGGCGGAGTTGAAGATATTTTTGGGCCTTACCCTCAAAATGGGGTTAGTACAGAAACCCACCTTGCAGTCCTACTGGACGACTTGCACGGTTTGGGTAACTCCCATCTTCGCACCATACATGAGCAGAGATCGTTTTTTGCTACTGCAGCGCATGCTGCATTTCAATGACAATTCTGCTGCATTGCCCCGGGACCATCCAGATCATGACAGGTTGTTCAAAATTCGGCCTGTCGTGGAACATTTGTCTGCCAGGTTTCCAGAGATCTATACTCCTGGAAAGAATATAGCAGTCGATGAGTCCTTGATCCTGTACAAAGGACGGCTGCTTTTCAGACAGTACATTGCGAGCAAAAGAGCTCGCTATGGCATAAAGCTGTACATGCTGTGTGAGAGCTCTACTGGCTATGTGTACAGCCTGAGAGTGTATACAGGGAAGGATTCTACCCTAAACCCTGTAGGTTGCCCTCCCACGTTAGGGGTCACAGGTAAGATTGTATGGGAACTTGTCCATCCACTTCTTCACAAAGGTTATAACCTTTATGTGGACAATTTCTATACAGGAGTAGAGCTGTTCAGTGAGCTCTACAAAGCTGGCACTGTGGCCTGCGGTACAGTTCGTTGTAACCGCAAAGGATTCCCGCGGGAGCTTGTTTGCAAGAAGCTCCAGAAATCACAGAGTACTGCATTGCGTTCTAACGAACTGCTCGCAGTCAAGTTCCTAGATAGACGTGATGTATACGTGCTCACTACAATTCATGATGAGAGCACTTCTCCCATCACGGTTTGGGGTCAGATGGCCGAAGTCCACAAGCCCATCTGTATACTTGATTACAATAAGTACATGGGTGGAGTGGACAAGAACGACCAGGTTCTTCAACCATACAATGCGTGTCGTAAAACTCGCACTTGGTACAAGAAACTGTTTACCCACCTGATTCAGATGGCAACATATAATGCGTATGTTGTTTACCGTCAGACAACAACAGGAAGACTCATGACTTTCCTTGACTTCCAGTTGTCTGTAATTGAAAGCCTCACCGCTGTTACTGAAGAAGCAGCAGCCTCCACCTCATATGTTCTGGAGGATGTGGCAAGGCTGCAGGAGCGACACTTTGCTGATCGCATACCTAAAACACCCAAAAAGGATCGCCCATGTCGTCGCTGTAAAGTGTGCTCAAAGCATGGAAAGCGGCAGGAGAGTCGGTATTACTGTCCCCAGTGTCCATCACAACCAGGCCTCTGTATCCCTACTTGCTTTACGTTGTATCATACTAAAGCAAAGTTCTGGGAAATCGACTGAGGTTGAGCTGCTGTTGGGTAATCCTTTCAGTGGCAGTGCATGGATACCGAACGTCCATGGGCCACTGCTTCGTTAGGCAAGGAGCCACAGAATTTTACTTCATCATGGACTTCCTTTTGGCGTGGTCGGTGTTCTGTTCAATTAACATGCATTTTCTTCCCCCTACTGCATATACTAGTAGACAGAACATATGCCACATTGCCACGGAGTACCCTTTCTTCACCTGCATGTCTTCCTTACTTTCAACGGTAGATATGCTCTCTCAGTTCGAGAAATCACTTTGTAGGGCATACTTGGAAGCCCCCAACTTGCTTCCACAAACTAGTATAGGTTCACTTGGCTATTATACAGGATTAGCCAGGACTCTGATGAGAACAGAGACATGGATGGGTAAGGAAAGCTTATGGTAGGAGTGCCTTCACAGGGTTATTGCACAGGTAGAAGGCAGATAGTAAAGGTAGTACAGATGTACATCATCTACACCTATGGATTCAAACCCATTGGTGCCATCCCAGCACTAAAGGAGAATGACTTGTATAGGTCAGTGTTTGACCTGCTTTTCATGTTCATCCTCCATCAGAACTTAGTAGATGTTCAGTTTGCTGTATAAGTGCATTATAGTCACATCACTGCACATAATGTTGGCTGGGACATATGCTACGTTCTCATGGACTCCCCTATGTACCAAACACTACCCTTTTCCATAGCCTATGACCTTCTCTTTAGGGAACATCATGAGAAATCCCCAGCATGTCTCCCGTAGTTTCAAAGGTAGATATGCTCACTCAGTTCGAGGAATCGCTTTGTACGGCATACTCGGACACCCCCAACTTGCATCCACAAACTGGAAGGAGTTGGATTTAGCACAGAGATTGCGCTAAAGGCGCATGAAAAACATGTCTTCCTGAGCCTCAGGTGGCTGTCACAGGAGTCATTAGTAAAGGTTTGTTACGCATGCATTTGGTAATGTTAAGGAAGAAGGAGGCAGGTAGCCTATGACCTTCTCTTTAGGTAACAGCATGAGAAATCCCCAGCATGTCTCCCTTAGTTTCAAAGGTAGATATGCTCACTCAGTTCGAGGAATCGCTTTGTACGGCATACTCGGACACCCCCAACTTGCATCCACAAACTGGAAGGAGTTGGATTTAGCACAGAGAGTGCGCTAAAGGCGCATGAAAAACATGTCTTCCTGAGCCTCAGGTGGCTGTCACAGGAGTCATTAGTAAAGGTTTGTTACGCATGCATTTGGTAATGTTAAGGAAGAAGGAGGCAGTTACTTGACAGGTGGTAAAATGTAGTCAAACTTAATCCGTTCTGTGGCGTGTGAATGTGATGGGCCCTTGTCTGGCAGCGGTAAGTTAATGTGAGTGGAGTGATTGATTGGATTGGGCCCGTGGCTGGCGATATGAAAGGGTTGTTTGTTGTGCGTGAATGGCGTGTGAATGGACCATAAAGAGGTTGGTGCCTGGACGCGGCTTTATGGCCCACCTTCAGAAGGCTTGGTTTCAACATTCAGATACTTTGATAAGTAATCATGCTTTAAAACCATAATTTCTGGAGGTGCTAAAACCAACCAGTGTGAGTGGTGGGTTAACTTTAACAAACTAGTACCAGGGGAGACCAAGAGTGCAGGACTTGCATGGCTTTCACCAGTTTTCCTTCACCCAGAATCCCCTTGAAATTATATTATGTGCTTAAAAAACACATTTTCCTTGCATTCCAATGAGCAGAAGTCCAGGGATCTGCAGGGATCCTCAAAATTCCTACCACCCAGTGTTTCCCCACTTGTCCTGATAAAAACACAACCCCGCTTGTGTGCCTGCGCCTAGTGCCTGCTTCAGGAATGAATCACTCCAGGGTTAACAGTAGACCTCAAGCAAGGACTACCATTGACCCTTGTGTGATCCATTCCTGTCGCGGGCGCTAGGCCTACCCACACAAGTGAGGTATCGTTTTTATCGGGAGACTTGGGGAGACGCTGGGTGGAAGGAAATTTGAGGCTCCTCTCAGATTCCAGAACTTTCTGTCATCGAAATGTGAGGAAAACTTGTTTTTTTAGCCACTTTTTGAGGTTTGCAAAGGATTCTGGGTAACAGAACCTGGTCAGAGCCCCGCGAGTCACCCCATCTTGGATTCCCCTAGGTCTCTAGTTTTCAGAAATGTACAGGTTTGGTAGGTTTCCCTAGGTGCTGGCTGAGCTAGAGGCCAAAATCTACAGGTAGGCACTTTGCAAAAAACAGCTCTGTTTTCTGTGATGTGTCCACGTTGTGTTTTGGGGCATTTCCTGTCGCGGGCACTAGGCCTACCCACACAAGTGAGGTATCATTTTTATCGGGAGACTTGGGGGGATGCTGGGTGGAAGGAAATTTGAGGCTCCTCTCAGATTCCAGAACTTTCTGTCATCGAAATGTGAGGAAAACTTGTTTTTTTAGCCACTTTTTGAGGTTTGCAAAGGATTCTGGGTAACAGAACCTGGTCAGAGCCCCGCGAGTCACCCCATCTTGGATTCCCCTAGGTCTCTAGTTTTCAAAAATGTACAGGTTTGGTAGGTTTCCCTAGGTGCCGGCTGAGCTAGAGGCCAAAATCTACAGGTAGGCACTTTGCAAAAAACAGCTCTGTTTTCTGTGATGTGTCCACGTTGTGTTTTGGGGCATTTCCTGTCGCGGGCGCTAGGCCTACCCACACAAGTGAGGTATCATTTTTATCGGGAGACTTGGGGGGACGCTGGGTGGAAGGAAATTTGAGGCTCCTCTCAGATTCCAGAACTTTCTGTCATCGAAATGTGAGGAAAACTTGTTTTTTTAGCCACTTTTTGAGGTTTGCAAAGGATTCTGGGTAACAGAACCTGGTCAGAGCACCGCGAGTCACCCCATCTTGGATTCCCCTAGGTCTCTAGTTTTCAAAAATGTACAGGTTTGGTAGGTTTCCCTAGGTGCCGGCTGAGCTAGAGGCCAAAATCTACAGGTAGGCACTTTGCAAAAAACAGCTCTGTTTTCTGTGATGTGTCCACGTTGTGTTTTGGGGCATTTCCTGTCGCGGGCGCTAGGCCTACCCACACAAGTGAGGTATCATTTTTATCGGGAGACTTGGGGGGACGCTGGGTGGAAGGAAATTTGAGGCTCCTCTCAGATTCCAGAACTTTCTGTCACCGAAATGTGAGGAAAACTTGTTTTTTTAGCCACTTTTTGAGGTTTGCAAAGGATTCTGGGTAACAGAACCTGGTCAGAGCCCCGCGAGTGACCCCATCTTGGATTCCCCTAGGTCTCTAGTTTTCAAAAATGTACAGGTTTGGAAGGTTTCCCTAGGTGCCGGCTGAGCTAGAGGCCAAAATCTACATGTAGGCACTTTGCAAAAAACAGCTCTGTTTTCTGTGATGTGTCCACGTTGTGTTTTGGGGCATTTCCTGTTGCGGGCGCTAGGCCTACCCACACAAGTGAGGTATCATTTTTATCGGGAGACTTGGGGGGACGCTGGGTGGAAGGAAATTTGAGGCTCCTCTCAGATTCCAGAACTTTCTGTCATCGAAATGTGAGGAAAACTTGTTTTTTTAGTCACTTTTTGAGGTTTGCAAAGGATTCTGGGTAACAGAACCTGGTCAGAGCCCCGCGAGTCACCCCATCTTGGATTCCCCTAGGTCTCTAGTTTTCAAAAATGTACAGGTTTGGTAGGTTTCCCTATGTGCCGGCTGAGCTAGAGGCCATAATCTACAGGTAGGCACTTCTCAAAAAACACCTCTGTTTTCTTCCAAAAATGTTGATGTGTCCACGTTGCGCTTTGGGGCGTTTCCTGTCGCGGGCGCTAGGCCTACCCACACAAGTGAGGTATCATTTTTATCGGGAGACTTGGGGGAACGCCGGGTGGAAGGAAATTTGTGGCTCCTCTCAGATTCCAGAACTTTCTGTCACCGAAATGTGAGGAAAACTTGTTTTTTTAGCCACTTTTTGAGGTTTGCAAAGGATTCTGGGTAACAGAACCTGGTCCGAGCCCCGCAAGTCACCCCTCCTTGGATTCCCCTAGGTCTCTAGTTTTCAGAAATGCACAGGTTTGGTAGGTTTCCCTATATGCCGGCTGAGCTAGAGGCCAAAATCTACAGGTAGGCACTTTGGAAAAAACAGCTGTGTTTTCTATAAAAAAAATAGGATGTGTCCATGTTGTGTTTTGGGGCATTTCCTGTCGCGGGCACTAGGCCTACCCACACAAGTGAGGTATCATTTTTATCGGGAGACTTGGGGGAACACAGAATAGCAAAACAAGTGTTATTGCCCCTTATCTTTCTCTACATTTTTTCCTTCCAAATATAAGAGAGTGTGTAAAAAAGACGTCTATTTGAGAAATGCCCTGCAATTCACATGCTAGTATGGGCACCTCGGAATTCAGCGATGTGCAAATAACCACTGCTCCTCAAAACCTTATCTTGATCCCATTTTGGAAATGCAAAGGTTTTCTTGATACCTCTTTTTCACTCTTCATATTTCAGCAAATGAATTGCTGTATACCCAGTATAGAATGAAAACCAACTGCAGGGTGCAGCTTATTTATTGGCTCTGGGTACCTAGGGTTCTTGATGAACCTACAAGCCCTTTATATCCCCGCAACCAGAAGAGTCCAGCAGACAAAACGGTATATTGCTTTCAGAAATCTGACATCGCAGGAAAAAGTTACAGAGTAAAACATAAAGAAAAATGGCTGTTGTTTTCAGCTCAATTTCAATATTTTTTTATTTCAGCTGTTATTTTCTGTAGGAAAACCTTGTAGGATCTACACAAATGACCCCTTGCTGAATTCAGAATTTTGTCTAGTTTTCAGAAATGTTTAGCATTCTGGGATCCAGCATTGGTTTCACACCCATTCCTGTCACTAACTGGAAGGAGGCTGAAAGCACCAAATATAGTAGAAATGGGGTATGTCCCAGTAAAATGCCAAATTTGTGTTGAAAAATTCGGTTTTCTGATTCAAGTCTGCCCGTTCCTGAAAGGTGGGAAGATAGTGATTTCAGCACCAGAAACCCTTGGTTGATGGCATTTTCAGGGAAAAAACCACAAGCCTTCTTCGGCAGCCCTTTTTTCCCATTTTTTTGGAAAAAACAAAATTTTCACTGTATTTTGGCTATTTTCTTGGTCTCCTCCAGGGGAAACCACCAACTCTGGGTACCATTAGAATCCCTAGGATGTTGGAAAAAAAGGACGCAAATTTGGCGTGGTTAGCTTATGTGGACAAAAAGTTATGAAGCCCTAAGCGCAAACTACCCCAAATAGACAAAAAAGGGCTCAGCACTGGGGGGGAAAAGGCCCAGCAGCTAAGAGGTTAAAAAGCAACAGCTGGATTTGGATAGACAGTCTTTTGAATTAGAGAAGGAAAGACAGAAGTTGGGTTTAGATACCCATGGTGGCAGCAGCAGTATTCCCCATAGTCATCCTGCAAAAGAGCATGATTCAAGGAATCTGCACAAGATAGTTCCCCCTTATAAGGAGGGGGATGACATTAACAAGTGGTTTGCTGCACTTGAGAGGGCCTGTGTTGTACAGGATGTCCCTCAAAGGCAGTGGGCTGCTATCCTATGGCTATCATTTAGTGGAAAGGGTAGGGATAGACTCCTTACTGTGAAAGAAAGTGATGCCAATAATTGTACAGTTCTTAAGAATGCACTCCTGGATGGTTATGGCTTAACCACTGAACAGTACAGGATAAAGTTCAGAGAGACCAAAAAGGAGTCTTCACAAGACTGGGTTGATTTCATTGACCATTCAGTGAAGGCCTTGGAGGGGTGGTTACATGGCAGTAAAGTTACTGATTATGAAAGCCTGTATAACACAATCCTGAGAGAGCATATACTTAATAATTGTGTGTCTGATTTGTTGCACCAGTACCTGGTAGACTCTGATCTGACCTCTCCCCAAGAATTGGGAAAGAAGGCAGACAAATGGGTCAGAACAAGGGTGAACAGAAAAGTTCATACAGGGGGTGACAAAGATGGCAATAAGAAGAAAGATGGTGAAAAATCTCAAGATAAGCATGGGGATAAGGGTAAAACCAAAGATCCCACTTCAAATCTTAAACACTCTTCAGAGGGTGGGGATAAAACAAATTCTTCCTCTTCTTCCTAACCTGCACACATTAAAAAGCCTTGGTGCTTTGTGTGTAAAAACAGAGGCCATAGGCCAGGGGATAAGTCCTGTCCAGGTAAACCCCCTGAGCCTACCACCACTAATACATCAAGCTCTAGTGCCCCTAGCAGTAGTGGTACTAGTGGTGGGACTGCTGGCAACAGTCAAGTTAAGGGTTTAGTTGGGTTCACTTATGGGTCCATCATAGAAACTGGGGTAGTCAGTCCCAAGACAGTTTCTGTCACACCTAGTGGCATTGGCCTTGCCACACTGGCTGCTTGTCCCCTTACAATGGATAAGTACAGGCAGACAGTTTCAATAAATGGTGTTGAGGCCTTGGCCTACAGGGACACAGGTGCCAGTATCACTTTGGTGACTGAAAACCTAGTGCACCCTGATCAACACATCATTGGACAACAGTATAAGATTATTGATGTCCATAACTCCACTAAGTTTCTTCCCTTAGCTATAATTCAGTTTAGTTGGGGTGGAGTTACTGGCCCTAAGCAGGTGGTGGTATCACCTAGCTTACCTGTAGACTGTCTCTTAGGTAATGACCTAGAGGCCTCAGTTTGGGCTGATGTAGAGTTTTATGCCCATGCAGCCATGCTGGGCATCCCTGATGAATTGTTCCCTCTCATTTCTACTGAAATGAAAAAGCAAAGGAGAGAAGGCCTGAAAACTCAGGAACCCTCTCCATCAACAGGTAAAAAGGGTATCACAGTATCCCCTAACCACCCTACCATTCAGGATACCATTCCTGTGGTGGGAGAAACCTCTCCTGGGGTGGCAACTGTTCCAAGGGAATCATCAGTTGGCAAAACTGTACTCCCTGAGGTGGAAGTACCTCTCTGTGGGATAACTAACATTGGTGAGAAAAAAGAGCACCATTTTAGTTAACATGGAGCATCCCTCCAACCCTCCCACAGAAACTTTAGTGCAGAAACTCTGCACTGCCTCACAACACTTAGGACAGCATCCCTGCCCTAGTGTGGAGCTGATAGGACAGCATCCCTGCCCTGCTCCAACCCAAGAGAAACAGCATCCCTGTTCTCTCTTCCAGCCATATGGACAAAGTTTTTGCCCAGCTATGGCTTTTCTGAGACAGCATCCCTGTCTGGCATTTCCATCACTACAAATAGGTTCAGTGGACAATTCCCACTGCTCTAAACTAAAACTTACTGATAGAAACTCTGAAAATACATCTTCACATTGTTGCTTAGCTAAAAAACTTCAAACAGGGTGGTTTACATCCCCACAGGGAAGTAACCATATAGTGGATGATAAAGGGAGTAACCAGTCTATTGCAGAGCTACTCTCTACTTATCACCACTTAGACAATAAAGTCTCAACTGGCCAAGGTTAGCCTTATTGTCCTTCGTTTGGGGGGGGGGTTGTGTGAGAAAGTAGCCTCTTTCTAGCCTTGTTACCCCCACTTTTGGCCTGTTTGTGAGTGTATGTCAGGATGTTTGTCACTGTTTTCACTGTCTCACTGGGATCCTGATGGCTAGGCCCCAGTGCTCATAGTGAAAACACTATGGTTTCAGTATGTTTGTTATGTGTCACTGGGACCCTGCTAGTCAGGACCCCAGTGCTCATAAGGTTGTGGCCTATATGTATGTGTCACTGGGACCCTGTCACACAGGGCCCCAGTGCTCATAGGTGTGCATGTATGTGTTCCCTGTGTGGTGCCTAACTGTCTCACTGAGGCTCTGCTAACCAGAACCTCAGTGGTTATGCTCTCTCATTACTTTTAAATTGTCACTAACAGGCTAGTGACCAATTTTACCAATTCACATTGGCTTACTGGAACACCCTTATAATTCCCTAGTATATGGTACTGAGGTACCCAGGGTATTGGGGTTCCAGGAGATCCCTATGGGCTGCAGCATTTCTTTTGCCACCCATAGGGAGCTCTGACAATTCTTACACAGGCCTGCCACTGCAGCCTGAGTGAAATAACGTCCACGTTATTTCACAGCCATTTTACACTGCACTTAAGTAACTTATAAGTCACCTATATGTCTAACCTTTACCTGGTAAAGGTTAGGTGCAAAGTTACTTAGTGTGAGGGCACCCTGGCACTAGCCAAGGTGCCCCCACATTGTTCAGAGCCAATTCCCTGAACTTTGTGAGTGCGGGGACACCATTACATGCGTGCACTACATATAGGTCACTACCTATATGTAGCTTCACAATGGTAACTCCGAATATGGCCATGTAACATGTCTATGATCATGGAATTGCCCCCTCTATGCCATCCTGGCATAGTTGGCACAATCCCATGATCCCAGTGGTCTGTAGCACAGACCCTGGTACTGCCAAACTGCCCTTCCTGGGGTTTCACTGCAGCTGCTGCTGCTGCCAACCCCTCAGACAGGCATCTGCCCTACTGGGGTCCAGCCAGGCCTGGCCCAGGATGGCAGAACAAAGAACTTCCTCTGAGAGAGGGTGTGACACCCTCTCCCTTTGGAAAATGGTGTGAAGGCAGGGGAGGAGTAGCCTCTCCCAGCCTCTGGAAATGCTTTCTTGGACACAGATGTGCCCAATTCTGCATAAGCCAGTCTACACCGGTTCAGGGACCCCTTAGCCCCTGCTCTGGCGCGAAACTGGACAAAGGAAAGGGGAGTGACCACTCCCCTGACCTGCACCTCCCCTGGGAGGTGTCCAGAGCTCCTCCAGTGTGCTCCAGACCTCTGCCATCTTGGAAACAGAGGTGCTGCTGGCACACTGGACTGCTCTGAGTGGCCAGTGCCACCAGGTGACGTCAGAGACTCCTGCTGATAGGCTCCTTCAGGTGTTAGTAGCCTATCCTCTCTCCTAGGTAGCCAAACCCTCTTTTCTGGCTATTTAGGGTCTCTGTCTCTGGGGAAACTTTAGATAACGAATGCATGAGCTCAGCCGAGTTCCTCTGCATCTCTCTCTTCACCTTCTGATAAGGAATCGACTGCTGACCGCGCTGGAAGCCTGCAAACCTGCAACATAGTAGCAAAGACGACTACTGCAACTCTGTAACGCTGATCCTGCCGCCTTCTCGACTGTTTTCCTGCTTGTGCATGCTGTGGGGGTAGTCTGCCTCCTCTCTGCACCAGAAGCTCCGAAGAAATCTCCCGTGGGTCGACGGAATCTTCCCCCTGCAACCGCAGGCACCAAAAAGCTGCACTACCGGTCCCTTGGGTCTCCTCTCAGCACGACGAGCGAGGTCCCTCGAATCCAGCGACTCTGTCCAAGTGACCCCCACAGTCCAGTGACTCTTCAGCCCAAGTTTGGTGGAGGTAAGTCCTTGCCTCACCTCGCTGGGCTGCATTGCTGGGAACCGCGACTTTGCAGCTACTCCGGACCCTGTGCACTTCCGGCGGAAATCCTTTGTGCACAGCCAAGCCTGGGTCCACAGCACTCTAACCTGCTTTGCACGACTTTCTAAGTTGGTCTCCGGCGACGTGGGACTCCTTTGTGCAACTTCGGCTAGCACCGTTTCACGCATCCTTGTAGTGCCTGTTTCTGGCACTTCTCCGGGTGCTACCTGCTTCACTGAGGGCTCTTTGTCTTGCTCGACGTCCCTTCTCTCTTCAGGTCCAATTTGCGACCTCCTGGTCCCTCCTGGGCCCCAGCAGCGTCCAAAAACGCCAAACGCACGATTTGCAGCTAGCAAGGCTTGTTGGCATTCTCTCGGCGGGAAAACACTTCTGAACGACTCTCCACGGCGAGAAGGATCCGTCCACCAAAGGGGAAGTCTCTAGCCCTTTTTGTTCCTGCAGAAACCTCAGCTTCTTCTGTCCAGTAGAAGCTTCTTTGCACCCGCAGCTGGCATTTCCTGGGCATCTGCCCATCTCCGACTTGCTTGTGACTTTTGGACTTGGTCCCCTTGTTCCACAGGTACCCTAGATTGGAAATCCACATTTGTTGCATTGCTGGTTTGTGTCTTTCCTGCATTATTCCTCTAACACGACTACTTTGTCCTTAGGGGAACTTTAGTGCACTTTGCACTCACTTTTCAGGGTCTTGGGGAGGGTTATTTTTCTAACTCTCACTATTTTCTAATAGTCCCAGCGACCCTCTACAAGGTCACATAGGTTTGGGGTCCATTCGTGGTTCGCATTCCACTTTTGGAGTATATGGTTTGTGTTGCCCCTATCCCTATGTTTCCCCATTGCATCCTATTGTAACTATACATTGTTTGCACTGTTTTCTAAGACTATACTGCATATTTTTGCTATTGTGTATATATATCTTGTGTATATTTCCTATCCTCTCACTTAGGGTACACTCTAAGATACTTTGGCATATTGTCATAAAAATAAAGTACCTTTATTTTTAGTATAACTGTGTATTGTGTTTTCTTATGATATTGTGCATATGACACTAAGTGGTACTGTAGTAGCTTCACACGTCTCCTAGTTCAGCCTAAGCTGCTCTGCTAAGCTACCATTATCTATCAGCCTAAGCTGCTAGACACCCTATACACTAATAAGGGATAACTGGGCCTGGTGCAAGGTGCAAGTACCCCTTGGTACTCACTACAAGCCAGTCCAGCCTCCTACATTGGTTGTGCAGTGGTGGGATAAGTGCTTGAGACTACTTACCACTCTTGTCATTGTACTTTTCATAAGAGAAAAATATACAAAACAAGGTCAGTGTATATACACATAGCCAAAAAATATTTTGCATTTCCTCTTTTCACTCTTTTCTAAGTGCTGAAAAGTACTTCTAAACTTTCAAAAAGTTCTTAAAAGTTTAAAAAGTTTTTTTCTGTCTTTCCAAAAAGTTCTGAAAACTTTTTTCTCTTTTTCTATCACTTTAACTCTCTCTAAAAATGTCTGGCACAGGCCAAAATGTTGATCTGTCCAAACTTGCATATGACAACCTTAGCTGGTAAAGAGCAAGGAGTCTCTGTATAGAGAGAGGTTTGAGTGTAGGGAAGAATCCTTCCTTGGAACTGTTACTTAACATGCTTAGAGAACAGGATAAGGCCATAGGTGCCTCATCTGTTGAAAAAGTACCTAATAGTTCTCAATCTGATTCAGGGACTCCCCCAGGAAAAGATTCAGGAAAGAAACTTCCTAGCCTGCCCATTACTAGACAATCTAGCATAGATGGTAATGATGATGAGCCACACCATATAAATAGTGTTGTCTCACATCATAGCAAAAGCATTTATTCTCACCATACTGGTAGTAATGTTTCTGTTAACCAAGCTGTTAGGGTGGCTTCTGTAAGGGACAGGTCTCCTTCTGTTCATTCCCATCATAGCTCTGTTTCTAGGAATGTCCCTCCCACCAACCCTGATGACAGAATGTTAGAGAGGGAACTCAATAAGTTGAGGGTGGAACAAACCAGACTGAAGCTTAAAAAGCAACAGCTGGATTTGGATAGACAGTCTTTTGAATTAGAGAAGGAAAGACAGAAGTTGGGTTTAGATACCCATGGTGGCAGCAGCAGTATTCCCCATAGTCATCCTGCAAAAGAGCATGATTCAAGGAATCTGCACAAGATAGTTCCCCCTTATAAGGAGGGGGATGACATTAACAAGTGGTTTGCTGCACTTGAGAGGGCCTGTGTTGTACAGGATGTCCCTCAAAGGCAGTGGGCTGCTATCCTATGGCTATCATTTAGTGGAAAGGGTAGGGATAGACTCCTTACTGTGAAAGAAAGTGATGCCAATAATTGTACAGTTCTTAAGAATGCACTCCTGGATGGTTATGGCTTAACCACTGAACAGTACAGGATAAAGTTCAGAGAGACCAAAAAGGAGTCTTCACAAGACTGGGTTGATTTCATTGACCATTCAGTGAAGGCCTTGGAGGGGTGGTTACATGGCAGTAAAGTTACTGATTATGAAAGCCTGTATAACACAATCCTGAGAGAGCATATACTTAATAATTGTGTGTCTGATTTGTTGCACCAGTACCTGGTAGACTCTGATCTGACCTCTCCCCAAGAATTGGGAAAGAAGGCAGACAAATGGGTCAGAACAAGGGTGAACAGAAAAGTTCATACAGGGGGTGACAAAGATGGCAATAAGAAGAAAGATGGTGAAAAATCTCAAGATAAGCATGGGGATAAGGGTAAAACCAAAGATCCCACTTCAAATCTTAAACACTCTTCAGAGGGTGGGGATAAAACTAATTCTTCCTCTTCTTCTCAACCTGCACACATTAAAAAGCCTTGGTGCTTTGTGTGTAAAAACAGAGGCCATAGGCCAGGGGATAAGTCCTGTCCAGGTAACCCCCCTGAGCCTGCCACCACTAATACATCAAGCTCTAGTGCCCCTAGCAGTAGTGGTACTAGTGGTGGGACTGCTGGCAACAGTCAAGTTAAGGGTGTAGTTGGGTTCACTTTTGGGTCCATAGTAGAAACTGGGGTAGTCACTCCCAAGACAGTTTCTGTCACACCTAGTGGCATTGGCCTTGCCACACTGGCTGCTTGTCCCCTTACAATGGATAAGTACAGGCAGACAGTTTCAATAAATGGTGTTGAGGCCTTGGCCTACAGGGACACAGGTGCCAGTTTCACTTTGGTGACTGAAAACCTAGTGCACCCTGATCAACACATCATTGGACAACAGTATAAGATTATTGATGTCCATAACTCCACTAAGTTTCTTCCCTTAGCTATAATTCAGTTTAGTTGGGGTGGAGTTACTGGCCCTAAGCAGGTGGTGGTACCACCTAGCTTACCTGTAGACTGTCTCTTAGGTAATGACCTAGAGGCCTCAGGTTGGGCTGATGTAGAGTTTTATGCCCATGCAGCAATGCTGGGCATCCCTGAGGAATTGTTCCCTCTCATTTCTACTGAAATGAAAAAGCAAAGGAGAGAAGGCCTGAAAACTCAGGAACCCTCTCCATCAACAGGTAAAAAGGGTATCACAGTATCCCCTAACCACCCTACCATTCAGGATACCATTCCTGTGGTGGGAGAAACCTCTCCTGGGGTGGCAACTGTTCCAAGGGAATCATCAGTTGGCAAAACTGTACTCCCTGAGGTGGAAGTACCTCTCTGTGGGATAACTAACATTGGTGAGAAAAAGAGCACCATTTTAGTTAACATGGAGCATCCCTCCAACCCTCCCACAGAAACTTTAGTGCAGAAACTCTGCACTGCCTCACAACACTTAGGACAGCATCCCTGCCCTAGTGTGGAGCTGATAGGACAGCATCCCTGCCCTGCTCCAACCCAAGAGAAACAGCATCCCTGTTCTCTCTTCCAGCCATATGGACAAAGTTTTTGCCCAGCTATGGCTTTTCTGAGACAGCATCCCTGTCTGGCATTTCCATCACTACAAATAGGTTCAGTGGACAATTCCCACTGCTCTAAACTAAAACTTACTGATAGAAACTCTGAAAATACATCTTCACATTGTTGCTTAGCTAAAAAACTTCAAACAGGGTGGTTTACATCCCCACAGGGAAGTAACCATATAGTGGATGATAAAGGGAGTAACCAGTCTATTGCAGAGCTACTCTCTACTTATCACCACTTAGACAATAAAGTCTCAACTGGCCAAGGTTAGCCTTATTGTCCTTCGTTTGGGGGGGGTTGTGTGAGAAAGTAGCCTCTTTCTAGCCTTGTTACCCCCACTTTTGGCCTGTTTGTGAGTGTATGTCAGGATGTTTGTCACTGTTTTCACTGTCTCACTGGGATCCTGATGGCTAGGCCCCAGTGCTCATAGTGAAAACACTATGGTTTCAGTATGTTTGTTATGTGTCACTGGGACCCTGCTAGTCAGGACCCCAGTGCTCATAAGGTTGTGGCCTATATGTATGTGTCACTGGGACCCTGTCACACAGGGCCCCAGTGCTCATAGGTGTGCATGTATGTGTTCCCTGTGTGGTGCCTAACTGTCTCACTGAGGCTCTGCTAACCAGAACCTCAGTGGTTATGCTCTCTCATTACTTTTAAATTGTCACTAACAGGCTAGTGACCAATTTTACCAATTCACATTGGCTTACTGGAACACCCTTATAATTCCCTAGTATATGGTACTGAGGTACCCAGGGTATTGGGGTTCCAGGAGATCCCTATGGGCTGCAGCATTTCTTTTGCCACCCATAGGGAGCTCTGACAATTCTTACACAGGCCTGCCACTGCAGCCTGAGTGAAATAACGTCCACGTTATTTCACAGCCATTTTACACTGCACTTAAGTAACTTATAAGTCACCTATATGTCTAACCTTTACCTGGTAAAGGTTAGGTGCAAAGTTACTTAGTGTGAGGGCACCCTGGCACTAGCCAAGGTGCCCCCACATTGTTCAGAGCCAATTCCCTGAACTTTGTGAGTGCGGGGACACCATTACACGCGTGCACTACATATAGGTCACTACCTATATGTAGCTTCACAATGTTAACTCCGAATATGGCCATGTAACATGTCTATGATCATGGAATTGCCCCCTCTATGCCATCCTGGCATAGTTGGCACAATCCCATGATCCCAGTGGTCTGTAGCACAGACCCTGGTACTGCCAAACTGCCCTTCCTGGGGTTTCACTGCAGCTGCTGCTGCTGCCAACCCCTCAGACAGGCATCTGCCCTCCTGGGGTCCAGCCAGGCCTGGCCCAGGATGGCAGAACAAAGAACTTCCTCTGAGAGAGGGTGTGACACCCTCTCCCTTTGGAAAATGGTGTGAAGGCAGGGGAGGAGTAGCCTCTCCCAGCCTCTGGAAATGCTTTCTTGGGCACAGATGTGCCCAATTCTGCATAAGCCAGTCTACACCGGTTCAGGGACCCCTTAGCCCCTGCTCTGGCGCGAAACTGGACAAAGGAAAGGGGAGTGACCACTCCCCTGACCTGCACCTCCCCTGGGAGGTGTCCAGAGCTCCTCCAGTGTGCTCCAGACCTCTGCCATCTTGGAAACAGAGGTGCTGCTGGCACACTGGACTGCTCTGAGTGGCCAGTGCCACCAGGTGACGTCAGAGACTCCTGCTGATAGGCTCCTTCAGGTGTTAGTAGCCTATCCTCTCTCCTAAGTAGCCAAACCCTCTTTTCTGGCTATTTAGGGTCTCTGTCTCTGGGGAAACTTTAGATAACGAATGCATGAGCTCAGCCGAGTTCCTCTGCATCTCTCTCTTCACCTTCTGATAAGGAATCGACTGCTGACCGCGCTGGAAGCCTGCAAACCTGCAACATAGTAGCAAAGACGACTACTGCAACTCTGTAACGCTGATCCTGCCGCCTTCTCGACTGTTTTCCTGCTTGTGCATGCTGTGGGGGTAGTCTGCCTCCTCTCTGCACCAGAAGCTCCGAAGAAATCTCCCGTGGGTCGACGGAATCTTCCCCCTGCAACCGCAGGCACCTAAAAGCTGCATTACCGGTCCCTTGGGTCTCCTCTCAGCACGACGAGCGAGGTCCCTCGAATCCAGCGACTCTGTCCAAGTGACCCCCACAGTCCAGTGACTCTTCAGCCCAAGTTTGGTGGAGGTAAGTCCTTGCCTCACCTCGCTGGGCTGCATTGCTGGGAACCGCGACTTTGCAGCTACTCCGGCCCCTGTGCACTTCCGGCAGAAATCCTTTGTGCACAGCCAAGCCTGGGTCCACGGCACTCTAACCTGCATTGCACGACTTTCTAAGTTGGTCTCCGGCGACGTGGGACTCCTTTGTGCAACTTCGGCGAGCACCGTTTCACGCATCCTCGTAGTGCCTGTTTCTGGCACTTCTCCGGGTGCTACCTGCTTTAGTGAGGGCTCTTTGTCTTGCTCGACGTCCCTTCTCTCTTCAGGTCCAATTTGCGACCTCCTGGTCCCTCCTGGGCCCCAGCAGCGTCCAAAAACGCCAAACGTACGATTTGCAGCTAGCAAGGCTTGTTGGCGTTCTCTCGGCGGGAAAACACTTCTGCACGACTCTCCACGGCGAGAGGGATCCGTCCACCAAAGGGGAAGTCTCTAGCCCTTTTCGTTCCTGCAGAAACCTCAGCTTCTTCTGTCCAGTAGAAGCTTCTTTGCACCCGCAGCTGGCATTTCCTGGGCATCTGCCCATCTCCGACTTGCTTGTGACTTTTGGACTTGGTCCCCTTGTTCCACAGGTACACTAGATTGGAAATCCACAGTTGTTGCATTGCTGGTTTGTGTCTTTCCTGCATTATTCCTCTAACACGACTACTTTGTCCTTAGGGGAACTTTAGTGCACTTTGCACTCACTTTTCAGGGTCTTGGGGAGGGTTATTTTTCTAACTCTCACTATTTTCTAATAGTCCTAGCGACCCTCTACAAGGTCACATAGGTTTGGGGTCCATTCGTGGTTCGCATTCCACTTTTGGAGTATATGGTTTGTGTTGCCCCTATCCCTATGTTTCCCCATTGCATCCTATTGTAACTATACATTGTTTGCGCTGTTTTCTAAGACTATACTGCATATTTTTGCTATTGTGTATATATATCTTGTGTATATTTCCTATCCTCTCACTGAGGGTACACTCTAAGATACTTTGGCATATTGTCATAAAAATAAAGTACCTTTATTTTTAGTATAACTGTGTATTGTGTTTTCTTATGATATTGTGCATATGACACTAAGTGGTACTGTAGTAGCTTCACACGTCTCCTAGTTCAGCCTAAGCTGCTCTGCTAAGCTACCATTATCTATCAGCCTAAGCTGCTAGACACCCTATACCCTAATAAGGGATAACTGGGCCTGGTGCAAGGTGCAAGTACCCCTTGGTACTCACTACAAGCCAGTCCAGCCTCCTACACTGAGAGAGACATGAAAAGAGAGGAAAGGCCTTTCCTTTCCTTTGATGCGGCTCTCGTCCCCTCCACTTGATCGGAGGAGAAATGCTTTTGTATTTCTCCTCTGATCTGCGCTGGAAGCTGACTTCATCAGACGCCATGGGAGGGGGGATCAGGGAGGGCAGGAGTGGACACCTGTCTGGACGTAACGGTTACGTCCTGGGCACCCGAGCAGTGCTGCCCAGGACGTAAGCGGTACATCCACGGCACCCGGGGGGTTTATGGGCTTTGGTTGAGCCAAATTCAAGATGGCCATCATGCGTCTTGTTGACATGCCTGCATCCGATGTTATGCGACTTAGAAAAATAACTATACAGGCTTGAAGGTGGACCCTACGGAATGCTAATAGACACCTCCCAGTCTTCAACACCCACACCCCTTATCACCCGCAAGTACTTGCCACACAAATAACTGTTTTCTGGGAACTTGCTCTGCCCTTTCTATGCAGAACAGTACTGAACTGTGCTGCACAACCGCTGTGCGGGTACCGTCTTTTCTCTATGCAACTCTTCCTCGGTCTGCACCACCAATTGCCTTACATGCAGCTGGCCAGCTGTTTTGTAGAGTACAAGTATCATATATGTAATTTGAATAATGCAAATGTATTCTTCAGCAACAGTGCAGATCAGACACTCCCTTGCTGACCAGAGTCAGAGTGACCACCAAACAATGTTTGTCCTTTCAACAAACACATGGAATCTCACAGCAGTGAAATTCAATCACACAAACTGTGCGACCCACTGTAACAAGAACTAACAGTTGGTTCCTTGGGTGTGGATGGTGGATTCTAAGGTTCCTGTCAGTCTTGAAGTCCAGCATATGGATGCTGAGGCCAAACAGGTGGAAACTAACTTGTCACAATTGGATCATGTGGTTTGACAAATGAGTCCTGGGGCCAGATGGTGGGAGGGAGTTGAAGTCCAGCTGGTGGAAGCAGAGGTTTGCCTACAATGCACTGAGGCCCAGGGACAGGATTTTGGTGTCCATACGTGGGCCATGAGATTTAGCTGGCTTGTCCAGCTAGTGGGCAATCAGGTCCTTTGACTCACTTTGTAGGTCCTAATTTCTAGCTATTTAGTCCTTATCTTGAAATAAGGACAGGGAGAAATCTCAGTACAGAATACGTTGTCCCAATATGTATCACTATTAAATATACAGTTCTGATAGGGGTCCTGGGTGATGTATTAAATACCCAGAACCAACTAGTCAATGGAAGCATAAGTTCATTGGAATGCAAGCTCTCATCATTGGGCCATGCTCCTCGTTCAACTGGTGCTGCAGTGGTCAATGAGCCCTTCCAGGGAGTGATTTGCTGGAGATATTTTTAATGTCAGCTGGGTTGCAAAACTGTAACTTGGGTGCTTCCGATGTTGAAAGGCACGGGGAAGGTTTGTGAATAGTGGACAAAACTATAGACACCTAATAATCTCATTTACTCAATATCAGAGTCTATGTTAAGGGTAAAGACAGATCTGAGAATACACTGGAAGTAATGTCCCTTGTGTTCTCCCTAACTGATTATTGATGGTAGATTGTCTAATGAGATTTGGTCAAGAAAATGGTCAACATGTTTCATGCCTTTTATGTCACGCAGAATCAACACCAATTCATGAAGACCTAACATCAGCTACCTAATCTTCTCTTTTGGGTAGAGTTCCTACATTAATCACCAGACAAGTGAACTCCCACCTCTGTGACGAACAGCAGTGACGTTTGTCCCCAAGACTTATATCCTCTGTATAAGGATTGTAGTCGTATTGATAATGATCTAGTGATTATAAACAGAAAAAACTGAAATGAAAAACAAACCATTACAAATAAAATATATGCCGTAAGCCGTATCTTGCTAAAATCTCCAAAAATATCCTTATATCAGGCTTGTGACTCAGGACGTTAGGCTGGTGGGTCCTGGGGTTTGGCCGGTGGATCCTATGATTAGGTTAATCCTAGGGTTAGAATGAACCATATGGTTAGGCTAGTACTTCTCACTGGTCAAACAGTGGTAACTGATATTTAGCTCTTCATATGGACTTCATTGGTTGCTTTCACTCACGAGACGTGTCACACATTAGGTATCAGACTGCATAAGCGCACTGAAACCATGCAATCTGAAAACTTGCCAGCTATGTATCAAAGTGACTGGAGGACGGGCAGGTGGTGGGGCTGTATTGTTTAGCAACTGAACAACATCCCTCCAAATAATGTTCAGTGACCGCAAACTACGAGGTGATAATTAAATTAATTGGCCTGCAGCTGGGTCAATCAACAACTGTGGGAAAGGAAGGGTGGAGCCTGTGCATTTATATTTATGGTGCACAGCGCTGATGAAATCGAAGTGGGTAGGACTCCTGCTGTGTGTGTGAGGGGGCTCGCAGAATAACTGTGTAATAAAAGCCTAGCTGTACCCAGGCACTCGCCATAGCAACTCTCACGACCTGGGCCCAGCTGTGTTTTGCCTGAGGCAGAAGTGCCTAGCATGTGCTGTTGGCTGAATAATGTATTATTCCACGGAGCTGCCTGTAGCACTTCGTCGTGCAGCTAGGAGCTACCAATTGTGCATGGCTAAGCATTTTGGCGCGCTGATGCGGACAATAGCACTAAAATGCGTTAGTCTAACCCCTGTAGCGTGTTGCTTAGCAGGGCTGCCACTTGAGAATCTCAGAAATTAGATGGACGTTTCTGTGAAACCCATCACCTCTTGCCATGGTTTCCCCTGTACTTTTTGCTTCTGACCTCCTGTTTTTGATCCTATGCTGAATTTCCTTTTTGCTGGCTTTAGTACTCTGGGCACTTTACCACTGCTGACCAGTGTTAAAGTGCAAGTGTTCTCTGTCTAAATTGGATGGTTTCTCTATGATTGGCCTATTTGAGTTGGGACTAGTAAAGTGCACCAGAGGTGCCCAGGGCATGTAAATCAAATACAACTAGTGGGCCTGCAGCACTGATTGTCCCACCCACAAGAGTAGCCCTGTAGTGTCTGTGTGTACTGTTTTGAAATGCCAGGCCCAAACCCTTCCCTTTTACTACATGTAAGTCACCCCTAATGTAGGCACAAGGCAGCCCCATTGGCAGGAAAAATGTACTGAAGAGGAAGGACATGTCCTGAATTCTGCTCAATTCATGTTTCACTATTGCAAGGCCTATCTCTACCATTGGATAACATGGGGATTGCCTTAAAAGTGTAATTTCCCATTGGGAGCAGACAGAGATATGGAGTTTGGAGTATCTGAACTCACAATTCAAAAATACATCTTATAATAAAGGTGGTTTTTGGATTGTAAGTTTGAAAATGCTACTTTTAGAAAGTGGGAATTTTCTTGCTTAACCATTCTGTGCCTCTGCTTGGCTGTTGAATGCATGTCTGGGTTAGAGTGACAGTTGGGATGTTTGTGACTCCACTCTACATAGTCACACAAAGGGAGCTCAGGTGTTTCCTGCATATCATGGTCAGTCTTTTGGGGCTAGAGTGGTGGGAGGAGCTGACACTTCTGTTTGAATAGGGGTGTGTCTGTCCTCACACAAAGCAGTGTCCAACACCCTAGAGTATGTCTGGGGCTAGGACAGAGAGAGGCAGGGTCTTTTGGCCTGAGGACATTCTGCCAGGGAGAAAAGCTGGATGCTGAAGAAGGACCTGCCACTCTGCCTGTTTGCTTTGCTGTGCTGGCCTGCTGCTTCTACCCTGGGAGTCAAAGAACTGGACTTTGCTTTCTACATCCTGCTTTCCAAAGTTCTTCAAGGGCTTGAAATGAGCTTGCCTCCTGAAGACTCAGGGATATCAAAGACTTCAAAAACATCATCTGCCAGTCCCTGGGCTCTTTTGCTGAGTCCTGACTTGACAAGTGGTGCCAAATCCAGTCCCTGGACCCTTGGAAGTGGAAGGTGGTGACCTGAAGTAAAATCTGCACACTGAGGCTGTTGCGGCAGAAGAATCGAGGCAGCGCCTGTCCGCGGCTAAAAAACTGACGCAGAGCCTGTCTAGCGACTGCGAAATGGATGCATCACCTGCTTTAGCGCAGATTCATCGTCGTCCCTGGGCGTCATTTTCTGCATCAACGCTGAACCACCATAAGGAATTGATGCATCACCAGCCCGATGGGAAAAGAACCAGCACATTACCAACCAGGTAGGAAAAGAATCCACACATTGCCCGTACAGCAGGGAAATACTCGACACGCCACTTGCTGTACTGACACATCACCTTCTTTGTGGCCCGCATCATCTTTGTTTTTGAAGCATCCAAGGTACTATGGCCCTCATTATGACCCTGGCGCCCAGTGTTAAAGCGCCATTAATACAGCCAACAGGCCGGCGTTAAAAAAAAGGGATTATGGCCACGGCGGTAACAGCCAACGCAGACAGCCACTTTAACAAACCAACCGCCAAGGTGGTAACGGCTGCTGGGCTGGAGACTTCGGTCTCCAGCCCGGGGGGCCGTCACAATCCCACCCTCAGGATTATGACTCGGCCTACCACCATGGTTTTCGTGCCAATCTTACCGCCACAAAAACCATGGCGGTAGGCACTATCAGTGCCAGGGAATCCCTTCCCTGGCACTGATAGGGGTCTCCCCCGCCCCCCCCCAATCCTCAAACTCCTCCCCCAGCCTCCACCTCTCTCTCCTGCCCCCACACAGTTACACAACCACACGCACACCCATATACACACATGCACACACGCATACCTACATCCACCCACGCATGCATACATACATACCCACACACCGCAACACACACTAACATACATTGTCACACACATGCATTCACAACACTCAACATACACGAACACTCACATTCAGTCATTCACGCACTCACACAGCCTGATGTGCGCCGTTTTGTTAACGCCTGGTTGAGGGCAGGCGTTAAGGGACCTGTGGGCTCACTTCCATGGTCTCTGACCATGGAAGCAGTCCAGAGGTGCCCTTCCCTGCCCACAGGGACACCCCCTGCCACCCTTGCCAACCCCTGGAGGACACCCATGGAGGGGGGACCAATCCCAGGTAAGTATAGGTAAGTTGAGGTAAATATTTATTTTTATTTTTTGAAAGTGGCATAGGGGGACCTAACAGAAGTCCCCTGGGCATGGCCATTGGGCAATGGGGCATGACTCCTGTCTTTGCTAAGACCGGAGTCATTTCAATGGGGGTTGTGCGTCAAAAAATGGCGCTAGTCCGGTTTGAGGCATGATTTTTGCCTCAAACCTGACTTCCACCATTTTTTGATGCACAACCCCCATTTTCCCCTACGCCGGCGCTGCCTGGTTTGAGTCATTTTTTTTTACACGGATCAGTCCGCAGCGCCAACTAACATCATTCCTTAAATAAGGCACCCGCCTGGCGCGTATGAATGGCGTTAGCTGTAGTAAAAGTTTTGACGCAAACCAGCGCCGGCGCTGGTTTGCGTCAAAAAGTATAAATATGGGCCTCAGTGAGCTCAAAGTTATCTTATAAATCCATCTAATGAGACAGGAAGACAAGACAGTGACACACTGCACAAAAACTATATATATGTATATATATATATATTGCCACGTTAACATACTATGTGCTATTGCCTTACTGCTGTTATTTCAACTTTGATATTTTCTTGTTTTTTTCATCACAAAAGCTTCATCATTCAAAGACTTGCTTTCTTTTCCATCATAGCTGCTTACCTTTTTGACCTTAAATAAGACTCCTTGGCTAGAAGACGAAAACTAACTAAACTAAAGCTAAACGAAAACGCCTTCTCAATGTTCAGTTTTCTCAATCACAGTCTCTAGGAATTAGTCTAAGCACTGAGGTTTGTCTCTAAGACTGACAAATCTGCAAATCAAAGAGTTCTTGAATATACATGTACATATATATATATTGGCAAGTCTGGAAAACATACAAAAGGATTCATTACTGCAGTTGCTTATGGTTCTGTTAAGCCAAAACAAATTCTTCTCAGAAAGCTGATAGCCAGTTATTGGAAGAAGGAAAAAATTCAGCTTCTTCAAAAGGGAAAAAGTAGCTAGTGTGCACATCATGTTAGGGTTTGTACACAGCAAAGAGCATGTCCCCTCTCACTGCACTAGTGGGTTCTGTAATAGCTCCCTTTTAAACTTACTATTGAAAGCCTTTCTTGTTATCTCACCTTCCCCCCCCCCTAGGCTTCTGTGTATGTTGTTTAATGTGCTGTTTTGTTTACACATTGGGCCTTGCTTTTACCAAGGCTTCTTTAAAACACTCCTCCCTAGGCCATGTGTTAATCCAACTCATTTGCATAATAACTGAAACTCTGCACACCTTTCAAGAACATGTGCAGCATGTGAGGACCACACCCAGCTCTTCAAACCACACCCAGCTCTGCACACCTTCCAAGAACATGTGCAGCATGTGAGGACCACACCCAGCCCTTCAAACCACACCCAGCTCTTCGAACCACACCCAGCCCTGTCTATAAAAGGCATACCCCGAGCCTCACCCAGTGCTTGTGCTCGTCTACCTCCCGCTTACCTGAGAACAGATCCCTCGGCGCTGGCACTCCTGCTCTTTACAGACTTTCTTTGACTTCAATGGGCGCAGCTGCTGGCTCTTCCTTCTTCTGGTTTCCGGTTCCTCCTTGCCTCAGCCTCTCTCCTACGAGTAACCTGCAAAAGAGAAAGAAGACAAGGTTAGACTGATCAGTATCTCTTGCCAGCAACAAGTAAGTGCAAAACTTTTTATTACCTGAGGGAGCTTTGACGGCAATTTCTGGATTCGTGTATAGACAGTTTGAGGCGAAGTGCCTTCCACGAGCATTGTGATTCAGGCTCTTTGTTGCAGGAGTATTTTGCAGGACTTTGTGAAGCGGACATTGTTTTTTTTCATGGAACTTTTGGGAATCGAACAGTGGAAACCATTGACAGCAAGGCAAACAGTAAATCAAGGACTTGCACAAATTACATGCTGTATTTTGATGTAAAAGTACAGTATTTGTTTTATAAAAGATTCTGGAAATATGCGAAAAGTGAGTCTGCTATTGGGAATTTAGGCTTTAGTTATATTATGATGAATGTTTGATATTGGTAATTCTGATAATGGTATTTGTTTAATGTTTTAGAAGCTTTACAGTAATAGAAAACACATCCCAGAGCAGTAACACATTCCAAACCTGGAAACTAGAGACCAGGATCCAAGAGGTACTTTTAGAAGAGAATTTCTAATAAATACAGGGATAGTTAGGAACCCATTTAGGAATAGGTTGCACTTATCTGTTCTTTGTTTATGTTTCATTAGGCACCAGTTTCTACAGAAGTCAGAAAGGGCCGCAGATTTGTGCAGCACTTCAACAGTGGAAACGCAAGAACGGTGTTGTCTCTTTTTTTTTTATTTTATCCACTTCCCCCCTTCCCTTGAGCTTCTGTTCTTAGTGCACTGTTTTAAAAACTAGTGTGCTGGAACAAGCAGTTTCAGGGTGGGGTCGGATTGTCTTCAACCTCCATCAGAACTGAACAAGAACTCAGGTGAGCTGGGCTTTGACACATCATGACAAGAAAAAGAATTAATTACTCAAAACTGGAAGAATTCTCTATGAAACGAAGCACCTCAGTAACACTGCTCATTCTCCTCGGGATGACAGTTGAAGTGCAGGGCTCCCAGAGAGAAACAGCTGGAGGGAAGCTTCAGCACGAGACTAAGGTAGAAACACTAGAGCGCTGACCTCACAAGGATTTGCAGCCACCATCTTGAGTGGCAGTTAAACCTGAATAGCTAGTTCTAAGAACAGCCTCCATAAGTGCCACCGGGAGTGAGGACGCCGCTGCCACCAGTGTGGGTACAAGGAAAAGGGGAATCGTTTTTGCTGAGGGAAGAATTTAACAACGCTGACAATAGTTTTCCTGACATTTACCATATGTTCCCTCCTCATAGGCTAGATTGTGCCCATGTGTTTCAGATTGTGAAGTTAAGGCCATGGAGCTGCAGTCGGTGTGGCATCAGAAGCCACTGACCTGTGATGTGTTCCATAGTTCTTGTACTCTCTGTCAGACTGCCAGGGCATGTCCCACAATATGTCAGTTGATCAACCTAGTTAGCAGAGGACCGAGCAGGGTTGGTCTGCAGATAGGGAAGTGGCTGGTACGTGCCACACTTAGGCAGTTTATGCAAAACAGAATGTTCTTAGCTTTGTGTACTGACATGCATGTGACTCAGCCATTTTGTATGGGACCTGTGGACATAATTTTCTGTCTTGTCTTTTGCATGCATGCAGGATAACGACCCTGGGGGTCCACAGCCGGCAGAGTGACCGCTGTCGCAAGAGGTGGGAGGACCAGTGATGCTGGGCCTGGAATATCGCAGAGGCCCAGCCAGGGCTGTCCTCCCAATGTGGGCGGGGTGCCCGTCAGACCATGACCCACCTAATGGGCCGCATTCTGGCGGTGGCCTACCCAGATATGGATGGACATTTGAGGGATGAACAGCAGCCACAAGGGGGTGCGTGCACAGCGAATTCCTGCTTGTTCCATTGCCAGGTGATTGAGTGATGTACTGACTGCTGCCCCTGACAATTAGGGATGAGCCATGTGTCACACAGAAGATGGGAGGTTGTTTGTGATGACATGTCATGTGTATCAAACTGGTGTACCTTGCCTTCTGAACGTGGGACCCAGTCCAAACCTGGGGAGAATCCTCAAACCACTTCCTCTGCAGGGACCACAAATGGCGGAGTACAGTGAAAAATCATGTACTGTTTGTAGTTGTAGTGGGTGTGATTTCTGAACCGAAAAAACGTCTCTAGCATGTCACTGGACAAAGGTAAGTGGATTATGAATCACTGTCCTCTGCCATGTGTCAGGGCATATGTGTATGTAGACATCTGCCACCCAGAAGCAAGTTATCCTCATTATATGATGGATGCTGGTGCCTCACTGAAGTCTGTGGTGTGTTTGTGCCCAGCATAGATGTTACATGGCTTACATGGAGAATAGTTTGCAGATGTAGCAAGATACTTTCTCTTGGTAAGTGGGGAATGTCCATTGACATGCATCATGTTCCATGACTGTAGCTAACATTCCTGTGCCTACATGTCAACATGTTCATTTTTCTTCCTAGTTAACATTTTTGATCTGCAATTAATGCATGTCCTAGCCATGTTGATGGTATGATGTCTGTATCCTCTCAGATATATGTGCTTGGGAAACTGTTGTAATGGTACATTTACAATGGGGTTAATGTCCATGTTGTGTCACAGACAGGAGTGTGTTGGCATTGTGGCCCTCATTACGACCCTGGCGGTTTGCAACCGCCAGGGCCGCTGGACACGGGAGCACCGCCGACAGGCCGGCGGTGCCCCGCAGGGCATTCTGACCGCAGCGGTTTGGCCGCGGTCAGAAGGGGGAAACTGGCGGTCTCCCGCCAGTTTCCCGCTGCCCACAAGAATCCTCCAAGGCGAGGGGATTCTGACACCCCCTACCGCCATCCTGTTCCTGGCGGTTCGCCCGCCAGGAACAGGATGGCGGTAGGGGGTGTCGCGGGGCCCCTGTAAGAGGGCCCCGCTTTGTATTTCACTGTCTGCATTGCAGACAGTGAAATACGCGACGGGTGCCACTGCACCCGTCGCACCTTCCCACTCCGCCGGCTCGATTACGAGCCGGCGTCCTCGTGGGAAGGTAGTTTTCCCCTGGGCTGGCGGGCGGCCTTTTGGCGGCCGCCCGCCAGCCCAGGGGAAAACTCTGAATACCCGCCGCGGTCTTCAGAATGACAGACAGAATGAGGGCCTGTGTATTATCTGACAGATACCTTCATGCATCACAGTAAGTCATCTGGAATGTAGATGTGCCATCTTGTTGAAGAGTGCACTGCACATGTGGATTGAGAATTATTCCCTCATGCATCATGGAGTGACTTGCAGTGATGTTAACATCAAATGTGTTTGTGTTCATGCATTCATCCACATACAGAAACCGTGTTTGGCATGTCTGAGATGTGGGTAGTGATGTTGCTCCTCACTGAACAACAGGTTTGAGTGCTACTATCAGTGCTTGCAAGTTCGGTGTCTCTACAACATTCAAGATACGTACGTGTACTAATGACACACTCACATGATGTCATTGTCATGGGTTTTAGACATTAGTGGTAATTATCCTGTGGTTTACTGCTTCATTGTTGTGTGTATCTTTGAAACATTACTCTGACATATTGAACCTGACATCAATGGTGTTCATTTCAGTGACACATGTAGGGCCTCTCTGTGTGATATCAATATTATCTCCTTGACTTGTCTGTACACTTTTGACATGTGTCAGTTTTGACGTGGATATTTCCATTGCCACTAATTAGGGATATTGTGCTTTTGTATCTGAGATAGCTTGATGACATTTGGTTCATCCCAAAATGTTGGTACATTATGAAGGTGCAGAATGGATGTGTCCACAAACCTGTGTATAACATCTGGGTGGGTTCTTTACAAGACAATGCTATTGTTGAGTACAAGTTATCTGTGGTCTGCTGCATGTGGCACAGCATTGAGGATGAAGAGGTCAGCGAGTTGTTTTATGGTTGTGGTATTTGTCAGACTTCATCCATGCAACTGTAGTAGTCTGATATCTTGATTTTCTTGTAGTTAACTTTGGTAAGTTAAAATGGCATGCATGGCTATGTTGTGGCCCATGTATGGGCTGGGGTCTACTTGACCTGATGGTATTTGTTTGTCACTCAAAGTTGTGATTGAAGTGTTATTATGTTCATGTTATGACCCTATTTCTCTATTTTTTTGAAGCATCAGTACAGGCAGGCGAAGGAGACAGGGCACAACAGAGTGGGGAATTATCTGACCATGGGATCAAGATACCACCGACACAGAGGGACCCAGTGGCCTGGAGGGTGAGGGGAGTGCCACGGAGGAGACCGGGACAGCCTCATCACCAGATGTCATCTCTAGTGGCCACTCCCAAGTGGTAGCGGACCCATCGGGGACCACCCACAATACCATCCCTGTCTGCCACCCCGTTCTATCACTGCCCTCGCTGTTGCTCCCCACCTAGTTGCCCATGCCCGCTCACCCAAGAGAGTGGGCGCCTCCTTTGCCGCAGGTACCTCCACCCAGCCCCTATTAGCCCTGCTGCCCTCAGTGAGGAGGCTATTTACCTCCTGAGAAGTATCTCTGTGGGTCAGTCCGCTATTGTGAATGCCATCCAGGGATTGGCAAGTCAACTACAATAGACTAATGCATTCCGGGAAGCCATGCATGGTAAAATGGCTGGCCTATAGTGATCTTTTCAGGATCTGACCTCCTCACTGGCAGCAGCCAGTCACCCTCCACCTTCCAGTCTAAATACCCCCTTCCCCTACCTACCCAAAGCACACAACCAGATACTCAGGCATCCACCTTAACAGATAAAGGTAGCGCACACAAACACATGCACCACAGGACTCACCACCGGCATGCACACAAACAACATCCGCCTGCAGACACAGCAACAGTCACAACTTTTCCTAACACCCCCACCACCCTCAGCATCACACACACACATCATCAAGCATACCTAGAGACACCACAACAGACACAGCCATTACACCCATCCTCCCCACAGACACCACCCCAGCAAACCCTCAGACATCCACCCCAAGCACCACACCCGCAGACACCACAACTGACACACCTATCAATCAATCAATCAATCAGAGTTTATAGAGCGCAGCTACTCACCCATTATGGTCTCAAGTCGCTGGCCCGGTAGGTCACCTACATCCACAACATCCACCATACCTGCAGTCACCACCCCAACAGAAACCGACCCACCACAGCATCCCCCAGCACCTCCACCCACCCTAATCCCAAGACACATAAACGCCCTAAATCACTGACTCAACAGACTCACCACACACAAGCATACCTCCCATAAACATACACCCAAGACATCCACACTTACATGTCAGACAACCACTCACTCCCCCAGGATAATACCTGAGATGCCTGCCTGCCCCCTTGATGCCCCTTCTTGTGGAGGTTACATGGCAGTTAGTAGTCAAGTTTGTGCCATCAGTTGTGTGCAGTTGTGGCCTTTGGACATTTCCATTGTTCATAATAAACCCCCCCCGGTTGTATTTTTGGGTACACCTTTGTCCTGCAATTCCCTTTTTAGCTTTATGTTGTTCCTGCATGACTTTGATTTTGTGCCTCCAGTTGTGTGTGTTTGAGCCAGCTTGCTGCTCCATGTGCGGTTGTTTGCAGTATATGAGTCTGTGTGCAGTGCTGTTGTCCCCCAAGAGAAGGGTATGTGTTTTGTGTCTAGATATGTGTGTGTGTGTAAATGCAATGGTGGTGTGATGGCATTGTGTACTGTTTGGTATGGTAAGTAATTATTTTTGTGTTGTCCAACGTGGGCATGTAAGGTGTTAGATTTGTCCCCCTGATCTGGCTCATGTATACATGTGATGTGTGTCAGCTTGAGTTTTGTTAGTTCAGACATGGAGTGTGTTATGTTATGTGTGTTTGCATTTGCCTCTGCATGTGTCTATTTAGGTGTGAGTCTCTTGCAGCTAGTTCGTGTAGAGGTATGTCCCATGTATGAGTTGTATGTGCTTTGCTGTCTTGCCCTTCCCTATTGTGTAGCAGTTCATGACCTGTGTTTTTTGTATTGTTTGTCCCTGTGATCCATGTAGGGTAATTTCCTGTGTGCGTGTTGTTTGAGGGGCATGTTCAACATGATATGTGTCCCAGTGCAGCCTCCTTCCCCGAATGCTCCTGATGCTCCCATTCCAACTGTACAGGTATTGGTGGTATGGTGCTCTTTATCTATTTGTTTCTCTCTGTCTATTGTGTATGCCATTGTGCTTCCATTGCGATGTGATGTGTGTGTCCATTGCCTAGGTTGTGTACTGGTGATGTTGTATATGTTCCATGCCACATTGATAGAATTGTGTGCTGTATGTGTGGACAGTCCCTGGGCAGTGTTGAATGTGAGTATGTGATTTGTATTTGTATATGTGTTGTTGTTGCTGTGTGTGACAATGTTGTGTGGCCTTCCATGTGCCTAAGCTGTGTGCCCATGTGTATTTGTGTATTGTTGCAGTGCATTGTGAGTGTGCTGACCAAAGTGGGTGTGTGCTGTGAGTGTGTACATGTCCATGTTGATATATGTTTGTGAGTGTGTGCTGTATGAACAGTGTAGCTGCTGCTCGTGTTATACCCCCTTCGATGCGTGTGCTGACGGCACAAGTTGTTTAAAAAAATCATGATACAGGTAGGTGCGGTTACTTACGGTTGCTGTCCACAGCAGCATTGATTTTGTTGTCTTTTGGCGAGCAGGAGCAGCGGAAAGATGTTTAAGAATGGCCCCATAGCAGCTCCAGACATGTAATGCTCCCTGCAGGTGAGTGTCTCCCTTTATACTGTTCGTTTCCACCTCCTGATATTTGGTGGCTGGACCACCATGGTCAAATTGGCGGTGTGCAACCTTGTGATGAATCAGGTGTAAACACTGTTCGGGCCGGCCTGTTTGTGCTTCACTGTGACCGTGCCAGTCTGTGCTGGCTCGTAGTGCTGACAGACCGTTGGAGGTCTTCTGTTGGTACAGCTGCCAAACTCGTAATACAGCGGTACGCAATCGCCAACATAGTGGTCACAGGACCGCCAAACTTGCATTGATGGCCTTAATCTTGCAGGCTATACAATAATCAAGAACATGCCTACACCAAAATGGGTGAGTTGGGTATGAATTTGCAGTGCTGAGGCAGGGCCTCTGTAAGGTAGGAGAGAGTCTCCAGAGCAGAGGAAAGAATTTCGGAGTTGAAGAACACTGTTAAAGAACTTCAAACTACAGTGGCACAAGTTACTTTGTTCTTTGAAAATCTCCTGGTGGGAGCAGAAGACAAAGATCGATGTAGCAGGAATAATCTGTGTTGCGAGCGGGTCCTGGAGGAAGCAGGCAGAATATAGAATCAAAGAAGAAAAAAAGTCACAGCACTATTAATTTAATTTTAAATAAAATCTGCCATTAGTTTAAAGATATTCAATTAAATAACATTTATTTTGGAACAGTTTAAATTAGAAAAGGAAAAGATTTCGACTAGAGGAAAACCTATTTTTATTATGCATTCATAATTATAAAAAGTGATATATAGAATTAATTAAAAGTAATTTTATTACAATTTATTTATATTGATTGTTACATTCTTTTTTACACTCTAAAAAGGTTCTTAAAATGTTTTATACTTTAATAATAACAGTTTAATGTTTAGGGTTCTATTTATTAAATGATATTTATTAATATTTTGTAACTATTTTTAATAATTCTATTAATTTAATATAATTATCCTAATGGGTTTTAATTTACTACCTCTATCAGGGCAAAACGTAGATGCAATTTTGCATTTTCTAAACAGCGACTTTATAGAAATCACTATTTAAGAAATGTAAAATGCAATGTATTAAAATACCGATTTCCTAATACAAAGTAGGAATTGCTATTAGGAAATGGCAATTAGAAAATCCCATGCCATTTGTAACAATGGCCCGGTTTTGCTTTTTCCAAATAGCGTAATTTGGGAAATGCAAAACCAAGGATGGCCTTGAGCAAAAGACCCCCAAAATGCACCCCAAATATTGTGGTGCACATGTAGAGCACATATCTGTCATAGGGGGCATGTGTGTTCTCTGTTGCACTTTAAAAAAATCTTTTTTGGATACTTTTTTTTTTAAATTGCACATGGTTATCATTGACTAGAAGTCGATGGTAATTGCATTTCCTAAATGCCCAATTCGCTCTTAGGAAATACTTTGTACATCTGAATAGGAATTGCAAATAGGTGATCCCTATTCGCGATTTCCTATTCAGAGGATCAAAAATTGTGGTTTCTATAGAGTAGAAATTGCAATGTACGATTCCCTAAAGGGCCTTGTACATCTAAAAAGCCCATTTAGCATTTCTTAATGACACAAAATAGCAGTTCGGCCTGTTAAGAAATGCTAAATGGCTTGTACATGTGTGTAGGAAAGTACCATCTTGCCTGGCATGTTACCCCCATATTTCACTGTATATATGTTGTTTTAGTTGTATGTGTCACTGGGACCCTGCCAGCCAGGGCCCCAGTGCTCATAACTGTGCCCTCTATGTGTTACCTGTGTTATGACTAACTGTCTCACTGAGGCTCTGCTATCCAGAACCTCAGTGGTTATGCTCTCTCATTTCTTTCCAAATTGTCACTAACAGGCTAGTGACCAATTTTACCAATTTACATTGGCTTACTGGAACACCCTTATAATTCCCTAGTATATGGTACTGAGGTACCCAGGGTATTGGGGTTCCAGGAGATTCCTATGGGCTGCAGCATTTCTTTTGCCGCCCATAGGGAGCTCTGACAATTCTTACACAGGCCTGCCACTGCAGCCTGAGTGAAATAACGTCCACGTTATTTCACAGCCATTTACCACTGCACTTAAGTAACTTATAAGTCACCTATATGTCTAACCTTTACCTGGTAAAGGTTGGGTGCTAAGTTACTTAGTGTGTGGGCACCCTGGCACTAGCCAAGGTGCCCCCACATTGTTCAGGGCAAATTCCCCGGACTTTGTGAGTACGGGGACACCATTACACGCGTGCACTACACATAGGTCACTACCTATGTGTAGCTTCACAATGGTAACTCCGAATATGGCCATGTAACATGTCTAAGATCATGGAATTGCCCCACCAATGCCATCCTGGTATTGGGGAGACAATCCCATGATTCCCCGGGTCTCTAGCACAGACACGGGTACTGCAAAACTGCCTTTCCCGGGGTTTCACTGCAGCTGCTGCTGCTGCCAACCCCTCAGACAGGTTTCTGCCCTCCTGGGGTCCAGCCAGGCTTGGCCCAGGAAGACAGAACAAAGGACTTCCTCAGAGAGAGGGTGTTACACCCTCTCCCTTTGGAATAAGGTGTCAGGGCTGGGGAGGAGTAGCCTCCCCCAGCCTCTGGAAATACTTTGATGGGCACAGATGGTGCCCATCTCTGCACAAGCCATTCTGCACCGGTTCAGGGATCCTTCAGCCCTGCTCTGGCGCGAAACTGGACAAAGGAAAGGGGAGTGACCACTCCCCTGACCTGCACCTCCCTTGGGAGGTGCCCAGAGCTCCTCCAGTGTGCTCCAGACCGCTGCCATCTTGGAAACAGAGGTGCTGCTGGCACACTGGACTGCTCTGAGTGGCCAGTGCCAGCAGGTGACGTCAGAGACTCCTTCTGATAGGCTCCTTCAGGTGTTGCTAGCCTATCCTCTCTCCTAGGTAGCTAAACCCTCTTTTCTGGCTATTTAGGGTCTCTGCTTTGGGGAATTCCTTAGATAACGAATGCAAGAGCTCATCAGAGTTCCTCTGCATCTCTCTCTTCACCTTCTGCCAAGGAATCGACTGCTGACCGCGCTGGAAGCCTGCAAAACTGCAACAAAGTAGCAAAGACGACTACTGCGACTTTCTAAAGCTGATCCTGCCGCCTTCTCTACTGTTTTCCTGGTGGTGCATGCTGTGGGGGTAGTCTGCCTCCTCTCTGCACTAGAAGCTCTGAAGAAATCTCCTGTGGGTCGACGGAATCTTCCCCCTGCAACCGCAGGCACCAAAGAACTGCATCACCGGTCCTCTGGGTCTCCTCTCAGCACAACGTGCGAGGTCCCTTGAACTCAGCAACTCTGTCCAAGTGACTCCCACAGTCCAGTGACTCTTCAGTCCAAGTTTGGTGGAGGTAAGTCCTTGCCTCCCCACGCTAGACTGCATTGCTGGGAACCGCGTGTTTTGCAGCTACTCCGGCTCCTGTGCACTCACCGAGGATTTCCTTCGTGCACAGCCAAGCCTGGGTCCCCGGCACTCTAACCTGCATTGCACGACCTCCTGAGTTGTCCTCCGGTGGCGTGGGACTCTCTTGTGCAACTTCGGGTGAGCACCGATTCACTCCACTTCGTAGTGCCTGTTCTGGCACTTCTGCGGGTGCTGCTTGCTTCTGAGTGGGCTCCTTGTCTTGCTGGACGCCCCCTCATTCCCCTCACGCAATTGGTGACATCCTGGTCCCTCCTGGGCCACAGCAGCATCCAAAAACCCTAACCCCGACCCTTGCAGCTAGCAAGGCTTGTTTGCGGTCTTTCTGTGGGAAAACACTTCTGCACGACTCTTCACGACGTGGGACATCCATCCTCCAAAGGGGAAGTTTCTAGCCCTTGTCGTTCTTGCAGAATCCTCAGCTTCTACCATCCGGTGGCAGCTTCTTTGCACCCACAGCTGGCATTTCCTGGGCATCTGCCCACTCCCGACTTGATCGTGACTTTTGGACTTGGTCCCCTTGTTCCACAGGTACTCTCGTCTGGAAATCCATTGTTGTTGCATTGCTGGTGTTGGTATTTCCTGCAGAATTCCCCTATCACGACTTCTGTGCTCTTTGGGGAACTTAGGTGCACTTTGCACCCACTTTTCAGGGTCTTGGGGTGGGCTATTTTTCTAACCCTCACTGTTTTCTTACAGTCCCAGCGACCCTCTACAAGGTCACATAGGTTTGGGGTCCATTCGTGGTTCGCATTCCACTTCTGGAGTATATGGTTTGTGTTGCCCCTATCCCTATGTGCCCCCATTGCATCCTATTGTGACTATACATTGTTTGCACTGTTTTCTATTGCTATTACTGCATATTTTTGCTATCCTCATACTGAGGGTACTCACTGAGATACTTTGGCATATTGTCATAAAAATAAAGTACCTTTATTTTTAGTATATCTGTGTATTGTGTTTTCTTACGATATTGTGCAAGTGACACTAGTGGTACTGTAGGAGCTTCACTTGTCTTCTAGTTCAGCCTAAGCTGCTCTGCTAAGCTACCTTTTCTATCAGCCTAAGCTGCTAGACACCCCTCTACACTAATAAGGGATACCTGGGCCTGGTGCAAGGTGTAAGTACCCCTTGGTACTCACTACAAGCCAGTCCAGCCTCCTACAATGTGGCCCTTATTTTCCAGAGTGTTGCGGTGTTAGCAGTTGGCCATGTGGGGATTGGACTTACACCAGCTCTACAATGGAGTTACTTACTAATGTTTTGGGTTTATTTTGCCTGCAGTAACTTTAGTGCAGTTTGTGAATAGTAACAGGCTTACATTTTTTGTGGGTAAGTGCATACCCACTCTCTCTAAACCCCTCTATAGTCCTCCTTAAACATCTCTGACTTAGTAGTAAGTATGCCTCATTTTGTAGCCTCTCTCCTGGTCCCGCCTACATTTACTACCAAGTAGTAAACTTGCATGTGTGAGGATCTCCCCACAGAAAACATAGGAGAGATGGAACTGCATTTAGTAGTAATAATGCCTCTGCTACAGTCCTTCTTACATTTGCTACCAAGTAGTAAACTTGCATGTGTGAGGATCACCCCACAGGAAGGATGGGACAGATGTAGATGGAGATTCACACTCGTAAGTTTGAAAACTGCATTTTGTAGTACTTCAGCAGTACTATTGCAGTACTACTAAACTGATGGACCTGTCAGCCTTAGGGTGTTCTTCCATCACATTTTCCCTTCGCTCTGCTGGAATTTGTTTTTGTTGCCACAGGACTCGATGCAGTTTATTGCTGCTAACCACTGCTAGAGTGCTCACTCCCCTAAACATGATAAAACTGACTTACAGTCAATTGCCACATTTAATTTACTTATAAGTCCCTAGTAAGGCGGTGCTACGTGTACTCATAGTCTTTAAATAAAATACTACTAGTGGGCCTGCAGCTCTCACTGTGCCACCCACTTAAGTGGCCCTGTCAAATATGTCTCCTGCTTGCTACTGCAGTCTGTGTACAGTTTTGAACTGCCAATTTGACTTGGTAAAATAACCCCTTTGCCAGGCCTAAGCCTTCCTTTTTAATACATATATGTCACCCCTGAGGTAGGCCATTAACAGCCCTTAGAGCAGAGTACAGTGTACTTAAAAAGTTGGACATGTACTTTTAAGTTTTACATGTCTTGGTAGCGAAAACAATTTAAATACGTGTTTTACTACTGCAAGGCCTACTTCTCCCATGGGACAACATTGGGTTACATTATTACATTTAATAAGTGATAACCTTTGCTTGTGAACAGGTAGCAATGTCATGTCTGGTCACTAAGGAATTGTAATTTTAAATCCTCTTTAATGGTAAAGTTGGATTTTAAGTGGCAATTCTGAAAATGCCACTTTTAGAAAGTGGAACTTGCTTGTTTTTATAGACAGCTTGACATCTCTGAATCTGGGACTAAGGCCAAAGTGGTTTGAGGTTTCATTGCCCATGACTCAAAAGACACAGACCCTTAACTCTAAAGTTTCCACTGAAGAAATCACAGAAGGTATTAACAGTTGCAGGTGGTGAAACTGCTGGGCTGAGATGAGCTACCAGTCACATTCTATATAGCTAGTAAATTCCTGCACAAGGCACATCTACTGAAACTATACAAAGAGGACAAACAGAAGGGATTTTAATCCCTGACAGAGTAGATCATAAAAGGTATATTAGAAGAAGTCTCCATGCAACTCCTACAGAGCGGTCTCTTAGCTAAATATGAAAATAAAAATTCTGATGAATAGAATAGAAACAATTGTAACGCTAATACACAGAGGCCAGAACGGTTTTATGCCCCACCACACTTAAAAGTATAACATCAGACAGCCCGATAATGCCCTGGCCCTAGAAGGGCACATTCTACTTTTAACTGACTATGGAAAGCCAATCTGAATTGGGGTTACTTATTTGTCTTGCTTGAAGTATGTTAAATTCTTTCATGCAGAACTTTTGACGAGGATACAGATAGCACATCACTTGCCCAACTCATTCCTATTTACAAGAGTACCAGGCAGGGCTGGCAATTGTCCCCCTTCTTTTTGCTCGTGCAAGAGAACTATTGGTTAGAATTTGTAAAATGAGACCCCCCGAGTTATGCTTTAAGTGAGCAACCAGGGTGAAACATAAGGTATTACTTTATATTTATGACCTATTTATATATGTGAGTGACCCTAAACTTTGAGGCCCACAAATATTTCAGTCAGTGAAGGATTTTGAAACGTCAGTACCCATGAGGAAAGATAGCCCATCGGCCCTCTCCACAGGCCGCAGAACCACTGGAGCTATGGCAGCAGTGGCCATGCTGTTAGGCTGAACCTGATACCAGGAGGGGATTCACCTTCAGGAATCTTGTGGTGGTGTTTTGGGGTGTGCAGGCCCGTGCCATGTGCACCCCCAAATTCAGGAGCATCTCCCATGCCAGGGCTGTTGGTCTAAGGGGCTCAAGATTTGGGCCTGACTGACCATGAGTGTTACACAAGGCTAGCCACACTGATGGGGAAGATCCTAAACTTTGATTTCAAGTATTCTCTATTCATAAATAAGAAAATCACCGAAGAGTTGACAGAATGTGACTGAATGAATCATACAAACTTTATTTTTGATTGAACGTACATTAATGTACATTCCATGAAATCATTACATCAATAGTACAGAAGAATACATCAATGACAAAAATGCATATTAACATTAGCTAATCAATTCATAAACAGTAGTAGGGAAACAATGAACTGCTGCACCAAAAGTACAACATACATCTAATGTCTAAAAATTAACTCAAAGCAATCCATAGTTAAAAGGCCAATGGTTAAAATAAACTTGCAGAAGAATGTACCAGCTGCTTCTTCCAACCCATGGATGACATAAATTGTTAGTCTAATGACGTCAATTTATGACCTAAGCCTCACGCACATAGACAATTCCTCTCTAGTTTCAGCATGTTTAATACTTTTGGCCAATTATTACAGAACACTGATGACAGGAGAAAGGTTATTACATATGTAAAGCTCCTCACATTAGCACATTTAAAATCTGTTTCATTTTAAGAGCAACAATACATTGGCAAGAGCAGCTCGGCCAATAGCACTCCTGTTGTCCTGTTACCTGTCACCAGTTTTCCTGTTATCTTTCGCCTCAGAGTCGGAGTGACTATGCACCTCCTTATTCTGCACATCTGCACTGAAAGCTAGGGACAGATTTCTTATCAGTCAATTAACCATTTACATTATTCAAACATCCCCACTGCCACCAGCCCGTTTGGAGAAGTCAATCCTCAGTGAACCCCCGCCATGCCATGCAGATAGGTAACCATATGACTAGGAAAAAACTAGTTACTTAACTGTGCTAGTTTTCTGGTGGATACTCTTATCTCCCTGCACGTTCCTCACCAGTAGTATAATCTCAGGTGCTACTCTGGATCTGGATACTTCAAGGTACTCACATCACCAGTGAGAGAGAAGGTCTAGTCTGCATGGCTGCTTGAGAAGAGGACATATGGAGAAGCGCTGAAGGTCTGCATACCACACTATCCTTGGCCAATCCAGGCTGATGAGAATGACTTGCCACTCTTAGAGTATCTTCCAAGGAATCAAGGGAAATGTCCCCCCAAGGCTACCAATAATGGACACTGGAGGACACAGAACTGCTGATGTACATCTTCTGAAGAGGCAAAAAAGTTCACCTGAGGAGTAGCCCACTGGTGAAGATGTCCTGGACTACCTCCAGTAGAATACGCCACTTATGATTAGCAAGATAACGTCACCTGCCGCTGTTGGCTCTGACATTCAGAGACCCCGCTAGGTGATTGTTGGTAAGGCAAATCCCTTGGCAGTGTGTCCATGTCCCAATTCTTGCAGACAAAGGAGCTAAGACCCTACTCCCTCTTACTTATTGACATAAGGACCAAACTTGGATGAAGGGGAGGAAGGCCTTGAGCACCAGCCAAATTGCCTGCTATTTCAACTGGAGAACCAGGGTCCTTCCAGAGACCAGGGTCCTCTGATCTCTAGATCTTCTAGGCAAGCTCCCCACCCTGAGGTGGGATCATCCATCACTACTGTAGCCACAGCTGAAGGGGGAACGAAAGACGTCCTGCAACTCAGGTTCATCTTGTTCCCCCACTAAACCACTTCCGCTGAAGCACTGGGGGAGATTATGTAACAGTCCAACAGGTTTCCCCCGTATTGTAGCCACTGCCTGCAGAGGCACTCCTTCAGGCTCTTCATGTGCCAAAGTGCATGCAGGACTAGGAGAATGCAGGAACCCATCAGACATAGGAGTCATAGGTCCTTAAGAACAGGGACTCGTGCACTGTGTTGGAAGGAGGGAACCAATTTCTGAATGTTGGCTATTCTCTAAGGTGGAGGAAAGGTGTGGAGAATAGTGGTGTCCTGTACTGACCCAATAAACTGGAGTCGTTGGGGGTGCTTCCGGTGGGACTTTGGCTTGTTAATTAAGAAACCCAGGTCGAACAGCAGGGCTACTCTTGACTGTCCATTGCGAGATACTGCCTACAGCGATCCAACTTTAATTAGCCAGTCAAACATGTATGGAAATACTGGTGTGCCCAACATTCATAGATGGGCTGCAATCACTGTCATCTTCTTTGTGAAAACTTGAGGTGATGATGTTAACCTAAAAGGGAACACTACAAACTGGTAGTGGATGAAGCTACTACAAAACATAGATGGGACCACAATATCAGATGTGGAAGTGAGCATCCTGCAGGTCAAGTGACACCATCCAAACTCCAGCTTCCAATGCCAGTAACAGCTGAGCTAAGGTCTGACTCTTGAACTTTTGCTTTTTGAGGAAGAAGCTAATTTCTCTGAGGTCCAGGCTTAGACGCAGAAAGTTGTCCTTCTAGGAAACAAAGAAGCTGGCCGTGTTCCAACTCTACTTGCAACACAGCTCCTTTCTTTATGAGTACTGCCACCTCTAGCTGAGAAAAGGAAGATATATCCAGACCCGGGAGGGGAGTGAAGGCAGGGGTGGACGGGGTTGGCGTCTGTAGGAATGAAAGGGTGTAGCCTCTTTCTACTATTTGGAGGACCCACTGGTCTGAAGTAACAGCCTTCCAGGCCAGGAGAAAGAACAATACCTCCCAACCCACAGGCCTCAAGTAGGTGAGAAAAAGTGAACTAGACCTGCTTTCCTGCTTGTGAAGGGGAGGAGGGGAAGGAAGAGGAGGAGGCTTGCTTGATGGATCCACAGCATTTTGCTCTGGCTCAGCCTCTATACACTTTGACCAGCGGATTTTGCTACTGATGGGATTGGAGAAGGTAAGTCTTACGTCGGTTAAAGGACAATTCCTTCAACACGGCAGGAAAATGGTGAAATGGGTGATAATCTGTCATAGGAGGTGGCAGTTGAAGTATCAAGGAGTGGGTTGTAGCATTGCTGGCCTTGAATTTCTCTAATGCCAAATCCGACAAGGCATGCCCTGTCAAACGGGAGGTCATGAGGCTGGCCTGGACATCAGGGGAGAAGGCAGAAGTGTGTAGCCAGGCGCGCATACGGATGGAGATAGAAGTACCCACAGTTCCGACTAACAAATCAGCAGTGTCCAATCCAGATTGTATTATGTGGAATGATGCATTCTGACCATCCAGGACCACCTCTTAGAAGTGCACCCTCATTTCCTCTGGCACATGAGGCACAACCATCTGAGCCATATCCCATATGGTATGGGTGTAGCACGTTCGCAGGCAGTATTTAAGAACTTCAATGCCATGCTTTCTGTTGAAAAAATAATTCTTTCCTAGGCATCAAGGCTCTTAAATTCTCTGTCCAAGGGAACTGTTTGGAAGCTCCCAGCCGAATGTCCAGATAAGAATGATGTCTGGATAACTAAGCTTTAGGGTGAGGGATGGGAAGAGGAAAATGGAGGGTCTCCTGTGGCAGAGATCTAGTGGTGTGTCATGAGCTTGTTGACTGTTGGGACGGAGTTTTAACTGCAAAAAAAGTTAAAGCTTTACAACCTCAGCTGCCGTCTTTCCCACCAAATAGAAGGACATAATTTCCGATGGTATGTCCATTTCCATCTCTGGAGAGGTGTCTAATCTGCTTGCAGAAGGCAGGCCAGTAAACTCTTACCCCTGGCCATTGCTACCCAAGATGTATAAATTCAAAGGGTCAGAATCTGAATAGGTCATGGATCTCATTTCTGTATCTTCCTTCAATAGACTTAGTACTTCCCTGTGCGGTATGTACAGAGGCGCAACTTCAAGCAATGGTGGCAGAAGCAGGGGTGGTGTAGGGATCAGTAGTGGTGGGGCTGCCATGTAGGAGGCTGAAGCATATTGGAGTACCTAAGAGCTGGATCAAAGGATGGACAAGTCTCTGTTCATCCAGATGGGATGGAGCAAAATGGCATCAGAGCCAAGGGCATAAACATAGGGAAAGTGTATGACACTTAGGGTCTGAAGGCATGCCTGATGACACCAATGCCCTTTCAAAGACTCTGTACATGCCATTAAGAAATGTTGCCGGGTCAGAACCTGGAACCTGGAACACAGGTGCAGGTTAAGAACTGCCAGGAGAAAGGGTCCCCGCACCGAAGGATCCAGGAAGTTCAAGGATGGATCCCGTGGTGGTCGAAACAGTTCTGGGTCAGGTGCAGTGTAGTCACTAGAGCGGAGTTGGAGGACATTGAAGTGACTTCTCTTTGGAATTCTTCTTGTGCCTTCTCCTCTTCCCCCAAAAGAGTGGGTTGACAGTGCCCTGTAACGAGGTTGGAAGCTAGATCAGCTGTGCCTCTTGTCCCTTGGCCTGCCCATGAAGAGCCTCGCCTCATGGTCCTTGATGGCATTTGGGTGTTTGTTCTGGCAGTAGTCACAAGACTGGGAGTCGTGGTCCAAACCGAGTCACTAGAGGCAGATGAAGTGGGTATCAGCTATAGACATCTGTCCTTCACAATCCCTATAGTGTTTGACTCCAATCTCTTTGGAAGAGACATGGTACTGCACTTGTGGTAAACTTTCTGTGAAAACCTCAAGACTCTTTGAGAAAGCGATTGCTGGACTTGTACCAAAGATGCAGAAAAAAGGGAACAGATGTCTTAGCACTGGGATGAGCCCAATATATGGCTTCAGTGATGTCACTGGGTCCCTCCTCCGATGCTGATGCAAAGCCAGGGACACCGCCCAGCAGTATGATAGCCTTGAAGAGTCTGGATCTAGACTGGTGCCTGACTATTATTCTATGGGTGAGGAATTTGCAGGTAGAATTATCCATCAGAAGTGGTCTCTGTTTAGTCACAGGAGCTGAGACGCTTGATTCTCATTGGTTCACAAAACCTTCAATATGAGTAATATATGTGTTTGCTGATGTACTTGGAGGTGTGATAATTGTCTAAAGCTCTTCGCACATTCATTTCTATGGTATGGATCTTCCCATGTGTGTTTGCTGACGTCTTTGGAGGTGTGATAACTAACTACACTGCTTCAAATATTCACTGCATTTGTATGTTTTTCCCCTGTGTGTGTTTGATAATGTCTCACAAGGTATGCTGACCGACTAAAGCTCAGCCCACATTCACTACAATGGTATGGTTTTTCCTCAGTGTGTGTTCGCTGATGACATTGTAGGTTTGATAACTGACTAAAGGTCTTTGCACATTCATTGCAATGGTATGGTTTTTCCCCGGTGTGTGTTCGATGATGTCTTTGTAGATCTGATAACTGACAAAAGCTCTTCTTACATTCATTGCAGTGGTATGGTTTTCCTTTGTGTGTATTCGCTGATGTCTTTGGAGTTGTGATAACCAACTAAAGCTTTTCACACATTCATTGCAATGATATGGTTTTTCCCCTGTGTGTGTTTGCTGATGCCTTTGCAGGTGTGATAACCAACTAAAGCTTTTTGCACATTTCTTGCACTGGTATGTTTCTTCCCCTGTATGTGTTCGCTGATGTACTTGGAGGAGCGATAACCGACTAAAGCTCTTTGCACATTCATTGCAATGATATGGTTTTTCCCCTGTATGTGTTTGCTGATGTCTTTGGAGGTATGATAACTGACTAAATTGCTTCAAACATTCATTGCAACTGTGTGGTTTTTCCCCTGTGTGTGTTTGATAATGTCTCTCAAGGTGTGTTGACCGACTAAAGCTGGTCCCACATTCACTGCAATGGTATGGTTTTTCCCCATTGTGTGTTCGCTGATGACACTGTAGGTTTGATAACTGACTAAAACTCTTCACACATTCACTGCACTTGAATGGTTTTTCCCCAGTGTGTGTTTGCTGATGTCTTTGTAGGTGTGATAATTGACAAAAACTCTTCCCACATACATTGCACTTGAATGGTCTTTCTCCTGTGTGTGTTCGCTGATGAATCCTCAGTGTTGAGTAACGACTAAAACTACTTCCACATTCGTAGCAATCATATGGTTTTTCCCCTGTGTGTATTTGCTGATGTCTGTGTAGATCTGATAGCTGACAAAAGCTCTTCATACAGTCATTGCAATGGTATGGGTTTTTCCCTTGTGTGTATTTGCTGATGTCTTTGGAGGTGTGATAACCATCTAAAACTTTTCACACATTCATTGCAATTAAATGGTCTTTCCCCAGTGTGTGTTTGCTGATGTCTTTGTAGATCTGATAACCGACTAAAGCTCTTCGCACATTCATTGCACTTGAATTTGTTTTCTCCTGTGTGAGTTTGCTGGTGATTCCTTAATCTTGAAGATTTGCTAAACATACTTCCACATTCACTGCAATGGTATAGTTTTTCTCCTGTATGTGTTTGCTGATGTCTTTGGAGGTGTGATAACTGACTAAATTGCTTCACACCTTCATTGCAATGGTATGGTTTTTCCCCAGTGTGTGTTTGATAATGTCTCTCAAGGTGTGATAACTTAGTAAAGCGCTTCCCACATTCACTGCATGTGAATGGCTTTTCTCCTGTGTGTGTTTGGCAGTGCTCTTTAAGGAGTGCTAAATGACTAAAGCTTTGCTCACATTCAGTGCAATAGAATAGTTTTAAGGCTTTGTGTGTTTGCTGTTCGTCCTTTTGTAGCGATGACAAGCTAAAGTTGTCCCTGCCTGTGTGTGATTCTTCTTTCTTGGTTAGTGTCTCTTGGTCGGTGATATGTTTGTCCACTTCCCATGACTCTGTTTCCTGAAGGGCCAACATGGTTCATAAAGCACTTGTATTATTCTCACATTTCCTGGGTGAGCTGGTATTTAGGACATTTGATTGCGGGTAAAGATTATTTTTCCTTCTGATCAGTACAAGGTAATATATTCTCTTGTTGCTGCAGTTGGGCCAGAAAGAGTTTACAACAGACCTAGAGCACTGAATGATGGTTCTTTATCTTTAGTCCAAGCACTGTGGTAACCACATCATACTGATCCCACGATCAAAGCTGGTGTTGGACACCGGTCTATACAGGAGGTGGTTTGTCTTAATTTTGTAGAAGTCACTTCTTAGTCCTGTGGTGTAAAGGTGCACAACTCAGACTCTTACATTCAATGAATAGCCCTTGACTGTTTCTTCCAGGATCCGTCAGTTTATGTTGAGGTTCCTCTGTTGCCGACTGCACTGTAGACTGGTCCTCGTTATTTCTGACAGTTGTCTTGCACAGTTGAAGTATTATCTTCATTATTTAACATCATTTTGTGATTTCAAGACTTTTTTCCTGTTGAATGTAAAGAGATTTAAAATTAAAAAATACAATTGTAATAGAATATGAATGCACAGTACTTATCTGGTTGTAAACGACAACGCTCTTTTACCACCTTTGAAACCTCGCAAGGTGTAGTTCACCATACACGGATATTTAACTAAAAGTTATGTTGAACACATCCCATATTATTTACTTCAGAAAAGGAGGTGATTTATCAGTCTCCACGGAGTGACTAAGTAAAGAAATGGCGGTCACGGAGCACCACGTGCTACAGGTACAGCGTAAGTAGATGCACATGGACAAGATTCCATTAAAGAACAGATTGTGGAAAAGGAAGGATCAGGATGTGCTGCTGTTTCGTCAGCTTCAGGAAGTATCTACCAAAGGTAACTCTTCAGAGAGTATAAAACAAAGGTAACTGTATTCAACTTCTGTACTTTCCTGTGACTTTGTATCAGCTCAAGGGCCAACTCGTCTTTACCCTGCTGTTCTTTAAGTAATCTCGGACACTTCCTGAGCACCTGTGGGGTTGGTCCAAGCAATTCTGGTTTCTTCTAACCTGAAAGACTGGAGCATTATTGTGTGATGAGCTAGATTTTTTATTGGCGTTAACATCTGCCCATCTCCCTAAATCTAGCGCAACTTGCAGGGCCTGGTTCTGGCCTGCACATGTTATGTAGAGAAGAGATTCTTTAACTCTAGCTAGAGTAGTTAAAGTTCAGACCTCCTTGAAATTCAAGATGCAGCTCTTTCCAGTGCAGGGTTCTCTGTAAAACAGAGTGAGGAGTTCATTGTAATGTCCCGCTTTCACATTACACTCAGAGATAAGGCAAACAAACTTTGATTTATAATGTAATATTCAACCATATCAGTCATTTAGTCCTTATTATGGAGACTCTATGACAACTAATAATTTATCTGATAAATCCCCACAGCTAACAGATGTGTGCATATTATTCATTATTCTTCAATTTTCTGACTTTCCAGGGAACCTGACGTAGTGGTGTCCGTTTGGTGCGCAAGAAGCAGCTTTGTATCCAGATGGGGTTCTGCTAGATTGGGAGGAGGTGCACAGGTAGGTGCTTATGAGGTGCAAACAGAGGAGGTGCACAGGTAGGTGCTTATGAGGTACAAACAGAGGAGGTGCACAGGTAGGTGCTTATGAGGTACACACAGAGGAGGTGCACAGATAGGTACTTAAGAGGTACAAACAGAGGAGGTGCACAGGTAGGTGCTTAGGAGGTACAAACAGAGGAGGTGCACAGGTAGGTGCTTATGAGGCACAAACAGAGGAGGTGCACAGGTAGGTGCTTATGAGGTACAAACAGAGGAGGTGCACAGGTAGATGCTTATGAGGTACAAACAGAGGAGGTGCACAGGTAGGTGCTTAAGAGGTACAAACAGAGGAGGTGCACAGGTAGGTGCTTAGGAGGTACAAACAGAGGAGGTGCACAGGTAGGTGCTTATGAGGTACAAACAGAGGAGGTGCACAGGTAGGTGCTTATGGGGTACAAACAGAGGAGGTGCACAGGTAGGTGCTTATGAGGTACAAACAGAGGAGGTGCACAGGTAGGTGCTTATGAGGTACAAACAGAGGAGGTGCACAGGTAGGTGCTTATGAGGTACAAACAGAGGAGGTGCACAGGTAGGTGCTTAGGAGGTACAAACAGAGGAGGTGCACAGGTAGGTGCTTATGAGGCACAAACAGAGGAGGTGCACAGGTAGGTGCTTATGAGGTACAAACAGAGGAGGTGCACAGGTAGATGCTTATGAGGTACAAACAGAGGAGGTGCACAGGTAGGTGCTTAAGAGGTACAAACAGAGGAGGTGCACAGGTAGGTGCTTAGGAGGTACAAACAGAGGAGGTGCACAGGTAGGTGCTTAGGAGGTACAAACAGAGGAGGTGCACAGGTAGGTGCTTATGAGGCACAAACAGAGGAGGTGCACAGGTAGGTGCTTATGAGGTACAAACAGAGGAGGTGCACAGGTAGATGCTTATGAGGTACAAACAGAGGAGGTGCACAGGTAGGTGCTTAAGAGGTACAAACAGAGGAGGTGCACAGGTAGGTGCTTAGGAGGTACAAACAGAGGAGGTGCACAGGTAGGTGCTTATGAGGTACAAACAGAGGAGGTGCACAGGTAGGTGCTTATGGGGTACAAACAGAGGAGGTGCACAGGTAGGTGCTTATGAGGTACAAACAGAGGAGGTGCACAGGTAGGTGCTTATGAGGTACAAACAGAGGAGGTGCACAGGTAGGTGCTTATGAGGTACAAACAGAGGAGGTGCACAGGTAGGTGCTTATGAGGTACAAACAGAGGAGGTGCACAGGTAGGTGCTCATGAGGTACAAACAGAGGAGGACTTGAGAAAGCGACACACTTCCTAGTGTTCTGTTCATTCGAGTTAGCTCACGCTTTCGTGAAGAGATGGCAGTCAGATAAGTTAGATAGTCAGAAGAGCAAGCAATGTGCTGTTGACTCACTTTGAACAAGGCATCCATGTGCGAGGATCTTAGCTGGGGAAGGTTACCCATGAGATTCAAAGAAAGAAACTGGAGTGAGTTGGCAAATGGCAAACTTTCAAAACCAGAAAGCATTTTACAGGACATTGTCATGTACTTTATATGTTTTCCCATTTTTGTGGCCTGTATTTTATTAATTTATACATTCATTCATAGATTCATTTTTTTATAAATATGTTTGTGTTTTTCATTCACAAGTATAACATGTATTATGTTGATACTGCAACAAAAACTCGTTCATATAATGTATACTAGTGATTTAAATATATACTAAGTGTAAGTAGGAGTGCAACAGAATTCATTAGCTAATTTGGGAATTTTACATCACAAATCACAAGGTCTGCCTCCTTCTAGGATAAGGTGCAAGGTCTATTTACCCTCAATGTACAGGCATTTAATCAAAGAGGACATCTTGGGATTTCCGGGAAGAATAAAGCATGTGATGCAGACATCTCAGCCCTGAGGACCATGGACTCCTAGCTCAGCTTGAGTCGATCTGTTACGTCGCAGAGTGCGGAATACCAAAAACAGCCACAAAGTGTCCTTGTGTCTGAAGCCACGCTCAGTAGCAGATTGAGAAAATATCTTGTAAAGTATGCGTGTCAGGGCTTCTGAGAATCTCATGAAGGCACTTTCAATGCTGAATAGGTTTAACTGCAAAAAGAACAGATGATGGACGGGATGCTGAACAATTTCAAAATCTGGCCCCAAATCACATATCTCGGCCTAAATCTATTGCTTTGGGTCAAGACTTATTTGCACATGGCTGGCGTAGGAAAGTGCCTCTTTTGAAATAGTCACCCCCCCCCCCACACACACACTTTCTGCCTGGTTTCTGGTGCAATGTTGACTAAAAGTGCACTGAGTCCCTGCTAAACAGGTCCCCAGCACCAGATCTCTTTCCCTAAAATTGCACAGTTTTTCCCAATTGGCAAACCTTTAGCTGCCACTAGTAAATAGTACCCCTGGTACCTAGGGCATGGGGTACTAAAGAAACTAAAGAAAGGCCCCTGATGGCTGCAGCACATATTGTGCCACCCTCAGGGACCCCCTCCCTAAGTGCATACAGTGTTGCTTTCGCAGACTGCATGTCGTGGTGCAAAACCAAATTCAAAACATGTTAAGGGGAAAGGTGCAAGGTCCAACACTGCCCCTCTGCTTTAAAATACCTGTGGTTGTTTTGTAGGGTGGGACATAAACTGAGGTAGGACCAATATTCCTAAAAAACAAAGACCTGATATAGAGAAGCAGTAGGTTAATCCACCCCTTAGGTAAATAAAGAGAACACAATTTTTTAATGCTGAAGTGATTTTTTTAATACAGTTATAACTTTTCATCTATTGGGTAAATAGAGCAACTCAGAATGTTTCATTAAGCAACCGACATGTGTCGCCCCTTACATGGCTGTAAGCCTGGGGCTTTCTCAAGGCTGTAGAAGGTGGAAGACATAGCTGTCATTATTTACACCTTTGGAGATTGAAATTTTGAAGGAGTGAGACCACCACCTAGTTGTGAGAATATGTAGAAAGGAGAGTGATTTCCCAAAGGAACCGGAAGCTGATATAAGCAACCAGCAAAGTGGGGCCGGCAGTTTGATAGGAGAACTGTCCCAGTGCTCCTTCATGGTCCAAGGACACACCCGTGCGAATTAGTGACCAAGAGATGATGAAAAATGATGCGAAGGTGAACCAAGTGTGATCAGATAAACATTCAAAGTCATGAATCCAAGCAGTGCTGGCAGTTTTTATAATATAAATAGAGGAAAAGTTATAATTTATTAGCTGTGTTTGTGATAGTTAAAGGGTGCTAAGGACAGGAAAGAAAAAGAGAGAGTATGGGGGAAACACCTCTTATTAATAGTCCATAGCAATTGATCCTGTTATGTTATCCAAAACTTTTTTACAACCAGTTATTCCAAACACCGCATGTCCAAATAGGGTGAAGATTCAAATTCATCCTAAACAAATGAAAGAACTAACAATTACACTACATACTTGTATGGAAAGAGGTCAAGCTGGATAACTGACTATAAAACACATTTTGTTTAATTCATTTAATGGTCATCACAGAGAGACTGAAGTTCTATTGTAGTAAGAAACATCTCACTATGCACAGGTTTCTAAAGCGAAGTACTTCTAGTTACCACACAAGGGAAAGAAATGCTCACATAGTTTGCTAGGTGCTCTCCGTAACAGAATACAAGACACAGAAGGGGTCGCGGGAATGCCTTCGTATCTAGAGCGCAAGTTCTAGCGAGATATTTGCTGGCAGAGACTGGTCACTAAAAATGAGCGAGCGGGCATTACTTTGTTCAAAGTATTCTATAAACCGGGTGAAGGAAACACTGGATCCCAGCAAGGGACTACAGAATGCACTTACTGTGAGGAGCACAATTCTAAAACAGGGCGGTTCTAGAGGAACATACAATTGCAAATAATCCTAGGGCTGGTAAAAAAGCACTCACCGCTCGTTAATAGCAAGCCTAAAATCGTAACTATTAATCAATGGGGCTAAGTCCCAGGACAGTCAGCATCTGCTTGGGGAGTCAGCGCGCCACATAAGCGCCTCATCTCCCTCAATCATAGTAGAATGAGCAACGTGTCCCCGTATTGGATTGGCCACCAGGTCATAGCCAAAAGAACAAAAACTTGATCAGTTCTAGATGGGCCAATTTGACTGGGGACACAAAGCTATAAGAGAAAAGATTCGGAAACAGATTAAATGGGATCAATATATAGTTGTGCTAGTAAAAATGTCATAAGCTATCATGCAAAAAAAAGGATGGGGGGTTGAAAGCTAGCAAGCAAGGGAGTCCCTAAACCATCTCTATGGCCGAAGAGGGGACGGGCGATTATAGGGACTTGTCCACCCTGTGCCTAGTCGTCATGATGGGTGCCATATTTGAGATGTAAAGAGTCTAATTATTATAATGACCGCCATTTTGGAGGTGTAAACTCACCCAGTATTTAGCAACGCTGCATATTAAGCTTAAGAATGGCTGGATGAAGTTATTATAGGGGTCAATCAATCAATAATTGTTTGTTAAGTGCAGCTACTCACCCACAAGGGTCTCAAGGTGCTGGGGGGGCGTCCATCAATGTGGAGGTTCTTCAAATAGCCATGTCTCCAGCTCCTTCATGAAGTTGAGGAGGAGTGTAGTGTGTCTGAGGTGGAGCAGTAGGGCGTTCTAGGCTGTGGCGGTGAGGTAGGAGAAAGAGCGTACCCTTGTTCTTGTTTTCCTGATGCGGAGTACTTCGGCGAAAGAGAGCTGGGCTGTGCATAGGGTCCTGTGTGGTACTGGGAAATTGAGTAGCCTGTTCAGGTATGCTGGTCCAGTGTCGTGGAGGGCTTTGTGTGCGTGGGTGAGGATCTTGAAGGTGATTCTTTTCTCTATGGAAAGCCAGTGTAGTGTGTGCAGGTGCTGAAAGATATGACAGTGTTGAGGTAGCTCAAGGACCAGTCTAGCGGCAGCGTTCTGGATGTTCTGTAGTTTGTGGGTGAGTTTCTTGTTGATCCTGGCATAGAGCGCTTTGCCGTAGTCCAGTCTGCTGGTAATGAGGGTGTATGTGACAGTCTTTCTGTGTTCAAGGGGGGTCCATTTGAAAGTCTTGCATATGAGGCGGAGGGTGCGGAAGCAGGTGGATGTGACTCAGTTGATTTGGCGGTCTATGTTGAGTTTGGAGTCCAGGATGATCCCGAGGTTGCGGGCTTGGTTCGTGGGGGTGGGAGGGCTTCCGAGGGTGGGTGACCACCAGGAGTCGTTCCACGCGTCGGGTTGAGGGCCCATGATAAGTATTTCTGTTTTGTTTGCGTTGAGTTGTAAGCAGCTGTTTATCATCCAATTGGCGACTGCTCCCATACCTTCGCGAAAGTTGTGTCTGGCTGTGTTGGGTTTGTTGGATATGGAGAGGATGAGTTGGGTGTCGTCAGCATAGGAGACAATGTTGAGTCCGTAGTTTTTGATGATGGCAGCTAGAGGGGCCATGTAGATTTTAAACTGCATGGGGCTGAGGGAGGATCCCGAGGGAACTCCGCAGGTGGTCAGTGTGGGGTTCGAGAGGAAGGGGGGAGTCTCACTCATTGAGTTCTGCCGGAGAGGAAGGATTAGATCCAGTCGAGGGCCGTGTCTCTGATGCCGGCTTGTGAAGTCTGCGTGTCAGGGTGTGGTGGGAGACTGAGTCAAAGGCTGCCGAGAGGTCATGCAGGATGAGGGCTGCAGTCTCTCCCTTGTCCAGCAGGTAGCGGATGTCGTCTGTTGCGGCTAGGAGGGCTGTTTCGGTGCTGTGTTTTTTTCTGAAGCCAGATTGGGAAGCGTCGAGGATACTGTGGTCTTCCATGAAAGTGGCGAGTTGGCTGTTGATGGCTTTCTCAATGATGTTCTCTGGAAATGGGAGCAGGGAGATGGGCCTGAAGTTCTTGAGGTCGGTGGGGTCCACCGAGGGTTTCTTGAGGAGAGGGTTGATCTTGGTGTGTTTCCAGTCATCAGGGAAGGAGGCGTCTGATAGGGAGCTGTTAATGATGAGACAGAGCTTGGGGGTGATCGCTTCAGCGGCTTTGTTGAAGAAGTGGTGGGGGCCTGAGTCCATACTGGCCCCGGAGTATATGATCTTCATTGTCTTCAGTGTATCTTTGGTGGTGAGGGGGTCCAGTTGGTGATCGCTGGTTTGTTGGTGTCGGGTTCCGGTGGAGGGGGTTCTGCATGTGGGTTGTCCTTGTTGAAGTTGTCGTAGATGGTCTTTGTTTTGTGGTGGAAGTATGTGTTGAATTTGCTGCAGAGATCTTGTGAGGGTGGGATGTCCGTTGTTTCGCTGTTGGGTTGGGCGAACTCCTTGATGATGCTGAAGAGTTCCTTGCTGTTGTGTGAGTGTGAGGAGATTCTTTCTTCTATCGGTTTCTTTTTGATGCTTTTGATGAGTTGGTGGTGTGCGGTGGTGGCAGCTCTGAGGTTGCTTTGGGCTTCTGTAGATTTGGTGTTTCCCCAGATATCAAATAAGGGCTGTCAAAATCTCTTCTATAAGGAAGACAAAATATGGAAGATATACCATGTATAAACAGTGAGGAGGTTGGCATTATGCTATGGGATACCGGGGGGTACTGGTAATCTCTAGTTTAGATTTAGGGAAACAATAGAACATTCATGGTACATGTCTGTTAAAGCCAAAGGAAATCCTCAGTGTCTTCTTACAGTTGATATGTCTCTTGTTCTGGAGATATTATGGATTGGATAATTTCTGCTAAACCTGATTGTAAAGGGCCTGAGACTCATGCTCCATATTGGTATGGTATACCAAAGACTAAGGAACACATAGGGGCACTTTAGGTGTTGATAAGTTAAATCAAGCCTAGTTGCAAAGAAACAAGCAAGGGTCAAACAGAACAAAAGTAGAAGACAAACATATGTTCTAAGTCTCAATCAAATGCATTCATGCCGGATTGACAGTTCTTATGCTAATGACATCAAAGGGCTTAAATCTTGTGAGTAGTTAAAGCCAAAAATGCCATTCAGCATCTTTATTGAGTCCTTTTTGTACTGTGTTGCATCGGATGATGAGAGCACTTAATTTGAGCTCTAGGTCTCCAAAAGCACCCTGCACCCGGAGCCCCTCAGCCTTGGAGAGCTGGACCATCAGTGTCCCTACGAACCCCTGCAACTCAACTTACATGGCAGCTGTGGGTTGACCTCTCCCGGCTTCCTTATCTGAGCTTGCAGTCCCTTTCTGAAGGTCATCTCCTCTATTGGATATCATTGGACGCCCAACACTGTGTTTGCACTCTGCACCTGGCCGTCCCTGTGCCACTGAGCGTGTAAGTTTGGTGATGCCTTGTGCCCCCTTGCTTGCCTCAACCCCCAGACACCAACCCCTGACTCCGCTTGTACTTACCTGGGAGTAGCGCGTCTTCATCCCCCCTCACCCTCCATTGACTAACATTGGGCACCGACTCAGACTTTGACCCCTGCACCAAGCCGCCCGTGCCGCTGTGGGTGCACTCTTGGTACCATCCTGACCCTTGCCCAGTGCTAGTCTAAAGCACTGAAGACTGGGATCGGAAGTCATGCACTTACCTGTGAAACTGCGTTATTGTTTTCCTTCCATAGGATAACATTGAAGACTCCGAAACTTGGACTGTGTTGATTTTTGAAACAGCAAAGTACTTTTAATTTAAAAACTGCTTACATTATTTATATTTGGTTCAAAGCAGAAATAAAAGCAACTGTTACTTTTTCTAAATTAGTCTCAGATTTATTCTTTGAGTGTATGTCTCATTTATTGCCTCTGTAAGCACAACGAATGCTTAACATGACTCCTTGATAAGCTTAACTGCTTGCCCACGCTACCTCAAAAAGAGCACTAGACATATCTGTTTCTGCCTCTGCAAACCTTTGAGGATCCACTTGACTCTCTGCACAGTGTACTTCATTTTAGTGCACTATATAGAAAGCTTCCTACAGCTGGCCCCAACTGGGGTAGGCAGATTGGGTAGGCTTCTGTGGTGTACTTGGGACACCTAGTAGGTGGTGGCAAGGTGCGGCCCCTCCAGGCCAAGATTGAGACAATCAAGGCCTGGCAATTACCTGGAACCCAAACAGAAGTGAGAGCCTTTTTAGGCCTCATTGGGTATTACTGTAGGTTTGTTAAGCGTTATGGCACCATAGTGGCCCCTTTAACAGAACTAACATCCAAAAAGCAACCTAGGTCGGTGAATTGTAGAGAGACTTATCAGAACGCCTTTGACTCTCTAAAGGAAGCCATGTGCACGGCACCCATGTTCAGGGCTCCTGACTACTCCCAGGAATTTATTGTGCAGACAGACGCTTCAGAGCATGACATAGAGGCTGTTCTAGCACAGCTAAATGAGGAGGACCTAGGCCAACCATTTGCTGTGGTCTGGGCACTGAAGAAGCTGAGACCATACCTGTTTGGGACTCACTTCCGGGTTCAGACAGACCACAGGCCCCTCAAATGGCTTATGCAGATGAGGGGTGAAAATTATAAACTCTTGAGGTGGTCCATTTCCCTACAGGGGATGGACTTTACGGTGGAGCATTGCCCCGGGACTGACCACGCCAATGCTGATGCTCTCTCCATAATCTTCCACCTTAGCGATGAGAGCTCCCAAGGGGTTGGGTAGCACTCCCCACTTTCAGATGGGGACACACATGTTAGACCTGACAGCCTTAGGGTGGTCATCCCCCAGCTTTTTGCCTGCCTTACTCCACTTTCTGACACTGTTTTTGCTGGCTTTAGGACTCTGCACACTATACCACTGTTAAAGAGCATATGCTCTCTCCTTTAAACATAGTAACATTTGTTCATTCCCAATTGGCCTACTTGATGTAAGTCCCTACTAAGGTGCACTACAGGTGCACCGGGCCTGTAAATTGAATTCTACTAATGGGCCTGAAGCACTGGTTGTGCCACCCACATAAGTAGCCCCTTAACCATGTCTCAGGCCTGCCATTGCAAGGCCTGTGTGTGTCGTTTCACTGCCACTTCAACTTGGCATTTAAAAGTACTTGTCAAGCCTCAAACTCCCCTCTTTCTACATATAAGTCACCCCTAAGGTAGGCCCTAAGTAACCCATAAGGCAGGGTGCTATGTAGGTAAAAGGCAGGACATGTACATGTGTGTTTTATATGAACTGATAGTGGAAAACTCAAATTATTTTTCCACTTCTGTGAGGCCTACTCCTTTCATAGGGTAGCATTAAGACTACCCTCATATACTTTTTGAGTGGTCAATTCTGATCAGAAAAGGGTAACCAGGTTGTATTTAGTATGGCCAGAATGGTAATAGAAAATCCTGCTTATTGGTGAGGTTGGATTTTATATTACTATTTTAGAAATGCCAATTTTAGAAAGTGAGCATTTCTCTGCACTAAAAATCCATCTGTGCCTTACAGCCTGTCTCTAATCAACGTCTGGGCTGGGCTGGTTGAGAGCTATCTTGTGCATTTCACCCAGTCAACCACAATTACAGGACACTCAGTCACACCTGCACTCATCTTTATACTGAATGGCTCTTCCTGGGCAGGAAGGGTGGAGGGCCTGACACTTACATTTCAAAGGCTAGTGGCCTGCCCTCAAACAATGGACTGCCAAACCCCCTGCTGGGACCCTGGCAGACAGACCTGTACTGAAAGAGGAACTTGTGCACTTCAAAACCACTCCCCCACTACAAAGGCATTTTTTGGTATATAAATTGGGTCTCTGACCCCACCAACTCAGACACTTCTGGACCTGAGCCTGCAAACTGTCAAGAGGAACGTCCTGGCTGCCCAAAGGACTCATGTGGACTGCTTTGCTGAGAAGGACTGCTGCCTTGCTGTTGCTCTGCTGCCTTGCTGGCCTCTGACTTTGTTAAGAAGTACTCTCCAAGGGCTTGGATTGAGCTTGCCTCCTGTTTTTTGAAGACTCAAGGCCAAAAAGACTTCACCTCTTTAGGAAACTCCTTGTGTGCCACAAATCGATGCACAGCCTGCCAGAAACGACACACAGCCTGCCTTGCAACCAAGAAATTGCCACACAGCTGAACCGGAATGATGCAGCCCGACTTCCCGAGTGCAGATTCGACGCAGTGCCTGTCTTGCAACAGAAAATTTGACACACATCCCTACCGGATCAATGCACAGCCGAACCAGAACAATGCAGCCATTCCCCGAGTAGAAAAATGGACGCAGCGTCTGCCGTGTGAGAGAAAATGTGACTCATCGCCCTACCGGATCGAAGCAACGCCTGTGACTTCATCCAGCATGCCCAGGATTTCCCATTATTGTCCCTAGGTGTCAAAAAGATCCCCGCACCGCAGTGGGGAACCAAGGCTGCATGCAGAAAAACGAGGCAAGCCCCTTGCAGAGGTGAAAGTAACAACGCCTCGTCTGTGCCGTGTTGGAAAATCCGACAGGCACCATATTTTTCCACACATCTCCTCCTCTGTGGTCTCTGTGTGTGTGATTTTGGTGCAAACCAGGTACTTTGTGTAATCAAGAGACTTCTGTTGATTTCTAAGATTTTTGACTCTTTAATCTTGCAAAAGTGATATCTCAACTTGTGCTTATTAAATCTTTAGCGTTTTGACCTTATTTTATTCAGATAAATATAATCTATTTTTCTGGAGTTTTCACTGTGTTACTGTATGATGTATTGCACAAATACTTTACACATTGCCTTCTAAGTTAAGCCTGACTGCTCAGTGCCAAGCTACCAGAGGGCGGGCACAGGATGATTTGGATTGTGTGTGACTTACCCTGACTAGGATTGTGGTCCCTACTTGGACAAGAGTTTATACCACTGCCAACTAGAGTCCCCATTTCTAACAGTGGTGGCCCTCAACCTCACTCCTTACCTCCATCTTGGGATGAGAGAGTTAAGGTCCCTCTGCCTACTGAAACAAATTAAGGCCCTCATTACGAACTTGGCAGGAAATCCCGTCACGTTTGGTGCTTGCGGTCAAAACAACAACCACCAGCCCATTGAAGACCCCGCTGGCCAAATAAACAACATTCCGCTGGGCGGGAAGGTGGAAACAGTGTTTCCGCCAGCCGGCCCAGCAGAATGCAGGGCCTGTACATTGCTGAGGGCTCCACATGGAGCCGCCAGCATTGTAGCAGTGCGGCGGGTGCAGCAGCACCGTTTGTGCATATCACTGCCTGTAAATCGGGCAGTGACATGCGCGACGGGGCTGTGCATGGGGCCCCTGCAATGCCCATGTCAAGTGCATGGGCAGTGCAGGGGCCCCCAAGGGGGCCCCAGGGCACCCATTCCACCAGCCTTTCCCTGGCGGCCTAAACCACCAGGGAAAGGCTAGGGTAAGACAGGTTCATTATACGGCAGGCAGCGCTGCCCTGTCGGATAAGGAACTCCGCCATCGCCAGGCTGCCTGGCGGCGGTAGCGGAGTTCCGCCTGTGGCGGGCTCCCCATGTCCATTATATGGCGGTAATTTCCGCCACCGCCGGCATGGTGGTCCGGACCGCCATGTTCATAATGAGGGCCTAAAACTGGTTCCAAACCAACCAAGGTTAAGCTCCTGGAGCTCTTGGCAGAGTATCCAAAGGAACACCCTACTGAGGAGGAAGACATCCCCTTTAGGGATCAGGAGGATGAACTTCCCCCTCCTCACCTAACTAGGGAGGACAAATGCCCCTGACTCCAAGAATAGTACTCACTGGATCTGGATCTTCCGCAGGGGAGTCCAGCTCCTCTGGGAACATTGAGGGCATCCTCAATGAAGAGGACCTCCTTTTAGCAAGGATGGCCAAAAGGTTAGCTTTGGAGAGACAGCTTCTAGCTTTGCAAAGGAAGGGATCTAAAATGGGATTAATGCTCATTAATTGTGGCAGCAACTTAATAACTAGGGACAGAAAGCACTCTGACACCCTTAAAATCCCCAAAGGGGTTATCCCCGAGAATGAGGAAGGTGATGACATTACCAAGTGATTCACAGCCTTTGAGAGGGCTTGTGGAATCAGAAGATTGAAAAATTGTCACTGAGGTCTCCTTTGAGAAACTGTTCACTGGTAAGTGTAGGGATAGACGCCTCACACTCACTGTTGCAGATGCTGAATCCTATGACCACATAAAGGCTACCCCGATTGAGGACTCAGGAGTATAGAATTAGGTTCAGAGGGGCTCACAAAACCTCGAGCCAGTCATGGGTTGATTTTGTAGACTACTCAGTGAAAACACTAGATGGTTGGATAACTGGCAGTGAAGTCCATGACTATGATGGGCGTTATAATTTGTTTATTAAAGAACATCTTTTAAGTAACTGCTTCAATGACAAGTTGCATCAGTATCTGGTAGACCTAGTTCCAATTTCTGAAGAAGGCAGACCACTGAGTCAAGACTAGGATGACCAAGACTTCCACTGGGGTAACCAAAAGAAAGGAGTTACAAAGCCTCCCCAAGGGAAGGGTGGTGAGACACCTAAGGATAAAAGTAAAGAGGCTTCTAAAGGCCCTCAAAAACCTTGAAAGGAGGGTTGGCCCCGAGCCACAATCTTCCCATGGGAACAAAGATAAAAACTGTGATCCCAAAAAGGCCTGGTGTTTCAAGTGTAAACAGCACGGACACCAAACTGGAGACTTGTCCTGTCCCAAAAAGAATCCCCCTAGTACTGCGCCTGCTAGCACTGGCATAGCCAGTCTCCCATGGGATCAACAGTGTGCCTAGAGCAAATCAGGGTTCACACGGAAGCTACTTTAGTTTCTGCAGGTGGGTTGGATATTGCCACTCTTGCTGTCTGGCCCCCTAATATGAACAAATACAGACAGCATCCCTTGATTAATGGGATTAAAGTAGACGTCCTGAGGGATACAGGTGCCAGTGTCACCATGGTGAGAGAAAAACTGTTTTCCCCACAGTATCTGGCTGGACAAACTTATTCAGTTACCAATGCTGACAATGTGAGTAAGGTCCATCCCATGGCTGTGGTGACCTTAGAATGGGGAGGGATTACTGGCCTGAAAGAGATACTGAGTGGTCTCTTCTGCAATCATGTATGAGTGTCTGCTAGGAAATGACCTGGAGTCCTCAGCTTGGGCTGAGGTAGAACTTAAAACCAATGCAGCCATGCTGAGAATCCCTGAGATGGCGTGTGTGAAAACTAGAGCACAAAGCTGAGCAAAGGGTGAACAAAGTGTTGGAGCCAGGAATAATGGCCCAACCTTCCAAGAGAAGGGGCAGGAAGACTGGGGGCAAGCTTCTGTACAGCAAAAATTACAAGACTCCTCTCCTCAGGAAGACATCTTAGCATCCTCTGAGGTAACTGAGCATATGGAACTTGATCCTTACCAGATAAAGCTCTTGAGCTCAAGGGGACCCTCTAGGGGCCAACTGTGCCAGAGATAGAGAACCTGTCCCACTCTTGAAGGTCTGAGGCAGCAAGCAGCTGCACAGGAGAAGGTAGATGTCAGTGGCTCCCACAAGGTATATTGGGAGGAAGGACTCCTATACACTGAGGCCAGATACTCCAAAACTGGTGCAACCAGGAGAGTGGCAGTACCTCAGCAGTTTAGGGATTTCATCTTCTCTTTAGCACATGGCAGCCCCCTCGATGGGCACCTGGGCCAAACTAAACTTGGAATAGGCTTGTCAGCCATTTCTACTGGCCCAACATGTTTCAAAAGGTGAAGGAGTTTTGCAGCTCCTGTGTCACCTGTCAAGCCAGTGGTAAGGCAGGTGGCCACCCAAAGGCTCCCTTAAATCTTCTACCAGTGGTTGGGGTTCCCTATTAAAGGGTTGGTGTGGACATAGTGGGTCTACTTGAACCACCCACAGTCTCAGGAAACCAATATATACTGGTACTAGTGGATCAGGCTACCAGGTATCCTGAAGCAATTTCCCTTAGGTGTACTACACCTCCTGTGGTAGCCAAAGCCCTCATTGGTATCTTTACCTAGGTAGGGTTTCCTAAGGAGATGGTTTTCTGACAGAGGTGCCAACTTCATGTCAGCTTACATAACATGCATGTGGAATGAGTGCGGGTGACTTATAAGTTCACTACACCATACCATCCACAAACCAATGGACTTGCTGCAAGGTTCAACAAGACACTGAAGGGCATGATCATGGGGCTCCCTGAAAAACTTCCTGCCATACTAGCTTTTCACCTACAGAAATGTGCCTCCGAAGAAACAGGGCTCGAAAAATCATAAAAATGTTACTAGACCTGCAGGTCGAGTAACTTAAATAATCTACTCGACCTAAATGTAATGTACTTGACCAGTAAACAGGTCTCAAATTGTGTGATCCTAGGCAAATAGTTTAGAGTCACCATTTTCTTAATTCTCACATATGATTGCACCTTTAAATATGCGAGCTCAGCATTTCTGCAGTCCAAAAAAATCTCTTTTGTTTGATTAAGTAGACTAAAGGTTGCTGCATGCATCACAAGAATCTAGCCCACATACCCATGAGGACTAGCCCACATAACCTAAGTCTTCTTTTAGTTTACTAAAAACATTGCCATCAGTGCAGGAGTTTTTCTCAGTTTGTTTAAACACTCAATTTTAATAAATATATTAGTAAACCATGGTGTGGTGACATATTGTTATCTACACACAGTAACTTTCCAACAAATGTCCAAAAACATCCCCACTAACTTGCAGCTTTACTGATAAAACTATATAGTGTATTAACAATCTGTGAAACTTGAGTTTCAGAAAACATATCCTTTTCACATCAACATGTAAAGTATTCTGATTTGTTTTCATCCTATTAAATATTTTTTCAGCACACAGAAATATTTAAAAAAGGGCTTTTACAAGTACTGAAATATATTTTGAAATGTTACCACAGTTGACTTAGTCATTTAAATGTTGTGTGTTGGGAAAAACCTGTCACCCTATATCCTTTTATTTTACATTCTAAGCAGCAGGTCACACAGTTCACCTTACAAAGTCCTGGAACTCAGCAGTCAGAAGGAAAATTATTTGTAAGACAAAACTGACTTTTGACCTCTGACTGTGAACAAAGAGAAAATGTGACATAAGAACATGATTTAAAGGCATCTTTTATTGCCCCTCCACTTTTCAACTGAACAGAACACCTGTTCAGTGTCAACTCGCCAGAAGGGACAAGTAAGTATTAAAAATAGCTCGACCTGATCAAATAAGACTCACCAATGTGAGTGGTCGAGTGGATTTTTCGAGCCGTGAGAGAGTAGGGTTTCCCCCTTGGAAATTCTGTTTGGCCACCCTGTTAGGGGACCACTTGCACTTAAAAAGGAGGGCTGGTAGAGACCTCTCCACGAGACTAAGCAAGGTGTGGTGGACTATGTGCTCAGCCTCCGCTCTAGGATTGCAGATTACGTGGAAAAAGTATCCAAAAACCTTGAGGCCAGCCAACAGCTTCCCAGTCCAGAATTGTCTGGATCTTGGGTTGTAAATGTTGCATTTGGCCTCCACCTACAAGGTGGACCAAGTATGCAACTGTGCCCTGCCCTATTTGGCACTTAGATGCTTTAATAGCAAGGCCTTCTGTTTGCAAGGCCTGCAAAACCTTCCCCAGGTGGACCAGGTGATCCTGCCAGCTGGAGCTAAAGACATCAATATCATCAAGATAATCTGCACTAAAGGGCTCCAAACCAGCAAGGACTTGATTCACCAACCTTTGGAAGGAAGCAGGGGCATTCTTTAAGCCAAAGGGCATAACAGTATACTGATAATTCCGATCAGGTGTAGGGAATGCTGTCTTTTCTTTTGCTACAGGTGCCATCCTAATTTGCCAGTACCCTGCAGTTAAGTCAAAGGTACTCAGAAATTTGGATGCACCTAACTTGCATCTGCTCTGGTTAAGGGGTGTACATCTGTCTTAGCGACAGGGTTGAGTTCTCTGTAGTCCACACAGAACCTCTTTTCTCTCTTGCCATCTTTGGTGTGAGGTTTGGGGACCAAGACCACTGGGCTAGCCCAGGGACTGTCAGAGTGCTCTATTACCGCTAACTCCAGCATCTTGTGGACTTCCACTTTGATGTTCTCTTTAACTTGGTCAGACTGTCTATAAAATGTGTTTTTGAAAGGGCATCTGTCTCCTGTGTCCACATCATGGGTACACAGATGTGTCTGACCAGGGGTCAAAGAGAAGAGCTCGGCATACTGCTGTAGGACTTGCCTGCAGTCAGCTTGCTATTGGGTAGAGAGGGTGTCTGAACAGACAACTCCATCCACTGATCCATCTTTAGGTTCAGTTGAGTTGAGTTGCTTCCTGATCCTCATCTGTAACCATCAGCATGGTTATGTCTGCCCTATCATTGTAGAGTTTCAGGCAGTTAACATGGATCACCCTTTTGGGTGTCCTGCTAGTGCCCATGTCGACTAAGTAAGTGACCTGCCTCTTTTTTTCCACGACTGGGTAAGGGCCACCCCATTTGTCCTGAAGTACTCTGGGGGCCGCAGGCTCCAGAACCCAGACATTCTGCTCTGGCTGGAATTCGACCATTGCAATTGTTTTGGTCATACCACAACTTCTGGAGTTGCTGGCTGGCCTCAGGGTTTGTGCTTGCCTTTTCCATGTACTCTGCCATCCTGGAGCGGAGGCCTAGTACATAGTCCACTACATCTTGATTAGGCTCATGGAGAGGTTTCTCCCAGCCTTTGTTAACAAGTGCCAGTGGCCCCCTGGCAGGATGGCCAAACAGAAGTTCAAAGGGGGAAAGCCCTACTCCCTTCTAGGGCACCTCTCTGTGGGCAGGTGTGGCAGGAGGACATTGCATCTTCTTTTGAGTTTTTCAGGGAATCCCATGATAATGCCCTTCAATGTCTTGTTGAATGTCTCAACAAGTACATTGGTTTGCGGATATGTGGTGTGGTGAATCTATAAATCACCCCACACTCATTCCACATGTGTTTTAGGTAAGCTGACATGAGGTGTGTACCTCTGTCAGAAACCACCTCTTTGGGGAGAACCACTCTGGTAAAAATACCAATTAAAGCTTTGGCTACTGCAGGGGCAGTAGTTGACCTAAGGGGGATTTCTTCAGGGTATCTGGTAGCATGATCCACTACTACCAGTATGTACTGATTCCCTGAGGCTGTGGGTGGTTCAAGTAGACCCACAATGTCGACACCAACACTCTCAAAGGGTACCCCCATCACTGGAAGTGGAATGAAGGGGGCCTTTGAGTGGCCACCTGTCTTGTTACTGGCCTGACAGGTGACACAGGAGATACAATACTCCCTTACTTTCTGGGACATATTGGCCCAATAAAAGTGGTTTACAAGTTTGCTCTGCGTTATTCCAGGCTCCAACGCTTCTTGTTCACCCTGTGCTCTGCTCTGTGCCCTAATTTTCACACACACACCAGTTCAGGGATTCCCAGCATGGCTGCATAGGTTTTGAGCTCTTCCTCAGCCCATGCTGAGGACTCCAGATCATTCCCTAGCAAACACTCTTCTGGAATTGTAGAGGAGAACACTACTTGTTTCAGGCCAGTAACCCCTCCCCATTCTAAAGTCACCATAGCCATGGGATGGACTTTAGTTACATTGACAGCATTGATAACTGGCTATGTCTGTCCAGCCAAATTCTGTCCTGGGGAAAACAGTTTCTCTGGCACGATGGTCATACTGGCACCTGTATCCTTCAGGTATTCTACCTTTGTCCCATTGATTAAGAGCTGCTGCCTGTATTTTTGCATGTTAGGCAGCCAGTGTGGCTATATCCACCCCACCCTCAGAGACCAAAGTAGCTTTAGTGTGAACCCTGATTTGCTCTGGGCACAGTGTTGATCCCACCTGGAGACTGGCTATTCCAGTACTAACTTGAGTAGTGCTAGTGGGATTTTTCTTGGGACAGGCCATGGCTCCAGTTTGGTGTCCATGCTGTTTACAGTTGTGACATCAGGCCTTGGGATCAAAGTTTTTACCCTTGTACCCATTTGTCAACTGTAAAGAGGCTCGGGCCCACCCTCCTGAGCAGGTTTTTGGGGCCCCCTTTGTTTTTGTCCTTAGGTGTCTCACCACCCTTCCCCTGTGGAGGCTTTGTGACCCCTTTCTTTTGGTCACCCCCTGTGGAAGTCTTGGTCATCCTAGTCTTGACCCAATGGTCTGCCTTCTTTCCTAATTCTCGGTCTACCAGATGGTGATGCAACTTGTCATTGAAGCAGTTACTTAACAGGTGATCCTTCATAAACATTATAAAGCCCATCATAGTCATGCACTCCACTGCCAGTTATCCAAACATCTAGTGTTTTTACTGAATAGTCAACAAAATCAACCCAGGGCTGGCTCAAGGTTTTGTGAGCCCTCCTGAATCTAATCCTATACTCCTCAGTGGAGAATCCAAAGCCCTCAATCAGGGTAGCCTTCATGTGATCATATGATTCTGCATCTTTACCAGAGAGTGTAAGGAGTCTATCCCTACACTTACCAGTGAACAGTTCCCAAAGGAGAGCTCCCCAATGAGATCTGTTTAACTTTCTGGTTGCACAAGCCCTCTCAAAAACTATGAACCACCTAGTGATATCATCACCTTCTTCATATTTTGAGACAATCCCTTTGGGGATTTTTAGGATATCAGTATTCTCTTTGACCCTATTTATATTGCTGTCACCATTAATGGGTGGTAAGCCCATTTCTGCTCTCTCCCTTTCTATAGCTAGGAGGTGATGCTCCAAAGCTAACCTTTTGGCCATCCTTGCTAAAAGGATGTTGTCTTCACTGAGGATGCCCTCAATTTTCACAGAGGAGCTGGACTCCCCTGTGGAAGATGCAGATCCAGTGAGTTCTATCCTTGGAGACAGGGGTCTGGGGACCCTCGTCTCCCTAGTTAGGTGAGGAGGGGGAAGGTCATCCTCCACATCTCTGACATCTTCCCTGTCTGAGTGGAGCTCTTCCTCCTCAGCAGGGTGGTCCCTGGTGTACTCTGCCAAGAGCTCCTATAGGGCTTGACCTTTGTAGGGTTGGAACCTGTTCTAATCTTTTTCAGCTGACAGAGGGACCTTAACTCTGTCATCACTAGATGGAGGTAAGGGGTGAGGTTGAGTTCCACAACTATAGCCTCTGACCTGCTCATTATGTTACTAAAAGTTGTGATTACTTGTTAGAAACTAAAAACGACTTCTAGTAACTAAATCCTAACTTAAAAATAACTTTTACATTTAAAAAGAAATGCTATGGGGAGTTAACTAAGGCCCTAGTGGGACCTTAAAAATTTTCAAAATATAGTCAAACTCAAAAATCTGTTTTTCAAAAGGCAGTTTTGGAATTTAGTTGTGTGATCAGGTATTGGTTGAGTAGTCCAGCAAATGCAAAGTTGTAGACCCCACTGCAGATCCACCAATGTAGGAAGCTGGCTTTGTATTTACCATATCAAAGTGAGATATAGTGTGCACAGAGTCCAGGGGTTCCCCAGAGGCTTAACAAAGGCTAAAGTAGATAATACTAATGCTCTCTTTTGTGGTAGTGTGGTCGAGCAGTTAGGCTTATCCGAGGGTATTCCAAAGCATTTGTTGAACACAAACAGACAATAGAAGCAGCACACACTCAATGACTGAACTCCAGACCAATGTTTTTTATATATCAAAAATATAGCTTCTTAAATTATTTTTAGAGCCACAAGATTCAAGTTGCAGGTAAGTACCTTAAAGGTTTCGTATCTCACACAGGTATCAACAGTACTTTGTTTGAAATCGCTAAGTAATACAGTTTTTGAAATATTGGCAATCTGTTTTAAAAATGGACACAGTACAATTTTCAGAAACAGTTCCTGGGGGGAAGAAATGTTAGTTTGGTTTACAGGTAAGTACAACACTTACAGTTTAAATCTATGGGTTTTAGGAAGTCCACTGGTTGAGGTTGAAGTTAACCCCAAACACCCACCACCAGCAACACAGGGCTGGTCGGGTGCAGAGGTCAAAGATGAGCAATTTTAACATGGGCTCCTATGGAGAGAGTACTCAGAATCAGGTCTGCCTGCAGGTAAGTAGCTGTGGCTCGGAGGGCAGACCAGGGGGGTTAGAAGAGCACTGAAGGGGCCACAAGTAACACACACCCTCAGCGTCACAGGGGAGGCCGGGTGCAGGGTGCAAACAGGACATAGGGTTTTCAATGCTGGTCTATGAGGAGACCCAGGGGGTCACTCAGAGGCTGCAGACGAGATCCAGGGGTTGTGTCTTGGGCACACCAACAGTTGGGCAGGGAGCAGGGCTGCCTGCTGAACCTAGAGAAACTGGGGGTCAGTATCTCCAAAGCCTGGGGGCTGCGGGTGCAGTGTCTTTATGCATCGGATAACTTCGTCCAGAACTTCGCAGTCAGGGGGGTCCTTGGGATTCCCTCTGCAAGCGTCATCATGGAGGGTTGGAGAGGTCATCCCAGAGTAAGCACTTACTCGCAATCGCCTGGGGACCCTCTCTTGCTAGGTGGACCACCTGGACCCAGGTCGTGGGTGTCAGGTGCACTGGGGTCAAGACTCACGCATCCGGAGTGCAGGGGAAGTCCTTGGCTGTAGGTTTTTCTTAGACAGAGGCGCTGTCCTTGGGAGTTCTTGGTCCTTTTGGGTGCAGGGCAGCCCTCTGGAGTTGGCAGGGGTTGCTGTCCTGCTGGACGTGTCGCTGGTCTTTTGCAGGTTCTTTGAAGCAGGAGACAGGCCGGTAGGGCTGGGAGACGAGAGCAGTTGTCGTCTTCCTTCTTCTCTGCTGAGGGTTTCAGCTAAGCAGTCCTTCCTCTTCTTGTAGGTTGCCAGGAATCTGGTGAGCTGGGTCCAGGGAGGCCCTTAAATCCTAGATTTAGGGGCATTTTAGGGGGTCAGAGGGCAGTAGCCAATGGCTACTGTCCCTCAGGGTTGCTACGCCCTCCTTGTGCCCACGCCCTTTGGGGAGGAGGGCACAAACCTAATCCTATTGGTCCCTGTCCTCCAAACCAAGATGGAGGATTCTGCAGGGACGGGGTCACCTCAGCTCTGGACACCTTAGGGGCGGTCCTGGGTGGGGTGGTCACTCCTCCCTGTTTTCCCTAATTTTTCCGCTGGACTTGCTGCCAAAAGTGGGGCTTTGTCTGGGGGCGGGCATCTCTACTAGGTGGGGTGCCCTGGGGCACTGTAATCTGAGGCTTGAGCCTTTGAGGCTCACCGCCAGGTGTTACAGTTCCTGTAGGGGGGAGGTGTGAGGCACCTCCACCCAGGACAGGCTTTGTTTCTGACCACAGAATGCACAAAGGCACTCATCCCATGTGATCAGAAACTCGTCTGAAAGTGGCAGGCTGGCACAGACCGGTCAGTCCTACACTAGCAGCTTGACTAACATACAGGGAGCATCCCTAAGATACCCTCTGTGTGCATTTTTCAATAAATTCCACACGGGCATCAGTGTGGGTTTATTGTGCTGAGAAGATTGATACCAAACTTCCCAGTATTCAGAGAAGCCATTATGGAGCTGTGGAGTTCGTAATGACAACCTCCCAGACCATATACTTATTATGGCTACACGGCACTTACAATGTCTAAGAATGGACTTAGACACTGTAGGGGCATATTGCTCATGCATCTATGCCCTCACCTGTGGTATAATGCACCCTGCTTTAGGGCTGAAAGGCCTGCTAGAGGGGTGACTTGCCTATGCCACAGGCAGTGATTTGTGGGCATGGCACCCTGAGAGGGGTGCCATGTTGACTTTGTCTATTTCTCCTCACCAGCACACACAAGCTGCAGTATGTGTTTTGTGAGGAGTCCCCTAGGGTGGCATAATATATGCTACAGCCCTTAGAGACCTTCCCTGGCCACATGGCCCTTGATACCCTGGGTACCTTTTACAATGCACTTAACTGTGTGCCGGGGTGTGCCAATTGTGGGAACAAAGGAACAGTTTTAAGGAAAGAACACTGGGGCTGGGGCCTGGTTAGGAGGGTCCCAGACCACTATCAATCAAAGTTGGCATCAACACTAGGCAAAAAGTGGGGGGTAACCATGGCAACAGTGGCACTTTCCTAAACACCCCTCATAAGATTTTGTGATAGCTATTTTATAAAGTGCAAAGGCCTGGACATGGTTTAGTTTCCACAAAACGTGCCCTCCTAGTGAGAACAAAGCTTTGCAGAGTCCACAGATCACTTCCACTCTAAACACCCTTTTAGTGTGAGTAGTAATCAATGCGCCTTACAGATCTGTAAATACTATTTAAAATGCAGTAAGAAGCAGAGGTTTAATCCACTTTTAACTCTCCCCTTAGTGTAGCAAAAAGCAGAGCAGTTTTTACAGGTTCCTCTTTTGTAAACACCCCTCATTGTGTGTTAAAAGGCAGTGCACTGTACACAGTTTTTGTCCTGTTACTGCCCCTCATATTATAGGTAAAAGCAGAGCAGTGTTTACAGATTTTCTCTGTAAAGGCATTTCACAGTGTACACTCTTTTGTATATATCCTTCATTCTGCTCTAAAATGGATTTCTTCTTGTAGCTGCAAACACCCCTTTTACTGTAGGTAAAAACAGTACAATGTGCAAATGTACTTTTCTGCAACTGATCTTGTAATTTAGGAAAGAGCAGTGCAGTGTGCACAGAATATGTCTTTTGTAAACACTCCTCATAGTGTAGGAAAAAGCAACGCAGAATAGACCAATTTCTTATAGTGTGAGCATAAGGCCATGCAGTGCACACAGATGTTCTCTTTCCTACATGCTGTAACCATTCCTTTTAGTATAGTTGAAAAGCAGAGCAGTGTGGATCAATTTTCGCTTTCATGGTACATTTAAAAAGCAGTGCACAGTGTCCAGATGTCCTCTTCTGTTAATGCCTCCACAAAGTGTAGTAAAAAGCAGTGCTTAGTGCACAGATTCCTCATAGTGCTGTAAGATAGAGTGCAGCATACCCACAATCCTCAGTACAGTAATATGTAGTGCAATGGCACAGATTCCACAGTGCAATAACATACAGTGCAGTGTGTAAAGATTCCTCACAGTGCAGTGCACTGATTCCTCACAGTGCAGCAAGATGCAGTGCAGTGTGCAGATTCCTCATAGCGAAGTAAGACAGTGCAGTGCACAGACTCCGCATAGTGCAGTAAGATGCAGTGCACAGATTCCTCACAGTACAGTTACATGCAGTGTACAGATTCCTCACAGTGCAGTAAGATGCAGTGCAATGTGTACATATTCCTCACAGTGCAGTGAGATGCATTGCAAATATTCCTCACAGTGCAGTAAGACACAGTGCAGTGTGCACAGATTCCTTATAGTGCAGTAAGATACAGTGCACAGATTCCTCACAGTGCAGTGAGATGCGGTGCAGTGCACAGATTCCTCACAGTGCAGTAAGATGCAGTGCACAGATCCCTCAGTGCTGTAAGATGCAGTGCAGCGCACAGATTCCTCACAGTGCAGTAAGATGCAGTGCAGTGTACAGATTACTCATAGTGCAGTAAGTTGCAGTGCAGTAAGATGCAGTGTGCACAGATCCCTTCTGTAACACAAATGATGACCGCAAACACCCCCAGGCCCAGAAGGAAACCCCCAGAGGTCCCCGGATAGAAGAGCCCAGCTCAGCCCGGCTCCTGGCAGAGATTTCTCACAGTGCAGTAAGATGCAGTGCAGTGCACAGGTCCCCTCTTTAACACAAATGATGAGCACAAACACCCCCAGGGTGGGAAGGAAAGCCCCCCAGAGGACTCCGGATAGAAGAGCCCAGCTCAGCCCGGCTCCTGGCAGAGATTCCTTACAGTGCAGTAAGAAGCAGTGCACAGATTCCTCACAGTGCAGTAAGATACAGTGCAGTGCACAGATCCCTCTTTAACACAAATGATGACCACATATCATATCATATCATATCATATCATTAACATTTATAAAGCGCGCTACTCACCCGTGCGGGTCTCAAGGCGCTAGGGGAAAAAAGGGGGGGTTATCGCTGCTCGAACAGCCAGGTCTTTAGGAGTCTCCGGAAGGCGGAGTGGTCCTGGGTGGTCCTGAGGCTGGTGGGGAGGGAGTTCCAGGTCTTGGCCGCCAGGAAGGAGAAAGATCTCCCACCCGCCGTGGAGCGGCGGATGCGAGGGACAGCAGCGAGTGCGAGGCCAGAGGAGCGGAGGAGGCGGGTGGGGACGTAGAAGCTGAGGCGTCTGTTGAGGTATTCCGGTCCCTTGTCGTGGAGGGTTTTGTGTGCGTGGGTGAGAAGTCGGAAGGTGATCCTTTTGCTGACTGGGAGCCAATGCAGGTGTCTCAGGTGTGCGGAGATGTGGCTGCTGCGGGGTATGTCGAGGATGAGGCGGGCCGAGGCGTTTTGAATGCGTTGCAGGCGATTTTGGAGTTTGGCTGTGGTCCCGGCGTAGAGGGTGTTGCCGTAGTCCAGGCGGCTCGTGACGAGGGCGTGGGTCACGGTTTTTCTGGTGTCGCCGGGGATCCAACGGAAGATCTTGCGGAGCATGCGGAGGGTGAGGAAGCAGGCGGAGGACACGGCGTTGACTTGCTTGGTCATGGTGAGAAGAGGGTCCAAGATGAAGCCGAGGTTGCGGGCGTGGTCTGTGGGGGTCGGTGCGGTGCCGAGGGCCGTGGGCCACCAGGAGTCGTCCCAGGCGGACGGGGTGTTGCCGAGGATGAGGACTTCCGTTTTTTCAGAGTTCAGCTTTAGGTGGCTGAGCCTCATCCAATCTGCGACGTCCTTCATACCCTCTTGTAGGTTGGTCTTGGCGCTTGCGGGGTCCTTGGTGAGGGAGAGTATAAGTTGGGTGTCGTGGGCGTAGGAGGTGATGATGATGTCGTGCTTGCGTACGATGTTGGCGAGGGGGCTCATGTAGACATTGAAGAGTGTCGGGCTGAGTGATGAGCCTTGGGGTGCGCCGCAGATGATCTTGGTGGGTTCTGAGCAAAACGGAGGGAGGTAAACTCTTTGGGAACGGTTTGCGAGGAAGGAAGCGATCCAGTCCAGGGCCTGGCCTTGGATCCCGGTGGAGCGGAGGCGGGTGATTAGGGTGCGGTGACAGACGGTGTCGAAGGCAGCCGAGAGGTCGAGGAGGATGAGGGCGACTGTTTCCCCGTTGTCCATCAGGGTTCTGATGTCGTCTGTGACTGAGATGAGGGCGGTTTCAGTGCTGTGGTTGGTTCGGAATCCGGTTTGTGAGGGGTCGAGCAGGTTGTTGTCTTCCAGGAAGGTGGTCAGCTGTTTGTTGACGGTCTTCTCTATTACTTAGGCTGGGAAAGGCAGAAGAGAGATGGGGCGGAAGTTTTTCAGGTCGCTCGGGTCAGCCGTAGGTTTCTTCAGTAGGGCGTTGACTTCGGCGTGTTTCCAGCATTCGGGGAAGGTGGCAGAAGAAAAAGAAGAGTTGATGACGGTCTGGAGGTGCGGGGCGATGATGTCGTCTGCTTTGTTAAAGATGAAGTGCGGGCAGGGGTCCGAGGGGGCGCCGGAGTGGATAGAGTTCATGATGGATTTGGTTTCTTCCGTATTGATGTGGGTCCAGTTGTTGAGGGTGATGGCCGGGGATGCGGGTTCGGTGGTGTTTGGTTGGGTCTGGTGTCCGAAGCTGTCGTGGAGGTCGCTGATCTTGCGATGGAAGAAAGTGGCGAGGGATTCGCACAAATCCTGTGAGGGCGTGACGGCGTTGGCGCTGGGGTTGGAGAACTCCTTGACGATGCTGAAGAGTTCTCTGCTGTTGTGTCTGTTTTTGTCCAGTCTGTCGGTGAAAAAGTTCCTTTTGGCAGCGCGGATCAGGTGGTGGTGTTCGCGGGTAGCATTCTTGAGGGCGGTCATGTTGTCAGCGGTGTGGTCCTTGCGCCAGGCTTTCTCAAGGGCGCGACAAGTTTTCTTTGATTCTTTGAGGGTGTCAGAGAACCAGAGAGGTTTTTTGGTGTTGGTCTGTCGATGCGTGCGTTTGAGGGGAGCAAGGTTGTCTGCGCAGTTGGAGATCCAGTTTGTGAGGTTGAGGGCTGCGTCGTTGGGGTCGCTGGTGAGGGTGGGTTGGTTGGCGGCGAGTGCGGAGAAGAGTTGCTCTTCAGGGATCTTGTTCCACTGTCGACGAGGGATGGGTTGAGTGCGGAGGTGGGGGGTCTCGCGTCGGAATGTGAAGTGGACGCAGCTGTGGTCGGTCCAGTATAGGGCGGAGGCGTGGCTGAAGAAGACATGTTTGCTGGCGGAGAATATAGGGTTGAGCGTGTGTCCGGCGATGTGGGTGGCGGTGTTCACCAGTTGTTTGAGGCCGAGGTTGGCGAGGTTGGCGAGCAGGGTGGTGGTGTTGGGGTCGTTGTTTTGTTCCAGATGGAAGTTGAGGACGCCTATGAGGATGTAGTCCGGAGAGGCGAGGGCGTGCGGGGAGATGAAGTCGGCGATGGCGTCGCTGAAAGGGGCGCGTGGCCCGGGAGGACGGTAGACGAGGGATCCTCTGAGGGTGGTCCTCGGGTCGGTGTGAATCTGAAAATGCAGGTGTTCCGCGGCGAGAGGGGTGTCTTCGGTGGAGGTGGTGACGCTGATGGAGTGTTTGAAGACGACGGCGATACCTCCTCCTGCTTGGTTGGTGCGGTCTTTCCTGGAGATCTTGTAGCCTTTGCGGATGGCGGTGGCGATGTCTGGAGCAGAGGAGGCGTTCATCCAGGTCTCTGTGATGAAGGCGACGTCCGGTGATATGGAGTCCAGGAGGTCCCAGAGTTCAACGGCGTGTTTGTGGACGGAGCGAGCATTGACTAGGATGCACTTGAGGTGGTTGATGGCGCGTGGGCTTGTGGTCGTGGTTGTTGCGTGGTGGAAGATGCGTTTGCAGGAGTTGCAGGCGAAGGGTCCATGGGTGCGTTTGGGGTGAGCTTGGAAGGGTTGAGGGCGTGGAGGGTGGTGGGGTCGTAGCGGATCAGCGGGGCTTGGGAGAGCTGGGGACCGTGGCGCTGGGCGCGGGCCAGGCGCGGACGGGCGCAGACGGGCTTGCCTCTGGCGCGCCAGCGGCGCAGTCGCGCAGCGGCCGCCATATGAGGTAGGAGGGGGGGGGAGGGGTCAGCTGGGGGCGAATGGGAGCTGGGGGGCGGGGGCGTGCAGGAGGTCGCGGCGGGAAAGCGCGAGGGAGGGGGGGACAGGTAGAGTGAGAAGAGCTGGGGGAGGGGGGTTTAAGGGTGGAGGGGGGTGAGTGTTAGGAGGTTTAGGAGATTAGGGAGAAAGATAGGAGTAGGGTTGTGAAGATAGGGGAGGGGGTTGTAGAGGTGGGTGAGAGGTAGAGTGAGAGGATAGGGAGATAGGTAATAGAGGGGGTGGCGGGAGGGGGGAGAGATAGAGAAATAGATAGAGAAAATAGATAGATAGAGAAATAGATAGAGAGATAGGAAGATAGGAGGAGGTGGAGAGTGAGGGAGTTAGATAGTGGGATAGAGAGATAGAGAGATAGGTAGATAGGAGGAGTGAGGGAGGTAGATAGTGAACGGGTTAGATAGGGGAGATAGAGAGGGGGATGCGAGTGAGGGAGGGGGATGAGGCAGGAGCAGGAGGGCAGGCGCGGGGAGAAGAAGACGGAGGAGGCAGAAGAGCCGAAGTCAGAAGACCAGAAGACAGAAGACCAGAAGAACAGAAGAACAGAAGACCAGAAGACCAGAAGACCGGAAGGAGAGAAGACCGGAAGGAGAGAAGAAAGGAAGACCGGAAGAACACAGAAGAAACACAGAGGAACACAGAAGAACACAGAGGAACACAGAAGAGGATACAGAAAACGAAGAACAGAGGGCAGAAGACCACAGAAGAAGATGAGGAAGAAGAGAAGAAGAGAGAAGACGGGGAAAAGAAGAGTACAGAAGAAGATTACAGACGAGGAGCAAGGAGGAAGAACAGAAGAACAGAGAAGAAGAGAAGAAGAAAAGAAGCAGGAGAGAGGGTGAGTAGCGCGGGGCAGAGCGAGGGGCTGGGAGGTGGGGGGTACTTACAGTGAGGTGGGTCTCAGGAACTCAGGAACCTGGAGGAGCTGCAGCGGCAGGGGGAGCGACCTACCCTTGGGTCAAACACCCCCAGGGCCAGGAGGAAAGCCCCCCAGAGGTCCCCGGATAGAAGAGCCCAGCTCAGCCCGGCTCCTGGCAGAGATTTCCTCCAGGATTATTCAGTCTATTTCTACAAACACAGCAGAAGGTGCTGACAATCTCCTACCTGAGCAGAAACCTGTGCAGACATTTCCAGGCTCTCTCCTCCTCCTGGGGCTGGGGGGGGGGGGGGGGGGGGCAGGTGCTGATTTGGGGTCTGAGGGGGGATCTGTGAGGGTCTGAGGATGAAGATAACTGCACAGACAGACGGGGGTGGACACTGACAGTGAGGCCGGAAGTGATGTCAGCATCCGCTGCTGGTGCTGTCTCTGCCACCACTGACCTGGAAAAGGAAATCCTTGTCCCCGTAATTACACTGTTTCCGGTTTTATGGAATGAAGCTGCGACATGCTTTTACTGTGCTCGGTTGTAAGGCAGCTCGCGTTGAGCCTTGAGTTTTAACAAGAGAAGAGAGACTATGTAGTAAATAGTTTTTTACTCAGGCTGAAACGTTCAATTTTGTCTCCAGCACAGGGCAACCTATCTTAATACTGTCATGGACTGCCGAGCTGCTTCTTCCGGGTCAGCGGTGGCAGAGACAGCACCAGCATCGGATCCTGACATCACTTTCAGCATCGCTTATTGTAATCATGGCCAGCGGAGACTTTCATACCGGGTCAGCGACGGCAGAGGCAGGACAAGCAGTGGATACATCACTTCCGGCATCTCAGGCTATAATGGAGGACAGGAAAGTCTCTTCCGGGTCAGTGGCGGTGGAGCAAACACCAGCAGTGGTTATTGACAATCCTTCTCATAGCATGTCCACGGAGTCTCCACTTCCGGGTCAGCGGCGGCAGACCAACTGTCAGCAACAACTGTGATTGCGTTCAGTTCTGTAATAAACGCCCGGAGGCGCTATCACTGCAGCTGAAACAACTGGAAATATTCTTCCAGTCCGCAAACTGTCAAAAACCATTGCTGACCCCGGTTAATTACCTCAACGCTCCTCGTCCTCGACCCAGTCATTAAAAACATGAGGCAGTATCCAATCACAGACAGGAAACAACACTGGAGGCGCTTGGACCCCCCCAGCCTGCTGCTAAGCGCTGTAGCAAGCCAACCGCACCCCAGCGCCGTCTGTGTTGTTTCTTGTCCCTGACGGGATATGGGGGACGCTGAGGTGACTGCCGGGCCTTCACGTCCAACGCAGTGCAGCCCTCCTCCTCCTGCCGGGCCGCGGGCGCAGGTGATAGCGGAGCTCCACGCCTCGCTGCTCGGTGTGCTCTGGCGGTGTCTGGGAGCGGGGCGGCCGTGTTCCCGCTCAGTGAGGTGATCATTCCCCGGTCGCAGGGAGGAATTCTCCCCGCGATACACGTGACTTGTGATCACGGCCATAATGCCGCGCACTCAGTCTCCGGCCGCTGCAGCCTCAGGACCCTCCTCACACCACAGGTCACCTCATGCCGCGCACTCAGTCTCCGGCCGCTGCAGCCTCAGGACCCTCCTCACACCACAGGTCACCTCATGCCGCGCACTCAGTCTCCGTCCGCTGCAGCCTCAAGACCCTCCTGACACCACAGGTCACCACATGCTGCGCACTCAGCCAACGGCCGCTGAAGCCTCAGGACCCTCCTCACACCACAGGTCACCTCATGCCACACACTCAGTCTCCGGCCGCTGAAGCCTCAGGACCCTCCTCACACCAGAGGTCACCTCATGCCGCGCACTCAGTCTCCGGCCGCTGCAGCCTCAGGACCCTCCTCACACCACAGGTCACCTCATGCCGCGCACTCAGTCTCCGGCCGCTGAAGCCTCAGGACCCTCCTCACACCACAGGTCACCTCATGCCGCGCACTCAGTCTTCGGCCGCTGCAGCCTCAGGACCCTCCTCACACCACAGGTCACCTCATGCCGCGCACTCAGTCTCCGGCCGCTGCAACCTCAGGACCCTCCTCACACCACAGGTCACCTCATGCCACGCACTCAGTCTCCGGCCGCTGCAGCCTCAGGACCCTCCTCACACCACAGGTCACCTCATGCCACGCACTCAGTCTCCGGCCAGCCTCAGGACCCTCCTCACACCACAGGTCACCTCATGCCGCGCACTCAGTCTCCGGCCGCTGAAGCTTCAGGACCTCCTCACACCACAGGTCACCTCATGCCACGCACTCAGTCTCCGGATGATGATGCAATGTGTCCGCAGTAGTCGACGAGGGGCATTGGATTAGCATTGTGGCCGGCTTGTACTGTAGCACGCGGACGGGTTCCAATGCCAGGCTTCACTTCCGCGCGCCATACAGGCCGCACAGCGATTGTCCGCCAGCTTGGGTGAAATGCAGTCTGAACCTAACTTTCTGTGTGTTGTTCAGCGGTGTCTGGTGCTTTACGGGTTGGCTGCAGACTGGTTTCGCATGCTGGGAGGAGGTGGGTTTCAAAGGAGTCATGAACCAGTGCGTGTGGGGTAACGGCATCAGCTGCCAACCTTAAGGCTGGGAAACCAGGTCCAACTCCTGCCCTCGACTCAACCTCCTGTGATTCTGGGGAATCCACTTATTCTCCCTGTGCCGACTATTTAGCACCTTGCATCCCGCACTGGGAGTTTGGTGCATGAGGAGTGGCTGTGGTTTTTCTGGGCAGGACCTATACTCAGACTTCCCAGTTTTGCTACAACACATGCGTTGTCTGTAAGCTCAATGTATCGTACGAGGAAATTACCATCATGCAAAGTGCAGTCTGAGATAGGCATGTGTGACAAAAGGCCTCTTTTTTACATGGTTAGCCCCCACTTTTTGCCTGGTCTTTGATGTAGTCCCAAAATTGTTAATGCTCAGCAGGTTCCCTGGGCCAGATCACTTTTCCAAAACTGTTGTGATGCACTGGCACAACTGGATACACCCTTAACTACCACTATAAGTCCCTAGCAAATGGGTACTTAGGTACCCAGGGGATGGAGTAGTATGAGTAGGCTCCTGAGGGCAGCAGCACTGATTATGCCACCCTCTAGGGCCATGCATCCAGATGCACCAAGCACTGCCTTTGCAGGCTGAGTACCCTGATGCAGTCCTAAAACACAAACTCAACATGGCACACTCCCTGTGTGCCCTGTCCACTATACACTTCATGCAGTATAGGTAATTCACCCCTTCGGACAGGCCTTCTAGCCCTCAAGCAGGGTGCACTATACTGTATGTGAGGACATAGCTGCATGAGCAATATGCCCCTACTGTGTCCTTGTCAAACCTGGGATATAGTAAGTCAACAGAGCAGCCATTTTAAATGAATGTGCTGGACACTGGTCAGTACGAGTTTCACAGCTACATGATAGCTACTCTGAACCCTGGGATGTTTGGTATCAAACAACTCAGATTGATAAATCCAAACTGGTAGCAGTATTGGATTGATTGTAAAATGTACCCTGGGGTTACTATAGAGGTGCCCCGTGCAAAAGCTAACTACCCTGGCATGGTTGCTGGCCAGTCACAACCAGCCTTCAACCACCAGACAAAATTCTGAGCCCTTGGGGTGAGAGATCCTGCTCTCTGGGCCCCAGAAAAAAACCTTTCCTGGGAGGAGGTGCAAAGACCTCCTTCCTCAGGAATGTGCAATGCCCTGCTAGCGAGCTTCAAAGGGCTTACCGCCCTTGAGCCTTGACCCCCAAGCCTGCTGCTAGCAGCAGATAGCAGCCCCTGTTGCAAACCCCCACTTTTGGTGGGAGCAACAGCAGGAAACCAGACAAAGGACAGGAGGAGTGGTCAGCCCCTGCTTGCACCACCCCTAAGGTGTTGCATGTGAGGTGACCTCTCCATTTAATTTTCCTTCATCTTGCATGGAAGGAAAATAGCCAATCAGGTGTAGGGAAGTGACCTCTGCGCACAGGAAGTGGTCACTTAGTGGGTGTAGCCACCCTAATGTAGGTGACCCATTGGTCACTACTAGGTACCCCCTAGAACGCCCACTAAAAGTGGATCTACGGTATTCAAGTGTCTCATGTCATCCGTTCCCACCGGTCACACTGGTTGTGGGCCTTTGTTCCCGTGGCTCCCTTTCCCCTTTCTCTGTTGCTTCCAAGAGTCTGTGGAGGTGGCTTTCCCCCCCACTCCTTTATAGTCGATCCGAGTGTCCCGCAGTCTCTTTAGTACTCTTCTCCTGCAGATCCAGGAGGGCCAAAGCTTCCTCAATGTCTGTAAAGTGGTTTGTATGTTATCAAGATAAAAGGTAATGCCGAAGGGATATGTCCATCTGTACCTGATATTTCGAGGCCCTTAAAGCTTTCTGTGACTGGTCAGATTGCAGTCTTCGGGCTAATGTTGCTGATGCCACATCTTGATACAATGCGCATACTGCACCTTTAAAGGAGATGGTGTCTAATTTTCTCGCCTGCTGGCGGATCAGCTCCTTTACCTTAAAGGAGCTCACCTTCTCCAGGATGTCTCTGGCTCTCCTCCCATCACTTGCGGTGTGGACCCCTACCCAGTACACTTGCTCCAGTTGGACCTCTGGGTGTTTGTCACCTAGGATGGTAGAGAAGAGGCCTACCACAAATGCTTCGAGATCATGGCCTTCGCTGCCTTCTTCCGCTCCGTCTCTGTTGCGTGATCTTTGGCACCTGTCTGGCGTGGGGGTTATGTAAAATTACGGTCAGTGCTCAAGTTACTTCTTGCTTCACCCTGCGCATCGCTTGATGGGCGCCACATTAGAGTCAGGCAGTCGGGCTGTAGACCTCTAGCCTCTCTCCCAGGGTCGCCGCTAAGCCCTAGGTACACTAGATGTTCAGGTGGGTCGGATTGCTCACCTTACTTCTCCCCAGCGCTCACCTGGCGCAGTGCTGGCTACCTCTTTTCATTTCTATAATGCGACCACTTCAGGTTCTGGGCCTGTCTTGTTCTGCCCCAGTCAGTGGCTTAGCTGGGCCTTTCTCCAGGCGTCCCAATCCCATATCTGGGCTCGTGGACGCCCGAGCATCCAGGCAACTTTCCTCTGGTGTCGTACCTTAATCAGGGCTTCAAACTGCAAACTGAGATCACACCCAGTCGGCTATGTTGGTTGGCCACGCCCCCGCCTCTGATATTTTGAGTCACCCCTGTTTAATGACAATGTCATGGTTGATGCAGGCACGGTAATGACAGTGGTATATCTCGAACATCTGGGCAGCACTCTTTATCAGTCACCCATTCAGGTGTTGTGTGCTGTGGCAAGCTGGGCAGTCCTTCATCCCCATCCATTTGCGCTCGCTACATCTGAGGTATAGGCTTTGTGGTAACAGATGCCTTGAGCCGCTATTTTCTGTCCTCTTGAGATCCATGTCTATCCACCAGGGGTTCACCTGTTCTACTGGAGGTTCGGATGTCCGGAGTTGGATTTCTTCCCTTCCAGGATCACTGCTTTCCTACTATCCTTCAGATCCAGAGCTCTGGATGTGGGGACTTGGAGAATGGCTTTCCTGTCATTTGGTACACTCCTATGTTGAGGTATGCCTTTCCTTCCTTTCCCCTTATTCAGTCTATTCTGCTGTGGATCCAGATGGACAGGGTACCAGTGGTGGAAACTTTACCCTGCTGGCCACTGAATTCTTTGTTCCCCTTAGTGTGGATTTGTCCCTGGTCCCTCCTTGGGTTTTTGGCTGGGATTCTGTCCTGTTTGCTGTTTTCTGGTATGCATCTGCTGGTCCCACTAACCTCTGCTGTTTGGTGGTTGTGCGGGGACTCTGGTGTGGCAAGGATTGCCAGTCCACAGTTTTTCAGTGGGTAGTGGGTATTCTACTCTCTACTGTTATTCTCAATCTTGTTCTGTTGTCCAGTTCTTTCGGATGGGTTTCTTATGGGCTACGCACTGTCCATGTTGGAAGCTCTGTAGACTGCTGTCTATGCGTTCAGTGATTCTGGGCCAGATGTATCAAACGGTTTTGCATTTGCAAACGGTGCGAATCGTAAATTTCGTCCGTTTGCAAATGTAAAAATGCCTTTCACAATGTATGAAAGGCATTCGCAGTGAAGTGCGACCCCATTTAGAGATCGCAAATTGCGGTTCTCTAAATAGGAAATTGCAAATAGAGAATTCCTATTTGCGATTTCCAAAGCACATGTATCAAGCATTTCCTAAACGCAAATTGGGCATTTAGGAAATGCAATTACACAAATTAAAGTTTGGTGGTAAGCATGTGCAAATAAAAAAAATGCATTGTAAAATTGACATGTAGCGCACAAATGCCCCTAAGGCATGTGTGTGCTCGACATGTCTGCAAATATTTTTTTGGGGTGCATCAGAGGGTCCTTAGGCCCCCAGCCCCCTGGGGTTTGCATTAACTAATTTACGAATTCCTAACTGGAATTCGCAAATTGGGAATTGCAGAACCATTTGCACCTATGTTGAATGGAGTTGCATTCTCTATTTGCGATTCTGTAATAGCATTTGCGAATTTTAAGAAATCGCTATTATCCAATCGCAAATTTCATACATCCTATTTTGCATGTCTTAAATAGCGATTTCTTAAAATTCGCTATTTAAGAAATGCAAACCAGATCTTTGATACATCTGGCCCTTTGTTTCTTGACCTCTAATGCTGAGCCTTTGGTTGCAAGATGTGTTGGTGCCTCGCCTGCTGTTGCACCTTCTGTTCCGGCATGGAATATTTCTCTGGTTCCACGCCTTTCAGTCATCTTCTTTTGACTCTTTTTTTTTTTTGTGGGTTCAAGTGCCTTTCCTGGTGACTCTCACACCTGCCTGGTACCTGTGGAGGTTTTCTACATAATGTGTTCCCCTCCATCTTTCCAATTCCTGGTGGATGCAGTGGTGGTAAGTGGATTCTGAGGCTCTTCTGAGTTCCGGCATGTCAAGGTTGATGGTACTGTTCTCTGTCCTTCGCCGCCTTCTCCTGAGGTACATGTGTGCACACCCTCGATGTTCTAAGTATATTATCTGTGCTGTTGTCAGGTCTGCTGCATTTTGGAATTCAGCTGGTCTCCTGGTGTTTTTTTTGGTTTTGCCGGACATGATTCGTTGGGTTGCACAACGCCTTCTCCTTGGCATTGCAAAGTCTGCTAGAGGAGTTTCTGCTTCACAAGCTGCTTTCATGGAGGGTTCTTGGACGAGATCTGTTGGACTATGACTAGGGCTTCTGCCCCCATGTTGTTTTACATTCTTGTGTGCATGATGCACCAGCTATTTGCTTGCTTTGTAGGTATGGTGTGTTATCAGTAGTGGACCCCCCTGCTCCTGTTTCCTTGGTTTTGGATATGGCATTCCATTCTCTGGGGTATGCAGCAGTTTATTTGGGTGTATTGGGTGTATGCTCTGGTATATATCATGGGCCAGATGTAGGAAGGTTCCCTTTTGCGAGGTGCAAATTGCAAGTCCCTGCGACTTGCAATTTGCACCTCGCAAAAGCGAATGCAGAAAGGTGTCTCAGACACCTTCTGCGACTCGCTATGGGGTCGCAAAGACCCACCTCATAAATATTTATGAGGTGGGTCGCAGTTTGCGACCCCATAGCGAGTCTAGGCACTCACGGGGATGGTGGCCTGCTGGAGACAGCAGACCTCCATGTCCGTGACTGCTTTGCAATAAAGCAGTTTTTTTTTTTCTCTTTGCAGCCCGTTTTCCTTAAAGGAAAACGAGCTGCAAATAGAAAAAATACCGAAACCTTTTAGTTTCGGGTTTTTTCAGAGTAGGCAGTGGTCCATAGGACCACTGCCTGCTCTGAAAAAATATTCTTGTGAGCATTCACAAATGGGAAGGGGTCCCCTGGGGACCCCTTCCCATTTGCGAATGAGTTACCATCCACTTCAAGTGGATGGTAACTGCGAGTTGATTTGCGACCGCTTTCGCGGTCACAAATCAACTTACATTGCGGTGTGACTCGCAAATAAGTAGGGAACACCCCTTCCTATTTGCGAGTCTGAAACACATTTTGCGAGTCGGTACCGACTCGCAATATGTGTTTCTGCATCGCGTGAGGGCATTAGCGCCTCGCAAACGGCGTGTTTCGCCCCTTGCGAGGCGCTAATGCCTTCCTAGATCTGGCCCCATGTTCTTATGACTGGGTCGAAGACGAGGGACATAGAAGTAATGCCCTGATTACTTATCAGTAATCCTCATTACTCTTAGTCCTACACGTTCTCAACTCAGCCTCCTGATATCAGGCCTTTCAGTAGCTTGGTATGTCAGGGAGTGCTAAGGTACATGTTGTAATGTAATTAATAGTAGCATGTTATTTATATTTATATATTTGTTAGTTTACTTAGTAGTATGGTATATATTTAATTGTAGTGTGTCCCTACTCCCCTTTCCCCCTTGAGTGTTAGTGCATTCCAGGAGTTGACAAGAGTTTGGGTTAGAATGTCAAGAAGGCTGGCACTGTCTGTGAGGAGATGGAGCAGTGGAGATGGAAATAAAGGTTACTACTCGAAGGAGCCATATGAAGGAGTACTTTTCATTATTATCATAACACTGGCGACGAGTTGAAGTGTGTAAGTGGGCACTTCCATCTCTACCCCTTTCATATTACTCAATTTTTCCTTTTTGTTGAAGCGTTCACCACAAACAAAGAACAAGCATTTGCAATGCAACGGGTCTAGCGTTTGCTCGTGTTAGAGTTAATAGCGTTGTAAACTCCTATCCGGACTTTTCACTCGTAATGAAACCTATCAGCAAAAGTGCAATTATGTATGTGACCGGGAAAAGTTCAATTAACTGTGTAACAGGGTCGATATTATGCTAAGCGCTCGACTTCTGCCAAGCGAGATCGCGCTGGAAAAATAGAGAAAAAGTAGTCCACAAACCGGACGGAAAACAGCGAGCCTCTTATGTTTTCTGTACTTGGTCGATGCGCTCGAGGAGGGCTAACCACCGGAAAAGGCATGACGTATGTGTGCCTTCCACTAATGAAATCAAGTAGATTCTAACAGGCAAGCCCACAATGAAAGGCACTGACGTGACGTGGACGGGGCTCCGAGCCCTTTTTAATTCCTAAAGCGTCTCGCTAGCAAAACGCATCCACAAGCGCATGTGACGCAGCCTCGACCCTAAAAGGTACTGTACTATATCTATATTGCTTAGATTACTCTGCTTAAATAAGCATCCACGCTCTTCAGAGTTATCACGCCTTCTTCATTGACCATTATAAATTTTACTGCTGCCGGATATCTCCGCATATATAACAAGCGCCATAAATCTATCAAGAAGCTGTAGCTGGTTGTCAAGCGCTGCATACATTTTTTAAACTGTGTCTTAGTTCTACTTGTGCTGAAACATGAAACAGCGCGCTGTCAGACACATCTGGAGCCTATCGTTTCATGAACGGTTTGTTCACAGATTCAGGAGACATTCGTCTGCTGCCAGGCACAGCGGGTTATTATCACCAGAACTGTCTCACATCTTTAATAGACATGTGGGAAGATTTCTACCTGCATTGTGGCTGACAAGCGATATTTCTTCTCGGGTGATGGAGATCTTTATCGGCAGTTTTACGCTGATGGGCACAGCCTTGTCAGGGGCCTGTCATTTTCCAATGAGCAGACATTCCGAGGTTTTCTGACAGGAAGTCTCACCTCCGATCTGACAGGCACAGCCTCTCAGGAGCCTGTCATTTCATGACATAGTGACGGGTGCCGAAGATTTTTATCAGGAGTTTTACAGTGACGGGCTCAGCCTTGTCAGGGACCTGTCATTTTCCAGCGAGCGATGAATAAACTTCGGAGCAGACATTCTGTGGATTTTTGACAGGAAATCTTATCTTCGTGCTGACGGGCACAGCCTCTCAGGAGCCTGTCATTTTATGAATGGTTTGTTCCCTCACTGCTGCCCCCTTCCGCTTCACGGATTCCTGACTGAAACTTTATCAAGATTTTACTCTGACAGGCACAGACTGTTCGCAGGCCTGTCATTTCTTGTTATATTTAGTTTCCTCATAACCGGCCTCTTCCACTTAATTAAAAAAAAAAGAACCTAGACAGTGTCTTACTTTATTTCAAGTGTGATTTATTTTCAGCTGTATTGTGCACTTCTTATTTGGACAAGTATATGGTGTACTGCACATTTCATTATTTTTATTTTGTGTTAAGTGTTCTGTACCCATGCATTCTTCATCTGTATTAATGGGCAACCATGTATGCATTCTCTAATATTCTATGAACTTAGCTATGCTGTCCTTAGGCGCCTCCTTAGGACTTCCAGTGTAGTAACTGTTGTCTTTTACATTCACAAATTAGAGTGCATGTTTACAAAAAGTGTTTTTCAGTGGTTTATTTTGTAGTTTCCATTTTACATAACATTCTCAAGTGTTTTGTATTTGCTACAAAACTCTTTGTCCTAAATAGTATTATTGACATTTGCATTCACGATGGCTGCTGCAGGAATGTGTCAACCTATTCTATTTTTAAATGAAATTGGGGAACCAAACATTCCATGGAAGGAGTGGTGAAAATGTTTGAGTCCTACCTAATAGCTATAGTAGGGGACAAATGTAGCTATGTAAGGAAACAACACATTTTATTACTTAACTTAGGGATGCATGGCAGGAAAATTTACAAATCCTTACCTGAACCAGAACTACCAGAAGGTGATCACGATGAAAATATCTGTCACATATATTAAATTGGAAAAACAATTTGGAGATAGAACTAACATTGTTTTAGAACGTCATAAATGTTCCTGTTGCACTCAAGGCAAACAAGAAGTGTGACAAATTACATAGCTGCATTAAGAGGATTGGGCACTTTGTGTAACTTTGGGGATCTTAATGATTCACTCATCCGAGATCAATTAGTACGATGTACTAATAACACAAAAATAAGAAAAGTTTTTACAAAAACAATCATGTTTACAAGAGGCTATCGAGATTGAAAAATCTATTGAACATGCTGCTCTTTGTTTACAAGAAATCAGATCCCCACCCTTGAACACGTTTCCAAAATTAAAGAAGATAAGGCAGATGAAAGTGTGTTCAAAATAAGGAATATTGACAAATTACATCAAACAAATAGTAATGCTATAGTTGCGGAAACAACAATCCTTTTGTTAATTCGAACTCCTGCCAAGCCAGAACGGCCACATCTAGAAAATGCAATAAAAAGGTCACTTTGCAAGGGTATGCAGGGATTTTTCCAGAACTGACAAACCATTTGACTGTTAGAAAATAAAGGAAAACCCTCAAGAAGTTGAGAGGATTGTTTTTCAAGTACAAAATGAAGAAATCCCTTCCTCTCAATACCCTGAATGTACAATATACATTGATGATAATCCTATCAAAGTATTTGCTGACTCTTTCTCTCCTTTCACCCTCATAAATGTTTCAGATTATAGAAAAATGGTAGATAAGGAGGCAATACATTTACTTAATCCTGATCAAGCCCAATGGATATAATGAAGACCCCATTCCTCTCAAATGGATGTTCAAATCCCTTATAAAATTCAAAAACCGTACCACAGTAGGAAAAATGTATGTAGTAGAAGAAGAATCCAATTTGTTAGTTTGGCAACACCAAAAAGAGCTAAGAATTAAATGGGATCCTAACAACCCAGAGCAGGTGATGGTCTTCAATCAATCGAGGTCTGGTGAACAAATATATCAGAAATGTCCAGAGGTTTTCAATAAGAATTTAGGGTTGTTGAAGGGCTTCCAATATAAAATTAAATTGAAATCAAGCTCTAGACCTGTGGTACACAAAACTAGACCTATGCCCCATTTAATGAAAGAAGTTCTTGAAAAATAATTTAACAGATTAGAATCTATAGGAATAATACAGCCCATTGGCTAGCCCCCATAGCTATTGCAAAGAAAAACCATAGCAATGACATCAGAGTATGTGTTGACTTACGAGATTTAAACAGAAGCATATGGATTGAAAGACATCCTCTTCCTAGAATTCATGAAATGTTAAGCACTATGGGTGAAGCTACGTGTTTCTCTGTTCTCGATTTGTCTAATGCCTACCACCAGGTTGAATTACATCCTGAAACCAAACAGCTAACTTTGTTTACCACCTCCTTAGGTTCATGTATGTTTAACAGAATGCCTTTCATGTTGGCCTCTGCCACGGCGGTATTTAAGAAAATCATGCAGCGCATCTTAAGTGGGGCTCCCAAAACTTTATGCTTCCAAGATGATATTATAATATATGGAGCCACGGTGGAGAAACACAAAATAAATCTAAAAACTGTCCTAAACAAATTAAAAGCAGCAGGACTCACATTAAAAAGGTCAAATTGGAGTGAGCACTGTGGAATATTTAAGGCACACCATCTCTAAAGATGGGTTTAAACCAAAAGTGTGCTTGCTGGAAGCAGTCAGAAAAGCGAATGTGCCCATGAACTAAGATGAACTCAAGTAATTTTTGGGACTCGCTGAGTTCATGGCAAAATATGTCAAGAACTTTTCTGAACTCACGCACAACCTAAGAGACTTACTTAAAAGTCACACTCCATATAAATGGTCAGTAAACCATCAAGTTGCTTTTCAAAATGTAAAACAGGCCATATTATCAGCACCGCACCGTTGCAATTTCGATCACAAAAGGAAAACTGTCCTAACTACAGATGCTAGCAGCAAGGGCTTAGATGCCACCCTTTCTCAGACCATAGAGGGTAAGGAAAGAATTGTGACTTTTGCATCCAGAGCCCTTAGTTAAGCAGAATCCAATTACTCGGTAGTAGAAAAAGAAGCATTAGTTTGTTTTTGGGTGGTTAAGCACTACAAATTCTTTCTTTGGGACATACAATTGGACTTTCAAACAGATCACAAACCCCTGGTATACATGTTTTCTACAAAAGGGTCTTACAATGGCACTCCAAGGATCATCAGATGGATCCTGGGTCTGAAAAGTTTTTGTTTTAAGGTGGAATATGTCCCTGGTAATGATAATACGGAAGCTGACTTCTTGTCCAGAGCTCCTTTAGATATAAAGGAAGATTATCTAACACCTGAGTATCCCATCATGATTGTGAGTACAGCTTCTATCACTAAGAAGAAATGGAATTCTGCTAAACTGCAAGATGAATCTTTATCCATGGTGAAAAGGTATGCAAAACATGGTTGGCCTAGCTCAAGAAATGAGGTTGAAGATCTCATTAAAGGTTACTGGGAGATAAGATTCGAAATCAATGAAAACAATAATTTCTTGTACAGGAATGACAAAATCATACCTCCAGTAAACCTAAGAAATAAAATCATCAATCTTGCCCACGAGGGTCATTTAGGCAGAAACATGACCAAATCACGTGTTAGGGAACAGTATTTATTCCCTAATATGGATTCAATGATTGAAGCCAAGGTCAAGGATTGCTCAATATGTGCAAATAGAGACAAATCTAAAGTAGCCCGCAAAGTCCCAATTTATCCAGTGTCCATTCTGGATAAACCCTGGGAAAAGTTAGCTCTTGATATAGTTGGACCTGTTAATATGTCAGGAGTGGTAAAACGCTTTGCATTTGTATTAGTTGACTACCATTCGCATTGGATTACTGTAAAAATGGTTAATCAAATTACAACTGAGTCACCCATCAATTTTCTAAAAGACATATTTGCAGCTGAGGGTATACCAGCTACTATAGTTACTGATAACGGGATTCAATTAACGTCATCAGCAATGGTGGATTTTCTCACACACCTCAGCATTACTCACCTTATCACTGCTTTGTATTGCCCACAGGCAAATGGTCTAGTTGAAAGAGTTAACTTCATGGTCAAGGAGTGTATTTAACTGGCCAGCATAAATCACATAGACGTGGAGAATGCAATTCGACACATGCTATGGGCTTACCTCACCACTCCTAATTCCATAACTAAAATATCACTTTTCTCAGCTTTAAAAGACAGGAAACCCAGCACCAAAAATTTTCCCTCTTGGTTAGGAGGAGGGGACAAGATGGTGCATATCTTTTCCCTTACAAAAGATAAAATCACCTTGCACCAAAATAGATATAAAAGATATTATGACTTAAAATATGGCCCAAAACCTCAACTGTGGAAAGTGGATGACTGGGTGTATGTGAAAAAACCGAGGGGGAAGGCGGGAACCGGTATGAAATATCTGGAACCTATACATATTGTTAATGTCAAACATAATGTAGTTGTCATGGACAATGGCCAATGCTAGAGTATGGATAGTCTGGTCAAACACAAACCACCTTCTAGCCCCAATGGAAGAAACAGCTGTGAAACTCGTTATGGAATGGAAAACACATCAAGTCAAAGAAATGAAGGAGTCTGTTTTAAAAGAACAAGTGGTAGACAAATATGTGCTCCTGTTGGGCATGAAGACTATGAATTTGGTATTTAATCCTTAGGAGTACAATTGTAAATCCGTTGGAAGACTAATATTTAGTTGTAGTATGTCCCTACTCTCCTTTTCCCCATGAGTGTTAGTGCATTCCAGGAGTCGACAAGAGCTCGGGTTAGAATGTCGAGAAGGCTGGCACTGTCTGTGAGGAGATGGAGCAGTGGAGATGGAAGTAAAGGTTACTTTATGGCTCGAAGGCGCCATATGAAGGGGTACTTTTTGTTATTATTATAACAGTATAGTTGGCACGTTATAGCCCTTAGCAGGAGGGCGGGTGGTGTCAGTAAGCATGTTTGGTTTCCTGTCTATGATTGGATACTATCTCATGTTTTTTTGACTGGGTCAAGGACATGTAGGACTAAGAGTAATGAGGATTACCAATAAGTAATCAGGGTAATCCTAAACACACGGCTAGCAAAGATTTTTAATTAAACTTACTGTCCATGCTGATCAAATAAATGTGATTTGTCTTACTTAATAGCACCGTGCAGAACATGTTTCCTATTCTGTTAAATGTTCTCATTAAGTATTATATCTACATTTTTGTTTTGAGTTCATTTATAATTTGTAGGTGTGGGCAAAGCAGTTATAGGTGAAAAAACTACAAATTGGTTTTATCTTTTTCATTTTATCGTTTCGTTTTCCAATTTCAAGTTTGGCTGCCTTTTATTTTCTTTAGTTACCTTTGCAATGGTATAGATAGTGAAGTTCATTCAAGAAACATTCTTTGCTCATTTTCAAAACATGGTGGTGATTTCTTCAACAACTGTTATCGTTTGCGCCACAATATGCAATGTTGTTAGAGACTTGATTTAGTTAAAATGTAAATTAGCAACGTCTCCCATAGTATGTCCCAACTTTTGATTTTGCATTTCTTTATATCCAACAGAGAGAATACTTGAGTACATGTTAAGATGATGCATAGTAAAGGCTAGTAATGACTGCCCCCAGTATTCAGCAACAGAACAGCACTGTGAGGGACTGATAAACACCCACATTATCCAGCACAGTGTGGGTGTAGGAGGCTGGCCTGGTTTGTAGTGGTACCAAGCGGTACCTACACTCTGCACCAGGTCCAGTTATCCCTTATTAGTGTAGAAGAGGTGTTCTAGCAGCTTAGGCTGATAGAAAAGGGTAGCTTAGCAGAGCAGCTTAGGCTGAACTAGGAGACATGCAAAGCTCCCACTATACCACTGGTGTCATATGCACAATATCATAAGAAAACGCAATACACAGATATACTAAAAATAAAGGTACTTTATTTTTATGACAATATGCCAAAAGTATCTCAGTGAGTACCCTCAGTATGAGGATAGCAAATATACACAAGATATATGTACACAATACCAAAAATATGCAGTAATAGCAATAGAAAGCAATGCTAGCAATGTACAGTCACAATAGATTGCAATGAGAGCACATAGGTATAGGGGCAACACAATCCATATACTCCAAAAGTGGAATGTGAACCACAAATGGACCCCAAACCTATGTGAACTTGTAGAGGGTTGCTGGGACTGTAAGAAAACAGTGAGGGTTAAAAAAATAGCCCACCCCAAGACCCTGAAAAGTAGGTGTAAACTGCACCTAAGTTCCCCAAAGAGCACAGAAGTCGTGATAGGGGAATTCTGCAAGGAAGACCAACACCAGCAATGCAACAAAGGTGGATTTCCGGACAAGGGTACCTGTGGAACAAGGGGACCAAGTCCAAGTGTTGCGACAAAGTCGAGATTGGGCAGATGCCCAGGAAATGCCAGCTGAGGATGCAAAGAAGCTGCCACCTCATGGTAGAAGCTGTTGATTCTGCAAGAACAAAGAGGACTAGGAACTTCTCCTTTGGAGGATGGATGTCCCACGTCATGAAGAAGCTTGCAGAGGTGTTCCCACGCAGAAAGACCACAAACAAGCCTTGCTAGCTGCAAGGGTTGCGGTTAGGGTTTTTGGATGCTGCTGTGGCCCAGGAGGGACCAGGATGTCGCCAATTGCGTGAGAAGACAGTGGGGGCACCCAGCAGGACAAGGAGCCCTCACAGAAGCAGGCAGCACCCGCAGAAGTGCCGGAATAGGCACTACGAAGAGGAGTGAACCGGAGCTCACCCGAAGTCACAAAAGGAGATTCCACGACGCCGGAGGACAACTCAGGAGGTTGTGCACTGCAGGTTAGAGTGTCGGGGACCCAGGCTTGGCTGTGCACAAAGGAAATCCTGGAAGAGTGCACAGGAGCCGGAGCAGCTGCAAATCACGCGGTACCCAGCAATGCAGTCTAGCGTGGGGAGGCAAGGACTTACCTCCACCAAACTTGGACTGAAGAGTCACTGGACTGTGGGAGTCACTTGCACAGAGTTGCTGAGTTCCTGGGACCACGCTCGTCGTGCTGAGAGGGGACCCAGAGGACCGGTGATGCAGTTCTTTTGGTGCCTGCGGTTGCAGGGGGAGGATTCCGTCGTCCCACGGGAGATTTCGTCTGAGCTTCTAGTGCAGACTACCCCCACAGCATGCACCACCAGGAAAACAGTCGAGAAGGCGGCAGGATCAGCGATACAAGGTTGCAGTAGTCGTCTTTGCTACTTTGTTGCAGTTTTGCAGGCTTCCTGAACAGTCAGCGGTCGATTCCGTGGCAGAAGGTGAAGAGAGAGATGCAGAGGAACTCTGATGAGCTCTTGCATTCGTTATCTAAAGAATTCCACAAAGCAGAGACCATAAATAGCCAGAAAAGGAGGTTTGGCTACCTAGGAAGGAGGATAGGCTAGCAACACAGGTAAGAGCCTATCAGAAGGAGTCTCTGACGTCACCTGCTGGCAGTGGCCACTCAGAGCAGTCCAGTGTGCCAGCAGCACCTCTGTTTCCAAGATGGCAGAGGTCTGGAGCACACTGGAGGAGCTCTGAGCACCTCCCCTGGGAGGTGCAGGTCAGGGGAGTGGTCACTCCCCTTTCCTTTGTCCAGTTACGCGCTAGAGCAGGGCTGGGGGATCCCTGAACCGGTGTAGACTGGCTTATGCAGAGATGGGCACCATCTGTGCCCATCAAAGCATTTCCAGAGGCTGGGGGAGGCTACTCCTCCCCAGCCCTGACACCTTTTTCCAAAGGGAGAGGGTGTAACACCCTCTCTCTGAGGAAGTCCTTTGTTCTGCCTTCCTGGGCCAAGCCTGGCTGGACCCCAGGAGGGCAGAAACCTGTCTGAGGAGTTGGCAGCAGCAGCAGCTGCAGTGAAACCCCTGGAAAGGTAGTTTGGCAGTACCCGGGTCTGTGCTAGAGACTCGAGGGATCATGGAATTGTCTCCCCAATGCCAGAATGGCATTGGGGTGACAATTCCATGATATTAGACATGTTACATGGCCATGTTCGGAGTTACCATTGTGACGCTATACATAGGTAGTGACCTATGTATATTGCACGCGTGTAATGGTGTCCCCGTACTCACAAAGTCCGGGGAATTTGCCCTGAACGATGTGGGGGCACCTTGGCTAGTGCCAGGGTGCCCACACACTAAGTAACTTAGCACCCAACCTTTACCAGGTAAAGGTTAGACATATAGGTGACTTATAAGTTACTTAAGTGCAGTGGTAAATGGCTGTGAAATAATGTGGACGTTATTTCACTCAGGCTGCAGTGGCAGGCCTGTGTAAGAATTGTCAGAGCTCCCTATGGGTGACAAAAGAAATGCTGCAGCCCATAGAGATCTCCTGGAACCCCAATACCCTGGGTACCTCAGTACCATATACTAGGGAATTATAAGGGTGTTCCAGTATGCCAATGTGAATTGGTGAAATTGGTCACTAGTCTGTTAGTGACAATTTGTAAAGAGAGAGCAGAACCACTGAGGTTCTGGTTAGCAGAGCCTCAGTGAGACAGTTAGGCATCACACAGGGAACACATACATATAGGTCACAAACTTTTGAGCACTGGGGTCCTGGCTAGCAGGGTCCCATTGACACATAACAAACATACTGAAAACATAGGGTCTTCACTATGAGCACTGGGCCCTGGCTGGCAGGATCCCAGTGAGACAGTGAAAACACCCTGACATACACTCACAAACAGGCCAGAAGTGGGGGTAACAAGGCTAGAAAGAGGCTACTTTCTCACACAACCCCCCCCCCCCAAACGAAGGACAATAAGGCTAACCTTGGCCAGTTGAGACTTTATTGTCTAAGTAGTGATAAGTAGAGAGTAGCTCTGCAATAGACTGGTTACTCCCTTTATCATCCACTATATGGTTACTTCCCTGTGGGGATGTAAACCACCCTGGTTTTTTTTTTTTAGCTAAGCAACAATGTGAAGATATATTTTCAGAGTTTCTATCAGTAAGTTTTAGTTTAGAGCAGTGGGAATTATCCACTGAACCTATTTCTAGTGATGAGAATGCCAGACAGGGATGCTGTCTCAGAAAAGCCATAGCTGGGCAAAAGCTTTGTCCATATGACTGGAAGAGAGAACAGGGATGCTGTTTCTCTTGAGTTGGAGCAGGGCAGGGATGCTGCCCTATGAGCTCCACACTAGGGCAGGGATGCTGTCCTAAGTGTTGTGAGGCAGAGCAGGGTTTCTGCAATGACGTTTCTCTGGGAGGGTTGGAGGGATGCTCCATGTTAACTAAAATGGTGATCTTTTTCTCAGCCATATGAGTTATCCCACAGAGAGGTACTTCCACCTCAGGGAGTACAGCTATGCCAGCTGATGGTTCCCTTGGAACAGGTGCCAGCCCAGGAGAGGTTTCTCCCACCACAGGAATGGTATCCTGAATGGCAGGGTGGTTAGAGGATACAGTGATACCCTTTTTACCTGTTGTTGGAGAGGGATCCTGAGTTTGTAGGCCTTCTCTCCTTTGCTTTTTCATTTCAGTAGAAATGAGAGGGAACAATTCCTCAGGGATACCCAGCATGGCTGCATGGGTATAAAACTCTACATCAGCCCAACCTGAGGCCTCTAGGTCATTACCTAAGAGACAATCTACAGGTAAGCTAGGTGATACTACCACCTGCTTAGGGCCAGTAACTCCACCCCAACTAAGCTGAACTATAGCTAAGGGAAGAAACTTAGTGGAGTTATGGACATCAATAATCTTATACTGCTGTCCAATGATCTGTTGTTCAGGAGCCACTAGGTTTTCAGTCACCAAAGTGATACTGGCACCTGTGTCCCTGTAGGCCTGGGCCTCAACACCATTTATTGAAACTGTCTGTCTATACTTACCCATTGTAAGGGGACAAGCAGCCAGTGTGGCAAGGCTAATGCCACTAGGTGTGACAGAAACTGTCTTGGGACTGACTACCCCAGTTTCTATGATGGACCCATAAGTGAACCCAACTACACCCTTAGTTTGACTGTTGCCAGCAGCCCCACCACTATTACCACTACTACTAGGGGCCCTAGAGCTTGATGTATCAGTGGTGGTAGGCTCAGGGGGTTTACCTGGACAGGACTTATCCCCTGGCCTATGGCCTCTGTTTTTACACACAAAGCACCAAGGCTTTTTAATGTGTGCGGGTTGTGAAGAAGAGGAAGAATTTGTTTTATCCCCACCCCCTGAAGAGTGTTTAGGATTTGAAGAAGGATCTTTGGTTTTACCGTTATCCCCATGCTTATCCTGAAATTTCTCACCATCTTTCTTCTTGCCATCCTTGTCACCACCTGTATGAACCTTTCTGTTCACTCTTGTTCTGACCCATTTGTCTGCCTTCTTTCCCAATTCTTGGGGAGAGGTCAGATCTGAGTCCACTAGATATTGGTGTAACAAATCAGACACACAGTTATTAATAATATGCTCTCTTAGGATCAAGTTATACAGGCTTTCTTAGTCAGAAACTTTACTGCCATGTAACCACCCCTCCAAGGCCTTCACTGAATGGTCAACAAAGTCTACCCAGTCTTGTGAAGACTCCTTTTTGGTCTCTCTGAACTTTATCCTGTATTGTTCAGTGGTTAAGCCATAACCATCCAGGAGTGCATTCTTTAAAACTCTAAAATTATTGGCATCACTTTCCTTTACAGTAAGGAGCCTATCCCTACCCTTTCCACTGAAAGATAGCCATAGGATAGCAGCCCACTGCCTTTGAGGGACCCCCTGTACAACACAGGCCCTCTCAAGTGCAGCAAACCACATGTTAATGTCATCCCCCTCCTTGTAAGGGGGAACTATCTTGTGCAAATTCCTAGAATCATGCTCTTTCACAGGATTACTATCTGTAATACTGCTGCTGCCACCATGGGGTCAAACCCCAACCTCTGCCTTTCTTTTTCTAAGTCTAAAGTTTCCCTGTCTAGAGCCAGCTGTTGCTGTTTAAGCTTCAGCCTGGTCTTTTCCACTCTCAATCTATTGAGCTCCCTTTCTAACATTCTGTCATCAGGGTGGGTGGGTTGGGCATGCTTAGACACAGAAGAATGGTGTGAATGAACAGAGGGAGACCTGTCTCTAATAGTTGGCACTCTAACAACCTGACCTGCAGGAGTGAAACCCCTACTGTGATGAGAGCTCACATTAGTACCAGTGATGCTAGGTGGCCTGCTAAGGGGCAGGATGGAAAGAAAACCCTCAAACATGCTTACTGGGGCTACCCCAGAATCAGAGTGTGAACCATCTGCTAATTTCTCACCTGATGTGCCACCTAGGGCCTTATCATTTTCAATGAGCATCTTAATCAACAATTCTCTAGAGGGATTCTTCCCTACCCCTAAACCTCTATCAATGCAGAGACTCCTTACACCTTTCAAGCTAAGGTGGTCATAAGCAGTGCTGGCCAGATCAAGAGTAGGACCTGTACCAGACATGATAGAAAAAGGTTTAAGGGACAGAACAAGAAAGAAAAAGTTTCAGAACTTTTTAAGGAAACAGAAAAAAAACTTTTTCAACTTTTTTAGAACTTTTTGAAAGTTTTAGAGGTACTTTTCAGCACTTAGCAATAGAGTAAGAGAAGAAAAGCAAAACTTTTTGGTTAGGTGTACATACACTGAACTTGTTTTGTATATTTTTCTCTTATGAAAAGTACAAAATGACAAAGTGGTAAGTAGTTGCAAGTATTTATCCCACTGCTGCACAACCAATGTAGGAGGCTGACCTGGTTTGTAGTGGTACCAAGGGGTACTTACACTCTGCACCAGGTCCAGTTATCCCTCATTAGTGTAGAAGAGGTGTTCTAGCAGCTTAGGCTGATAGAAAAGGGTAGCTTAGCAGAGCAGCTTAGGCTGAACTAGGAGACATGCAAAGCTCCCACTATACCACTGGTGTCATATGCACAATATCATAAGAAAACACAATACACAGATATACTAAAAATAAAGGTACTTTATTTTTATGACAATATGCCAAAAGTATCTCAGTGAGTACCCTCAGTATGAGGATAGAAAATATACACAAGATATATGAACACAATAGCAAAAATATGCAGTAATAGCAATAGAAAGCAATGCAAGCAATGTACAGTCACAATAGATTGCAATGAGAGCACATAGGTATAGGGGCAACACAAACCATATACTCCAAAAGTGGAATGCGAACCACGAATGGACCCAAACCTATGTGAGCTTGTAGAGGGTCGCTGGGACTGTAAGAAAACAGTGAGGGTTAGAAAAATAGCCCACCCCAAGACCCTGAAAATTAGGTGTAAAGTGCACCTAAGTTCCGCAAAGAGCACAGAAGTCGTGATAGGGGAATTCTGCAAGGAAGACCAACACCAGCAATGCAACAAAGGTTTATATCCGGACGAGAGTACCTGTGGAACAAGGGGACCAAGTCCAAGTGTTGCGACAAAGTCGAGATTGGGCAGATGCCCAGGAAATGCCAGCTGAGGATGCAAAGAAGCTGCCACCTGATGGTAGAAGCTGTGGATTCTGCAAGAACGAAGAGGACTAGGAACTTCCCCTTTGGAAGATGGATGTCGCGTGTCGTGAAGAAGCTTGCAGAGGTGTTCCCCCGCAGAAAGCCCGCAAACAAGCCTTGCTAGCTGCAAGGGTCGCGGTTAGGGTTTTTGGATGCTGCTGTGGCCCAGGAGGGACCAGGATTTCACCAATTGTGTGAGGAGACTGTGGGGGCGCCCAGCAAGACAAGGAGCCCTCACAGAAGCAGGCAGCACCCGCAGAAGTGCCGGAACAGGCACTACGAAGAGGAGTGAACCAGAGCTCACCCGAAGTCACAAAAGGAGATCCCACAACGCCGGAGGACAACTCAGGAGGTTGTGCACTGCAGATTAGAGTGTCGGGGACCCAGGCTTGGCTGTGCACAAAGGAAATCCTGGAAGAGTGCACAGGAGCCGGAGCAGCTGCAAATCACGCGGTACCCAGCACTGCAGTCTAGCGTGGGGAGGCAAGGACTTGGTGTAGTATTGTGTTTATTTCTAGAACTATATTGTAGGTAGTGTTTTGTTGTAGTATTTCTATGTTTTAGGGGTATCTGTATTGTGTGGGATTTATTTGGTATATTCCAGCTTCACCTGCGGCATTTAGTATCTCCCTCAGCTGGTCAGCATTCCGTGCTGGACAGTTGAAGGTGCTGGAGGTTTTATGGAAGGCTGGAGTTCCTGTTATTTTACTTGAGAAACTTGTACTGAATAAAAGGCTGTTATCAACATCATCTGCGTGGACCTGTTCCCATCACCATCATTGATACCACATTTTGGCGAAGAGCTGGCGAACCTCAGTCCTGAAACAGGAACTCTAGTCTATTTTTGGCTCTGGTATTGTAGATCACCTAATCTTACTTTATATGCTTTTATTTGTATTCATTTTCTTTTAACTATCTGTTTTGCTAGTTTTTTTTTCTTACATATTTCTTCTTTTTCTCTTGCTAATTTTCCCTTTTTGCTGTTCTCTTATTCAGTTTTCTTTTATTTCATTCTTGCTATTTCACCTTGCCTGTTCTCTTTATTTGCCTTCTTGCCTTCTAATTACCTTTCCCCTTCAATCTTAACTGTGCCGCTAAGTTGTTTCCTTTTAATATTGTTTACTTTTATCCACGCTGCTCGACCGCGTGCGCGCGGTTTCCGGGCAACAAGGAAAGCGTTGTTCCTTCACTACTTGTATTACGTGCGCGCGATTCTCAGACAGCGAGGAAAGCTTTTTTTCTTCACGCGGCGAGAGAAAACCTCTCGTTGCTTGGCCGCGCATGCAGTTACCAGGCAACGAGGAACGCTTTCATTTAATTTTATGTTGCGGCTTGTTTTGCCGCTTGAGTTACTATTTAAATGCGCAGACTTGTATTCTCGCGTTTTTGTGTGTATACACCTGTTTTTTCTAGTTGTGTGCGCTTCCGCATGTAGTTGGTGTTCTTTTAATATTAAAGAAGATCGTATCTGTGCTTATGTGGCCAGTGTTTCATTTCTAGTGCGCATATTTTGGCATATTAGTAATCTTACTCCTGCACTTTTGTTTCTATTGTTTTGCAAATCGTATATTTTGCATAAATTGTTACATTATTTGTAACAATTAATCTGCTTACATCGTTCTCACTCCTTCTTTCACTACTTCTTTTCCTTGTTCATTTTTTCTTGTTAATTTCTTTCATAGCATTACAACTTTCCTTTTCTTTGAATTTCAGTTTGGTACGGTTTTCTCTTTCTCCCTTTATTTCTCTTTTTCTTCAGTTCTGTTATTCCTACACTGACTTTCTTTCATCTTTATTTTTCTGATTTTCTATAATGCAGAACATTTCTCCTCCTCCTTTTTTCTTATCTTCTCCTGGTGATCCGACAATTCCTTGGCCAAAATGGAAAAAACGTTTTTTTAACATACTTAAAGGTTTGTGGAATCAATTTATCTATTGAAAAGAAGACATCACTTCTACAACATTGCTTAGGTGCGGAAGGGCAAGAAATATTAGACACTTTACCTGCAGTGTCAAATTTGGACGGAGCAGTTGGTGATGCTCCTTTAAATGATTTTGATGAAACTCTTCTTCTCCTTGACAGACATTTCTTACCTAAAGTATCAATTCTCCTACAAAGGTTTTATTTTGGCAAAAGTAAACAGATGGATGAAGAATCTATAGAAGATTATATAACGAAACTTCGTAAACTAGCTTCTCTTTGCAATTTTGGTACTACTATTGAAGAACGCATTAGAGACCAATTTATGTTAGAATGCAAGTGTGATCAAATTAGGGAAGCTCTATGGTCCAAGAGTGATCCTTCTCTTGATGAGGTGTTGAAAGTTGCCAAACATATTGAACATTCTCAAGCTTGTATTGAAACCTTAAAGAATTCCAAAGCTTCTTCTTCTTTAAACAAAATTGATGAAAAGCCTAAAAACTCCATTAACTTAAAGAACAAAACTAAAACATTTTGCTTTAGATGTGGGTCACCTTCTCATCTAGTGAACTTCAAAGACTGTCCAGCTATTCATGACGTCTGCAACAAATGCAAAAAAAAAGGTAATTTCGCTAAGTGCTGTAAATCCTCTAATACAGTCAACGTAAAAATTAATGAAGTGTCAGATAATAATGATAATCAACCTTTCATCTTACAAATAGTAAACGATGTTAACTGCATTTCCACTGTTCGTTGTGAGTATTCAAGAGACCTTGTTATGATAAATGAAATTCCTATCACAATGATGATGGATTCTGGTGCCAAACTATCTCTTGTGTCAGTGGAAGATTATAAGACATCCTTTGAAGGTAAAGTTGATCTGCTGTCACCTGATGTTTTGCCCTTTTCATATGGTGGCAAACCTATTGAATTTAAAGGATACTTTAATGCAAAGATTAATTTCAAAGGAAATGAAATAACAGGGAAAATTTACGTTCCAATGGTTGGAGATACCATTTTAAGTTGGCCTCATCAGAAGGAATTGGGAATTGTTTTGAACCCTAATGCAGTGCCACAGGTTACGGTGCAACAGTTGTCGGATCTTGAACGGCAATTATGGAATGAATATCCTGATGTATTTAGTGCCAAAGTAGGTTGCATAAAGGGCTACAAACATCGGATTGTTTTGAGAAAAGATGCACAACCCATAGTTTCAAAAGTACGAAACATTCCTATAAGTTTAAAAGTTAAGGTGAAGGAAGAACTTGAAAGGCTTAAAGACAGTGGAATTATCCAGGAAGTAGAAGCAGCACAATGGATAGCTCCCATAGTGGTTGCGACCAAACATTCTGGAGACATTAGACTGTGTATTGATCTTCACAACCTGAACAAGCAAGTGGTTGAAGACAGATTTCCATTACCGAACATCAATGAAATGATAAGTTCATTAGGAGATGCAAAAGTTTTTTCTACCCTTGACCTAACTTCTGCGTATCACCAAGTGCAACTGACTGAAGATTCTAAACTTCTCACCTCTTTTATTACTCCCTTTGGTGTTTTCAAATGTAATCGTATGCCATTTGGTTTATGTTCAGCAGCAGCTGTATTTCAGAGACTAATGCAAGATGTTTTAGGGGGGTTGCGGGGTGTGTGTTTTTTCCAAGACGATGTTCTTGTGTTCACCAACACTCATGAAGAACATATCAATAAATTGAGAAGTGTTCTTTCGCTGTTCAGAGCCAAGGGCATTACACTGAAAAAAGAAAAGTGTAAATTTGGTCAGTCTCAAATAACGTATTTAGGACATGTTATTTCAGGTGATGGTGTTAAGCCGAAAGATGATCTAGTATGTACTATTGCAGATTTGTCTACTCCGAGTTGTAAGAAAGATATTCAGATCTTTTTAGGCATGGCAGAATTCTATGCTAGGTACATTCCCAACTTTGCTAAAAGATCAAACTCTATTAGATTTTTACTCAAGAAGGGGAGTGAGTTTGTTTGGTCAAAGGATTGTGAGATGGAGTTTCAGGATCTTAAAGAAGTACTCTCTTCTGCCCAATCTCTTAGTAGCTTCCAACCTGGTCTTCTGTGTCACCTTATCACTGATGCATCTGATAAGGGGTTGGGATGTGTATTGAAGCAACTGAGAAAGGCATTTGAAACCACGGTTGCGTTTGATTCTCGCTCTTTACGTGGTGCAGAATTTAATTATTCTACTATTGAGAAAGAAGCTCTCGCAATTTATTGGGCCATTAAGAAATTTAGACAGTTTCTTTGGGGAACTTCTTTTGAAGTACTATCCGATCATAAACCTTTGCAACAAATATTTGGGAAGAAGGGTTTAGATAACGTTTCTTCTCGCATTTGTAAGTGGATAGTTGGGCTCCAAGATTATAATTTTACGGTGAAATATGTTCCAGGATGTGACAACAAGATGGCAGATTGCTTGTCTAGGTTAGTGTCTGATGATGTTATTGATGAGTGTGATAGCATGTCGTGGTGGACGGATGAAGAGGTACAAGTTTGTACTATAACAGATGGGTGTGTTTTAGAAGGTGAATGGCGTGAAGAGTTAAGTAAAGATGAAGATCTTTCTAATGTGATAAATCTACTGGAGACTCGGAAACTGAAGGATTATTGTGGCACTTCCATTTTACCTTACAAGAAAGTGTGGGATGAGTTGTGGTTACATGAAGGTTTGTTGCTAAGGGGTAACAAACTTGTTCCTCTGTTATCTTTCCGTGACCGGCTTCTTGCCCCCTCACATTCTGGTCATCCTGGCATAAGCAAAACTAAGGAAAGAATGAGAACTTCATATTGGTGTCCGGGAATGGATATTGCTTTAGAAAGGAAAGTACGTGATTGCGCTGAATGCTGTTTGGCAGACAAGACACTTAAGGTGAGAACTCAACCATTAGTACTTAAAGAAAATCCAAAGAGGTGTGGGACGAAGTTGCTATTGACATTATGGGACCTGTGTCCTCTAGGTCTAGTTCTAAGTATATCATCGTATTAATGGATATGCTTTCTCGTTGGCCAGAAGTGTGCATTGTTTCTGAGATCACTTCAAAGGATGTTGTGGATTTCTTCTCCAAAGTTTTCAGCAGGGAGGGGAATCCTGGTGCGATTCTGTCAGATAATGGTGTTCAATTCACCTCGAAAATTATGAGAGATTTCCTGGTATCTAGGGGTATTGTTCACAGAAAATGTGCACTTTATCATCCTGAAACCAATGGTATGGTGGAGCGTTTCAATAGAACTTTTGAAAGAAACCATCCAATTAGCTAAAATAAATGGAGTTGGTTGGGAGAGTTGGGTGGAGAATAAAGTGGAAGAGTACAGGTTCACTCCACATTCCAGCACTGGTCAGACTCCTTTCTTATTGTTTAGGAAGCGTGTGCCACATACCAAAATCAATCCTCCCTGGCTTAGGAGACATCTTTCTTGTGTTGTGGAAAAAGAATCTATTGAAAGCAGTGCTAAAGAAAAAGATGAATATCAACGACTAAGAAGAAAGGAAATCTATGATGTTCGTAAATCTGTGAAAAAAAGTGTTGTATGTATTGGTGACAAGGTTAAGGTTAAATTACCAGGAACTAACAGTTCTAGTTCATCTAAGTTTAGTCCTATACATGAGGTTGTTAAAGTGTTTAAAGGGGCTGTCAAACTTGATGATGGACGGATCTGGAATTTGAATAGAATTGTTGTGATTTAATTTATATGGGGAGGGGGGTGGTGTAGTATTGTGTTTAGTTCTAGAACTACATTGTAGGTAGTGGTTTGTTGTAGTATTTCTATGTTTTAGGGGTATCTGTATTGTGTGGGATTTATTTGATATATTCCAGCTTCACCTGCGGCATTTAGTATCTCCCTCAGCTGCTCAGCATTCCGTGCTGGACAGATGAAGGTGCTGGAGGTTTTATGGAAGGCTGGAGTTCCTGTTATTTTACTTGAGAAACGTGTACTGAATAAAAGGCTGTTATCAACATCATCTGCGTGGACCTGTTCCCATCACCATCATTGATACCATACTTACCTCCACCAAACTTGGACTGAAGAGTCACTGGACTGTGGGAGTCACTTGCACAGAGTTGCTGAGTTCCAGGGACCAGGGTTTGGTATCAAACTTCTCAGAATAATAAACCCACACTGATGCCAGTGTTGGATTTATTAAAAAATGCACACAGAGGGCATCTTAGAGGTGCCCCCTGTATTTTACCCAATTGTTCAGTACAGGACTGACTGGTCTGTGCCAGCCGGCTGCTGAGAGATGAGTTTCTGACCCCATGTGGTGAGGGCCTTTGTGCTCTCTGAGGACAGAAACAAAAGCCTGCTCTGGGTGGAGGTGCTTCACACCTCCCCCCTGCAGGAACTGTAACAGCTAGCAGTGAGCCTTGAAGGCTCAGGCTTCGTGTTACAATGCCCCAGGGCACTCCAGCTAGTGGAGATGCCCGCCCCCTGGACACAGCCCCACTTTTGGCGGCAAGTCCAGGAGAGATAATGAGAAAAACAAGGAGGAGTCACTGGCCAGTCAGGACAGCCCCTAAGGTGTCCTGAGCTGAGGTAACTCTGACTTTTAGAAATCCTCCATCTTGCAGATGGAGGATTCCCCCAATAGGATTAGGGATGTGCCCCCCCTCCCGTCAGGGAGGAGGCACAAAGAGGGTGTAGCCACCCTCAGGGCTAGTAGCCATTGGCTACTAACCCACCAAACCTAAACACACCCCTAAATCGAGTATTTAGGGGCTCCCAGAACACAGCAAGATATATTCCTGCAACCTAAGAAGAAGAGGACTGCTGAAATAAAAAACCTGCAGAGAAGACGGAGACACCAACTGCTTTGGCCCCAGCTCTACCGGCCTGTCTCCCCCCTTCTAAAGACAGTGCTCCAGCGACGCGTTCCCAGGGTCCAGCAACCTCTGAAGCCTCAGAGGACTACCCTGCATCTAGAAGGACCAAGAACTCCTGAGGACAGCGGCTCTGTTTCCCAAAAACTGCAACTTTGCAACAAAGAAGCAACTTTGAAACAACACACATTTCCTGCCGGAAGCGTGAGACTTTGCACTCAGCACCCGACGCCCCTGGCTCGACTTGTGGAGAACAAACACCACAGGGAGGACTCCCCGGCGACTACGAGACCGTGAGTAGCCAGAGTTGACCCCCCTGAGCCCCCACAGCGACGCCTGCAGAGGGAATCCCGAGGCTCCCCCTGACCGCAACTGCCTGCTTCAAATACCCGACGCCTGGTAAAGACTCTGCACCCGCAGCCCCCAGGACCTGAAAGATCCGACCTCCAGTGCAGGAGCGATCCCCAGGTGGCCCTCTCCCTTGCCCAGGTGGTGGCTACCGCGAGGAGCCCCCCCCCTTGCCTGCCTGCATCGCTGAAGAGACCCCTTGGTCTCCCATTGAGTCCTATTGCGAACCCGACGCTTGTTTGCACACTGCACCCGGCCGCCCCGTGCCGCTGAAGGTGTACTTTCTGTGCTGACTTGTGTGTCCCCCGGTGCCCTACAAAACCCCCCCTGGTCTGCCCTCCGAAGACGCGGGTACTTATTTGCTGGCAGATTGGAACCGGGGAACCCCCTTCTCCATTAAAGCCTATGCGTTTTGGCCACCACTTTGACCTCTGCACCTGACCGGCCCTGAGCTGCTGGTGTGGTAACTTTGGGGTTGCTCTGAACCCCCAACGGTGGGCTACATTGGACCCAAACCTGAACCCCGTAGGTGGTTTACTTACCTGCAAAAACTAACAAACACTTACTTCCCCCAGGAACTGTTGAAAATTGCACAGTGTCTAGTTTTAAAATAGCTATATGTCATTTATGTGAAAACTGTATATGCTATTTTGCTAATTCAAAGTTCCTAAAGTTCCTAAGTGAAGTACCTTTCATTTAAAGCATAACTTGTAAATCTTGAACCTGTGGTTCTTAAACTAAACTAAGAAAATATACTTTTCTATACAAAAACCTATTGGCCTGGAATTGTCTCTGAGTGTGTGTTCCTCATTTATTGCCTGTGTGTGTACAAAAAATCCTTAACACTACCCTCTGATAAGCCTACTGCTCAACCACACTACCACAAAATAGAGCATTAGAATTATCTCTTTTTGCCACTATCTTACTTCTAAGGGGAACCCTTAGACTCTGTGCATGCTATTTCTTACTTTGAAATAGTACATACAGAGCCAACTTCCTACATTGGTGGATCAGCAGTGGGGTACAAGACTTTGCATTTGCTGGACTACTCAGCCAATACCTGATCACACAACTAAATTCCAAAAATTGTCATTAGAAACTGATTTTTGAAATTTGAGCTATTTTTCTACATTTTTAAAAGTCCTGCTAGAGCCTTGTGTTAGTCCCTGTTACCTTACTGCGTCTTAGGATGTCAGAGTTAAGGACTCTCTGCAGAATCAAAAAAATAAAAACTGGATCAAACCCTACCAAAGAACAGCTCCAGGAGCTCTTGGCAGAGTTTGCTAAAAACAACCCCTCTGATGATGCCCTCACAGAGGGGGAAGCTAGTGATGTGGAGGAGAATTTCCCCCCTCCAGTCCTAGTTAGGGAGAACAGGGTCCCTCAAACCCTGACTCCAAATGTGATAGTCAGAGATGCTGCTTCTCTCACAGGAGGGTCCAGCACCTCTGGAATCACTGAGGATAGCCTCAGTGAAGATGACCTACTGTTAGCCAGGATGGTCAAAAGATTGGCTTTAGAGAGACAGCTCCTAGCCATAGAAAGGGAAAGACAAGAGATGGGTTTTGGTCCCATCAATGGTGGCAGCAACATAAATAGGGTCAGAGATTCTCCTGACATGTTGAAAATCCCAAAAGGGATTGTAACTAAATATGAAGATGGTGATGACATCACCAAATGGTTCACAGCTTTTGAGAGGGCTTGTGCAACCAGAAAAGTAAACAGATCTCACTGGGGTGCTCTCCTTTGGGAAATGTTCACTGGAAAGTGTAGGGATAGACTCCTCACACTCTCTGGAAAAGATGCAGAATCCTATGACCTCATGAAGGCTACCCTGATTGAGGGCTTTGGATTCTCCACTGAGGAGTATAGAATTAGGTTCAGGGGGGCTCAAAAATCCTCGAGTCAGACCTGGGTTGATTTTGTTGACTACTCAGTGAAAACACTGGATGGTTCAGTAACTGGAAATGAAGTGCATGACTATGTTGGGCTTTATAATTTTTTTATGAAAGAACACATTTTAAGTAACTGCTTCAATGAAAAGTTGCATCAGTATCTGGTAGACCTAGGTCCAATTTCTCCCCAAGCATTGGGAAAGAAGGCAGACCACTGGGTCAAGACTAGGGTAACCAAAACTTCCACTGGGGGTGACCAAAAGAAAGAGGTAACAAAGCCTCCCCAGGAGAAAGTGGGTGACACTAGAAACAAAGAGAAAGAGTCCTCTGTAGGCCCCCAAAAACCAGACCAGGTGGGTGGGCCCCAGGACACAACCCAAAACAAAGGTGGTGTGAGAAAGTAGCCTCTTTCTAGCCTTGTTACCCCCACTTTTGGCCTGTTTGTGAGTGTATGTCAGGGTGTTTTCACTGTCTCACTGGGATCCTGCCAGCCAGGGCTCAGTGCTCATAGTGAAAACCCTATGTTTTCAGTATGTTTGTTATGTGTCACTGGGATCCTGCTAGCCAGGACCCCAGTGCTCATAAGTTTGTGACCTATATGCATGTGTTCCCTGTGTGATGTCTAACTGTCTCACTGAGGCTCTGCTATCCATAACCTCAGTGGTTATGCTCTCTCATTTCTTTCCAAATTGTCACTAACAGGCTAGTGACCAATTTTACCAATTCACATTGCCAACTGGAACACCCTTATAATTCCCTAGTATATGGTACTGAGATACCCAGGGTATTGGGGTTCCAGGAGATCCCTATGGGCTGCAGCATTTCTTTTGCCACCCATAGGGAGCTCTGACAATTCTTACACAGGCCTGCCACTGCAGCCTGAGTGAAATAATGCACACATTATTTCACAGCCATTTTCACTGCACTTCTGTAACTTATAAGTCACCTATATGTCTAACCTTTACCTAGTAAAGGTTGGGTGCTAAGTTACTTAGTGTGTGGGCACCCTGGCACTAGCCAGAGTGCTCCCACATCGTTCAGGGCAAATTCCCCGGACTTTGTGAGTGCGGGGACACCATTACACGCGTGCACTACACATAGGTCACTACCTATGTGTAGCTTCACAATGGTAACTCCGAATATGGCCATGTAACATGTCTAAGATCATGGAATTGCCCCCTCTATGCCATCCTGGCATTGTTGGTACAATCCCATGATCCCACAGGTCTGTAGCTCAGACCCGGGTACTGCCAAACTGCCTTTTCAGGGGTTTCACTGCAGCTGCTGCTGCTGCCAACCCCTCAGACAGGTTTCTGCCCTCCTGGGGTCCAGCCAGGCTTGTCCCGGGATGGCAGAACAAAGGACTTCCTCTGAGAGAGGGTGTTACACCCTCTCCCTTTGGAAAATGGTGTGAAGGCAGGGGAGGAGTAGCCTCCCCCAGCCTCTGGAAATGCTTTCATGGGCACAGATGGTGCCCATTTCTGCATAAGCCAGTCTACACCGGTTCAGGGACCCCTTAGCCCTGCTCTGGCGCGAAACTGGACAAAGGAAAGGGGAGTGACCACTCCCCTGACCTGCACCTCCCCTGGGAGGTGTCCAGAGCTCCTCCAGTGTGCTCCAGACCTCTGCCATCTTGGAAACAGAGGTGCTGCTGGCACACTGGACTGCTCTGAGTGGCCAGTGCCACCAGGTGACGTCAGAGACTCCTTCTGATAGGCTCCTTCAGGTGTTGCTAGCCTATCCTCTCTCCTAGGTAGCCAAACCCTCTTTTCTGGCTATTTAGGGTCTCTGTCTCTGGGGATTCTTTAGATAACGAATGCAAGAGCTCATCAGAGTTCCTCTGCATCTCTCTCTTCACCTTCTGCCAAGGAATCGACTGCTGACCGCGCTGGAAGCCTGCAAAACTGCAACAAAGTAGCAAAGACGACTACTGCAACTCTGTAACGCTGATCCTGCCGCCTTCTCAACTGTTTTCCTGGTGGTGCATGCTGTGGGGGTAGTCTGCCTCCTCTCTGCACTAGAAGCTCCGAAGAAATCTCCCGTGGGTCGACGGAATCTTCCCCCTGCAACCACAGGCACCAAAGAACTGCATTACCGGTACTCTGGGTCTCCTCTCAGCACAACAAGCGAGGTCCCTTGATTCCAGCAACTCTGTCCAAGTGACTCCCATAGTCCAGTGACTCTTCAGTCCAAGTTTGGTGGAGGTAAGTCCTTGCCTCCCCACGCCAGACTGCATTGCTGGGAACCGCGACTTTTGCAGTTACTCCGGCTTCCGTGCACTTCCGGCGGAAATCCTTTGTGCACAGCCAAGCCTGGGTCCACGGCACTCTAACCTGCATTGCACGACTTTCTAAGTTGGTCTCCGGCGACGTGGGACTCCTTTGTGCAACTTCGGGTGAGCACTGTTTCACTCTTCTTTGAAGTGCCTTTTCCGGCACTTCTGCGGATGCTGCCTGCTTGTGAGAGGGCTCCTTGTCTTGCTTGACGCCCCCTCTGTCTCCAGACGCAATTGGCGACATCCTGGTTCTTCCTGGGCCACAGCAGCATGCAAAAACCCTTACTGCACGATTTGCAGCTAGCAAGGCTTGTTGGCTGTATTTCCACAGGAAAAGACTTCTGCACAACTCTCCACGGCGTGGGGGATCCATCCTCCAAAGGGGAAGTCTCTAGCCCTTGTCATTCCTGCAGAATCCTAAGCTTCTACTGTCCAGTAGCAGCTTCTTTGCATCCACCGTTGGCATTTCTTGGGCATCTGCCCATCTCCGACTTGCTTGTGACTTTCGGACTTGGTCCCCTTGTTCCACAGGTACCCTCGTTTGGAAATCCATTGTTGTTGCATTGCTGGTTTGTGTCTTTCCTGCAGAATTCCCCTATCACGTCTTCTTTGTCCTTTGGGGAACTTTAGTGCACTTTGCACTCACTTTTCAGGGTCTTGGGGTGGGCTATTTTTCTAACCCTTACTATTTTCTAATAGTCCCAGCGACCCTTTACAAGGTCACATAGGTCTGGGGTCCATTTGTGGTTCGCATTCCACTTTTGGAGTATATGGTTTGTGTTGCCCCTATCCCTATGTGTCCCCATTGCATCCTATTGTAACTATACATTGTTTGCACTGTTTTCTAAGACTATACTGCATATTTTTGGTATTGTGTACATATATCTTGTGTATATTTGCTATCCTCATACTGAGGATACTCACTGAGATACTTTGGCATATTGTCATAAAAATAAAGTACCTTTATTTTTAGTATATCTGTGTATTGTGTTTTCTTATGATATTGTGCAAGTGACACTAGTGATACTTTAGGAGCTTCACTCGTCTCCTAGTTCAGCCTAAGCTGCTCTGCTAAGCTACCATTATCTATCAGCCTAAGCTGCTAGACACCCTATACACTAATAAGGGATACCTGGGCCTGGTGCAAGGTGTAAGTACCCCTTGGTACTCACTACAAGCCAGTCCAGCCTCCTACAGGTAGGTACCAGGGTAAGAACTGAGATGCCACTAAGGCATGGTGCCATAACTGTAGACAGACAGGGCACCACACCAAGGACACTTCTTGTCCCAAAAACAAACCCCCTAGCAAAATCCCAGGGGTGACCAGTGTAGCCATTGGAGAAGACTCCTCAGATGAGGAGGTCTTCATAGCCTTCAACTGGAAAAAGGGCCCAACAGGTGAGTTGGAGATTCCAGAGGGAAGTAAACACTTCCACCACCTACTGGTGAATGGAATCCCAGCCACTGCCCTGAGAGACACTTGTGCCAGTCACACTATTGTGCATGACAGGCTGGTGTTCTCCAACCAGTACATCCCAGGTGAGACTGCCAGAGTAAGAGTTAGCCCAGACAGTGTCACTTATAGGCCTGTGGCTTTTGTGCCCATAGAAGTGGGTGGGACTTTTAGCTGGAGAAGGGTGGTAGTCAGTACAGACCTCCCCCTTGAGTGTCTCCTTGGAAATGACTACCCAGAGGTTAGTCAGAGCCCAAGAGAGGAACTGGTTCAGTGCCAGCCCTCTCCCAAGGATCCTGGAGGTGCTACCTCTGCAGTAAATGCAAGTAGGCCCCAAAAGAAAAAGAAAGGAAAACAGAGTAGGAAAGGTGGACAACCTTTAGCCAAGGTTCCAGCAAGCCAAGGAGATTCTGCTCCAGTAGGGGAGAACTCCAAAAGTGGCACTGGTAAAGTCCAACCCGACCCACAAGAAGTCCTGGCTAGTCAGGCAACTGTTAAGCCTGAGTGGGTGGCTCCTCAGCTAACAGAAGAAAGAGTGGAAGAAGGGTGTTTACTACAAGACGTGGTCACCCCCAACTCTAATACAGCAGACAGGCACCCTGAACCCAAAGAAACCTGTAACTTAGCCCCTTCCCTTGTAGGTGAAGAGCTAAAGGTGTTGTTCTGGGCACTGACAGCTGTCAGTGGCCTCTGCTGGGTGTTAGCCTTTATGGCTGCACTATCCTTGGCATGGTGGTCTGACCCCATGCCAAATAGCAAGTTAGGCCCCCTGACCCTGTTGGTCATGGTGGGGTTACTCCAGCTCTGGGTAACCTCTTTGGGTAAGCTAGGGGTGACCCTGGCTAAGATAAGATTAGCAGAGGTGGATACCTCTAACCCCAAAATAGAGAGAATGGGTAAAGAAATAAAAAGCACAGACAAGAGGCAGTTCAGATTAGGTCCTATCACTGTGGAAGTGGGTCAGTTCCCCAGAGGGAATGACCTGAACAGGAGGATGTAAGGCAGAGTAGACCCTGCAACAAACCAGCCTATTTCCCCTACTCTTCCTCGCCTGACAGACTAGAAAGACTGTCCCAGCTTTGGCTGAGTCTCCTGGCCTGTGGGCTGGGGGGGGGGGGCTTGTGTAAGGAAATGGCTCCCTGTTGCAGTTACCCCCCACTTTGTGCCTGATACTGATGCTGACTTGACTGAGAAGTGTGCTGGGACCCTGCTAACCAGGCCCCAGCACCAGTGTTCTTTCACCTAAAATGTACCATTGTCTCCACAATTGGCACAACCCTGGCACCCAGGTAAGTCCCTTGTAACTGGTATCCCTGGTACCAAAGGCCCTGATGCCAGGGAAGGTCTCTAAGGGCTGCAGCATGTCTTCTGCCACCATAGGGACCCCTCATTCAGCACAGACACACTGCTTGCCAGCTTTTGTGTGCTGGTGGGGAGAAAATGACTAAGTCGACATGGTACTCCCCTCAGGGTGCCATGCCAACCTCACACTGCCTGTGGCATAGGTAAGTCACCCCTCTAGCAGGCCTTACAGCCCTAAGGCAGGGTGCACTATACCACAGCTGAGGGCATAGGTGCATGCGCACTATGCCCCTACAGTGTCTAAGCAAAACCTTAGACATTGTAAGTGCAGGGTAGCCATAAGACTATATGGTCTGGGAGTCTGTCAAAAACTAACTCCACAGCTCCATAATGGCTACACTGAATACTGGGAAGTTTGGTATCAAACTTCTCAGAATAATAAACCCACACTGATGCCAGTGTTGGATTTATTAAAAAATGCACACAGAGGGCATCTTAGAGATGCCCCCTGTATTTTACCCAATTGTTCAGTGCAGGACTGACTGGTCTGTGCCAGCCTGCTGCTGAGAGATGAGTTTCTGACCCCATGTGGTGAGGGCCTTTGTGCTCTCTGAGGACAGAAACAAAAGCCTGCTCTGGGTGGAGGTGCTTCACACCTCCCTCCTGCAGGAACTGTAACACCTAGCAGTGAGCCTCAAAGGCTCAGGCTTCGTGTTACAATGCCCCAGGGCACTCCAGCTAGTGGAGATGCCCGCCCACTGGACACAGCCCCCACTTTTGGCGACAAGTCCAGGAGAGATAATGAGAAAAACTAGGAGGAGTCACTGGCCAGTCAGGACAGCCCGTAAGGTGTCCTGAGCTGAGGCGACTCTGACTTTTAGAAATCCTCCATCTTGCAGATGGAGGATTCTCCCAATAGGATTAGGGATGTGCCCCCCTCCCCTCAGGGAGGAGGCACAAAGAGGGTGTAGCCACCCTCAAGGACAGTAGCCATTGGCTACTGCCCTCCCAGACCTAAACACACCCCTAAATTGAGTATTTAGGGGCTCCCAGAACACAGCAAGATAGATTCCTGCAACCTAAGACGAAAAAGGACTGCTGAGCTGAAAAACCCTGCAGAGAAGACAGAGACACCAACTGCTTTGGCCCCAGCTCTACCGGCCTGTCTCCCCACTTCTAAAGACACTGCTCCAGCGACGCGTTCCACAGGGTCCAGCGACCTCTGAAGCCTCAGAGGACTACCCTGCATCTAGAAAGACCAAGAACTCCTGAGGACAGCAGCTCTGTTCCCCAAAGACTGCAACTTTGCAACAAAGAAGCAACTTTGAAACAACACACGTTTCCCGCCGGAAGCGTGAGACTTTGCACTCTGCACCCGACGCCCCCGGTTTGACTTGTGGAGAACAAACACCACAGGGAGGACTCTCCGGCGACTACGAGACCGTGAGTAGCCAGAGTTGACCCCCCTGAGCCCCCACAGCGACGCCTGCAGAGGGAATCCCGAGGCTCCCCCTGACCGCGACTGCCTGCTTCAAAGACCCGACGCCTGGTAGAGACTCTGCACCCGCAGCCCCCAGGACCTGAAGGATCCGACCTCCAGTGCAGGAGCGACCCCCAGGTGGCCCTCTCCCTTGTCCAGGTGGTGGCTACCCTGAGGAGCCCCCCCTTGCCTGCCTGCATCGCTGAAGAGACCCCTTGGTCTCCCATTGATTTCTATTGCAAACCCGACGCTTGTTTGCACACTACACCCGGCCGCCCCCCTGCCGCTGAGGGTGTACTTTCTGTGCTAACTTGTGTCCCCCCCGGTGCCCTACAAAACCCCCCTGGTCTGCCCTCTGAAGACGCGGGTACTTACCTGCTGGCAGACTGAAACCGGGGCACCCCCTTCTCCATTGAAGCCTATGCGTTTTGGGCACCACTTTGACCTCTGCACTTGACTGGCCCTGAGCTGCTGGTGTGGTAACTTTGGGGTTGCTCTGAACCCCCTACAGTGGGCTACCTTGGACCCAAACTTGAACCCCGTAGGTGGTTTATTTACCTGCAAAAACTAACAAACACTTACCTCCCCAGGAACTGTTGAAAATTGCACTTAGTTTTAAAATAGCTATATGTCATTTATGTGAAAACTGTATATGCTATTTTGCTAATTGAAAGTTCCTAAAGTACCTACCTGAAATACCTTTCATTTGAAGTATTACTTGTAAATCCTGAACCTGTGGTTCTTAAAATAAACTAAGAAAGTATATTGTTCTATACAAAAACCTATTGGCCTGGAATTGTCTCTGAGTGTGTGTTCCTCATTTATTGCCTGTGTGTGTACAACAAATGCTTAACACTACTCCTTTGATAAGTCTACTGCTCGACCACAGTACCACAAAATAGAGCATTAGAATTATCTCTTTTTGCCACACTCTTACCTCTAAGGGGAACCCTTGGACTCTGTGCATACTATTCCTTACTTTGAAATAGTGCATACAGAGCCAACTTCCTACATTGGTGGATCAGCGGTGGGGTACAAGACTTTGCATTTGCTGGACTACTTAGCCAATACCTGATCACACAACTAAATTCCAAAAATTGTCATTAGAAACTGATTTTTGAAATTTGAGCTATTTTTCTAAATTTTTAAAAGTCCTGCTAGGGCCTTGTGTTAGTCCCTGTTAGCATTTCTTTTAGAGTTTAAAAGTTTTGTAAAAGTTTGAATTAAGTTCTAGAAATAGTTTTAGATTCTTAAAAAGTATTCCAACTTTTAGAAACATAGGGGGTCATTCTGACCCTGGCGGTCAGTGGTAAAGCGGCGGCCAACCCGCCAACAGGCTGGCGGTCAAAAAAATTGAATTCTGACCCTGGCGGGAACCGCCAACACAGGCCGCCGCTTTAACACTCCGACCGCCACGGCGGCACAAACAAACAGCGCGGCGGTCACCGCCAACAGCCAGGCGGCAGACAATGTACCGCCCACCCTATCACGACTCGCCAATCCGCCACCTTTTCCGGGGCGGGAGCCCCGCCGATAAAAACACGGCGGAAACAGACATTTCCAATGGAAAACGCTCACCTCGACACACTCCACGCGGAATTGGGACAGCATGGAACCGGAACTCCACATCCTCCCAGCCATTGCCTTCCTGCTCTTCTTCCAGGATCACGAACGTCGCCGCAGACGACAACGGTGAGTACTGCACCTACGACACAGGGGAGGGGGGAGGAGGAAATGTTACGGGCACACACATACGCGACACAGCCACCCCCACCCTCACCCCCCCCCGAAATACCTACACACCAATGCAGATTAAAAAGTCAGAGTGACACCCCCAAACCCCCAAAACAAAAATGCAAAGACAAAAGGCAATGATTGTAAAAATAGAACTATATTATAGCAATAATTAAGTATAGTGAACTTAGCAATATCTAAAAAAGTAATTACACATCTAGTACTATATATATACAAGTAGCAAAAGTCCGGCACAGTTTTGCAAAGTTCAAATGTCCGTGGGCCAATGTGCAGCAACACATGGGCAAAGCCCACACACGAGATCAAGTCCATTGGAGAGAACACTGCTGGGGCATCACAAAAATAAAATACAGGCACCTCAGGGGGAAGGGAACGGGGGGCACCTCAGCCACATGAGTCCACGACGCCAGATCCACGAAGGGCCTCCATGCCCACTGTGCCATCCTGGGGAGTGCAAAGCCACAGTCTCTCAAGTCTCTACAGAGGGTGGGTTGCCCACTGTGCCATCCTGGGGAGTGCAAAGCCACAGTCTCTCAAGCCTCTACAGTGGGGGGGTTGCCCACTCTGCCATCCTGGGGGGTGCAATGCCACAGTCCATCAGGTGGATTACAGAGTCCACTGGTCATGGAGGAGGCATGGTGGGCAGAGTGCCTCGTGAAGCGGTGCTTCTCACAGCGGCCCCTGTTCAGCGGTGCTTCTCACGGCGGCCCCTGTTCAGCGGTGCTCCTCACAGCGGCCCTTGTTCAGCGGTGCTTCTCACGGCGGCCCCTGTTCAGCGGTGCTTGTCTTGGTGGGGCCCTGCTCAGCGGTGCCTGTCTTGGCGGGGCCCTGTTCAGCGGTGCTTGTCTTGGCGGGGCCCTGTTCAGCAGTGCTTCTCACAGCGGCCCCTGTTCAGCGGTGCTTCTCACGGCGGCCCCTGTTCAGCGGTGCTCCTCACGGCGGCCCCTGTTCAGCGGTGCCTGTCTTTTGAGTGAACCACACCTGGCCAATACTTCCCGCTCAGTCAGCATCGGACCTTTCCGTTGCGGGGCCCTCCTGTGATGGAGTCCTGGGGCCCTGGGTCTCCTCCGATACCCCCGGAATGGGGCTGGTGGGTCCCTCCTGGCCAGGTCGGCTGCTCCCTGCCTTTTGCGCTTTGCTGCCCTTGCCCTCCTTGGCAGACTCTCCGTGGCCCTTGGCTCCCTTACCCGATGTGGCAGGTGACGGTGCAAGGCTACTCTCCTTGGGGGCAGGCGTATCAGGCCTGTCGCGCCTGCCCTTCAGTTTTTTGGTCCTCTACAGAGGGTGGGTTGCCCACTGTGCCATCCTGGGGAGTGCAAAGCCACAGTCTCTCAAGTCTCTACAGTGGGGGGGTTGCCCACTCTGCTATCCTGGGGGGTGCAAAGCCACAGTCCATCAGGTGGATTACAGAGTCCACTGGTCATGGAGGAGGCATGGTGGGCAGAGTGCCTCGTGAAGCCCTGCCTGACACAGATCCGGGCCTGCCAATGGGCCAGCGGTGCTTGACAGGAGGGCCCAGCGGAGCGATGCTTGACAGTAGGGGCCCAGCGGAGCGGTGCTTGACAGGAGGGCCCAGCGGAGCGGTGCTTGACAGTAGGGGCCCAGCGGAGCGGTGCTTGAGATGAGGGCCCAGCGGAGCGGTGCTTGACAGGAGGGGCCCAGCGGAGCAGTGCTTGAGATGAGGGCCCAGCGGAGCGGTGCTTGACAGTAGGGGCCCAGCGGAGCGGTGCTTGACAGGAGGGCCCAGCGGAGCGGTGCTTGTCTTGGCGGGGCCCTGTTCAGCGGTGCCTGTCTTGGCGGGCCCTGTTCAGCGGTGCTTGTCTTGGCGGGGCCCTGTTCAGCGGTGCTTCTCACAGCGGCCCCTGTTCAACGGTGCTCCTCACAGCGGCCCTTGTTCAGCGGTGCTTCTCACGGCGGCCCCTGTTCAGCGGTGCTTGTCTTGGCGGGGCCCTGCTCAGCGGTGCCTGTCTTGGCGGGGCCCTGTTCAGCGGTGCTTGTCTTGGCGGGGCCCTGTTCAGCGGTGCTTCTCACAGAGGCCCCTGTTCAGCGGTGCTTCTCACGGCGGCCCCTGTTTAGCGGTGCTCCTCACGGCGGCCCCTGTTCAGCGGTGCTTGTCTTGGCGGGGCCCTGTTCAGCGGTGCCTGTCTTGGCGGGGCCCTGTTCAGCAGTGCTTGTCTTGGCGGGGCCCTGTTCAGCGGTGCTTCTCACAGCGGCCCCTGTTCAGCGGTGCTTCTCACGGCGGCCCCTGTTCAGCGGTGCTCCTCACAGCGGCCCCTGTTCAGCGGTGCTTGTCTTGGCGGGGCCCTGTTCAGCGGTGCCTCTCTTGGCGGGGCCCTGTTCAGCAGTGCTTGTCTTGGCGGGGCCCTGTTCAGCGGTGCTTGTCTTGGCGGGGCCCTGTTCAGCGGTGCCTGTCTTGGCGGGGCCCTGTTCAGCAGTGCTTGTCTTGGCGGGGCACTGTTCAGCGGTGCTTCTCACGGCGGGCCCCTGTTCAACGGTGCTTGTCTTGGCGGGGACCTGTTCAGCGGTGCTCCTCACAGCGGCCCCTGTTCAGCGGTGCCTGTCTTTCGAGTGAACCACACCTGGCCAATACTTCCCGCTCAGTCAGCATCGGACCTTTCCGTTGCGGGGCCCTCCTGTGATGGAGTCCTGGGGCCCTGGGTCTCCTCCGATACCCCCGGAATGGGGCTGGTGGGGCCCTCCTGGCCAGGTCGGCTGCTCCCTGCCTTTTGCGCTTTGCTGCCCTTGCCCTCCTTGGCAGACTCTCCGTGGCCCTTGGCTCCCTTACCCGATGTGGCAGGTGACGGTGCAAGGCTACTCTCCTTGGGGGCAGGCGTATCAGGCCTGTCGCGCCTGCCCTTCAGTTTTTTGGTCCTCTTCCCAGGGGGGGGGCTGGCTGTGCCTTTGCTGCTGGCCGATGTCCCTGCCCAAGGAAAGGGCGGACTCCAAAAACCAGGCACGACGTTTTTGGGAGTTGCTGGGCTGGTGGTGGCTGAGGTGTTTTTGGAACTCTTACGAGATGGAGGGGGTGGGTCAGGTGAGGAAAAGAGGTTCAGTTTTTTAGGAGCAATGGGAAGGGTAGCTGGAGTGGGTATGGGAGTGGAGGAAGAGGATGTGGTTGTAGGAGAGTCAAGTCTGGTGTCTTTGGGTGCAGGTGCTTGGGCTGGCGGCTGGCGTGAGGTGGATGGCTGTTGGGTGGGTGCCTGCCTGCGTTTGTGTGGTTTGGAAGCGGGGGTGACAGACACACTGGGAGAGGACACAGGGGACGAGTACATGGCAGTGGGGGTGGTGACGGCACGTGTGCGGACTGGTCTGGAGGGTGTGCTGGTGATGGGTGTACTGGCTGATGTTGGTGTGCATGCAGGTGTGAGTGTAGACGTCACAGGGAGGGACGAGGGAGACGAGGAGGTGGGGACACAGAGGAGGTAGTGGCTGTTGGCATGTCTGCATCTGGATGTTGCTTGGGTGAATGCTTGTGTGTTCTGTGGTGCTTATGTCTGGATGAGCTTCCCTTGGGTGTTGAGGTGTGTGCAGGCTGGTCTGTAGGTGTGGATGGGATAGGCAGAGGAACAGGGGAGTGGGACTGGGTGGAGGGAGTTAGAAGAGGGAGGCTGGAGACAGGGACAATCGCTGCCGTCAGTGCTGAGGCCAGAGCGTTGAACGATCGCTGCTGGGCAGCCTGACCCGAATGAAGGCCCTCCAGGTATGCATTGCTTTGATGCACCTCCCTCTCCACACCCTGGATGGCATTCAAAAGGGTAGACTGCCCAACAATGATGGTCCTCAGGAAGTCAATGACCTCCTCACTGAGGGCAGCAGGGGTGACTGGGGCAGGGCCTGAGGTGCCTGGGGCGAAGGAGATGGCCGCCTTCCTGGCCGTGCGGGCACGGGCCGAAGGCCGAGGGGCTGCTGGGAGGGCGGAGCTGGTGCGCTTGGTGGCGGCTGTACCTGTAGTTTCGGTGGGCACGGATTTTGCCGCCACCGCAAGGGAGCTCCCATCCGAGGACGTGTTGGTGTCACTGACGTCTGCACGGGTCCCCGTGGTGGAGCCCCCCTCGCCCTCCGTCTCACTGGTCATGTCGGAGTCCGTTGCATGGCCCTCCGGGGTCATGTGAGATGCAGCTCCCTCTTGCGCCGATGCCACTTCTCCTCCGCCTGATGATGCTAATGCACACATTCACAGAAAAACAAAGAAAATGGGGGGGGAGTGGAGAAATAAAGACAAGTTGAGTGCATGCATTGGGGACACCGTTGGCGGAGAGGACAGACACAGAAGCCCCCTGCACTACGCTGCGCACTTGGGGTACACTACTCATTCACTGGGACATGCCCTACAAGCCTATGGGCGACAACTGCCCACACAGAATACACAGGTCCATTAATAGCGTTACTAGGCACCCTAGAGAGGTGGGGGGGGGCACAGGACCATACCTCACGGAGGGGCGTAGCCTACAGAAATCGCCCTGGCCTAGGGATACCCACAGCCCTCCTCCCCCACCCAGGCACCTCCACTGCGCGCAAATATAGCTGAATGTGCTGGTACTCACCCCCTTGTGTCTGCTGTGATGTCCTCAAGCGCCCATCTAAATCGGGGTAGGCCACCGCCAGGATCCGGGACATCAGGGGGGTCAAGGTACGACTGGCACCCCTCCTAGGTTGGGAGGCCATCCCCAGCAGAGCCTCGGCGGTCTTCCTGCTCCCGCGGCGGATGTCCTCCCACCTCTTGCGGCAGTGGGTGCCCCGTCTGTTGTGGACCCCCAGGGCCTGGACGTGCTTGGCGATGGCACGCCAAATCTCGATCTTCTGATGGGCGCTGACCTATGTGACATGTACAGGGGGGGAAAAGAAACATCCTCACTTTTCTGCATGCTCGATGTGAGTGGCCCCCCCTCCCCAAACTTGCCATGTGGCACATGCTCTCATCTGTCGTGCCATGCATTCGTCATTCGCTCCCCTCCCTTCCATCGTACATCCACCCCACTCATCACAGGCATTGCCCACTATGCATTGGCCCCCGTGTACTCACCTGTTGGTCTGGAGGACCGTAGAGTAGTGCATACTGGGGGAGGACCCCGTCCACGAGCTTCTCCAACTCTTCGGAACTGAAGGCGGGGGCCCTTTCCCCAGTCGCAGCAGCCATTGTCACTTCCAGACCGAGGTCACAGCAGCACTTGCAGTATAGGTCCTCTCCTGTGGATGCTCAGGTCTCGAGTGATTAAGCAGAGAGAAAATGGCGGTTACGGCCGCGGCGGTGCGTACCGCGGCGGTGCGTACCGCAACCGCCGGCGCACATTGCCATTGGCTCCTGAAACCCATAGGGTTCAATGTTATCCAATGCGGCTTTGCGCCACGGTCTTCGACCGCCTACCGCCAAGGTGTGCTACGCCAGCGCAATGACCTCACTTCACATTGTCACACTTCACAGGTCAGGCAGCTGCCATTTCAAGGCCCCACATGGCTTTATTCCTCCTACTGCGTCACACATGGCTAGGCCTTGCATCAACACTCATACAAGCCATTCAATCCAGAGAGATTCGTGTACTGTGCAAGCTGTGGGAAATTACCTGTGGGTTGATTGACTCTGTGCTCCATGTTGTCCTTCCTAGGCACCGTCCGCTGGGACTAGCGAGGAGACGGAGGAATGTTCCTGTGTAAAGACCGCTGGTGGACCTGTCGACAATGGAAGAACGACATGTCATACTCACCTACAGACTCAACCGTGCCACTATACAGGAACTGTGTGCCCAGCTGGAGCCAGACCTGATGTCACCCATCCGCCAACCCTCAGGGATTCCGCCTCTAGTGCAGGTGCTGTCAGTACTCCATTTTTTGGCTAGTGGATCATTTCAAACTACAGTGGCCATATCATCTGGGATGTCTCAGCCTATGTTTTCAAAGGTATTGTCCAGAGTGTTGTCTGCCCTGATGAAATACATGCGGAGCTACATCATTTTCCCTGAGGTGGGTGACTTGCCTACAGTGAAGAGTGATTTCTATGCCCTTGGACACATTCCCAATATCATTGGTGCCATTGATGGTACCCATGTGGCTTTGGTCCCCCCAAAAGACAATGAACAGGTGTACAGGAACTGAAAAAATTATCATTCGATGAATGTCGAGGTGGTCTGTTTGGCTGACCAGTACATCTCCCATGTAAATGCCAAGTTCCCAGGGTCAGTGCATGACGCGTACGTCATGCGAAATAGCAGCATCCCTTATGTGATGGAACAGCTACAGAGACAGCGTGTGTGGCTAATTGGTGACTCTGGTTACCCCAACCTGCCTTGGCTATTGACCCCAGTGAGGAATCCCAGGACAAGGGCAAAGGAACGGTACAATGAGGCCCATGGGCGTACTAGGAGGGTGATCGAGCGGACCTTCGGCCTCCTGAAGGCCAGGTTTAGGTGCCTGCATATGACAGGTGGATCCCTAATGTACTCACCAAAGAAGGTGTGTCATATCATCGTGGCCTGCTGCATGCTTCACAACCTGGCTTTGCGACGCCAGGTGCCTTTCCTGCAGGAGGATGGTCCAGATGGTGGTGTTGTGGCCGCTGTGGAGCCTGCGGAGAGTGAAGAGGAGGAAGGCGAAGAGGACGACACAGACAACAGGGACAGAGTGATACTGCAGTATTTCCAGTAACACACAGGTAAGAATCTACTCCAGCATTTTATTATATCTGTAACAGTACTGGCTCTCTACTGTCTGACCTTTCCCCCCAATGTATGGTAACTTAGTTATGAATTTCCCTTCCTATTTCAGTGATCTGGTCCCCACGGAGTGCCCTCTGGTTTATTTCCCCATGGACTACCGCTGTGTGATACTGGTATGTTGTCATCACAATGTAATTGGACATTTTTGGTTGGTTATATCTAATACATTTGGTTTAAAAAAAAAAAATAGCAGACTACAGATGGTTTTTGTGCAATAATTGTGTTTATTGAAGTGCAAAAATTGGTGAATAGTTCAAAAAGGGTGATGGGTGATGGTGGAGGCATGTCCATGGCAGAGTCCAGACTCTCGTTCGCACAGGTGCATTGTCCATATGCCTGTGGAAGGTGGAGCAGGGGCAGTTCAAGGTTGGACAGGGTGAACAAGTGGGACAGTGGGATGACATCCGGGGGTATCCGTGCATGGCGGGGGTCTTGACATCCTACTCTGTCTTCTTCCTAGATCTCAGGCCTTTCTTGCGGGGTGGTTCTTGTTCTGCAGGGGGTGGGGTCCGGGTGGCCCGTTGCTGTTGTGTGGGGGCCTCCTGACCACTAGCGCCGGCGGAGGTGGTGGGCTGTTCTTCCTCCATGCTAGTGGCAGGGGCCCTTTGGGGGGCCACATGGTCCCGCAATGTGGTGGCAATCTGGTTGAGTGCCACCACGATTGTACCCATTGCGGAACTGATGCTGCGCAGTTCTTCCCGGAACCCCATGTACTGTTCCTCCTGCATGGCCTGGATCTCCTGGAACCTGGCCAGGACCGTCGCCATCGTCTCTTGGGAGTGGTGGTACGCTCCCATGATGGTGGTGAGGGCCTCTTGGACAGTGGGTTCCCTAGGCCTGTCCTCCCTCTGTCGCACAGCAGCCCTCCCAGTTCCCCTTTGTTCCTGGGCCTCTGTCCCCTGGATGGTGTGCCCACTACCACTGCCCCCAGGTCCCTGTTGTTGTTGGGGTGGTGGGTTACCCTGGGTGCCCTGTAGTGGTAGACACACCGCTGCTTGACCTGTCCTGGAGACAGAGGCATGGGCCCGCTGGGTGGGTGCTGTGCTGGTGTTTCCAGAGGGGGGTAGGTCTGCTGTGGCCTGTGGCTGCCTGAGGGGAACCGACTGTCCAGAGGTCCCCGATGGTCCGGGCTGGTCATCAGGTTCTAGGTCGACAGAGCTGCTGTCATCACTGGGGGCCTGTTCTGGGGGTGGGATGGACATTTCTGGACCCTCCTGGCCGGTGTGTTGGCGTCCGGGTCCTGCAGGGGTAAAAGAGTATGGTTATTGCTTCTGTGTGTGCCATGGCGTGCGATTTGTGGGTGCCCTTGTCCCCCAGTGCTGGCATTCCCTTGTGGGAGGAGTTGTGAGGGTGGTTTGTGGGGGGGGATGGGTATGTGCAGTGGTCATGCTTAGGTGATGGGTGTCCATGGTTTGTGTTGGCATTCAGGGGTTGGTGTTGGGTTGAGTGGGTTGTGCTGGTGAGACATTAGCAGGGAGGATGTGTGATGGGGGTTGGGGATGAGGGTGGGGGTGTGGGTTGGCATGCTGGTGGGTGGGGGGGATGAAGTAGTTGAGATTCGACTTACCAGAGTCCATTCCTCGGCCTACTCCAGCCAGGCCCTCAGGATGCAGGATGTTCAAGACCTCTTGCTCCCATGCTGTGAATTCGGGTGGAGTGGGTGGGGGTCCGCCGCCAGTCTTCTGCACGGCGATGTTGTGTCGCGACACCATCGACCGCACCTTCCCCCGTAGGTCGTTCCAGCACTTTCGAATGTCTTCCCGATTTCTGGGATGCTGTCCCACAGCGTTGACCCTGTCGACGATCCTTTGCCATAGCTCCGCCTTCCTGGCTATTGTGGTGTGCTGCACCTGTGTGCCGAAGAGCTGGGGCTCTACCCTAATTATTTCCTCCACCATGAGTTCTTGGTCCGAGAACCTGGGGTGTCTTTGGGGTGCTATGGGGTGGTGTGGATGAGGTGTGGGGTGGTGTTTGTGGTGATGAGTGTGGTGGTGTGTGGTGTTTTGTGCGTAGATGTAGTGTGGGTGATGATGTTGGGTTCCTGTGTGTGTTGTGGTTTGCGTTCCCTGTGCTCTCTCTCTGTGTATTGCGCCTTGTCTCTGAAATTCGATTTGTGGGGGTTTGTGGGTGATGTGGGTTTGTGTTTTATATCGTATTGATTGTGTGGGGGTGGTGCATGTATGTGTTTCAGGTGTGTGTATTTCAAATTGTCCAATGTGGCTGTGTTTTGGTGCTGGGTGTGTATTTTGACCGCGGCGGTGTGTACCGCCAATGGAATACCGCGTTTGAATGACTGCCGCGTGGATTTGTGGGTCGGAATGGCATGGGCGTATTTCTGTTGGCGTGACGGTGGAGGTTTGGTCATCTCCAGTTTATCGCTGACCGCTGATGTGGCGGCCTTCAGTGGAGGTCGGGTTTTTGGCGGTTTGCCAGTTGTGGGTCAGAATGACCGTGGCGGTTTACCGCGGCCGCGGCGGTGTTATGGCGGTCTTCTGACCGGCGGTAACTGCCTTTTACCGCCAAGGTCAGAATGACCCCCAAAATGTCTACTGCAGAAGAGACAGTGGTGGAGCTCAACCTCACACCTTACCTGCGTCTTAGGATGTCAGAGTTAAGGACTCTCTGCAGAATCAAAAAAATAAAAACTGGATCAAACCCTACCAAAGAACAGCTCCAGGAGCTCTTGGCCGAGTTTGCTAAAAATAACCCCTCTGATGATGCCCTCACAGAGGGGGAAGCTAGTGATGTGGAGGAGAATTTCCCCCTCCAGTCCTAGTTAGGGAGAACAGGGTCCCTCAAACCCTGACTCCAAATGCGATAGTCAGAGATGCTGCTTCTCTCACAGGAGGGTCCAGCACCTCTGGAATCACTGAGGATAGCCTCAGTGAAGATGACCTACTGTTAGCCAGGATGGTCAAAAGATTGGCTTTAGAGAGACAGCTCCTAGCCATAGAAAGGGAAAGACAAGAGATGGGTTTTGGTCCCATCAATGGTGGCAGCAACATAAATAGGGTCAGAGATTCTCCTGACATGTTGAAAATCCCAAAAGGGATTGTAACTAAATATGAAGATGGTGATGACATCACCAAATGGTTCACAGCTTTTGAGAGGGCTTGTGCAACCAGAAAAGTAAACAGATCTCACTGGGGTGCTCTACTTTGGGAAATGTTCACTGGAAAGTGTAGGGATAGACTCCTCACACTCTCTGGAAAAGATGCAGAATCCTATGACCTCATGAAGGCTACCCTGATTGAGGGCTTTGGATTCTCCACTGAGGAGTATAGAATTAGGTTCAGGGGGGCTCAAAAATCCTCGAGCCAGACCTGGGTTGATTTTGTTGACTACTCAGTGAAAACACTGGATGGTTCGGTAACTGGAAATGAAGTGCATGACTATGTTGGGCTTTATAATTTGTTTATGAAAGAACACATTTTAAGTAACTGCTTCAATGAAAAGTTGCATCAGTATCTGGTAGACCTAGGTCCAATTTCTCCCCATGCATTGGGAAAGAAGGCAGACCACTGGGTCAAGACTAGGGTAACCAAAACTTCCACTGGGGGTGACCAAAAGAAAGGGGTTACAAAGCCTCCCCAGGAGAAAGTGGGTGACACTAGAAACAAAGAGAAAGAGTCCTCTGTAGGCCCCCAAAAACCAGACCATGTGGGTGGGCCCCAGGACACAACCCAAAACAAAGGTGGGTACCAGGGTAAGAACTGAGATGCCACTAAGGCATGGTGCCATAACTGTAGACAAACAGGGCACCACACCAAGGACACTTCTTGTCCCAAAAACAAACCCTCTAGCAAAATCCCAGGGGTGACCAGTGTAGCCATTGGAGATGACTCCTCAGATGAGGAGGTCTTCATAGCCTTCAACTGGAAAAAGGGCCCAACAGGTGAGTTGGAGATTCCAGAGGGAAGTAAACACTTCCACCACCTACTGGTGAATGGAATCCCAGCCACTGCCCTGAGAGACACTTGTGCCAGTCACACTATTGTGCATGACAGGCTGGTGTTCTCCAACCAGTACATCCCAGGTGAGACTGCCAGAGTAAGAGTTAGCCCAGACAGTGTCACTGATAGGCCTGTGGCTTTTGTGCCCATAGAAGTGGGTGGGACTTTTAGCTGGAGAAGGGTGGTAGTCAATACAGACCTCCCCCTTGATTGTCTCCTTGGAAATGACTACCCAGAGGTTAGTCAGAGCCCAAGAGAGGAACTGGTTCAGTGCCAGCCCTCTCCCAAGGATCCTGGAGGTGCTACCTCTACAGTAAATGCAAGTAGGCCCCAAAAGAAAAAGAAAGGAAAACAGAGTAGGAAAGGTGGACAACCTTTAGCCAAGGTTCCAGCAAGCCAAGGAGATTCTGCTCCAGTAGGGGAGAACTCCAAAAGTGGCACTGGTAAAGTCCAACCTGACCCACAAGAAGTCCTGGCTAGTCAGGCAACTGTTAAGCCTGAGTGGGTGGCTCCTCAGCTAACAGAAGAAAGAGTGGAAGAAGGGTATTTACTACAAGACGTGGTCACCCCCAACTCTAATACAGCAGACAGGCACCCTGAACCCAAAGAAACCTGTAACTTAGCCCCTTCCCTTGTAGGTGAAGAGCTAAAGGTGTTGTTCTGGGCACTGACAGCTGTCAGTGGCCTCTGCTGGGTGTTAGCCTTTATGGCTGCACTATCCTTGGCATGGTGGTCTGACCCCATGCCAAATAGCAAGTTAGGCCCCCTGACCCTGTTGGTCATGGTGGGGTTACTCCAGCTCTGGGTAACCTCTTTGGGTAAGCTAGGGGTGACCCTGGCTAAGATAAGATTAGCAGAGGTGGATACCTCTAACCCCAAAATAGAGAGAATGGGTGAAGACCTAAAAAGCACAGACAAGAGGCAGTTCAGATTAGGTCCTATCACTGTGGAAGTGGGTCAGTTCCCCAGAGGGAATGACCTGAACAGGAGGATGTAAGGCAGAGTAGACCCTGCAACAAACCAGCCTATTTCCTCTACTCTTCCTCGCCTGACAGACTAGAAAGACTCTCCCAGCTTTGGCTGAGTCTCCTGGCCTGTGGGCCGGGGGGTGGGGGGGCTTGTGTAAGGAAATGGCTCCCTGTTGCAGTTACCCCCCACTTTTTGCCTGATACTGATGCTGACTTGACTGAGAAGTGTGCTGGGACCCTGCTAACCAGGCCCCAGCACCAGTGTTCTTTCACCTAAAATGTACCATTGTCTCCACAATTGGCACAACCCTGGCACCCAGGTAAGTCCCTTGTAACTGGTATCCCTGGTACCAAAGGCCCTGATGCCAGGGAAGGTCTCTAAGGGCTGCAGCATGTCTTCTGCCACCATAGGGACCCCTCACTCAGCACAGACACACTGCTTGCCAGCTTTTGTGTGCTGGTGGGGAGAAAATGACTAAGTCGACATGGCACTCCCCTCAGGGTGCCATGCCAACCTCACACTGCCTGTGGCATAGGTAGGTCACCCCTCTAGCAGGCCTTACAGCCCTAAGGCAGGGTGCACTATACCACAGGTGAGGGCATAGGTGCATGAGCACTATGCCCCTACAATGTCAAAGCAAAACCTTAGACATTGTAAGTGCAGGGTAGCCATAAGACTATATGGTCTGGGAGTCTGTCAAAAAAGAACTCCACAGCTCCATAATGGCTACACTGAATACTGGGAAGTTTGGTATCAAACTTCTCAGAATAATAAACCCACACTGATGCCAGTGTTGGATTTATTAAAAAATGCACACAGAGGGCATCCTAAGATGCCCCCTGTATTTTACCCAATTGTTCAGTGCAGGACTGACTGGTCTGTGCCAGCCTGCTGCTGAGAGATGAGTTTCTGACCCCATGTGGTGAGGGCCTTTGTGCTCTCTGAGGACAGAAACAAAAGCCTGCTCTGGGTGGAGGTGCTTCACACCTCCCTCCTGCAGGAACTGTAACACCTAGCAGTGAGCCTCAAAGGCTCAGGCTTCGTGTTACAATGCCCCAGGGCACTCCAGCTAGTGGAGATGCCCACCTCCTGGACACAGCCCCCACTTTTGGCGGCAAGTCCAGGAGAGATAATGAGAAAAACAAGGAGGAGTCGCTGGCCAGTCAGGACAGCCCCTAAGGTGTCCTGAGCTGAGGTGACTCTGACTTTTAGAAACCCTCCATCTTGCAGATGGAGGATTCCCCCAATAGGATTAGGGATGTGCACCCCTCCCCTCAGGGAGGAGGCACAAAGAGGGTGTAGCCACCCTCAAGGACAGTAGCCATTGGCTACTGCCCTCCCAGACCTAAACACACCCCTAAATTGAGTATTTAGGGGCTTCCAGAACACAGCAAGATAGATTCCTGCAACCTAAGACGAAAAAGGACTGCTGAGCTGAAAAACCCTGCAGAGAAGTCAGAGACACCAACTGCTTTGGCCCCAGCTCTACCGGCCTGTCTCCCCACTTCTAAAGACACTTCTCCAGCGACGCGTTCCACAGGGTCCAGTGACTTCTGAAGCCTCAGAGGACTACCCTGCATCTAGAAGGACCAAGAACTCCTGAGGACAGCGGCTCTGTTCCCCAAAGACTGCAGCTTTGCAACAATGAAGCAACTTTGAAACAACACACGTTTCCCGCCGGAAGCGTGAGAATTTGCACTCTGCACCCGACGCCCCCGGCTTGACTTGTGGAGAACAACCACCACAGGGAAGACTCCCCGGCGACTACGAGACCGTGAGTAGCCAGAGTTGACCCCCCTGAGCCCCCACAGCGACGCCTGCAGAGGGAATCCCGAGGCTCCCCCTGACCGCGACTGCCTGCTTCAAAGACCCGACGCCTGGCAGAGACTCTGCACCCGCAGCCCCCAGGACCTGAAGGATCCGACCTCCAGAGCAGGAGCGACCCCCAGGTGGCCCTCTCCCTTGCCCAGGTGGTGGCTACCCTGAGGAGCGCGCCCCTTGCCTGCCTGAATCGCTGAAGAGACCCCTTGGTCTCCCATTGATTTCTATTGCGAACCCGATGCTTGTTTGCACACTGCACCCGGCCGCCTCCGTGCCACTGAGGGTGTACTTTCTGTGCTGACTTGTGTCCCCCCGGTGCCCTACAAAACCCCCCTGGTCTGCCCTCCGAAGACGCGGGTACTTACCTGCTGGCAGACTGGAACCATTGAAGCCTATGAGTTTTGGGCACCACTTTGACCTCTGCACTTGACCGGCCCTGAGCTGCTGGTGTGGTAACTTTGGGGTTGCTCTGAACCCCCAACGGTGGGCTACCTTGGACCCAAACTTGAACCCCGTAGGTGGTTTACATACCTGCAAAAACTAACAAACACTTACCTCCCCCAGGAACTGTTGAAAATTGCACTGTCTAGTTTTAAAATAGCTATATGTCATTTATGTGAAAACTGTATATGATATTTTGCTAATTCAAAGTTCCTAAAGTACCTACCTGAAATACCTTTCATTTGAAGTATTACTTGTAAATCTTGAACCTGTGGTTCTTACAATAAACTAAGAAAAGTTATTTTTCTATACAAAAACCTATTGTCCTGGAATTGTCTCTGAGTGTGTGTTCCTCATTTATTGCCTGTGTGTGTACAACAAATACTTAACACTACTCCTTTGATAAGCCTACTGCTCGACCACACTACCACAAAATAGTGCATTAGAATTATCTCTTTTTGCCACTATCTTACCTCTAAGGAGAACCCTTGGACTCTGTGCATACTATTCTTACTTTGAAATAGTGCATACAGAGCAAACTTCGTACACAAAGTATATACGTTAGAATGCAGTAATACCTGTTAAAACAGTGCAAATAGTGAAAATCACAATAGATAGCAATGGGCCTAGGGGGAACACAAACCATATACTAAAATAGTGGAATGCGAAAGTCGGTTTCCCACCTAAGCAAGTGTAGTGTGTAGAGGGGCGCTGGGAGTGTAAGAAAAAACCAAAGGTAAGTAATAGAACCCACCCCAGAACCCAGGAAAGCAGGAGTAATTCACAGTAAGTTTCCTAGAACACACAATAATTCATGATAGAAGATTTTGCAAGAATCAGGCTGCAAGACACCAATAATGGATTCCCGGACCTGAAGACCTGTGGAAGAAGGGGACCAAGTCCAAGAAGCACTTAAGAGTCCAGGAAGAACAGGAGCCCCTGCTAACTTGGATGAAGGTACAAAAGAAGAACCACAGGTGAAGAAGAACAGTCAGTACTGCACCCAAGAAGAGGGATGTGGATTCCTGGTTGGTGCAGATGATTTCCCATGCTGGATGGATGATTGCAGTCTGGTTTGTGTCGCTGGCTTATGCCAACAAGCCTTGGCACACGCAATGCACGCGGTTAGCGGAAAATGGCACTGCCCGGGACAAGGAGGGACCTGGTGGCCTTTACCCAGGAGGGGGAGGCAGAGGGGGCTTTCAGCAACTCAGAAAGCCCTCAGAAGACCAGGCAGCACAAACAGGAATCCCACAGCACGGGGACATGGAAGGTGCAAAAGGAGGCCCACTTCATGGACGGATGCCAACAACCCTTGGTAACTGCAAAACACGCTGTGCACTGGGGTACTGTCTTGCGTGGGGAAGCAAGCTCTTACCTCAACCAAAGTTGGACAGCTGGATGTCAGGACCATCGGGACCACTTCAGTCCACCACTTGTGTTGCTGGATCAACGCACTTCTACAGGAGAGGGGACCCAAGCCAATGGTCATCGCTGCAGAGGGGTGCCTGCTGAAGCAGGGAAGTGACTCCTTCACTTCAAGGGAGAATTCTTTGTTCTTCTGGTGCAGGCTGAAGACTGGATGTCCTCTGAATATGCACGACCTGGAATCAGTTGCAGTTGCTGCAGGAGCTGAAGATACAATGCTGCAGAAGTCGTCTTTGCTTCTTTATTGCAGTTTGTAGAGTTCCTGGAGGGTCCAGATGCAGTTTCGCCATAAAAGGTAAAGTAAAGGATGCAAAGGATTCCTGATGGAGTCTTGCAATCCGAAACTGAGAGGAAACACCCAGAGGAGAGGCCCTAAATAGCCCTGAAAGGGGGATTGGTCTACTACACAGATAAGCACCTATCAGGGCAGGGCTCTGACGTTACCTGCTAGCACTGGCCACTCAGGGGCTCCCAGAGTGCCCCACCACCTTGGAATCCAAGATGGCAAAACCCAGGAACATTCTGGAGGAGCTCTGGGCACCACCCCTGGGGTGGTGATGGGCAGGTGTAGGAAAGTACCATCTTGCCTGACATGTTACCCCCATTTTTACTTGTGTGTATGTTTGTTTTTGCCTTTGTCACTGGGATCCTGCTAGCCAGTACCCCAGTGCTCATAAAGTATGCCACTGCAGCCTGAGTGAAATAATGTCCACGTTATTTCACAGCCATTTTACACTGCACTTAAGTAACTTATAAGTCACCTATATGTCTAACCCTCACTTAGTGAAGGTTAGGTGCAAAGTTACTTAGTGTGAGGGCACCCTGGCACTAGCCAAGGTGCCACCACATTGTTCAGGGCAATTTCCCCGGACTTTGTGAGTGCGGGAACACCATTACACGCGTGCACTACATATAGGTCAATACCTATATGTAGCGTCACCATGGTAACTCCGAACATGGCCATGTAACATGTCTAGGATTGTGAAATTGTCACCTCAATACCATTCTGGTATTGGGGGGACAATTCCATTCATCCCCAGGTCTCCAGCATTGAGCCCGGGTAGTGCCAAACAAACTTTCCGGGGTTTTCAATGTAGCTACAACTGCTGCCAACCCTCAGACCGGTTTCTGCCCCCCTGGGGCCTGGGCAGCACAGGAAGGCAGAACAAAGGATTTCCTCTGAGAGAGGGTTTTACACCCTCTCTCTTTGGAAATAGCTGTGAAGGGTCTAGGAGGAGTAGCCTTTCCTGGCCTCTGGAAATGCTTTGAAGGGCACAGATGGTGCCCTCTTTGCATAAGCCAGTCTACACCGGTTCATGGATCCCCCCATCCCTGCTCTGGTGCAAAACTAGACAAAGGAAAGGGGAGTGATCACTCCCCTGACCAGCACCTCCCAGGAGAGGTGTCCAGAGCTCCTCCAGTGTGTCTCAGACCTCTGCCATCTTGGATGCAGAGGTGTGAGGGCACAATGGACAGCTCTGAGTGGCCAGTGCCAGCAGGTGACGTCAGAGACTCCTCCTGATAGGTGCTTACCTTTCTCTGTAACCAATCCTCCTCTGAGGGCTATTTAGGGTCTCTCCTGTGGGTATCTCACCAGATAACGAATGCAAGAGCTCACCAGAGTTCCTCTGCACTTTCCTCTTCGACTTCTGCCCAGGATCCACCGCTGACTGCTCCAGGATGCCTGCAAAACTGCAACAAAGTAGCAAGAAGACTACCAGCAACATTGTAGCGCCTCATCCTGCCGGCTTTCTCGACTGTTTCCTGGTGATGCATGATCTGAGGGCTGTCTGCCTTCACCCTGCACTAGAAGCCAAGAAGAAATCTCCAATGGGTCGACGGAATCTTCCCCCTGCCAACGCAGGCACCAAACGTCTGCATCACCGGTCCTCTGGGTCCCCTCTCATCGTGATGAGCGTGGTCCCTGGAACACAGGAGCTGGGTCCAAGTGTCCCTGACAGTCCAGTGGCCCTTCTGTTCAAATTTGGTGGAGGTAAGTCCTTGCCTCCCCACCGAGACAGTAATCCTGTGTACTGCATGAAATGCAGCCGCTAGGGCTTCTGTGCACTTCTGCAAGACTTCCTTTGTGCACAGCCTAGCCCAGGTCCCCAGCACTCTGTCCTGCTTTGCCCAACTCGCTGAGTTGGACTCCGACTTCGTGGGACCCTCTTTTGTTGTGCTGTCGACCGACCTGCTCAGATCTTCTGAACACCTGTTCAGGTGCTTCTGCAGGTGCTGCCTGCTTCTGCGTGAGCTCTCTGTGTTGCTGAGCGCCCCTTCTGTCTCCTCCTCCACGGGGAGACCTCCTGGTCGTTCCTGGGCTCTGGCAGCATCCAAAGCCTTCAACCGCGACTCTTGCAGCTAGCAAGGCTTGTTTGTGGTCTTTCTGCGTGGAAACAACTCTGCATCATCCAGCACGCTGTGGGACATCTTCTGACCAAAGTAGAAGTTCCTGGCACCTTCCGTTGTTGCAGAATCCTCAGCTTCTTCCACCCAGAGACAGCCCTTTTGCACCTTGATCCGGGGTTTAGTGGGCTCCTGCCCCCCCGGACACTTTCGTGACTCTTGGACTTGGTCCCCTTCCTTTACAGGTTCTCCGGTCCAAGAATCCATCTTCAGTGCTTTGCAGTCAGTTGTTGTTCTTGCAGAATCCCCTATCTCAACTTTACTGTCTTTCTGGGGTAGTAGGGTTACTTTACTCCTACTTTTCAGGGTCTTGGGGTGGGGTATCTTGGACACCCTTAAGGTTTTCTTACGCTCCCAGTGACCCTCTACACACTACACTAGGCCTGGGGTCCATTCGTGGTTCGCATTCCACTTTTGGAGTATATAGTTTGTGTTGCCCGAAGCCTCTTCTTCCCTATTGCATTTTATTGTGTTCTACAGTATTTGCACTACTTTTCTAACTCTTTACTTACCTGATTTGGTTTGTGTGTGTATATTGTGTGAATTTTACCTACCCCCTAAGGGAGTATATCCTCTGAGATACTTTTGGCATATTGTCACTAAAATAAAGTACCTTTATTTTTAGTAACTCTGAGGTTTGTGTTTTCTTATGATATAGTGCTAAGTGATATAAGTGGTATAGTAGGAGCTTTGCATGTCTCCTAGTTCAGCCTATGCTGCTCTCCCATAGCTACCTCTATCAGCCTAAGCTGCTAGAACACTACTACTCTACTAATAAGGGATAACTGGACCTGGCACAAGGTGTAAGTACCACAAGGTACCCACTATAAGCCAGGCCAGCCTCCTACAGCAGGGGAGTGGTCACTCCCCTTTCCCTTGTCCAATTTCGTACCAGATCAGGGGTCCCTGAACCGGTGTAGAATGGATTATGCAAGGAGGGCACCATCTGTGCCCTTCAAAGCATTTCCAGAGGCTCTGGGAGGCTACCCCGCCCATGCCTGTAACACCTATTTCCAAAGGGAGAGGGTGTAACACCCCTCTCCCAAAGCAAATGCTTTGTTCTGCCTTCCTGGGTTCGAGCTGCTTGAGCAACAGGATGGCAGAAACCTGTCTGAGGTGGCAGCAGCTAGGACTGCCTGGAAAACCTCAGAAAGCTGGTATGGCAGTATTGGGGTCCACTGTGAAGTCTTTATAGTTGATATCACATTCTCTAAACTAGGATTACGATGACATAATAGCTTTTCTTGTGCATTACTACTTGATTGCGGATTATTTCATTATATCTTTGATTGAGCATATTGTGGCCAGCATCCTTAGTGTTGCAAGATAAGACTCAATTGATTCTCCAGACGCTTGGTAGTAGTAGAAAAAGTTGTAACATTCCATAATGACACGCATTGTTATATCAAAATAGTTTTTCATTCTAGTTTTGGCTTCAAGAAATACATCTCATTCTTGGCCTTCCTCTTCCTCTTTCTCAACGGGTTTAATAACCTCAGTCCTTCAACTCCCAGACAATTATACATCATGGCTTGTTTTCTGGCTGGCTGATACTTGGTTCCATCTATAGCACCTCATCCTGCCAGTTTTCTCGACTGTTTCCTGGTGGTGCATGCTCTGGGGGTCACCTGCCTTCACCCTGCACTGGAAGCCAAGAAGAAATCTCTCGTAGGTCGACGGAATCTTCCCCCTGCTAACACAGGCACCAAAAGACTGCATCACCGGTCCTCTGGGTCCCCTCTCATCCTGACGAGCGTGGTCCCTGGAACACAGGAACTCTATCCAAGTGACTCCCACAGTCCAGTGATCCTTCAGTCCAAGTTTGGTGGAGGTAAGTCCTTGCCTTCCCACTCTAGACTGTAAACCTGGGTACTGCATGCTTTGCAGCTGCTCCGGCTCCTGTGCACTCTTCCAGGATTTCCTTCATGCACAGCCTAGCCTGGGTCCCCAGCACTCCGTCCTGCAGTGCTCAACCCTCTGAGTTGGCCTCCGGCATCGTGGGACCCACCTTTGTGATTCTGAGCCAGCTCTGGTTCAAAAATCTTCTAAGTGCCTGTTTGGGTACTTCTGCGGGTGCTGTCTGCTTCTGTGGGGACTCTCTGAGTTGCTGGGCACCCCCTCTGTCTCCTCCTCCAAGGGGCGACATCCTGGTCCTCCCTGGTCCCCAGCAGCACCCAAAAACCTCTACCATGACCCTTGCAGCTAGCAAGGCTTGTTTGCGGTATTTCTGCATGGGAACACTTCTGCAACCTTCATTGCGAGGTGGGGCATCCTCCATCCAAAGGAAAAGCTCCTAGTCCTCCTCGTTGTTGCAGAACTCCAAGCTTCTTCCACCCAGAGGCAGCTTCCTTGCACCTTCATCTGGGGTTTTCTGGGCTCCTGCCCCCCCGGACAATATTGCGACTCTTGGACTTGGTCCCCTTGCCTTGCAGGTCCTCAGGTCCAGGAATCCACCTTCAGTGCCCTGCTGGTGTTTGTTGTTCTTGTAGAATCCCCCTATCACGACTATTGTGCTCTGTTGGGGTAGTAGGTGTACTTTACTCCTACTTTTCAGGGTCTTGGGGTGGGGTATCTTGGACACCCTGACTGTTTTCTTACAGTCCCAGTGACCCTCTACAAGCTCCCATAGGTCTGGGGTCCATTCGTGATTCGCATTTCACTTTTGGAGTATATGGTTTGTGTTGCCCCTAGACCTATAGTTCACCTATTGCAACCTATTGTAATTCTACACTGCATGACTTTTCTAACTACCTGTTTTGGGTTTGTGTACATATAACTTGTGTATATTACTTACCTTCTTACTGAGGGTACTCAATGAGATATTTGTGGCATATTGTCATAAAAATAAAGTACCTTTATTTTGTGTAACTCTGAGTATTGTGTTTTCTTATGATATTGTGCATATGATATAAGAGGTATGTCTCCTAGTTCAGCCTAAGCTGCTTTGCCATAGCTACCTTCTACTTTCTATCAGCTTAAGCTGCTAGAAACACCTCTATTCTACTAATAAGGGATAACTGGCAGGGTGTAAGTACCACAGGGTACCCACTATAAGCCAGGCCAGCCTCCTACAACTCTGGTAAGTCAACTCTTAACTATTACATCCCCCACCCTACCTGCATAATATCACATACCCCCAACCTCGCCCTCACCCCCATCATTCCAACTCCTCACATATGTCCCAATATCACAAACCACACATCCCAAACCCAAGCCCTGCATGTAACACCAAAGCATGGACACCCATCACCAAAGCATGTCCACTGCACAAACCCATACACCCCCAAACCATTATCACACAAGGTCCCACTCAAGAATGCAAGCACTGGGCTACAGGGTCACACATCCATTGCACACCATGGCACACACAGATGCAATAATCATGCTTTTACACCCCTGCAGGACCCCTACCCAACGTCATCGGACAGGAGGATCCAGACATGTCCACTCCACCCACAGAAGAGGCCTACAGTGATGACAGCAGCTCTGTTGAAGAACCAGAACCTTATGGGCCTGGCGGCGCAGGGTACGCCTGAAATCTCCTTGGATTCACCTGCCTCAACTAACAGAGACACGGGACACTCTGTCAGGCGTAAAAGATCAGATTTTATTAGCTGCAGCTAGTACAGTTGTCCAAGAAGTACACAAGGTATGTTCTCAGGAGACTGCCACTTTACTTTGTGGCGCACAATCTTATATACCGTATAAAAACCATTTATTAACTACATACACTCCCAGAACACATAGAAAGGAGCCAGTAAGAATAATGTAAAGATAGAACAGAGCCAATAGAAATGTCGGAAAACAAGACAGCACCAATAGAAGGAATTGGAAAACAAAGTATCAAGTGACTTAAGGTTGCCTCCCCTCCAGCTGTGTTTGTCACCCCTCCCTTGAACTAATTCATTAACCGATCCACAACGAAGTTGCATGTGGTGTGATAAGTTTGTGTGCGTTTGGAGGACAGTTGTGAAATGAGAGAATACTAGCAAAGGACAGCGAAGGCCAGACGATAAGATAAGATCGGCGGAGAATAGTGTGAGCCTACAGATAGTTGAAACAAGGATTAGAAAACCAGACAGGGATTAGTGTACTCGGTCAGACCTTAATACCAGCCTTGTAAAGATAGAGGCAGAAGGCTGTTTTGAACATCATGTTGCAGAATAAGCAGAAAAGGCAGAATGGACTTCGTTCGCTGTGCTGCCTGAGTGAAGGCAACATAAAATGGCGGCGGGCCACAAAATGGCGGGTCGATACGATCGTATTAAAAATCGAATTTCCTCAGACCCTCCTTTTGCCAGAACTCAGGCAAGATACACAAACTCATGTTAATCTGAGTCGATGTCTATGGCCATGAGGTCATCAAGCTGTTGCTGTACCATCATTTTGATATTCTCTGCTCTTTGTGACTTGGGTTTGGGAATACATGCAGTAGCACATAGGTTGCAGATGGCAGGACCGCAGTGCATACAAAGACAACAAGAGAATATAAAAGCTAAAATTACTCCAAAGAATGTCAATACCTTCCAACCCCATTTGGACAGTAATCCCCAAAACCACTCTGAAAAGGACCAATCTCCTTCGTCCTGATGAATCGACTCGGAGATTATGTGTAACTTAGAGATAGCTTGGTATACTGTCGGAGCGTCATTAGGTATGAAAATACAGCAACTTGATCCGATCAATTTGCATACTCCACCACGGTCCGCAAGAACAAAGTCTAAGGCAACACGGTTCTGCAAGGTCATAAGACGATCAGCCTGTAGTTCAGCTGTAATGTTACTTAAAGCTCCTACAGTGATGTCTATGGTGGTTTCTACGACACGAACCAATTGCCTTATATTTCTGCTGTTGGCCATTGGACCCCAGAAGGGAAGAAATCCTTTGAGGAAATCTCCTCCCTCTTGTCCTGCTGTGTCTTTCGAATCCACAATCCCTCTGCCATATCTATTTTTATGATGGTTCGCAGGAGCGGTGTATGTAGGGGGAAGAAGAAAGGCTATATAACAAGTACCAGAGAAATCAGCTGGCAACCATGTATAAGCCCTATCGTGGCAAACGAAGTATGTACCTTGAGATGGTATTAACGGCAGTGAATTCAGGGCTGAATAAACATATGTATGGGAACATAAACTTTCTCTTTGTCCGGTGTTTGGAGTTCTACCATTTATTTGCAGACAGAAATTTCCTTGTTGGGGTATGACCCGTATCGGAGGAGATTTTCCTTGCTCAATCTTATCATTGAGGCTGGAAATGTAATTAGTTATGTTCCAATTGGTATATGCTTTTCTTTCATCTATGGAAGCTTCACTTTTTTCCATGATTTTAGCCATAGCTACCATTCCCTTTATCAATAAACTATGACTGAAATCTGAACCAACACTATGTGAACTGACAGGTTGTTTAATTTTACTTTGATATGCATTATTGAAAATGACAAAATAAGCCCAAGCGGAACCTTCATAGGAGAATGGAAGAACTAAATATGGCATTCCTTTTTCTACCGTATGTGGTATGAGTCCACACACCCAACAGTCAGTTGTATTGATCACTAACTGATGTTGATGTAACAACTGGACGAAGGAATTGTTAAAGTATTCAGTTCTTCTGATGAGTTCATGCTGGGGAAGAGTGTGAAATAGGTGCGGAGAGATAGTAGAAGAAGATGTAGAGGTAGGAGAAGAGACAACTTTTTGCTGCAGAGTAATAATGATCCAGTTTACAGATGCCAAAAGAATACACGACAATATAATGACGCATAGAGCAATACTACAACGACTATATATTTCTTTACAATTATTCTTTACATTTTTACTTTCTCTTTTATCTAATGTAGCCTCCATCTTTCTAAGTGGATGCTCACGGCAATCTTCCTCAATCACTGTAGTCACGATTATCTACCGTCCTATGACACTGTGAGGTCCTGCAGGCCTATTGCCACTTACTCAGGTCGTAACTAAGACTCCTACCGTGACCCTGCAACCGGGATAGAGTACTACATAGGAGAGAAATTTACAAGTTCTTTGGTCTTGGTCTCAAATTATAGCGTTCCTGTCCAGAGGCAGTCTGGTTTTGAAACAATGTTCCTGGATTTGTCGTGTTCAAGCGTCGATGCGATGGTATTGCTTCTTGAAGGATGTCGTCGTCCTCTTTCTCAGAAAGTGTTCCAATTAGACGTGCATCACTGAATGGTACAAATTGCGGAACTTTCTCACTTTCAGAGTCACTGATGCCTCTACGGACCCACTGATCGAAAGGCAAGGGCAAAGGCACTTTCTTGCAGTGCACGGCATGCACCCAGTTTTTCTTTCCTTCGACTTTAACTGCTGTTCTTGTGGTCAAAAGAACCAGGCGTGGCTCTCTCCATCTGGGCTCCAAATTTCTCTGTCGTTGGAAATTTTTCGTGCAGACCCAGTCACCTGGTCGGATGGAATGACCTGGGTCTGTGGAAGCCTCTGGTAGAGCACTCTGAACCTGTTGATGAAGAACACGCAATTTAGTTGTAAGGTCATGCAAGTAGTCAATCAACATCGGGTATGGCAAGTCTGAGTAGTTCTTAGGGCGAGGAACTCCCCATACATTAGCTGGGCGACCAAATATCACTTCGTAAGGGCTAAGCCCCAAACGAGAGTGTACTGCTGTTCTGGTGGACAGAAGAGCCAATGGTAAAGCATCAGGCCAATTAAGTCCTGTGCTAGCTTGCACCTTAGCAATTTTAAGCTTCAAGGTTCCATTGTAGCATTCTACTAAACCAGCCGACTGTGGGTGATTCGCCGCGTGGAACTTCTGTTTTATGCCAAGACCTGCACAAACTTTTTGCATGACTTGACCCACAAATTCGCTCCCATTGTCACTCCAGACAATGCGCGGCAAACCAAACCTAGGGAAGAATTCTTTCAAAAGTATTTTGGCAGTTGATAAAGCAGTATTGTCCTTCAGAGGGTAGGCTTCTACCCATCTAGAAAAAGCACATACTACCACCAGAACATATTTGAGGTTGTTGCATCGTTCCATGTGAATATAATCGATCTGCAACACCTCAAATGGATATGTCGGAGGAGCAAAATGACCTGCTGGAGTTGGGGTTCCCTTTCCCGGATTGTACATCAAGCAAACAATACAATGTTTTACTACATTATTTGCACACTTTGGGATCCCCTCATTTTGCCACACTGGAGCCAGAAGTTTACATATTCCTTTTGCACTCAGGTGAGCTGGACCATGTGCCATAGTAACTACAGGTAGTACATAAGCATCTGGTAACAGCCAACGTTGATGTTCTGATAATTCAACCCAACATCCCATCTCATCTAACATTCCTGTACTTTCCTTCCACTTTCTCAACTCATTCTCCGTAGCCTCTCCTTGAATTGATTTCACACTCTCTACTGTATCTTCACACATTCCCTTTTCTCTTACGCAGTTTGCGGGACCTGCAACATACATTCGACTTGTGTTGTCTCTGGCTGTCTTTTTCGCTACCTCATCTGCAAATGCATTTCCTCGACCAACATCGTCCACAATCTTTTTGTGTGCACTACACTTCACGATCGCTATCTGAGTAGGCATTGTAAGTGACTCAAGAAGTTCAGTCACTAATTGACCATGTTGTATCTTAGTACCATGGGAAGTAAAGAATCCTCTTTCCTTCCATAAACGCCCAAAGTTAAACGCTACACCAAAAGCGTATTGGCTATCAGTGTACACGTTTACTCTTTTTCCTTCGGATAACACACACGCTCTAGTTAAGGCTATCAATTCAGCTGCCTGAGCTGAATTATGTCTAATGCGTGCTGTCTCCACAATCGTATGCAAAGTAGTAATAGCGTAGGCTGAAACTGTATCTCCATTCGGGAGCTTGAAACAAGAACCATCTACCCATAGTGTTCCATCTGGATTCACTAATGGCGTGTCTTTTAGGTCAATTCTACCCTTAGTCTCTTCTTCAGTACGGAGAAAACAATCATTCTGTTCAGAGACATCTCTCTCTTCTGGAAGAGGCAACAAAGTAGCTGGATTCAGGGTATTACATCATTTGATGTGTATGTGACTAGCCAAAAGCGTCAGCTCATATCCGGACAACCGAGCACTCGTAAGATGCTGCGTTTTTGTCCTATTTAGTAAAATATCCACTGCATGTGGCACCATAACAATCAGAGTATTATCTAGCACTACTCCAGCAGACTGTCGAATAGAAATTGATGCTGCCGCTGTCGCCTTAAGACAACTAGGCAATGCTTTAGCTACTGGATCTAACGTAGCTGAGAAATATGCGCATGGTCGCTGTTGGTCTCCAAAACGCTGCGTTAAGACTGACAATGCACAACCCTCTCTTTCGTGGACATAGAGCGTAAAGGGCTTACTGTAATCAGGAGTACCCAATACAGGAGCAGAACACAAAGCAATACGCAAATCAGTAAAACTCTTCTGACACTCGTCAGTCCACGGAAGAGGCTGAGGCGTATCTTTTAAAGTTAGCGCCAACAGCGGTTTAGCCAATAAAGAGAAACTCGGAATCCACTGTCTACAATAAGAAGTAATGCCCAAAAAGGCACGTACCTCTCTTTGTGTGGATGGGACTGACATTTGTGCAATTGCCTGAATTCGTTCGGGGGTCAATCGTCGTCCCTCCTTTGACAAGAGATGACCCAAATAAGTCACCTCGCGACAGACATATTGTAATTTAGAAGGAGAAACCTTGTGATTCAGATCAAACAAATGACGCAACAGTGCAACGGTCACGTTTTTGCAAATCTCCTCTGAATCAGCGGCAACTAATAAGTCATCCATGTACTGAATGAGAGCGGCACCGGACGGTAAGGAAAAGGCATCAAGATGACATTTTAGAGCTTGACTGTAAACAGAGGGACTTTCACAATAACCTTGAGGTGCGCGTTTAAACCGGAAGCTTCGGCCTCCGAGGGAAAAACCAAAAATATCTCTACTCTCTTCGGCGATGGGAATACTAAAGAAAGCATTCTTTAAATCGATAACTGAAAACCAAGTCGCTGTAGAAGGTATCATCGTCAACAGAGCAGTGATATCTGGGACTACAGGAAACTGCGGTACGACAATTTTGTTTACCTCCCGAAGATCAATTACAAAACGATAAACAGGAGGCTGAGAAGGATCAGTGCGTTTAAGAACCGGAAGAACAGGACTGTTACATGTATTTCCTCTCGTTTCCTCAACCACACCCTTCTGAATCAAATCATGGACAATTTCCAGAAGTGCTTTCTCACCTTCAGTAGAGATTCTGTATTGCGGAATACGTGGCATTTCAGCATTGGGCTTAAGAGTAACAACATAAGGTGGGATCTCAAGACAACCAACGTCATTCGGACCCGTAGCCCAAAGCGTTTCGGGAAGAGAAAGCAATTCAGGTGGGAATTGATCTTTTGATAAGTACATTGGACTAGTCATTTTCTGTCCTAGAGTGAGGTATACACCAGAAGGTGAACAATATATCGTAGCATGCATTCTTTTTAATAGATCTAAACCCAACAGATTTTCACCACAACCATTCGTCAGAAGAAGCGAAGCTTCTAAATCATAAGGGCCTATTGAAACAGGCAAAGGGCAAGAAACTGGATTGCGAACAGGGGCGCCAGAAAATCCTACAGATACATTTGTTAAGCCAGACAAAGGTGCGCCAGGGAGTTTAGAATGAATGATAGAGCTTCTCATGGCACCAGTATCTAAAAGAAATGGCTCTGAAACACCCATTGTAGTGACATTAACATAAGGTCCATTCTGATCCACTGGAATTGACGTAACCCCCTTACTTTGTCCATGGCTGTCCTATTCAAAATGAAGACTTTCATTCCCTCCTTCAATATACTGATCCTCACTGTAATACTGTGTAGATCTAACATTTTGCTGGTCAAAGTAATTTCCGGAATTTGGAGGAACAAAAGAACGCTGCCCTTGGGTTAACACACCTCGACCTCTACCTCTATTTGCTGACTGAAGACCACCACGACCTCGTGAAGCAGATGTTGCTCCATTACGCTGCAACAATGCCGGACAACTGTTCTTAAAATGACCTTCCTCCCTACAATAAGCACATTGATTGGGACCTAGCAAAGGTCTTGGAATGAATGGTTCAGGCTTTTGATACAACCTCTGAAACTGCGGAGGCTGTTGAAACTGAGGCTGAACATAACGAGGAGGATAAGCCTGTTGCAAGAGAACTTTAGTTTTTAATTCTTTCGTCTTTTTCTCTTGTTTTTCCCTTTCTTCTTTGTCTCTATTTTCATAATATTGTGCAGTAGCCAATATCTGGGCGGAAGAAGAAACTGCCCATGAACTCTCGGAGTCTTTTAGCTTGTGTGATAGTTCAGGAAGCAAGTTATATACGAACTTATCCACAAATAATCGCTGTCCCCCTTCTGTAGCCATATCTTGACCACTGTGATCAATGAATGTCTCCTCGAATCGGGTAAAGAAATCGGAAACACTTTCATCTTTCTTTTGTTTACATACTGCTAGCTTATCCCAATTAACTCTCAAAGCAGGCATCATTGTTTTCATTAATGTAATAATCCTACCAGGGAGTTCTGAGATCAAAGCATCGGGCTTTGCACCACCTACTTGACCTCTATCTGCGGCAATAATAGCGTTCCAATCGCCGCCTAATTCTTGAGCGTGATCCTCTCTACGAATTTTAGCCCATATTGTCTGTGGAACTACATTTCCCATCAACATGTCAATATCTGCTAGATTCATAATACATGCATCAACTGTTTGCGACAACTCTTTATAGTAACCAGCAGGATTTTTGCGTGGATCTGGTAGTGACTGTTTAAGTGCTAAAACTTCAGACCTTTTCCAGGGGACATGTATCCATATGCGCTGAAAATGCGCAGGAATAGCTGGATTAGCACCTGCTGCTGCAACTTCTTCCTTCCATATTGGAGAAACCTCTCTCATGGGATAGTTTTTCAGTGTTGTCCTAACTGAAGGATCAGAATCAGGAAAAGTCTGTGAGAACAATAGGGATCTGAAAGAAATAAGTGTTCTGACAGCGTTTTCAACCTTAGGACCCACAATAAGTCCTTTGTCAAAGTCAGCCTGAACATCTAACAGATCCTGTGGGACCGAACCCAAATTCATATCCTCCCATTCTTTAGCGAGAGTATCGCACATAACTTTAAAAACATATCTCTGCGTAGGTGCATTCCATTGCAGAAAGGTGGACATAATATCAGACGTACTATATTGAGGACCCTTCTTGATCCATCTACAAGCAAGTGAGTCCAATTTTTCTCGCTCTTCGGAGTCTGGGAATTGACTACGAGACTGTCTTCGAGAAAAAGCTGGAGACACGTTTAAAGCTTCAAAGAAAGGTGATAAGAGACCAGAGACAGTATCGGTAAATCGCTTACGCGTAGATGGAGAATTTGACATAAGGATAGGGGACAAGGTATTAGGTGAATTAACTAAAGGAGCATTAGGAATTGCCAAAGGAGCAGAAGGCAAAGGAGTTAAAGGCAAAGCTGGCATAGGCAATACTTTAGGAGGCAATTGTGGAAAAGCTGGAGCAGGCGGAAGCACAACTGGCGGCTGAACAGGCTGTAACATCGGGGGTGCATTAGCACCTTGTACATAGGGCGGAGGCAATTTCAATAAGTGGGACATTAAGGAATCTTCCTCAAAATCTTTTCTCTTATCAAGGGAAGAGATAGGCAACGTCGGATAGCATTTATCTATTGCCATTCGATGCTGTCTGTCTGAAATTTCCATTGCATTATCTATTTCATCATCTTTGAATTGCTGAGCAGCCTGTATAATCGTCATTCCCCGTGTTTTCCTATCTCGTTTCGCTTGTTTAATTTCTCTCTGTTTGGCTTCCTTACGCCAAAGGCGAAAAGAGTCAAACATTGCCGGCCGGGCTTTTCTTTTAAATAACGTTGCTTCTAAATTATCTAGCACATCAGTTTCGAAACTACCATTTTCTGGCCATTTTAAAACACCATCTTTCTTTGTATATCGGGTCCATGTCTTATTAAAGGCAATAGGACCAACACCATGTTTAGAATAGAGCTCATATGTGGGAGTTCCAACCGAAGGAATCGGACAGGAGTCCTCAAGCTGGGAGTCCCTATTACAACCAAAGCAACAAAGTTTTCCAAACTTAGTCAGACCAGACATCTCACGATTTTTACTGGCTGTTCACAAACATCAAGGGGGTAAAACTTTCAGTTTACACAGCACAAATGCACTTACCCCTCGGCTTTGGCCACTGCAATGGCCAAATCTAAGGACCTAAGGACAAAACAAAGACCAAAATTTGTGGGCGCGACCCACCAAATACTTAACTAAGAATGTCTTCTTACACCAACAGAGGCCCGTCTATCGTCTCGCTTTACCATACATCATCAAAGAAAGGGCCAAGGCAGGGCGGCAGTCAGGGCAGCAGTCGTCAGTAGCCGTCAGGAAGGAGTAACCGCGCTGAAAAAGACCTTCGGACCACTTCGACATACAGGGGTCGCTTGACGTGGCTCGCGATTCCTCCAGAATTTTCTTGCGGGGTTCCTCACGACCTTCAGGCAGAACCGGTACCGCTGAAGCCGCCCCACGTTGGGCGCCAGTTGAAGAACCAGAACCTTATGGGCCTGGCGGCGCAGGGTACGCCTGAAATCTCCTTGGATTCACCTGCCTCAACTAACAGAGACACGGGACACTCTGTCAGGCGTAAAAGATCTGATTTTATTAGCTGCAGCTAGTACAGTTGTCCAAGAAGTACACAAGGTATGTTCTCAGGAGACTGCCACTTTACTTTGTGGCGCACAATCTTATATACCGTATAAAAACCATTTATTAACTACATACACTCCCAGAACACATAGAAAGGAGCCAGTAAGAATAATGTAAAGATAGAACAGAGCCAATAGAAATGTCGGAAAACAAGACAGCACCAATAGAAGGAATTGGAAAACAAAGTATCAAGTGACTTAAGGTTGCCTCCCCTCCAGCTGTGTTTGTCACCCCTCCCTTGAACTAATTCATTAACCGATCCACAACGAAGTTGCATGTGGTGTGATAAGTTTGTGTGCGTTTGGAGGACAGTTGTGAAATGAGAGAATACTAGCAAAGGACAGCGAAGGCCAGACGATAAGATAAGATCGGCGGAGAATAGTGTGAGCCTACAGATAGTTGAAACAAGGATTAGAAAACCAGACAGGGATTAGTGTACTCGGTCAGACCTTAATACCAGCCTTGTAAAGATAGAGGCAGAAGGCTGTTTTGAACATCATGTTGCAGAATAAGCAGAAAAGGCAGAATGGACTTCGTTCGCTGTGCTGCCTGAGTGAAGGCAACATAAAATGGCGGCGGGCCACAAAATGGCGGGTCGATACGATCGTATTAAAAATCGAATTTCCTCACTGTCCAACTGGATCTAGATGACCAGCCCGGCCCTTCTGGGACCTTGGGACAGTCGGTTCCCCTCACAATGGCACAGGCCACTACAGAGCTTCCCCCCTCGGAAACACCAGCACAGCACCCACCCAGCGGGCCCATACCTCTGTCCCTAGGACACGTCAAGCAGCAGTGTGTCTACCACTACAGGGAACCCAGGCTAACCCACCACCCCAACAACACCAGGGACCTAGGGGCAGTGGTATTGGGCACACAGTTCAGGGGACAGAGGCCCAGGGAAACAGGGGAACTGGGAGGGCTGCTGTGCGACAGGGGGAAGACAGGCCCAGGGAACCCACTCTCCATGAGGCCCTCTCCAACATCATGGAAGCATACCACCATTCCCGGGAGACGATGGCAACGGTACTGGCCAAGTTTCAGGAGACCCAGTGGCTACAGGAGGAACAGTATTTGGGGTTCAGGGAGGAACTCAAATCCATCAATTCCACCCTGGGCACCATTGTAGGGGTGCTGAAGGAACTCGTCAACACCAGGAGGAACACTGTGACACCACACGGGGCCCCTGACACTAGCCTGGACGATGAACTGCCCACCACCTCCGCCGGCGCTAGTGGACAGGAGGCACCGTCACAGGACCACGACACCAGCACCCCACCCCCTGCAGATGGAGAACCACCCCGCAAACGGTCCCTGAGATCCAGGACAAAGGCAGAGAACAATGCCTAGACCCCGCCAAGAAATGAGACCACCCTGATTGTCATCCTTTTGTCCCACTTTGTCACCCTGTCCATACTTGAACTGCCCCAGCTCTACTTCCTATGCCCCTTTGGAAAATGCACCTGTTAGACTAATAGACTGGACTCTGCCATGGACATTCCTCCACCATCACCCCTGACCATTTTACAACCCCCTCCAATATTTAGCACTTAAATAAACACCCTTGAATCACAAAACAATCTGGAGTCAGTCTGTGCTTTCACAAATGTGTATTTGCTATAACTGAGGAAAATAGCAATGTCCATTCTATTGTCAACATACCTATGTCACACAGCTCTAGTCCATGAGGTAACATAGCAGAGGTCACACAGTGGGACTTACATCTGTGAAATCGTAAGGGAAAGTGACAACTCAGGGTCCATGCACTGGGTGAAAGTGACAGACAGATGAGAGTTAGAACAATTAGATCAGATGTAGCAGGCAGTGTTGTCCTCTTACCTGTGTCTCACTGGAAGTATTGCTGGATCACCGTGTTCCTGTTGTCTATGTCCTTGTCTTCTGCTTCCTCGTCTTCACTGTCCACAGCCTCCACAGCTGCCACAACAACTCCATCTGGACCATCCTCCTGCAGAAAAGGCACCTGTTGTCGCAAAGCCAAGTTGTGAAGCATACAGCAGGCCACGATAATCTGGCACACCTTTTTGGTGAGTAGAATAGGGAACCACCTGTCATAAGGAGGCACCTGAACCTGGCCTTCAGGAGGCCGAAGGTCCTCTCTATAACCCTCCTAGTTCACCCATGGGCCTCATTGTAGCGTTCCTCTGCCCTTGTCCTGGGATTCCTCACTAAGGTCAGTAGCCATGACAGGTTGGGGTAACCAGAGTCACCTGCAAATGGCGAGGGACAACTGTTAGACACACACTAACTCTTAGTGACATCCCCAGACCCAGACACCTAGTCACACTGTATTGGGTCCATGTCCTCACCTAATAGCCACACACGGTGCCTCTGGAGTTGCCCCATCACATAAGGGATGCTGCTATTCCCCAGAATGTAAGCGTCATGTACTGAGCCAGGAAATTTGGCATTCACATGGGAGATGTACTGGTCTGCCAAACACACCATCTGCACATTCATCGAATGGTAACTCTTCCGGTTTCTGTACACCTGTTCACTACTGCCGGGGGGACCAAGGCCACATGTGTCCCATCAATGGCACCTATGATGTTGGGGATATGTACCAGGGCATAGAAGTCACCTTTCACTGTAGGCAAATCCTCCACCTGAGGGAAAACAATGTAGCTCCGCATGTGTTTCAGCAGGGCAGACAACATTCTGGACAACACGTTGGAAAACATAGGCTGGGACATCCCTGATGCTATGGCCACTGTTGTCTGAAAAGACCCACTTGCTAGGAAATGGAGTACTGCTAACACCTGCACTTGAGGGGGGATTCCTGTGGGATGGCGGATAGCTGACATCAGGTCTGGCTCCAACTGGGCACACAGTTCCAGGATTGTGGTACAATCAAGTCTGTAGGTGATGATTACATGTCGCTCCTCCATTGTCGACAGGTCCACCAGCGGTCTGTACACCAGAGGATGCCGCTATCTCCTCACCTGCTCCAGCGGTCGTGCTCTGTGGAGGAGAACAGCGAGCAGAGAGTCAACCAACTCTGAGGTACGTAAACACAACTTAATCGTAAAATGTTTTCAAATCGACATATGGCTGGATAAGTGTTTAAGCAAGGCCTAGACATGTGTGACCCAGCCAAAATGAATGCCATGTGGCCCCCTGAAATGGCGTCTGCCTGACCTGTAATGTGGGACAAGGGGATATGAGGTAACTGCGCTGGCATTGTACATCGTCGCGGTAGGCAGTCGAAGACCGCGGCGCAATCCTGCATTGGTTAACATTGGACCCTATGGGTCCCAGGAGCAAAGACGATGTACGCGGGCGGTGACGATACGCACAGCTGCGGACGTCACCGCCATTTTCTCTCTGGGGAAAGGGCCCCTGCCTTCAGCACGGAGGAGTTGGAGAAACTAGTGGATGGGGTCCTCCCCTAGTACACGCTACTCTACGGTCCTGCAGACAAACAGGTGAGTACACTGTGAGCATGCTGTATGGGCAATGGCTGCTTGGAGTGGTGTGGATGACAGATGGTGGGGAGAATGAGGCGTGCATGAAACGACGATGAGTGCATGTGCGTCATGGCAAGGGTAGGGATGCGGGCCAGTGACTGTGACGGTGCGGACAGTTATATCTTCTCCTTTTCCCCTGTACTATTTCTGTAGGTCAGCGCCCACCAGAAGAAAGATATTTGTCGTGCCATTGCCAAGGAAGTCCTGACCCTGGGGGTCTACCAAAGATGGAGCACCCACTGCTGGAAAAAATGGGAGGACATTCACCGCTGGAGCAAGAAGACGGCGGAGGCCCAGCTGGGGATGGCCTCCTAACGTGGGAGGGGTGCCCGTCGCACCATGAACCCCCTGATGTTCCGGGTGGGGAAGGTGGGCTGTGGGTTCCCCTAGGCTAGGGTGAGTTTAGTAGGCAAGGTCCCTTCCTAAGGCAGGCCCTGTGGCACCCCACCCCACCTGTGTACAGAGCCAACTACACCTATTCAGGCTCCTGTGACTTCCATGTGTGCAGCAATCGGCCATAGCCTTGTAACCCATGTCCCTGTGATTGATTAGGGAATTCCAAGTGAACGGCGTAGTGCAGGGGGCTTCCGTGTCTGTAGTGTCTCCCAACTGTAGCGGTATTGCATGCACTCAACATGTCTTTCTTCTGTCTCCCTCCTTTTTATGGTCTCCCTGTGCTTGTGTGCATTAGCATCATCAGGCGGAGGAGCAGTGGCACCGGAGCTGCATCCCACATGGCCCTGGAGGGCGACACAATGGAGTTTGAAGCCACCAGTGGGACGGAGGGCGAGGGGAGCCCCTCTGTGCCCACCGCATCTACAGGTACAGCCGCCACCCCCCCTACCAGCACCGCCCTCCCAGCAGCCCCTCAGCGTTTGCCCTGTGGCTGCTCACCCAGGAGGGTGGGCATCTCCTTCGCCCCAGGCACCTCAGCCCCTGCCCCTGTCACCCCTGCTGCCCTCAGTGAGGAGGCCATTGACCTCCTCAGGTCCCTCTCTGTTGGGCAGTCTACCATTTTGAATGGCATCCAGGGTGTAGAGAGGCAGTTTCAAGAGACCAATGCATACCTGGAGGGCATTCATTCTGGTCAGGCAGCCCATCAGCAAGCTTTTCAGACTCTGGCCTCAGCACTGATGGCAGCCATTGTCCCTGTCTCTAGCCTCCCCCCTCCAACTTCCTCCACCCAGACCCAAACCCCTATACCTCAGCCTATACCAAGTACACCATCGAACCAGCATGCACACACGTCAACACACAAGGGAAGCTCAAGCAAACATAAGCACCACACATCCCACAGGCACTAACGCAAGCATCATACACATGCAGACATACCAACAGCCAATGCCTCCACTGTGTCCTCCTCCTCCTCGTCTCCCTCCTCCCGCCCAGTCTCGTCTCCACTCACACCTGCATGCACTACATCGTCAGCCACCACCTCCATCACCAGCATACCCACCACCACACCCCGCTCATTTGCACTCACCACCCCCACTACCACCCCTGTGTCCTCTCCCAGTGTGTCTGTGAGCCCACCTCCCAAGGTACACAAACGCAGCCACACACCCACCCAACAGCCATCCACCTCACGACAGCCTCCAGCCCATGCACCTTCACCCAAAGTCAGCAAACGTACACCTCCTACAACCACTGCCTCTTCCTCCACTCCCAAACCCCCTCCATCTACCCGTCCCAGTGTGTCCAAAAAACTTTTCCTGTCCAACCTTGACTTCTTCCCCTCACCTTCCCCACCCATTCAGTCTCCTAGGGCCCGCCTCTCCAGGTCCCAACCCAGCGCCTCAGCCACAACATCAGCGGGAACAGTGGTGCCAGTAGTAACCGGCTTCTGGAGTGCGCCAGGCAGCAGGGCAGCCAGTGTGCCAAGGAGCCACAGCACAGACAGTCCCCCACCTCAAAAGCACAGAAAGTTGGCCAGTGCCCGGCGGGAGAGAGGAAAAGAATCTTCCACCAAAGCTGCTCCCAGGGGTACAGTTGGGAGTGTGGAGCCAGCTGCGCCAACATCCAAGGTGGGGAAGGGGCACAGTAAAACAGGCAAGTCTGGGGAAACCTGCACGGCGGACAAGACCGCAAAAGCACCGCTGCCAAGGACACCGCCGCCACAAGCACCGCTGCCAAGGACACCACCGCCACCAGCACCGTGGAACAGGACATCACCGCCACCAGCATTGCTGCCAAGGACACCGCCGCCACCAGCACCGCTGAACAGGACACCGCTGCCACAAACACCGCTGCCAAGGACACAGCCACAACAAGCACCACAGGCCAGTGAGCGCCAAAGATTCCGAGGCTACTGAGGCCGCCACAAGCAGGATGAAGCACTCTGGGCACAAAGCCCCCTCCAGAACCAGTGGAGATTCACATCCACTACCTCAGTACTTGGCAGGATGAAGCCCTCTGGGCACAAAGCCCCTTCCAGAACCAGTGGAGAAAGGCATCCACTTCCTCAGTCCTTGGCAGGATGAAGCACTCTGAGCACAAAGCCCCCTCCAGAACCAGTGGAGAAAGGCATCCACTACCTCAGACCTTGGCAGGATGAAGCACTCTTGGCACAAAGCCCCCTCCAGAACCAGTGAAGTATCACATCCACTACCTCAGTCCTTGGCAGAATGAAGCACTCTGGGCACAAAGCCCCCTCCAGAACCAGTGGAGACTGTTATCGACTTGAGAGACTGTGGCTTTGCACTCCCCAGGATAAAGCAGTGGGAAACCCACCCACTGGAGAGACTTGAGAGACCGTGGCTTTGCACTCCCCATGATAATGCAATGGGCAAACCACCCACTGGAGAGACTTGAGAGACTGTGGCTTTGCACTCCCCAGGATACATCAATGGGCATGGAGCCCCCTCGTGGATCTGGCGTTGTGCACTCATCTGGCTGAGGTGCCCCCCCTTCCCTTCCTCCTGAGGTGCCTGTGTTATTTCTATCTGATGCCCCAGCAGTGTTCTCTTCGTCTTGTGCGGGTATTGAGTGTAGGCCTCGCCCATGCATTTTGGGCCCAGTGGTCCACAGGCTATGATGGTGGAATACCTTGGACTTGTATTCTTGGTGTATATATTAGTTTAGAGTGTGAATATCTTTATATATGTATATATTTTTGATTAATGTATTTGAAAATATTACAATCGTTCAACTCATTTACTTTTGTCCTTGCATTCTTCCAGGGGGGGTTGGGAGTGGTTACTGTAATGTATCAACATGTACTTGTGTGTGTGTGTTGTAGTGGGTGAGGGTGGGGGTGTTGCTTCTTGTGTGTTGCATGTGTGTGTCACTGTTGTTTCCATCCCCCCTCCCCTGTGTCGTAGGTGCAGTACTCACTGTGGTCTTCGCCGCCGTATTTGTTGTTCCTGGTACAGGAGCAGGAAGATAAAGGCTGGAAGAATCTGTAGCTCGGGTTCCATGGCGTCCTGGTTCCTCGTGGGATGTGCAGAGGTGAGCATTTTCCCTTCCAAGTCCTGTTTCCACAGTGTTTTTGTTCGCGGTGAATCCGCCCCGGAAAAGGTGTCGGATTGGTGGCTTGTAATAATGTGGGCGGTACATTGTCTTCTGCCTGTCTGTTGGCGGTTACCGCCGCGGTGTTTGTTTGTACCGCCTTGGCAGTCGGAGTGTTAAAGTGGCTGTCTATGTTGGCGGTTTCCGCCACGGTCGTGATTCCATTTTTTTTTACCGCCGGCCTGTTGGATGTTTTACTGCCGCTTTAACACCGACCGCCAGGGTTGTAATGACCACCATAGTCTCATATATAAATGACAAACAGAGCCAGTATGTATTTCAATAATGATTTTAATAAAACAACTGCATCTTAGATAACAAAGCGTGAGCTGCAATAACCAGGACGACACATCATGACAGTATTAAAATTGTGATGAGAAGAGAGAAGCATAGAAATAATGCTATCATATTGTCACTATGGTCAATAGACTAATTCCCACCTAGACTATGATAGATCACAGCATGTTAAGCTCTAATTCTTCCCTTCAGGTTCCCCTGGGAAGGCATCATCCTCCATACCTGAGCAAAGGCCTGTGGTCTGCAAAACAGCTGCAGCAAAACATTCTACAATCGGCATACAGACGTGGTTCTCTGCCTGGAATCTCCCTCTAATGTGTAAGGGACAAGGAAGTGTTTTTATAACAACACAGCTGATGTTCTGAGAAAATGTCCCCATGTAAGGATGTGTGTTTTCTACGAAGGTTGGAGACTAAACTTCTACCATGTTCACTGGCAATGTACCATGCTGTAGCCTTGGAAGAAGCACAGAGTGAGCAAGACTGTCTTCTTTGAGAACAGAGTGCTGGCCTAGGCAAAAACAGTTAGATAAACAGAAAATAAAACAAGACCATAAGAGTGGCTATTGTAACAATAATAAAATGAAGCTGGATAAAATATATCTAGGTTAAGGTGCACAGCGGCTTGGCCTAGTGTGTTAAAATAACATGTATGGAGCTATAGCTAAAATGGCTACACAACACGAGCACAAGCAGCCCCTCCTGGTGCCCTCAGGGCCTCTGACACATCTGCTTTCCAGGCTGTATTGTACACTGAGGCTGTGTGGTGGCAGCTCTCTCCCAGCTAGGGCACACTATATTGAGGGCTGCGTGATGTCAGCTCTTCTCTCAGCCAGGGGCGGCTCCACCGCTATGGCGGAGGAGCGTCGCTCCCCGCCAGCAGCAGGAGCTGCAAACCTTTAAAAATAAAACCATAATAAACTATGTTTAAACTAATGTTTATTATGGTTTTATTTTTAAAGGGGTGGGGCATTGGGGGTGATGAGCAGTGAGGGGAGTGCACAGTGCACTCCCCTCATTACACATGTATGTTTGGCTGACTGCCTCGGGCCGGCCCACACAAATGCGCACAAGGGCTCTCTCCAACCTGGCACTGTGTTGCCGGGTTGGAGAGAGCAAGCCTAGACTCCCAGTCTGCCTTGGCGCACCCAGCCAGGGTGCTCCAGCCAATCACAATGCTGCTCTAAGCAGCGTCATGATTGGCCGCTGGGCAGGATGGGAGCCTGTGCCTGCAGTGCTACAGAGAGTGGAGGTGCGGCCGTGCGGAGAAGGTAAGTTAAAAAAAAATATATATATATATATATTTCATTTTTGTTCCCCCAGCCCATGCCCACCACTTTTCCCAGTTGCTAGCCGCGACTGCTCTAAGCTAGAGCACACTACATTGAGGGCTGCATAGTGTCACCTCTTCTCACAGCTAGCGCACACTACATCGAGGGCTGCTTAGTGTCACCTCTTCTCACAGGTAGCGCACTCTACACCGAGGGCTACACACTGGCAGGTCTCATCTCAGCTAGCATACACTACATCAAGGGCTGCGTAGTGTCACCTCTTCTCACAGCTAGCGCACACTACATCGAGGGCTGCATGGTGGCAGCTCTTCTCTCAGCCAGAGCACACTACATTGAGGGCTGCGTGGTGGCAGCTCTTCTCTCAGCCAGAGCACACTACATTGAGGGCTGCATGGTGGCAGCTCTTCTCCCAGCCAGAGCACACTACATCGAGGGCTGCGTGGTGGTGGCTTGTCTCTCAGCTAGCATACACTACATCAAGGGCTGCGTGGTGTCAGCTCTTCTCTCAGATAGCACAGACTACATCTAGGGCTGCGTGGTGTCAGCTCTTCTCTCAGATAGCACAGACTACATCGAGGGCTGCGTAGTGGCAGCTCTTCTCCCAGCTAGTGCACACTACATCGAGGGCTGCGTGGTGTCAGCTCTTCTCTCAGATAGCACAGACTACATCAAGGGCTGCATGGTGTCAGGTCTTCTCTCAGCTAGCATACACTACATTGAGGGCTGCGTGGTGTCAATAAACATTAAGGGGCAGATTTATGAAAAGTAGTGCTGCACCTAGTGCAGCGCCACTTTTCCTGCGCCCCTTAGCGCCCACCTAACACCACCATGGTAGCACTGTATTTAAAATATGGCGCACAATGGCGGTAGGCAGTGTGACAAGCGTCATCATTTTTTATGCTAGTCGGGCGCTTTGCCGGATTAGCATAAAAAATGATGACGCTAATCCTGCAAATCACCCATAAGCCCATTGTAATCAATGTGAGTCTCTGTTTAACGGCTGCACTTAACAGGCATTAAAAAATGCCGGTAAAAATGGTGCAAAGGAATCTCACAGATTCCTTTGCATCATTTTTACACCCTCCCCCCTAGCACTGGAATGCCCACCTTGCAAATATTATGCATGGTGCAGTGATAATGTGGTGCAAGGGGTTACAAAGTGGTGTAATCCAAGCATTGTGCCACTTTGTAAATATGGCACTGCATCTTCTCCCTTCCAATGCCACACTAGCATCAAAAAAATTACACTAAAGTAGCATTGGAACAGCACAAGGCCAGCATAAATCTGGCCATAAATGTGTTACAAACTCTTTTAAATGCATGGGTTTCCTTACAGCCATGTGGCTCTTCCTCACCTAATGTGTATGACAGGGAGGGTTGATGTTATCTTCTGTGGCATTTCCTCACTTAATGCGTATGACTGGGAGAGCTGATGTTATCTGCTATGGCTCTTTCTCCCTTCATGCGTATGATATGGAGGGTTTATATTATGTTCTGTGGTTCTTCCTCCCTTCTTGCGTATGACAGGGAGGGTTCATGTTATCTGCTGCCCCATTTCCACCCACGCCAGTTCCATCTTTTTGTTCCCTCGTCTTATGAATCAACATAGATTTCCACCCTAGAAGTGCAACCCTGCTGTTTTTCAAAATCCTGTCATCGTGTATTTTGACAGCATTTTAAAAATGTTTAACAGCTTTCAAGTCCCTGGTAAACTTCAACCAATCAGCACACCCTAAGGGGCTTTTACTCTTACTCAATCAACTTTCATTACAACATGCTTCACTGTTTCACATTTGTTATACTCCTCCTTCCTTCTTCTTTGCAAAACAAATTCTCTCCACTCACCATGAAAATTGTTTGCTTATCTTTTGCTCCCATCAACCAACCCGGATAAGTTTTTGTTCAAGGAATCTTCCTCTTTACCTATTGTAAAATGGGGAGCCATGCAATACCCTATGATCCTTTGGGACAACTCAGCCTTCCAATTCAACTTATTCACTCTTGTCAACTGTATACCTTCCTTTAATGTCTTATTCACTTTTTCAATAGCGCCATTTGTTTGGGGATGATACAGAGCTGACCTCATGTGTACTATACCATGCTCTCTTAGAACTGCACTCATTATCTGTAAGAAGATATCTAGGAAAACTCTACCTCTTGGGGATATCTTCAAGAAATGTAATCACTGTTGCTTTTATATAAGAAACCTATATCCATCTTGAATACAAATCTATTAGAACAAATACATAAGGAGTGGCATGTTCTCCTCATATCAACTGCTAACTCATGTCCTTACAGCCACCAGAATTTACAACATTTTTTTGTTCTCTTTTATTTAAACTTCCTGCAGAAAGCAATTTAATACCTTCTTTCAAGACATCATTCTGCTCTATTTCTTGTCTCCATTATTTCATGCCCCCTTTTCGTGACTTCACACACTGTTTTCTTCTTCATCTACTTCTTCATTCACATCAATTGTACTGCATGTGTCCACCAATCTAGACATTTGCTGAAAACGTTCCAGCACCTGATATGTATTGTACATTACAGAAGTATTCTTGTACACTAATCAACCACCTAAGTATTCGAGAAGGAATACAGTTGAGAACTTTTTCCTGAAAAACTTCAACTAGAGGCTTGTGATCAGTTTGCAGCCTGAAATCCGATCCTCACACAGTGTTTGAATCTGTTAAGTTCCCAGCACACTGTCAGCGACTCTTGTTCACTGACCAAGTAGTTACACTTAGAGCCTTTCTATGCCCTTGACACAGACGTAATGTGGTTCTCTTCTTCTTCACACCTTTGTACCAGCAGTGCCCCTCCTTCACACCGTTGTGCCAGCAAGTGCCCCCAAACCCTTTGCACTGGCATCAAAGACCCCTTTGGTGACACTTCCTGCAATAAAGGCTCGCAGACGTGGTGCATGACCGAGTTCTTCCTTAACTTTAACAAACTCTTTTCCACGTTCAGTCCCCCATGCAAACTCTACTTTTTTATGCAACTGTTTCCTCATGTTGTAAGTTTTGTTGGCAAAGTCCTTCACAAATTTACTATAATATTCGATCATGCCCAGAAAGGATGACAGTTCTTTTTTATTAATACGCTCCTTTAATGATGTGACCGCGCTTGCCAATCCTTTCTTTAGATGTATCCATCACCTGATATTTTGTAACCCAAATAATTCACTTAATTTTCTCCAAACACACACTTCTCTGCCTTCAAAGTTAAACCTGATACTTGCAATCTACTAAGCACCTCACATTTCCCTTTGTCATGTTCTTTCACAGTTGAACCAGTCGTAAGAACATATTCCTGATAGCGCTTACCTTCAGGAATACCCTTCAATATAACCATCACAGCTCTTTGAAATGCTACAGCAGCAGCAATTAAGCCAAAGAGCATCAATTGAACCTCTACACTATCATGAGGGTAACACCCACTGTGTGGTCTTGGATTTCCTTATCTAATGCCACCTGATGATAAAGTGAAACTAAGTTCAAGGTTGGGAACAATTTTGCTTCAGAGAAAGTAGAAATCACCACTGGCTGCCTAAATTTCAACCCGTCCAAGGGAGAATTCCTGGCAAGAAGTAGCAGAAACATGGCTCAATGACATGAACCTTAACAGCTTCAAACCTGAACTTACAATTTTTGTAGACCCATGAATGAAATGTGCTTATGTTGCTTAGAGTCTATGTATGTGGTAAACCCAACCCGGTGTAAAGCTGGTAATAAAGTGGAGGAGAATCAAAGTCTTTACCTTACACAGAAAAGTTGCACTCACTTAGACCCATAAACACACTCTGATTGCTTGGTTTCCGATGTTTGCAAACCAGTTCCTGCTCAGACAAAGCAAGGTGGGTGACAAGAGGTCCACAATGACCATGGATATTGGTATACTTTTCAAGACTTTGATAGGTTTGGAGAGAAATACCAGCACATTCTTGTCGCCTGTGTGCATGCAGCTCTGCCAAGTGTCACGTATCAGGCAAGTGAGCAGTACCGGTTCAGTGCGATTGGTGTTTCCAGTTTCTTTCCTCTGGTGATGAAGCAGCTACCACCAGCCAGATGAACAGAGTAATGGACAAAAGCAACAGGCCAGACCCAATGATGGACCCACAGAGCACAAATAAGGCAAAAGCCCAGCTACTGCAGAATCAAGGGTTGGGGGATAAGAGCTGTGGACTTTTTCTGATCCCCATGACTTTGAACCAATGCACAAAGAGCACATCTGTTTGGTTCATGACAGTACAACATAGAAAATGTATTATAACTTGGGAGCCCTGGAGGGGGCTCAGAGGTCAGTGTCTGCTTCTCTAGAAGTACATAGGAGTTGTCCACATAGACAGAGCTGTGGTTTATTATAAGTTGGGAGCCTCGTAGACGGCTGAGAGATCAGTGTCTGCTTCACTAGAAGTACATAGGAGTTGTCCACATAGACAGAGACATGGTTTATTATAAGTTGGGAGCCTCGTAGACGGCTGAGAGATCAGTGTCTGCTTCACTAGAAGTACATAGGAGTTGTCCACAGAGACATGGTTTATTATAACTTGGGAGCCCTGGAGGGGGCTCAGAGGTCAGTGTCTGGTCTCTAGAAGTACATAGGAGTTGTTCACATAGACAGAGCTATGGCTTATTATAAGCTGGGAGCCCTGGAGAGGGCTCAGAGGTCTGTATCTGCTTAACTTTCACAATGCTTCCTCTGCTTCAATAGCAGTACACAGGAGTTGTTCACATAGACAGAGCTGTGGTTTATTATAAGCTGGGAGCCTCGTAGAGGGCTGAGAGATCAGTGTCTGCTTCACTAGAAGTACACAGGAGTTGTCCATATAGACAGAGACATGGTTTATTTTAAGCTGGGAGCCCTGGAGAGGGCTCAGAGGTCAGTATCTGCTTCACTAGACCACGGCTAGAGTGCAGCTGTGACCTTCTTGACATAACCATGTAAGGACTTTGCAGTAGTCTTGTTTAGTGCTGGGCCTACATGAATTTGTGTTTCAGCTCCTCTTGTTCGTTGCTAATATCGAAGGTCTCCTGAGAGGCATCTGACAAGCCCTCTTTCCTTCAGTTTGTGTTGCATGTCAGCTAAGCAGATAGTGGCAGGGGTTCCTCTTCATCTTCAGGTAGGGGGCTCTCATGATTAGGGTGCAGAGCTTGAAAACCAAACACAGGGGCAGTCTATGGGACTGAGTCCCAGATTTATACTCTGTATGCACTGAATTAGTGTCATTTTTTTACGCTAATTCAGTGCAAACTTAACTCCATATTTATATTTTGACGGTAGACTAGTCAAGCGCCAAACTATTGGAGTTAAAGTCATTTTTTGGATGCGTGAAACCACCTTGCGTCAATAAGATGCAAGGTTGGCATTCCCATCCAAAAAATGACTCTAAGGCCCTAGCACCTTATTTATCCTACTGTGCAAAAATGGTGCACTGGAGGGAAGAGGGACTAAATAATGGCGCTAAGCCTGCTTATCGACATTATTTAATGCCTGGGCAGGTGTTTGGGCAGGCGTTAGGGGACCTGTGGACCCATTTCCATGGTCAAACCCCATGAAAAGAGCCCACAGGTACCCTCCTCAAACCCCAGCGTCACCCCCACCCAAATCAGAGGGACACCACAGAATGGTGGACCCCATCCCAGGTAAGTAGAGGTAATTATTAAAAAAAGATGTTTTAAGTGCCACTGGGGGCCCTGAAATGGGCCCCCCTACATGGCACAGGGTGCAATGGCCATGCCCAGGGGACCCTTGTCCCCTGTGCTGGCCATTGGTGTGGTGGGCATGACTCCTGTCTTTTACAATACAGGAGTTATGTGGTATGCATGGTTTTTCATCAAGAAATGACGCTAGGCTGGTTAGAGTCATCTTTTTTTTTACTCTAACCAGCCTAACGTCACTTTTTTGTGCAAAACCCCCTTCTCCCATACCATCAGCCCCACCCGGCTAAAGTAATTTTCCATGACGTTAGCTCACCCTTTGCGCCGGATTGCGGCATTCCATAAATTTGGCGCCCGGCTGGCATCCTGCAATGGTGCAAGCCGGCGCTATACTTTTTGATACAAAACTGCGCAAAGGCAGTTTTGCGTCAAAAAGTATAAATCTGGGCCTAAATGTTTCATCGACCGCAGGCAATGAATGACTGACCTCAGCAAGAAAGAAAACACAGGCAATAAGCCACTGAAAGGAATAATAATTTATACGCTACTTTTTAGTTAACATCATCAATGTTTAATTAGCTTTCAGATAAAGCCTCACATCCAATCTTGCCCAGGAAAACAAGTAAACATTCATTCCTCTGTGTTAGTCATCACTCTCTGAAAACCAGGATATGTTAGGATCGATTGAAAAAAAAAAAAAAAAAAAGTGACCTACTGTGGCAAACGCAGGAAGTCTGGTCACTGCACATTAACTACACTACAGTATATGTCTGATGTACACGTATGTCTTGAAAACCCAACAAAATGTTCCTTCAGGTGCCTCGGGTGCCACCAGCCCATTATTTCACAGGCATAAAACATCACTGTGCCATCCGCAGGCTCCTGCCTGCGCCTCATCCCTGGAGTGTAGTGGGAGAGCTCTGCTCTTTGACTGGGCTGCCCCTTTTTGCCTTCTTTTCTCTTTTCCATGCTGTGCTTTTTCCTCTTTTTTTCTGATTATTATCACTTTCACCCTTGTTTTTCAGTTTTTTTTACTTTCCGTGCTTCCCACTTTCCCCTCCCTGCCGCTGCTGCCCCGCGGCCCGCCCCCCTTTTTCGCACCGTTTTCCCACTCCTGTCTCACAGCTGTCTTCTCCTCCCCCCTCGTTCTACTTAATGGCGTCCGCTGTGCGGCCACGCAAAGGTGAGCCCATCTGCGCCCGGCCGCAACCCGGCCGCGACCAGCTCCAGGACCCTTAAACCTCCCAAGTAGTAGGAAGGGATACCTTCCATCAAACTTTTGACAGGTACCACACCCCATGCTGATATAGGCAATGACATAGGTAGTGACGTGGGTGGCCCCACCCTGTGCTGACATAGGCAGTGACGTAGGTGTAGGTGTGTCACGTGGGTTGTGACATCAGGGGGTCACGTGTTAGTTATGTGCCAGGGTCCTAGCCCCTGTGTCTAGGTCTATGGACTGTGTAAAATGAGGGCCCTGCTGGTGTGCAACCCGTTTCAGAGCCTAAAAGGACAGGCCTGGACATGTCAGACATTCAGGCCCAAGTGCCTGCTTGGGGGCCTCCTCACAGGGTGGAGCATTGGGAGTGTAAGGCCAAACCTCCACACGGCTGGCTTATCCAAAAAGAGGGGATGGGCAGATGCTGCAAAGGTCATGACATATGATTAGCGTCACATGTAACCCCAGCAACGAATCCGAGCTGTCAAGGAGAGCATGTGACCGGTAAATGTTGTAGAGGCGTACGCCCTTTTTGAACCTTAGAATACATATAAGGAGCCAGCTAGAGCTGCATGCCAAACCGTGAACCATTGCTGAGATAGGTTGTCACACCAGTATGAACAGATACAATCCGCTCACCAGAAAAGCCGCCTCCTCAGGGGGCCAGAACACTATCAACAGATATTATCGGCCCCTAACACCACTTGTGATGGATGAGAATGCACAGCAGGCTGCCCCTAAAGATGGGGATTCCGACGTTAACAGTTTTCAAGAGGAACTTTGCCAGCGGCTTGAAAAGTTCAGCCTCAAGGATTTGACGCAACTGATATCCCCTATTAAGGTTGACAGCATGGGCAGCGAAGCCTCGAAAGATGAATTAAGTGATGCAATCAACTTCATCGACACTGAAGATGATGAAGAAGGTGTGGCACCACCGAATTCGCCAGTCTATGAAGACATGGGCTTTCAGGAGGACCCCGATCCAGAGGCAGTCGTGGTACAGCCGACAAATGTAAACTCCGAAGCCACTTTTACACCAATGGACCTCTGCGACTCGCAAGATTTCAGAGTAGCCGCTGAGTGTAGCCAAAATGCTGAGGTTAGTAAAAACTCTATAGACAATTATTGTGTATACGCTGATATCATACTTTTAACTAATTTTGTCTTTTGCTTTCTGTTTGAACCGTAGAAAACCACTGCAGAAAGAAATGCTCTAGAGCAGTGGTTCTCAACCTTTTGACTTCTGTGGACCCCCACTTTATCATTACTGGAATCCAGTGACCCCTCACTGAGTGAATATTGAAAGCTGGGGACCAAATTTGTTAATATTATTTCATTTTCTAAGAAGTCACGGACCCCCTGAGGAAGCTTTGCGGATCCCCAGGGGTCCCAGGACTACAGGTTGGGAACCACTGCTCTAGAGGGGTCTACACCAAAGGTTAACAACGTAAATTTGTACTGCTTATGCTGTTCCAGACACTGCTAGAACAATTCAACACATATGTAGCCGGTTAGACCAACACAAGGTATATAAGTTGTTAAGGGTGGTGTACTGGGTATCAGCTGTGAAGAAAGGTTTCCATGCTGATATGATTGTTCAGGGCAATTTCCCCGGACTTTGTGAGTGCGGGAACACCATTACACGCGTGCACTACATATAGGTCAATACCTATATGTAGCGTCACCATGGTAACTCCGAACATGGCCATGTAACATGTCTAGGATTGTGAAATTGTCACCTCAATACCATTCTGGTATTGGGGGGACAATTCCATTCATCCCCGGGTCTCCAGCATTGAGCCCGGGTACTGCCAAACAAACTTTCCGGGGTTTTCTCTGTAGCTACAACTGCTGCCAACCCTCAGACTGGTTTCTGCCCCCCTGGGGCCTGGGCAGCACAGGAAGGCAGAACAAAGGATTTCCTCTGAGAGAGGGTTTTACACCCTCTCTCTTTGGAAATAGCTGTGAAGGGTCTAGGAGGAGTAGCCTTTTCTGGCCTCTGGAAATGCTTTGAAGGGCACAGATGGTGCCCTCTTTGCATAAGCCAGTCTACACCGGTTCATGGATCCCCCAGCCCTGCTCTGGCGCAAAACTAGACAAAGGAAAGGGGAGTGACCACTCCCCTGACCAGCACCTCCCAGGAGAGGTGTCCAGAGCTCCTCCAGTGTGTCTCAGACCTCTGCCATCTTGGATGCAGAGGTGTGAGGGCACAATGGACAGCTCTGAGTGGCCAGTGCCAGCAGGTGACGTCAGAGACTCCTCCTGATAGGTGCTTACCTTTCTCTGTAACCAATCCTCCTCTGAGGGCTATTTAGGGTCTCTCCTGTGGGTATCTCACCAGATAACGAATGCAAGAGCTCACCAGAGTTCCTCTGCACTTTCCTCTTCGACTTCTGCCAAGGATCCACCGCTGACTGCTCCAGGATGCCTGCAAAACTGCAACAAAGTAGCAAGAAGACTACCAGCAACATTGTAGCGCCTCATCCTGCCGGCTTTCTCGACTGTTTCCTGGTGGTGCATGATCTGAGGGCTGTCTGCCTTCACCCTGCACTAGAAGCCAAGAAGAAATCTCCAATGGGTCGACGGAATCTTCCCCCTGCCAACGCAGGCACCAAACATCTGCATCACCGGTCCTCTGGGTCCCCTCTCATCGTGATGAGCGTGGTCCCTGGAACACAGGAGCTGGGTCCAAGTGTCCCTGACAGTCCAGTGGCCCTTCTGTTCAAATTTGGTGGAGGTAAGTCCTTGCCTCCCCACCGAGACAGTAATCCTGTGTATTGCATGAAATGCAGCCGCTAGGGCTTCTGTGCACTTCTGCAAGACTTCCTTTGTGCACAGCCTAGCCCAGGTCCCCAGCACTCTGTCCTGCATTGCCCAACTCGCTGAGTTGGACTCCGACTTCGTGGGACCCTCTTTTGTTGTGCTGTCGACCGACCTGCTCAGATCTTCTGAACACCTGTTCAGGTGCTTCTGCAGGCGCTGCCTGCTTCTGTGTGAGCTCTCTGTATTGCTGAGCGCCCCTTCTGTCTCCTCCTCCACGGGGAGACCTCCTGGTCGTTCCTGGGCTCTGGCAGCATCCAAAGCCTTCAACCGCGACTCTTGCAGCTAGCAAGGCTTGTTTGTGGTCTTTCTGCGTGGAAACAACTCTGCATCATCCAGCACGCTGTGGGACATCTTCTGACCAAAGTAGAAGTTCCTGGCACCTTCCGTTGTTGCAGAATCCTCAGCTTCTTCCACCCAGAGACAGCCCTTTTGCACCTTGATCCGGGGTTTAGTGGGCTCCTGCCCCCCCGGACACTTTCGTGACTCTTGGACTTGGTCCCCTTCCTTTACAGGTTCTCCGGTCCAAGAATCCATCTTCAGTGCTTTGCAGTCAGTTGTTGTTCTTGCAGAATCCCCTATCTCAACTTTACTGTCTTTCTGGGGTAGTAGGGTAACTTTACTCCTACTTTTCAGGGTCTTGGGGTGGGGTATCTTGGACACCCTTAAGGTTTTCTTATGCTCCCAGTGACCCTCTACACACTACACTAGGCCTGGGGTCCATTCGTGGTTCGCATTCCACTTTTGGAGTATATAGTTTGTGTTGCCCGAAGCCTCTTCTTCCCTATTGCATTTTATTGTGTTCTACAGTATTTGCACTACTTTTCTAACTCTTTACTTACCTGATTTGGTTTGTGTGTGTATATTGTGTGAATTTTACCTACCCCCTAAGGGAGTATATCCTCTGAGATACTTTTGGCATATTGTCACTAAAATAAAGTACCTTTATTTTTAGTAACTCTGAGGTTTGTGTTTTCTTATGATATAGTGCTAAGTGATATAAGTGGTATAGTAGGAGCTTTGCATGTCTCCTAGTTCAGCCTATGCTGCTCTCCCATAGCTACCTCTATCAGCCTAAGCTGCTAGAACACTACTACTCTACTAATAAGGGATAACTGGACCTGGCACAAGGTGTAAGTACCACAAGGTACCCACTATAAGCCAGGCCAGCCTCCTACAGCAGGGGAGTGGTCCCTCCCCTTTCCCTTGTCCAATTTCGTACCAGATCAGGGGTCCCTGAACCGGTGTAGAATGGATTATGCAAGGAGGGCACCATCTGTGCCCTTCAAAGCATTTCCAGAGGCTCTGGGAGGCTACCCCGCCCATGCCTGTAACACCTATTTCCAAAGGGAGAGGGTGTAACACCCCTCTCCCAAAGCAAATGCTTTGTTCTGCCTTCCTGGGTTCGAGCTGCTTGAGCAACAGGATGGCAGAAACCTGTCTGAGGTGGCAGCAGCTAGGACTGCCTGGAAAACCTCAGAAAGCTGGTATGGCAGTATTGGGGTCCACTGTGAAGTCTTTATAGTTGATATCACATTCTCTAAACTAGGATTACGATGACATAATAGCTTTTCTTGAGCATTACTACTTGATTGCGGATTATTTCATTATGTCTTTGATTGAGCATATTGTGGCCAGCATCCTTAGTGTTGCAAGATAAGACTCAATTGATTCTCCAGACGCTTAGTAGTAGTAGAAAAAGTTGTAACATTCCATAATGACACGCATTGTTATATCAAAATAGTTTTTCATTCTAGTTTTGGCTTCAAGAAATACATCTCATTCTTGGCCTTCCTCTTCCTCTTTCTCAACGGGTTTAATAACCTCAGTCCTTCAACTCCCAGACAATTATACATCATGGCTTGTTTTCTGGCTGGCTGATACTTGGTTCCATCTATAGCACCTCATCCTGCCAGTTTTCTCGACTGTTTCCTGGTGGTGCATGCTCTGGGGGTCACCTGCCTTCACCCTGCACTGGAAGCCAAGAAGAAATCTCTCGTAGGTCGACGGAATCTTCCCCCTGCTAACACAGGCACCAAAAGACTGCATCACCGGTCCTCTGGGTCCCCTCTCATCCTGACGAGCGTGGTCCCTGGAACACAGGAACTCTATCCAAGTGACTCCCACAGTCCAGTGATCCTTCAGTCCAAGTTTGGTGGAGGTAAGTCCTTGCCTTCCCACTCTAGACTGTAAACCTGGGTACTGCATGCTTTGCAGCTGCTCCGGCTCCTGTGCACTCTTCCAGGATTTCCTTCATGCACAGCCTAGCCTGGGTCCCCAGCACTCCGTCCTGCAGTGCTCAACCCTCTGAGTTGGCCTCCGGCATCGTGGGACCCACCTTTGTGATTCTGAGCCAGCTCCGGTTCAAAAATCTTCTAAGTGCCTGTTTGGGTACTTCTGCGGGTGCTGTCTGCTTCTGTGGGGACTCTCTGAGTTGCTGGGCACCCCCTCTGTCTCCTCCTCCAAGGGGCGACATCCTGGTCCTCCCTGGTCCCCAGCAGCACCCAAAAACCTCTACCATGACCCTTGCAGCTAGCAAGGCTTGTTTGCGGTATTTCTGCATGGGAACACTTCTGCAACCTTCATTGCGAGGTGGGGCATCCTCCATCCAAAGGAGAAGCTCCTAGTCCTCCTCGTTGTTGCAGAACTCCAAGCTTCTTCCACCCAGAGGCAGCTTCCTTGCACCTTCATCTGGGGTTTTCTGGGCTCCTGCCCCCCCGGACAATATTGCGACTCTTGGACTTGGTCCCCTTGCCTTGCAGGTCCTCAGGTCCAGGAATCCACCTTCAATGCCCTGCTGGTGTTTGTTGTTCTTGTAGAATCCCCCTATCACGACTATTGTGCTCTGTTGGGGTAGTAGGTGTACTTTACTCCTACTTTTCAGGGTCTTGGGGTGGGGTATCTTGGACACCCTGACTGTTTTCTTACAGTCCCAGTGACCCTCTACAAGCTCCCATAGGTCTGGGGTCCATTTGTGATTCGCATTTCACTTTTGGAGTATATGGTTTGTGTTGCCCCTAGACCTATAGTTCACCTATTGCAACCTATTGTAATTCTACACTGCATGACTTTTCTAACTACCTGTTTTGGGTTTGTGTACATATAACTTGTGTATATTACTTTCCTTCTTACTGAGGGTACTCAATGAGATATTTGTGGCATATTGTCATAAAAATAAAGTACCTTTATTTTGTGTAACTCTGAGTATTGTGTTTTCTTATATTGTGCATATGATATAAGAGGTATGTCTCCTAGTTCAGCCTAAGCTGCTTTGCCATAGCTACCTTCTACTTTCTATCAGCTTAAGCTGCTAGAAACACCTCTATTCTACTAATAAGGGATAACTGGCAGGGTGTAAGTACCACAGGGTACCCACTATAAGCCAGGCCAGCCTCCTACAACTCTGGTAAGTCAACTCTTAACTATTACATCCCCCACCCTACCTGCATAATATCACATACCCCCAACCTCGCCCTCACCCCCATCATTCCAACTCCTCACATATGTCCCAATATCACAAACCACACATCCCAAACCCAAGCCCTGCATGTAACACCAAAGCATGGACACCCATCACCAAAGCATGTCCACTGCACAAACCCATACACCCCCAAACCATTATCACACAAGGTCCCACTCAAGAATGCAAGCACTGGGCTACAGAGTCACACATCCATTGCACACCATGGCACACACAGATGCAATAATCATGCTTTTACACCCCTGCAGGACCCCTACCCAACGTCACCGGACAGGAGGATCCAGACATGTCCACTCCACCCACAGAAGAGGCCTACAGTGATGACAGCAGCTCTGTCCAACTGGATCTAGATGACCAGCCCGGCCCTTCTGGGACCTCGGGACAGTCGGTTCCCCTCACAATGGCACAGGCCACTACAGAGCTTCCCCCCTCGGAAACACCAGCACAGCACCCACCCAGCCACCCCATACCTCTGTCCCTAGGACACGTCATGCAGCAGTGTGTCTACCACTACAGGGAACCCAGGCTAACCCACCACCCCAACAACACCAGGGACCTAGGGGCAGTGGTATTGGGCACACAGTTCAGGGGACAGAGGCCCAGGGAAACAGGGGAACTGGGAGGGCTGCTGTGCGACAGGGGGAAGACAGGCCCAGGGAACCCACTCTCCATGAGGCCCTCTCCAACATCATGGAAGCATACCACCATTCCCGGGAGACGATGGCAACGGTACTGGCCAAGTTTCAGGAGACCCAGTGGCTACAGGAGGAACAGTATTTGGGGTTCAGGGAGGAACTCAAATCCATCAATTCCACCCTGGGCACCATTGTAGGGGTGCTGAAGGAACTCGTCAACACCAGGAGGAACACTGTGACACCACACGGGGCCCCTGACACTAGCCTGGACGATGAACTGCCCACCACCTCCGCCGGCGCTAGTGGCCAGGAGGCACCGTCACAGGACCACGACACCAGCACCCCACCCCCTGCAGATGGAGAACCACCCCGCAAACGGTCCCTGAGATCCAGGACATAGGCAGAGAACAATGCCTAGACCCCCGCCAAGAAATGAGACCACCCTGATTGTCATCCTTTTGTCCCACTTTGTCACCCTGTCCATACTTGAACTGCCCCAGCTCTAGTTCCTATGCCCCTTTGGAAAATGCACCTGTGAGACTAATAGACTGGACTCTGCCATGGACATTCCTCCACCATCACCCCTGACCATTTTACACCCCCCTCCAATATTTAGCACTTAAATAAACACCCTTGAATCACAAAACAATCTGGAGTCAGTCTGTGCTTTCACAAATGTGTATTTGCTATAACTGAGGAAAATAGCAATGTCCATTCTATTGTCAACATACCTATGTCACACAGCTCTAGTCCATGAGGTAACATAGCAGAGGTCACACAGTGGGACTTACATCTGTGAAATCGTAAGGGAAAGTGACAACTCAGGGTCCATGCACTGGGTGAAAGTGACCGACAGATGAGAGTTAGAACAATTAGATCAGATGTAGCAGGCAGTGTTGTCCTCTTACCTGTGTCTCACTGGAAGTATTGCTGGATCACCGTGTTCCTGTTGTCTATGTCCTTGTCTTCTGCTTCCTCGTCTTCACTGTCCACAGCCTCCACAGCTGCCACAACAACTCCATCTGGACCATCCTCCTGCAGAAAAGGCACCTGTTGTCGCAAAGCCAAGTTGTGAAGCATACAGCAGGCCACGATAATCTGGCACACCTTTTTGGTGAGTAGAATAGGGAACCACCTGTCATAAGGAGGCACCTGAACCTGGCCTTCAGGAGGTCCTCTCTATAACCCTCCTAGTTCACCCATGGGCCTCATTGTAGCGTTCCTCTGCCCTTGTCCTGGGATTCCTCACTAAGGTCAGTAGCCATGACAGGTTGGGGTAACCAGAGTCACCTGCAAATGGCGAGGGACAACTGTTAGACACACACTAACTCTTAGTGACATCCCCAGACCCAGACACCTAGTCACACTGTATTGGGTCCATGTCCTCACCTAATAGCCACATGTGTCCCATCAATGGCACCTATTATGTTGGGGATATGTACCAGGGCATAGAAGTCACCTTTCACTGTAGGCAAATCCTCCACCTGAGGGAAAACGATGTAGCTCCGCATGTGTTTCAGCAGGGCAGACAACATTCTGGACAACACGTTGGAAAACATAGGCTGGGACATCCCTGATGCTATGGGCACTGTTGTCTGAAAAGACCCACTTGCTAGGAAATGGAATACTGCTAACACCTGCACTTGAGGGGGGATTCCTGTGGGATGGCGGATAGCTGACATCAGGTCTGGCTCCAACTGGGCACACAGTTCCAGGATTGTGGTACAATCAAGTCTGTAGGTGATGATTACATGTCGCTCCTCCATTGTCGACAGGTCCACCAGCGGTCTGTACACCAGAGGATGCCGCTATCTCCTCACCTGCTCCAGCGGTCGTGCTCTGTGGAGGAGAACAGCGAGCAGAGAGTCAACCAACTCTGAGGTACGTAAACACAACTTAATCGTAAAATGTTTTCAAATCGACATATGGCTGGATTAGTGTTTAAGCAAGGCCTAGACATGTGTGACCCAGCCAAAATTAATGCCATGTGGCCCCCTGAAATGGCGTCTGCCTGACCTGTAATGTGGGACAAGGGGATATGAGGTAACTGCGCTGGCATTGTACATCGTCGCGGTAGGCAGTCGAAGACCGCGGCGCAATCCTGCATTGGTTAACATTGGACCCTATGGGTCCCAGGAGCCAATGACGATGTACGCAGGCGGTGACGATACGCACAGCTGCGGACGTCACCGCCATTTTCTCTCTGGGGAAAGGGCCCCTGCCTTCAGCACGGAGGAGTTGGAGAAACTAGTGGATGGGGTCCTCCCCCAGTACACGCTACTCTACGGTCCTGCAGACAAACAGGTGAGTACACTGTGAGCATGCTGTATGGGCAATGGCTGCTTGGAGTGGTGTGGATGACAGATGGGGGGAGAATGAGGCGTGCATGAAACGAGGATGAGTGCATGTGCGTCATGGCAAGGGTAGGGATGCGGGCCAGTGACTGTGACGGTGCGGACAGTTATATCTTCTCCTTTTCCCCTGTACTATTCCTGTAGGTCAGCGCCCACCAGAAGAAAGATATTTGTCGTGCCATTGCCAAGGAAGTCCTGACCCTGGGGGTCTACCAAAGATGGAGCACCCACTGCTGGAAAAAATGGGAGGACATTCACCGCTGGAGCAAGAAGACGGCGGAGGCCCAGCTGGGGATGGCCTCCTAACGTGGGAGGGGTGCCCGTCGCACCATGAACCCCCTGATGTTCCGGGTGGGGAAGGTGGGCTGTGGGTTCCCCTAGGCCAGGGTGAGTTTAGTAGGCAAGGTCCCTTCCTAAGGCAGGCCCTGTGGCACCCCACCCCACCTGTGTACAGAGCCAACTACACCTATTCAGGCTCCTGTGACTTCCATGTGTGCAGCAATCGGCCATAGCCTTGTAACCCATGTCCCTGTGATTGATTAGGGAACTCCAAGTGCACGGCGTAGTGCAGGGGGCTTCCGTGTCTGTAGTGTCTCCCAACTGTAGCGGTATTGCATGCACTCAACATGTCTTTCTTCTGTCTCCCTCCTTTTTATGGTCTCCCTGTGCTTGTGTGCATTAGCATCATCAGGCGGAGGAGCAGTGGCACCGGAGCAGGAGGGAGCTGCATCCCACCTGGCCCTGGAGGGCGACACAATGGAGTTTGAAGCCACCAGTGGGACGGAGGGCGAGGGGAGCCCCTCTGTGCCCACCGCATCTACAGGTACAGCCGCCACCCCCCCTACCAGCACCGCCCTCCCAGCAGCCCCTCAGCGTTTGCCCTGTGGCTGCTTACCCAGGAGGGTGTGCATCTCCTTCGCCCCAGGCACCTCAGCCCCTGCCCCTGTCACCCCTGCTGCCCTCAGTGAGGAGGCCATTGACCTCCTCAGGTCCCTCTCTGTTGGGCAGTCTACCATTTTGAATGGCATCCAGGGTGTAGAGAGGCAGTTTCAAGAGACCAATGCATACCTGGAGGGCATTCATTCTGGTCAGGCAGCCCATCAGCAAGCTTTTCAGACTCTGGCCTCAGCACTGATGGCAGCCATTGTCCCTGTCTCTAGCCTCCCCCCTCCAACTTCCTCCACCCAGACCCAAACCCCTATACCTCAGCCTATACCAAGTACACCATCGAACCAGCATGCACACACGTCAACACACAAGGGAAGCTCAAGCAAACATAAGCACCACACATCCCACAGGCACTCATACACATCATACACATGCAGACATACCAACAGCCAATGCCTCCACTGTGTCCTCCTCCTCCTCGTCTCCCTCCTCCCTCCCAGTCTCGTCTCCACTCACACCTGCATGCACTACATCATCAGCCACCACCTCCATCACCAGCATACCCACCACCACACCCCGCTCATTTGCACTCACCACCCCCACTACCATTCACACATCCCCTGTGTCCTCTCCCAGTGTGTCTGTGAGCCCACCTCCCAAGGTACACAAACGCAGCCACACACCCACCCAACAGCCATCCACCTCACGACAGCCTCCAGCCCATGCACCTTCACCCAAAGTCAGCAAACGTACACCTCCTACAACCACTGCCTCTTCCTCCACTCCCAAACCCCCTCCATCTACCCGTCCCAGTGTGTCCAAAAAACTTTTCCTGTCCAACCTTGACTTCTTCCCCTCACCTCCCCCACCCATTCAGTCTCCTAGGGCCCGCCTCTCCAGGTCCCAACCCAGCGCCTCAGCCACAACATCAGCGGGAACAGTGGTGCCAGTAGTAACCGGCTTCTGGAGTGCGCCAGGCAGCAGGGCAGCCAGTGTGCCAAGGAGCCACAGCACAGACAGTCCCCCACCTCAAAAGCACAGAAAGTTGGCCAGTGCCCGGCGGGAGAGAGGAAAAGAATCTTCCGCCAAAGCTGCTCCCAGGGGTACAGTTGGGAGTGTGGAGCCAGCTGCGCCAACATCCAAGGTGGGGAATGGGCACAGTAAAACAGGCAAGTCTGGGGAAACCTGCACGGCAGACAAGACCGCAAAAGCACCGCTGCCAAGGACACCGCCGCCACAAGCACCGCTGCCAAGGACACCACCGCCACCAGCACCGTGGAACAGGACATCACCGCCACCAGCATTGCTGCCAAGGACACCGCCGCCACCAGCACCGCTGAACAGGACACCGCTGCCACAAACACCGCTGCCAAGGACACAGCCACAACAAGCACCACAGGCCAGTGAGAGCCAAAGATTCCGAGGCTACTGAGGCCGCCACAAGCAGGATGAAGCACTCTGGGCACAAAGCCCCCTCCAGAACCAGTGGAGATTCACATCCACTACCTCAGTCCTTGGCAGGATGAAGCACTCTGGGCACAAAGCCCCCTCCAGAACCAGTGGAGATTCACATCCACTACCTCAGTACTTGGCAGGATGAAGCCCTCTGGGCACAAAGCCCCTTCCAGAACCAGTGGAGAAAGGCATCCACTACCTCAGTCCTTGGCAGGATGAAGCACTCTGAGCACAAAGCTCCCTCCAGAACCAGTGGAGAAAGGCATCCACTACCTCAGACCTTGGCAGAATGAAGCACTCTTGGCACAAAGCCCCCTCCAGAACCAGTGAAGTATCACATCCACTACCTTAGTCCTTGGCAGAATGAAGCACTATGGGCACAAAGCCCCCTCCAGAACCAGTGGAGACTGTTATCGACTTGAGAGACTGTGGCTTTGCACTCCCCAGGATAAAGCAGTGGGCAACCCACCCACTGGAGAGACTTGAGAGACCGTGGCTTTGCACTCCCCATGATAATGCAATGGGCAAACCACCCACTGGAGAGACTTGAGAGACTGTGGCTTTGCACTCCCCAGGATACATCAATGGGCATGGAGCCCCCTCGTGGATCTGGCGTTGTGCACTCATCCGGCTGAGGTGCCCCCCCTTCCCTTCCCCCTGAGGTGCCTGTTTTATTTCTATCTGATGCCCCAGCAGTGTTCTCTCCGTCTTGTGCGGGTATTGAGTGTAGGCCTCGCCCATGCATTTTGGGCCCAGTGGTCCACAGGCTATGATGGTGGAATACCTTGGACTTGTATTCTTGGTGTATATATTAGTTTAGAGTGTGAATATCTTTATATATGTATATATTTTTGATTAATGTATTTGAAAATATTACAATCGTTCAACTCATTTACTTTTGTCCTTGCATTCTTCCAGGGGGGGTTGGGAGTGGTTACTGTAATGTATCAACATGTACTTGTGTGTGTGTGTTGTAGTGGGTGAGGGTGGGGGTGTTGCTTCTTGTGTGTTGCATGTGTGTGTCACTGTTTTTTCCATCCCCCCTCCCCTGTGTCGTAGGTGCAGTACTCACTGTGGTCTTCGCCGCCGTCTTTGTTGTTCCTGGTAGAGGAGCAGGAAGATAAAGGCTGGAAGAATCTGTAGCTCGGGTTCCATGGCGTCCTGGTTCCTCGTGGGATGTGCAGAGGTGAGCATTTTCCCTTCCAAGTCCTGTTTCCACAGTGTTTTTGTTCGCGGTGAATCCGCCCCGGAAAAGGTGGCGGATTGGTGGCTTGTAATAATGTGGGCGGTACATTGTCTTCTGCCTGTCTGTTGGCGGTTACCGCCGCGGTGTTTGTTTGTACCGCCTTGGCAGTCGGAGTGTTAAAGTGGCTGTCTATGTTGGCGGTTTCCGCCACGGTCGTGATTCCATTTTTTTTTACCGCCGGCCTGTTGGATGTTTTACTGCCGCTTTAACACCGACCGCCAGGGTTGTAATGACCACCATAGTCTCATATATAAATGACAAACAGAGCCAGTATGTATTTCAATAATGATTTTAATAAAACAACTGCATCTTAGATAACAAAGCGTGAGCTGCAATAACCAGGACGACACATCATGACAGTATTAAAATTGTGATGAGAAGAGAGAAGCATAGAAATAATGCTATCATATTGTCACTATGGTCAATAGACTAATTCCCACCTAGACTATGATAGATCACAGCATGTTAAGCTCTAATTCTTCCCTTCAGGTTCCCCTGGGAAGGCATCATCCTCCATACCTGAGCAAAGGCCTGTGGTCTGCAAAACAGCTGCAGCAAAACATTCTACAATCGGCATACAGACGTGGTTCTCTGCCTGGAATCTCCCTCTAATGTGTAAGGGACAAGGAAGTGTTTTTATAACAACACAGCTGATGTTCTGAGAAAATGTCCCCATGTAAGGATGTGTGTTTTCTACGAAGGTTGGAGACTAAACTTCTACCATGTTCACTGGCAATGTACCATGCTGTAGCCTTGGAAGAAGCACAGAGTGAGCAAGACTGTCTTCTTTGAGAACAGAGTGCTGGCCTAGGCAAAAACAGTTAGATAAACAGAAAATAAAACAAGACCATAAGAGTGGCTATTGTAACAATAATAAAATGAAGCTGGATAAAATATATCTAGGTTAAGGTGCACAGCGGCTTGGCCTAGTGTGTTAAAATAACATGTATGGAGCTATAGCTAAAATGGCTACACAACACGAGCACAAGCAGCCCCTCCCGGTGCCCTCAGGGCCTCTGACACATCTGCTTTCCAGGCTGTATTGTACACTGAGGCTGTGTGGTGGCAGCTCTCTCCCAGCTAGGGCACACTATATTGAGGGCTGCGTGATGTCAGCTCTTCTCTCAGCCAGGGGCGGCTCCACCGCTATGGCGGAGGAGCGTCGCTCCCCGCCAGCAGCAGGAGCTGTGATAGAGCGTTCCGTATTAACAATTTACCTGTATTTTGGACGCTCTTGGGTCGATGAATCTTTTGACCAAGTGGGGCTCTCCTTACCCGAGAGAAAACCAATCTTGTCAAATCAATAATCAATAATCAGTAATCAATAACGAACATAAGCAGTACCACGAACAACATAACACTTCACAATTAATCCAGACATCATTTCGGCGAAACCGTGACCTTTCGGCCACAAATAACCACACCAATTTTATGCAAAATTAGTCAATTTATTTCCCTATATTAACAAAGCTAGCACAATGTAAATGTGTCTTAACACCAAATGATAAATGTAAATGAACATTAACAGCTGTCCATATCTACGGAAGAGATGTAATCTATGCAGCATTTGAATAATAATGCCTTCTATAATGGCAACGCAAACTACTAAAACAATAATCTGTAATGAGCTAATTGCATACATTGATCAGCATAACAAGGTCTCAAATTGCATTGTGCATCGAATGACTCCTCATCTAACCTCGAATTAGCATCAGCATGTGGGACTTCATGCAAAACAATTTGGCAACATCAATTTGGAAAAACTTCTAACTAGGGCACTAATCAAAATCAGCAGTTGGTTACCTAAAAAGAAAACACAATGCAATTGTACATTTATATCTTTTCATATTTACCAAATTCAATCAGCATTCAAGGAAGTCTTCGTCTCGCAGGTACCAGGTTCGATCGGCATGGGACGGGGCAAAGGGTAGGGTGGACGGGGCAATTGCCTCACGGCGGCAAGACTAAGGACAAACTACTTCATGCAAGGGACGAATCAAAGTTAAAGTCTCTAGGGCAAGAATCTCTTTCTCTCGATTAGAGAAAGCATCAGGATCTCAGTCAAAATGGCGTCGATGGCGATAATGGCTGCAATGGAATCAGTGGCATCAATAGCGCAATGGGCTACTTTCTCCTCGTGCACCTGATTTTTATAGACAACAGTTCAAATCCTGTAGGGTCTTCCATTGGAGGGTTCATAGGTTAGCTTCAAATTGACCAATCAAAAACAACAGTTTACAAGCTTTTACTTAAGCATACATTATCCTTGGAGTCGGGTACGTAGGTTGCAACATTTTATACCAATTAACTCACTCTCAGAGCTTCCATTGTCCGCACCTGCAGATTGACCTTGGAGCAGAAAAAAAGATGCCTTGCTGGCATGAAACCTTAAGATAAGCATGTGAACCGAGTCCACTGGAAAAGTACAGCTTCAAGCAAGAATACACGTTTATTAGCACAGTGGAAAAATACGAGCATCTAAACCGTGAGACAAAGCAACTAGGCCGAAGCCTCTACTAAAGTTATGCTAAGCTAATACATTTTAAACGAGCAAATCATGGCACACGTTTACGATTATGTCGGATTAGTACATTTCTAATACATCACGTTATATAAAGCACGCTTATAAATGATGGCAAACTACTCTGAGGGCACATTTTGTCCCCGTACAATCTTTATTAGTTCGGTTAGAGTCACACATGATTATTGCAATACTACGTTTATGCGCTAATAAATGTAAAACCTTCATTTCCACGTCACCAATCCCTCCTCTGATGACTACTTGTCATCACACAAAACATTCCCACAAATTTTATGCCATTAAAATTCTGTCAGTTCTCTTTGCCTTTTTGTTCCCCTTGTTCTCGCTTTGTATTTTTCTGCCATTCTTTTCATTATTTTCTCTTCCTTCCTTCTCCTAATTCTTTCCATTATCATTATTATTCCCCTTTTTATTCCCCAAATTCCAAAGATGCAAATTAGTACTATTAGTATTCCCTGTATTATTTTCAGCAAAATTCCATTCCAAATCCCTCCTAACCAATGTCCCACTGACGCAATTCCCTTCCCAACTTTCTCCCAAACTCCTGGTTCTTTCAGTTCCTTCAAATCTGCACTTTCTTTTGTTAGATTAGCAAGCATTGTTTTAATCTTCACGCTATTATCTGGTATATAAGTACAGCAGTGTCGTGCACCAAGCATTTTGCAAACGCCGCCATCCTTTGCTAAAAGAATGTCTAAGGCAAGCCGGTTTTGAAGAGTCATAGCTCTTTCCGCTGCAAGTTCAGCATCCATCAGGATTATAGCACCTGAAAACTTTGTCAACATGTTATCCACTATAGTAGACAACTTTCGTATTTTGATGGAATTCAACACAACTCCCAATGAAGGAATCATGGCTCCAAATATATCTCCTACCACAGCAGCTGCGGTCTCTCTTTTCTGGATACGATGTGATCCAGACTTCTTTGGAATCACCGATAGGTCATCCAGTTGATAAACCTTTGGGAACACTATACCCAAATAACATCTCCCCCACCATCCCTTTGGAAGACGATAATAGGCATTATGCCCACAAATGTAATATACACCCGGTATGACAGGGTCAAGTCCGTTCAGCATGAATGTCCATTTGGCCTTAAAGATAAACGTGTGTTTACATTCACTCGCACCCACAAAAATATTATCATAATAAGACTCACCACGATATATACAAAATTTCCCTACATGCCAAGCATCTAAAGCTATTTTCCCTTGTGTTTTTATTGCAGCAAAAGCATAATTATCTACTGAGGTCCTTTCGTGTAGTTCCTTTTCTAATTTCGCATTCATTTGTGCCCTTCTATCATCCGTGCGATCTAAGAAGCTTATTTCTACTGCAGTGAGCGAGCAGGTAAGGTTTTCCCTATGAGCGTGAGCCGTTTCAAAAGGCAGCATTGGCTCGAAAAATTCCCTCATTATTTTAGCATCCCAATCCTTAGCAGTCTGGCTTAGCTGTGTTATTGTAGGTACATACGCAAAAGTGACATCATAATTTGAATAAAAATACTGTATATTAGTCTGACCATAAAATCTAGAAGTTACTATACTACATGTAATCCCATACGTAAGAGGCATGTGATGATAAGTCACCCCTTCCGTTACCGATGTCGGTATCTGTGTACACACGTAACAATCTTTCGCATCCATAGTCTCCACATATTCTGTTAGTAAGCGATAGAAAACGTTATATGAAAGTTCCTTTTTCTCATGCAATTGTCTCTCATCTAATTCTAGTCTTTTCAATGCAGATAGTTCAGTGACAGGAACAGGAGCAATAGTAGAAGCATCAATTTTCTCACTCTCCCCCTTTCCACGCATTCCAAGCACTATTGCCATTATTATTAGTATACATGCAACTACTAAGCCGACACACACATATTTACAATATTTCATTCTACCGTTTTGTGTAGCGTATCTAGACATGATCTGTATAGAATCAGAGAGCTGAAAACACTTATAAAAGAAACGAGGTAGCAATTTGTAACAAGCTGAACGAGCGCAATGTTCACACAGTTCTCTTCAAAAGGCCAGTTACTTATCGGTTAGCAGCAAAGTCTCAATTCGGGTTTAAGAGTCAATCAGGTTATCAATGTCTCATCCGGTTTTAACAATGTCTCATCCGATTTTAGCAATGTCTCAGCAATGTCTCAGCTGGTTGTCTCACGTTAGATTATAGCAAGCAATGTCATTTATCAGCTTTTCAATCAACAGCGTCTAGAAAACTTTTCTTTTCTATTGGTATCTCTTCTTCTTCGTTCTCGAGGCTAAGAGATACAAATTCGTCCGCCCAATCGTCATTGACTGCATATGCCCATTCTGGACCGGAATACCTCCTGTTTGGTATTCTTTTCCTTTTCAATTTTGCCTCTCTCTTTGATTCTGCCTCGCTGGTACTTTCCTCTTTGGTCAAGTCTTTCTCTTCACTTGAGGCTGGTACCACGACAGACAGTTCCTTTCTCTTCTCTTTCACTTTTGGCCCTTCACAGTCTATCGACTTTTTCCTCGTTCTCAGTTTTTCTGGTGATATGCTCGGTCTTTTCCTTGCACTGTGACCATTTGATGGACCTGCGCTTTCTTCTGAAGAAGACTGAACAGTTTCGTTCTGTTTTTCCTTGTCCCCTTCCTCTTGGGAATCAGTCACGTTTTCCTTTTCTTTTTCTGTACCGTCTGCTTCTGGGAAAGCCCTCCTCTGATCAGGCTCTCCTGCTTTCTCACCTCTTTCTGTATCGTCTGTTTCTGGGAAAGCCCTCCTCTGATCAGGCTCTCCTGCTTTTTCACCTCTTTCGAGCCCGTTATCACCACTACTTTCGTCAGGCTCTTTGTCACTTTCGGCTGCTTCAGGCTCTTTGCTACCCTCAGCCTCTTGGTCGCTGTCTGATGTTTCTCCTTGGTCTTCCCCAAGTGAGTTTGTTGCGTCGTCCTCAGAGAATGTTTCTCTCTCCTCTGTTACTGCCTGTTCGCTGTTAGTTCTGGTTTGCTCTGCCACAGCGCTCGGCACTTTATCAGGTATTGGCAGTTTCAGCGCTTCAACTTCCTCTTCTGTGGGACACAACACTTTCTTTGTGTGACTGGCGTGAATCCAGTTGGGAACTCCCGCACACTTCACAGCAGTAGTTGTTGTCAGGATCACTTGGAAAGGGCCTTTCCAACGGGGTTCCAGACACGACTTCCTGACGTGCTTCTTTATCACGACCCAGTCACCTGCTTTCAGTGTGTGTCCTGGACCTTGGATCGGTGGCAAGGTGGTCGCTTCCACCTGGTGAGAGAAAGAGCGAACCACGTCAGCCAGACCTTTGCAGTAGTCTAACACCATATCATCTGTAATATTCAAAAGCGCGTTTGCGGGAACTGCAGGAAGTCTCATAGCCCTGCCCATGAGAATTTCGTGCGGGGACAGTCCAGTCTTCCTGTCAGGGGTGTTTCTCATTGACATTAACACCAGAGGCAACGCGTCAGGCCATTTCAAATTTGTCGAAGCACATATTTTCGCCATTCTTGATTTCAGAGTACCATTCATTTGTTCCACCAGTCCTGATGCTTCGGGACGATAGCTGCAATGCAGTTTCTGCTCAATGTTCAGCGCTGCGCAAAGTAACTTTATTACCTCGTTATTGAAGTGACTTCCCCTATCTGATTCTAAAGAGATCGGGAATCCGAAACGTGGTATCAACTCCCTCAACAATAGTTTAGCAACTGTGAGGCTGTCATTTCTACGTGTGGGGTATGCTTCAATCCAGTGACTAAAAATGCACACAATCACCAACACATACTTCAGACCACCATGCACAGGCATCTCAATGAAGTCCATTTGCATTCGACTGAACGGGCCCGCTGCTCTGCCAATGTGTCCCATGTTCACAACTGTTCCCTTTCCTGGGTTCATCTGCTGACAAGTGACACATCGGTGGCAGACTGCTTCTGCAACTTGTCGAAATCTGGGGTTAAACCAATCAGTTTTGAACAATCTTATCATGGCATCTCACCCTAGGTGAGCTTGCCCATGATAGAACCGCGCTAGCTGCGATAAGAGACTATTCGGTAAGACAAATTTTCCCTCATTTGAAACCCATAGCTCATCTGGTCTCTGTACACACTGTGATTTAATCCAGGAAACTTTTTCATCCTCCCTGACGCTATTCTGCAATGCTTTTAGTTCATCCATTGTATCTACGACCTTCAGAGCAAATGCTTCGGCTGGTTCAAGCTCTGGCTCAGTGATCGAGTTCCATTCATCCTTGAGCAATATACAGTTCAAGGCACAAAATCTTGCGACTTGATCCGCATATGCGTTTCCCAGGGAAACATAGTCCTGTCCTTTTGTATGCGCACTACACTTTACCACTGCAATTTCAGCTGGCATTTGAATGGCATGTAGCAATTCCCTTATTCTCTCCCCGTTTTTCACTGGGGACCCTGAAGAAGTCAGGAAACCTCTCTGTGACCACAGTTACTCAAAATCATGTACAATTCCAAACCCGGATTGACTATCAGTGTAAATGGTAACTTTCATCAATGTAGACAGTTGGCATGCTCTTGTAAGGGCTACAAGCTCTGCTACCTGAGCAGAATAGACTCCTTGAAGCCAGGACGCTTCCAGGACACCTGCTACAGTACATACAGCATATCCTGCTTTCAGTACCCCCATTGCATCTCGTAAACATGACCCATCAACAAAAACAATTTGATCATTTTCATCAAGCTTAGTATCCTTGATGTCAGGTCGTAGTTTTGTGCAAAATTCAGTCACCTGAAGACAGTCGTGCTCGACATCCTCAGCGTTCTCAATTTCAGCGTTTTCACCGGGAAGCAAGGTTGCTGGATTCAACGTAGTGCACCTTTTCAGCTGCACATTCGGTGAGCCCAGAATGATCGTTTCATACCTTGTGAGTCTTGCTCCAGTCATGTGCTGCGTTCGGGAGCGGGTCAAAAGAATTTCAACTGAGTGAGGGACCATGACTGTTACTGGATGTCCCATCACTATTCCTTCACTCTGAGTGAGGCTGATACCAACTGCTGCTACGGCACGCAAGCACCCTGGCAGTGCTGCTGCGACCGGATCCAAAGTAGCTGAAAAATATGCTACTGGTCTGTTTATGCCGCCATGGGCTTGTGTCAAGACAGACAAAGAACATTCATCACGTTCATGACAAAACAATGTGAAAGGCTTTGTGTAATCAGGCATACCTAAAGCTGGAGCCCTACACATGCATTCCTTCAACTCAATAAAAGCATCCATCTCATCTCCTTTCAGCTCATTTGCATCCAACGCATCCTTCTGGGTCAGTTTCAGCAAAGGCTTTGCTAGAGCCGAGAAGTTGGGAATCCACTGGCGACAGTAGCTCACCATTCCCAAAAACTTCCTCACCTCCCTTCTCGTCTTTGGTGGACTCATTTGAAGTACGCTTGTTATTCTCTCCTTCATTATTCTCCGTGAACCTTTCTCTATCTGATGACCTAGGTATTTCACTTTCTTCTGACAGAACTGCAATTTTGAAGGAGACACCTTGTGTCCATTCCCTCCCAAATGGTTCAGTAGGGCAATGGTATCGGCTGTGCAGTCACTTTCTGTCTTAGATGCAACCAGTAAGTCATCAATGTACTGCACGAGGGTCGACTCGAATGGCAATTTCAATGCTTCCAAGTCTTTCTTTAGGATATGATTGAAAATCGATGGTGACTCAGAAAACCCTTGAGGAATTCGGCACCAACTGTAAGCTCTGTCTAGGAATTTGAAACAGAAAAGAAATTGGCTGTCCTCATGAAGAGGCACCGAAAAGAATGCTTGTGACAGGTCGATGACTGAGAACCATTCAGCATCGCAAGGAATTTGAAACATTATCACAGCAGGATTCGGTACTACAGGGCAGCATTTAACCACAATGTCATTTATCTTTCTCAAGTCCTGCACGAGTCTGACTTTTCCACTCGGCTTTATCAGTCCCATTATTGGTGAATTGCATGGACTGCTCAACACCTCTTTCAGTACTCCCTGTTTCACAAACTCGTCAATTAGTTGGGCCACTTTCATGAGGGTGTCTTGTGCCATGTGGTATTGTGGGGTTTGGGGAAAGATTGCATTCGGTTTCACGGTCACTTTCACTGGTTCCACTCCTTTCACCAATCCCACCTCCTTTCCTGTCATATCCCACACTTCTTTTCCCACTGTTTCCCTTAATTCAGCTGGAATATCCTCTTCAGTTATCATCGGGAAAAGGTTAATCAAAGGATACGCTTCATCGACAGTCTCTATCCCGTCCCCTTCTTCACTGTCCTCCTCTTCCCCATCACTGTTCGTCTCAATTTTAATTCCATTGTTCGAACACGTGATCGAACATCCCAATCTGCACAATAGGTCTCTTCCTAACAGTGCTACTGGGCTTGAGTCACAGACCACAAAATTGTGTGACCCTTGATAGTTACCAATGCTGACTGGTACCGGATCTGTGATTGGGTTCGTCAGGTGCCTGTTCGCTACTCCCACTACTTGAACCGTTGTCCCTGAGAGGGGCAAATTTGGTACTTCAATGCTCCTGACAGTTGAACGTGTGGCTCCTGTGTCAACCAAGAATGAAACACGATGACCCATCACTCTTCCCTCCACATACGGACCCTTCTGATCAACTTCCAAAGATGCTGCAAGCACACAATTTCCCTCCTAATCTGAGCTTTCACTCTCCCATGCATCGTTTATTCCATTCTCACTGTGTAATGGGAACTGTTGCACTGTGTCATTTGTACTCATCACATGACCCGAGACCTGTGGAGGAACCAGCACTTGCTGCTGATTCATTGGTGCTAAGGGTATTTGCATTGGCTGATTAGGTACCATGGGAAACTGCTGTTGCATCGGCTGCATCTGCGGCATCTGCATGCAGGGCATCTGCATCTGCTGCGGCTGCATGGGCTGTAATCCTTGCAGCTGGTTTATGGTCTGAAAATTTGGGTTCGGACCTCTCATTTTCGGTCCCCTCATTGTCTGTAATGCATTGACATCATTGTTTTGCTGACCAACACCTGCACCTTCCTGCACCAACATCGGGCACTCGCGTTTCCAATGTCCGACAATTCCGCACACGTGACACGGCATCACCTTTTTCAATGCCTGCACACCATTCGGAGTCACAACAGTGCTCAAATCTGGACCATTACTCCCAAAACCTCCTCTGCCTCGGCCTCTCGCCTGTGGCTGAAACACCATGTTTCCCTGCAGCTGCGGCTGCGGTATCTGCTGTGAGAACCCTTGCAACCCTTGCAAACCTGTCTGAGCTGCCTTAAGTTGCATCACCATCACTTTCTCCTTCAACCTTTTCTGCTTCACTTCAATTTCGTCGCTACAGTATTTCGCATACGTCAACACTTCATCAATCGGTTTCGACTGCCAGCAAATCAAATGCGATTTTATCATCTGACTTATCTCTGGTCTCAACCCTTCCACAAATCTGAACACAAAATGAAGCATGTCCTTCGCCTCAATTGTTTCCGTACCACTGTAGTTCTTGAACGCCTTCAACAACCTCTCATAGTAACTGTGAATCGACTCTTTAGCCTCTTGGGCAGTTCGATCAATCTTCTGCCAATCCACATTCTTCGCGGGAACCTTCGTCTTCAAGTGCTCAATCACCTTATAGTATAAACTCATTACCATAGGTGATGGTGCACCCGTATCCCTGTCTCTCTCTGGTTCACTTGTCGGCCAACCTACAGCTCTTTTGCAGTCTTCCCACAAGTCTGCCGGAACCACAATCTCAAAGAGGGTGTTCAAGTCTTCCCAAAGACATTTTGCAAGCTTCACAAACCTGTCAGTCTGCTGATACCATTCAATCGGTTTCTCTCTCAGCTTGGGAAAATCATCTGTAAAGGACTGAATGTCGCTTCTGTGCCATGGTACATGTATCAACTTTCCCCCTGCCGTCTCTCTCATTGGTAACATAGTTACTGCATCACTGCTCTGTGGTCTTTTCTCATGGTTCTCTGGTACACTGTCTTTCTTCTTTTCCTTTTTCTTTACCCATCTGCTCTCCCATTTGTCTAGACACCTCCACACTTGCGCACTCTGCAGCAACTCTCTAAGGTGCGTCTTCATACCTGCTGACCTCATGTGTTCAAAGTCTGTGGTCCCAAAATCTAATCTATAGCTCCTGCTCAAGTGTTTTGTTTTGTCTATCTCAACCCCATTTTTGTCAGCTATTTCCTGCAACCTTCTATGTATCTTGTTCACTTCTCTTGTTATCCTAGGACATAGGTACCTTAGCTCTTCTTCTGTGTAGGACTCTAACCTATTCACACCCATAGTCCCTTCTACCAACTCTCCTGCTTCCATGTTCAACCTGACCCTATTCAGATAGTCTTCTCCCTTTCCACTGGCTGGGCTTTGTGTGGAATTCAGGCTGTTGAACCACTGTGTCAGCTGTTGCGCATTCAACCCCATCAGTGTAGCATTCACATCGACTGCCATTGATGGTTGCGGCAACTTCTCAGTTTGTGATGATAGCGGTATCACCAGCGGAGGACTCGACCTCACCACTGTTGACTGAGCGCACATGGGGCTAAACTCCATCAAGGATCCTGATCCAGTTGGCTGAGCCGCTATCGGAGTTATCCCTGGAGTGTTTTCTATGCACCTCCTCACCATCCCACTCTGCATCAATGATCCCTGACCGCTCATACCTGAGTTAGCAGGCTGAACGTACAAAGGTACCGGTGGACCTACAGTAATGGGTAGTGATATCGCATCTGTCCATTCCCCATGCTCTGAGGCATGTTCATTCCCACACCATGGGTCATCATTGCCGGCATGCCCATTTGACTCTCCGTCATCTGAGCATGTGCAATTCCCCCCTGCATCTGCTTTTGGGGCATCAAAAGCTGGGTTGATTCAGCTTGTGCCAGCGTCGGGTTGTGACCATTCTGTATTCCCATTACGGTGGGGTCTAAAACCATTCCCACACCGGGATCACTGCTGTAGTACCTTGGGACCTGCGGCTGATAACTCTCTGCTGGTTTCAACACAGGCACATCTGGGTATATTCTCCTAACCTGCGGTATCTGCGGGGTGAACAGTAGACTCGGGTCCTTAGATCCCGATGTCGTTTCTGAATTCGGGGTTTCACTTCTCTGTACCGGTGCCGGAGGGACAGAACTGGTACTTGGACCTTGTTCACTCTCTGCATAAGGTGGTGGACGATCGTTCAGCAACTGCGTGATGAACTCCTCATCCTCTGACTCATCTTCTCTATCTTTGGAACACCTTTTGTCGATCTTACAGGTAGCTTTCTTGCCTGTCGCCTCTTCCTCCTTAGCGATTGCGGGAAACAATTTTATCCCCTGCAATACATCTGACCTCCACACCTTCTGTGCATTGTCCCACCTAGCATCCGCTAGTGTCTTTTCTACTTTCCTTATCCTGGTCTCGAACTTCTTTTGCTGTTGCTGTCTAGCCATTAGCTCCCAAATCGCTAGAGCCTTGAACTGTGCTGGCCTTGGAGGTACCTTCATGTCGTACATCGCGAATCTCAAATTCTCTAGGATCCTAATATTGAATGTCCCATGGATCGGGAACGCTACGCTCCCATGTTTCTCTGTCAGTTTGTGCCACTGCTTTAGCCAAAGGCACGGAGCTACCCCCCTTTCTTCCATTACAATGTAAGCTGGGGTACCTTCGGGCGGCGTCTCTTCTCCTACGCTCGCTTTAATGTAAGACTCTCCCTTCATCGCACTCTTAAATGCTTTTAAAAACTTCATTTTCTCGTCTTTATTTCACAAAATTTGTAATCAATGGGTGACTTTATTCCCGGAATACTCTTCACTTGCCTTTCCCCTTCCAATCGAGTCCCACAGACTGCGTCCAATCCGTGCGCGACCCGTCTCTACAACCAACCTATCCCAGCGCGGCTCCTAGTGACGTCACACTCACACACACTGCGGCTGACAAAGCCTCGCGGCTCGTCCTCCTTCACTCAGCTCCTCTCGTAACAACTTAGCATGTATCGCGAGCAACCAAAATAATAAGAAAACAGATCTGTCGGTTTACTACAGGAAGGGTAACACAATCGCTTCAGGACCTTAGGGATTTTTCGCTAGCCTCGGCAGTTATTCCATCTTTCTCGGTCCCCACTTTCGCAAGCAAATCTGACCCGCAGACCTACTCTCAACTTGTCAATGATCTATTCTAGTGCACTTAGAATTTTGTCAAAGCCCGAAGTCGAAGTTTCTTTCACTCCCTTAACACACGTACCGACTCGTTGACCACGCCCGATCAACCTATTAAACCGACCAGACCACAACATATAACAAGTGTCTCATACACTTTTCAACATACTCCGGAGTCTCTTGACCTCGCAGGGCCCGTCTCAACAACAACAACCACGTGGACCTTTTTCCTGCACAAAGCGCCACACGCACATGAAGTTCGACGACTTCCCTACTCTCACACCCGGAGTCGCACCTCCGCTATCCTCTATGAAGTTCGACGACTTCCCTACTTCTACACTCGGAGTCGCACCCCCGCTATTCTCTAAAAAAAAGAAAATCCTCGCAACCTTTTCACTCAATCTGCGGCAATAAGCTGTGCAAGCGCAAAACCCTAACTTCACTCATACCATCACTAGTACCGCCAACGCTGATCTCACACCTCCATTCCCTCCATTCGCAAGCTCCGAGATCCCGGGAAAGTCGCGGTGGACTTAGCCCATCATCATTCTCTCAATCTGTTTTACCAAAGAAAAATCTAATTCAACCTCTCGAGCAGGGTCGCAAAGACGACACCGCTAATCTAACACCATGTACTTCTCGAGTAGGGGTCCCAAAGGGCGTAAACCGTCCTCTGCTACCATCCTCTGCTACCATCTACTGGAGCGTTCCGTATTAACAATTTACCTGTATTTTGGACGCTCTTGGGTCGATGAATCTTTTGACCAAGTGGGGCTCTCCTTACCCGAGAGAAAACCAATCTTGTCAAATCAATAATCAATAATCAGTAATCTATAACGAACATAAGCAGTACCACGAACAACATAACACTTCACAATTAATCCAGACATCATTTCGGTGAAACCGTGACCTTTCGGCCACAAATAACCACACCAATTTTATGCAAAATTAGTCAATTTATTTCCCTATATTAACAAAGCTAGCACAATGTAAATGTGTCTTAACACCAAATGATAAATGTAAATGAACATTAATAGCTGTTCATATCTACGGAAGAGATGTAATCTATGCAGCATTTGAATAATAATGCCTTCTATAATGGCAACGCAAACTACTAAAACAATAATCTGTAATGAGCTAATTGCATACATTGATCAGCATAACAAGGTCTCAAATTGCATCGTGCATCGAATGACTCCTCATCTAACCTCGAATTAGCATCAGCATGTGGGACTTCATGCAAAACAGTTTGGCAACATCAATTTGGAAAAACTTCTAACTAGGGCACTAATCAAAATCAGCAGTTGGTTACCTAAAAAGAAAACACAATGCAATTGTACATTTATATCTTTTCATATTTACCAAATTCAATCAGCATTCAAGGAAGTCTTCGTCTCGCAGGTACCAGGTTCGATCGGCATGGGACGGGGCAAAGGGTAGGGTGGACGGGGCAATTGCCTCACGGCGGCAAGACTAAGGACAAACTACTTCATGCAAGGGACGAATCAAAGTTAAAGTCTCTAGGGCAAGAATCTCTTTCTCTCGATTAGAGAAAGCATCAGGATCTCAGTCAAAATGGCGTCGATGGCATCAATGGCTGCAATGGAATCAGTGGCATCAATAGCGCAATGGGCTACTTTCTCCTCGTGCACCTGATTTTTAAACACAACAGTTCAAATCCAGTAGGGTCTTCCATTGGAGGGTTCATAGGTTAGCTTCAAATTGACCAATCAAAAACAACAGTTTACAAGCTTTTACTTAAGCATACATTATCCTTGGAGTCGGGTACGTAGGTTGCAACATTTTATACCAATTAACTCACTCTCAGAGCTTCCATTGTCCGCACCTGCAGATTGACCTTGGAGCAGAAAAAAAGATGCCTTGCTGGCATGAAACCTTAAGATAAGCATGTGAACCGAGTCCACTGGAAAAGTACAGCTTCAAGCAAGAATACACGTTTATTAGCACAGTGGAAAAATACGAGCATCTAAACCGTGAGACAAAGCAACTAGGCTGAAGCCTCTACTAAAGTTATGCTAAGCTAATACATTTTAAACGAGCAAATCATGGCACACGTTTACGATTATGTCGGATTAGTACATTTCTAATACATCACGTTATATAAAGCACGCTTATAAATGATGGCAAACTACTCTGAGGGCACATTTTGTCCCCGTACAATCTTTATGAGTTCGGTTAGAGTCACACATGATTATTGCAATACTACGTTTATGCGCTAATAAATGTAAAACCTTCATTTCCGCGTCACCAGCTGCAAACCTTTAAAAATAAAACCATAATAAACTATGTTTAAACTAATGTTTATTATGGTTTTATTTTTAAAGGGGTGGGGCATTGGGGGTGATGAGCAGTGAGGGGAGTGCACAGTGCACTCCCCTCATTACACATGTATGTTTGGCTGACTGCCTCGGGCCGGCCCACACAAATGCGCACAAGGGCTCTCTCCAACCTGGCACTGTGTTGCCGGGTTGGAGAGAGCAAGCCTAGACTCCCAGTCTGCCTTGGCGCACCCAGCCAGGGTGCTCCAGCCAATCACAATGCTGCTCTAAGCAGCGTCATGATTGGCCGCTGGGCAGGATGGGAGCCTGTGCCTGCAGTGCTACAGAGAGTGGAGGTGCGGCCGTGCGGAGAAGGTAAGTTAAAAAAAAAAATATATATATATATATATTTCATTTTTGTTCCCCCAGCCCATGCCCACCACTTTTCCCAGTTGCTAGCCGCGACTGCTCTAAGCTAGAGCACACTACATTGAGGGCTGCATAGTGTCACCTCTTCTCACAGCTAGCGCACACTACATCGAGGGCTGCTTAGTGTCACCTCTTCTCACAGGTAGCGCACTCTACACCGAGGGCTACACACTGGCAGGTCTCATCTCAGCTAGCATACACTACATCAAGGGCTGCGTAGTGTCACCTCTTCTCACAGCTAGCGCACACTACATCGAGGGCTGCGTGGTGGCAGCTCTTCTCTCAGCCAGAGCACACTACATTGAGGGCTGCGTGGTGGCAGCTCTTCTCTCAGCCAGAGCACACTACATTGAGGGCTGCATGGTGGCAGCTCTTCTCCCAGCCAGAGCACACTACATCGAGGGCTGCGTGGTGGTGGCTTGTCTCTCAGCTAGCATAAACTACATCAAGGGCTGCGTGGTGTCAGCTCTTCTCTCAGATAGCACAGACTACATCTAGGGCTGCGTGGTGTCAGCTCTTCTCTCAGATAGCACAGACTACATCGAGGGCTGCGTAGTGGCAGCTCTTCTCCCAGCTAGTGCACACTACATTGAGGGCTGCGTGGTGTCAGCTCTTCTCTCAGATAGCACAGACTACATCAAGGGCTGCATGGTGTCAGGTCTTCTCTCAGCTAGCATACACTACATCGAGGGCTGCGTGGTGTCAATAAACATTAAGGGGCAGATTTATGAAAAGTAGTGCTGCACCTAGTGCAGCGCCACTTTTCCTGCGCCCCTTAGCGCCCACCTAACACCACCATGGTAGCACTGTATTTAAAATATGGCGCACAATGGCGGTAGGCAGTGTGACAAGCGTCATCATTTTTTATGCTAGTCGGGCGCTTTGCCGGATTAGCATAAAAAATGATGACGCTAATCCTGCAAATCACCCATAAGCCCATTGTAATCAAAGTGAGTCTCTGTTTAACGGCTGCACTTAACAGGCATTAAAAAATGCCGGTAAAAATGGTGCAAAGGAATCTCACAGATTCCTTTGCATCATTTTTACACCCTCCCCCCTAGCACTGGAATGCCCACCTTGCAAATATTATGCATGGTGCAGTGATAATGTGGTGCAAGGGGTTACAAAGTGGTGTAATGCAAGCATTGTGCCACTTTGTAAATATGGCACTGCATCTTCTCCCTTCCAATGCCACACTAGCATCAAAAAAATTACACTAAAGTAGCATTGGAACAGCACAAGGCCAGCATAAATCTGGCCATAAATGTGTTACAAACTCTTTTAAATGCATGGGTTTCCTTACAGCCATGTGGCTCTTCCTCACCTAATGTGTATGACAGGGAGGGTTGATGTTATCTTCTGTGGCATTTCCTCACTTAATGCGTATGACAGGGAGAGCTGATGTTATCTGCTATGGCTCTTTCTCCCTTCATGCGTATGATATGGAGGGTTTATATTATGTTCTGTGGTTCTTCCTCCCTTCTTGCGTATGACAGGGAGGGTTCATGTTATCTGCTGCCCCATTTCCACCCACGCCAGTTCCATCTTTTTGTTCCCTCGTCTTATGAATCAACATAGATTTCCACCCTAGAAGTGCAACCCTGCTATTTTGACAGCATTTTAAAAATGTTTAACAGCTTTCAAGTCCCTGGTAAACTTCAACCAATCAGCACACCCTAAGGGGCTTTTACTCTTACTCAATCAACTTTCATTACAACATGCTTCACTGTTTCATATTTGTTATACTCCTCCTTCCTTCTTCTTTGCAAAACAAATTCTCTCCACTCACCATGAAAATTGTTTGCTTATCTTTTGCTCCCATCAACCAACCCGGATAAGTTTTTGTTCAAGGAATCTTCCTCTTTACCTATTGTAAAATGGGGAGCCATGCAATACCCTATGATCGTTTGGGACAACTCAGCCTTCCAATTCAACTTACTCACTCTTGTCAACTGTATACCTTCCTTTAATGTCTTATTCAGTTTTTCAATAGCGCCATTTGTTTGGGGATGATACAGAGCTGACCTCATGTGTACTATACCATGCTCTCTTAGAACTGCACTCATTATCTGTAAGAAGATATCTAGGAAAACTCTACCTCTTGGGGATATCTTCAAGAAATGTAATCACTGTTGCTTTTATATAAGAAACCTATATCCATCTTGAATACAAATCTATTAGAACAAATACATAAGGAGTGGCATGTTCTCCTCATATCAACTGCTAACTCATATCCTTACAGCCACCAGAATTTACAACATTTTTTTTTTCTCTTTTATTTAAACTTCCTGCAGAAAGCAATTTAATACCTTCTTTCAAGACATCATTCTGCTCTATTTCTTGTCTCCATTCTTTCATGCCCCCTTTTCGTGACTTCACACACACTGTTTTCTTCTTCATCTACTTCTTCATTCACATCAATTGTACTGCATGTGTCCACCAATCTAGACATTTGCTGAAAACGTTCCAGCACCTGATATGTATTGTACATTACAGAAGTATTCTTGTACACTAATCAACCACCTAAGTATTCGAGAAGGAATACAGTTGAGAACTTTTTCCTGAAAAACTTCAACTAGAGGCTTGTGATCAGTTTGCAGCCTGAAATCCGATCCTCACACAGTGTTTGAATCTGTTAAGTTCCCAGCACACTGTCAGCGACTCTTGTTCACTGACCAAGTAGTTACACTTAGAGCCTTTCTATGCCCTTGACACAGACGTAATGTGGTTCTCTTCTTCTTCACACCTTTGTACCAGCAGTGCCCCTCCTTCACACCGTTGTGCCAGCAAGTGCCCCCAAACCCTTTGCACTGGCATCAAAGACCCCTTTGGTGACACTTCCTGCAATAAAGGCTCGCAGACGTGGTGCATGACCGAGTTCTTCCTTAACTTTAACAAACTCTTTTCCACGTTCAGTCCCCCATGCAAACTCTACTTTTTTATGCAACTGTTTCCTCATGTTGTAAGTTTTGTTGGCAAAGTCCTTCACAAATTTACTATAATATTCGATCATGCCCAGAAAGGATGACAGTTCTTTTTTATTAATATGCTCCTTTAATGATGTGACCGCGCTTGCCAATCCTTTCTTTAGATGTATCCATCACCTGATATTTTGTAACCCAAATAATTCACTTAATTTTCTCCAAACACACACTTCTCTGCCTTCAAAGTTAAACCTGATACTTGCAATCTACTAAGCACCTCACATTTCCCTTTGTCATGTTCTTTCACAGTTGAACCAGTCGTAAGAACATATTCCTGATAGCGCTTACCTTCAGGAATACCCTTCAATATAACCATCACAGCTCTTTGAAATGCTACAGCAGCAGCAATTAAGCCAAAGAGCATCAATTGAACCTCTACACTATCATGAGGGTAACACCCACTGTGTGGTCTTGGATTTCCTTATCTAATGCCACCTGATGATAAAGTAAAACTAAGTTCAAGGTTGGGAACAATTTTGCTTCAGAGAAAGTAGAAATCACCACTGGCTGCCTAAATTTCAACCCGTCCAAGGGAGAATTCCTGGCAAGAAGTAGCAGAAACATGGCTCAATGACATGAACCTTAACAGCTTCAAACCTGAACTTACAATTTTTGTAGACCCATGAATGAAATGTGCTTATGTTGCTTAGAGTCTATGTATGTGGTAAACCCAACCCGGTGTAAAGCTGGTAATAAAGTGGAGGAGAATCAAAGTCTTTACCTTACACAGAAAAGTTGCACTCACTTAGACCCATAAACACACTCTGATTGCTTGGTTTACGATGTTTGCAAACCAGTTCCTGCTCAGACAAAGCAAGGTGGGTGACAAGAGGTCCACAATGACCATGGAGATTGGTATACTTTTCAAGACTTTGATAGGTTTGGAGAGAAATACCAGCACATTCTTGTCGCCTGTGTGCATGCAGCTCTGCCAAGTGTCACGTATCAGGCAAGTGAGCAGTACCGGTTCAGTGCGATTGGTGTTTCCAGTTTCTTTCCTCTGGTGATGAAGCAGCTACCACCAGCCAGATGAACAGAGTAATGGACAAAAGCAACAGGCCAGACCCAATGATGGACCCACAGAGCACAAATAAGGCAAAAGCCCAGCTACGGCAGAATCAAGGGTTGGGGGATAAGAGCTGTGGACTTTTTCTGATCCCCATGACTTTGAACCAATGCACAAAGAGCACATCTGTTTGGTTCATGACAGTACAACATAGAAAATGTATTATAACTTGGGAGCCCTGGAGGGGGCTCAGAGGTCAGTGTCTGCTTCTCTAGAAGTACATAGGAGTTGTCCACATAGACAGAGCTGTGGTTTATTATAAGTTGGGAGCCTCGTAGACGGCTGAGAGATCAGTGTCTGCTTCACTAGAAGTACATAGGAGTTGTCCACATAGACAGAGACATGGTTTATTATAAGTTGGGAGCCTCGTAGACGGCTGAGAGATCAGTGTCTGCTTCACTAGAAGTACATAGGAGTTGTCCACAGAGACATGGTTTATTATAACTTGGGAGCCCTGGAGGGGGCTCAGAGGTCAGTGTCTGGTCTCTAGAAGTACATAGGAGTTGTTCACATAGACAGAGCTATGGTTTATTATAAGCTGGGAGCCCTGGAGAGGGCTCAGAGGTCTGTATCTGCTTAACTTTCACAATGCTTCCTCTGCTTCAATAGCAGTACACAGGAGTTGTTCACATAGACAGAGCTGTGGTTTATTATAAGCTGGGAGCCTCGTAGAGGGCTGATAGATCAGTGTCTGCTTCACTAGAAGTACACAGGAGTTGTCCACATAGACAGAGACATGGTTTATTTTAAGCTGGGAGCCCTGGAGAGGGCTCAGAGGTCAGTATCTGCTTCACTAGACCACGGCTAGAGTGCAGCTGTGACCTTCTTGACATAACCATGTAAGGACTTTGCAGTAGTCTTGTTTAGTGCTGGGCCTACATGAATTTGTGTTTCAGCTCCTCTTGTTCGTTGCTAATATCGAAGGTCTCCTGAGAGGCATCTGACAAGCCCTCTTTCCTTCAGTTTGTGTTGCATGTCAGCTAAGCAGATAGTGGCAGGGGTTCCTCTTCATCTTCAGGTAGGGGGCTCTCATGATTAGGGTGCAGAGCTTGAAAACCAAACACAGGGGCAGTCTATGGGACTGAGTCCCAGATTTATACTCTGTATGCACTGAATTAGTGTCATTTTTTTACGCTAATTCAGTGCAAACTTAACTCCATATTTATATTTTGACGGTAGACTAGTCAAGCGCCAAACTATTGGAGTTAAAGTCATTTTTTGGATGCGTGAAACCACCTTGCGTCAATAAGATGCAAGGTTGGCATTCCCATCCAAAAAATGACTCTAAGGCCCTAGCACCTTATTTATCCTACTGTGCAAAAATGGTGCACTGGAGGGAAGAGGGACTAAATAATGGCGCTAAGCCTGCTTATCGACATTATTTAATGCCTGGGCAGGTGTTTGGGCAGGCGTTAGGGGACCTGTGGACCCATTTCCATGGTCAAACCCCATGAAAAGAGCCCACAGGTGCCCTCCTCAAACCCCAGCGTCACCCCCACCCAAATCAGAGGGACACCACAGAATGGTGGACCCCATCCCAGGTAAGTAGAGGTAATTATTAAAAAAAGATGTTTTAAGTGCCACTGGGGGCCCTGAAATGGGCCCCCCTACATGGCACAGGGTGCAATGGCCATGCCCAGGGGACCCTTGTCCCCTGTGCTGGCCATTGGTGTGGTGGGCATGACTCCTGTCTTTTACAATACAGGAGTTATGTGGTATGCACGGTTTTCCATCAAGAAATGACGCTAGGCTGGTTAGAGTCATCTTTTTTTTTACTTTAACCAGCCTAACGTCACTTTTTTGTGCAAAACCCCCTTCTCCCATACCATCAGCCCCACCCGGCTAAAGTAATTTTCCATGACGTTAGCTCACCCTTTGCGCCGGATTGCGGCATTCCATAAATTTGGCGCCCGGCTGGCATCCTGCAATGGTGCAAGCCGGCGCTATACTTTTTGACACAAAACTGCGCAAAGGCAGTTTTGCGTCAAAAAGTATAAATCTGGGCCTAAATGTTTCATCGACCGCAGGCAATGAATGACTGACCTCAGCAAGAAAGAAAACACAGGCAATAAGCCACTGAAAGGAATAATAATTTATACGCTACTTTTTAGTTAACATCATCAATGTTTAATTAACTTTCAGATAAAGCCTCACATCCAATCTTGCCCAGGAAAACAAGTAAACATTCATTCCTCTGTGTTAGTCATCACTCTCTGAAAACCAGGATATGTTAGGATCGATTGAAAAAAAAAAAAAAAAAAGTGACCTACTGTGGCAAACGCAGGAAGTCTGGTCACTGCACATTAACTACACTGCAGTATATGTCTGATGTACACGTATGTCTTGAAAACCCAACAAAATGTTCCTTCAGGGCCTCGGGTGCCACCAGCCCATTATTTCACAGGCATAAAACATCACTGTGCCATCCGCAGGCTCCTGCCTGCGCCTCATCCCTGGAGTGTAGTGGGAGAGCTCTGCTCTTTGACTGGGCTGCCGCTTTTTGCCTTCTTTTCTCTTTTCCATGCTGTGCTTTTTCCTCTTTTTTTCTGATTATTATCACTTTCACCCTTGTTTTTCAGTTTTTTTTACTTTCCGTGCTTCCCACTTTCCCCTCCCTGCCGCTGCTGCCCCGCGGCCCGCCCCCCTTTTTCGCACCGTTTTCCCACTCCTGTCTCACAGCTGTCTTCTCCTCCCCCCTCGTTCTACTTAATGGCGTCCTCTGTGCGGCCACGCAAAGGTGAGCCCATCTGCGCCCGGCCGCAACCCGGCCGCGACCAGCTCCAGGACCCTCAAACCTCCCAAGTAGTAGGAAGGGATACCTTCCATCAAACTTTTGACAGGTACCACACCCCATGCTGATATAGGCAATGACGTAGGTAGTGACGTGGGTGGCCCCACCCTGTGCTGACATAGGCAGTGACGTAGGTGTAGGTGTGTCACGTGGGTTGTGACATCAGGGGGTCACGTGTTAGTTATGTGCCAGGGTCCTAGCCCCTGTGTCTAGGTCTATGGACTGTGTAAAATGAGGGCCCTGCTGGTGTGCAACCCGTTTCAGAGCCTAAAAGGACAGGCCTGGACATGTCAGACATTCAGGCCCAAGTGCCTGCTTGGGGGCCTCCTCACAGGGTGGAGCATTGGGAGTGTAAGGCCAAACCTCCACACGGCTGGCTTATCCAAAAAGAGGGGATGGGCAGATGCTGCAAAGGTCATGACATATGATTAGCGTCACATGTAACCCCAGCAACGAATCAGAGCTGTCAAGGAGAGCATGTGACCGGTAAATGTTGTAGAGGCGTACGCCCTTTTTGAACCTTAGAATACATATAAGGAGCCAGCTAGAGCTGCATGCCAAACCGTGAACCATTGCTGAGATAGGTTGTCACACCAGTATGAACAGATACAATCCGCTCACCAGAAAAGCCGCCTCCTCAGGGGGCCAGAACACTATCAACAGATATTATCGGCCCCTAACACCACTTGTGATGGATGAGAATGCACAGCAGGCTGCCCCTAAAGATGGGGATTCCGACGTTAACAGTTTTCAAGAGGAACTTTGCCAGCGGCTTGAAAAGTTCAGCCTCAAGGATTTGACGCAACTGATATCCCCTATTAAGGTTGACAGCAGGGGCAGCGAAGCCTCGAAAGATGAATTAAGTGATGCAATCAACTTCATCGACACTGAAGATGATGAAGAAGGTGTGGCACCACCGAATTCGCCAGTCTATGAAGACATGGGCTTTCAGGAGGACCCCGATCCAGAGGCAGTCGTGGTACAGCCGACTAATGTAAACTCCGAAGCCACTTTTACACCAATGGACCTCTGCGACTCGCAAGATTTCAGAGTAGCCGCTGAGTGTAGCCAAAATGCTGAGGTTAGTAAAAACTCTATTGACAATTATCGTGTATACGCTGATATCATACTTTTAACTAATTTTGTCTTTTGCTTTCTGTTTGAACCGTAGAAAACCACTGCAGAAAGAAATGCTCTAGAGCAGTGGTTCTCAACCTTTTGACTTCTGTGGACCCCCACTTTATCATTACTGGAATCCAGTGACCCCTCACTGAGTGAATATTGAAAGCTGGGGACCAAATTTGTTAATATTATTTCATTTTCTAAGAAGTCACGGACCCCCTGAGGAAGCTTTGCGGATCCCCAGGGGTCCCAGGACTACAGGTTGGGAACCACTTCTCTAGAGGGGTCTACACCAAAGGTTAACAACGTAAATTTTTACTGCTTATGCTGTTCCAGACACTGCTAGAACAATTCAACACATATGTAGCCGGTTAGACCAACACAAGGTATATAAGTTGTTAAGGGTGGTGTACTGGTTATCAGCTGTGAAGAAAGGTTTCCATGCTGATATGATTGTCTTGGCAGCCGCGGTCAATGAGATCACATACGCTGCTGAGCCCTGCTCAAAACTCGAACCTATGCAGGGGCTGTGTACCTATTTTGACAAAAGCTTGCTAGAAAGGGTCAGAGAAAGACGAATGTGTGATATTTATTATAAAAATAGAAGAATGAGGTCTTTAGCCCCACAAGAGTTGTTTAAAAAAAAATAATACAGAGGTTTTGGATAGCAGAATATAAAGGTGTTATTTAACGCTACATACTCACTTTTAGGACGAGAATCAGAGTGTCGCTGTGCAAGATGTCTATGAGTTACACCCAGGATACATCTGTATCAGGAGACTGATATATGTGCTGGTTAAAGAAAGAATAGCTGAAATACACCATGTGGTTCTGCGTTATCTGAACATTTCAGAACCTGCGGCCACGCTGCAGTGTGACAACCCTGTCTGTATCGCCAACTGGTGTATCAAAGCACAGCTATCAGCAACGGGTAAATACTAGAGCGCGTACAAAGACCGTGCGCGTGAGTTAAGACTTTCACCATTGACTGGGAAACACCATGCTTTGGAACTAACAGAAGATTATTTCACAAATAAAGGTTCTATATTGTCTGATCTAGAACTGTATGAACTGTTGAATGCTGTTGAATGCAGTCAGTATCCTGAGAGTCCAGAGTTATAGGCGGGGGGAACAGGAAGTCATGTCTAGAGCTATTGAGAGTATAGCTATAAAAATATCAAAGCTTGTGATGATGAGACTTAGTAAAAGGAACTGCTCTGAGTAATATCTGTAACGTGTCGTACTATGTATACGTAGTCAAAAGGCCTTAAGGTGTCCAGCATCGTCGACAGCAATAAGCTATGTACGGTGAAATGTCAAGTACACTGTGTTTATGTTGGGCTGACCAACTTTTTTTTGTTTTTTTTTGTTTAATAAAATGACCTTACACAAAACAATCGTCTTTCATTTCATGTTTGCGGTGTGTGACAGCGTGACGGAGGCTGCTTTAAGGAAGCTTTATTAAAATACACTAGGAGTTGGAAGCTTCGGAGGCTCTGAGGCTGTATTTAGAAGGGCTCGCGTTGAAAATGAATCTGTAAACTGATCAAGGGTGAAGACTTGGTTAGCGGGGGAAGAGGTGTATTCACTCCACAAACCAGCCAGGAGATGTTGTAAGAGGAGGGCCACAGTTGTTAGCGTGCACCTAGATTATCAGTGGCAGGCTGACATAATCAGTCTTCAAGATCTAGCAAAACATAACAACAGCATAATGTATATATTAACAGTCATAGACGTATTGTCCAAGTACGCCTATGCAGAGGCATTAAACGATAAAAGTGGTACCAGCGTCACTGCCGCCTTTAAAGACATCTTCGCGAGTGGTCGAGTACCTCAAAAACTACAAACAGACACTGGAAAGGAATTTTTAAACAAACCTTTTCAGAAATTATTAAAGCAGAATGCTGTTCAGCATTTTGTAATGCACACCGAGGTAAAAGCGGCGGTTGTAGAGCGTTTTAACAGAACTTTAAAATCAAAGATGTGGCGATATTTCACAGCCAACAATACCTACAGATACGTGGTTGTGCTATAGGCTTTTATAGATGTTCATAACACCAGTTACCATAGGACCATCAAAATGTCTCCAGTTGGGGTAATGGCAGATAATTTGTTAATGGTGTGGAGAACTGTGTACGGGAGTCGTCTTGAGGTGAAGGTCAAGACACCTGCTTTAAAAGAGGGGTATCATGTCCGTTTTTCAAAGTTGAAGGGCGTCTTCACCAAGGGCTACCAACAGACATTTAGCGATGAGATATTCATAGTGGAAAGTATGGAACTTAAAGAAGGGGTATATATTTACAAGTTGAAGGACTACAATGAGGAAATGGCAACAGGTGTCTTTTACAATGAAGAGTTACAAAAGGTGCCCTATGATCCGAACAGGGTGCAGGGTTGAAAAGGTTCTGAAAAGGAAAGGCAGCGGAGCTGTGAGACAGGTGCTGGTCAAATGGCGGGGTGGCCCGAGAAAATTAACAGTTGGGTTTTGGCCAGCTCGCTGCACGGTGTGTGAGGTCGCGCTGTAAGCGGAGAGATGGAGACCTCACCTTTTTATATTACAGTACCGTCCAACGCCTCAAAGGAGATGTTCCCGACAATCAGATTTTTAGTTATGCAGTGAAACTGGCTAAACCGGTGGACCTGAAAGGGTCCTGGGAGGTGGCCCTAACGGAGATACAGTACCCTAGAACATGGAATACATTTACAAAGCACAAGGCTAAATTTCATATAAAGTGCTCTCAGGACTTCTTGAGCTTCCCCGTGAGTTTCCCACACAGGTATTACACCACCGTCGCGGCGGTAGTCCACGCCATCAACAGAGCCATAGCCGGCGTTGAAGAGTATGCGAATATACATCTGATGTCGGAGAAATGTTAGAAGAAAAGTGTTTCTTAAAGCCCCGGAGCTCGATACCAGGTTTACCTGTACCGGTAAATTACAAAGTGTGTTAGGGACCGTAGAACATGTGAAAAGACAGGTGGATCCAGACCCTACGTGCCCCGATATTAACGGCGGATTTTATACACTTTACGTGTATAGCGACATTGTAGACCCGCAGAGGGTCGGGGTAGTTATTCGCCGTTGTTGAGATGGGTCCCTGTGACAGGAGAAAATAACACAATGGTTAATATGCAGCATCACAAACTCGACTATGTGGCCACCATTTTGACACTATAATCATCATGGTCCTCGACGATCAGTCAGAGCCGGTGGTGGCCTTTAAGTACGGGAAAGTTATTGTTAAGCTTCATTTAAGACCGCGCCGTGACAGTGACTATTAGGCAGTTGCGATGGTCCTCATGAAAACATACGGGTATCCCTCTATGTACAGGGACTATTATAGAGTTCAGGCCGGCTACGGAGGACCCCGTCCTACTTTCAAGGGACCCCTGTTATGTACAGGGCCGGATTGGAGGGCTTTTTTCAAAGTTTGTTTAGGAGAGCCATGCCCTTTTTGAGAAGAGGGTACGAAATTGCAAAACCTCATGTTAAAGCGGCTGCTATGAACACAGCCCATGACATCGTGGGCTCTGTAACGTCGGCTGTCACCGAACGCATGAACAAACAGCCCCAAGAAGGAGCTTGGTTTATGTACAATGCGCATGCGGGTGTTAAAAGAAAGTGAAGGACTTTGAGACGTAGGGGTCCGCCAATGCCCTATAAAAAATGGAGTACTTCTTCAAAAGGCCCACACAAAAGAAGAGTCGTAAGTACGAAGAGATCTTCCAAGAAGAAGAAGAGAACATGTTCTAGTATGAATATTTTTTAAATCAGCTATCATGGCCTTCGTACACTGCACCTCGGGTGAATGTGCCAAATCTGAGCTAGATCTGTTTTCTCTTAAACCCACACAGATCAGCATCAAGAACAGTTTTATCACCTCTAGCCGCTCTGATGCCTCTGGTGCCGATAGAGTTTTATGTGTGGGGTCAAAGCATATGTATTTGGATCTCAACAACACTCTGCTACACCTCGTCTGCAAAATAACCAAAGCGAACGGCGTCAACATCGAGGCTGTGGCACCTATCGCCAACCCCATCGCAACCATGTTTAATCAAGTGGACATTAACCTGGGTGATCAACTCATCATGAGGAGTGATAACATGTATGCCTACAGGGCCTACATAGAGAGTATTCTAAATTACAGTCACAAAGCCCTGGACACACAGCTTTCAGTGGGACTCTTCTACAAAGGTACTGAAGCGCATTTTGAGGACACGGCTTTGGATGGGGGCAACGCTGGTTTTAAAAAAAGACACAGCTTCACCGCCGGCAGTAGGTGTGTGAAAGTAGCCTCTTTCTAGCCTTGTTACCCCCACTTTTGGCCTGTTTGTGAGTGTATGTCAGGGTGTTTTCACTGTCTCACTGGGATCCTGCTAGCCAGAGTCCAGTGCTCATAGTGAAAACCCTATGTTTTCAGTATGTTTGTTATGTGTCACTGGGACCCTGCTAGTCAGGACCCCAGTGCTCATAAGTTTGTGGCCTATATGTATGTGTTCCCTGTGTGGTGCCTAACTGTCTCACTGAGGCTCTGCTAACCAGAACCTTAGTGGTTATGCTCTCTCTTTACAAATTGTCACTAACAGGCTAGTGACCAATTTTACCAATTTACATTGGCTTACTGGAACACCCTTATAATTCCCTAGTATATGGTACTGAGGTACCCAGGGTATTGGGGTTCCAGGAGATCCCTATGGGCTGCAGCATTTCTTTTGCCACCCATAGAGAGCTCTGACAATTCTTACACAGGCCTGCCACTGCAGCCTGAGTGAAATAACGTCCACGTTATTTCACAGCCATTTTACACTGCACTTAAGTAACTTATAAGTCACCTATATGTCTAACCCTTACCTGGTAAAGGTTAGGTGCAAAGTTACTTAGTGTGAGGGCACCCTGGCACTAGCCAAGGTGCCCCCACATTGTTCAGGGCCAATTCCCTGAACTTTGTGAGTGCGGGGACACCATTACACGCGTGCACTACATATAGGTCACTACCTATATGTAGCTTCACAATGGTAACTCCGAATATGGCCATGTAACATGTCTAAGATCATGGAATTGCCCCCTCTATGCCATCCTGGCATTGTTGGCACAATTCCATGATCCCAGTGGTCTGTAGCACAGACCCTGGCACTGCCAAACTGCCTTTCCTGGGGTTTCACTGCAGCTGCTGCTGCTGCCAACCCCTCAGACAGGTTTCTGCCCCCCTGGGGTCAAGCCAGGCTTGTCCCAGGATGGCAGAACAAAGGACTTCCTCTGAGAGAGGGTGTTACACCCTCTCCCTTTGGAAAATGGTGTGAAGGCAGGGGAGGAGTAGCCTCCCCCAGCCTCTGGAAATGCTTTCTTGGGCACAGATGTGCCCAATTCTGCATAAGCCAGTCTACACCGGTTCAGGGGACCCCTTAGCCCTGCTCTGGCGCGAAACTGGACAAAGGAAAGGGGAGTGACCACTCCCCTGCACCTCCCCTGGGAGGTGTCCAGAGCTCCTCCAGTGTGCTCCAGACCTCTGCCATCTTGGAAACAGAGGTGCTGCCAGCACACTGGACTGCTCTGAGTGGCCAGTGCCACCAGGTGACGTCAGAGACTCCTTCTGATAGGCTCCTTCAGGTGTTAGTAGCCTATCCTCTCTCCTAGGTAGCGAAACCCTCTTTTCTGGCTATTTAGGGTCTCTGTCTCTGGGGAAACTTTAGATAACGAATGCAAGAGCTCATCAGAGTTCCTCTGCATCTCTCTCTTCACCTTCTGCCAAGGAATCGACTGCTGACCGCGCTGGAAGCCTGCAAAACTGCAACATAGTAGCAAAGACGACTACTGCAACTCTGTAACGCTGATCCTGCCGCCTTCTCGACTGTTTTCCTGGTGGTGCATACTGTGGGGGTAGTCTGCCTCCTCTCTGCACTAGAAGCTCCGAAGAAATCTCCCGTGAGTTGACGGAATCTTCCCCCTGCAACCACAGGCACCAAAAAGCTGCATTACCGGTCCCTTGGGTCTCCTCTCAGCACGACGAGCGAGGTCCCTTGAATCCAGCAACTCTGTCCAAGTGACTCCCACAGTCCAGTGACTCTTCAGTCCAAGTTTGGTGGAGGTAAGTCCTTGCCTCCCCACGCCAGACTGCATTGTTTGAAACCGTGTCTTTTGCAACTACTCCGGCTTCCGTGCACTTCTGGCGGAAATCCTTTGTGCACAGCCAAGCCTGGGTCCACGGCACTCTAACCTGCATTGCACGACTTTCTAAGTTGGTCTCCGGCGACGTGGGACTCCTTTGTGCAACTTCGGTGAGCACCGTTTCACGCATCCTCATAGTGCCTGTTTCTGGCACTTCTCCGGGTGCTACCTGCTTCAGTGAGGACTCTTTGTCTTGCTCGACGTCCCCTCTCTCTCTTGACACAATTTGCAACATCCTGGTCCCTCCTGGGCCATAGCAGCACCCAAAAACGCTTACCGCATGATTTGCAGCTAGCAAGGCTTGTTGGCGGTCTTTCGGCGGGAAAACACTTCTGCACGACTCTCCATGGCAAGAAGGATCCGTCCACCAAAGGGGAAGTCTCTAGCCCTTTTCATTCCTGCAGAAACCTCAGCTTCTTCTGTCCAGTAGAAGCTTCTTTGCACCCACAGCTGGCACTTCCTGGGCATCTGCCCATCTCCGACTTGTTTGTGACTTTTGGACTTGGTCCCCTTGTTCCACAGGTACCCTAGATTGGAAATCCATTGTTGTTGCATTGCTGGTTTGTGTCTTTCCTGCATTATTCCCCTATCACGACTTCTTTGTCCTTTGGGGAACTTCAGTGCACTTTGCACTCACTTTTCAGGGTCTTGGGGAGGGCTATTTTTCTAACTCTCACTATTTTCTAATAGTCCCAGCGACCCTCTACAAGGTCACATAGGTTTGGGGTCCATTCGTGGTTCACATTCCACTTTTGGAGTATATGGTTTGTGTTGCCCCTATCCCTATGTGTCCCCATTGCATCCTATTGTAACTATACATTGTTTGCACTGTTTTCTAAGACTATACTGCATATTTTTTGTATTGTGTACATATAACTTGTGTATAATTGCTATCCTCATACTGAGGGTACTCACTGAGATACTTTGGCATATTGTCATAAAAATAAAGTACCTTTATTTTTAGTATATCTGTGTATTGTGTTTTCTTATGAAATTGTGCAAGTGACACTTGTGGTACTGTAGTAGCTTCACACGTCTCCTAGTTCAGCCTAAGCTGCTCTGCTAAGCTACCATTATCTATCAGCCTAAGCTGCTAGACACCCTATACACTAATAAGGGATAACTGGGCCTGGTGCAAGGTGCAAGTACCCCTACAGTAGGCAGTTAAGGGGCACATACATTCAGACCTTTTCTTCAAAAATAAGCTTCTAGTCAACGGTATAGATCTTAAGCTCAAACTCAACCGCAACAAGGACGCGTTCTGTCGCATTAGCGGCGATGCGGAGCAGTATAAACTGGTTATATAGTCCGCGAGCCAGTTTGTAAAGAGAGTGAAAGTGTCCCCGAGCGTCAGACTGGCCCACACAGAAGCTTTACAATTATCGAACGCCAAGTACGCCATTGAAAGAGTGGCTCTGAAGATATTCAGCATCCCCGCCGGTAGTAGATTAACGCAGCAGCAGAATCTATTTTTGGGGCAACTTCCAAAACTCATCATCATAGGGTTTGTGGACAATACAGACTTTAGCGGACTCTACACCTCTAACCCTTTCAACGTCGAACACTATGACGTCAACTACGCCGCTTTGGTCCACGAGGGAGCTGTTATCCCTGCAAAACCGTTTACGCCGAGTTTTGTAACATTCAATTTTGTCAGGGAATATCTCTGTCTGGTCTCGATAACGGGAAAACATCTGCGGGACTCAGGAGTCGTTGTTTCAAGAGAGGGGTATGGGGCCGGCTACACTTTGTTTGCGTTCGACCTGACTCCTGACATGGAAGACGGTGACCACTACAACTTGATCAAACACGGAAATCTAAAAGCTGAAATATGCTTTACACAGATGCTGGCTACCAACGTGAATATGGTTGTGTTTTCGGTATTCAACAGCGTTATCCAGGTCAATCACGCCCAACAGCTTATGTTTGACTATCATTAAAAGAGTGTCAAAATGGACACTGCAGAGATACATGACTTCTTAAGTAGACATAAATACACTAAGAAATACTTTTTTGGTGTGTTTCCTACCAATGGGTTACCTGAAAAGATAGGCCCAGAAAGACTCCGCACCCTGCGGCCCTGTTTTTGGATGTAGACAAGGTTATAGTGTTTGACAGATTAGTGGAGTTTCCTGAGGATAGCATTTATACAAAACCGATATTCAAATATGTAAAAAACAAAAGCATCACGCATGGTTGAGTATAACAAGCTGTGTGTACAGGATTCTCTACCCATCACATGCGGGGAACATTGTATATATTTTATTAGAAAAATGTCTGAGGGTATGACGTTTAGAAAATCTTTTAATCTGTATTCAGCCGATCTTAGTATACAACAATGGTATTGTTATGAAATATGTGAATGAAAACTCAAGGACTATGTCGCGCGTTGTTAAAACAGAATACGGTGTTTTTCAAAAGTGTAAGGCCTTGTAACGCCTCTATTTGTACTGATGACTGTCTAAAATAAAAACATCTTAAACATGAATTCAGACTATGCATTTTTTTATTCACACGTCCCACATTTTCAAACCATTTTTACAAAAGATGTCGGACTACTGTTGAAAAGTTAAAAGTGTTTATTACAAACAGTTTTCAGCACAAACATTTACAAGGGTAAAGAAATAAATGAAGCAAAATATTTCGACATGCGAAACTTTTAACAAAACTGTACAGCTGATCAAATATTGTGATAACATTAGAGAGGTAGCCAAGCGTTCATTTTGAACAGTCTTTTTTTAGGGACCATAGGTAGAGCGTCGCTGCTCCTAGACGGTGTTAGCTGTGGAAAGAAAGGCAACGTCGATACGGTGGGACTCCTTGTAAAAGCACCAGGGGTCGGATCAACTTTCAAGCCTACGCCGGTGGTCGGTGTTACCGATAATCGTGGAGGGAATGTTGAGTTCCGCTGTGGCACTTAGGAATTGGTCCCATCCTCTAGGAGCGTTTTGTGACGATAGGGTTTTACTGTGCGTGAGACCTCTGACCAGATCATACATGTGTGATCCAGCAATCTGTTGTGCCTTGTAAACTAATTCACCCCTGTCGTTCCAAGATGTCAGATCTTTAGAAGCAGTCATTTTACCAAGCAGCATTTGCACAGCCCCTCTATACCTCTGACTTATATTTTTAAAAGGTCTTCGATAACGGCGTGCGTGGGGGCCGCTGGTCCATGGTCTTGCTGAGCTACCAGGACTGCTGGCGTCTGTTCAGTATCGGGGGTATACAGAGTCAACTTTTTTTTTCAGAGGTTAGTTGCTTGTAATACTGTAAAAAGTTTTGAAGGGCTCCTGAGTAAAGCCCCGCTTTGTTGTGTGGTTTTAAATCGGTCAGGTTCAGAATGGCTTTGATTTCAGCGTCGAGACGATGCGTCTTGTTTTCGCATATGTCCCAGACATCGGTGGTAGAAGGGCCTAGCTTTTCCAGCTGCTGGCGGGGCACAAGGTACATTTTGTAGGCGTGCTCCATCAGGTGCTCGACAGAAGACCTGTAATTAGGGGTATATCTATACCCAGCAGCGCCCCTATAAAACCTCCAGACTGTTTGACCAGTTTCATTTTAGAAAGGAGCGACGTCCTCTTATTGCTGAGCTTCTTAATAATGTTGCGCTTCTTTTTCAGAACACGGAACTGGCTTGTTGATATCGGGACATTACCTTTTAGGGTGTTATGGGCTATTTCTGAAATCGCCGCCACTAAATCGTCCGAAGCAGTGCACAGGATAGCCTTTCTTTTCAAGGGGCTGGCTGTGACCAGCATTTTTAGGAGGTCTAAATTACGCCATAGCAATGCAGACATGGTAGTGACCCTATATTACAAGGTTTAGAGTGTAAATGTTATAAAAATCTTTTTATAGGCTTTGGGGGCTGTTTTAGGCATGTAAACGACTGGGAAGTCAGGTGGGATCATAGCCTGTAGTCTTCTAGAGTATTGTGTTTTATATCTACCAGTAAGTAGCTGTGGGGTTTCGCGGTAGCGTCGTTAAACGCTTCCATGAAAAACTGCATGTTTCCGGGGTACATTTGTTTAGCTATAATTGATATCTGAAGCTTGTTGCAGGATTTTTAAATAAGACCGGGTATGTGGTGTTGAGAGTTATAGAACGCCTGCTCTTACCCTTGTAAAAGAAGTTCTGCATGATGTAGCATATGCTCAGATTACGATGATGTGAATATTGAGTAAAAGCCCTCTTGATCTCGGGTTGGTCCCCGCCTTCACGCAAGAGGTCGTCCACAACAACCATGTTTACAAAGGGCCTGATTCTAACTTTGGAGGACGGTGTTAAACCGTCCCAAAAGTGGCGGATATACCACCTACCGTATTACGAGTTCCATAGGATATAATGGACTCGTAATATGGTAGGTGGTATATCCGCCACTTTTGGGACGGTTTAACACCGTCCTCCAAAGTTAGAATCAGGCCCAAAGTGTTTAGGTAACAAGTCATCATTGTTGAGGTTACTGGAGATGCCTTCTATAAAGCGGATGTGTGGGAACTTTAGGGAGAGTTCATGTAAAGATCCTGCCAGCAGGAATAAAGCCACACGATGTTGTTAGGGGTATGAGATAAAACACCGGGAGCGTTTTTTAGTAGTTTCTTTATAAAAATAACTTTTACCGCTAAAATGCAGGAGAATGGGTGTTCCAGCCTGGTGTCCATAGCAGTTGGGGTTTGGCCCTCTAATGTCTTTTAATAACCGTACGGTAGTGTTTTGTAGTCCTCGGTGAGGACCCGTTTATCAAACACTACTCTTAGGGTTTTATACAACGGTTGTGTTGTAATTTCCCACTTTCTTTGGGACATGACTTTGCTAGGGTGGTTCATGACTGTTGATTTGCTATTTTTGTGATCGCTCGATGCGTAGTACTCGTGCGCCAGACCCTTCAGACTGTCAACATTTATTTTATCAGTATTGCTGATGTTTAAAGTGATACCGTCGAATCTGTACGGAAGCACCGGGAAGTAAAGCTTCCTCGGAGGGTGAATTTGACACTTAGGGGGTCATTACAACATTGGCGGTAAAAGGCGCTTACCGCCGTGCAGAAGACCGCCAATACACCGCCACGGCCGTGGTAGACCGCCACAGCTATTATGACACACATCTTGGAATCCGCCGAAATTCAGACACCCACACAATACCGCCACACCAAAGGTCAGCAATAAACATGCGGAAACAAATCCTCCACCTCCACGCCAACAGAAACACGCCCATGCCATTACGACCCACGAATCCACGCGGTGGTCTTACAACCGCGGTATTCCATTGGCGGTACACACCGCCGCGCTCAAAATACACACACATTTACAAAACACCGCCACATTGGACAATTACAAATACACACACCTGAGACACATACAAACAACACTCCCACTCACCCAACACAATATAAAACACACACCCACATCACCCACAAACCCCTACAACCTGAAATTCTGAGAGAAGGCGAGAGAGAGAGCACAGAATAGACAACCCCATCACACAGAGGCACACAACATCATCACCCACACAACATCCAAGCACAAAACACCACATACCACTACACTCACCACACTCATCACCACATACACCACCCCACACATCACCCACACCACCCATGTCACGCCAAAGACACCCCCGCTTCTCCGAGGAGGAGCTCAGGGTCATGGTGGAGGAAATCCTCCGGGTAGAGCCACAGCTATTTGGCTCACAGGTACAGCACACATCAATAGCCAGGAAGATGGAGCTATGGCACAGAATAGTGGACAGGGTCAACGCAGTGGGACAGCACCCAAGAAATAGGGAGGACATCAGGAAGAGGTGGAACAACCTACGGGGGAAGGTGCGTTCCACGGTCTCCAGGCACCACATCGCGGTGCAGCGGACAGGTGGCGGACTCCCACCTCCTCCCCCACAACTAACAACATGGGAGGAGCAAGTCTTGACCATCTTGCATCCTGAGGGCCTCGGAGGAGTCTTTGGAGGAACGGACACAGGTAAGTCAAATCTTAACTATCACATCCCCCACCCTACCTGCATGCTATCACACACCCCCACCCTCACACCCTCCCCTAGCACCCAAACTCCTCACTAATCTACCCATGACACCAACCACCCATCGCAACCCCAAGCCCTGCATGACACAACTGAGCATGGACACCCATCACTAAAGCATGCCCACTGCACATACCCAGAACGACCCCCCAACCATCAGCACACAAGCCCCCACACAGGAATGCCTGCACTGGTGTTCACGCACACCCAACCATTGCACACCATGAAACACACACATGCAATAATCATGTTCTTATACCCCCGCAGGAATCTGAAGGAACGTCACCACACCAGAGGGTCCAGACAACACCACTCCACCCCCAGAAGAGGCCCACAGTGACGATAGCAGCTCTGCCCTACTGGATCTTGATGACCAGCCCGGACCATCGTGGGCCTCAGGACAGTTGGTTCCCCTTCCCAGCCACAGCCCAACACCGAACTTCCACCCTCTGGTAACACCAGCACAGCACCCATCCAGCGGGCCCAAACCTCCCTACCCACGACAGGTCAATCAGCAGTGTGTCCACCACTACAGGGCACCCAGGGTAACCCAACACCCCAACAACAACAGGGACCTGGGGGCAGTGGTAGTGGGCACACGGCCCAGGGGACGAAGGCCCAGGGACATAGGTGAACTGGGAGGGCTGCTGTGCGACAGAGGGAGGACAGGCCAAGGGAACCCACTCTCCACGAGGCCCTCTCCTCCATCATGGGAGCCTACCACCACTCCCTGAGACAATGGCAACGGTCCTGGACAAGTTGCAGGAGACCCTGCGTCTGCAGGAGGAGCAGTATTTGGGGTTCAGGGAGGAGCTCAGGACCATCGGCTCCTACCTGGGCACCATCGTAGGGGTGCTGACGGACATACAAAAGACCTTGAGGGACACCGTGGCACTCCAAGGGGCCCCTGACACTAGCCACAATGATGAACTGCCCACCACCTCCGCCGGCGCTAGTGGACAGGACGCTCCGCCACAGGACGACGAAACAGTCACTATTCCTCCAGGTATCTACCCACAGTTACACACAAGACTACACCAGACAATAAACCCTTCCTGTATGTGTGTTGAGTATAGGCCTAGCTATGTGTGACGCAGTAGTAAATGAAGCCATGTGGGCCCCTGAAATGGCGGCTGCCTGACCTCTAAACTGGGACAATGGGATTGTGGGGTAACTGCGCTGGCGTTGCACACCGTCGCGGTAGGCGGTCGTAGACCGCGGCGCAATGCTGCATTGGTTAACATTGGACCCTATGGGTCCCAGGAGCCAATGAACAGGTGCGCCGGCGGTGATGATGCGCACCGCCAAGGACGTCACCACTGTGGACGTCACCGCCATTTTCTATCTGTTGAATCACTAGATACCTGACCTTCGACAGGAGAGGACCTACATTGCCAGTGCTGCTGTGACCTCGGTCTGGAAGCGACGATGGCTGCTGTGTCTGGGGAAAGGGCCCCTGCCTTCACTGCACAGGTACATGCTACTCTACGGTCCTCCAGACCAACAGGTTAGTACAGAGGGAGCACGTTGTATGGGCTAGGCCTGGGTGGAGAGGGTTGGGTGGAAGAGGGAAGGGGCCAGAGTTCATACTACATTAATGCATGGGAATGAATGGGCCACATGGTCAGAGTAGGGAGGGGGCCACTCACATTGACGGTGCAGTTGGTAATGACTGTTCCTCTTCCCTTGTGCATGTCATGTAGGTCAGCGCCCACCAGAAGAGGGACATTTGGCGTGCCATCGCCAAGGAGGTCCGGACCCTGGGGGCCCACCAGAGACGGGGCACCCACTGCCGGAAGAGATGGGAGGACATTCGCCACTGCAGCAAGAAGGCGGCGGAGGCTCAGCTGGGGATGGCCTCCCAACGTGGGAGGGGTGCCCGTCGCACCATGACCCCCCTGATATTCCGGATCCCGGTGGTGGCCTACCCGGAGTTGGATGGGCGCTTGAGGGCATCACAGCAGACACAAGGGGGTGAGTACAACCTCATTCTGCAGACTTTGCGTGCAGTGGAGGGGTCTGGTTGGGGGTGGGGGCCAGTGGGTGTCCCTAGGCCAGGGCGAGTTAGGTAGGCAAGGCCCCTCTGTAATGTAGGCCATGTGGCACTGTACCCCACCTCAGCAGAGTGCCAATTTGAGGTATAGTTGCCCCTGTGGCATCCATGTGCGCAGATGTCCACCATTGCCATGTAGGCCATATCCCAGAAATTGCATGTGCAGAGGCCAGGAGCACGGCGTTATGCATGGGGCTGCTGCGTCTGTCTTGTCCGCCAACGGTAGCGGAATGCCATGCACTAAAACTCTCTTTCTTCTGTCTCCCCCCCTTTTCCTGCTCTCCCTGTCCTTTTGTACATCAGCATCATCAGGCGGAGGTACAGTGGCACCGGAGCACGAGGGAGCTGCATCCCACATGGCCATGGAGGGCCACATCACAGACTCTGAATGCATCAGTGGGACGGAGGGCGAGGGGAGCTTCACGTCGGCCACCGGATCACCAACCAGCGACACGGACTCGTCCGCGGATGGGAGCTCCCCTGTGTGGCGGCACCATCTGTGCGCCCCACTTCTACAGGTACAGCCGTCACCTCCCCTACCAGCACCACCCTCCCAGCAGCCCCTCAGCCTTCGCCCCATGCCCGCTCACCCAGGAGGGTGGGCATCACCTTCGCCCCAGGCACCTCAGGCCCTGCCCCAGTCACCCCTGCTGCCCTCAGTTAGGAGGCCATTGACCTCCTCAGGTCACTCACTGTTGGGCAGTCTACCATTGTGAATGCCATCCAGGGTGTAGAACGACAGTTGCAACATGGTAATGCATTCCAGGAGGGCATTCATTCTGGTCAGGCTGCCCTTCAGCGAACCCTGCAATCTCTGGCCTCAGCACTGATGGCAGCCATTGTCCCTGTGTGTAGCCTCCCCCCTCCAACTTCCTCCACCCAGACCCAATCCCCTGTACCCCATCCCAAGCACACCTACAGACCAGCATGCACACAAGTCAACACACAAGTAGCTCAAGCAAACATAGGCACCACACACACCACAGGCACTCACACAAGCATCACACCCATACAGACACAGCAACATCCACTGTCTCCACTGTGTCCCCCTCCTCCTCTTCTCCCTCCTCCCTCCCAGTCTCGTCTACACACACACCTGCATGTACCACATCTACAGGCACTAAGACTCACACCAGGACACCCAGCACCACAAGCCGCTCACCTGCACTCACCACCTCCACTGCCATTTACACGTCCCCTATGTCCTCTCCGAGTGTGTCTGTGACGCCCCCTCCCAAAGTACCCAAACGCCGGCAATCACTCACCCAACATCCATCCACCTCACGACAGCCTCCAGTACCTGCACCTGCACCCAAAACACCTAAAGTGACACATCCTACAACCACCTCCTCTTCCTCCACTCCCAGACCCCTCCAGCTACCCATCCCAGTGTCCGTCAGAAACTGTCCCTATGTCAAATTGACCTTTTTGCCCCCACCCCCCTCCTCAAATTCATCAGTCCCATCGTAGCGCCTCAGCCAAAAAGCCTCCAGTACCAGTGGTGCGTGTTCCAGGTTTTTGGAGTGCACCGTCCACCAGGGCAGGCAGTAGGACCTGGAGCCAAGGCCCTGGCAGCCCACCCCCTGTAAAGGCTCTGAAATTGGAGAGTGGACGACAGGACCGTGTCAAGACTCCTGGTGGGACAACAAGTGAAATGGGATCGAAGGCGATTGGTGAGTCAGCTGTAACTCCAAAAAAGGTGGGGAAGGTCTGCCCAGCCTGTTGTGAGTGACACGGCGGAGAAGTGCGCCATCATTTCTGGCGGTCCAGACACAACCGCCAGCACCGTCGTCACTGGTCCAGAGACCACCACCAGAGTCACAGCCCAGGAGGGCACAAGTATCGTTACTGGTCAGGAGACCACCGCCGGAGTCACAGCCCAGGAGGGCCCAAGTATCGTCACTGGTCCAGAGACCACCGCCAGAGTCACAGCCCAGGAGGGCCCAAGTATTGTTACTGGTCAGGAGACCACCACCGGAGTCACAGCCCAGGAGGGCCCAAGTGTAGGAAAGTACCATCTTGCCTGGCATGTTACCCCCATTTTTCACTGTATATATGTTGTTTTAGTTGTATGTGTCACTGGGACCCTGCAGGCCAGGGCCCCAGTGCTCATAAGTGTGCCTGACTGTGTTACCTGCGTATATGACTAACTGTCTCACTGAGGCTCTGCTATAATGGCGGTATAATGGGGGCGGAATTCTGGCGGGCGGCCTCCGCCGCCCGCCAGAATCAGAATCACCCCCTCTGTCTCTTGGGATTCCTTAGATAACGAATGCAAGAGCTCATCAGAGTTCCTCTGCATCTCTCTCTTCACCTTCTGCCAAGGAATCGACTGCTGACCGCGCTGGAAGCCTGCAAAACTGCAACAAAGTAGCAAAGACGACTACTGCAACTCTGTAACGCTGATCCTGCCGCCTTCTCGACTGTTTTCCTGGTGGTGCATGCTGTGGGGGTAGTCTGCCTCCTCTCTGCACTAGAAGCTCCGAAGAAATCTCCCGTGGGTCGACGGAATCTTCCCCCTGCAACCGCAGGCACCAAAGAACTGCATTACCGGTACTCTGGGTCTCCTCTCAGCACGACGAGCGAGGTCCCTTGATTCCTTTCCTTTGTCCAGTTTCGCGCCAGAGCAGGGCTAAGGGGTCCCTGAACCGGTGTAGACTGGCTTATGCAGAAATGGGCACCAAATGTGCCCATGAAAGCATTTCCAGAGGCTGGGGGAGGCTACTCCTCCCCTGCCTTCACACCATTTTCCAAAGGGAGAGGGTGTAACACCCTCTCTCAGAGGAAGTCCTTTGTTCTGCCATCCTGGGACAAGCCTGGCTGGACCCCAGGAGGGCAGAAACCTGTCTGAGGGGTTGGCAGCAGCAGCAGCTGCAGTGAAACCCCTGAAAAGGCAGTTTGGCAGTACTCGGGTCTGAGCTACAGACCCGTGGGATCATGGGATTGTACCAACAATGCCAGGATGGCATAGAGGGGGCAATTCCATGATCTTAGACATGTTACATGGCCATATTCGGAGTTACCATTGTGAAGCTACACATAGGTAGTGACCTATGTGTAGTGCACGCGTGTAATGGTGTTCCCGCACTCACAAAGTCTGGGGAATTTGCCCTTAACGATGTGGGAGCACTGTGGCTAGTGCCAGGGTGCCCACACACTAAGTAACTTAGCACCCCACCTTTACTTGGTAAAGGTTAGACATATAGGTGACTTATAAGTTACATAAGTGCAGTGAAAATGGCTGTGAAATAATGTGTGCATTATTTCACTCAGGCTGCAGTGGCAGGCCTGTGTAAGAGTTGTCAGAGCTTCCTATGGGTGGCAAAAGAAATGCTGCAGCCCATAGGGATCTCCTGGAACCCCAATACCCTGTGTACCTCAGTACCATATACTAGGGAATTATAAGGGTGTTCCAGTATGCCAATGTGAATTGGTAAAATTGGTCACTAGCCTGTTAGTGACAATTTGGAAAGAAATGAGAGAGCATAACCACTGAGGTTCTGGATAGCAGAGCCTCAGTGAGACAGTTAGTCATATACACAGGTAACACAGTCAGGCACACTTATGAGCACTGGGGCCCTGGCTGGCAGGGTCCCAGTGACACATACAACTAAAACAACATATATACAGTGAAAAATGGGGGTAACATGCCAGGCAAGATGGTACTTTCCTACACAACCCCCCCCCCCCAAACGAAGGACAATAAGACTAATCATTACCAGATGGGTCTTCATTGTCTAAGTGGAAATATCTGGAGAGTCCATCTGCATTGGAGTGGGTACTCCCAGGTCTATGTTCCACTGTATAGTCCATTCCCTGTAGGGATATGGACCACCTCAACAATTTAGGATTTTCACCTTTCATTTGTTTTAGCCAAAGTAGAGGTTTGTGGTCTATCTGAACAATGAAGTGAGTGCCAAACAGGTATGGCCTCAACTTCTTCAGTGCCCAGACCACAGCAAAGGCCTCCCTCTCAATGGCAGACCAACGCTTTTCTCTAGGGGTCAACCTCCTACTAATAAAAGCAACAGGTTGATCCTGGCCCTCAGAATTAAGTTGTGATAGGACTGCCCCTACTCCTAATTCAGATGCATCAGTTTGGACATAGAATTTTTTAGAGTAACAAGGGCTTTTCAGGACAGGTGCAGAGCACATGGCCTGCTTCAGCTCCTCAAAAGCTTTCTGACAGTTTGCTGTCCATAATACCTTTTTAGGCATTTTCATTGAAGTGAGGTCATTAAGAGGGGCTGCAATGGAGCCATAGTTCTTAATGAACCTCCTGTAATACCCAGTGAGGCCTAGGAAGGCTCTCACCTGAGTCTGAGTAGTAGGGGGAACCCAATCTATAATAGTTTGGATTTTCCCCTGAAGTGGTGCAATCTGTTCTCCACCAACCAGGTGTCCCAGATAAACCACCTTCCCCTGCCCTATCTGGCACTTTGAAGCCTTGATAGTGAGGCCTGCCTTTTGCAGGGCCTCCAAAACTTTCCATAGGTGGACCAGGTGATCATCCCAACTGGAGCTAAAGACAGCTATATCGTCCAAATATGCTGCACTAAAAGCTTCCAGCCCTTGCAGGACTGTGTACACCAACCTCTGAAAAGTGGCAGGTGCATTCTTCAATCCAAAAGGCATTACTGTAAATTGGTAATGTCCTCCAATGGTTGAAAATGCAGTTTTAGCTTTAGCATCTTCTGATAATTTGATCTGCCAATACCCTGCAGTCAAATCAAAAGTGCTTCGATACTTGGCAGATGCCAGTGAATCTATGAGCTCATCTGCCCTGGGTATAGGGTGAGCGTCAGTTTTGGTTACCTGGTTGAGACCTCTGTAATCTACACAAAACCGCATTTCCTTCTTTCCATCTTTGGAATGGGGTTTTGGTACAAGTACCACAGGAGAAGCCCATGGACTTTCAGAGTGCTCAACCAGTCCCAGTTCTAACATTTTCTGCACCTCTTGCTTTATGCAGTCTCTGACATGGTCAGGCTGCCTATAGATCTTACTTTCGACAGGCAAGCTGTCTCCAGTATCTATAGTGTGCTCACACCAAGAAGTGGTACCTGGCACAGTAGAGAAGAGTTCAGAAAACTGACCCAGGAGATTTATGCAGTGGTCTTTCTGCTGAGCAGTAAGACAATCTGCTAGTACAACACCTTCCACTAGAGCATCTTGTTCTGTGGAAGAGAAGAGATCAGGTAGAGGATCACTGTCTTCTTCCTGTCCCTCATCAGTTGCCATGAGCAGGGTGAGATCAGCCCTGTCATAGTAGGGTTTCAGGCGATTGACATGGAGCACCCTAAGGGGACTCCTGGCAGTGCCTAAGTCAACTAAGTAGGTGACTTCACCCTTTTTCTCAACAATTGTGTGGGGTCCACTCCATTTATCTTGGAGTGCTCTTGGGGCCACAGGCTCCAAGACCCACACTTTCTGTCCTGGTTGGTACTGAACCAAAACAGCCTTCTGGTCATGCCATTGCTTCTGGAGCTCTTGACTGGCCTGAAGGTTTTTACTGGCCTTTTTCATGTACTCAGCCATCCTTGATCTGAGGCCAAGTACATAATCCATAATATCTTGTTTTGGAGCTTTTAAAGGTTGTTCCCAACCCTCCTTGACAAGTGTGAGTGGACCCCAAACAGGGTGTCCAAAAAGAAGTTCAAAGGGGCTGAAGCCCACTCCTTTCTGGGGTACCTCCCTGTAGGCAAAAAGGAGGCATGGTAACAGGATATCCCATCTCCTGCGGAGTTTTTCAGGGAGACCCATAATCATGCCTTTGAGAGTTTTATTAAATCTCTCCACCAGTCCATTTGTTTGTGGATGATAGGGTGTAGTGAACTAGTAAGTCACACCACACTCCTTCCACATGGCCTTCAAGTAAGCAGACATGAAATTGCTTCCTCTGTCTGATACCACCTCTTTTGGGAAGCCCACCCTGGAAAATATTCCCAGGAGGGCCTTTGCCACTGCAGGAGCTGTAGTGGTCCTAAGAGGAATTGCTTCAGGCTATCTTGTGGCATGGTCCACTACCACCAAGATAAACCTATTGCCTGAAGCAGTAGGAGGGTCAAGGGGGCCAACTATGTCAACCCCTACCCTTTCAAAGGGAACCCCAACCACAGGCAGTGGAATAAGGGGTGCCTTTGGGGTGCCACCTGTCTTGCCACTGGCTTGACAGGTTTCACAGGACTTACAAAAATCTTTTGTGTCCTCAGACATTCTAGGCCAATGAAACAAGGGAACAAGCCTGTCCCATGTTTTCATTTGTCCTAGATGCCCAGCTAGGGGAATGTCGTGAGCCAGTGTTAGGAGGAACTTTCTGTACTCCTGAGGAATCACTAATCTCCTGGCAGCTCCAGGTTTAGGATCCCTTGCCTCCGTGTACAAGAGGTTGTCCTCCCAGTAAACTCTGTGAGAGTCACTGACATCCCCATTAGCCTGTTTGATAGCTTGTTGTCTTAGACCCTCTAATGTGGGACAGGTTTGCTGTGCCACACTCAGCTCCTCCCTGGCAAGCCCCCCTTCACCCAAAAGCTCAGCAGTATCTGCCTCAAGCTCCTCTGGTGTAGGTTCTGCACAGGGAGGGAATTCTTCTTCCTCAGAAGTAGAATCCACTGTAGAGGGAGGGATAGTAGGTAGTGCTTTACTTCTACTAGCCCTAGCTTTAGGGAGCACTTGGTCCATTGTTCCAGGATCCAAGTCACCCTGTCCTTTTTGCTTTTTGGCCTGAGCCCTGGTTAAAGCAAAAATATGCCCTGGAATGCCCAGCATTGCTGCATGGGCCTCCAACTCCACATCTGACCAAGCTGATGTCTCCAAATCATTTCCTAGTAGACAGTCTACAGGTAAATCTGAGGCTACCACAACTTTCTTTGGACCAGTAACCCCCCCCAGTTGAGATTTACAACAGCCATGGGGTGGCTAAGTGTGTTGTTGTGAGCATCGGTTACTTGGTACTGGTGACCAAGTAGGTGTTGTTCAGGGTGGACCAGTTTCTCAATTACCATAGTAACACTGGCACCTGTGTCCCTGTAGGCCTGAACCTCAACACCATTTATTAGGGGTAGTTGCTTGTACTTATCCATGTTAAGGGGACAAGCAACCAAGGTGGCTAAATCAATAGCCCCCTCAGAGACTAACACAGCCTCTGTGGTCTCCCTAATCAGACCAACCCCAACTAAGTTACCAATAGTGAGCCCAGCTACTCCCTTGGATTGGCTATTAGTAGGTTTGCTCCCACCACCACTGCTATTAGTAGGGACACTAGGTGTAGCAGTAGGGGTTGTAGTGGTAGGAGGCTTGGTGCTTTTCTTTGGACAACTGGGATCTGTTGTCCAATGGCCTTTTATTTTACATAAATAGCACCATGGTTTCTTTTCTTTGTTTTGATTGGAAGAGGATTTGGGCCCACCACCCCCACCAGAGTGTTTTTGTGGGCCTGATGAAGACTCATTTTTAGATTTGTCCCCACCCTTGTCAGACGACTTACCATACTTCTTCTTATTGCCATCTTTGTCACCCCCTGTATGAACTTTTCTGTTCACCCTTGTTCTGACCCATTTGTCTACCTTCTTTCCCAATTCTTGGGGAGAGGTCAGATCAGAGTCCACCAAGTACTGGTGCAACAAATCAGACACACAATTATTAAGAATATGCTCTCTCAGGATCAAGTTATACAGGCTGTCATTGTGAGAAAGTAGCCTCTTTCTAGCCTTGTTACCCCCACTTTTGGCCTGTTTGTGAGTGTATGTCAGGGTGTTTTCACTGTCTCACTGGGATCCTGCTAGCCAGGGCCCAGTGCTCATAGTGAAAACCCTATGTTTTCAGTATGTTTGTTATGTGTCACTGGGACCCTGCTAGTCAGGACCCCAGTGCTCATAAGTTTGTGGCCTATATGTGTGTGTTCCCTGTGTGGTGCCTAACTGTCTCACTGAGGCTCTGCTAACCAGAACCTCAGTGGTTATGCTCTCTCATTTCTTTCAAATTGTCACTAACAGGCTAGTGACCAATTTTACCAATTTACATTGGCTTACTGGAACACCCTTATAATTCCCTAGTATATGGTACTGAGGTACCCAGGGTATTGGGGTTCCAGGAGATCCCTAGGGGCTGCAGCATTTCTTTTGCCACCCATAGGGAGCTCTGACAATTCTTACACAGGCCTGCCACTGCAGCCTGAGTGAAATAACATCCACGTTATTTCACAGCCATTTTACACTGCACTTAAGTAACTTATAAGTCACCTATATGTCTAACCTTTACCTGGTAAAGGTTAGGTGCAAAGTTACTTAGTGTGAGGGCACCCTGGCACTAGCCAAGGTGCCCCCACATTGTTCAGGGCCAATTCCCTGAACTTTGTGAGTGCGGGGACACCATTACACGCGTGCACTACATATAGGTCACTACCTATATGTAGCTTCACAATGGTAACTCCGAATATGGCCATGTAACATGTCTAAGATCATGGAATTGCCCCCTCTATGCCATCCTGGCATTATTGGTACAATTCCATGATCCCAGTGGTCTGTAGCACAGACGCTGGTACTGCCAAACTGCCTTTCCTGGGGTTTCACTGCAGCTGCTGCTGCTGCCAACCCCTCAGACAGGTTTCTGCCCCCCTGGGGTCAAGCCAGGCTTGTCCCAGGATGGCAGAACAAAGGACTTCCTCTGAGAGAGGGTGTTACACCCTCTCCCTTTGGAAAATGGTGTGAAGGCAGGGGAGGAGTAGCCTCCCCCAGCCTCTGGAAATGCTTTCTTGGGCACAGATGTGCCCAATTCTGCATAAGCCAGTCTACACCGGTTCAGGGACCCCTTAGCCTCTGCTCTGGCGGGAAACTGGACAAAGGAAAGGGGAGTGACCACTCCCCTGACCTGCACCTCCCCTGGGAGGTGTCCAGAGCTCCTCCAGTGTGCTCCAGACCTCTGCCATCTTGGAAACAGAGGTGCTGCCAGCACACTGGACTGCTCTGAGTGGCCAGTGCCACCAGGTGACGTCAGAGACTCCTTCTGATAGGCTCCTTCAGGTGTTAGTAGCCTATCCTCTCTCCTAAGTAGCCAAACCCTCTTTTCTGGCTATTTAGGGTCCCTGTCTCTGGGGAAACTTTAGATAACGAATGCAAGAGCTCATCAGAGTTCCTCTGCATCTCTCTCTTCACCTTCTGATAAGGAATCGACTGCTGACCGCGCTGGAAGCCTGCAAAACTGCATCAAAGTAGCTAAGACGACTACTGCAACTCTGTAACGCTGATCCTGCCGCCTTCTCGACTGTTTTCCTGCTTGAGCATGCTGTGGGGGTAGTCTGCCTCCTCTCTGCACCAGAAGCTCCGAAGAAATCTCCAGTGGGTCGACGGAATCTTCCCCCTGCAACCGCAGGCACCAAAAAGCTGCATTACCGGTCCCTTGGGTCTCCTCTCAGCACGACGAGCGAGGTCCCTCGAATCCAGCAACTCTGTCCAATTGACCCCCACAGTCCAGTGACTCTTCAGTCCAAGTTTGGTGGAGGTAAGTCTTTGCCTCACCTCGCTGGGCTGCATTGCTGGGAACCGCGACTTTTGCAGCTACTCCGGCCCCTGTGCACTTCCGGTGGAAATCCTTTGTGCACAGCCAAGCCTGGGTCCATGGCACTTTAACCTGCATTGCACGACTTTCTAAGTTGGTCTCCGGCGACGTGGGACTCCTTTGTGCAACTTTGGCGAGCACTGTTTCACGCATCCTTGTAGTGCCTGTTTCTGGCACTTCTCTGGGTGCTACCTGCTTTAGAGAGGGCTCTTTGTCCTGCTCGACGTCCCCTCTCTCTCCTGGTCCAATTTGCGACCTCCTGGTCCCTCCTGGGCCTCAGCAGCGTCCAAAAACGCTAACCGCAAGATTTGCAGCTAGCAAGGCTTGTTGGCGTTCTTTCGGCGGGAAAACACTTCTGCACGACTCTCCATGGCGAGAAGAATTCGTCCACCAAAGCAGAAGTCTCTAGCCCTTTTCGTTTCTGCAGAAACCGCAGCTTCTTCTGTCCAGTAGAAGCTTCTTTGCACCCGCAGCTGGCTTTTCCTGGGCATCTGCCCATCTCCGACTTGCTTGTGACTTTTGGACTTGGTCCCCTTGTTCCACAGGTACCCTAGATTGGAAATCCACAGTTGTTGCATTGTTGGTTGGTGTCTTTCCTGCATTATTCCTCTATCACGACTCTTTGTCTTTTGGGGAACTTCAGTGCACTTTGCACTCACTTTTCAGGGTCTTGGGGAGGGCTAATTTTCTAACTCTCACTATTTTCTAATAGTCCCAGCGACCCTCTACAAGGTCACATAGGTTTGGGGTCCATTCGTGCTTCACATTCCACTTTTGGAGTATATGGTTTGTGTTGCCCCCTATTCCTATGTGTCCCCATTGCATCCTATTGTAACTATACATTGTTTTCACTGTTTTCTAAGACTATACTGCATATTTTTGGTATTGTGTACATATAACTTGTGTATAATTGCTATCCTCATACTGAGGGTACTCACTGAGATACTTTGGCATATTGTCATAAAAATAAAGTACCTTTATTTTTAGTATATCTGTGTATTGTGTTTACTTATGATATTGTGCAAGTGACACTTGTGGTACTGTAGTAGCTTCACACGTCTCCTAGTTCAGCCTGAGCTGCTCTGCTAAGCTACCATTATCTATCAGCCTAAGCTGCTAGACACCCTATACACTAATAAGGGATAACTGGGCCTGGTGCAAGGTGCAAGTACCCCTTGGTACTCACTACAAGCCAGTCCAGCCTCCTACATTGGTTGTGCAGCGGTGGGATAAGTGCTTTGAGACTACTTACCACTCTTGTCATTGTACTTTTCATAAGAGAAAAATATACAAAACAAGTTCAGTGTGTGTACACAGTGCTAAAAAGTTTTGCATTTCCTCTTTTCACTCTTTTCTAAGTGCTGAAAAGTACATCTAAACTTTCTAAAAAGTTCTAAAAAGTTTTAAAAGTTTTTTTTCTGTCTTTCTAAAAAGTTCTGAAAACTTTTTTCTCTTTTTCTATCACTTTAACTCTCTCTAAAAATGTCTGGCACAGGCCAAAATGTTGACCTGTCTAAGATTGCATATGATCACCTTAGCTGGAAAGGAGCAAGGAGTCTCTGCAGAGAGAGAGGTTGGAGTGTAGGGAAGAATCCTTCCTTGGAATTGTTACTTAACATGCTTAGAGAACAAGATAAGGCTAAAAGTGCCCCATCTGTTGAAAAAGTAGCTAATGGTTCCCAATCTGATCTAGGGACTCCCCCAGGTAAAGGTTCAGGAAAGAAACTTCTTAGCCTTCCCATTACAAGACAGTCTAGCATAGTGGGTACTGAGGTGGAGTCACATCATACAGATGATGTGCTCTCACATTACACTGTCAGCCAAGCTGTTAGGGTGCCCTCTGTAAGGGACAGGTCTCCTTCTGTCCAATCTCACCATACTTCTGTGTCTAGGAATGTCCCTCCCACCCACCCTGATGACAGAATGTTAGAAAGGGAGCTCAATAGATTGAGAGTGGAGCAATCCAGACTGAAGCTTAAACAGCAACAGCTGGATTTAGATAGACAATCCTTAGAAGTAGAGAAGGAAAGACAGAAATTGGGTTTTGAAACCCATGGTGGCAGCAGCAGTATTCCCCATAGTCATCCTGTAAAAGAACATGATTCCAGGAATCTGCACAAGATAGTTCCCCCTTATAAGGAGGGGGATGACATTAACAAGTGGTTTGCTGCACTTGAGAGGGCCTGTGTTGTACAGGATGTCCCTCAAAGGAAGTGGGCTGCTATCCTATGGCTATCAGTTAGTGGAAAAGGTAGGGATAGGCTCCTTACTGTGAAAGAAAGTGATGCCAATAATTTTACAGTTCTTAAGAATGCACTCCTGGATGGTTATGGCTTAACCACTGAACAATACAGGATAAAGTTCAGAGAGACCAAAAAGGAGTCTTCACAAGACTGGGTTGATTTCATTGACCATTCAGTGAAGGCCTTGGAGGGGTGGTTACATGGCAGTAAAGTTACTGATTATGACAGCCTGTATAACTTGATCCTGAGAGAGCATATTCTTAATAATTGTGTGTCTGATTTGTTGCACCAGTACCTGGTAGACTCTGATCTGACCTCTCCCCAAGAATTGGGAAAGAAGGCAGACAAATGGGTCAGAACAAGAGTGAACAGAAAGGTTCATACAGGTGGTGACAAGGATGGCAAGAAGAAAGATGGTGAGAAATTTCAGGATAAGCATGGGGATAAGGGTAAAACCAAAGATCCTTCTTCAAATCTTAAACACTCTTCAGAGGGTGGGGATAAAACAAATGCTTCCTCTTCTTCTCAACCCACACACATTAAAAAGCCTTGGTGCTTTGTGTGTAAAAACAAAGGCCATAGGCCAGGGGATAAGTCCTGTCCAGGTAAACCCCCTGAGCCTACCACCACTAATACATCAAGCTCTAGTGCCCCTAGCAGTAGTGGTACTAGTGGTGGGACTGCTGGCAACAGTCAAGTTAAGGGTGTAGTTGGGTTCACTTATGGGTCCATAGTAGAAACTGGGGTAGTCAATCCCAAGACAGTTTCTGTCACACCTGGTGGCATTGGCCTTGCCACACTGGCTGCTTGACCCCTTACAATGGATAAGTACAGGCAGACAGTTTCAATAAATGGTGTTGAGGCCTTGGCCTACAGGGACACAGGTGCCAGTATCACTTTGGTGACTGAAAACCTAGTGCATCCTGAACAACACATCATTGGACAACAATATAAGATTATTGATGTCCATAACTCCACTAACTTTCTTCCCTTAGCTATAATTCAGTTTGGTTGGGGTGGAGTTACTGGCCCTAAGCAGGTGGTGGTATCACCTAGCTTACCTGTAGACTGTCTCTTAGGTAATGACCTAGAGGCCTCAGGTTGGGCTGATGTAGAGTTTTATGCCCATGCAGCCATGTTGGGCATCCCAGAGGAATTGTTCCCTCTCATTTCAATTGAAATGAAAAAGCAAAGGAGAGAAGGCTTGAAAACTCAGGATCCCTCTCCATCAACAGGTAAAAAGGGTATCACAGTATCCCCTAACCACCCTACCATTCAGGATACCATTCCTGTGGTGGGAGAAACCTCTCCTAGGGTGGCACCTGTTCCAAGGGAATCATCAGTTGGCAAAACTGTACTCCCTGAGGTGGAAGTACCTCTCTGTGGGATAACTAACATTGGTGAGAAAAAGAGCACCATTTTAGTTAACATGGAGCATCCCTCCAACCCTCCCAGAGAAACTTTAGTGCAGAAACCCTGCACTGCCTCACAACACTTAGGACAGCATCCCTGCCCTAGTGTGGAGCTCATAGGACAGCATCCCTGCCCTGATCCAACTCAAGAGAAACAGCATCCCTGTTCTCTCTTCCAGCCATATGGACAAAGTTTTTGCCCAGCTATGGCTTTACTGAGACAGCATCCCTGTCTGGCATTTCCATCACTACAAATAGGTTCAGTGGACAATTTCCACTGCTCTAAACTAAAACTTACTGATAGAAACTCTGAAAATACATCTTCACATTGTTGCTTAGCTAAAAAACTTCAAACAGGGTGGTTTACATCCCCACAGGGAAGTAACCATATAGTGGATGATAAAGGGAGTAACCAGTCTATTGCAGAGCTACTCTCTACTTATCACCACTTAGACAATAAAGTCTCAACTGGCCAAGGTTAGCCTTATTGTCCTTCGTTTGGGGGGGGGGGGGTTGTGTGAGAAAGTAGCCTCTTTCTAGCCTTGTTACCCCCACTTTTGGCCTATTTGTGAGTGTATGTCAGGGTGTTTTCACTGTCTCACTGGGATCCTGCTAGCCAGGGCCCAGTGCTCATAGTGAAAACCCTATGTTTTCAGTATGTTTGTTATGTGTCACTGGGACCCTGCTAGTCAGGACCCCAGTGCTCATAAGTTTGTGGCCTATATGTGTGTGTTCCCTGTGTGGTGCCTAACTGTCTCACTGAGGCTCTGCTAACCAGAACCTCAGTGGTTATGCTCTCTCATTTCTTTCAAATTGTCACTAACAGGCTAGTGACCAATTTTACCAATTTACATTGGCTTACTGGAACACCCTTATAATTCCCTAGTATATGGTACTGAGGCACCCAGGGTATTGGGGTTCCAGGAGATCCCTATGGGCTGCAGCATTTCTTTTGCCACCCATAGGGAGCTCTGACAATTCTTACACAGGCCTGCCACTGCAGCCTGAGTGAAATAACGTCCACGTTATTTCACAGCCATTTTACACTGCACTTAAGTAACTTATAAGTCACCTATATGTCTAACCTTTACCTGGTAAAGGTTAGGTGCAAAGTTACTTAGTGTGAGGGCACCCTGGCACTAGCCAAGGTGCCCCCACATTGTTCAGGGCCAATTCCCTGAACTTTGTGAGTGCGGGGACACCATTACACGCGTGCACTACATATAGGTCACTACCTATATGTAGCTTCACAATGGTAACTCCGAATATGGCCATGTAACATGTCTAAGATCATGGAATTGCCCCCTCTATGCCATCCTGGCATTATTGGTACAATTCCATGATCCCAGTGGTCTGTAGCACAGACCCTGGTACTGCCAAACTGCCTTTCCTGGGGTTTCACTGCAGCTGCTGCTGCTGCCAACCCCTCAGACAGGTTTCTGCCCCCCTGGGGTCAAGCCAGGCTTGTCCCAGGATGGCAGAACAAAGGACTTCTTCTGAGAGAGGGTGTTACACCCTCTCCCTTTGGAAAATGGTGTGAAGGCAGGGGAGGAGTAGCCTCCCCCAGCCTCTGGAAATGCTTTCTTGGGCACAGATGTGCCCAATTCTGCATAAGCCAGTCTACACCGGTTCAGGGACCCCTTAGCCCCTGCTCTGGCGGGAAACTGGACAAAGGAAAGGGGAGTGACCACTCCCCTGACCTGCACCTCCCCTGGGAGGTGTCCAGAGCTCCTCCAGTGTGCTCCAGACCTCTGCCATCTTGGAAACAAAGGTGCTGCCAGCACACTGGACTGCTCTGAGTGGCCAGTGCCACCAGGTGACGTCAGAGACTCCTTCTGATAGGCTCCTTCAGGTGTTAGTAGCCTATCCTCTCTCCTAAGTAGCCAAACCCTCTTTTCTGGCTATTTAGGGTCTCTGTCTCTGGGGAAACTTTAGATAACGAATGCAAGAGCTCATCAGAGTTCCTCTGCATCTCTCTCTTCACCTTCTGATAAGGAATCGACTGCTGACCGCGCTGGAAGCCTGCAAAACTGCAACAAAGTAGCTAAGACGACTACTGCAACTCTGTAACGCTGATCCTGCCGCCTTCTCGACTGTTTTCCTGCTTGTGCATGCTGTGGGGGTAGTCTGCCTCCTCTCTGCACCAGAAGCTCCGAAGAAATCTCCCGTGGGTCGACGGAATCTTCCCCCTGCAACCGCAGGCACCAAAAAGCTGCATTACCGGTCCCTTGGGTCTCCTCTCAGCACGACGAGCGAGGTCCCTCGAATCCAGCAACTCTGTTCAAGTGACCCCCACAGTCCAGTGACTCTTCAGTCCAAGTTTGGTGGAGGTAAGTCCTTGCCTCACCTCACTGGGCTGCATTGCTGGGAACTGCGACTTTTGCAGCTACTCCGGCCCCTGTGCACTTCCGGCAAAAATCCTTTGTGCACAGCCAAGCCTGGGTCCACGGCACTCTAACCTGCATTGCACGACTTTCTAAGTTGGTCTCCGGCGACGTGGGACTCCTTTGTGCAACTTCGGCAAGCACTGTTTCACGCATCCTCGTAGTGCCTGTTTCTGGCACTTCTCCGGGAGATACCTGCTTTAGAGAGGGCTCCTTATCTTGCTCGACGTCCCCTCTCTCTCCTGGTCCAATTTGCGACCTCCTGGTCCCTCCTGGTCCTCAGCAGTGTCCAAAAACGCTAACCGCACGATTTGCAGTTAGCAAGGCTTGTTGGCGTTCTTTCGGCGAGAAAACACTTCTGCACGACTCTCTACGGCAAGTGGGATCCGTCCACCAAAGGGGAAGTCTCTAGCCCTTTTAGTTCTTGCAGAAACAGCAGCTTCTTCTGTCTAGTAGAAGCTTCTTTGCACCCGCAGCTGGCATTTCCTGGGCATCTGCCCATCTCCGACTTGCTTGTGACTTTTGGACTTGGTCCCCTTGTTCCACAGGTACCCTAGATTGGAAATCCACAGTTGTTGCATTGTTGGTTGGTGTCTTTCCTGCATTATTCCTCTATCACGACTCTTTGTCTTTTGGGGAACTTCAGTGCACTTTGCACTCACTTTTCAGGGTCTTGGGGAGGGCTAATTTTCTAACTCTCACTATTTTCTAATAGTCCCAGCGACCCTCTACAAGGTCACATAGGTTTGGGGTCCATTCGTGGTTCACATTCCACTTTTGGAGTATATGGTTTGTGTTGCCCCTATCCCTATGTGTCCCCATTGCATCCTATTGTAACTATACATTGTTTGCACTGTTTTCTAAGACTATACTGCATATTTTTGGTATTTTGTACATATAACTTGTGTATAATTGCTATCCTCATACTGAGGGTACTCACTGAGATACTTTGGCATATTGTCATAAAAATAAAGTATCTTTATTTTTAGTATATCTGTGTATTGTGTTTACTTATGATATTGTGCAAGTGACACTTGTGGTACTGTAGTAGCTTCACACGTCTCCTAGTTCAGCCTGAGCTGCTCTGCTAAGCTACCATTATCTATCAGCCTAAGCTGCTAGACACCCTATACACTAATAAGGGATAACTGGGCCTGGTGCAAGGTGCAAGTACCCCTTGGTACTCACAACAAGCCAGTCCAGCCTTGTTGCGCAGCAGACAGTGAAATACATTTAGGGGCCCTCTTACGGGGGCCCCCAGGGGCCCCGCGACCCCCCCTACCGCCATCCGGTTCCCGGCGGGCGGACCGCCGGGAACTGGATGGCGGTAGGGGGGGTCGGAATCCCCTCGGCGGCGCAGCAAGCTGCGCCGCCTTGGAGGATTCCAAGGGGCAGCGGAAAACCGGCGGGAGACCGCCGGTTTTCCTGCACTGACCGCGGCCAAAGCGCCGCGGTCAGAATGCCCTGCAGGGCACCGCCGGTCTGTCGGCGGTGCTCCCGCCGACCCTGGCCCCGGCGGTCTAAGACCGCCGGGGTTAGAATCCCCCCCTTAGTGTGTGGGCACCCTGGCACTAGCCAGACTGCTCCCACATCGTTCAGGGCAAATTCCCCGGACTTTGTGAGTGCGGGGACACCATTACACGCGTGCACTACACATAGGTCACTACCTATGTGTAGCTTCACAATGGTAGCTCCGAATATGGCAATGTAACATGTCTAAGATCATGGAATTGCCCCCTCTATGCCATCCTGGCATTGTTGATACAATCCCATGATCCCACGGGTCTGTAGCTCAGACCCGGGTACTGCCAAACTGCATTTTCAGGGGTTTCACTGCAGCTGCTGCTGCTGCCAACCCCTCAGACAGGTTTCTGCCCTCCTGCGGTCCAGCCAGGCTTGTCCCAGGATGGCAGAACAAAGGACTTCCTCTGAGAGAGGGTGTCACACCCTCTCCCTTGGGAAAATGGTGTGAAGGCAGGGGAGGAGTAGCCTCCCCCAGCCTCTGGAAATGCTTTCATGGGCACATTTGGTGCCCATTTCTGCATAAGCCAGTCTACACCAGTTCAGGGACCCCTTAGCCCTGCTCTGGCGCGAAACTGGACAAAGGAAAGGGGAGTGACCACTCCCCTGACCTGCACCTCCCCTGGGAGGTGTCCAGAGCTCCTCCAGTGTGCTCCAGACCTCTGCCATCTTGGAAACATAGGTGCTGCTGGCACACTGGACTGCTCTGAGTGGCCAGTGCCACCAGGTGACGTCAGAGACTCCTTCTGATAGGCTCCTTCAGGTGTTGCTAGCCTATCCTCTCTCCTAGGTAGCCAAACCCTCTTTTCTGGCTATTTAGGGTCTCTGTCTCTTGGGATTCCTTAGATAACGAATGCAAGAGCTCATCAGAGTTCCTCTGCATCTCTCTCTTCACCTTCTGCCAAGGAATCGACTGCTGACCGCGCTGGAAGCCTGCAAAACTGCAACAAAGTAGCAAAGACGACTACTGCAACTCTGTAACGCTGATCCTGCCGCCTTCTCGACTGTTTTCCTGGTGGTGCATGCTGTGGTGGTAGTCTGCCTCCTCTCTGCACTAGAAGCTCCGAAGAAATCTCCCGTGGGTCGACGGAATCTTCCCCCTGCAACCGCAGGCACCAAAGAACTGCATTACCGGTACTCTGGGTCTCCTCTCAGCATGACGTGCGAGGTCCCTTGTTTCCAGCAACTCTGTCCAAGTGACTCCCACAGTCCAGTGACTCTTCAGTCCAAGTTTGGTGGAGGTAAGTCCTTGCCTCCCCACGCCAGACTGCATTGCTGGGAACCGCGACTTTTGCAGCTACTCCGGCTTCCGTGCACTTCCGGTGGAAATCCTTTGTGCACAGCCAAGCCTGGGTCCTCGGCACTCTAACCTGCATTGCACAACTTTCTAAGTTGTCCTCCGGCGGCGTGGGACTCCTTTGTGCAACTTCGGGTGAGCACCGTTTCACTCTTCTTTGAAGTGCCTGGTCCAGCACTTCTGCATGTGCTGTCTGCTTCTGAGAGGGCTGCTTGTCTTGCTCGATGCCCCCTCTGTCTCCTGACGCAATTGGCGACATCCTGGTCCCTCCTGGGCCACAGCAGCACGCAAAAACCCGTACCGCACGATTTGCAGCTAGCAAGGCTTGTTGGCTGAATTTCCACAGGAAAACACTTCTGCACGACTTTCCACGGCGTGGGGGATTCATCCTCCAAAGGAGAAGTTTCTAGCCCTTGTCGTTCCTGCAGAATCCTAAGCTTCTACTGTCCAGTGGCAGCTTCTTTGCACCCACCGTTGGCATTTCTTGGGCATCTGCCCATCTCCGACGTGCTTGTGACTTTTGGACTTGGTCCCCTTGTTCCACAGGTACCCTCGTTTGGAAATCCATTGTTGTTGCATTGCTGGTTTGTGTCTTTCCTGCAGAATTCCCCTATCACGACTTCATTGTCCTTTGGGGAACTTTAGTGCACTTTGCACTCACTTTTCAGGGTCTTGGGGTGGGCTATTTTTTGAACCCTTACTATGTTCTAATAGTCCCAGCGACCCTCTACAAGGTCACATAGGTTTGGGGTCCATTCGTGGTTCGCATTCCACTTTTGGAGTATATGGTTTGTGTTGCCCCTATCCCTATGTGTCCCCATTGCATCCTATTGTAACTATACATTGTTTGCACTGTTTTCTAAGACTATACTGCATATTTTTGGTATTGTGTACATATATCTTGTGTATATTTGCTATCCTCATACTGAGGGTACACTCTGAGATACTTTGGCATATTGTCATAAAAATAAAGTACCTTTATTTTTAGTATATCTGTGTATTGTGTTTTCTTATGATATTGTGCAAGTGACACTAGTGGTACTGTAGGAGCTTCACTCGTCTCCTAGTTCAGCCTGAGCTGCTCTGCTAAGCTACCATTATCTATCAGCCTATGCTGCTAGACACCCTATACACTAATAAGGGATAACTGGGCCTGGTGCAAGGTGCAAGTACCCCTTGGTACTCACTACAAGCCAGTCCAGCCTCCTACACCAAGTATCGTCACTGATCCAGAAACCACCGCCGGAGTCACAGCCCAGGAGGGCACAAGTATCGTTACTGGTCAGGAGACCACCGCCGGAGTCACAGCCCAGGAGGGCACAAGTATCGTTACTGATCCAGAAACCACCGCCGAAGTCACAGCCCAGGAGGGCACAAGTATCGTCACTGGTCCAGAAACCACCGCCGGAGTCACAGCCCAGGAGGGGACAGGATGCCACAGCCCCGCTGGCCAATGATGGAACGTCATGCCACACACCAATGCCCAGTGTGGAGATCGTCATGCTACACACCAATGTCCAGTGTGGAGATCGTCATGCCACACACCAATGTCCAGTGTGGAGATCGTCATGCCACACACCAATGTCCAGTGTGGAGGTCGTCATGCCACACACCAATGTCAGTATCAGAACCTCCATGGCAATGCACCGCTGAACAGAGCAAAGACCGCCATAGCAAAGCACCGCTGAACAGTCCAGAACCGCCATGGCAAAGCACCTCTGAACAGGGCAAAGACCACCATGGCAAAGCACCGCTGAACAGTCCAGAACCGCCATGGCAAAGCACCGCTGAACAGGGCAAAGACTGCCATGGCAAAGCACCGCTGAACAGTCCAGAACCGCCATGGCAAAGCACCGCTGAACAGGGCAAAGACCGCCATGGCAAAGCACCGCTGAACAGGGCAAAGACCGCCATGGCAAAGCACCGCTGAACAGTCCAGAACCGCCATGGCAAAGCACTGCTGAACAGGGCAAAGACCGCCATGGCAAAGCACTGCTGAACAGGGCAAAGACCACCATGGCAAAGCACCGCTGAACAGTCCAGAACCGCCATGGCAAAGCACCGCTGAACAGTGCAAAGACCGCCATGGCAAAGCACCACTGAACAGTCCAGAACCGCCATGGCAAAGCACCGCTGAACAGGGCAAAGACCGCCATGGCAAAGCACCGCTGAACAGGGCATGCACCGTGTAGGAATGAATGGACCGCCACATCAGGCATCCTTATCCCATGTGCAGCTGGGACAGTGACAGGACAGGAACTTTCACGGGGAGACTCATCCAGTCTGGGCACCAGTCCCCCTCCAGAACCAGTGGAGACCTGCATCTACTTGAGAGACTGTGGCTTTGCACTCCCCAGGATGGTCCAGTGGGCAAGCCACCCACTGTAAAGACTTGAGCGACTGTGGCTTTGCACTACCCAGGATGGCACAGTGGGCAGACCACCCACTGTAAAGACTTCAGAGACTGTAGCTTTGCACTCCCCAGGATGGCACAGTGGGCAAACCACCCACTGAAGAGACTTGAGAGACTGTGGCTTTGCACTCCCCAAGATGGCACAGTGGGCAAACCACCCACTGAAGAGACTTGAGAGACTGTGGCTTTGCACTCCCTAGGATGGCACAGTGGGCAAACCACCCACTGAAGAGACTTGAGAGACTGTGGCTTTGCACTCCCCAGGATGGCACAGTGGGCAAACCACCCACTGTAAAGACTTGAGAGACTGTGGCTTTGCACTCCCCAGGATGGCACAGTGGGCAAACCACCCACTGAAGAGACTTGAGAGACTGTGGCTTTGCACTCCCCAGGATACATCAATGGGCATGGAGCCCCGTCGTGGATCTGGCTCCGCATTCATGTGGCTGAGGTGCCCCCCTTCCCTTCCCCCTGAGGTGCTTGTAGTGTTTCTATCTGATGCCCCGGCAGTGTTCTCTCGGATTTTGGTCAGGTATTTATTGTGGGCCTCGCCCATGCTTTTTTGGACTGTTGGTGCACGGACATTATTGTGTACATATCTGCACCACTTCTCGGATTGTGGGCCTCATTCCGACCCTGGCGGTACAAGACCGTCGGGGGCAACGAAAGCAATGCCAACAGGCTGGCGATGCTTCATTGCCCATTCTGACGCCGCGGTCAGAAAAGGGAATCCAGCGGTTTCCCGCCGGATTTCCCCTGCTTGGGCAGAACCTCCATGGCGGCGCTGCAAGCAGCACCGCCATGGAGATTCCAACCCCCTTCCCGCCATCCTGTTCCTGGCGGTTTTTACCGCCAGGAACAGGATGGCGGGAACGGGTGTTGTGGGACCCCTGGGGGCCCCTGCACTGCCCATGCCACTGGCATGGGCAGTGCAGGGGCCCCCTAACAGGGCCCCAGAGAGATTTTCACTGTCTGCATTGCAGACAGTGAAAATCGCGACGGGTGCAACTGCACCCGTCGCACCCCTGCAACACCGCCGGCTCCATTCGGAGCCGGCTTCAATGTTGCAGGGCCTTTCCTGCTGGGCCGGCGGGCGCTCCTTTGGCGGGCGCCCGCCGGCCCAGCGGGAAAGCCAGAATGGCCTCCGCGGTCTTTTGACCGCGGAGCGGCCAAGTGGCGGTTCCCGTTTGGCTGGCGGCAACCGCTGCCAGCCAAACTCAGAATGACCCCCTGTATGTGTAAATAAGAGTGATTTAGAGATATATATCTGTATATTTTTGTATGACATGTATATTGGCACATTACAATATTTGGCCGAATTTCGCATTGTCTTTGCATTCTTCTGGGGGGATTGTGGGTTGTTAATGTGATTTTTGTGACTGCATTAGTGTGTATGTTGTCTAATGCGAGGGTGGGGGTGGGGGTGTTTGGTGGGTGTCCCCCTGACTTTTGCCTCCCCCGTGTCGTAGATGCAGTACTCACCGGTATCTTCTGCGCCTACGTAGCTGTTGGTCGTAAAGGAGCAGAAAGACAAGGGCAGGGAGTATTTGGAGTTCCGGGTCCATGGAGTCCTCGTTCCTCGTGGGATGTGTTCAGGTGAGCGTTTTCCCATTGCAGAAACTGTTTCCGCCATGTTTTAATCCACGGTGAATCCGCCCCGGAAAAGGTGGCGGATTGGCGGGTTGTAATAGTGTGGGCGGTACATTGTCTTCCGCCTGTCTGTTGGCGGTGACCGTCGCACTGCTTGTCTGTAGCGCCGTGGCGGGTGGTGTGTTAAAGTGGCTGTCTTTGTTGGCGGTTTCCGCTAGGGTCATAATTCCCTTTTTTTGTCCGTCGGCCTGTTTGCGGTATTACCGCACCTTTTACACCGTCCGCCAGGGTTGTAATGACCCCCTTAATGAGTCCAAAGTACTCGTCGAGGGACTTAAAGTCCCTATATATGATCCTAGGATGACCCACCAGGTACTACTTCACCTTGTTCACAAATGGATACAGACTAGTGAAGTCGTAGTAGTGTATTTTCTCAAGCTCACCAGAGACCCGGTACCGTTGTATGGTGTTTGTATGGCCGCCGAATAAGGCGTTGAGGGGTTCCAACAGTGCTGGTAACTGCCGGCTCATAATAAAAGTGCCCAGTTCTGCATCGTTTGTTAGCTCTTCTAACCACTCGAGTTCCCAGAGGGTTCTCGGAACAAAGCCACTGCTTTCAATATACTGCGCCTTCGCCAGAGTCCGATGATGCAGATGTTCAAACGTGGTGCCCTGCAGTCTATTAAACTAGTGGGGTTTGTAACAACGCATAAACCTGTGGTAAAAGCAACCGTTGAACTCAAGGCGGTTGGTACCCCGGTAATTAATGCATACCCATCTAGGTAGTAGCGGCCCAGCATGTTGAATGAAGATGTTCTCTTTCTCCGAGACGTACATGAGCCACTTAATAGACGGGGTGGAGTAACATTTCTATTTACCGTTATAGAGGTCAGGCGGTACTAGAGCTATGGTTTCAGGTTTTAAAAACATGTGCTGATAAATAGACATGCACATTGAAGCCAAAGTAATGTTCTTAAATGGGTATAGTATTCCATGTTTATTTTTCTCTTACGGGATCTGGTTTTAATAAGCCTGACCTGTTCGTCATCTCCACCACAACGTCTCTGAATCTTTTCGCAAGATCATGACATCCGCCTGGCAGTAAGCTTGTAACTCTGTTTAAAAATTAAACCAATTTTCGCGGTTTTCATCGTACCACTGTAGAAATCTCTCTTTTTCAGATGGCATCATGTACTCGACGCCGTAACTGTCGGGCGGAAGCATAGGACCACTGTAATTCTGATTAGCCCATGTGTTAAAAAAGTAAAGGAAATAACCTTTACAGCCCTCAAAACCAAAGGCTTTTGGCAACTTGCTCAACTTCATGGGCAGAAAATTCAAGGTGTCTATGAACCTAATTTCAAAAGGCACAACCTTTAACAGCATCAATTTGGAACCCTGGGTGATGAGCTCCACAGCCAGCTTTTCACAAATCAGGTCCCGGTGAATAAAGAATGAGTCGTACACTTTTGAGTTGTGAGCCAGCATTGTATACTCGTAGTATTTTGGCTGCATGAACTTGTTGAGGAAATCATTCACACATGACCGGCCTTCAAACTCCCAGTTTTCATCGGCTGTTAGATGATGGGCGTAAATGTAGTTAGGCTGGTGCACACCCGTCTCTGGCGTACAGTCTATATCAAATACAATATAGTCTGTTTTTTTCTGGGGGAAGCCTTCGAGCATGTAACACTTGTGTGCTATTCCGGCTATAAAATACGCTTTACATGTGGGACATTGCATACCTTTACAATTGTGGTTGTCGGCCTTGTAACGCCCGCAAGCCCCACAGTCCGATTTACGGACGCACTGTGCTAGGCTGATGTGTATGTTTAAGCAGTCTTACAACCAACAAAACATCTTACATGTGACGCAGTTCACTTTCTGAGCATCGTGATTGACGCACCCGTCCATCTGACACATTTTACAGTACATTTCACACTGGTGTTTGGTCCAGTTGTTGTATATGTGGTCGCAATGCTCACACATGTACTTGGCGCCTAGAAAACCCTTCAGGTTCAAGATATGGTAAAAGTGTGATGTAGCACCTAAACCGTCTAGTGTTTCACACATTCACTGGTAGTGAAGTACTTCCAAGAACCACTGTGGTACAGAACTTTTACCGTAACGATAAAGTGGTTCTCAAATAGGTCCAGGTCCCCAAAAACAACCAGTCTGTCGGGCAGTAGTTGAAGCGCCTTGTGGGCTGCAGCCGCCATCGACATAATGACGTTGACTGGGGTAGCGCGGTCCCCCAACAACCCCACGATGATTGCCGCCAGACACATATTGGTAGCGCCTGTGTTAAAGTCGGGTAACAATCGATATTTCTTGCCAATGATTTTACTGTACATGATGCTGTTTAAGGTTCTGGAAGCACTGCCCTCACGACTCCTAACAATGAGGGTGATGATTCTAAGGTTCCCGTACACCAGTAATTCAGCCTTGCTCTGTAAAAGCTTAGACAGGTTTTCTAGAAACGTCAAAGAGTCAAACACATCCTGAGGCGACCTTCTGGTGAACAGAGGACTGTTGAGACCCTGCCCCTGAAAACGCAGCTGAAAGAAATTGTTAGGCCCCACATCGTGTAACAATAGTTCGATGAACGTTTGCATGGCCCGGTGTATAGCTATAACACCATGATCAGAGGAGTTTAGACAGTCTAGATTAACGAACCTAAACTCCTCATAGTGCTATGTAGCATTAAACCTCTCTACAGTACGACTGTACCTTCTTACACTTTCCAAAAACACCGGTTCTGAATCCTCAGCTTCAGGACCGGTGGAGGCTGGAGGGCTCCCGGGGGTATCATCCGATGGTAGTTGACTACGGTTAGTTGTTGGGGTATTTTTTTGCCTCTTTGTAATGCTTAGTCTCGCTTTCTTCAATTTTCTTATTAAAAGCTCACAGTTTCTAGCGCTACTAGCCCACATCTGTTTTTTACAAGCCCAGCTGGTTTTTGGCAACAGACCACAGCCTAGTTGAACAATAGTAGGGGTGTTTACAGGAGTTGCCCTTGACATTTCACCTAATATGGGCGGGGATCCTTCAGGATGTTTGGGGTTGAGCCTGCTCTGAACTTTACCCCTTGAGGCCCTGAAAATGCCTATATTCTCTCCTAACTTTAAATGTTGAGGCCTTATGAGGACTTTAAGCATAACTCATTTATTGTTACATGCATAACCAACTCATAAAATCTTGTAAAAAGGTTGTAAAAGACAAAACAAAAGTCTCTCAAGGTGTCATCTGTTAAGCCCCCATGCTCTGAAAGTAGAATACACAAAGCCATTTGTTCACATTTTCTCAAAAACCATACACTGTTCATTTATGACGAGCAACATAAGCTCTAGGATCCTCTTTGTAAAGCATTATTTATATCATTCCAAGGGATCCATAACCTTATTTTACGCATATCACAATACCGCCTATGGTCTTTATAACGCCATATAATTACAGTAATTATTATAAAAATATATAACTCAACACAATTTAAAAACATTACAGTTCATTGAATATACTCATGTACAATGGGCTGGAAGCCAGATCCTAGGATCCACGCCATGTTTTCGCCCTAGCTCTCCAATGCTCTGAACCATGTGTGGGGGCGGAGCTAACTCTAAACTCCAACCTCCAGGGGGGAGCAAATAGGCTGAGCCAGCTCCAACACCCTAGACACGTCTTTTTGAAAAAGTGCTTGCTGTGGCGGCAGCATGGGTGCACCCTGCGTTATGCTCAACATTTCCCCAGGACAACAGGACTCTGACCTAAGGTGGGTGGACGGGGGTTTGTGGAGCTTGAGCCTACTGCTCCCCCACCCTTGATAAGTTGTATGGTTGGGGCTCTGGGGACTATAGGGGAGCAGAGGACACAGAGCATCCTGTAGCCCCCCCAGTAATTGTTTGTTTAGTTTTTATTTAGTTATTTATTTTTTATTAATTTCATTTTTATTTATTTATTTATTTGCCCCTTTTATTTTATTTACCATATAAAATAAATAAATAAATAAATATAAATGCGCCATGTGGGCCCCTGAGGGCCCCAAGCCTCATGCTCGGGTTCCAAGGGCCTCAACCTTATTTGTACACTATAAGGGCCTGAGGGCCCAAGCGCGTGAGGCTTGCGTACCTCACACCATCTGAGGTTTCCCCATGCACCATATGGTGTCAGGAGGCCTCACACCTCGTGCTAGACCCTCTCTAATCCCCCAAGGGGGGCTGGAGGGGGCCTAATACGAGGTACGAGGCCTCCTGGCATTATCCCGGCCTGGCCTGCTCTCAGAGGCCGCTGGAGACACTGCGCGGCTTCTGAGAGCAAGTCGGACGGGTTACTAACAGAGACGGCCGAGCTGCAACACGCTCGGCCGTCTCTGTTATTAACCAGCCCGACTTGTTCTCAGAAGTCGAGCGGTGTCCCCGGCGGCCTCTGAGAGCAGGCCTGTTCTATTAATACCTAGAGGCCCCCGAGCGCTGTGTGGCTCTGGGAGCCTCCGTTACAACAGAACCGATCTGCTCTCAGATGCCGCACAGCCTCTGAGAACCGATCTATTCTGCTGATAACGAAGGGCTTTGAGCCGTATAGTGCTCAGGGACCCTCATTACCAACTCATCTCTCTGCTCGTGGCCTCTGAGAGTGGAGCTGTTAAGTTAATAAGGAAGGTCTCCGAGGCGCACAGCTCTCGGAGACCCTCGTTATTAACTTAACAACTCCGCTCTCAGAGACCACTCGATGTTAAATTAATAACTGGGGTCCCCGAGCGCTGGGCGCCTTGGGGACCCCAGGGCTTAATTTGTTAATAAAAACGCGCCGGTGCCTAAAGCCCTCCTCTTAAACATCCTGCTGCTACAATTAAATGTGCTAACACTGAATATTGAGGCTGAGTAAATCTAACGCCATCTCGAGCCTCTACAAAACATTTAAAGCCTCCCCCTCCCCCCTACATCTCTCTCTTGCAGTTTTCTGCTTTCTCCCATTGTGAAGCTTTTTTGTTTTTCTCTTTCTCCGTCTTTCATATATATCTTTTGCTCGCAGTAAATGTTTGAGGCAGTAGAATAAGTGCAGCCCTTCAAAAAAAATAAAAATAAAAAAAATAGATGCAAATGCTCAGCCACCAGAACCAGCAGGTACAAATTAAGCATGACCTCCAACCCTCCAAAATAAGTGCAGACCCTCAAAAATACGGGCATATGCTCAACACCAGAACCAACATATACAAATTAAGCATTGCCTCCACCCCTCAAAATGAGTGCAGACCCTCAAAAATAAGTGCAAATGTGTGGCACCAAAACCAGCAAGTAGAAATTAAGCATGACCTCTAACCCCACAAAATAAATGCAGACCCTCAAAAATAAGTGCAAATGCTCAACACCAGAACCAGCAAGTACAAATTAAGCTTTACCTCAACCCGCCAAAATAAATGCAGACCCTCAAAAATAAGTGCAAATATCAACACCAGAACCAACAAGTACAAATTAAGCATTGCCTCTACCCTCCAAAATAAATGCAGACCCTCAAAAATACATGCCAATGCCCAACACCAGAACCAACATGCACAAGTTAAACACTGTACCCCACATCTCACCACAAGCCACCTCCAACATACATTAATATCATTTTAAAAACATGTGCATTTTACTCTATAGTTAAAAAAGGTTGGGGCTAACGGCTATGTTAAACTACAATAGAACATATACAAACACCACATAGTTACAGACCTTAAATAAAAGAGGCTTAGCATCATCAGTCTGTTCTGTGCCCTTCATATTTTTCTCCTTAGGGTGCTCTGGAAGCCCAAGCTCTCTGTAAACTTCCAGTGTGTAGTTCAGAAAAAGAGGCCTGTGAAAGCGGGGTGTTTTTATATGGCCCACAATGTGTTGATTATGCATAGGTTTTTTGTGGGTGGGGCTGGGCTTAGAAATAGACATCTTTTTTAGGGGAGACATTGCTTGTCTTAGGTCTATTTCAGAACTTTTTTAAACTGCCTGGTCACGTTATACATTCCCATCTGCTGAACAGCTTCGACCCATGGCCTGGGAACACTTGGAGATACATCTGTTTTAGGTTTACACTGTCTGTCTTCTGTTTATCTCAAAACTTTTTTAATTGTATGGTCACTTCAGACACTGCCATCTGCTGAACACCTCTGACCCATGGCCTGGGAACACTTGGCGATACATCTGATTTAGGCTTGCAGTGTCTGTCTTCTGTTTATTTCAAAACTTTTTCAATGGTCGAGTCAATTTAGACTCTGACATTTGCGGAGCACCTTTGAACCCATGTCTGGGAACTCTGAGGGCCATATTTATACTTTTTGACGCAAAACTGCGCTAACGCAGTTTTGCGTCAAAAAAATTAGCACCGGCTAACGCCATTCTGAAGCGCCATGCGGGCGTCGTATTTATTCAATGACGTTAGCCGGCGTTAGCTGCCGGCGCTGCCTGGTGTGCGTGAAAAAAAACGACGTACACCAGGCAGCGCCGGCGTAGGGGAATATGGAGATTGGGCGTCAAAAAATGGGGCAAGTCAGGCTGAGGCAAAATTTCCGTCTCAACCCGATTTGCGTCATTTTTTTCGACGCCCAACCCCCATTGAAATGACTCCTGTCTTAGCAAAGACAGGAGTCATGCCCCCTTGCCCAATGGCCATGCCCAGGGGACTTATGTCCCCTGGGCATGGTCATTGGGCATAGTGGCATGTAGGGGGGCACAAATCAGGCCCCCCTATGCAACTTCAAAAAAAATATATATATACTTACCTGAACTTACCTTAATGTCCCTGGGGTGGGTCCCTCCATCCTTGGACGTCTTCCTGGGGTGGGCAAGGGTGGCAGGGGGTGTCCCTGGTGGCATGGGAGGGCACCTGTGGGCTCATTCCGAGCCCACAGGTCCCTTAATGCCTGCCCTGACCCAGGCGTTAAAAAACGGCGCTAACGCGGGTACACGTCATTTTTTTTGACCTGCCCACTCCCGGGCGTCATTTTTGCCCGGGAATATAAATACGACGCATATGCATCGGAGTCATTTTTTTAGACGGGAACGCCTACCTTGCATATCATTAACGCAAGGAAGGTGTTCATGCTAAAAAATGACGCAAACTCCATGAACTTTGACGCTAGACGCGTCTAACGCCAAAGTATAAATATGGAGTTCGTTTTGCGTCGAATATGCGTCGAAAAAAACGACGCAAATTCGGCGCAAATGGAGTATAAATATGCCCCTTAGTGTTGCATCTGTTTTAGGCTTGCAAGGCATGTGTCCGTTTCTTTCAAAACATTTTTAATTGCATGGTCACTTTAGACTTTGACATATGCTGAGCATCTTTGAACCCACGTCTGGGAACTCTTTGGGGCATATTTATACTCTGTTTGCGCCGAATGTGCGTCAAAGAGTTGAAGAAACGACGAAGAAACCCTCAACATCATGAACAGCATCCACTCCGGCTCATCCTCCGTCCCCTGCCTCCACCACATCTTCAACAAAGCAGGCAGCACCATCACTCCCAAACTCCGGCACATCATCAACCACTCCTTTGAAACCGCCACCTTCCCAGAAATCTGGAAACACGTTGAAATCAACCCCTTACCGAAGAAACCCACTGCAGACCCAGATGACCTCAAGAACTTCCGGCCCATCTCTCTGCTCCCCTTCCCAGTGAACGTCATCGAAAAAGCTGTCAACAGACAACTCACCAAACACATCGAAGACAACATCCTGAACCCTTCACAGTCAGGCTTCCGGAACAACCACAGCACGGAGACCACCCTCCGCGCCGCCATAGATGACATTCCGAACCTCCTAGAGAGGGGTGAGACCGCGGCTCTCATCCTCCTCGACCTGTCCGCTGCATTCGATACCATCTCCCACCACACTCTACAGTCTTGTCTATATGATGCAGGCATCCACAACAGGGCACTAGAATGGATCACCTCCTTCCTCACTGACAGGACCCAAAAAGTCTGACTCCCCCACTTCTAATCAGAGGCCACCAAGATCTAGGGCCAGATGTAGCAAATTCCCAAATTGCGACTTGCAATTTGCGAGTCCCGTCCCTGCGACTCGCAAATTGCAAGTCGCAATTTGGGATGCAGAAAGGTGTCTCAGATACCTTCTGCTAGTCGCTACGGGGTCGCAAGGACCCACCTCATTAATATTATTGAGGTGGGTCGCAATTTGTGACCCCAAAGCGATTCAGGGCACTCACGGGGATGGAGGCCTGCTGGGAACAGCAGACCTCCATGTCCGTGACTGCTTTTAAATAAAGCAGTTTTTTTTTTTCAAAGTGCAACCCGTTTTCCTTAAAGGAAAACGAGCTGCACTTTGAAAAATAAACCAAAACCTTTAGTTTCGGTATTTTTCAGGGCAGGTAGTGGTCCATTGGACCACTGCCTGCTCTGAAAAATTATTTTCTATGCCAGACACAAAGGGGAAGGGGTCCCATGGGGACCCCTTCCCGTTTGCAACTGGGTTACCATCCACTTCAAGTGGATGGTAACTGCGAGTCCATTTGCAAATGGAATTACATCACATTGTGACTCGCAAATAGGAAGGGAACACCCCTTCCTATTTACGACTCGGAAATGCATTTTGCGAGTCGGTTCCGACTCGCAAAATGCATTTCTACATCTCAAAGTGGCTTTAGCGACTCGCAAACAGCGATTTTCGCCGTTTGCGACTCGCTAAAGCTTTCCTACATCTGGCCCCTAGTGTGGTGTCCCACAAGGCTCCTCTCTGAACCCCACTCTCTTCAACCTCTACCTGGCCCAACTAGCAACCATCGCCAGACACCATGTGCTCAACATTGTCTCATACGCCGACGACACACAGCTAATCATCTCCCTCACCACGACCTGCACACAGCCAAAGCCAGCCTCCACAACGGAATGAAGGCAGTCGCCGCCTAGATGAAGACTAGCTGCCTCAAGCTAAATCCCGACAAAACAGAAGTCCTCGTCATCGGCAATAACCACTCCACCTGGGAAGACTTGTGGTGGCCCACTGCCCTCGGAAGCACTCCGGCCTACCGACCATGCCTGCAACCGTGGCTTTATCCTGGACTCAGCACTCTCGATGAACCGCCAAGTCAGCGCAATCTCCTCAACACCATGCGCATGCTCCAGAAGATCTTCAAATGGATCCCAACCAAATCCAAAAGAACATTCACCCAGGCCCTCGTCAGCAGTCGCCTAGACAACAGCAACGCACTCTACACTGGAACCACCGCCAAGGTATGGAAAAGACTGCAACGCATCTGTAACGCCTCTGCCCGTCTCATCAAGAACACCCCCACACACAGCTGCACCTCCTCCCTACTGTGAGACTTGCACAGGCTCTCAATAGACAAGAGAATAACATTCACGCTTCTCACGCACGCCTACAAAGCCCTCCACAACACCGGAGCAGAATACCTCAACCGCAGACTCCACTTCCACACGCCCGCCATACAGCTCCGCTGACCTCAACCTCGCTGCCATCCCACTCATCCAGAAGACTACAGCCGGAGGAAGATGCTTCTCATACCGCCAAGACCTGGAACTCCCTCCCCGTCTACCTCAGAAGATCTCCCACTCTGTCTTCCACTGATCACCAACTGATCATCAATGACTGTTTCCTTGCTGCCCCCCCCAGCTCCTTGAGACCCTAGCTGGTGACTAGTCGCGCTCTGGAATTCCGCTGATTGATTGATTCAGTGTACCTGACCTTTGATTTGCGCCAAATGTGCGTCAAAATTTTTGCCATACTTTCGGCGCAAGCAGGGGCCCATATTTATACTTTTTTAGAGCCGCATTTGCGCCGTGTTTTGGCACAAAAACAGTGCAAACTTATAAAATATAATAGTATTTTGTAAGTTTGCGCCAATTTTGCGTAAAAAAATTACGCAAATGCGGTGCTAAAAAAGTATAAATATTGGCCAGAGTATAAATATGCCCCAGTGTGCTGCAGGAGGACTGGACTAGGGACGCCTAGTGACGGCCTGTGGTACTGCAGCCTGGTGTACTCGGATGTGCTGTAGGACTGGACTAGGGATGCCTAGTGATGGCCTGTAGTACGTTAGCCTGGTGTACACAGAGTGAGCTGCAGGACTGGACTAGGGACGCCAGGTCTGAGGCGCGTCAAAAAATGGTGCAAGGCAGGTCTGAGGCAAAAATCAGGCCTCACACCGGACTTGCGCCATTTTATTTGACGCACAATCCCCATTGACATGACTCCTGTCATAGCAAAGACAGGAGTCATGCCCCCTTGCCCAATGGCCATGCCCAGGGTACTTATGTCCCCTGGGCATGGTCAATGGTCATAGTGGCATGTAGGGGGGCCCAAATCAGGCCCCCCTATGCCACTTAAAAAAAATACAAAAATATACTTACCAGAACTTACCTTTCCTTCCCTGGGATGGGTCCCTCCATCCTTGGGTGTCCTCCTGGGGTGGGGAAGGGTGGCAAGGGTTGTCCCTGGGGGCATGGGAGGGCACCTCTGGGCTCCTTCAAGCCCACAGGTCCCTTAACGCCTGCCCTGACCCAGGCGTTAAAAAACAGCACCCATCAGGCTGGGCGCCGTTTTTTAAGGCCCGCCCCCTCCTGTGCGCCAAAATGACGCGGGGGTATAAATAAGGCGCACAGGCCTTAAAGTCATTTTTTGGAAGGGAACGCCTACCTTGCATATAATTAACGCAAGGCAGGTTCCCCCTTCCAAAAAATGACGCACATGGTGGGATTTTGACGTCCGCGGGGTCGGGCGTCAAAGTATAAATATGGGGCAGGGTTTGCGCCAAATGTGCGTCAAAATTTTGTTAAGTACTGCAGCCTGGTGTACACAGAGTGTGTTGCAGGAACACTGGACTAGGGATGCCTAGTGACGGCCTGCAGTACTGTAGCCTGGTGTACAGAGGACCATATTTATACTTTTTAGTGCCGCATTTGCGTATTTTTTTTTACACAAAATCAGCACAAACTTACAAACTACAATTATATTTCATAAGTTTGCACTGCTTTTGCATCAAAAAACGATGCAAATGCGGCACTAAAAAAGTGTAAATATGGGCCTGAGTGTGCTGCAGGATCAGTGGACTAGGTAGGCCTAGTGACGGCCTGCAGTACTGCAGCCTGGTGTACACAGAGGCCCATATTTATACTTTTTAGCGCCACATTTGTGCCGCTTTTTGATGCAAATGCCGCACTAAAAAAGTATAAATATGGGCCAGAGTGTACTGCAGGAGGACTGAACTAGGTACGCCTAGTGACGGCCTGCGGTACTGCAGCTTGGTGTCTACAGTGTGCTGCAGGTGGGCTTTACTAGGGACACCTAGTGACAGCCTGTGATACTGCAGCCTGGTGCACACAGAGGCCCATATTTATACTTTATTAGCGCCGCATTTGCATCATTTTGTGACGCAGAAGCAGTGCAAACTTACAAAATACAATTGCCTGCGCTGATTTTGCGTCAAAAAACAACGCAAATGCAGGGCTAAAAAGTATAAATATGGGCTTGAGTGTGCTGCAGGACTGGACTAGGGACACATAGTGACGGCTTGTGGTACTGCAGCCTGGTGTACAGGGAGGCCCATATTTATACTTTTTTAGCGCCACATTTGCGTCATTTTTTTACGCAAAAGCGGTGGAAACTTACAAAATCCAATTGTATTTTGTAAGGTTGCGCTGGTTTTGCGTCAAAAAGCAGCGCAAATGCGGTGCTAAAAAAGTATAAATATGGGCCAGAGTGTGCTGCAGGACTGGACTAGGGACACCTAGTGACAGCCTGCGGTACTACAGCCTGGTGTACACAGTGTGCTGCAGGAGGGCTGGACTAGGGATACCTAGTGACGGCCTGTGGTACTGCAGCCTGGGGTACACAGAGTGTGCTCCAGATCTAGACTAGGGACACCGAGTGACGGCCTGTGGTACTGCAGCCTGGTGTACATAGAGTGTGCTGCATGGAGGACTGGACTAGGGACGCCTAGTGATGGCCCGTGGTAGTGCAGGCTGGCGTCTGCAGAGTGTGCTGCACGACTGGACTAGGGACGCCTATTGACGGCCTACGGTACTACAGCCTGGTGTACACAGTGTGCTGCATGGAGGACTGGACTAGTGACGCCTAGTGACGGCTCGTGGTACTGCAGGCTGGCGTCTGCAGAGTGTGCTGCATGACTGGACTAAGGACACCTAGTGACGGCCCGTGGTACTGCAGCCTGGTGTACACAGAGTGTGCTGCAGGACTAGACTAGTGACACCTAGTGACGGCCTACGGTACTACAGCCTGGTGTACACAGTGTGCTGCATGGAGGACTGGACTAAGGACACCTAGTGACAGCCTGTGGTACTGCAGCCTGGTGTACGCAGAGTGTGCTGCACGACTGGACTAAGGACACCTAGTGACGGCCTGTGGTACTGCAGCCTGGTGTACGCAGAGTGTGCTGCACGACTGGACTAAGGACACCTATTGACGGCCTACGGTAGTACAGCCTGGTGTACACAGTGTGCTGCATGGAGGACTGGACTAGTGACGCCTAGTGACGGCTCGTGGTACTGCAGGCTGGCGTCTGCAGAGTGTGCTGCAGGACTGGACTAGGGACGCCTAGTGACAGGCTACGGTACTACAGCCTGGTGTACACAGAGTGTGCTGCATGGAGGACTGGACTAGTGACGCCTAGTGACGGCCTACGGTACTGCACCCGGGTGTCTACAGAGCTGCTGCAGTAGGATATTCAGGAAGGGAGCTAATAACTCTCACGCTGACGCTCATGGCGGCCATGGCGCTTTGAATCGACCGCTTCTGTCAAGTGTTTCACCCACTTCCCTTTCTGCTCTCCTCGGCCCTGCGCCTTCGCTTGTTTTCTTTGATGTGGACTTTAGTACAGATCGGCATTTGAAGATTTGCCATTGTTTCATTTTATTTTTCCCATCTATATTTTATGTGGGAACTGGGAGAGCTGATGCCGAGGCTCGAACCGGGAATCACAGTCCCCAACTCTGCAGCTCGGTACGTCACGGTCCATCCTCTCAGACCCTAACTTGTTTACACATTTTAAAGTTATTGTGGTCTGCTATAAAGGGTTCTGAAACTGTAAAGGGAAATACAACTAAACAAGTTCTCTTAAAAAATATTTAGAATGTAGTGTACGGATAGATTTGAATAAATCCATGGTTGGCAAATGCTTCGCTGAATTGATGGTAAACGTGAATATTCACTGTCGTTAAAAGCTCTACTCCGGGGTAACGTGTTCATATCGGAAGCGGGTAACAACCGTCCAGTGCGGCGCTGCTCAATCTTTGTGATCTTGGGAACATGACTTGGCCTATCTGCGCCTCATTTGCCTTAAATAGAACTATTGGGAGAAGTTACGCAATGACTCCTTTCCAGCCTCCCCAGTGTTGCCCACACTGAGCGTTTACCGCGGCGCATCCTGCACGGCTGCAGCGCTTTAATGTCATTAACACTTCCCCCAAGAGTCACTTTACTGTGCTTTGTTTATGCTTCACACGCGTCATGCATGCCCTGCTCCGCACACATTACATGTATGGATGCTTTTTGGGGTTCACTGCTGCGCATCTATGTGAAGTTGCACTGCCCTCAGGTGCTTGTGTCTGGTTTATGCTTTAGGGCCCATATTTATACTTTTTCATGCAAAACTGCGCTAACGCACTTTTATGTGAAAAAGTTTACCACCAGATAGAGCCATTCCAAGACGGCGTCCGGGCGTCTTATTTATGGAATGGCACACGCTGTAGGAGGCTGGCCTGGCTTATAGTGGGTACCTTGTGGTACTTATACCTTGTGCCAGGTCCAGTTATCCCTTATTAGTAGAATAGAGGTGTTTCTAGCAGCTTAGGCTTAGCTATGGCAAAGCAGCTCAGGCTGAACTAGGAGACATGCAAAGCTCCTACTATACCACTTATACCATATAGCACAATATCACAAGAAAACACAATACTCAGAGTTACTAAAAATAAAGGTACTTTATTTTAGTGACAATAGGCCAAAAGTGTCTCAGAGGATACCGTCACTTAGGAGGTAAGTAATATACACAAATTATATGTACACAAACCCAAAACAGGTAAGTAACAGTAAGAAAAGTAGTGCAAACAATGTAGAATCACAATAGGATCCAATAGGTAGAAATAGGTCTAGGGGCAACACAAACCATATACTCCAAAATTGGACTGCGAATCACAAATGGACCCCAGTCCTATGGGAGCTTGTAGAGGGTCGCTAGGAATGTGAAAAAACAGTAAGGGTGTCCAAGATACCCCACCCCAAGACCCTGAAAAGTAGGAGTAAAGTTACCCTACTACCTCAGAAAGACAGAATAGTCGTGATTGGGGATTCTGCAAGAACCACAAGCACCAGCAAAACACTGAAGACGGATTCCTGCACCAGTGGACCTGTAAAGGAAGGGGACCAATTCCAAGAGTCACGCAAGTGTCCAGGGGGGGCAGGAGCCAACTAAACCCTTGATGAAAGTGCAAAATGGGCTCCCTCTGGGTGGAAGAAGCTGAAGATTCTGCAACGACGGAAGGGGCCAGGAACTTCTCCTTTGGATGAAAGATGTCCCACAGCGTGCTGAAGGTTGCAGAGGTGTTTCCACACAGAAGTACCACAAACAAGCCTTGCTAGCTGCAAGAGTTGCAGTTGAGGATTTTGGGTGCTGCTGGGGACCAGGAAGGACCAGGATGTCGCCCCTTGGAGGATGAGACAGAGGGGGTACTCAGCAACTCAGAGAGCCCCTGCAGAAGCAGGCAGCACCCGCAGAAGTACCGGAACAGGCACTTAGAAGATCTGAGGACAGCGGTCGACTCAGAGTCACAAAGGACGGTCCCACGACGTCGGATTTCAACTCAGCGAGTTGGGCAATGCAGGACGGAGTGCTGGGGACCCAGGCTAGGCTGTGCACAAAGGAAGTCCTGTAAAAGTGCACAGAAGCTGGAGCAGCTGCAAATAACGCAGTATACCGGTTTGCTGTCTGGTGTGGGGAGGCAAGGACTTACCTCCACCAAATTTGGACAGAAGGGCCACTGGACTGTGGGAGACACTTGGGCCCAGCTCCTGTGTTCCAGGGCCCACGCTCGTCAGGATGAGAGGCGACCCAGAGGACCAGTGATGCAGTAATTTGGTTCTTGCATTGGCAGGGGGAAGATTCCGTCGACCCACGGGAGATTTCTTCTTGGCTTCCAGTGCAGGGTGAAGGCAAACAGCCCTCAGAGCATGCACCACCAGGAAACAGTCGAGAAAGCCGGCAGGATGAGGCGCTACAATGTTGCTGGTAGTCTTCTTGCTACTTTGTTGCGGTTTTGCAGGCATCCTGGAGCAGTCAGTGGTCGATCCTTGGCAGAAGTCGAAGAGGGAAGTGCAGAGGAACTCTGGTGAGCTCTTGCATTCATTATCTGAGGAATAGCCCAGAGGAGAGACCCTAAGTAGCCAGAAAAGGAGGTTTGCCTATTGAGAAAGGAGGTTTGGCTACTGAAAGAGGTAAGCACCTATCAGGAGGGGTCTCTGACATCACCTGCTGGCACTGACCACTCAGAGTAGTCCATTGTGCCCCAACACCCCTGAATCCAAGATGGCAGATGTCTGGGACACACTGTAGGAGCTCTGGGCACCTCCCCTTAGAGGTACTGGTCAGGGGAGTGGTCACTCCCCTTTTCTTTGTCCAGTTTCGCACCAGAGCAGGGCTGGGGGATCCCTGAACCAGTGTAGACTCGCTTATGCAGAGATGGGCACCATCTGTGTCCATCAAAGCATTTCCAGAGGCTGGGGGAGGCTACTCCTCCCCAGCCCTTCACACCTATTTCCACAGGAGAGGGTGTAACACCCTCTCTCAGAGGAAATCCTTTGTTCTGCCTTCCTGGGACTGGGCTGCCCAGACCCCAGGGGGGCAGAAACCTGTCTGAGGGGTTGGTAGCAGCAGCAGCTGCAGTGGAGACCCCGGAAAGGCAGTTTGGCAGTACCCGGGTTCTGTGCTAGAGACATGTTACATGGCCATGTTCGGAGTTACAATTGTGACGCTACATATAGGTAGTGATCTTTATGTAGTGCACGCGTGTAATGGTGTCCCCGCGCTCACAAAGTCCGGGGAATTTGCCCTGAACAATGTGGGGGCACCTTGGCTAGTGCCAGGGTGCCCACACACTAAGTAACTTGGCACCTAACCTTCACCAAGTGAGGGTTAGACATATAGGTGACTTATAAGTTACTTATGTGCAGTGAAAATGGCTGTGAAATAACGTGGACGTTATTTCACTCAGGCTGCAGTGGCAGTCCTGTGTAAGAATTGTCTGAGCTCCCTATGGGTGGCAAAAGAAATGTGCAGCCAACAGGGATCTCCTGGAACCCCAATACCCTGGGTACCTAGGTACCATATACAAGGGAATTATAAGGGTGTTCCAGTGTGCCAATGACAATTGGTAAAATTAGTCACTAGCCTGTAGTGACAATTTTAAAAGCAGAGAGAGCAAGAACACTGAGGTTCTGGTTAGCAGAGCCTCAGTGAGACAGTTAGGCACCACACGGGGAACACATATAGGCCACAAACATATGAGCACTGGGGTCCTGGCTAGCAGGATACCAGTGACACATATCAAACACACTAATAACATAGGGTCCTTACTATGAGCACTGGGCCCTGGCTAGCAGGATCCCAGTGAGACAGTAAAAACACCCTGACATATACTCACAAACAGGCAAAAGTGGGGGTATCAAGTCTAGAAAGAGGCTACCTTCCTACATATACGCCTCCATCATTTTCATTAATTATCCCTGTTTGTAGGTCGCGCTTCATTTAAATCCATTATTGCAGCACATGTGCTTTGTGCCAAGGCGCACCTTTCTTTCAAATTCCTCGTTTTTAATTTCCATTATTTAAATTTGGAGATAAAAAGTGGCCGAGCTCTGCACACTTATCGCAGCACCGACCTCAGGAAGCCGGACTTCATTTCACTCCACAGAGCTGAGCTATCCTGACCATCGCTCAAAAACTGACAATGATAAACATGCTCACGCTTCACGGACACACACTTTAATTCTAATGAACACTTCTCACATGGGAGCATTAAAAGGTGCGCTTTATGTCCGCAGCACCCGCTTGACGGATGCGCACTTCAGGGCGAACTATCTAATAATAACTCTTAGGTTGCATTGCAAACATAGATCATGCACATTACGCATTTGTTAAATTGTGTGAAGTTTAATTCTTTATTTCCTTGAAAGGTGTTTTCACACAAAGTAACTGAAAAATGTGCCCTTATAGCTACTGAGTCCGGCAAACATTCTTGTAAACCAGGGTTTGGCTCCCTTGGGGGCTTAACATCCTGTGCTTTTGACTAATTAACTTTATGGATTCGTGCCTTACAAAAACACAACTGCAGGACACACCGTTCGTAAGAGTCTTTACTGGCTGTTAATGACCTGCCTCCCAGATTCAAGAAGGTCCATTCCAAAACAAAAGGCCAGTATTGTACTTTGTGAGTCCACCTCTGACTTCATTCTGGCGCCTGCTTCAGACAAAAAGTGTGCATTAGAGATAAGCTTTTAGTTTGCTAAAAGTTGTCCTAAACCTACACTCACACTACCTCTTTACAAATAGAGGTAACAATTCTTTGCACCACATTTAACTTCAAACTGACTACTTTTTAGGGTTGAGCGCGCAAGCGCTCTGGCCTGTTGTAATCTCTCTGTGGGCTTTTAACCACACCCACTCTTGCTATTCATTCTTTGTTGCACTTTGTCTTAAATGCTTCATTTTTATTGGTGCATTTTGTGAAATGTCCCTGTGACTGGGTGGTTCAATGAGGACACAAAGTCAGCGGATTGCTGGTTCAGGTGAGTTTTATTTCATGGTTGCTTGGTATGCTGGATAAGTATTTGTGTGAAGCCAATCTCGGCTTCACACAGCTCGTCAACACACCCACCCACACAGCCGGTCACACCCTTGACCCCATCTTCTCCACAAGCAACCACGTCACCTTCAACCATACCACCGAACTCTACTGGACCGACCACCACTGCATTCACTTCACCTTCAAGAAACAGACAGAACACCACCTCACCGAACAACCACCACGCCGCCGATGGGGCAAAGTCACCGAACTTCAACGAATCAACGCCCTAGCACAGAAACCGTCCGTCAACCCCACCGACCCTGACATCGCGGCACACAACCTCAAGCTATGGATCACCGACTGCACCGACCACCTTGCTCCACTCAGAAAACCCTTCAACAACCACATCAACAAAAAAGCCACCTGGTTCACCGACGGCCTACAAACGCCACTGCCGAAAACTCAAGCAAATATGGCTACTCGAACGCACTCCAGACAACCACACGGCCCTCAATGATGCCACACGCAAACACCACCAACTCATCAGGCTAGCAAAAAGATCCTCCTTCAAAACCCGCCTAGAAAACAACGCCCACGATTGCAAAGAACTTTTCAGCATTGTAAAAGAAGTCTCCAACCCTAACGCCACCGTCAACAACATCACCCCCTCCCAAGAACACGACGCCCTAGCGACCGCCTTCCACCAAAAAATCACGGACATCCACGACAGCTTCAACTCCCCTCACACTCCAGATGCTCCTACCCCACCCACCACGAACTCCACCCGCTCCAGCCGACTGACCTCCTGGACCAACATCAGCGACGACGAAACCCGCAAGACCATGAACTCCATCCACTTCGGATCACCATCAGACCCCTGCCCACACCACATCTTCAACAAAGCAGACACGGCCATCGCACCACACCTACGGAAAGCCATTAAAATCTCCTTCGAAACTGCAAGATTCCCGGACAGCTGGAAACACGCCGAAATCAACGCCCTTCTCAAAAAACCAAAGGCGGACCCCAAGGACCTGAAAAACCTCCGGCCCATCTCTCTGCTCCCGTTCCCGGCAAAGGTAATCGAGAAAATCATCAACACTCAGCTCACTCGGTACCTCGAAGACAACAACATCCTCAACCCCTCCCAGTCCGGCTTCAGACGCAACCACAGCACCGAAACTGCCCTCTTTGCCGCCACAGACGACATCAGAAGCCACCTCGACAATGGAGAAACATCAGCCCTCATCCTCCTAGACCTATCAGCTGCCTTTGACACCGTATGTCACCACACCCTAAAATCCCGCCTCCACGCAGCAGGAATCCAGGACCAGGCCCTCGAATGGACCGCATCCTTCCTCGCCGGCAGAACCCAAAGAGTCCGCCTCACCAATACCAATCCAAAGCCTTCAACATCATCTGCGACGTACCCCAGGGCTCATCCCTCAGCCCGACGCTGTTCAACATCTACATGGCCCCCCTCGCACAAGTGGCCCGTCAGCACAACCTCAACATCATCTCCTACGCCGACGACACCCAACTCATCCTCTCCCTCACCAAGGACCCGCACACCGCCAAAACTAACCTCCACGAGGGACTAAAAGCCATCGCCGACTGGATGAGAGACAGCCGGCTAAAACTGAACTCGCACAAAACAGAGGTCCTCATCCTTGGGCGCACCCCCTCCGCCTGGGACAACTCATGGTGGCCGTCCACGCTGGGTCCCCCACCGATGCCCACCGACAGCGCACGAAACCTCGGCTTCACCCTCGACTCCTCACTTTCCATGTCAAAGCAGGTCAGCGCCATCTCCTCCTCCTGCTACAACACCCTCCGCATGCTTCGCAGAATTTACAAATGGATCCCAACAGAAACAAGAAAAACAGTAACCCAGGCCCTCGTCAGCAACAGACTCGACTAAGGCAACGCCCTCTACACCGGTATCTCATCCAAACTCCTCCAACGCATCCAAAACGCCTCCGCCCGACTCTTCCTCAACATCTCTCGCCACTGCCACATCACCCCCCACCTAAGAGACCTTCACTGGCTCCCCGTCAACAAGAGAATCACCTTCAAGCTCCTCACCCACGCACACAAGGCACTCCACAACACCGGACCATCATACCTGAACAACAGACTCAGCTTCTACACCCCCACCCACCATCTCTGCTCCGCTAACCTCGCCCTCGCCTCCGTCCCCCGCATCCAACGCAAATATTCCGGCGGCAGATCATTCTCTTACCTCGCCGCCAAGACCTGGAACACCCTAACGCCGGATCTACAACAGACCCAGGACCTTCTTTACTTCAGAAAACTACTCAAGACTTGGCTCTTTGAGCAGTAGCAGCACCCCCGCGCCTTGACACCCTCACGGGTATGTAGCGCGCTTTACAAATTGATTGATTGATTGATAGTATCCAGTCCTGTTTTGGTAACCGCTACACTTCAGTTCTTCTTTCAGTTTCTCTCTTCTTCCAGGGCTCCCGGGAGGCACATGGGAGGAAACACAAAAGAAAGTATTGGTAAGTTGCTTATCCTATTTATCTCGTTCCTCCCTTTTTCTGTCTTCCCTTTTCTCTTTTGGGATATCTTTCCTCTTTTTCCTTACTTTTCCTGTTCTTGGGTTCTTGTGTGTTTATTCCCCCCTTTCTCTCCTGTTTCCTTTATTCTTTCTTAGTTGCCTGTTTCTGGGTTACTCCTCTGTAACCTCTCTCTTTCTTTTTCCGTCTTCCTATATTCCTGTTTTGTGCCTCTTCTGTATCGCTTTGTGTCCTTTCCGTAACTACCATTATCTGGTCTCTCTATTTCTCTCTGTCAGCCTTCTTTTTGGTATTCTCAGCCTGTCGTTTTGTTTTCTCAGTTATTCCTGTCTTTTTTTTTTTTTTCTTCTCTTTCCTATTGGTATACCCCTTCTGCTGTTTGGCCGTACAGCGTTTCTCCCTTCCTCCTTCCCACCTCCTCCTCCCTCTAGTTCTGCCCCGTACCCTCCTCCCGGTCACCCTTACCTTTCCCCATCCAGCAAAGAGGACGCACCTGGTATGGCCACGCTCCTCCAGAAGCGTGGCTGGAAAATTCGGCGGGCGCCTCCCACACCGCTGTCACCAGTGTGGATTCCTCGGGCCGCTATCTGGTTGCTCGTCTAATCCTCTTGGCTCCGGATCGCTCTCTTGCTGTTGCTCGATTCTTCTGTCGACACCACTCGTTTCTCCTGCTCCTCTTTCCCCATTCTCCTTGGACGCCCACGCTCTCATTCCTTTTATTGTCCGGGCAGCTCGCCGTCTCTGCCGCTGCTCTTCTGGCCCCGGAAGTCGAAGGGGATTGGTTACTGATCCATCCCCTTCCGGGATGGCGGTGGCAGTGTCAACCCGTGCCGCCTCCTCGGACGGGTCTGTTGTCAACAGCCCGTCACAGACACTCCCCCTAGCGAGAGGCTGATAGAGCCGCTCCGTAACAGGGTACAGAGAAAGATAATCGGCATTGACCATGCAGGACCCACCGGAATGGCGAACTTGGAACGAAAAAGGCTGGAGTGAGAGGGACCACCGAAGCACCCGCGCATTGGTGTCTTTATGTTGAGCAAGCCATGTTAACAGAGCATGATCTGTCAGTAGCGTGAATGGTCTCCCTTCCAAATCATACCGTAGTGAGTCCACTCCCCATTTTATTGCCAAGCACTCCTTTTCAAGGGTGTGGTAGTATTGCTCCAGTGGTAACAGTTTGTGACTAATGTAGACAATGGGATGTAAAGCCCCATCCCCGTCTGTCTGGGATAATACCGCCCCCAGGCCTACATCCGAGGCATCGGTTTGAACCAAAAAAGGCTTAGAGAAGTCAGGGCAGCATAAGACTAGTTTAGAAGTCAGGAGGTGCTTTAATGTCTCAAAACTCTTCACCTCCGCATCAGAGAGGGCAATTAACCGACTGGGGCATGTTTTTTTCAGTAAATCCGTAAGGGGTCCGGCTATGGTGGAAAAATGGGGTATGAACCGACAATAGTAGCCTACCATGCCTAAGAAGGCTCATACGTCTTTTTCCCCTAGTACATAGCCCAGGTATTTGATTACTGTGTGGCCTAACTTACATTTCTCCAGGTTAGCAGTTCGATTGGCATTCCTCAGGGCCTGTATTATGTCTTCTAGGTGTTCTAGATGTTCATCCCAATTAGCACTATAGACCACTATATCATCCAGATATGCTGATGCATATCTGTGAAATGGTCGGAGGATCCTGTGAATAAGCCATTGGAAGGTGGCCGGAGCACCATGTAGGCCGAACGGGAGAACCGTGAATTGATAAAGGCTGGATGGAGTGGCAAAGGCAGTCTTTTCCTTATCTTCGGGTCACAGAGAAATCTGCCAATATTATTTCGTTAAATCCAGGGTGGACATATAGCGGGCTTGACCTAAGTGGTCAAGGAGTTTGTCTATTCTTGGCATCGGATAGGAGTCAAAAAGCGATAAAGGATTGACTTGTCTAAAGTCAACACAGAATCTGGTGCTTCCGTTGGGTTTTGGTACTAGTACTACCGGGGGACACCAATGGCTGGCAGATGGTTCGATTATACCTGCTCTCAACATAGTTTCCACCTCTTGTTCTATTATCTTCTTTTTAGCCTCGGGGATTCTATATGGTCGTTGTCGGGCTACTACGTCCATATTGGTACAAATGGTATGTTGAACCAACAAAGTCCATCCCGGTATTTTAGAAAATACATCGAGACTTCTATCGACTAAGGATTGGAGCTGGCTAAGTTGAGTTTCAGAGAGAGCAGTATTTATCTGACGTAGGGGGTTCTCAGACATAGGACTATTCGGAATTGGGTGAATGGGAATGTCCCGTTTGGGGTCTTTAGTAATATACAGGATAGGGTGTTCGTCCATCGACTCGTGCCACTTTTTAAGAAGATTAATATGATATATTTGTTCCCTGCCTATACCAGGAGGTATCTCGAGTTTATAGGTGGTTGGATTGATTTGTTCTATTACCTCATATGGTCCTTGCCATCGGGCGAGCAGTTTATTTTCACAGGAAGGTAATAACACCAGCGCCTTGTCCCCCACCCTCAGACTCCGGGGTGTGCTGTTTGAATCATAGTATTTTCTTTTGCCTATTTTGGGTGTCTCTTAATGCGGTGTGGGCTTCTTCCCACAATGTGTGCAGGTCTTCTCTTAACTCTTTGGTGTATGTCAGGATATCTTTGACCTCCTCCTCTGATTCTTCCCAATGTTCTGCCAACATTTCTAACAATGTGCGGGGTTGTCGGCCGAAAAGTAATTCAAATGGGCTGTGTCCCGTGGAGGATTGGACATGGGTGCGTAGGGCATAGAGGACTAAGGGTAGCTTATTTTCCCAGTCCTTGCCCGCCTCGGACATGACTTTTCGGAGCAGTGTTTTAATGGTTTGATTGTACCTTTCCACTAAACCATCCGTCTGTGGATGGTATACCGAGGTCCGTATCTAACGGACCCCCAGGGAGTGACATATCTCGTCCATAAGCCGGGACATAAACAGGGTTCCCTGGTCCGTAAGGATTTCTTTAGGAAAACCAACCCGGGAAAAGAACTCAATCATGGCCTGTGCTATTGTTTTGGTATGCATACTGGAAAGGGGAATGTCTTCGGGATATCGGGTAGCATAGTCCACTAGTACTAGGATACATTGGCGTCCTTTTACTGACGGGGTTATTTTTCCTCTTATTCCTTACATTTCCTGTTCTTGGGTTCTTGTGTGTTTATTTCCCCCTCTCTTTCCTGTTTCCTTTATTCTTTCTTAGTTGCCTGTTTCTGGGTTACTCCTCTGTAACCTCTCTCTTTCTTTTTCCGTCTTCCTATACTCCTGTTTTGTGCCTCTTCTGTATCGCTTTGTGTCCTCTCCATAACTACTTTTATATGGTCTCTCTATTTCTCTCTGTCAGCCTTCTTTTTGGTATTCTCAGCCTGTCGTTTTGTTTTCTCGCTTATTCCTGTCTCGTTTTTTTTTTTTTTTCTCTCTTTTCTATTGGTATATCCCTTCTGCTGTTTGGGCATACCGCGTTTCTCCCTTCCTCCTTCCCACCTCCTCCTCCCTCTAGTTCTGCCCCGTACCCTCCTCCCGGCCACCCTTACTTTTCCCCATGGAGCAAAGAGGACGCACCTGGTATTGCCACGCTCCTCCAGAAGCGTGGCTGGAAAATTCGCCGGGCGCCTCCCGTGCCGCTGTCACCAGTGTGGATTCCTCAGGGCCGCTATCTTGTTACTTGTCGAATCCTCTTGGCTCCGGATCGCTCTCTTGCTGTTGCTCGATTCCTCTGTCGACACCACTCGTTTCCCCTGCTCCTCTTTCCCCGTTCTCCTCGGACGCCCGCGCTCTCATTCCTTTTATTGTCCGGGCAGCTTACCGTCTCTGCCGCTGCTCTTCTGGTCATGGAAGTCGAAGGGGATTGGTTACTGATCCTTCCTTTTCCGGGTTGGCGGTGGCAGTGTCAACCCATTGCCGCCTCCTCGGACGGGTCTGTTGTCAACAGCCCGTCACAGTCCCTCCTTTGTGTGCTGAGTTCACTCCCCAAGCATATTCACTAAGTGAAAAGTTTTGTTGGCCATCACACTACATCACGCTCCCTCCTGTTACAGTGTGTGATGTCCCCTCTTCCGGTTTCAGTGTGGCTTTCATCCCAGCAGCGATCCTTTCTAGACATTTACGCAGGGAGCCAATAACTCTCGCGCTCACGCTCAGGGCGGCCGTGGTGCTTTGAATCAGCTTGCTTCTGTCAACTATTTCACTTTTCATTTTCAATTTATGTGGCAAGAAAAGTCCAGTTAGGAATTTACAATGCTAATAGCTCTAACTCGAACTAACGCGAGACCCATTACATTGCAAATGCTTGTTCTGCCTGATGTCAGTGTGTTTGACTGTGTTTACTGGGATCCTGCTAACCAGGACTCCAGTGATTATGCTCTCTCTCCCAAAACTATATTTCATCCCACAATTGGCACACTGGTGCCCCATTTTAAGTGCCTAGTATCTGGTATCTAGGTACCCAGGGCATTGGGGTTCCAGGTGATCCCTATGGCCTGCAGCACATATTTTGCCACCCATAGAGAGCCCAAGCAAAGGATTCTGCAGGACTACCATTGCAGCCTCCGTGAAAAGGTGCATGCACCCTTTCACTGCCACTTTTCACTGCACCAGCTCACTTATACGTCACCTCTATGGCAGGCCTTCTAGCCCAGAGGCAGGATGCAAAGTACCTGTGTGTGAGGCATCCCTGCACTAGCAGAGGTGCCCCCAGGAACTCAAGGCCCATTTTCCAGGACTTCATTAGTGCGGGGACACCATTTTATGAGTGTACTGGGCATAGGTCACTACGTATGTCCATCTACATAATGGTAACTCCGAACATAGGCATGTTTGGTATCAAACATGTTGTAATCATACCCCAAGGCTTTTGCAACCATTGGTTGTATGATTCCATGAACTCTGTGGGCTCCTTAGAGGACCCCTAGCATTGCTCCTACAGCCTTCTGAGGTCTTCCAGGCAGCCCAAACTGCTGCCACCTCACAGACAGGTTTCTGGCCTCCTGTTGCTTAACCAGCTCAAGCCCAAGAAGGCAGACCAAAGGATTTTCTGTGGGAGCGGGGAGTTACACCCTCTCCCTTTGGAAATAGGTGTTACAGGCTTAGGAGGGGTAGCCTCCCCAAGCCACTGACAATGCTTTGAAAGGCACATTTGGTGCCCTCCTTGCATTGTCGTAGTTTGGACTCTTGCTTTAGGCAAGACTGCTGGTTAAAGGATTACAGTACTTTTGTTTGTAGGCGACTATGCCTATCCTACAATAAGTCGCAACTATTGTCCCAACTTTACCGGCTCACTAGCAGCACCTCATCAGAGACACAATAGTAAAAGGTGATTTGTAGCAGCCTTTATGCATGGACTCGAGAATAAGACATCTCAGGGAGTGTCGTGGTTAAACGGAGACTACTCCTTTCTCACAGTTATATCATGTCTCATACAAACACAGGCAATGACAAAGATGCAGTAAAGTTTCAATAGTTTTTATTTAACACAACTGCAGTTTGTGATATGTTGCATGGGCTGCAGTGATTAGGATAATGAAAAATGCAAGAAACAGAATTGTGAAGACGAGAGTCATTATTAAAAAGACCACCACCATCTTGCAATATATAAAAAAGACATACGAGATGTGATATGCCCTAATACCCTAATGTGAGAGGCCTAACCTCCTACCTAAAGGAGAGCTGGGTTTGCTAAACCTAATCTGCCAATGCCATGTCCATGAGAGGAGCCCCCAACCCTTGTTACCTTGGAATGAGGTCTCTATCTCAGACTCCGCAGGGACACGAAGACTGGGTCAGCGTCAAGACGACGTGCAGCATCGGTATCAGCGATGGTGGCGATGCCCTCTGGTCGCAATCCCTCTGATTATCTGTCTAAAGTGCGATGTATTTATACAGATCTACAAGGACCCCTGACGTAGGTGTGTTCCCAAACAATAGATAACAGACATGCTTGGGACGGCAATTAATATAAACAATTCCTCGAAAGTATAGAGAGGGAAAATCCCTAAGTGTGAACGCCTACTGTTTGTTTATCTTTGTTGCTTGATTTTGACGCCTTAGCGCAGTGGCACTGATAATGCAAAGCATAACAAGTGGCCTAACTGTAAACAAGGCTGCCATCTTAGAAGAGTTAAATAATTAAATGGGTTAAGACAGAGCAAGCTAAGTAGGTTAAAAGTCACCAGGTGACGGGGCACGAGTCTGCAAGCCAGAGGCTAAGCTAACTCCTGTTATCCCATTAAAACAGACTATGATTCACTACAGCATAAACCAGTCTACACCAGTTCAGGGACCCCCTGTCCCTTCTCTGGCATGAAACTGCACAAAAGAAAGGGAAGTGACCACTACCCTGTCCATCACCAACCCAGGGGTGGTGCTCAGAGCTCCTCCAGACAGTCACTGAGTTTTGTCACCTTGGATTCAAGGTTGGTAGGGAACTCTGGGAGCATCTGAGTGGCCAGTGCCAGCATGTGACGTCAGAGACCCCTCCTGATAGGTGGTCACCCAGCTAGGTGACCAATCCCCCTTTCAGGGCTGTTTAGGGTCTCTCTCCTGGGTGGTTCCTCAGATTCGGATTGCAAGACTCCAGCAGGAATCCTCTGCAACCTCCGCTTCGATGTCTGACCAAATAAACTGCATCTGGACGCTCCAGGACCCGACAAGCTGCAGCAAAGAAGCAAGACACCTCCTGCAACATTGTATCCACGGCTCCTTTCATTAACTGCATCATTTCCCCGGTCATGCATCCTCTGAGGGCAGCCCGTCTTCAGCCTGCATCAGAAGGAAGAAGGAATCTTCCTTGGGGTGAAGGAGTCACTCCCATGCTTCTGCAGGCACCAACTGCAACGACGCCCGGCTGCGTGAATCCCCTCTCCTGCTGAGCTGCGTGGATCCTGCATCAGGGGTGGTGGACTGTAGTGGTCCAGACAGTGCTATCCTTCAGCTGTCCCAACTTGGGTGGAGGTAAGCCCTTGCCTGGCATCTTTTCCACAAGATCTTCAGGCATCTTGAAGCTCCAGCCCCCAGTACTCTATTCTGCGATGCACAGTTCCTTGAGTGGTTCTCTGGTGCGTGGGAACCTTTTTCGTAGTACTGCATGGGCCTCTTCCTCAACTTTCGTGTCCCCGCCCTGTGGGACTCCTGTGGGCTCTCTGTGTTGCTGAGGGCCCCCTCTGACTTCCTCTCCTGGGTAGAGTCTACTTGGTCCTTCCTGGTCCCTGGCAGCTCCACTTTCCACTAACCATGAGATTTGTGTGTGCCAAGGCTTGTTGGTGGAATTCAAAGACGCAAACCCGACTGCAATCCTTCCGGCGTGGGACATCACCTGCATCCTCCAGAAACTCAACTTCGTTTTCTTGAGTGCACTGCTGACTCTCCTTCTTCATCGTCGACTCACCTCTTGCACCCTCTGTCTGGTGGGTAGGGGTTCTGCCCTTCCTGAACTCTGCTGTGCTTCTTGGACTTGGTCCCCTTCTTCCACAGGTCCTCTTGTCCAGGAATCAACTGTTGGTGTCTTGCAGTCTCTTCTGGGTTTTGCATTCTTCTTCTCTTTTAAGTGGGTGTTCTGGGGAATTTGCAGTGATTTACTCCTTCTTTCCTGGTCGCTGGGGTGGGTTGTGGTACTTACCTTTGGGTTTTCCTAGTACTCCCAGCTCCCCTCTACACACTCCACTTACCTAAGTGGGGGACCGACGTTCGCATTCAATCTTTTTAGTATATGGTTTGTGCTCCCTCTAGGGCTATTTTTCTCTATTGTGATTTTCACTAATTGCACTGTTTTCTAACTGTTGTTATGCCTATTGCTGCATACTAGTGTACATAATTTGTGCATTACTTACCTCTAAAGGGAGTATAGCCTCTATGGCATTTTTGGTATTTGTGTCACCAAAATAAAGTAACTTTTTTTGTAACACTGAGTGTTTTCTTTCATGTGTGTAGGTACATGTGTTCTCCAAAGAAGATTTTAGAGGTTGAATGGGTGTTACTCTGTGTCGGCTTTTAAAAAAGGCCACATGTAATTTTCATGAAGTTATTGGAGAGTAGTTTATTCAATGAGGCAATATGCTAGTCGTATATAAAATGGTTATTAAAGATACCACTGCATATTTATAGTGTGAAAGAACTAAGGGCGCCTGTAAACTGTCACTGAAAGAGTAACCCCTGGCAATGAAATGTCACTCATCGACACACTGAAATAATGGAAATGTCACACATAAGCATACCTGGCAACTATGTCAGTGTACACAAAAAAATTGCAAATGTAAGCTGAAATCACCTTTAAATGTGTTCTAGAGCTGCCTTAATGGACCACGACTGATACTTAGGGCCAGATGTAGTAAACTCTGATTTCGCGAATCGGAAATTGTGAGTCGGTGCGACTCGCAATTTCCGTTTCGCAAAATCGGATGCAGAACGGTGTCTCAGACACCGTCTGCAAATCTCAATGGGGTCGCAAAGACCCACCTCATTAATATTAATGAGATGGGTTGCATTTTGCGACCCCATTGAGATTCCCTGCACTCACAGGGATGGTGGCCTGCTGGAGACAGCAGACCTCCATGTCTGTGACTGCTTTTTAAATAAAGCAGATTGTTTTTTTGTATTGCAGCCCAATACAAAAAAATAACGATTGGACCACTGCCTGCTCAGAAAAAACATTACTGGCGACATTCACAAAGGGGAAGGGGTCCCATGGGGACCCCTTCCCTTTTGCGAATGGGTTACCACCAGTGTGACACTGGTGGTAACTGTGAATTGCTTTGCGACCGAGTTCGCGGTCACAAAACAATTCTGCATCGCGGTGCGAGTCGCAAATAGGAAGGGAACTTCCCTTCCTATTTGCAAGTCGCATTCCCATTTTGCGAGTCGCTATCGACTCGCAAAATGGGAATGTGCATCGCGATGCGCGTTTTGCATGGCACAAACTGCGATTTTCGCAGTTTGCTCCATGCAAAACGCTACCTACATCTGGCCCTTAAAGTAAACAGTAAAGCTTTGTGAAAAATAAAATGAATACAAACAATTTCATGCAAAGTTTTATTGAAGAAACATGTCCGGGCCTGTTAGACTTTTCATCCTTGGCGTGATCTCCCTTAACTTTTTGCCTCTGTTCCCCAGGTTGTTGATGTGTGCTGGACTTTGATTTTTATGTTTTTATTACTCTGGGCATTTTACCACTGCTAACCAGTGCTAAAGTGCAAGTGCTCCTGTTTAAAATGTGTACGTAATTGGTTCTCCATGATTGGCATATTTGTTTTACTGTTAAGTCCCTAGTAAAGTGCACTAGAGGTGCCCAGGGCCTGTAAATCAAATGTTACTAGTGGGCCTGCAGCACTGGTTGTGCCACCCACATAAGTAACCCTGTAATCATGTCTCCGACCTGCCACTGCAGTGTCTGTGTGTGTATTTTTACACTGTAAATTCGATTTGGCAAGTGTACCCACTTGCCAGGCCTAAACCTTCCCTTTTCTTACATGTAAGGCACCTCTAAGGTAGGCCCTAGGTAGCCCCAAGGGCAGGGTGCAGTGTATTGATAAGGTAGGACATATAGTAATGTGGTTTATATGTCCTGACAATAAAATACTGCCAACTTCGTTTTTCACTGTTGCAAGGCCTGTCTCTCTCATAGGATAACATGGGGGCTACCTTTAAATATGATTAAAGTGTAGATTCCCCTAGAGAGTAGATCGACATGTGGAGTTTGGGGTCCCTGAACTCACAATTTAAGAATACATCTTTTAGTAAAGTTGATTTTAAGATTGTGCGTTTGAAAATGCCACTTTTAGAAAGTGAGCATTTTCTTGCTTAAACCATTCTGTGACTCTGCCTTGTTTGTGGATTCTCTGTCTGGGTCAGTTTGACAGTTGGGTTGTTTTTCACCTCGCACTAGACAGTGACACAAAGGGAGCTGGGGTGTAACCTGCATTTCCTGATTAGCCATCTCTGCTAGGAGGGAGGGGTGGAGTGGTCACTCTCATCTGAAAGGACTGTGCCTGCCTCTGACAATGCAGGCTCCAACCCCCTGGTGTGTGTCTGAGGCCTTGCCTGGGCAAGGCAGGATTTCACAAGTAGGTGTGAGTCCCCTTTGAAGAAAGGTGACTTCAAAGACTAAAATGGGTATAAGAAGGGCACCCAAATCTACAGACTTCAGAAACACTTCTGGAACCAAGAGGAACCTCTGCCTGGAGAAGAGCTGATTGCTGAGGAAGAAGTGCTGCCCTGCCTGTGACTGTGCTTTGTGGAGCTTTCCTGAGGTGCTGCTTCGGCCAGAGTAAGAGGGCAAAGACTGGACTTTGTGTGCCTTCCATCTTGTGAAGAAATCTCCAAGGGCTTGAGTTAGAGCTTGCCTCCTGTTGTTTGAAGTCTCAGGGACAGCAAAGACTTCTCTCTGCCAGCACCTGGAGTCTCTGGAGAGACTCCTGCTCTGACAAGTGGTGCCCTATCCAGTTCCTTGGGCCCTTGAAAGGAAAGCTGGTGGAAATCCAAGTAAATTGACTTCGGACGACTCCGGACCGACGCCGCTGCTGAATCCGGTGACGCCGCCTGCACCCAACGCCGTGACCTTCGCTGGAACGCGACGCTCTTCGCAGGCCCGACGCCGCAGCAGCCCCGCTGAAGTCCGCGACTCCGTGGAAGTCGCCGCACCACGTTGTGACGCCGCCGCTCGAAGTGCACAGATTCAACGTTTCGCACAGACGCCGCGATCCCCGACTTCGCGCATCGGCTTGTTTTCACTCTTCACCAAAGGTACTGTACTTGGGGGTCTACACGACTCCGTGTCCGGTGCCGCTGGTGTTGGCTTGTTGGGAACGACTCCGTTACGACGCCGTGTTAACATCTCATCGAAGCATTTTTGTTTCTAAGCGCTATTTTTTAGCTTAATCTCCAAAAATTCATAACTTGACTTGTGTATGTCGGATTTTTGTCATTCTGGTCTTGTTTTGTTTAGATAAATATTTCCTATCTTTCTAAACCGGTGTTGTGTCATTTTATAGTGTTTTCATTAAGTTGCTGTGTGTGTTGGTACAAATACTTTACACCTAGCGCTCTGAAGTTAAGCCTACTGCTCTGCCAAGATACCAAGGGGGTAAGCAGGGGTTAGCTGATGGTGATTCTCTTTTACCCTGACTAGAGTGAGGGTCCTTGCTTGAACAGGGGGTAACCTGACTGTCAACCAAAGACCCCGTTTCTAACAGGGCCTTTACAAAATCTGAAAACATAACCAAAAGGTAACAAGAGTCCAACACTTTCGAGTAGTGAAATACCCCCTCCGTCCCTCAGACCGACACCTTTCACTCATTTTCATGATCCACTGAGTGAGAGATCCCTGTCTGGGTCAAACCTGATGGTTCTGTCTTATGAATGTATTGTGACTACAATCTGCTTCTTTCTATGTTTTATAAGTGAACCCTGGAAGGGAGGTAGGTGGACAACAAAGCAGGAGATAAAAGTACATATACCAACCCTCTCGATTCAGGGGTGAGACTTCCGATTTCAAGGCTAGTCTCCCGCTCCCAATTCCTGCATGCAGAAACCCGATTCCTCTGCAGGTGGACAAGGTCTGGTTTTGTGTGACTCGGAGCGTGCACTGTCAGAAACCAGCTCCTGCAGGCCAGTGCACAACAACTTTAGCACGCTTTCGCTGCCTGCCATAGTGCTTTTTCCATGCTCCTGGCACGTAGATTTTTATTTCTAATATCATATCCGATCCCGCAGCAGCACACTTGCAAGTCCCACACATGACAATTACCTGATTTAGGTTTCAATAGAAGTCAAAGAGGAAAAATACATTCTCCTTAATATTTTTTTTTCAATCTCCCATTTTCACTTCTAAAATGTTGGCATGTGTGCAAATGCAAAACATAATTTGGGCAAAGCGTTGAAATGCTGTTTGTGGATAGACAGCCCTAATAAGGAATTACCCACAAAAACAGGAAAATCAGAAACACGCTGTCATGTTTAATTACAGCAGCTGTCTATATTGTCATAGATTTAAAGAAACACAAGATGTCATTTCAGTTCCCTCCTGGAGCCTGGAAGCGGCGGATCTGTCAGCGGCCACCAGAGGGCGCTCCTCGCCTGCTGATGAAATACACTGAGCACATTGTATGAAAGGGAGAAGGGTTTCCTCTTCCGGGTCAGCGGCGGCAGAGACAGCAGCAGCAGCGGATGCTGACATCACTTCCGGCCTCTCCATCTGTGCCCAGCCTACTGCAGGGGAGGAAGGACCCCTGTCTGTCTGTGCAGTTATCTTCATCTTCAGACCCTCACAGACCCCCCTCAGACCCCAAATCTGCACCTACCCCCCACCCCCCAGTCCCAGGAGGAGGAGAGAGCCTGGAAATGTCTGCACAGATTTCTGCTCAGGTAGGAGATTGTCAGCACCTTCTGCTGTGTTTGTAGAAATAGACTGAATAATCCTGGAGGAAATCTCTGCCAGGAGCCGGGCTGAGCTGGGCTCTTCTATCCGGGGACCTCTGGGGGCTTTCCTTCCGGCCCTGGGGGTGATTGTGGACATCATTTGTGTTAAAGAGGGGATCTGTGCACTGCACTGCATCTTACTGCACTGAGGGGTCTGTGCACTGCACTGAATCTTACTGCACTGAGGCATCTGTGCACACTGCACTGCAACTTACTGCACTGTGAGAAATCTGTGCACTGCGTCTTACTGCACTGTGAGGAATCTGTGCACTGCACTGTATCTTAATACACTGTGGGGAATCTGTGCACTGTACTTCATCTAACTGCACTGTGAGAAATCTCTACCAGGAGCTTGGCTGAGCTGGGCTCTTCTACCCGGGGACCTCTGGGGGGGGGGTTTCCTTCCGGCCCTGGGGGTATTAGTGGTCATCATTTGTGTTAAAGAGGGGATCTGTGCACTGCACTGCACTGTATCTTACTGCACTAAGGAGTCTGTGCACTGCTTTGCACCTTACTCCACTATGAGGAATCTGTGCACTGCATCTTACCGCACTGAGAGGAATCTCTGCCAGGAGCTGGGCTGAGCTGGGCTCTTCTATCCAGCGACTTCTGGGGGGCTTTCCTTCCGGCCCTGTTGGTGTTTGTGGACATCATTTGTGTTAAAGAGGGGATCTGTGCACTGCACTGCATCTTACTGCACTGAGGGGTCTGTGCACTGCACTGAATCTTACTGCACTGAGGCATCTGTGCACATTGCACTGCATCTTACTGCACTGAGAGGAATCTCTGCCAGGAGCCGGGCTGATTTGGGCTCTTCTATCCTGGGACCTCTGGGGGCACCTTCCTTGGGGCCTGGGTGTGTCTGTGGTCATCATTTGCGTTAAAGAGGGGATCTGTGCATTGCATCCTACTACACTGTGAGGAATTTGTGCACTGCACTGCATCATTACTGCACTGAGAGGAATCTCTACCAGAAGCCTGTCTGGGCTTGGCTCTTGTATCCGGAGACCTCGGAGGAGCTTTCCTTCCGGGCCGGCGGGTGTTTGTGGTCATTATTTGTGTTATAGAGGGGATCTGTGCACTGCATCTCACTGCACTGTGAGGGATCTGTACACTGCACTGCATCTTACTGCACTGTGAGGAATCTGTGCACTGCATCTTACTGCACTATGAGGAATCTGTGCACTGCATCTTACTGCACTGTGAGGAATCTGTGCACTGCACTGCATCTTACTGCACTGTGAGAAATCTCTGCCAGGAGCCGGGCTGAGCTAGGCTCTTCTCTCTGGGGACCTCTGGAGGGCTTTCCTTCCGGGCCTGGGGGTGTTTGTGGTCATCATTTGTGTTAAAGAGGGGATCTGTGCACTGCATCTTACTGCACTGTGAGGGATCTGTGCATTGCATCTTACTGCACTTAGAGGAATCTGTGCACTGCATCTTACTGCACAGTGAGGAATCTGTGCACACTGCACTGCATCTTACTGCACTGTGAGAAATCTGCACTGCACTGCATCTTACTGCACTGTGTGGAATCTGTGCACTGTGTCTTATTGCACTGTGAGGAATCTATGCACACTGCATCTTATTGCGCTGTGAGGAATCTGCACTGCATCTTAGTGCACTGTGAGAAATCTGTGCACTGCATCTTACTGCACTGAGGGATCTGTGCACTGCACCATACTGCACTATGAGAAATCTCTGCCAGGAGCCGGGCTGAGCTGGGCTCTTCTATCTTTGGACCTCTGGGGGGCTTCCCTTCCGGGCCTGGGACTGTTTGTCGTCATCATTTGTGTTAAAGAGGGGATCTGTGCACTGCACTGCATCTTACTGCACTGTGAGGAATCGGTGCACTGCATCTTACTGCACTGTGAGGAAACTCTGCACCTTACTGCAATGAGAGGTCTGTGTCACTGCATCTTACTGCACTGAGGGATCTGTGTCACTGCATCTTACTGCACTGTGAGGGATCTGTGCACTGCATCTCACTGCAGCGTGAGAAACCTGTGTACACTGCATCTTACTGCACTGAGAGGAATCTGCACACTGCATTTTACTGCACTGAGGGATCTGTGCACTGCATCTTACTATGAGGAATCTGTGCACAGTGCACTGTATCTTACTGCACTGTGAGGAATAGGCACTGCATCTTACTGCACTGAGGGATCTGTGCACTGCATCTTACTGCACTATGAAGAATCTCTGCACTGCATCTTACTGCACTGTGAGGAATCTGTGCACTGCTCAGCATCTTACTGCACTGTGAGGGATCTGTGCTCGGCACTGCATCTTACTGCACTGTGTGGAATCTGTGTACAGTGCACTGCATCTTAATGCATTGTGAGGAATCTGTGCACTGCATTTTACTGCACTGTGAGGAATCTGCACTGCACTGCATCTTAATACACTGTGAGGGATCTGTGTACTGCACCACATCCTACTGCAATGTGAGGAATCGGTGCACTGCATCTCACTGCACTATGAGGAATCTGTGCCACTGCACCTTACTACACTATGAGGAATCTGTACCACTGCACTGCATCTTACCGCACTATGGAGAATCTGAGCATTGCACTATATCTTACTGCACTATGAGAAATCTGTATACTACACTGCATCTTACTGCACTGTGGGAATCTGTGTCGCTACACTGCACCTTACTGCACTGTGAGACATCCTGAACAATGTTAAATCTGTGCTACTGCACTGCGTCTTACTGTACTGTGTGGAATCTGTGCAGAATGCACTGCATCTTCCTGCGCTGTGAGGAATCTGCACTACACTGCATCTTACTGCACTGTGAGGAATCTGTGCACTGCATCGTATTGCACTGTGATGAATTTGTGCACACTGTAGTCTTACTGCACTATGAGGAATCTAAGCACACTGCACTGTGTTTTACTATTCTATGAGGTGTGTTTACAGAGAAAATCTATTCACTGGTGTTAATTACGGTATGCAGTATCTGTGCAGACATGCAGTTCCTCACTCACTCCATCTGCTCCCTCATCCATTCAGAGTCATTGATCCATGAACTCAAATGATTCATCCTTCCATGCACTTACCCATTAATCATTTCATGTAATCAATATTTCATCCATTTACTCAAACATTAATTCATAAATATATACACTCCTTTATATGTCAGTCATATCACTTAAGTGTGCATTCATGCATCCATCTGTGCACTCACTCACCCGTCCATTTAGTCACCCACTCCCACCCACAGGGTAGCCAATGAATGAATATGCACTTTTTTAAATAAAAAAGCACACTTAGCTTTGTGACGTTCTCTGTTCCTTACCTTTCTTAGAGCATCGTTCTGGAGTGGCTGTGATAGTTCCTGGAGGTAAGATCCTCTGAGAAAGTTCTGATACCATTATACCACAAGGTTAAGTGGGGGTAGTCAGAAGCACTGATGAGTGAGCAGCAAACATTTCAATTAGACAGAGCTCATTCATACTATTGCAAATGCAGCAGCCACAGGGGTTTCGGCTGAATGCTGATCCCTAACAGTCTGACATATGAACGCTGTTGGTATGTATAATGCACGTGTAGAGGGAACACATTGGGAATCTGACCCGATTGCCTAAAATGCTTCATCGGCTCATGTACATCTGATTGTTTCTGAATTCAGCTGATGTCACGTCCTCTTGCACAGGCACCATGAACTCTATGACGTGTAGCATGTATTTAAATATACCAAGAATGTGCTCACACTGCTAAACAGTCCATCCCCTTAATCAATTATATATATATTGTGATGAAAGGTAATAAATCAACCATCAGTAAGTGGATGAAAGAAACAACTGCCTCGAAGCGCAGACGGATATCTAATTAAATAGTGAAGGATGAGCCATGTTGAATTGAACCAACATATCTAATTTAAGGACACAATGAAAGCTCTTCCTCCTCAAGTGGGCATTGAATTAAAATTCAGGACGGTGAGACACTCAACACCTGGACCATATCTTGTCATCATTAGGGACATTACATGTCCACTCACAGAGAAGCAGATCCGGTGGTCGGCCCTTCAACTAAAGCGTGGAATGACCTGCAGTTACACACCAGAGCCACCTCCTCACTTCTCCTCCTCTCCTCCTCACATCTTCTGTTCTTGTCTTCTCCTCACGTCTTCTCCTCACGTCTCCTCCTCACTTCTCCTCCTTTCTTCTCCTCACTCCTTATCCATACTCTTCCTCACTCCTTCTCCTCACCTTTTCTCCTCACTTCTCCATCTCACTTTTCCTTCTCACTTCTCCTCCTCACGTCTCCTCCTCACTTCTCCACCTCACTTTTTGAGATCCGCAAGAAGCTGAAGACCTGTCTCTTAACCGCTTCTGTGCCGCGGACGTAATGGTTAAGTCCTGCGGCACAGTGCTCCAGTGCCGAGGACGTAACCATTACGTCCTCGGCCTGGAGCCCGGAGGGAGCCCTAGCGCTCACTCCGTGGGGTTCCCTCCCACCCCCCCAAGGCAGGGATGGAAGGGTAAGCCCTTCCCCTTCCACCCCCCACACCCCCCGTTCCCCCTACCCCCGTGACGCCAGCGTGCGATCGCACCCTGACCTCACAGAGGCCCCCTTCCATTGCGCTGGAAGCTCAGCTTCCAGCGCAATTGGAAGAGAAATGCAAAAGCATTTCTCTTCCGATCATGTGATGGGGGCCTGAGAGGCTTCAAAGGGAAGGAAAGGAATTTCCTTCTCTTTGAAGTCTCTCAGAGCATTTTAGCAGCCGTATTGTGAAGCGATCCGGCTGCTAAAATGCCCACTAGGCACCAGGTGTGGGGAGTGACCCCTTAGGCAAGGGTCGCTCCCCTAGGTGGGAAATTATATTTAGGCCATTTCTGCCCCCCTTGGGGGCAGATTGGCCTATTTTTATGATGCCAATCTGCCCCCAAGGGGGGCAGCAACCACTAGACGCCAGGGAGTTTTTTTTCTAACGTGAATTTCACGCAAGGGGAGCGACCCCTTAGGCAAGGGTCACTCCCCTGGGGGGCAAATTTATTTTAGGCCATTTTTGCCCCCCAGGGGGCAGATCAGCCTATTTTAATTAGGCACCAGGGATTTTTTTGTTTTTGTTGTTTTACAGACGAGGAGCGACCACTTAGGCAAGGGTCGCTCCCCTGGGGGGGGGGGGGGGGGGGGTGAAATTGTATTTAGGCCTTTGGGGGAAGATTGGCCGAATTTTACTACGCCAATCTGCCCCCAAGGGGGCAGAAACCACCAGACAGCAGGGATCTTTATTTTTTTGCGTCAGTTTCACACAAGGGGAGCGACCTCTTAGGCAAGGGTCGTTCCCCTGGGGGGCAAATTTATTTTAGGCCATTTCTGCCCCCCTAGGGGGCAGATCAGCCTATTTTAATTTGGCCGATCTGCCTCCAAGGGTGGCAGAAACCACTAGGCACCAGGGATTTTTGTTGTTGTTGTTTTACAGAAGAGTAGCGACCCCTTAAGCAAAGGTCGCTCCCCTGGGGGAGGGGGGGACAAATTGTATTTAGGCCATTACTGCCCCCCTTGGGGGTAGATCGGCCTATTTTTATTAGGTCGATCTGCCCCCAAGGGGGGCAGAAACCACTAGGCACTGGGGATTGTTTATTTTGAGCCAATTTCACGCAAGGGGAGCGACCCCTTGGGCAAAGGTCGCTTCCCTGGGGGGGGGGCAAATTTATTTAGGCCATTTCTCCTCCCCTTGGGGGCAGATCGGCCTATTTCTATTAGGTCGATCTGCCCCCGGGGGGGCAGAAACCACTTAGGCACCAGGGATTGGTGTGTGTGTATGTGTGTGTTTTGTTTGGGGAGGCAGCCCCTTGGGCAAGGGTCGCTCCCCATGGGGGCAGATTGGCTTATTTATGGAAGGCCCATCTGCCACCAAGGGGGGCAGAAACCCCACCAGAGACCAGGGAAGATTTTTTTTTTCAAAATAAGAGGGTGGGGGTATGGCCATACCCCCAACCCATAATAAATGGGGACAAAGTTGTTCTGCCCACCAGTGGGCAGATGGGGCAATTACCCCCGATCCACACCCTGGGGGGGGGGGCAGAAAGTCTACTAGATGCCAGGGAATTAACAAATAAAATAAAATAGTGGGTGGTGGCTACCAACCAGCCAGTATGGGCCTGGTTATGCCCCCACCCCAACTGAAGGGGGTAACAGTCTTTCAGCTCTCCCCCGCACACTAAAACATCTTATCCCACGGCAAGCAAGAGGACATTTGATTATTTTGGGTTTTCGTTTTACATTTGGGCCATGAGAGCTTGGCTAACTCTCAAAATCGTCCCACTTGGAATGGTGAGGGCTGCACTTTATGGACTTTGGGACGCTGCCATGTAGAAAAATCCACAAGACCTAGACACATCTGAAAACTAAACATCTAGGTGATTCCAGGGTGGTGTGCTTCACAGGCACCGCACCATTTTCTTACCCACAATGCCCTGCAAACCTCCAACTTTGCTGGAAATCACACATTTTCCCCACATTTTTGTGATGGAACCTTCCGGAATCTGCAGGAATCCACAAAATTCCTACCACCCAGCATTGTCTCATCTATACTGATAAAAATTCTGCTGCACTACAGCCTAAACATTTTTTTTTTTCAAACTGCCCTTTTGGACCCACTTTGGTTCCCCCTCAATTTCAACATGTTTTTGGCTCTTCCCTGTCTTAAGCACTTGGCCCACCTACACAAGTGAGGTACCATTTTTATCGGGAGACTTGGGGGAATGCTGAGTGGAAGGAAATTTGTGGCTCCTCTCAGATTCCAGAACTTTCTGTCACCGAAATTTGAGGAAAAAGTGTTTTTATGGCCAGATTTTGAGGTTTGCAAAGGATTCTGGGTAACAGAACTTGGTGAGAGCCCCACAAGTCACCCCATCTTGGATTCCCCTAGATGTCTAGTTTTCAAAAATGCGCAGGTTTGGTAGGTTTCCCTAGGTGCCGGGTGAGCAAGAGGCCAAAATCCACAGCTAGGCACTTTGCAAAAAACAGGTCTGTTTTCTTTGGGAAAATGTGATGTGTCCACTTTGTGTTTTGGGGCATATCCTGTCGTGGGTGCTAGGCCTACCCACACAAGTGAGGTACCATTTTTATCAAGAGACTTGGGGGAACGCTGGGTGGAAGGAAATTTGTGGCTCCTCTTAGATTCCAGAACTTTCTGTCACCAAAATGTGAGGAAAAAGTGTTTTTTGGCCAGATTTTGAGGTTTGCAAAGGATTCTGGGTAACAGAACCTGGTGAGAGCCCCACAAGTCACCCCATCTTGGATTCCTAGGTGTCTAGTTTTCAAAAATGGGCAGGTTTGGTAGGTTTCCCTACGTGGTGGCTGAGCTAGAGGCCAAACTCCACAGCTAGGCACTTTGCAAAAAACAGGTCTGTTTTCTTTGGGAAAATGTGATGTGTCCACTTTGTGTTTTGGGGCATATCCTGTCCCGGGCGCTAGGCCTACCCACACAAGTGAGGTACCATTTTTATCGGGAGACTTGGGGGAATGCTGAGTGGAAGGAAATTCGTGGCTCCTCTCAGATTCCAGAACTTTCTGTCACCGAAATTTGAGGAAAAAGTGTTTTTATGGCCAGATTTTGAGGTTTGCAAAGGATTCTGGGTAACAGAACTTGGTGAGAGCCCCACAAGTCACCCCATCTTGGATTTCCCTAGATGTCTAGTTTTCAAAAATGCGCAGGTTTGGTAGGTTTCCCTAGGTGCCGGGTGAGCTAGAGGCCAAAATCCACAGCTAGGCACTCTGCAAAAAACAGGTCTGTTTTCTTTGGGAAAATGTGATGTGTCCACATTGTGTTTTGGGGCATATCCTGTCGTGGGTGCTAGGCCTACCCACACAAGTGAGGTACCATTTTTATCAAGAGACTTGGGGGAACGCTGGGTGGAAGGAAATTTGTGGCTCCTCTCAGATTCCAGAACTTTCTGTCACCAAAATGTGAGGAAAAAGTGTTTTTTGGCCAGATTTTGAGGTTTGCAAAGGATTCTGGGTAACAGAACCTGGTGAGAGCCCCACAAGTCACCCCATCTTGGATTCCCCTAGGTGTCTAGTTTTCAAAAATGGGCAGGTTTGGTAGGTTTCCCTACGTGGTGGCTGAGCTAGAGGCCAAACTCCACAGCTAGGCACTTTGCAAAAAACAGGTCTGTTTTCTTTGGGAAAATGTGATGTGTCCACTTTGTGTTTTGGGGCATATCCTGTCCCGGGCACTAGGCCTACCCACACAAGTGAGGTACCATTTTTATCGGGAGACTTGGGGGAATGCTGAGTGGAAGGAAATTCGTGGCTCCTCTCAGATTCCAGAACTTTCTGTCACCGAAATTTGAGGAAAAAGTGTTTTTTTGGCCAGATTTTGAGGTTTGCAAAGGATTCTGGGTAACAGAACTTGGTGAGAGCCCCACAAGTCACCCCGTCTTGGATTCCCCTAGATGTCTAGTTTTCAAAAATGCGCAGGTTTGGTAGGTTTCCCTAGGTGCCGGGTGAGCTAGAGGCCAAAATCCACAGCTAGGCACTCTGCAAAAAACAGGTCTGTTTTCTTTGGGAAAATGTGATGTGTCCACATTGTGTTTTGGGGCATATCCTGTCGTGGGCGCTAGGCCTACCCACACAAGTGAGGTACCATTTTTATCAAGAGACTTGGGGGAACGCTGGGTGGAAGGAAATTTGTGGCTCCTCTCAGATTCCAGAACTTTCTGTCACCGAAATTTGAGGAAAAAGTGTTTATTTGGCCAGATTTTGAGGTTTGCAAAGGATTCTGGGTAACAGAACTTGGTGAGAGCCCCACAAGTCACCCCGTCTTGGATTCCCCTAGATGTCTAGTTTTCAAAAATGCGCAGGTTTGGTAGGTTTCCCTAGGTGCCGGGTGAGCTAGAGGGCAAAATCCACAGCTAGGCACTCTGCAAAAAACAGGTCTGTTTTCTTTGGGAAAATGTGATGTGTCCACGTTGTGTTTTGGGGCATATCCTGTCGTGGGCGCTAGGCCTACCCACACAAGTGAGGTACCATTTTTATCAAGAGACTTGGGGGAACGGTGGGTGGAAGGAAATTTGTGGCTCCTCTCAGATTCCAGAACTTTCTGTCACCAAAATGTGAGGAAAAAGTGTTTTTTGGCCAGATTTTGAGGTTTGCAAAGGATTCTGGGTAACAGAACCTGGTGAGAGCCCCACAAGTCACCCCATCTTGGATTCCCCTAGGTGTCTAGTTTTAAAAAATGCACAGGTTTGGTAGGTTTCCTTAGGTGCCAGCTGAGCTAGAGGCCAAAATCCACAGCTAGGCACTTTGCAAAAAACAGGTCTGTTTTCTTTGGGAAAATGTGATGTGTCCACGTTGTGTTTTGGGGCATATCCTGTCCCGGGCGCTAGGCCTACCCACGCAAGTGAGGTACCATTTTTATCGGGAGACTTGGGGGAACGCTGGGTGGAAGGAAATTTGTGGCTCCTCTCAGATTCCAGAACTTTCTGTCACCGAAATGTGAGGAAAAAGTGTTTTTTTGGCCAAATTTTGAAGTTTCAAAGGTTTCTGGGTAACAGAACCTGGTGAGAGCCCCACCAGTCACCCCATCTTGGATTCCCCTAGCAAATTCTGTTCTGGGTCAGATTTCTACATACTACCCTCATAACTCAATTGCAAGTGTAGGAAGGTAGCCTCTTTCTAGCCTTGTTACCCCCACTTATGGCCTGTTTGTGAGTGTATCAGGGTGTTTTCACTGTCTCACTGGGATCCTGCTAGCCAGGGCCCAGTGCTCATAGTGAAAACCCTATGTTGTCAGTGTGTTTCATATGTGTCACTGGGATCCTGCTAGCCAGGACCCCAGTGCTCATACGTTTGTGGCCTGTATGTGTTCCCTGTGTGGTGCCTAACTGTATCACTGAGGCTCTGCTAACCAGAACCTCAGGGTTTATGCTCTCTCTGCTTTTAAAATTGTCACTGCAGGCTAGTGACTAATTTTACCAATTCTGATTAGCACACTGGAACACCCTTATAATTCCATAGTATATGCTACCTAGGTACCCAGGGTATGGGGTTCCAGGAGATCCCTATGGGCTGCAGCATTTCTTTTGCCACCCATAGGGAGCTCAGACAATTCTTACCCGTTCTGTTCCCCGTGCTTCACTCTGATTTTCGGCCGTATTTGCACGGCACCCTAACTTTGCAGTTTTGAGAAAAGGACTATTTTAGTCTATAATCCATACATGTCTGCTCTTTCGCGTGTGCCTTGAGAAAGCCCCGGCAAATACATAGCCAGAGGGGGCGAAACACGTGTTGGCTGATTCTCCTTTTTCCTTGGTTACTATATAATGTTTGGACCTTGGACCGCACTTCGTGTTTTGTTAACCAGTGACTGATTGTATAACTGGTCCTGCATTGTCGGCATAACAATAAAAACAATAATTTTCCAAGTGGGACTTCACCTTCTTTGCATACAATTCTTACACAGGACTGCCACTGCAGCCTGAGTGAAATAACGTCCACGTTATTTCACAGCCATTTTATACTGCACTTAAGTAACTTATAAGTCACCTATATGTCTAACCCTCACTTAGTGAAGGTTAGGTGCAAAGTTACTTAGTGTGTGGGCACCCTGACACTAGCCAAGGTGCCCCCACATTGTTCAGGGCAAATTCCCCAGACTCTGTGAGTGCGGGGACACCATTACATGCGTGCACTACATATAGGTCAATACCTATATGTAGCGTCACAATGGTAACTCCGAACATGGCCATGTAACATGTCTAGGATCATGGAATTGTCACCCCAATACCAATACCATTCTGGTATTGGGGGGGACAATTCCATGCATCCTGGGTCCCCTGCATAGAGCCCGGGTACTGCCAAACTAACTTTCCGGGGTTTTCTCTGCAGCTACCGCTGCTGCCAACCCCCAGACAGCTTTCTGCCCCCCTGGGGCTTGGGCAGCCAGGTCCCAGGAAGGCAGAACAAAGAATTTCCTCTGATAGAGGGTGTTACACCCTCTCCCTTTGGAAATAGGTGTGAAGGGCCTGGGAGGAGTAGCTTCTCCTGGCCTCTGGAAATGCTTTGAAGGGCACAGATGGGGCCCTCCTTGCATAAGCCAGTCTACACTGGTTCAGGGATCCCCCCAGCCCTGCTCTGGCGCGAAACTGGACAAAGGAAAGGGGAGTGACTACTCCCCTGGCCAGCACCTCCCAGGGGAGGTGCCCAGAGCTCCTCCAGTGTGTCCCAGACCTCTGCCATCTTGGATGCAGAGGTGTGAGGGCACAAAGGACAGCTCTAAGTGGCCAGTGCCAGCAGGTGATGTCAGAGACCCCTCCTGATAGGTGCTTACCTTTCTCTGTAGCCAATCCTCCTCTGTGGGCTATTTAGGGTCTCTCCTGTGGGTATCTCACCAGATAACGAATGCAAGAGCTCACCAGAGTTCCTCTGCACTTCCCTCTTTGACTTCTGCCAAGGATCAACTGCTGACTGCTCCAGGACGCCTGCATAACTGCAACAAAGTAGCAAGAAGACTACCAGCAACATTGTAGCGCCTCATCCTGCCGGCTTTCTCGACTGTTTCCTGGTGGTGCATGCTCTGAGGGCTGTCTGCCTTCACCCTGCACTGGAAGCCAAGAAGAAATCTCCTGTGGGTCGACGGAATATTCCCCCTGCTAACGCAGGCACCAAACTTCTGCATCACCAATCCTCTGGGTCCCCTCTCATCCTGACGAGCGTGGTCCCTGGAACACAGGAGCTGGGTCAAAGTGTCTTCGACAGTCCAGTGGCCCTTCTGTCCAAATTTGGTGGAGGTAAGTCCTTGCCTCCCCACGCCAGACAGTAATCCTCTGTACTGCGTGAACTGCAGCTGCTCGGGCTCCTGTGCACTTTTGCAAGACTTCCTTTGTGCACAGCCTAGCCCAGGTCCTCAGCACTCTGTCCTGCATTGCCCAACTCGCTGAGTTGGACTCCGACATCATGGGACCCTCTTTTGTTGCTCTGAGTCGACCGCCGTCCTCAGATCATCTAAGTGCCTGTTCAGGTGCTTCTGCGGGTGCTGCCTGCTTCTGCGTGGGCTCTCTGTTTTGCTGAGTGCCCCCTCTGTCTCCTTCTCCAAGGGGCGACCTCCTAGTCCTTCCTGGGCCCTGGCAGCACCCAAAATCCTCAACCGCGACTCTTGTAGCTAGCAAGGCTTGTTTGCGGTCTTTCTGCGTGGAAACAACTCTGCATCCTCCAACACGCCGTGGGACATCTTCTGACCAAAGGAGAAGTTCCTGGCACCTTCCTTTGTTGCAGAATCTTCGGCTTCTTCCACCCGGAGGCAGCTCTTTCGCACCTTCATCCGGGGTTTAGTGGGCTCCTGCCCCCCCAGACACTTGCGTGACTCTTGGACTTGGTCGCCTTCCTTTACAGGTCCTTGTAGGAGGCTGGCCTGGATTATACTGTAGTTGGTACCAAGGATACTTACACTCTGTGCCAGGTCCAGGTATCCCTTATTAGTGTAGAAGAGGTGTTTCTAGCAGCTTAGGCTGATAGAAGATAGCTCTGGCAAAGCAGCTTAGGCTGAACTAGGAGACATGCAAAGCTCCTACTATACCACTTGTATCATATGCACAATATCATAAGAAAACACAATATACAGAGTTACTAAAAATAAAGGTACTTTATTTTTATGACAATATGCCACAAGTATCTCAGTGAGTACCCTCAGTAAGAAGGTAAGTACTATACACAAGATATATATATACACAAACCAAAATTAGGTAAGTAATAGCAAGAAAAGTAACGCAAACAGTGTAGGATTACAATAGATTGCAATAGGAGCACATACGTATAGGGGCAACACAAACCATATACTCCAAAAGTGGAATGCGAACCACGAATGGACCCCAGACCTATGTGAGCTTGTAGAGGGTCGCTGGGACTGTAAGGAAACAGTGAGGGTTAGAAAAATACCCCACCCCAAGACCCTGAAAAGTAGGAGTAAGTACACCTACTACCCCCAGAGAGCACAGAAGTCGTGATAGGGGGATTCTGCAGGAAGAACAAACACCAGCAATGCAACAACAGTGGATTCCCATACCTGTGTACCTGTAAGACAAGGGGACCAAGTCCAATAGTCGCGACAGTGTCGAGAGTGGGCAAGAGCCCAGGAAATGCCAGCTGGAGATGCAAGGAAGCTGCCACCGGTTGGAAGAAGCTTGGAGTTCTGCAAGAAAGAAGAGGACTAGGGACTTCTCCTTTGGAAGATGGATGGCCCACATCGCGATGAAGCTTGCAGAGGTGTTTCTGTGCAGAATGACCACCAACAAGCCTTGCTAGCTGCAAGAGTCGCTTTAGAGGTTTTTGGGTGCTGCAAGGGCCCAGGAGGGACCAGGATGTTGCCACTTGGAGGAGGAGACAGAGGGGGCGCTCAGCAACTCGGAGAGCCCTCACGGAAGCAGGCAGCACCCGCAGAAGTGCCCCAACAGGCACTTGGAAAAAGAGTGAACCGGAGTCCAGGCGAAGTTACAAATGGGAGCCCCACGACGTCTGATGCCAACTCAGCGAGCTGGGCACTGCAGGACGGAGTGCTGGGGACCCAGGCTAGGCTGTGCATGAAGGAAATCCTGGAAGAGTGCACAGGAGCCAGAGCAGCTGCAAATCACGGGCAACACAGCTTTGCAGTCTAGCGTTGGGAGGCAAGGACTAACCTCCACCAAACTTGGACTGAAGAGTCACTGGACTGTGGGAGTCACTTGGACAGAGTTGCTGTGTGCCAGGGACCACGCTCGTCAGGATGAGAGGGGACCCAGAGGACCAGTGATGCAGTATTTTGGTGCCTGCGTTAGCAGGGGGAAGATTCCGTCGACCCACAGGAGATTTCTTCGGAGCTTCTAGTGCAGGGTGAAGGCAGGCTACCCCCAGAGCATGCACCACCTGGAAACAGTCAAGAAACCGGCAGGATGAGGCACTACAATGTTGCTGGTAGTCCTCTTGCTACTTTGTTGCAGTTTTGCAGGCGTCCTGGAGCAGTCAGCGGTCGATCCTTTGGTAGAAGGTGAAGAGGGAGATGCAGAGGAACTCTGATGAGCTCTTGCATTCGTTATCTGCAGAATTCCCCAAAGCAGAGACCCTAAATAGCCAGAAAAGGAGGTTTGGCTACCAGGTTAGGAGGATTGGCTACCAAGAGAGGTAAAAGCCTATCAGAAGGAGCCTCTGACGTCACCTGCTGGCACTGGCCACTCAGAGCAGTCCAGTGTGCCAGCAACACCTCTGAATCCAAGATGGCAGAGGTCTGCGGCACACTGGAGAAGCTCTGTGCACCTCCCCTGGGAGGTGCAGGTCAGGGGAGTGGTCACTCCCCTTTCCTTTGTCCAGTTTCGCGCCAGAGCTGGGCTGGGGGATCCCTGAACCGGTGTAGACTGGCTTATGCAGAGATGGGCAGCATCTGTGCCCATCAAAGCATTTCCAGAGGCTGGGGAAGGCTACTCCTCCCCAGCCTTTCTAACCTTTTCCAAAGGGAGAGGGTGTAAAACCCTCTCTCTGAGGAAGTCCTTTGTTCTGCCTTCCTGGGCCAGGGCTGCCTGAACCCCAGGGGGGCAGAAACCTGTTAGAGGGGTTGGCAGCAGCTGCAGTGAAAACCCCAGAAAGGCAGTTTGGCAGTACCCCCGATTTCTGTGCTAGAGACCCGGGGGATCATGGAATGGTCTCCCCAATACCAGAATGGTATTGGGGTGACAATTCCATGATCTTAGACATGTTACATGGCCATGTTCGGAGTTACCATTGTGACGCTACACATAGGTAGTGCCCTATGTGTAGGGCACGCGTGTAATGGTGTCCCTGCACTCACAAAGTCCGGGGAAATTGCCCTGAACAATGTGGGGGCACCTTGGCTAGTGCCAGGGTACCCACACACTAAGTAACTTTTCACCCAACCTTCACCCAGTGAAGGTTAGACATATAGGTGACTTATAAGTTACTTATGTGCAGTGTAAAATGGCTGTGAAATAATGTGGGCATTATTTCACTCAGGCTGCAGTGGCAGTCCTGTGTAAGAATTGTCAGAGTTCCCTATGGGTGGCAAAAGAAATGCTGCAGCCCATAGGGATCTCCTGGAACCCCAATACCCTGGGTACCTCAGTACCATATACAAGGGAATTATATGGGTGTACCAGTATGCCAATGTGAATTGGTAAATTTAGTCCCTAGCCTGTTAGTGACAAATTTGGAAAGCAGAGGGAGCATAACCACTGAGGTTCTGGTTAGCAGAGCCTCAGTGAGACAGTTAGGCACCACACGGGGAACACATATAGGCCACAATCTTATGAGCACTTGGGTCCTGGCTAGCAGGATCCCAGTGACACATAACAAACGCACTGACAACATAGGGTTTTCACTATGAGCACTGGGACCTGGCTAGCAGGATCCCAGTGAGACAGTGAAAACACCCTGACATATACTCACAAACAGACCAAAAGTGGGGGTAACAAGGCTAGAAAGTGGCTACTTTCCTACAGTCCTCAGGTCCAGGAATCCGTCTTCAGTGTTGTGCAGTCAGTTGTTGTCCTTGCAGAATCCCGTATCTTGACTTTACTACCTTTCTGGGGAAGTAGGGTAACTTTACTCCTACTTTTCAGGGTCTTGGGTGGGGAATCTTGGACACCCTTAGTGTTTTCTTACACTCCTAGCGATCCTCTACACACTACACTAGGCCTGGGGTCCATTTGTGGTTCGCATTCCACTTTTGGAGTATATGGTTTGTGTTGCCCCTAGGCCTATTTCTCCCTATTGCATTCTATTGTGTTCTACATTTTTTGCACTACTTTTCTAACTGTTACTTACCTAATTTTGGTTTGTGTGTGTATATTTTGTGTATATTACTTACCTCCTAAGGGGATATATCCTCTGAGATACTTTTGGCATATTGGGGGTCATTTTGACCTTGGCGGACGGCGGAGGCCGTCCGCCAAGGTACCGCCGCTGAATGACCTCACCGCGGTCAAAAGACCGCAGCGGCCATTCAGACATTTCCTCTGGGCCGGCGGGCGCTCTCCAAAAGAGCGCCCGCCGGCCCAGAGGAAATGCCCCTGCAACGAGGACGCCGGCTCAGAATTGAGCCGGCGTAGTTGCAGGGGTGCGACGGGTGCAGTTGCACCCGTCGCGTATTTCAGTGTCTGCAAAGCAGACACTGAAATACTTTGCGGGGCCCTCTTACGGGGGCCCCTGCAGTGCCCATGCCATGGGCATGGGCACTGCAGGGGCCCCCAGGAGCCCCGCGGCACCCCCTACCGCCATCCTGTTCCTGGCAGGAGACCCGCAGGAACAGGATGGTGGTAGGGGGTGTCAGAATCCCCATGGCTGCGGAGCGCGCTCCGCAGCCATGGAGGATTCACAAGGGCAGTGGTAAACCGGCGGGAGACCGCCGGTTTACCCTTTCTGGCCGCGGCTGAACCGCCGCAGTCAGAATGCCCTCGGGAGCACCGCCAGCCTGTTGGCGGTGCTCCCGTGGTCGGTGACCCTGGCGGTCACCGGCCGCCAGGGTCAGAATGACCCCCATTGTCACTAAAATAAAGTACCTTTATTTTTAGTAAATCTGAGTATTGTGTTTTCTTATGATATAGTACTAAGTGATATAAGTGGTATAGTGGAAGCTTTGCATGTCTCCTAGTTCAGCCTAAGCTGCTCTGCTATAGCTACCCCTATCAGCCTAAGCTGCTAGAACACCTCTAACATACTAATAAGGGATAACTGGTACCCACTATAAGCCAGGCCAGCCTCCTACAGTAAGTGACTGGGTCCCTGTCAGATATGTTAACTCTAAAGATAGGAATAAGCTGGGGATGTCCCCTCTGTCTGTTGTTTTTTATGGAAATTGAAGAACCTTTACCAAACTGGATCAGAAGAGATGCACTGATAGAGCCCTCAATAGGGAAGAGAATATCATTGTACACTGATAGTATCCTTCCGGTCAACACAGACCCCCACAACATGTTTGGAGAAAATGGGAAATAACTCTGGATTCATCATTAATTGGCATTAATGGTACAATATTGTTTATCATTCTGGAATCAAACAACAGACTATGCCTTCCCTTTCCCAGTAAGTGACGGATACACCAATTAGGTCATCTGTGTCACTAAAATGTGGAAGAATTCCACAGGTGTAATCGATATAACGCCTTCTCTGAGTTTCAGCAAACGCTGGCGATTGCGTCCTTCCTCATATTTACGCAATATCCACACTTCACAGCGCGCCTTATTGGGCACCTGAGAATTTTTTCCAAAGGGTTGATGCAAAAGTTCAACGCTTATAGAGGGTCCTTCACGAATCGCTGTAGATTCATTGACATATGGAGTGCATGATGGGCGAATCTCACTGCCGGTTATAAAGAAGGATTTTTACGCGTCCCATCTATTGGTAATAAATGACCGTGTTGTGGTTGAGGATGGCTACCAAATAGCGCTGTTAAGGCACTACAACACCAGAGGGTGTGCTGCAACTCACAGCCAGAGTGATGCAAGTGAATAGGATGGCCTCCAGGAAGAGAGGGTGAGAAATTAAATTAACAGGTTTTAGACCTCTCTGGATAAGGAGGGATGAGGGAAAATGGGAATTTTGTGTGGTTATCATAGTTGGAGGTTGGTAGGAATCTCCTCTCTGGGAACTGTCTGATGATCCAACAGACAACACCCATCAGAGAAGTTCAGCCTGGAGCATACGGGAATGTTCTAGTTGCTAAACTTATTCACCTTTTGCGAGTCCATACCTGGGATAAATCCCAAAGAAGAGACAAAGCTCTGCTACTACATATGATGCTGTCGCAGCAACTGGTTGTGTAGGCAGTCACTATAGCCCATATATATACTCTGTTTGCGCCGGATTTGCGTAATTTATTTTGGCGCAAACCCAACTCCATATTTATATTTTGGCGCTAGACCCGTCCAGCACCAAAGTTATGGAGTTTGAGTCATTTTTTGTACGTGAAAACCTACCTTGCGCTAATGACATGCAAGGTAGGCGTTCCCGTGCAAAGAATGACTCTAAGGCATGTGCACCTTATTTATCCTCCGGTGTGTCAAAATGATGCACAGGAGGAAGCGGGCCTTAAAACAAGGCGCCCAGCCGGATTTGCGCTGTTTTTTTAACGCCTGGGTCAGGGCAGGTGTAAAGGGACCTGTGTGCTCATTTCTATGGTGGGAGACCATGGAAGCAGTCCACAGGTGCCCTTTCCTGCACCCAGGGACACCCCCTGCCACCCTCGCCCACCCCTGGAGGACACCCATGGATGGGGGGACCCATCCATGGTGAGTGCAGGTAAGTATCATTGTTTTTTTTTAAAGTGGCATTGGGGGGCCTAACTTGGGCCCCCCTACATGCCACTGTGCCCAATGGCCATGCCCAGGGGACAAAAGTCCCCTGGGCATGGCCATTGGGCAGGGGGGCATGACTCCTGTCTTTGCTAAGACAGGAGTCATTTCCTTGGGGGTTGTGCGCCAAAAAATGGCGCTAGTCAGGTTTGAGCCAATATTTTTGACTCTAACCTGACTTGCATCATTCTTTGGCGCACAACCCCCAGGCTTCCCTTCGCCTCTGCTGCCCTGTTACCGTCATTTATTTTGATGCTAACCAGGTCGCAGTGCCAGCTAACATTATTCCATAAATAAGGCACCCGGCTGGCGCTTTGCAATGGCATTAGCCAGCGGTAAACTTTTTGACGCAAATCTGCGCTAGCGCTGATTTGTGTAAAAAAGTATAAATATGGGCCTATTGTAGGAGGCTGGACTGGCTTGTAGTGAGTACCAAGGGGTACTTGCACCTTGCACCAGGCCCAGTTATCCCTTATTAGTGTATAGGGTGTCTAGCAGCTTAGGCTGATAGATAATGGTAGCTTAGCAGAGCAGCTTAGGCTGAACTAGGAGACGTGTGAAGCTACTACAGTACCACCTAGTGTCATATGCACAATATCATAAGAAAACACAATACACAGTTATACTAAAAATAAAGGGACTTTATTTTTATGACAATATGCCAAAGTATCTTAGAGTGTACCCTCAGTGAGAGGATAGGAAATATACACAAGATATATATACACAATAGCAAAAATATGCAGTATAGTCTTAGAAAACAGTGCAAACAATGTATAGTTACAATAGGATGCAATGGGGACACATAGGGATAGGGGCAACACAAACTATATACTCCAAAAGTGGAATGCGAACCACGAATGGACCCCAAACCTATGTGACCTTGTAGAGGGTCGCTGGGACTATTAGAAAATAGTGAGAGTTAGAAAAATAACCCTCCCCAAGACCCTGAAAAGTGAGTGCAAAGTGCACTAAAGTTCCCCTAAGGATAAAGAAGTCGTGTTAGAGGAATAATGCAGGAAAGACACAAACCAACAATGCAACAACGATGGATTTCCAATCTAGGGTACCTGTGGAACAAGGGGACCAAGTCCAAAAGTCACAAGCAAGTCGGAGATGGGCATATGCCCAGGAAATGCCAGCTGTGGATGCAAGGAAGCTTCTACTGGACAGAAGAAGCTGAGGTTTCTGCAGGAACGAAAAGGGCTAGAGACTTCCCCTTTGGTGGACGGATCCCTCTCGCCGTGGAGAGTCGTGCAGAAGTGTTTTCCCGCTGAAAGAACGCCAACAAGCCTTGCTAGCTGCAAATCGTGCGGTTAGCGTGTTTGGACGCTGCTGTGGCCCAGGAGGGACCAGGAGGTCGCAAATTGGACCAGGAGGTAGAGGGAACGTCGAGCAAGACAAGGAGCCCTCTTAGCAGCAGGTAGCACCCGGAGAAGTGCCAGAAACAGGCACTACGAAGATGCGTGAAACGGTGCTCACCCGAAGTTACACAAAGGAGTCCCACGTCGTCGGAGACCAACTTAGAAAGTCGTGCAATGCAGGTTAGAGTGCCGTGGACCCAGGCTTGGCTGTGCACAAAGGATTTCCGCCGGAAGTGCACAGGGGCCGGAGTAGCTGCGAAAGTCGCGGTTCCCAGCAATGCAGCCTAGCGAGGTGAGGCAAGGACTTACCTCCACCAAACTTGGACTGAAGAGTCACTGGACTGTGGGGGTCACTTGGACAGAGTTGCTGGATTCGAGGGACCTCGCTCGTCGTGCTGAGAGGAGACCCAAGGGACCGGTAATGCAGCTTTTTGGTGCCTGCGGTTGCAGGGGGAAGATTCCGTCGACCCACGGGAGATTTCTTCGGAGCTTCTAGTGCAGAGAGGAGGCAGACTACCCCCACAGCATGCACCACCAGGAAAACAGTCGAGAAGGCGGCAGGATCAGCGTTACAGAGTTGCAGTAGTCGTCTTTGCTACTATGTTGCAGTTTTGCAGGCTTCCAGCGCAGTCAGCAGTCGATTCCTTGGCAGAAGGTGAAGAGAGAGATGCAGAGGAACTCGGATGAGCTCTTGCATTCGTTATCTCAGGAATCCCAAGAGACAGAGACCCTAAATAGCCAGAAAAGAGGGTTTGGCTACCTAGGAGAGAGGATAGGCTAGCAACACCTGAAGAAGCCTATCAGAAGGAGTCTCTGACGTCACCTGATGGCACTGGCCACTCAGAGCAGTCCAGTGTGCCAGCAGCACCTCTGTTTCCAAGATGGCAGAGGTCTGGAGCACACTGGAGGAGCTCTGGGCACCTCCCAGGGGAGGTACAGGTCAGGGGAGTGGTCACTCCCCTTTCCTTTGTCCAGTTTCGCGCCAGAGCAGGGCTAAGGGGTCCCTGAACCGGTGTAGACTGGCTTATGCAGAAATGGGCACCAAATGTGCCCATGAAAGCATTTCCAGAGGCTGGGGGAGGCTACTCCTCCCCTGCCTTCACACCATTTTCCAAAGGGAGAGGGTGTAACACCCTCTCTCAGAGGAAGTCCTTTGTTCTGCCATCCTGGGCCAGGCCTGGCTGGACCCCAGGAGGGCAGAAGCCTGTCTGAGGGGTTGGCAGCAGCAGCAGCTGCAGTGAAACCCCAGGAAAGGCAGTTTGGCAGTACCAGGGTCTGTGCTACAGACCACTGGGATCATGGGATTGTGCCAACTATGCCAGGATGGCATAGAGGGGGCAATTCCATGATCATAGACATGTTACATGGCCATATTCGGAGTTACCATTGTGAAGCTACATATAGGTAGTGACCTATATGTAGTGCACGCGTGTAATGGTGTCCCCGCACTCACAAAGTCCGGGGAATTGGCCCTGAACAATGTGGGGGCACCTTGGCTAGTGCCAGGGTGCCCTCACACTAAGTAACTTTGCACCTAACCTTTACCAGGTAAAGGTTAGACATATAGGTGACTTATAAGTTACTTAAGTGAAGTGTAAAATGGCTGTGAAATAACGTGGACGTTATTTCACTCAGGCTGCAGTGGCAGGCCTGTGTAAGAATTGTCAGAGCTCCCTATGGGTGGCAAAAGAAATGCTGCAGCCCATAGGGATATCCTGGAACCCCAATACCCTGGGTACCTCAGTACCATATACTAGGGAATTATAAGGGTGTTCCAGTAAGCCAATGTAAATTGGTAAAATTGGTCACTAGCCTGTTAGTGACAATTTGGAAAGAAATGAGAGAGCATAACCACTGAGGTTCTGATTAGCAGAGCCTCAGTGAGACAGTTAGGCACTACACAGGGAACACATACATATAGGCCACACACTTATGAGCACTGGGGTCCTGACTAGCAGGGTCCCAGTGACACATAACAAACATACTGAAAACATAGGGTTTTCACTATGAGCCCTGGGCCCTGGCTAGCAGGATCCCAGTGAGACAGTGAAAACACCCTGACATGCACTCACAAACAGGCCAAAAGTGGGGGTAACAAGGCTAGAAAGAGGCTACTTTCTCACACAACCCCCCCCCCCCAAACGAAGGACAATAAGGCTAACCTTGGCCAGTTGAGACTTTATTGTCTAAGTGGTGATAAGTAGAGAGTAGCTCTGCAATAGACTGGTTACTCCCTTTATCATCCACTATATGGTTACTTCCCTGTGGGGATGTAAACCACCCTGCTTGAAGTGTTTTAGCTAAGCAACAATGTGAAGATGTATTTTCAGAGTTTCTATCAGTAAGTTTTCGTTTAGAGCAGTGGGAATTGTCCACTGAACCTATTTGTAGTGATGGAAATGCCAGACAGGGATGCTGTCTCAGAAAAGCCATAGCTGGGCAAAACTTTTGTCCATATGGCAGTAAGAGAGAACAACGATGCTGTTTCTCTTGAGTTGGAGCAGGGCAGGGATGCTGTCCTATGAGCTCCACACTAGGGCAGGGATGCTGTCCTAAGTGTTGTGAGGCAGTGCAGGGTTTCTGCACTAAAGTTTCTCTGGGAGGGTTGGAGGGATGCTCCATGTTAACTAAAATGGTGCTCTTTTTCTCACCAATATTAGTTATCCCACAGAGAGGTACTTCTACCTCAGGGAGTCCAGCTTTGCCAGCTGATGATTCCCTTGGAACAGGTGCCACCCCAGGAGAGGTTTCTCCCACCACAGGAATGGTATCCTGAATGGTAGGGTGGTTAGGGGATACTGTGATACCCTTTTTACCTGTTGATGGAGAGGGATCCTGAGTTTTCAGGCCTTCTCTCCTTTGCTTTTTCATTTCAGTAGAAATTAGAGGGAACAATTCCTCAGGGATGCCCAGCATGGCTGCATGGGCATAAAACTCTACATCAGCCCAACCTGAGGCCTCTAGGTCATTACCTAAGAGACAGTCTACAGGTAAGCTAGGTGATACCACCACCTGCTTAGGGCCAGTAACTCCACCCCAACTAAACTGAATTATAGCTAAGGGAAGAAACTTAGTGGAGTTATGGACATCAATAATCTTATACTGTTGTCCAATGATGTGTTGATCAGGGTGCACTAGGTTTTCAGTCACCAAAGTGATACTGGCACCTGTGTCCCTGTAGGCCAAGGCCTCAACACCATTTATTGAAACTGTCTGCTTGTACTTATCCATTGTAAGGGGACAAGCAGCCAGTGTGGCAAGGCCAATGCCACTAGGTGTGACAGAAACTGTCTTGGGACTGACTACCCCAGTTTCTACTATGGACCCATAAGTGAACCCAACTACACCCTTAACTTGACTGTTGCCAGCAGTCCCACCACTAGTACCACTACTGCTAGGGGCACTAGAGCTTGATGTATTAGTGGTGGTAGGCTCAGGGGGTTTACCTGGACAGGACTTATCCCCTGGCCTATGGCCTCTGTTTTTACACACAAAGCACCAAGGCTTTTTAAATTGTGTAGGTTGAGAAGAAGAGGAAGAATTTGTTTTATCCCCACCCCCTGAAGAGTGTTTAAGATTTGAAGTGGGATCTTTGGTTTTACCCTTATCCCCATGCTTATCTTGAGATTTTTCACCATCTTTCTTCTTATTGTTCTCTTTGTCACCCCCTGTATGAACTTTTCTGTTCACCCTTGTTCTGACCCATTTGTCTGCCTTCTTTCCCAATTCTTGGGGAGAGGTCAGATCAGAGTCCACCAAGTACTGGTGCAACAAATCAGACACACAATTATTAAGAATATGCTCTCTCAGGATCAAGTTATACAGGCTGTCATAATCAGTAACTTTACTGCCATGTAACCACCCCTCCAAGGCCTTCACTGAATGGTCAATGAAATCAACCCAGTCTTGTGAAGACTCCTTTTTGGTCTCTCTGAACTTTATCCTGTATTGTTCAGTGGTTAAGCCATAACCATCCAGGAGGGCATTCTTAAGAACTGTAAAATTATTGGCATCACTTTCTTTCACAGTAAGGAGCCTATCCCTACTTTTTCCACTAAATGATAGCCATAGGATAGCAGCCCACTGCCTTTGAGGGACATCCTGTACAACACAGGCCCTCTCAAGTGCAGCAAACCACTTGTTAATGTTATCCCCCTCCTTATAAGGGGGAACTATCTTATGCAGATTCCTGGAATCATGCTCTTTTGCAGGATGACTATGGGGAATACTGCTGCTGCCACCATGGGTTTCAAAACCCAACTTCTGTCTTTCCTTCTCTAGTTCTAAAGACTGTCTATCCAAATCCAGCTGTTGCTTTTTAAGCTTCAGTCTGGTTTGTTCCACCCTCAACTTATTGAGTTCCCTTTCTAACATTCTGTCATCAGGGTTGGTGGGAGGGACATTTCTAGATACAGAAGTATGAGGAGAATGGACAGAAGGAGACCTGTCCCTTACAGAGGGCACCCTAACAGCTTGGCTGACAGTGTAATGTGAGAGCACACCATCTGTATGATGTGACTCCACCTCAGTACCAACTATGCTAGACTGTCTAGTAATGGGCAGGCTAGGAAGTTTCTTTCCTGAATCTTTTCCTGGGGGAGTCCCTGGATCAGATTGGGAACCATTAGCTACTTTTTCAACAGATGGGGCACTTTTAGCCTTATCCTGTTCTCTAAGCATGTTAAGTAACAATTCCAAGGAAGGATTCTTCCCTACACTCAAACCTCTCTCTACACAGAGACTCCTTGCTCCTTTCCAGCTAAGGTGGTCATATGCAAGTTTGGACAGATCAACATTTTGGCCTGTGCCAGACATTTTTAGAGAGAGTTAAAGTGATAGAAAAAGAGAAAAAAGTTTTCAGAACTTTTAGAAAGACAGAAAAAAAACTTTTAAAACTTTTTAGAACTTTTTAGAAAGTTTAGAAGTACTTTTCAGCACTTAGAAAAGAGTGAAAAGAGGAAATGCAAAACTTTTTGGTTATGTGTATATACACTGAACTTCTTTTGTATATTTTTCTCTTATGAAAAGTACAATGACAAGAGTGGTAAGTAGTCTCAAAGCACTGATCCCACCGCTGCACAGCCAATGTAGGAGGCTGGACTGGCTTGTAGTGAGTACCAAGGGGTACTTGCACCTTGCACCAGGCCCAGTTATCCCTTATTAGTGTATAGGGTGTCTAGCAGCTTAGGCTGATAGATAATGGTAGCTTAGCAGAGCAGCTTAGGCTGAACTAGGAGACGTGTGAAGCTACTACAGTACCACCTAGTGTCATATGCACAATATCATAAGAAAACACAATACACAGTTATACTAAAAATAAAGGGACTTTATTTTTATGACAATATGCCAAAGTATCTTAGAGTGTACCCTCAGTGAGAGGATAGGAAATATACACAAGATATATATACACAATAGCAAAAATATGCAGTATAGTCTTAGAAAACAGTGCAAACAATGTATAGTTACAATAGGATGCAATGGGGACACATAGGGATAGGGGCAACACAAACCATATACTCCAAAAGTGGAATGCGAACCACGAATGGACCACAAACCTATGTGACCTTGTAGAGGGTCGCTGGGACTATTAGAAAATAGTGAGAGTTAGAAAAATAACCCTCCCCAAGACCCTGAAAAGTGAGTGCAAAGTGCACTAAAGTTCCCCTAAGGATAAAGAAGTCATGTTAGAGGAATAATGCAGGAAAGACACAAACCAACAATGCAACAACGATGGATTTCCAATCTAGGGTACCTGTGGAACAAGGGGACCAAGTCCAAAAGTCACAAGCAAGTCGGAGATGGGCATATGCCCAGGAAATGCCAGCTGTGGATGCAGGGAAGCTTCTACTGGACAGAAGAAGCTGAGGTTTCTGCAGGAACAAAAAGAGCTAGAGACTTCCCCTTTGGTAGACGGATCCCTCTCGCCGTGGAGAGTCGTGCAGAAGTGTTTTCCCGCCGAAAGAACGCCAACAAGCCTTGCTAGCTGCAAATCGTGTGGTTAGCGTTTTTGGACGCTGCTGTGGCCCAGGAGGGACCAGGAGGTCGCAAATTGAACCAGGAGGTAGAGGGGACGTCGAGCAAGACAAGGAGCCCTCTTAGCAGCAGGTAGCACCCGGAGAAGTGCCAGAAACAGGCACTACGAGGATGCGTGAAACGGGGCTCACCCAAGTTACACAAAGGAGTCCCACGTCGCCGGAGACCAACTTAGAAAGTCGTGCAATGCAGGTTAGAGTGCCGTGGACCCAGGCTTGGCTGTGCACAAAGGATTTCCGCCGGAAGTGCACAGGGGCCGGAGTAGCTGCAAAAGTCGCGGTTTTCAGCAATGCAGCGTAGCGAGGTGAGGCAAGGACTTACCTCCACCAAACTTGGACTGAAGAGTCACTGGACTGTGGGGGTCACTTGGACAGAGTTTCTGGATTCGAGGGACCTCGCTCGTCGTGCTGAGAGGAGACCCAAGGGAACGGTAATGCAGCTTTTTGGTGCCTGCGGTTGCAGGGGGAAGATTCCGTCGACCCACGGGAGATTTCTTCGGAGCTTCTAGTGCAGAGAGAAGGCAGACTACCCCCACAGCATGCACCACCAGGAAAACAGTCGAGAAGGCGGCAGGATCAGCGTTACAGAGTTGCAGTAGTCGTCTTTGCTACTATGTTGCAGTTTTGCAGCCTTCCAGCGCGGTCAGCAGTCGATTCCTTGGCAGAAGGTGAAGAGAGAGATGCAGAGGAACTTGGATGAGCTCTTGCATTCGTTATCTCAGGAATCCCAAGAGACAGAGACCCTAAATAGCCAGAAAAGAGGGTTTGGCTACCTAGGAGAGAGGATAGGCTAGCAACACCTGAAGGAGCCTATCAAAAGGAGTCTCTGACGTCACCTGATGGCACTGGCCACTCAGAGCAGTCCAGTGTGCCAGCAGCACCTCTGTTTCCAAGATGGCAGAGGTCTGGAGCACACTGGAGGATCTCTGGGCACCTCCCAGGGGAGGTACAGGTCAGGGGAGTGGTCACTCCCCTTTCCTTTGTCCAGTTTCGCGCCAGAGCAGGGCTAAGGGGTCCCTGAACCGGTGTAGACTGGCTTATGCAGAAATGGGCACCAAATGTGCCCATGAAAGCATTTCCAGAGGCTGGGGGAGGCTACTCCTCCCCTGCCTTCACACCATTTTCCAAAGGGAGAGGGTGTAACACCCTCTCTCAGAGGAAGTCCTTTGTTCTGCCATCCTGGGCCAGGCCTGGCTGGACCCCAGGAGGGCAGAAGCCTGTCTGAGGGGTTGGCAGCAGCTGCAGTGAAACCCCAGGAAAGGCAGTTTGGCAGTACCAGGGTCTGTGCTACAGACCACTGGGATCATGGGATTGTGCTAACTATGCCAGGATGGCATAGAGGGGGCAATTCCATGATCATAGACATGTTACATGGCCATATTCGGAGTTACCATTGTGAAGCTACATATAGGTAGTGACCTATATGTAGTGCACGCGTGTAATGGTGTCCCCGCACTCACAAAGTCCGGGGAATTGGCCCTGAAAAATGTGGGGGCACCTTGGCTAGTGCCAGGGTGCCCTCACACTAAGTAACTTTGCACCTAACCTTTACCAGGTAAAGGTTAGACATATAGGTGACTTATAAGTTACTTAAGTGCAGTGTAAAATGGCTGTGAAATAACGTGGACGTTATTTCACTCAGGCTGCAGTGGCAGGCCTGTGTAAGAATTGTCAGAGCTCCCTATGGGTGGCAAAAGAAATGCTGCAGCCCATAGGGATCTCCTGGAACCCCAATACCCTGGGTACCTCAGTACCATATACTAGGGAATTATAAGGGTGTTCCAGTAAGCCAATGTAAATTGGTAAAATTGGTCACTAGCCTGTTAGTGACAATTTGGAAAGAAATGAGAGAGCATAACCACTGAGGTTCTGATTAGCAGAGCCTCAGTGAGACAGTTAGGCACTACACAGGGAACACATACATATAGGCCACAAACTTATGAGCACTGGGGTCCTGACTAGCAGGGTCCCAGTGACACATAACAAACATACTGAAAACATAGGGTTTTCACTATGAGCCCTGGGCCCTGGCTAGCAGGATCCCAGTGAGACAGTGAAAACACCCTGACATGCACTCACAAACAGGCCAAAAGTGGGGGTAACAAGGCTAGAAAGAGGCTACTTTCTCACACCTATGATTTATAGGACACCCATTAATAATGTACCGGGAAATCTAGAAGGATTGAGGGTCACATGACTGATGGACTTGAGACAACTGGGTGATTTGGACAGCGAGGAGATATTTCTGTATCCACAAGAGGTTGCCATTCGGACAGGCTCCACACTTGTGCAGGGAAGTGATACACCATGTTTATTTCACTCATTCTTTGCTGAAAGAGATTAAGAAAGCAAGACGTCAGACAGAAAATCTTTTGCACTTATTATGGCAGTCTTCCAGATTGAAGAATATCTGGGACAAAATTCACAAATGATTAAACTCAGTACTATAGGTAATGCTAATATCAAATTCAAAGGTTTAATTACCGGAAATATGGGAACAGCACAGTATTAAAATATAACAGAATGATGTGTATTCTGGTATATGTTATTGTGTGTAAGATATAGTCAGATTCTAGCGTAGTCCAAAAATAGCATCTCTGACATTGGTAGTTAAATATGGATTGCCTTATGCTCGTGCAAACATTTGTTTACGAGGGTAGAGGCTGACCTGCGAAACACAAGAAAATCCTGGGACCCTCGATTAAATACACAGAGAATACTGGGAGAGAAAAAGGGAACTGATTTCAAAGAATGTCAATAATCAGGAAATGCCTGAAGTTAAGTCTCCTGAAGCCCCCGACCCCAATATGATAGTTCACTGGTAATGTGAATTGATAGTCCGCATGGTTAATTCATGCCAGCAAAATGCGAAATGGGTCTGAGAGGACATGCAGTTATTTGAATCTTGTGATTTCTCTCACTGCTAATTCTTTGAAGAACCCATGTTCTTTTGTAACTTTTTCCCAGTTGTGTACAAAATGGCAAATCCTTCCACCTCTGAACTTAGAGGGGAAGAAAATTGATAACTTACCTTGAGGGGAATTTCTTTTTTTAATTTCCATAGATGTTTATACGTGGTAAGTGTCCCCTGTGACCCCGACCTCTGGACAGAAAGAAAATGGCGCTCCTTTGATTGTCATTCCAGGTGCCCCTGTGACAGGGAAATCCTTTCTATAGTCTGGTAGAGGAAACCGCCCACTCCCAGCCCTAGTGAAAGGGTTTAGTTGGAAAACTTTATCCATAATTAATAGAGCCTTATCCAAAGACGTAAATGTGTTGTCCAACCTAGTTACTTGTTTTTCAAAAGGATCTCCGAACAGGAGGCCTCCAGCTGAAGGACTAGCACCATCAGTTGTGAGATCACAAAGACTGGGGTTGATACATAAAAATATGGATCTACAGCGTTCAGCCGATAGGCACAGTTGGCATTGCCCAAATGACTCTTTAAGCCCAACCTACTAGAATTGGACATGAGTGTTCGGGGTAGTGGAAGGTGGCATTGGCTGAGCGCTGTGTCTAGCACACAGTTAGAATTGCCACTGATTATCTATGTGAGGTGGGACCAGCGGACCAGTTGCACCGTCAGCTCTGACAGGAATTGCAAAAGGTCGGTATTTGGTGAGTAGACATTTCCTAGTAATATCACTGTGCCTTCCACAAACAAGTAGCGCCCGCCGCTACGGTATCCAAGCATTTGACGGGGACCTCGGACCTAATCCACACACGTGCCCCCTTGAAGAGCTAGAGGTCGTGCTGTAGTGCTGGCCCTGTCAGCATCTCTATAATCTGTGGTCTTCCCCCTCTCTGGCGTGGGTTTCCTGTAGGAGGGCGATGCGCGCCTCTTTACATCTGAGGTATGCATGTACCACGTGTCATTTTGGAGTGGAGCCCATACCCTGGACATTCCACGTTCTTAGTGTTATTCTACCCTTACTGTGTGAGGATGTGTCCTAGAGGGAGCTCTGGGCCTGCGGCCTGCAGCGATGCACTCGTGTGCCTGTGTTACACATTATTAACTGATGATCAGGCTTTGCCAATGCTTGTTTAGTAGAGCCCATACCCTGGACATTCTCGTTCTTAGTGTTATTCTACCCTTACTGTGTGAGGATGTGTCCTAGAGGGAGCTCTGGGCCTGCGGCCTGCAGCGATGCACTCGTGTGCCTGTGTTACACATTATTAACTGATGATCAGGCTTTGCCAATGCTTGTTTAGTAGGGCCCATACCCTGGACATTCCACGTTCTTAGTGTTATTCTGCCCATACTGTGTGAGGATGTGTCCTAGAGGGAGCTCTGGGCCTGCGGCCTGCAGCGATGCACTCGTGTGCCTGTGTTACACATTATTAACTGATGATCAGGCTTTGCCAATGCTTGTTTAGTAGGGCCCATACCCTGGACATTCCACGTTCTTAGTGTTGTTCTGCCCATACTGTGTGAGGATGTGTCCTAGAGGGAGCTCTGGGCCTGCGGCCTGCAGCGATGCACTCGTGTGCCTGTGTTACACATTATTAACTGATGATCAGGCTTTGCCAATGCTTGTTTAGTAGGGCCCATACCCTGGACATTCCACATTCTTAGTGTTATTCTGCCCATACTGTGTGAGGATGTGTCCTAGAGGGAGCTCTGGGCCTGCGGCCTGCAGCGATGCACTCGTGTGCCTGTGTTACACATTATTAACTGATGATCAGGCTTTGCCAATGCTTGTTTAGTAGGGCCCATACCCTGGACATTCCACATTCTTAGTGTTATTCTGCCCATACTGTGTGAGGATGTGTCCTAGAGGGAGCTCTGGGCCTGCGGCCTGCAGCGATGCACTCGTGTGCCTGTGTTACACATTATTAACTGATGATCAGGCTTTGCCAATGCTTGTTTAGTAGGGCCCATACCCTGGACATTCCACGTTCTTAGTGTTATTCTGCCCATACTGTGTGAGGATGTGTCCTAGAGGGAGCTCTGGGCCTGCGGCCTGCAGCGATGCACTCGTGTGCCTGTGTTACACATTATTAACTGATGATCAGGCTTTGCCAATGCTTGTTTAGTAGAGCCCATACCCTGGACATTCCACGTTCTTAGTGTTATTCTGCCCATACTGTGTGAGGATGTGTCCTAGAGGGAGCTCTGGGCCTGCGGCCTGCAGCGATGCACTCGTGTGCCTGTGTTACACATTATTAACTGATGATCAGGCTTTGCCAATGCTTGTTTAGTAGGGCCCATACCCTGGACATTCCACGTTCTTAGTGTTGTTCTGCCCATACTGTGTGAGGATGTGTCCTAGAGGGAGCTCTGGGCCTGCGGCCTGCAGCGATGCACTCGTGTGCCTGTGTTACACATTATTAACTGATGATCAGGCTTTGCCAATGCTTGTTTAGTAGAGCCTATACCCTGGACATTCCACATTACTAGTGTTATTCTACCAATAGTGTGTGTAGTTGTGTCCAGGTGGGAGGTCCGGGCCTGAGGCCTGCATTGATGCACTTGTGTCCTTGTTTTACTGCACTATTAACTGATGATCAGGATTTGCCAATGCTTGTTTAGTAGAGCCCATACCCTGGACATTCCACATTACTAGTGTTATTCTACCTATAGTGTGTCCTAGAGGGAGGTCCAGGCCATAGGCCGGCAGAGATGCACTTGTGTCCCTTTCTTACCTTGCACTATAAACTGATGATCAGGCTTTGCAAGTGCTCATTTAGTGGAGCCCATGCCCCTGTTGTTCCACATTATTAGTGTTATTCTACCCATAGTGTGTGAGAGTGTGTCCTAGCGGGAGGTCCAGGCTTGGACCTGCAGCGATGCACCCGTGTCCCTGTGTTACTGCACTATTAACTGATGACCAGGCTTCACTAATGCTTGTTTAGTAGAGCCCATACCCCGGACATTCCACATTATTAGTGTTATTCTACCGATAGTGTGTGTAGTTGTGTTCAGGTGGGAGGTCCGGGCCTGAGGCATGCAGCGATGCACTCGTGTGCCTGTGTTACTACGCGCTATTAACTGATGATTAGGCTTTGCCATAACTAAAACTTTCCAACTCCCTCCCCAGGTCGACAGAGCAACTTCTGCCCGTCCAAACGATGTAACTGTGTTGTAACATCCACAACATGTGGTTCAGTGAGTCCTAGTGGGGTTGCAAGTGAGTGGGTGCCCATTTGCGTGGTTGCTACTGTGCTAGACATGGTTGCTCCATCAGGTGTACCAGCAGGTGGTATTTGCAAGGGATGAGAAACAGAAGGTTGTGACAGGCTGTGAACCAGGACGGTGAGCCCCCTTTAGTTACTGAGGGGCAGATGTGCAGGGAGTAGTTGTGGACAGGGAGCTATTGCACAGCAGCATGGGTTGCATTTAACACCTGCATTCCATAGATCAACCAGTACTGAAATGAATTCTTTGGTGGATTGAAATGTTATGTTTGGATTATGGTTGTAACGTTCATTTTGAGTGCTCATGATTCTTTGTAGAAGCTCTGTCTGAGTTGGGCCTCCGAATTTCGAAATTGGGATGTGGTGGTCATTACTGATATATTTCCCTGAGCAGCTGTGCTGAAGAAGGTGCTCCAGACCCTAGTCCAGACCCCAGTCTGGCCAACACAACTTTGCAGCGTGTGCTGCACCTGCCCTGGGCCTACTTAGAGGTGGAATGTGCAGGGCTCCCTCGAGTTGCCAGTGTGGCACATTGCTGTGGTCAATCCATTCCCAAACCTCAGCAGGTTCTGAGAAGAAGTATGACCGTTGGTCCACGATCACCTTTCATTTTGCTGGGAAGAAAGTGTTTATTTTAATCCCATGTGTCTAACCATCATTTAGCACTCATGAACAATACCTGCCTGCATTGAACTTCGTTAGTATATTCTGGAAAGATCATTACATGTGTATTTGTGACGGAGATACAGCCTGCACGCCTGGCAGCGCTAAGTCTCTGTAGTTCAGTATTTTGGCTATTACCAGCTTGGTGGGCCCCTCTGATGGGGGAGCCATGGGGGGGCACCCGATAAGCCCTTTCCACAGTGAAACAGGAAGAGGGCCAGTGGGTGCAACCTGTGTGGAAATCCAATTTTCTATGGAGTTGGTGGGATTCGCACACTCTATGCCCTCAGGGGGCTCCACAATGTGGACATTATTGTGCCCTGAGCGCTCTATGGCGTTTTCGACCTTACTCTCCTGAAAGCGGAACTTGTCTATTAGGTTAGTGATCTTGTTGATAAGGTCCTTGGTTTTGGGCTGAAGATTCTGGATGGTCGACTCCGTACCCCCGTAGGGCAAGCGGTGGGGGGGCAGAAAAGCCTTTTCTTTTTGGATGTCTAAATGACGGCTCCTGTGAGCCTCTTGCTGACGAGCACAGGCGAGGCACCTGTGCGCCTACTGAGTGGTACAAAAACCTGTGAAGACGTTTGCTGGCATTTCAAGTGACCCCTTCAGTTACATACGCTCTCTGCTGATGACGGCCGAAAGCCAGAAACACGTGTCCAGAGATACGGCACTCGCTGCACCTACCTTAGGTGAAAGACTTTCTACAGCGATACGGCACTTCCTGCACCTACTTAGGGTGAATAATTTTTTTGAAAAATTCTGCTAACTTATATTTAAATGACTGCATTTACCATGATGCTTTGGGGCTGTTTTCCGCTTGAATGCAAGGCAGTGTGCTCCTTTTTTCTGTTTGGATGTCTAAATGACGGCTCCTGTGAGCCTCTTGCTGACGAGCACTGGCGATGCACCTGTGCGCCTACTGAGTGGTACAAAAACCTGTGAAGACGTTTGCCGGCATTTCAAGCGACCCCTTCAGTTACATACGCTCTCTGCTGATGACGGCCGAAAGCCAGAAACACGTGTCCAGAGATACGGCACTCGCTGCACCTACCTTAGGTGTAACACTTTCTACAGTGATACGGCACGTGCTGCACCTACTTAGGGTGAATAATTTTTTGAAAAATTCTCACTATTTATATTTAAATGACTGCATTTACCATGATGCCTTGGGGCTATTTTCCGCTTGAATGCAAGGCAATGTGCTCCTTTTTTCTGTTTGGATGTCTAAATGACGGCTCCTGTGAGCCTCTTGCTGACGAGCACTGGCGATGCCCCTGTGCGCCTACTGAGTGGTACCAAAACCTGTGAAGACGTTTGCAGGCATTTCAAGCGACCCCTTCAGTTACATACGCTCTCTGCTGATGACGGCCGAAAGCCAGAAACACGTGTCCAGAGATATGGCACTCGCTGCACCTACCTTAGGTGAAAGACTTTCTACAGCGATACAGCACTTGCTGCACCTACTTAGTGTGAATCATTTTTTGAAAAATTCTCGCTATTTATATTTAAATGACTGCATTTACCATGATGCCTTGGGGCTATTTTCCGCTTGAATGCAAGGCAGTGGGCTCCCTTTTTCTTTTTGGTAGTCCAGTGTGCCATTCCTCTTTTTTCTCTGGGGGACACAAGCTCCTCAGTGCCCTTTGCATTAAGCTGCATCAAGCGGGGCATAGTGGCCTCGTCCAGCCTCCGTCTAGTTTGCCTTGAGGGGCGTCTGGCGCATCCACAGCAACACCAGGGCCCCCATCTGAGTTGACTGTCAGGTCCAGGGGCTTTCAATGCCCTGCGGATGGTGAGAGATTACAGACCCGACCAAGAGCCCTTTTACGGCACGTCTGCCATTTTGCAGCAGTTGGCCTTGCCCCTCCAACAGGTATCCTTTTGTTGCTAGCTGTATAGTGTTAATGAATACACTTACAGCAGTAAAGGCAGGTTTATGGCCATTAACAGATTTGTCAGTGGACATTGATACTCTTGGTGTCCTAAAAGCTGTGGTGATCAGTTGAATGATTTCTTTGTTGCTCAAATGGATTTATTGTTACAAACAGGGATTTGTAGATTGTTTATAATTGGAAATTCGGTGCAGGTACTCATAGCCAACGAGTTGACAAGTTTCTATTTGCCACCACTTTCCAATTGACTAGTTTAATTTACGAATTACAATTGTAGAAAGAGCTATTGAGTAACAAAGACTTCTGAGAAAACCCAAGAACTATTCCTGAGGTTACCACTCGACATGAGGCTGAATGTTACTTCACACTCCAACTGTTTGTTCGTAAAATACAATAAGCCTTAAACATGTTTGACTTTTTGTTTCTGCTCAACCTTGTAAAAATGGCACAGCACCACTGAATCATCACTAAAAGTGTTGCTCCAGTAGTGCTAAGGGCTTGTAAATAACCCCCTTAGTTCCTCACAAGATTTCCTCCCCGTTGCTAGCGATTTACCGCACAGGTCCATACATTACTCTATGTGCCCAATGACAGCAATCCAGCTGTTCCTCTTCTTGTGCTGAGGTGTTTCCTTTTTTTAATTTAGGGATAAAACATCAATTATGATCTGTGTGAGAGAATGTGACATCCTGAATAAAGTGATTGTGTTTCTTTTTCATCTGCAGAACACCACAGCCTTTTTTCTCAACACCATGCATGCAGTCATATGACCGAGGTTCGACTAATAAATCTTCTTGTCTGCCAACCTCAGGTCTTTCATCTGGTACGTTCAAATGTCAAATAAGTATGCCACTGAGAATATCTCTTAATATCAAGAGAAAGAGAGAATTATGTTGGTCTGTCACACTTCCTCCTAAGTCACAAGTGTACACAGCAAGGTGCAGAGAGAACTCTAATTTGTAAAGCTACAGTTATCCCTATAATGATTTATCTCATTAGGCCCAGGAATTATATTTATCAGATGCACAGACCTGCACCCACCAAGGAGGCATGCTTTAACAGCGGGTCACACTCCACGTTGGGTTGGCTGTGCAGTACCTAATGGGCCTCCATCAGCAGCATGTTCTTAGAGATCTTTTGTATTGTTTATGCGCAGTGGGCGAAAGACCGATGCTTTTAATCCCTTGATAAGTGTGAGGATGGAACATGTTTAGATTGGGTGATATATAGATAGAATGACCTATGAATAACCTGTATTTTGTTAGTTGGTTTCATCCATATTACTATTAAAAAGAAAGAAGGTTGTCGACCAGCGGGTCATAATCATCCCACAAGACCAAGATATTTAATTACCATTCTGATATGGACACTCCATTGCCATAGTCAAGTAACTCATTGCAGTGATAATTGTAGCCCTACAAATTGCTGTTTTCTCTGGGTCGCCACACGTTGTTACATATACAACTGAGAATACCCCCAGCTGATCGCCTTCCTAGGAAGACTGCTCCTCTATATAGGATCTGTTCTCCGGTGTCCTTCTTCTAACTGTCTTTCCAGTTCTCTCTTCCAAGATAAATATATGTATACAGAGGTCGGATCCAGGTGGTGAGAAGGAAGGTATCATCTTGGCCCACAGTAAGTATGTTGGTCTAGCTGCAGAGGCTTAACCTATGTATTCCGTGGAATTGGCGTTGAGCTCTAGGGCAATTAACAATAAATCAGAAGATTTAGGCCCTCATTACAACCCTGACGGTAAATCCCGCTGACCGCCGACGGCCGCCAATATGCCGTGTCCACGGCGGAAATCCGCTACGGGTATTATGACCCACACTTAGAAAACCTCCACTATACAGACACCCACACAAGTCCGCCACACCAAAGGTCAGTGATAAACTGGCAGTACCAAAACCCACACCGTTACGCCAACAGAAATACGGCCACAGTATCACGACCCACGAATCAACACGGTGGTCATTCAGTCGCGGTAATCCATTGGCGTACTCACCGCCGCGCTCAAAATACCCACACATTTACAAAACACAACCACAATTGGATAATTCTAAGTGCACACACCTGATACACATACACACACCACACCCACACACTCACACCACTATAAAACCCACACCCACATTACCCACAACCCCTTACAACAACATTTTTTTTGAAGAAGAAGAGACACAGAAAAGCTACGACAACACCAGCATTCAGAGGCATATAACACCATCACACATACACCATCCACTCACCTCAAATAACACACCCCAACACTTCACCCACACATCACATCAACCATCACCTCACACATCACCTACACCACATCATGGCTCATCAGAGACACCCCAGGTTTTCTGAGGAGGAGCTCAGGGTCAAGGTGGAAGAAATCATCCGGGTAGAACCACAGCTATTCGGATCACAGGTGTGGCAGACGTCCATTGCAAGGAAGATGGAGCTATGGCAGAGAATTGTCGACAGGGTCAACGCAGTGGGACAGCATCCAAGAACACAGGATGACATCAGGAAGAGGTGGAACGACCTACGGGGGAAGGTACGTTACGTGGTATCCAGACACCAGGTAGCTGTACAGAGGACTGGCGGTGGACCCCCATCTCCTCCCCCACAACTAACAACATGGGAGGAGCAAGTCTTGGCGATCATGCATCCTGAGGGCCTCGCAGGAGTAGCAGGAGGACTGAACTCTGGTAAGTCATATCTTTACTACTTTATCCCCCCACCCTACCTGCATGTCATCACAAACTTCTACCCCTACCCTCACACCCATCACCCCAACACCTCACAGATACCCCACTATTACAACCCACACATCCCAATACCAAGCCCTGCATGTGACAACTATGCATGGACACCCATCACAGACCTGCATGGACACCCATCACCACAGCATGTCCAAGGGAGAGACTCACCCAGGGCACACAGTCACCACTCACACAAGGGCCTAGGCGTTAAATCAAGCACAGTAGTAGAGGGAAACACACCCATTACACAAGATGGCACACACAGATACAATAACAATGCATTTACACCCCAACAAGACCCCTACCCAACTTCACCAGACAGGAGGTGCCAGCCATATCCAGTCCCCCCACAGAAGAGGCCCACAGTGACGACAGCAGCTCTGCACGCCTGGCCAGCCCGGCCCATCAGGGACCTCTGGACAGTCAGTTCCCCTGCCACAGTCCCAAACCACCACAGAACCTCTCCCCTCAGGAAACACCAGCACAGCACCCACCCAGCGGGCCCATGCCACTGTCCCCAGGACACGTCAATCAGCAGTGTGTCCACCACTATATGGACCCCAGGCAAACCCATTAACACAGGACAATCAGGGGCCTGGGGTCAATGGTAGTGGGCACACGGTTCAGGGGACAGAGGCACAGGACAACAGGGAAACTGGAAGGACTGCTGTGCGACAGGGGGAGGACAGGCCCAGGGAACCCACTCTCCATGAGGCACTCTCAAACATCATGGGAGCATACCACCATTCCCAGTAAACCATGGGCACGGTACTGGCCAAGTTTCAGGAGACCCAGCGGCTGCAGGAGGAACAGTACCTGGGGATCAGGGAGGACTTGAAGTCGATTAACACCGCCCTGGTCACCATTGCAGGGGTGCTGGCAGACATGGGCAACACCTTGAGGGAGGCAGTGGCACAACAAAGGGCCCCTGACACTAGCCAAACCGAGGAACAGCCTTCCACCTCCACCGGCGCTAATGGACAGGAGGCCCTGCCACAGGACCAACAGGCCACCAGCACCCCACCCCCTGCAGAAGGAGAAGCACCCCGCAAACAGTCCCTGCGATCCAGGCACAAGACAGAGAACATTGCCAAGACCCCCGCCAGGAAATAAAACTCTCCTGATTGTCACCCTTCTGTCCCACTATGTCACCCTGTCCACATTGAACTGCCATTACTCCCCTTCCAATGCCCCATTGGACAATGCACCTGTGATACAAAGAGACTGGACTCTACCATGGATATTCCTCCACCACCACCCCAGCCCATTGCACATCCCCGTCTACTTATTAGCACTTAAATAAACACCCTTGAATCACAAAACAATCTGGAGGCAGTCTGTACTTTCACCAATGTATTATTACAACCTCTTAGACAAATATCAATGTATATGTTCGTTTGCACATACCAAAGTATGACAGTTGTTGGGCAGCAGTAAACATAGCAGAAGGCAGAATGTGGTACCCAGATCTGTGAAAAGGAAAGCCAAAGTAAACTGTCAGGGTCCATACACAGAGGTAAAAAGGCCGACTTATACAATATCCTACAGTAGTCAGATATGAGATGAGCTGTGCCAGTCTCCTACCTGTGTCTCATTGGAAGTACTGCATGATGATGTTGTTTCGGTTGTCATTCTCTTCCTCCTCTGCCTCCTCTTCCTCACTGTCCACAGGCTCAACAGATGCCACCAGACCAACATCAGGGCCATCCTCCTGCAGAAAAGGCACCTGGTGTCGCAATGCCAGGTTGTGCAACATGCAGCATGCCACGATTATCTGGCACACCTTCTTGGGTGACTAGTATAGGGAGCCACCTGTTAGATGGAGGTACCGGAATCTGGCCTGCAGAAGGGCAAACACTCTGGTCAACAGGTTTGAAAACATTGGCTGAGACATCCCAGATGCCATGGCCACTGTTGTTTGAAAGGAACCACTGGCCAGGAAATGGAGCACTGACAGGACCTGCACCAGAGGGGGGATACCTGTGGGATGGCGGATAGCTCACATCAGGTCTGGCTCCAATTGGGCACACAGTTCTTGGATTGTGGCACGATCAAGGTGATAATGATGTGTCTGTCTTCCATTGTCGACAGGTCCACCAGGGGTCTGTACACCGGAGGATGACGCCATCTCATCATCTGCCCCAGCGGATGGGCCCTATGGAGGAGAATGGTGAGCAAAGGGTCATATACCACATAGGTTGCACAAGGGTTTTTGCACTAATGTGATTAAATCGGTGTGTGGCTTTGTCTGTCCGTATTTGTGCCCAAATGTGCTGTGACGCAGTTAGGTGCCCTGCCATGTGCCCCCCTGAAATGGCGGCTGCCTGACCTGCAAGGAGGGACAAGGGGAAATGAGGTAACTGCGCTGGCGTTGTGCTGCGTCGCGGTAGGCGGTCGAAGACCGCCGTGCAATTCAGCATTGGTTATCATTGGGCCCTATGGGTTCCAGGAGCTAATGACGATGTACGCCGTCGGTGACGGTACGCACCGCCGCAGAGGTGACCGCCATTTTCTATCTGTTCACTCACTTGATACCTGACCTTCTACAGGAGAGGACCTACACTGCAAGTGCTGCTCTGACCTCAGTCTGGAAGCGACAATGGCTCGAGTGTCTGGGGAAAGGGCCCCTGCCTTCACTGTGGAGGAGTTGGAGAGACTAGTGGATGGGGTTCTCCCCCAGTACACGCTACTCTACTGTCCTCCAGACAAACAGGTGAGTACACTGTGAGCATGATGCGTGGGACATGAGTGTATGGAGTGGTGTGGATGTAAGAGACATGTTGGGGGGGGGCTGAGGCCTGCATGTGAGGATGGTGAGTGTATGTGTGTCAGGGCATGGGTGGGAAGTGGTGGTCAATGGGTATGAAGAACCGGATGGGGGAGTGATTTCCTTTCCTCCTGTACCTTTCCTCTAGGTCAGCGCCCACCAGAAGAAGGGTATTTGGCGTGCCATCGCCAACGAAGTGCGGACCCTGGGCGTCTATCATAGACAGAGAACCCACTGCCGCAAGCAATGGGAGGACCTGCGCCGCTGGATCAGGAAGACAGCGGAGGCCCAGCTGAGGCTGGCCTCCCAACGTGGAAGGGGTGCCCGTTGCACCATGACCCCCCTGATGTTCCGGATCCTGGCAGTGACATATCCGGAGTTGGATGGGCGCTTGAGGGCATCACAGCAGCCACAAGGGGGTGAGTATAGTCTCATTCAGCTGATTCTGAGCGCTTTACAAGGTGATTGGGTGGGGGATGTGGGCTGTGGGTTCCCCTAGGCGAGGGAGAACTTCCTAGGGTAGGTCCCTTGTTTGGCTGGCTCTATGGCACTCCAACCACAATAGTGGTAGTGGCCATCTACAACTAGTCAGGCTCCTGTGGGTTCCAGGTGTGCAGCAAATGGGGTTAGGCATAGTCCCCCATGGGCAGGTGATTTTCCTAAGAACTGTTAGTGCATGGCCTAGTGCATAGGGCTGCTCCCTGTGTGTTGTGTCCACCAACGGTAGTGGTTTTGCTGGCATTGACCATGTGTCTCCTCTGTCATTCACCCCCTTTTTGTTTTGTCACCCTGTTCTTGTGTGCATTATCACCATCTGGCGGAGAAGCAGTGGCACCGGAGCAGGAGGGAGCTGGAACCCACATGGCCCAGGAGGGTGAATGTACGGAGTCTGAAGGCACCAGTGGGATGGAGGGTGAGGGGAGCTCCACGACGGGGACAGCAGGGTACACCAGCGACAGCAACTCCTCCTCTGATGGGAGCTCCCTTGCGGTGGCGGGCACCTCTGTGCCCACCGCAACAACAGGTACAGTGGCCACCCCCCTACCAGCACCGCCCTCCCAGCAGCCCCTCAGCATGTTTCCTGTGCCTGCTCACCCAGGAGGGTGGGCATCTCCTTCGCCCAAGGCACCTCAGGCCCTGCCCCAGTCAGCCCTGCTGCCCTCAGTGCTGCCCTCAGTGAAGAGGCTATTGACCTCCTGGGATCCCTCACTGTTGGGCAGTCAACCATTTTGAATGCCATCCAGGGTGTCGAGAGGCATTTGCAGCAAACAAATGCATACCTGGAGGGCATTCATTCTGGCGTGGCAGCCCAACAGAGAGCATTTCAGGCTCTGGCCCCAGCACTGATGGCAGCCATTGTCCCTGTGTCCAGCCTCCCCCCTCCAACATCCACTACCCAGACCCAATTCCCTCTACCTCAGCCTATCCCAAGCACACCATCAGACCAGCATGCACACACATCAACACACAAAAGTGGCTCAGGCAAACATAAGCACCACACATCACACAGGCACTCACACAAGCACCATACCCATGCAGACACACCAACATCCACTGCCTCCTCTGTGTCCCCCTCCTCCAAATCCTCCATCCCCCTCCCAGTCTTGTCTCCACTCACACCTGCATGCACTACATCCTCAACCACTACCTCCATCACCAGCACGCCCATCACTGCAATCACCACCCCCACTACCATTCACACGTCCCCTGTGTCCTCTCCCAGTGTGTCTGTGACCCCCTCCTCCCAAAGCACACACCCACTCAACAGGCATCCACCTCACAACAGCCTCCAACCCATGCACCTTCACGCAAGCTCAGCAGACGTACACCTCCTACAACCACTACCTCTTCCTCCACTCCCAAACCCCCTCCATCTTCCCATCCCAGTGTGTCTAAAACACTTTTCCTGGCTAATGTTGACCTCTTCCCTACACCTCCCCCCCCATCCTTCCCCTAAGGCCAGGTTGTCTAGAGCCCAGACCAGCACCTCAGCCACCAAATCGTCATCCACTGTGGTCCCTGCAATTCTGGGAGGGTCAAAGGGGGCACCCATCAGGGTTGCCAGTGTGCCACCTACTGAAGCCAAGGAGCAACCTATTCCACCACCTGCCAAGGTAAAGAAGGGGCCAGCATGCAGAAGAGAAAAGCTGCACCACCCACCCAGCAAGGCCTCATCCAGAACCAAAGAGGACAGTGCCAAGGTCCCAGCAGCGATTTCCAAGGTAGGGAAGGGACACAAGAGCAAAGGAAAGTCGCCTCAAGGCACGGAGCCTCTGGGTGAGGGACTGGTGACCCCCATTTCTCAAGTCAGGCCAGCAACCTGTACCGCGGTGAGCACTGCACAACGACCGCCACCTGCACTGCTACCTGCACCGCCACCTGCACCGCCACCTGCACGGCAGCTGCCACAACTACAGTCCCCAGCATCATCCCCAGTGGGCAGCCTTCCGAGGCTCCAGGAAACGGCCTGGCGTCTCCCTCCACTACTATAGACACCTGCACCACAGGCACCACCGGCAGCATCTCCGCCGCAGACACCGACACAGCCACCACCACCTGCCCTGGGATGTGCCCAGCCAGTGCCACTACAGCGGACATCAGCATCATCCCCAGTGGGCAGCCGTCCGATGCTGCAGGAGACGTCCTTGACCCTGCCCACACTACATGAGGCACCAGCACTGGCACTACCAGGAGTTTGCAGCCTAAGTCGTCGCAAGGTGGATTGTGGCTCTGCCTCCATGGAGTATCATGCTACCTGTTAACGGAACATCTTGTGGCTCAGACACCCAGGTGAGGGAATGGGAACTGCCACACCCCTGGTGCTGCAACACCGGGCACCAAGCCCCCTACAGAACCAGTGGAGAACAGCATCCACTAACCCAGTCCTTGGCATGATGAAGCACTCTGGGCACCAAGCCCCCTCCAGAACCAGTGGAGAACAGCATCCACTAACCCAGTCCTTGGCAGGATGAAGCACTCTGGGCACAAAGCCCCCTCCAGAACCAATGGAAGACGCCACCCACTTGAGAGACTGTGACTTTGCACTCCCCAGGACCAAGCAGTGGGCAACCCACCCACTTGAGAGACTTGAGAGACTGTGGCTTTGCACTCCCCAGGACCAGACAGTGGGCAACCCACCCACTTGAGAGACTTGAGAGACTGTGGCTTTGCACTCCCCAGGACCAAGCAGTGGGCAACCCACCCACTTGAGAGACTTGAGAGACTGTGGCTTTGCACTCCCCAGGGCCAGGCAGTGGGCATGGAGCCCCATCGAGGAGTAGTGGCGTCATCCCATCATCCGGCTGAGGTGCCTCCCCTCCCCCTGAGGTGCCTGTTTTTTTCAACATGATGCCCCTGCAGTGTTCTCTCCGTTTTGAGGCAGATGTCATGTGTGGGCTTTGCCCATGCTTTGTGGGACCAATGGTCCACGGACATTTAATGGGACAGTGTACAGACCTGTGTACTTGCTGTTAATATTTGTATATACTGATGATTTAAAGTTATCTTGGGCTATCTGATTGTTTGAATATTACACTAGTTAAACTCATTTTATTTGGTCCTTGCATTCTTCCAGGGGGTGATGGGGTGTATGTGTGATGTGATTGCACATGTGTGTGTGTGTGTTGTTGTGGGTGGGGGGTGAGGGGTGCGGGTGTTGCATGCGTGTGTCACTCACTTTTCCCTCCTTCCCGGTGTGCTAGGTGCAGTATTCACCGTCGTCGTCGCCGCCGTCTTTGATGTTCCTGGTAGATGAGGAGGTAGACCAGCATCGGCAGGACCTGTAACTTCGGCTCCATGGCGTCCTGGTTGTTCATTGACTGTCGAGAGGTGAGTGGTTTCCCTTTCACAGACTTTTTCTGCCATGCTTTTGATGTCATTGGTACCGCCCCGGGAAAAGTTGGCAGATTGGTGCCTCGTAATAGTGTGGGCGGAACATTGTCTTCCACCTGTCTGTTGGCAGTTACCGCTGCGGTGTTTGTTTCTACCGCTGTAGCGGTCGGAGTGTTAAAGTGGCTGTCTGTGTTGGCGGTTTCCGCCATGGACGTAATTCCATTTTTTTTTCCGCCGGACTGTTGGAGGTATTACCGCCGCTTTAACATCGACCGCCAGGGTTGTAATGAGGGCCTTAATGTTTTGTTGTCAATAGCTTGGCACAGAGCCCCACATATAGCCAGTGGGTGGTGGAAATTGTCAGATGTTACTAGACATGACGAAGAAATGTAACAAATGCCCTTTGTCCTTCCCCACCCCCGGTGAAGTTGATTGCAGAAATCTATAAGTAACGAGGTTCCAGTAGTAAATAACCTTTATAATAGATGCATTAACAGTGATCGGAGACCTCTGTACGGACGGTTCATTTTGTGGGTGATATTCAAGAGTGCACTAGATGCAGACCCTTAGAGGTCTTCCTTTATTAAAGACTGGGTGGCACCTGCAGACAGATGCATCAAACCTTCCCTGAGTCCCCTTGTAGTCTTGAGGAGCATGATTTGCTTCTCGCTTCTTCCTCCGGAGGTAAATTGGTCACGTGATTCAACGGTACTACACAGGATAAGGCCCTCCTTAACAGTGCCCAGGGCTTGGGAGCGGTTGCAGGGTGAGCTTGGTGATACCATTACTGACCAGCAGTGGTGCTTCCGTACGCACATGCAAATACTAATTTCTAACTACCGGCTCCACCTCATCCACCTTAAGTATTTGCATTGTTTCTACCGCACGCCCCTTCACCTGCACCACATGGGGCTTCGACACAATGCACGCTGTGCACGTTGTGGGAAAGAAGGGGCTGAGTTCTTTATCTGGCGTGGAACTGCCCGTGCATAGTGGGATACTGGGATAGAGTACATGAGGTTATTACTGTCATTACGGCACATGCGATACCCCAAAGGCCAATATTGGCCCTATTGGGGTACATGAAGGATTTTCCTGCTAATGTTTGTAGACTTACTGTGCTGTTGCTGCTCTAGGCTAAGCTGTGGATTACGATGTGTTAGGCTGTGCTGCACTGCCCACTAGTGATGTTTGTCCAGCTGAAGCTGCGTTCTGCCAGGACCGTAAGGAAGACTATTGGGCTTTAACGCCATCACCCATCAGACCAAAGGACATATGGGCACCTGTAGGAAGTTGGCTCTGTATATACTATTTCAAAGTAAGAAATAGTGTGCACAGGGTCCAAGGGTTCCCCTTAGCGGTAAGATAGTGGCAAAAAGAGATAATTCCAATGCTCTATTTTGTGGTAGTATGGTCGAGCAGTAGGCTTATCAGAGGGTAGCGTTAAGCATTTGTTGTACACACACAGGCAATAAATGAGGAACACACACTCAAAGACTTACTCCAGGCCAATAGGTTTTTATATTGAAAAATATATTTTCTTAGTTTATTTTAAGAACCACAGGTTCATGATTTACAAGTAATACTTTAAATTTAAGGTACTTCACTTAGATACTTTAGGAACTTTGAATAAAAGCAATATCACATACAGTCTTTGTAAAAATTGCAATAAGCTATTTTCAAAGTGGACACAGTGCAAAAATCAACAGTTCCTGGGGGAGGTAAGTAAAGGTTAGTTTTGTAGGTAAGTAAAACACTTACAAGTCTCAAAGTTGGGGCAAAGGTAGCTCACCGTTGGGGGTTCAAGGCAACCCCAAAGTTACCACACCAGCAGCTCAGGGCCGGTCAGGTGCAGAGGTCAAAGAGGTGCCCAAAACACATGGGCTTCAATGGAGAACAGGGGTGCCCCGGTTCCAGTCTGCCAGCAGGTAAGTACCCGCGTCCTCTGGGGGCAGACCAGGGGGGTTTTGTAGGGCACCGGGGGGGGACACAAGAAGGCACAGAAAGTACACCCTCAGCGGCACAGGGGTGGCCTGGTGCAGAGTGCAAACAGGCGTTGGGTTTTAGATAGGAAGTAATGAGGGACCCGGGGGTCACTTCAACGATGCAGGCAGGTACAGAGGGGGCTTCTTGGGGCAGCCACCACCTGGGCTAGGCAGAGGGTCGCCTGGGGGTCGCTCCTGCACTGGAGTTCGGTTCCTTCAGGTCCTGGGGGCTGCGGGTGCAGTGTTGGTTCCAGGCATCGGGTCCCTTGTTACAGGCAGTCGCGGTCAGGGGGAGCCTCTGGATTCTCTCTGCAGGCGTCACTGTGGGGGCTCAGGGGGGTCGTCTCTGGTTACTCACGGGCTCGCAGTCGCCAGGGAGTCCTCCCTGAGGTGTTGGTTTTCTGCAGGTCGAACCGGGGGCGTCGGGTGCAGAGTGGGAAGTCTCACGCTACAGCGGGAAATGAGAAGTCTTGCAAGTTGCTTCTTTGTTGCAAAGGAGTTGCAGATTTTTTAACAGAGCCGCTGTTCACGGGAGTTTCTTGGTCTTTGGGTGCAGGGCAGTCCTTCAGAGGTCGCTGGTCCCTGTTGGATGCGTCGCTGTTGCAATTTTCTTCGAAGTTGGGAGACAGGCCGGTAGGGCTGGGGCCAAAGCAGTTGTCGTCTCCGTCTTCTCTGCAGGGCTTCAGGTCAGCCGTCCTTCTTCTTGTTAAGGTTTCAGGAATCTAGTTTCCTAGGTTCTGGGGTGCTCCTAAATACTGAATTTACGGGTGTGTTTAGGTCTGGGAGGGCAGTAGCCAATGGCTACTGTCCTTGAGGGAGGCTACACCCTTTTTGTGCCTCCTCCCTGTGGGGAGGGGGGCACATCCCTAATCCTATTGGGGGAATCCTCCAAACTCAAGATGGAGGATTTCTCAAGGCAGGGGTCACCTCAGCTCAGGACACCTTAGGGGCTGTCCTGACTGGTGGGTGTCTCCTCCTTGTTTTTCTCATTATCTCCTCCAGCCTTGCCGCCAAAAGTGGGGGCAGTGGCCGGAGGGGCGGGCATCTCCACTAGCTGGGATGCCCTGGGGGGCTGTAACAAAAGGGGTGAGCCTTTGAGGCTCACCGCCAGGTGTTAGTTCCTGCAGGGGGAGGTGAGAAGCTCCTCCACCCAGTACAGGCTTTGTTCCTGGTCACAGAGTGACAAAGGCACTCTCCCCATGTGGCCAGCAACATGTCTGGTGTGTGGCAGGCTGGCAGGAACTGATCAGCCTACACTGGAAGTCGAGTATGTTTTCAGGGGGCATCTCTAAGATGCCCTCTGGGTGTGTTTTTACAATAAATTGCACACTGGCATCAGTGTGCATTTATTGTGCTGAGAGGTTTAATACCAAACTTCCCAGTTTTCAGTGTAGCCATTATGGTACTGTGGAGTTCGTGTTTGACAAACTCCCAGACCATATATTCTTATGGCTACCCTGCACTTACAATGTCTAAGGTTTTGCTTAGACACTGTAGGGGCATAGTGCTCATGCACATATGCCCTCACCTGTGGTATAGTGCACCCTGACTTAGGGCTGTAAGGCCTGCTAGAGGGGTGACTTACCTATGCCACAGGCAGTGTGAGATTGGCATGGCACTCTGAGGGGAGTGCCATGTCAACTTAGTAATTTTCTCCCCACCAGCACACACAAGCTGAGAGGCAGTGTGAATGTGCTGAGTGAGGGGTCCCTAGGGTTGCATAAGGCATGCTGCAGCCCTTAGAGACCTTCCCTGGCATCAGGACCCTTGGTACCAGGGGTACCAGTTACAAGGGACTTACCTGGGGTGCCAGGGTTGTGCCAATTGTGGAGACAAAAGTACAGTTTAGGGAAAGAACACTGGTGCTGGGGCCTGGTTAGCAGGGTCCCAGCACACTTTCAAATCATAACTTAGCATCAGCAAAGGCAAAAAGTTAGGGGGTATCCATGCCAAGGAGGCGTTTCCTTTCAGCACCCTTTGTGCAGTATATGGTGCCCAGGCGGAGAGATCATGGGAGGGCGCCAGCAGTTACAACATGGTGCAGACTCGGTCCACATTAGTGAGACTTGCTGACGATGGCTGTCCTGGCTGCCGGGTGCGCCGTGTACCGATTGCAGAAGGCCTATCTGTGATCTCTTGTAGCTCCCAGTGTATCATTCGTCATCCATGGTGCAGACTCGGCCTACATTAGTGAGACTTGCTGACGATGGCTGTCCTGGCTGCCGGGTGCGCTGTGTACCCATTGCAGAACGCCTATCTGTGATCTTTTGTAGCTCCCGGTGTATAATTCGTCATTCATGATCTCACTTTGTTGTGAAGTGTACACTTTCTAAGTACTGACTTGTTTTTGCATTATCAATAGGCTAATTAAAATAATTTATATTTTGATAGCCATGATCGTATTCCCTCAGTCCAAATCATGGGTTAGCTATGTTGTTCTTATATTTTATGCGTCGTTAGTCTTTTCCTCAGACAGTCACTAGCCCTAGATTTCTTTAGTAATTTGGAAATGCAAGTTCTCTGAACTTGGCTGCGAGGAGCTTTATGAAAGAAACCCATGGTGTCTAAGATCATGGATTTGTCCCCATTCCAAATCTGGTATTGGTGGGCCAATCCCATGCATCCTGGGGGCTCCACCATGGACCCCCAGTACTGCCAAAACAGCTCCCTTAGACTTGCACTGCAGCTACAGCTGCTGCCACCTCACAGACAGGGTTCTGCCGTCCTGGGGTCTGAGCAGCCCAGTCCCAGGAAGGCAGAGCAAAGCATTTGCTTTGGGAGCAGGGTGTTACACCCTCTCCCTTTGGATATAGGTGTTACAGGCTTGGGAGGGGTAGCCTCTCCCAGCCTCTGGGAATGCTTTGAAGGGCACAGATGGTGCCCTCCTTGCATAAGGCAGTCTACACCGGTTCAGGGACCCGCCTGTCCCTGCTCTGGCACGAAACTGGACAAAGGAAAGGGGAGTCACCACTCCCCTGTCCATCACCACCCTAGGGGTGGTACCCAGAGCTACTCCAGTGTATCCCAGACTTCAGCCATCTTGTTTTCCAAGGTTTGGGGACACTCTGGAGGCCTCTGAGTGGCCAGTGTCAGCAGGTGACGTCAGAGACCCCTCCTGATAGGTGCATACCTGGTTAGGTAGCCAATCCCCCTCTCAGGGCTATTTAGGGTCTCTTCTGTGGGTTTCTCTTCAGATTCTACTTGCAAGTTTCCATCGGGAATCCTCTGCAACTCCTCTTCATTCCTATGACCTCGGATCAACTGCAGACTGCTCCAGGAACCGCTGTAACAGCAACAAAGTATCCATAAGGGCTACTTTTCCCCTGCAACTTCAGCTCCAGCCAGCAACTGCAACAGTTTGCACGGTGTGCACGCCCTGTCTTCACCCTGCACCAGAAGGACCAAAGAAATATCCCGTGGATTGATGGAGTCACTTCCCTGCTCCAGCAGGCACCTTGTAAGACGACGACCGGTTCTCTTGGACTCCTCTCCTGGCGACGAGCGTGCTCCTTGGAACACAGGTGGTGGACCCCTTCGACACAGACTGTCCTAAGGTCTTTCTGTCCAAATTTGGAGGAGGTAAGAGCTTGCCTTCCCGTTTGCAACAGTACCCCGGTGCACCGCATCATCTTCACCTCCTGGGGCCTCTGTGCGCTATTTGCAGGAATCCCTCATGCACAGCCTGGCCCAGGTCCCCAGCACTCTATCCTGCGACGCTCAACTCGCTGAGTTGTTCTCCGGCGGCGTGGGACCTTCTTTTTGTAGTGCTGCAAGAACCGCAATTTGCACCTTCGTTGTCCCCGTGTCCTGGGACCTGCGTGGGTACTGCCTGGTCATCTGTGGGTTCCCTCCTGTGTTGGGAGCCCCCTCTGCCCCCTCAGTCTGAGTTGAGGCCCCCAGGTCCCTCGAGGGTCCAGGCAGTGCCCTTTTGACGCAAGCTGTGACATTGCTTGAACCAAGGCTTGTTGGAAGAATCCAGCGCCGAAACTCGCCTGCATCCAACATCTCCACATGGGACATCCATTGCATCATGCAGGAACCCGCAGCCATCTTCCCTTGGTGTATTTCTGCAGTCTTCTTTCAACCGAAGACTCCTCTTTTGCACCATCTTCTATGTCGGCAGGGGCTCCTGCCCTTCCTGGAATCTTCTGCGACTTCTGGACTTGGTCTTCTCTCTTTACAGGTCTTCAGGTCCAGGAATCCACCATTTGTTGTTTGCAGTCTTGCTTGGTTCTTGCAATAACTCTTGTAGTGTTTCCTAAGGAAACTTGCAGTACTTTACTCCTACTTTCCTGGGCTCTGGGGTGGGGTATTTTACTCACCTTTGTGGTATTCTTACTCTCCCAGCGATTCTCTACACACTACACTTGCCTAGGGGGGAATTTGTGATTCCACTTTCTTAGTACTGTATATGGTTTGTGTTGTCCCTAGACCTGTTTTCTCCTATTGCATTCTATAGCAATTCCTATTGTTTGCACAAACCTATGCCTAATTGCGTACCTTATTTTGGTGTCTAGTGTATATATTGTGTATAATACTTACCTCCAGAAGGAATATTGGCTCTAAGATATTTTTGGCCTTGTGTCACTAAAATAAACTACCTTTATTTTTGGTAACACTGAGTATTGTCTTTACTTGTGTATAAGTACTGTGTAACTATAAGTGGTATTGCAGGAGCTTTGCATGTCTCCCAGTTCAGCCCAAACTGCTTTGCTATAGCTATCTCTATCAGCCTAAGCTGCTAGAACACTACTACATTTCACTAATAAGGGATAAATGGACATGGTATAAGGTGTAAGTACCCAAGGTACCCACTACCAACCAGGTCAGCCTCCTACAGTCTCTCGTCTCGTCTCTCTGGCCTATGCCATGTTATTGCGGCTCGTTTCATGCTTGCTCTGTATGGCCTCTCATCTGTCTAGCCTACAGTCTGTTATTTTTTTTACTTTTTGTATTTTTATTTTTTTTGCAATTAAGAAGCAAACATCATCAAACAACACAAACCAGGGTTCACATATTGTGTACATAGAAGAGATTCTGCTGGGAGGGCTCGCAGAAGCGCTAACTTGTCCAGGTTGCAAAAGAAACATCAAGAGAAACTTATCCCATACATGAGCACCTCCATTCGGTATCGCAGGTGAACTTGAGGAACAGAAAACAACAGAGGGGGGAGGAAAAAGAGAACATAGCAAAAGTAAGAAAAAAAGCAGCGCTGCCAACATATCACCCTCAGAGAAAGGGGGTCACACGCTTGTAGCGTACAAAGTAGAACCACACATCTGGATAATCAAGGGGAGGCACAGAAAGCTAGTCATCTCCATGTGCACGAGCTGCAAGAAACGCTACCAAGGGGGCCCATATATCCCTCGGTCGGGAACCCTCAGGCATCGACTCCCAGTACACTGCCAGCTGCTCCTGGCAGTATGCTGCATCTCTCAGCCAATCATCACAGCGAGGTACCCGCTTCCGTCCCCAGCACATCGCTCCCTGTGGTTAGCCAGTAGCAGCAGCAATCCCACCAGCCGCCTGGACGCAGAGGGGATCTCCTCCACATAGCCCAGAAGCCCAGTCATCGCGCAACGCCCGCAGTCCCACGCAAATGCATAAAATCAGCCTCCAAGGTCGAGCAGCGTACACAATTAGCATCCGCTCTAAGACCCATTTCCTTCAGTCGACTAGGGATATAGTACAGCCGATGCAGAAAATTAAAATGGATTAGGCGCAATCTGTAATTAGGGGAGAGTGCCCGCATCTGAGCACAACAATAGCGCCACTGCTCCTCCGAGATGGGCAAACCCATAGCCTACAGTCTGTTATTGTGGCTCTTTTCATGCTTGCTCTGTATGCTGTCTCTTGCCTATAGTCTGTTATTGGGACTCTTTTTATGCTTGCTCTGTATGCTGTCTCTTGCCTGTAGTCTGTTATTGTGGCTCTTTTCATGCTTGCTCTGTCTCTCTGGCCTACAGTCTGTTATTGTGGCTCTTTTCATGCTCGCTTTGAATGGTCTTTCGTCTCTCTTGCCTACAGTCTGCTATTGTGGCTCTTTTCATGCTTGCTCTGTATGGTCTCTTGTCTCTCTAGCCTACAGTCTGTTATTGTGGCTCTTTTCATGCTCGCTTTGTATGGTCTCTCGTCTCTCTTGCCTACAGTCTGTTATTGCAGCTTTTTTCATGTGTGCCCTGTTGATGTTGAGGTAGTTTTGATTGCCAGTTGTCATCGAGCTCTGGTTTTCTTTGTGAGTAGTTTTGTAAATATGGTCCCTTCTGCTGAAATTCTGTTTTAGCAGCTCCTTTCAAACTTTCTTGAATATTTTACCCCACCAGCACTTTCTCTATTTATGGTTTTTCTACTTTGGGTCACCCGCATTTAGTGTTTAGTTACTGATCTGCTGTCTCCCAGGGGAATGGGGGCAATCATCTTTTGCCCTGATCAATTACTATCTTCATATTTAGAGCTCTCCACAAGCCTGGTGAACTCTATGCTTTCAGAGGAGCACTGAAACCTTCCTCAGCAAATGTTTTTTTCTTCCAAAGTAACACATTTTTATAAGGGCAAAAGTGTGACTCTGACACCCTGGGAATTTTCTACCACGGAGTGGTGATCCTTGTTCTTTTTTCCCCTTGTTTTTAGGTCCAGCCTAAAGGAAGCTTTAGCTGTCCTGCCAGCCTCATGTTTTCTAAAAATATCATACAGAAATACATACATAATCTGGGCTCCCAATCAGCATTCTCTCCTTTAATCTGTGGACATGTTGCTCTAATTATACTCCCTCCCACCCTAGTTGAAGGTATAGATGATTAGACCATCCCACTACAGAAATTGGATGCCTTCACTTTAAGTGACTGCATTTTGCCCTTGCACACATACACATACACATAAAAATAGCTCCTCACAAAATTAAATTGTTAGACTATGCAAATGATGCCAGGCATTCTGCAGGGGTTTAATCTTCACTACCACCATGGCTGCTTCTTCACGCAGCAGCGTAGTTTGCCTTCACCATAGATCCCGTACTTTACAGACACATACAAGGACTTTGTAGCAGGTAGAGCTATAATAGGCCCAGATCAGGTGTTAAAAATACATTAGCCCAGTAGCCCAGTACTTTCTTGGTATCTCAAGGCAAAGACCGGTGCAGAGTGACACTGGTTTAATAAATGAGCACGGAGCACCACAGGAGCACCCCACTATATAAATCTCACGTCTTAAATTAACATTTTTATTTACCAAATCGTTGCTATTTAACTGAAGAACAGAGCAGCCAAGAAGGTGTGCTAAAATCCCACCATTAACCTTTTATATGATACAATCAAATCTTAATGGGTGCAAACATATCTCACTGATGCACATCCTTGCCATGGGGCACAACTGGATGGCTGTAAAGCGGGACTTGCTGAAGCGCGAGCACAGTTAGAGACAGCGTACAACAGCCACAGACCTGTACAATGCTGCACCCACTTATACACAATATTTGAAAATGTATCTCGGCGAAAGAGCAGTCGGTGACAGTCATTTCTTGGCAACGCAAGTCTCTGGGCCTCACTTTTACCAGCTCTGTGACCACAATCTGCCCTGTAACATTTAAAAAAGAACAGAAAATCTTTCTGTTCCAAAGGCCTTGCGAATATGGCCCAAAATAATTTAGCCTTTTCTCATTTTTTTTTCTCTGTTGAATTCTCTTTCTGTAGCGCATGCTCTGAACTCCCATGTCCTACTCACTTCCGTATTTTATACATTTCTGGAGATATCTCACTTTCCTTACTTGCTCTTTTAATATTTTCTATTCTTAACATAACCTCCCTCCTAGTAGTTGCATTATATGAAAGTGCACAAATGGATGCATAGGAAATGCAGTATCCTGGGATCAGTTGGGGAAAGCATGGAGCCAAATGTAAACATACCCACTCATGTGCCCCGACTCATGAAAATACTTTTGGGGGTTGAATGTTTGCATTCGGCTGCTTGGAATCTCACAGGTAACATTCTGCAACCACGATCCTCGGCCAGGTCATGGATGCCTTGTTCACTGTGGGTGATCAGCACATTGTCTCCCTCACTGTCTCTCTAAATAAACTCACCTCCATCTCTTCATGAGGGCCTGAGCTATCCAACAAGATTAGAACTCCAAGTCATAACTCTCTATTTCAAGTTCCTTTATTTGACCGAAATGTACCCATGTTAGGGTGGAAACAAAATGTGAAGAAGTTGCGCCATCACAGACATTAGTAGAGAGCATTACAGAGTTAAACGTGGTGAAAGAACAGTGCAGGCCTAAGTTCCACAATTACGCAAGACAGGTGAAGAGTTTACTGGAAAACAGAGTGGATGATCAGCAAGGTCTTAGTTAAAGGAAACCTGTTTGTAAGCTTTGTGGAATTTATGGTCACAGCACACAGACATTGTGACGGGGAGGTGCCCGAGAAGAAGGATGGCGTTATTCCTAGTCCAACCCCAGGGTCTGTACAAGAGTAACTCGAGGGCAGTAATGAGGGAAGAACTTCACCTGGAAGTTTCTCTCACAGAAGGACGGTGAGGAGGGAGAGGGCGCGAATGAATGAGCCAAGCACAGTGGACCAGTTGAAGCGGAGGACCGTAACAGGAGCCTCACGACGACAATGGGAGGATAAGCGCGTACAGCTGGAGAAGAGGCCAGCAAAAGATGAGGTCCTGTGGATCCACCCTAGGCTTCCGATCACACCGGGAGCAGCCCTGAAACCACAGTCTCCCGCCATGTCTCGGGCGATACGTGGTTTTCTCAACTACGAGCCCAGGGCTGGAAGTGGCTCAAAGAGGACCCAGGGAGAGGGAACACCCAGGGAGTGGGAGAGTGAAGGGAAAGCAAGTACGGGGATATTATGGGGGTCCTTACGACCCCGGCAGTCAGTGTAATAGTGGAGGTATTACCCCCAACAGGCTGGCCAAACCTCCAAGTTAACACACCGACCGACACGGCGGTAACGCCGCCGGACTGGAGACTACCGTCTCCAAACTGGCGGCCACCACTAGGCCACCCATGGCATTTTGACCCCGCCCGCCGCCATGGTTACGGAAACCGCCACGGAAACCATGGCGGTAGGTGCTAGGGATTTCCTTTCCTGGCACTGATAAGGGTCTAGCCGCCCTCCTCCCCAGAGTCCGCCCCACCCTCCCCAACCCGCCCCCTCCACATATACACACATATACGCACATACATACACACCATACACACATGCATACACACATTCACCCACACATGCATACTTTCATACTTATAGCAACACTCACGAGCATACATCCAGGTGCACACACAATCACACAACACAACATGCACGTACACACACACACGCATTACACACGCATGCACGCATTCAAACGCAGTCACACACACCCCCACACACGCACACAACATCCCCCACCCCTCCCTCCTGTGGGAGAACCTGACATATCTACTTACAGAGGTGCTCCGGCATGAGTCGGGATGCGACACTGCTGCCAGCAGCAACGTCCGCCAGCAAAACACCGCCAGGCTGTATCATGGAACATGATACGGTAGGCAGTGTTTTGCTGGTGTGGCACCTCCCTGTACACCTTCTCGATTCGTACAATCCAGGGGAGCTTCTAAAAATGAAGTCGTGATCCCCATACTGCCAACCTTGGCCGTTTGACTTTCAGGCTGTTACCTGATTTCTGCTCTATCCAGGCATCGAGTTGTTCCCGTGCTTTGGCTAACAGTGAGCCCTGTAGAGTGAGTATGCAGATATAGAGGAGTGTGCGTGTGTGGACGGGGGTGTCAAGGAAATGAGGTAAACCTGGAATTAAGAAATGCCTAAAGGAAGAAATGCTGCATTCACCTGTGGACAATGGACACCTCCTCCTATTCTGGCAAAGGCTCTACCAGCCCCGGAGTAGTCTCCGCGACACTAAACTGACAACACTATGAATCTGACTTAGAGTTTGGTGGACGGGGTTGCTCCGTTACACAAGTGACGGATATCCCGTCCACCGTATTACGATCCCATGATACCCCATGGGAATTGTAATACAGCGGACAGGATATCTGCTGCGGTTGTGACGGAGTAACCCGTCCGCCAAACTCTAAATCAGGCCCGAAGTCTGTTCCCTTTTGTTGGCTGCGGGGATATGTCAGTCAATGATTAATTGTGATGAATTCACTCTATTAAGAGTTAAATGACTGATTGCTGCTGTGTGTGTGCCTTGTCTGCGTGTATAATGTAAAGGTGGGTATTCCAATGACTCCCTCATTCTGGAAGCAGCTTAAGGTGCAACAGGGTCCGAACATTATCGGCTTGAGGAAGAAGTAAAGAATCTCTTGCTTGTGTAAAGTGTCAGCGCCAGAGCTAGGCTGTGTAAGCTGCACTAGTGTCAGGGAGATAGACGGATAATATGGCGATAGAAAATACACCTCAACTCACAATAATGCTCCAATGTTCCAGGTGTGAAGAAACCAGAAATGCTTGACCCTCCCCAGGGTGACTGGGAACGTGGCAAAGATAACTTAACAAACAACAGTTTGAAGGCAGGAGTTGGTACTCCAGCTGATCCAATGTGAACAGGTTAGGACTGTAAAGAATAGTGTGAAAGAGTTACCTTTATGGTATACTTCCTGAAGAGTACCTTTGTTATATACTCACTGAAGAGTTTCCTTTGTTTTACACTTCCTGAAGAGTTACCTTTCTTCTACTCTTCCTCAGACAAAAGTGACAGCATCATGTCCTGATCCATCTCTGTTTCCACAATCTATTCTTGTTTAAATGATATCTTGTCCATGTATTCTTCCTAAAGCTGTACCTGTACCACATTGGTGCTCCGTGAATGCCCTTTCTATACTGAGTTTCTCTGTGAACGCTAATAAATCACCTCCTTGTCCATGTGCATATTCCTAAAGCTGTACCTGTACCACATTGGTGCTCCATGAATGCCCTTTCTTTACTGAGTTTCTCTGTGAACACTGGTAAATGTACACTTTTTCTGACATAAATATGTGATGTGCTCAACCACCTTGTAGTTAAATATTTGTGTATGGTGAAATGCCCCTTGATAAGACTCAGACATAGTGAAGAAGAGATGACTTTTACAACCAGATAAATATTGGGCATTCACATTCCATTACGTTTCCATTTAGCGATTTTCATTCTCTTTACATCCAACAGGAAAATGATTATGAAGAATGAAGATAATATTGGAAATCTGAAAAAACTGTCATAAATAATGTCAGAAAAACATTATTGCTGTCGGAGAGAGAGGAACCTGAACAAAACTGGGGGATCCTGGAAGAAGCAGTCAAGAGCCTTTCAGTGAATGTAAGAGTCAGAGCTGTGCACCTGCACACCACAAGACTAAGAAATGACCTCTAGAAAACTAAGGCAACAACACTGACAAACTTCCTCATGTGTAAACATGTGCACAAGTGCAATACTAGGGTTGATCTTGAGATCAGTGTGATGTGTTTACATCATTGCTCTGTCCCTAAAATGATAACAGACCCCTATTCAATCTTCTAGGTGTATTGTAAACTCTTTGTGGCCAAACCACAGCAACCAGAGAAATGCACAATGGAGCCAGACAACTGAAGGGCAAAGGAAAGAAAAGTTCTGCTGTCTAAAATACAGAGTGCTGCCCAATTTGAATTGACCAGAAGGGGGATGAATCTTTACCTGCAAGTGTGCAAAACCATTATCTAATGTGAAGACAAAATCACCCCAAAAATCCTCACACATATTATGCATGTGATAAGAATTTATTGCTCAATCTACTTTATTTAAACAGGAAATCGAATGTCCAAAATACCACACACATACAGGCAATGTGAGAATTACACAAGTGCTTTATCAGCCATGTTGGCCTTTCAGGAAGCACAGGCATGGAATTTAGATAAATATATACCAGACTCCGAGACACTAACCAAGAAAGAAAAATCATACACATGCGGCAAGAGCTTTTGTTTGTCATCAGAACTTAAGCACCCGCAGCAAACACACAAATGTGGAAAAAATAAATACACTGAATGTGTCAATCAATCAGCACCCTTAAAAGGTCATCAACGAACACCCAGAGTAGAAAAAACACATTATTGCAGTGAATGTCTGAAAAGCTTTAGGGAGTTATCATTCCTAAAACAACATCAACAAACCCACTTAGGGGAAAAGCCATTCAAGTGCAGTGAATGTGGAAATAGCTTTAGTCAATCAATACACCTAAAATACCATCAGCGAACACACTCAGGGGAAAAGCCATTTAAGTGCAGTGAATGTGTGAAGAGCTTTAGTCGTTTATCGAAACTACAAAGCCATCAGCGAACACACACAGGGGAAAAGCCATTCAGGTGCAGTGAATGTGAGAAGAGCTTTAGTCAGTTATCAAATCTCCGAAGACATCACCGAATCCACACTGGGGAAAAGCTCTTCAAGTGCAATGAATGTGTGAAGAGCTTTATTCAGTTATCAAGCTTACAAAGCCATCAACGAACCCACACAGGGGAAAAACCATTCAAGTGCAGTGAATGTGTCACTAGTTTTAGTCACCCTTTATCATTAAAGATTCATCAGCGAAAACACACAGGGAAAAAGCCATTCAAGGGCAGTGAATGTGGAAGTAGTTTTAGTCACCCTTTATCATTAAAGATTCATCAGCGAACACACACAGGGGAAAAACCATTCAAATGTAGCGAATGTGTGAAAAGCTTCAGTTTGTTACCATCTCTCCGAAATCATCAGCAAACACACAGATGAAAAAAACATACCATTGCAGTTAATGTCTGAACAGCATTAGTCAATTATCAAACCTACAAAAACATCAGCGAACACACATTATCACTGAACAGACAGAAAACTAATTTATGGAGATGCAGCAAACTTGGCAAGAATTTAAGTACAGCAACAGTAATAATGGCCCATCTGTGGACTTACACAGGAGCAGAAATGTGCAGTTATTTGTAATGACAAAATTACAAATATGTGAAACATTGAAATACCAGATGTTAAAAAGCAGAAGATGGAAGACCTGACTAGTTGGAATGAAGAAAATACAAAGGGCCATATTTATACTCCGTTTGCGCCGAATTCGCGTTGTTTTTTTTAACGCAAAACGAACTCCATATTTATACTCTGGCGTTAGACGCGTCTAGCGCCAAAGTCCATGGAGTTTGCGTCATTTTTTAGCGTGGACACCTACTTTGCGTTAATGATATGCAAGGTAGGCGTTCCCGTCTAAAAAATTGACTCCGAGGCATGTGCGCCGTATTTACACTCCCGGGAAAAAATCACGCCCGGGAGTGGGCGGGTCCCAAAAAATGACGTCCAGCCGCTTTTGCGTCGTTTTTAGCGCCTGGTCAGGGCAGGTGTGAGAAAGTAGCCTCTTTCTAGCCTTGTTACCCCCACTTTTGGCCTGTTTGTGAGTGTATGTCAGGGTGTTTTCACTGTCTCACTGGGATCCTGCTAGCCAGGGCCCAGTGCTCATAGTGAAAACCCTATGTTTTCAGTATGTTTGTTATGTGTCACTGGGACCCTGCTAGTCAGGACCCCAGTGCTCATAAGTTTGTTGCCTATATGTATGTGTTCCCTGTGTGGTGCCTAACTGTCTCACTGAGGCTCTGCTAACCAGAACCTCAGTGGTTATGCTCTCTCTGTACAAATTGTCACTAACAGGCTAGTGACCAATTTTACCAATTTACATTGGCTTACTGGAACACCCTTATAATTCCCTAGTATATGGTACTGAGGTACCCAGGGTATTGGGGTTCCAGGAGATCCCTATGGGCTGCAGCATTTCTTTTGCCACCCATAGGGAGCTCTGACAATTCTTACACAGGCCTGCCACTGCAGCCTGAGTGAAATAACGTCCACGTTATTTCACAGCCATTTTACACTGCACTTAAGTAACTTATAAGTCACCTATATGTCTAACCTTTACCTGGTAAAGGTTAGGTGCAAAGTTACTTAGTGTGAGGGCACCCTGGCACTAGCCTAGGTGCCCCCACATTGTTCAGAGCCAATTCCCTGAACTTTGTGAGTGCGGGGACACCATTACACGCGTGCACTACATATAGGTCAATACCTATATGTAGCTTCACAATGGTAACTCCGAATATGGCCATGTAACATGTCTAAGATCATGGAATTGCCCCCTCTATGCCATCCTGGCATTGTTGGCACAATTCGATGATCCCAGTGGTCTGTAGCACAGACCCTGGTACTGCCAAACTGCCTTTTCTGGGGTTTCACTGCAGCTGCTGCTGCTGCCAACCCCTCAGACAGGTTTCTGCCCCCCTGGGGTCAAGCCAGGCTTGTCCCAGGATGGCAGAACAAAGGACTTCCTCTGAGAGAGGGTGTTACACCCTCTCCCTTTGGAAAATGGTGTGAAGGCAGGGGAGGAGTAGCCTCCCCCAGCCTCTGGAAATGCTTTCTTAGGCACAGATGTGCCCAATTCTGCATAAGCCAGTCTACACCGGTTCAGGGACCCCTTAGCCCCTGCTCTGGCGCGAAACTGGACAAAGGAAAGGGGAGTGACCACTCCCCTGACCTGCACCTCCCCTGGGAGGTGTCCAGAGCTCCTCCAGTGTGCTCCAGACCTCTGCCATCTTGGAAACAGAGGTGCTGCCAGCACACTGGACTGCTCTGAGTGGCCAGTGCCACCAGGTGACGTCAGAGACTCCTTCTGATAGGCTCCTTAAGGTGTTAGTAGCCTATCCTCTCTCCTAAGTAGCCAAACCCTCTTTTCTGGCTATTTAGAGTCTCTGTCTCTGGGGAAACTTTAGATAATGAATGCATGAGCTCAGCCGAGTTCCTCTGCATCTCTCTCTTCACCTTCTGATAAGGAATCGACTGCTGACCGCGCTGGAAGCCTGCAAACCTGCAACATAGTAGCAAAGACGACTACTGCAACTCTGTAACGCTGATCCTGCCGCCTTCTCGACTGTTTTCCTGCTTGTGCATGCTGTGGGGGTAGTCTGCCTCCTCTCTGCACCAGAAGCTCCGAAGAAATCTCCCGTGGGTCGACGGAATCTTCCCCCTGCAACCGCAGGCACCAAAAAGCTGCATTACCGGTCCCTTGTCTCCTCTCAGCACGACGAGCGAGGTCCCTCGAATCCAGCGACTCTGTCCAAGTGACCCCCACAGTCCAGTGACTGTTCAGTCCAAGTTTGGTGGAGGTAAGTCCTTGCCTCACCTCGCTGGGCTGCATTGCTGGGAACCGCGACTTTTGCAGCTACTCCGGCCCCTGTGCACTTCCGGCGGAAATCCTTTGTGCACAGCCAAGCCTGGGTCCACGGCACTCTAACCTGCATTGCACGACTTTCTAAGTTGGTCTCCGGCGACGTGGGACTCCTTTGTGCAACTTCGGCGAGCACCGTTTCACGCATCCTCGTAGTGCCTGTTTCTGGCACTTCTCCGGGTGCTACCGGCTCAGCAGCGTCCAAAAATGCTAACCGCACGATTTGCAGCTAGCAAGGCTTGTTGGCGTTCTTTCGGCGGGAAAACACTTCTGCACGACTCTCCACGGCGAGAGGGATCCGTCCACCAAAGGGGAAGTCTCTAGCCCTTTTTGTTCCTGCAGAAACCTCAGCTTCTTCTATCCAGTAGAAGCTTCTTTGCACCCGCAGCTGGCATTTCCTGGGCATTTGCCCATCTCCGACTTGCTTGTGACTTTTGGACTTGGTCCCCTTGTTCCACAGGTACCCTAGATTGGAAATCCACAGTTGTTGCATTGCTGGTTTGTGTCTTTCCTGCATTATTCCTCTAACACAACTTCTTTGTCCTTAGGGGAACTTTAGTGCACTTTGCACTCACTTTTCAGGGTCTTGGGGAGGGTTATTTTTCTAACTCTCACTATTTTCTAATAGTCCCAGCGACCCTCTACAAGGTCACATAGGTTTGGGGTCCATTCGTGGTTCGCATTCCACTTTTGGAGTATATGGTTTGGGTTGCCCCTATCCCTATGTTTCCCCATTGCATCCTATTGTAACTATACATTGTTTGCACTGTTTTCTAAGACTATACTGCATATTTTTGCTATTGTGTATATATATCTTGTGTATATTTCCTATCCTCTCACTGAGGGTACACTCTAAGATACTTTGGCATATTGTCATAAAAATAAAGTACCTTTATTTTTAGTATAACTGTGTATTGTGTTTTCTTATGATATTGTGCATATGACACTAAGTGGTACTGTAGTAGCTTCACACGTCTCCTAGTTCAGCCTAAGCTGCTCTGCTAAGCTACCATTATCTATCAGCCTAAGCTGCTAGACACCCTATACACTAATAAGGGATAACTGGGCCTGGTGCAAGGTGCAAGTACCCCTTGGTACTCACTACAAGCCAGTCCAGCCTCCTACAGCAGGCGTTAAGGGACCTGTGGGCTCAGAATGAGCCCAGAGGTGCCCTCCCATGCCCCCAGGAACCCCCCCTGTCACCCTTGCCCACCCCAGGAGGACGCCCAAGGATGGAGGGACCCATCCCAGGGAACATAAGGTAAGTTCAGGTAAGTAATTTTTTTTTTTTTTTTTGTGGCATAGGGGGGCCTGATTTGTGCCCCCCTACATGCCACTATGCCCAATGACCATGCCCAGGGGACAGAAGTCCCCTGGGCATGGCCATTGGGTAAGGGGGCATGACTCCTGTCTTTGCTAAGACAGGAGTCATTTCAATGGGGGTTGGGAGTAAAAAAAAATGGCGCAAATCGGGTTGAGGCGAAAATTTTGCCTCAGCCTGACTTGCCCCATTTTTTGGTGCCCAAGCTCCATATTCCCCTACGCCGGCGCTGCCTGGTGTACGTCATTTTTTTTCACGCACACCAGGCAGCTCCGCCGGCTAACGCCGGCTAACGTCATTGAATAAATACGGCGCCCGCATGGCGCTTCAGAATGGCGTTAGCCGGCGTTAGATTTTTTGACACACAACTGCGTTGGCGCAGTTATGCGTCGAAAAGTATAAATATGGCCCAAGGTATTTTAAAGATGCCAGAACAAAATTGGATTATTTGTAGAAGGGGGTGAGAACCTTGTCTAATAATAATCACAGTCCTTGTCAGGGTGAACCACAAAAGTCACTAAACAAACCTGAGGTTAACCCTCTGGTAAGCAGTCAGGCTTAACGTATGGGCAATGTGTAAAGTATTCATGTAGCACTCTAACGGCCAGATGTACTAAAATGCAATTTAGCATTTCCTAAATAGAGACTTCATAGAAATCGCTATTTAGGAAATGCAAAATGCTATGTACAGAGATACTGATTTCCTAATAGTGATTCCTACAAAGTAGGAATCGCTCTTAGGGAATCGCCAATAAGAAATTCCATTGCTTTAGTGTCAGTGGGTCGGTTTTGCATTTCTCAAATAGTGATTTCCTATTAGGAAATCGCTGTTTGGGAAATGCAAAACCAAGGATGGCGATGGGCAACAGGCCCTCCCTGGTGCACCCCAAAATTAGGGGCATGTGTGTATTCTATTGCAATTTAAAAAAAGTGTTTTGGGGTGCTTTTTTAAATTGCACATGGTTTCCATCGACTTCAAGTGGAGGGTAATTGCATTTCCTAAATGCCCAAATCGCATTTAGGAAATGCTTTGTACATCAGAGTAGAAATTGCAGTAAGGTAATACCTATTTGCGATTTCCTATTCTGGGGATCACAAATTGCGATTTCTACCGGATATAAATCACAATTTGTGATTTCCTAAAGGCCTTTGTACACCAGAAAATGCTGTTTTGCATTTCTTAACAGCCCGAAATACTGATTTGGACCATAAGGAAATGCAAAAGGGCTTTGTACATCTTGTCCTAACAGTGATAAAGTGAAAACACAAAACAAGAGGAAAAAAAATTGCAAACCAATTTAGAACAATAGAAGATATTTTAATAAATAAACTGGCACTGTAACAACAAAACTCCACTCAGTAGAATTGGTGTTATACGTTTTTACAGTTTTAGCTAAAAATAGCACAAAAAGGCACGAAGCATCATTTGTGGGTATCTTATTGCGACAAAGTCACAAGTTCAGGCTGACCACGATGGAACACGGGCCGGATAAAGGACCAGGTTTGTCCCGCTGGAAGTTTTACCTTGTGACTTTTGTGCGAAGACGATGTGGTGTGACTCTGCAGTGATCTGCATCGTCCTGTGCAGGCTGAGTTGGACCTGGTGAAGCCACGGCTCTGGAGCTGTGCGGTGATGTGATGCGAGACTGCGTCAACCTGCGCTAGGGTTGGTGCAGTGCAGGAATGGAGCTGCTTTGTGAAGCTCTGGGCCTTGCTTGCTGGAGCCAAAGATCGGGAGCTGCACAGTGCTGCAATGCAAGTCTCTCGGTCCAGTCCGATAAATCTGCTGACCAAGAGCTGGGGGGTGCTGTGCTGCGTGGTGCTGCGGCATCATGCACTGGATATGGTGAAACCTTCAGTGGGGCATTTAAGAATACACACTGACTCCAGCCAAGGGTCCAGGATATGGAGGTCAACACTTGGAGCTCAGGACTCGGTCCCTAATAGGGCAGCAGAGTTTAATCTGTGGCTAGTGGGGCTATTGCTTCTTTTCTAGCTTTGTACTTGATCCTTCACCCATGAGTCGGAACAGGCTCAAATCCCAAATAAAGTAAAAACTTTCTAGAAGTGGCATTTTCAAAATCGTGAGTTATAATCAGTTTTATCTATTAAAGGAGATTTAAAATTACAATGCAAATGATGAAAGAAGTATTTCTCTAGCTGTTCTCAAACTGAAGTTATCGCTTATTAAATATAATAAACTATCCCACTGTTAATATAGGGTAGGCGAGCTTTGCCACAGCGAAAAACATCCTTAGGGTTTTTTTACTGACACAACAAACTTAAGTACACATGTCCTACTTTTTAAGTACGAGGCTCCTTGACCTATGAAACTTTAGGGTCTACCTTAGGAGTGACTGACAAGTATTGATCAGGAAGGTTTCAGCCTGGCAGAAGGTGCTTTTTGCCATATTGAAATGTCTGTTTAAAACGGCACTACAGGCTAAAGTGTCGGGCCAGAGACAGGTTTACAGGACTACTTTAGTGGGTGTCACAATGAGTGCTGCAGCACTCTAGTACTGTTTAATTTACTGGCCCTGGGTATATGTACTACCATTTACTAGGGGCCTGTAAGGAATTTAAAGGTGTGTTACCATGTTGGGAAGGAAAAGCGGGTTCAGCACAAATCTGAATGCCACACAAAAGATGGCCATTTCTAACAGCGACCTTTCCCATCAATTGTTCATTTTTCTACACATTGCAGGAAGAAACATGAAAAACAGGAAAAACCTTATGAGTTTAGCACAATGTGGAGTAAAAGAAATTAAACATTTTGTGAAATCGACGAATAAAGAAAAACTTGCAAACACACTTGATGGAGCTAACTGTAAAATCAACACTAGGAAGAACTGTGCAACGAACAAGAAAGAGTTACCCAGCTGTAGTTCTGGTTCTGCATCGTAAGATCGTCATTGTTAGTGCTAAACGCTAGAGTAATTCCATGCAGATCTCGGATCATCTATTTACATGGTTCTTCCATACACAGAATAGCATCTGAAGAAAGCCTTTTGTCCACGAGTCTATTACAGATATCTGTGGGATGGAGGTCGTCTAAGGCTTCATATTTCCTGAATGTTCTAGTAAATCTTTTTAATCATATTCATATAACTGCTTTGCACCATACATTTGCAGAGAAAAAAAGCATGTTTTTTAGAAGGGAACATGAAGGTAAAATGTAGCCTCATTGATAGGAAAGCAGAAAAAGGAGCCTGTCCTTTTAAGAGCGTGAGAGGCACCTCTGCCCAAAATATGCAATACTGGCAGTTACCTTTGAGACCCAGTTCTTTTTAAGGCTAAAAGTAACGTAGAGATACTTATTTACATATGTATTTAGAGATGCACCCAGACCCGTCCTTTAAAAGTACAGTCGGGGAGGAGGGCAGGACATTTATGGATTCATTGAACATTCCTACAATGCAGAACCCGGACGGCAGGTGCAGAACATTTTCTTCTGCATTGTAGGATCTTCATTGACAGTCATAAATGCTAGAATAAAATAGTGAGCTAACACATTAACGAGGTGGTTGGTAAATTATAGTCCAGCAGAAACAACAGTAAAAACCTTATTTGGTAAGGTTTTAAGGAGTTGCCTGACCTACTCTACCTTCTGCTTTAGTCTCAGACAAGCAATAGTGTTTGGCGAAGGTGTGGATAGATTTCCATGCTGCAGCTCTACAGATGTCGCCAATTGAAATATTTCTTATTCATGACATAGTACCTGCTTTTTCTCTTCTATAATGAGCTCTGGGTTTGTCTGGCAATAGTTGGTTTATTAGAACAGTGGTAGCGTCATTACATGCATTCTACTAGATATATTGTTTAGAAGTGGACATTTTTTCTCTCATGTGACCATAGTTTATAAAGAATTGATTTGTTTTTCTGATGTCCTTGGTTTTATCTAACAAAAAAACAAGATCCCTTCTGGCATCAAACTAATTAAGAGCCCTCCCTGCTGGTGTAGAGGGGTTGGGAAAGAAGGTTGGTAAATTAATGGTCTGGTTGATGTGAAATTCTGAGACAGCTTTAGTTTGGAATAAAGGGAGCGTTCTTCAAACTACCTTATTGAAATGAAAAACAATGAATGCTTTATTGAAGATAAATCATGGAACTCACTGATTCTTCTAGCTGAAGTGACAGCAATTCAAAGGTGGTTTTCCATGAAAGATGCTGAAAAGTGGCTCTACGAATATGTTCAGATGTAGAAGCCATTAATTTTGACAGTACCAGATTCAGCTCCCAAGTTAGAGATGCATTTTTAAAAGGAGGGAAAACTTTTCAAAGCCCCTCTAGAAAATGTTTTATGGCAGGAAATTCAAAGAATGAAATTTCTTGTGTTGCTTTTCTCTAGGCAGTTATAGCAGCAGGATGCACTTTTATGGAACCTGGGCTTTGGTTGATGCAGTGGATGCGGAAGTAAAACGTTTGTCTTGACATGCAATTAGGTTGTGTCCTTTAGTGTGACATTGTATGCAAAATCTTTTCCATTTTAGAGCATAGCATGAGTGGGTTTTTCACTTCTTTTAGTATGTCCACACAACCCTTCGGTGGGTTCAGGTGTCTATAATCGCTGAACTCAGGAGCCCTGCTGTAAAATTCAAGGATTAAAGTTTTGACTATCAGACTTGCCCATGGAGCCTGGTCAGCAGGTCTGGTCTGCAGTAGGGTCTATTGTGCCATCCTCATGATATGTCTAGGAGGTCCAGGAACCACCATTGGCTCAGCCAACTTGGTGCAATCAAAATCATTTTGATATTTGACTTGCTAAATTTTACAATCACTTTTGGGATGAGTGGGATTAGAGGAAATGCATAAACAAATGCTCTTGACCCATTGATCAAAAGAGCATTGCCCACTCTGTTCTGGCCTCATGCCCAGAACACAGTACTTCTTGCTGTGGAGATCACATCTAATGTTTGGGATCACTATTTTCCAAAGATGTTTCTTATTACTTCATTGTTTAGGACCTATTCGTGATTTTCCTTGTGCTGTGTCCTGAGGAAATCTACTTGTAGGTTATGACTTCCTGGAATGTGATTTGCTGATAGAGTGATTCCTCTGGTTGGAGCCCAATGCTTCATTGCATGAACTTGCATTAATCTTGTTTTTGCTTGTTCGTGTAATGCATGCTGACGGGCTTGACTATTTCACTTACTTAAAGTAGACACCCTCTGGAGGTACATTAACGCTTGCCATTACTACCTGTATCATTTGTCTCATATGTTATGTTATGGTAACTTGCACTCCTGGTCCTACTACTTACATATTAGGTTTGTCTCAATTCAAATAACTTTCTTTATACAGACATGACCTCCTATGACGACAATAGGGACCCCCTTACTACTGAACTATTTTCTAACAGACCAAGGGCCTCTGGCCCTATTAACAACACATCCTAACATGAAGGTCTCAAACAGAAATTTATTAGACTAGAAAGACTAAAGAAACAAGAACTTTCCAGATGGTGGGATGCCACTACACTTAAAAGATTAATAGAACTAAAACAAGTCCCCCGTGGTTTACGTGTTATCATTTTTCCCTCTTTCGACGATCTGGACCCAGATATTCTAGAAGAGTGGGAACATCTTATTTCTTCATCCTCCATCGGGATGATGAATTTACTCATTAGACATGCTGATAGAAAAAGGGATGAACTGCTAGCTGACATTGCCTCCCTTGAACTAGAGATTAAGAACTTGATCCTGCCAGAAGCAACGGTTAAAAAATACACTATCCTAAAAGAGGTCCTCAACATACACCAACTGTACCTCAAGGACAAAAAAACGGAAAAAGTTTACAAGGGATGAAAATGACTATCGTAATGGTTGTATTTACACGTTTTCACACACGTTTGACCAGATCCAGATTGACACCCACTCCAAACCTTCTGACCCTCACTCCACCAAACAGCATGTCTGACATCTCCAGTGTCTCCAGCAATGAAGTGGACCCTCCTACAGAAGGGACCTCATCCATCATCTTTATTAGAAGAACTGGCAAGGTACAGAAAAAGTGTACGGCACAACTACAACAGATCAGGTCCAAACTTAAAACAACCAGGAGGGGAGGGAAGAAACACGGGTCCGGACACAAGGGAAGGCGTGACAACACGCTCAATCTCAAAGAATCAGAGAACATGAGTGCAAGTTCCATACCAGGTGTTAACAATACCGTTCAGGGTACTGTGCAAGTCATCAATCTGTCCACTTATACTCTTTCCCAAGCAAAGGCCTGGGTTTCTGTCCTGTTTTGAGACCCGACTTCACTGATATACATATTGACTTGTTCAAATACATTTGTCGCTTAAAACTAAGGAAATTCTTCATGGATAAACCACCACCTCTAGGAACTTTGACATATCGTCACTGTGCTCAGATAGTATTTCTGGATCTTCTCTTATATGTTACCAACAACAAGATCTTTTCCAGAATATTTAGGAAACCCACTTCATGCAACTCTACCTTGCATGCACTCAGCACACACCCTCGCTCCCAGATGAAGGCCTTCCAATATGGCGAAATGATCAGAACCAGACGCAACTGCAGTGATAATGAGGTATTTTCACTAGAAATGGAACAGCTGGCACAACGCTTCAGGAATAGGGGGTACTCGGAAGAAACAGTCTCCACAGCGAGTAAACATATAGCTTCCAGAAACGTAACACCCTACTTATCAGGGGACATGAGAAAACCCACAAAAATAAGAGAAAGGACATTTCTCTTATTACTCGGTACAGTCCTGTGAGCAATCATTTGTTCTGCATTTTAAAGAAACACTGGCATCTGCTACTCTTGGATGCGAGGCTTGGGTCTGTTGTAGGGAAGACACCATCAGTCACTCAAAGTAGAGGACAAACTCTAAGAAACATTCTATGTCCTAGTTACATAGCACCACTCACACCAGTTCACCCGCCTATGTGGTTACCTACTAAACCTGTGGGTTTCTCTAAATGTGGCTGCTGCATTTCTTGCCAATTCGCTCTCAACAAAACCTTGACTTTCTGACATAACACAGGATACACTCACTATATTAGACAGTTCATTAACTGCAATACTAGGTACACAGTCTACTGTATCATGTGTGCTTGTGGACTAATCTATGTGGGGAGCACCTCTGGAAGAACGTATCCAAGAACATGTTAGAGCCATCAGGAACTACAACTCGGGCCACCCTCTTGCTGTACATTTCAACTCACTACATGGCAAATCAAATATTCCGAATATCAGGTTCCATGGCATCGCCCAGGTCATTGCATCCCCAAGACTGGGCGACAAGGAACTACGCAAATGTGAAGCTAAATGGATACTTAGATTACGCGCCGTGGAAAAAGGTTTCAATTTCGACAAGGAACTGCATGTGTTCCTGTCTTAGTAACTTACTGTTGCGACATATTGCTATGTGCTCTCATATTTGTTTATGTTTTTTAGCTCTGTCATTTTGTACACACCGTGTATGACACTATCTTGTTAACAGATTCATCGGTTGAGCTTTTTTAGACATTGCATGTAATTGACTATGGGTTATACTGACTATATCTAATATCACTAGTCTTGTAGTTAGAGCCCAATTAGGTCGCACAAATTCCAGTAAGCTTTTCGTGTATGCTATATAATTGATTAGCAAATATTACTTCTTCTACGGCTATTTGCATGTGGGTTTCCCATAATTTTGGATTTACATCTGACCAGCTCACTCTTTTGGATGGAAATGCATGGCTTACATACACTGAATGGACTTCTTTTTCTACATTTCAATCTTTCAAACTGTTTATTTTCTGCATCTGACCCTTAGTGCCTGTACTCCCTGCGTGGGGATTCCCCATCGCTTTGGACATGCATCTCGCCATTATATTTTGAACAGTTCGTTGCTTTGTACTAACTGGACTCTAATGCTTACTTACTTGCTTCCTTCCCAATATGGCAGCCGCTTCTACCCACTCTGCAAATGGCTCTTGCTGAGCTAGCTCCTATTCATTACAGACTTAGGGGGTCATTCTGACCCCGGCGGTCATGGACCGCCGGGGCCAGGGTTGGCGGGAGCACCGCCAACAGGCTGGCGGTGCCCCGCAGGGCATTCTGACCACGGCGGTTTGGCCGTGGTCAGATGCGGAAAACCGGCGGTCTCCCGCCGGTTTTCCGCTGCCCATTAGAATCCTCCATGGCGGCGCAGCTCGCTGCGCCGCCATGGGGATTCTGACAGCCCATACCGCCATCCTGTTCCTGGCGGTTCTCCCGCCAGGAACAGGATGGCGGTATGGGTTGTCGTGGGGCCCCTGGGGGCCCCTGCAGTGCCCATACCAATGGCATGGGCACTGCAGGGGCCCCCGTAAGAGGGCCCCACTTTGTATTTCAGTGTCTGCTTTGCAGACACTGAAATACGCGACGGGTGCCACTGCACCCGTCGCACCTTCCCACTCCGCCGGCTCAATTCTGAGCCGGCGTCCTCGTGGGAAGGGTCTTTTGCACTGGGCTGGCGGGTGGCGTTTTGGCGGTCGCCCGCCAGCCCAGTGCAAAAGCCAAAATACCCTCAGCGGTCTTTCGACCGCGGAGCGGTATTTTGGAGGGGGGAACTCTGGCGGGCGGCCTCCGCCGCCCGCCAGGGTGAGAATCACCCCCAAAGTCCGTTGCTTATGTCAACAATATGGCCGCTACTTATACTGCTCGTATACTGAGTGTTCTCAAGTCTTACCTAAGTGGGGTTTGTGTTTTCTAAATATAACCAACATATAGATACCACCACTCTTGAGTAATGTAGTTTTTGGACACACCACCAGGCCGGCACACGGCCTTGGGCGGGCTGCCTACGCAATAGCCTTATCGCTCCATACTTTCCAATAACGCTATTCTTTAACGCTATCCTCTAAATTATAATTAGTACGAACTTTTTAATTACTGGGTTTCCTTACTAAGAACTTGCCCTCACCTTTAGATTTGAAGAACTACGTATTTATGTAATACGTAACAGCCTTTCTTTGGCAGGTTTTTCTCTTTACATTTTAATAACACACCACCGCTCTTATAGTGGTTTTCACCACTTGCCCTTGTCCCTGTCTCAGAGCCTGACTTACTTACCAAGGTTCTCCTGCCTCATCGCTTACATAAGACTTCACTACGTTCGTTATACACTATACTTTTATCTTGGGACACCGGAACCACGTACCTGTTCAACTATTTATTAGGATACACATGCAGGTACTTCTATTCCTTATTCTTTGCTCTTTCCATACTCTTTTCAGTAAGGGTTACTTACCTTATCTCCCCTTTTTTGTTTGGGCTCTCCATCTCCCCATCCCTACAGACAGCGCAATTGCTTCATCTCTTCTGACTGACACTTGATTTCTCATTGATAGTCTCGGTAGATATCGATTCTCTCCAGCTTCAATTACGTCTCTGCACTCTCACGGTTACAGTGGTACACTCAATACTTGTGGCTCTTTTTCCACTTTTTGGGTTCACTTTCACTACATTACGCACACTTTCTGGAAAAAATTTGGTGGTCTGTGTTTGGGCTACACTGTTTTTTGGCACTTTACCCACTTTTTCACGCTTTTGCACACTCAGGATTGTCCATGCCTAACTCATGTTTTGGTTACCTAATATCATATCTTTGCTTGACTTAATAATTTGCACCCCCTTTCTTCATGTCTGTATTTCTCACATGTCACAATTTTGGCTATAAATATGCCATTTCCTTTTTTTACAATGTGAAGCTAATTTTTGTGTACCATATATTCTTTACAGCCTTGAAAAAGTCACTGTGTGACGAAACACGTGTTGGCTGTGCTTGTTTGGCTGTACATACTGGTACACAACTCTTGACCCAATTAAACATCTCTCTGGAACACTAAGAAGAGGACTAAGAAGAGGACTATACTATTCATTATCATATGTGTATTACCTAAACCTACTTTTGTACTTTACAACTATATATGCGCCGTGACCTGTGGTCATATCTACGCATGCAGAAGGACTTGTCTGTCTGAATCATGGTCTTGTCTGATTTTAGAAAAGCTTTTAGGGTTAGAAGAACACATTTCAGTTGCAAAAGATTGAAATTTAACCTTTTTTCTCAAGCTCCAACAATTCCTTTGGACAGAGGTGATTTTCTCCTCCGATGATGCATTTTTTCTTTTTACTTGTGTCTATCCTCACTCCCAATTAAGTTACACTTCGGACTGGTTTTGGACCGATTATTCTGGGTTGATATTTAGGCCTAGTTTTTGCAGGAGATTGACTGTGATCTGAAAATCGTGGGCTGTGGTATTTAGGGGAGTTTGCTTTTATAAACCAGTCATCTATATATGGGTAAACAAAAATCCTGTTTTTTCTGAGATGCATTTTGAGAATGTTCTTGGGACAGATTTTAGTCTAAAATCAAAGATGATATATTGATAGGGATTTTTCCTATGAGGAGTAACAGGTATTTTCAGTCGTGCTTTGCTGTTGGAATGTGACTATAAACATCTTCAAAGTCTATGGAGCAGCGACAATTTTTTCTTTTGTGGTGGACAAAATTGGTGAAGTGCCAACATTCTGAGTGCTTTGTTTTTTAATGCATTTGTTGAGAAAACGCAGATGTAGTACTGGACGATGTCCGGTTGTTCGGCCGTTTTTGGGGACTAGAAAACATCTGAGGTAAACCTATTTCTTTCTTTGACGGATTTACTCGGCCCGTAGAATATGGGATTCTTGCACCAGCAGCAAGAGTAGGAAGTTGAGCCTTGTTTTATAGTGGATGAAATAGTCCCTTTCCGTAGTGTTCGTCTGTTATTGTTTTCCACTCTTCCAAGTGGTATGCCAGCACTCTCCCCATAGGAGTTGGGAGCTGTCAGTGGTGGTGTTAGAGGATCATTGGCAATTGCCAGATGAGTTTCTCCCTCTAGAATGTGAATTTCTGGGAGATGGCAGTTTTTTCTTTTGATACTGACACTGGTATTGCTGTTCCTGTCCTTTTTTTTGCGGCTAAGGCCGTTTTTGATGTTGCACTTCATGTTTCGTACCGAGCATCGTTTTGTCCGTCTAGTGGTCAAACAGGGCTATACTTGAAAAAGGGGAGGTTAGCGATTTTGAGTTGCACCTCTGGTTCCAGGATTCTAAGTTGCAGCACTAACTCCAAATCACCTAATCATATCTCTATGGTTTCTCCCAGGAAGTGTTGTGACACGTATGTTTTTCCAATGTGTTGATGCTCATCCTCACATTTTCTTCCTAGTGATACCAAATCTCTTGCTTTCCCCCTAAGGAGCAGCAGATGATTCGGGATCTGTGGGATGTTTTCATCTCACAGCTGTGACAATGACTGGATCAGACTATTTGAGATATTCTGGATCTGTCTGCGTTGGTTTGTATTTTTTCAGTAGGCGTGGAGTTGTTGATTGAGAAACTTTGTGTCCTCTGCTATTTCTAGAAATCTTGAGGCTAATTGTAAGAGAGGGTGGGGTGCTGCTCATGGAAGGTAATAGTGTCATCTATTGGAGACACACTGGAAGGCGATAGACCTGGTGATGTAGGAGCGTATGAAGACAGATCCGATATGTGCATGGCGATCTGGACCTGGTGTCAGATCCTGAACTTCTTCTAAGGGAGGCTCTTGGAGATGTACTTCTAGGTGTTTGCCGAGTAGGTGGTTTTCACTTGTGTATCAATGACATTGAAGTGGCCTTTGACATCTTTCTTGGAGGTGATAAGCCGGCGATGTATGTCGTTGTCTGGATGTTGAATTTGGTCAGTGTTACAAGGGGGACACTCTCTGGATGGCAAACATGTTGGCTCTGATGGGCTTGATGTCTCTCTTGGTTCGATCTATGGTGACGTTGAGGATGATGTTGTTTTTCTTTATTCATTTTCTCTTTTGACCGACCTCTGTGCCTTTTGAAAGAGAGTGTGATGTAGATTGCGGAGCTGATCTGTCTAGGTCATTCTTTTCTTTCTCTCTTCCTCAACTCTCATATCTTCTAACATGCCTCTCAGTCTTATTCCTTCTCTGTCCTTTGGTGTTCTTTTTGACATCTTTTTAGAGATATCACATTCTGGGACAGAATGAGAGTCAAGCAAGCAAACTATCTGGTTTTAAAGGCAAAATAGTCTCAAACATGTGTTGAGATCCTTCTCTCACAAGCTGCAAAAACTAACTTGGCCAGAAAGGCAGCTGGCAGTACAGTGTGTTGTGGAAGGGGTGCCTCCAAGGCACCTGGCAGGACAGGCTCATTTTTCAACTTTCCTATCAGGGGTTAATTTAAACCAAAGGGCCTGCATTTTACCTTCATGTTTCCTTTTAAAAAACATCCTTTTTCTCTCTGCACATGTGTGCAGCAAAGCAATTCTATGAATATAAAAACAAACTATTTATTGGAACAGTCAGGGAAAACAAAGCCTCTGATGGACTCCATCCCACAGATATCTGTGTAAGAACTATGGACAAAAGAGTTTCTTTACATGCTATTTTATTCCAGGAAAGAACCACATAAAAACAATTTCCATGATTCACATACGTTGTGGGGAATTATTTGAGTGTTTATGACTATCAATGAAGATCGTGCGATGCAGAAGGTATTTTTTGCTAACTTTGGGGATAGTGAAAAACCATTAAACTCAAAGCCCTCTGAATGAAGCAGGAAAACTGCTATGGTCATCACCAAAACTATACCTGACTTTAAGACCGTAATCCTGCAAGAAGAACCAAATTAAAAAGCACACACTGGAGACTTTTCATAGTTAATTGTGGTGTTGAGTCATATTTATTGGTCATTTCACATTATATCGTGCAAGAGTCCAGGGAACAGTTCCAAAGATGAAGATTGAAAGGTGAGCAGTGAATAATTTCAGTTCTTAGGAGCTAGACTCGGAAGTCGACCACCTGCTTAATGTTTCTGGAACCTTAGCACTGCAAGAACAAATCTGGATTCAGAGAAGAAGAGACACAAATTAAACTGGGACTTGACTATGCCAAAAAAAGGAAAACCCATTTCGGAAGTTGAATGCATAGCTATGAAAAGAGTATGCTGCCTTGTGCGCACAAAGTTCACAAATAAGATGCAGTACACTTCTACTTCTTCATACCACAAATACAATTGACGGCAGCATTCTGAATCATCTGAAAATGACGTGTGTTGCTGGAACCACAAAACACAGGGCATTCCCAAAGTCCAATGTCACGCATAAAGCAGTCTAGCAATAAAGTATGCACATCTTAAGAAAAAAACAGAAATGTCTTTATTAGACAAAGGCAGTAACAACCAATGCATTCCAGTGAGTTACGTTTATCCGAGTGGCAAGTCCTGCAAGATCTCCCTACCCTCGACCACCATCACCACCACCCAGCCAGTGAAAAATGGCAGACTTGTCTTCCACAGACACATCCTTATAAATTACACAACACACAACCCTTTAGGAAAATTAAACTTTTATTTCTTTTGTGCCAACACAACCAGTTTGAAAATGGACATTTTATATATAGGGATATTTGGTTTGGATGACCATTTAGTGGTGAAGCAAATGTGAGTGAAGGATCATTAATGGAAATCACTGACCAGCAGACGGTGTGATAACCAGGCCTAGGACAAGGCTTCTCTCCAGAAGAGTGAGGGATCATTACTGGAAGTCACTGACCCCCCACACACTGTGTGATAACCGGTCCTCATACAAGGCTTGTCTTCAGACGAGTGAGGATTCATTACTGGAAGTCACTGACCCACACACGGTGTGATAACCAGGCTTATGACAAGCCTTCTCTTCAGAAGAGCGAGGGATCATTAATGGAAGTCACTGACCCCCCACACACTGTGTGATAACCGGTCCTCATACAAGGCTTGTCTTCAGACGAGTGAGGATTCATTACTGGAAGTCACTGACCCACACAGTGGTTGATAACCAGGCCGAGGACAAAGCTTCTCTTCAGAAGAGTGAGGGGTCATTGATAGAAACCACTGACTCACGCACTGTGTGATAACCAGGCCTAGGACAAGGCTTCTCTTCAGGAGAGTGAGGGATCATTAATAGAAGCCACTGACCCCCCACACACTGTGTGATAATCAGGCCTAGAACAAGGCTTCTCTTCAGGAGAGTGAGGGGTCATTAATGGAAGTTACTAACTCACACACTGTGTGATAACCAGGCTGAGGACAAAGCAAACAAAATTCATTTACATGTTTTGGGGAGTATTATAGATGGCAGATGGCAGATGGAGTCCAATTTTGAAATGCTTGCTCAGCATAGGAAAGGAGGAAAAAGAGACTAATTGCTCTAAAATGTGATACAGTTAGAACAAATCATGATATTATAAAATGTACAAAATAACGTAAAATAATGTAAAATGTTAATACGAGATGTATGTTGAGTTGTAATACAATAAAAATATATTTGAATTCATGGTATTTGAATGGTGATTACATAGAGATGTTAAATGAGTTTCCCCCCCATAAACTATCAAGATAATTTGTGCTGTCTGCAGGGAGCCTGGCATTCCTGGCATCAGGGGTCTCCAGTGTTGATATTGTGGCAACTCTCTGCAGAACCCTGGAATTGGTGGCATTAGAGGGTCCAGTGTTGACAGCGTGTCCGTTCTCACTTGGTAGCCATGTACTGGTGGCATTAGAGGGGTGCCAGTCTCAATAGCACGTCTGCTCTCTGCAGGGATTCTAGGACAGGTGAGTTTAGAAGTCTCCTGGATGCTTGCTTCTACCCCTGAAGTCTGTATTTTGATCCAGCTGGGGCTTGGCGCAGGTGGCATTAGAGAGAGTTCAGTATCGATAAAGTTACTGTTCTCATCAGGGTGAGGCACTGTCTAGTCTTGATGGAGTGACTGCACTTTGCTGGGCTTCGTTGTGGGTATTTTTTTCTGGCATTTGAAGGTGGCGAATCAGAAGGGTTGAGTCTGGATAGCGTGATCACCCTCAGGAGGAGTCTGGAACAGGAGGCGGTGGAGGAGTTGAGTCTCAATAGTGTGACTTGTGTCAGCAGGCAGCTTGTTATAGGTTACGTTAGAGGGGTCCGGTCTGAATAGCGTGACTGCTCAAAGAAGGACCCCTCTTTGGATGTTTCTAGGAATGACGACAGGTTCTTCGCTAGAGATGTTACTCGCTCTCCTTCTGGGATGATGGAGGGAGGAGTGCTATGAATGTATAATAATCAAAATGGGTGTTCAAGAGGGAATGATGAAAGTTACCAAACCACAGTGACTTCAGGCACTAACACCTGTGAGTAGGTAAAGTTCCAGGTCTGGATCACATCTCCTAGAACTTGCAAATAGTAATCCTGGGAAGTAGTTCACTCCTGTTTTGGGAATTTCCTTCACTCATTTTTACCAATTCAATACCTGATTTATGTTGGAAAGCTGGGAAATTCCTATTTGTGTCTTGGCATGCCTCTTGTTCATAATCATTATAAATACCACCTGCTGCAGACTGTCAGAGAGCAAGTCACAAGTACCAACAAGGGCGACATTCGACTCCTTATCTTACTCTTTACTACTAACACATGCCCTGGCACGCCTCTTGTTCATAATTCTTATAAATGCCAACTGTAGCATTGTCAGAGAGTGAGTCAGAAGTACCAACGAGGACGACCTTTGAGTGCTGATCCTACTCTTTACTACTAACACATGTTGTGGCACGCCTCTCGTTCATAATCCTTATAAATACCACCCGCTGTGGATGTCAGAGAGCGAGTCACAAGTCCCATCGTGGGCGACGTTCGAGTGCTGAGCCTACTCTTTACTACTAACTCATGTCCTGGCACGCCTCTTGTTCATAATCCTTATAAATACCACCCGCTGTGGACTGTCAGAGAGCGAGTCACAAGTACCAATGAGGGCTACATTCAACTCCTTATCCTACTCTTTACTACTAACACATATCCTGGCATGCCTCTTGTTCATAATCCTTATGAATACCACCTGCTGCACACTGTCAGAGAGCGAGTCAGAAGTACCAACAAGGGTGACATTCGAGTGCTGATCCTAATCTTTACTACTAACACATGTCGTGGCACACCTCTCTGACATAATCCTTATAAATACCACCCACTGTGGATGTCAGAGAGCGAGTCACAAGTACCATTGAGGGCGACGTTCGAGTGCTGAGCCTACTCTTTACTACTAACTCATGTCCTGGCAAGCCTCTTGTTCATAATCCTTATAAATACCACCCGCCATGGACTGTCAGAGAGCAAGTCACAAGTACCAATGAGGGTGACATTCAACTCCTTATCCTACTCTTTACTACTAACACATATCCTGGCACGCCTCTTGTTCATAATCCTTATAAATTCCATCCGCTGTGGACCGTCAGAGAGCGAGTCACAAGTACCAACGAGGGCGACATTCGAGTGCTGATCCGACTCTTTCCTACTGACACATAGCCTGGCATGCCTCTTGTTCATAATCCTTATGTATACCACCTTCTGCACACTATCAGAGAGCGAGTCAGAAGTACCAACAAGGTGACATTCGAGTACTGATCCTAATCTTTACTACTAACACATGTTGTGGCACGCCTCTCGTTCATAATCCTTATAAATACCACCCGCTGTGGACTGTCAGAGAGCGAGTCACAAGTACCATCGAGGGCGACGTTCGAGTGCTGAGCCTACTCTGTACTACTAACACATGTCCTGGCACGCCTCTTGTTCATAATCCTTATAAATACCATCTGCTGTGGACCGTCAGAGAGCGAGTCACAACTACCAACGAGGGCGACATTCAACTCCTTTTCCTACTCTTTAGTACTAACACATGTCCTGGCATGCCTCTTGTTCATAATCCTTATAAATACCACCTGCTGCAGACTGTCAGAGAGCAAGTCACAAGTACCAACAAGGGCGACATTCGACTCCTTATCTTACTCTTTACTACTAACACATGCCCTGGCACGCCTCTTGTTCATAATTCTTATAAATGCCAACTGTAGCATTCAAATCAAAAACATTTATAAAGCGCGCTACTCACCCGTGAGGGTCTCAAGGCGCTAGGGGGAGGGGGTTACTGCTGCTCGAAGAGCCAGGTCTTGAGTTGCCTCCGGAATGCGAGGTGGTCCTGGGTGGTCCTGAGGTTGGTGGGGAGGGAATTCCATGTCCTGGCCGCCAGGTAGGAGAAGGATTTCCCACCCGCCGTGGTGCAGCGGATGCGAGGGACGACGGCGAGTGCGAGGTTGGCGGAGCGAAGTTGACAGGTGGGCGTGTAGAAACTGAGGCGACGGTTGAGGTATTCGGGTCCCTTGTTGTGGAGGGCTTTGTGTGCGTGGGTGAGGAGCGGAAGGTGATCCTTTTGTTGACGGGAAGCCAGTGTAGGTGTCTCAGGTGGGCGGAGATGTGGCTGTTGCGGGGTATGTCGAGGATGAGGCGGGCTGAGGCTTTTTGTATTCGCTGCAGACGTTTCTGGAGTTTAGCGGTGGTTCCTGCGTATAGGGTGTTTCCGTAGTCCAGGCGGCTCGTGACGAGGGCGTGGGTCACAGTCTTTCTGGTGTTGGCGGGGATCCAACGGAAGATCTTTTGGAGCATGCGGAGGGTGAGGAAGCAGGAAGATGATACGGCGTTGACTTGTTTGGTCATGGTGAGAAGTGGGTCCAGGATGAATCCGAGGTTGCGTGCGTGGTCTGAGGGGGTAGGTGCGGTGCCAAGGGCCATGGGCCACCAGGAGTCGTCCCAGGCGGACGGGGTGTTTCCGAGGATGAGGACTTCCGTTTTGTCTGAGTTCAGTTTCAGACGGTTGAGTTTCATCCATTCTGCGACGTCTTTCATTCCATCTTGCAGGTTGGTCTTGGCGCTGGTGGGGTCCTTGGTGAGGGAGAGTATCAGCTGAGTGTCGTCGGCGTAGGAGGTGATGTTGATGTTGTGTTTGCATACGATGTCGGCGAGGGGGCTCATGTAGACATTGAAGAGAGTCGGGCTGAGCGAGGAGCCTTGTGGGACGCCGCAGATGATCTCGGTGGGGTCTGAGCGGAACGGTGGGAGGTAGACTCTTTGGGAGCGGTTGGAGAGGAAAGAGGTGATCCAGTCCAGGGCCTGTCCTTGGATACCGGTGGAGCGGAGGCGGGATATTAGGGTTCGGTGGCAGACGGTGTCGAAGGCAGCCGAGAGGTCGAGGAGGATGAGGGCGACTGTTTTTCCGTTGTCCATCAGAGTTCTGATGTCGTCTGTGACTGAGATGAGGGTGGTTTCTGTGCTGTGATTGGCTCGGAATCCGGACTGAGAGGGGTCGAGTAGGTTGTTGTCTTCAAGGAAGTTGGTAAGTTGCTTGTTGACGGTCTTCTCTATGACTTTGGCAGGGAAGGGGAGGAGCGAGATGGGGCGGAAGTTCTTCAGGTCGCTGGGGTCCGCCGTAGGTTTCTTCAGTAGGGCGTTGACTTCTGCGTGTTTCCAGCTCTCGGGGCAGGTGGCAGAAGCAAACGAGCTGTTGATGATGGTCTGGAGATGCGGGGCGATGATGTCGTCGGCTTTGTTGAAGATGAAGTGTGGGCAGAGGTCCGAGGGGGCACCGGAGTGGATGGAGTTCAGGGTAGCTTTGGTCTCCTCCGTGCTGATGTGAGTCCAGGCGTTGAGGGTGATGGCTGGGGTTGTAGGTTCTGTGGTGGTTGGCTGGGTCTGGTGTCCGAAACTGTCGTGTAGGTCGGTGATCTTACGATGGAAGAAGGTGGCGAGGGAGTTGCAGAGGTCTTGTGAGGGCTTGATGGTGTTGGAGTTGGCGTTAGGATTGGAGAGCTCTTTGACAATGTTGAAGAGTTCTTTGCTGTTGTGAGTGTTCTTGTCCAGTCTGTCTGTGAAGGAAGTTCTTTTAGTGGCGCGGATCAGTAGGTGGTGTTCGCGGGTGGCGTTTTTGAGGGCAGACATGTTTTCTGCGGTGTGGTCCTTGCGCCAGGCTTTCTCGAGGGTGTGGCAGTTTTTTTTTAGATTCCTTGAGGGTGTCTGTGAACCAAAGAGGTTTCCTGGTGTTGGTCTGTCTTGGGAGGCATCTGAGGGGTGCGAGGTTGTCCGCGCAGTTGGTGATCCAATGCGTGAGGCTGAGGGCTGCGTCGTTGGGGTCGGTGGAGAAGGTGGGTTGGTTGTCGCTGAGAATGGAGAGAAGCTGTTCCGTGGGGATTTTGTTCCAATGTCTGCGTGGGATGGGTTGTGTGCGGAGGTGGAGAGTCTCGCGTCTGAAGGTGAAGTGGACACATCTGTGGTCGGTCCAGTGTATTACGGAGGAGTGGCTGAAGGATACATGGTTGCTGGAGGAGAAGATGGGGTCGAGCGTGTGTCCGGCGATGTGGGTGGGGGTGTTCACCAGTTGCTTGAGACCAAGGTTGGCGAGGTTGTCAAGCAGGGTGGTGGTGTTGGGGTCGTTGTTCTGTCCCAGGTGGAAGTTGAGGTCACCGAGGAGGATGTAGTCCGGCGAGGCAACGGTGTGTGGGGAGATGAAGTCAGTGATGGATTCGCTGAAGAGGGTGCGTGGTCCAGAGGGTCTGTAGAGGAGAGTTACTCTGAGGGTGGTCCTGGGGTCGGTGTGGATCTGGAAGTGCAGGTGTTCGGCGGCGAGGGGGGTGTCTTCGGTGGAGGTGGTGACTTTGATGGAGTGCTTGAAGACGATGGCGATTCCTCCACCGACTTGGTTGGTACGGTCTCTCCTGGAGATCTTGTAGCCGTCGGGGATGGCTATGGCGATGTCGGGGGCCGAAGAGGCGTTCATCCAGGTCTCAGTGATGAAGGCGACGTCCGGTGCGGTGGAGTCCAGGAGGTCCCATAGTTCAACGGCGTGCTTGAGGACGGAGCGTGCGTTGATCTGGATGCATTTGAGGTGGTTGTTGGCACGTGGGCTGGCGGGCGGGGTGGATTCGCTGTGGAAGGTGAGTTTGCAGGTAAGGCATGCGAAGGGTGCATGGGTGCGTTTAGGGTTGGCTTGGAAGCAGGTTCTAGAGCGCCCCGGGTTGAGGACGTGGAGGGTGTTGGGGTCGTAGCGGTGCTGTGGGATTGGGAGTGCTGGGGGCCAGGGGTCGTGGCGCGGGGCGCGGACCAGGCGTGGACGGGCGCAGACGGGCTTGCAATTGGCGCGCCTTTCGCGCGCCAGCGGCACGGCCGCGCAGCAGCCGCCATAAGAGGGAGGAGGGGGGGAGGAGGGGTCAGCTGGGGCTGGGGCGGGAGGGGGGGCGACAAATGGGAGCAGGGGGGGCGGGCCGAGCAGGAGGTGGCAGCGGGAAAGCGGAGGGTGGGGGGGTCAGGTAGAGGGGAGGGGAGAAAAGATAGGGGAGGGGGGATTACAGAAGAGGAGGAGAGAGAAGAGTCAGGAGAGAAGAGTCAAGAGAGAAGAGAGAAGAGACAAGAAGAAGAGTCAAGAAGAAGAGGAGAGAGGAGTCAAGAAGAAGAGTCAGGCAGAAGAGGAGAGACCAGAGAAGCAGAGGAGGGAAGCGTCTAGAAGATGAGGAAAAGGCCACAGAGGAAGAAAAGGAACATGCAGAGAAAAGTACAGAAGAAGAGAAGAACAAGCAGGTCGGGGTGCAGAGGAGAAAAGAAGAACACAGATGAAGAAAGAACACGCAGGTCGGGTGCAGAGGAGAAAAGAAGAACACAGATGAAGAAAGAACACGCAGGACGGGGTGCAGAGGAGAAAGGAAGAACACAGATGAAGAAAGAACACGCAGGACGGGGTGCAGAGGAGAAAAGAAGAACACAGATGAAGAAAGAACACGCAGGACGGGGTGCAGAGGAGAAAGGAAGAACACAGATGAAGAGCAAATCAGGAAGAGAGCGCGGTGAGGAAGAGGAGAAAAGAAGAAGAACACAGATGTAGAAAGAACACGCAGGATGGGGTGCAGAGGAGAAAAGAAGAACACAGATGAAGAAAGAACACGCGGGACTGGGTGCAGAGGAGAAAAGAAGAACACCGATGAAGAGCAAAGCAGGAAGAGAACGCGGTGAGGAAGAGGAGCGGGGCACAGAGGAAGAGCAGAACACGCAGCGAGTGGGCTGCAGAAGAGGAGCAGAGAGCGGAGGAAGATGGCTACCAGATGGAGGAGCAGAAACTGAAGGGAAATGGACAGCAGTGGTGCGGAGAAAGGTTGGAGGAGAGAGCGGAAGGCAGAAGACAGAAGAACAGGGAAAGAGAGGTGAGTAGCACGGGGCTGGGCGAGGGGCTGGGCGGGGGGGAGTACTTACGGTTTTAGCAGGTCCTGCTGGGAGGTGTCAGGAGCCTGGGCTGGTGGAGCTGCAGCGGCAGGGGGAGCGACCTACCGTCGGGTCAAGGGTCGCTGACTCTGCCGCACAGCTGCCGCCATAAGAGGGAGGAGGGGTCAGCTGGGGGCGGGAGGCGGGATGGGGGGTGACAAATGGGAGCGGGGGGCGGGGCCGAGCAGGAGGTGGCGGCGGGAAAGCAGAGGGTGGGGGGGTCAGGTAAAGGGGAGGGGAGAAAAGATAGGGGAGGGGGGATTACAGAGGAGGAGAGGAGTCAGGAAGAACAGAAGAGGAGGAGAGAGAAGAGTCAGGAGAGAGGAGAGAAGAGTCAAGAGAGAAGAGACAAGAAGAAGAGTCAAGAAGAAGAGGAGAGAGGAGTCAAGAAGAAGAGTCAGGCAGAAGAGGAGAGACCAGAGAAGCAGAGGAGGGAAGCGTCTAGAAGATGAGGAGAAGGCCACAGAGGAAGAAAAGGAACACACAGAGAAAAGTACAGAAGAAGAGAAGAACAAGCAGGTCGGGGTGCAGAGGAGAAAAGAAGAACACAGATGAAGAAAGAACACGCAGGTCGGGGTGCAGAGGAGAAAAGAAGAACACAGATGAAGAAAGAACACGCAGGATGGGGTGCAGAGGAGAAAGGAAGAACACAGATGAAGAGCAAAGCAGGAAGAGAGCGCGGTGAGGAAGAGGAGAAAAGAAGAAGAACACAGATGAAGAAAGAACACGCAGGACGGGGTGCAGAGGAGAAAAGAAGAACACAGATGAAGAAAGAACACGCAGGACGGGGTGCAGAGGAGAAAGGAAGAACACAGATGAAGAGCAAAGCAGGAAGAGAGCGCGGTGAGGAAGAGGAGAAAAGAAGAAGAACACAGATGAAGAAAGAACACGCAGGACGGGGTGCAGAGGAGAAAAGAAGAACACAGATGAAGAAAGGACACGCAGGTCGGGGTGCAGAGGAGAAAAGAAGAACACAGATGAAGAAAGAGCACGCGGGACGTGGTGCAGAGGAGAAAAGGAGAACACAGATGAAGAGCAAAGCAGGAAGAGAGCTCGGTGAGGAAGAGGAGAAAAGAAGAAGAACACAGATGAAGAAAGAACACGCAGGACGGGGTGCAGAGGAGAAAAGAAGAACACAGATGAAGAAAGAACACGCAGGACGGGGTGCAGAGGAGAAAAGAAGAACACAGATGAAGAGCAAAGCAGGAAGAGAACGCGGTGAGGAAGAGGAGCGGGGCACAGAGGAAGAGCAGAACACGCAGCGAGTGGGCTGCAGAAGAGGAGCAGAGAACGGAGGAAGATGGCTACCAGATGGAGGAGCAGAAAGCGAAGGGAAATGGACAGCAGAGGTGCAGAGAAAGGTTGGAGGAGAGAGCGGAAGGCAGAAGACAGAAGTACAGGGAAAGAGAGGTGAGTAGCACGGGGCTGGGCGAGGGGCTGGGCAGGGGGAGTACTTACGGTTTTAGCAGGTCTTGCTGGGAGGTGTCAGGAGCCTGGGCTGGTGGAGCTGCAGCGGCAGGGGGAGCGACCTACCCTCGGGTCAAGGGTCGCTGACTCTGCCGAGCACGGCCGCCATAAGAGGGAGGAGGGGGGGAGAAGGGGTCAGCTGGGGGCGGGAGGTGGGGCGACGAATGGGAGCGGGGGGCGCTGCCGAGCAGGAGGTGGCGGCGGGAAAGCGGAGGGTGGGGGGGTCAGGTAGAGGGGAGGGGAGAAAAGATAGGGAAGGGGGGATTACAGAGGAGGAGAGGAGTCAGGAAGAACAGAAGAGGAGGAGAGAGAAGAGTCAGGAGAGAGGAGAGAAGAGTCAAGAGAGAAGAGACAAGAAGAAGAGTCAAGAAGAAGAGGAGAGAGAAGTCAAGAAGAAGAGTCAGGCAGAAGAGGAGAGACCAGAGAAGCAGAGGAGGGAAGCGTCTAGAAGATGAGGAGAAGGCCACAGAGGAAGAACAGGAACACGCAGAGAAAAGTACAGAAGAAGAGAAGAACAAGCAGGTCGGGGTGCAGAGGAGAAAAGAACAACACAGCTGAAGAAAGAACACGCAGGACGGGGTGCAGAGGAGAAAGGAAGAACACAGATGAAGAGCAAAGCAGGAAGAGAGCGGGGTGAGGAAGAAGAGAAAAGAAGAAGAACACAGATGAAGAAAACACGCAGGACGGGGTGCAGAGGAGAAAAGAAGAACACAGATGAAGAAAGAACACGCAGGACGGGGTGCAGAGGAGAAAGGAAGAACACAGATGAAGAGCAAAGCAGGAAGAGAGCGCGGTGAGGAAGAGGAGAAAAGAAGAAGAACACAGATGAAGAAAGAACACGCAGGACGGGGTGCAGAGGAGAAAAGAAGAACACAGATGAAGAAAGAACACGTAGGTCGGGGTGCAGAGGAGAAAAGAAAAACACAGATGAAGAAAGAACACGCAGGACAGGGTGAGAAGGAGAAAGGAAGAACACAGATGAAGAGCAAAGCAGGAAAAGAGCGTGGTGAGGAAGAGGAGAAAAGAAGAAGAACACAGATGAAGAAAGAACACGCAGGACGGGGTGCAGAGGAGAAAAGAAGAACACAGATGAAGAAAGAACACGCAGGACGGGGTGCAGAGGAGAAAGGAAGAACACAGATGAAGAAAGAACACGCAGGACGGGGTGCAGAGGAGAAAGGAAGAACACAGATGAAGAGCAAAGCAGGAAGAGAGCGTGGTGAGGAAGAGGAGAAAAGAAGAAGAACACAGATGAAGAAAGAACACGCAGGACGGGGTGCAGAGGAGAAAAGAAGAACACAGATGAAGAGCAAAGCAGGAAGAGAACGCAGTGAGGAAGAGGAGCGGGGCACAGAGGAAGAGCAGAACACGCAGCGAGTGGGCTGCAGAAGAGGAGCACAGAGCGGAGGAAGATGGCTACCAGATGGAGGAGCAGAAAGCGAAGGGAAATGGACAGCAGAGGTGCGGAGAAAGGTTGGAGGAGAGAGCAGAAGGCAGAAGACAGAAGTACAGGGAAAGAGAGGTGAGTAGCGCAGGGCTGGGCGAGGGGTTGGGCGGGGGGAGTACTTACTGTTTTAGCAGGTCTTGCTGGGAGTTGTCAGGAGCCTGGGCTGGTGGAGCTGCAGCGGCAGGGGGAGCGACCTACCCTCGGGTCAAGGGTCGCTGACTCTGCTGCTCAGCGGCCGCCATAAGAGGGAGGAGGGGTCAGCTGGGGGCGGGAGGCGGGCGACGAATGGGAGCAGGGGGCGGGGCCGAGCAGGAGGTGGCGACGGGAAAGCGGAGGGTGGGGGGTCAGGTAGAGGGGAGAAAAGATAGGGGAGGGGGGATTACAGAGGAGGAGAGGAGTCAGGAAGAACAGAAGAGGAGGAGAGAGAAGAGTCAGGAGAGAGGAGAGAAGAGTCAAGAGAGAAGAGAGAAGAGACAAGAAGAAGAGTCAAGAAGAAGAGGAGAGAGGAGTCAAGAAGAAGGATCAGGCAGAAGAGGAGAGACCAGAGAAGCAGAGGAGGGAAGCGTCTAGAAGATGAGGAGAAGGCCACAGAGGAAGAAAAGGAACACGCAGAGAAAAGTACAGAAGAAGAGAAGAACAAGCAGGTCGGGGTGCAGAGGAAAAAAGAAGAACACAGATGAAGAAAGAACATACAGGAGGGGGTGCAGAGGAGAAAGGAAGAACACAGATGAAGAGCAAAGCAGGAAGAGAGCGCAGTGAGGAAGAGGAGAAAAGAAGAAGAACACAGATGAAGAAAGAACACGCAGGACGGGGTGCAGAGGAGAAAAGAAGAACACAGATGAAGAAAGAACACGCAGGTCGGGGTGCAGAGGAGAAAAGAAGAACACAGATGAAGAAAGAGCACGCGGGACGGGGGGCAGAGGAGAAAAGAAGAACACAGATGAAGAGCAAAGCAGGAAGAGAGCGCGGTGAGGAAGTGGAGAAAAGAAGAAGAACACAGATGAAGAAAGAACACGCAGGACGGGGTGCAGAGGAGAAAAGAAGAACACAGATGAAGAAAGAACACGCAGGACGGGGTGCAGAGGAGAAAGGAAGAACACAGATGAAGAGCAAAGCAGGAAGAGAGCGCAGTGAGGAAGAGGAGAAAAGAAGAAGAACACAGATGAAGAAAGAACACGCAGGACGGGGTGCAGAGGAGAAAAGAAGAACACAGATGAAGAAAGAACACGCAGGACGGGGTGCAGAGGAGAAAAGAAGAACACAGATGAAGAAAGAACACGCAGGACGGGGTGCAGAGGAGAAAGGAAGAACACAGATGAAGAGCAAAGCAGGAAGAGAGCGCAGTGAGGAAGAGGAGAAAAGAAGAAGAACACAGATGAAGAAAGAACACGCAGGACGGGGTGCAGAGGAGAAAAGAAGAACACAGTTGAAGAAAGAACACGCAGGACGGGGTGCAGAGGAGAAAAGAAGAACACAGATGAAGAAAGAACACGCAGGACGGGGTGCAGAGGAGAAAGAAAGAACACAGATGAAGAGCAAAGCAGGAAGAGAGCGCGGTGAGGAAGAGGAGAAAAGAAGAAGAACACAGATGAAGAAAGAACACGCAGGACGGGGTGCAGAGGAGAAAAGAAGAACACAGATGAAGAAAGAACACGCAGGTCGGGGTGCAGAGGAGAAAAGAAGAACACAGATGAAGAAAGAGCACGCGGGACGGGGTGCAGAGGAGAAAAGGAGAAAACAGATGAAGAAAGAACACGCAGGTCGGGGTGCAGAGGAGAAAAGAAGAACACAGATGAAGAAAGAGCACGCGGGACGGAGTGCAGAGGAGAAAAGGAGAACACCGATGAAGAGCAAAGCAGGAAGAGAGCGCGGTGAGGAAGAGGAGAAAAGAAGAAGAACACAGATGAAGAAAGAACACGCAGGACGGGGTGCAGAGGAAAAAAGAAGAACACAGATGAAGAAAGAACATGCAGGTCGGGGTGCAGAGGAGAAAAGAAGAACACAGATGAAGAAAGAGCACGCGGGACGGAGTGCAGAGGAGAAAAGGAGAACACAGATGAAGAGCAAAGCAGGAAGAGAGCGCGGTGAGGAAGAGGAGAAAAGAAGAACATAGATGAAGAAAGAACACGCAGGACGGGGTGCAGAGGAGAAAAGAAGAACACAGATGAAGAAAGAACACGCAGGACGGGGTGCAAAGGAGAAAAGAAGAACACAGATGAAGAGCAAAGGAGGAAGAGAACGCGGTGAGGAAGAGGAGCGGGGCACAGAGGAAGAGCAGAACACGCGGCGAGTGGGCTGCAGAAGAGGAGCAGAGAGCGGAGGAAGATGGCTACCAGATGGAGGAGCAGAAAGCGAAGGGAAATGGACAGCAGAGGTGCGGAGAAAGGTTGGAGGAGAGAGCGGAAGGCAGAAGACAAAAGTAAAGGGAAAGAGAGGTGAGTAGCGCAGGGCTGGGCGAGGTGCTGGGCGGGGGGAGTACTTACGGTTTTAGCAGGTCTTGCTGGGAGGTGTCAGGAGCCTGGGCTGGTGGAGCTGCAGCGGCAGGGGGAGCGACCTACCCTCGGGTCAAGGGTTGCTGACTCTGCCACGCAGCGGCCGCCATAAGAGGGGGGAGGAGGGGTCAGCTGGGGGCGGGAGGCGGGAGGGGGGTGACGAATGGGAGCGGGGGGCGGGGCCGAGCAGGAGGTGGCGGCGGGAAAGCGGAGGGTGGGGGGTCAGGTAGAGGGGAGGGGAGAAAATATAGGGGAGGGGGGATTACAGAGGAGGAGAGGAGTCAGGAAGAACAGAAGAGGAGGAGAGAGAAGAGTCAGGAGAGAGTAGAGAAGAGTCAAGAGAGAAGAGAGAAGAGTCAAGAAGAAGAGTCAAGAAGAAGAGGAGAGAGGAGTCAAGAAGAAGAGTCAGGGAGAAGAGGAGAGACCAGAGAAGCAGAGGAGGGAAGCGTCTAGAATATGAGGAGAAGGCCACAGAGGAAGAAAAGGAACACGCAGAGAAAAGTACAGAAGAAGAGAAGAACAAGCAGGTTGGGGTGCAGAGGAGAAAAGAAGAACACAGATGAAGAAAGAACACGCAGGTCGGGGTGCAGAGGAGAAAAGAAGAACACAGATGAAGAAAGAACACGCAGGACGGGATGCAGAGGAGAAAGGAAGAACACAGATGAAGAGCAAAGCAGGAAGAGAGCACGGTGAGGAAGAGGAGAAAAGAAGAAGAACACAGATGAAGAAAGAACATGCAGGACGGGGTGCAGAGGAGAAAAGAAGAACACAGATGAATAAAGAACACGCAGGACGGGTTGCAGAGGAGAAAGGAAGAACACAGATGAAGAGCAAAGTAGGAAGAGAGCGTGGTGAGGAAGATTAGAAAAGAAGAACACAGATGAAGAAAGAACACGCAGGACGGGGTGCAGAGGAGAAAAGAAGAACACAGATGAAGAGCAAAGCAGGAAGAGAATGCGGTGAGGAAGAGGAGCGGGGCACAGAGGAAGAGCAGAACACGCAGCGAGTGGGCTGCAGAAGAGGAGCAGAGAGCGGAGGAAGATGGCTACCAGATGGAGGAGCAGAAAGCGAAGGGAAATGGACAGCAGAGGTGCGGAGAAAGGTTGGAGGAGAGAGCGGAAGGCAGAAGACAGAAGTACAGGGAAAGAGAGGTGAGTAGCGCGGGGCTCGGCGAGGGGCTGGGCGGGGGGAGTACTTACGGTTTTATCAGGTCTTGCTGGGAGGTGTCAGGAGCCTGGGCTGGTGGAGCTGCAGCGGCAGGGGGAGCGACCTACCCTCGGGTCATTGTCAGAGAGTGAGTCAGAAGTACCAACGAGGACGACATTTGAGTGCTGATCCTACTCTTTACTACTAACACATGTCCTGGCTCACCTCTTGTTTATAATCCTTATAAAAACCACCTGCTGCACACTGTCTGAGAGCGAGTCAGAAGTACCAACAAGGGTGACATTCGAGTGCTGATCCTAATCTTTACTACTAACACATGTTGTGTACGCCTCTCGTTCATAATCCTTATAAATACCACCCGCTGTGGATGTCAGAGAGCGAGTCACAAGTACCGTTGAGGGCGACGTTCGAGTGCTGAGCCTACTCTTTACTACTAACTCATGTCCTGGTACGCCTCTTGTTCATAATCCTTATAAATACCACCCGCCGTGGACTGTCAGAGAGCGAGTCACAAGTACCAACGAGGGCGACATTCAACTCCTTATCCTACTCTTTACTACTAACACATGTCCTGGCACGCCTCTTGTTCATAATACTTATGAATACCACCTGCTGCACACTGTCAGAGAGCGAGTCTGAAGTACCAACAAGGGTGACATTCGAGTGCTGATCCTAATCTTTACTACTAACACATGTTGTGGCACGCCTCTTGTTCATAATCCTTATAAATACTATCCGCTGTGGACCATCAGAGAGCGAGTCACAAGTACCAACGAGGGCGACATTCGAGTGCTGATCCGACTCTTTCCTACTGACACATAGCCTGGCATGCCTCTTGTTCATAATCCTTATGAATACCACCTTCTGCACACTGTCAGAGAGCGAGTCAGAAGTACCAACAAGGTGACATTCGAGTACTGATCCTAATCTTTACTACTAACACATGTCCTGGCACGCCTCTTGTTCATAATCCTTATAAATGCCACCCGCTGTGGACTGTAAAAGAGCGAGTCACAATTACCAACGAGGGTGACATTCGACTCCTAATCCTACTCTGTACTACTAACACATGTCCTGGCACGCCTCTTGTTCATAATCCTTATAAATACCATCTGCTGTGGACTGTCCGAGAGCGAGTCACAAGTACCAACGAGTGCAACATTCAACTCCCTATCCTACTCTTTACTACTAACACATGTCCTGGCACGCCTCTTGTTCATAATCCTTATGAATACCACCTGCTGCACACTGTCAGAGAGCGAGTCAGAAGTACCAACAAGGGTGACATTAGAGTGCTGATCTTAATCTTTACTACTAACACATGTGGCACGCCTCTCGTTCATAATCCTTATAAATACCACCAGCTGTGGACTGTCAGAGAGCGAGTAACATGTACCATCGAGGGCGAAGTTCGAGTGCTGAGCCGACTCTTTACTACTAACTCATGACCTGGCATGCCTCTTGTTCATAATCCTTATAAATACCACCCGCCGTGGACTGTCAGCGAGCGAGTCACAAGTACCAACGAGGGTGACATTCAGCTCCTTATCCTACTCTTTACTATTAACACATGTTGTGGCACGCCTCTTGTTCATAATCCTTATAAATATCACCTGCTGTGGACCGTCAGAGAGCGAGTCCCAAGTACCAACGAGGGCGACATTCGACTCCTTATCCTACTCTGTACTACTAACATGTGTCCTGGCACGCCTCTTGTTCATAATCCTTATAAATACCATCCGCTGTGGACCGTCAGAGAGCCAGTCGCATGTACCAACGAGTGCGACATTCAACTCCTTTTCCTACTCTTTACTACTAACACATGTCCTGGCCCGCCTCTTGTTCATAATCCTTATAAATACTATCTGCTGTGGACCATCAGAGAGCGAGTCACAAGTACCAACGAGGGCGACATTCGAGTGCTGATCCTACTCTTTCCTACTGACACATGGCCTGGCACGCCTCTTGTTCATAATCCTTATGAATACTACCTTCTGCACACTGTCAGAGAGCGAGTCAGAAGTACCAACAAGGTGACATTCGAGTGCTGATCCTAATCTTTACTACTAACACATGTCGTGGCACGCCTCTCGTTCATAATCCTTATAAATACCACCCGCTGTGGACTGTCAGAGAGCGAGTCACAAGTACCATTGAGGGCGACGTTTGAGTGCTGAGCCTGCTCTGTACTACTAACACATGTCCTGGCACACCTCTTGTTCATAATCCTTATAAATACCATCTGCTGTGGACCGTCAGAGAGCGAGTCACAAGTACCAACGAGGGCGACATTTGACTCCTTTTCCTACTCTTTAATACTAACACATGTCCTGGCACGCCTCTTGTTCATAATCCTTATAATTGCTACCCGCTGTGGACTGTAAAAGAGCGAGTCACAAGTACCAACGAGAGGGACATTCAACTCCTTTTCCTACTCTTTACTACTAACACATGTCCTGGCACGCCTCTTGTTCATAATCCTTATACATTCCACCCGCTGTGGACTGTCAGAGAGCGAGTCACAAGTACCAACGAGGGCGACATTCAACTCCTTTTCCTACTCTTTAATACTAACACATGTCCTGGCACGCCTCTTGTTCATAATCCTTATAATTGCTACCCGCTGTGGACTGTAAAAGAGCGAGTCACAAGTACCAACGAGAGAGACATTCAACTCCTTTTCCTACTCTTTACTACTAACACATGTCCTGGCACGCCTCTTGTTCATAATCCTTATACATTCCACCCGCTGTTGACTGTCAGAGAGCGAGTCACAAGTACCAACGAGGGCGACATTCAACTCCTTTTCCTACTCTTTACTACTAACACGTCCTGGCACGCCTCTTGTCCATAATTGTTATAAATACCACCCGCTGCGGACTGTCAGAGAGCGGGTCACAAGTACCAACGAGGGCGACATTTGACTCCTTTTCCTACTCTTTACTACTAATACATGTCCTGGCACGCCTCTTGTTCATAATCATTTTAAATACAACCGGCTGAAGACTGTCGGAGAGCGAGCCACAAGTACCAACGAGGACGACGTTCGAGTGCTAATCCTACTCTTTACTACTAACACATGTCCTGGCACGCCTCTTGTTCATAATCATTATAAATACCACCCGCTGTGGACTGTCAGAGAGCGGGTCACAAGTACCAACGAGGGCGACATTCGACTCCTTTTCCTACTCTTTACTACTAACACATGTCCTGGCACGCCTCTTGTTCATAATCCTTATGAATACCACCCGCTGTGCACTGTCAGAGAGCCTGTTACAAATACCAACTAGGGCGACATTCGAATCCTTATCCTACTCTTTACTACTAACACATGTCCTGGCATGCCTCTCGTTCATAATCCTTATAAATACCATCTGATGCAGACTGTCAGAGAGCGAGTCACAAGTACCAATGAGGACGACATTCGAGTGCTGATCCTATGCTTTACTACTAACACATGTCCTGGCACGCCTCTTGTTCATAATCCTTATAAATACCATCCGCTGTACAGTGTCAGAGAGAAAGTCACAAGTACCATACGAGGTCGACATTCGAGTACTGATCTTACTCTTTACTACTCACACATGTCCTGGCACGTCTCTTGTTCATAATCCTTATAAATACCACCTGCTGTGGACTGTCAGAGAGCGAGTCACAAGTACCAATGAGGACGACGTTTGAGTGCTGATCCTACTCTTTACTACTAACACATGTCCTGGCACGCCTCTTGTTCATAATCCTTATAAATACCACCTGCTCGCACTGTCCAAGAGCGAGTCACAAGTACCAACGAGGGTGACATTCAACTCCTTGTCCTACTCTTTACTACTAACACATGAAATTATTCTGACACAAGAGGCTTAAATCTGAAAGTGATTTTATGTTTTTTAAGGTTCTCATATGGCACTACTTTATCTACTGTGATGGATGTGGAATGGAGGAGCCCAGTAGATAAAAAAAACAAGAGGTGCCCCTCGAACCAAGGGACAAAGCACCATATAAACAATAACATGTAAATCTCCTCTTATGTAATCTTTATAATACACCAATTATAAATCCACACATCGACCCAGATCTAGTGAATCGACCACATACTCAACCAAAATAAAGGAGTCCAGTACAAAGAGTTACTCATAAAGCTACGAGCACCTGGAACGGGTGAAATATGAAACTTTGATTATTTGAGGGTTGGGTTTTTGTCTAAACGTTCCTGCAAATATGATCTCAGACTAACTGAGCATTTTAGTTTTTTTTCATAATATGGGCGGCTGTTCATTGATCCTCAAAGCCTCTATCAGTAATGAAAAGGTCCTGCTTGAGCTGTTGTGATATGTAATGTAAAAGAGAATTCTGTGACTTCTTAGGATGGCTCCTAATTCCATAGCTGTATGGTACCTTAACTTTAGGTTTATAGCCACTACATTATACTTAAAAGCCCTCCTATACTGGGCCTAGATATGGGAAAGTAAGTAACCTGTACTGATAAATGTCTTTGTTATCTGACAGGCCGTGCTGAGCTTCTGGGGTGAAAGGTGACTGCATTTGTTTGAGAATCTTTGTCGTCAGTGAGTGTAAGTGATAGGTGCAGGGATCAGGGACATTTCACAGTTTATGCTGCTAGAATATGAAAAGCTGCTTGTTTCCCCTGGTAATGGCGGATTTCAAGGACTTTATGGGCCAGCATTCCTGCCGGCTGAGAGCAGGTGAGGCTGCACAGAACCCCACCACGGAGGCGCCTAAAGGCAGCACAGATAGTCCGTGGCGCAGGACGCTACTCATTTGCCCTTGGTGAGGGTGGATTTCAAAGGCTTCAAGGGCCAGAATTCCTTCTAGCTGAGAGGAAATGGGGCCACCCAGCATAGTGCCGCCTAGGAGCTTCCAATCAGCAGAGAGAGCCCGGGGCGCACCCTGTAGGAGGCTGGACTGGCTTGTAGTGAGTACCAAGGGGTACTTGCACCTTGCACCAGGCCCAGTTATCCCTTATTAGTGTATAGGGTGTCTAGCAGCTTAGGCTGATAGATAATGGTAGCTTAGCAGAGCAGCTCAGGCTGAACTAGGAGACGTGTGAAGCTACTACAGTACCACTTAGTGTCATATGCACAATATCATAAGAAAACACAATACACAGTTATACTAAAAATAAAGGTACTTTATTTTTATGACAATATGCCAAAGTATCTTAGAGTGTACCCTCAGTGAGAGGATAGGAAATATACACAAGATATATATACACAATAGCAAAAATATGCAGTATAGTCTTAGAAAACAGTGCAAACAATGTATAGTTACAATAGGATGCAATGGGGAAACATAGGGATAGGGGCAACACAAACCATATACTCCAAAAGTGGAATGCGAACCACGAATGGACCCCAAACCTATGTGACCTTGTAGAGGGTCGCTGGGACTATTAGAAAATAGTGAGAGTTAGAAAAATAACCCTCCCCAAGACCCTGAAAAGTGAGTGCAAAGTGCACTAAAGTTCCCCTAAGGACAAAATAGTCGTGTTAGAGGGAAAATGCAAGGAAAACACAAATCAGCAATGCAACAACGATGGATTCCTGACTGAGGGTACCTGTGGAACAAGGGGACCACGTCCAAAAGTCACAAGCAACTCGGAGATGGGCAGATGCCCAAGAAATGCCAGCGGTTGGTGCAAAGAAGCTCTTACTAGGCTGAAGAACTGTGAATACTGCAGGAACGACAAGGGCTAGAGACTTCCCCTTTGGAGGATGGATCCCCCACGCCTTGGAGAGTCGTGCAGAAGTGTTTTCCCGCCGGATGGACGCCAACAAGCCTTGCTACACGCAAATCGTGCGTTTGGCGTTTTTGGACGCTGCTGGGGCCCAGGAGGGACCAGGAGGTCGCAAATTGGACCTGCAGAGAGAGGGGACGTCGAGCAAGACAAAGAGCCCTCACTGAAGCAAGTAGCACCCGGAGAAGTGCCAGAAACAGGCACTACGAGGATGCGTGAAACGGTGCTCGCCGAAGTTGCACAAAGGAGTTCCACGTCGACGGAGACCAACTTAGAAAGTCGTGCAATGCAGGTTAGAGTGCCGTGGACCCAGGCTTGGCTGTGCACTAAGGATTTCCGCCGGAAGTGCACAGGGGCCGGAGTAGCTTGCAAAGTCGCGGTTCCCAGCAATGCAGCCCAGCGAGGTGAGGCAAGGACTTACCTCCACCAAACTTGGGCTGAAGAGTCACTGGACTGTGGGGGTCACTTGGACGGTGTCGCTGGATTCGAGGGACCTCACTCGTCGTGCTGAGAGGAGACCCAAGGGACCGGTAATGCAGCTTTTTGGTGCCTGCGGTTGCAGGGGGAAGATTCCGTCGACCCACGGGAGATTTCTTCGGAGCTTCTGGTGCAGAGAGGAGGCAGACTACCCCCACAGCATGCACAAGCAGGAAAACAGTCGAGAAGGCGGCAGGATCAGCGTTACAGAGTTGCAGTAGTCGTCTTTGCTACTATGTTGCAGGTTTGCAGGCTTCCAGCGCGGTCAGCGGTCGATTCCTTATCAGAAGGTGAAGAGGGAGATGCAGAGGAACTCGGCTGAGCTCATGCATTCGTTATCTAAAGTTTCCCCAGAGACAGAGACCCTAAATAGCCAGAAAAGAGGGTTTGGCTACCTAGGAGAGAGGAAAGGCTACTAACACCTGAAGGAGCCTATCACAAGGAGTCTCTGACGTCAACTGGTGGCACTGGCCACTCAGAGCAGTCCAGTGTGCCAGCAGCACCTCTGTTTCCAAGATGGCAGAGGTCTGGAGCACACTGGAGGAGCTCTGGACACCTCCCAGGGGAGGTGCAGGTCAGGGGAGTGGTCACTCCCCTTTCCTTTGTCCAGTTTCGCGCCAGAGCAGGGGCTAAGGGGTCCCTGAACCGGTGTAGACTGGCTTATGCAGAATTGGGCACCTCTGTGCCCAACAAAGCATTTCCAGAGGCTGGGGGAGGCTACTCCTCCCCTGCCTTCACACCATTTTCCAAAGGGAGAGGGTGTCACACCCTCTCTCAGAGGAAGTTCTTTGTTCTGCCATCCTGGGCCAGGCCTGGCTGGACCCCAGGAGGGCAGCTGCCTGTCTGAGGGGTTGGCAGCAGCAGCAGCTGCAGAGAAACCCCAGGAAGGGCAGTGTGGCAGTACCAGGGTCTGTGCTACAGACCCCTGGGATCATGGAATTGTACCAACAATGCCAGGATGGCATAGAGGGGGCAATTCCATGATCATAGACATGTTACATGGCCATATTCGGAGTTACCATGGTGAAGCTACATATAGGTAGTGACCTATATGTAGTGCACGCGTGTAATGGTGTCCCCGCACTCACAAAGTTCAGTGAATTGGCTCTGAACAATGTGGGGGCACCTTGGCTAGTGCCAGGGTGCCCTCACACTAAGTAACTTTGCACCTAACCTTTACCAGGTAAAGGTTAGACATATAGGTGACTTATAAGTTACTTAAGTGTAGTGTAAAATGGCTGTGAAATAACGTGGACGTTATTTCACTCAGGCTGCAGTGGCAGGCCTGTGTAAGAATTGTCAGAGCTCCCTATGGGTGGCAAAAGAAATGCTGCAGCCCATAGGGATCTCCTGGAACCCCAATACCCTGGGTACCTCAGTACCATATACTAGGGAATTATAAGGGTGTTCCAGTAAGCCAATGTAAATTGGTAAAAATGGTCACTAGCCTGTCAGTGACAATTTGGAAAGAAATGAGAGAGCATAACCACTGAGGTTCTGATTAGCAGAGCCTCAGTGAGACAGTTAGTCACTACACAGGTAACACATTCAGGCACACTTATGAGCACTGGGGCCCTGGGTTACCAGGGTCCCAGTGACACATACAACTAAAACAACATATATACAGTGAAAAATGGGGGTAACATGCCAGGCAAGATGGTACTTTCCTACACAACCCCCCCCCAAACGAAGGACAATAAGACTAGCCATTACCTGATGAGTCTTCATTGTCTAAGTGGAAATATCTGGAGAGTCCATCTGCATTGGAGTGGCTACTCCCAGGTCTATGTTCCACTGTATAGTCCATTCCCTGTAGGGATATGGACCACCTCAACAATTTAGGATTTTCACCTTTCATTTGTTTTAGCCAAAGTAGAGGTTTGTGGTCTGTCTGAACAATGAAGTGAGTGCCAAACAGGTATGGCCTCAACTTCTTCAGAGCCCAGACCACAGCAAAGGCCTCCCTCTCAATGGCAGACCAACGCTTTTCTCTAGGGGTCAACCTTCTACTAATAAAAGCAACAGGTTGATCCTGGCCCTCAGAATTAAGCTTGCAAAGTCGCGGTTCCCAGCAATGCAGCCCAGCGAGGTGAGGCAAGGACTTACCTCCACCAAACTTGGGCTGAAGAGTCACTGGACTGTGGGGGTCACTTGGACGGTGTCGCTGGATTCGAGGGACCTCGCTCGTCGTGCTGAGAGGAGACCCAAGGGACCGGTAATGCAGCTTTTTGGTGCCTGCGGTTGCAGGGGGAAGATTCCGTCGACCCACGGGAGATTTCTTCGGAGCTTCTGGTGCAGAGAGGAGGCAGACTACCCCCACAGCATGCACAAGCAGGAAAACAGTCGAGAAGGCGGCAGGATCAGCGTTACAGAGTTGCAGTAGTCGTCTTTGCTACTATGTTGCAGGTTTGCAGGCTTCCAGCGCGGTCAGCGGTCGATTCCTTATCAGAAGGTGAAGAGGGAGATGCAGAGGAACTCGGCTGAGCTCATGCATTCGTTATCTAAAGTTTCCCCAGAGACAGAGACCCTAAATAGCCAGAAAAGAGGGTTTGGCTACCTAGGAGAGAGGAAAGGCTACTAACACCTGAAGGAGCCTATCACAAGGAGTCTCTGACGTCAACTGGTGGCACTGGCCACTCAGAGCAGTCCAGTGTGCCAGCAGCACCTCTGTTTCCAAGATGGCAGAGGTCTGGAGCACACTGGAGGAGCTCTGGACACCTCCCAGGGGAGGTGCAGGTCAGGGGAGTGGTCACTCCCCTTTCCTTTGTCCAGTTTCGCGCCAGAGCAGGGGCTAAGGGGTCCCTGAACCGGTGTAGACTGGCTTATGCAGAATTGGGCACCTCTGTGCCCAACAAAGCATTTCCAGAGGCTGGGGGAGGCTACTCCTCCCCTGCCTTCACACCATTTTCCAAAGGGAGAGGGTGTCACACCCTCTCTCAGAGGAAGTTCTTTGTTCTGCCATCCTGGGCCAGGCCTGGCTGGACCCCAGGAGGGCAGCTGCCTGTCTGAGGGGTTGGCAGCAGCAGCAGCTGCAGAGAAACCCCAGGAAGGGCAGTGTGGCAGTACCAGGGTCTGTGCTACAGACCCCTGGGATCATGGAATTGTACCAACAATGCCAGGATGGCATAGAGGGGGCAATTCCATGATCATAGACATGTTACATGGCCATATTCGGAGTTACCATGGTGAAGCTACATATAGGTAGTGACCTATATGTAGTGCACGCGTGTAATGGTGTCCCCGCACTCACAAAGTTCAGTGAATTGGCTCTGAACAATGTGGGGGCACCTTGGCTAGTGCCAGGGTGCCCTCACACTAAGTAACTTTGCACCTAACCTTTACCAGGTAAAGGTTAGACATATAGGTGACTTATAAGTTACTTAAGTGTAGTGTAAAATGGCTGTGAAATAACGTGGACGTTATTTCACTCAGGCTGCAGTGGCAGGCCTGTGTAAGAATTGTCAGAGCTCCCTATGGGTGGCAAAAGAAATGCTGCAGCCCATAGGGATCTCCTGGAACCCCAATACCCTGGGTACCTCAGTACCATATACTAGGGAATTATAAGGGTGTTCCAGTAAGCCAATGTAAATTAGTAAAAATGGTCACTAGCCTGTCAGTGACAATTTGGAAAGAAATGAGAGAGCATAACCACTGAGGTTCTGATTAGCAGAGCCTCAGTGAGACAGTTAGTCACTACACAGGTAACACATTCAGGCACACTTATGAGCACTGGGGCCCTGGGTTACCAGGGTCCCAGTGACACATACAACTAAAACAACATATATACAGTGAAAAATGGGGGTAACATGCCAGGCAAGATGGTACTTTCCTACACAACCCCCCCCCAAACGAAGGACAATAAGACTAGCCATTACCTGATGAGTCTTCATTGTCTAAGTGGAAATATCTGGAGAGTCCATCTGCATTGGAGTGGCTACTCCCAGGTCTATGTTCCACTGTATAGTCCATTCCCTGTAGGGATATGGACCACCTCAACAATTTAGGATTTTCACCTTTCATTTGTTTTAGCCAAAGTAGAGGTTTGTGGTCTGTCTGAACAATGAAGTGAGTGCCAAACAGGTATGGCCTCAACTTCTTCAGAGCCCAGACCACAGCAAAGGCCTCCCTCTCAATGGCAGACCAACGCTTTTCTCTAGGGGTCAACCTTCTACTAATAAAAGCAACAGGTTGATCCTGGCCCTCAGAATTAAGTTGTGATAGGACTGCCCCTACTCCTAATTCAGATGCATCAGTTTGGACATAGAATTTTTTAGAGTAACAAGGGCTTTTCAGGACAGGTGCAGAGCACATGGCCTGCTTCAGCTCCTCAAAAGCTTTCTGACAGTTTGCTGTCCATAATACCTTTTTAGGCATTTTCTTGGATGTGAGGTCATTAAGAGGGGCTGCAATGGAGCCATAGTTCTTAATGAACCTCCTGTAATACCCAGTGAGGCCTAGGAAGGCTCTCACCTGAGTCTGAGTGGTAGGGGGAACCCAATCAATAATAGTTTGGATTTTCCCCTGAAGTGGTGCAATCTGTTCCCCACCAACAAGGTGTCCCAGATAAACCACCTTACCCTGCCCTATCTGGCACTTTGAAGCCTTGATAGTGAGGCCTGCCTTTTGCAGGGCCTCCAAAACTTTCCATAGGTGGACCAGGTGATCATCCCAGCTGGAGCTAAAGACAGCTATATCATCCAAATATGCTGCACTGAAAGCTTCCAGCCCTTGCAGGACTGTGTTCACCAACCTCTGAAAAGTGGCAGGTGCATTTTTCAAACCAAAAGGCATTACAGTAAACTGGTAATGTCCTCCAATGGTAGAAAATGCAGTCTTAGGTTTAGCATCTTCTGACAATTTGATCTGCCAATACCCTGCAGTCAAATCAAAAGTGCTTAGATACTTGGCAGATGCCAGTGTATCTATAAGCTCATCTGCCCTGGGTATAGGGTGAGCATCAGTTTTGGTTACCAAGTTGAGACCTCTATAGTCTACACAAAACCTCATTTCCTTCTTTCCATCTTTAGAATTGGGTTTTGGTACCAGTACCACAGGAGAAGCCCATGGACTGTCAGAGTGCTCAACCACTCCTAGTTCCAACATTTTCTGAACTTCTTGCTTTATGCAGTCCCTGACATGGTCAGGCTGCCTATAGATCTTACTTTTGACAGGTAAACTGTCTCCAGTATCTATAGTGTGCTCACACCAAGAAGTGGTGCCTGGCACAATGGAGAAGAGTTCTGAAAATTGTCCTAGGAGATTTATGCAATTATCTTTCTGCTCAGCAGTAAGACAATCAGCCAAAACTACACCTTCCACAAGAGCATCTTGTTCTGTGGAAGAGAAGAGATCAGGTAGAGGATCACTGTCTTCTTCCTGTCCCTCATCTGTTGCCATGAGCAGGGTGAGATCAGCCCTGTCATAGTAGGGTTTCAGGCGGTTGACATGGAGCACCCTAAGGAGACTCCTGGCAGTGCCTAAGTCAACCAAGTAGGTGACTTCACCCTTCTTTTCAACAATTGTGTGGGGTCCACTCCATTTATCTTGGAGTGCTCTTGGGGCCACAGGCTCCAAGACCCACACTTTCTGCCCTGGTTGGTACTGAACCAAAACAGCCTTCTGATCATGCCATTGCTTCTGGAGCTCTTGGCTGGCCTGAAGGTTTTTACTGGCCTTTTTCATGTACTCAGCCATCCTTGATCTGAGGCCAAGTACATAATCCACAATATCCTGCTTAGGAGCTTTTAGAGGTTGTTCCCAACCCTCCTTTACAAGTGTGAGTGGACCCCTAACAGGGTGTCCAAAAAGAAGTTCAAAGGGGCTGAAGCCTACTCCTTTCTGGGGTACCTCCCTGTAGGCAAAAAGGAGGCATGGTAGAAGGATATCCCATCTCCTGCGGAGTTTTTCAGGGAGTCCCATAATCATGCCTTTGAGAGTTTTATTAAATCTCTCCACCAGTCCATTTGTTTGTGGATGATAGGGTGTTGTGAACTTGTAAGTTACACCACACTCCTTCCACATGGCCTTTAAGTAGGCAGACATGAAATTGCTTCCTCTGTCTGATACTACTTCCTTTGGGAAGCCCACCCTGGAAAATATTCCCAGGAGGGCCTTTGCCACTGCAGGTGCTGTAGTGGTCCTTAAAGGAATAGCTTCAGGATATCTTGTGGCATGGTCCACTACCACCAAGATAAACCTATTGCCTGAAGCAGTAGGAGGGTCAAGGGGGCCAACTATGTCAACCCCTACCCTTTCAAAGGGAACCCCAACCACAGGCAGTGGGATAAGGGGTGCCTTTGGAGTGCCACCTGTCTTGCCACTGGCTTGACAGGTTTCACAGGACTTACAAAATTCCTTTGTGTCCTCAGACATCCTAGGCCAATGAAACAATGGTACCAATCTGTCCCAAGTTTTCATTTGACCCAGGTGCCCAGCTAAGGGAATGTCATGTGCCAGTGTTAGGAGGAACTTTCTGTACTCCTGAGGAATCACTAATCTCCTGGCAGCTCCAGGTTTAGGATCCCTATGCTCAGTGTACAAGAGGTTGTCCTCCCAGTAAACTCTGTGAGAGTCACTGACATCCCCATTAGCCTGTTTGACAGCTTGCTGTCTGAGACCCTCTAATGTGGGACAGGTTTGCTGTGCCACACTCAGCTCCTCCCTGGCAGGCCCCCCTTCACCCAAAAGCTCAGCAGTGTCTGCTTCCAGCTCCTCTGGTGTAGGTTCTGCACAGGGAGGGAATTCTTCTTCCTCTGAAGTAGAATCCAATGTAGAGGGAGGGATAGTAGGAAGTGGTTTGCTTCTACTAGCCCTAGCTTTAGGGAGCACTTGGTCCATTGTTCCAGGATCCAAGCTTCCCTGTCCTTTTTGCTTTTTGGCCTGAGCCCTTGTCAAAGCAAAAATATGCCCTGGAATGCCCAGCATTGCTGCATGGGCCTCCAACTCCACATCTGACCAAGCTGATGTCTCCAAATCATTCCCTAATAGACAGTCTACAGGTAAATCTGAAGCTACCACAACTTTCTTTGGACCAGTTACCCCCCCCCCAGTTGAGATTTACAACAGCCATGGGGTGGCTTTGTGTTATGTTGTGAGCATCGGTTACTTGGTACTGTGTAGGAAAGTACCATCTTGCCTGGCATGTTACCCCCATTTTTCACTGTATATATGTTGTTTTAGTTGTATGTGTCACTGGGACCCTGGTAACCCAGGGCCCCAGTGCTCATAAGTGTGCCTGAATGTGTTACCTGTGTAGTGACTAACTGTCTCACTGAGGCTCTGCTAATCAGAACCTCAGTGGTTATGCTCTCTCATTTCTTTCTAAATTGTCACTAACAGGCTAGTGACCATTTTTACCAATTTACATTGGCTTACTGGAACACCCTTATAATTCCCTAGTATATGGTACTGAGGTACCCAGGGTATTGGGGTTCCAGGAGATCCCTATGGGCTGCAGCATTTCTTTTGCCACCCATAGGGAGCTCTGACAATTCTTACACAGGCCTGCCACTGCAGCCTGAGTGAAATAACGTCCACGTTATTTCACAGCCATTTTACACTGCACTTAAGTAACTTATAAGTCACCTATATGTCTAACCTTTACCTGGTAAAGGTTAGGTGCAAAGTTACTTAGTGTGAGGGCACCCTGGCACTAGCCAAGGTGCCCCCACATTGTTCAGAGCCAATTCACTGAACTTTGTGAGTGCGGGGACACCATTACACGCGTGCACTACATATAGGTCACTACCTATATGTAGCTTCACCATGGTAACTCCGAATATGGCCATGTAACATGTCTATGATCATGGAATTGCCCCCTCTATGCCATCCTGGCATTGTTGGTACAATTCCATGATCCCAGTGGTCTGTAGCACAGACCCTGGTACTGCCACACTGCCCTTCCTGGGGTTTCTCTGCAGCTGCTGCTGCTGCCAACCCCTCAGACAGGCAGCTGCCCTCCTGGGGTCCAGCCAGGCCTGACCCAGGATGGCAGAACAAAGAACTTCCTCTGAGAGAGGGTGTGACACCCTCTCCCTTTGGAAAATGGTGTGAAGGCAGGGGAGGAGTAGCCTCCCCCAGCCTCTGGAAATGCTTTGTTGGGCACAGAGGTGCCCAATTCTGCATAAGCCAGTCTACACCGGTTCAGGGACCCCTTAGCCCCTGCTCTGGCGCGAAACTGGACAAAGGAAAGGGGAGTGACCACCCCCCTGACCTGCACCTCCCCTGGGAGGTGTCCAGAGCTCCTCCAGTGTGCTCCAGACCTCTGCCATCTTGGAAACAGAGGTGCTGCTGGCACACTGGACTGCTCTGAGTGGCCAGTGCCACCAGGTGACGTCAGAGACTCCTTGTGATAGGCTCCTTCAGGTGTTAGTAGCCTTTCCTCTCTCCTAGGTAGCCAAACCCTCTTTTCTGGCTATTTAGGGTCTCTGTCTCTGGGGAAACTTTAGATAACAAATGCATGAGCTCAGCCGAGTTCCTCTGCATCTCCCTCTTCACCTTCTGATAAGGAATCGACCGCTGACCGCGCTGGAAGCCTGCAAACCTGCAACATAGTAGCAAAGACGACTACTGCAACTCTGTAACGCTGATCCTGCCGCCTTCTCGACTGTTTTCCTGCTTGTGCATGCTGTGGGGGTAGTCTGCCTCCTCTCTGCACCAGAAGCTCCGAAGAAATCTCCTGTGGGTCGACGGAATCTTCCCCCTGCAACCGCAGGCACCAAAAAGCTGCATTACCGGTCCCTTGGGTCTCCTCTCAGCACGACGAGCGAGGTCCCTCGAATCCAGCGACACCGTCCAAGTGACCCCCACAGTCCAGTGACTCTTCAGCCCAAGTTTGGTGGAGGTAAGTCCTTGCCTCACCTCGCTGGGCTGCATTGCTGGGAACCGCGATTTTGCAAGCTACTCCGGCCCCCGTGCACTTCCGGCGGAAATCCTTCGTGCACAGTCAAGCCTGGGTCCACGGCACTCTAACCTGCATTGCACGACTTTCTAAGTTGGTCTCCGGCGACGTGGGACTCCTTTGTGCAACTTCGGCGAGCACCGTTTTCACGCATCCTCGTAGTGCCTGTTTCTGGCACTTCTCCGGGTGCTACCTGCTTCAGTGAGGGCTCTTTGTCTTGCTCGACGTCCCTCTCTCTGCAGGTCCAATTTGCGACCTCCTGGTCCCTCCTGGGCCCCAGCAGCGTCCAAAAACGCCAAACGCACGATTTGCGTGTAGCAAAGCTTGTTGGCGTCCATCCGGCGGGAAAACACTTCTGCACGACTCTCCAAGGCGTGGGGGATCCATCCTCCAAAGGGGAAGTCTCTAGCCCTTGTCGTTCCTGCAGTATTCACAGTTCTTCAGCCTAGTAAGAGCTTCTTTGCACCAACCGCTGGCATTTCTTGGGCATCTGCCCATCTCCGAGTTGCTTGTGACTTTTGGACTTGGTCCCCTTGTTCCACAGGTACCCTCAGTCAGGAATCCATCGTTGTTGCATTGCTGATTTGTGTTTTCCTTGCATTTTCCCTCTAACACGACTATTTTGTCCTTAGGGGAACTTCAGTGCACTTTGCACTCACTTTTCAGGGTCTTGGGGAGGGTTATTTTTCTAACTCTCACTATTTTCTAATAGTCCCAGCGACCCTCTACAAGGTCACATAGGTTTGGGGTCCATTCGTGGTTCGCATTCCACTTCTGGAGTATATGGTTTGTGTTGCCCCTATCCCTATGTTTCCCCATTGCATCCTATTGTAACTATACATTGTTTGCACTGTTTTCTAAGACTATACTGCATATTTTTGCTATTGTGTATATATATCTTGTGTATATTTCCTATCCTCTCACTGAGGGTACACTCTAAGATACTTTGGCATATTGTCATAAAAATAAAGTACCTTTATTTTTAGTATAACTGTGTATTGTGTTTTCTTATGATATTGTGCATATGACACTAAGTGGTACTGTAGTAGCTTCACACGTCTCCTAGTTCAGCCTAAGCTGCTCTGCTAAGCTACCATTATCTATCAGCCTAAGCTGCTAGACACCCTATACACTAATAAGGGATAACTGGGCCTGGTGCAAGGTGCAAGTACCCCTTGGTACTCACTACAAGCCAGTCCAGCCTCCTACAGTACTGGTGTCCAAGTATGTGTTGTTCAGGGTGCACCAGTTTCTCAATCACCATTGTGACACTGGCACCTGTGTCCCTGTAGGCCTGGACCTCAACACCATTTATTAGGGTTAGTTGCTTGTACTTCTCCAAGTTATGGGGGCAAGCAACCAAAGTGGCTAAATCAATAGCCCCTTCAGAGACTAAAGTAGCCTCTGTGGTCTCCCTAATCAGACCAACCCCAACTAAATTACCAAAAGTGAGCCCAGCTACTCCCTTGGATTGGCTATTAGTAGGTTTGCTCCCACCACCACTGCTATTAGTAGGGACACTAGGTGTAGCAGTAGGGGTTGTAGTGGTAGGAGCTGTGGTGCCTTTCTTTGGACAACTGGGATCTGTTGTCCAATGGCCTTTTATTTTACATAAATAGCACCATGGTTTCTTTTCCTTGTTCTGATTAAAGGAGGATTTGGACCCACCACCCCCACCAGAGTGTTTTTGTGGGCCTGATGAAGACTCATTTTTAGATTTCTCCCCACCCTTGTCAGAAGACTTACCATCCTTCTTTTTGTTGCCATCTTTGTCACCCCCTGTATGAACTTTTCTGTTCACTCTTGTTCTGACCCATTTGTCTGCCTTCTTTCCCAATTATTGGGGAGAGGTCAGATCAGAGTCCACCAAGTACTGGTGCAACAAATCAGACACACAATTATTAAGAATATGCTCTCTCAGGATTAAGTTATACAGGCTGTCATAATCAGTAACTTTACTGCCATGTAACCACCCCTCCAAGGCCTTCACTGAATGGTCAATGAAATCAACCCAGTCTTGTGAAGACTCCTTTTTGGTCTCTCTGAACTTTATCCTGTACTGTTCAGTGGTTAAGCCATAACCATCCAGGAGTGCATTCTTAAGAACTTGGAAATTATTGGCATCATTTTCTTTCACTGTAAGGAGCCTATCCCTACCTTTTCCACTAAATGATAGCCATAGGATAGCAGCCCACTGCTTTTGAGGGACATCCTGTACAGCACAGGCCCTCTCAAGTGCAGCAAACCACTTGTTAATGTCATCCCCCTCCTTATAAGGGGGAACTATCTTGTGCAGATTCCTGGAATCATGCTCTTTTGCAGGATGACTATGGGGAATACTGCTGCTGCCACCATGGGTATCTAAACCCAACTTCTGTCTTTCCCTCTCTATTTCTAAAGACTGTCTATCCAAATCCAGCTGTTGCTTCTTGAGCTTCAGTCTGGTTTGTTCCACTCTCAATCTATTGAGCTCCCTTTCTAACAATCTGTCATCAGGGTGGGTGGGAGGGACATTTCTAGATACAGAGGTATGATGGGAATGAACAGAAGGAGACCTGTCCCTTACAGAGGGCACCCTAACAGCTTGGCTACCAGCATAATGTGAGAGCACATCATCAGTATGATGTGATTCAACCTCTGTACCAACTATGCTAGACTGTCTAGTAATGGGCAGGCTGAGAAGTTTCTTTCCTGAACCTTTTCCTGGGGGAGTCCCTGGATCAGATTGAGAACCATTAGCTACTTTTTCTACAGATTGGGCACTTATGGCCTTATCCTGTACTCTAAGCATATTAATTAACAGTTCTAAGGAAGGATTCTTCCCTACACTCAAACCTCTCTCTATGCAGAGACTCCTTGCTCCTTTCCAGCTAAGGTGATCATATGCAAGTTTGGACAGTTCAACATTTTTTCCTGTGCCAGACATTTTTTAGAGAAAGTTAAAGTGATAGAAAAAGAGAAAAAAGTTTTCAGAACTTTTTGGAAAGACAGAAAAAAACTTTTTAAACTTTTAAGAACTTTTTGAAAGTTTAGAAGTACTTTTCAGCACTTAGAAAAGAGTGAAAAGAGGAAATGCAAAACTTTTTGGCTATGTGTATATACACTGACCTTGTTTTGTATATTTTTCTCTTATGAAAAGTACAATGACAAGAGTGGTAAGTAGTCTCAAGCACTTATCCCACCACTGCACAACCAATGTAGGAGGCTGGACTGGCTTGTAGTGAGTACCAAGGGGTACTTTCACCTTGCACCAGGCCCAGTTATCCCTTATTAGTGTATAGGGTGTCTAGCAGCTTAGGCTGATAGATAATGGTAGCTTAGCAGAGCAGCTCAGGCTGAACTAGGAGACGTGTGAAGCTACTACAGTACCACTTAGTGTCATATGCACAATATCATAAGAGAACACAATACACAGTTATACTAAAAATAAAGGTACTTTATTTTTATGACAATATGCCAAAGTATCTTAGAGTGTACCCTCAGTGAGAGGATAGGAAATATACACAAGATATATATACACAATAGCAAAAATATGCAGTATAGTCTTAGAAAACAGTGCAAACAATGTATAGTTACAATAGGATGCAATGGGGAAACATAGGGATAGGGGCAACACAAACCATATACTCCAAAAGTGGAATGCGAACCACGAATGGACCCCAAACCTATGTGACCTTGTAGAGGGTCGCTGGGACTATTAGAAAATAGTGAGAGTTAGAAAAATAACCCTCCCCAAGACCCTGAAAAGTGAGTGCAAAGTGCACTAAAGTTCCCCTAAGGACAAAATAGTCGTGTTAGAGGGAAAATGCAAGGAAAACACAAATCAGCAATGCAACAACGATGGATTCCTGACTGAGGGTACCTGTGGAACAAGGGGACCACGTCCAAAAGTCACAAGCAACTCGGAGATGGGCAGATGCCCAAGAAATGCCAGCGGTTGGTGCAAAGAAGCTCTTACTAGGCTGAAGAACTGTGAATACTGCAGGAACGACAAGGGCTAGAGACTTCCCCTTTGGAGGATGGATCCCACACGCCTTGGAGAGTCGTGCAGAAGTGTTTTCCCGCCGGATGGACGCCAACAAGCCTTGCTACACGCAAATCGTGCGTTTGGCGTTTTTGGACGCTGCTGGGGCCCAGGAGGGACCAGGAGGTCGCAAATTGGACCTGCAGAGAGAGGGGACGTCGAGCAAGACAAAGAGCCCTCACTGAAGCAGGTAGCACCCGGAGAAGTGCCAGAAACAGGCACTACGAGGATGCGTGAAACGGTGCTCGCCGAAGTTGCACAAAGGAGTCCCACGTCGCCGGAGACCAACTTAGAAGGTCGTGCAATGCAGGTTAGAGTGCCGTGGACCCAGGCTTGGCTGTGCACGAAGGATTTCCGCCGGAAGTGCACAGGGGCCGGAGTAGCTTGCAAAGTCGCGGTTCCCAGCAATGCAGCCCAGCTAGGTGAGGCAAGGACTTACCTCCACCAAACTTGGGCTGAAGAGTCACTGGACTGTGGGGGTCACTTGGACGGTGTCGCTGGATTCGAGGGACCTCGCTCGTCGTGCTGAGAGGAGACCCAAGGGACCGGTAATGCAGCTTTTTGGTGCCTGCGGTTGCAGGGGGAAGATTCCGTCGACCCACGGGAGATTTCTTCGGAGCTTCTGGTGCAGAGAGGAGGCAGACTACCCCCACAGCATGCACAAGCAGGAAAACAGTCGAGAAGGCGGCAGGATCAGCGTTACAGAGTTGCAGTAGTCGTCTTTGCTACTATGTTGCAGGTTTGCAGGCTTCCAGCGCGGTCAGCGGTCGATTCCTTATCAGAAGGTGAAGAGGGAGATGCAGAGGAACTCGGCTGAGCTCATGCATTCGTTATCTAAAGTTTCCCCAGAGACAGAGACCCTAAATAGCCAGAAAAGAGGGTTTGGCTACCTAGGAGAGAGGAAAGGCTACTAACACCTGAAGGAGCCTATCACAAGGAGTCTCTGACATCACCTGGTGGCACTGGCCACTCAGAGCAGTCCAGTGTGCCAGCAGCACCTCTGTTTCCAAGATGGCAGAGGTCTGGAGCACACTGGAGGAGCTCTGGACACCTCCCAGGGGAGGTGCAGGTCAGGGGGGTGGTCACTCCCCTTTCCTTTGTCCAGTTTCGCGCCAGAGCAGGGGCTAAGGGGTCCCTGAACCGGTGTAGACTGGCTTATGCAGAATTGGGCACCTCTGTGCCCAACAAAGCATTTCCAGAGGCTGGGGGAGGCTACTCCTCCCCTGCCTTCACACCATTTTCCAAAGGGAGAGGGTGTCACACCCTCTCTCAGAGGAAGTTCTTTGTTCTGCCATCCTGGGCCAGGCCTGGCTGGACCCCAGGAGGGCAGCTGCCTGTCTGAGGGGTTGGCAGCAGCAGCAGCTGCAGAGAAACCCCAGGAAGGGCAGTGTGGCAGTACCAGGGTCTGTGCTACAGACCACTGGGATCATGGAATTGTACCAACAATGCCAGGATGGCATAGAGGGGGCAATTCCATGATCATAGACATGTTACATGGCCATATTCGGAGTTACCATGGTGAAGCTACATATAGGTAGTGACCTATATGTAGTGCACGCGTGTAATGGTGTCCCCGCACTCACAAAGTTCAGTGAATTGGCTCTGAACAATGTGGGGGCACCTTGGCTAGTGCCAGGGTGCCCTCACACTAAGTAACTTTGCACCTAACCTTTACCAGGTAAAGGTTAGACATATAGGTGACTTATAAGTTACTTAAGTGCAGTGTAAAATGGCTGTGAAATAACGTGGACGTTATTTCACTCAGGCTGCAGTGGCAGGCCTGTGTAAGAATTGTCAGAGCTCCCTATGGGTGGCAAAAGAAATGCTGCAGCCCATAGGGATCTCCTGGAACCCCAATACCCTGGGTACCTCAGTACCATATACTAGGGAATTATAAGGGTGTTCCAGTAAGCCAATGTAAATTGGTAAAAATGGTCACTAGCCTGTCAGTGACAATTTGGAAAGAAATGAGAGAGCATAACCACTGAGGTTCTGATTAGCAGAGCCTCAGTGAGACAGTTAGTCACTACACAGGTAACACATTCAGGCACACTTATGAGCACTGGGGCCCTGGGTTACCAGGGTCCCAGTGACACATACAACTAAAACAACATATATACAGTGAAAAATGGGGGTAACATGCCAGGCAAGATGGTACTTTCCTACACACCCGGACTCAAGCCCTGGCCAAGAGCTGGACCGTCTGCGCCTGTCCGAGGCCGGAGGAGGCGGGGTTGGGCGCTATATGTCCTACTTACTCCAGACCGTGCAGGTAGAAGCAGGACCGGCCCATCACGCTCCCAGGATGGGGAATAGGAAACCCAGCAGCGGCAGTCACAGCACTGTTTATAGACATTTGACAAAATGCTGTAAAGGGAGTTGGTGTGATTAACGGAAAGAAGACTCTATGGAACCCCGGCAAGGACCATTTCCCACTGACCCAGTAATTGGGGATGAATGTTCAAGAACTTCTACTACAACTGTTCCACCAACTTTACCTACTGGTCAGGTGGCTATACCTCAGATGCGAGCCTCCGTCCATGGGTCGTGCTCCTAAAAGAGAGTCTGTAATCCCACAATCAGGGAGGTAAATGTGAATGAGGTCGTTAATGGGACTGATGCAGTACCTGTGCTGGGAGTGGGTGACAAGTCCCTGGAGGATTGTTGTGCAAAGCTAGGGTCCTGCTCCAAGGCTAGTCAGCCCCTGAACAGGAGAGATTGGATCATACTGAGTTTCATTTCCGCACTTCATCAGAACTCTCGTCCACCTCGTCTGTATCCGCATCAGCCCCAGCGTTACCTCGTCAAGGGGGTGTAATTCGGTGGTTGTTCATATTCCTTCTTTTCCTATTTTTACACCTATTCACCCTTCGGATGAAGCGGTGAAGCCAGTACCGGAAGTGCGCGGTTACCGCCTGAAACTTTAAATCCTTGACACCTCCACAGTACTTAGATGGATGCACTTTATTCTTTATAGGAGACATGATGTTCGAGTGGGGTTGCGTCCTTTGTTCTGATTCAAGGAGCAGGCGTTTAATTCGCCAGAGAGAAGAACTTTCCAAGCCTGGTTATTTTATCCTGATTTATGGTGACACTCCAATTTGGTGTCTGCATTTTTGTTTCTGCCTCAGGCTAAAGTGTTCTGAACTCATAGAACTATTCCAGGAGATATATCTCTTTACAAGACTTTATTAAGCATTATGAAGAAAACATGTTTGAGGAAGTGCAATTAATGTTTATTTTTTATTCTTTTTTCATGTGGTGCAACAGCTTAGAAGTGTCATTGATCTTTAAAGGAACTGATTGCTATATAAAAGGGAGCACTCATTTTGATTTAATTTAAAAGAGACTTATTACGAGATATAACTTTCTGAAAAGTTGCTTCTGCCCAGGTGTGTGATCTGGGGCTCTCACGAGAGGACACTGACAGGGAGGTCGTGCTGACCATGACACTGCCTTTGATTCCTTCCACTCATGACATTTCTTTAGAGAGGACACATAGAGGCCCTGGTCATTATCCATATGTGTTATATGTGTTTGGAGATTCTGAGATACTTCCCACATTGACATCATGTACTCAGGGAGGAGAGGCAATGCATGAGAATGCATATTCATAGTAAAACAGATTGTGCTAATTTCCTACTTTGCAGTAGATGATAGAGACTTAAAGCCGCAGATTTCCTACCTTTGAATTTCCCAGGCATCAGACTGGATCTGGAAGATTTTCCATGAGCAGTACCACTGCGTGCCTGTAGGAGGTGCTAGTTTGCTCTGTGTGACCTCATCCACGCTGGAAGTGATGTCTGCGACACCTATATAGATGCCACCAAGACATGCTGACTTAAGTTCATATTTTTCTGCAACAGCCAGTGCTGATCCGGAGAAGAGGTTGCCCACTGTCATTTTTTGACAGGATTTTTGCAATGTTTTGTCAAACTTTTTTGCTGTTTTCCTCCTGGTGTTTTGAGGATGTTGTCATGCAAGACAGGTTTTAAGCCCTGCTGCACCTGCCACTAGCCCCCCGAAGATGCTAGTGGCCCAGCACACGACTCCGAGGAAGTTGAGGTCCCAGTCGAGAGAACAATCCCAAAACTGTTAGCAAAGTCCGAAGTCCTCTTTGTCCCGTTCTAAGCCTTCGGGCCATTCAGGTAAGAGTCACAAGACGAAGAGCAAGAAGTCAAAGAGCTCTTCGTCTTTTCCTTGTCCATTGGCCGACCTGACAAAGGAGCATTGGCATTTGAGGCCTGGTTCTTCAGAACCTGTGCCTGGGCTAATTCTGCACCTCCCTGAATTTCCAGGAGCTGGAGCGACCCCCATCCAGCTTAGAGAGTTTTATGAGGCCATGCATCTTATATTTGGACTGCCAGGACCTGTTGAGATGCCTTCGGGCCACAAGGGTCTGGGGGGCTCCACCTAGTTCCGCAGCTCTAGCCCCAGCTGACCCCCATGGATCCGGTAATGGATGCCATCTCGACCTTCCCTGGCGCTGGCCGCGATGCAAACACTTCCAGTGCCTGCAATGCCATCTCCATTGTGATCCCCGACTCCGACATGGAGCCACATTGTCCTAAACTTCATCCAATGCTGGCAGGAACCATGCTTCTTAGATTGGAGCCCAAGTTCTATTCTTACAGGCTAGGCCTCAGGGAGTAATGGGAGGGATTGCTGGGCCCTCTAGAACACCAGACATACAAAGAAACCCCCAAATGGACTAGTGTGAAGAACTGGGAGAAGCAAGTGGACTGGATACCTCTCCAGATACTCATATGCTTTCTCCCCCTACCATGGGTACAAAGGAAGGAGCGTCCTTTACTATGATGGTGCAGAGGGCGGCTGAGGTCCACAGCCTTCAGCCACGCATGCTTCCCAGCCTCTGAGTGGTCGAGAGCACAGTACTCACCGATCTCGTGGGTCAGGTAGCCAGTGGTCTGGTCCATCCAGTACCCTCCTCCCCGGCACTTGCAGCCTTCAAACCTTCCTAATCTGCCCCTTTATTATCATGGGCACCAAGTTGGCGGCAGAATTCGGCACTACACCTACCTCCTTGGCAGTCTATAGCATCGTACAGGTGGGTCCAAAGGAGCTACTCCTTCCCTTCCAAGACTACCTTTTCCTCAGTTCTTCCATCTCACGACTGGCATATAAAGAACCATTTGTCCCTGGTCAGCGAGGAAGTCGTGGCTCTCTTGGTCACGGGAGCCACAGAGAGGGTTCCGGTGCAGAAGTAGGCTGTGGTTGCTTTTCCTGCTACTTTCTGGTCCCCAAAAAGGACAGAGGCCTTCGTCCTATTCTAAATCTCAGAGCCATCAAGTACTTTCTCAAGAAAGAGAGGTTCACAGTGCTCACATTAGCTCATGTCTTGTTTGCCCTGGATCCAGGAAACTGGATGGTAGCATTGAACTTGCAGGACACATATTTCCACATTCCAACCCTGCCTGCCCATCTGCATTATCTGTGGTTTACTGTAGGCCATGAGCACTTCCAGTTCACTGTGCTTCCTTTTGGCCTTACCAGTGCCCCTTGTGTGTTCACCAAGGTGATGACGGTGGTCAAAGCTCATCTGGGCAAATCTGGAATGTCAGTCTTCGCCTATCTTGCCGAATGGCTGCTGATGGTGGGCTCGCCCCAGGCTATGGTCTTCCAACTCCAGACTATGGGGAGCCTCCTGCACTCACTGGGATTCACTTTAAACATGCTGAAGTCACACCTGATTTCCCTCTCAGATGCTCCCTTTCATCGGGGCTTTTCTGGACAGAGTGAACTTTTGGGGTAATTCTCCCGAGGGGCGACTCCAAAATATTCAGGCTAAAATACCGATCTTTCAGCCTCTATATTGGGTTTCGGTGAGACTGACTCTGAGGCTGCTGTACCTCATGGCCTCCCGCATCCTGCTGGTGACTCATGCCAGATGGCATATGCGGGCTCTGCAGTAGGACCTGAAGTTCCAGTGGGCGTAGATCATGAAGGGAACTGCAAAAGACCTGCAATGGTGGCTTACGAACTGCAGTTGGGTCAGAGTCAGACCTCTCTCCCTTCCCCAACCAGATCTCACACTAGTGACAGATGTGTCACTCCGGGGATGGGGAGGCCATCTGGGAGAGGTGGAGATCAGAAAACACTGGTCTCTGGAGAAATCTGGGCTCCACATCAACATGCTGGAGCTCCGTGCAATCCGACTGTCATTGAAAGCCTTTCTACCCTCCATCAAAGGAAAGCTACCGCAGGTGTTCATGGACAACACAACTGCCATGTCGTACTGCAACATACAGGGCGGGGTGGGGTTGTGAACCCTTTGTCAATAGGCTGTGCATCGCTGGACATAGCTGGAATAACAGGGCATATTCCTGGTGGTTCAACACCTGCTGGTTCCCTGAACCCTGGGGCGAACAAACTCAGCAGTCGATGCCTAGTGGATCACGAATGGCATCTCCACCCAGAGGTGGCGCAAGGTCTTTTTCAGCAGTGGGTAGAGCCTTGGTTAGATCTGTTCACCTCCAAAGAGAACGTGCAAAGTTAGCAGTTTTGCGTACTGGAGTTTCAAAGGTAACTCTCTCTCAACATTAGCCAGGAGGGTCAGTGAGATTCAGGCCTTGTCATCTAAGCCTCCATATCTTATCATCAAAGCCTCCATATCTGAGCATCTTTCCAGACTAGCTGATTTTGCCTACTAGGGCATCTTTTCTTCCAAAAGTTGTTACCCCATTTCAGGTAGGCCAATCCATTACCTTCCCTACTTCTTACGCTTCGCCACATCCCTCCAAGGAAGAGGAGTAACTTCACTGTCTGGACCAAAAAAGAGCATTGTGTTTCTACTTTGACCTCACAAAAGCGTTCTGGGTGGATGGCCAACTCTTTGTGGAATATGCCAGAGCAAAGAAAGGAAAGGCCATGCAGAAATGGACCATCTACTGTTGGAGCGTGCTCTATATTAAGATCTGCTACACCTTGGCCATATACCAACCCCCTGAGAGATTGTGTGCTCATTCCACCAGAGCTAAGGCTGCAACCACTAATTAGCATGTGGAGTTCCAGTTCTGGACATCTGCCAGGCAGCAACGTGGGCCTTGCTGCACAAGTTCACCAAGCAATCCTGCCTGGACAGTCAGGTCGGTCGGATTGGCACTTAACCCATTCAGTCCTGCAGGACTTTTTGGTCTTAAATCTGTCTCACAGACCCACCTTTGGAGGTATTGTTTGGGTGTCTATTCAAAAAGGTAAAGAATCTGTGGCTACAAGTCTCTATCGGATAAACAAGTTACTTACCTTCGGTAACTCCTTCTCTGGTAGAGACTCTATCTAGCTGCAGATTCCATACCTACCCACCTATCCTCCCCTTGCTGGAGCAGATTTTAGGGTCAGGGCTGTTTACCTTTGAGGGCTTTAGTTTTCCACACCAGTTGTCAGTGTTCTTCGTGGCTCTGTGGTCCTGGTATGGAAAGTTGTGTAAAGAAACTGACATCAGTGCACTGGGGAGGCCCCTATACATGCAACGTGCATGCCACTTCCAGTGTGGGCGACACCACGCAGTGCCTAACAATGCCACCTACTGGCGTGCAGGGGCACTGCTAACAACTAACATTTCCAGATCCAGTCCGATGCCTGGGAAAATAGGTAAGGAATCTGCAGCTGGATAGAATCTATACAAGAAAAGGTGTTACCGAAGGTAAGTGACTTGTTCAGCAATTACATCAAGTGTTTAAGGCACAAAAACCACTGACATGCAGTTTTACTGATGAAACTATATAGCATGCAAGCGATAATGTGTGGAAATCATGTTTCACGAGGACGTCGATTCACCAAAATGCCTGGTGTAGCAGACGTGACATTAGCTACTCTTTAAACCTTCCCAACAGCACAGGAGATTACACTACTTGACCTTTGACCCCTGATGACATTGCAGGAAGTTAAATCACATGACCGTTGATCATCATGCCAGTACAGAAAGTGGAATCATAACATCATTCCATCTTTGAGCCAGAGAAGATCACAAGGAATGACATCATGGAAGTGGATAAACAAGTATTTGATTATTTTCACTGGAGCACTTAGAAAGTACCATTTAATGCCACATATAGGGGCCATGTAGTGCCAGCATCAGTGTTATAAGAATCATTACCAGGATAAATATGAAATACCAAACCTTGTTTATCAAGAGCAGCCCTGCTCCCAGTAAACTCACGACTGAGGGAGAGACAGGAGCTGCAGGCCGAGGCACAATCTAGCCCCTAGCCCCATCTGCCTCCTCCGGCCCTGGTCGCCTGGTCAAACCCCCCCCTCCACTCACACAGACCCACCTGCCATACTATATATCACCTGCAGGACACCCGTGGTAAATAACAGCAATAAACACCCTAGAATCAGGGAAAACATTCTCTAAAGGACCCAGTAACCTGGTTATTTATCACTTCTGGGAGTTTATCTCACAGTTCCTGTTAATTCACAGATATTCCGACTTGAATCTTTAATCCCAGCCCTGTATCTACCTGTAGAGTTAATGGGGAACACAGAACTGGGCCTTAGATCTATGGGGCATATTTATACTCTGTTTGTGCCGGATTTGCGTCATTTTATTTTACGCAAATCCGACGCAAAACTAACTCCATATTTATACTTTGGCGTTAGACCCGTCTAGCGCCAAAGATCTTGGAGTTTGCGTCATTTTTTAGCGTGGACACCTTCCTTGCGTTAATGATATGCAAGGTAGGCGTTCCCGTCTAAAAAATGACTCCAAGGCATGTGCGCCGTATTTACACTCCCGGGCAAAAATGACGCCCGGGAGTGGGCGGGTCAAAAAAAATGACGTCCAGCCGCTTTAGCGTCATTTTTTAACGCCTGGTCAGGGCAGGCGTTAAGGGACCTGTGGGCTCGGAAGGAGCCCAGAGGTGCCCTCCCATGCCCCCAGGGACACCCCCTGCCACCATTGCCCACCCCAGGAGGACGCCCAAGGATGGAGGGACCCATCCCAGGGAACTTAAGGTAAGTTCAGGTAAGTATTTTTTTTTTTTTTGGGTGGCATATGGGGGCCTGATTTGTGCCCCCCTACATGCCACTATGGCCTTTGGGCAAGGGGGCATGACTCCTGTCTTTGCTAAGACAGGAGTCATTTCAATGGGGGTTGGGAGTCAAAAAAAATGGCGCTAATCGGGTTGAGCCGAAAATTTTGCCTCAGCCTGACTTGCCCCATTTTTTGGCGCCCAAGCTCCATTTTCCCCTACGCCTGCGCTGCCTGGTGTAAGTCATTTTTTTTTACGCACACCAGGCAGCTCCGCCAGCTAACGTCATTCCATAAATAAGGCGCCCGCATGGCGCTTTGGAATGGCGTTAAATTTTTTGACGCACAACTGCGTTGGCGCAGTTGTGCGCCAAAAAGTATAAATACGGCCCTATGTGTCACATTATATAGTATTTAAAGTCCTGCAAAATAGGCTCAGGTGTATTTCTAATCTTGTTTTGAAAGCTCCATTCCTTTGTGTCAAGCGACAGTGCACCTCCCATGGCCCTGGTGGACGCTGGATAGAAAAATGCTGACTTCACGAGGGACACAGCTGTCAAGAGCCAGCATGATATGTGTTACAACTTAAGTCAGTTATATTGAACAACATGCATGCTGGGATCTTTAGGCCTAAACAGTAAAAAGTGAAACTTTGAATCTCAGAATGCAAGCTGCTTTTGCAAATATAGCCAGGCCTGGCAGAGAAAGTCACATGACATGACACCTCTTGCAAACCATGTAGTGGGGAAGTAGCCCAGGCCTGGGAAAACATTATAGTGAGTGGACAGCCATGAACAGGTAACGGAGACCAGAGGATAACAGAATGGAAACCGCCCCTTATTGATACTCTATGCTTTGAAAGCAGTGAATAGTCTGCCCTGTGCAACAAAACTTGCATTTTGAGCCCATTGAGTTGAGTGACTCTTCCAGAGACAGTTTTACCACATGACCCTGTGTCACCAGAGAAAACATATAATTCCACTCCCAATAATCCCAACAGATATGTGCTAATGGCTTTTCTAACAGGACTGACAGATTGTGACCCTTACCTGTCTCAGCCATCTTTGCTCACCTTACAGTGCCTCTGTGGTGCTTCTAATCCAGACAAAATGCAGCAATACCCAGGGTCTGCAGCCCACCCCTTATTCATATTTAGTGGGGCCAAGGAGGATTTAAAGATTTGTTGCTTGGTAACCCTAACACTATCTAGAATTGTAACCAGAGGTTGCAAGTGGTAAGTCAGGGGTTGCAGTAGATATTTATCATTGCCACATCACCAAGTAAAGTGTTCTGATTTGTTTTGATCCTGTTAACATCTTTGTTTGCAGCACACTTCAGGATTACAAAAAAACTGTGCTTTCCTAACTGCTGAATTATTCTGAAATATTTGCACTGTTCCTTTATGAGCTATTTATATGTTGTATGTTATGATGTCTTACAACCTTTCATTTCACACTGTAGTGGATCCTATTTAGTGTTAATGAGTCTCAATCAATCAATCAAAAATATGTTGAGCGCGCTACTCACCCGGTAGTGTCTCAAGGCGCTGGGGTGCGGGGGTGTGCTGCTGCTCGAAGAACCAGGTCTTGAGGCGCTTTCTGAAGGACAGGAGGTCCTGGGTCTTGCGTAGGTTGGTGGGGAGGGAGTTCCAAGCTTTGGCGGCGAGAGGGGAGAAGGACCTGCCGCCGGATGTGGTGTGGTGAATGCGAGGGACTGTTGCGAGGTCGAGGTCGGCAGAGCTGAGTTGGCGTGTCAGGATGTGAAAGTTAAGTCGATCGTTGAGGTAGGCCGGTCCGGAGTCGTGGAGGGCCTTGTGAGCGTGGATTAGGATTTTGAAGATGATCCTTTCGTTGACGAGTAGCCAGTGTAGGGTTCTGAGGTGGGGTTGAGGATGAGACGTGCTGAGGAGTTATGGATGCACTGGAGTTGTCTCTGGAGCTTGGCTGTGGTTCCAGCGTAGAGGGCGTTGCCGTAGTCCAGTCTGATGCTGACAAGGGCGTGGGTGACCGTTTTCCTGGTTTCTACGGGAATCCACTTGAAGGTCTTGCGGAGCATACGAAGGGTGTTGAAGCATGTGGATGAGATGGCGTTGACTTGCTGGGTCATGGAGAGGGAGGAGTCTAGTAAGAAGCTGAGGGTTAGTGCGTGGGAGGTGGGTGTCGGGGGTGGCCCCAGGGTGAGCAGCCACCAGCAGTCGGCCCATGCTGACTTGTTGGGTCCGAAGAGGATGATCTTGTTTTTTTCTGAGTTCAGCTTGAGGTGGCTTGCTGTCATCCAGGTAGCGATGGTGAGAAGTCCGGTGTGGAGGTTGCTCTTGCGGTTGCGGGGTGCCTCGTAAGGGAGAGGATGAGCTGGGTGTCAGCGTAGGAAATTATGTTAAGGCTGTGGGGTCGGACGATGTTGGCGAGTGGAGCCATGTAGATATTGAAGAGGGTGGGGCTGCATGAGGATTCCTGGGGGACTCCGCATATGGTCTTGGTGGCCTTTGACCGGAACAGGGGGAGGCAAACTCTTTGTCTTCTCTCGGAGAGGAACGAGGTGAGCCAGTCCAGGGCTTTGTGGCGGATTCCGTCGTTGAAGGGGTGTGTGCAAAGGGTTTGGTGGGATATGGTGTTGAAGGCTGCGGAAAGGTCGAGAAGGATGAGGGCAGCTGTTTTACCTTTGTCCAGCCTCGTTCTGATGTCATCGGTGTGAGAAAGTAGCCTCTTTCTAGCCTTGTTACCCCCACTTTTGGCCTGTTTGTGAGTATATGTCAGGATGTTTTCACTGTCTCACTGGGATCCTGCTAGCCAGGGCCCAGTGCTCATAGTGAAGACCCTATGTTGTCAGTATGTTTGTTATGTGTCACTGGGACCCTGCTAGCCAGGACCCCAGTGCTCATAAGTTTGTGGCCTATATGTGTTCCCTGTTTGATGCCTAACTGTCTCACTGAGGCTCTGCTAACCAGAACCTCAGTGGTTATGCTCTCTCTTTACTTTAAAATTTGTCACTAACAGGCTAGTGACTAAATTTACCAATTCACATTGGCATACTGGTACACCCATATAATTCCCTACTATATGGTACTGAGGTACCCAGGGTATTGGGGTTCTAGGAGATCCCTATGGGCTGCAGCATTTCTTTTGCCACCCATAGGGAGCTCTGACAATTCTTACACAGGCCTGCCATTGCAGCCTGCGTGAAATAACATCCACGTTATTTCACAGCCATTTACCACTGCACTTAAGTAACTTATAAGTCACCTATATGTCTAACCTTCACCTGGTGAAGGTTGGGTGCAAAGTTACTTAGTGTGTGGGTACCCTGACACTAGCCAAGGTGCCCCCACATCGTTCAGGGCAAATTCCCCAGACTTTGTGAGTGCGGGGACACCATTACACGAGTGCACTATACATAGGTCACTACCTATGTATAGCGTCACAATGGTAACTCCAAACATGGCCATGTAACATGTCTAAGATCATGGAATTGTCACCCCAATACCATTCTGGTATTGGGGGGACAATTCCATGATCCCTCGGGTCTCTAGCACAGTAACCAGGTAATGCCAAACTGCCGTTCCAGGGTCTCCACTGCAGCTGCTGCTGCTGCCAACCTCTCAGACAGGTTTCTGCCCTCCTGGGGTCCAGGTAGCCCTGGCCCAGGAAGGCAGAACAAAGGACTTCCTCTGAGAGAGGGTGTAACACCCTCTCCCTTTGGAAATAGGTGTGAGGGCTGGGGAGGAGTAGCCTCCCCCAGCCTTTGGAAATGCTTTGATGGGCACAGATGGTGCCCATCTCTGCATAAGCCAGTCTACACCGGTTCAGGGATCCCCCAGCCCTGCTCTGGCGCGAAACTGGACAAAGGAACAGGGAGTTACCACTCCCCTGACCTGCACCTCCCAGGGGAGGTGTCCAGAGGTCCTCCAGTGTGTCCCAGACCTCTGCCACCTTGGAAACAGAGGTGTTGGGGGCACACTGGACTGCTCTGAGTGGCCAGTGCCAGCAGGTAATGCAGAGGCTCCTTCTGATAGGCTCTTACCTCTCTTGGTAGCCAATCCTCCTTCCTAAGTAGCTAACCCTCCTTTTCTGGCTATTTAGGGTCTCTGCTTTGGGGAATTCTTTAGATAACGAATGCAAGAGCTCATCAGAGTTCCTCTGCATCTCCCTCTTCACCTTCTGCCAAAGGATCGACCACTGACTGCTCAGGACGCCTGCAAAACCGCAACAAAGTAGCAAGACGACTACTAGCAACCTTGTATCACCTCATCCTGACGGCTTTCTCGACTGTTTCCAGGTGGTGCATGCTCTGGGGGTAGCCTGCCTCCTCCCTGCACCAGGAGCTCTGAAGAAATCTCCTGTGGGTCGTCGGAATCTTCCCCCTGCTAACGCAGGCACCAAAAGACTGCATCACTGGTCCTCTGGGTCCCCTCTCATCCTGATGAGCATGGTCTCTAGAACTCAGCAACTCTGTCCAAGTGACTCCCATAGTCCAGTGACTCTTCAGTCCACGTTTGGTGGAGGTAAGTCCTTGCCTCCCCACGATCGACTGCATTGCTGGGGACCACGTGATTTGCAGCTGCTCCGGCTCCTGTGCACTCTTCCAGGATTTCCTTCATGCACAGCCAAGCCTGGGTCCCCGACACTCCTTCCTGCAGTGCACAACCTTCTGAGTTGTCCTCCGGCGTCGTGGGACTCTCTTTTGTGACTTCACGTGGACTCCGGTTCACTCTTCTTCTAAGTGCCTGTTCGGGTACTTCTGCGGGTGCTGCCTGCTTCTGTGAGGGCTCCCTGAGTTGCTGGGCACCCCCTCTGTCTCCTCCTCCAAGTGACAACATCCTGGTCCCTCCTGGGCCACAGCAGCACCCAAAAACCTTTACCGTGACCCTTGCAGCTAGCAAGGCTTGTTTGCAGTCTTTCTGCGTGGGAACACCTCTGCAAGCTTTATCGCGACGTGGGACATCTGTCTTCCAAAGGAGAAGTCTCTAGCTCTCTTCTTTCTTGCAGAACTCCAAGCTTCTTCCATCCGGTGGCAGCTTCCTTACACCCCCAGCTGGCATTTCCTGGGCTCCTGCCCACTCTCGACACTGTTGCGACTATTGGACTTGGTCCCCTTGTCTTACAGGTACTCAGGTCCGGAAATCCACTGTTGTTGCATTGCTGGTGTTTGTTCTTCCTGCAGAAACTCCCTAACACGACTTCTGTGCTCTCTGGGGGTAGTAGGTGCACTTTACACCTACTTTTCAGGGTCTTGGGATGGGCTATTTTTCTAACCCTCACTGTTTTCTTACAGTCCCAGCGACCCTCTACAAGCTCACATAGGTTTGGGGTCCATTCGTGGTTCGCATTCCACTTTTGGAGTATATGGTTTGTGTTGCCCCTATACCTAGGTGCTCCTATTGCAATCTACTGTAATTCTACACTGCTTGCATTACTTTTCTTGCTATTACTTGCATAATTTTGGTTTGTGTACATATATCTTGTGTATATACCTTATCCTCATACTGAGGGTACTCACTGATATACTTTTGGCATAATGTCATAAAAATAAAGTACCTTTATTTTTAGTAATTCTGTGTATTGTGTTTTCTTATGAAATTGTGCATATGACACCAGTGGTATAGTAGGAGCTTTACATGTCTCCTAGTTCAGCCTAAGCTGCTTTGCCATAGCTACCTTCTATCAGTCTAAGCTGCTAGAAACACCTCTTCTACACTAATAAGGGATAACTGGACCTGGCACAAAGTGTAAGTACCTCTGGTACCCACTACAAGCCAGGCCAGCCTCCTACATTGGTTGTGCAGCAGTGGGATAAGTACTTATAACTACTTACTACTTTGTCATTGTGTACTTTTCATAAGAGAATAATATACAAAACAGTTCAGTGTATGTACACCTAACCAAAAAGTTTTGCTTTTCTCCTCTTAAACTTTTTACAAAGTTTGGAAAAGTTTCTCTTAACTTCTAAAAGTTTTTTAAAGTTAGAAAAAGTTTTTTCTCTGTTCTTTAAAAAGTTCTGAAACTTTTTATTCCTTCTCACTATTTCTAAACCTTTTACTATCATGTCTACAGAAGGTTCTACTCTTAAAATGGTCCATACTACTGACACATGACAATTTGAATTACAAGAGCCGAAGGAGTCTCTGCTTAGAAAGAGGTTTAGTGATAGGAAATAACCCTACCAAAGAATTTCTAATTAACATGCTTATTGTGAATGATGAGTCCCAAGCAGGCACATCAAATGAGAGGTTAATAGAAGGTTCCCAATCTGACTCAGGGGATCTCCTTGAGGGAGGTAGGGAGGGTTCTGATCAGGATTTGCCCTCTAACAAGACACCCAGTAATGTTGGTAGTAATGGAGGTTCCCATCACAGTAGAGAAGTCTTTATTCCTAGAGGCCAAGTTGCTAGGGTTCAGTCAGTTAGGGACAGATCCCCCTCTGTTGTTTCCAATTTATCTTCTGTGTCCAAGCATTCCCAACCCACCCACCCTGAGGATAACATGTTAGAAAGGGAACTCAAAACATTGAGGGTTGAAGAGACCAGACTGAAGCTTAAACAGCAACAGCTGGCCTTAGATAGGGAATCCCTAGACCTGGAGATGGAAAGACAGAGATTGGGGTTTGGACCCCATAGTGGCAGCAGCAGTATTCCTGATAGTAATCCTGTTAGAGAGCATGATTCCAGGAATCTGCTCAAGATAGTCCCCCCTTACAAGGAGGGGGATGACATCAACAAGTGGTTTGCTGCACTTGAGAGGGCCTTTATGGTACAGGGGTTCCCTCAAAGGCAGTGGGCTGCTATATTGTGGCTATCTTTCACTGGAAAGGGTAGGGATAGGCTCCTTACTGTCAGAGAAAGTGATGCCAATAATTACAAAGTTTTGAAGGATGCACTCTTGGATGGATTTGGCTTAACCACTGAACAATACAGGATTAAGTTCAGAGACACCAGAAAAGAGTCCTCACAAGACTGGATAGACTTTGTTGACTGTTCAGTGAAGGCCTTGGAGGGGTGGTTACATGGCAGTAAAGTTTCTGACTATGAAAGACTGTATAATCTTATTCTGAGAGAGCATATTCTTAACAATTGTGTGTCTGATTTGTTCCACCAGTACTTGGTAGACTCAGATCTGACCTCTCCCCAAGAATTGGGAAAGAAGGCAGACAAATGGGTCAGAACAAGAGTGAACAGAAAAGTTCATACAGGAGGTGACAAGGATGGCAAGAAGAAAGATGGTGAGAAATCTCAGGATAAGCATGGGGGTAAAGGTAAAACCAAAGATCCTTCTTCAAATCCTAAACACTCTTCAGGGGGTGGGGATAAATCAAATTCTTCCTCTTGTTCACAAGATACACACATTAAAAAGCCTTGGTGCTATGTGTGTAAAAATAAAGGCCATTGGCAAGGGGATAAGTCCTGTCGAGGTAAACCCCCTGAGCCAACCACCACTAATACATCAAACTCTAGTGCCCGTAGCAGTAGTGGTAATAGTGGTGGGACTGCTGGCAACAGTCAAAGTAAGGGTGTAGTTGGGTTCACTTATGGGTCCATCATAGAAACTGGGGTAGTCAGTCCCAAGACAGTTTCTGTCACACCTAGTGACATTGGCCTTGCCACACTGGCTGCTTGTCCCCTTACAATGGATAAGTACAGGCAGACACTTTCAATAAATGGTGTTGAGGCCCAGGCCTACAGGGACACAGGTGCCAGTATCACTTTGGTGACTGAAAACCTAGTGCCTCCTGAACAACACATCATTGGACAACAGTACAAGATTATTGATGTCCATAACTCCACTAAGTTTCTTCCCTTAGCTATAGTTCAGCTTAGTTGGGGTGGAGTTACTGGCCCTAAGCAGGTGGTAGTGTCACCTAGCTTACTTGTAGACTGTCTCTTAGGTAATGTCCTAGAGGCCTCAGGTTGGGCTGAGGTAGAGTTTTATGCCCATGCAGCCATGCTGGGTATCCCTGAGGAATTGCTTCCTCTCATTTCTACTGAAATGAAAAAGCAAAGGAGAGGAACAGGCCTGAAAACTCAGGATCCTTTTCCAACAACAGGTAAAAAGGGCATCACAGTATCCCCTACCCACCCTGCCATTCAGGATACCATTCCTGTGGTAGGAGAAACCTCTCCTGGAGTGGCACCTGTACCAAGGGAACCATCAGCTGACACAGCTGTACTCCCTGAGGTGGAAGTACCTCTCTATGGGATAACTAATATTGGTGAGAAAAAGTCCACCATTGTAGTTAACATGGAGCATCCCTCCAACCCTCCCAGAGAACCTTTAGTGGAGCAACCCTGCACTGCCTCACAACACTTAGGACAGCAGCCCTGCCCTAGTGTGGAGCTCATAGGACAGCATCCATGCCCTGCTCCAACTCAAGAGAAACAGTATCCCTGTTCTCTCTTACAGCCATATGGACAAAGTTTTTGCCCATGTTACTGGAAATATAGAAAGAGAAGGCCCATTTTTGCTAATTCATGAGTTAGGAGGAAGACGAGCAGAGTCGTACATGATCAGAGAATACAGGCCCCGGGTGCTCATGGCATCCAAGTAAAGAGGTCAGTGCAGGAGGCATGGAAGTAAGACAGACACAGTTATTCATAATGCAGCTGCACGTAGAAGGCCGTAGAAGCTTGAATCATAACTCGATAATATAAACACAGGAAAGGCACGCATTTCAATCCACGTTCATAAGGAAAGGACACACCAAGGGAGTTTCAGGACGGGAACACAATAAGCTTTGATGCTTGAAGGCCAGCAGCTGTGTGAGGGAGGCCAGACAGACAGGGTTCCAAGTCTGGAGTTAGAAAAGGAGGAAGTACAGACAGCCTTTAGAACGTGAAGATACTGCTGTTTATTAATAAATGTGCCCATGACAGATATGTAACCTTCGCTTTCCTGCAAACGTGTAATTAGATGCTTTCTCACGAGAAATGTGGCTTTATGCTGACGTAAGTAGAGATACAATGTACCAAACAAGCGCTTAAATCAAAAATGCATGACAAGTGATAAGATGCATTCAAGGTGGCAAAAGCATATTAAAAAGGGCTGTTTGAACTGACCAATTTGAGTGCGGTTTCAGTCACAGAGCTGTGCTGCCCTCCTGGCCGTTATTCATAAATGCTCATATTAATTGCCAAACTGAGGGCCATATTTATACTTTTTGACGCACAACTGCGCCAACGCAGTTGTGCGTCAAAAAATTTAACGCCGGCTAACGCCATTCTGAAGCACCATGCGGGCGCCGTATTTATTCAATTACGTTAGCCGGCGGAGCTGCCTGGTGTGCGTGAAAAAAAATGACTTACACCAGGCAGCGCTGGCGTAGGGGAAAATGGAGCTTGGGCGTCAAAAAATGGGGCAAGTCAGGCTGAGGAATTTTTTTTGCCTCAACCCGATTTGCGCCATTTTTTGGGACTCCCAACCCCCATTGAAATGACTCCTGTCTTAGCAAAGACAGGAGTCATGCCCCCTTGCCCAATGGCCATGCCCAGGGGACTTATGTCCCCTGGGCATGGTCATTGGGCATAGTGGCATGTAGGGGGGCACAAATCAGGCCCCCCTATGCCACAAAAAAAAAAAAAAAATACTTACCAGCACTTACCTTAATGTCCCAGGGGTGGGTCCCTCCATCCTTGGGCATCCTCCTGGGGTGGGCAAGGGTGGCAGGGGGTGTCCCTGGGGGCATGGGAGGGCACCTCTGGGCTCCTTCCGAGCCCACAGGTCCCTTAACGCCTGCCCTGACCAGGCGCTAAAAAATGACGCAAAAGCGGCTGGACGTCATTTTTTTTGACCTGCCCACTCCCGGGCGTCATTTTTGCCCGGGAGTATAAATACGGCGCACATGCCTCGGAGTAATTTTTTAGACGGGAACGCCTACCTTGCATATCATTAACGCAAGGAAGGTGTCCACGCTAAAAAATGACGCAAACTCCATGAACTTTGGCGCTAGATGCGTCTAACGCCAAAGTATAAATATGGAGTTCGTTTTGCGTCAAATTTGCGTTTAAAAAAACGACGCAAATCCGGCGCAAACAGAGTATAAATATGGCCCTGAGTCTTGTTGTTCTTTTATTCTTGACCTTATAACATCTGGCTTAGCCAGCCAGGAGGCCCCCTTCTCTTCTCCGGACGCGGCTGAAGGAAGAGCCGCCTGTACTGCTTGAATAGAACACTGCGCGCAACAAAAACAGGTGAGCTTACGCCTGCCTATTCAAACAGGCAGTCGGGGATTCCAGATGTTGCTGTCCTAAAGGGTAGAGAGAGGTTGGGCTTGTACCTTATTATTTTTAATTGCATGATTCTTTTTGGCAACTATAATATGAAAAATGCATGCATGATTTATGTGGGGTTTAAATGCAGTGTTATGTTGTCGTGTTAAAAATAAATTGTGATTTCCCGGTCAGACCGGAAGACTAGCTAGTGTAACAGACAGCAGTGCCTTACCCAGGGGGTAGCCCCTGGAAGAGACATTCATTTGGGAATGCCTACCAGATATCCCGGTTAGATCTGGAGGGTTAGAGTAGGAAATAGTGAGGTGGACCGAGTAACAAGTGTGCACATTTAGCTCTAACTGAGTCACACGCTCGGTTCACCAGATTCCCAGATTTAGTAACATCTGGAAGGCGTCTTTGAGGGAGAGCGACCAGGGCTGAGATATTAGTGGGAGTCTGAGTACAGCCAGACCCTTGGTTGCAAACCTGCAAAGCGCAATAGGGACCAGTGAATGCATTTTATGAGTAATGAGTAAAAAAGAGAACAAAAATAGTACTGTGTTTTACAAGCATAAAGGTCAGGTTATAGAGAAATGGCAGGTGTCCCCACCAGCTGTCACGAGGTCAGATATAAGTGAAGAGGAGAGGGTGCGACATCCCAATAGACGCCCTTAAAGCGTCCCGTAAAGGGGAAATAATTAGTGTCAATAAAAACATAGGAGATTTGAATGAACAATTCCAAAATAAGTAAAGGTTGATAATAAATCCCTATGAGTGAGGTTGATAATTCTCTGTGGCAGGAAACAGATACCATTGAGTTAAAATTAGTATTTAAATGGGCACACGGGCAACCCCTATGCCCATGTAACACACCGAGGTTTGAAATAATAACTCAATCACCCCTTATATTAGAGGCTCTTCTTGATGCATTCCTCACAGATAATCGTAACTTCACTGCCTTAAACAATGAATGGCTGAACGCATCCCAGAGCACCACAAATACTCATCTACATACATGACAACGTTATAACACGCATTGCTTCAGCTACAAATCCACTCAGACCCCCCATAAATTCACATGCCCCAGACATCACCATAGAAGAAGTGTTACACAGACTAGTGATAAGTATAGCTGATGTTCACCGATACGGTCTCACAACCATATATGTGAAGTCAGGTAATACTGAGTAGGACTGACCTTACACAATACTGCTGTAGGTTAGCAACAGTGGTATAGCCAAAATACACACAAGATAACAGACAAGAAGCTAAAAATAAATACACAGCGTATCAGTTACACTGCAAGAGGTACGCATAGGAAACATCCGTCCTATGGGGATCATGGATACCCCTTTGGACCATATGATGAAAACGTTCCCTTCAGATAGAAAAGAATACTAAAATATTGTAAGCAGTGGCATAAAGGCACCGAGGGTCACGCTCAACCATGGCCAAAAGAAGGGACATTTGACCACGACATAGCTGAACACACGTTAACTTACATTCGCTCAACATATAAGAAAAAGAAAAGACAGAAGAGAGAAGCTGAAGACAAACCAACTCAAGTGACACGCAGTACTAGACCAGATCCAAGATTAAGCCTCAGATCAGGAAGCCCTCAACCAATAACTCAGTTGCCCCTTATTTTTAAGGGAGGGCAAGTGCCCACGTACGTACCTTGGCCACAAATGGACAAAGAGAATTTAAAGCGAGCACTACCTCCATTGTCTGAAGGTGCAGGGAAATGGATAGGATGTTTTGAAAAACACACTGCTGGGGTCAACCTTGCCTTAGGAGATGTCAAAAGTCTGCTCAGCTCATTAGTGGGAGATGAAGTAAACACAATTTTTGTAAGGGCAGGGTTCCCTCAAGTAACATTGATAAATACACAGTTTGATGGGCCATCTTTTAACAATGCCCGCCAACATGTTTGGGATGCGCTCCGACGGACGTACCCTGACAGGCCGGACATTGAAGCCCTTATGGCAGAAAGTATAAAGCCAACTGAGGATATTGCAGAATTCATCAGTAGAATGAAAGAACGATGGGTCCAGGAGTTAGGATGCAACTGGGAAAACACGGGAGGAAATGCAATTTTGTTTTATAGTGTATTAAAGCGAGGCCTTCCCACTAACATTCAAGCAAATCTAGATGGAGTGGTGGGAATAGAGGCTAAGCCATGGCCCGAAATACAGGCCCACATAATACATTATTTCAAGCGAAAACAAGAAAAAGACAAGGAGAGGACAGAGCACACAGAAAGGGCATCAGTGAAGTTGGTGCAACAAAAACTTAAGAAGCAGAGTACAGAAGGGGCACTTGTGACTGCACCACCAATGTCCGTCACCATGCCAGTACAGGTGCAGACACCAGGAGGACAACCAGCAAGTGATACAAAGAAGGGACAGGTGAGTTTTACAAGAGAGCAAGGGACAACACAAGGGAGGAGACAGGGAAATTATAGGGCAGGACAGCAATGCTATTATTGCGGTAAGATGGGTCATTTTGCACGAGAATGCAGAGCCAGGAAAAACAATGAGAAAGCGCAAGGATGGAATACCTCACAGGGACAGATGAGGCCTCAGCAAGTGCAATGGGCACCCCAGCAGCAAGCCATGCAGGGACCCCCGCCGGGGCCCCAAGCTCAGTGGGCTGCACCTCTGGGGCCAATGCCGAAAGGTGGGCCACAAGGTGTCAACAATACAATGGGAGGACAGGCACAGGTGGGAGGGGTAATATTGCAAGGAGGCAGCCCCTTCCAGGCAACACCCCAGACGTTTGGGGGAGCACCAGCTCAAAACTACATGCAATGACAGAGCCCGCAGATAGCCACTGTGTGTCCAATACTATCGGTAACCCACAGGTCAGACGAGGAACCCACTGTGACGGTAGCCATAGAAGGTCGCCCCTATAAGTTTTTAATCGACACTGGGGCCACCAAATCGTGTATTAAGGAAGGGAAATTACCTCTTTCTTGCTACTCAGTGGACACACAAGGGTTTTCTTGGGCTGTGAGCAGGGTTCCATTCACCAAATCAGTAAACATGACTGGGAGATAAACAAATTGAAGGACCACTACTATATTCCCCAGAGTCACCAGTTAATCTTCTTGGGAGAGATGTGATGAGTAAATTGAATATGACCATCTCCTTCCTGGAAGATGGGTCAATGGTATGCTACACACCAGGTGTTACGCCGAGCAGAATATTGTCCCTCATAGCTCATGAGGAGCTAGGACAACAGGTCAGAGCAGCTCCTGTTGACACAGAAGCTTTTTTGCGCGGTGTGTATTCCTTAATAGCACACACACCAGTGCTGCAAGGGAAAACAGTGCAGTTACCTAAGGAACTGTTGTTCAGGCCTCATGAGCCTGTGGATCCTATTAAAGAACGTGAAATGATATTGGAAATATCTGCCCTCGAAATAAGATCCACAAATGCTGTGTTGTTTGCAACTGACAGGAGAGAGGAGATGTGGGTATCAATAATATTCACAGATCCTGGAGTTAAATTAAGAGACATATCAGATGAAGAACTATTTGATGATTGCCCACTAACTGAGACAGTTGTGTTTGAGATGGACATTGATATTAGAGTACAGTTACAATACAGAACAGCGTCCAGGCATGCTCGAGACCCAACAATAACTGAGAGAGACTTGGCAAAGGTCCCAGAGGTATTGTGGACCAAGGGTCCCTATGATATGGGACTGATCAAAGGGGCTGAGCCTGTGAAGATTACTTTGAAGCCTGGAGCAATTCTGCCCAGGATACGCCAGTACCCCTTGTCCAAGGAGGCAGAAGAGGGTATTCTCCCCGCAATACAAGCATTACTTGAGCAGGGAGTAATATATGAGAGGTCGTCACCGTGCAACACTCCGATTTTCCCGATACGCAAGGCAAAGGGGGGAACTTGGCGAATGGTACAAGATTTTCGCTCTCTTAATGATGTAGTGATACCAGAATTTCCAGTGGTACCTGACCCATCACTCATACTAACAAACATCCCTAAAGAGGCCACTTGCTTCTCAGTGGTCGATCTCAAGAATGCGTTTTTCAGTGTTCCACTGCATCCTGACAGCCAATATTTGACTTCCTTTACATTTAAACAGACTCAATTCTGCTACAAGCGTTTGCCTCAAGGCTATTGTGAATCGCCAAGCATTTTTAACAGAATAGTGAAGAAGGATTTAGCAAACATAGAATGCAGGAGTACATTGTTACAATACGTAGACGATATCATGGTTTGCAGCACCACTGAAGACATATGTAGAGATGACACCATTGGTTTCCTCTGCATGCTTGCAGAAAAAGGTTACAAAGTGGACAAAAACAAATTGCAGTACGTGCAGACAGAGGTCCACTACTTGGGACAGAGAATATCTAAAGATAGGAGGAGGGTGACACCGGACAGAGTAGAGAGTATCAGGTCTAAGCCCACAACCACTAAACAGATGCAGAAGTTTTTAGGACTCTGCAATTATGTGAGACAGGGGATATTTGACTATGCCACCCTGACTGCACCACTTCTCGCTGCCTTAAAAGAGTCCCACGCAAACGCAAATAAAGTAGACTGGACCGATGACAGGGAAACAGCTTTCCTGGAGCTAAAGGAAGCAATAACAAATGCTCCAGTGTTAGCTACACCTGATTACAATAAACATTTCTACCTCTTTTGTCATTGTAATGGAACAACGACAGCAGTACTGACTCCAAAGACATCTATGGGGCACAAACCAATTGCCTACTACAGTGGGCTGCTAGATCCGGTCATGAAAGGGCATTACCCATGTGAGCAAGCTCTGGCAGCAGCAGCTTTTGCGGTTCAAAAGAGCGCCACCATAGTGATGGGATCACCTTTAACACTGTATGTAGAGCATGCGGTATTTGCTATCTTACAAAAAAGCAAGAGCACTCTTACAACTCAGAGAGTATCTGGATATGAAGTAATACTGTCAATACCATCCTTGCAAGTGGTACGGTGTCACACAGTTAATCCAGCAACATTCTTTGCACACCCAGTCTCTGAAGATGAACAGGTACATGACTGTGCCACTTACACCCCAGAGGAAGAAAATGAGATAAGAGAAGACCCCATCCCTGGGAGCATGCTACTCTTTCTTGATGGGTCCTCTTTCATAGATCAGGAGACTGGGATTCGACACTCAGGAGCAGCTGTTGTAAAAGCTGAGCAACAGGGATCTTCTGACACCTTACAGATTGTGAGCCAGATACCACTTCCATCCCATTTCTCAGCACAAGCTGCAGAATTAGTAGCTATGATTGAAGCGCTACAGCACGCTGAAGGACTAGAGGTTACCATTTATTCAGATTCAGCATATGTCACCACCACCGTGCATTCTAGCATTCGCCGGTGGGAAAGGAGGGGATTTCTCAAATCTGATGGATCCCCTGTAATGCATAAAGATCTATTAGCGCAATTGATAAAGGCTTTAACTCTGCCATCTACGGTAGCGGTTATAAAATGTGCAGCACACACCAATCAGCAAGACCTTGTCTCCAGGGGAAACGCCTTGGCAGACTGGGCAGCAAAAGAAGCAGCTAAAACATCTCCAAACTTCAGCGAACAAGATGAACACACGTTAGGGATGATGACAAGCAGACAACAGAGTGCTACTGAGTTACCACCCCCATACACTGAGACAGCACGATTGCACTTACACGAATTGCAAGAACAGGCACTACCTCATGAAAGGGAGTTGTGGGAGCAGCAAGGGTGTATACAGTCACCAACAGATTTTATCTATAGGCAAGAAAGTACAGGCAAGCCAGTGATGCCACAAGCCCTGCTGTATATTGCCTTTGAGCAACTACACCTCCCTGCACACACTGCCAAGGAATACCTTCTTGCCACATTACAGACAGACTGGTTCATTCCACAATTATCTGAAATGATTACGATGTATATTGCAGAATGCACAGTATGCCAACAATACAGTCCAAGGCCTACATTAAAAGTAATTACATCAACTATACCACGTCCAACAGGCCCATTTAAAAATGTACACATAGACTTTGTTGACATGATTGAGAGATGTAATAACTACAGATACCTTATCGTAGTGGTCTGCCCCTTTTCAAGGTGGATCGAGGCGGGACCATGTGTACATAATGATGCCAAGGCAGCAGCCAACTTTTTGATAAGAGAGGTCATACCTAGGTGGGGAATCGCTGAAGCAATCCGCTCAGATAACGGCACCCATTTTGTTAATGCCATGTTTCAGCACATCTGCACCTCTTTAGGAATAAAACATAAATTATCATCTGTTTATCATCCCCAAAGTAATGGTATAGTGGAACGCCTTAACGGCCCGTTGAAGAATAAAATTAGTAAATTATGTGTCACAATGAAGAAAAACTGGCTGTACTGCCTTCCCCTAGCCTTATATGCCCTCAGAAACCAACCAGGAAGTGACCATCATTTGACCCCTCACCAGATAGTAACAGGACGGCCTATGCCAACTCCTTTATCAATAGCTCGACAGAAGACAGATGCTCAAAAGACAGCTGAGGTCCTAGGACAGGAAATTAGTAGTTATCTATCTCAGTTATTGAAGTCTGTCAAGTTCTTCTCTAAACAGGTGGCACAACAGGAGAAGTGCACCACTGCAGCCCAGCAGACCAGTCCAATCTCCGTGGGCCAGCAAGTGTACATCCGCTATTTTGTACGACGATGGAAAGACAGCAAGTTCGAGGGCCCTTACCTAGTTACCCAGAGCACCCCCACAGTGGTGAAGGTGGAGGGCAGGAAGCCATGGATACACCTGTCAGATGTTCGATTGTCCCCGGCTTCATGTCATACATCACCATCTTCACAGGAACATTTAGAGAAAGGCAAAGACAAAGACAGACACGAAGGACAGCGTCCTTCCTAAAGAGGCCAGCGGAGCTCCTATTCAACACTACTGGTGGACAGTTATGTATTTCGATTTTGTTTTTCTGTTCATGCTTTGTTATGTTAGCAATTACCTTTCAATGGTATTTTAGTCCACGCATGGCAATGTGTCAGTTTACTAAGCGCTTGCAGAGAGAAGTATATAAGTATGAAAATATATCCCACAATATTTATGCTAGCTTATTACATAATGTATGGTATCAGCACATGACAGAGATAGGCATGCAAACTACTAATGAATCATGTTTTGTTTGTTCTCTGATTCCACATGCTAGTGACACAGAAAGGCTACACTCGTCAAAAGAGGTATCTCCAAATATTATTGCACTTGTACCTTTGCAGGATGAGAGCATGGATGCAACCCTTGCAGATAAGACAGGGAGCGTTTCTAGTAAACACCACACAATATGAGGAGGAGTTAGCCGATATAACGGATGTCCTGACAGATCGCAAGGAGTTAATAGTGAAGTTAGGGAGAATGGCTGAGACAGGGGTAATGAAGTACAAAAGTAGAAATTGGAAAAGCAGAATATTAGAGCAGGGATTCCTGGGAATATCACGATTTACACTTCTCTGTAAGAATTATTCAGCTTCACCTATGCCCCAAGATTGTCAGGAGAGGTCATATTTTCGAGTAAATGGATCAGTATATGTCCATGGTCAGTAGCACCACGGTGCAACATTTGGATGTAGAGCTCTCTCTCTGGATGGGAAATCAGACTGATAATAGCACACAGCAGAAGTGTCAGGCCATATGGGATGAAAAAATATCTAGATTAAGTTGGGTGGAAACACCAACAACTCTCTGAGCAGGCAGAACACCAATTGTTTTCTTTTTATGTTTCAGAGGGAATGGAACGGTCCCCGTAGGAAAGAACATCAATTGCATCACCACAAAGTACAATGCCGATATGCAATGGGGCACCTCCAGTCTGATGGACTATTATTGGCAATGAGGAGAATGGCTGTATTCGCGACTTCCTTACAGATGGAGAGGTCTCTGTTCCCTAGTAACTATGCACACCCCCTCCCTGGTGATTCCAGGGGTGGACATCTCAAAGTTACATGATCACCCCATGAGCTGTCCAATGACTCTATTGCATCATCGGAAGAAAAGATATGCAGAGTACATGGGTACCACAACCTGGGGAGACATTCCACGAGAGCACAGGTTGTTTAATGATGCCCAATTGCTCTTTGGAAGCATCTTCCCCTTTGTTCAAGCAAAGGCTACGGCCAGCTGGCTGCAAATAACACGATGGGAACTGATGAAAACAATTAATGCAACTGAAGATGGGTTCAATGCAGTCAAGGAAGAGATGCGGGCTGTGAGAGTGATGCTTCTGCAACATAGGTATGTGCTAGACTTGATGACGGCCAGGGAGGGTGGGGTCTGTGCCAAAAGCGGAACTGCCTGTTGCACATATGTGCCGGCCAATGACGCAGACAATGGAACAATAACGGAGGTCATACAGCCTCTACATAACTTACGGAAGAAGATGGCAGAGGGGGGTGCCCTCGACAAATGGTTTTCAGGGTGGTTTGTATGCATACCATCCTGGTTATCAGGACTGGTTAAGGGGTTATTCCCGATACTTGTGGTGATCTTATTGATGTTCTGTATTTTTCAGTTAGTGGTAGGATTCAGCAAGAGGGTTAGCCAGAAGTTAGGTGGGATGTTCACTATTAGGGTAGCCAGGAAAGTGCAGGAGGATGAGGACCACGTATATATCCATATGAATGAATGTAGTAGGGATGGTGAAGTAGTAGTTGAAAGTTCAACTAAAGGGGGGAATGTTACTGGAAATATAGAAAGAGAAGGCCCATTTTTGCTAATTGTAGGAGGCTGGACTGGCTTGTAGTGAGTACCTAGGGATACTTGCACCTTGCACCAGGCCCAGTTATCCCTTATTAGTGTATAGGGTGTCTAGCAGCTTAGGCTGATAGATAATGGTAGCTTAGCAGAGCAGCTTAGGCTGAACTAGGAGACGTGTGAAGCTACTACAGTACCACTTAGTGTCATATGCACAATATCATAAGAAAACACAATACACAGTTATACTAAAAATAAAGGTACTTTATTTTTATGACAATATGCCAAAGTATCTCAGAGTGTACCCTCAGTGAGAGAATAGGAAATATACACAAGATATATATACACAATACCAGAAATATGCAGTATAGTCTTAGAAAACAGTGCAAACAATGTATAGTTACAATAGGATGCAATGGAGACACATAGGGATAGGGGCAACACAAACCATATACTCCAGAAGTGGAATGCGAACCACGAATGGACCCCAAACCTATGTGACCTTGTAGAGGGTCGCTGGGACTATTAGAAAATAGTGAGGGTTAGAAAAATAGCCCACCCCAAGACCCTGAAAAGTGAGTGCAAAGTGCACTAAAGTTCCCCAAAGGACAAAGAAGTCGTGATAGGGGAATAAGGCAGGAAAGACACAAACCAACAATGGAACAACACTGGATTTCCAATCTGGGGTACCTGTGGAACAAGTGGACCAAGTCCAAAAGTTACAAGCAAGTCGGAGATGGGCAGATGCCCAGGAAATGCCAGCTGCGGGTGCAAAGAAGCTTCGACTGGACTGAAGAAGCTGCGGTTTCTACAGGAACGCAAAGGGCTAGAGACTTTCCCTTCGGAGGACGGATCCCTCTCGCCTTGTAGAGTCGTGCAAAAGTGTTTTCTCGCCGAAAGAATGGCAACAAGCCTTGCTAGCTGCAAATTGTGCAGTTAGCGTTTTTGGACGCTGCTGTGGCCCAGGAGGGACCAGGAGGTCGCAAATTGGACCAGGAGGTAGAGGGGACGTCGAGCAATACAAGGAGCCCTCTTAGCAGCAGGTAGCACCCGGAAAAGTGCCAGAAACAGGCACTACGAGGATGCGTGAAACGGTGCTCACCCGAAGTCGCACAAAGGAGTCCCACGTCGCCGGAGACCAACTTAGAAAGTTGTGCAATGCAGGTTAGAGTGCCGTGGACCCAGGCTTGGCTGTGCACGAAGGATTTCCGCCGGAAGTGCAGAGGGGCCGGAGTAGCTGCAAATGCAATGCAGTCTAGCGAGGTGAGGCAAGGACTTACCTCTACCAAACTTGGACTGAAGAGTCACTGGACTGTGGGAGTCACTTGGACAGAGTTGCTGGATTCGAGGGACCTCGCTCGTCGTGCTGAGAGGAGACCCAAGGGACCGGTAATGCAGCTTTTTGGTGCCTGCGGTTGCAGGGGGAAGATTCCGTCGACCCACGGGAGATTTCTTCGGAGCTTCTAGTGCAGAGAGGAGGCAGACTACCCCCACAGCATGCACCACCAGGAAAACAGTCGAGAAGGCGGCAGGATCAGCGTTACAGAGTTGCAGTAGTCGTCTTTGCTACTATGTTGCAGTTTTGCAGGCTTCCAGCGCGGTCAGCGGTCGATTCCTTGGCAGAAGGTGAAGAGAGAGATGCAGAGGAACTCGGATGAGCTCTTGCATTCGTTATCTAAGGAATCCCAAGAGACAGAGACCCTAAATAGCCAGAAAAGAGGGTTTGGCTACCTAGGAGAGAGGATAGGCTAGCAACACCTGAAGGAGCCTATCACAAGGAGTCTCTGACGTCACCTGGTGGCACTGGCCACTCAGAGCAGTCCAGTGTGCCAGCAGCACCTCTGTTTCCAAGATGGCAGAGGTCTGGAGCACACTGGAGGAGCTCTGGGCACCTCCCAGGGGAGGTACAGGTCAGGGGAGTGGTCACTCCCCTATCCTTTGTCCAGTTTCGCGCCAGAGCAGGGCTAAGGGGTCCCCTGAACCGGTGTAGACTGGCTTATGCAGAATTGGGCACATCTGTGCCCAAGAAAGCATTTCCAGAGGCTGGGGGAGGCTACTCCTCCCCTGCCTTCACACCATTTTCCAAAGGGAGAGGGTGTCACACCCTCTCTCAGAGGAAGTTCTTTGTTCTGCCATCCTGGGCCAGGCCTGGCTGGACCCCAGGAGGGCAGATGCCTGTCTGAGGGGTTGGCAGCAGCAGCAGCTGCAGTGAAACCCCGGGAAAGGCAGTTTGGCAGTACCAGGGTCTGTGCTACAGACCACTGGGATCATGGGATTGTGCCAACTATGCCAGGATGGTATAGAGGGGGCAATTCCATGATCATAGACATATTACATGACCATATTCGGAGTTACCATTGTGAAGCTACATATAGGTAGTGACCTATATGTAGTGCACGCGTGTAATGGTGTCCCCGCACTCACAAAGTCCGGGGAATTGGCCCTGAACAATGTGGGGGCACCTTGGCTAGTGCCAGGGTGCCCTCACACTAAGTAACTTTGCACCTAACCTTTACCAGGTAAAGGTTAGACATATAGGTGACTTATAAGTTACTTAAGTGCAGTGTAAAATGGCTGTGAAACATCGTGTGCGTTATTTCACTCAGGCTGCAGTGGCAGGCCTGTGTAAGAATTGTCAGAGCTCCCTATGGGTGGCAAAAGAAATGCTGCAGCCCATAGGGATCTCCTGGAACCCCAATACCCTGGGTACCTCATTACCATATACTAGGGAATTATAAGGGTGTTCCAGTAAGCCAATGTAAATTGGTAAAATTGGTCACTAGCCTGTTAGTGACAATTTGTAAAGAGAGAGCATAACCACTGAGGTTCTGGTTAGCAGAGCCTCAGTGAGACAGTTAGGCATCACACAGGGAACACATACATATAGGCCACAACCTTATGAGCACTGGGGTCCTGGCTAGCAGGGTCCCAGTGACACATAACAAACATACTGAAAACATAGGGTTTTCACTATGAGCACTGGGCCCTGGCAAGCAGGATACCAGTGAGACAGTGAAAACACCCTGACATACACTCACAAACAGGCCCAAAGTGGGGGTAACAAGGCTAGAAAGAGGCTACTTTCTCACACTAATGCATGAGTTAGGAGGAAAACGTGCAGAGTCGTACATGATTAGAGAGGAATAAAGGCCCCGAGTGCTCATGGCATCCATTAAAAAGGTCAGTGCAGGAGGCATGGAAGTAAGACAAAGACACAGTTATTCATAATGCAGCTGCACGTAGAAGGCCGTAGAAGCTTGAATCATAACTCGATAATATAAACACAGGAAAGGCACGCATTTCAATCCACGTTCATAAGGGAAGGACACACCAAGGGAGTATCAGGACGGGAACACAATTAGCATTGATGCTTGAAGGCCAGCGGCTGTGTGAGAGAGGCCAGACAGACGGGGTTCCAAGTCTGGAGTTAGAAAAGGAGGAACTACAGACAGCCTTTAGAACGTGAGATAAAAGATATTGCTGTTTATTAATAAATGTGCCCATGACAGATATGTAACCATCGCTTTCCTGCAAACGTGTAATTAGATGCTTTCTCATGAGAAATGTGGCTTTATGCTGACGTAAGTAGAGATACAATGTACCAAACAAGCGCTTAAATCAAAATGCATGACAGGTGATAAGACGCATTCGAGGTGCCGAAAACATATAAAAAGGGCTGTTTGAACTGACGAATTTGAGTGCGGTTTCAGTCATAGAGCTGTGCTGCCCTCCCGGCCGTTATTCATAAATGCTCATATTAATTGCCAAACTGAGTCTTGTCGTTCTTTTATTCTTGACCCTTCAACAATTCTCTTTCATAACCTCAGTGTTTGCTGAGATGGACAAAAATGCTGCATTGATGGAATATCATGAGTGATGTAATATGTGAGGTTATAAGTAGTGCACTAGCAGGTGCAGTGTAGAGTTCATTAAACCATGACTCGCACATTTCAGTGGCTTTGAGGTTTTTAAACACTAGTTCTCGTCACAGTTCAGCACCTAGGACATTACTTTACCCGTTGCTCCTTTTTAGTGAATGTCTCAGTTTTATTTTTACGTAAGTTAGGATCTTCCTACCATTTCCAACTATAGGCCCACTCAAAAATGATAAAGTTCACAAAAAAGGTTTGATTATATTCTGTATGTAGCATGTGTGACGCTCTTCCGGCGGGTTGGCTTATGTAAAGTATGGCCTGTGGCCAGACCTTGCGCTCACTCCTCTGCAAGCCTCCAACCCGCGGTCCCCAAGTTAAAAATAAAGGTGTGCGTGCCCCCGCTCAACACAAAGGCACCCAGGGAAAAGAAAAATGTCTGTCTCCTATCGGTACCCAGGATTGGGAATCAGCAGGGCCACAGGAGTCATGGGGCACTCGCTGGGGCCCCCAACACCTACTAATGGTGAGGGGGCACCGGATGGGCACCTGCAGTACAAAAATGGGGGGATGCCAGTATAAGTGCTGGCTGGAGAGTCAGTAGAGAGTGTGGGGCTTTGGGGCGCGCTCCACGGCCTCAAAGTTAAAATAAAGTGTGTGTGTCTTGGGTGGGACCGTGGCACCTCCCCCTCAAAAAAAAGATTATAATTTAGGAGCAGGAGACACCATTTTATTATTCACTGCCCCAGGCAAGAAGCACACCATGATGCCCGGCAACAGCTATTTAGGTACATTGCTGGACCCTGGCAGTGCCCCATGAAGCATTGTTTGTAATTTCCTGGAGGGCTGCAGGACGCAAGCAGTCCACCCCCCATTCCCCCCACCCCAAACTCCAGTAACATTAAGAAAAACCCACAGCAAGTTTCCTGGGTCATTGAATCCACGACCCCCAGGACAGCATGCCATATTTTTAAAGCACTCTGACTTGAAACTACGTGGTCCACAGCCGGAGTGTGGGGACCCCTTGTGGTTAGTTCTACGCCTAAACTTTGTGGCCTGAAAAATGTTTTAAAAAGGCTTAAAGACACATTCATTCAATGCTTTATTGAAAATACAATCACTAAACACTGCAATGGTTGGATTTATAAAATATCCATTTCATTATAGTGACTGGTACCTTATTGAGAAAGCCAATAGGCCTGCCGCTTTATATTTTTTGGGTGTGCTGACCCTTTGACAAAGCCCGTATGTCTGCCCGACTTAAAATGACACTTTTTGTTAGTTCTGTGACACAGTCAGCTGTGCTTGGCAGAGGATTCGGCGCCCTCGGTGCACCCCGGGGGTGAGGCCAGGGTCTGGCTAACGGCGATCAACATCTTACTCTGTAAAAATACAAAGTTGATATTTACTGCAAAACAAATAGACGTTAAAGTTAGGAATTGTAATAATATCTTACTGTGCTCTGCTTTACATTAAAAAAACTATTAGAAATAATTCACTGTAAAAACCCAAGGGTTAAAGGGACATTATAGTTTAGGAAAAATTGTCAGTTAACACATACTGTTTTATACTAAGAAAGCCACTGAAATTCACGACTTCCGTTAGCACAATTAACAATAACTTGTGCCCTAAAGGAACTGTAATCCGCCCCTTTGCCATGTTCTATGACATCATTGATAACATCACTGCAACATATGAAACAGCATAATTGATAACAATTCTGTGCCTTGCAGGGGCACGAATCCTATAACATCCTTTTTTTTCAAATATGTTATTGCATTTTTTAAGTTGTAACAGACAGTGCACCAACAGGTGTTCATAATAAATTTTAGGAAACAGCGGTAGAACATTTGTACCATCAGAGGTCTTACACACTGTTGACAATAAATAATCACTTGACATCGTCGTGGGGGTTGAACGGGTGTGGAGTCCAACCCAGTCGATCAAGTGTCCCAATCAGACCCTCTTCTTGAGTTGCATCTTGCGTGTCTAGGCCATAATATTCCGTCCAGGTGCCCCATATTTTTTTTATTTGTGTGTGCAGCTTCTAATCTTCTATATGACCCTCTCCGCTGTCATATAAAGGTCCATACCCCTTTCTCATTCCAGCAGTGTAGGTGTCTCCGGGGCAATCCAATGCTTTGCTAAGTCTCTTGTGGCCAATATTAGTCCTAGATTGCAGAATATCAGCTTGTGGCAGGGTAAGTCTGTATCATCGGAGATTCCCAGCAGGGTATACTTGGGGTCCTCTGGTATTTGAGTCCCCAATATCACAGCTAACTCCTATAACATCCTTTTAACCTTTGATTCCAAGATCATGAGAAACACGTATTCTGTGATATTAGTCATAGCCTAAAGAAGTTCAAAAGAATGAAATACATTGGGTGGGTGTATCAATTTTATAAGATGTTTTTGGAACCGAATAAAGAGAAATTAAGACAAAACTATGACTATATGTATAATTAACTTTCTAACTGATTAACACACATTTTGGGTGTGCCCTGTTGTTTGCTTTTAAGTTCTCTCTGCCTCAGTAGCTGGCTTTGTACAAAAAGTGCATCAAATTGACAATAGGGTACAGATTTGGATGTGCTATTTTTTCCCCAGGCGTCAGACTGTAACTGGACATTTTTTAGCAGTACCCCTGTGCGCCAGTAGTTGGCATCATTCAGCTCCCCATAGGCATAGTTTGTGCCGGAAGTGATGTGCACCGTACCTATATAGGTGCCACACCGGCATGCTGACATTGGTTTCTTGTTGCAGCATTCCATGTCATAATTGTGGAGCCACGTTGAACACAGACTAGTTTGCATGTCTAAGGCCCAGGGAAGATTGGCCCATACACTTAAATCAGTTTGCAGAGCAGGGAGGATGGTAGGGTCTATACAAAATATGCAGCTTGATAGATTCTTAACCAGATAAAGTGTTACCGAATGTAAGTAACATGTTCATGTGATAGAGACTTCTAGTCGTGGACTCCTTACCTTAGAAAAGATCCTTCCTGGAGAATGGCCCACGGAACAGAATGCTTAGACCAAAAAGTCCTGCATGACCGAACAGGTGAAATGCCCATTGCGACGGTCCGGACTATCTAGGCAGTAGTGCTTCATACACATGTGCAAAAGATGTCCATGTTGCTGCCTCATAGCTGTACGGGGGGGACTTTGCGTGCTGATGAGGTTGTCACAGCCTTGGCTCTGGTGGAATGAGCACATAGACCCTCAAGTCGTTGCTACCAGCTGATGCACAGCAGATCTTAAAACAGAGCACTATCCATCTTGAGATAGTCTGTTTATGCACAACCTTCCCTTTCTTGGCCCCCAACATACCCTACAAAGAGTTGATCGTCCACCCTTTTGTGCGAACATGGTAGAACAACAACGCTCTTTTTAGGCTGAGGGGGTGGATTCTTCCTTCTTCTTTGGAAGGGTGAGGCAGAAGGTAGACAGGGTGATGCTCTGGCCTACGTGGAAGGTTGCCACAACCTTCGGAAGGAAGGAGGCACGTGTTTGAAGGAAGGGCTTGTCTGGATAAAAGGTGGTATTAGAAAGGTGCCGAGAGAGATCGCAATTCGCAATCCCTTCTGCCGGATGTTCTGAGGAAGGGAGCAGATGCAGCACGCATGTCGCTAGGAGAAGCAGACCAACTAGGTGGTGCTGGCTGAAAGTGTCTTGCGGCTCACTGTGTTTGGCGTGTTTGGTGGAGTGGCGGCCAGGCTTTCCCTGCCACTCAGGCTGCCACTCATTCCCCAGAGCCCCTGTGCCTGACAATCATCCGCCTGAGCCAGGGGTGAGTAATAAGTGGCCTGGCAGTGTCTGGTGGTGTGGCTCAGGTGAGGGCACAGGTGCCCCTGAGTGGGACAATCATCACGGAGTACTTGCCTGTGCGCTGCTCCCACCACACCGGACACCATCCCTGTTACATCAATTGTGAGGTCAGGGCCAGACACAGAGCCCAGAGTGGAGCAGTGTGGTGCTGTAACACATTGCGGGACAAACCAACACCAGGATCAGGACCTCAGTAAGGACCACATGAGGGAAGAAGGCCGATGGAGCGGTAGCAGAAGGTTTAGACGCTGGAGCACGGGTACAGCCCCGGCTCGTGGAGGTGGCCCAACTAGGTTTGGGTGCAGCTTGAGGCCCGGGTCAGCTCCCCTGCCTTAGCCGACCTGTCAGCCAGCACAGACTACCCAAGCACCTAAGGGGCGCTATATTTGCTCCCCTGTAACCTCATACAGAGTACTCGCTTTGTTCCACCACAGCCTTTGCATCCCTGCAACTACCACCTCTACCCCAGAGAGACGAACGTCAGGTTATTTGCCATGGGGGAGGGGGAGCACATCATCAGCAACACTCAGTACACTGCAGGGAGTGGCCTGAGTAAAAGGGAACTGTGTGGATTCCCCTCAACCCGGCCCTTCACCTCAGTCCCAGGGCAAAGCTAAGGCCCAAGTGAGGAAAAGAGTGGAGGAAGTGAGGCACCGTAGTCTCCCCTCCCACAGTCAATGGTACCTAACCCAACGCTAACTACCACCTGCGCAACACCCAACACTCTCAGAGGGCCCAGAGAAGACCCAAATACTCAATGTAAGGCATGCAGGCACCTTCAAGTCAGACAGAAGCTACACTACAAGCTACCCTACTTGGTGCACAACCTGTACAGTCTGAGCAGTCTGAGACAACGCAAGGATCAAAAAGAAAGTTGGGCCTAATAGAAGTCCCTCTAAGAGCTCGGCCGTAAGAAGACCTGCCAACTATATTCAAAAGTTAAATGACCCTGGCACTGCCTTAGCCCCAGCCCCAATCTCCATAAGCAGATACTTCATGAAAGCACCTACACCAGACAGGGAACGCACCATGAGAACCCAGAAGAATCAACAAATACCAATTATATCGGATGAAGAGGCCAACCTAGTAGTACTAACCCGGGAACTACTCCTGGAACAAAATGTCCACATCATGGCACAGCCTGAACCGCTGGGGACCTCTTTCAGCTAATGCAGCAAGCAAGGTCTACCGCCCATGCGGGATATTACAGACAAAGATGGTCAAAGAGCTAATCAAGATAACGGAGATATATGCAGCACTCACTTCAACACCAGCTACTAAAGCCAATGCCGGAGATCTCGGTTAACGCACGCTGCAGCACGGCAGCTGTTTCCGTGGTGACCTGTTCAATGCACACATGCCCTACTCATCACTGCGCCTCATCCCTTCTTTCAACCCACTGCAATGCAAGGCTGTAAGCACAGTAGGGGCGCAGGTCTACCCTGAAGCAACAGATGAAGTGTCACTGGGGGTGTCTGTACCCACTTGTTCAAACAACACATCCAGGGATCAGAGGTTAGTGGCGGTGTATCTTCGTGGCACTGGGTGTGGTCCAGGTGTGGAAGGGCACCAATGGACTTGCATTTGACGCACTAGCTGAGTGCATACAATGCACGGCCACGCAGCAGCGTACATTCGGTAGGTCCTGGGAGAAGGGAGAGGCGAAGGGAGGCAGTGGGAGGCGTGAAAATGGGCGACAATGGGGGAAAAAAGGAAGGTGTGAAGGGAGAGTGTATGTAATGTGAAGAGGGAGTGTATGAGATGTGAAGGGGGTGCATGTGTATGCAGTAAGGGGGGTGAGGAAAGTGAGTACGGGAAGGTGGGGTGTGGGGAGTGAGTACTGGAAGTGGGGGGTGGTGCCCTGGAACGGGAGGGGATTGGGGTAAGGGGTGTGTGCTGGCATCAGGAAAAGATTTTCCTGTCTCCGGCAGCGTTTCCACCAGGGTTTTTTGTGGCGGTGTGACCGCTGTGAAAACACTGGCGGACCGCCACCTCGTAATACCGCTGGCGGTCTTACCGCGACCCCCGGCTGAAGGTGCTCACCTCTGGTCCTGGCGGTACCGAAGGCATTCTGGCAGTTTGGCAGAAGCCAAACCGCCACACTCGTAATATGGTGGTCTCCACCAACAGGCCCGCGGTGGTATGACCACCACCACGTGTGTGGCAGTCCAAAGACCGCCATATTCATAGTGAGGCGCCTATGTCTACAATTAGCACTATGCACTGCAGTGTCTGGGCACCCTTGCTGCTTGTTTGTAAGATCCAAATACACAGTTCATGGCTCCACTACTAGAACCTTTGACTTTGTCATCCCTTTCGGATGCTCAAAACTGTTCCGAGCACATGCTCCGTCTGGCAGGCTCCTTTGTCACTTTTCGTCCCTGCCTGCCACTCTTGACACACTAGCACCTCTGAGCGCCCTGCCAGCACATTGCACTTCAGTGTCTTTCTGCTTATTGCTGACAGCTGGAAGGGTTTCTCAGCACAAGTTTGGTTTTACGGTCTGAGATCGGGATGAATAGACACATTTTTTCTTTTATTCCTCATTGTTCTTTTAGAGCCCCTCTAAACTGACAAATATCACCACATAGCATTCTACTGTTCTAATAGTCGATGAATGTTGTTTTATCTGTACTCTCACATATCATTACTTTTATAACAATTTTAACTACTTAAAACAAATAAAGTATTACTTACACCTGGCCGGTCTTGATGGTTATCAGCCTGAGAGGGCACTTGTGTAGCATCTCAATGGGCATGCACATCAGAAATGTGAGTACAGTGTTCAAAGCCCATTGAGGCATGACTAGTGGCCTCACTTCTGGAACAGAACCTCCTACTTGACTTCTCCCAATCTGGGTTCCGCAGCAACCACAGTACTGAGGCAGCCCTTGCGGCTATAGATGAGATCCGAGCCCTACTCGCCGGAGGAGAGACTGCGGCTCTGATTGTCCTAGACCTCTCGGCTGCCTTTGATTTGGTCTCTCACCACACATCCATCACAAGGCTACACAACATAGGCATCCAAGGAGTCACTCTCATATGGATCCCTCTCCGAAGCCACCACCAAGACCAAGTTCCGAAACAAATGCTCCCTATAGGACACATCTTTGTGGACCTCAAAACTTGAACCTACTCCTACCCCACACTAAGAAACTATCTCCATCCTGGACAAGCTAACCATGACAACTCAGATCAACTCAGTCTCCTCCTTCTGCTTCTTCCTCCTCCTCATGCTTTGGTCTGCCAACTGAAAAGAATGCAGAAGTGGCTGAGAGGTAACCGTAACTGTGCTGGGAGTGGAGCCCTGGTGGGCCAAAGAAAGAACAAAAAGTAGAACCTGGGAGAGAGGTGCAGACAGAGTGTCAATATGTCTGGATGATCACCACGCTATGAACTTATCCCACTGAAAGGTGTATACAGTTTTAGTGGAGGGACAACTGGCTGCCAGAATAACATCACAAGCTTCAGGAGGAAGATCGAAAGTTGTCAACTGTTGCCATTCAATCTTCACACATGAAGGTGGAGGGTGCACAGGTTTGGGTGCGGGATCCTTCCCTGGTGCTGCAACAGAAGATCCTCCCAAAAATTCAGCCTGCCTGGAGGACAGATGTTCATGCTCAAAAGTTTAGGAAACCAGACTCTCCGTGCCCAGGTCTTTTAGTAATCTTGGATGACACACACAAAATATTTTACCAATGATTGATTGGTTTCCTCCCTCAGTTCAGATAGAAGCTCCTTCACTGCTTTGGGTTTGCCAGGCACTTGAATAGTAAAAGTTATTCCCTAGTTCATTGTAAGGTTCAATTTGATCTGTAACAGCACAACATATCACTTTAGCAGTAAACCTCAGAGCACCAGTAACACAAACCTTATGGCGAGGGGCGTCCTTAACATAGGAGGAGACTATGGCCCTCATTACAACCCTGGCGGTAAATGCTCATGTGTCTGGGGAAAGGGCCCCTGCCTTCACTTCGGAGGAGTTGGAGAAACTAGTGGATGGGGTCCTCCCCCATTACACACAACTGTACGGTCCTCCAGACAAACAGGTGAGTACACTGTGAGCATGCTGCATGGGCAATGTCTGTTTGGAGTGGTGTGGATGGAAGATACATGGTGGGGGCTGAGGCCTGCATGTGCGGACGGAGAGTGTATGTGCGTCAGGGCAAGGGTGGGAACGGGGGCCAATGAGTATGACGGTCCGGACAGGTAAACAATTTAATTTCCCCCTGTACTATTCCTCTAGGTCAGCGCCCACCAGAAGAAGGCTATTTGGCGTGCCATCACCAAGGACGTCCGGACCCTGTGGGTCCACCACAGAGCACCCACTGCCGTAAAAGATGGGAGGACCTGCACCGCTGGAGCAAGAAGACGGCGGAGGCCCAGCTGGGGATGGCCTTCCAACGTGGGAGGGGGGCCCGTCGCACCATGACCCCCCTGATGTTCCGGATCCTGGCGGTGGCGTATCCGGAGTTGGATGGGCGCTTGAGGGCATCACAGCAGCCACAAGGGGGTGATTACACTCTCATTCAGCTGACTCTGCGCGCATTACGGGGTGTCTGGGTGGGGGAGGTGGGCAGTGGGTTCCCCTAGGCCAGGGCGATCTTAGTAGGCAAGGTGCCTTGTGAGGCAGGCTATGTGGCACCCCGACCCCACTAGTGGTTAGTTCCATCTACACCAAGTCAGGCTCCTGTGACTTCCAGGTGTGCAGCAATCGGGCTTAGGCCTTGTAACCCATGGGCATGTGATTAATCTAGGAACTATAAGTGCATGGCGTAGTGCAGAGGGCTGCTGTGTCCGCCAGCGGTAGTGGTGTTGCATGCACTGAATATGTCTTTCTCCTGTCTTCCCTCCCCCTTTTTGTGGTCTCCCTGTTGTGTGCAATAGCATCATCAGGCGGAGGAGCATTGGCACCGGAGCAGGAGGGAGCTGCATCCCACTTGGCCCTGGAAGGCGAAACAACAAAGTCTGAAGCCACCAGTGGGATGGAGGGCGAGGGGAGCTCCTCGGCAGGGACAGGAGCAGAGACCAGCGACAGCGACTCCTCCCCTGATGGGAGCTCCCTTGCGGTGGCGGGCCCCTCTGTGCCCACCGCATCAACAGGTACAGCCACCACCCCCCCCTGCCAGCACCGCCCTCCCAGCAGCCCCTCAGCGTGTATCCCGTGCCTGCTCACCCAGGAGGGTGGGCATCTCCTTCGCCCCAGGCACCTCAGGCCCTGCCCCAGTCAGCCCTGCTGCCCTCAGTGAGGAGGCTATTGACCTCCTGAGATCCCTCACTGTTGGGCAGTCTACCATTCTGAATGCCATCCAGGGTGTTGAGAGGCATTTGCAACAAACAAATGCATACCTGGAGGGCATTCATTCTGGCCAGGCAGCCCAACAGAGAGCATTTCAGGCTCTGGCCTCAGCACTGATGGCAGCCATTGTCCCTGTGTCCAGCCTCCCCCCTCCAACCTCCTCCACCCAGACCCAATCCCCTGTACCTCAGCCTATCCCAAGCACACCATCAGACCAGCATGCACACACATCGACACACAAGAGTGGCTCAGGCAAACCTAAGCACCACACATCCCACAGGCACTCACACAAGCATCATACCCATGCACACATACCAACATCCACTTCCCCCACTGTGCCCCCTTCTCCACGTCTCTCTCCTCCCTCACAGTCTCGTCTCCACTCACACCTGCATGCACTACATCCTCAGCCACTACCTTCATCACAAGCACGCCCATCACCACACACCGCTCACGTGCACTCACCACCCCCACTAACATTCACACATCCCCAGTGTCCTCTCCCAGTGTGTCAGTGAGCCCTCCTCCCAAAGTACACAAACGCAGGCACACACCCACCCAACAGCCATTCACCTCACAACAGCCGCCAGCCCATGCACCTTCATCCAAATTCAGCAGACTTACACCTCCTACAGCCACTACCTATTCCTCCACTCCCAAACCCCCTCCATCTACCCGTCCCAGTGTGTCTAAAAAACGTTTCCTGGCTAACATTGACCTCTTCCTTACACCTCCTTCCCCGTCCTTCCCCTAGGGCCAGGCTTTCCAGGTCCCAGCCCAGCACCTCAGCCACCACATCCCCAGGCACAGTGGTGCCAGCAACTGCGGGGTCATGGAGTGCGCCAACCATCAGGGCTGCCAGTGTGCCACGGAGCAAGGGCAAGGACATTCCGCCACCTGCCAAGGTTAAAAAGGTGCCCACATCCCAGAGGGAGAAGCCGAAAACACATGCCACCAAGGGGTCAGCGAAAACGAAAGGGGATAGTGGCAAGACAACTGCGCCACCATCAAAGGTGGGGATGGGCCAAAAACTGTAGGGCAGGTCAGGAGAGGGCATGGTGGCACCGACTGAGGGACCAGTGTCACACCTTCTGTCCACGTCCACGCCAACCTGTATGGCGGAGAACACTGCCACCTGCACCGCCACCTCCACTGCCACCATTACCTGCACTGCCTCCGGCACGTCTACAGCCGCTGCGCCAGTCCCCAGCTTCTTACCCGGTGGGCAGCCGTCCGAGGCTGCAGGAGACATCCTGCTTTCTCACTCAGCTGGTGCTGACACATGCTCCGCCGCCACAGACCCCGCAGCCACAGACCCCGCAGCCACAGACCCCACAGCCAGCACCGCCGCCACAGACCCCGCAGCCAGCACCGCCGCCACAGACCCCACAGCCAGCACCGCCGCCACAGACCCCGCCGCAAGCACCGCCACGACTGACACCGCTGCAAGCACCGCCAGCGGCCCTGCGACATCCTCAGACAGTGGAACCACCGCAGACATGGCTACCATCCCCAGTGGTCAGTCGTCCGAGGCTGGTGGGGAGTTCAAGGACCCTGGGCAGCTTCCATGAAGCATCACTGTCATCACAGTTGTCATCTGCATATGGAATGCGAAGCCGCAGCAGTGTGGGGTATGTCTCTGCCTCCATGGCGTATCATGCTACCTGTACCTCGGCAATCTCGTGGCACACACACCCAGGCGAGTGTATTGTTCCGGCCACACTGCACGTGGAGCACTCTGGGCACCATGCCCCCTCCAGAACCAGTGGAGAAAACCAGTGGAGAATCACATCCACTACCTCAGTCCTTGGCAGGATAAAGCACTCTGGGCACCATGCCCCCTCCAGAACCAGTGGAGAATCACGTCCACTACCTCAGTCCTTGGCAGGATGAAGCACTCTGGGCACCATGCCCCCTCCAGAACCAGTGGAGAAACACGTCCACTACCTCAGTCCTTTACAGGATGAAGCACTCTGGGCACCATGCCCCCTCCAGAACCAGTGGAGAATCACGTCCACTACCTCAGTCATTGGCAGGATGAAGCACTCTGGGCACAGAGCCCCCTCCAGAACCAGTGGAGAAATACGTCCACTACCTCAGTCCTTGGCAGGATGAAGCACTCTGGGCACAGAGCCCCCTCCAGAACCAGTGGAGAATCACATCCACTACCTCAGTCCTTGGCAGGATGAAGCACTCTGGGCACCATGCCCCCTCCAGAACCAGTGGAGACTGTTATCCACTTGACAGACTGTGGCTTTGCACTCCCCAGGATAAAGCAGTGGGCAACCCACCCACTGGAAAGACTTGAGAGGCTGTGGCTTTGCACTCCCCAGGATAAAGCAGTGGGCAAACCACCCACTGGAAAGACTTGAGAGGCTGTGGCTTTGCACACCCCAGGATAAAGCAGTGGGCAAACCACCCACTGGAAAGACTTGAGAGACTGTGGCTTTGCACTCCCCAGGATAAAGCAGTGGGCAAACCGCCCACTGGAAAGACTTGAGAGACTGTGGCTTTGCACTCCCCCAGGACCAAACTGTGGGCATGGAGCCCCCTCTTGGAGCAGTGGCGTTGTGCGTTCATCAGGCTGAGGTGCCCTCCCTCCCTCTCCTCCTGAGATGCCTGTATATTTTCTATCTGATGCCCCTCCAGTGTTCTCTCCGTTTGGAGTCAGGTATCATGTGTGGGCCTCGCCCATGCGTTTTGGGCCCAGTGGTCCACGGACAATGATTGGTGCACTATCCGGACTTGTGTAGTTGGTGTACATAATTGTATATACTGGATTTTGAATTTTGATAATGATATTTCACATGATTACATTTGTTCAAATCATTTCCTTTTGTCCTTGCGTTCTTCCAGGGGTTGGAGGGGGTGTTTATGAAATGTTGCAGCATGTATTTGTGTGTATGGTGTTGTGGGTGAGGGTGGAGGTGGGGGTGTTGTGTGTTGCGTGTGTGTGTCACTCTCTTCCCCCCCCTCCCCTGTGTTGTAGGTGCAGTACTCACCGTGGTCGTCGCCGCCGTCGTTGGAGCTCCTGATGGAGGAGCAGGAAGACCATCATCGGCAGTATCTGCAATTCGGGCTCCATGGCGTCATGGTTCCTCGTGGGGTGTAGAGAGGTGAGTGTTTTCCCTTCTGTGTAATGTTTCCGCCGTGTTTTTGTTTGCGTTGGTTCCGCCCCGGAAAAGGTGGCGGATAGGCCTGTTGTGGTAGGGTGGGCGGTACATTGTCTTCCGCCTGTCTGTTGCTGGTGTCCGCCGCGCTGTTTGTTTGTACCGCCGTGGCGGTCAGAGTGTTAAAGTGGCTGTCTATGCTGGCGGTTTCCGCCACGGTCGTAATCCAATTTTTTTCTCCGCCGGACTGTTTGCGGTATTACCGCCGCTTTAACACCGACCGCCAGGGTTGTAATTAGGGCCTATATGTATTACTCATGTCTACACTTCAGTCCTGTAGACCCAAACACAGAAAATGTTTGTACATACAGAGCGCTGCTTTACCTACTAATTATGAATCTTATTGCAACTTAGAAATCCTGTTGGGCTATCAAGGGCACCAAGCATGGTTTTGTGGACAACTACTTCATGTATTTCAGAAAATCAGAATGGCACCCTAAAGGAAATAAAGGGGCTTTGTGGTTTACTGTTCACCTAGTTCTCTATTGTTATTTTAGCATGTTGCCTTGATCTGTGCTGCCAGAAGGTCTTTAGAACCTATAGCTCGGACCACATTGTGGATGAATCCAGAAAACATATCAATATGAAGGAAGCATCATATATTAAGTGATCAGTCTGTAGCTTGGTATCTTAGCTCTTGGATGGAGGTTGGTATCTTAGCTTCTTCCCTTACTCTGTATCTGTTTCCACTTAGGTTTCAGTGTGATAATTGCAACCTAAGCAGATACATACCAAGATCAGCCCTATGTCTATGGTATTCTGTGTACGCACCCAGTTCAAGTTTGCCATCTTAAAACTACATTGTTTCTATAGAGTGGACTGAGTGACACCAGTGACTAGCCAGAAAAGGAAACTGGTGAAATGTCCTAGGCTACGGCCTCTGTCCTACACACAAGAAGCATGTGCTCTTCCCCCGTTATTTGTTTCTTTTGTTTCACTCATTGGGCTGCTTCCTTATGACTCATTCCAGTGGCCACATTTTACATGTTTTTTCCTGTTACTCTTACATCCTTTTTCTTTTACTTCGCTTTGTCGTAGTTTGACTCTTGCTCTAGGCAAGACTGCTGGTTTAAGGTTGACAGCACTTTTTTGTTTGTAGGCGACTACGCCTATCCTACAACAAGTCACAACTGTCGTCCCAACCCTCCCAACTCACAAGCATTACCTCACCAAACACATAACAGTAAAAGATGATTTGTACCAACCTTTACGCATGGACTCAATAAGACGACATCTCAGGGAGGTTGTGGTTAAACGGAGATTACCGTTTTCTGACATGAGCAATAAGTCTCATTCACACACAGGTCATGAAGGAGATGCAGTGAAGTTTACAATAGGTTTTATTTCAACAATACTGCGATCTACTGTAAAGTGCATGAGCTGCAATAATTAGGATAATGAACAACGCAAGGAACAGAATGGTAAAAACGAGAGTCATAAACACAAAATCCCCACCATCTTGCAATTACATGCAGTATGAATAGTTGTGAAATAGGCCTAGTACCCTAGCATGGAAAACCTAACCCCTAACCTAGAAGAGAGCTAGGTATGATAAACCTAACCTGCCACTGCCATGTCCATGGAAAGCGCCCCCAACCCTCATTACCTTGGAATGAGGTTTCTAGATCAGACTCCGTGAGGACACGAAGGCTGGGTCTGCATCAAAGCAACGTGTAGCGTAGATAGCGTTGATGGCATCGGTAGGAATCCCTCTGATGGCCTTGTCTGTGTGAGATGTATTTATACAGATCTGGTGGGACTCCTGACGCAGGTGTGTTCTCAAACAACAGATAAGAAGGAATACTTGGATGGCAATTCTATAAACAATTCCTTGAAAAGCACATTCTGGTGACTGTCGCACAAAAGTAGGAAAGTAGCTAATGTGAATACCTACTTAACTTCTTCTGACACTGATAAAGACACCTTTACGAAGTAGCACTGATAATGTGTAATATAAACATCATCCTAACTATAAACATGGCAGCCATGTTTGAAGAAATAATGAAATAAAGGTGCTAAAACAGAGCAGCCCACGTAGGTTAAAAGTCACGAGGTGACGGGACACAGACCTGCAAGCCTAAAGGCTAAACTGAACTCCTGATTCCCGATAATAACTAATAGGATCCACTACAGCTTCAGATCCAGGTCTTGCTACAAGCAACAGCACCCTCCCCACACACGCCCAGCTGTGGGTGGTGAGTTGGACACTGGTGTCTGCGTGACTCCAGAGCAGCCTCACACAAGGCCTAATACCGGGTATCTGTAGGTTCCATGCTTCAAGGCCACAGATGAATGTGGCTGGATCTTTTTTGTGGGGGGCAGAGGGGAAATGGGAGAGGACACAACTTTCACCAGTATGCTTCATGACTCCATACACTAGAGCAGTTGCTTCAACGTAAAGGTTTGAAGGAAAGCCTTGTGCACTCACTGATGGCATAGGGCCCAGAGTAATCAGTCTATATTAATCCAAACAATGAGCTCAGTGAATACAAAAGTCCAAGCGACAAATGTGCTTCCAAAACAATGACTCTATTAAACTCCATAAGTTGTCTTCGGAAACATCAATGGTGCAAACTGTACTTGTAACACTTGGACTACTCTAAAAACACAGTGAAGGTACTATCTACACACTTTATTGCCTCACATCGGAGGGACTGCACAGTCGCTACTCTGAGAAAGTGAGAACCTCAGCCCTGATGGATCCTTAGATGCTGTAGATGGCCTAATTTCAGCTATACATTCTTAGATAACGTAAAAGATCAGCTTTCTTTCTTTAAATGATGCTGTTTTGGCAGTGCTTTGGAAAGGCTTCTGTCTTTTATGTGTTACTTGATGTTGCTGAGGAGCCGCCTTTTGTTTAAACCTTTTTTCACACCCTGTGCAGCAACATAGCGTTTTCCTGTGTGTATTCTCTGATGTCCTAAAAGTCGTTCTTTACAATCAAAGCTCTTGCGACACTCACTGCAGTGAAAAGGCCTTCTGTGTGTGATTTGATGGCGTGCAAGGGTTCTCTTATGATTAAACCTCTTTGCACACACACTGCATTGATAAGGCTTCTCTCCTGGGTGTGTTCTTTGATGCCCTGCAAGGCGTTCCTTGCGGTCAAAGCCCTTGCCACACACAGGGCAGTGATAAGGCTTCACCCTTGTGTGTATAGTGTGATGGTATACAAGGCTTCTCTCATGAGCAAACCTCATAAAACACAGACTGCACTGATAAGGCTTCTCTCCTGTATGTGTTCTGTGATGTATTTTAAGATTTCCCTTCTGAGTAAAGCTTTTCTCACAGATATAGCATTGAAAGGGCCTCACTCCTTTGTGAGTTATTTCATGGTGTATAAGAGTTGCCTCGTCAGCAGACCTGGTTTCCTGCTCAGGGTAGGGACACTGTCTTAGTCCTGTGTGTGTTTTCGTGCAGTAAAAGATGTGTCTTTCCAGTAAATGTCTTCGTATACTCAGCACACGGATACGCTCCTAGGCCGCTCTGTTTTCTTTTGGGCCCTAGAAGTGCATCATTGTTAGAACTCTCACTCTTGTGTGACCTTTGGTGTTTCTTTTCATTCATTCTGTGAGCAAAATTCTTCCTTCCAGCAGAAGCGTGCTGTATCTCTTTACCATTCAGACTTTCTCTCCGAGACTGTGGTGCTGTGGAGTGAAAACAACACTGAAAGTTACACACAGGAAATATTTCTTGAAACAAATACACTGCTATAATACGTGAAAGGTGGACTAATATCTAGGAAAGAAGGGGAAACCTACTACCTGTTACCAATCGTTTGCTGTTTGTCGTACTGCTGATCACATGTGGTGCACTATCCTGCCGTCACATTCTGGGCTCTGAAAAAACATGTTTAGTTCAAACATTGAGGCCCATATTTATACTTTTTGACGCTAAACTGCGCTAACGCAGTTTAGCGTCAAAAAGTTTTGCGCCGGCTAACGCCATTCTGAAGCGCCATGCGGGCGCCGTATTTATTGAATGGCGTTAGCCGGCGCAAGCAGACCGGCGCTGCCTGGTGTGCGCGAGAAAAACCACGTACACCAGGCAGCGCCGGCGTAGGGGGAAAATGGCGCATGGGCGTCTTAAAATGGGGCAAGTCAGGTTACGTCGAAAAAATCGTCGTAACCCGACTTGCGCCATTTATTTTCGACGCCCATCCCCCATCAACATGACTCCTATCATTGTAAAGATAGGAGTCATGCCCCTTGCCCAATGGCCATGCCCAGGGGACTTCTGTCCCCTGGGCATGGTCATTGGGCATAGTGGCATGTAGGGGGGCACAAATCAGGCCCCCCTATGCCAAAAAAAATTATTAAAAAAAAAAAAAAAAAAACTTACCTGAATGTCCCTGGGGTGGGTCCCTCCAGCCTTGGGTGTCCTCCTGGGGTGGGCAAGGGTGGCAGGGGGGGTCCCTGGGGGCAGGGGAGGGCACTCTGGGCTCATTTTGAGCCCACTTGTCCCTTAACGCCATGCCTGACCCAGGCGTTAAAAAGCGGCGCAAATGCTTTTAGCCACGCCCACTCCCGGGCGTCTCTTTTGCCCGGGAGTATAAATACCACGTAAAGGCCTGGGAGTCATTTTTTAGACGGGAACGCCTCCCTTGCATATCATTAACGCAAGGAAGGGGTTCACGCTAAAAAATGACGCACATTCAGGGAACTTTGGCGCTATTCGCCTCTAACGCCATAGTATAAATATGGCGTTAGTTGGCGTTAGTTTAGCGTTGAATTTGCGTCGAAAAAAACGACGCAAATTCGGCGCAAACGGAGTATAAATACGGCCCTGAGTTTCAATTTGGAGGACGACCCGTGATCCTCTAGCTGAAATGCAGAATGCTTCAGCACGCAGACTCCAACTTAAATTATTGTATGTTTTCTCCATAAACAGACATCTGTTTACATGTGCAATATAGAAAATAAACTGCTTAGTGAAAATGAGTAACCTATATACTTTCCACCCACACAGCAAATAGGTGGCGCATATGTGACCCGACAACATTACAAGTAATATTTTCCATTTGCACCATGGTGTGCAACAACTTAGAAAAATCTCTACATTTGGGGAGGAGGGAAAAAGAGGTATTTGTGTGCCTGATGGTTTCAGAATAATTAGGCACATTTGGGTTTCTTTCCGTGCATAGATGCCCACCCAGAAATACTTTATGAGTGAATGCACATAACCTCATGTTGCTGCTTTACAACTATCTACTATAGGTATGTTGCTTAGTAAATCCATGTGGCACCTTTTCTGCCTGTGGAACGAGCCTGTGGTTTGTTTTGGGGGTCTCTGCACGAGTGTCAAAACTAGTGCCAAGGTGAGCAAAGTGATGGATTGAATGCTTGAGTTAATCTCAGCCCTTGGTAACTATTTGGGACACATCCCAGTCCTTCGTTACTTTCGCACACCATACCACCTCAGTTTGAACCAAGCTATATGCAAATCGGTCTTGACCTTACTCCAATGGGAAACAGTCCAGCCAGAACTGTCAAGCCAGGTCTTCCCTGAACCGAACACAGGTAATCCAAGGCTGTTTTCACCCTTGTTAAGGGCTCATCGGCTGGGTATAGCTTGGTTCCAGTGACACAGTGTACACCTTACCCACATCTGAGCACACTCTTCCCACTTAGGATGACATATTAAAGTTTACATAAAGTGATGGATGGAATGCTTGAATTAATCTCATTGGTAATCAGTCGTTATTTTACACACCACGCAACCACCATCACATTCTGAATGCAGTAAAATCTCAACTGGGAGCCAGAGTCCTCTAGGTGGCAATAACCCTTCCACGAACGTTTTAACTAGAGTTTTGTCAAATGTACTTAAACGTAAGTGTAGGCTGGGCCAGCTTCTTTATGTATATGTGTATATGATTTCTATGGTGAAAGCCTATCCTAAAGCCCAGCTGCTGCCACCCCTCAGACAGGCTTCTGCCCTCCTGCTGCTTGATCTGATCAAGCTCAGGAAGGCAGAACAAAGAATTTCCTTTGGGAGAGGGAGGTAACACCCTCTCCCTTTGGAAATAGGTGTGACTGACTTGGGAGGGGTAGCCTCCCCGAGACACTGGTTTGCTTTGAAGGGGATAAACTAGTCCGCACCGGTTCAGGGACCACCAGTCCCTGCTCTGGCGAGAACTGGACAATGGAAAGGGGAGTGACCACTCCCCTGTCCATCACCACCCCAGGGGTGGTGCCCAGAGCTCCTCTAGAGGGTCCCTGGGTTCTGTCATCGTGTTTCCAAGGTTGGCAGGGAGCTCTGGGAGCATCTGAGTGGCCAGGTCAGGCAGGTGACATCAGAGCCCCCTCCTGATAGGTGATTACCTGGTTAGGTGACCAATTACCCTTTCAGAGCTATTTAGGGTCTCTCTCTTGGATGGGTCCTCCAAGATTCCAGCAGGACTCCTCTGCAACATCTGCTTCAACTTCTGGCCACTTGACCTGCGACTGGACCCTCCAGGAACCGTCAACGCTGCTAAAATTAAGATTACTCTTCTGCAACTTTGTTTCCACGTCTCCTGCCAGCTTTGCAACATATCCATGGCCTTGATTCCTCAGAAGATTGCAACTCTTCAGCCTGCACAAGAAGAAGGAATCTTCCTTGGAGTGAAGGAGTCACTCCTGTTGCAACCGCAGGCACCTACATTAAGCGACGAACCACTGCGTGGATCCCGCATCACGGGTTGTGGTCCGGAGTAGTCCTGCTTCTGTGGACTCTCTGCAACACTGAGGGTGCCCTGTGACTTCCCCTCCTGGGTTGAGTCCTCCTGGGCCTTGCTGGTCCCTGGGAGCACCACTTTTCCACTAACCGCGAGTTTGCCTTTGCCAAGGCTTGTTGGTGGAATTCCTGCACCAACACCCGTCTGCAATCTTCCTTCCAGCGTGGGACATCATCTGCATCCATCAGGAACTCTTCTCCGGCTCCAGGGCTGCAGTGCTGACCTGTTCTTCCTCACCGTCGACCAACTCCTGCAACTATAGCTGGGTGGGTAGTAGCTCCTATTCCTCCTGGACTCACTGTGAGTCTTGGACAGGGTACCCTTCCAAGCTGGGCAGCTGGAAGAGTCCATGGATATCGAGGGCTGCGCTAAGGATTTGTTGATCTCAGACTTTCCAATCATGGTAAAGTAGTGTGGGATGGCGAGTTCTCCAGGTGAGTGAGGTATTACCCCTAGAAGTGCCCGCCGTGGCAAAATTGTGAAAACAGAGGCCTATCACATCGGGCAGGTTTCTTTAAGGTTCGGGGAGGTGATAGCGGGAGCACACCACTCCTCAAGGGCTCAGTTCGTGAGTTGGGGAGGAGCTGTGTTTGCCTCTGCGCAGCTAAAGGCAGTTCAATCTCTCACTATGCACTCATTTACTCGGTCTCTGATAAGTTAATGAGAAGGAGAAGCCAGTGAGGGACCAGGCCCAGCCAGGTTTCGGCGGGGCGACAGCCATGTATGGAAGTAGTGTCTACAACAGTGGTGTGGCACAGCTGCTCTTCCAGGTGCAGCAACTCGGCGGTGCCGTTACCGGTGGCAAAGAGGGTCACAGGGTTACATGTGTCCCGGTGCAGGGGCGGACACCTCTTTCTCGCCCCCCTGATGTCTTCAAATGAGTACCCCAGGAAGCCCGACACCAGTATCCCCCCACCAGCATGCCACAATGTAAGAAAGGCCTATTCAGGATGTCCAGGGGGGCTGCGCTTGCATCCAACAGGGGCGCGTCTGCAACTGTGTGCCAGCAGGCACACGGCTCCTGCTGAGCAGCTCAGGGAGGCCCGCAGCCCTACAGCCCTACCCCCACAGCAGGAGCCCCCCTACCTAGGCAGACGAGGCATCTAGCTGCGTGATCAAGCAAGCTCCCTTGCAGTCACAAGGCCTCAGGTGGGAGGGGATTTAATCTCTGTGCTCGCCCGACACCCCGGGGGACCCCAGCAGACCACAGCACAGCCAGGCTCTCTTCATCAATGTGTCAGAGTCCTTCGCTCCTTGCATGTCAGTAGGTGTGCAACGCACACAGAATGCACGCCGTCAGCAGCGCCGGGATCAGGCGTGTTTGACGAGGTTACCTCCCCCTCAGTGACGTCCTCGCAGCACATCCTTTTCCTCGCTGCCTCCTCCTCACGGTCCCAGCTCCGCCAGGGATGAGCCACCAAAGGGAACGAGCACTGCGACGTGCTCCTCGAGCAGCCCGATGTTTGTCCGCAGCGTCAGTTGTGATGGAGCTCAGCGGGCCTCCTCGGGACCGACACCGCCTGTGCCACAGGCCGCATGGTCGCCCTCCAGGCGCTCCACCAGTTTGCACAATATCAGCTAAGCGGAGGGGCAATCAGGCTCCCTCCCTTCACATCACTTGTGCCCCCAGTGAAGGATAGCGCCCTTTGTATATTTCAGGCTCCGATACGGGAGGATACTTGCAGGATAAATCTTGGGCCTACACAGAGCTCACAACTATGTGTCTGCTCTGGTCGCTATCTTGACTCCGCCCCCTGTCTGTCATTGATTACTGCTTCAGGAAGGATGATGAGCCATATGCAAAGAACTCACATTTCAATGTGTTTATCTTGGAGCCAACTCAGTTGCTATCTACTGTGAGAGACATCACTTTGCACAAAGACTTTGTCTGGAAAGCAGCCTGGAAATTACATTTAAAAGAGAAGCACCCCAACTGCTTCTGAAGATTTGAACAGTGTATCCACCTCACTTTGTTCCAGTCCCAAATAATACTTGACACAGGAAGGGACTGGTCTGTGGACTACTAGAAGAACTGCTGTGTAACCGGGGCTGGTGTCTGTCTCACATGGTGTCTCCAGTGATTGAGGGGACATCACCTGACATCTGCACTTTCTTCTAGAAGGGATGTTCATCTGCATAAAACACTAGATGCCTGCCTGCATGGCGAGAGAGGATTAGAGTGCCTGGTCCTTCAGGAGAGGAGACTTTCCAGGGGTAGATGCTCAGCATTTTCACAGCATGGCACACCCAGATGAAGAGGTCAATCCAGTGTCTCTGCGCAGTTTCCGGATTAACTGAATCAAACCCAGCAGCCTGCCACAAGCTTGAGCTATTGGTACAACTGATGCTGAAGAAGAAATCTAAGGCAACATCCTGCCAAAATGTAAGCCATGATTTGTCCAGAGACCACAACTGCCACAGAGACATCATTGCAAAAATTGGTACATACGATAACCAACCTGCAACCAGCCCTGAGGGCCACAGCTGTCGAAGATTGCCTAGTGAGCCCGCTCCATGGACTCTGACCCAAACAATCGCAAAGAAAGAACCAGTGCCTTAAGGGTGGTAGCACATCCCAATCCCTCCATACAGCCTGAGCAGAACAAGATGGGGCTAGCCCTGCATACGAGGACAGAGACTGGCACCAGTGGCAAGACTGCCGCGCCGCTTAAGAATTAGGGCCAAATTTAGAGTTTGGTGGAGGAGGTTACTCCGTGACAAACATGACGGATATTGCGTTCGCCATATTCCGATTGTAATATGCCTCTGCTGAGTTCTAAGTCAGGCCTTTAGACAAAAGGCTTACTACAAAGGGTTGAAAAAGACTTTGAATTGAGGTGCTCGACCAGTGAGTGGGATTGGTTTGAGTTCTTTGCACTTGTGTCTAATCTTTGCCTACTCCAGATAGGATTAGGAACCTTAAAGACAGAAAGTTGATCAGAGCAGGATGGAGAGGGGTGCTACGAAGAGAGGGGGTGTAGCGCTTTACTGGTAGATGCAACTACTTTCAACCCAGTATTATGCTCTCATTGTGTTGTGTAGCATTTAGGACCTGATTTATCTGCCTTATTACGATACCATGATATCCGATGAAGATCGTAATAAGGTGGATGAATACCCGTCACGTTTGTGACCGAGTAGTCTCTCCGCCAATATCTAAATCAGGCCCACAGATTTGCTTTGGGACTATATTACTTTCTTTTTCCATGAAAGAAAGTCACTCAATTAGGCATTACTTTATTGTTTCTCTCTCTCTCTCCCTCTCTCCTCTCTCACTCTCTCTTTCTTTCCCCCACCCTACCCCCAGCCACCATGGGGCCCAGTAACCATGGTCTTTTCTGTGGCCCCTGAACAGGATCTGACATTTTCCTTACTCTTACTGTGACTGTATTGCCAAGTATTTGCATGTCACAAGATTACACTCTCAGCCAATTCCCTCATTCAGGGATTCATGTGTGCGGCTAAAAGTCCGGATATTGTCCTTTAGCAGGGCTAAGTGATCCTTTAGCAGGGCTAAGTGATAATATTTTACATTAGAGGACTGACCAACTTGTGTCTACCAATTAAAAGTTTGCAACTTTCATTTTTGTAGAGCCTCAACATCTGCGAAACTTTGACATGAAGTGCCCCAGCTCTGTGTTTGTATTCTATTAAACAATATCCCATTTTTAAACTTGTCTTTTTTATTTTATTCTGCAGTATCGCACTTGGTGACAGGAAAAATCCTTTACTTGCTCTGAATGCAAAGTGAAATTTACTAAGGAATCCATACTAAAAAAAAACCACAGGAAGCAAAAATTGTTCTCCTGTATTGAATGTGAGAAGAGTTTTTTTTCTGAAAAACAGGTCTTGTGGTGCATCAGAGAATCCACAAAGATACGAGGCCTTTTCACTGGAATGAGTGCGGGAAAAGTTTTACTCATCATGCAAATCTTTTTCATCACTGAAAAATACACATAGGAGTGAAGCCTTTTCCCTGTACAGTGTGAGAAAAGATTTATCAGTGAGGAGGCTCTTGGGGTGCATCAGAGAATCCACACAGGGCTGAGACCTTTCCCCTGCACTGAATGCAGAAAGAGCTTTACAACACAGTCATATCTGAGACAACATGAAGGAAGGCACACAGACGTGAGGTCTTTTCACTGCTTAGAGTGTGAGAAAAGCTTTGCTAGTAAGTCACATCTTCTAAATCACCAAAGAACACACAGAGGGGTGAGACCTTTTTAATGCAGTGAGTGTGACAAAGCTTATGCTGAAAAGTCAAATCGTTACCAGCACCATAAACTACGCACAGAAATGAAACCCTTTTCATGCACCGTGTGAGGAAGGATTTAGTAGTAAGGCAAGTCTATTTGAGCACCAACGAATACACACAGGTTTAAAGCCCTTTCACTGCACCAGGTGCGATGAACGTCTCACACAAAAGCCTACTCTCCTACAGCATCAAATAATCCACACAGGACTAAGGGAATATCACTGCAATGTTTGTGAAAAAAGCTTTAATCATAGGTGAACTTTTGTTTGTCATGAACGAATACACTTAGGAGTGAAGCATCAGCAGTGCTCACAGTGTGAGAAAAGCTTTACTCGAAAGTCAACTCCTGGAGTTCATCTAAAAGTGCAAACTGGGTGAAGCCCTTCCCCTGTACTGAATGTGAGAAGACCTTTACTGAGAGATGGATCTTACTGAGCATCGAAGAATACACGCAGGAGCGAGGCCATTCACTGCAGTGATTGTGGGAAAACCTTTGCTCCAAAGTTGGGTCTTGTCGAGCACAAAATGACACTCGCAGGAGCGAAGCCGTTTCATTCCAGCGAGTAAGAGAAACACTTGACTCAAAGGTCAGATCTTACAAGCCACCAAAAAATACACACTGGATGAAGACCATTTTTAGTCTGAAATGGGACCTTATGGAGCTTGTGAGAATGCACAAATGGTAAGGCAGTTGTGATGCCCAGCGTAGCTTCAGAATTGGCAAGGATAGGACATTAATTGTATTACCGCGTATTTATGTGGGGGTTCTTGTAATCATTTAAGACACGCAATGTCCCTTCATTGGATCTCCTCCACTGCCTCAAAGAGTGACCATGGCATTCTTAAAAGCCTGAAATGATGATAAAGTTATTACTTTAGCAAAATTGCCTGCAGCTAGTTGTTTTTATATATGTTAATGAAGGAACTTTTCAGTGTTGATTCATTTGATTCAACAACAGCAGAGAAGCAGGATTGTTTTTTTAAATGTTTGGCCCATTGCTGTGCAGATTGCACTCTTATGTCATTGTGGTGCAAAAAGTGTGACCAACCTCTTGAGACACCAGAGGATTTCCTAGCACCCCAATACAATGGACACAGTAAAATGAACTTTAATCTATTTTGCACTATATTTCTCTTGGATACAAACGTAATGCCAATCCTAAACCTAAAATGAACCTTCAACAAACACCCAAGGCCGTTTTCTGTAAATGTGTCACTAATACAAACAACAAGGCAATACATTTGTACTGTAGACCTTTTTCCTAATAGGAATGAATGGAGTAAATATATAAAGCTACAGTCCATATTACATAATTACCTTTGTGAAGGCAAAATTATGGAAGCGAATTGTTAAACCCTTACATTATTTGTCTGTTTGTGTTTCATCAGGAGTGTAGAAATAAGTTTTTTTTATTTTAAAAGAAGAAAACCTGGTTCATGAGTAACCTTTGTTATGAGGAAATGTAAAAAGTAATTGATTTTGCATTGTTTTGCACTTTGTGAAGTGAAAACTAGGTCAAAATTGTTATGCTCTATTTTATACACTGGTTCAAACTTTGATTTGGTCTGCTGAACCAGTGTAAATCAGGGCCACAGATCTGCTTTTTAGTTGATAACTTGAAAATATACAGCTCAAGTGACAAACATGTTAAGTTAAGCTCCAATGTGTATCAACCTCTCCAAAAACATAAAAATGAAGTTTGATACTGGGAAATATAAAAAAGTAATAATTACAGAGGGAGTAGAACATCCATCACTAGAATACTTTTACTATAAAAGAAATGGAGTAAGATGGGGTCACAAATATATTGCAACAGGCTATGGGTTAAAAGTAGATCCTCAGTAAATCCTGGGAATGCAGCGAGCGGGGAAGGGGTGGTGAGGAAAAATATATCAGCAGTGGGGATAAAGATCTCAGTGGTGGAGAAAAAGATGTCAGTGGTGGAGAAAAAGATGTCAGCGGTGGGGATAAAGATGTCAGCGGTGGGATAAAGCTATAAGTGGTGGGGATAAAGATGTCAGCGGTGGGATAAGGATATCAGTGGTGGGGATAAAGATGTCAGCGGTGGGATAAAGATATAAGTGGTGGGGATAAAGATGTGAGCGGTGGGATAAAGGTGTCATCTGGGGATAAAGATGTCAGTGTTGGGGATAAAGATGTGAGCGGTGGGATAAAGATGTCAGCGGTGGGGATAAAGATGTCAGCGGTGGGGATAAGGATGTCAGTGGTGGGGATAAGGATGTCAGCGGTGGGGATAAAGATGTCAGCGGTGGGATAAAGATATCAGTGGTGGGGATAAGGATGTCAGCGGTGGGATAAGGATATCAGTGGTGGGGATAAAGATGTGAGCGGTGGGATAAAGGTGTGAGCTGGGGATAAAGATGTCAGTCGTGGGGATAAAGATGTGAGCGGTGGGATAAAGGTGTCAGTGGGGGATTAAGATGTCAGTGGTGGGGATAAGGATGTCAGTGGTAGAGATAAAGGTGTCAGCGGTGGGGATAAAGATGCCAGCGGTGGGGATAAGGATGTCCGTTGTGGGGATAAGGATGTCAGCGGATGGGGATAAGGATGTCAGCGGTGGGGATAAGGATGTCAGTGGTGGAGATGAGGATGTCAGCGGTGGGGATAAATATGTCAGCGGTGGGGCTGAGGATGTCAGTGGTGGGGATAAGGATGTCAACGGTGGAGATAAAGATGTCAGCGATGGGGATAAGGATGTCAGTGGTGGGGATAAGGATGTCAACGGTGGAGATAAAGATGTCAGCGGTGGGGCTGAGGATGTCAGTGGTGGGGATAAGGATGTCAACGGTGGAGATAAAGATGTCAGCGATGGGGATAAGGATGTCAGTGGTGGGGATAAGGATGTCAGTGGTGGGGATAAAGATGTCAGCAGTGGGGATAAGGATGTCAGCGGTGGGGATAAAGATGTCAGCGATGGGGATAAAGATGTCAGCGATGGGAATAAGGATATCAGTAATGACGTATCTCATAGGACAACAAAGAATGATGCTGCAAATATTTCATACAATTAGGTATGTATTATCAGGCACTGGGTGTTTCATCAGCACCATTTTCTTTTCAATGAGATTGTAACATCAATCCCTTTTAAAAATTCACTGAAAATGTTAAAGTTAATTCTGAATAACAGATGCAACTGTTAGCAAGACGTCTAACATGAGATTAAAATGAGTACCAAGATCTTGTGTATTCATTCATGTGAATAATGCAGGATAACATCCAATCTTTTCTTCATATTTATCCTGCGATTCAGGACCATCAATCTCCGGATGTATTGCAGTATCGTGATCACTAATTCTTTATACAACCATCACTCAATCCCTTTGTTATCTAGGCAGTGTATATTATGCCCACTGAAACATTCGTCTTTAACAGCGCAGTGAAAAGAGATATTGGGGCAATTTAGGGCCACCTCGTATCCTGGCTGAGCGAGTGGCTGAAAGGAGAGAAAGAAGTAATAGGGGTACTCACTGTTGCAAATTTATGAAAGTTAATATAGTGATACCAAGGTAGAATGGTTTCCGGGAGGTAATGTTGTGACTGCACAGAAATGTCCCTGTTTCCTTGGTTAATAGTAGCAATTAAAATAATTTAGCCAGGGAGAGAAAGCAAATCCTACAGACTGCATTAAGGATGTTGCAGTCACAAAAAAGTCAATATACAGAGTCCAGGTGAAGAAAAATACAGAGGCTCCCATAAGCTAATTCCAATTCTTAATTAAATCTGAATATTCCTAATTGCTGTTCAGTGATGCTCCAGAATCTGTAATAATGTCTCCATACAGAAAAAAATGAATTTTCAGATGCCAAATAACGAAATCAAGAGTCCAACAAAACAGCAGCTGTATTCAGATTGGCCAGTGCTGATTTAAGGTTAGCATTCTTCTAGTTTGACACTGTACTACGGTTCTAGTGTCATGATGTCAACTTGTGCATGATTGTCCAAAATATCCCTCTAGGAAGTGCAGGTTTTTTCTACCTGCCTGTTCCCTGTTGTTGGTGCAGTCATTGACCCAGTGTATCCTTTGTCTCTCTCCCCACTTTCTTGTTTTGTCATCCTGTCCTTATGTCCATTAGCATCATCTGGCGAAGGAGCAGAGGCACCGGCAACGGAGGAAGCTGCATGCCACAGGACTCTCAAGGCAGAGTCCAACGTTGCTGAGGGAACCAGTGGGACGGATGGCGAGGGGAGCACCATGGCGGAGACTGGAGGGGACAACACAGGCTCTGATACCTCCTCCGATAGGAGCTCCCTGGTAGTTGCAGACAACTCTGTGACCACCCCAGCTGCAGGTACAGCGGCCAACCCAGTAGCCCCTCAGCGGGTTGTCAGTGCCCGCTCACCGAGGAGGGTGGGCATCTCCTTCACCCCAGGCACCTCAGGCCCTGCCCCAGTGAGCCCTGCTGCCCTGAGTGAGGAGGCTATTGACCTCCTGAGATCCATCTCCGTAGGGCAGTCAACCATAGTGAATGCCATCCAGGGGCTGGCATCCCTGATGCAGCAATGCAATGCATTCCTGGAGGGCATTCACGGTGGTTTGGCAGCCCAACAGAGATTGATTCAGGCTCTGGCCTCCTCTCTGATGGCAGCCATTGTCCTTGTTTCCACCCTCCCCCTCCAACTTCCACATCCCAGTCCAATTCTCCTCAACCCCAAGCCATCTCAAGTACACAGGCAGACGAGCATGCACACAAGACAACGCACAAGAGTGGCACAGGCAAACACAAGCACCACACTTCATCCCATAGGCACTCACACAAACACCATTCAGTTGCAGACACGACAACATCCACTGTCTCCACTGTCTCCCCCTCCTCCTCCTCCTCCTCCACCTTCCACACAGTTACGTCCACACTCACACCTACATGCACTACATCAATATCCACTACCAGCATCATCACCACACGAAGCAGAACACACACCTCACTGGCAGATACTTCCACAACATCCATGCATGTGTCCCCTGTGTCCTCTCCCACCGTGTCTGTCCACCCCCCTCCTACATGACACAAACGTAAGCACCCAGACACCCAACAGCCATCCACCTCACAACAGCATACAGCCCATGCACCTGCACCCAAATCCAGCAGACATACACCTCTGACGACCACTCCCTCATCCTCCACTCCCATAACTCCTCCCGCCCCAAAGTCCCTAAAAAGTTTTTCATTTCCCAGATTGACCTCTTCCCTACCCCACCCTCCGTCCTGCACTTATGGGCAGGGTAGCAAGGACACAGCCCAGCACCTCAGCCAAACAGTCCACAGGGACCTATTTGTGGTGGTAGGGATACCAGACCATCAACACTGAAGGGGATGAAAGGGAAGAGTCCGGCACCAGCTGTGAGAAAGGGGAAGGAGCCTGCACCAGCTGTGAAGAAGGGGAAGGAGCCTGCACGAGCTGTGAGGAAGGGGAAGGAGCCTGCACGAGCTGTGAGGAAGGGGAAGGAGTCTGCACCACTAGGCAGAGAGAGGAAGAGCCCATCCACCCCTGCCAGGAAGGGAAAGGGATTCCCAGCCCATGACCAGGAGGACAAGAGGCACTCTAGGACAGCAGAAGCTGTCAGGCAAACACCGCCACCATCACCAGCTGTCACAGGGCCCCCACCACAAGCTGTGGATGTCCTGCCATCACAGAGAGCAGGGGCTGCCCAGGAGCCTCCCACAACCACCACCAGCATGCAGCCATCACAGAGTGCAGGGGCTGCCCAGGAGCCTCCCCCAACCACCACCAGCATGCTGCCATCAGTCAGTGCAGGGGCTGCCCAGGAGCCTCTCCCAACCACCACCAGCATGCAGCCATCACCACTGGCATACGCCATGTAGTCCACCCTCCACGGGCTACTGTGCGGACTGCCCCCTCCGGAACCAGTGGGCAAGACACCCACTTGAGAGACTGTGGCCTTGCACTTCCCAGGACAAAGCAATGGGCATGTTGCCCCCTCCAGAACCAGTGGGGTTGTTCCCGCATCCGGCTGAGGTGCTCCCCTCCCCCACTGAGGTGCCTGCCTATTTGCAATCTGATGCCCCTGCAGTGCTCTATCCGGATGTGCTCCAGGATTCGAGTTGGGCCTTGGACTGTGCCCTGTGTCCATGTGGGCCCTTAGAACTTTGGAGTGGGCTGTGTCCCTTTTTTATACAAGTGTACATATCTGTTTCATGGCCAAATCAGATTATTAATTTTGATGTTGAACTGATTACAATCACTTTCGTCAATTCCTGCGGTCCTTGCATTATTCTGCAGATTTTTGGAGTCAAATAGTTTTTGTAGTGCAGCTGGTTATGTGTGTGGTGTGTGTGTGAATGGTGTGTGTTGTGCGTATGTGTGTCACTCTCTTTTTCCTCCCACCCTCCCTTGTGTGCTAGGCGGCTGTACTCACCGTCATCGTCTTCATCGGCGTTGGTGTTCCAGGGGGGTATAACGTAAAAGATCATCAGGAAAACTTGCAGTTCGGGTTTCATGGCAGCGTGGTTCTTCCCTGTGTCTCCAATGGTGAGTCCTTTGACTTTTGTGCTCTGTTTCTGCCAGGCTTTTGTTAGCATTGGTACCGCCCCGGAAAAGGAGGCGGTTTGCAGGGTATGAATATGGTGGGCGGAACTTTGACTTCCACCTGGCTGTAGGCGGCTACCACCGTGGTGGCTGTTTCTGCAGTGGCGGTTGGTGTGGCACATTGGCTGTCTATCAGAGATATCACCACCATGGTCATAATTTGGCTGTACTTACCGCCAGCCTGTTGGCAGTATTACCGCCAATTTATCACCCACCGCAAGGGTTGTAAAGAGGGCATTAGTGGTCACTTGAAGGGAAAATGTGCTGTCTGTAAATGACAATGTGTTACTGTATGATGCTTTAGTAATAGATTAGTGACTGTTTTTTTAGTTTAATATGTTAAGTTGTCACTGAAATTTCTACCTAACTATGTCACGTTAACCTTTGTTTTTCTTCAGTGAATTTCTAAAGTAATGTTTAATGTAATTGCAACTCATTACTATGCATGGCATGGGGTTAGCCGCAGGGCTGGTCTGCTGCCAGGCCCTGCCTCCAACTCCCAGAGGGCAGCTAACCCCAGTCACGTGCGGTCATCACGGTCCCTACGTTAAAGGTTTTGCAGCCAGGCCCTTGCACACACGCAACCTCACACCACACATAGTCATGAGGTTGGCCACAGGCCTCATCTGTGGACAGGCCCTGCACCCAACCCCGTGTGAGCAGCCAACTCCATGCCACACACGGCCTTCTGGCACGCGCAGGGTGCAGTTGGATTTGCACGTCCTGGCCACAGGGAGGAAGAGTAATGAATTGGTTAAAGAGTCACAACCCCAAAATATAACAAGTGGGCCTATTGACTTCAATATAAATAGTAGAGTGGATACAGGATGCTATTCATTTGGGGCTCCCGCCCCCCACTCAGAGCGGTTTCAGAGACCAGAGGTCCCGGATGGCCTGGGACCTGGCTCTGGCCACAGACAACTAGGACGCCTCCATGGGTTACCTTAGATTGTCTGGGAAGCATAGACAGAGGGGTCCAACTGGGTTCAGAGTGGTGTAGAACTGTAATGTGCCCCTGCAGTTGTGGGCCAAGGTCCATGTTCTATCGCCTCAAGCAAGGAAGTCCATCAAGGTATTGATTGGTCCCCCCTGGCTTTAGGCTGGTAGGGGGTCATGTTGGACCTGGCCCTTTTTACAGCATCAGCCCCAAACTTTTTGCCTCCTTCCTCCTATTTTTTCTGTCCTCTTATTGTTGGCTCTAGGACTCCGGTCACTTTATTCCTGCAGATCAGTGCTAAAGTGCATGTGCTCTCCCTTGTATACTTAGTATGATTGGCTTATACCTGATTAGCACATTTAATTTACCTGTAAGTTCCTTGTATAGTGGTATACCTATACCTATGGCCTGTAACTTAAATGGTACTAGTGGGCCTACAGCACTGCTTGCTCCACCCACAGAAGTAGCCTTTCAAACTTGCCTGAGTCCTGCTAGCGCATGGCCTGCGTGTTAAGTTTACTGCCACAGGGACCTGGCATCTAAATTTAGTTGCCATGCCTGGAACTCCCCTTTTACTACATGTAAGTCACCACTAAGGTAGACCGTAGCTAGCCCTATGGGCAGGCGGCTATGTATGTAGAAGGCAGGACAGTGCCTGGTTGTGTATCCTGTCCTGGTAGTGACAAACAGCCTATTTGGTTTCTCACTACTGTGAGAGCTGCCTTCTCATAGGAGTGTATTGGAAACGCCTGCAGTTGTAAAGGCTGTGCCCTGGCCTCACACAAAGGGCTTGTTTACCACCAACTGATGTCTGGAGCCTGTGCTGGAGGAGAGCGGGGACACTCCTAGAACCAGTTGTAACTGGTTGGAACATCTTCTCCCTTTCTTTGTGAACGCCTTGCAAAGCTGAGTATAAGTACAGGGGATTTTCTCCATGTAAGGAGACACTTTTAACATACTTGTAACTAGACACAGAATGCTGCTGGAGGGACTCACCAGTAACCGCCTTAGACTACTGCTGCTGTGCTGACCTGTGATCTGCTGGGTCACTAGGAGAAACTGCCACTGACTGCATCCCCCTTGTACTGGCCTCTTGCTGGACCCTGCCGCCCTGTGCTCCACTTTGTGTCCACAGTGGCTGGGTGCTGCGGCCCCTGCCCCCTGCAATTGCCTGCTTGTAGCGCATGAGGAGCAATCCACCTGAGAGAGCCTTGTGTGCGCTTTGTTTTACTGCCATAGCACCTTGGAGAGTGCTTGTCCGAGGGGGATCACCAATGCGACCCGGGCATTCCTTGTTTCAAATTGTGTCAGAATCTCGCTGTGCTGGTGCTCCCGGGGCATGAAGAAATGAAGCCTGGAGCGAGCGCGATCCTAGCGGTGCCCCCGGTGCGAAGCTCACTACGGAGAGAGCCCCCAGGGCACCATCCGGTCCTGACTGTTGTCAGGTCTCACTGCCGTGTCCTGAGAGCAGGAGTCACACTCAAACACCAGATCAGGTGCAGGGGAGTGGATGATAGCAGCCCCAGGAGGGAGGGAGACCTCACTAGAGGTCCATCCAGACCCCAGGGCTGCTGTGAGAGCAGATCCGGGGGAGGAGAGGGCAAGTCCCCTCTACCCCCAGTTGCTTCCAGAGAAGCGTGCCGCTCCGATTGAAGTTACATTGTTCTTTTGGGTCCCCTGTTTCCCCAGTGATGCCCCGTAGCCACCCAAGGGGTTCACAGGGACAGTGGGCACCTCAGTTCAGGCGCGGGCCCCAGGAGGGGTCCCTACATAGGAATGGAGGGGATGCGACTGTCCCCTCCCCTTCCCTATTCACCAGGTGGTCCCTGTTTTGGCACCGATGAGCACTGGGGGCCCCTTCATCCTAGACCGAATTAGAGAATGATCCTGCCATGGGTATTTATGCTGATATGGTTTTCATGACTGGCCATATGTTTTCTGATCTTCTTCTTGGGGCACACATGTTGGTTTTATGAGGGTGTGTTTACCGGGTGATATGTTTCTGTTTCTATGATTTGCCGTACATTTCCTGGTGTTCCTGGTGTGGGGCACACATGTTGGTTTTACGAGGGTGTGTTTACCGGGTGATGTGTTTCTGTTTCTATGGTTTGCCGTACATTTCCTGGTGTTCCTGGTATGGGGCACACATGTTGGTTTTCTGAGGGTGTGTTTACCGGGTGATATGTTTCTGTTTCTATGATTTGTCGTACATTTCCTGATGTTCCTGGTATGGGGCACACATGTTGGTTTTACGAGGGTGTGTTTACCGGGGTGATGTGTTTCTGTTTCTATGATTTGCCGTACATTTCCTGATGTTCCTGGTGTGGGGCACACATGTTGGTTTTACGAGGGTGTGTTTACCGGGTGATGTGTTTCTGTTTCTATGATTTGCCGTACATTTCCTGATGTTCCTGGTGTGGGGCACACATGTTGGTTTTACGAGGGTATGTTTACCGGGTGATGTGTTTCTGTTTCTATGATTTGACATACATTTCCTGATGCTCCTGGTATGGGCATTTATGAGGATCCTATGAGGTGCATTATTGTAGTAATGTTTTTCCTGACTACTGCTTATGTTGCAGAATAATAAGTCCCCTGCGTGTTATATGTCACTACTGCTGGTTTTTGCAGAGTAACAGTACTGTGTAACGTTCTGACAGCTGCTTGGGTAGCAGGGCATTACTGACATGTTGTGTTTGGTCTAAAAATGTTGTGTACAATTTTATTTTTACATAACCTGGTGTTGTGTTTCCTTTGTGGTGGGGATAGTGCATCACATGTGTTATGTGTTTTGCGCACACGCTTTACACATTGCCTCTGGGATGGGCCTGGATACTCGTGCCAAGCTACCATGGGGGCAGGGGTTATCATGGGTGTGTAACTCCCCCGCCCTGACTAGAGTGGGTGGGTTCTGCCTGGCTTAGGGGCATACCTTAGCCAACCAAAACCCCCATTTCTAACATACATCATAAAGCATGTACAGCATAATATATATAAGAATCATCTTTCTCGAAACGTCACTGTTTTCATTCAAATGTATATTTCAGTAATCCACACAATGCAATGTTTAATAATAGTAATTATTCAAAAAATATTTAATACATTTTTATTTCAAAATAATCATCATGTGAGTGAGTCTTTCATTTAACATAGTTTTGCTATCAAAGCAGTTTGTGGTCTGCAAAATGTTAAAAGAAAGACACAGACATATGTTTTAAATAAAATCAAAATTGAAGATTTTTGAGCATCAATACTATCAATTACAGCAGATATTGGGGGCATGGACTTTGGCAAAAATGTCATTCTAGGGATTTTGATAGAGGGCACATGCCTACTCCATTTCTCTAGGGGAAGGAAATTCTATCAGTTACTACTGGCTCCCAAGCAAACAGCTTGCAGTCAATGGGAAAGAGCCATGGCCCACACTGTGGGACTTTGGCTTCAGAGACTGTGACAGATGATAGCCAATTGAAAAGCTGCATATGACTTGAAAAGTAAATCACTCAAATTTACTAAAATGTGGGACTTAGTTCTATCGATCCTGAACAGAGACAATGGAGGTCGAACATGCCCAAAACGGTTACAGCGTAGGACTCCTGGACATGGAAAGATACCATTGAGAGAAGGGCAAAGTATACCCGGAAAAGGGACGCAAAACTTCAACAGAGTAAAGAGTCATCAACATAGACTGTGCTTTGATGCAGGAGGTGACTCGGGGTGGAGAAGGAGGTTTGTTTCTCCTTTGCTATTTAGGTGGCATGACCACCTGACGTATTACATGTTAATAAAGACTCCGCACCACATGTGATTTCTCTGAAGAGTGAACCACAGGTTCAAGTTCAATATCATTCAAAGCCAGAGACACAGAGCAAAGCGTGATTTAAACACAATCACAAATAATTTACAGTATCAGGTTGTGATGGTGCCATGTCACTCACCTGTGAAGAGTTCCCTTTCCCCAGTGTTCAACCTGGTTACGTACCTAGAATCATTTTAGAATAGAGAAGTTTGGATGCGCTCACGTGTGCAGAAATGCTCACAATACTGGACTGAACATAGGTAAAACTATAAAATGATGTTAAATATTTCAAATGGATTCTTTAGTTAAGTTTAGCACTTGCATTTGTTAATTTACCTTAAAGTAGTGCATGAATCACCCCGGGAGAGGTATCTAGGCGCTGCAGACAGACACAGGCAAAGTTTTAACTAAGTTTTTTTTTAAATATATTTTTATTATTATTAATTATCTTTCACTGCATTACATCTGCAACATTCTTGATGGCATCAACAGATTTCGATTTAGTACATATAATTGAACATTAATTATACAGCATACTCTTTCATTTTCTAATGCTCCCACCTCATTTATTCTTATCCTAGACTTGCATAGGTTCCTTGGGAGTGCAATGAGCATAGATTGCTTCGGTGTCTTAGGGGTACATCACTATCCTGTGGTCATATTTAATCTGGAGTGCCCACTTGTTCGTATCGCATACTTCACTAAAACGTCTTATTATTTTAACTTGATGGCGCTATATCAAACAGACTACATTCACAGCCATGGTGGGTGTTACTCATTGTTTCCTTGTTCTTCTTTTTTTTTTTTTTTTCCCTCCCTTCTTTCAATCAATTGAGACCAGGCCGTTACCTTCTTATGCTTATTGTCTCTGTTTCCTCACACTGAGACTGATGTGCTTGGGGGCTGGGAGCATCCATGTTCTGTCTCTTGGGGTTCAGTCATCCTATCCCCCTAACTGCCTGTTCCGGTTGGTCCTGGTCACCCTCTTTCCACCCCTTTTCTCTTGGTTCCCCCATCATGCCCCATTGTCTGTGCACTACCCTATTAGTCGCTCTGGGCTTCCACTGCCACCCCTCCTTCCTTAGTCTGACTGTCCCATCTCAGGAGTATTTCTTCCCACGCCAGGGCAATGGGGGTTTGACGCATACCCCTTGCTTCCTCACTTTTCAGCACTTGCAATTCTGCTCGGGCCCATCTTGACACATCCCGCCTCCATTCGCTCGCCGATGGGCAGCTGGGAGATTTCCAACCTATCATGATTCGTCTCCTATAGAAGACAAGTGCAAGGTCCAGGAAGCGTCCCCTCACTTTCCCTACAGGCGCATGCGCTCTCAAACCTAGTAAGCATGCTGCCGGGGATAGCCCAATCTCCACCCCCAGCACCCGCTCCTGGTCCGCCAGCGCCGCAGACCAGCCCCTCTGGAGCTCTGGGCAATTCCATACCATATGGTCAAAGTCTGCAGTTACATTTCCACATCTAGGGCATGTCTTGGGGGTTCCCCCATAGATTCTTGTCAGTCTGTGTGGGATGAGGTATGTTCTGTGCATGTAGTTGTACTGTATGTATCTCAACCGGGTGTTTCTGGATACCGTCCGAGGATAGGCTAGTGCCCTGCTCCACTCCACATCTGTTAATTCCCTGCTCACTGTCTTTTCCCACTGTTCTCTTCGGGGCTGTAGTGCGTCCAGTGATTCCTCATTTTGGGACCTGTAGATCCTGGCTATTAGGTGAGATTCCCCACCAGACGTTAGTAGTAAGTGCAGTACTCTGTGGGTTGAGGGCTCTGCATTTACTGTTCCCCAGTGCTCTTTGAGGATGTGTGTTAGTTTCCTATACTGGAGGAACTGTCCCCTTGGGACGCCCATTTCTATTAGGTCCGAGAAGGACCTCAGCACCCCCTCTTGAAACAGTGCTCCGACTGTCTCTACTCCCACTCTCCTCCAGGGTCCGAGGCCAAAGCCCACCAGATTCCCATCATCTGTTCCTTCCCCCAGTACTGAGAGTGGGAGCTCAGGGGAATAAGGCTGTCCCACCCCTACTCTTCTCACACTTTTCTTCCAACATGCTGCCGCTACACTCGTCATCATACTGTCCGCGCGCTTGGTCACTCTCATGTTCACCATCCGCGCAATGATTCTTTCCATTCCAATTTCTCCTTGAACAGTGTATCTATCCAATTGTCCCTTTCCTCCCATCCACGCCGCAATCCACTGCAGTTGTGATGCTAAATAATAAAACTCGAAGTCAGGGACTCCCAGGCCCCCCATGTGTGTCGGCCTGCAGACAATCGAAAGAGGCGTACGTCTACGGCCTTCGTCCCATATAAGCTCCCTGATCAGCATTTTAAGCTCGCGGAACCACGCCGAATTGATCTGCAGCGGCAGGTTCGTGAAATAGTAAAGTAACCGGGGCAGGATTATAATTTTGGACAGTGCAACTCTGGCCATTATGGATAGCCTTAGAGAGCGCCAGAACTTTACTGAGGACCGCAGGGAGCGGAGCGCCCTCCCAAGATTGCCATCCCGGAGGTCCCCCACCTCGTGGAACACCTGTATTCCCAGGTACTTAAGTGTCCTCGGTGCCCAGCCTACATCTTCGGGGCACGATGCGGGCCGGTCACATCCCGCCAGTATGGGAAAAACATATGTTTTGCCCCTATTGAGACGCAATCCTGATAGGAACCCAAAGTGCTCCAGGGCATCCAGAGCCAGGGGAGTCCCGTCTCTCCGTCCCCGAGGTAGATGAGTAACGATGTGCTCCGGTTGTCCCCATTGTATCCCTCTGCCCCTGCCATCCCTTCGTAGCTGGGCTGCCAGTGGCTCGATAGCCAGTGCGAATAATAGCGGCGATAGAGGGCAACCCTGCCTAGTGCCCCTGTGGATTGGGTAGGTGTTGGATACCGTCTTGGCTGTCCTCACTCTAGCCAGGGGGGATGCATATAGCAGGTCCACACACTTTACCCAACCCCATCTTCCTCATCACTGTCCTCAGGTAGTCCCATCTAACAGAATCAAAGGCTTTTTCGAAGTCCACAGCGAGTAATACCCCAGTCAAAGGTTTCGCTTCCCTGGGCATATGTAGAATGGCAAATAGTCGTCTCAGGTTAAGGGATGTGCTCCGGTGCAGGACAAACCCGTTCTGATCCTCGTGTATCAGTTTGGGCATGTGGCCGAGCAGCCAATTGGCCAGAACTTTGCTTAGTATTTTAAAATCATTGTTCAGCATTGACAAGGGGCGAAAATTAGTCACAGATGTCTCTCTAGCTTTAGACTTGGGCAGTGGGACCACCAATGCTTCCCTCAGCGTGGCCGGCAACACACCCCGGCTCAATGCTTCAGAGTACACCACCGCCAGCCTAGGGGCCAGTAAGGTTTCGTACTTCTTATAGAAATCCATAGGTAAGCTGTCTGTTCCCGGTGTCTTCCCGGGCGCTAATTGCGATATGGCATTCTTTATCTCATCTGCTGTCACAACTGCCCCAAGCCCCTCCTGTTCCTCAATTGTCAGCGTTGGCAATGGGAGATGCTGCAGATACGCCTCAAGAGCCGGTTCGTCAAGCTCCCCGGGTTTCCTATATAAATGAGCATAGTATTCCATGAAAGCGTCATTTATAGTGTTTGGACTGTGTCTTCCCTCTCCCTCCATCCCTCCAGGTCTTACCAGCCACGCCAGCATTCGGAGTGTAATGAGGCCATATAGTTTTGCACACTATGGCATCTAAGTTGTTCCTCAACCTGGGAGTGGTCTCTCCGTGCCTGGGCATACTTTTCCCCTTCCTGCTCCTCTGTTCCCTGTCTCCGTTCCCCCTCATGTATTTCTTTCTCTAGTCTGGTCAGTTCACTTTCCAGCGTTCGTCTCACCCCCGTCGTCTGTCCCATACAGTATCCTCTGGTTGTCACTTTAAGGGTCTCCCACTCAACGGATCTGGAGTCAGTGGATCCCTCGTTAATTTTAATATGGTCAGCGAGGAAGAGACGAAGGTCATCCCTGTACACCTGGTCCTCCAAGGCTCCAGGGGCCAATCGCCACATCGGGATGGGGGGCCTAACCTCCCTCACTCTCCAGGTCAGCAGAAGAGGATTATGGTCAGAGAGCGTACGTCCCAGGTATTCAGAGTGGACCATCCCCTGCATTAGTGTTGCTGTACAAACCACCTTGTCAATTCTTGTGTGTACCCTGCGGAGTCCTGAGTAGTATGAATAATCTTTTTCAGTAGGATGTTGCTCACGCCATATGTCCAATAATTCCCATGCATCTAGCCATTCTCTAAGTTTTTGGGCTACTCTGCTTCTCGTTGCCCCCGACAGTGGTGGGGTGGAGCGGTCTAGTTCTATATCTAACACGCTGTTAAAGTCTCCCCCTATCAAGAGGCCTCCTCCCGCTGGCTCTTGAGTTGACCTGATAGCCGTGTCATAAAGGGGATCTGGTCCTGGGTAGGAGCATAAATGCAACTCAAGGTAATTGGTACACCGTGCAACCTTCCCTCTAACACCACGTATCTGCCTTCCTGGTCAATATTGGTGGATTCTACTGCAAAGGGAACCCCAGCACGTATCAATATCAGCGCCCCCCTAGTATATGCAGAGTATTCTGTGGCATACACCTGACCCCTCCATCTTCGCCTTATCTTTTCCGCTTCCCCCTTCGCTAAGTGGGTCTCTTGTAGTAACGCCACTTGGGTGGCCTCCTCTTTAGGTAGGACAGAGTTTTGTGTCGTTTGTTTGGTGTTCCCAACCCCCGCACATTCCATGTTAGCATATTATACTCTGCCATATTGGAGAGACATTCACTATACTTCCTTCTTGGCCCGTCCCATTGGCCTGAAACCTTCTGTGTCTGACTGTATGTCTAATCCTAACAACCCACCTACTGCAGAGCGCCATCAGAACTAACAATCTTGAACCCCAACTCCCCTTCCCCAGGGCGCCCCCTAAACAGAAGGCTGCCCAAAATATTGTGCAACTGTGCAACTCAGACAAACTGTCAATTCTAGTTCTCGCCATACTGGACGAGATTCTAGTGGGGGGGACCGCGCCCGGAGGGGCCATCAGAACACTGTCCACCTCCATCTCAGGGCTGCGCTGCTTTTTCGATTACCCAAGCTCATCCGCCGTCTGGGGGTTCACCTTTGGTACCTGCACCGAGCAGCCCGACCCGTCCACCGAGGACATCACCGTGCCGTCAGATTCTCCGTCTGAGTCCCTGGGGGGCGATTCCTCTCTACTCATGGAGGCAGCAGCATCTGATGCTGCTTTTTTCCCCATTTCCTTTTGCGACTGGGTTGGTGCCAAGCGGGGTTGGATCCTGTTTCGTTGTCTTCCCGAGCCCCGGCGTACTCCCCCATTTGTGTGTCGCACCACTTGGGTCCCTCGGGCCTCCAGCCAGTCCCACGCCTCCTCGGGAGTCTGGAAAAAAGTGGTCTTACCATCCATAGTCACCTTTAGTTTTGCCGGGAAAAGGAGCGAGTATTGGATTCCTTCCTCTCTCAAGGCCCTTTTGACTGCCAGGTATGATGCTCGCTTGGTTTGGACATCCAGTGTGAAGTCGGGGAAAAGTGTCACCTCCCCGTTTGCAACTTTAAAAGGGCTCGCCTCTCTGGCTCTTTGTAGAAGAATATCTCTGTCTCTATAGTGGAGGAGTCTGGCGATCATCACACGCGGAGGACGGCCCGGCGCCAAGTGCCTCGAAGGCACCCGGTGCGCCCGCTCCAGGGTGTAGAATGGGGTCAGGCACTCAGGGGCCACAATCGTCCGCAGCCATTCCTCTAGAAACTTCAGCATGTTCGCTCCTTCGGCCCCTTCCGGCAGCCCCACCACACGCACATTGTTTCTGCGGCTTCTGCCTTCTGCGTCCTCTGCTCTTTGTTCTAGGCGCGCAACCCTATCCACAAGGCACATCACCTCGGCTTTTAGGTCTTTTTGTTGCAGGGCAATTTCAGCCAGGACATTCTCCGTGTCTTTTACTCTATCCACTAACTTGTGGTGGTCTGCCCTCAGCAAGCCAACTTCAACTGCGACCTGGTTAATGTCACGTTGTAGAGTAGTGTTAGTGTCCTTAATTGCACCGAATATCTTATCTAAGGTGTCCTGCATTTTAAGCTGGGGAGGGTCCAGGGGCTCTCCCTCTTTACGTTCAATGGGTGTCATATTTCCGATTATTTTGCCTTTGTGGCGATTTTTAGGGGACATCTGGCACCGGGGTAGGGCCACCCACTCAGGCTGGACCGAGTTCTGGGATCTCGCAGGTTTCCTTTTGACCTCTCACTTCGTTCTCCGCCTCCCGCACCCCGCGGTCTGCAGGGTCACTCAGATGGTCAGTGTCTTTTTACTCGTCACCGTAAGAGGCCGGAGTTCTCTATGGTTCAGGTTCCGTTACCGCCCGCCGGGGTCACTCTCTCTCTGTTTATTATATTTTTATTTATTGGTGCCCTTCAAGGTGCTGATCTTTGGGAGCACAGGTGTGTTTCAGCAGGGCTCCGCTAGGGAATCAATTGCAACACTCACCCTCCTCTTGGGCACCGATTTCGGGTCTCCACCATCTCCTTTCTGTTCCTCGGTGCGTCCCTTGAATTTCTTATGTGTCCAAAGGGTCAGATCCCGTGTTCTCTCTGCCCCTACTCCGGGCGCGATTGTCCTGTGGTCAGGGCCCACTGACTCCGCCCGCCTCCTTGTTGCCGTGTTTCTTTGGGGTTCGCTCCTCTGGTCTCCGCAGCACGCCTTCGGCCCTCCTTCGGCCTAGTGAGCGTCCCACGGCCCCAGCGCCGTCGCCCGCCAAGCCGCTCCGCTCCTGGTCTCTCTTGTTCGAACCAGGTTCTGCCACCTCACGCCGGGGCTTCTCTCCCTCCGTTTATTATATATTTATTTATTTACTTATTTAAGGGTCCACTTCAGGGTGCTGATCTTTAGGGGCGCAGGCGTGTTCCAGCTGGGCTCCGCCGGAGCGCCAGGAGAATCTCTTGCAACACTCACCCTACTCCGGGGCGCCGATTTCGGGCCTCCGCCATCTCCTTTCTGTTCCTTGGTACATCTCAGTGACTTCCTGCGTGTCCAAAGGGTTAGGTCCCGTATTCTCTTTGCCCCGACTATGGGCGTAGGTGTCGGTTGTCCGACGATCGGGGCCCACTGGCTCAGCTCGCCTCCTTGCTGCTGTGTTTCTTTTGGGGCCCGCACCTCGGGTCTCTGCTGCACGCCCTTGGCACTCCCTCGGACCAGCGAGCACCCCCCGGCCCAGCGCCGTCACCCGTCAGACCGCTCCACTCTCGGCCTCTCCTGTTCGGACCAGGTTCTGCAGCCGTACGCCGGGATTTCTCTCTCTCTGTTTATTATATATTTATTTATTTATTTAAGGGCCCCCTTCAGGGTGTTGATCTGATCTTTGGGGGCGCAGGTATGTTCCAGTGGGGCTCTGCCGGAGTGCCAGGGGGATCACATGCAACACTCACCCTGCTCCGGGGCGCCGATTTCGGGCCTCTGCCTTCTCCCTTCTGTTCCTCAGTGCAGCCCCGTGTATTTCTTATGTGTCCAGAGGGTCAGATCCGGGGCTCCCACTGCCCCGACTCTGGGTGTAGGTGCGGTGAACAGGGCCGACTCCCTGCTACTGTGTTTCTTCAGGGCACGCTCCTCGGGTCTCTGCAGCACGCTCTCGGCATTCCCTCGGTCCAACGAGTACCCCCTGGCCCCAGCGCCGTCACTCGCTAAGTCGCTCCGCTCCCGGTCCCTCCTGTTCCATGCGCGTAGCCGGTCGTCTCCAAGCTGGCCGTGTGTTCATACTCGGGTCCCCGGCTAGGCTGGGCCCACCAAGAAGAAAGCTCTGCGGTTCCCCAATCTGCATCGGAGCCTCTCAGCCTCGCTCCTTTCGGGCTCCACTGTTTTGCAGTGTCCTCCGCAGCTCTCCCACACTGCGATTGCGGTTTGCCCCAAGGGCTGGGTGTGGATTTAACAGGATTATTTGTAGGCCCCTCCGGAGCTCGTAACTTATGCGTGCGCCATCTTCGATCGCGCGGCCGCGTCCCCCCAAGTTTTAACTAAGTTAAAGCAAAACTGCCTTGAGCATTTTTCTAAATTTGATATGGTCAGTGCACGTATGGATGTAATATGGTAAGTTATTCCAGTAAGAAGGGGCCAAGTAGGATAAAGATCTGCCTCTGCATCGTGACAGTCACATTTGAGGGGCTGTGAGTAAAGCTTTGCCCATAGATCTTGAGGTCCTGGCCAGGCAATAATGTCTGATCTTCTGATGTAAATATCTTGGACCTTTGCCCATTAAGGAACTGTGTGTAAGACAACAAATGTTAGAAATGATTCTTTGCCTAACTGTCAACCAGTGCAAGGTTCTCAGAAGAGGTGTGGAAGCAGGGCCAGAACGGAGATTGCAGAAGAGCTGTGCTACGTATTGTATCCTGGGCAGGGTTTCATTTGCAGAAGCAAGTAATGCATTTCCATAATCTAGTCTGCTGGTTATTAGCGCCTGCACTAAAGCTTTTGTGGCTGAGAGAGGAAGGAAAGAACATGCTTTCCTCAGCAGGTGCCTCTTATTAATTCATGTCCGATGGCAGATAGAACCTGTTCTTTCATGGATAATGACTGCTCTGTGTTCACTCTGAGATTCATGACTGCCTCAGAGTGGAAGTGGCACCCAATCCTGAGACAGCTTTCATCCCTTTGGAGAAGCATTCATCCCAGCACCAGAAGCGCAGAGAGCCTGTAACTGGCATTGAGCAAAACTATTCTGTGGCTTGCACTGTAGTGCAGGGAGTATCTGAGGATGGGGATTTCAAAGTGCTACATACTGACACTTAGGGGCCCCTAGTACCACTGGAGTGTCACTTTATGTGATGCTCCGGTTGCGCTATGCCCAGCACCGTATTTACAAGCTGGCATCAAACCACTTTTGTGACTTAACGCCACCTTGTAAATACGGCCCCTTCTTACACAGCACTTTGCATGGAAGGGGCGTGCAATGGGTGTTGCTTTGTGCGTGCCACAGCAACGCCTGCTGCATTTTGACGCTGCCCCAGATTTACGAGTTTTCGTAAACCTGTGGTAGCGCCAAAATCTAACACCACCCCTGGGGTGGTGTTAGCAGGGTGCAATGAGAAGAAATACTTTTATTTCTCCTTGTTTTTCGCTCTATCTATGTGTGCTGCATTCTGCAGCATGCATAGAAAAAACATATTACCTTAAAGATTATTTTTGTATAGGGAGGTGTTCCTTCCTGCACAAAAACAATCTCCCCCTCAACGCAACCATCCTTGCACCATGGCGTAAGGGTGGCTGCGTTGGCGCTCGGCGGCACATTTAGCCCCGCCGCAGGGGGCAACACAGGTGTGCGCCGCATTCAATTAAATACGGTGCATCCCTGCGTTGTGAAAATGACAGAGCGTGATGCTGCCAAATTTGGCACAGCGTCACGCTCCGTCATTTTCCCTTAGATATGGGGCTAAATATTTGAGGGTTCTACAAATAGCTGAGAATAATGTCCTCTTACTTGCCTTTCAGAAAGCTGATCTGGCAGTTCCCACACTGATTGTGTTGGAGACATCATTCTGGGTACAAGGATACAATGTAGATTTACTGCACTGGCCCCTTAACGGATTCAGGGGCTCAAAAGGAAAATTTATAAAAGATAAACAGTCCTGGGGAAAGGTGGGTGTGTCTTTTGTTCCATGCACAGCTCACCAAGGCCTATAAAAGTGAAGGAATTCACACTATAGAGATCAGTGCCACTGACTTAACTATGAAGATCGTGGTGTGAACATTTAAGGTTGCCGCTCAATCGCAGACACAGATTGATGAAGCCAACACAATGGCAATAGAGGCAACACTGAAAGGGGAAAACCCCCAGATGGTTTCCCTTCTAGGTGTGCATAGGCTGTCATCAAAGATAATGTGCCCACAGTTTCTATACCATGTGTGGGGGATATGCATACGCCCCATGAAAAGGATAGTTTGATTTATTTAGAGCAGCTGATGAAGGGTTAGGTTCTGCACATGATGACATTATCAGTGCTACAGTGTGAATGCCACAGCAACAATACTGGTGGCCATGTTTACTTATGAATGACAAAGAATATATGTGCAACAATGAAACACTTGTCAAGAAGTGAAGAACGCCACTGCTGTAAGACCTGCACCTATTTCCCTCACAATATTAGGAAATGCTTCAGTGTTGGTTCCTCAACCAGGTCGGCAGCCAATCACAATAACTATAAATCGGTTGATTCTTGCTCCAGATTCCTGTGGGTGTGGCCATAAGAGACTTTGTTAATTCACCGTCTGTTCATCACAACAGGTTCTTTATTCAAAGCCTTACTCACCAGGCTGTTTACCATCACACCTACTTAGCTTTGTACTGTTTGTGTCCTTAATTAAGGCATCTCTGGTAGACACATCATGCTGCCCGTTGCTACATAAACAGGTACTCGATAACCGTGCACTATCTTTGCAGTAAGACACACTTTGTTCGGATAAAGAGTACAGTGTTTGTTAAACATGCCGCAGCTACTATAATAGTACCACAGAAACACACAGAATTCAATAACACAAGTAAGTGACCGCGTAATTTCACTTCCGTAAACACCCTTTATAGTGTAGTCAGTAGCAGAGAATGGGCAGATTTCTCACTGTGCGAGTAAAAAGTAGTACAGTGTGCATGCTCTACCCCTGCAATGTAGTAAAAAATAATGCAGTGAGCAGACTTCCTATGTGCAGCCTGTCAACATCCAAAATAGAATAGGACAAAGTTATGCAGTGTATACATTCCATGGGGTGCAATAGAAAGCAATGCAGTATGCTGGTCCCTATTGACAAGGCCCATATAGATTGAAAGTATGCAGGGATTGCTAGTGCTGTGATTCAGAGAGGATTAGGCCTGGCAGTTCAAGTGTGTTTGCCCTTTTTGATGTACCAGACTGAGGATGTTTACAGCTCGATCTTGGAAGTACACCTTGGGATCCGGCCAGTCTCTAGCGTGTTCTTTCCTGGTATAGCCAGCATTTGGACAACAATTCACTCGATGAGAGTGGGGTTTCTCGAACTTTCCTCTCAAGTTTGTTTAAAGTATATAAGGGTGGAAGTTCGACAACTAGGACAAGAAGGAACTCGTCTTAGAAGGGACGCCTTGCTCAGAAGATAATCCCATCAGGGGTAGTCTCCCTCTGGTTTCGGTTGTCAGGACACCACCACCTGAAGTTGCCAGACAAAGGGGTGGTGTTGTTGTCAAGCCCCATGGTGATGCATTTTTAATTCTTATTTTTAGCTGTGCCATGTGCATGCCTGAATATGTACTCACTGCATACGTATATCATATTCATTTTTTAAATATTGTATTGTCTTTGTACTTTGATCATTATTATTCAACTGCTGTGATTATTTTTAGAATTACAAGTGTGTTGCTGTATTTGAAATGAACGTTCATGTTATTCTTCCCGTGTATGAAACTTGGGAAATGCCTTAATAAATTAATTACTCAGACTAAGAACGCTGCATTCTTTGCATTCCTTTCACTTTGGTTTCCTCTCAGTCTGAAGTAGAGCAGAACACAGGGGCAGGAGCATTTTTAAATCTTTGCACAAACTCCGGCTTGTAAGGAGAGAAAGCTTGGAGGCTCTACTGTGGGACAAAATTCAATCATGTGATGCCAGACAATCCCACTACTTGCACCTCAAAGACTGTTGTAGTCTCCTGACTGCTAGAGAGCTTTGGGCTTCACAAGCGAGTCAAAATGCCCTCAAGCAAAGTATTAAGAAGTAAGGGCCAGATCTAGGAAAATCCAATTTTGCGACTTGCAAATTGCGAGTCTGACTGACTCGCAATTTGCAAGTCGCAAAATCGGATGCAGGATGGTGTCCCTGACACCATCTGCGAATCGCAAGGGGGTCGCAAAGACCCACCTCATTAATATTAATGAGGTGGGTCGCAATTTGCGACCCCCTTGCGATTCGCAGCACTCACAGGGATGGTGGCCTGCTGGAGACAGCAGACCACCATGTCTGTGACTGCTTTTTTAATAAAGCAGTTTTTTTTGTATTGCAGTCCGTTTTCCTTAAAGGAAAACGAGTTGTAATACACTCGAAAAAATGAAACGTCTTTGTTTAATGTTTCCAGAGCAGGCAGTGGTCTGTAGGACCACTGCCTGCTCTGAAAAAATGTTTTCAGAGCCATTCACAAAGGGAAGGAGTCCCATGGGGACCCCTTCCCTTTTGCGAATGGTTAGCACCCATTGATGTGAATCGCAAATAGGAAGGGGAACACCCCTTCCTATTTGCGAGTCGCATTCCCATTTTGCGAGTCGGTAACCAGGTTACTGACTCGCAAAATGGGAATGAGCATCGCGATGTGCGTTTTGCATGGCGCAAACAGCGAAATTCGCTGTTTGAACCATGCAAAACGCTTTCTACATCTGGCCCTAAGTGTGCTGCCTCTCACGTTAGGCTGACATGGATTCCCTAGCGAAGCACAGGCATGCACGGGCTGTTATCAATTCCTGTTAACTGTGGCGCCCACAACCTTGTCTGGCATGTACATATTCAAAATACAAACAAATTGAAGTTTATCGCCCTCAGGCTCAGAGAGTGGCCATTCTTGAAATACCTAGCAAGGTGGTGCCAGCCCTCGAAATCCACAATGTCCAGGGGCTCCAGTACCTACCACAAATTTCTACAACATATCATCTGTAGCTGTCCAGCCTTGTTACAGGAACAGAAAGCACACCTAAGGGAGGCGTGGAACTGTAGGAAAGTACCATCTTCCTTGGAATGTTACCCCCATTTTTCACATGTATGTCAGTATGTTTTTGCTTGTCTCACTGGGATCCTGCTGGTCAGGACCCCAGTGCTCATAAATTATGGCCTAATGTGTATGCCTGTGTAGTGCCTAACTGTGTCACTCAGACTCTGTTAACCAGAACCTCAGGGCTTATGCTCTCTCTGCTTTTAAATATGTCACTGTAGGCCAGTGACTTCATTTACCAATTTCAGTTGGCATACTGGGCCCCCCCTTATGAGTCTCTACTATATGGTACCTAGGTACCCAGGGCATTGGGGTTCCAGGAGATCCATATGGGCTGCAGCATTTCTTTTGCCACCCATAGGGAGCCCAGACAAACCCTTACACAGGACTGCCATTGCAGCCTGCGTGAAATAGTGCACACACTATTTCACAGCCATTTTCACTGCACTTAAGTAACTTATAAGTCACCTATATGTCTAACCTTCACTTGCTGAAGGTTAGGTGCAAACTTACTAAGTGTGAGGGCACCCTTGCACTAGCAAAGGTGCCCTCACATAGTTCAGGGCCATTTCCACAGACTTTGTCAGTGCGGGGACGCTATTACACGTGTGCACTACATATAGGTCACTACCTATATGTAGCTTCACAATGGTAACTCTGAATATGGCCATGTGTAGGAAGCTGGACTGGCTTGTAGTGAGTACCAAGGGGTACTTGCACCTTGCACCAGGCCCAGTTATCCCTTATTAGTGTATAGGGTGTCTAGCAGCTTAGGCTGATAGATAATGGTAGCTTAGCAGAGCAGCTTAGGCTGAACTAGGAGACGTGTGAAGCTACTACAGTACCACAAGTGTCACTTGCACAATATCATAAGAAAACACAATACACAGTTATACTAAAAATAAAGGTACTTTATTTTTATGACAATATGCCAAAGTATCTTAGAGTGTACCCTCAGCAAGAGGATAGCAAATATACACAAGTTATATGTACACAATACCAAAAATATGCAGTATAGTCTTAGAAAACAGTGCAAACAATGTATAGTTACAATAGGATGCAATGGGGACACATAGGGATAGGGGCAACACAAACCATATACTCCAAAAGTGGAATGTGAACCACGAATGGACCCCAAACCTATGTGACCTTGTAGAGGGTCGCTGGGACTATTAGAAAATAGTGAGGGTTAGAAAAATAGCCCTCCCCAAGACCCTGAAAAGTGAGTGCAAAGTGCACTAAAGTTCCCCAAAAGACAAAGAAGTCGTGATAGAGGAATAATGCAGGAAAGACACAAACCAACAATGCAACAACTGTGGATTTCCAATCTAGGGTACCTGTGGAACAAGGGGACCAAGTCCAAAAGTCACAAGCAAGTCGGAGATGGGCAAATGCCCAGGAAATGCCAGCTGTGGGTGCAAAGAAGCTTCTACTGGACAGAAGAAGCTGAGGTTTCTGCAGGAACGAAAAGGGCTAGAGACTTCCCCTTTTGTGGACGGATCCCTCTCGCCGTGGAGAGTCGTGCAGAAGTGTTTTCCCGCTGAAAGAACGCCAACAAGCCTTGCTAGCTGCAAATCGTGCGGTTAGCGTTTTTGGAAGCTGCTGCGGCCCAGGAAGTCGCAAATTGGACCAGGAGAGAGAAGGGACGTCGAGCAAGACAAGGAGCCCTCTCAGCAGCAGGTAGCACCCGGAGAAGTGCCAGAAACAGGCACTACAAGGATGCGTGAAACGGTGCTCGCCGAAGTTGCACAAAGGAGTCCCACATCGCCGGAGACCAACTTAGAAAGTCGTGCAATGCAGGTTAGAGTGCCGTGGACCCAGGCTTGGCTGTGCACAAAGGATTTCCACCGGAAGTGCACAGGGGCCGGAGAAGTTGCAAAAGTCGCGGTTACCAACAATGCAGTCTGGCGTGGGGAGGCAAGGACTTACCTCCACCAAACTTGGACTGAAGAGTCACTGGACTGTGGGAGTCACTTGGACAGAGTTGCTGGATTCAAGGGACCTCGCTCGTTGTGCTGAGAGGAGACCCAAGGGACCGGTAATGCAGCTTTTTGGTGCCTGCAGTAGCAGGGGGAAGATTCCGTCGACCCACGGGAGATTTCTTCGGAGCTTCTGGTGCAGAGAGGAGGCAGACTACCCCCACAGCATGCACAAACAGGAAAACAGTCGAGAAGGCGTCAGGATCAGCGTTACAGAGTTGCAGTAGTCGTCTTTGCTACTATGTTGCAGTTTTGCAGGCTTCCAGCGCGGTCAGCAGTCGATTCCTTGGCAGAAGGTGAAGAGAGAGATGCAGAGGAACTCTGATGAGCTCTTGCATTCGTTATCTAAAGTTTCCCCAGAGACAGAGACCCTAAATAGCCAGAAAAGAGGGTTTAGCTACTTAGGAGAGAGGATAGGCTACTAACACCTGAAGGAGCCTATCAGAAGGAGTCTCTAACGTCACCTGGTGGCACTGGCCACTCAGAGCAGTCCAGTGTGCCAGCAGCACCTCTGTTTCCAAGATGGCAGAGGTCTGGAGCACACTGGAGGAGCTCTGGACACCTCCCAGGGGAGGTGCAGGTCAGGGGAGTGGTCACTCCCCTTTCCTTTGTCCAGTTTCACGCCAGAGCAGGGCTAAGGGGTTCCTGAACCGGTGTAGACTGGCTTATGCAGAATTGGGCACATCTGTGCCCAAGAAAGCATTTCCAGAGGCTGGGGGAGGCTACCCCTCCCCTGCCTTCACACCATTTTCCAAAGGGAGAGGGTGTAACACCCTCTCTCAGAGGAAGTCCTTTGTTCTGCCATCCTGGGACAAGCCTGGCTTGACCCCAGGGGGGCAGAAACCTGTCTGAGGGGTTGGCAGCAGCAGCAGCTGCAGTGAAACCCCAGGAAAGGCAGTTTGGCAGTACCAGGGTCTGTGCTACAGACCACTGGGATCATTGAATTGTGCCAACAATGCCAGGATGGCATAGAGGGGGCAATTCCATGATCTTAGACATGTTACATGGCCATATTCGGAGTTACCATTGTGAAGCCACATATAGGTAGTGACCTATATGTAGTGCACGCGTGTAATGGTGTCCCCGCACTCACAAAGTTCAGGGAATTGGCCCTGAACAATGTGGGGGCACCTTGGCTAGTGCCAGGGTGCCCTCACACTAAGTAACTTTGCACCTAACCTTTACCTGGTAAAGGTTAGACATATAGGTGACTTATAAGTTACTTAAGTGCAGTGAAAAATGGCTATGAAATAATGTGGACGTTATTTCACTCAGGCTGCAGTGGCAGGCCTGTGTAAGAATTGTCAGAGCTCCCTATGGGTGGCAAAAGAAATGCTGCAGCCCATGGGGATCTCCTGGAACCCCAATACCCTGGGTACCTCAGTACCATATACTAGGGAATTATAAGGGTGTTCCAGTAAGCCAATGTAAATTGGTAAAATTGGTCACTAGCCTGTTAGTGACAATTTGTAAGAAATGAGAGAGCATAACCACTGAGGTTCTGATTAGCAGAGCCTCAGTGAGACAGTTAGGCACTACACAGGGAACACATACATATAGGCCACAAACTTATGAGCACTGGGGTCCTAACTAGCAGGGTCCCAGTGACACATAACAAACATACTGAAAACATAGGGTTTTCACTATGAGCACTGGGCCCTGGCTAGCAGGATCCCAGTGAGACAGTGAAAACACCCTGACATACACTCACAAACAGGCCAAATGTGGGGGTAACAAGGCTAGAAAGAGGCTACTTTCTCACACCATGTAACATGTCCAAGCTCATGGAATTGTCCCCCCATTCCAAATCTGGTATGGGGAGCCAATTCCATGCATCCTGGGGGCTCCACCATGGACCCCCAGTACAGCCAAACCAGCACCCTGAGCTTTGTACTGCAGCTACAGCTGCTGCCACCTCACAGACATTGTTCTGCCCTCCTCAGGTCTGGGCAGCCCAGTCCCAGGAAGGCAGAACAAAGCATTTCCTCTGAGAGCAGGGTGTTACACCCTCTCCCTTTGGAAATAGGTGTTAGAGGCTGGGAAGGGGTAGCCTCCCCCAGCCTCTGGAAATGCTATGAAGGGCACAGATGGTACCCTACTTGCATAAACCAGTCTACACCGGTTCAGGGACCCCTTCTCCCCTGCTCTGGCGGGAAACTGGAAAAAGGAAAGGGGAGTGACTACTCCCCTGTCCATCACCACCCCAGGGGTGGTGCCCAGAGCTCCCCCAGTGTGTTCCAGACTTCAGCCAACTTGCTTTGCAAGGTGTGGGGGCACTCTGGAGGTCTCCGAGCGGCCAGTGGCAGCAGTTGACGTCAGAGACCCCTCCTGATAGGCCCATACCTGATAATGTAACCAATCCCCCTCTCAGGGTTATTTAGAGTCTCTCCTGTGGGTTCTCTGCAGATTCTGCTTGCAGGTTTCTTTCAGGAATCCTCTGCAACAACTTCAGACTGTTCTGACCTCAGATCAACCGCAGCCTGCTCCAAGAAATGCTGTAACTGCAACAAAGTGTCTACAAGAGACACTTTTCTTCAGCACCTCAGCTCCAAGTCAGCAACTGCAACAGTTTCCACGGTGTGCACACTCTGGGGCCTCCCTGTCTTCATCCTGCACCAGAAGAACCGAAGAAATCTCCTGTGGAGTGACGGAGTCACTCCCCTGCTCCAAGCAGGCACCTTCCAAGAGCACGACTGATACCCTGGGACTCCTCTCATAACAACAAGCATGCTCCTAAGGACACAGAGGGTGGACATCATCGACAAAGACTGTCCTGAGGACCTGCTGTTGCAATTTGGAGGGGGTAAGACCTTGCCTTCCCCGAGAACTAGGGTACCCCTGTGTACTGTGTCTTCTTCACCTCCTGCGGCCTCTGTGCACTCTTTGCAAAATTCCTTCATGCACAGCCTGGCCTAGGTCCCCAGCACTCCCACCTGCAACGCTTAACTCCCTGACTTGTTCTCCGGCGGCGTGGGACCTTCTTTTGTTGTGCTGCATCAACCACGTTTTACACCTCGTTTGAACCCGGATCCTGTGGCTTCTGGGGGTGCTGGCTGGCATCCTGAGGGCTCTCTAAAGTGCTGAGAGCCCCATCTTTCTCCTCACACAGAGTTGAGGCACCCAGGTCCCTCCTCAGTCCATCCAGCGCCATTTTGACGAAAAATGCACTTTTGTCATAGCCAAGGCTTGTTGGCGCCTTCCTACACAAAATCTCCTCTGCAACGATCTTCACGCCGAGTGACATCTTCTGCATCACGCAGGAACCCGCTGGCATCTTCCTTTGGGTGCATTTCTGCAGTCTTCGACTAACCGGGAACTCTTCTTTTGCACCCACTTCTGGGTTGGCAGGGGCTCTTGTCCTTCCTGGAACCTCTATCGACTTCTGTATTTGGTCCCCTTCCTTTGCAGGTCTTCAGGTCCAATAATCCAGCAGTTGTTCTTTGCAGACTTGGTTGGCTGCTGCAAAATCCCCAAAACGAGGTGTAGTGTGTCCTAAGGAAACTTGCAGCACTTTACTCCTGCTTTTCTGGGTTCTGGGGTGGGGTAATTTCTTACATTTACTGTATTCTTACTCTCCAAGTGATTCTGCACACACTACACTTGCCTAGGGGGGAATTCGTGATTAACATTCCACTTTTTTAGTATATGGTTTGTGTTGCCCCTAGACCTATCTTCTCCCATTTCCTTCTATAGGATTTACAACTGTTTAAATTGTTCTATGACTATTTACTTGTCTAATTTTGGTGTCTAGTGTATATATTGTGTATAATACGTACCTCCAGAAGGAGTATTGCCTCTAAGATATTTTTGGTACTGTGTCACCCCAAATAAATACCTTTATTTTTGGTAACAGTGAGTATTGTCTTTACTTGTGTATAAGTACTGTGTAACTATAAGTGGTAATGCATGAGCTTTGCATGTCTCCTAGTTCAGCATAAGCTGCTCTGCTATAGATACCTCTATCAGCCTAAGCTGCTAGAACACTACTACTTCACTAATAAGGGCTAAGTGGACCTGGTATATGGTGTAAATACCCAACGTACCCACTACAAACCAGGCCAGCCTCCTACAGGAACAAATTAGGCAAACACTTGTTTGTGGATGTCTGAGGAGTCAGCCTGCATCACACAGTGACTGGCACACCTGCACCACTTGGGTGTCTGTGGATTCAGCCTGCAACACACAGTGACTGCCACAACTGCACCTCTTGGGTGTCTGGATTCAGCCTGCAACACACAGTGACTGCCACAACTGCACCTCTTGGGTGTCTGTGGATTCAGGCTGTCCCACATAGAGACTGGCACACCTGCTCCACTAGGATGTCACAGATTCAGCCTGTACCACATAGTGTCGGGCACTCCTGCTCCACTTGGGTGTCTGTGGATTCAGCTTGCACTACTAGTAATCTGCAGAGTATCAATTATTTACCGGGTCACTCCCACTCATACACTGTCAGCAGCCATGCCCTCCCAGAACAAGGTCTCTCTGTCCCTGTGAACACTCAGTATTTCTGGATAGGAACCGGTGAAGTTTTCATCCACATGTAGGACTAAACTAGCCCTGGTTGATTTACAGAACCAGTCACTCAGGGCCAGTGGTCCGGTCGGTCAACAGTCCCAGTTGTTTCATATTTGCCTGAAGTGTTCACACAGGAGTCTTCTACATTCTACAAGAGGTGCAAGGGAAAGCATATAATAGGTTGGGTTTGACATAGAAAGCTTCTGGTGTTCACCCACAAGTCTCCTATAGGTGCTGCTGGAGTGAGTGTAGAATAGTTTTGGTTTGAAAGAGAGATTCTTGTGTTCACCCACAAGCCGTCTAGATGTGCTGCGTGACAAAGTGAAGAATAGGTTGCGTTTGATGGAGACAGAGAGATACTCATGAAGGGGCACCCTTAGCATATAAATTATCGCACTCCTGTATGCAGTACTTGACTAGGGAAAGTCACACAGGAGTTGGTGTTGCCCCAACCCTCCTTCTCAATGCTTACATGATTGTCGTGCCTTTAATCTTTACATTGTGAAATCTTGATTTTGAAATGCATGATGAACTTAGCTAGCTAATGGTCCATCTGAACAAGGGAGGAGGAGACCTGATACTGTACACCTACAGCAATCAATGAGGATGAGTAAGAGGCCATCAACAGGTTTGAGACTGGAATCCTCTGGCTATCAGTCGGTGCCTCCACTCTAAGCTGTGACTGAGCAACAATGTTAAATCAGGCTTTTTGATCCTTAATGTGGAAGACGCAAGACCAGTGGTTTTTAAACCTTTTACTTCCATGGACCCCTGTGTCATTATTGGAGACCTATACTGAGTCATTAGTGGAAGCCGGGGACCCCTGGCCTGAGCATTTTTGATCTTCAGAACCAGAAAACTATGTTAAAAAAAAACACAAGCATTTAGCAAACAAATACAGAAAAAAGGAAATATTTTATTTAATGTGCAAAAAAGATGAAAAATCAACATTTAAGTTTTAATAGGAAGCTTGGAGCTTTTCAGATTCAATTGAGGCCACTCATAATCCATACTATATTCTGTTTGATGCACTTGCACTGCTCCCACAAATCAATCTGGGGATAGCAACTTAGTTTTCAGACTCTAATTTCAAATTCCTTCACACTTAAAGAATGTTTAAAAAAAAGTTCACTTGTACATTCTGTGTCTTTTTTTACGTACACTTTATTAATCTCTTAACACTTGAATTTTCTAAGCAGTTATGGACCCCCTGAGAAGGCTTGACAGACCCCTCCCCTGGTTTCCCTGGACAACAGTATTAGGAATCACCTTCCCAGGCGTATATTTCAGTATTCTCTCTTTATCAATAAGAAAATCACTGTAGAGTCGAGAGAATGTGAGTGAATTAATTAATCAAGATTTATGTGAGAAATAATGTACATTAATGAAACAATACATTAATGGTACAGAAGAATACACAAATTACAAAAACACATATTAACATTAACATTCATAAACAGTACTCGAGAAACAGGGAACTGCTGCACCAGAAGTATAAAATACATCTATTGTTTAAATACTAACTTAAAAGAATCCATAGTTTAAAACACCAGTGGCGGAAATAAACTTGCAGAAGTATGCACCAACAGCTTCCTCCAACACATGGATGACATGAATTGTTCGGCTATTGATGTCAATTTATGAGCTAAAACTCACACACTTAGATAATTCCTCTCTAGTTTCAGTATGTTTCATACCTTTGGCCAGTTATTGCAGAACACCTGGGTCATGTGATATTAGGAGGAAATTTATAACATATTTACAGCTTCTTACATTACCTTTTTTTAAATAGTTTTTTTTTAAAGATTGTTATCTTCATTTTAAGGCCAACAATAAATTGACAAAAGCAGCTTGCAAAATTCAATTCTGTTTTCTTGTTATCTGGCGCCTTCAATTCACACAATTGGGTGTCAGAGCAACTATATGCAACTCCTTGTTCTGCACGTCCCCACTGAAAGTTAGGGACAGATTTCTTATCAATCAACCATTTAATTAATCAGTCATCCCTAGTGGCCTCAGCCCAGGTGAAGAAGACGATTCTCAGTGAACTCCACCATGTCACGCAGACAGGAAGCTATGAAGGTAGGAAGAAAAAAGTTTCCTACCTGTGGTAAGGACCTTTTTTGGTGAATACTCTTATCTGCCTGGAGATTCATCACCTGTAGAATAATCCCAGGTGCCAGTCTGGATCTGGAAACTTCAAAGCTCTTATTAACTATCCCTATAACACTTCAATCAAATGGGGAGGTGGGTGGGTCAGTGAGTAATCTGCAGGTAGATGGAGTATATCCCAGAAATATTGTTACAGCAGGTAAGTAACCTCTTGTTCTGATGGACTTGCTTGAGGGTCGCCATACTAACAAGACAATGTCTACCACCTTCGGTGGCAGCTGCATGGAGCTCAGATTTCCCTGCTCAATCTCTAGGCGTAAAGGAGAAGGCCTTGGTAACTAGGCTACAGCACCATTCCACTGGGAGAGAAGGTGTAGTCTGCAAGACAGCTTCAGAAGGGGATGTATAGAGAAGCGCTGAGGGTCTTCATACCACACTCTCCTTGGTCACTCTGGGGCAATGAGAATGACATGTGACTGGTCTTGGTGTAACTTCCACAGAACCCAAGAAATCAAAGGAAAAGTGTGGCGTAGTTCAAAGTTCCACCTCGACTGAAACATGTCTCCCAAGGCTCCCATGAATGGGTACTGGAGTTCACAGAACTGCTGGAATTGAGCAATTACAGTAAAAGCGAACAAATCCTTTGGAGGAGTACCCCACTTGGTGAAAATGTCTTGGGTTAATATCCATAGCAGAGACCACATGTGCCAATCCAGCCAGGATTTCATTGAATGAATCTCTGCAAATAAGAAACTCATACAATATATTTACATAAAATTAATCTAACAATGAATCATTTACATAGACCGTGGTGAGCCATCCAATTCCCCAAGGATACAGCGGTGGAACACCACTGAGGAAGTGACACTATGGTGGGTGTATTTACGGATGCATGTGATCTTGGAAATAAGTAGCACTTCTCCTGCAACAAGTCTTGGGAGGTAAGTGCGTGCGCAAGCATTAACCCTGAGAGTTACAGCTCACGTTTCCTACTTTCAAGTCTCCTGCTTTTGAACTTTGTTCTCTGGTCACAGTCACAGAATGATCAATGTTGCATAAAGCACCCAAACACCACAATCAGCTATGACTATTCTCCAGTTTCTGTTTGTTAAATCAGTTCAAGAGTGTTGGGTTTATAGGTTTTAGGACTAATACCTAAAGTTAGCTGAAAATACACTTGTTAGTCCAAGAATTGTTCATAGTGTTGCTTTTACAGGTAGCGTGACCAGGTGTGCTTGGATGTTTTTCTTTATAGCTCTACTTCATCGGAGGAAAATACACTGTTTCCTTTCTTTTAGTCTGCACTCTGCTGATGTCTTAATGTGTTGCTTGCAACTTCGTTTCTTTTTCTTATATATATAGAAATTAAATAATCAATCACTGACAACAGACTCTTTTATAATTCTACAAATATGTGGGTGTTTCTTCTTTTCTGACTAGTTGGGCTTCTATCATCAACCTTTTTGGCATCTGGCATTTGAATGTCCCACAAAATTGTGTCATTACAACCCTGGCGGACGATGTTAAAGCTGCGGTAATACCACAAACAGGCCGGCGGACAAAAAAAGGGAATTACGACCCTGGCGGAAACCGCCAACTAAGACAGCCACTTTAACACACCGCCCGCCACGGCGGTACAGACAAACAGCGCGGTGGACACCGCCAACAGACAGGCGGGAGATAATGTACCGCCCACACTATCACAACACACCAATCCGCCACCTTTTCCGGGGCGGATTCACCGTGGATAAAAACACGGCGGAAACAGCTTCTGCTATGGGAAAACGCTCACCTCAACACATCCCACGAGGAACGAGGACACCATGGAGCCGGAACTACAAATACTCCCTGCCCTTGCATTCCTGCTCATCTACGACCAACAGCGACGTAGGCGCGGAACATACCGGTGAGTACAGCACCTACGACACGTGGAAGGGGGGAGGCAAAAGTTACGGGGGCACCCACCAAACACCCCCACCCTCGCATATTACAACATACACACCAATGCATTCACAAAAATCACAGTAACAACCCACAATCCCCCCGGAAGAATGCAAAGACAAAGTGAATAGCGGTCAAACTTTGTATTGTGCCAATATACTACTCATTAAAAAATATACGGACAAATATATCACGAAATCTGTCAAAAATAAATGTACAATACAAGAAGTAGTGCAGATATGTACACAACAATGTCCGTGCACCAACAGTCCAAAAATGCATGGGCGACGCCCACAATAGATACCTGACCAAAATCCGAGATAACACTGCCGGGGCATCAGATAGAAACAATACAGGCACCTCAGGGGGAAGGGAAGTGGGGGCACCTCAGCCAGATGAATGCAAAGCCAGATCCACGACGGGGCTCCATGCCCATTGATGTATCCTGGGGAGTGCAAAGCCACAGTCTTTCAAGTCTCTACAGTGGGTGGCTTGCCCACTGTTACATCCTGGGGAGTGCAAAGCCACAGTCTCTCAACTCTCTACAGTGGGTGGGTTGCCCACTGTGCCATCCTGGGGAGTGCAAAGACACATCTTCGCAAGTAGATGCGGTTCTCTACTGGTACTGGGTGGGACTGGTGCCCAGACTGGATGAGTCTCCCCGTGAAAGTACATGTCCTGTCACAGTCCCAGCTGCACATGGGAGAACGATGCCTGATGTGCCGGACTATTCATACCCACACGGTCTTTGCCCTGTTCAGCTGTGCTTTGCCATGGCAGTCTTTGCCCTGTTCAGCGGTCTTCACCATGGCGGTCTTGGCCTTGTTCAGCGGTGCTTTGCATGGCTGGCTATGGACTGTTCAGCGGTGCTTTGCCATGGCAGTCTTTGCCCTGTTCAGCGGTCTTCACCATGGCGTTCTTTGCCCTGTTCAGCGGTCTTCACCATGGCGGTCTTTGCCCTGTTCAGCGGTCTTCACCATGGCGGTCTTGGCCTTGTTCAGCGGTGCTTTGCCATGGCTGGCTATGGACTGTTCAGCAGTCTTCACCATGGCGGTCTTTGCCCTGTTCAGCGGTCTTCACCATGGCGGTCTTGCCCTTTTTCAGCGGTGCTTTGCCATGGCTGGCTATGGACTGTTCAGCTGTGCTTTGCCATGGCAGTCTTTGCCCTGTTCAGCGGTCTTCACCATGGCAGTCTTGGCCTTGTTCAGCGGTGCTTTGCCATGGCGGTCTTGGCCTTGTTCAGCGGTCTTCACCATGGCGGTCTTGGCCTTGTTCAGCGGTCTTCACCATGGCGGTCTTGGCCTTGTTCAGCGGTGCTTTGCCATGGCGGTTCTGGTACGGATATTGGTGTGTGGCATTACGATCTCCACAATGGACATTGGTGTGTGGCATTAGGATCTCCACAATGGACATTGGTGTGTGGCATGACGATCTCCACACTGGACATTGGTGTGTGGCATGACGAACTCCACACTGGACGTTGGTGTGTGGCATGACGTTCCATCATTGCCCAGCGGGGCTGTGGGAATCTGGACCCTCATGGGCTGTGACTCCGGCGGTGGCCTCCTGACCAGTAGCAATACTTGGGCCCTCCTGGGCTATGACTCTGGCGATGGTCTCCTGACCAGTTACGATATTTGAGCCCTCCTGGGCTGTGACTCTGGCGGTGGTTTCCTGACCAGTTACGATACTTGAGCCCTCCTGGGCTGTGACTCCGGCGGTGGCGGTGGTCTCCTGACCAGTAACGATACTTGGGCCCTCCTGGGCTATGACTCTGGGGGTGGTCTCTGGACCAGTGATGATACTTGAGCCCTCCTGGGCTATGACTCTGGCGGTGGTCTCTGGACCAGTGACGATACTTGGGCCCTCCTGGGCTATGACTCTGGCGGTGGTGGTGGTCTCTGGACCAGTGACAATACTTGGGCCCTCCTGAGCTATGACTCTGGCGGTGGTCTCTGGACCAGTAACGATACTTGGGCCCTGCTGGGCTATGACTCTGGCGGTGGTCTCCTGACCAGTGACGATACTTGGGCCCTCCCGGGCTGTGACTCTGGCGGTGGTCTCCTGACCAGTAACGATGGTGCTGGCGGTTGTGTCTGGACCGCCGGAAATGATGGCGCACTTTTCCGCCGTGACACTCACAACAGGTTGGGGAGACTTCCTCGGGACCTTCCCCACCTTCTTTTGAGTTACAGATGACTCACCAATCGCCTTGGATCCCATTTCACTGTTTGTCCCACCAGGAGTCTTGACACAGTCCCGTCGTCCACTCTCCAATTTCGGAGCCTTTACAGGGGGTGGGCTGACAGTGCCTTGGCTCCGGGTCCTACTGCCTGCCCTGGTGGACGGGGCACTCCAAAAACCTGGTACACGCACCACTGGTATTGGAGGCTTTTTGGCTGAGGCGCTACAACGGGACTGATGAATTAGAGGGGGGGGTGGGGGCAAAAAGGTCAATTTGACATAGGGACAGTTTCTGACGTACACTGGGATGGGTAGCTGGAGGGGCTCTGGGAGTGGAGGAAGAGGAGGTGGTTGTAGGAGGTGTCACTTTAGCTGTTTTGGCTGCAGGTGCAGGTACTGGAGGCTGTCGTGAGGTGGATGGATGTTGGGTGAGTGATTGCCGGCGTTTGTGTACTTTGGGAGGGGGCGTCACAGACACACTGGGAGAGGACACAGGGGACGTGTATATGGCAGTGGAGGTGGTGAGTGCAGGTGAGCGGCTTGTGGTGCTGGGTGTCCTGCTGCGACTCCTAGTGCCTGTAGATGTGGTGCATGCAGGTGTGTGTGTAGACGACACTGGGAGGGAGGAGGGAGAAGAGGAGGAGGGGGAGACAGTGGAGACAGTGGATGTTGCTGTGTCTGTATGGGTCTGATGCTTGTGTGAGTGCCTGTGGTGTGTGTGGTGCCTATGTCTGCTTGAGCTACTTGTGTGTGTTGACTTGTGTCAGGCAGGACACAGGGACAATGGCTGCCATCAGTGCTGAGGCCAGAGATTGCAGGGTTCGCTGAAGGACAGCCTGACCAGAATGAATGCCTTCCAGGAATGCATTACTGTGTTTCAACTCTCGTTCTACACCCTGGATGGCATTCACAATGGTAGACTGCCCAACAGTGAGTGACCTGAGGAGGTCAATGGCCTCCTCACTGAGGGCCGCAGGGGTGACTGGGGCAGGGCCTGAGGTGCCTGGGGCGAAGGTGATGCCCACCCTCCTGGGTGAGCGGGCACAGGGCGAATGCTGAGGGGCTGCTGGGAGGGCGGTGCTGGTAGGGGAGGTGGCGTCTGTACCTGTAGAAGTGGGGCGCACAGATGGTGCCGCCACCACAGGTGAGCTCCCGTCGGCGGACGAGTCCGTGTCGCTGTTTGGTGATCCTGTGGCCGGAGTAAAGCTCCCCTCGCCCTCCGTCCCACTGGTGAATTCAGAGTCTGTGGTGTGGCCCTCCATGGCCATTTGGGATGCAGCTCCCTCGTGCTCCGGTGCCACTGTACCTCCGCCTGTTGATGCTGATGTACAGAAGGGCAGGGAGAGCAGAAAAAGGGTGGAGACAGAAGAAAGAGAGTTTTAGTGCATGGCATACCGCTACAGTTGGCGGACAAGACAAACGCAGCAGCCCCCTGCATCACGCCGTGCTCCTGCCCTCTGCACATGCAATTTCTGGGATATGGCTTACATGGCAATGGTAGAAATCTGCCCACATGGATGGCAAAGGGGCAACTATACATCAATTTGCCTTTTTTTTAAGCTGGGGTAGAGTGCCACATGGCCTGCATAACGGAGGGGCCTTGCCTACCTAACTCGCCCTGGCCTAGGGACACCCACAACCCACCACCCCCACCCAGACAGCTCCACTGCAAGCAAAGTCCATAGGATGAGGTTGTACTCACCCCCTTGTGTCTGCTGTGATGTCCTTAAGCGCCCATCCAACTCCGGGTAGGCCACCGCCAGGATCCGGAACATCAGGGGGGTCATGGTGCGACGGGCACCCCTCCCACGTTGGGAGGCCATCCCCAGCTGAGCCTCCGCCGTCTTCTTGCTGCAGCGGCGAATGTCCTCCCATCTCTTCCGGCAGTGGGTGCCCCGTCTCTGGTGGGCCCCCAGGGTCCGGACTTCCTTGGCGATGGCACGCCAAATGTCCCTCTTCTGGTGGGCGCTGACCTACATGACATGCACAAGGAAAGAGGAACAGTCATTACCTACAGCACCGTCGTGGTAATTGGCTCCCTCCCAACTCTATCCCTGTGGCCCATTCATCCCCATGCATGACTGTTCTATGTACTCTGCCCCCTTCCCTCATCTACCCAGCCCTCTCCACCCAGGCCTAGCCCATACAACGTGCTCCCTGTGTACTAACCTGTTGGTCTGGAGGACCGTAGAGTAGCGTATACTGGGGGAGGACCCCATCCACAAGTTTCTCCAACTCCTGTGCAGTGAAGGCAGGGGCCCTTTCCCCAGACGCAGCAGCCATTGTCGCTTCCAGACCGAGGTCACAGCAGCACTAGCAGTGTAGGTCCTCTCCTGTCGAAGGTCAGGTACCTAGTGATTGAACAGATAGAAAATGGTGGTGACGTCCGCGGCGGTGACATCCGCGGCGGTGCGCATCATCACCGCCAGCGCACCTGTTCATTGGCTCCTGGGACCCATAGGGTCCAATGTTAACCAATGCAGCATTGCGCCGCGCTCTACGACCGCCTACCGCGACGGTGTCCAACGCCAGCGCAGTTTCCCCACAATTCCATTGTCCCAGTTTAGAGGTCAGACAGCCGCCATTTCAGAGGCCCACATGGCTTCAATTACTACTGCGTCACACATCCCGCGGCCTACACTCAAATCCTTTCCCGGATGGGTTAATTGTCTGGTGTAGTCTTGTGTGTGACTGTGGGTACATACCTGGAGGAATTCTGACAGTTTTTTCACTGTTGCCCTTCTTAGGCACCGTCAGTTGGGACATATTGGAAGATGGCGGAATCCGCCGGTGTACCGACCGCTGGTGGACCTGTTGACAATGGAAGAGCGACATGTCATCGTGACCTACCGGTTTGACCGTGCCACAATCCGGGAACTATGTACCCCGTTGGAGCCAGACCTGATGTCACCAATCCGCCAGCCGACTGGAATCCCCCCTGACGTGCAGGTGCTGTCAGTGCTCCATTTCTTTGCAAGTGGGTCTTTTCAGACAACAGTGGCCATGGCATCAGGGATGTCCCAGCCTATGTTTTCCAACGTCTTGTCCAGAGTGTTGTCTGCCCTGCTCAAACACGTAAGGAGATACATCATTTTCCCTTAGGTGGCGGATTTGCCTACAGTGAAAGGTGACTTCTATGCCCTTGGACATATCCCCAACGTCATAGGTGCCATTGATGGGACCCATGTAGCTCTGGTCCCCCCCGCAGGAATGAATAGGTGTACAGGAACAGGAAGTGTTATCATTCTATGAATGTCCAGATGGTCTGTTTAGCAGACCAGTACATCTCGCAGGTAAATGCAATGTTCCCTGGCTCAGTGCATGACGCCTACATCCTGCGGAATAGCAGCATCCCTGATATGATGGGTGAACTCCAGAGGCACCGTGTATGGCTATTGGGGGACTCTGGTTACCCCAACCTGTCCTGGCTACTGACCCCAGTGAGGAATCCCAGGACCAGGGCAGAGGAACGGTACAATGAGGCCCATGGGCGGACTAGGAGGGTGATCGAGTGGACCTTCGGCCTCCTGAAGGCCAGGTTCAGGTGCCTCCATATGACAGGTGGGTCCCTATTCTACTCACCGAAGAAGGTGTGCGACATCATCATCGCCTGCTCCATGCTCCATAACTTGGCATTGCGACGCCAGGTGCCTTTTCTGCAGGAGGATGATCCAGATGACGGTGTTGTTGCAGCGGGTGAGCCTGTGGAGCCTGTGGACAGTGATGAGGAGGAACATGATGAAGATGAAAATGACAACATGGAGTCAGTCATACAGCAATATTTTCAATGAGACACAGGTGAGTACAATTTCATGTTTCACATAATATTAAATTTCACACGTCTACCTCTATCCTGTGCCTACATTTCACTCCCTATTTGGTAACCCAGGAGGGACCAGGATGTCGCCACTTGCGTGAGGAGACAGAGGGGCGCCCGGCAAGACAGGGAGCCCTCACAGAAGCAAACAGCACCCGCAGAAGTGCCGGAACAGGCACTACGAAAAGGAGTGAACCGGAGCTCACCGGAAGACACAAAAGGGAGCTCCACGACGCCGGAGGACAACTCAGGAGGTTGTGCACTGCAGGTTAGAGTGTCGGGGACCCAGGCTTGGCTGTGCACAAAGGAAATCCTGGAAGAGTGACAGGAGCCAGAGCAGCTGCTAATCACGCGGTACCCAGCAATGCAGTCTAGCGTGGGGAGGCAAGGACTTACCTCCACCAAACTTGGACTGAAGAGTCACTGGACTGTGGGAGTCACTTGGACAGAGTTGCTGAGTTTCAGGGACCACGCTCGTCGTGCTGAGAGGGGACCCAGAGGACCGGTGATGCAGTCTTTTGGTGCCTGCAGTTGCAGGGGGAAGATTCCGTCGACCCACGGGAGATTTCTTCACAGCTCCTAGTGCAGAGAGGAGGCAGGCTACCCCCACAGCATGCACCACCAGGAAAACAGTCGAGAAGGCGGCAGGATCAGCGATACAAGGTTGCAGTAGTTGTCTTTGCTACTTTGTTGCAGTTTTGCAGGCCTCCTGAGCAGTCAGCGGTCGATCCTTTGGCAGAAGGTGAAAAGAGAGATGCAGAGGAACTCGGATGAGCACTTGCATTCGTTATCTAAAGAATTCCCCAAAGCAGAGACCCTAAATAGCCAGAAAAGGAGATTTGGCTACTTAGGAAGGAGGATAGGCTAGCAACACAGGTAAGAGCCTATCAGAAGGAGTCTCTGACGTCACCTGCTGGCCCTGGCCACTCAGAGCAGTCCAGTGTGCCAAGAGCACCTCTGTTTCCAAGATGGCAGAGGTATGGAGCACACTGGAGGAGCTATGGGCACCTCCCCTGGGAGGTGCAGGTCAGGGGAGTGGTCACTCCCTTTTCCTTTGTCCAGTTTCGCGCCAGAGCAGGGCTGGGGGATCCCTCAACCAGTGTAGACTTGCTTATGCAGAGATGGGCACCACCTGTGCCCATCAAAGCATTTCCAGAGGCGGGGGAGGCTACCCCTCCCCAGCCCTGACACCTTTTTCCAAAAGGAGAGGGTGTAACACCCTCTCTTTGAGGAAGTCCTTTGTTCTGCCTTCCTGGGCCAAGCCTGGCTGGACCCCAGGAGGGCAGAAACCTGTCTGAGGGGTTGGCAGCAGCAGCAGCTGCAGTGAAACCCCGGGAAAGGTAGTTTGGCAGTACCCGGGTCTCTGCTAGAGACTCGGGGGATCATGGAATTGTCTCCCCAATGCCATTCCATGATCTTAGACATGTTACATGGCCATGTTCGGAGTTACCATTTGTGACGCTATACATAGGTAGTGACCTATGTATAGTGCACGCGTGTAATGGTGTCCCCGCACTCACAAAGTCCGGGAAAGTTGCCCTGAACGATGTGGGGGCACCTTGGCTAGTGCCAGGGTGCCCACACACTAAGTAACTTAGCAACCAACCTTTACCAGGTAAAGGTTAGACATATAGGTGACTTATAAGTTACTTAAGTGCAGTTGTAAATGGCTGTGAAATAACGTGGACGTTATTTCACTCAGGCTGCAGTGGCAGGCCTGTGTAAGAATTGTCAGAGCTCCCTATGGGTGGCAAAAGAAATGCTGCAGCCCATAGGGATCTCCTGCAACCCCAATACCCTGGGTACCTCAGTACCATATACTAGGGAATTATAAGGGTGTTCCAGTATGCCAATGTGAATTGGTGAAATTGGTCACTAGCCTGTTAGTGACAATTTGGAAAGGAAAGAGAGAGCATAACCACTGAGGTTCTGGTTAGCAGAGCCTCAGTGAGACAGTTAGTCATCACACAGGGAACACATACAGGGCACACTTATGAGCACTGGGGCCCTGGCTGGCAGGGTCCCAGTGACACATACACTAAAACAACATATATACAGTGAAATATGGGGGTAACATGCCAGGCAAGATGGTACTTTCCTACATCTGGGGCACGCTGGAGGAGCTCTGGGCACTCCCCTTTCCTTTGTCCAGTTCCACGCCAGAGCAGGGCTGGGGGATCCCTGAACCGGTGTAGACTGGCTTATGCAGAGATGGGCACCATCTGTGCCCATCAGAGCATTTCCAAAGGCTGGGGGAGGCTACTCCTCCCCAGCCCTGACACCTATTTCCAAGGGGAGAGGGTGTAACACCCTCTCTCTGAGGAATTCCTTTGTTCTGCCTTCCTGGGCCAGGCCTGGCTGGACCCCAGGAGGGCAGAAACCTGTCTGAGGGGTTTGCGGCAGCAGCAGCAGCTGCAGTGAAACCCCGGGAAAGGCAGTTTGGCAGTACCCGGGTTCTGTGCTAGAGACCCGGGGGATCATGGAATGGTCTCCCCAATGCCAGAATGGCATTGGGGTGACAATTCCATGATCTTAGACATGTTACATGGCCATGTTTGGAGTTACCATTGTGACGCTATACATAGGTAGTGACCTATGTATAGTGCACGCGTGTAATGGTGTCCCCGCACTCACAAAGTTCGGGGAATTGGCCCTGAACAATGTGGGGGCACCTTGGCTAGTGCCAGGGAGCCCACACACTAAGTAACTTTGTACCCAACCTTCACCAGGTGAAGGTTAGACATATAGGTGACTTATAAGTTACTTATGTGCAGTGGTAAATGGCTGTGAAATAACGTGGACATTATTTCACTCAGGCTGCACTGGCAGGCCTGTGTAAGAATTGTCAGAGCTCCCTATAGGTGGCAAAAGAAATGCTGCAGCCCATAGGGATCTCCTGGAACCCCAATACCTCAGTACCATATACTAGGGAATTATAAGAGTGTTCCAGGATGCCACTGTGAATTGGTGAAATTGGTCACTAGCCTGTTAGTGACAATTTGGAAAGCAGAGAGAGCATAACCACTGAGGTTCTGGTCAGCAGAGACTCAGTGAGACCGTCATCACACAGGGAACACATACAGGGCACACTTATGAGCACTGGGGCCCTGGCTGGCAGGGTCCCAGTGACACATACACTAAAACAACATATATACAGTGAAATATGGGGGTAACATGCCAGGCAAGATGGTACTTTCCTACACAACCCCCCTCCCAAACGAAGGACAATAAGACTAGCCATGACCTGATGAGTCTTCATTGTCTAATTGGAAATATCTGGAGAGTCCATCTGCATTGGAGTAGGTACTCCCAGGTCTATGTTCCATGGTATAGTCCATTCCCTGTAGAGATATGGACCACCTCAACAATTTAGGGTTTTCACCTTTCATTTGTTTTAGCCAAAGTAGAGGTTTGTGGTCTGTCTGAACAATGAAGTGAGTGCCAAACAGGTATGGCCTCAACTTCTTCAGTGCCCAGACCACAGCAAAGGCCTCCCTCTCAATGGCAGACCAACACTTTTCTCTAGGGGTCAACCTCCTGCTGATAAAAGCAACAGGTTGATCCTGGCCCTCAGAATTGAGTTGTGATAAGACTGCCCCTACCCCTAATTCAGATGCATCAGTTTGAACAATGAATTTCTTGGAGTAACATGGGCTTTTTAGGACAGGTGCAGTGCACATGGCCTGTTTGAGCTCCTCAAAAGCTTTCTGACAGCTAGCTGTCCACAATACCTTTTTAGGCATCTTCTTGGAAGTGAGATCATTAAGTGGGGCTGCAATGGAGCCATAGTTTTTAATGAATCTCCTGTAATACCCAGTGAGGCCTAGGAAGGCTCTCACCTGGGTCTGAGTTGTAGGGGGAACCCAATCCATGATTGTCTGGATTTTCCCCTGAAGTGGTGCAATCTGTTCTCCACCTACCAGGTGTCAAAGATAAACCACTTTCCCCTGCCCTATCTAGCACTTTGAAGCCTTCATAGTGAGGCCTGCCTTTTGCAGGGCCTCCAAAACTTTCCACAGGTGGACCAGGTGATCATCCCAAGTGGAGCTAAAGACAGCCATATCGTTCAGATATGCTGCACTAAAAGCCTCCAACCCTTGCAGGACTGTATTCACCAACCTCTGAAAAGTGGCAGGTGGATTTTTCAAACCAAAGGGCATTACTGTGAATTGGTAGTGCCCTCCAATAGTCGAAAATGCAGTTTTTGCTTCAGCATCCTCTGATAATTTGATCTGCCAATACCCTGCAGTCAAATCAAAGGTGCTTAGATACTTGGCAGATGCCAGTGTATCTATGAGCTCATCTGCCCTGGGTATAGGGTGAGCATCAGTTTTTGTTACCTGGTTGAGACCTCTGTAATCTACACAAAACCTCATCTCCCTTTTTCCATCTTTTGAGTGAGGCTTTGGTACAAGCACCACAGGAGAGGCCCATGGGCTTTCAGAGTGTTCAACCACTCCCAGTTCAAACAATTTCTGAACTTCTTGCTTTATGCAGTCTCTGACATGGTCAGGCTGCCTATAGATTTTACTTTTGACAGGCATGCTGTCTCCAGTATCAATTGTGTGTTTAAACCAAGATGTGGTGCCTGGCACAGTTGAAAAGAGTTCAGAGAACTGACCTAGGAGATTTATGCAGTTGTCTTTCTGCTCAGCAGTAAGACAGTCTGCCAAAACTACACCTTCCACTAGAGCATCCTCTTCTGTGGAAGAGAAGAGATCAGGGACAGGGTCACTCTCTTCTTCCTGTCCCTCATCTGTTGCCATGAGCAGGGTGTCATAGTAGGGTTTTAGGCGATTGATATGGAGCACTCTAAGGGGACTCCTGGCAGTGCCTAGGTCAACCAAGTAGGTGACCTTGCCCTCCTTTTCAACAATGAGATGGGGTCCACTCCATTTGTCTTGGAGTGCTCTTGGGGCCACAGGCTCCAGTACCCACACCTTCTGTCCTGGTTGGTACTGAATCAGAACAGCCTTCTGGTCATACCATTGCTTTTGGAGCTCTTGGCTGGCCAGAAGGTTTTTACTGGCCTTTTTCATGTACTCCGACATTCTGGATCTTAGGCCAAGTACATAGTCCACTATATCTTGCTTAGGAGCTTTTAAAGGTTGTTCACAACCCTCCTTCACAAGTGTTAGAGGACCTCTTACAGGGTGTCCAAATAGGAGTTCAAAGGGGCTGAAGCCCACTCCTTTCTGGGGTACCTCCCTGTATGCAAAAAGGAGGCAAGGTAACAGGACATCCCATCTCCTCCTGGGTTTTTCAGGGAGTCCCATTATCATTCCTTTGAGAGTTTTATTAAACCTCTCTACCAGTCCATTTGTTTGTGGATGATAAGGTGTGGTGAATTTGTATGTTACACCACATTCCTTCCACATGGCCTTCAAGTATGCAGACATAAAGTTGCTACCCCTGTCTGATACAACCTCTTTTGGGAAACCCACCCTGGAAAAGAGGGCTTTTGCCACTGCAGGTGCTGTAGTGGTCCTTAGAGGAATAGCTTCAGGATATCTTGTGGCATGGTCCACTGCCACCAAGATAAACCTATTGCTTGAAGCAGTAGGAGGGTCAAGGGGGCCAACTATGTCAACCCCTACCCTTTCAAAGGGAACCCCAACCACAGGTAGTTGAATAAGGGGAGCCTTTGGAGTGCCACCAGTCTTGCCACTGGCTTGGCAGGTCACGCAAGACTTACAAAAATCTTTTGTGTCCTCTGACATCCTAGGCCAGTGAAACAGGGGGACAAGGCTTTCCCATGTTTTAATCTGACCCAAATGTCCAGCCAAAGGAATGTCATGTGCCAAAGTTAGGAGGAACTCTCTGTACTGCAGGGGAATGACCGATCTCCTGGCTGCTCCAGGTTTTGGATCCCTTGCCTCTGTGTACAAGAGTATGTCCTCCCAGTAAACTCTATGTGAGTCACTGACATCCCCATTTTGCTGCTTGACAGCTTGCTGTCTGAGACCCTCTAATGTAGGACAGGATTGCTGTGCCACACTCAGCTCCTCCCTAGCAGGCCCCCCTCCACCCAAAAGCTCAGCAGTGTCTGCTGCCAGCTCCTCTGGTGAAGGTTCTGCACAGAGGGGAAATTCTTCTTCCTCAGAAGTTGAATCATCTGTAGAGGGAGGGATAGTGGGTAGGGATTTACTCTTGCTACCCCTAGCTTTAGGGAGCACTTGGTCCATTGTGTCAGGATCCAAGTCACCCTGTCCTTTTTGCTTTTTGGCCTGGGCCCTGGTTAAAGCACAAATATGCCCTGGAATGCCCAGCATTGCTGCATGAGCCTCCAACTCCACTTCTGCCCAAGCTGATGTCTCTAAATCATTCCCTCGTAGACAGTCCACAGGTAAATCTGAGGCAACCACAACTTTCTTTGGACCAGTAACCCCCCCCCCCAGTTGAGATTCACAACAGCCATGGGGTGGCTAAGAGTGTTGTTATGAGCGTCTGTCACTTGGTACTGGTGACCAAGTAGGTGTTGTTCAGGGTGTACCAGTTTCTCTATTACCATGGTGACACTGGCACCTGTGTCCCTGTAGGCCTGAACCTCAACACCATTTATTAGGGGAAGTTGCTTGTACTTATCCATATTAAGGGGACAAGCAACCAAGGTGGCCAAATCAATGGCACCTTCAGAGAATAACACAGCCTCTGTGGTCTCCCTAACAGGACCAACCACAACTAAATTACCAAAAGTGAGCCCAGCTACTCCCTTGGATTGGCTATTAGTAGGTTTGCTCCCACTACCACTGCTATAACTAGGGGCACTAGAGGTTGCAGTAGGGGTTGTGGTAGTGGGAGGTTTGGTGTTTTTCTTTGGACAACTGGCATCAGTTGTCCAATGGCCTTTTACTTTACATAAATAACACCAAGGCTTTTTTACTTTTGCTGGGTAAAGCGTGATTTGAAGCTGTTCCGGCTCCTGTGCACTCTTCTGAGTTGTCCTCCGGCGTCGTGGGACTCCCTTTTGTGACTTCGGGTGGACTCCGGTTCACTCCTCTTCTAAGTACCTGATCCGGTCCTTCTGTGGGTGCTGCCTGATTCTGTGAGGGCTCCCTGACTTGCTGGACGCCCCCTCTGTCTCCTCATCCAAGTGGCGACATCCTGGTCCCTCCTGGGCCACAGCAGCATCCAAAAACCCTAAACGCGACCCTTGCAGCTAGCAAGGCTTGTTTGCGGTCTTTCTGCATGGGAACACCTATGCAAACTTCTTCACGACGTGGGACATCCATCCTCCAAAGGGGAAGTTCCTAGTCCTCTTTGTTCTCGCAGAATCCACAGCTTCTACCATCAGGTGGCAGCTTCTTTGCACCCACAGCTGGCATTTCCTGGGCATCTGCCCACTCCCGACTTGAGTGTGACTCTTGGACTTGGTCCCCTTGTTCCACAGGTACTCTCGTCTGGAAATCCATCGTTGTTGCATTGCTGGTGTTGGTCTTCCTTGCAGAATTCCCCTATCACGACTTCTGTGCTCTCTTGGGAACTTAGGTGCACTTTGCACCTACTTTTCAGGGTCTTGGGGTGGGCTATTTTTCTAACCCTCACTGTTTTCTTACAGTCCCAGCGACCCTCTACAAGCTCACATAGGTGTGGGGTCCATTCGTGGTTTGCATTCCACTTCTAGAGTATATGGTTTGTGTTGCCCATATACCTATGTGCTCTCATTTCAATTTATTGTGACTGTACATTGCTTGCATTGCTTTCTATTGCTATTACTGCATAATTTTGGTATTGTGTACATATATATTGTGTATATTTGCTATCCTCATACTGAGGTACTCACTGAGATACTTTTGGCATATTGTCATAAAAATAAAGTACCTTTATTTTTAGTTACTCTGTGTATTGTGTTTTCTTATGATATTGTGCATATGACACCAGTGGTATAGTAGGAGCTTTACATGTCTCCTAGTTCAGCCTAAGCTGCTTTGCCATAGCAAACCTTCTATCAGCCTAAACTGCTAGAAACACCTCTTCTAAACTAATAAGGGATAACTGGACCTGGCACATGGTGTATGTACCTCTGGTACCCACTACAAGCCAAACCAGCTTCCTACAAAGTTGACATCACAACTCCCCACACAACAGTACGCCCTACAACATGCATTTCTTATAATGTCACCTAACGTAACAGTACAATATTTCTGCATTTGGCTTAAAGACTCTCTACTGTGGATTCCTCTCTAGCTCTACCCCACCTCTCCCCTTCCTGCTTACTGCCACACCTGCTCCTGACCCCCACTTACTCAGCAGCTCACCACCACTAAAACTCAGTCTCCAAATAAAACTCACCGGCTACTTCATCCAAGGTCCCTACTCTGCCTTCTCATCTTACACTACCACAGTATTCACTGGCATACCACCCGCAGCATACCATACACACTCCACACCCAGAACACCACAATCATTCACACCTTGCCACATGACAACACTGCAAAGACATGGTCAGTAGCATCACTTAATACATCTTACCATACAACACCAGGTCACGCTTGCCTTAACTCACTTGCGCTTACCACCACCCCCAACACAATCTACCCCACGCTTTTCAGTGGCCATTGTACTGATCATAGACCAATAGATAAAACACTTATACAGTAGTAGTTTTGCATAGAGCGAACCTTATCCAAGGTCATAAGAGCACTTCCCCAAAGAAATAGGCCACATTCCATTCTTTGGCACAGAGAGATCTGCAGAGATTCGAAGCTGCTTCCTCGGTTTGCATGGTTGGCAGCTTTACCCACTAGGCAACACTCCCTTCAACTCAGAAACATACACCCTCCCTGTCTGATGTCAAAGCGATCGATTAGTGAACTAAAAGGAAAGTCTGTTGTAATGCTCACTCTATATGTGGCCTAGCTATTTCGTTCATTCTCTTTACTGTCTTGCTCAGTCAAAGTCGAAATGTTTGTTTACGCCCCACCCCTTTCTCAAGTCACCAGCCCCTACTGTTGTGTTGCAAAGGCCGGTGTAGAAGATAAGTTTTGCAGCTGAGGCGATGCATCAGTTTCAATGAGCACTGAGGCTGCGATGGGGAGCTGTAGTGTCGTCGTCACGGCTGCCGTCAACAAGGGATGCGAATAACAAAATTTTGCGCAGCAGCGGTTCTGAAGGCAACGCGCTGGTCTCAAGATCCTGCTATGTGAGTCTGTTGCATCGGTTCCGACCCAAGCAGTAGTGGTGATGCACCTGATCTGTTCCACGCAACAGTGACAATGCAGCGGTTTTGCTCCCACAGCAGAGAATGTGAAGGTCCCACAGGAGCAAACACCTTAGGCCCACTTTCAAAGGACCTAGACTGGAGTGTCACGAATTGGCAGAGCAGACTCACAGATGGCAGAGCCCAGGTGCAGAAGCAGTGTGGTTGAAAGTCTTATGTCTCTGAGACTTCAGGCCAGGAGGACAGACAGCTAGACCTAGCAGTCACTCTTTGGTCAAGTGATGTAGGTCCAGTCCTTCTCACTCAGGCAGGGGTACAGCAGGCAGCAGGGCAGCACAGCAAGGCAGGAGCCAGCAAAGCAACAGTCCAGCAGTGGCAGTCTTTCAGTAGCGCACCAGGGCTTCTTCCTGGCAGAGTATGCACAAGTTTAGAAGTGTATTGTGTTGGTGTGAGAGTTCCAGTACCTATACCTAGCAGGGCCTTTGAAGTGAAAGAGACTTCAAAGACAGGTGTTTGAAGTGCACAGATGTCCTCCCTTCCTGCCATGGCTCCAGACTTACTACAGGGGGTTATGCAGCCTTTTATGTGGGGACAGGACACAGCCTGTTCAGGTGTAAGTGAGGCTGGGCCCAGCTCCTCCCACCCATCTTGCCAGGGTGGCCCATTAAGTCACATCTAAGCTCCCATTGTGTGTGGCTATCAAGGGGGAATACACAAAGCCCAGCTGTGACACAGCCCAGACAAGTGATCATAGATGGGCATTACGCACCAAATGGCTAAAGTCAGAAAATGCCAACTTTCTAAATGTGGCACGTCCAGAATTTCAATGTGAAATCAGACCACACCATAAGTTGTTATTTAAAATTGTGGTCCCAGTGACACCAAACCTGAAAGGTTTATCTCTTCCAGATTGTGAATTACACTTATAAGAGGTAATAAGGGAATCCCAATGTTATCTTATGGAAGAGGTAGGCCTTGCAGTAGTAAAAAACAACTTTGGGAGTGGTTCACTACTAGGACATGTAAAACGTAAAAGTACATCTTGCCTTTTAAATACATTGCACACTACCTCTGGGTTGTCAAGGGCTACCTTAGGGGTGACTTGTATGTATACAAAGGGAAGGTATGGGCCTGGCAAAGAGGTTATTTTGCCAAGTCAACATGGCAGTGTAAAACTGCCCACACAGGCTCTGCAACAGTGGCGGCTCACATGAGGGAAAAGGGGTGGGGTGGTGTGGCGCATGGCAGAGGAGGGGGGACACAACAAAAAAAAAAAAATGTAATGAAAAATACTTACCTTTTTGCTCCATTCCACGCTGCTACCATCTGCTCCTAGACTGGACTACAGACACAAGCTCCCAGCCTGCCCTGCATCCAGTCCCAACACTGCTTTCAAGCTGCTAGGAGCATGATAGCAGCATTAGGACTGGAGGCAGAGTGAAAGGCTCTGTCTGCTGTCTCCAATCCTGCAACACAGTGCCTGCATTGCTAGGTTGGAGAGAGCCTAATGCACATGTGTGTATGGCCGGCCTGAGACGGCTGCCCAAACATACATGCGCACTGAGGGGGAGTGCTGTGCACTCCCCCTTGTCCCTGTCACAGCCCCATAGCCCCTCCCTTTTCACGATAAAACGATGATAAACATAGTTTATTATTGTTTTATAGTGAAAGGTTTGCTGCTGCCACTGCTGGCGGGGGTGGGGTGGGCGGAGGAGCCACCCCTGCTGTGCAATGGCAGGCCTGAGACATGGCTAAAGGACTACTTAAGTTGGTGGTACAATCAGCACAGCAGGCCCACTAGTAGTATTTAATTAACATGCTCTGGGCTGGCCATGAAAAGAGACTCAATGCTAATGTCCCATTCTCTTTGATGATTGTCTGTCCAAGGGCCTCTATTTTTCAGAAGCTTAATCCATCACATGCAAAGATGGAATCAATTACATCCCACTGTGGCACTACATTAGGTGCCATTAGCTGCGCACACCTGTCCTCCTCAATTCCCAAATGGTAGAGGAGTGGAACGATTTGGAGGATTGACAATGAAACTGTTGGTGCCCAGAACAAGTCCACTTGTGTGGGCGAAATGCGTTGGCTGTTGCTTGCTTTTGATGTGTGGTGTTTTTAAAGACAATAGGAAAATAAAGTGAAGAACTGGACATAACTGAGAATTTGAAGAGGACTGTTTTCTTAAATGTTTATCGATACGGTGCACCTCTAATATGTTTTTGGTTAGAAAAAGACTGCAGTTCCCAAAAGCCATTGAAATTCATGACTACAAAAGACTAAATAAAACAGATGGGCTATCAGTGGCTCTCTTGATGCAGCCAGGGAGCTTCCCTGATGATGCACATTGGAAACAAAATGGAGAAAAATCAGTAAAATAAAAAAAGTAAAATGAATAGCATTGATCACTTTGGACATTTAACATCAGAGTGAACCAGTAGTGAAATCAACTCCTGACATTTCATGACCATGGGTGACAAGAGCTGGAAAAAGAAGAGAAAAGAAACCGGGCAAAGGTGAGATATAATACAAACAAGCATTTGTAATGCAATAGGTCTCGCATTTGCTTGAGTTAGAGCTAATGGAGTTGTAAATGCATAACTGGACTTTTCTTGCCATATAAATTGGTCAACTGTACCGCATAATTTGGTCCTCTCTGCTACAAAATTCTACTGGCCCTGCATATAATGAAAGCACTTCCATTTACCTATCTACAGCAAAAAATGAAAATACTGCCTTTATTTATTTTATTGTTTTATATTTTGATTTTGGGATTCCTCCCAATCTAGTGTGGGGACCCAGAGATGACCTAGACAGAAAAAGCATGTTGTGCCATGAGTTATAGGCAAAATGCTTTGTAAAAGGAATGGCCCGCAAAGCATTATGGGGCGAGTTTCCCCAAGTGCAGTGAATATTGTAGTAGCTTGACTGTGTTGCTCAGAACAGCCCCTAGAGGACACCATAATAAAAATAGCATTTGTAAGAAACATGATCATGTAACCATATAGTCATCCCCTAAAGGGCCTAACGATATAAAAACAGAATGTCAGAAAGTATTGTAGTGCCTAGTACCATACTCTCTAGAAGACTTAGGGCCTCATTACAACCCTGGCGGTCCTTGATCGCCAGGGTAAATGTGGTGGTAGTACTGCCATGACAGTCCCGACTGTTGTAATCCGCCAGGGGAGCGCTGCAAGCAGCGCTGCTCTGAGGATTACGAGTCTCCATCCGCCAGCCTTTCCATGGTGGTAAATACCACCATGGAAAAGCTGGCGGTCAGGGTGACTCGGGGGGGGTGGGGACCCCTGCACTGCCCATGCACTCTGTTTCTGCCCAGCGGGGATATCAAATTACGGCCGGCGAGTTTCAGACTGCATATGAGGCCTGATGGCGGTACAATATTGGCAGCTGGCCTCCGCCGTCCGCCAATGTTGTAATGAGGGCTATAGGCCCATATTAATGAAAAATGGAGCGCAACTGCGCTAACATGGTTGTGTGTCATTTTTTTTTTAAAGCCAGCTAACTCCATTCCTTAAAGCCATCCATGCGCCAGATTTGTAAAATGACAATGGCGCTAAAGAATGGTTAGCATAAAAAAAAGACACTAGCCAGGGGGATGGCGTTAAGGGAAATGGTGCTAGTGAATTAGAAATGACATTAGGCTGGTTAGCAGCAAAATTCCTGCCGCTAATCAGCCTAGCGTAATTTTTTGGTGCACAAGCAGCCAAAGATTACTCCTGTCTAAGTATAGACAGGAGTCTTTCCCACCACCCCAATGCCCACCAGAGGAGATAAGAGTCCACTGGCAAACCTAAAATACCCTGTCCCAGGCGGGGGGCCCCATGTAAGTGCCCCCAGTGGCACACCATATATTTATTTAAAAAACCTTACCTGCAACTTACCTGGGATGGGCTCCCTCCTCCAGTAGTGTCCCTGTGGTGTGAGTGGTGGTGTTTCTGGGGGTTGGGGTGGGCATCTTTGTGCCCGTTTCATGGTGTTTCACCATGGAAATGGGCCTATCTGGAGCTCAATGCCTGGTCTGACCCAAGCGTTAAATAATGGCGCTAAGTGGGTTTAGCGCCATTATTTAGGTCCGCCTCCTCCTTGTGCATCGGTTGTGCACCAGGAGGTAAATATGGCGCTAGGGGGGTTAGCGTCGTTTCCAGGACAGGAACATCTAATTTACATCTCTTTGACGCAAGGTGGGCTCGCGCATCCTAGAAATGGCACTAACTTCAATATTTTGACGCTAGATGGATCTAGAGTCAAAAAATAAATATGGAGTTAAGTTTGTACTGTTTTAGCGTACAAAAATGATGCTAAAATGACCCAAGTCAGCCATAAATATGGGCTTCAGTGCCTTACACATTTTGCCGCCTAGCAGGCCTACTGCAATACTATTATAAAGAAGGCCATTAAAATACAAACTACTTCCAGCTGTACAACAAAAAGTTCCAACCATGAGAGCGCATACAAAGACATTGAATGGTGGGAGAGGTTACTATTTTGCCCCCACCTAGTGTGGGGACCCAGAGATGGCCTAGACAGAAAGAACGCATTGTGCTTTTGATGGTCTTCCTATTTCCCTAGGACCACCACAGTCTGAGTTATGGACAAAAATGTTTTGAAAAAGAAATGCCTACAAAGCATTATGGGGCAAGTTTCCACGAGGGCAGCGAATATTGAGGATTTGTGTGTTTTTTACTGTTTTAACTGCTCCAGTTTTTATATTTGCAACTGCTAAACTTGTGGGAGTCATGTAAAGCGCTCTTTAGATCAGGTTTGCGCTACATGAAACTTCACTTACACATGTAAAGCACTTCTCCGATTGAGTTTCCGCTCTATGAACCTTTTTCAAAAAAAATATTAAATACATTTGAAATAAATAAAAAAACAGCTGCATGCCCAAAACAAGAAAGAGGAAGAAACAACATATGGCCACGGAGCACGAAGCGCCGAGGCAAAAGAAACAAATAGTGCGCCACACTGAAGTATCTTGCCGAACGTGCAATAATCCATGTAATAGGGTCAGTCTTTAAGGCGATAACAAAGCAGCCTCAAGGTGGGCCAAACATTAATAATTTCCCTACGAAATCAAGGGAACTTTGAAGGCAGGCCCAGGAACGAATGAGAGTGACGGGAGTGAGATGGGTGTTGTTAAAGTCCACAGACTAGATAACAAAAGGTCAAAAAGAGCAGCTATACTCGACCTAAAAACAACTTGGGTCGTTCACAGTGGAGTCTGGGAACATGGCACGGCTTTTAGAGAAGCTGTCAACCTTCCTGGCAGGCTATCAAAAGCGCTGCAGAGGACCATAGGCTACACGCAGTTAGTTTTGTAGCTGTTCCTCCCTGCAGCCAGAAATTCCTGTGGGACTTAAATCAGTAAACACTCAAGTGATTTGAGTGTGTAGTCAAGTTTTTGTCAGAAAAAAAGAAGTGACACAATTCTAATAATAATTGAGTATATTTATAAGTAAATAAAATAAGGCCGGGAGTACAGCACAGTTGTGTAACTGAAGCCACATTCAACTCAGCTCTTACAAACAGCGTTTTTTATACTTTTGGTGGGCACCCAAGTTCCACCTCCTTCATAACGTTTACAATTAACAAAGACCATAATTCTTTAAATGCTATCTGACTACTTGTTACAAAAATACAGTTATAACAGATATAATACATATATATCTTCCTACATACAGTGACCTTCGATCCCACCCTTTGAACTCTATCAATATGTCCTCCCTACACGTCTACCAACTTTGAAGTTTTACGGTCTGTCTCCCACTCCCTGCCAACCTTGAAACACAAACATCTAATGCCGTGTCTCCCTTTCAGCCTGTCATGATTTACCCTTTCTCATAACCTGGGTATCAAAAAGTGGCTCAGACTCTCCTTTGTGTATCCGTCCTTCTAAATTATCTATGGCATGCGAAATCGGACTGTGACTGCTTTTACCCTGCACCTGGCCTCTCTCCTCATTCTCCTTTCTGTCCCTGCATCCCTACGTGATCATTGTATTCAAACCGAGGCTTGTACTTTTCATGTATCATGTACACTTCTGCAGATCTGTTTTCTACGTCATGTGTTGACCAGATTAGGCCTTCTGTCATTTTCTTGAGGCCTATTACATTCCCCCCTCTAGTTGAATTTTCAACTACTTGCTCACCTTTCCTACCAAGTGTACCTATCTTGGTGTATGCGTTCTGCTCTCCTTCCACACTTTATTAACTACCCTATTAGTAAACATCCCTGCCAGCTTCAGGCTACCGGTTTTACAACACCCTACAATAACCTGAACAAGACAATATACCAATAGGATCATCACAAGAATTGGAAGAAGTCCTTTAAGCAATTCAGGTAACCAGGACGGCATTCACGAAAACAACCCTGGAAACTATTAGTTGGAGGCACCCCCCTCTTCTACCATTTTCTTCTGCAGATTGTGCAAAGTCAGTATAGCCTCTGTTATTGTCCCATTGTCTGCATCATTAGCCGGCACATATGTACAGCACGCCATACCGATCTTGGCACAAACCCCACCCTCCATTACCGTTATCAAGTCTAACACATATCTATGTTGCATAAGCATCACTTGCACTGCCCGTAGCTCTTCTTTGATTGCATTGAAACCATCTTCCGTTGCATTGATGGCTTTTATCCGTTCCCAACGGGTTATTTGCAACCAACGAGCAGTGGCTTTAGCCTGAATGAATGAGAAGATGCTTCCAAAAAACAACTGGGCATCATTGAACAATCGATATTCTTGTGGAACATCTGTCCATGTTGCAGTGCCCAAGTATTCAGCAGCTCTTCTCCTCCGATGATGGTGTAACAAAGTCGTTGGACTGCTCATAGGATGCTCGTGTAACTTTGAAACATCCACGCCTGGAATCACTAAGGAGGGGGTGTGTTGACAGTAACTAAGGAACAGAGACCATTCCATCCTGCAGGAAGTCGCGTACATAGCCATTCTCCACACTGCCAATAATAGTTCATTATACTGGAGGTGCCCCATTGCATATCATCATTATATCTTGTGGTGATGCAATTGACATTTGTCCCTACTGAAACTGTTCAGTTTCCCTTAAAACATAAGGAGAAAACACTAGGGGGGTTATTCTAACTTTGGAGGAGTGTTAATCCGTCCCAAAAGTGACGGTAAAGTGACGGATATACCACCAGCCGTATTACGAGTTCCATAGGATATAATGGACTCGTAATACGGCTGGTGGTAAATCCGTCACTTTTCCGTCACTTTTGGGACGGATTAACACCTCCTCCAAAGTTAGAATAACCCCCTAGGTGTTCGACCCACTCAAAGAGTTGAAGGCGTTTCTAGCCATGTTAAACTTTGTATATTCTCATCCCATATAGCCTACAATCCTGTTGTGTGTTAAAGTTATTTCCACTCCCTCTCTATAAGGTTAGAGCTCTACATCCAAATACTGCTCCATTGTGCCATTGACCATGGACATATACTGAACCATTTACCCTACGATAAGGTCTCTCCTGACAGTCATAGGGCTAAGGGGTTGCTGCATAGTCCTTACATAGAAGAGTAGATTGTGATACCCATAGGAATCCTTGTCCTAGTATTCTAGCCTATCCCCTTGTAGCTCAAAGCTCCTATCCTCGCCATTGCTTCTATTTTGATTTCTATTTCCTTTCGGTCAGGCAGAACATTCGTTATGTCAGCGATCCCTTTCTCATATTGTGTGATGTTTACTAAAAATGTTCCCTGCTGCACTTGTGAAGGTTGCATCCGTGCCCTCATTCTACATAGGAAAAGATGGAGAAGACACTGTGTAACCTTAGAAGATACTTCATTAGATGAATGTAATCTATCCAAATCACTAGCATGTGAAATTAAAGAACATACTAAACAAGACTCATTTGTACTTTGCAAACCTACTTCTGTCATACGCTGATACCACATATTATCGAACAACCTATGGTGTATAACATGAGACATATTCTCATATTTATATGTCTTTCTTTTCAAACGCACAATATTTAAACTTGATACTATACATGAACTAGAATACCACTTCAAACCTGCAGTACATATACAAAAACATAAACAAACAAATAATACAACGGTCAAAAAAAGTCTGTAAGCTGAGCTAATATGGTGCTCCACTCGCTCTTTGAAAAAGAACAATGTTATTTCTCCTTTTGTTCGCTCTCCTCCAAAAGTTCCTGTCCCAATGACGATGTTTGATACAAAGCAGGGGCCAGTCGAATGTCTGACAAATGTCAAGGTTTCCTGCCCTCTAATTTCACTGCAGTGGGGGTGCTCTGAGTGACCGAATAAGGCCCCTTGCACTTGCTGTCATTCCATCGCCTCACAAAGTTTCGTACATAAAAGTGTTGACCCACAAGAATTGGACTAATCTGCTGGGCTGCAGTGGTGCACTTCTGCTGCTGCATCACCTGTTTAGAGAAGAATTTAGCAGATTTGAACAACTGAGACAAATGTAGGAGGCTGGACTGGCTTGTAGTGAGTACCAAGGGGTACTTACACCTTGCACCAGGCCCAGGTATCCCTTATTAGTGTATAGGGTGTCTAGCAGCTTAGGCTGATAGATAATGGTAGCTTAGCAGAGCAGCTTAGGCTGAACTAGGAGACGGGTGAAGCTCCTACAGTACCACTAGTGTCACTTGCACAATATCATAAGAAAACACAATACACAGATATACTAAAAATAAAGGTACTTTATTTTTATGACAATATGCCAAAGTATCTCAGAGTGTACCCTCAGTATGAGGATAGCAAATATACACAAGATATATGTACACAATACCAAAAATATGCAGTATAGTCTTAGAAAACAGTGCAAACAATGTATAGTTACAATAGGATGCAATGGGGACACATAGGGATAGGGGCAACACAAACCATATACTCCAAAAGTGGAATGCGAACCACAAATGGACCCCAAACCTATGTGACCTTGTAGAGGGTCGCTGGGACTATTAGAAAATAGTAAGGGTTAGAAAAATAGCCCACCCCAAGACCCTGAAAAGTGAGTGCAAAGTGCACTAAAGTTCCCCAAAGGACATAGAAGTCGTGATAGGGGAATTCTGCAGGAAAGACACAAACCAGCAATGCAACAACAATGGATTTCCAGTTAAGGGTACCTGTGCAACAAGGGGACCGAGTCCAAAAGTCACAAGCAAGTCGGAGATGGGCAGATGCCCAGGAAATATCAGCTGTGGGTGCAAAGAAGCTGCTACTGGACAGTAGAAGCTGAGGATTCTGCAGGAACGACAAGGGCTAGAGACTTCCCCTTTGGAGGATGGATCCCCCACGCCGTGGAGAGTCGTGCAGAAGTGTTTTCCTGAAGAAAGACCGCCAACAAGCCTTGCTAGCTGCAAATCGTGCGGTTAGGGTTTTTGGATGCTGCTGTGGCCCAGGAGGGACCAGGATGTCGCCAATTGCGTCTGGGGACAGAGGGGGCGTCGAGCAAGACAAGGAGCCCTCTCAGAAGCAGGCAGCACCCGCAGAAGTGGCGGAACAGGCACTACGAAGAGGAGTGAAACGGTGCTCACCCGAAGTTGCACAAAGGAGTCCCACGTCGCCGGAGGACAATTTAGAAAGTCGTGCAATGCAGGTTAGAGTGCCGTGGACCCAGGCTTGGCTGTGCACAAAGGATTTCCGCCGGAAGTGCAGAGAGGCCGGAGTAGCTGCAAAAGTTGCGGTTCCCAGCAATGCAGTCTGGCGTGGGGAGGCAAGGACTTACCTCCACCAAACTTGGACTGAAGAGTCACTGGACTGTGGGAGTCACTTGGACACAGTTGCTGGATTCAAGGGACCTCGCTCGTCGTGCTGAGAGGAGACCCAGAGGACCGGTGATGCAGTTCTTTGGTGCCTGCGGTTGCAGGGGGAAGATTCCGTCGACCCACTGGAGATTTCTTCGGAGATTCTAGTGCAGAGAGGAGGCAGGCTACCCCCACAGCATGCACCACCAGGAAAACAGTCGAGAAGGCGGCAGGATTAGCGTTACAGAGTTGCAGTAGTCGTCTTTGCTACTTTGTTGCAGTTTTGCAGGCTTCCAGCGCGGTCAGCAGTCGATTCCTTGGCAGAAGGTGAAGAGAGAGATGCAGAGGAACTCTGATGAGCTCTTGCATTCGTTATCTAAAGAAATCCCCAAAGCAGAGACCCTAAATAGCCAGAAAAGAGGGTTTGGCTACTTAGGAGAGAAGATTGGCTAGCAACACCTGAAGGAGCCTATCAGAAGGAGTCTCTGACGTCACCTGCTGGCCCTGGCCACTCAGAGCAGTCCAGTGTGCCAGCAGCACCTCTGTTTCCAAGATGGCAGAGGTCTGGAGCACACTGGAGGAGCTCTGGGCACCTCCCAGGGGAGGTGCAGGTCAGGGGAGTGGTCACTCCCCTTTCCTTTGTCCAGTTTTGCGCCAGAGCAGGGCTGAGGGGTCCATGAACCGATGTAGACTGGCTTATGCAGAAATGGGCACCATCTGTGCCCATGAAAGCATTTCCAGAGGATGGGGGAGGCTACTCCTCCTGCCTTAACACCTTTTTCCAAAGGGAGAGGGTGTAACACCCTCTCTCTGAGGAAGTCCTTTGTTCTGCCATCCTGGGCCAAGCCTGGCTGGACCCCAGGAGGGCAGAAACCTGTCTGAGGGGTTGGCAGCAGCTGCAGTGAAACCCCTGAAAAGGCAGTTTGGCAGTACCAGGGTCTGTGCTACAGACCCGTGGGATCATGGGATTGTGCCAACTATGCCAGGATGGCATAGAGGGGGCAATTCCATGATCATAGACATGTTACATGGCCATATTCGGAGTTACCATTGTGAAGCTACACATAGGTAGTGACCTATGTGTAGTGCACGCGTGTAATGGTGTCCCCGCACTCACAAAGTCCGTGGAATTTGCCCTGAACAATGTGGGGGCACCTTGGCTAGTGCCAGGGTGCCCACACACTAAGTAACTTTGCACCTAACCTTTACCAGGTAAAGGTTAGACATATAGGTGACTTATAAGTTACTTAAGTGCAGTGGTAAATGGCTGTGAAATAACGTGGACGTTATTTCACTCAGGCTGCAGTGGCAGGCCTGTGTAAGAATTGTCAGAGCTCCCTATGGGTGCACAAGAAATGCTGCAGCCCATAGGGATCTCCTGGAACCCCAATACCATATACTAGGGAATTATAAGGGTGTTCCAGTATGCCAATGTGAATTGGTGAAATTGGTCACTAGCCTGTTAGTGACAATTTGGAAAGAGAATGAGAGAGCATAACCACTGAGGTTCTGGATAGCAGAGCCTCAGTGAGACAGTTAGTCATAACACAGGTAACACATACAGGGCACACTTATGAGCACTGTTGCCCTGGCTGGCAGGGTCCCAGTGACACATACAACTAAAATAACATATATACAGTGAAAATATGGGGGTAACATGCCAGGCAAGATGGTACTTTCCTACACAACCCCCCCCCCCCAAATGAAGGACAATAAGACTAGCCATGACCTGATGAGTCTTCATTGTCTAAGTGGAAATATCTGGAGAGTCCATCTGCATTGGAGTGGGTACTCCCAGGTCTATGTTCCACTGTATAGTCCATTCCCTGTAGGGATATGGACCATCTCAACAATTTAGGATTTTCACCTTTCATTTGTTTTAGCCAAAGTAGAGGTTTGTGGTCTGTCTGAACAATGAAGTGAGTGCCAAACAGGTATGGCCTCAACTTCGTCAGTGCCCAGACCACAGCAAAGGCCTCCCTCTCTATGGCAGACCAACACTTTTCTCTAGGGGTCAACCTCCTGCTGATAAAAGCAACAGGTTGATCCTGGCCCTCAGAATCAAGTTGTGATAAGACTGCCCCTACCCCTAATTCAGATGCATCAGTTTGGACAATGATTTTTTTGGAGTAACAGGGGCTTTTCAGAACAGGTGCAGAGCACATGGCCTGCTTCAGCTCCTCAAAAGCTTTTTGACAGTTTGCTGTCCATAATACCTTCTACGGCATTTTCTTAGATGTGAGGTCATTAAGAGGGGCTGCAATGGAGCCATAGTTCTTTATGAACCTCCTATAGTACCCAGTAAGGCCTAAAAAGGCTCTCACCTGAGTCTGAGTTTTAGGGGGAACCCAATCTATAATAGTTTGGATTTTCCCCTGAAGTGGTGCAATCTGTTCTCCACCTACCAGGTGTCCCAGATAAACCAGTTTTCCCTGCCCTATCTGGCACTTTGAGGCCTTGATAGTGAGGCCTGCCTTTTGCAGGGCCTCCAAAACTTTCCATAGGTGGACCAGGTGATCATCCCAGCTGGAGCTAAAGACAGCTATATCCTCTAGATATGCTGCACTAAAAGCGTCCAGCCCTTGCAGGACTGTATTCACCAACCTTTGAAAAGTGGCAGGTGCATTTTTCAATCTAAAAGGCATTACTGTGAATTGGTAATGGCCTCCCAATGGTTGAAAATGCAGTTTTTGCTTTTGCATCTTCTGATAATTTGATCTGCCAATACCCTGCAGTCAAATCAAAAGTGCTTAGATACTTGGCAGATACCAGTGTATCTATTAGCTCATCTGCCCTGGGTATAGGGTGAGCATCAGTTTTGGTTACCTAGTTGAGACCTCTGTAGTCAACACAAAATCTCATTTCCCTTTTACCATCTTTGGAATGAGGTTTTGGTACAAGTACCACAGGAGAGGCCCATGGACTTTCAGAGTGCTCAACCACTCCCAGTTCAAGCATTTTCTGCACTTCTTGCTTTATGCAGTCTCTGACATGGTCAGGCTGCCTATAGATCTTACTTTTGACAGGCAAGCTGTCTCCAGTATCTATAGTGTGCTCACACCAAGAAGTGGTGCCTGGCACAGTAGAGAAGAGTTCAGAAAACTGACCCAGGAGATTTATGCAGTGGTCTTTCTGCTCAGCAGTAAGACAATCTGCCAGTACTACACCTTCCACTAGAACATCTTGTTCTGTGGAAGAGAAGAGATCAGGGAGAGGGTCACTCTCTTCTTCCTGTCCCTCATCTGTTGCCATGAGCAGGGTGAGATCAGCCCTGTCATAATAGGGTTTCAGACGATTGACATGGAACACCCTAAGGGGACTCCTGGCAGTGCCTAAGTCAACTAAGTAGGTGACTTCTCCCTTCTTTTCAACAATTATGTGGGGTCCACTCCATTTGTCTTGGAGTGCTCTTGGGGCCACAGGCTCCAAGACCCACACTTTCTGCCCTGGTTGGTACTGAACCAAAACAGCCTTCTGGTCATGCCATTGCTTTTGGAGCTCTTGGCTGGCCTGAAGGTTTTTACTGACCTTTTTCATGTACTCATCCATCCTATATCTTAGGCCAAGTACATAGTCCACTATGTCTTGCTTAGGAGCTTTTAAAGGTTGCTCCCACCCTCCTTAACAAGTGTTAGAGGGCCTCTCACAGGGTGTCCAAATAGGAGTTCAAAGGGGCTGAAGCCCACTCCTTTTTGGGGTACCTCCTTGTAAGCAAAAAGGAGGCAAGGTAACAGGATATCCCATCTCCTGCGGAATTTTTCAGGGAGTCCCATTATCATACCTTTGAGAGTTTTGTTAAATCTCTCCACCAGTCCATTTGTTTGTGGATGATAGGGTGTGGTGAACTTTTATGTATCACTACACTCCTTCCACATGGCCTTTAAGTAAGCAGACATGAAATTGCTTCCTCTGTCTGATACCATCTCTTTTGGGAAGCCCACCATGGAAAAGATTCCCAGGAGGGCCTTTGCAACTGCAGGAGCTGTAGTGGTCCTTAGAGGAATTGCTTCAGGATATCTGGTGGCATGGTCCACTACCACCAAGATAAACCTATTGCCTGAAGCAGTAGGAGGGTCAAGGGGGCCAACTATGTCAACCCCTACCCTTTCAAAGGGAACCCCAACCACAGGCAGTGGAATAAGGGGTGCCTTTGGGCTGCCACCTGTCTTGCCACTGGCTTGACAGGTTTCACAGGACTTACAAAATTCCTTTGTGTCCTCTAACATTCTAGGCCAATGAAACAAGGGAACAAGCCTGTCCCAAGTTTTCATTTGCCCCAAATGTCCAGCTAAGGGAATGTCGTGGGCTAGAGTTAGGAGGAACTTTCCATACTCCTGAGGAATCACCAATCTCCTGGCTGCTCTAGGTTTTGGATCCCTTGCTTCAGTGTACAAAAGGTTATCCTCCCAGTAAACTCTGTGAGAGTCACTGACATCCCCATTTGCTTGTTTGACAGCTTGCTGCCTTAGACCCTCTAGTGTGGGACAGGTCTGCTGTGCCAAACTCAGCTCCTCCCTGGCAGGCCCCCCTTCACCCAAAAGCTCAGCAGTGTCTGTTTCCAGCTCCTCTGGTGTGGGTTCTGCACAGGGTGGAAATTCTTCTTCCTCAGAAGTAGAATCCACTGTAGAGGGAGGGATAGTAGGTAGTGTTTTACCTTTACTAACCCTAGCTTTAGGGAGCACTTGGTCCATTCTTCCAGGATCCAAGTCACCCTGTCCTTTTTGCTTTTTGGCCTGAGCCCTGGTCAAAGCAAAAATATGCCCTGGAATGCCCAGCATTGCGGCATGAGCCTCCAACTCCACTTCTGCCCAATCTGATGTCTCTAAATCATTCCCTAATAGACAGTCTACAGGTAAATCTGAGGAAACCACAACTTTCTTTGGACCAGTAACCCCCCCCAGTTGAGATTCACACCAATCATGGGGTGGCTAAGAGTGTTGTTATGAGCATCGGTTACTTGGTACTGGTGACCAAGTAGGTGTTGTTCAGGGTGGACCAGTTTCTCTATTATCATTGTAACACTGGCACCTGTGTCCCTGTAGACCTGAACCTCAACACCATTTATTAGGGGTAGTTGCTTGTACTTATCCATGTTAAGGGGACAAGCAACTAAGGTGGCTAAATCAATAGCCCACTCAGAGACTAACACAGCCTCTGTGGTCTCCCTAATCAGACCGACCCCAACTAAGTTACCAAAAGTGAGCCCAGCTACTCCCTTGGATTGGCTATTAGTAGGTTTGATCCCACCACCACTGCTATTACTAGGGGCACTAGGTGTAGCAGCAGGGGTTGTAGTGGTAGGAGGCTTGGTGCTTTTCTTTGGACAACTGGGATCTGCTGTCCAATTGCCTTTTATTTTACATAAATAGCACCATGGTTTCTTTTCTTTGTTTTGATTTGAAGAGGATTTGGGCCCACCACCCCCACCAGAGTGTTTTTGTGGGCCTGATGAAGACTCATTTTTAGATTTGTCCCCACCCTTGTCAGAAGACTTACCATCCTTCTTCTTGCCATCCTTGTCACCCCCTGTATGAACTTTTCTGTTCACCCTTGTTCTGACCCATTTGTCTGCCTTCTTTCCCAATTCTTGGGGAGAGGTCACATCAGAGTCTACCAGGTACTGGTGTAACAAATCAGACACACAATTATTAAGAATATGCTCTCTCAGGATTAAGTTATACAGGCTTTCATAGTCAGAAACTTTACTGCCATATAACCACCCCTCCAAGGCCTTCACTGAATGGTCAACAAAGTCTACCCAGTCATGTGAAGACTCCTTTTTGGTTTCTCTGAACTTCATCCTGTACTGTTCAGTGGTTAAGCCATAACCATCAAGGAGTGCATTCTTAAGAACTGCAAAATTATTGGCATCACTTTCTTTCACAGTAAGGAGCCTATCCCTAACCTTTCCACTGAAAGATAGCCATAGGATAGCAGCCCACTGCCTTTGAGGGACATCCTGTACAACACAGGCCCTCTCAAGTGCAGCAAACCACTTGTTAACGTTATCCCCCTCCTTGTAAGGGGGAGCTATCTTGTGCAGATTCCTAGAATCATGCTCTTTTGCAGGATGACTATTTGGAATACTGCTGCTGCCATTATGGGATTCAAACCCCAATTTCTGTCTTTCTCTTTCTATCTCTAAGTACTGCCTATCTAAATCCAGCTGTTGCTTCTTGAGCTTCAGTCTGGATTGTTCCACTCTCAATCTATTGAGCTCCCTTTCTAACACTCTGTCATCAGGGTGGGTGGCTGAGGCATGTCTAGAAACAGAAGTATGCTGAGAATGAACAGAAGGAGACCTGGCCCTAACAGATGGCACTCTAACAACGTGGCTAACATAAGTAACACTCCTACTATGATGAGAAGGAACACTCTTACTGTGATGTGAGGTAACACTATTACTGTGGTGTGAATTCACATCAGTACCAGCTATGCTAGGTGGCTTGCTAGGGGGCAGGTTGGAAAGATTCCCTCCCAAATCTTTTGCTAGGGGTGCCCAGGATCAGATTGGGAACCATCAGCTAATTTTTCACTAGAAGTGCCACCTAAGGTCTTATCTTGTTCAATTAGCATGTTAACTAATAGTTGTCTTGAGGGATTCTTCCCTACCCCTAAACATCTATCTATGTAGAGACTCCTTGCTTCCTTCCAGCTAAGGTTGTCATAAGCTATGTTGGAGAGATCAAGAGTTTGGCCTGTACCAGACATGATAGAAAGTGTTTAAGGGACAGAAAAAGTGAGAAAAAGGTTTTCAGAACTTTTTAAAGAACAGGAAAAAAAACTTTTTAAGAACTTTTTGAAAATTTAGAGGTATGTTTCAGCACTTAGTAAAGATGTGAAAGAGGAAAAGCAAAACGTTTTGGTTATGTGTACATACACTGAACATGTTTTGTATAGTTTTCTCTTATGAAAAGTACAATATGACAAAGTGGTAAGTAGTTGCAAAGTACTTATCCCACCGTTCCACAACCAATGTAGGAGGCTGGACTGCCTTGTAGTGAGTACCAAGGGGTACTTACACCTTGCACCAGGCCCAGGTATCCCTTATTAGTGTAGAGGGGTGTCTAGCAGCTTAGGCTGATAGAAAAGGTAGCTTAGCAGAGCAGCTCAGGCTGAACTAGGAGACGAGTGAAGCTCCTACAGTACCACTAGTGTCACTTGCACAATATCATAAGAAAACACAATACACAGATATACTAAAAATAAAGGTACTTTATTTTTATGACAATATGCCAAAGTATCTCAGTGAGTACCCTCAGTATGAGGATAGCAAATATACACAAGATATGTGTACACAATACCAAAATATGCAGTAATAGCAATAGAAAACAGTGCAAACAATGTATAGTCTCAATAGGATGCAATAGGCGCACATAGGGATAGGGGCAACACAAACCATATACTCTAGAAGTGGAATGCGAACCACGAATGGACCCCAAACCTATGTGACCTTGTAGAGGGTCGCTGGGACTGTAAGGAAACAGTGAGGGTTAGAAAAATAGCCCACCCCAAGACCATGAAAAGTGGGCGCAAAGTGTACCTAAGTTCCCCAAAGAGCACAGAAGTCGTGATAGGGGAATTCTGCAGGAAAGACCAACACCAGCAATGCAACAACAATGGATTTCAAGACGAGAGTACAAGGGGACCAAGTCCAAAAGTCACGATCAAGTCGGGAGTGGGCAGATGCCCAGGAAATGCCAGCTGTGGGTGCAAAGAAGCTGCCACCGGATGGTAGAGGCTGAGGATTCTGCAAGAACGACAAGGGCTAGAAACTTCCCCTTTGGAGGATGGATGTCCCACGTCGTGAAGAGTCGTGCAGAAGTGTTTTCCCACAGAAAGACCGCAAACAAGCCTTGTTAGCTGCAAGGGTCACGGTTAAGGTTTTTGGATGCTACTGTGGCCCAGGAGGGACCAGGATGTCGCCAATTGCGTGAGGAGACAGAGGGGGCGTCCAGCAAGACAAAGAGCCCACTCAGAAGCAAGCAGCACCCGGAGAAGTGCCGGAACAGGCACTACGAAGTGGAGTGAAATGGTGCTCACCCGAAGTTACACAAGAGAGTCCCACGCCGCCGGAGGACAACTCAGGAGGTTATGCAATGCAGGTTAGAGTGCTGTTGACCCAGGCTTGGCTGTGCACAAAGGAAATCCTTCAAGAGTGCACAGGAACCGGAGCTGCTGCAAAACATGCAGTTCCCAGCAATGCAGTCTAGTGTGGGGAGGCAAGGACTTACCTCCACCAAACTTGGACTGTAGAGTCACTGGACTGTGGGAGTCACATGGACAGAGTTGCTGAGTTCAAGGGACCCCGCTCGTCATGCTGAGAGGAGACCCAGAGGACCGGTGCTGTAGTTTTTTGGTGCCTGCGGTTGCAGGGGGAAGATTCCGTCGACCCACGGGAGATTTCTTCGGAGCTTCTAGTGCAGAGAGGAGGCAGACTACCCCCACAGCATGCACCACCAGGAAAACAGTCGAGAAGGCGGCAGGATCAGCGTTAAAAGGTCGCAGAAGTCGTCTTTGCTACTTTGTTGCAGTTTTGCAGGCTTCCAGCGCGGTCAGCAGTCGATTCCTTGGCAGAAGGTGAAGAGAGAGATGCAGAGGAACTCTGATGAGCTCTTGCATTCGTTATCTAAGGAATTCCCCAAAGCAGAGAGCCTAAATAGCCAGAAAAGAGGGTTTGCCTACCTAGGAGAGAGGATAGGCTAGCAACACCTGAAGAGCCTATCAGAAGGAGTCTCTGACGTCACCTGCTGGCACTAGCCACTCAGAGCAGTCCAGTGTGCCAGCAGCACCTCTGTTTCCAAGATGGCAGAGGTCTGTAGCACACTGGAGGAGCTCTGGGTACCTCCCCTGGGAGGTGCAGGTCAGGGGAGTGGTCACTCCCCTTTCTTTTGTCCAGTTTCGTGCCAGAGCAGGGCTGGGGGATCCCTGAACTGGTGTAGACTGGCTTATGCAGAGATGGGCACCATCTGTGCCCATCAAAGCATTTCCAGAGGCTGGGGGAGGCTACTCCTCCCCAGCCCTGACACCTTTTTCCAAAGGGAGAGGGTGTAACACCCTCTCTCTGAGGAAGTCCTTTTTTATGCCTTCCTGGGCCAAGCCTGGCTGGACCCCAGGAGGGCAGAAACCTGTCTGAGGGGTTGGCAGCAGCAGCAGCTGCAGTGAAACCCCAGGAAAGGTAGTTTGGCAGTACCCAGGTCTGTGCTAGAGACTCGGGGGATCATGGAATTGTCTCCCCAATGCCATAATGGCATTGGGGTGACAATTCCATGATATTAGACATGTTACATGGCCATGTTCGGAGTTACCATTGTGACGCTATACATAGGTAGTGACCTATGTATAGTGCACGCGTGTAATGGTGTCACCGCACTCACAAAGTCCGGGGAATTTGCCCTGAACGATGTGGGGGCACCTTGGCTAGTGCCAGGGTGCCCACACACTAAGTAACTTAGCACCCAACCTTTACCAGGTAAAGGTTAGACATACAGGTGACTTATAAGTTACTTAAGTGCATTGGTAAATGGCTGTGAAATAACGTGGACGTTATTTCACTCAGGCTGCGGTGGCAGGCCTGAGTAAGAATTGTCAGAGCTCCCTATGGGTGGCAAAAGAAATGCTGCAGCCCATAGGGATCTCCTGGAACCCCAATACCCTGGGTACCTCAGTACCATATACTAGGGAATTATAAGGGTGTTCCAGTATGCCAATGTGAATTGGTGAAACTGGTCACTAGCCTGTTAGTGACAATTTGGAAAGCATAGAGAGAGCATAACCACTGAGGTTCTGGCTAGCAGAGCCTCAGTGAGACAGTTAGTCATCACACAGGGAACACATACAGGGCACACTTATGAGCATTGGGGCCCTGGCTGGCAGGATCCGAGTGACACATACACTAAAACAACATATATACAGTGAAATATGGGGGTAACATGCCAGGCAAGATGGTACTTTCCTACACAACCCCCCCCCCAAACGAAGGACAATAAGACTAGCCATGACCTGATGAGTCTTCATTGTCTAAGTGGAAATATCTGGAGAGTCCATCTGCATTGGAGTGGGTACTCCCAGTTCTATGTTCCACTGTATAGTCCATTCCCTGTAGAGATATGGACCACCTCAACAATTTAGGGTTTTCACCTTTCATTTGTTTTAGCCAAAGTAGAGGTTTGTGGTCTGTCTGAACAATGAAGTGAGTGCCAAACAGGTATGGCCTCAACTTCTTCAGTGCCCAGACCACAGCAAAGGCCTCCCTCTCTATGGCAGACCAACGCTTTTCTCTAGGGGTCAACCTCCTGCTGATAAAAGCAACAGGTTGATCCTGGCCCTCAGAATTGAGTTGTGATAAGACTGCCCCTACCCCTAATTCAGATGCATCAGTTTGAACAATGAATTTCTTGGAGTAACATGGGCTTTTTAGGACAGGTGCAGTGCACATGGCCTGTTTCAGCTCCTCAAAAGCTTTCTGACAGCTAGCTGTCCACAATACCTATTTAGGCATTTTCTTAGAAGTGAGGTCATTAAGAGGGGCTGCTATGGAGCCATAGTTCTTTATGAACCTCCTGTAATACCCAGTGAGGCCTAAGAAGGCTCTCACCTGGGTCTGAGTTGTAGGGGGAACACAATCTATGATAGTTTGGATTTTCCCCTGAAGTGGTACAATCTGTTCTCCACCTACAAGGTGTCCCAGATAAACCACTTTCCCCTGCCCTATCTGGCACTTTGAAGCCTTGATAGTGAGGCCTGCCTTTTGCAGGGCCTCCAAAACTTTCTACAGGTGGACCAGGTGATCATCCCAGGTGGAGCTAAAGACAGCTATATCATCTAGATATGCTGCACTAAAAGCCTCCAACCCTTGCAGGACTGTATTCACCAACCTCTGAAAAGTGGCAGGTGCATTTTTCAAACCAAAGGGCATTACTGTGAATTGCTAGTGCCCTCTGTAGGAAAGTACCATCTTGCCTGGCATGTTACCCCCATTTTTCACTGTATATATGTTGTTTTAGTTGTATGTGTCACTGGGACCCTGGTAACACAGGGCCCCAGTGCTCATAAGTGTGCCTGAATGTGTTACCTGTGTAGTGACTAACTGTCTCACTGAGGCTCTGCTAATCAGAACCTCAGTGGTTATGCTCTCTCATTTCTTTCCAAATTGTCACTAACAGGCTAGTGACCAATTTTACCAATTTACATTGGCTTACTGGAACACCCTTATAATTCCCTAGTATATGGTACTGAGGTACCCAGGGTATTGGGGTTCCAGGAGATCCCTATGGGCTGCAGCATTTCTTTTGCCACCCATAGGGAGCTCTGACAATTCTTACACAGGCCTGCCACTGCAGCCTGAGTGAAATAACGTCCACGTTATTTCACAGCCATTTTACACTGCACTTAAGTAACTTATAAGTCACCTATATGTCTAACCTTTACCTGGTAAAGGTTAGGTGCAAAGTTACTTAGTGTGAGGGCACCATGGCACTAGCCAAGGTGCCCCCACATTGTTCAGAGCCAAATCCCTGAACTTTGTGAGTGCGGGGACACCATTACACGCGTGCACTACATATAGGTCACTACCTATATGTAGCTTCACCATGGTAACTCCGAATATGGCCATGTAACATGTCTATGATCATGGAATTGCCCCCTCTATACCATCCTGGCATAGTTGGCACAATCCCATGATCCCAGTGGTCTGTAGCACAGACCCTGGTACTGCCAAACTGCCCTTCCTGGGGTTTCACTGCAGCTGCTGCTGCTGCCAACCCCTCAGACAGGCAGCTGCCCTCCTGGGGTCCAGCCAGGCCTGGCCCAGGATGGCAGAACAAAGAACTTCCTCTGAGAGAGGGTGTAACACCCTCTCCCTTTGGAAAATGGTGTGAAGGCAGGGGAGGAGTAGCCTCCCCCAGCCTCTGGAAATGCTTTCTTGGGCACAGAGGTGCCCAATTCTGCATAAGCCAGTCTACACCGGTTCAGGGACCCCTTAGCCCCTGCTCTGGCGCGAAACTGGACAAAGGAAAGGGGAGTGACCACTCCCCTGACCTGCACCTCCCCTGGGAGGTGTCCAGAGCTCCTCCAGTGTGCTCCAGACCTCTGCCATCTTGGAAACAGAGGTGCTGCTGGCACACTGGACTGCTCTGAGTGGCCAGTGCCACCAGGTGACGTCAGAGACTCCTGCTGATAGGCTCCTTCAGGTGTTAGTAGCCTATCCTCTCTCCTAGGTAGCCAAACCCTCTTTTCTGGCTATTTAGGGTCTCTGTCTCTGGGGAAACTTTAGATAACGAATGCAAGAGCTCATCCGAGTTCCTCTGCATCTCTCTCTTCACCTTCTGATAAGGAAACGACCGCTGACCGCGCTGGAAGCCTGCAAACCTGCAACATAGTAGCAAAGACGACTACTGCAACTCTGTAACGCTGATCCTGCCGCCTTCTCGACTGTTTTCCTGCTTGTGCATGCTGTGGGGGTAGCCTGCCTCCTCTCTGCACCAGAAGCTCCGAAGAAATCTCTCGTGGGTCGACGGAATCTTCCCCCTGCAACCGCAGGCACCAAAAAGCTGCATTACCGGTCCCTTGGGTCTCCTCTCAGCACGACGAGCGAGGTCCCTCGAATCCAGCGACTCTGTCCAAGTGACCCCCACAGTCCAGTGACTCTTCAGTCCCAGTTTGGTGGAGGTAAGTCCTTGCCTCACCTCGCTGGGCTGCACTGCTGGGAACCGCGACTTTGCAGATACTCCGGCCCCTGTGCACTTCCGGCGGAAATCCTTTGTGCACAGCCAAGCCTGGGTCCACGGCACTCTAACCTGCATTGCACAACTTTCTAAGTTGGTCTCCGGCGACGTGGGACTCCTTTGTGCAACTTCGGCAAGCACCGTTTCACGCATCCTCGTAGTGCCTGTTTCTGGCACTTCTCCGGGTGCTACCTGCTTCAGTGAGGGCTCTTTGTCTTGCTCGACGTCCCCTCTCTCTTCAGGTCCAATTTGCGACCTCCTGGTCCCTCCTGGGCCCCAGCAGCGTCCAAAAACGCCAAACGCACGATTTGCAGCTAGCAAGGCTTGTTGGCGTTCTTTCGGCGGGAAAACACTTCTGCACGACTCTCCACGGCGAGAGGGATCCGTCCACAAAAGGGGAAGTCTCTAGCCCTTTTCGTTCCTGCAGAAACCTCAGCTTCTTCTGTCCAGTCGAAGCTTCTTTGCACCCGCAGCTGGCATTTCCTGGGCATCTGCCCATCTCCGACTTGCTTGTGACTTTTGGACTTGGTCCCCTTGTTCCACAGGTACCCTAGATTGGAAATCCACAGTTGTTGCATTGCTGGTTTGTGTCTTTCCTGCATTATTCCTCTAACACGACTATTTTGTCCTTAGGGGAACTTTAGTGCACTTTGCACTCACTTTTCAGGGTCTTGGGGAGGGTTATTTTTCTAACTCTCACTATTTTCTAATAGTCCCAGCGACCCTCTACAAGGTCACATAGGTTTGGGGTCCATTCGTGGTTCGCATTCCACTTTTGGAGTATATGGTTTGTGTTGCCCCTATCCCTATGTTTCCCCATTGCATCCTATTGTAACTATACATTGTTTGCACTGTTTTCTAAGACTATACTGCATATTTTTGCTATTGTGTATATATATCTTGTGTATATTTCCTATCGTCTCACTGAGGGTACACTCTAAGATACTTTGGCATATTGTCATAAAAATAAAGTACCTTTATTTTTAGTATAACTGTGTATTGTGTTTTCTTATGATATTGTGCATATGACACTAAGTGGTACTGTAGTAGCTTCACACGTCTCCTAGTTCAGCCTAAGCTGCTCTGCTAAGCTACCATTATCTATCAGCCTAAGCTGCTAGACACCCTATACACTAATAAGGGATAACTGGGCCTGGTGCAAGGTGCAAGTACCCCTTGGTACTCACTACAAGCCAGTCCAGCCTCCTACATTGGTTGTGCAGTGGTGGGATAGGTGACTACTTACCACTCTTGTCATTGTACTTTTCATAAGAGAAAAATATACAAAACAAGGTCAGTGTATATACACATAGCCAAAAAGTTTTGCATTTCCTCTTTTCACTCTTTTCTAAGTGCTGAAAAGTACTTCCAAACTTTCAAAAAGTTCTTAAAAGTTTAAAAAGGTTTTTTCTGTCTTTCCAAAAAGTTCTGAAAACTTTTTTCTCTTTTTCTATCACTTTAACTCTCTCTAAAAAATGTCTGGCACAGGCCAAAGTGTTGATCTGTCCAAACTTGCATATGACAACCTTAGCTGGAAAAGAGCAAGGAGTCTCTGTATAGAGAGAGGTTTGAGTGTAGGGAAAAATCCTTCCTTGGAACTGTTACTTAACAAGCTTAGAGAACAGGATAAGGCCATAGGTGCCCCATCTGTTGAAAAAGTACCTAATAGTTCCCAATCTGATTCAGGGACTCCCCCAGGAAAAGATTCAGGAAAGAAAATTCCTAGCCTGCCCATTACTAGACAATCTAGCATAGATGGTAATGATGATGAGCCACACCAAATAAATAGTGTTGCCTCACATCATAGCAAAAGCATTTATTCTCACCATACTGGTAGTAATGTTTCTGTAAACCAAGCTGTTAGGGTGGCTTCTGTAAGGGACAGGTCTCCTTCTGTTCATTCCCATCATAGCTCTGTTTCTAGAAATGTCCCTCCCACCAACCCTGATGACAGAATGTTAGAGAGGGAACTCAATAAGTTGAGGGTGGAACAAACCAGACTGAAGCTTAAAAAGCAACAGCTGGATTTGGATAGACAGTCTTTTGAATTAGAGAAGGAAAGACAGAAGTTGGGTTTAGATACCCATGGTGGCAGCAGCAGTATTCCCCATAGTCATCCTGCAAAAGAGCATGATTCCAGGAATCTGCACAAGATAGTTCCCCCTTATAAGGAGGGGGATGACATTAACAAGTGGTTTGCTGCACTTGAGAGGGCCTGTGTTGTACAGGATGTCCCTCAAAGGCAGTGGGCTGCTATCCTATGGCTATCATTTAGTGGAAAAGGTAGGGATAGGCTCCTTACTGTGAAAGAAAATGATGCTAATAATTTCCAAGTTCTTAAGAATGCACTCCTGGATGGTTATGGCTTAACCACTGAACAGTACAGGATAAAGTTCAGAGAGACCAAAAAGGAGTCTTCACAAGACTGGGTTGATTTTATTGACCATTCAGTGAAGGCCTTGGAGGGGTGGTTACATGGCAGTAAAGTTACTGATTATGACAGCCTGTATAACTTAATCCTGAGAGAGCATATTCTTAATAATTGTGTGTCTGATTTGTTGCACCAGTACTTGGTGGACTCTGATCTGACCTCTCCCCAAGAATTGGGAAAGAAGGCAGACAAATGGGTCAGAACAAGAGTGAACAGAAAAGTTCATACAGGGGGTGACAAAGATGGCAACAAAAAGAAGGATGGTAAGTCTTCTGACAAGGGTGGGGACAAATCTAAAAATGAGTCTTCATCAGGCCCACAAAAACACCCTGGTGGGGGTGGTGGGCCCAAATCCTCCTTTAATCAGAACAAGGAAAAGAAACCATGGTGCTATTTATGTAAAATAAAAGGCCATTGGACAACAGATCCCAGTTGTCCAAAGAAAGGCACCACAGCTCCTACCACTACAACCCCTACTGCTACACCTAGTGTCCCTACTAATAGCAGTAGTGGTGGGAGAAAACCTACTAATAGCCAATCCAAGGGAGTAACTGGGCTCACTTTTGGTAATTTAGTTGGGGTTGGTCTGATTAGGGAGACCACAGAGGCTACTTTAGTCTCTGAAGGGGCTATTGATTTAGCCACTTTGGTTGCTTGACCCCATAACTTGGAGAAGTACAAGCAACTAACCCTAATAAATGGTGTTGAGGTCCAGGCCTACAGGGACACAGGTGCCAGTGTCACAATGGTGATTGAGAAACTGGTGCACCCTGAACAACACATACTTGGACACCAGTACCAAGTAACCGATGCTCACAACATAACACAAAGCCACCCCATGGCTGTTGTAAATCTCAACTGGCGGGGGGTAACTGGTCCAAAGAAAGTTGTGGTAGCTTCAGATTTACCTGTAGACTGTCTATTAGGGAATGATTTGGAGACATCAGCTTGGTCAGATGTGGAGTTGGAGGCCCATGCAGCAGTGCTGGGCATCCCAGGGCATATTTTTGCTTTGACAAGGGCTCAGGCCAAAAAGCAAAAAGGACAGGGAAGCTTGGATCCTGGAACAATGGACCAAGTGCTCCCTAAAGCTAGGGGTAGTAGAAGCAAACCACTTCCTACTATCCCTCCCTCTACAGTGGATTCTACTTCTGAGGAAGAAGAATTCCCTCCCTGTGCAGAACCTACACCAGAGGAGCTGGAAGCAGACACTGCTGAGCTTTTGGGTGAAGGGGGGCCTGCCAGAGAGGAGCTGAGTGTGGCACAGCAAACCTGTCCCACATTAGAGGGTCTCAGACAGCAAGCTGTCAAACAGGCTAATGGGGATGTCAGTGACTCTCACAGAGTTTACTGGGAGGACAACCTCTTGTACACTGAGCATAGGGATCCTAAACCTGGAGCTGCCAGGAGATTAGTGATTCCTCAGGCGTACAGAAAGTTCCTCCTAACACTGGCACATGACATTCCCTTAGCTGGGCACCTAGGACAAATGAAAACTTGGGACAGGCTTGTTCCACTGTTTCATTGGCCTAGGATGTCTGAGGACACAAAGGAATTTTGTAAGTCCTGTGAAACCTGTCAAGCCAGTGGCAAGACAGGTGGCACTCCAAAGGCACCCCTTATCCCACTGCCTGTGGTTGGGGTTCCCTTTGAAAGGGTAGGGGTTGACATAGTTGGCCCCCTTGACCCTCCTACTGCTTCAGGCAATAGGTTTATCTTAGTGGTAGTGGACCATGCCACAAGATATCCTGAAGCAATTCCTTTAAGGACCACTACAGCTCCTGCAGTGGCAAAGGCCCTCCTGGGAATATTTTCCAGGGTGGGCTTCCCAAAGGAAGTAGTATCAGACAGAGGAAGTAATTTCATGTCTGCATACTTAAAGGCCATGTGGAAGGAGTGTGGTGTAACGTACAAGTTCACAACACCCTATCATCCACAAACAAATGGACTGGTGGAGAGATTTAATAAAACTCTCAAAGGCATGATTATGGGTCTCCCTGAAAAACTCCGCAGGAGATGGGATATCCTTCTACCATGCCTCCTTTTTGCCTACAGGGAGGTACCCCAGAAAGGAGTGGGCTTCAGCCCCTTTGAACTTCTTTTTGGACACCCTGTTAGGGGTCCACTCACACTTGTAAAGGAGGGTTGGGAACAACCTTTAAAAGCTCCTAAGCAGGATATTGTGGATTATGTACTTGGCCTCAGATCAAGGATGGCTAAGTACATGAAAAAGGCCAGTAAAAACCTTCAGGCCAGCCAAGAGCTCCAGAAGCAATGGCATGATCAGAAGGCTGTTTTGGTTCAGTACCAACCAGGGCAGAAAGTGTGGGTCTTGGAGCCTGTGGCCCAAAGAGCACTCCAAGATAAATGGAGTGGACCCCACACAATTGTTGAAAAGAAGGGTGAAGTCACCTACTTGGTTGACTTAGGCACTGCCAGGAGTCCCCTTAGGGTGCTCCATGTCAACCGCCTGAAACCCTACTATGACAGGGCTGATCTCACCCTGCTCATGGCAACTGATGAGGGACAGGAAGAAGATAGTGATCCTCTACCTGATCTCTTCTCTTCCACAGATCAAGATGCTCTTGTGGAAGGTGTAGTTTTGGCTGATTGTCTTACTGCTGAGCAGAAAGACAATTGCATAAATCTCCTAGGACAATTTTCAGAACTCTTCTCTACTGTGCCAGGCACCACTTCTTGGTGTGAGCACACTATAGATACTGGAGACAGTTTACCTGTCAAAAGTAAGATCTATAGGCAGCCTGACCATGTCAGGGACTGCATAAAGCAAGAAGTTCAGAAAATGTTGGAACTAGGAGTGGTTGAGCACTCTGACAGTCCATGGGCTTCTCCTGTGGTACTGGTACCAAAACCCAATTCTAAAGATGGAAAGAAAGAAATGCGGTTTTGTGTAGACTATAGAGGTCTCAACTTGGTAACCAAATCTGATGCTCACCCTATACCCAGGGCAGATGAGCTTATAGATACACTGGCATCTGCCAAGTATCTAAGCACTTTTGATTTGACTGCAGGGTATTGGCAGATCAAATTATCAGAAGATGCTAAACCTAAGACTGCATTTTCTACCATTGGAGGACATTACCAGTTTACTGTAATGCCTTTTGGTTTGAAAAATGCACCTGCCACTTTTCAGAGGTTGGTGAACACAGTCCTGCAAGGGCTGGAATCTTTCAGTGCAGCATATTTGGACGATATAGCTGTCTTTAGCTCCACCTGGGATGATCACCTGGTCCACCTATGGAAAGTTTTGGAGGCCCTGCAAAAGGCAGGCCTCACTATCAAGGCTTCAAAGTGCCAGATAGGGCAGGGTAAGGTGGTTTATCTGGGACACCTTGTTGGTGGGGAACAGATTGCACCACTTCAGGGGAAAATCCAAACTATTATTGATTGGGTTCCCCCTACCACTCAGACTCAGGTGAGAGCCTTCCCAGGCCTCACTGGGTATTACAGGAGGTTCATTAAGAACTATGGCTCCATTGCAGCCCCTCTTAATGACCTCACATCTAAGAAAATGCCTAAAAAGGTATTATGGACAGCAAACTGTCAGAAAGCTTTTGAGGAGCTGAAGCAGGCCATGTGCTCTGCACCTGTCCTGAAAAGCCCTTGTTACTCTAAAAAATTCTATGTCCAAACTGATGCATCTGAATTAGGAGTAGGGGCAGTCCTATCACAACTTAATTCTGAGGGCCAGGATCAACCTGTTGCTTTTATTAGTAGGAGGTTGACCCCTAGAGAAAAGCGTTGGTCTGCCATTGAGAGGGAGGCCTTTGCTGTGGTCTGGGCTCTGAAGAAGTTGAGGCCATACCTGTTTGGCACTCACTTCATTGTTCAGACAGACCACACACCTCTACTTTGGCTAAAACAAATGAAAGGTGAAAATCCTAAATTGTTGAGGTGGTCCATATCCCTACAGGGAATGGACTATACAGTGGAACATAGACCTGGGAGTAGCCACTCCAATGCAGATGGACTCTCCAGATATTTCCACTTAGACAATGAAGACTCATCAGGTCATGGCTAGTCTTATTGTCCTTCGTTTGGGGGGGGGGTGTGTAGGAAAGTACCATCTTGCCTGGCATGTTACCCCCATTTTTCACTGTATATATGTTGTTTTAGTTGTATGTGTCACTGGGACCCTGGTAACCCAGGGCCCCAGTGCTCATAAGTGTGCCTGAATGTGTTACCTGTGTAGTGACTAACTGTCTCACTGAGGCTCTGCTAATCAGAACCTCAGTGGTTATGCTCTCTCATTTCTTTCCAAATTGTCACTAACAGGCTAGTGACCAATTTTACCAATTTACATTGGCTTACTGGAACACCCTTATAATTCCCTAGTATATGGTACTGAGGTACCCAGGGTATTGGGGTTCCAGGAGATCCCTATGGGCTGCAGCATTTCTTTTGCCACCCATAGGGAGCTCTGACAATTCTTACACAGGCCTGCCACTGCAGCCTGAGTGAAATAACGTCCACGTTATTTCACAGCCATTTTACACTGCACTTAAGTAACTTATAAGTCACCTATATGTCTAACCTTTACCTGGTAAAGGTTAGGTGCAAAGTTACTTAGTGTGAGGGCACCCTGGCACTAGCCAAGGTGCCCCCACATTGTTCAGAGCCAAATCCCTGAACTTTGTGAGTGCGGGGACACCATTACACGCGTGCACTACATATAGGTCACTACCTATATGTAGCTTCACCATGGTAACTCCGAATATGGCCATGTAACATGTCTATGATCATGGAATTGCCCCCTCTATACCATCCTGGCATAGTTGGCACAATCCCATGATCCCAGTGGTCTGTAGCACAGACCCTGGTACTGCCAAACTGCCCTTCCTGGGGTTTCACTGCAGCTGCTGCTGCTGCCAACCCCTCAGACAGGCAGCTGCCCTCCTGGGGTCCAGCCAGGCCTGGCCCAGGATGGCAGAACAAAGAACTTCCTCTGAGAGAGGGTGTAACACCCTCTCCCTTTGGAAAATGGTGTGAAGGCAGGGGAGGAGTAGCCTCCCCCAGCCTCTGGAAATGCTTTCTTGGGCACAGAGGTGCCCAATTCTGCATAAGCCAGTCTACACCGGTTCAGGGACCCCTTAGCCCCTGCTCTGGCGCGAAACTGGACAAAGGAAAGGGGAGTGACCACTCCCCTGACCTGCACCTCCCCTGGGAGGTGTCCAGAGCTCCTCCAGTGTGCTCCAGACCTCTGCCATCTTGGAAACAGAGGTGCTGCTGGCACACTGGACTGCTCTGAGTGGTCAGTGCCACCAGGTGACGTCAGAGACTCCTGCTGATAGGCTCCTTCAGGTGTTAGTAGCCTATCCTCTCTCCTAGGTAGCCAAACCCTCTTTTCTGGCTATTTAGGGTCTCTGTCTCTGGGGAAACTTTAGATAACGAATGCAAGAGCTCATCCGAGTTCCTCTGCATCTCTCTCTTCACCTTCTGATAAGGAAACGACCGCTGACCGCGCTGGAAGCCTGCAAACCTGCAACATAGTAGCAAAGACGACTACTGCAACTCTGTAACGCTGATCCTGCCGCCTTCTCGACTGTTTTCCTGCTTGTGCATGCTGTGGGGGTAGCCTGCCTCCTCTCTGCACCAGAAGCTCCGAAGAAATCTCCTGTGGGTCGACGGAATCTTCCCCCTGCAACCGCAGGCACCAAAAAGCTGCATTACCGGTCCCTTGGGTCTCCTCTCAGCACGACGAGCGAGGTCCCTCGAATCCAGCGACTCTGTCCAAGTGACCCCCACAGTCCAGTGACTCTTCAGTCCCAGTTTGGTGGAGGTAAGTCCTTGCCTCACCTCGCTGGGCTGCATTGCTGGGAACCGCGACTTTGCAGCTACTCCGGCCCCTGTGCACTTCCGGCGGAAATCCTTTGTGCACAGCCAAGCCTGGGTCCACGGCACTCTAACCTGCATTGCACGACTTTCTAAGTTGGTCTCCGGCGACGTGGGACTCCTTTGTGCAACTTCGTCGAGCACCGTTTCACGCATCGTCGTAGTGCCTGTTTCTGGCACTTCTCCGGGTGCTACCTGCTTCAGTGAGGGCTCTTTGTCTTGCTCGACGTCCCCTCTCTCTTCAGGTCCAATTTGCGACCTCCTGGTCCCTCCTGGGCCCCAGCAGCGTCCAAAAACGCCAAACGCACGATTTGCAGCTAGCAAGGCTTGTTGGCGTTCTTTCGGCGGGAAAACACTTCTGCACGACTCTCCACGGCGAGAGGGATCCGTCCACAAAAGGGGAAGTCTCTAGCCCTTTTCGTTCCTGCAGAAACCTCAGCTTCTTCTGTCCAGTCGAAGCTTCTTTGCACCCGCAGCTGGCATTTCCTGGGCATCTGCCCATCTCCGACTTGCTTGTGACTTTTGGACTTGGTCCCCTTGTTCCACAGGTACCCTAGATTGGAAATCCACAGTTGTTGCATTGCTGGTTTGTGTCTTTCCTGCATTATTCCTCTAACACGACTATTTTGTCCTTAGGGGAACTTTAGTGCACTTTGCACTCACTTTTCAGGGTCTTGGGGAGGGTTATTTTTCTAACTCTCACTATTTTCTAATAGTCCCAGCGACCCTCTACAAGGTCACATAGGTTTGGGGTCCATTCGTGGTTCGCATTCCACTTTTGGAGTATATGGTTTGTGTTGCCCCTATCCCTATGTTTCCCCATTGCATCCTATTGTAACTATACATTGTTTGCACTGTTTTCTAAGACTATACTGCATATTTTTGCTATTGTGTATATATATCTTGTGTATATTTCCTATCCTCTCACTGAGGGTACACTCTAAGATACTTTGGCATATTGTCATAAAAATAAAGTACCTTTATTTTTAGTATAACTGTGTATTGTGTTTTCTTATGATATTGTGCATATGACACTAAGTGGTACTGTAGTAGCTTCACACGTCTCCTAGTTCAGCCTAAGCTGCTCTGCTAAGCTACCATTGTCTATCAGCCTAAGCTGCTAGACACCCTATACACTAATAAGGGATAACTGGGCCTGGTGCAAGGTGCAAGTACCCCTTGGTACTCACTACAAGCCAGTCCAGGCTCCTACACCCTCCAATAGTCAAAAATGCATTTTTTGCTTTAGCATCCTCTGATAACTTGATCTGCCAATACCCTGCAGTCAAATCAAAGGTGCTTAGATGCTTGGCAGATGCCAGTGTAGCTATGAGCTCATCTGCCCTGGGTATAGGGTGAGCATCAGTATTAGTTACCTGGTTGAGACCGCTGTAATCTACACAAATCCTCATTTCTCTTTTCCCATCTTTAGAGTGAGGCTTTGGTACAAGCACCACAGGAGAGGCCCAGGGACTTTCAGAGTGCTCAACCACTCCCAGTTCAAACATTTTCTGCACCTATTGTTTTATGCAGTCTCTGACATGGTCAGGCTGCCTATAAATCTTACTTTTGACAGGCATGCTGTCTCCAGTATCTATAGTGTGCTCACACCAAGAAGTGGTGCCTGGCACAGTAGAGAAGAGTTCAGAAAACTGACCCAGGAGATTTATGCAGTAGTCTTTCTGCTCAGCAGTAAGACAATCTGCTAAAACTACACGTTCCACTAGAGCATCTTGTTCTGTGGAAGAGAAGAGATCAGGGAGAGGGTCACTCTCTTCTTCCTGTCCTTCATCTGTTGCCATGAGCAGGGTGAGATCAGCCCTGTCATAGTAGGATTTTAGGCGATTGACATGGAGCACCCTAAGGGGACTCCTGGCAGTGCCCAAGTCAACCAAGTAGGTGACTTCACCCTTCTTTTCAACAACAATGTGGGGTCCACTCCATTTGTCTTGAAGTGCTCTTGGGGCCACAGGCTCCAAGACCCACACTTTCTGCCCTGGTTGGTACTGAATCAGAACAGCCTTCTGGTCATGCCATTGCTTTTGGAGCTCTTGGCTGGCCTGAAGGTTTTTGCTGGCCTTTTTCATATACTCAGCCATTCTGGATCTTAGGCCAAGTACATAGTCCACTATGTCTTTCTTAGGAGCTTTTAAAGGTTGTTCCCAACCCTCCTTTACAAGTGTTAGAGGACCTCTTACAGGGTGTCCAAATAGGAGTTCAAAGGGGCTGAAGCCCACTCCTTTCTGGGGTACCTCCCTGTAAACAAAAAGGAGGCAAGGTAACAGGACATCCCATCTACTCCTGAGTTTTTCAGGGAGTTGTGTTAAACCTCTCAACCAGTCCATTTGTTTGTGGATGATAAGGTGTGGTGAATTTGTATGTTACACCACATTCCTTCCACATGGCCTTCACGTATGCAGACATAAAGTTGCTACCCCTGTCTGATACCACCTCTTTTGGGAAACCCACCCTGGAAAAGATTCCTAGGAGGGCTTTTGCCACTGCAGGAGCTGTAGTGGTCCTTAGAGGAATTGCTTCAGGATATCTTGTGGCATGGTCCAATACCACCAAGATAAACCTATTGCCTGAAGCAGTAGGAGGGTCAAGGGGGCCAACTATGTCAACCCCTACACTTTCAAAGGGAAACCCAACCACAGGCAGTGGAATAAGGGGAGCCTTTTTGGGTGCCACCTGTCTTGCCACTGGCTTGACAGGTGACACAGGACTTACAAAAATCTTTTGTGTCCTCTGACATCCTAGGCCAATGAAACAGGGGGACAAGCCTTTCCCATGTTTTAATTTGCCCTAGATGTCCAGCCAAGGGAATGTCGTGGGCTAGAGTTAGGAGGAACTCTCTGTTGCAGGGGAATGACCAATCTCCTGGCTGCTCTAGGTTTAGGGTCCCTTGCCTCTGTATACAAGAGGTTGTCCTCCCAGTAAACTCAATGTGAGTCATTGACATCCCCATTTTGCTGTTTGACAGCTTGCTGTCTTAGACCCTCTAATGTGGGACAGGTTTGCTGTGCCACACTCAGCTCCTCCCTGGCAGGCCCCCCTCCACCCAAAAGCTCAGCAGTGTCTGCTTCAAGCTCCTCTGGTGAAGGGTCTGCACAGGGGGGAAATCCTTCTTCCTCAGAAGTAGAATCCACTGTAGAGGGAGGGATAGTAGGTAGGGATTTACCTTTACTAACCCTAGCTTTAGGGAGCACTTGGTCCATTGTTCCAGGATCCAAGTCACCCTGTCCTTTTTGCTTTTTGGCCTGAGCCCTGGTTAAAGCAAAAATATGCCCAGGAATGCCCAGCATTGCTGCACGAGCCTCCAACTCCACTTTTGCCCAAGCTGATGTCTCTAAATCGTTCCCTAGTAGACAGTCTACAGGTAAATCTGAGGCAACCACAACTTTCTTTGGACCAGTAACCCCCCCCCCCAGTTGAGATTTACAACAGCCATGGGGTGGCTAAGAGTGTTGTTATGAGCATCAGTCACTTGGTACTGGTGACCAAGTAGGTGTTGTTCAGGGTGTACCAGTTTCTCTATTACCATGGTAACACTGGCACCTGTGTCCCTGTAGGCGTGAACCTCAACACCATTTATTAGGGGAAGTTGCTTGTACTTATCCATATTAAGGGGACAAGCAACAAAGGTGGCCAAATCAATGGCACCTTCAGAGACTAACACAGCCTCTGTGGTCTCCCTAACAAGACCAACCCCAACTAAATTAACAAAAGTGAGCCCAGCTACTCCCTTGGTTTGGCTATTAGTAGGTTTGCTCCCACCACCACTGCTATTACTAGGGGCACTAGGTGTAGCAGTAGGGGTTGTGGTAGTGGGAGGCTTGGTGCTTTTCTTTGGACAACTGGCATCAGTTGTCCTATGGCCTTTTACTTTACATAAATAGCACCATGGTTTCTTTGCTTGATTAGAAGAGGATTTGGACCCACCACCCCCACCAGAGTGTTTTTGTGGGCCTGATGAAGACTTATTTTTAGATTTGTCCCCACCCTTGTCTGAAGACTTACCATCCTTCTTCTTGCCATCCTTGTCACCCCCGGTATGAACTTTTCTGTACACTCTTGTTCTGACCCATTTGTCTGCCTTCTTTCCCAATTCTTGGGGAGAGATCAGATCTGAGTCCACTAGATATTGGTGTAACAAATCAGACACACAGTTATTCAGAATATGCTCTCTCAGGATCAGATTATACAGGCTTTCATAGTCAGAAACGTTACTGCCATGTAACCACCCCTCCAAGGCCTTCACTGAATAGTCAACAAAGTCTACCCAGTCTTGTGAGGACTCTTTTCTGGTTTCTCTGAACTTAATCCTGTATTGTTCAGTGGTTATGCCAAATTCATCCAAGAGTGCATTCTTCAAAACTGTAAAATTATTGGCATCACTTTCCTTCGCAGTAAGGAGCCTATCCCTACCCTTTCTACTGAAAGATAGCCATAGGATAGCAGCCCACTTCCTTTGAGGGACCCCCTGTACAACACAGGCCCTCTCAAGTGCAGCAAACCACTTGTTAATGTCATCCCCCTCCTTGTAAGGGGGAACTATCTTATGCAGATTCCTAGACTCATGCTCTTTCAGAGGATTACTATCTGTAATACTGCTGCTGCCACCATGAGGTCCTAACCCCAACCTCTGTCTTTCTTTTTCTAAGTCTAGGGATTTCCTGTCTAGAGCCAGCTGTTGCTGTTTAAGCTTCAGCCTGGACTCTTCCACTCTCAATCTATTGAGCTCCCTTTCTAAAATTCTGCCATCAGGGTGGGTGGGTTGGGCATGCTTTGACACAGAAGAATGGTGTGAATGAACAGAGGGGGAATTGTCCCTAACAGTTGGCACCCTAACAACCTGGCCTGCAGGAATGACATCCCTACTGTGATGAGAGCTCACATTAGTACCAGTTATGCTAGGTGGTCTGCTAAGGGGCAAGTTGGGAAGGATACCATCTAACATTCTTACTGGGGGTGCCCCAGAATCAGATTGTGAACCATCTCCTAACTTCTCAACTGATGTGCCAGCTAAGGCCTTATCATTTTCATTGAGCATGTTATTTAACAATTCTCTAGAGGGATTCTTCCCTACCCCTAAACCTCTATCAATGCAGAGACTCCTCAACCCTTTCCAGCTAAGGTTATCATAAGCAGTGCTGGCCAGATCAAGAGTAGGACCTGTACCAGACATGACAGAAAAAGGTTTAGGGACAGATAAAAGAAAGGAAAAGTTTCAGGACTTTTTAAGGAAACAGAAAAAAAACTTTTTCAACTTTTTAGAAACTTTTTGAAAGTTTAGAGGTACTTTTCAGCACTTAGCAATAGAGTAAGAGAAGAAAATCAAAACTTTTGGGTTAGGTGTACATACACTGAACTTGTTTTGTATATTTTTCTCTTATGAAATGTACCAAATGACAAAGTGGTAAGTAGTTGCAAGTACTTATCCCACCGTTGCACGACCAATGTAGGTCCTCTCCTGTTGAAGATCAGGTAGCAAGTGAGGTATATGATATAAAATGGTGGTCACATCCATGGCAGTGCATACCGTCACCGCCAGCGTGGATCACTATTAGCCACTGTAACCCATAGGGCCCAATGTTATCCCATGAGGAGTTGCACAGCGGTTCCCGAACGCCTCCCGCAACGGCGCACAACATCAGTGGAATTACCTCACTTCCACCTGTCCCTCCACACAGGACAGGCGGATGCCATTTCAGGGTTGGGGGGCAAACCCTGGATAATTGGTGTGCCACTGTTTAAATTTGGACACACTGGACAATTCACACTGACAAATTACAAATTAACAGCATGCAGTGTTCTATTGAAGCCTCATTGTTCAGTTTGTGACCGTCTCCTCACTCTTTTGCCCCATAGATTGCTACCGCTGCAGATGAATAGGAGATGGAACATACCTCCATGTACAGACCCCTGGTGGACTTGGCAATACTGGAGGACAGGTACATTATCCTCACCTATAGACTGGACAGGGCCACAGTCACAGAGCTCTGTGGCCCATTGGAGCCTGACCTGATATGTGCTATCGGTCACCCCACTGGGATCTTCCCTCTTGTGCAAGTTCTATCTGTGCTCCATTTCCTGGCAACTGGTTCTTTCCAAGCCACAGTGGGCTTGGCAGCAGGAATGTCCCAGCCAATGTTCTCAATAGTGCTGACAAGAGTTTTGTTTGCCTCGATTAAACACATGTGTAGCTACAATGTATTTGGCCACAGTGAAGGCTGAGTTCTATGCAATGGGACATATCCCCAACATAATGGGGGCGACTGATGGAACACATATTGCATTAGTGTAGGAGGCTGGCCTGGCTTGTACTGGGTACCAAGGTGTACTTACACTCTGTACCAGGTCCAGTTATCCCTTATTAGTGTAGAAGAGGTGTTTCGAGCAGCTTAGGCTGATAGAAAGTAGCTATAGCAGAGCAGCTTAGGCTGAACTAGGAGACATGCAAAGCTCCCACTATACCACTGGTGTCATGTGCACAATATCATAAGAAAACACAATACACAGATATACTTAAAATAAAGGTACTTTATTTTTATGACAATATGCCAAAAGTATCTCAGTGAATACCCTCAGTATGAGGATGCCAAATATACACAAGATATATGTACACAATACCAAAAATATGCAGTAATAGCAAAAGGAAGTAATGCAAGCAGTGTAAAGTTATAGTAGATTGCAGTAGGAGCACATAGGTATAGGGGCAACACAAACCATATACTCCAAAAGTGGAATGGGAATAATGTATGGACCCCAAACCTATGTGAACTCGTAGAGGGTCGCTGGGACTGTAAGAAAACAGTGAGGGTTAGAAAAATAGCCCACCCCAAGACCCTGAAAAGTAGGTGTAAAGTGCACCTATATTCCCCAGAGAGCACAGAAGTCGTGATAGGGGAATTCTGCAAGGAAGACCAACACCAGCAATGCAACCAAAGTGGATTTCCGGACGAGAGTACCTGTGGAACAAGGGGACCAAGTCCAAGAGGCGCGACAAAGTCGAGATTGGGCAGATGCCGAGGAAATGCCAGCTGAGGGTGCAAAGAAGCTGCCACCGGATTGTAGAAGCTGTGGATTCTGCAAGAACGAAGAGGGCTAGAAACTTCAACCTTTGGAGGATGGATGTCCCACGTTGTGAAGAAGCTTGCAGAGGTGTTCCCACACAGAAAGACCGCAAACAAGCCTTGTTAGCTGCAAGGGTCGGGGTTAGGGTTTTTGGATGCTGCTGTGGCCCAGGAGGGACCAGGATGTCGCCACTTGCGTGAGGAGACAGAGGGGGCGCCCAGCAAGACAGGGAGCCCTCACAGAAGCAGGCAGCACCCGCAGAAGTGCCGGAACAGGCACTATGAAGAGGAGTGAACCGGAGCTCACCTGAAGACACAAAAGGGAGTCCCACGACGCCGAAGGACAACTCAGGAGGTTGTGCACTGCAGGTTAGAGTGTCGGGGACCCAGGCTTGGCTGTGCACGAAGGAAATCCTGGAAGAGGGCACAGGAGCCGGAGCAGCTGCAAATCACGCGGTACCCAGCAATGCAGTCTAGCGTGGGGAGGCAATGACTTACCTCCACCAAACTTGGACTGAAGAGTCACTGGACTGTGGGAGTCACTTGGACAGAGTTGCTGAGTTCAAGGGACCACGCTCGTCGTGCTGAGAGGGGACCCAGATGACCGGTGATGCAGTCTTTTGGTGCCTGCAGTTGCAGGGGGAAGATTCCGTCAACCCACGGGAGATTTCTTCAGAGCTCCTAGTGCAGAGAGGAGGCAGGCTACCCCCACAGCATGCACCACCAGGAAAACAGTTGAGAAGGCGGCAGGATCAGCGATACAAGGTTGCAGTAGGCGTCCTGAGCAGTCAACGGTCGATCCTTTGGCAGAAGGTGAAGAGAGAGATGCAGAGGAACTCGGATGAGCACTTGCATTCGCTATCTAAAGAATTCCCCAAAGCAGAGACCCTAAATAGCCAGAAAAGGAGATTTGGCTACCTAGGAAGGAGGATAGGCTAGCAACACAGGTAAGAGCCTATCAGAAGGAGTCTCTGACGTCACCTGCTGGCCCTGGCCACTCAGAGCAGTCCAGTATGCCAGCAGCACCTCTGTTTCCAAGATGGCAGAGGTATGGAGCACACTGGAGGAGCTATGGGCACCTCCCCTGGGAGGTGCAGGTCAGGGGAGTGGTCACTCCCTTTTCCTTTGTCCAGTTTCGCGCCAGAGCAGGGCTGGGGGATCCCTGAACCGGTGTAGATTGGCTTATGCAGAGATGGGCACCATCTGTGCCCATCAAAGCATTTCCAGAGGCTGGGGAGGCTACTCCTCCCCAGCACTGACACTTTTTTCCAAAGGGAGAGGGTGTAACACCCTTTCTCTGAGGAATTCTTTTGTTCTGCCTTCCTGGGCCAAGCCTGGCTGGACCCCAGGAGGGCAGAAACCTGTCTGAGGGGTTGGCAGCAGCAGCAGCAGCTGCAGTGAAACCCCGGGAAAGGTAGTTTGGCAGTACCCGGGTCTCTGCTAGAGACTCGGGGGATCATGGAAATGTCTCCCCAATGCCAAAATGGCATTGGGGTGACAATTCCATGATCTTAGACATGTTACATGGCCATGTTCGGAGTTACTATTTGTGACGCTATACATAGGTAGTGACCTATGTATAGTGCACGCGTTTAATGGTATCCCCGCACTCACAAAGTCCGGGGAATATGCCCTGAACAATGTTGGGGCACCTTGGCTAGTGCCAGGGTGCCCACACACTAAGTAACTTAGCACCCAACCTTTACCAGGGAAAGGTTAGTCATATAGGTGACTTATAAGTTACTTAAGTGCAGTTGTAAATGGCTGTGAAATAACGTGCACGTTATTTCACTCAGGCTGCAGTGGCAGGCCTGTGTAAGAATTGTCAGAGCTCCCTATGGGTGGCAAAAGAAATGCTGCAGCCCATAGGGATCTCCTGGAACCCCAATACCCTGGGTACCTCAGTACCATATACTAGGGAATTATAAGGGTGTTCCAGTATGCCAATGTGAATTGGTGAAATTGGTCACAAGCCTGTTAGTGACAATTTGGAAAGGAAAGAGAGAGCATAACCACTGAGGTTCTGGTTAGCAGAGACTCAGTGAGACAGTTAGTCATCACACAGGGAACACATACAGGGCACACTTGTGAGCACTGGGGCCCTGGCTGGCAGGGTCCCAGTGACACATACACTAAAACAACATATATACAGTGAAATATGGGGTTAACATGCCAGGCAAGATGGTACCTTCCTACATCTGGGGCACGCTGGAGGAGCTCTGGGCACCTCCCCTGGGAGGTGCAGGTCAGGGGAGTGGTCACACCCCTTTCCTTTGTCCAGTTTCGCGCCAGAGCAGGGCTGGGGGATCCCTGAACCGGTGTAGACTGGCTTATGCAGAGATGGGCACCATCTGTGCCCATCAGAGCATTTCCAGAGGCTGGGGGAGGCTACTCCTCCCCAGCCCTGACACCTATTTCCAAGGGGAGAGGGTGTAACACCCTCTCTCTGAGGAATTCTTTTGTTCTGCCTTCCTGGGCCAGGCCTGGCTGGACCCCAGGAGGGCAGAAACCTGTCTGAGGGGTTTGCGGCAGCAGCAGCAGCTGCAGTGAAACCCCGGGAAAGGCAGTTTGGCAGTACCTGGGTTCTGTGCTAGAGACCCGGGGGATCATGGAATGGTCTCCCCAATGCCAGAATGGCATTGGGGTGACAATTCCATGATCTTAGACATGTTACATGGCCATGTTCAGAGTTACCATTGTGAGGCTATACATAGGTAGTGACCTATGTATAGTGCACACGTGAAATGGTGTCCCCGCACTCACAAAGTTCGGGGAATTGGCCCTGAACAATGTGGGGGCACCTTGGCTAGTGACAGGGTGCCCACACACTAAGTAACTTTGCACCCAACCTTCACCAGGTGAAGGTTAGACATATAGGTGACTTATAAGTTACTTATGTGCAGTGGTAAATGGCTGTGAAATAACGTGGACGTTATTTCACTCAGGCTGCACTGGCAGGCCTGTGTAAGAATTGTCAGAGCTCCCTATGGGTGGCAAAAGAAATGCTGCAGCCCATAGGGATCTCCTGGAACCCCAATACCCTGGGTACCTCAGTACCATATACTAGGGAATTATAAGGGTGTTTCAGGATGCCACTGTGAATTGGTGAAATTGGTCACTAGCCTGTTAGTGACAATTTGGAAAGCAGAGAGAGCATAACCACTGAGGTTCTGGTTAGCAGAGACTCAGTGAGACCGTCATCACACAGGGAACACATACAGGGCACACTTATGAGCACTGGGGCCCTGGCTGGCAGGGTCGCAGTGACACATACACTAAAACAACATATATACAGTGAAATATGGGGGTAAGATGCCAGGCAAGATGGTACTTTCCTACACAACCCTTCCCCAAACGAAGGACAATAAGACTAGCCATGACCTGATGAGTCTTCATTGTCTAATTGGAAATATCTGGAGAGTCCATCTGCATTGGAGTAGGTACTCCCAGGTCTACGTTCCACTGTATAGTCCATTCCCTGTAGAGATATGGACCACCTCAACAATTTAGGGTTTTCACCTTTCATTTGTTTTAGCCAAAGTAGAGGTTTGTGGTCTGTCTGAACAATGAAGTGAGTGCCAAACCGGTATGGCCTCAACTTCTTCAGTGCCCAGACCACAGCAAAGGCCTCCCTCTCTATGGCAGACCAACGCTTTTCTCTAGGGGTCAACCTCCTGCTGATAAAAGCAACAGGTTGATCCTGTCCCTCAGAATTGAGTTGTGATAAGACTGCCCCTACCCCTAATTCAGATGCATCAGTTTGAACAATGAATTTCTTGGAGTAACATGGGCTTTGTAGGACAGGTGCAGTGCACATGGCCTGTTTGAGCTCCTCAAAAGCTTTCTGACAGCTAGCTGTCCACAATACCTTTTTAGGCATCTTCTTGGAAGTGAGATCATTAAGTGGGGCTGCAATGGAGCCATAGTTTTTAATGAATCTCCTGTAATACCCAGTGAGGCCTAGGAAGGCTCTCACCTGGGTCTGAGTTGTAGGGGGAACCCAATCCATGATTGTCTGGATTTTCCCCTGAAGTGGTGCAATCTGTTCTCCACCTACCAGGTGTCCCAGATAAACCACTTTCCCCTGCCCTATCTAGCACTTTGAAGCCTTGATAGTGAGGCCTGCCTTTTGCAGGGCCTCCAAAACTTTCCACAGGTGGACCAAGTGATCATCCCAGGTGGAGCTAAAGACAGCTATATCGTCCAGATATGCTGCACTAAAAGCCTCCAACCCTTGCAGGACTGTATTCACCAACCTCTGAAAAGTGGCAGGTGGATTTTTCAAACCAAAGGGCATTACTGTGAATTGGTAGTGCCCTCCAATAGTCGAAAATGCAGTTTTTGCTTTAGCATCCTCTGATAATTTGATCTGCCAATACCCTGCAGTCAAATCAAAGGTGCTTAGATACTTGGCAGATGCCAGTGTATCTATGAGCTCATCTGCCCTGGGTATGGGGTGAGCATCAGTTTTTGTTACCTGGTTGAGACCTCTGTAATCTACACAAAACCTCATCTCCCTTTTTCCATCTTTTGAGTGAGGCTTTGGTACAAGCACCACAGGAGATGCCCATGGGCCTTCACAGTGTTCAACCACTCCCAGTTCAAGCATTTTCTGAACTTCTTGCTTTATGCAGTCTCTGACATGGTCAGGCTGCCTATAGATTTTACTTTTGACAAGCATGCTGTCTCCAGTATCTATAGTGTGCTCACACCAAGAAGTGGTGCCTGGTACAGTAGAAAAGAGTTCAGAAAACAGACCTAGGAGATTTATGCAGTTGTCTTTCTGCTCAGCAGTAAGACACTCTGCCAAAACTACACCTTCCATTAGAGCATCCTCTTCTGTGGAAGAGAAGAGATCAGGGAGAGGGTCACTCTCTTCTTCCTGTCCCTCATCTGTTGCCATGAGCAGGGTGTCATAGTAGGGTTTTAGGCGATTGATATGGAGCACCCTAAGGGGACTCCTGTCACGACTCACGTGCTGCTTGCGCCTGGAGTTTGCAGATCTTGAGGCGTGAATCTTGAGGGTTCGGCTTTGGCCCAAAAAGGGGCGACTCTTTCTGGTAGCCACGGTGCCGTAGGCAATGGAACGCCAAGAACAGACCGTGACCTAAAGAAAGTAGCGCCAGAGGGAAAAAAACCCTTCAGAAGAAGGGGAAAAAACCTCCAAGAGAAGATTCACAGAGGATTCCTGAAACAAGAACAGAGGAACAGGAATCAAAAAGAACTGACGTTAATAACACAGAAATGGCGAATTCCAGAACCAAAGGCTAGGAAATCAGGAGCGAGGACACCATCTAAACAGAGAGTGTTGCAGCGCAATGAAGAGAAGAAAAAACCACCCTTAAATACCACAAAACAGGAAGTGACCCACAGGAAGAAAAAGGACACCATCTTGGATAGGGAAAAGTAGATAGAATAGAATAGAATAGAAACCATAGAGAATAGGGAAGGAGGAATGCTGGGAAGACAAGGGTAACCTGGGAAGGGGAAAAGACATAAAGGAAAGTGCAAAAACAGACCCAAAAAGAAAGAAGACAGAAGAAAGAAGAAAGGAGCCACAACAGGTAAGAGGGGTCAGGAGACCCTAACAGAACGGAGAGAGAGAACAGAGCGAGGCCCCAAGTAAGCTCTGGGGCCTCGTAGGGTGCAGGAAAGGCTCGGGGCGCGCCGCGTCTTAAGGACGCGAAGCGCGGCCCGAGCCGAACGCGCGGCTTGTGCCGAACGCTCGGCTCGCGCCGCGCGGTGCGGCGCGACAGTAGGCCCCCCTCCCGAAGGCCCTGGTTTGAAAGGAAATAAACGGTGAAAGCGCTGGATCAGAAGAGGAGCATGAACAGAAGATGCATCTTCCCAAGAACATTCACTGAGAGGATAACCCTTCCAATGAATCAGATACTGCAGACGTTTGTGAAAAAGTCGAGAGTCACAAATTTCCTGAACCTCATATTCAGGAACATCATCCACTAAGACAGGAGGAGGACAGGAAAACTGACGAGAATAAGGATCAGGCACATAAGGTTTGAGTTGGGAGACATGGAAGACTGGATGAATCTTCCACGTGTGAGGCAAGTGAAGACGGACAGTGACAGGATTAAGCAACTGGAGAATACGGAAAGGCCCGTAGTAGCGAGGTGTGAACTTGTTCTGAGAGAGACGTGAGGGTAAGAATTTAGAAGAAAGCCAAACTTTATCTTGTGGATGGTAGTCCGGAGTGGTCCTACGTTTTTTGTCTGCTACTTTCTTCATATATCGTTTGGTGTGTAAAAGATTGGATCGAATCAATCTATGGATTTGTAGAAGGCGTTTGGAAAAATAAGTAATAGCGGGCAAGGGAGTGGGAGACCGAGAAGAAGTAGGGAAAGAGGTAGGATGAAAACCATAAGAACAGAAAAAAGGAGTGGTCTTGGAGGCACTATGGACTGAATTATTGTAAGAGAATTCAGCAATAGGAAGATAAGTGTTCCAGTTGCTTTGAGTAGAGTTGCAAAAACAACGAAGGTATTGTTCTAGGCCTTGATTCAGACGCTCTGTCTGTCCATTGGTCTGAGGATGGAAGCCCGATGACAGAGCTCTATTGATATTAAGTGTCTTACAAAAATACCTCCAAAACCGGGAAATGTACTGAGGTCCTCTATCAGATATAATGGTATGAGGAAGTCCATGAAGACGGAAGATGTGGTCGATGAATATTTGGCTTAGTTCTTGGGATGTAGGTAGCTTTTTCAGAGCAGTGAAATGAGCCATCTTAGTAAAAGAGTCCACAGTGACCATGATTACCCGGTTTCCTGCTGAAGGTGGTAACGAACACATAAAATCAGTAGAGATTGTGTGCCATGGAGTTGGCGGAACCGGCAAGGGCTGGAGTAATCCTGCAGGTCTGGTTCGGGGAATCTTGACTTGAGCGCATGTGGGACACGCCTGAACGTATGTTTCAATATCCAGTTTCCAAGTAGGCCACCAGAAAAATCGTGATAGCAGTCCTTGTGTGGCCTTGATGCCTCTATGACCCGCAACCGGTGAATCATGACACATTTGTAATGCTTTTTCTCTAACTCTGTTAGTAGGGATGAATAACAGATCTTGATAATAATAGTATCCTTGTCTCTTATGTAATAGAGGCCTTAAGTTCTCTACTTCGTCATCAGATAGATTGGAGTATTCTAGTTGTACCTCCTCCAGAAAAGACTGAGCTACCCCAATGATCTTATTAGGTTCCAGTAGATGTTGAGCTGGGGCAGGAGTACAATCTGGATAACGACGCGACACAGCATCAGCCAGAATGTTTTGGGAGCCAGGAATATATGTAATGTAGAAATCATACTGGCTGAAGAAGAAGGCCCAACGAGCTTGACGACTATTTTGGCATACGAAATTTCGTAAGCATTGTAAGTTTCGATGGTCTGTTCTCACTTCAAAGGGTTCCTTGGAACCCATCAGAAATTTTCTCCATTCTATACAAGCTGTTTTCAGAGCCAACAATTCTCTTTCTAGTACTGAGTAATGTTGTTCTGCAATAGAGAGTATATGAGACAGATAGAAAACAGGATGTTCAAGCCCATCATCCTTCTGTTGTTGGAGTAGGACAGCTCCAATGGCCTTTTCAGAAGCATCGGTGACGACAATAAATTGTTTGTTGGTATCTGGATGTCTTAAAATGGGAGCTTGCGTGAATGCTTTCTTTAAATCCTGAAAGGCTGTTTCGGCAGCTTTAGTCCAGACAAACCCTTTAGTTAGACTTTCCTTCTTTAAAGTGTGAGTTATATGGCTAGTTTGTTTTGCAAAGTCTGAGATGAATTGCCGATAGAAGTTCGCTAATCCTAGAAAACATTGTGTTTCTTTAATAGAAGATGGAGAAGGCCAATCTAGAATAGCTTGTACTTTTTCTTGATCCATAGCTACACCTGTGGGACTTAAATGATAACCCAGATATTTGACTTCCGTCTTGTCAAACTCACACTTCTCGGGTTTGCAAAATAGTTGATGTGCCTGGAGTCGTTGAAGGACTTGTTTCACATGGAAAGAATGGAGTTCGGGATTTCTAGAATAAATAAGAATATCATCTAGGTAGATTACAACTGTCTGATTCAGGAGATCAGAAAACACTGAGTCCATAAATCTCTGAAAGATTGCGGGGGCATTAGTAAGACCAAAGGGCATTACTCTGTATTCAAAGTGACCAAATGGAGTCCTAAAGGCCGTTTTCCACTCATCTCCTTCTTTAATGCGTAAAAGGTGGTAGGCTCCCCGTAGATCTAGTTTGGTAAACCGTTGGGCCCCTCTGACGGCCTCTAAAATGTCCCTGATGAGAGGCAAAGGATATCGATCCTTAATAGTTATCTTATTCAGGCCTCTAAAATCCAGGCAAGGGCGAAGATCCTTTGTCTTCTTGGGTACGAAAAAGAGAGGAGCCCCGGCCGGAGAAGACGATGGAACAATAAGACCACTTTGAATATTTTCTTCCAAGTACTCCTTTAGTACTTCCTTTTCAGTTTCCGTGAGGGAATACATCCTTCCAAAAGGAACGATAGTGCCAGGTTCCAAGGGAATAGCACAATCGTAATCTCGATGTGGAGGTAACACTAGTCTGGAGGGTTTTTGGAATACGTCTTGAAACTCCAAATAGTGTTCAGGAACTCCTTGGACTGTATTAATGGTCGAACCGGTAGTACCTTCCGTGATTATTGATCTCTTGGGTGACCAATACTTGTCAGAAGGAAAACAGTGCTCGTGACAGAACTGTGAAGACAAGGAAACCGTCCGGGTAGCCCAGTTAACATATGGATTATGTCTGATGAACCACGGGATTCCAAGAATGATGGTATGATTGGGGGAAGTTATAAGGTCAAAGGAGATGTGTTCCTGATGGTTACCGATCTGTAAACTCAGCATCAGGGTAGTTGTATCAACTGGACCCGATGATATTAAGGATCCGTCCACCGTGTGTACTTGTTCGGGAATCTCCTTAGGTTGTGTAGGAACTTGTTGAGTAGTGGCCCACTTCTTATCCATATAAATTCCACTAGCTCCACAATCTAGTAGTGCCATAGTTTTCTCTTGACGGCCATCAGGTAATTGTAACATGACTGGTACAATGAACAAGGATGTAGTATTGTCATTAAAGGAACTGATGGAAGGTATAGCTACTAATCCCGTCCCCTCCCTTCTTACAGAGGACGGGAAGCGGCGTTTCCCGATGGCCTTGAAGGACGTACTGGACAGGTACGAAGCATGTGGCCGGCAGAACCGCAGTACAAACACAACCCCTTCTTTCGTCTATCTTCTCGCTCGCTAGCGGAGAGAGGGCCTCGAGTTGTATCCACATGCATGGGTTCTCCTTCGATGTCTCTGACAGGAGGGCGAGGTTCCTCAGAACGATGCGGAAAAACTCGTGAAGTGCTTGGTTGGAAAGACCCTCTACCCTTTCTCTTCTCTGCTCTCCGTTCCTGAAGGCGATACTCGATGGAAAGGGCTTGATCCATCAGGCCACGAAGATCTTCCACTCTGGTGGAATGTACTAGTTCATCCTTTATTTCTTCTTTGAGTTCTCTACGAAACAAAGTCACCAAAGTACGTTCCACCCAGGTGGTCTCTGCCGCTAGCTGACGAAAGCGTGTTATGTATTGAAGGACATCTTGTGAGCCTTGATGAATATCGCATAAGGCTTCTTCCGCTGAAGCCTCCAATCCCGGACGACTGAACATCTGCTTGAAGCGATTCAAGAAGGCCGAATAGTCCGACAATACCGGATCGTTAGATGATACCATCGGGGTTGCCCAGGCCAAGGCAGGACCGGATAAGGCACTGATGAGATAACCCACTTTTGTTCTGTCCTGGGAGAATTGGGTGGGTCGGAAGGCGAAGTACACTGTTAAGGAATCAAGGAACTCACGCAGTTGGGTTGGCTCACCAGAAAAACGATGGGTAGAGGCGGAGAGCGTCGGAACATCACCACTACGGAAAGCCAAAGCCTGTCACAATGCAGCATTCTCACTACGTAGTTGTTGTAATTCTTGAGCTTGTTGCTGAATTGTCGTCAGGAGAGATTGATCCGGATCTGCAGCTGCTACCACAGTGTCTTCCATGGTGTTAGAAGACGTCGGAATGGTTGGGCGCTGCAATCTGTCACGACTCACGTGCTGCTTGCGCCTGGAGTTTGCAGATCTTGAGGCGTGAATCTTGAGGGTTCGGCTTTGGCCCAAAAAGGGGCGACTCTTTCTGGTAGCCACGGTGCCGTAGGCAATGGAACGCCAAGAACAGACCGTGACCTAAAGAAAGTAGCGCCAGAGGGAAAAAAACCCTTCAGAAGAAGGGGAAAAAACCTCCAAGAGAAGATTCACAGAGGATTCCTGAAACAAGAACAGAGGAACAGGAATCAAAAAGAACTGACGTTAATAACACAGAAATGGCGAATTCCAGAACCAAAGGCTAGGAAATCAGGAGCGAGGACACCATCTAAACAGAGAGTGTTGCAGCGCAATGAAGAGAAGAAAAAACCACCCTTAAATACCACAAAACAGGAAGTGACCCACAGGAAGAAAAAGGACACCATCTTGGATAGGGAAAAGTAGATAGAATAGAATAGAATAGAAACCATAGAGAATAGGGAAGGAGGAATGCTGGGAAGACAAGGGTAACCTGGGAAGGGGAAAAGACATAAAGGAAAGTGCAAAAACAGACCCAAAAAGAAAGAAGACAGAAGAAAGAAGAAAGGAGCCACAACAGGTAAGAGGGGTCAGGAGACCCTAACAGAACGGAGAGAGAGAACAGAGCGAGGCCCCAAGTAAGCTCTGGGGCCTCGTAGGGTGCAGGAAAGGCTCGGGGCGTGCCGCATATTAAGGACGCGAAGCGCGGCCCGAGCCGAACGCGCGGCTTGTGCCGAACGCTCGGCTCGCGCCGCGCGGTGCGGCGCGACAACTCCTCGCAGTGCCTAGGTCAACCAAGTAAGTTGCCCTTCTTTTCAACAATGAGATGGGGTCCACTCCATTTGTCTTGGAGTGCTCTTGGGGCCACAGACTCCAATATCCACACCTTCTGTCCTGGTTGGTACTGAATCAGAACAGCCTTCTGGTCATGCCATTGCTTTTGGAGCTCTTAGCTGGCCTGAAGGTTTTTACTGGCCTTTTTCATGTACTCCGACATTCTGGATCTTAGGCCAAGTACATAGTCCACTATATCTTGCTTAGGAGCTTTTAAAGGTTGTTCCCAACCCTCCTTCATAAGTGTTAGAGGACCTCTTACAGGGTGTCCAAATAGGAGTTCAAAGGGGCTGAAGCTCACTCCTTTCTGGGGTACCTCTCTGTATGCAAAAAGGAGGCAAGGTAACAGGACATCCCATCTCCTCCTGAGTTTTTCAGGGAGTCCCATTATCATTCCTTTGAGAGTTTTATTAAACCTCTCTACCAGTCCATTTGTTTGTGGATGATAAAGTGTGGTGAATTTGTATGTTACACCACATTCCTTCCACATGGCCTTCAAGTATGCAGACATAAAGTTGCTACCCCTGTGTGACACAACCTCTTTTGGGAAACCCACCCTGGAAAAGATTCCCAGGAGGGCTTTTGCCACTGCAGGTGCTGTAGTGGCCCTTAGAGGAATAGCTTCAGGATATCTTGTGGCATGGTCCACTACCACCAAGATAAACCTATTGCCTGAAGCAGTAGGAGGGTCAAGGGGGCCAACTATGTCAACCCCTACCCTTTCAAAGGGAACCCCAACCACAGGTAGTGGAATAAGGGGAGCCTTTGGAGTGCCACCAGTCTTGCCACTGGCTTGGCAGGTCACGCAAGACTTACACAAATCTTTTGTTTCCTCTGACATCCTAGGCCAGTGAAACAGGGGGACAGGCCTTTCCCATGTTTTAATCTGACCCAAATGTCCAGCCAAAGGAATGTCATATGCCAGAGTTAGGAGGAACTCTCTGTACTGCAGGGGAATGACCAATCTCCTGGCTGATCCAGGTTTTGGGTCCCTTGCCTCTGTGTACAAGAGGTTGTCCTCCCAGTAACCTCTATGTGAGTCATTGACATCCCCATTTTGCTGCTTGACAGCTTGCTGTCTGAGACCCTCTAATGTAGGACAGGATTGCTGTGCCACACTCAGCTCCTCCCTGGCAGGCCCCCCTCCACCCAAAAGCTCAGCAGTGTCTGCTTCCAGCTCCTCTGGTGAAGGTTCTGCACAGGGGGGAAATTCTTCTTCCTCAGAAGTTGAATCATCTGTAGAGGGAGGGATAGTGGGTAGGGATTTACTCTTGCTACCCCTAGCTTTAGGGAGCACTTGGTCCATTGTTCCAGGATCCAAGTCACCCTGTCCTTTTTGCTTTTTGGCCTGAGCCCTGGTTAAAGCAAAAATATGCCCAGGAATGCCCAGCATTGCTGGATGAGCCTCCAACTCCACTTCTGCCTAAGCTGATGTCTCTAAATCATTTCCTAATAGACAGTCCACAGGTAAATCTGAGGCAACCACAACTTTATTTGGACCAGTAACCCCCCCCCCCCAGTTGAGATTCACAACAGCCATGGGGTGGCTAAGGGTGTTGTTATGAGCGTCTGTCACTTGGTACTGGTGACCAAGTAGGTGTTGTTAAGGGTGTACCAGTTTCTCTATTACCATGGTGACACTGGCACCTGTGTCCCTGTAGGCCTGAACCTCAACACCATTTATTAGGGGAAGTTGCTTGTACTTATCCATATTAAGGGGACAAGCAACCAAGGTGGCCAAATCAATGGCATCTTCAGAGAATAACACAGCCTCTGTGGTCTCCCTAACAGGACCAACCCCCACTAAATTACCAAAAGTGAGCCCAGCTACTCCCTTGGTTTGGCTATTAGTAGGTTTGCTCCCACCACCACTGCTATTACTAGGGGCACTAGGTGTAGCAGTAGGGGTTGTGGTAGTGGGAGGCTTGGTGCTTTTCTTTGGACAACTGGCATCAGTTGTCCAATGGCCTTTTACTTTACATAAATAACACCAAGGCTTTTTTACTTTTGCTGGGTACCGCCTTATTTGAAGCTGTTCCGGCTCCTGTGCACTCTTCCAGGATTTCCTTCGTGCACAGCCAAGCCTGGGTCCCCGACACTCTAACCTGCAGTGCACAACCTTCTGAGTTGTCCTCCGGCGTCGTGGGACTCCCTTTTGTGACTTCGGGTGGACTCCGGTTCACTCCTCTTCTAAGTACCTGATCCGGTCCTTCTGCGGGTGCTGCCTGATTCTGTGAGGGCTCCCTGACCTGCTGGGTGCCCCCTCTGTCTCCTCATCCAAGTGGCGACATCCTGGTCCCTCCTGGGCCACAGCAGCATCCAAAAACCCTAACCGTGACCCTTGCAGCTAGCAAGGCTTGTTTGCGTTCTTTCTGCGTGGGAACACCTCTGCAAGCTTCTTCACGACGTGGGACATCCATCCTCCAAAGGGGAAGTTCCTAGTCCCTTCGTTCATGGAAAACACCAAGCTTCTTCCATCCGGTAGCAGCTTCCTTGCACACTCAGCTGGCATTTCCTGGGCTCCTGCCCACTCTCGACACTGTTGCGACTCTTGGACTTGGTCCCCTTGTCTTACAGGTACTCAGGTCCGGAAATCCACTGTTGTTGCATTGCTGGTGTTGGTTTTCCTTGCAGACTTCCCCTATCACGAATTCTGTGCTCTCTGGGGGTTGTAGGTGCACTTTACACCTAACTTACAGGGTCTTTGGGTGGGCTATTTTTCTAACCCTCACTGTTTTCTTACAGTCCCAGCAGCCCTCTACAAGCTCACATAGGTTTGGGGTCCATTCGTGGTTGGCATTCCACTTTTGGAGTACATGGTTGCTGTTGCTGTAGGAAAGTACCATCTTGCCTGGCATGTTACCCCCATTTTTCACTGTATATATGTTGTTTTAGTTGTATGTGTCACTGGGACCCTGCCAGCCAGGGCCCCAGTGCTCATAAGTGTGCCCTGAATGTGTTACCTGTGTTATGACTAACTGTCTCACTGAGGCTCTGCTATCCAGAACCTCAGTGGTTATGCTCTCTCATTTCTTTCCAAATTGTCACTAACAGGCTGGTGACCAATTTCACCAATTTACATTGGCATACTGGAACACCCTTATAATTCCCTAAGTATATGGTACTAAGGTACCCAGGGTATTGGGGTTCCAGGAGATCCCTATGGGCTGCAGCATTTCTTTTGCCACCCATAGGGAGCTCTGACAATTCTTACACAGGCCGGCCACTGCACCCTGAGTAAAATAACGTCCACGTTATTTCACAGCCATTTACCACTACACTTAAGTAACTTATAAGTAACCTATAAGTCTAACCTTTACCTGGTAAAGGTTGGGTGCTAAGTTACATAGTGTGGGCACCCTGGCACTAGCCAAGGTGCCCCCACATTGTTCAGGGCAAATTCCCCGGACTTTGTGAGTGCGGGGACACCATTACACGCGTGCACTACACATAGGACACTACCTATGTGTAGCTTCACAATGGTAACTCCGAATATGGCCATGTAACATGTCTATGATCATGGAATTACCCCCTCTATGCCATCCTGGCATTGTTGGCACAATCCCATGATCCCACAGGTCTGTAGCACAGACCCGGGTACTGCCAAACTGTCTTTTCAGGGGTTTCACTGCAGCTGCTGCCAACCCCTCAGACAGGTTTCTGCCCTCCTGGGGTCCAGCCAGGCTTGGCCCAGGAAGGCAGAACAAAGGACTTCCTCAGAGAGACGGTGTTACATCCTCTCCCTTTGGAAAAAGGTGTTAAGGCAGGGGAGGACTAGCCTCCCCCAGCCTCTGGAAATTCTTTCATGGGCACAGATGGTGCCCATTTCTGCATAAGCCAGTCTACACCGGTTCAGGGACCCCTCAGCCCTGCTCTGGCGTGAAACTGGACAAAGGAAAGGGGAGTGACCACTCCCCTGACCTGCACCTCCCCTGGGAGGTGCCCAGAGCTCCTCTAGTGTGCTCCAGACCTCTGCCATCTTGGAAACAGAGGTGCTGCTGGCACACTGGACTGCTCTGAGTGGCCAGGGCCAGCAGGTGACGTCAGAGACTCCTTCTGATAGGCTCCTTCAGGTGTTGCTAGCCTATCCTCTCTCCTAAGTAGCCAAACCCCTCTTTTCTGGCTATTTAGGGTCTCTGCTTTGGGGATTTCCTGAGATAAGGAATGCAAGAGCTCATCAGAGTTCCTCTGCATCTTTCTCTTCACCTTCTGCCAAGGAATCGACTGCTGACCGCGCTGGAAGCCTGTAAAACTGCAACAAAGTAGCACGACGACTACTGCGACACTGTAACGCTGGTCCAGCCGCCTTCTCGACTGTTTTCCTGGTGGTGCATGCTGTGGGGGTAGTCTGCCTCCTCTCTGCACTAGAAGCTCCGAAGAAATCTCCCGTGGGTCGACGGAATCTTCCCCCTGCAACCGCAGGCACCAAAGAACTGCATCACCGGTCCTCTGGGTCTCCTCTCAGCATGACGAGCGAGGTCCCTTGAACTCAGCAACTCTGTCCAAGTGACTCCCACAGTCCAGTGACTCTTCAGTCCAAGTTTGGTGGAGGTAAGTCCTTGCCTCCCCACGCCAGACTGCATTGCTGGGAACTGCGTCTTTTGCCGCTACTCCGGCTCCTGGGCACTTTTCCAGGATTTCCTTTGTGCACAGCCAAGCCTGGGTCCACGGCACTCTAACCTGCATTGCACGACCTCCTGAGTTGTCCTCCGGCGGCGTGGGACTCTCTTGTGCAACTTCGGGTGAGCACCGTTTCACTCCTCTTCGTAGTGCCTGTTCCGGTACTTCTGCGGGTGTTCCCTGCTTCTGAGAGGGCTCCTTGTCTTGCTGGGCGTCCCTTCTGTCCCCTGACGCAATTGGCGACATCCTGGTCCCTCCTGGGCCACAGCAGCACCCAAAAACCCTAACCGCGAGCTTTGCAGCTAGCAAGGCTTGTTTGCGGTCTTTCGGCGGGAAAACACTTCTGCACGACTCTTCACGACGTGGGACATCCATCCTCCAAAGGGGAAGTTTCTAGCCCTTCTCGTTCCGGCAGAATCCTCAGCTTCTACTTCCTAGTAGCAGCTTCTTTGCACCCACAGCTGGCATTTCCTGGGCATCTGCCCACTCTCCACTTGATCATGACTTTTGGACTTGGTCCCCTTGTTCCACAGGTACTCTAGTCTGGAAATCCATCATTGTTGCATTGCTGGTGTTGGTCTTTCCTGCAGAATTCCCCTATCACGACTTCTGTGCTCTTTGGGGAACTTCAGTGCACTTTGCACTCACTTTTCAGGGTCTTGGGGTGGGCTATTTTTCTAACCCTCACTGTTTTCTTACAGTCCCAGCGACCCTCTACAAGGTCACATAGGTTTGGGGTCCATTCGTGGTTCGCATTCCACTTTTGGAGTATATGGTTTGTGTTGCCCCTATCCCTATGTGCCCCCATTGCATCCTACTGTAACTATACATTGTTTGCACTGTTTTCTAATACTATACTGCATATTTTTGGTATTGTGTACATATATCTTGTGTATATTTGCTATCCTCATACTGAGGGTACTCACTGAGATACTTTGGCATATTGTCATAAAAATAAAGTACCTTTATTTTTAGTATATCTGTGTATTGTGTTTTCTTATGATATTGTGCAAGTGACACTAGTGGTACTGTAGGAGCTTCACTCGTCTCCTAGTTCAGCCTAAGCTGCTCTGCTAAGCTACCATTATCTATCAGCCTAAGCTGCTAGACACCCTATACACTAATAAGGGATACCTGGGCCTGGTGCAAGGTGTAAGTACCCCATGGTACTCACTACAAGCCAGTCCAGCCTCCTACATTGGTTGTGCAGCGGTGGGATAAGTGCTTTGAGACTACTTACCACTCTTGTCATTGTACTTTTCATAAGAGAAAAATATACAAAACAAGTTCAGTGTGTGTACACATTGCTAAAAAGTTTTGCATTTCCTCTTTTCACTCTTTTCTAAGTGCTGAAAAGTACTTCTAAACTTTCTAAAAGTTCTTAAAAAGTTTTAAAAGTTTTTTTCTGTCTTTCTAAAAAGTTCTGAAAAACTTTTTCTTCACTTTTTCTGTCACTTAAACTCTTCTAAAATGTCTGGCACAGGCCAAAATGTTGATCTGTCCAAACTTGCATATGACCACCTTAGCTGGAAAGGAGCAAGGAGTCTCTGTATAGAAAGAGGTTTGAGTGTAGGGAAGAATCCTTCTTTGGAATTGTTGCTTAACATGCTTAGAGAACAAGATAAGGCCAAAGGGGCCCCATCTGTTGAAAAAATAGCTAATGGTTCCCAATCTTATCCAGGGACTCCCCCAGGAAAAGATTCAAGAAAGAAACTTCTTAGCCTGCCCATTACTAGACAGTCTAGCATAGTTGGTACTGAGGTTGAGTCACACCATACAGATAGTGCTGTCTCACATCATAACAAGAGTATTCCTTCTCACCACAGTAGAAGTGATGTTTCTGTTAGCCAAGCTGTTAGGGTGCCTTCTGTAAGGGATAGGTCTCCTTCTGTCCATTCTCACCATACTTCTGTGTCTAGGAATGTCCCTCCCACCCCCCTGATGACAGAATGTTAGAAAGGGAGCTCAATAGATTGAGAGTGGAGCAATCCAGACTGAAGCTTAAACAGCAACAGCTGGATTTAGATAGACAATCCTTAGAAGTAGAGAAGGAAAGACAGAAACTGGGTTTAGAAACCCATGGTGGCAGCAGCAGTATTCCCCATAGTCATCCTGCAAGAGAGCATGATTCAAGGAATCTGCATAAGATAGTTCCCCCTTATAAGGAGGGGGATGACATTAACAAGTGGTTTGCTGCACTTGAGAGGGCCTGTGTTGTACAGGATCTCCCTCAAAGGCAATGGGCTGCTATCCTATGGCTATCATTTAGTGGAAAAGGTAGGGATAGGCTCCTTACTGTGAAAGAAAGTGATGCCAATAATTTTACAGTTCTTAAGAATGCACTCCTGGATGGTTATGGCTTAACCACTGAACAATACAGGATAAAGTTCAGAGTGACCAAAAAGGAGTCTTCACAAGACTGGGTTGATTTTGTTGACCATCCAGTGAAGGCCTTGGAGGGGTGGTTACATGGCAGTAAAGTTACTGATTATGACAGCCTGTATAACTTGATCCTGAGAGAGCATATTCTTAATAATTGTGTGTCTGATTTGTTGCACCAGTACTTGGTGGACTCTGATCTGACCTCTCCCCAAGAATTGGAAAAGAAGGCAGACAAATGGGTCAGAACAAGGGTGAACAGAAAAGTTCAGACAGGGAGTGACAAAGATGGCAATAAGAAGAAGGATGGTAAGTTTTCTGACAAGGGTGGGGACAAATCTAAAAATGAGTCTTCATCAGGCCCACAAAAACACTCTGGTGGGGGTGGTGGGCCCAAATCCTGTTCCAATCAAAACAAGGAAAAGAAACCATGGTGCTATTTATGTAAAAAAAAAGGCCATTAGACAACAGATCCCAGTTGTCCAAAGAAAAGCACCAAGCCTCCTACCACTACAACCCCTACTGCTACACCTAGTGTCCCTACTAATAGCAGTGGTGGTGGGAGCAAACCTACTAATAGCCAATCCAAGGGAGTAGCTGGGCTCACTATTGGTAACTTAGTTGGGGTTGGTCTGATTAGGGAGACCACAGAGGCTGTGTTAGTCTCTGAGGGGGCTATTGATTTAGCCACCTTAGTTGCTTGTCCCCTTAACATGGATAAGTACAATCAACTACCCCTAATAAATGGTGTTGAGGTTCAGGCCTACAGGGACACTGGTGCCAGTGTTACTATGGTAATTGAGAAACTGGTCCACCCTGAACAACACCTACTTGGTGTAGGAAAGTACCATCTTGCCTGGCATGTTACCCCCATTTTTCACTGTATATATGTTGTTTTAGTTGTATGTGTCACTGGGACCCTGTTCTCCAGGACCCCAGTGCTCATAAGTGTGCCTGAATGTGTTACCTGTGTAGTGACTAACTGTCTCACTGAGGCTCTGCTAATCAGAACGTCAGTGGTTATGCTCTCTCATTTCTTTCAAATTGTCACTAACAGGCTAGTGACCAATTTTACCAATTTACAATGGCTTACTGGAACACCCTTATAATTCCATAGTATATGGTACTGAGGTACCCAGGGTATTGGGGTTCCAGGAGATCCCTATGGGCTGCAGCATTTCTTTTGCCACCCATAGGGAGCTCTGACAATTCTTACACAGGCCTGCCACTGCAGCCGAGTGAAATAACGTCGACGTTATTTCACAGCCATTTTACACTGCACTTAAGTAACTTATAAGTCACCTATATGTCTAACCTTTACCTGGTAAAGGTTAGGTGCAAAGTTACTTAGTGTGAGGGCACCCTGGCACTAGCCAAGGTGCCCCCACATTGTTCAGGGCCAATTCCCTGAACTTTGTGAGTGCGGTGACACCATTACACGCGTGCACTACATATAGGTCACTACCTATATGTAGCTTCACAATGGTAACTCCGAATATGGCCATGTAACATGTCTAAGATCATGGAATTGCCCCCTCTATGCCATCCTGGCATTATTGGTACAATTCCATGATCCCAGTGGTCTGTAGCACAGACCCTGGTACTGCCAAACTGCCTTTCCTGGGGTTTCACTGCAGCTGCTGCTGCTGCCAACCCCTCAGACAGGTTTCTGCCCCCCTGGGGTCAAGCCAGGCTTGTCCCAGGATGGCAGAACAAAGGACTTCCTCTGAGGGAGGGTGTTACACCCTCTCCCTTTGGAAAATGGTGTGAAGGCAGGGGAGGAGTAGCCTCCCCCAGCCTCTGGAAATGCTTTCTTGGGCACAGATGTGCCCAATTCTGCATAAGCCAGTCTACACCGGTTCAGGGACCCCTTAGCCCCTGCTCTGGCGCGAAACTGGACAAAGGAAAGGGGAGTGACTACTCCCCTGACCTGCACCTCCCCTGGGAGGTGTCTAGAGCTCCTCCAGTGTGCTCCAGACCTCTGCCATCTTGGAAACAGAGGTGCTGCCAGCACACTGGACTGCTCTGAGTAGCCAGTGCCACCAGGTGACGTCAGAGACTCCTGATAGGCTCCTTCAGGTGTTAGTAGCCTATCCTCTCTCCTAAGTAGCCAAACCCTCTTTTCTGGCTATTTAGGGTCTCTGTCTCTGGGGAAACTTTAGATAACGAATGCAAGAGCTCATCAGAGTTCCTCTGCATCTCTCTCTTCACCTTCTGCCAAGGAATCGACTGCTGACCGCGCTGGAAGCCTGCAAAACTGCAACATAGTAGCAAAGACGACTACTGCAACTCTGTAACGCTGATCCTGCCGCCTTCTCGACTGTTTTCCTGGTGGTGCATGCTGTGGGGGTAGTCTGCCTCCTCTCTGCACTAGAAGCTCCGAATAAATCTCCCGTGGGTCGACGGAATCTTCCCCCTGCTACCGCAGGCACCAAAAAGCTGCATGACCGGTCCCTTGGGTCTCCTCTCAGCACGACGAGCGAGGTCCCTCGAATCCAGCAACTCTGTCCAAGTGACTCCCACAGTCCAGTGACTCTTCAGTCCAAGTTTGGTGGAGGTAAGTCCTTGCCTCACCTCGCTAGACTGCATTGCTGGGAACCGCGACTTTTGCAGCTACTCCGGCCCCTGTGCACTTCCGGCGGAAATCCTTTGTGCACAGGCAAGCCTGGGTCCACGGCACTCTAACCTGCATTGCACGACTTTCTAAGTTGGTCTCCGGCGACGTGGGACTCCTTTGTGCAACTTCGGCGAGCACCGTTTCACGCATCCTCGTAGTGCCCGTTTCTGGCACTTCTCCGGGTGCTACCTGCTGCTAAGAGGGCTCCTTGTCTTGCTCGACGTCCCCTCTATCTTCTGGTCCAATTTGAGACCTCCTGGGCCACAGCAGCATCCAAAAACGCTAACCGCACGATTTGCAGCTAGCAAGGCTTGTTGGCGTTCTTTCGGCGGGAAAACACTTCTGCACAACTCTCCACGGCGAGCGGGATCCGTCCACAAAAAGGGGAAGTCTCTAGCCCTTTTCGTTCCTGCAGAAACCTCAGATTCTTCTGTCCAGTAGAAGCTTCTTTGCACCCACAGCTGGCATTTCCTGGGCATTTGCCCATCTCCGACTTGCTTGTGACTTTTGGACTTGGTCCCCTTGTTCCACAGGTACCCTAGATTGGAAATCCACAGCTGTTGCATTGTTGGTTGGTGTCTTTCCTGCATTATTCCTCTATCACAACTTCTTTGTCTTTTGGGGAACTTTAGTGCACTTTGCACTCACTTTTCAGGGTCTTGGGAGGGCTAATTTTCTAACTCTCACTATTTTCTAATAGTCCCAGCGACCCTCTACAAGGTCACATAGGTTTGGGGTCCATTCGTGGTTTGCATTCCACTTTTGGAGTATATGGTTTGTGTTGCCCCTATCCCTATGTGTCCCCATTGCATTCTATTGTAACTATACATTGTTTGCACTGTTTTCTAAGACTATACTGCATATTTTTGGTATTGTGTACATATAACTTGTGTATATTTGCTATCCTCTTGCTGAGGGTACACTCTAAGATACTTTGGCATATTGTCATAAAAATAAAGTACCTTTATTTTTAGTATAACTGTGTATTGTGTTTTCTTATGATATTGTGCAAGTGACACTTGTGGTACTGTAGTAGCTTCACACGTCTCCTAGTTCAGCCTAAGCTGCTCTGCTAAGCTACCATTATCTATAAGCCTGGTTTCTGCCCCCCTGGGGTCAAGCCAGGCTTGTCCCAGGATGGCAGAACAAAGGACTTCCTCTGAGGGAGGGTGTTACACCCTCTCCCTTTGGAAAATGGTGTGAAGGCAGGGGAGGAGTAGCCTCCCCCAGCCTCTGGAAATGCTTTCTTGGGCACAGATGTGCCCAATTCTGCATAAGCCAGTCTACACCGGTTCAGGGACCCCTTAGCCCCTGCTCTGGCGCGAATGGACCAAGTGCTCCCTAAAGCTAGGGTTAGTAGAAGTAAAGCACTACCTACTATCCCTCCCTCTACAGTGGATTCTACTTCTGAGGAAGAAGAATTCCCTCCCTGTGCAGAACCTACACCAGAGGAGCTTGAAGCAGACACTGCTGAGCTTTTGGGTGAAGGGGGGCCTGCCAGAGAGGAGCTGAGTGTGGCACAGCAGACCTGTCCCACATTAGAGGGTTTAAGACAGCAAGCTGTCAAACAGGCTAATGGGGATGTCAGTGACTCTCACAGAGTTTACTGGGAGGACAACCTCTTGTACACTGAGGCAAGGGATCCTAAACCTGGAGCTGCCAGGAGATTAGTGATTCCTCAGGAGTACAGAAAGTTCCTCCTAACACTGGCTCACGACATTCCCCTAGCTAGGCATCTAGGACAAATGAAAACATAGGACAGGCTTGTTCCCTTGTTTCATTGGCCTAGAATGTCTGAGGACACAAAAGAGTTTTATTAAGTCCTGTGAAACCTGTCAAGCCAGTGGCAAGACAGGTGGCACTCCAAAGGCACCCCTTATCCCACTGCCTGTGGTTGGGGTTCCCTTTGAAAGGGTAGGGGTTGACATAGTTGGCCCCCTTGACCCTCCTACTGCTTCAGGGAATAGGTTTATCTTGGTGGTAGTGGACCATGCCACTAGATACCCTGAAGCCATTCCTCTTAGGACCACTACAGCTCCTGCAGTGGCAAAGGCCCTCCTGGGAATCTTTTCCAGGGTGGGCTTCCCAAAAGAGGTAGTATAAGACAGAGGAAGCAATTTCATGTCTGCTTACTTGAAGGCCATGTGGAAGGAGTGTGGTGTAACGTACAAGTTCACTACACCCTATCATCCACAAACAAATGGACTGTGTAGGAGGCTGGACTGGCTTGTAGTGAGTACCAAGGGGTACTTGCACCTTGCACCAGGCCCAGTTATCCCTTATTAGTGTATAGGGTGTCTAGCAGCTTAGGCTGATAGATAATGGTAGCTTAGCAGAGCAGCTTAGGCTGAACTAGGAGACGTGTGAAGCTACTACAGTACCACCTAGTGTCATATGCACAATATCATAAGAAAACACAATACACAGTTATACTAAAAATAAAGGTACTTTATTTTTATGACAATATGCCAAAGTATCTTAGAGTGTACCCTCAGTGAGAGGATAGGAAATATACACAAGATATATATACACAATAGCAAAAATATGCAGTATAGTCTTAGAAAACAGTGCAAACAATGTATAGTTACAATAGGATGCAATGGGGAAACATAGGGATAGGGGCAACACAAACCATATACTCCAGAAGTGGAATGCGAACCACGAATGGACCCCAAACCTATGTGACCTTGTAGAGGGTCGCTGGGACTATTAGAAAATAGTGAGAGTTAGAAAAATAACCCTCCCCAAGACCCTGAAAAGTGAGTGCAAAGTGCACTAAAGTTCCCCTAAGGACAAAATAGTTGTGTTAGAGGGAAAATGCAAGGAAAACACAAATCAGCAATGCAACAACGATGGATTCCTGACTGAGGGTACCTGTGGAACAAGGGGACCAAGTCCAAAAGTCACAAGCAGCTCGGAGATGGGCAGATGCCCAAGAAATGCCAGCGGTTGGTGCAAAGAAGCTCTTACTAGGCTGAAGAACTGTGAATACTGCAGGAACGACAAGGGCTAGAGACTTCCCCTTTGGAGGATGGATCCCCCACGCCTTGGAGAGTCGTGCAGAAGTGTTTTCCCGCCGGATGGACGCCAACAAGCCTTGCTACACGCAAATCGTGCGTTTGGCGTTTTTGGACGCTGCTGGGGCCCAGGAGGGACCAGGAGGTCGCAAATTGGACCTGCAGAGAGAGGGGACGTCGAGCAAGACAAAGAGCCCTCACTGAAGCAGGTAGCACCCGGAGAAGTGCCAGAAACAGGCACTACGAGGATGCGTGAAACGGTGCTCGCCGAAGTTGCACAAAGGAGTCCCACGTCGCCGGAGACCAACTTAGAAAGTCGTGCAATGCAGGTTAGAGTGCCGTGGACCCAGGCTTGGCTGTGCACGAAGGATTTCCGCCGGAAGTGCACAGGGGCCGGAGTAGCTTGCAAAGTCGCGGTTCCCAGCAATGCAGCCCAGCGAGGTGAGGCAAGGACTTACCTCCACCAAACTTGGGCTGAAGAGTCACTGGACTGTGGGGGTCACTTGGACGGTGTCGCTGGATTCGAGGGACCTCGCTCGTCGTGCTGAGAGGAGACCCAAGGGACCGGTAATGCAGCTTTTTGGTGCCTGCGGTTGCAGGGGGAAGATTCCGTCGACCCACGGGAGATTTCTTCGGAGCTTCTGGTGCAGAGAGGAGGCAGACTACCCCCACAGCATGCACAAGCAGGAAAACAGCCGAGAAGGCGGCAGGATCAGCGTTACAGAGTTGCAGTAGTCGTCTTTGCTACTATGTTGCAGGTTTGCAGGCTTCCAGCGCGGTCAGCGGTCGATTCCTTATCAGAAGGTGAAGAGGGAGATGCAGAGGAACTCGGCTGAGCTCATGCATTCGTTATCTAAAGTTTCCCCAGAGACAGAGACCCTAAATAGCCAGAAAAGAGGGTTTGGCTACCTAGGAGAGAGGAAAGGCTACTAACACCTGAAGGAGCCTATCAGCAGGAGTCTCTGACGTCACCTGGTGGCACTGGCCACTCAGAGCAATCCAGTGTGCCAGCAGCACCTCTGTTTCCAAGATGGCAGAGGTCTGGAGCACACTGGAGGAGCTCTGGACACCTCCCAGGGGAGGTGCAGGTCAGGGGAGTGGTCACTCCCCTTTCCTTTGTCCAGTTTCGCGCCAGAGCAGGGGCTAAGGGGTCCCTGAACCGGTGTAGAATGGCTTATGCAGAATTGGGCACATCTGTGCCCAACAAAGCATTTCCAGAGGCTGGGGGAGGCTACTCCTCCCCTGCCTTCACACCATTTTCCAAAGGGAGAGGGTGTCACACCCTCTCTCAGAGGAAGTTCTTTGTTCTGCCATCCTGGGCCAGGCCTGGCTGGACCCCAGGAGGGCAGCTGCCTGTCTGAGGGGTTGGCAGCAGCAGCAGCTGCAGAGAAACCCCAGGAAGGGCAGTCTGGCAGTACCAGGGTCTGTGCTACAGACCACTGGGATCATGGAATTGTACCAACAATACCAGGATGGCATAGAGGGGGCAATTCCATGATCATAGACATGTTACATGGCCATATTCGGAGTTACCATGGTGAAGCTACATATAGGTAGTGACCTATATGTAGTGCACGCGTGTAATGGTGTCCCCGCACTCACAAAGTTCAGTGAATTGGCTCTGAACAATGTGGGGGCACATTGGCTAGTGCCAGGGTGCCCTCACACTAAGTAACTTTGCACCTAACCTTTACCAGGTAAAGGTTAGACATATAGGTGACTTATAAGTTACTTAAGTGCAGTGTAAAATGGCTGTGAAATAACGTGGACGTTATTTCACTCAGGCTGCAGTGGCAGGCCTGTGTAAGAATTGTCAGAGCTCCCTATGGGTGGCAAAAGAAATGCTGCAGCCCATAGGGATCTCCTGGAACCCCAATACCCTGGGTACCTCAGTACCATATACTAGGGAATTATAAGGGTGTTCCAGTCAGCCAATGTAAATTGGTAAAAATGGTCACTAGCCTGTTAGTGACAATTTGGAAAGAAATGAGAGAGCATAACCACTGAGGTTCTGATTAGCAGAGCCTCAGTGAGACAGTTAGTCACTACACAGGTAACACATTCAGGCACACTTATGAGCACTGGGGCCCTGGGTTACCAGGGTCCCAGTGACACATACAACTAAAACAACATATATACAGTGAAAAATGGGGGTAACATGCCAGGCAAGATGGTACTTTCCTACAGACTGGTGGAGAGATTTAATAAAACTCTCAAAGGCATGATTATGGGTCTCCCTGAAAAACTCCGTAGGAGATGGGATATCCTGTTACCATGCCTCCTTTTTCCCTACAGGGAGGTACCCCAGAAAGGAGTGGGCTTCAGCCCATTTGAACTTGTTTTTGGACACCCTGTTAGGGGTCCACTCACAATTGTCAAGGAGGGTTGAGACCAACCTTTAAAAGCTCCAAAGCAAGATATTGTGGATTATGTACTTGGCCTCAGATCAAGGATGGCTGAGTACATGAAAAAGGTCAGTAAAAACCTTCAGGCCAGCCAAGAGCTCCAGAAGCAATGGCATGACCAGAAGGCTGTTTTGGTTCAGTACCAACCAGGGCAGAAAGTGTGGGTCTTGGAGCCTGTGGCCCCAAGAGCACTCCAAGATAAATGGAGTGGACCCCACACAATTGTTGGGAAAAAGGGTGAAGTCACCTACTTAGTTGACTTAGGCACTGCCAGGAGTCCCCTTAGGGTGCTCCATGTCAATCGCCTGAAACACTACTATGACAGGGCTGATCTCACCCTGCTCATGGCACCTGATGAGGGGCAGGAAGAAGACAGTGATCCTCTACCTGATCTCTTCTCTTCCACAGAACAAGATGCTCTAGTGGAATGGGTTGTACTAGCAGATTGTCTTACTGCTAAGCAGAAAGACCACTGCATAAATCTCCTAGGTCAGTTCTCTGAACTCTTCTCTACTGTGCCAGGTACCACTTCTTGGTGTGAGCACACTATAGATACTGGAGACAGCTTGCCTGTCAAAAGTAAGATCTATAGGCAGCCTGACCATGTCAGAGACTGCATAAAGCAAGAGGTGCAGAAAATGTTAGAACTGGGAGTGGTTGAGCACTCTGAAAGTCCATGGTCTTCTCCTGTGATACTTGTACCAAAACCCCATTCCAAAGATGGAAAGAAGGAAATGCAGTTTTGTGTAGATTACAGAGGTCTCAACCAGGTAACCAAAACTGACGCTCACCCTATACCCAGGGCAGATGAGCTCATAGATACACTGGCATCTGCCAAGTATCTAAGCACTTTTGATTTGACTGCAGGGTATTGGCAGATCAAATTATCAGAAGATGCTAAAGCTAAAACTGCATTTTCAACCATTGGAGGCCATTACCAATTTACAGTAATGCCTTTTTGATTGAAAAATGCACCTGCCACCTTTCAGAGGTTGGTGAACACAGTCCTGCAAGGGCTGGAAGCTTTTAGTGCAGCATATTTGGACGATATAGCTGTCTTTGGCTCCAGTTGGGATGATCACCTAGTCCACCAATGGAAAGTTTTGGAGGCCCTGCAAAAGGCAGGCCTCACTATCAAGGCTTCAAAGTGCCAGATAGGGCAGGGGAAGGTGGTTTATCTGGGACACCTTGTTGGTGGGGAACAGATTGCACCACTTCAGGGGAAAATCCAGACTATTATAGATTGGGTTCCCCCTACTACTCAGACTCAGGTGAGAGCCTTCCTAGGCCTCACTGGGTATTACAGGAGGTTCATTAAGAACTATGGCTCCATTGCAGCCCCTCTTAATGACCTCACTTCAAAGAAAATGCCTAAAAAGGTATTATGGACAGCAAACTGTCAGAATGCTTTTGAGGAGCTGAAGCAGGCCATGTGCTCTGCACCTGTCCTGAAAAGCCCTTGTTACTCTAAAAAATTCTATGTCCAGACTGATGCATCTGAATTAGGAGTAGGGGCAGTCCTATCACAACTTAATTCTGAGGGCCAGGATCAACCTGTTGCTTTTATTAGTAAGAGGTTGACCCCTAGAGAAAAGCGTTGGTCTGCCATTGAGAGGGAGGCCTTTGCTGTGGTCTGGGCACTGAAAAAGTTGGGGCCATACCTGTTTGGCACTCACTTCATTGTTCAGACAGACCACAAACCTCTACTTTGGCTAAAACAAATGAAAGGTGAGAATCCTAAATTGTTGAGGTGGTCCATATCCCTACAGGGAATGGACTATACAGTGGAACATAGACCTGGGAGTACCCACTCCAATGCAGATGGACTCTCCAGATATTTCCACTTAGACAATGAAGACCCATCTGGTAATGATTAGTCTTATTGTTCTTCGTTTGGGGGGGGGGGGTTGTGTAGGAAAGTACCATCTTGCCTGGCATGTTACCCCCATTTTTCACTGTATATATGTTGTTTTAGTTGTATGTGTCACTGGGACCCTGCCAGCCAGGGCCCCAGTGCTCATAAGTGTGCCTGACTGTGTTACCTGTGTATATGACTAACTGTCTCACTGAGGCTCTGCTATCCAGAACCTCAGTGGTTATGCTCTCTCATTTCTTTCCAAATTGTCACTAACAGGCTAGTGACCAATTTTACTAATTCACATTGGCATACTGGAACACCCTTATAATTCCCTAGTATATGGTACTGAGGTACCCAGGGTATTGGGGTTCCAGGAGATCCCTATGGGCTGCAGCATGTCTTTTGCCACCCATAGGGAGCTCTGACAAATTCTTACACAGGCCTGCCACTGCAGCCTCAGTGAAATAATGCACACATTATTTCACAGCCATTTTCTCTGCACTTATGTAACTTATAAGTCACCTATATGTCTAACCTTTACTTAGTAAAGGTTGGGTGCTAAGTTACTTAGTGTGAGGGCACCCTGGCACTAGCCAGAGTGCCCCCACATCGTTCAGGGCAAATTCCCCGGACTTTGTGAGTGCGGGGACACCATTACACGCGTGCACTACACATAGGTCACTACCTATGTGTAGCTTCACAATGGTAACTCCGAATATGGCCATGTAACATGTCTAAGATCATGGAATTGCCCCCTCTATGCCATCCTGGCATTGTTGGTACAATCCCATGATCCCACGGGTCTGTAGCTCAGACCCGGGTACTGCCAAACTGCCTTTTCAGGGGTTTCACTGCAGCTGCTGCTGCTGCCAACCCCTTAGACAGGTTTCTGCCCTCCTGGGGTCCAGCCAGGCTTGTCCCAGGATGGCAGAACAAAGGACTTCCTCTGAGAGAGGGTGTTACACCCTCTCCCTTTGGAAAATGGTGTGAAAGCAGGGGAGGAGTAGCCTCCCCCAGCCTCTGGAAATGCTTTCATGGGCACATTTGGTGCCCATTTCTGCATAAGCTAGTCTACACCGGTTCAGGGACCTCTTAGCCCTGCTCTGGCGCGAAACTGGACAAAGGAAAGGGGAGTGACCACTCCCCTGACCTGCACCTCCCCTGGGAGGTGTCCACAGCTCCTCCAGTGTGCTCCAGACCTCTGCCATCTTGGAAACAGAGGTGCTGCTGGCACACTGGACTGCTCTGAGTGGCCAGTGCCACCAGGTGACGTCAGAGACTCCTTCTGATAGGCTCCTTCAGGTGTTGCTAGCCTATCCTCTCTCCTAGGTAGCCAAACCCTCTTTTCTGGCTAGTTAGGGTCTCTGCTTTGGGGATTCCTTAGATAACGAATGCAAGAGCTCATCAGAGTTCCTCTGCATCTCTCTCTTCACCTTCTGCCAAGGAATCGACTGCTGACCACGCTGGAAGCCTGCAAAACTGCAACAAAGTAGCTAAGACGACTACTGCAACTCTGTAACGCTGATCCTGCCGCCTTCTCGACTGTTTTCCTGGTGGTGCATGCTGTGGGGGTAGTCTGCCTCCTCTCTGCATTAGAAGCTCCGAAGAAATCTCCCGTGGGTCGACGGACTCTTCCCCCTGCAACCGCAGGCACCAATGAACTGCATTACCGGTACTCTGGGTCTCCTCTCAGCACGACGAGCGAGGTCCCTTGATTCCTGCAACTCTGTCCAAGTGACTTCCACAGTCCAGTGACTCTTCAGTCCAAGTTTGGTGGAGATAAGTCCTTGCCTCCCCACGCCAGACTGCATTGCTGGGAACCGCGACTTTTGCAGCTACTCCGGCTTCCGTGCACTTCCGGCGGAAATCCTTTGTGCACAGCCAAGCCTGGGTCCACGGCACTCTAACCTGCATTGCACGACTTTCTACGTTGTCCTCCGGCGGCATGGGACTCCTTTGTGCAACTTCGGGTGAGCACCGTTTCACTCTTCTTCGAAGTGCCTGTTCCGGCACTTCTGCGTGTGCTGCCTGCTTCTGAGAGGGCTCCTTGTCTTGCTCGACTCCCCCTCTGTCCCCAGACGCTATTGGCGACATCCTGGTCCCTCCTGGGCCACAGCAGCACGCAAAAACCCTTACCGCACGATTTGCAGCTAGCAAGGCTTGTTGGCTGTATTTCCACAGGAAACACTTCTGCACGACTTTCCACAGCGTGGGGGATCCATCCTCCAAAGGGGAAGTTTCTAGCCCTTGTCGTTCCTGCAGAATCCTCAGCTTCTATTGTCCAGTAGCAGCTTCTTTGCACCCACCGTTGGCATTTCCTGGGCATCTGCCCATCTCCGACTTGCTTGTGACTTTTGGACTTGGTCCCCTTGTTCCACAGGTACCCTCGTTTGGAAATCCATTGTTGTTGCATTGCTGGTTTGTGTCTTTCCTGCAGAATTCCCCTATCACAACTTCTTTGTCCTTTGGGGAACTTTAGTGCACTTTGCACTCACTTTTCAGGGTCTTGGGGTGGGCTATTTTTCTAACCCTTACTATTTTCTAATAGTCCCAGCGACCCTCTACAAGGTCACATAGGTTTGGGGTCCATTCGTGGTTCGCATTCCACTTTTGGAGTACATGGTTTGTGTTGCCCCTATTCCTATGTGTCCCCATTGCATCCTATTGTAACTATACATTGTTTGCACTGTTTTCTAAGACTATACTGCATATTTTTGGTATTGTGTACATATATCTTGTGTGTATTTGCTATCCTCATACTGAGGGTACACTCTGAGATACTTTGGCATATTGTCATAAAAATAAAGTACCTTTATTTTTAGTATATCTGTGTATTGTGTTTTCTTATGATATTGTGCAAGTGACACTAGTGGTACTGTAGGAGCTTCACTCGTCTCCTAGTTCAGCCTAAGCTTCTCTGCTAAGCTACCTTTTCTATCAGCCTAAGCTGCTAGACACCCTATACACTAATAAGGGATAACTGGGCCTGGTGCAGAGTGTATGTATCCCTTGGTACTCACTACAAACCAGGCCAGCCTCCTACAGTGTAACAAAGGGACGAGAGGCCTTTTATTGTCCCCTTCACCGGTGGGTGTAACACTGAACCGCAGCTGAGATACAAGAGGACTGAAGGCTCATATTCAGGGTATCATTCTTCTGCCTTAGAAGCTCCCCCATCACTGAGAGAACTACCATGAGGCCAAACAAGCGTTAGAGATTTTACAAGAAGAATACTTGGATATTATATTTAAATATATATAAAAGGGAAACTCTCTACTCTTTGTCTTGACTGTCCCCTTAAAGCCCACCGGCCGCTCTCCCCCGCCCCGGCCCCCCAGGCCTCACCTCCTGTGTCACCCCGAAGCTCCCACTTCTTCCTCTGGGAGGAAGTGCTGAAGAGTTTTACTTCCGGGTGACCGGAGGCAGCGACAGCACCGGCAGCTGGTGGGGAGGTCTGAGGAGCCGCTGTCAGCAGAGGCAGAAAACCAACAGAACCCGGTGAGGCCTCTGAGGAATATAACTTCCGGGTCAGCCGCGGTAGCGGCAGAACAAGCAGCGGGAGCTGATGAGCTCCTCTCAGCAGAGGGAAGGTAATAGTATCCGGGTCAGCGGCGGCAGAGTCAGCACAAGCAGCAGGTCTCAGCCTCCTCTGTTTCCAGCCTCCTGCAGGGGAGGAAGAGCCGCTGAGGGTCTGTGCAGTTAATCTTCAGACCCTCACAGCCCCCGCCACCTCAGACCCCAAATCTGCCCCTGCCCCCCCAGCCCCAGGAGGAGGAGGAGAGAGCCTGGAAATGTCTGCACAGGTTTCTGCTCAGGTAGGAGATTGTCAGCACCTTCTGCTGTGTTTGTAGAAATAGACTGAATAATCCTGGAGGAAATCTCTGCCAGGAGCCGGGCTGAGCTGGGCTCTTCTATCCGGGGACCTCTGGGGGGCTTCCCTTCCGGCCCTGGGGGTGTTTGTGGTCACCGTTTGTGTTAAAGAGGAGATCTGTGCACTGCACTGCATCTTACTGCACTGAGGGGTCTGTGCACTGCATCTTACTGCACTGTGAGGAATCTCTGGCTGGAGCAGGGCTGAGCTGGGCTCTTCTATCCGGGGACCTCGGGCATTGCACTGAATCTCACTGCACTGTGCACGGTGCTGCATCTTACTGTACTGTGAGGAATCTGTGCACTGCATCTTACTGCACTGAGCGATCTCTGCAGTGCACTGTGAGAAATCTGTACTGCTTCTTACTGCACTGTAAGGAATCTGTGCACTGCATCTTACTCTACTGTGAGGGGTCTGTGCACTGCATCTTCCTGCACTGAAGGATCTGTGCATTGCATCTTACTGCACTTAGGAATATGTGCACTTCACTGCATCTTACTGCACTGTGAGGAATCTGCACTGCACTGCATCTTACTCCACTGTGAGGAATCTGTGCACACTGCATTTCATCTTACTGCACTGTGAGGAGTCTGTACACTGCATGCACTGTATCTTACTTCACTGTGAGGAATCTGTACAGTGCATCTTACCGCACTATGAGGAGTCTGTGCACACTGCACTGTGAGGAATCTGTTGTAGGAGGCTGGACTGGCTTGTAGTGCGTACCAAGGGGTACTTACACCTTGCACCAGGCCCAGTTATCCCTTATTAGTGTATAGGGTGTCTAGCAGCTTAGGCTGATAGATAATGGTAGCTTAGCAGAGCAGCTTAGGCTGAACTAGGAGACGTGTGAAGCTACTACAGTACCACTTAGTGTCATATGCACAATATCATAAGAAAACACAATATACAGTTATACTAAAAATAAAGGTACTTTATTTTTATGACAATATGCCAAAGTATCTTAGAGTGTACCCTCAGTGAGAGGATAGGAAATATACACAAGATATATATACACAATAGCAAAAATATGCAGTATAGTCTTAGAAAACAGTGCAAACAATGTATCGTTACAATAGGATGCAATGGGGAAACATAGGGATAGGGGCCACACAAACCATATACTCCAAAAGTGGAATGCGAACCACGAATGGACCCCAAACCTATGTGACCTTGTAGAGGGTCGCTGGGACTATTAGAAAATAGTGAGAGTTAGAAAAATAACCCTCCCCAAGACCCTGAAAAGTGAGTGCAAAGTGCACTAAAGTTCCCCTAAGGACAAAATAGTCGTGTTAGACGGAAAATGCAAGGAAAACACAAATCAGCAATGCAACAACGATGGATTCCTGACTGAGGGTACCTGTGGAACAAGGGGACCAAGTCCAAAAGTCACAAGCAGCTCGGAGATGGGCAGATGCCCAAGAAATGCCAGCGGTTGGTGCAAAGAAGCTCTTACTAGGCTGAAGAACTGTGAATACTGCAGGAACGACAAGGGCTAGAGACTTCCCCTTTGGAGGATGGATCCCCCACGCCTTGGAGAGTCGTGCAGAAGTGTTTTCCCGCCGGATGGACGCCAACAAGCCTTGCTACACGCAAATCGTGCGTTTGGCGTTTTTGGACGCTGCTGGGGCCCAGGAGGGACCAGGAGGTCGCAAATTGGACCTGCAGAGAGAGGGGACGTCGAGCAAGACAAAGAGCCCTCACTGAAGCAGGTAGCACCCGGAGAAGTGCCAGAAACAGGCACTACGAGGATGCGTGAAACGGTGCTCGCCGAAGTTGCACAAAGGAGTCCCACGTCGCCGGAGACCAACTTAGAAAGTCTTGCAATGCAGGTTAGAGTGCCGTGGACCCAGGCTTGGCTGTGCACGAAGGATTTCCGCCGGAAGTGCACAGGGGCCGGAGTAGCTTGCAAAGTCGCGGTTCCCAGCAATGCAGCCCAGCGAGGTGAGGCAAGGACTTACCTCCACCAAACTTGGGCTGAAGAGTCACTGGACTGTGGGGGTCACTTGGACGGTGTCGCTGGATTCGAGGGACCTCGCTCGTCGTGCTGAGAGGAGACCCAAGGGACCGGTAATGCAGCTTTTTGGTGCCTGCGGTTGCAGGGGGAAGATTCCGTCGACCCACGGGAGATTTCTTCGGAGCTTCTGGTGCAGAGAGGAGGCAGACTACCCCCACAGCATGCACAAGCAGGAAAACAGTCGAGAAGGCGGCAGGATCAGCGTTACAGAGTTGCAGTAGTCGTCTTTGCTACTATGTTGCAGGTTTGCAGGCTTCCAGCGCGGTCAGCGGTCGATTCCTTATCAGAAGGTGAAGAGGGAGATGCAGAGGAACTCGGCTGAGCTCATGCATTCGTTATCTAAAGTTTCCCCAGAGACAGAGACCCTAAATAGCCAGAAAAGAGGGTTTGGCTACCTAGGAGAGAGGAAAGGCTACTAACACCTGAAGGAGCCTATCACAAGGAGTCTCTGACGTCACCTGGTGGCACTGGCCACTCAGAGCAGTCCAGTGTGCCAGCAGCACCTCTGTTTCCAAGATGGCAGAGGTCTGGAGCACACTGGAGGAGCTCTGGACACCTCCCAGGGGAGGTGCAGGTCAGGGGAGTGGTCACTCCCCTTTCCTTTGTCCAGTTTCGCGCCAGAGCAGGGGCTAAGGGGTCCCTGGACCGGTGTAGACTGGCTTATGCAGAATTGGGCACATCTGTGCCCAACAAAGCATTTCCAGAGGCTGGGGGAGGCTACTCCTCCCCTGCCTTCACACCATTTTCCAAAGGGAGAGGGTGTCACACCCTCTCTCAGAGGAAGTTCTTTGTTCTGCCATCCTGGGCCAGGCCTGGCTGGACCCCAGGAGGGCAGCTGCCTGTCTGAGGGGTTGGCAGCAGCAGCAGCTGCAGAGAAACCCCAGGAAGGGCAGTCTGGCAGTACCAGGGTCTGTGCTACAGACCACTGGGATCATGGAATTGTACCAACAATGCCAGGATGGCATAGAGGGGGCAATTCCATGATCATAGACATGTTACATGGCCATATTTGGAGTTACCATGGTGAAGCTACATATAGGTAGTGACCTATATGTAGTGCACGCGTGTAATGGTGTCCCCGCACTCACAAAGTTCAGTGAATTGGCTCTGAACAATGTGGGGGCACCTTGGCTAGTGCCAGGGTGCCCTCACACTAAGTAACTTTGCACCTAACCTTTACCAGGTAAAGGTTAGACATATAGGTGACTTATAAGTTACTTAAGTGCAGTGTAAAATGGCTGTGAAATAACGTTGACGTTATTTCACTCAGGCTGCAGTGGCAGGCCTGTGTAAGAATTGTCAGAGCTCCCTATGGGTGGCAAAAAGAAATGCTGCAGCCCATAGGGATCTCCTGGAACCCCAATACCCTGGGTACCTCAGTACCATATACTAGGGAATTATAAGGGTGTTCCAGTAAGCCAATGTAAATTGGTAAAAATGGTCACTAGCCTGTCAGTGACAATTTGGAAAGAAATGAGAGAGCATAACCACTGAGGTTCTGATTAGCAGAGCCTCAGTGAGACAGTTAGTCACTACACAGGTAACACATTCAGGCACACTTATGAGCACTGGGGCCCTGGGTTACCAGGGTCCCAGTGACACATACAACTAAAACAACATATATACAGTGAAAAATGGGGGTAACATGCCAGGCAAGATGGTACTTTCCTACACAACCCCCCCCCCCCCAAACGAAGGACAATAAGACTAGCCATTACCTGATGAGTCTTCATTGTCTAAGTGGAAATATCTGGAGAGTCCATCTGCATTGGAGTGGCTACTCCCAGGTCTATGTTCCACTGTATAGTCCATTCCCTGTAGGGATATGGACCACCTCAACAATTTAGGATTTTCACCTTTCATTTGTTTTAGCCAAAGTAGAGGTTTGTGGTCTGTCTGAACAATGAAGTGAGTGCCAAACAGGTATGGCCTCAACTTCTTCAGAGCCCAGACCACAGCAAAGGCCTCCCTCTCAATGGCAGACCAACGCTTTTCTCTAGGGGTCAACCTTCTACTAATAAAAGCAACAGTGTGGCACCTACTCCTAATTCAGATGCATCAGTTTGGACATATAATTTTTTAGAGTAACAAGGGCTTTTTAGGACAGGTGCAGAGCACATGGCCTGCTTCAGCTCCTCAAAAGCTTTCTGACAGTTTGCTGTCCATAATACCTTTTTAGGCATTTTCTTGGATGTGAGGTCATTAAGAGGGGCTGCAATGGAGCCATAGTTCTTAATGAACCTCCTGTAATACCCAGTGAGGCCTAGGAAGGCTCTCACCTGAGTCTGAGTGGTAGGGGGAACCCAATCAATAATAGTTTGGATTTTCCCCTGAAGTGGTGCAATCTGTTCCCCACCAACAAGGTGTCCCAGATAAACCACCTTACCCTGCCCTATCTGGCACTTTGAAGCCTTGATAGTGAGGCCTGCCTTTTGCAGAGCCTCCAAAACTTTCCATAGGTGGACCAGGTGATCATCCCAGCTGGAGCTAAAGACAGCTATATCATCCAAATATGCTGCACTGAAAGCTTCCAGCCCTTGCAGGACTGTGTTCACCAACCTCTGAAAAGTGGCAGGTGCATTTTTCAAACCAAAAGGCATTACAGTAAACTGGTAATGTCCTCCAATGGTAGAAAATGCAGTCTTAGGTTTAGCATCTTCTGACAATTTGATCTGCCAATACCCTGCAGTCAAATCAAAAGTGCTTAGATACTTGGCAGATGCCAGTGTATCTATAAGCTCATCTGCCCTGGGTATAGGGTGAGCATCAGTTTTGGTTACCAAGTTGAGACCTCTATAGTCTACACAAAACCTCATTTCCTTCTTTCCATCTTTAGAATTGGGTTTTGGTACCAGTACCACAGGAGAAGCCCATGGACTGTCAGAGTGCTCAACCACTCCTAGTTCCAACATTTTCTGAACTTCTTGCTTTATGCAGTCCCTGACATGGTCAGGCTGCCTATAGATCTTACTTTTGACAGGTAAACTGTCTCCAGTATCTATAGTGTGCTCACACCAAGAAGTGGTGCCTGGCACAATGGAGAAGAGTTCTGAAAATTGTCCTAGGAGATTTATGCAATTATCTTTCTGCTCAGCAGTAAGACAATCAGCCAAAACTACACCTTCCACAAGAGCATCTTGTTCTGTGGAAGAGAAGAGATCAGGGAGAGGATCACTGTCTTCTTCCTGTCCCTCATCTGTTGCCATGAGCAGGGTGAGATCAGCCCTGTCATAGTAGGGTTTCAGGCGGTTGACATGGAGCACCCTAAGGGGACTCCTGGCAGTGCCTAAGTCAACCAAGTAGGTGACTTCACCCTTCTTTTCAACAATTGTGTGGGGTCCACTCCATTTATCTTGGAGTGCTCTTGGGGCCACAGGCTCCAAGACCCACACTTTCTGCCCTGGTTGGTACTGAACCAAAACAGCCTTCTGATCATGCCATTGCTTCTGGAGCTCTTGGCTGGCCTGAAGGTTTTTACTGGCCTTTTTCATGTACTCAGCCATCCTTGATCTGAGGCCAAGTACATAATCCACAATATCCTGTTTAGGAGCTTTTAAAGGTTGTTCCCAACCCTCCTTTACAAGTGTGAGTGGACCCCTAACAGGGTGTCAAAAAAGAAGTTCAAAGGGGCTGAAGCCCACTCCTTTCTGGGGTACCTCCCTGTAGGCAAAAAGGAGGCATGGTAGAAGGATATCCCATCTCCTGCGGAGTTTTTCAGGGAGTCCCATAATCATGCCTTTGAGAGTTTTATTAAATCTCTCCACCAGTCCATTTGTTTGTGGATGATAGGGTGTTGTGAACTTGTAAGTTACACCACACTCCTTCCACATGGCCTTTAAGTATGCAGACATGAAATTGCTTCCCCTGTCTGATACTACTTCCTTTGGGAAGCCCACCCTGGAAAATATTCCCAGGAGGGCCTTTGCCACTGCAGGAGCTGTAGTGGTCCTTAAAGGAATTGCTTCAGGATATCTTGTGGCATGGTCCACTACCACTAAGATAAACCTATTGCCTGAAGCAGTAGGAGGGTCAAGGGGGCCAACTATGTCAACCCCTACCCTTTCAAAGGGAACCCCAACCACAGGCAGTGGGATAAGGGGTGCCTTTGGAGTGCCACCTGTCTTGCCACTGGCTTGACAGGTTTCACAGGACTTACAAAATTATTTTGTGTCCTCAGACATCCTAGGCCAATGAAACAATGGTACCAATCTGTCCCAAGTTTTCATTTGACCCAGGTGCCCAGCTAAGGGAATGTCATGTGCCAGTGTTAGGAGGAACTTTCTGTACTCCTGAGGAATCACTAATCTCCTGGCAGCTCCAGGTTTAGGATCCCTATGCTCAGTGTACAAGAGGTTGTCCTCCCAGTAAACTCTGTGAGAGTCACTGACATCCCCATTAGCCTGTTTGACAGCTTGCTGTCTGAGACCCTCTAATGTGGGACAGGTTTGCTGTGCCACACTCAGCTCCTCTCTGGCAGGCCCCCCTTCACCCAAAAGCTCAGCAGTGTCTGCTTCCAGCTCCTCTGGTGTAGGTTCTGCACAGGGAGGGAATTCTTCTTCCTCAGAAGTAGAATCCACTGTAGAGGGAGGGATAGTAGGAAGTGGTTTGCTTCTACTAGCCCTAGCTTTAGGGAGCACTTGGTCCATTGTTCCAGGATCCAAGCTTCCCTGTCCTTTTTGCTTTTTGGCCTGAGCCCTTGTCAAAGCAAAAATATGCCCTGGGATGCCCAGCATTGCTGCATGGGCCTCCAACTCCACATCTGACCAAGCTGATGTCTCCAAATCATTCCCTAATAGACAGTCTACAGGTAAATCTGAAGCTACCACAACTTTCTTTGGACCAGTTACCCCCCCCCAGTTGAGATTTACAACAGCCATGGGGTGGCTTTGTGTTATGTTGTGAGCATCGGTTACTTGGTACTGGTGTCCAAGTATGTGTTGTTCAGGGTGCACCAGTTTCTCAATCACCATTGTGACACTGGCACCTGTGTCCCTGTAGGCCTGGACCTCAACACCATTTATTAGAGTTAGTTGCTTGTACTTCTCCAAGTTATGGGGGCAAGCAACCAAAGTGGCTAAATCAATAGCCCCTTCAGAGACTAAAGTAGCCTCTGTGGTCTCCCTAATCAGACCAACCCCAACTAAATTACCAAAAGTGAGCCCAGCTACTCCCTTGGATTGGCTATTATTAGGTTTGCTCCCACCACCACTGCTATTAGTAGGGACACTAGGTGTAGCAGTAGGGGTTGTAGTGGTAGGAGCTGTGGTGCCTTTCTTTGGACAACTGGGATCTGTTGTCCAATGGCCTTTTATTTTACATAAATAGCACCATGGTTTCTTTTCCTTGTTCTGATTAAAGGAGGATTTGGACCCACCACCCCCACCAGAGTGTTTTTGTGGGCCTGATGAAGACTCATTTTTAGATTTGTCCCCACCCTTGTCAGAAGACTTACCATCCTTCTTTTTGTTGCCATCTTTGTCACCCCCTGTATGAACTTTTCTGTTCACTCTTGTTCTGACCCATTTGTCTGCCTTCTTTCCCAATTCTTGGGGAGAGGTCAGATCAGAGTCCACCAAGTACTGGTGCAACAAATCAGACACACAATTATTAAGAATATGCTCTCTCAGGATCAAGTTATACAGGCTGTCATAATCAGTAACTTTACTGCCATGTAACCACCCCTCCAAGGCCTTCACTGCCTGGTCAATGAAATCAACCCAGTCTTGTGAAGACTCCTTTTTGGTATCTCTGAACTTTATCCTGTACTGTTCAGTGGTTAAGCCATAACCATCCAGGAGTGCATTCTTAAGAACTTGGAAATTGTTAGCATCATTTTCTTTTACAGTAAGGAGCCTATCCCTACCTTTTCCAGTAAATGATAGCCATAGGATAGCAGCCCACTGCTTTTGAGGGACATCCTGTACAGCACAGGCCCTCTCAAGTGCAGCAAACCACTTGTTAATGTCATCCCCCTCCTTATAAGGGGGAACTATCTTGTGCAGATTCCTGGAATCATGCTCTTTTGCAGGATGACTATGGGGAATACTGCTGCTGCCACCATGGGTATCTAAACCCATCTTCTGTCTTTCCCTCTCTATTTCTAAAGACTGTCTATCCAAATCCAGCTGTTGCTTCTTGAGCTTCAGTCTGGTTTGCTCCACTCTCAATCTATTGAGCTCCCTTTCTAACAATCTGTCATCAGGGTGGGTGGGAGGGACATTTCTAGATACAGAGGTATGATGGGAATGAACAGATGGAGACCTGTCCCTTACAGAGGGCACCCTAACAGCTTGGCTACCAGTATAATGTGAGAGCACACCATTAGTATGGTGTGATTCAACCTCTGTACCAACTATGCTAGACTGTCTAGTAATGGGCAGGCTGAGAAGTTTCTTTCCTGAACCTTTTCCTGGGGGAGTCCCTGGATCAGATTGAGAACCATTAGCTACTTTTTCTACAGATTGGGCACTTATGGCCTTATCCTGTACTCTAAGCATATTAATTAACAGTTCTAAAGAAGGATTCTTCCCTACACTCAAACCTCTCTCTATGCAGAGACTCCTTGCTCCTTTCCAGCTAAGGTGATCATATGCAAGTTTGGACAGTTCAACAATTTTTCCTGTGCCAGACATTTTCAGAGAGAGTTAAAGTGATAGAAAAAGAGAAAAAAGTTTTCAGAACTTTTTGGAAAGACAGAAAAAAACTTTTTAAACTTTTAAGAACTTTTTGAAAGTTTAGAAGTACTTTTCAGCACTTAGAAAAGAGTGAAAAGAGGAAATGCTAAACTTTTTGGCTATGTGTATATACACTGACCTTGTTTTGTATATTTTTCTCTTATGAAAAGTACAATGACAAGAGTGGTAAGTAGTCTCAAGCACTTATCCCACCACTGCACAACCAATGTAGGAGGCTGGACTGGCTTGTAGTGCGTACCAAGGGGTACTTACACCTTGCACCAGACCCAGTTATCCCTTATTAGTGTATAGGGTGTCTAGCAGCTTAGGCTGATAGATAATGGTAGCTTAGCAGAGCAGCTTAGGCTGAACTAGGAGACGTGTGAAGCTACTACAGTACCACTTAGTGTCATATGCACAATATCATAAGAAAACACAATATACAGTTATACTAAAAATAAAGGTACTTTATTTTTATGACAATATGCCAAAGTATCTTAGAGTGTACCCTCAGTGAGAGGATAGGAAATATACACAAGATATATATACACAATAGCAAAAATATGCAGTATAGTCTTAGAAAACAGTGCAAATGATGCAATGGGGAAACATAGGGATAGGGGCCACACAAACCATATACTCCAAAAGTGGAATGCGAACCACGAATGGACCCCAAACCTATGTGACCTTGTAGAGGGTCGCTGGGACTATTAGAAAATAGTGAGAGTTAGAAAAATAACCCTCCCCAAGACCCTGAAAAGTGAGTGCAAAGTGCACTAAAGTTCCCCTAAGGACAAAATAGTCGTGTTAGAGGGAAAATGCAAGGAAAACACAAATCAGCAATGCAACAACGATGGATTCCTGACTGAGGGTACCAAGTCCAAAAGTCACAAGCAGCTCGGAGATGGGCAGATGCCCAAGAAATGCCAGCGGTTGGTGCAAAGAAGCTCTTACTAGGCTGAAGAACTGTGAATACTGCAGGAACGACAAGGGCTAGAGACTTCCCCTTTGGAGGATGGATCCCCCACGCCTTGGAGAGTCGTGCAGAAGTGTTTTCCCGCCGGATGGACGCCAACAAGCCTTGCTACACGCAAATCGTGCGTTTGGCGTTTTTGGACGCTGCTGGGGCCCAGGAGGGACCAGGAGGTCGCAAATTGGACCTGCAGAGAGAGGGGACGTCGAGCAAGACAAAGAGCCCTCACTGAAGCAGGTAGCACCCGGAGAAGTGCCAGAAACAGGCACTACGAGGATGCGTGAAACGGTGCTCGCCGAAGTTGCACAAAGGAGTCCCACGTCGCCGGAGACCAACTTAGAAAGTCGTGCAATGCAGGTTAGAGTGCCGTGGACCCAGGCTTGGCTGTGCACGAAGGATTTCCGCCGGAAGTGCACAGGGGCCGGAGTAGCTTGCAAAGTCGCGGTTCCCAGCAATGCAGCCCAGCGAGGTGAGGCAAGGAGTGGCAGCTTCCTTGCACCCTCAGCTGGCATTTCCTGGGCTCCTTCCCACTCTCGACACTGTCGCGGCGACTCTTGGACTTGGTCCCCTTGTCTTACAGGTACTCAGGTCCGGAAATCCACTGTAGTTGCATTGCTGGTGTTGGTTTTCCTTGCAGAATCCCCCTATCACGACTTCTCTCCTCTCTGGGGGTTGTAGGTGCACTTTACACCTACCTTACAGGGTCTTTGGGTGGGCTATTTTTCTAACCCTCACTGTTTTCTTACAGTCCCAGCAACCCTCTACAAGCTCACATAGGTTTGGGGTCCATTCGTGGTTCGCATTCCACTTTTGGAGTATATTGTTTGTGTTGCCCCTATACCTATGTGCTCCTATTGCAGTCTACTGTAACGTTACACTGCTTGCATTACTTTTCTTGCTATTTCCTGCATAATTTTGGTTTGTGTACATATATCTTGTGTATATAACTTATCCTCATACTGAGGGTACTCACTGAGATACTTTTGGCATATTGTCATAAAAATAAAGTACCTTTATTTTTAGTTACTCTGTGTATTGTGTTTTCTTATGATATTGTGCATATGACACCAGTGGTATAGTAGGAGCTTTACATGTCTCCTAGTTCAGCCTAAGCTGCTTTGCCATAACCAACTTTCTATCAGCCTAAACTGCTAGAAACACCTCTTCTACACTAATAAGGGATAACTGGACCTGGCACAAGGTGTATGTACCTCTGGTACCCACTACAAGCCAGGCCAGCTTCCTACAAAGTTGACATCACAACTTCCCACACACCAGTACGCCCTACAACATGCATTTCTTATAATGTCACCTAACGTAACAATTCAATATTTCTGCATTTGGCTTAAAGACTCTCTACTGTGGATTCCTCTCTAGCTGTCTCCCACCTCTCCCCTTCCTGCTCACTGCCACACCTGCTCCTGACCCCCACTTACTCAGCAACTCACCACGACTAAAACTCAGTCTCCAAATAAAACTCACTGGCTACTTCATCCAAGGTCCCTACTCTGCCTTCTCATCTTACACTACCACAGTATTCACTGGCATACCACCCACAGCACACCATACAAACTCCACACCCAGAACACCACAATCATTCACACCTTGAGTCTCCAAATAAAACTCACCAGCTGCTTCACCCAAGGTCCCTACTCTGCCTTCTCATCTTACACTACCGCAGTATTCACTGGCATACCACCCACAGCACACCATACACACTCCACACCCAGAACACTACAATCATCCACACCTTGAGTCTCCAAATAAAACTCACCAGCTGCTTCATCCAAGGTCCCTACTCTGCCTTCTCATCTTACACTACCACAGTATTCACTGGAATACCACCCGCAGCACACCATACAAACTCCACACCCAGAACACCACAATCATTCACACCTTGCCACATGACAACACTGCAAAGACATGGTCAGTAGCATCACTTAATACATCTTACCATACACCACCAGGTCACACTTGCCTTAACTCACTTGCGCTTACCACCACCCCCAACACAATCTACCCCACGCTTTTCAGTGGCCACTGTACTGATCATAGACCAATAGAAAAAACACTTATACAGTAGTAGTTTTGCATAGAGCGAACCTTACCCAAGGTCATAAGAGCACTTCACCAAAGAAATAGGCCACATTCCATTCTTTGGCACAGAGAGATCTGCAGAGATTCGAAGCTGCTTCCTCGGTTTGCATGGTTGGCAGCTTTACCCACTAGGCAACATTCCCTTCAACTTAGAAACATACACCCTCCCTGTCTGATGTCAAAGCGATCGATTAGTGAACTAAAAGGAAAGTCTGTTGTAATGCTCACTCTACATGTGGCCTAGCTATTTCGCTCATTCTCTTTACTGTCTTGCTCAGTCAAAGTCGAAAAGTTTGTTTACGCCCCACCCCTTTCTAAAGTCACCAGCCCCTACTGTTGTGTTGCAAAGGCCGGTGTAGAAGATAAGTTTTGCAGCTGAGGCGATGCATCAGTTTCAATGAGCACTGAGGCTGCGATGGGGAGCTGTAGAGTCGTCGTCACGGCTGCCGTCAACAAGGGATGCGAATAACAAAATGTTGCGCAGCAGCAGTTCTGAAGGCAACGCGCTGGTCTCAAGATCCTGCTATGTGAGTCTGTTGCATCGGTTCCGACCCAAGCAGTAGTGGTGATGCACCTGATCTGTTCCACGCAACAGTGACAATGCAACGGTTTTGCTCCCACAGCAGAGAATGTGAAGGTCCCACAGGAGCAAACACCTTAGGTCCACTTTCAAAGGACCTGGGCTTGAGTGTCACGAATTGGCAGAGCAGACTCACAGATGGCGGAGCCCAGGTGCAGAAGCAGGGTGGTTGAAAGTCTTATGTCTCTGAGACTTCAGGCCAGGAGGCCAGACAGCTAGACCTTGCAGTCACTCTTTGGTCAAGTGATGTAGGTCCAGTCCTTCTCACTCAGGCAGGGGTACAGCAGGCAGCAGGGCAGCACAGCAAGGCAGGAGTCCAGCAAAGCAACAGTCCAGCAGTGGCAGTCTTTCAGCAGCGCACCAGGGCTTCTTCCTGGCAGAGTATGCACAAGTTTAGAAGTGTATTGTGTTGGCGGTGTGAGAGTTCCAGTACCTATACCTAGCAGGGCCTTTGAAGTGAAAGAGACTTCAAAGACAGGTGTTTGAAGTGCACAGATGTCCTCCCTTCCTGCCATGGCTCCAGACTTACTACAGGGGGTTATGCAGCCTTTTATGTGGGGACAGGACACAGCCTGTTCAGGTGTAAGTGAGGCTGGGCCCAGCTCCTCCCACCCATCCTGCAAGGGTGGCCCATCAAGTCACAACTAAGCTCCCATTGTGTGGGGGAATACACAAAGCCCAGCAGTGACACAGCCCAGACAAGTGATCATAGATGGGCATTACGCACCAAATGGCTAAAGTCAGAAATTGCCAATTTTCTAAATGTGGCACGTCCAGAATTTCAATGTGAAATCAGACCACACCATAAGTTGTTATTTAAAATTGTGGTCCCAGTGACACCAAACCTGAAAAGTTTCTCTCTTCCAGATTGTGAATTACTCTTATAAGAGGTAATAAGGGAATCCCAATGTCATCTTATGGAAGAGGTAGGCCTTGCAGTAGTAAAAAACAACTTTGGGAGTGATTCACTACCAGGACATGTAAAACGTAAAAGTACATCTTGCCTTTTAAATACATAGCACACTACCTCTGGGTTGTCAAGGGCTACCTTAGGGGTGACTTGTATGTATACAAAGGGAAGGTATGGGCCTGGCAAAGAGGTTATTTTGCCAAGTCAACATGGCAGTGTAAAACTGCCCACACAGGCTCTGCAACAGTGGCGGCTCACAGGAGGGAAAAGGGGTGGGGTGGGGTGGCGCATGGCAGAGGAGGGGGGACACGACAAAAAAAAAATAATGTAATGAAAAAAACGTACCTTTTTGCTCCATTCCACACTGCTACCATCTGCTCCTAGACTGGACTGCAGACACAAGCTCCCAGCCTGCCCTGCACCCTGTCCCAACACTGCTTTCAAGCTGCTAGGAGCATGATAGCAGCATTAGGACTGGACGGAGTGAAAGGCTCTGTCTGCTGTCTCCAATCCTGCAACACAGTGCCTGCATTGCTAGGTTGGAGAGAGCCTAGTGCACATGTTTGTATGGCCGGCCCGAGACGGCTGCCCAAACATACATGCGCACTGAGGGGGAGTGCTGTGCACTCCCCCTTGTCCCCGTCACAGCCCCATAGCCCCTCCCTTTTCACTATAAAACGATGATAAACATAGTTTATTATTGTTTTATAGTGAAAGGTTTGCTGCTGCCACTGCTGGCGGGGTGGGGTGGGCGGAGGAGCCACCCCTGCTGTGCAATGGCAGGCCTGAGACATGGCTAAAGGACTACTTAAGTTGGTTGTACAATCAACACAGCAGGCCCACTAGTAGTATTTAATTAACATGCTCTGGGCTGGCCATGAAAAGAGACTCAATGCTAATGTCCCATTCTCTTTGATGATTGTCTGTCCAAGGGCCTCTATTTTTCAGAAGCTTAATCCATCACATGCAAAGTTGGAATCAATTACATCCCACTATGGCACTACATTAGGTGCCATTAGCTGCGCACATCTGTCCTCCTCAATTCCCAAACGGTAGAGGAGTGGAACGATTTGGAGGATTGACAATGAAACTGTTGGTGCCCAGAACAAGTCCACTTGTGTGGGCGAAATGCGTTGGCTGTTGCTTGCTTTTGATGTGTGGTGTTTTTAAAGACAATAGGAAAATAAAGTGAAGAACTGGACATAACTGAGAATTTGAAGAGGACTGTTTTCTTAAATGTTTATCGATACGGTGCACCTCTAATATGTTTTGGTTATAAAAAGACTGCAGTTCCCAGAAGCCATTGAAATTCATGACTACAAAAGACTAAATAAAACAGATGGGCTATCAGTGGCTCTCTTGATGCAGCCAGGGAGCTTCCCTGACGATGCACTTTGGAAACAAAATGGAGAAAAATCAGTAAAATAAAAAAAGTAAAATGAATAGCATTGATCACTGGAAACATCAGAGTGAACCAGTAATGAAATCGACTCCTGACAATTCATGACCATGGGTGACAAGAGCTGGAAAAAGAAGAGAAAAGAAACCGGGCAAAGGTGAGATATAATACAAACAAGCATTTGTAATGCAATAGGTCTCACATTTGCTTGTGTTAGAGCTAATGGAGTTGTAAATGCATAACTGGACTTTTCTTGCCATATAAATTGGTCAACCGTACCGCATAATTTGGTCCTCTCTGCTACAAAATTCTACTGGCCCTGCATATAATGAAAGCACTTCCATTTACCTTCTTCCTCTATCTGCAGCAAAAAATGAAAATACTGCCTTTATTTATTTTATTGTTTTATATTTTGTTTTTGGGATTCCTCCCAATCTAGTGTGGGGACCCAGAGATGACCTAGACAGAAAAAGCATGTTGTGCCGTGAGTTGTAAGCAAAATGCTTTGTAAAAGGAATGGCCCGCAAAGCATTATGGGGTGAGTATCACCCAAGTGCAGTGAATATTGTAGTAGCTTGACTGTGTTGCTCAGAACAGTCCCTAGAGGACACCATAATAAAAATAGCATTTGTTAGAAACATGATCATGTAACCATATAGTCATTCCCTAAAGGGCCTAATGATATAAAAACAGAATGTCAGAAAGTATTGTAGTGCCTAGTACCATACTCTCTAGAAGACTTAGGGCCTCATTACAACCCTGGCGGTCCTTGATCGCCAGGGTAAATGTGGTGGTAGTACTGCCATGGCAGTCCCGACGGTTGTAATCCGCCAGGGGAGCGCTGCAAGCAGCGCTGCTCTGAGGATTACGAGTCTCCATCCGCCAGCCTTTCCATGGTGGTAAATACCACCATGGAAAAGCTGGCGGTCAGGGTGACTCGGGGGGGGAGGGGTGGGGACCCCTGCACTGCCCATGCACTCTGTTTCTGCCCAGCGGGGATATCAAATTACGGCCGGCGAGTTTCAGACTGCATATGAGGCCTGATGGCGGTACAATATTGGCAGGTGGCCTCCGCCGCCCGCCAATGTTGTAATGAGGGCCATAGGCCCATATTAATGAAAAATGGAGCGCAACTGCGCTAACATGGTTGTGTGTCATTTTTTTTTTAAAGCCAGCTAACTCCAGTCCTTAAAGCCATCCATGCGGCAGATTTGTAAAATGACAATGGCGCTAAAGAATGGTTAGCGTAAAAAAAAGACACTAGCCAGGGGGATGGCGTTAAGGGAAATGGTGCTAGTGAATTAGAAATGACGTTAGGCTGGTTAGCAGCAAAATTCCTGCCGCTAATCAGCCTAGCGTCATTTTTTGGTGCACAAGCAGCCAAAGATTACTCCTGTCTAAGTATAGACAGGAGTCTTTCCCACCACCCCAATGCCCACCACAGGAGACCAGAGTCCCCTGGCAAACCTAAAATACCCTGGGCCAGGCAGGGGGCCCCATGTAAGTGCCCCCAGTGGCACACCATATATTTATTAAAAAAACCTTACCTGCAACTTACCTGGGATGGGCTCCCTCCTCCAGTAGTGTCCCTGTGGTGTGGGTGGTGGTGTTTCTGGGGGTTGGGGTGGGCATCTTTGTGCCCATTCCATGGTGTTTCACCATGGAAATGGGCCTATCTGGATCTCAATGCCTGGTCTGACACAAGCGTTAAATAATGGCGCTAAGTGGGTTTAGCACCATTATTTAGGTCCACCTCCTCCTTGTGCGTCGGTTGTGCACCAGGAGGTAAATATGGCGCTAGGGGGGTTAGCGTCGTTTCCAGGACAGGAACACCTAATTTACATCTCTTTGACGCAAGGTGGGCTCGCGCATCCTAGAAATGGCACTAACTTCAATATTTTGACGCTAGATGGATCTAGAGTCAAAAAATAAATATGGAGTTAAGTTTGTACTGTTTTAGCGTACAAAAATGATGCTAAAATGACCCAAGTCAGCCATAAAAATGGGTTTCAGTGCCTTACACATTTTGCCCCCTAGCAGGCCTACTGCAATACTATTACAAAGAAGGCCATTAAAATACAAACTACTTCCAGCTGTAAAACAAAAAGTTCCAACCATGAGAGCGCATACAAAGACATTGAATGGTGGGAGAGGTTACTATTTTGCCCCCACCTAGTGTGGGGACCCAGAGATGGCCTAGACAGAAAGAACGCGTTGTGCTTTTGATGGTGTTCCTATTTCCCTAGGACCACCACAGGCTGAGTTATGGACAAAAATGTTTTGAAAAAGAAATGCCTACAAAGCATTATGGGGCAAGTTTCCACGAGTGCAGCGAATATTGAGGATTTCTGTGTTTTTTACTGTTTTAACTGCTCCAGTTTGTATATTTGCAACTGCCAAACTTGTGGGAGTCATGTAAAGCGCTCTTTAGATCGGGTTTGCGCTACATGAAACTTCACTTGCACATGTAAAGCACTTCTCTGATTGAGTTCCCGCTCTATGAACCTTTTTCAAAAAAACTATTAAATACATTTGAAATAAATAAAGAAACAGCTGCATGCCCAAAACAAGAAAGAGGAAGAAACAACATATGCCACGGAGCATGAAGCGGCGAGGCAAAAGAAACAAATAGTGCGCCACACTGAAGTATCTTGCCGATCGTGCAATAATCCATGTAATAGGGTCAGTCTTTAAGGCGATAACAAAGCAGCCTCAAGGTGGGCCAAACATTAATCATTTCCCTACGAAATCAAGGGAACTTTGCAGGCAGGCCCAGGAACGAATGAGAGTGACGGGAGTGAGATGGGCGTTGTTAAAGTCCACAGACTAGATAACAAAAGGTCAAAAAGAGCAGCTATACTCGACCTAAAAACAACTTGGGTCGTTCACAGTGGAGTCTGGGAACATGGCACGGCTTTTAGAGAAGCTGTCAACCTTCCTGGCAGGCTATCAAAAGCGCTGCAGAGGACCATAGGCTACACGCAGTTAGTTTTGTAGCTGTTCCTCCCTGCAGCCAGAAATTCCTGTGGGACTTAAATCAGTAAACACTCAAGTGATTTGAGTGTGTAGTCGAGTTTTTGTCAGAAAAAAAGAAGTGACACAATTCTAATAATAATTGAGTATATTTATAAGTAAATAAAATACGGCCGGGAGTACAGCACAGTTGTGTAACTGAAGCCACATTCAACTCAGCTCTTACAAACAGCGTTTTTTATACTTTTGGTGGGCACCCAAGTTCCACCTCCTTCATAACGTTTACAATTAACAAAGACCATAATTCTTTAAATGCTATCTGACTACTTGTTACAAAAATACAGTTATAACAGATATAATACATATATATCTTCCTACATACAGTGACCTTCGATCCCACCCTTTGAACTCTATCAATATGTCCTCCCTACACGTCTACCAACTTTGAAGTTTTACGGTCTGTCTCCCACTCCCTGCCAACCTTGAAACACAAACATCTAATGCCGTGTCTCCCTTTCAGCCTGTCATGATTTACCCTTTCTCATAACCTGGGTATCAAAAAGTGGCTCAGACTCTCCTTTGTGTATCCGTCCTTCTAAATTATCTATGGCATGCGAAATCGGACTGTGACTGCTTTTACCCTGCACCTGGCCTCTCTCCTCATTCTCCTTTCTGTCCCTGCATCCCTACGTGATCATTGTATTCAAACCGAGGCTTGTACTTTTCATGTATCATGTACACTTCTGCAGATTTGTTTTCTACGTCATGTGTTGACCAGATTAGGCCTTCTGTCATTTTCTTGAGGCCTATTACATTCCCCCCTCTAGTTGAATTTTCAACTACTTGCTCACCTTTCCTACCAAGTGTACCTATCTTGGTGTATGCGTTCTGCTCTCCTTCCACACTTTATTAACTACCCTATTAGTAAACATCCCTGCCAGCTTCAGGCTACCGGTTTTACAACACCCTACAATAACCTGAACAAGACAATATACCAATAGGATCATCACAAGAATTGGAAGAAGTCCTTTAAGCAATTCAGGTAACCAGGACGGCATTCACGAAAACAACCCTGGAAACTATTAGTTGGAGGCACCCCCCTCTTCTACCATTTTCTTCTGCAGATTGTGCAAAGTCAGTATAGCCTCTGTTATTGTCCCATTGTCTGCATCATTAGCCGGCACATATGTACAGCACGCCATACCGATCTTGGCACAAACCCCACCCTCCATTACCGTTATCAAGTCTAACACATATCTATGTTGCATAAGCATCACTCGCACTGCCCGTAGCTCTTCTTTGATTGCATTGAAACCATCTTCCGTTGCATTGATGGCTTTCATCCGTTCCCAACGGGTTATTTGCAACCAACGAGCAGTGGCTTTAGCCTGAATGAATGAGAAGATGCTTCCAAAAAACAACTGGGCATCATTGAACAATCGATATTCTTGTGGAACATCTGTCCATGTTGCAGTGCCCAAGTATTCAGCAGCTCTTCTCCTCTGATGATGGTGTAACAAAGTCGTTGGACTGTTCACAGGATGCTCGTGTAACTTTGAAACACCCACGCCTGGAATCACTAAGGAGTGGGTGTGCACAGTAACTAAGGAACAGAGACCATTCCATCCTGCAGGAAGTCGCGTACATAGCCATTCTCCACACTGCCAATAATAGTCCATTATACTGGAGGTGCCCCATTGCATATCATCATTATATCTTGTAGTGATGCAATTGACATTTGTCCCTACTGAAACTGTTCAGTTTCCCTTAAAACATAAGGAGAAAACACTAGGTGTTCGACCCACTCAAAGAGTTGAAGGCATTTCTAGCCATGTTAAACTTTGTATATTCTCATCCCATATAGCCTACAATCCTGTTGTGTGTTAAAGTTATTTCCACTCCCTCTCCATAAGGTTAGAGCTCTACATCCAAATACTGCTCCATTGTGCCATTGACCATGGACATATACTGAACCATTTACCCTACGATAAGGTCTCTCCTGACAGTCATAGGGCTAAGGGGTTGCTGCATAGTCCTTACATAGAAGAGTAGATTGTGATACCCCTAGGAATCCTTGTCCTAGTATTCTAGCCTATCCCCTTGTAGCTCAAAGCTCCTGTCCTCGCCATTGCTTCTATTTTGATTTCTATTTCCTTTCGGTCAGGCAGAACATTCGTTATGTCAGCGATCCCTTTCTCATATTGTGTGATGTTTACTAAAAATGTTCCCTGCTGCACTTGTGAAGGTTGCATCCGTGCCCTCATTCTACATAGGAAAAGATGGAGAAGACACTGTGTAACCTTAGAAGATACTTCATTAGATGAATGTAATCTATCCAAATCACTAGCATGTGAAATTAAAGAACATACTAAACAAGACTCATTTGTACTTTGCAAACCTACTTCTGTCATATGCTGATACCACATATTATCGAACAACCTATGGTGTATAACATGAGACATATTCTCATATTTATATGTCTTTCTTTTCAAACGCACAATATTTAAACTTGATACTATACATGAACTAGAATACCACTTCAAACCTGCAGTACATATACAAAAACATAAACAAACAAATAATACAACGGTCAAAAAAAGTCTGTAAGCTGAGCTAATATGGTGCTCCACTCGCTCTTTGAAAAAGAACAATGTTATTTCTCCTTTTGTTCGCTCTCCTCCAAAAGTTCCTGTCCCAATGACGATGTTTGATACAAAGCAGGGGCCAGTCGAATGTCTGAAAAATGTCACGGTTTCCTGCCCTCTAATTTCACTGCAGTGGGGGTGCTCTGAGTGACCGAATAAGGCCCCTTGCACTTGCTGTCATTCCATCGCCTCACAACGTTTCGTACATAAAAGTGTTGACCCACAAGAATTGGACTAATCTGCTGGGCTGCAGTGGTGCACTTCTGCTGCAGCATCACCTGTTTAGAGAAGAATTTAGCAGATTTGAACAACTGAGACAAATGTAGGAGGCTGGACTGGCTTGTAGTGAGTACCAAGGGGTACTTACACCTTGCACCAGGCCCAGGTATCCCTTATTAGTGTATAGGGTCTCTAGCAGCTTAGGCTGATAGATAATGGTAGCTTAGCAGAGCAGCTTAGGCTGAACTAGCAGACGGGTGAAGCTCCTACAGTACCACTAGTGTCACTTGCACAATATCATAAGAAAACACAATACACAGATATACTAAAAATAAAGGTACTTTATTTTTATGACAATATGCCAAAGTATCTCAGAGTGTACCCTCAGTATGAGGATAGCAAATATACACAAGATATATGTACACAATACCAAAAATATGCAGTATAGTATTAGAAAACAGTGCAAACAATGTATAGTTACAATAGGATGCAATGGGGACACATAGGGATAGGGGCAACACAAACCATATACTCCAAAAGTGGAATGCGAACCACGAATGGACCCCAAACCTATGTGACCTTGTAGAGGGTCGCTGGGACTATTAGAAAATAGTAAGGGTTAGAAAAATAGCCCACCCCAAGACCCTGAAAAGTGAGTGCAAAGTGCACTAAAGTTCCCCAAAGGACATAGAAGTCGTGATAGGGGAATTCTGCAGGAAAGACACAAACCAGCAATGAAACAACGATGGATTTCCAGTCAAGGGTACCTGTGCAACAAGGGGACCGAGTCCAAAAGTCACAAGCAAGTCGGAGATGGGCAGATGCCCAGGAAATGTCAGCTGTGGGTGCAAAGAAGCTGCTACTGGACAGTAGAAGCTGAGGATTCTGCAGGAACGACAAGGGCTAGAGACTTCCCCTTTGGAGGATGGATCCCCCACGCCGTGGAGAGTCGTGCAGAAGTGTTTTCCTGAAGAAAGACCGCCAACAAGCCTTGCTAGCTGCAAATCGTGCAGTTAGGGTTTTTGGATGCTGCTGTGGCCCAGGAGGGACCAGGATGTCGCCAATTGCGTCTGGGGACAGAGGGGGCGTCGAGCAAGACAAGGAGCCCTCTCGGAAGCAGGCAGCACCCGCAGAAGTGCCGGAACAGGCACTACGAAGAGGAGTGAAACGGTGCTCACCCGAAGTTACACAAAGGAGTCCCACGTCGCCGGAGGACAACTTAGAAAGTCGTGCAATGCAGGTTAGAGTGCCGTGGACCCAGGCTTGGCTGTGCACAAAGGATTTCCGCCGGAAGTGCACAGAGGCCAGAGTAGCTGCAAAAGTCGCGGTTCCCAGCAATGCAGTCTGGCGTGGGGAGGCAAGGACTTACCTCCACCAAACTTGGACTGAAGAGTCACTGGACTGTGGGAGTCACTTGGACACAGTTGCTGGATTCAAGGGACCTCGCTCGTCGTGCTGAGAGGAGACCCAGGGGACCGGTGATGCAGTTCTTTGGTGCCTGCGGTAGCAGGGGGAAGATTCCGTCGACCCACTGGAGATTTCTTCGGAGCTTCTAGTGCAGAGAGGAGGCAGGCTACCCCCACAGCATGCACCACCAGGAAAACAGTCGAGAAGGCGGCAGGATTAGCGTTACAGAGTTGCAGTAGTCGTCTTTGCTACTTTGTTGCAGTTTTGCAGGCTTCCAGCGCGGTCAGCAGTCGATTCCTTGGCAGAAGGTGAAGAGAGAGATGCAGAGGAACTCTGATGAGCTCTTGCATTCGTTATCTAAGGAATTCCCCAAAGCAGAGACCCTAAATAGCCAGAAAAGAGGGTTTGCCTACCTAGGAGAGAGGATAGGCTAGCAACACCTGAAGAGCCTATCAGAAGGAGTCTCTGACGTCACCTGCTGGCCCTGGCCACTCAGAGCAGTCCAGTGTGCCAGCAGCACCTCTGTTTCCAAGATGGCAGAGGTCTGTAGCACACTGGAGGAGCTCTGGGTACCTCCCCTGGGAGGTGCAGGTCAGGGGAGTGGTCACTCCCCTTTCTTTTGTCCAGTTTCGTGCCAGAGCAGGGCTGGGGGATCCCTGAACCGGTGTAGACTGGCTTATGCAGAGATGGGCACCATCTGTGCCCATCAAAGCATTTCCAGAGGCTGGGGGAGGCTACTCCTCCCCAGCCCTGACACCTTTTTCCAAAGGGAGAGGGTGTAACACCCTCTCTCTGAGGAAGTCCTTTTTTATGCCTTCCTGGGCCAAGCCTGGCTGGACCCTAGGAGGGCAGAAACCTGTCTGAGGGGTTGGCAGCAGCAGCAGCTGCAGTGAAACCCCAGGAAAGGTAGTTTGGCAGTACCCGGGTCTGTGCTACAGACCCGTGGGATCATGGGATTGTGCCAACTATGCCAGGATGGCATAGAGGGGGCAATTCCATGATCATAGACATGTTACATGGCCATATTCGGAGTTACCATTGTGAAGCTACACATAGGTAGTGACCTATGTGTAGTGCACGCGTGTAATGGTGTCCCCGCACTCACAAAGTCCGTGGAATTTGCCCTGAACAATGTGGGGGCACCTTGGCTAGTGCCAGGGTGCCCACACACTAAGTAACTTAGCACCCAACCTTTACCAGGTAAAGGTTAGACATACAGGTGACTTATAAGTTACTTAAGTGCATTGGTAAATGGCTGTGAAATAACGTGGACGTTATTTCACTCAGGCTGCAGTGGCAGGCCTGAGTAAGAATTGTCAGAGCTCCCTATGGGTGGCACAAGAAATGCTGCAGCCCATAGGGATCTCCTGGAACCCCAATACCCTGGGTACCTCAGTACCATATACTAGGGAATTATAAGGGTGTTCCAGTATGCCAATGTGAATTGGTGAAATTGGTCACTAGCCTGTTAGTGACAATTTGGAAAGAAATGAGAGAGCATAACCACTGAGGTTCTGGCTAGCAGAGCCTCAGTGAGACAGTTAGTCATAACACAGGTAACACATTCAGGCACACTTATGAGCACTGGGGCCCTGGCTGGCAGGGTCCCAGTGACACATACAACTAAAACAACATATATACAGTGAAAAATGGGGATTAACATGCCAGGCAAAATGGTACTTTCCTACAAATACCCACTCATTTCCTCCCCCAAAACGTCAGCAGTTTTATGAGCATCTGTCTTTTGCCTTGCTATTGTTAAAGGAGTTGTCAGGTGATGATCACTTCCTGGATGATTTCTAAGAGCATACAAAGCTAATGGAAGGCAGTAGAACCAGTTCTTATGCAATGTAGCACACAGTTTACTTATTTTGTTTTTTAACAGGCCGTTAAGTCGTTCCCCTATACCATTACTTTGGGGATGATAGTCGGATGAGAATGTATCCTTTATCCCCAGAGAGGTGCAAATGTGTTGAAAAAGGGCGTTAACAAAATGGCTGCCATTATGTGAGCGGATCGTTTCTGCAATTCCCCATCTAGGTATTACTTCTCCTATCAAATAATTAGCTGCTGCTTTAGCATCATTATGTACACATGGTCCTGCCTCAATCTACCTTGAAAAAGGACAGACCACGACGATCAAGTACCTGTAATTGTTACATCTATCGATCATGTCAACAAAATCTAAATGTAGATTTTTGACTGGACCTGTTGCGCGGGGGATTGTTTATGTAATAACTTTCAATGTAGGTCTTGTGCTGTATTGTTGGCATACTGCACATTCAGCAATATACATTGTAATCATTTCCGATAAATGTGGGATAAACCTGCAACGTAGCTAGAAGATATTTTTTTAGCCGTATGCGCAGGGAGATGCAGTTGCTCCAGCACTGTATACAACAAAACTTGTGGCATTACCGGTTTCGCAGTACTTTCCTTTCTGTAGGTGAAATCTGTTTGTGATTGTATACATCCTCGCTGTTCCCACAATTCCCTTTCATGTAGTGGGGCCTCTTCCTGCAACTCACGTAAATGTAATTGTGCTGTCTCAATATACGAGGGTGGTAATTCAGTATCATTCTGTTGTCTGCTTATCATTTCCAATGTGTTCTCTTCTGATTCCCTATAATTTGGAGATGTTTTAACTGCCTCCTTGGCTGCTCAGTCTGCCAGAGCATTACCCCTGGAGACAAGGTCTTGCTTGTTTGTGTGTGCCGCACATTTTATTACCGCCACCTTAGATGGTAAGGTTAGAGCATGTATCAGTTTTGCCAATAAATCTTTGTGCATCAATGGAGACCCATCAGATTTAAAAAAAATCCTTTCCTCTCCCACCTACGGATGCTCGAATGCACAGTAGTAGTAACATATGCTGAATACAAATAAATCATAACTTCTAACCCCTCAGCATGCTGCAAAGCTTCAATAACAGCCACTAATTCCGCAGCTTGCGCTGAAAAATGAGTGGGTAGTGGTACTTGACTCACTATCTGCAACGTGTCAGATGACCCTTGCTGTTCGGCTCTTACAACTGCTGCTCCTGAATGTCTAATCCCTGTTTCCTGGTCTATGAAAGAGTATCCATCCACAAAGAGCAGCACGCTCCCCGGGATGGGATCTTCTCCCACCTTACTCTCTTCTTCTGGCACATTATTAGCACAGTCATGTACTTGTTCGTCTTCAGTAACTGGATGCGCAAAGAATGTCACTGGATTAACTGTTTGGCATCTAACCACCTGCAAGGATGGTAATGAAAGTATTAATTCATACCCAGATACTCTCTGAGTTGTGAGAGTGTTGTTGCCTCTTTGCAAAATAGCGAATACCGCATGCTCCACATACAGTGTTAAAGGTGATCCCATCACGATCGTAGTGCTCTTCTGAACTGCAAATGCTGCTGTAGCTAGGGCTTGCTCACATGGATAGTGACCTAGAATCTAGCAGCCCACTGTAGTAGGCAATTGGCGTATGTCCCATAGATGCTTTCTGAGTCAGTACTGCAGTCATAGTCATTCCATTACAATGACAAAAGAGGTAGAATTGTTTCTTGTAGTCGGGTGTATCTAACACTGGAGCATTCATAATCGCTTTCTTTAGCTCCAGGAATGCTGTCTCTCCTTCATCTGTCTAATGTATTTTATTTGCAGTCACATCGGACTCCTTTAATACAGTGAGAAGCAGTGCTGTCAACGTAGCATAATCAAACACCCACTGCCTCACATAATTACAGAGTACTAAAAACTGCTGCATCTGTTTGGTAGTGGTGGGCTTGGGCATATTCTTTATGCTTTCTATTCTGTCAGGTGTCACCGTCCTCCCATTTTTAGATATCAATTGTCCTAAATAATGAACCTCTTTCAGCACGTACTGCTACTTATTTTTATCCACTTTGTATCCTTTCTCTGCAAGCGTGCAGAGGAGGCTAATGGTATCGTCTCTACATATATCTTCAGTGGCACTACAAACCAAAATTTCATCCACATATTGTAAAAACTTACTTTTACATTGAATGTTCGCTAAGTCCTTTTTAAATGTCTGATTAAAAATACTTGAGGACTCGCAAAAACCTTGAAGAAGCCTACTACGGCAATATTGTGTATCTTTAAATGTAAATCTGGTCAAATATTCGCTATCGATATGCAACGGAATACTGAAAAATGCATTTTTCAAATTGATTACAGAGAAGAAAGTGGCATCTTTAGGAATATTTGTCAATATAACTGAAGGATTGGGTACTACAGGGAACTCTGGAATCACAATATCGTTCAGAGAGCGTAAATCCTGAATCATTCTCCAAGTTCCCCCTTTAGCTTCTCTTATTGGGAAAATCAGCATATTACATGGTGTCGATCTTTCATATATCATTCCTTGCTCAAGTAACGCCTGAATTGTAAGTAGAATACCTTCCTCAGCTTCTTTGGACAGAGGGTACTGGCGTATCCTGGGAAATATGGCTCCAGGTTTCAATGTAATTTTAACAGGCTCAGCTCCTTTAATCAATCCCACATCATGGGGTCCCTTTGTCCATAACACTTCCGGTACCTTAGCCAAATCTCTTTCTTTTATCGTGCCTCCGGCACATGTTTTCACACTGTCCTGCACTGCACCTGCATTCTGAGAGAAATGTCCATTTCAAACACAACTGTTCCAACAGAAGGTTGTTCACTGAGCAATTCCTCATCTGAAATATCTTTTAAATTGACCCCGGTGTAGGAAAGTACCATCTTGCCTGGCATGTTACCCCTATATTTCACTGTATATATGTTGTTTTAGTTGTATGTGTCACTGGGACCCTGCCAGCCAGGGCCCCAGTGCTCATAAGTGTGCCCTGTATGTCTTACCTGTGTTATGACTAACTGTCTCACTGAGGCTCTGCTATCCAGAACCTCAGTGGTTATTGTAGGAGGCTGAACTGGCTTGTAGTGAGTACCAAGGGGTACTTACACCTTGCACCAGGCCCAGGTATCCCTTATTAGTGTATAGGGGTGTCTAGCAGCTTAGGCTGATAGAAAAGGTAGCTTAGCAGAGCAGCTTAGGCTGAACTAGGAGACGAGTGAAGCTCCTACAGTACCAATAGTGTCACTTGCACAATATCATAAAAAACACAATACACAGTTATACTAAAAATAAAGGTACTTTATTTTTATGACAATATGCCAAAGTATCTCAGTGAGTACCCTCAGTATGAGGATAGCAAATATACACAAGATATATGTACACAATACCAAAATATGCAGTAATAGCAATAGAAAACAGTGCAAACAATGTATAGTCACAATAGGATGAAATAGGGGCACATAGGGATAGGGGCAACACAAACAATATACTCTAGAAGTGGAATAAGAACCACGAATGGACCCCAAACCTATTTGACCTTGTAGAGGGTCGCTGGGACTGTAAGGAAACAGTGAGGGTTAGACACATAGCCCACCCCAAGACCCTGAAAAGTGGGTGCAAAGTGCACCTAAGTTCCCCAAAGAGCACAGAAGCCGTGATAGGGGAATTCTGCAGGAAAGACCAACACCAGCAATGCAACAATGATGGATTTCCAGACGAGAGTACCTGTGGAACAAGGGGACCAAGTCCAAAAGTCACAATCAAGTCGGGAGTGGGCAGATGCCCAGGAAATGCCAGCTGTGGGTGCAAAGAAGCTGCCACCGGATGGTAGAAGCTGAGGATTCTGCAAGAACGACAAGGACTAGAAACTTCTCCTTTGGAGGATGGATGTCCCACGTCGTGAAGAGTCGTGCAGAAGTGTTTTGCCGCAGAAAGACCGCAAACGAGCCTTGCTAGCTGCAAGGGTCGTGGTTAGGGTTTTTGGATGCTACTGTGGCCCAGGAGGGACCAGGATGTCGCCAATTGCGTGAGGAGACAGAGGGGGCGTCCAGCAAGACAAAGAGCCCACTCAGAAGCAAGCAGCACCCGGAGAAGTGCCGGAACAGGCACTACGAAGTGGAGTGAAACGGTGCTCACCCGAAGTTACACAAGAGAGTCCCACACTGCCGGAGGACAACTCAGGAGGTTGTGCAATGCAGGTTAGAGTGCCGTGGACCCAGGCTTGGCTGTGCACAAAGGAAATCCTCGAAAAGTGCACAGGAGCCGGAGCAGCTGCAAAACACGCGGTTCCCAGCAATGCAGTCTAGCGTGGGGAGGCAAGGACTTACCTCCACCAAACTTGAACTGTAGAGTCACTGGACTGTGGGAGTCACTTGGACATAGCTGCTGAGTTCAAGGGACCTCACTCGTCGTGCTGAGAGGAGACCCAGAGGACCGGTGATGCAGTTCTTTGGTGCCTGCGGTTGCAGGGGGAAGATTCCGTTGACCCACGGGAGATTTCTTCTGAGCTTCTAGTGCAGAGAGGAGGCAGACTACCCCCACAGCATGCACCACCAGGAAAACAGTCGAGAAGGCGGCAGGATCAGCGTTACAAGGTTGCAGTAGTCGTCTTTGCTACTTTGTTGCAGTTTTGCAGGCTTCCAGCACGGTCAGCAGTCGATTCCTTGGCAGAAGGTGAACAGAGAGATGCAGAGGAACTCTGATGAGCTCTTGCATTTGTTATCTAAGGAATTCCCCAAAGCAGAGGCCCTAAATAGCCAGAAAAGAGGGTTTGCCTACCTAGGAGAGAGGATAGGCTAGCAACACCTGAAGGAGCTTATCAGAAGGAGTCTCTGACGTCACCTGCCGGCACTGGCCACTCAGAGCAGTCCAGTGTGCCAGCAGCACCTCTGTTTCCAAGATGGCAGAGGTCTGGAGCAATCTGGGGGAGCTCTGGGCACCTCCCAGGGGAGGTGCAGGTCAGGGGAGTGGTCACTCCCCTTTCCTTTGTCCAGTTTCGCGCCAGAGCAGGGCTGAGGGATCCCTGAACCGGTGCAGACTGGCTTATGCAGAGATGGGCACCATCTGTGCCCATCAAAGCATTTCCAGAGGCTGGGGGAGGCTACTCCTCCCCAGCCCTGACACCTTTTTCCAAAGGGAGAGGGCGTAACACCCTCTCTCTGAGGAAGTCCTTTGTTCTGCCTTCCTGGGCCAAGCCTGGCTGGACCCCAGGAGGGCAGAAACCTGTCTGAGGGGTTGGCAGCAGCTGCAGTGAAACCCCGGGAAAGGTAGTTTGGCAGTACCCGGGTCTGAGCTAGAGACTCAGGGTTTCATGGCATTGTCTCCCCAATGCCAGAAAGAAATATGGGGGTAACATGCCAGGCAAGATGGTACTTTCCTACACAACCCCCCCCCCCCCAAACGAAGGACAATAAGACTAGCCATGACCTGATGAGTCTTCATTGTCTAAGTGGAAATATCTGGAGAGTCCCTCTGCATTGGAGTGGGTACTCCCAGTTCTATGTTCCACTGTATAGTCCATTCCCTGTAGAGATATGGACCACCTCAACAATTTAGGGTTTTCACCTTTCATTTGTTTTAGCCAAAGTAGAGGTTTGTGGTCTGTCTGAACAATGAAGTGAGTGCCAAACAGGTATGGCCTCAACTTCTTCAGTGCCCAGACCACAGCAAAGGCCTCCCTCTCTATGGCAGACCAACGCTTTTCTCTAGGGGTCAACCTCCTGCTGATAAAAGCAACAGGTTGATCCTGTCCCTCAGAATTGAGTTGTGATAAGACTGCCCCTACCCCTAATTCAGATGCATCAGTTTGAACAATGAATTTCTTGGAGTAACATGGGCTTTTTAGGACAGGTGCAGTGCACATGGCCTGTTTCAGCTCCTCAAAAGCTTTCTGACAGCTAGCTGTCCACAATACCTTTTTAGGCATCTTCTTGGAAGTGAGATCATTAAGTGGGGCTGCAATGGAGCCATAGTTTTTAATGAATCTCCTGTAATACCCAGTGAGGCCTAGGAAGGCTCTCACCTGGGTCTGAGTTGTAGGGGGAACCCAATCCATGATTGTCTGGATTTTCCCCTGAAGTGGTACAATCTGTTCTCCACCTACAAGGTGTCCCAGATAAACCACTTTCCCCTGCCCTATCTAGCACTTTGAAGCCTTGATAGTGAGGCCTGCCTTTTGCAGGGCCTCCAAAACTTTCCACAGGTGGACCAGGTGATCATCCCAGGTGGAGCTAAAGACAGCTATATCATCTAGATATGCTGCACTAAAAGCCTCCAACCCTTGCAGGACTGTATTCACCAACCTCTGAAAAGTGGCAGGTGCATTTTTCAAACCAAAGGGCATTACTGTGAATTGGTAGTGCCCTCCAATAGTCGAAAATGCATTTTTTGCTTTAGCATCCTCTGATAATTTGATCTGCCAATACCCTGCAGTCAAATCAAAGGTGCTTAGATACTTGGCAGATGCCAGTGTATCTATGAGCTCATCTGCCCTGGGTATGGGGTGAGCATCAGTTTTTGTTACCTGGTTGAGACTTCTGTAATCTACACAAAACCTCATCTCCCTTTTTCCATCTTTTGAGTGAGGCTTTGGTACAAGCACCACAGGAGAGGCCCATGGGCCTTCACAGTGTTCAACCACTCCCAGTTCAAGCATTTTCTGAACTTCTTGCTTTATGCAGTCTCTGACATGGTCAGGCTGCCTATAGATTTTACTTTTGACAAGCATGCTGTCTCCAGTATCTATAGTGTGCTCACACCAAGAAGTGGTGCCTGGTACAGTAGAAAAGAGTTCAGAAAACAGACCTAAGAGATTTATGCAGTTGTCTTTCTGCTCAGCAGTAAGACACTCTGCCAAAACTACACCTTCCATTAGAGCATCCTCTTCTGTGGAAGAGAAGAGATCAGGGAGAGGGTCACTCTCTTCTTCCTGTCCTTCATCTGTTGCCATGAGCAGGGTGAGATCAGCCCTGTCATAGTAGGATTTTAGGCGATTGACATGGAGCACCCTAAGGGGACTCCTGGCAGTGCCCAAGTCAACGAAGTAGGTGACTTCTCCCTTCTTTTCAACAAAAATGTGGGGTCCACTCCATTTGTCTTGAAGTGCTCTTGGGGCCACAGGCTCCAAGACCCACACTTTCTGCCCTGGTTGGTACTGAATCAGAACAGCCTTCTGGTCATGCCATTGCTTTTGGAGCTCTTGGCTGGCCTGAAGGTTTTTGCTGGCCTTTTTCATATACTCAGCCATTCTGGATCTTAGGCCAAGTACATAGTCCACTATGTCTTTCTTAGGAGCTTTTAAAGGTTGTTCCCAACCCTCCTTTACAAGTGTTAGAGGACCTCTTACAGGGTGTCCAAATAGGAGTTCAAAGGGGCTGAAGCCCAGTCCTTTCTGGGGTACCTCCCTGTAAACAAAAAGGAGGCAAGGTAACAGGACATCCCATCTACTCCTGAGTTTTTCAGGGAGTTGTGTTAAACCTCTCAACCAGTCCATTTGTTTGTGGATGATAAGGTGTGGTGAATTTGTATGTTACACCACATTCCTTCCACATGGCCTTCACGTATGCAGACATAAAGTTGCTACCCCTGTCTGATACCACCTCTTTTGGGAAACCCACCCTGGAAAAGATTCCTAGGAGGGCTTTTGCCACTGCAGGAGCTGTAGTGGTCCTTAGAGGAATTGCTTCAGGATATCTTGTGGCATGGTCCAATACCACCAAGATAAACCTATTGCCTGAAGCAGTAGGAGGGTCAAGGGGGCCAACTATGTCAACCCCTACACTTTCAAAGGGAAACCCAACCACAGGCAGTGGAATAAGGGGAGCCTTTTTGGGTGCCACCTGTCTTGCCACTGGCTTGACAGGTGACACAGGACTTACAAAAATCTTTTGTGTCCTCTGACATCCTAGGCCAATGAAACAGGGGGACAAGCCTTTCCCATGTTTTAATTTGCCCTAGATGTCCAGCCAAGGGAATGTCGTGGGCTAGAGTTAGGAGGAACTCTCTGTTGCAGGGGAATGACCAATCTCCTGGCTGCTCTAGGTTTAGGGTCCCTTGCCTCTGTATACAAGAGGTTGTCCTCCCAGTAAACTCAATGTGAGTCACTGACATCCCCATTTTGCTGTTTGACAGCTTGCTGTCTTAGACCCTCTAATGTGGGACAGGTTTGCTGTGCCACACTCAGCTCCTCCCTGGCAGGCCCCCCTCCACCCAAAAGCTCAGCAGTGTCTGCTTCAAGCTCCTCTGGTTTAGGGTCTGCACAGGGGGGAAATCCTTCTTCCTCAGAAGTAGAATCCACTGTAGAGGGAGGGATAGTAGGTAGGGATTTACCTTTACTAACCCTAGCTTTAGGGAGCACTTGGTCCATTGTTCCAGGATCCAAGTCACCCTGTCCTTTTTGCTTTTTGGCCTGAGCCCTGGTTAAAGCAAAAATATGCCCAGGAATGCCCAGCATTGCTGCACGAGCCTCCAACTCCACTTCTGCCCAAGCTGATGTCTCTAAATCGTTCCCTAGTAGACAGTCTACAGGTAAATCTGAGGCAACCACAACTTTCTTTGGACCAGTAACCCCCCCCCCCCCCCAGTTGAGATTTACAAAAGCCATGGGGTGGCTAAGAGTGTTGTTATGAGCATCAGTCACTTGGTACTTGTGACCAAGTAGGTGTTGTTCAGGGTGTACCAGTTTCTCTATTACCATGGTAACACTGGCACCTGTGTCCCTGTAGGCCTGAACCTCAACACCATTTATTAGGGGAAGTTGCTTGTACTTATCCATATTAAGGGGACAAGCAACAAAGGTGGCCAAATGAATGGCACCTTCAGAGACTAACACAGCCTCTGTGGTCTCCCTAACAAGACCAACCCCAACTAAATTACCAAAAGTGAGCCCAGCTACTCCCTTGGTTTGGCTATTAGTAGGTTTGCTCCCACCACCACTGCTATTACTAGGGGCACTAGGTGTAGCAGTAGGGGTTGTGGTAGTGGGAGGCTTGGTGCTTTTCTTTGGACAACTGGCATCAGTTGTCCTATGGCCTTTTACTTTACATAAATAGCACCATGGTTTCTTTGCTTGATTAGAAGAGGATTTGGACCCACCACCCCCACCAGAGTGTTTTTGTGGGCCTGATGAAGACTTATTTTTAGATTTGTCCCCACCCTTGTCTGAAGACTTACCATCCTTCTTCTTGCCATCCTTGTCACCCCCTGTATGAACTTTTCTGTACACTCTTGTTCTGACCCATTTGTCTGCCTTCTTTCCCAATTCTTGGGGAGAGATCAGATCTGAGTCCACTAGATATTGGTGTAACAAATCAGACACACAGTTATTCAGAATATGCTCTCTCAGGATCAGATTATACAGGCTTTCATAGTCAGAAACGTTACTGCCATGTAACCACCCCTCCAAGGCCTTCACTGAATAGTCAACAAAGTCTACCCAGTCTTGTGAGGACTCTTTTCTGGTTTCTCTGAACTTAATCCTGTATTGTTCAGTGGTTATGCCAAATTCATCCAAGAGTGCATTCTTCAAAACTGTAAAATTATTGGCATCACTTTCCTTCGCAGTAAGGAGCCTATCCCTACCCTTTCTACTGAAAGATAGCCATAGGATAGCAGCCCACTTCCTTTGAGGGACCCCCTGTACAACACAGGCCCTCTCAAGTGCAGCAAACCACTTGTTAATGTCATCCCCCTCCTTGTAAGGGGGAACTATCTTATGCAGATTCCTAGACTCATGCTCTTTCAGAGGATTACTATCTGTAATACTGCTGCTGCCACCATGAGGTCCTAACCCCAACCTCTGTCTTTCTTTTTCTAAGTCTAGGGATTTCCTGTCTAGAGCCAGCTGTTGCTGTTTAAGCTTCAGCCTGGACTCTTCCACTCTCAATCTATTGAGCTCCCTTTCTAAAATTCTGTCATCAGGGTGGGTGGGTTGGGCATGCTTTGACACAGAAGAATGGTGTGAATGAACAGAGGGAGAATTGTCCCTAACAGTTGGCACCCTAACAACCTGGCCTGCAGGAATGACATCCCTACTGTGATGAGAGCTCACATTAGTACCAGTTATGCTAGGTGGTCTGCTAAGGGGCAAGTTGGGAAGGATACCATCTAACATTGTTACTGGGGGTGCCCCAGAATCAGATTGTGAACCATCTCCTAACTTCTCAACTGATGTGCCAGCTAAGGCCTTATCATTTTCATTGAGCATGTTATTTAACAATTCTCTAGAGGGATTCTTCCCTACCCCTAAACCTCTATCAATGCACAGAAACCTCAACCCTTTCCAGCTAAGGTTATCATAAGCAGTGCTGGCCAGATCAAGAGTAGGACCTGTACCAGACATGATAGAAAAAGGTTTAGGGACAGATAAAAGAAAGGAAAAGTTTCAGGACTTTTTAAGGAAACAGAAAAAAAACTTTTTCAACTTTTTAGAAACTTTTTGAAAGTTTAGAGGTACTTTTCAGCACTTAGCAATAGAGTAAGAGAAGAAAATCAAAACTTTTGGGTTAGGTGTACATACACTGAACTTGTTTTGTATATTTTTCTCTTATGAAATGTACCAAATGACAAAGTGGTAAGTAGTTGCAAGTACTTATCCCACCACTGCACGACCAATGTAGGTCCTCTCCTGTTGAAGATCAGGTAGCAAGTGAGGAATATGATATAAAATGGTGGTCACGTCCATGGCAGTGCATACCGTCACCGCCAGCGTGGATCACTATTAGCCACTGTAACCCATAGGGCCCAATGTTATCCCATGAGGAGTTGCACAGCGGTTCCCGAATGCCTCCCGCAACGGCGCACAACATCAGTGGAATTACCTCACTTCCACCTGTCCCTCCACACAGGACAGGCGGATGCCATTTCAGGGTTGGGGGGCAAACCCTGGATAATTGGTGTGCCACTGTTTAAATTTGGACACACTGGACAATTCACACTGACAAATTACAAATTAACAGCATGCAGTGTTCTATTGAAGCCTCATTGTTCAGTTTGTGACCGTCTCCTCACTCTTTTGCCCCATAGATTGCTACCGCTGCAGATGAATAGGAGATGGAACATACCTCCATGTACAGACCCCTGGTGGACTTGGCAATACTGGAGGACAGGTACATTATCCTCACCTATAGACTGGACAGGGCCACAGTCACAGAGCTCTGTGGCCCATTGGAGCCTGACCTGATATGTGCTATCGGTCACCCCACTGGGATCTTCCCTCTTGTGCAAGTTCTATCTGTGCTCCATTTCCTGGCAACTGGTTCTTTCCAAGCCACAGTGGGCTTGGCAGCAGGAATGTCCCAGCCAATGTTCTCAATAGTGCTGACAAGAGTTTTGTTTGCCTCGATTAAACACATGTGTAGCTACAATGTATTTGGCCACAGTGAAGGCTGAGTTCTATGCAATGGGACATATCCCCAACATAATGGGGGCGACTGATGGAACACATATTGCATTAGTGTAGGAGGCTGGCCTGGCTTGTACTGGGTACCAAGGTGTACTTACACTCTGTACCAGGTCCAGTTATCCCTTATTAGTGTAGAAGAGGTGTTTCGAGCAGCTTAGGCTGATAGAAAGTAGCTATAGCAGAGCAGCTTAGGCTGAACTAGGAGACATGCAAAGCTCCCACTATACCACTGGTGTCATATGCACAATATCATAAGAAAACACAATACACAGATATACTTAAAATAAAGGTACTTTATTTTTATAAGTACACTGTTCCAAACAACGTGAACACAGGGAACTAGAAAGGACTGCAGTGAAATTGTTGTAGGAGTGCCCTCAAGCATCACATTAGGATGTCAAGCATCATCATTGGGCTAACCCCTCGCCAGACTGGCACTGCAATGTCTGACGGGCCTCCAGCGGAAGGATGGAGGCTCTTCAACCAAGAAGATGATTAATCAAAAGACTGCAGCCCATATTGACAGGGGGAATGAAGGAGAGACAAGAGTCTAAAATTAGCTCTAATCCTTTTAATAATTTTAATTTCAATAGGGATTAGGCCAAGATTAAAAAACACAGCTCGGAGTATACAGGAAAACAATGTTACCAACACTCCTTCAAAGGTAGAGAGGAGGCAAGTAGTTTGCTCCTAACATATGGTCGACATGTTTCGCGCCCTCACGGTCACACACGGATCCACTGGCGCTTCATCAGGACCGCTAACATTTTACTTCTCCTTATTAAAACAAGACAATAAATGCTGGGAGGTCACTTACAGTCTGTCGATCTATTGTGTATGTCAGTCGAATGATAGGTCGCCCATCCCATGAAGGTAACGGGCATCATAGGGACGCGTAAACCTCTTACCCAAGGAGAGTATTTTGCACTTCTCCCCGAGAAGTCTTTCAGGAACGCGACCTCGGGCAGGTTCAAGACGGACCTCGGGGAGAAGTGCAAAATACTCTCCTTGGGTAAGAGGTTTACGCGTCCCTATGATGCCCGTTACCTTCATGGGATGGGCGACCTATCATTCGACTGACATACACAATAGATCGACAGACTGTAAGTGACCTCCCAGCATTTATTGTCTTGTTTTAATAAGGAGAAGTAAAATGTTAGCGGTCCTGATGAAGCGCCAGTGGATCCGTGTGTGACCGTGAGGGCGCGAAACATGTCGACCATATGTTAGGAGCAAACTACTTGCCTCCTCTCTACCTTTGAAGGAGTGTTGGTAACATTGTTTTCCTGTATACTCCGAGCTGTGTTTTTTAATCTTGGCCTAATCCCTATTGAAATTAAAATTATTAAAAGGATTAGAGCTAATTTTAGACTCTTGTCTCTCCTTCATTCCCCCTGTCAATATGGGCTGCAGTCTTTTGATTAATCATCTTCTTGGTTGACGAGCCTCCATCCTTCCGCTGGAGGCCCGTCAGACATTACAGTGCCAGTCTGGCGAGGGGTTAGCCCAATGATGATGCTTGACATCCTAATGTGATGCTTGAGGGCACTCCTACAACAATTTCACTGCAGTCCTTTCTAGTTCCCTGTGTTCACGTTGTTTGGAACAGTGTACTTATTTGGTTTAGAGTTTCAGTAAGGGAGACAGTACACTGGACCATTAATCTCCCTGTCCCTCCTGTTTATTGAACTTTATTTTTATGACAATATGCCAAAAGTATCTCAGTGAATACCCTCAGTATGAGGATGCCAAATATACACAAGATATATGTACACAATACCAAAAATATGCAGTAATAGCAAAAGGAAGTAATGCAAGCAGTGTAAAGTTATAGTAGATTGAAATAGGAGCACATAGGTATAGGGGCAACACAAACCATATACTCCAAAAGTGGAATGGGAATAACGTATGGACCCCAAACCTATGTGAACTCGTAGAGGGTCGCTGGGACTGTAAGAAAACAGTGAGGGTTAGAAAAATAGCCCACCCCAAGACCCTGAAAAGTAGGTGTAAAGTGCACCTATATTCCCCAGAGAGCACAGAAGTCGTGATAGGGGAATTCTGCAAGGAAGACCAACACCAGCAATGCAACCAAAGTGGATTTCCGGACGAGAGTGCCTGTGGAACAAGGGGACTAAGTCCAAGAGGCGCGACAAAGTCGAGATTGGGCAGATGCCGAGGAAATGCCAGCTGAGGGTGCAAAGAAGCTGCCACCGGATGGTAGAAGCTGTGGATTCTGCAAGAACGAAGAGGGCTAGAAACTTCAACCTTTGGAGGATGGATGTCCCACGTTGTGAAGAAGCTTGCAGAGGTGTTCCCACACAGAAAGACCGCAAACAAGCCTTGTTAGCTGCAATGGTCGCGGTTAGGGTTTTTGGAAGCTGCTGTGGCCCAGGAGGGACCAGGATGTCGCCACTTGCGTGAGGAGACAGAGGGGGCGCCCAGCAAGACAGGGAGCCCTCACAGAAGCAGGCAGCACCCGCAGAAGTGCCGGAACAGGCACTATGAAGAGGAGTGAACCGGAGCTCACCTGAAGACACAAAAGGGAGTCCCACGACGCCGAAGGACAACTCAGGAGGTTGTGCACTGCAGGTTAGAGTGTCGGGGACCCAGGCTTGGCTGTGCACAAAGGAAATCCTGGAAGAGGGCACAGGAGCCGGAGCAGCTGCAAATCACGCGGTACCCAGCAATGCAGTCTAGCGTGGGGAGGCAATGACTTACCTCCACCAAACTTGGACTGAAGAGTCACTGGACTGTGGGAGTCACTTGGACAGAGTTGCTGAGTTCAAGGGACCACGCTCGTCGTGCTGAGAGGGGACCCAGATGACCGGTGATGCAGTCTTTTGGTGCCTGCAGTTGCAGGGGGAAGATTCCGTTGACCCACGGGAGATTTCTTCAGAGCTCCTAGTGGAGAGAGGAGGCAGGCTACCCCCACAGCATGCACCACCAGGAAAACAGTTGAGAAGGCGACAGGATCAGCGATACAAGGTTGCAGTAGTCGTCTTTGCTACTTTGTTGCAGTTTTGCAGGCGTCCTGAGCAGTCAACGGTCGATCCTTTGGCAGAAGGTGAAGAGAGAGATGCAGAGGAACTCGGATGAGCACTTGCATTCGTTATCTAAAGAATTCCCCAAAGCAGAGACCCTAAATAGCCAGAAAAGGAGATTTGGCTACCTAGGAAGGAGGATAGGCTAGCAACACAGGTAAGAGCCTATCAGAAGGAGTCTCTGACGTCACCTGCTGGCCCTGGCCACTCAGAGCAGTCCAGTATGCCAGCAGCACCTCTGTTTCCAAGATGGTAGAGGTATGGAGCACACTGGAGGAGCTATGGGCACCTCCCCTGGGAGGTGCAGGTCAGGGGAGTGGTCACTCCCTTTTCCTTTGTCCAGTTTCGCGCCAGAGCAGGGCTGGGGGATCCCTGAACCGGTGTAGACTGGCTTATGCAGAGATGGGCACCATCTGTGCCCATCAAAGCATTTCCAGAGGCTGGGGAGGCTACTCCTCCCCAGCACTGACACTTTTTTCCAAAGGGAGAGGGTGTAACACCCTTTCTCTGAGGAAGTCCTTTGTTCTGCCTTCCTGGGCCAAGCCTGGCTGGACCCCAGGAGGGCAGAAACCTGTCTGAGGGGTTGGCAGCAGCAGCAGCTGCAGTGAAACCCCGGGAAAGGTAGTTTGGCAGTACCCGGGTCTCTGCTAGAGACTCGGGGGATCATGGAAATGTCTCCCCAATGCCAAAATGGCATTGGGGTGACAATTCCATGATCTTAGACATGTTACATGGCCATGTTCGGAGTTACTATTTGTGACGCTATACATAGGTAGTGACCTATGTATAGTGCACGCGTTTAATGGTATCCCCGCACTCACAAAGTCTGGGGAATATGCCCTGAACAATGTTGGGGCACCTTGGCTAGTGCCAGGGTGCCCACACACTAAGTAACTTAGCACCCAACCTTTACCAGGGAAAGGTTAGTCATATAGGTGACTTATAAGTTACTTAAGTGCAGTTGTAAATGGCTGTGAAATAACGTGCACGTTATTTCACTCAGGCTGCAGTGGCAGGCCTGTGTAAGAATTGTCAGAGCTCCCTATGGGTGGCAAAAGAAATGCTGCAGCCCATAGGGATCTCCTGGAACCCCAATACCCTGGGTACCTCAGTACCATATACTAGGGAATTATAAGGGTGTGCCAGTATGCCAATGTGAATTGGTGAAATTGGTCACTAGCCTGTTAGTGACAATTTGGAAAGGAAAGAGAGAGCATAACCACTGAGGTTCTGGTTAGCAGAGCCTCAGTGAGACAGTTAGTCATCACACAGGGAACACATACAGGGCACACTTGTGAGCACTGGGGCCCTGGCTGGCAGGGTCCCAGTGACACATACACTAAAACAACATATATACAGTGAAATATGGGGTTAACATGCCAGGCAAGATGGTACCTTCCTACATCTGGGGCACGCTGGAGGAGCTCTGGGCACCTCCCCTGGGAGGTGCAGGTCAGGGGAGTGGTCATAGTCATAGTAGGGTTTTAGGCGATTGATATGGAGCACCCTAAGGGGACTCCTGTCACGACTCACGTGCTGCTTGCGCCTGGAGTTTGCAGATCTTGAGGCGTGAATCTTGAGGGTTCGGCTTTGGCCCAAAAAGGGGCGACTCTTTCTGGTAGCCACGGTGCCGTAGGCAATGGAACGCCAAGAACAGACCGTGACCTAAAGAAAGTAGCGCCAGAGGGAAAAAACCCCTTCAGAAGAAGGGGACAAAACCTCCAAGAGAAGATTCACAGAGGATTCCTGAAACAAGAACAGAGGAACAGGAATCAAAAAGAACTGACGTTAATAACACAGAAATGGCGAATTCCAGAACCAAAGGCTAGGAAATCAGGAGCGAGGACACCATCTAAACAGAGAGTGTTGCAGCACAATGAAGAGAAGAAAAAACCACCCTTAAATACCACAAAACAGGAAGTGACCCACAGGAAGAAAAAGGACACCATCTTGGATAGGGAAAAGTAGATAGAATAGAATAGAATAGAAACCATAGAGAATAGGGAAGGAGGAATGCTGGGAAGACAAGGGTAACCTGGGAAGGGGAAAAGACATAAAGGAAAGTGCAAAAACAGACCCAAAAAGAAAGAAGACAGAAGAAAGAAGAAAGGAGCCACAACAGGTAAGAGGGGTCAGGAGACCCTAACAGAACGGAGAGAGAGAACAGAGCGAGGCCCCAAGTAAGCTCTGGGGCCTCGTAGGGTGCAGGAAAGGCTCGGGGCACGCCGCGTCTTAAGGACGCGAAGCGCGGCTTGTGCCGAACGCTCGGCTCGTGCCGCGCGGTGCGCCGCAACAGTAGGCCCCCCTCCCGAAGGCCCTGGTTTGAAAGGAAATAAACGGTGAAAACGCTGGATCAGAAGAGGAGCATGAACAGAAGATGCATCTTCCCAAGAACATTCACTGAGAGGATAACCCTTCCAATGAATCAGATACTGCAGACGTTTGTGAAAAAGTCGAGAGTCACAAATTTCCTGAACCTCATATTCAGGAACATCATCCACTAAGACAGGAGGAGGACAGGAAAACTGACGAGAATAAGGATCAGGCACATAAGGTTTGAGTTGGGAGACATGGAAGACTGGATGAATCTTCCACGTGTGAGGCAAGTGAAGACGGACAGTGACAGGATTAAGCAACTGGAGAATACGGAAAGGCCCGTAGTAGCGAGGTGTGAACTTGTTCTGAGAGAGACGTGAGGGTAAGAATTTAGAAGAAAGCCAAACTTTATCTTGTGGATGGTAGTCCGGAGTGGTCCTACGTTTTTTGTCTGCTACTTTCTTCATATATCGTTTGGTGTGTAAAAGATTGGATCGAATCAATCTATGGATTTGTAGAAGGCGTTTGGAAAAATAAGTAATAGCGGGCAAGGGAGTGGGAGACCGAGAAGAAGTAGGGAAAGAGGTAGGATGAAAACCATAAGAACAGAAAAAAGGAGTGGTCTTGGAGGCACTATGGACTGAATTATTGTAAGAGAATACAGCAATAGGAAGATAAGTGTTCCAGTTGTTTTGAGTAGAGTTGCAAAAACAACGAAGGTATTGTTCTAGGCCTTGATTCAGACGCTCTGTCTGTCCATTGGTCTGAGGATGGAAGCCCGATGACAGAGCTCTATTGATATTAAGTGTCTTACAAAAATACCTCCAAAACCGGGAAATGTACTGAGGTCCTCTATCAGATATAATGGTATGAGGAAGTCCATGAAGACGGAAGATGTGGTCGATGAATATCTGGCTTAGTTCTTGGGATGTAGGTAGCTTTTTCAGAGCAGTGAAATGAGCCATCTTAGTAAAAGAGTCCACAGTGACCATGATTACCCGGTTTCCTGCTGAAGGTGGTAACGAACACGTAAAATCAGTAGAGATGGTGTGCCATGGAGTTGGCGGAACCGGCAAGGGCTGGAGTAATCCTGCAGGTCTGGTTCGGGGAATCTTGACTTGAGCGCATGTGGGACACGCCTGAACGTATGTTTCAATATCCAGTTTCCAAGTAGGCCACCAGAAAAATCGTGATAGCAGTTCTTGTGTGGCCTTGATGCCTCTATGACCCGCAACCGGTGAATCATGACACATTTGTAATGCTTTTTCTCTAACTCTGTTAGTAGGGATGAATAACAGATCTTGATAATAATAGTATCCTTGTCTCTTATGTAATAGAGGCCTTAAGTTCTCTACTTCATCATCAGATAGATTGGAGTATTCTAGTTGTACCTCCTCCAGAAAAGACTGAGCTACCCCAATGATCTTATTAGGTTCCAGTAGATGTTGAGCTGGGGCAGGAGTACAATCTGGATAACGACGCGACAGAGCATCAGCCAGAATGTTTTGGGAGCCAGGAATATATGTAATGTAGAAATCATACTGGCTGAAGAAGAAGGCCCAACGAGCTTGACGACTATTTTGGCATACGAAATTTCGTAAGCATTGTAAGTTTCGATGGTCTGTTCTCACTTCAAAGGGTTCCTTGGAACCCATCAGAAATTGTCTCCATTCTATACAAGCTGTTTTCAGAGCCAACAATTCTCTTTCTAGTACTGAGTAATGTTGTTCTGCAATAGAGAGTATATGAGACAGATAGAAAACAGGATGTTCAAGCCCATCATCCTCCTGTTGTTGGAGTAGGACAGCTCCAATGGCCTTTTCAGAAGCATCGGTGACAACAATAAATTGTTTGTTGGTATCTGGATGTCTTAAAATGGGAGCTTGCGTGAATGCTTTCTTTAAATCCTGAAAGGCTGTTTCGGCAGCTTTAGTCCAGACAAACCCTTTAGTTAGACTTTCCTTCTTTAAAGTGTGAGTTATATGGCTAGTTTGTTTTGCAAAGTCTGAGTTGAATTGCCGATAGAAGTTCCCTAATCCTAGAAAACATTGTGTTTCTTTAATAGAAGATGGAGAAGGCCAATCTAGAATAGCTTGTACTTTTTCTTGATCCATAGCTACACCTGTGGGACTTAAATGATAACCCAGATATTTGACTTCCGTCTTGTCAAACTCACACTTCTCGGGTTTGCAAAATAGTTGATGTGCCTGGAGTCGTTGAAGGACTTGTTTCACATGGAAAGAATGGAGTTCGGGATTTCTAGAATAAATAAGAATATCATCTAGGTAGATTACAACTGTCTGATTCAGGAGATCAGAAAACACTGAGTCCATAAATCTCTGAAAGATTGCGGGGGCATTAGTAAGACCAAAGGGCATTACTCTGTATTCAAAGTGACCAAATGGAGTCCTAAAGGCCGTTTTCCACTCATCTCCTTCTTTAATGCGTAAAAGGTGGTAGGCTCCCCGTAGATCTAGTTTGGTAAACCGTTGGGCCCCTCTGACGGCCTCTAAAATGTCCCTGATGAGAGGCAAAGGATATCGATCCTTAATAGTTATCTTATTCAGGCCTCTAAAATCCAGGCAAGGGCGAAGATCCTTTGTCTTCTTGGGTACGAAAAAGAGAGGAGCCCCGGCCGGAGAAGACGATGGAACAATAAGACCACTTTGAATATTTTCTTCCAAGTACTCCTTTAGTACTTCCTTTTCAGTTTCCGTGAGGGAATACATCCTTCCAAAAGGAACGATAGTGCCAGGTTCCAAGGGAATAGCACAATCGTAATCTCGATGGGGAGGTAACACTAGTCTGGAGGGTTTTTGGAATACGTCTTGAAACTCCAAATAGTGTTCAGGAACTCCTTGGACTGTATTAATGGTCGAACCGGTAGTACCTTCCGTGATTATTGATCTCTTGGGTGACCAATACTTGTCAGAAGCAAAACAGTGCTCGTGACAGAACTGTGAAGACAAGGAAACCGTCCTGGTAGCCCAGTTAACATATGGATTATGTCTGATGAACCACGGGATTCCAAGAATGATGGTATGATTGGGGGAAGTTATAAGGTCAAAGGAGATGTGTTCCTGATGGTTACGGATCTGTAAACTCAGCATCAGGGTAGTTGTATCAACTGGACCCGATGATATTAAGGATCCGTCCACCGTGTGTACTTGTTCGGGAATCTCCTTAGGTTGTGTAGGAACTTGTTGAGTAGTGGCCCACTTCTTATCCATATAAATTCCACTAGCTCCACAATCTAGTAGTGCCATAGTTTTCTCTTGACGGCCATCAGGTAATTGTAACATGACTGGTACAATGAACAAGGATGTAGTATTGTCATTAAAGGAACTGATGGAAGGTATAGCTACTAATCCCGTCCCCTCCCTTCTTACAGAGGACGGGAAGCGGCGTTTCCCGATGGCCTTGAAGGACGTACTGGACAGGTACGAAGCATGTGGCCGGCAGAACCGCAGTACAAACACAACCCCTTCTTTCGTCTATCTTCTCGCTCGCTAGCGGAGAGAGGGCCTCGAGTTGTATCCACCTGCATGGGTTCTCCTTCGATGTCTCTGACAGGAGGGCGAGGTTCCTCAGAACGATGCGGAAAAACTCGTGAAGTGCTTGGTTGGAAAGACCCTCTACCCTTTCTCTTCTCTGCTCTCCGTTCCTGAAGGCGATACTCGATGGAAAGGGCTTGATCCATCAGGCCACGAAGATCTTCCACTCTGGTGGAATGTACTAGTTCATCCTTTATTTCTTCTTTGAGTCTTCTACGAAACAAAGTCACCAAAGTACGTTCCACCCAGGTGGTCTCTGCCGCTAGCTGACGAAAGCGTGTTATGTATTGAAGGACATCTTGTGAGCCTTGATGAATATCGCATAAGGCTTCTTCCGCTGAAGCCTCCAATCCTGGACGACTAAACATCTGCTTGAAGCGATTCACGAAGGCCGAATAGTCCGACAATACCGGATCGTTAGATGATACCATCGGGGTTGCCCAGGCCAAGGCAGGACCGGATAAGGCACTGATGAGATAACCCACTTTTGTTCTGTCCTGGGAGAATTGGGTGGGTCGGAAGGCGAAGTACACTGTTAAGGAATCAAGGAACTCACGCAGTTGGGTTGGCTCACCAGAAAAACGATGGGTAGAGGCGGAGAGCGTCGGAACATCACCACTACGGAAAGCCAAAGCCTGTCGCAATGCAGCATTCTCACTACGTAGTTGTTGTAATTCTTGAGCTTGTTGCTGAATTGTCGTCAGGAGAGATTGATCCGGATCTGCAGCTGCTACCACAGTGTCTTCCATGGTGTTAGAAGACGTCGGAATGGTTGGGCGCTGCAATCTGTCACGACTCATGTGCTGCTTGCGCCTGGAGTTTGCAGATCTTGAGGCGTGAATCTTGAGGGTTCGGCTTTGGCCCAAAAAGGGGCGACTCTTTCTGGTAGCCACGGTGCCGTAGGCAATGGAACGCCAAGAACAGACCGTGACCTAAAGAAAGTAGCGCCAGAGGGAAAAAACCCCTTCAGAAGAAGGGGAAAAAACCTCCAAGAGAAGATTCACAGAGGATTCCTGAAACAAGAACAGAGGAACAGGAATCAAAAAGAACTGACGTTAATAACACAGAAATGGCGAATTCCAGAACCAAAGGCTAGGAAATCAGGAGCGAGGACACCATCTAAACAGAGAGTGTTGCAGCGCAATGAAGAGAAGAAAAAACCACCCTTAAATACCACAAAACAGGAAGTGACCCACAGGAAGAAAAAGGACACCATCTTGGATAGGGAAAAGTAGATAGAATAGAATAGAATAGAAACCATAGAGAATAGGGAAGGAGGAATGCTGGGAAGACAAGGGTAACCTGGGAAGGGGAAAAGACATAAAGGAAAGTGCAAAAACAGACCCAAAAAGAAAGAAGACAGAAGAAAGAAGAAAGGAGCCACAACAGGTAAGAGGGGTCAGGAGACCCTAACAGAACGGAGAGAGAGAACAGAGCGAGGCCCCAAGTAAGCTCTGGGGCCTCGTAGGGTGCAGGAAAGGCTCGGGGCACGCCGCGTCTTAAGGACGCGACGCGCGGCCCGAGCCGAACGCGCGGCTTGTGCCGAACGCTCTGCTCGCGCCGCGCGGTGCGGCACGACAACTCCTGGCAGTGCCTAGGTCAACCAAGTAAGTTGCCCTTCTTTTCAACAATGAGATGGGGTCCACTCCATTTGTCTTGGAGTGCTCTTGGGGCCACAGACTCCAATACCCACACCTTCTGTCCTGGTTGGTACTGAATCAGAACAGCCTTCTGGTCATGCCATTGCTTTTGGAGCTCTTAGATGGCCTGAAGGTTTTTACTGGCCTTTTTCATGTACTCCGACATTCTGGATCTTAGGCCAAGTACATAGTCCACTATATCTTGCTTAGGAGCTTTTAAAGGTTGTTCCCAACCCTCCTTCATAAGTGTTAGAGGACCTCTTACAGGGTGTCCAAATAGGAGTTCAAAGGGGCTGAAGCCCACTCCTTTCTGGGGTACCTCTCTGTATGCAAAAAGGAGGCAAGGTAACAGGACATCCCATCTCCTCCTGAGTTTTTCAGGGAGTTCCATTATCATTCCTTTGAGAGTTTTATTAAACCTCTCTACCAGTCCATTTGTTTGTGGATGATTAAGTGTGGTGAATTTGTATGTTACACCACATTCCTTCCACATGGCCTTCAAGTATGCAGACATAAAGTTGCTACCCCTGTGTGATACAACCTCTTTTGGGAAACCCACCCTGGAAAAGATTCCCAGGAGGGCTTTTGCCACTGCAGGTGCTGTAGTGACCCTTAGAGGAATAGCTTCAGGATATCTTGTGGCATGGTCCACTACCACCAAGATAAACCTATTGCCTGAAGCAGTAGGAGGGTCAAGGGGGCCAACTATGTCAACCCCTACCCTTTCAAAGGGAACCCCAACCACAGGTAGTGGAATAAGTGGAGCCTTTGGAGTGCCACCAGTCTTGCCACTGGCTTGGCAGGTCACGCAAGACTTACACAAATCTTTTGTTTCCTCTGACATCCTAGGCCAGTGAAACAGGGGGACAGGCCTTTCCCATGTTTTAATCTGACCCAAATGTCCAGCCAAAGGAATGTCATGCCAGAGTTAGGAGGAACTCTCTGTACTGCAGGGGAATGACCAATCTCCTGGCTGATCCAGGTTTTGGGTCCCTTGCCTCTGTGTACAAGAGGCTGTCCTCCCAGTAACCTCTGTGTGAGTCATTGACATCCCCATTTTGCTGCTTGACAGCTTGCTGTCTGAGACCCTCTAATGTAGGACAGGATTGCTGTGCCATACTCAGCTCCTCCCTGGCAGGCCCCCCTCCACCCAAAAGCTCAGCAGTGTCTGCTTCCAGCTCCTCTGGTGAAGGTTCTGCACAGGGGGGAAATTCTTCTTCCTCAGAAGTTGAATCATCTGTAGAGGGAGGGATAGTGGGTAGGGATTTACTCTTGCTACCCCTAGCTTTAGGGAGCACTTGGTCCATTGTTCCAGGATCCAAGTCACCCTGTCCTTTTTGCTTTTTGGCCTGAGCCCTGGTTAAAGCAAAAATATGCCCAGGAATGCCCAGCATTGCTGCATGAGCCTCCAACTCCACTTCTGCCTAAGCTGATGTCTCTAAATCATTTCCTAATAGACAGTCCACAGGTAAATCTAAGGCAACCACAACTTTCTTTGGACCAGTAACCCCCCCCCCCCCAGTTGAGATTCACAACAGCCATGGGGTGGCTAAGGGTGTTGTTATGAGCCTCTGTCACTTGGTACTGGTGACCAAGTAGGTGTTGTTAAGGGTGTACCAGTTTCTCTATTACCATGGTGACACTGGCACCTGTGTCCCTGTAGGCCTGAACCTCAACACCATTTATTAGGGGAAGTTGCTTGTACTTATCCATATTAAGGGGACAAGCAACCAAGGTGGCCAAATCAATGGCATCTTCAGAGAATAACACAGCCTCTGTGGTCTCCCTAACAGGACCAACCCCCACTAAATTACCAAAAGTGAGCCCAGCTACTCCCTTGGTTTGGCTATTAGTAGGTTTGCTCCCACCACCACTGCTATTACTAGGGGCACTAGGTGTAGCAGTAGGGGTTGTGGTAGTGGGAGGCTTGGTGCTTTTCTTTGGACAACTGGCATCAGTTGTCCAATGGCCTTTTACTTTACATAAATAACACCAAGGCTTTTTTACTTTTGCTGGGTACCGCCTGATTTGAAGCTGTTCCGGCTCCTGTGCACTCTTCCAGGAGTTCCTTCGTGCACAGCCAAGCCTGGGTCCCCGACACTCTAACCTGCAGTGCACAACCTTCTGAGTTGTCCTCCGGCGTCGTGGGACTCCCTTTTGTGACTTCGGGTGGACTCCGGTTCACTCCTCTTCTAAGTACCTGATCCGGTCCTTCTGCGGGTGCTGCCTGATTCTGTGAGGGCTCCCTGACTTGCTGGGCGCCCCCTCTGTCTCCTCATCCAAGTGGCGACATCCTGGTCCCTCCTGGGCCACAGCAGCATCCAAAAACCCTAACCGTGACCCTTGCAGCTAGCAAGGCTTGTTTGCGTTCTTTCTGCGTGGGAACACCTCTGCAAGCTTCTTCACGACGTGGGACATCCATCCTCCAAAGGGGAAGTTCCTAGTCCCTTCGTTCATGGAAAACACCAAGCTTCTTCCATCCGGTAGCAGCTTCCTTGCACACTCAGCTGGCATTTCCTGGGCTCCTGCCCACTCTCGACACTGTCGCGACTCTTGGACTTGGTCCCCTTGTCTTACAGGTACTCAGGTCCGGAAATCCACTGTTGTTGCATTGCTGGTGTTGGTTTTCCTTGCAGACTTCCCCTATCACGAATTCTGTTCTCTCTGGGGGTTGTAGGTGCACTTTACACCTAACTTACAGGGTCTTTGGGTGGGCTATTTTTCTAACCCTCACTGTTTTCTTACAGTCCCAGCGGCCCTCTACAAGCTCACATAGGGTTGGGGTCCATTCGTGGTTGGCATTCCACTTTTGGAGTACATGGTTGCTGTTGCTGTAGGAAAGTACCATCTTGCCTGGCATGTTACCCCCATTTTTCACTGTATATATGTTGTTTTAGTTGTATGTGTCACTGGGACCCTGCCAGCCAGGGCCCCAGTGCTCATAAGTGTGCCCTGAATGTGTTACCTGTGTTATGACTAACTGTCTCACTGAGGCTCTGCTATCCAGAACCTCAGTGGTTATGCTTTCTCATTTCTTTCCAAATTGTCACTAACAGGCTAGTGACCAATTTCACCAATTTACATTGGCATACTGGAACACCCTTATAATTCCCTAAGTATATGGTACTAAGGTACCCAGGGTATTGGGGTTCCAGGAGATCCCTATGGGCTGCAGCATTTCTTTTGCCACCCATAGGGAGCTCTGAAAATTCTTACACAGGCCGGCCACTGCACCCTGAGTGAAATAACGTCCACGTTATTTCACAGCCATTTACCACTACAATTAAGTAACTTATAAGTAACCCATAAGTCTAACCTTTACCTGGTAAAGGTTGGGTGCTAAGTTACATAGTGTGTGGGCACCCTGGCACTAGCCAAGGTGCCCCCACATTGTTCAGGGCAAATTCCCCGGACTTTGTGAGTGCGGGGACACCATTACACGCGTGCACTACACATAGGACACTACCTATGTGTAGCTTCACAATGGTAACTCCGAATATGGCCATGTAACATGTCTATGATCATGGAATTGCCCCCTCTATGCCATCCTGGCATTGTTGGCACAATCCCATGATCCCACAGGTCTGTAGCACAGACCCGGGTACTGCCAAACTGTCTTTTCAGGGGTTTCACTGCAGCTGCTGCCAACCCCTCAGACAGGTTTCTGCCCTCCTGGGGTCCAGCCAGGCTTGGCCCAGGAAGGCAGAACAAAGGACTTCCTCAGAGAGAGGGTGTTACATCCTCTCCCTTTGGAAAAAGGTGTTAAGGCAGGGGAGGGCTAGCCTCCCCCAGCCTCTGGAAATGCTTTCATGGGCACAGATGGTGCCCATTTCTGCATAAGCCAGTCTACACCGGTTCAGGGACCCCTCAGCCCTGCTCTGGCGCGAAACTGGACAAAGGAAAGGGGAGTGACCACTCCCCTGACCTGCACCTCCCCTGGGAGGTGCCCAGAGCTCCTCTAGTGTGCTCCAGACCTCTGCCATCTTGGAAACAGAGGTGCTGCTGGCACACTGGACTGCTCTGAGTGGCCAGGGCCAGCAGGTGACGTCAGAGACTCCTTCTGATAGGCTCCTTCAGGTGTTGCTAGCCTATCCTCTCTCCTAAGTAGCCAAACCCTCTTTTCTGGCTATTTAGGGTCTCTGCTTTGGGGATTTCCTGAGATAAGGAATGCAAGAGCTCATCAGAGTTCCTCTGCATCTCTCTCTTCACCTTCTGCCAAGGAATCGACTGCTGACCGCGCTGGAAGCCTGTAAAACTGCAACAAAGTAGCACGACGACTACTGCGACACTGTAACGCTGGTCCAGCCGCATTCTCGACTGTTTTCCTGGTGGTGCATGCTGTGGGGGTAGTCTGCCTCCTCTCTGCACTAGAAGCTCCGAAGAAATCTCCCGTGGGTCGACGGAATCTTCCCCCTGCAACCGCAGGCACCAAAGAACTGCATCACCGGTCCTCTGGGTCTCCTCTCAGCATGACGAGCGAGGTCCCTTGAACTCAGCAACTCTGTCCAAGTGACTCCCACAGTCCAGTGACTCTTCAGTCCAAGTTTGGTGGAGGTAAGTCCTTGCCTCCCCACGCCAGACTGCATTGCTGGGAACCGCGTCTTTTGCAGCTACTCCGGCTCCTGGGCACTTTTCCAGGATTTCCTTTGTGCACAGCCAAGCCTGGGTCCACGGCACTCTAACCTGCATTGCACGACCTCCTGAGTTGTCCTCCGGCGGCGTGGGACTCTCTTGTGCAACTTCGGGTGAGCACCGTTTCACTCCTCTTCGTAGTGCCTGTTCCGGTACTTCTGCGGGTGTTCCCTGCTTCTGAGAGGGCTCCTTGTCTTGCTGGGCGTCCCTTCTGTCCCCTGACGCAATTGGCGACATCCTGGTCCCTCCTGGGCCACAGCAGCACCCAAAAACCCTAACCGCGAGCTTTGCAGCTAGCAAGGCTTGTTTGCGGTCTTTCGGCGGGAAAACACTTCTGCACGACTCTTCACGACGTGGGACATCCATCCTCCAAAGGGGAAGTTTCTAGCCCTCGTCGTTCCTGCAGAATCCTCAGCTTCTACTTCCTAGTAGCAGCTTCTTTGCACCCACAGCTGGCATTTCCTGGGCATCTGCCCACTCTCCACTTGATCATGACTTTTGGACTTGGTCCCCTTGTTCCACAGGTACTCTAGTCTGGAAATCCATCATTGTTGCATTGCTGGTGTTGGTCTTTCCTGCAGAATTCCCCTATCACGACTTCTGTGCTCTTTGGGGAACTTCAGTGCACTTTGCACTCACTTTTCAGGGTCTTGGGGTGGGCTATTTTTCTAACCCTCACTGTTTTCTTACAGTCCCAGCGACCCTCTACAAGGTCACATAGGTTTGGGGTCCATTCGTGGTTCGCATTCCACTTTTGGAGTATATGGTTTGTGTTGCCCCTATCCCTATGTGCCCCCATTGCATCCTATTATAACTATACATTGTTTGCACTGTTTTCTAATACTATACTGCATATTTTTGGTATTGTGTACATATATCTTGTGTATATTTGCTATCCTCATACTGAGGGTACTCACTGAGATACTTTGTCATATTGTCATAAAAATAAAGTACCTTTATTTTTAGTATATCTGTGTATTGTGTTTTCTTATGATATTGTGCAAGTGACACTAGTGGTACTGTAGGAGGTTCACTCGTCTCCTAGTTCAGCCTAAGCTGCTCTGCTAAGCTACCATTATCTATCAGCCTAAGCTGCTAGACACCCTATACACTAATAAGGGATACCTGGGCCTGGTGCAAGGTGTAAGTACCCCATGGTACTCACTACAAGCCAGTCCAGCCTCCTACATTGGTTGTGCAGCGGTGGGATAAGTGCTTTGAGACTACTTACCACTCTTGTCATTGTACTTTTCATAAGAGAAAAATATACAAAACAAGTTCAGTGTGTGTACACATTGCTAAAAAGTTTTGCATTTCCTCTTTTCACTCTTTTCTAAGTGCTGAAAAGTACTTCTAAACTTTCTAAAAGTTCTTAAAAAGTTTTTTTCTGTCTTTCTAAAAAGTTCTGAAAAACGTTTTCTTCACTTTTTCTGTCACTTAAACTCTTCTAAAATGTCTGGCACAGGCCAAAATGTTGATCTGTCCAAACTTGCATATGACCACCTTAGCTGGAAAGGAGCAAGGAGTCTCTGTATAGAAAGAGGTTTGAGTGTAGGGAAGAATCCTTCTTTGGAATTGTTGCTTAACATGCTTAGAGAACAAGATAAGGCCAAAGGGGCCCCATCTGTTGAAAAAATAGCTAATGGTTCCCAATCTTATCCAGGGACTCCCCCAGGAAAAGATTCAAGAAAGAAACTTCTCAGCCTGCCCATTACTAGACAGTCTAGCATAGTTGGTACTGAGGTTGAGTCACACCATACAGATAGTGCTGTCTCACATCATAACAAGAGTATTCCTTCTCACCACAGTAGAAGTGATGTTTCTGTTAGCCAAGCTGTTAGGGTGCCTTCTGTAAGGGATAGGTCTCCTTCTGTCCATTCTCACCATACTTCTGTGTCTAGGAATGTCCCTCCCACCCACCCTGATGACAGAATGTTAGAAAGGGAGCTCAATAGATTGAGAGTGGAGCAATCCAGACTGAAGCTTAAACAGCAACAGCTGGATTTAGATAGACAATCCTTAGAAGTAGAGAAGGAAAGACAGAAACTGGGTTTAGAAACCCATGGTGGCAGCAGCAGTATTCCCCATAGTCATCCTGCAAGAGAGCATGATTCAAGGAATCTGCATAAGATAGTTCCCCCTTATAAGGAGGGGGATGACATTAACAAGTGGTTTGCTGCACTTGAGAGGGCCTGTGTTGTACAGGATGTCCCTCAAAGGCAATGGGCTGCTATCCTATGGCTATCATTTAGTGGAAAAGGTAGGGATAGGCTCCTTACTGTGAAAGAAAGTGATGCCAATAATTTTACAGTTCTTAAGAATGCACTCCTGGATGGTTATGGCTTAACCACTGAACAATACAGGATAAAGTTCAGAGAGACCAAAAAGGAGTCTTCACAAGACTGGGTTGATTTTGTTCACCATTCAGTGAAGGCCTTGGAGGGGTGGTTACATGGCAGTAAAGTTACTGATTATGACAGCCTGTATAACTTGATCCTGAGAGAGCATATTCTTAATAATTGTGTGTCGGATTTGTTGCACCAGTACTTGGTGGACTCTGATCTGACCTCTCCCCAAGAATTGGGAAAGAAGGCAGACAAATGGGTCAGAACAAGGGTGAACAGAAAAGTTCAGACAGGGAGTGACAAAGATGGCAATAAGAAGAAGGATGGTAAGTTTTCTGACAAGGGTGGGGACAAATCTAAAAATGAGTCTTCATCAGGCCCACAAAAACACTCTGGTGGGGGTGGTGGGCCCAAATCCTGTTCCAATCAAAACAAGGAAAAGAAACCATGGTGCTATTTATGTAAAATAAAAGGCCATTGGACAACAGATCCCAGTTGTCCAAAGAAAAGCACCAAGCCTCCTACCACTACAACCCCTACTGATACACCTAGTGTCCCTACTAATAGCAGTGGTGGTGGGAGCAAACCTACTAATAGCCAATCCAAGGGAGTAGCTGGGCTCACTATTGGTAACTTAGTTGGGGTTGGTCTGATTAGGGAGACCACAGAGGCTGTGTTAGTCTCTGAGGGGGCTATTGATTTAGCCACCTTAGTTGCTTGTCCCCTTAACATGGATAAGTACAAGCAACTACCCCTAATAAATGGTGTTGAGGTTCAGGCCTACAGGGACACTGGTGCCAGTGTTACTATGGTAATTGAGAAACTGGTCCACCCTGAACAACACCTACTTGGTGTAGGAAAGTACCATCTTGCCTGGCATGTTACCCCCATTTTTCACTGTATATATGTTGTTTTAGTTGTATGTGTCACTGGGACCCTGTTCTCCAGGACCCCAGTGCTCATAAGTGTGCCTGAATGTGTTACCTGTGTAGTGACTAACAAGGGACCTCGCTCGTCGTGCTGAGAGGAGACCCAGGGGACCGGTGTTGCAGTTCTTTGGTGCCTGCGGTAGCAGGGGGAAGATTCCGTCGACCCTCTGGAGATTTCTTCAGAGCTTCTAGTGCAGAGAGGAGGCAGACTACCCCCACAGCATGCACCACCAGGAAAACAGTCGAGAAGGCAGCAGGATCAGCGTTACAGAGTTGCAATAGTCATCTTCGCTACTTTGTTGCAGTTTTGCAGGCTTCCAGCGCGGTCAGCAGTCGATTCCTTGGCAGAAAGTGAAGAGAGAGATGCAGAGGAACTCTGATGAGCTCTTGCATTCGTTATCTAAAGAATTCCCCAAAGCAGAGACCCTAAATAGTCAGAAAAGAGGGTTTGGCTACTTAGGAGAGAGGATAGGCTAGCAACACCTGAAGGAGCCTATCAGAAGGAGTCTCTGACGTCACCTGCTGGCCCTGGCCACTTAGAGCAGTCCAGTGTGCCAGCAGCACCTCTGTTTCCAAGATGGCAGAGGTCTGGAGCACACTGGAGGAGCTCTGGGCACCTCCCAGGGGAGGTGCAGGTCAGGGGAGTGGTCACTCCCCTTTCCTTTGTCCAGTTTCGCGCCGGAGCAGGGCTGAGGGGTCCCTGAACCGGTGTAGACTGGCTTATGCAGAAATGGGCACCATCTGTGCCCATGAAAGCATTTCCAGAGGCTGGGAGAGGCTACTCCTCCCCTGCCTTAACACCTTTTTCCAAAGGGAGAGGGTGTAACACCCTCTCTCTGAGGAAGTCCTTTGTTCTGCCATCCTGGGACAAGCCTGGCTGGACCCCAGGAGGGCAGAAACCTGTCTGAGGGGTTGGCAGCAGCTGCAGTGAAACCCCTGAAAAGGCAGTTTGGTAGTACCCCGGGTCTGAGCTACAGACCCGTGGGATCATGGGATTGTGCCAACAATGCCAGGATGGCATAGAGGGGGCAATTCCATGATCTTAGACATGTTACATGGCCATATTCGGAGTTACCATTGTGAAGCTACACATAGGTAGTGACCTATGTGTAGTGCACGCGTGTAATGGTGTCCCCGCACTCACAAAGTCCGGGGAATTTGCCCTGAACAATGTGGGGGCACTTTGGCTAGTGCCAGGGTGCCCACACACTAAGTAACTTTGCACCTAACCTTTACCAGGTAAAGGATAGACATATAGGTGACTTATAAGTTACTTAAGTGCAGTGGTAAATGGCTGTTAAATAACGTGGACGTTATTTCACTCAGGCTGCAGTGGCAGGCCTGTGTAAGAATTGTCAGAGCTCCCTATGGGTGGCAAAAGAAATGCTGCAGCCCATAGGGATCTCCTGGAACCCCAATACCCTGGGTACCTCAGTACCATATACTAGGGAATTATAAGGGTGTTCCAGTATGCCAATGTGAATTGGTAAAATTGGTCACTAGCCTGTTAGTGACAATTTGGAAAGAAATGAGAGAGCATAACCACTGAGGTTCTGGATAGCAGAGCCTCAGTGAGACAGTTAGTCATAACACAGGTAACACTTTCAAGCACACTTATGAGCACTGGGGCCCTGGCTGGCAGGTTCCCAGTGACACATACAACTAAAACAACATATATACAGTGAAAAATTGGGGTAACATGCCAGGCAAGATGGTACTTTCCTACAAAGGTGGACAGGGTGACAGAGTGGGACACAAGGGTGACAATCAGGAGAGTCTTATTTCCTGGCAGGGGTCTTGGCAATAGTCTCTGGCTTCTGCTTGGATCGCAGGGAATGTTTGCAGGGTGGTTCTCCTTCTGCAGAGGGAGGGGTGCTGGTGGCCTGTTGGTCCTCTGGCAGGCCCTCCTGTCCACTATCGGCAGCAGAAGCGGAGGGCAGTTCAGTTGACTGGCTAGTGGCAGGGGCCCGCTGTTGTAAGACTGCCTCCCTCATAATGTTGGCCATGTCTGCCAGCACACCTGCAATGGAGACCAGGGTGGTGTTGATGGACTTCAATTCCTCCCTGATCCCCTGGTGCTGTCCCTCCTGCAGCCGCCTGTTCTCCTGCACGTTGTCCAGGATCTGGCCCAGCGTATCCTGGGAATGTTGGTATGCTCCCAGGATCTTGGTGAGTGCCTCGTGGAGAGGAGAGTTGGTTCCCTGGTCCTGTCCTCCACCTGGCTGACAGCACTCCTCCCAGTTTCCCGGTTGTCCTGTGCCTCTGTCCCCTGAACCATGTGCCCACTGCCACTGACCCCAGGTCCCTGATTGTCTTGGGTACGAGGTGTGCCCTGGGGTCCCTGTAGTGGTGGACACACTGCTGATTGATGTGTCCTGGGGACAGAAGCATGGGGATGCTGGGTGGGTGCTGTGGTGGTGTTTCCTGAGGGGGGAGGCTCTGTGATGATGTGTGACTGTGCCTGGGTAACCAACTGTCCGGAGGTCCCTGATGGGCCAGGTTGGTCATCCAGATCCAGACGACCAGAGCTGCTGGCTGACCGACCATTAGGCTGAACTAGGAGATATGTAAAGCTCCTACTATACCACTGGTGTCATATGCACAATATCATAAGAAAACACAATACACAGATATACTAAAAATAAAGGTACTTTATTTTTATGACAATATGCCAAAAGTATCTCAGTGAGTACCCTCAGTATGAGGATGAAAAATATACACAAGATATATGTACACAATACCAAAAATATGCAGTAATAGCAAAAGGAAGTAATGCTAGCAGTGTAAAGTTACAATAGATTGCAATAGGAGCACATAGGTATAGGGGCAACACAAACCATATACTCCAAAAGTGGAATGCGAACCGCAAATGAACCCCAAACCTATGTGAGCTTGTAGAGGGTTGCTGGGACTGTAAGAAAACAGTGAGGGTTAGAAAAATAGCCCTCCCCAAGACCCTGTAAGGTAGGTGTAAAGTGCACCTACAACCCTCAGAGATCACAGAAGTCGTGATAGGGGGATTCTGCAACGAAAACAAACACGAGCAAAGCAACAACAGTAGATTTCCGGACCTGAGTACCTGTAAGAGAAGGGGACCAAGTCCAAGAGTCGCGACAGTGTCGAGAGTGGGCAGATGCCCAGGAAATGCCAGCTGAGGGTGCAAGGAAGCTGCTACCAGATGGAAGAAGCTTTGGGTTCTGCAAGAACGAAGAGGACTAGGAACTTCCCCTTTGGAGGATGGATGTCCCATGTCGTGAAGAAGCTTGCAGAGGTGTTCCCACGCAGAAAGACCGCAAACAAGCCTTGCTAGCTGCAAGAGTCGCAGTTAGGGTTTTTGGATGCTGCTGTGGCCCAGGAGGGACCAGGATGTCGCCACTTGGATGAGGAGACAGAGGGGATGCCCAGCAAGTCAGGGAGCCCTCACAGAAGCTGGCAGCACCCGCAGAAGTACCGGAACAGGCACTTAGAAGAGGAGTGAATTGGAGTCCACCCAAAGTCAGAAAAGGGAGTCCCACGACGCCGGAGGACAACTCAGAAGGTTGTGCACTGCAGGTTAGAGTGTCGGGGACCCAGGCTTGGCTGTGCATGAAGGAAATCCTGGAAGAGTGCACAGGAGCCGGAGCAGCTGCAAATCACGCAGTACCCAGCAATGCAGTCTAGCGTGGGGAGGCAAGGACTTACCTCCACCAAACTTGGACTGAAGAGTCACTGGACTGTGGGAGTCACTTGGACAGAGTTGCTGAGTTCCAGGGACCAGGCTCGTCGTGCTGAGAGGGGACCCAGAGGACCGGTGATGCAGTCTTTTGTTGCCTGCCGTTGCAGGGGGAAGATTCCATCGACCCACAGGAGGTTTCTTCAGAGATCCTGGTGCATCAAGGAGGCAGGCTACCCCCAGAGCATACACCACCAGTAAACAGTCGAGAAAGCCCGCAGGATGAAGCGATACAAGGTTGCAGTAGTCATCTTTGCTACTTTGTTGCGGTTTTGCAGGCGTCCTGAGCAGTCAGCGGTCGATCCTTTGGCAGAAGGTGAAGAGGGAGATGCAGAGGAACTCTGGTGAGCTCTTGCATTCAGTATCTCAAGAATTCCCCAAAGAAGAGACCCTAAATAGCCAGAAAAGGAGGTTTGGCTACCTAGGAAGGAGGATAGGCTAGTAAGAAAGGTAAGAGCCTATCAGAAGGAGTCTCTGACGTCACCTGCTGGCCCTGGCCACTCAGAGCAGTCCAGTGTGCCAGCACATCTCTGAATCCAAGATGGCAGAGGTCTGGGGCATGCTGGAGGAGCTCTGGGCACCTCCCCTGGGAGGTGCAGGTCAGGGGAGTGGTCACTCCCCTTTCCTTTGTCCAGTTTCGGGCTAGAGCAGGGCTGGGGGATCCCTGAACCGGTGTAGACTGGCCTATGCAGAGATGGGCACCATCTGTGCCCATCAAAGCATTTCCTGTGGCTGGGGGAGGCTACTCCTCCCCAGCCCTGACACCTATTTCCAAAGGGAGAGGGTGTAAAACGCTCCCTCTGAGGAAGTCCTGTGTTTTGCCTTCCTGGGCCAGCCCTGGCTGAATCCCAGGAGGGCAGAAACCTGTCTGAGGGGTTGGCAGCAGCAGCTGCAGTGAAACCCCGGGAAAGGCAGTTTGGCAGTACCCGGGTTCTGTGCTAGAGACCCGGGGGATCATGGAATTGTCTCCCCAATGCCAGAATGGCATTGGGGTGACAATTCCATGATCTTAGACATGTTACATGGCCATGTTCGGAGTTACCATTGTGACGCTATACATAGGTAGTGACCTATGTATAGTGCACGCGTGAAATGGTGTCCCCGCACTCACAAAGTCTGGGGAATTTGCCCTGAACAATGTGGGGGTACCTTGGCTAGTGCCAGGGTGCCCACACACTAAGTAACTTTGCACCCACCCTTTACCAGGTGAAGGTTAGACATACAGGTGACTTATAAGTTACTTAAGTGCAGTGGTAAATGGCTGTGAAATAACGTGGACGTTATTTCACTCAGGCTTCACTGGCAGGCCTGTGTAAGAATAGTCAGCCACTATGGGTGGCAAAAGAAATGCTGCAGCCCATAGGGATCTCCTGGAACCCCAATACCCTGGGTACCTTAGTACCATATACTAGGGAATTATAAGGGTGTTCCAGTATGCCAATGTGAATTGGTGAAATTAGTCACTAGCCTGTTAGTGACAATTTGGAAAGCAGAGAGAGCATAACCACTGAGGTTCTGGTTAGCAGAGCCTCAGTGAGACAGTTAGTCATCACACAGGGAACACATACAGGGCACACTTATGAGCACTGGGGCCCTGGCTGGCAGGCTCCCAGTGACACATACACTAAAACAACATATATACAGTGAAATATGGGGTTAACTTGCCAGGCAAAATGGTACTTTCCTACAAGATGGGACCCAGAGGACCGGTGATGTAGACGTTTTTGTGCCTGCGTTAGCAGAGGGAAGATTCCGTCGACCCACAGGAGATTTCTTCTTGGCTTCTAGTGCAGTGTGAAGGCAGACAGCCCTCAGAGCATGCACCACCAGGAAACAGTTGAAAAAGTCAGCAGGATGAGGCGCTACAATGTTGCTGGTAGTCGTCTTGCTACTTTGTTGCGGTTTTGCAGGCGTCCTGGAGCAGTCAGCGGTCGATCCTTGGCAGAAGTCGAAGAGGGAGATGCAGAGGAACTCTGGTGAGCTCTTGCATTCGGTATCTGACGAGAAACCCACAGGAGAGACCCTAAATAGCCCTCAGAGGAGGACTGGCCACCTAACCAGGTAAGCACCTATCAGGAGGGGTCTCTGACATCACCTTCCGGCACTGGCCATTCAGAGGTCTCCATTGTGCCCTCACACCTCTGCATTCATAATGGCAGAGGTCTGGGACACACTAGAGGAGCTCTGGGCACCACCTCTGGGGTGGTGATGGACAGGGGAGTGGTCACTCCCCTTTCCTTTGTCCAGTTTTGTGCCAGAGCAGGGACTGAGGCATCCCTGAACCGGTGTAGACTGGTTTATGCAAGGAGGGCACCATCTGTGCCCTTCAAAGCACTCCCACAGGCCAGGAGAGGCTACTCCTCCCAGGCCTTGACACCTATTTCTAAAGGGAGAGGGTGTAACACCCTCTCTCTAAGGAAATCTTTTGTTCTGCCTTCCTGGGACTGGGCTGCCCAGACCCCAGGAGGGCAGAAGCCTGTCTGTGGGTTGGCAGCAGCGGTAGCTGCAGTGAAATCCCCAGAGAGCTAGTTTGGCAGTACCCGGTGTCCATGCTGGAGCCCTGGGGATGCATGGGATTGGCACCCCATACCTGATTTGGCATGGGAGGACAATTCCATGATTGTAGTCATGTTACATGGCCATATTTGGAGTTACCATTGTGAAGCTACATATAGGAATTGACCTTTATGTAGTGCACGCGTGTAATGGTGTCCCCGTACTCACAAAGTCAGAGGAAATTGCCTTGAACTATGTGGGGGCACCTTGGCTAGTGCCAGAGTGTCCTCACACTTAGTAACTTTGCACCTAACCTTCACTACGTGAGGGTTAGACATATAGGTGACTTATAAGTTACTTAAGTGCATTGAAAAATGGCTGTGAAATAACGTGGATGTTATTTCACTCAGGCTGCAGTGGCAGTCCTGTGTAAGAATTGTCTGAGCTCCCTATGGGTGGTAAAAGAATTGCTGCAGCCCATAGGGATCTCCTGGAACTCCAATACCCTGGGTACCTAGGTACCATATACTAGGGAATTATAAGGGTGTTCCAGTGTGCCAATCAGAATTTGTAAAAATGGTCACTAGCCTGCAGTGACAATTGTAAATACAGAGAGAGCATAAGCACTGAGGTTCTGGTTAGCAGAGCCTCAGTGACACAGTTAGGCACCACACGGGGAACACATTCAGGCCACAACCTATGAGCACTGGGGTTCTGGTTAGCAGGGTCCCAGTGAGACATATAAAACACACTGACAAATAGGGTTTTCACTAGGAGCACTGGGGTCCTGGCTAGCAGGATCCCAGTGAGACAGTAAAAACACACTGACATATACTCACAAACAGGCCAAAAGTGGGGGTAACAATGCTAGATGGAGGCTACCTTCCTACATGTTGTGAGGTGCGTGGGTGGTGTATAGGTGATGGTGGTGTGTGGCTCTGGTCTTGTCTGTGGTCGTGGTGTCTATCTTGTCGCAATTGTTTGTAATGGTAAAGGGTTGTGGGTACTGTGGGTGTGTATTTTATAGTGGTGTGTGTGGGTGTGGTGTGTGTATGGGTGTCAAGTGTGTGTAACTCGAATTGTCCAATGTTGTGCTGTTTGGTATGTGTGTATTTTGAGCGTGGCGGTATGTACCGCCAATGGTTTACCGCTATTGAATGTCCGCCGTGGTGATTCGTGGGTCATAATGTGATGGGCGTTGTTCTTTTGGCGTAACGGTGTGGGTTTTGATACCGCCGGTTTATCACTGACCTTTGGTGTGGCGGACTTGTGTGTGTGGCTAAATAGTGACGTATTGGTGTGTGTGTGTCATGATATACGGATAGCTGCCGCTGCAGCGGTATGTTGTCAGTAGTCAGCGTGGCGGTAAGTGGGATTTACCGCCATTGCCATAATATGGGCAATAGTGTGTCTTCCAGCCTGGCCGGGATATCACATTTCATTTCTACATCAACATTATATTTTTTTTTAAACACACAAATCCTGCATGCACTTACTTCCACATACTACAATTACAACAGAATTATGCACTTTTAACTATCAGAGTTCGAAGCCCAACCCATCCTACTCTTTAGGTAAGCAGGCTCTGGAATTTCGCCCGTCCGCTTGAACAGACAGGTGTCATTCTCACCTGGTTTGAGCGCAATGTTCTATTGAAGCGTCACCGGCGGTGCTTCCTTCAGCTGCATCCAGGGACTTAAGGAAGTAGCGGGCTCCTGGCTGCCGCTCGCCAAAATGTAGTTGAGTTTTTGTCAGAAATAAAGAAGTGACACAATTCTAATAATAATTGAGTATATTTATAAGTAAATATGGCCAGAAGTACAGCACAGTTGTGTAACTGAAGCCACACTCAACTCAGCTCTTACAATCAGCGATTTTTATGCTCTTAGTAGGCACCTAAGTTCCACCTCCTTCATTACATTTACAATTAACAAAGACTATAATTCTTTAAACGATATCTGACTACCTGTTACTAAAATTCAGCAATAACCGATATAATACATATATATCTTCCTACATACACAGTGACCTTTGATCCTACCCTTTGAACTCTATCAATCTGTCCTCCCTACACGTCTGCCTACTTTGAAGTTTTACGGTCTGTCTGCCACTCCCTGCCAACCTTGAAACACAAACATCTAGTGCTGTGTCTCCCTTTCAGCCTGTCATGATTTACCCCTTCTCCTAACCCTGGAATCAGAAAGTGGCTCAGACTCTCCTTTGTGTATGCGTCCTTCTAAATTATCTATGGCATGCAAAGTCGGACTGTGACTGCTTTTACCCTGCACCCGGCCTCTCTCTTCATTCTCCTTTCTGTCCCTGCATCCCTGCGTGACCATTGTATTCAAACCGAGGCCTGTACTTTTCATGTATCATGTACACCGCTGCACATTTGTTTTCTACGTCGTGTGTTGATCAGAGTAGGCCTTCTGTCATTTTCTTGAGGCCTATTACAAGTGTCCTAATACTCTGCTAAATTCTGTGCCGATTTATCAAACTGTGCCACAGTTATTAGCAGATCGAACTGGACTAAAAAATAAATTCCAGTTTTATGCCAGATTTTGTTTAGATTTGTCAAATTTTGCCTAGGTTAGAAGCAAATCAGGTAAATTTTTTGGGAGGAAAAAAATAAGAAAATTAGGTGTAACCTAACGTCTGGGTACTAAACAGCAAAAATTGCAATTTTCTTTTACAGTTGCTGTCTTATCGGTTTTTTAGCAATTTTACCTGATTTTTCTCTCCCACTACGCTGAAATTATGTTCAATGCGAACAAAATGTAATAAAGATGGTGGTGGAAAAAAAAAAACTGCAAACGTTCCATCAGTCAGTCAGATTACACATGTAATTTTTCTGGGGGTGTGACAAAGTGTATGCTACTGCCAGCTATTCTTTAGTCGATCTCGCATATGGGGAAGTTTGTACTGTTGTTGACCATGCTGTATGGTAATTACTTTTGGTTAACACCTTTCCACTACGTAGCAGGCAAAACGCAGATTGAAATGTGGGTGGATGGAGTGCAGGGTGCACGCCTCCTGTGTACAGAAAGAACAGGTAGAGCCAAGTGCCCATGCATGCCCCATAGACACACACGTTTCACATGGGCATCAATAGTGCTATTTCCTTGGCAAAAAGTGGGGGAGTGAGAATTCCCAACTTGCCAGCGCTTCCCAGAAGGATGGGGCAGAGAGCATCACATCTGAAGTTGACAAGGGGTCAAAGAGAGGCACTACCGGCTGGAGCAGAGGTAGTCTGGTGCCTGACCTTCGGACGACAAAAGCAAAAAGAACAGATGATGGAAGGAATACGGAACAAATCAAACATTCACTCCCTCATAGGCATCTACATGTGAACCTCCTCTGTTTGTAGCTCATAAGCATCTACCTGTGCGCCTCCTCTGTTTATACCTCAGAAACACCTACCTCTGCACCGTCTCTCTATGTACTTCATAGGCACCTACCTGTGTGTCTCCTCTGTTTGTAGCTCATAAGCACCTACATGTGCACCTCCTGTTTCTACCTCACATGCACCTACCTATGCACCTTCTATGTTTGTAACTTATACACGTCTTCCTGTACGCCTCCTCTGTTTGTACCTCATGAACACCTACCTGTGCGCCTCCTCTGTTTGTACCTCATTCGCACCTACCTCTGCACCTCTTTTGTTCCTCCTAAGCACCTACCGGTGCACCTTCTCTGTTTGTACCTCATAGACAAATACCTATGTGCCTCCTCTGTTTGTACCTCACAGGCGAGCTTCCAAAAATAAGCTTGTAATCCCTACGCTGACAGCCGTGGCCTCTTGACTTCGAGGCCATTATCTGACTTCTGCTGAACGCTGCAGAGTGAGTGTCCAGACGTAAGGGAGCTGAAGGAAAGGAAATTAGGTAAACTTGAATATAAGAAATATGGAAAGGTAGAAGTGCAGCCTCACCTGTGGATAACTCACACCGATCTGCCCAATGCCCATCCAGTTACAAAGGAGCATCCTGGGTCCCAAACTTACAACATTAAGTCAGATACCACGTGAAGGCAGAAAAAGAGGAAAAAGGTTAAATGCACACATCCGTTGCGGGGATATACCCGGTGAATTATTAGTTGTGATGGATTCTCTTAATGACTGATATTGTTGAATAATAAATTATATGAATCAATGTTTGTGTGCCTTATTTGTGCGTATAATGTAAAGGTCGGGCGTTACAATCAACCACTCATTCTTTTTTACAAAAAGGCCCTGGAAGGAGCTGCATCTTAAAGACCGTTGCCTACTTTAGAAAGAACTAAAGACTTGCTTTTTAAGTTGTCTTTCAGGGCCAGAATCAGGCACTATAAGCTCTGCTAGTTTGAGGGAGATGGGCAGATGTTATGGCAATAGGAAGCCACCTCAACTCGCAATAATGCTCCAATCTTTCAGGTTAGAAAAAAACAGTAATGCTTGAACCAGGGGAGCTTTTGAAAGTGTCAAGGGTGACTTGATAAACAGTAAGGTGAAGACTGGAGTTGGCATTTGAGCTGATCCAATGTGAACAGGGAAGCATTTATTTGAAGTGTGTGAATTGAGGTATTTTTGTTATATACTTCCTGAAGAGTTACCTTTGTTATATATTTTTTGAAGAGTTATTAAATAACAACAGCCCAGCCTGATCCCTCTGTTTTTCCACAATCAATTCTTCTTTAAATTAAATCTAATCCATGTGCATCTACCTAAAGCAGCACCAGTACCACATAGGTGCTCCGTGAGCGTCCTTCCTTTACTAAGTTACTCTGGGAACACTGGTAAATCACCTCCTTTTCAGAAGTTAATACCATGTGACATGTAGCACACAGGCGCTCCATGAGCGTCCTTCCTTTACTAAGTTACTCTGTGAACGCTGGTAAATCACCCCCTTTTCAGAAGTTAATACGTTGTGACATAGGCACTCCATGAGCGTCCTTCCTTTTCTTAGTTACTCTGTGAACACTGGTAAATCACCTCCTTTTCCGAAGTTAATACAATGTGACATGTTCAACAAAACGTTTAGTTAAATATCCGTGTATGGTGAAGTATTCCTTGCTAAGTTTCAAAGACGGTAAAGTAGAGATGTAATTTACAACCAGTTCAATATTGTGTATTCACATTTCCATGTAGTAATTTTTAATATCTTCACATCCAACAGAAAACAAGCCTTGAATGCATGACATTATTATGAATAAAGAAGATAAAACTGCAGATCTGCAAAGAACAGTCACCAACAATGAGCTCCGGTATTCAGGAAAACATCAATACAGACAGCAACTGAGAAACCTGCACATAAACTGATCCTGGAAGAAGCATTTAAGAGCAATTCAGTGGATGTAAGAGTTTGAGCTGAGCACCTCAACACCACAAGACGAAGAAATGACTGCTTGAAAATGAAGGCAGCAACAACAACAACAAACTACCTCTTGTATAAACATGTGTCCAACACCAGCTTTGGTCATGTGATCAGTATGATGTTACAGCAGTGCTTTGTTTTCTAAAGTGAGAACAGACCATCATTCAATGCTCTGCGTGTATTGTAAACTCTTCCTGGCCAAATCACAGCAACCAGAGAAAAGCCCAACAGAGTGGAGCCAAACAACTGAGGGGTAGAAGAGAAGAGGAGTTCTGCTGTCTACAATACAACAGACTGTTCCAATTTGCACCGGCCAGAAGGGAGATTAGTCTTTACCCGCAAGCGTGCATAGCCATAATCCAATCTAAAATCACAACCACCTACCATATATTTTATATATATTATGAGTGTGACACGTATTTAATGGCTATTGAACGTTAGTTTTAATTCAGAAATCAAACGTGCAAGTGCTTTATCAGCCTAATGGCTCATTAGGAAGCACAGACTTGGGCTGTAGACAAATATATAACCGACCACAGACGCTAACCAAGAAAAACAAATCATAGACATTTAGTGAGAGTTTTAGTTTCTCATCTCAATTAAAGCACCATCAGAAAACTCACACAGGAAAAAAAAACATTCAAGTTCAGTGATTGTGTAAAGAGCATCAGTCAAATACCAGACTTCAGCAAACACACAGAGGGGAAAAACCATACAAGTGCAGTGAATGCGTGAAGAGCTTTAGTCAATCATCACACCTCCAAAGACATCATCAAACACACACAGGGGAAAACCCATACCATTGCACTGAATGTGGAAGTAGTTTTAGTGATTCTTCACAACTCAGGATTCATCAGCAAACACACACAGGGGAAAAACCATTCAAGTGCAGTGAATGTGCAAAGTGCTTTAGTATGTCATCACAATTACAAAGACATCAGCGAACACACACAGGGGAGAAACCATTCAAGTGCAATGAATGTCTGAAGAGCTTTAGTCAATTATCAAACCTAAAAAGACATCAGCAAACACACACAGGGGAAAAACCATTCAAGTGCAGTGAATGTGCAAAGTGCTTTAGTATGTCATCACAATTACAAAGACATCAGCGAACACACACAGGAGAAAAGCCATTCAAGTGCAGTGAACGTGCAAAGTGCTTTAGCAGGTCATCACAATTACAAAGACATCAGCGAACACACACAGGGGAAAAACCATTCAAGTGCAGTGAATGTGGCAGCTCTTTTATTTACTCTTCATCATTAAGGATTCATCAGCAAACACACACTGGGGAAAAACCATTCAAGTGCAATGAATGTCTGAAGAGCTTTAGTCACTTATCAAACCTAAAAAGACACCAGCGAACACACACAGGGGAAAAACCATTCAAGTGCAGTGAATGTCTGAAGAGCTTTTATCACTTATCAAACCTAAAAAGACATCAGCGCTCACACACAGGGGAAAAACCATTCAAGTGCAGTGAATGTGTGAAGAGCTTTAGTCAGTTATCATACCTAAAAAGACATCAGCGCTCACACACTGGGGAAAAGCCATTCAAGTGCAGTGAATGTGGCAGCGCTTTTATTTACTCTTCATCATTAAGGATTCATCAGCGAACACACACCGGGGAGAAACCATTCAAGTGCAGTGAATGTGGCAGCACTTTTACTTACCCTTCAACATTAATGATTCACCAGGAAACACACAAAGGGGAAAAAACATTCAAGTGCAATGAATGTCTGAAGAGCTTTAGTCAATTATCAAACCTAAAAAGACATCAGCAAACACACACAGGGGAAAAGCCATTCAAGTGCAGTGAATGTGGCAGCGCTTTTAAAAACTCTTTATCATTAAGGAGTCATCAGCGAACACACACTGGGGAAAAACCATTCAAGTGCAATGAATGTCTGAAGAGCTTTAGTCAATTATCAACCCTAAAAAGACATCAGCGAACACACACAGGGGAGAAACAATTCAAGTGCAGTGAATGTGGCAGAGCTTTTAGTTGTGGTTCATCTTTAGTGATTCATCAGCGAACACACACAGGGGAAAAAACATTCAAGTGCAGTGAATGTGTGAAGAGCTTTAGTCAGTTATCAAACCTACAGTGTCATCAGCGAACACACACAGGGGAGAAACCATTCAAGTGCAGTGAATGTGGCAGCGCTTTTATTTACTCTTCATCATTAAGGATTCATCAGCGAACACACACAGGGGAAAAGCCATTCAAATGCAGTGAATGTGGCAGCACTTTTAGTTATGCTTCATCATTAGGGACTCATCAACGAACACACACAGGGGAAATACCATTCAAGTGCAGTGAATGTGGGAATAGCTTTAGTCAGTTATCAGATCTAAAAAGACATCAGCGAACACACACAGGGGAGAAACCATTCAAGTGCAATGAATGTCTGAAGAGCTTTAGTCAGTTATCAGACCTAAAAAGACATCAGCAAACACACACAGGGGAAAAACCATTCAAGTGCAGTGAATGTCTGAAGAGCTTTAGGCAGTTATCACACCTACGAAAACATCAGCGAACACACACAGGGGAAAAACCATTCAAGTGCAGTGAATGTGGCAGAGCTTTTAGTTGTGCTTCATCTTTAGTGATTCATCAGCGAACACACACAGGGGAAAAAACATTCAAGTGCAGTGAATGTGTGAAGAGCTTTAGTCAGTTATCAAACCTAAAAAGACATCAGCGCACGCACACAGGGGAGAAACCATTCAAGTGCAGTGAATGTGGCAGCTCTTTTACTTGCCCTTCAACATTAATGAGTCACCAGCGAACACACACAGGGGAAAAAACATTCAAGTGCAGTGAGTGTGGTAGTGCTTTTATTTACTCTTCATCATTAAGGATTCATCAGCGAACACACACTGGGGAAAAACCATTCAAGTGCAATGAATGTCTGAAGAGCTTTATTCACTTATCAAACCTAAAAAGACATCAGCGCACACACACAGGGGAAAAACCATTCAAGTGCAGTGAATGTGGCAGCGCTTTTATTTACTCTTCATCATTAAGGATTCATCAGCGAACACACACTGGGGAAAAACCACCATTCAAGTGCAGTGAATGTGTGAAGAGCTTTAGTCAGTTATCAAACCTAAAAACACATCAGCGAACACACACAGGGGAGAAACCATTCAAGTGCAGTGAATGTGGCAGCGCTTTTATTTACTCTTCATCATTAAGGAATCATCAGCGAACACACACAGTGGAAAAGCCATTCAAATGCAGTGAATGTGGCAGCACTTTTAGATATGCTTCATCATTAGGGACTCATCAGCTAACACACACAGGCGAAATACCATTCAAGTGCAGTGAATGTGGGAATAGTTTTAGTAAGTTATCACACCTACATAGACATCAGCGCATACACACGGGGGAAATCCTTAAAATTGTAGTGAATCCGGCAGTAGTTTTAGTGACTCTTCAGCATTAAGGAAACATCAGCGAATGCACACAGGAGAAAAAACATTGAAGTGCAGTGAATTGTATGAACAGTGCTGGCGGTATCCGTGGCTGAACTAGGAGACATGCAGAGCTCCTACTATACCACTTATATCATATAGCACTATATCACAAGAAAACACAATACTCAGAGTTACTAAAAATAAGGTACTTTATGTTAGTGACAATATGCCAAAAGTATCTCAGAGGATATACTCCCTTAGGAGGTAAGTAATATACACAAATTATATGCACACAAACCAAAATCAGGTAAGTAACAGTTCGAAAAGTAGTGCAAACAATGTAGAATCACAATAGGATGAAATAGGTAGAAATAGGCCTAGGGGCAACAAAAGCCATATACTCCAAAAGTGGAATGCGAACCACGAATGGACCCCAGGCCTAGTGTAGGTTGTAGAGGGTCGCTGAGACTGTTAGAAAACACTAAGGGTGTCCAAGATACCCCACCCCAAGACCCTGAAAAGTAGGAGTAAAGTTACCATACTACCCCAGAAAGACAGTAAAGTCGAGATAGGGGATTCTGCAAGAACAACAACCACCAGCAAAACACTGAAGACAGATTCCTGGACCTGTAAAGGAAGGGGACCAAGTCCAAGGGTCACACAAGTGTCCGGGGGGACAGGAGCCCACTAAACCCCAGATGAAGGTGCAAAGGGGCTGCCTCCGGGTGGAAGAAGCTGAAGATTCTTCAATGACGGAAGGTGCCAAGAACTTCTCCTTTGGTCAGAAGATGTCCCACGGCGTGCTGGAGGATGCAGAGTTGTTTCCACGCAGAAAGACTGCAAACAAGCCTTGCTAGCTGCAAGAGTCGCAGTTGAAGATTTTGGGTGCTGCTGGGGACCAGGAAGGACCAGGATGTCGCCCCTTTGAGGAGGAGATGGAGAGGGCGCTCAGCAACTCAAAGAGCCCTGGCAGAAGCAGGCAGCACCCGCAGAAGTACCGGAACAAGCACTTAGAAGATCTGAGGACAGCGGTCGACTCAGAATCACAACAGAAGGTCCCACGACGTCGGACTCCAACTCAGCAAGTTGGGCAATGCAGGATGGAGTGCTGGGGACACAGGCTAGGCTGTGCACAAAGGAATCCTTGGAAAAGTGCACAGAAGCCGGAGCAGCTGCAAATCATGCAGTACACAGGTTTGCTGTCTGGCGTGGGGAGACAAGGACTTACCTCCACCAAATTTGGACAGAAGGGCCACTGGACTGTGGGAGACACTTGGACCCAGCTGCTGTGTTCCAGGGACCACACTTGTCAGGATGAGAGGGGACCCAGCGGACCAGTGATGCAGAAATTTGGTGCCTGCGTTAGCAGGGGGAAGACTCCGTCAACCCACGGGAGATTTCTTCTTGGCTTCCAGTGCAGGGTGAAGGCAGACAGCCCTCAGAACATGCACCACCAGGAACCAGTCGAGAAAGCCGTCAGGATTAGGCACTACAATGTTGCTGGTAGTCGTCTTGCTACTTTGTTGCGGTTTTGCAGGCCTCCTGGAGCAGTCGGTGGTCGATCCTTGGCAGAAGTTGAAGAGGTAAGTGCAGAGGAACTCTGGTAAGCTCTTGCATTCGTTATCTGAGGAATAGCCCAGAGGAGAGACCCTAAATATCCATAAAAAGGAGGTTTGGCTACTGAAAGAGGTAAGCACCTATCAGGAGGGGTCTCTGACGTCACCTGCTGGCACTGGCCACTCAGAGCTGTCCATTGTGTCCAAACACCTCTGAATCCAAGATGGCAGAGGTCTGGGACACACTGGAGGAGCCCTGGGCACCTCCCCTGGGAGGTACTGGTCAGGGGAGTGGTCACTCCCCTTTCCTTTGTCCAGTTTTGCGCCAGAGCAGGGCTGGGGGATCCCTGAAACGGTGTAGACTGGCTTATGCAGAGATGGGCACCATCTGTGCCCATCAAAGCATTTCCAGAGGCTGAGGGAGGCTACTCCTCCCCAGCCCTTCACACCTATTTCTAAAGGGAGAGGGTGTAACACCCTCTCTCAGAGGAAATCCTTTGTTCTGCCTTCCTGGGACCAGGCTGCCCAGGCCCCAGGGGGGCAGAAACCTGACTGATGGGTTGGCAGCTGCAATGGAGACCCCGGAAAGGCAGTTTGGCAGTACCCGGGTTCTGTGCTAGAGACCCGGGGATGCATGGAATTGTCCCCCCAATACCAGAATGGTATTGGGGTGACAATCCCATGATCCTAGACATGTTACATGGCCATGTTCGGAGTTACCATGGTGACGCTACATATAGGTATTGACCTATATGTAGTGCACGATTGTAATGGTGTCCCCACACTCACAAATTCCGGGGAATTTGCCCTGAACAATGTGGGGGCACCTTGGCTAGTGTCAGGGTGCCCACACACTAAGTAACTTTGCACCTAACCTTCACCAAGTGCAGTGTAAAATGGCTGTGAAATAACGTGGACGTTATTTCCCTCAGGCTGCAGGGGCAGTCCTGTGTACGAATTGTCTGAGCTCCCTATGGGTGAGAAAAGAAATGCTGCAGCCCATAGGGATCTCTTGGAACCCCAATACCCTGGGTACCTAGGTACCATATACTAGGGAATTATAAGGGTGTTTCAGTGTGCCAATGAGAATTGGTAAAATTAGTCACTAGCCTGCATTGACAATTTTAAAAGCAGAGAGAGCATAAACACTGAGGTTCTGGTTAGCAGAGCCTCAGTGATACAGTTAGGCACCACACAGGGAATACATACAGGGAACATACTTATGAGCACTGGGGTCCTGGCTAGCTAGCCTGGCTGGTGATTATGACCGCCCGGCAGAAGCCTGGCGGTACAATGGAGGGGCTGGCATTATGGCCATGGCTAATGCACCACAGTCATAATACACTGGCGGAACACCGCCAGCCTGCTGGCGGTATTACCGCCAGTGTTCCGCCGGCCGCCAGGGTCGTCATGACCCACTTAGTCACTTATCAGGCCTACAAAAGCAGCAACAAATACACTCCAGGGAAAAACATAAAGGTGCAGTAAATGTGTGAATAGGATCAGTTGATTATCAAAACTACGAAGACATCAGCAAACACACGGGGGATAAACAATACTATTACGGTCAATGTGGAAGTAGGTTTAGGAACGTGCCAACATTAAGGATTCATCAGCGAACATTCACAGGGGAACAGCCTTTCAATTGCCCCAAATGTGTGAAGAGCTTTAGTTTACCAGGCCTACAAATATATCAAGGAACACACACAGCGGAAAAGCCATTCAAGTGCAGTGAATGTATGAAGAGCTTTAGTCAAATGCAATGAATGTGAAAATAGTTTTAGTGACTTTTCAACATTAAGGATTCATCAGTGGACACACACTGGGGAAAAGCCGTTCTGGTGCAGTGAATGTGTGGATAGCTTTTGTCAGTTATTAAACCTATTGGTACATCAGCAAACGCACACAGAAGAAAAACAAAAACATTGCAATGAATGTCAGAACTGCTTTTGTCAATTATCAGCTCTCTAGAAGTCATGAGCAAACACACAGTGGGAAGACCTAGAAGTGCATTGAAAGTGTGAAGAGCTTTTGTCAATTTTCGATTCTACACAGTCCTCAGCGAAAACACACTTTATTTTCACTCACATGGAAATAATCCTAGAGGTGCAGCGAGTCTGGAAAGAACTTAAGAAGATTAACAATGATAGTGAACCATCTGAGGGCATAGACAGGAGCAAAAAAGTGCAGTTATTTTAACATGAAGGAATTACAGAGAAAGATAAAATGTCAATGATGTGGGCATTCAAATACCAGATCATAGAAGACCCGTCTAGTCAGAAAAGAAAAAACACAAATCTCGATGCCTGTAGAATTATAGAACGTGTCTATTCTCAGTGATTGTTCACTTTTGCACACATAACAAAACAACATGACATACCAGGAAGCACATTGGGAGACTAGCACATTGCTGACTAAAATTAAAGAAACATTGTTGGTTTTTATGCAGTTGCAAAGAAAAACATCCAAGTACACCTGTCCTGCTACCTGTAAAGGCAGCACTCTGAACAATACTGGGACTAACAAGGGTACTTTCAGCTAACTTGAGGGGTTAGTGATAAAACCCATAAACCCAACACACCTCGACTGAGTCCCTGCAAGAAGAACTAGTTTAACAAGCACGCGCTGGTGAATGTTCACAGTTGATCGTGGTGTTTGGTCATTTTCATACAACATTGATGATTCACTGGCAGTAGCCGGAGAACAGTGTCCAAAAGCACAAGACTTAAAAGCAGCAGAATGTGAGCTGTAACTCTCAGGGTTAATGCTTGCAGTGCACGATACTTACCACCCAATCTCTGACACGGAAGAAGCAATGCTAATGTCCATCCTCACACGCACCTGTCAATGCACCCATCATAGTGGCACTTCCCAGGGATATTTAACATTGAGCTGGTTCTTGGCTGACTGCTCACTACGTAAAGGATTCACTGTTAGATTAATTGTATATAAATGTGTTTTATGAGTTTCTTATTTACAAAGAATTATTCAACCAAATCCTAACTAGTTAAAGGACAGAATCGGGAAATGATGGCACAATTCTTTATAGGAATGATTGTGGAATGAAGGAGCCCAGTACAAAGAGTTTTTCATAATACTATGAGAACCATGAACGGGTGAAGGGTGAGCAAGGGGAAAAAGTTCTAGCAAATGCAAACTATGTAGCTTTTCCACAGCCATATAACGCCCTTATAACCTTTGTTTTTTTCAGTCAATTCCTAAGTTTTTTTTTAAATTCTATTTTCTAAGTATACCATCTCTGTAATCTTTGTTTTTTTCAGTGAAGAAATTATTGTATCCTGACTTATCTCACGTTTAGCCTTGTTCAAAAAAGACATTTTAACATTTTACACATACTGCGTTCACTTTCATGTAGTTTAACACGCTATAAGACTGTCCCACATACAAAAATATTGGCAGTATAAATACAGTGCAGATGACAAATTGTCACCTATTGTTTCGCTCATGGATGTGTTGTCAGGGCTCTGGAGATGGGAACCTCCATTGGTAAAATGTATAGATTACTATTTACAAATGCCGCTGCAGTATATGTATTGAACTAAAGTGAAGCACAGGTGTTCAGGATTTTTAATCCAACAGAGTATACCCTGCTCTTACATAATGTTTGCTGCATCATTTACGCATTGAATCAGTTGATGTATCCGCTCGTTCTTTGGGCCTTATAACTAAGTCTGACCCTTAGCTCTGCTCTGGCTTGGCTCCCCCCATGAATTTTGTGACTTGCCGAGCTCCTATTTTTCCCAGAATGAAACCAATGAACCAGCAGATTCTGTTTGAAGAATGTGGTGAAATAGTTAAATCCCACATCAAACACATTGAATTGCTAGGACGATCAATTGCTCACCCGGCAACTCCTCTTCACACCGGTTGTCCCTTATTCTCAAATGTTCAGAGGGGTTTGTTGTCTGAGTGTCAGAAGCGGCAGAGACATTCATGAAGCTAAAGCAAGAAGGAGTGTGTGGCAGATATAGAAGGCAAAAGAGAGATAAAAGGAGCGAGACAAAGAAAGAGGGAGCAAAATGAAAGAAAGTGAGAAATAGAAGGAGTGGGAAGAGCAAGTGAAGCAGCCAAATACTTGTCCGTGTGTGACGCCACTAAAGGAACGGCTTCAATACCCGTGAATTTATATATTTATGTTCAATACCCATAGACTAACGTCATGCCAATAAACAGGGCACAAGTTGTGAGGAAGAAAGGGAGGGGGACACTTCTCATATGCAAATCACAATGATGTCACATGTAGTGATGTCACAAAAAGTGATGTCAGGCGCTTATAATAATCCTCACGTGAAAGGTTGACGGCCTATTTTAAAAACAAGAAACATAAAATAATGTTAAAAGAACATTTTGGTTTTACTTTTTATGCATCATGTTTTTCCCACTATCAATCTGTAACTAAACTCGGAAATGGCTGAAAGTGTAAATATTATTAAACAGATATGTGGAACTTGGAAATTAGATTTTTAAATACCTTTCAGCAAATAAATAAAATGTGCTGGCAATTTGTGTTTGTTTCCTGATGGTGTTCCTTACCCAGCTCCAAATCACAAAGGTGTTTCACATTTACAGTGCGTCAAGCAGTAGAAGGGTTAATCTTGTCACGTTGTCTGTTCCTCTCTTGTGCCATTCACACAATTAAAGGGGCTGGTACTGGTGGGACGGGTAGTTACAAACACTCTGATGCCAGTATTTGCAGATGCAAGAAACTGCAGAGCCATCCACCAGGTAACACCTCTCAGTCGCAGGCTGGGGCGCAAGGTGGAACTGAGTCCCTTTTCTACAAAATAGCGGGGGCCTCCAAACACTGCGGCCACCCCCGATGTTTGCCATGCTGATAAAGCAATATTGAATTTGAGTAATGTACGATGAATTGAATTGACAGAAAGAAATGAGAGAAAGAGAACAAGAGAGCAAGATGCAGAAAGTATGGTGGGAGAGAAAATGAAAAAAGAGACATGAGACAAGGAGGAAATACAAACGGTTCTCTCTTGGTAGATCATGCCCTTCTGTAGATAGGACCCTTTTCAGATTATTTATATAGAAAATAAATAAAAAGGTTCCGGTATCCAGCCTTATCTAACACCAGGATTCAAGGCAAATTTAGATGTACACTCCCCAGCAGGCCCATAACACACAGTAACTGTAAGGTCCAAATGCAAGTCTCTATTAAAAGTAACCAGCATTTTATCAAAACTCACACCCATCAATATGTTTCAGAGCTTAGTCCTGTGAACCTTGTCCAAAGCTGAGCTGAAGTCCATGAACCCCAAATGAAGGGAGCCTGCCTTTGCCTTGGTGTACTTCGCTTCGAGTAGCTAGAGATTAAAACCTTGGCCCACGTTGCCCTTCCCAGGCTGGAAGCTGTATTATACATCAGAGAAAGGCTCATGTTCACTAGCCCACACAGTTAACCTACTCAATAGAACTCTCCCAATTACTCTCACTCTTGATTCTTTCAATGAAATGGGCCTGTAACAGCAGGGGCGATCCTTGTTGCCCTTTTTATGTTTCGTCTAGGCAGCGCATGCTCTCTCTCCTCGAGAAATGTTATCTATTCTGTAGAGTAAGTGCACCCCCTTTGCTGCCCTTTGCTTTTAATCTCGTCAGTGTGAGTTTTTTACTGGTCAGTTGTATTTGTCTCTCCTTTCGTTGCTTGGTTTCCTCCCATGGCAACTACCCATGTTACATGTACGCTTACTCTGTTCTTAATGTATATATTTGTCAGCGCACTACTTTTTATGTCAACTTTAACTCATTTTCAGGTTCAGAATGGTAACACAGATGCTCCCGTCAAAGTTGAATGCAAGTTTGGCATCCAGCCGCTACCGCACTCCCTCATCCCCGCTTCACTCGAGGCTTGTTTCATTTTCATGAGCACTTCCCACAAATGTGCAGTTTTCTGTCCCTTGCTCGGGGCGGATCCGACTTCATGGCCACCACTTCCTCTCCGTATTGCTGGCTCTGCTCACTCCTCCCCCTGCTCTCGCTGGATTCCTGCAGTGCCCCTTCCTCCTCCCTCCTGCTTGATAGGCTTGTTCCTCTGCTGCAGCCTGCGCGGAGCTTCTGATCTCCTTCATTTATTCTTCTGGCTCCTGCAATGATTTGCAACCATTGGTACTATGACCCAAATTTAAGAAGAGCCTAGCACCACCTAGCACCATATTAGCGTCATTTTTTTACATTAATGTTCTCGTTAGGTTGGCAAAAACATTGTGCCAAATTTACAAAGTGGAGCAATACATGCATTGCGCCACTTTGTATACCCTGGCGCCACCTTATGCCTGCGCCAGACATAATGCATGCAAGGGGGCGTTCCTCCATTAGGGGGCCCAGAAAAATGGCCCAGTGGAATCTGTGAGATTCCACTGCACCATTTTTCTTATCATTTTTAATGCCAGTTCAGTGCTGGCATTAAATTGAGGCACACCATTGTTTATAATGGGTCTCTATGTACTTTGCAGGATTAGTGCCAAAATCATGACGCTATTAATCCTAACGTGCTCCATGGTGCGCCATATCATTAATACGGCACACACGTGGGGGCATATTTATACTCTGTTTATACGCTGGTTTGCGTAAAAAAGTATAAATATGGGCCTTGGTGCATTAGTGGCACAATGGGGCGCAAGAAAAATGGCACTTTATGTATTGAAGCACCACTTTTCTTAAATCTGGGCCTATATTTTTTATCAGAGCAATCTCTAGTTCTTGTTTACTTTTTTCTCACCCACCCAAATCCTGTTTCTTCTCTTCCCCGTGTCTTTTTCTTCTCCTCCTCCCACACGCACTGATCTCTATTTATTCTCCTCCATTCCAACTGAAGCGCTGGCCACTTCGTAGCGCTTTGATTTTTTTTTGTGGACTGGTTGTGTTGAGGCGACGATGGAAGAAAGGAAACAATTCAACACGTCAAAATACAACAGACAGCAGCAGCCTCTGCAGAGAGGTACAGGAGAAGGCTCTACATACACGAGCAGGTACATGATGGGTTACCGTAGCTTTGTGATGTAAAATGACCAAAATGTTCCTCCATGGCAGCAACAAACAAAACAGCTGGCAGAGGTCCTGTCCCTCACAGAATTTATTATCTCATGTTGATTGACTGCTAATTGGCTTCTCGGTCTTTATCTCTGCTCCACAGTTCTGAATGATGTTAGTATGCGCTGCCAAAAAACAGTGAGCCATACTCTCTGCTGTTTGCTTTATTTTCCAATTCAAATTGTTCCATCTACAATAAAGTTTCCCACCTGCCACCAAAAAGGATCTGTGTTGGTGGATGCGTCTCCAACAGTGCACCTCTCTCCGTATTTAGCCATGCACTTACATTCTTGTGGCGCTAGAGCCAGAAGTGCCGACTATGGAATTGGGAACCAGGTTCGAGTCTCAGGATCAGTGCAACATCCCATGGTTCTGGGCAAATCACTTATTCTCCCTGTGCCGGGGTGTATGCAATCTGCAGTAATGCTTCTGCTGGCTCAGGCTAGAATCAACAACAAACATTTGCAAAGCCAATAGGTCTACAGTGGCAGCCAAAAAGCAAGACCTATTGGCTTTGCCAGTGCTTGTTAAAGAGTGGAATGATACCAGAATTTGACCACGAGGGAGGAATACCTCTCTGAATAGCTGTGTTAGGAGGGGTGCCCATAAATCAATGTTACGAGTGGTACAGCACCATGACCTGGGGCTTTGTTCTTTGGAAGGTCAACTATAGCACCCGGAACCTCTTCCCTGCTAAATGTCAATGGAGGGCCTGTGGTAGGGAGTGAGGACATATCCCGATGCGCATCCATGGTACCATTAAAGGCGGGAGCATCCTAGATGGATCTGTACTGCTTAAGCCAGGACTCGGGGTTAATACTGGGAAATAGTGCTCCTTGAAGATAAAAAGGGGCAATTGATAGTAGCCCAAGCTTTAGAGCCGTCTTTATGCTTACAAGAGACCACCAGGTCTTCCCAGACTTCTTGTCTTAAGACGAGTTTCCTTCTCTTGATGACAAGCTCATAATCCTGATGACACATTTCACTTTGAGTTTGTGTCTTGGCTTCTCCTTCAGAGCCTCCAAACGCTTTTTATGGTAAAAGTGAAAGTAAGATCAAACCATCAAGTAAAATATTACCAGAATTCTGAAAGGAAAGACAGACAGCGAGTTAATTTGAGGAGCCAGTAACTACTTGCTTGGGGCAACAGTAAAAACTATAAGAACACTTTTAGCTCTGCCCGAGCTGAAGCCTGCTGTAGGAAGAAAAAATCCCTTATGGCCCTCCAATAGAAAGTTGTTCGATGTCTTCAAAGTTTCTTGCTGGTATATAATGTTATTTTTTCTCAACAGGGAGAACCACCCAACATCATCAGTATTTTTGGACAATCCTGCCACATTCCTGCTTAAAATAACAAAATCCACCTTAATCGTTGGATTCTGACAACCCCTGACATCAGCAGTGCTATCAACATAGGCAGTATTAGGAGGCAGTCAATTGTTGCCATTGAGCGAGCTCAAAGGATCAAACCTATTAAAGGTAGGGACACTTTGGGATAAATTACTATTAACAGCACCCACCAGAACAGTGGAAGGAAGTTGATGGGATATAGAAAGGATACGTGGATTAGTCACAGACCTAAAGAAATAGCACAAAGGCAGGGGTCAGCCACTAGCACAAGGTGTCGGAAAGGTCCAACAGTACGCGGCCAGCAACATAAGGGCTGTTGAAATTCATGCTAATAGAATCCCCAACCATGATCTTGGGTTGTTCGCCTAGCCAACTGACTCTACGTGCCTTAATGATGGACATATGCAGGTTCAAGTTTTCTCTTAGGTGCCCCTCCAACCAATGAACTATTTTGTTTCTGAGCTGCAGAATGTATTCAATCGGCCCAGATTTTAGGTGGGGGGGCACGTTAGCAAGAACAATTACATACAGTGCTGCAGCAAGGGGCTGAAGAAGGCAAGTCAAGGTTAAAGCAAATAGAGCTAGGGTCCCCGCTGCCACTACTGGGGGCAGAAGAAGGCAAGTCAAGGTTAAAGCAGATAAAGCTAGGGTCCCCGCTGCTACTACTGGGGGCAGAAGAAGGCAAGTCAAGGTTAAAGCAGATAGAGCTAGGGTCCCCGCTGCCACCACTCGGGCCTGGAGAAGGCAAGTCAAGGTTAAAGCAGATAAAGCTAGGATCCCCGCTGCCACTACTGGGGGCAGAAGAAGGCAAGTCAAGGTTAAAGAAGATAAAGCTAGGGTCCCCGCTGCTACTACTGGGGGCAGAAGAAGGCAAGTCAAGGTTAAAGCAGATAGAGCTATGGTCCCCGCTGCCACCACTGGGGGCTGAAGAAGGCGGCCTCCTCACAGGTACTGCTCCTTTGGGGAAAGCCTGACCAAAGATATGAGCGTCATCCCCTTCCAGACATGTCTGTGCTGTTAATGGTATCCTTAGCTGCAGAGTCTACGTGCCGTGGATTAGGTGACTGGGCTGACATAGTGAGCTGAACGCCCACCGTTATCGGCTCACAGTCCTGCTCTGATGCTGGAGGGTAAGTATAAGTTGACATGGCCCTCACAGTGGCTGGCTCAATGGGATGGGATACTTTTGCCTACTTAGTGAGAGAAGCCTCCAGCTTGGCCAACCTGTTGTGGCACACCGCGAAGGATGTGGTAATGAAGTTCTCCAGTCTGCTAAAGTAACTTGCAAGCAAATCACCCACAACCTCAAAAGGCAATGCAGAACATTTTGGTCACCCAACACTGGCAGCTTTCTTCTTTTTCCTGGTAAGCTGGAGGCCGAAGGTGAGACAGAACCCATAGCTGGGAGTTGTTGGATAATGGCCTCACCTGCAGGTGGGAAGTGACCCGAATGTCACATTTGACTTGGGAACATCCACTACAGGCAGTGTCCTAACAGTGGGGAATTTGAGTGTTGAATGTCAACGGATGCAGCCAGACCCAGCTCCTCTTCAACAAAACCGATTTCGCTAGTTATTGCCCCATCCGCAGATGTCCAGTAAGTTAGTATGTTTGATCCATTTCATGATGGCAGCGTGATACAAGTTGACCACAAGCGTGACCTTCACATTACTCAAATGGGTGGGACTTTCCAAGGCATTAACAAAACAATTTCTTCACAATCCCTATCCAATCAAACACAGGCTCTTGGCCTCAGATCTATGTGAACATCCAGATATCTGGCTGTTGCTTGGAGAATAAAGTAACGTATGTCATGTGAGGTGTCTCTTTTAAGCAAGCCTTACTTTATCTGCAGTCATCCCAATTCTGAACTGTAGGAAAGTGCCCTCTTTCTTGGTATGGTTACCCCATTTGTCTGCCTAATGTCTGTGTGGTTTACTGTGTTCAATGGGATCCTTCTAACCAGGACCCCAGTGATTATGCTCTCTCTCCCAAAACTCTGTATTTCATCCCATAACTGGCACACTGGTGCCCCATTATAAGTCCCTAGTATACGGTACCTGGGTACCCAGGCAATTGGCTGTAGCATATATTATGCCACCCATAGGGAGCCCAAGCAAAGGGTTCTGCAGGACTGCCATTGCACTTTCCATGCCACTTTTCACTGCACCAGGTCACTTCTAAGTCACCCCTATGGCAGGCCTTCTAGCCCAGAGGGCAGGGTGCAAAGTACCTGTGTGTGAGGGCACCCCTGCAATAGCAGAGGTGCCCCCACGAACGCCAGGCCCATTTTCCCGGACTTTGTGAGTACGGGGACAAGATTTCACGCGTTCACTGGGCATAGTAACTACTTAATGGTAACTCTGAACATAGGAATGTTTGGTATCAAACATGTTGGAATCATACCCCAATGCTTTTGGTTGTATGATTCCATGCACTCTGGGGGCTCCTTAGAGGACCCCCAGTATTGCCATTACAGCCTTCGGAGGGTTTCCGGGCAGCCCAGGCTGCTGCCACCTCCCAGACAGGATTCTGCCCTCCTTTTGCTTGAGAAGCTCAAGCCCAGGAAGGCAGAACAAAGGATTTCCTTTGAGAGAGGGGTGTTACACCCTCTTCCTTTTGAAATAGGTGTTACAGGCCTGGGAGGGGTAGCCTCCCAAGCCACTGGTAATGCGTTGAAGGGCACATTTGGTGCCCTCCTTGCATAAACCAGTCTACACCAGTTCAGGGACCCCCAGTCCCTGCTCTGGCACAACACTGGACAAAGGAAAGGGGAGTGACCACTCCCCTGTCCATCACCACCCCAGGGGTAGTGCTCAGAGCTCCTCCAGAAGGTGCCTGGGTTTTGCCATCTTGGATTCAAGGTTGGCGGGGAACTCTGGGAGCATCTGAGTGGCTGGTGCCAGCAGGTGACGTCAGAGCTCCCTCCTGATAGGTGGTCCCCCAGCTAGGTGACCAATACCCCTTTCAGGGCTATTTAGGATCTCTCTCTTGGGTGGTGCCTCAGATTTGGTTTGCAAGACTCCAGCAGGATTCCTCTGCAACCTTCACTTCGACTTCTGACTGAATAAACTGCACCTGGATGCCCCAGGACTCGACAAGCTGCAACAAAGAAGCAATAGTCCTTCTGCAACATTGTATCCATGGCTCCTTCCAGCAACTGCAACATTTCCCCAGTCGTGCATCCTCTGAAGACAGCCTATCTTCAGCCTGCACCAGAAAGAGAAGGACTCTCCCTTGGGGTGAAGGAGTCACTCCCCTGCTTCTGCAGGCACCAACTGCAACGAAGACCAGCTGTCTGGATCCCCTCTCCTGCTGAGCTGCGTGAATCCTGCATCACGGGCGGTGGACTGAAGTGGTCCGACGGTCCTCTCTTCCAGCTGTCCTACTTGGGTGGAGGTAGGCCCTTGCCTGCCCATGCAGGACAGTACCCACTTACACCGCATCCTTTGCTACTGCCAAGTCTTGTTGGCATCTTTTCCAAGGAATCTTCAGGCATCTTGAAGTTCCAGCCTCCAGCACTCCATCCTGCGACGTACAGCTCCCTGAGTGGTTCTCTGGCGGCGTGGGAGCCCTTTTCGTAGTGCTGCGTGGGCCCCTTCTTCAACTTTCGTGTCCCCATCCTATGGGACTCCTGTGGGTGTTGTCTGTGGTTCTGTGGGCTCTCTGTGCTGCTGAGGGCCCCCTCTGACTTGCCCTCCTGGGTAGAATCCACTTGGTCCTTCCTGGTCCCCGGCAGCTCCACTTTCTGCTAACCTCGAGTTTTGCATGTGCCAAGGCTTGCTGGTGGAATCCAAAGACGCAAACCTGACTGCAGTCCCCCTTCTGGCATGGGACATCACCTGCATCCTCCAGGAACTCAACTTCATCTTCTTGGGTGCAGTGCTGACTCTTCTTCCTCACCGTTGACTATGCTAGGGGTGGGGAGAAGCAGAGGATGATGTGCCAGGGGAGGGAGCAGATGGCGGTGTGCAGCAGGGGAGGGGGCAGAGGGGGGACAGAGGGTGGTGTGTGCCAGGGGAGAGGACTGGGCAGAAGGTGGTGTGTGCCAGGGGAGGGGGAAGAGTGCGATGTGTGACTGGGGAGGGGACCAGAGTGAAGGCAGTGTGTGTCAGGGGAGGGGACAGAGGGCAGTATGTGACAGAGGGGGCAAGGCCGGTGTGTGCCAAGAGAGGGGCCCGGGCAGAGGGCTATGTACCAGGGGAGGTATCTGGGCAGAGGGTGGTTTGTGCCAGGGTAGGGAGCAGTGGGCAGTATGTGCCAGGGGAGGGGCCCGGGCAGAGGGTACTGTGTCCCAGAGGGGGGGAGCAGAGGGTAGTGTGTGCCAGGTGAGGGGATTGGGCAGAGGGTTGTGTGTGCCAGGGGAGGGGACCAGCCAGAGGGTGGTGTGTGCATGGGGAGGGGCAGTGTGTGCCAGGGGAGGGGACTGGCCACAGTGCACTGTGTGCCAGTGGAGGGGCTCAGGCAGAGGGCGGTGTGTCTGAGAGTCAATCCCCAAATTCACCAGTGTTAGGACTGTGCCCGTGGGGGATGTTCCCAAGTCAAATGTGGTCATTGGGTCGCTTCCAAAGGGCATTTCACACACAGTTAAAGCCAAATCCACCAATCCCCAGCTACGGGCTCTGTTTCATCTCCAGCCCCCCCAGCTTACCAGGAAAAAAAAAGAAGAGAGCTGTGAGTGTTGGGCACCAAAAAATTCAGCATTGCCTTTTGAGATTGTGGGCGATTTGTTTACAAGTTAATTTAGCAAACTGGAGAAACTGATAATAATATTATTTGCGGTGTGCCATGACAGGTTGGCGAAGCTGGAGGCTGCGCTCTCTAAGCAGGCAAAAGTACTACACCCCATTCAGCCAGCCACTATGAGGGGCATGCTGACTAGTACTTAACCCGCCATCATCACTGAAGGATTCTGAGCTGATAACCATGGGTGTTCGGTTGCCAAGTCAGCTGCTTCATGACACATAGACTCTGCTCCTAAGGGTACGATTAACAGCACAGCTGTGTCTGGCCCCACTGGAGGGGATGACATGCATATCTTTGGTCAGGGTTTCCCTAAAAGAGCAGTACCTGTGAGGAGGCCGTCTTTATCAGGCACCAGTGAATATACTCCGCAACTGAGAAACAAAATAGTTCCTTGGTTAGAAGGGTGTTTAAGAAAAATAGAACTAATTTCATCATCATGGCACATAGAGTCAATTGGCTAGGCAAGCAAACCAAGACCATGGTTGGGGACTGTATTATCATGAATTTCAACAATCGTTATGTTACTGGCCGCCTACTGTTGGACCTTTCTGACACCTTGTGCCAGTGTCTTACCCCTGCCTTTGTGCTATTAGTCTGTGACTAATCCACCTATCCTTTCTATGTCCCATCAACTTCCTTCCACTGTTCAGGGGGGTGCTGTTAATAGTAATTTATCCCAAAGTGTCCCTACCTTTAATAGGTTTGACCCTTCGAGCTTGCTCAACGACAACAACTGACTGCCTCCTACTACTGCCTATATTGATAGTAATGCTGACGTCAGGATTGTCAGAATCCAACAATTACGGTGGATTTAGTTATTTTAAGCAGGAATGTGGCAGGATTGTCCAAAAATACTGATGATGTTGGGTGGTTCTCTCTGTCGAGAAAACATAACATTATATACCAGTAAGAAACTTTGAAGACATCTAACAACTTTCTATGGGAGGGCTAAAAGGGATATGTTCTTCCAGCAGCAGGCTCCAGCTCGGACAGAGCTAAAGGGGATCTTACAGTTTCTATCTTTCTGAGCCTGAAATGTTGTGCCACTAAGTAGTTACTGGTTCTTCAAATTAACGCGCTGTCTGTCCTTCCTTTCAGAATCCTGGTAATATTTTTCTTGTTAACAGTTGGAATGACAATCCAAACCTTTCTCAAAATGCCAATTTCTTGCATTTGAGAGGCTTTCTGGATAAATATCTTTGTTCTGTGATTTTAACACTCACTTGTGTGATTCCTGCCATAAACTTGATATATGTACTTGGTCCTCTTTACCGCCAGCCACTCAACGCTTTAGACATTCCTCTCAGGGTGAGTCCTTAAACGCTATTTCAAACAACTTTAACCTGGCTTTGGTACAGGCTATGAAAGCAAATAACCATCCCACTCCTAGCATGCCTACCTGTTCCGGGAGGGGCTGCCACGCTGTTATTTATTTGATTTTGTCTCCTCTAGTCTTCCAACCTTATTTCTGAACTTTGAGGTGTTTGGGGTTTCCAAAAGCAACCATAATCCTCTTTATGCCAGTTTTTACTGGGAAATTAATTCTATGTCAGGACCGGAGGCTTCGGATTGTGCTTCTCTTCCTTTACTGGTCAAAATACAGCAGCCAAAGAGTTAACATAGTAAACTACAAAAACTACAAATCCCATAAACATTAGTAGTCCAGACTGCCCAATCCCAGGCAAGCCCCACCTATAAGAGTCTCCATGACAACCGCTCCTCCTCTTTCTATGCTGCTGCGCAGCCGAAGTTGAGTCCCCTCTTTTTCTTCTATATACGGTATTGAATATATGTATTGTCTGTATTGTGTTATTACTGGGACCCGTGGAGCGAGAGCAGGGCGAAGCGGCACTCGATTGTCGGAAGACGAGAATCGTGTCTTCCCGATTGATTTATAGTGTTTTAAGGTATGCGCGCTTCGGGAACTGTAATTTCCTCCCGATCGCGCATCATTGACAAAAGTTCTTCCCGCCTGCGATGCAGTTTATTCTACTCCTCTGTGCTCGCAGGGCCGAGGGAAACTTGGTTTTACTCAGTCTCCGAGGGAGACAGAGCGAGTGCCGCACCAAGAGTGCAGTCCGCTCTCTATTTCCAAGCTCTTTTCGGTCTGAGCGGAGCCGGATATTCCGATTTTCATCGGAGTCTCCGTCTCGGCAGCGCGTGGAGCGCAAAACAGATATCTCTGCCCTCTTGAACACCCGACGGGCGAATAAACGTTCAGGCCTCGCCTAGGAGGTTTTTGCAGGTGCTTCCTCCACATGATTTTGGGCCCTAAAAATAAAATAAATAAATATAAAAAGGATATCACTTGTGCAAAACTTTGATTATACTCTTTATCAAAGAGTCAATTTACCTGCTGGGGCTGCCTCTCCCCTTTGAACTCCTATCCTGCCATGGCTTATTTTGCCGGGGAGGATGAATATTACCAAGAGGAAGTGGAAGGTCCCTTCCCTGAACAAATGGAGGAGAGATTGGTGCAAGCCCTTGGGCACCATATTCAAGATTCGGTTAATCAAGCTTTAATAAAAGCGCTTAAACCGTTTACCAGACCTCTGGTCAGATATGGACAAAGAGAATTGATGGGACCCCCTCCTTCTGGGTCACGAAGCAATGAATCTCAACCCAGAGATCCTGGGTTTACCAATATGGGACTGGCGGGTCCTTTTTCTTCAGGAGAGATCCTTTCCCAAATGGCCTCGGCCGTGCTAAATGATCATGAATATAGCTCGGATCTTCTCCCTCATTCTGAAAATCTTCCTACTCCCTCAGGCTCGCATAAGAAGCTGTCTCAGTCTTCCAACTCTCACTCGGATTCAGATATATCAGAACCCAAGCTTCCAGGCAAACAAAAACGAAAATCTAAACGCTATGCTTTGGATGAGGTATCCCTCCAGGGGAATCAAAGTATTGAAAAAGTATTTTGACCCAGAGAACATTATTCACCCTAGGTCAACGGAATGGGTCCCTTGCACTGAAGTAGCCCACTATGTACAAGATAGACTTCGTAAGGGCTTTGATAAGGATGTTCGTAGTATTCTTCAGTCAGAATGTCCCCGCCCCTTTTTGGTGGGAAAAGTAGCTGACACTCCGGAACTTGATCCCAGTGTGGCGACATTTCTCAAAAAGTTTACTAAAAACCCTAAGAAAGGACTGGATCGAGCCTGGAAGGGATGCCAGGACAAATTGCTGGACCTGTCCGGTCCCATTACAAAGATTCTGGATCTCGCAGTGCAAGCTAAAGAAACCAACTCGATCTTAGATCCTCAAAATGTTCTCGAATGGGCCCAAAGAGCCATCTGTCTTCTAGGGAATGCGAGTTGCGCCATGTCTTCTGAACGCAGAAAATCTTTTCTCATGCGGATAGACCCTAAATTAGCGGAGTTGGCACCCACTGAACCGGGACCCCTAGCTAATGGTCTCCTATTCGGAGAGAAATTTGTGAAAGACTTGGGCAAGTACGTCTCCACCTTTACAGCCCTTGACAAAGCCCAATCCTCCATGAAACGAATGTTCACAGGTGGCCTTTTTAACAGGGCCGGACGCTACAGAGGTCGAGTGCAAGGCCGTGGTTTCCAGCAGACCTCTCCTAACTATGCTCCTAGAGGTCAGGGATACTACCAACCTTCAGGCTTCTATCCGTCCAGAGGCCTGCGAGGCCGTGGACGTGGCTTCAGAAACCGAGGTTCAGATCGGGCCCAAGATACCAATGCAGGTGAGAATTATTCATTTTTCGATAGTGATTCTTGGGGGGAGATTGGAGAAACACGCTCAAACATGGGAGCGCATTTCTCAAGACCCTTGGGTCCTTCAGACTGTCCGAGGTTACAAACTAGAATTTTACAACACCCGTCGACAGAGTTGCCCTCTGTTTCCTCTCCTTTTTTCCCTAGCAGAAAGCAATTTTATGGACGCAGAAATCGAAAGTCTGCTGCGCAAACAAGCAATTGTACCTACAAGCCCTCATCCAAAAGGGTTCGTCAGTACAATTTTTCTAGTGCAAAAGAAAGGAGGAGATTTTTGCTTGGTGTTAAATCTGAAGGACTTCAATTATTGGATAGTCTACCATCATTTCAAGATGGAAGCTATCCATATGTTGAGGGATCTCCTTCAAGAGAAAGATTGGTCAGTGCAGCTAGATCTCAAAGACACCTATCTTTCGGTCCCCATTTTTTCCCCGCATCGGCAGTTCCTTCAGTTTCAGTGAAAACACCTATGGTACGAATTCAAGGTTCTCCCCTTTGGTCTTTCCTCCGCCCTGTGGTGCTTCACGAAACTCCTCCGTCCGGTGGCCCAATTCCTTCGAGAAAGAGGCGTTCGCCTCATCATTTATCTCAACGATATTTTGATCATGGCACAATCCAGGAAGTTGGTCGCCCTTCATCTCTCCTGGGCGATTCAAATTCTTCAAGATCTGGGGTTCTTGATCAACAGCGAGAAGTTGGTAACGCTTCCCTCGCAAAGTATAGAATTCTTAGGTTCTCAAGTGGATTCTATTCAGGCTCAGCTCAAACTACCTCTAGCGAAACGAGCGTCAATCAAGAAAGAATTACGGAAAGCCCTTGTCTCTCCGACATATATCATTACGGATTTTAGCCCGACTGGTAGGGCTTCTGGCTTCTTCCATTCAGGCGATCTTCCCAGGCCCTTTACACTACAGAGCTCTCCAACGCCTAAAGATATTGCACCTGCGCAAAGGTCTATCTTATACGGATCAGATCCCATTATCAGAGGAAGCCAAAACAGAGATTATCTGGTGGCTTCATCACATGGAGGCTTGGAATGGCAGAGCCATCTTTGCATCCTCTCCGGAGATAATCATAGAATCAGACGCCAGCCGCTGGGGCTGGGGAGCTCGTTGTGGCTCAGTGGAGACGGGAGCCGTTGGTCCTCGGAGGAACTGAACCTCCACATCAACTGTTTAGAACTGCTAGCGGGAGCGTTTGCGATTCGTTTGCTCTCTCCCGACAAGGCCAGCTGTTGCATTCTGTTGAGGATGGACAATGTATCAGCAGTGAGATATATCAACCGCCTGGGAGGTACCAAATCTCACATGCTGGCGGAGATTGCCAGGGACTTTTGGCATTACTGCCTTAAATGTATTAGCAGAGTACATTCCGGGTCGAACCAATGTGGTGGCAGACTAGAATTCACAATTCATTCATTGTTTCAGAATCTAGTGAAGAGATGGGGTCCCTGTGTAACAGACCTGTTTGGGTCTCGACTCAATACCCCGCTTCCGAGATTTTTCAGCCGAACACCGGACCCAGTAGCTGTGGGAACAGACACCTTTCTCCAAAATTGGTCTCACAACATTCATTATGCTTTTCCCCCTTCCTCTATGATTCAGAGGGTCCTGGCTCAGGTAAAGAGACAAATGGCAGATATAGTGTTAGTGACACCGCTCTGGAGAGCCCAAGCGTGGTTTCCGGTGGCGATGGCACTATCATGTGCACCCCCAGTACGTCTGCTGTTATTCCAGTCCCTTCTTCTGGATCCCTCGGGATCCCCTCATCCTCTAGTCATTCAGAAACAACTACATCTCATGGCATGGAGACTTTCAGGAGAAGATGGCAAGTGCCGGGAGTTTCAGGAGACTCTTCTTTTTGTCTCAATCCTGGCCCCCTCCACCCATAAATGATATGAGGCATCCTGGAAGAGATGGGTGTGTTGGTGCAGTGAACGGGATATTGATCCCGTGGGGGCCCAGATTTCCATGATAGCTAATTTTCTTTCAGATTTGGCTACACAGTGTCTTGCCTACAGAACGATTAATAATTTCAGATCTGCAATTTCGGCAGGACATCCCCATGTGGATGGTAAACATGTTGGTGAACATCCATTGATTTCTAAAATTCTTCGAGGTATTCGGATGGTAAAACCTCCTCAAACACGTTATTCAGTTTTGTGGGACGTGGATATTGTCCTTCGTTTTATTAGGTCCTGGCCTTACAATGATGATTTGTCACGCAAACAGCTATCGGCCAAACTGACTGTTCTTTTATGCCTTATTTCATGCAGACGCGTCTCAGATGTAAAGGCTTTGGATCTGACAGGTAGAGTATTTACTCCTACGGGAGTTTCGTTTACTATTTCTAGAAGAACAAAGACTGCATCAAGATGTATTTCATACCCAGCCATTCCTCATAATCAGATATTATGTGTAGTTCAATGCTTGAAAGTTTATGAGAATATTACCCGTGAGTCTTGAAGAGATGCAGGAGATCAATTGTTAATATCCCTTCAGAGGCCATTTGGTCCTGTCTCGTCGGCCACGTTGGCTAGATGGGTCAACAGGCTTTTGGGAGAAGCTGGTATTGATACCTCGGTGTTTGGGGCTCACTCCATTAGGGGAGCTATGGCTTCCAAATCCTTTGGAGCGGGTTCCAGATTAGCGGATATCATGGCAGTGGCGGATTGGTCTTCAGATAATACATTTAAAGTATTTTATCATAAGCCCATTGTGGATATTGCATCTAATGTGGTGGATCAGCTTTAAACTAGCATAATCCGAAGCCTCCGGTCCTGACATAGAATAAAAGAAATTCTAGCTATCGCGCCAAGAATTTTCAATTCTATTAAGGACACGGAGGCAAAGATTATCCCACCCGTATTTTACAGGAGCGATTGTCATGGAGACTCTTATAGTTGGGGCTTGCCTGGGATTGGGCAGTCTGGACTACTAATGTTTATGGGATTTGTAGTTTACTATTGTTAACTCTTTGGCTGCTGTATTTTGACCAGTAAAGGAAGAGAAGCATAATCCTCGCCTAGGCGAAACATAAAAAGGGCAACATGGATGACCCCTGCTGTTATAGGCCCATTTCATTGCATTGATAGAATCAACAGTTAGAGTAACTGGGAGAGTTATGTTGAGTAGGGTAACTGTGTGGGCTAGTGAACATGAGCTTTTGTTCGATGTGTATCACAGCTGTCAGCCTGGGAAGGGCAACATGGGCCAAGGTCTTAATCTCTACCTCCTTGTAGCCAAGTACACCAAGGCAAAGGTGGGCTCCCTTCATTTGGGGTTTATGGACTTCAGCTCAGCTTTTGGCAGGGTTAACAGGACTAAGCTCTGAAACATATTGATGGGTGAGGGTTTTGATAAAACGCTGGTTACTTTTCTTAGAGACTTGCATTTGGACCTTACAGCTGCTGTCCGTTATGGGCCCGCAGGGGAGTGTACATCTAAATTTGCCTTGAATCGTGGTGCTCGGCAAGGCGGATACTGCCATCTTTTTAAATTTATTTTATATATAAATAACAGGAAAAGGGTCCTATGAACAGATGGGCATGATCTACCAAAGGTGAATCATTTGTATTTCCTCCTTGTCTCATGTCTCTTTTTTCATTTTCTCTTCCACCATACTTTCTGCATCTCACTCTCTTGTTCTCTTTCTCTCATTTCTTTCTGTCAATTTAATTCATCGTTCATTACTCAAATTCACTATTGCTTTATCAGCATGGCAAACATCGGGGGGGGCCGCAGCTTTTGGAGGCCCCCACTATTTTGTAGAAAAGGGACTCAGTTACACCTTGCGCCCCAGCCTGTGACTGAGAGGTGTTACCTGGTGGATGGCTCTGCAGGTTCTTGCATCTGCAAATACTGGCATCAGAGTGTTTGTAACTACCCGTCCCACCAGAACCACCCCTTTAATTGTGTGCATGGCACAAGAGAGGAACAGAGAACGTGACAAGATGAACCCTTCTATTGTTTGATGCACTGTAAATGTGAAACACCTTTGTGATTTGGAGCTGGGTAAAGAACACCATCAGGAAACAAACACAAATTACCAGCACAATTTACTTATTTTCTGAAAGTTATTTAAAAATATTTCCAAGTTCCACATATCTGTTTAATAATATTTACAATTTCAGCCATTTCCGAGTTTAGTTACAGATAGTGGGAAAAACATGATGTATAAAAAGTAAAACCAAAATGTTCTTTTAACATTATTGTGTGTTTCTTGTTTTTAAAATAGGCCATCAGTCTTTTATGTGAGAATTATTATAAGGGCCTGACATCACTTTTTGTGACATCACTACATGTGACATCATTGTGATTTGCATATGAGAAGTGTCCCCCTCCTTTTCTTCCTCACAAATTGTGCCCTGTTTATTGGCATGACGTTAGTCTATGGGTATTGAAAATAAATATATAAATTCACAAGTATTCAAGCCGTTCCTCTAGTGGTGTCACACACTGCAAGTATTTGGCTGCTTCTTCTGCCTATTTTCACTCGCCGCTCCTCCCCTTCTATTTCTCACTTTCTTTCTTTTTTCTCCCTCTTTCTTTGTCTCACTCCCTTTATCTCTCGTTCCCTCTCTCTATCTGCCACACATTCCTTCTTGCTTTAGCTTCATGAATGTCACTGTCACTTCTGACATTCATGCAACAAATCCTTCTGAACATTTGAGAATAAGGGACAACCGTTGTGGAAGAGGAGTTGCTTGGTGAGCAATTGCTCGTCCTAGCAATGATATGTTTTTGATGTGGGATATAACTATTTCACCACATTCTGCAAATAAAATCTGCTGGTTCAGTGGTTTCATTCTAGTAAAAATAAGAGCTCGGCAAGTCACAAAATTCATTGGGGTAGCCAAGCCAGAGCAGAGCTAAGGGTCACACTTAGTTATAAAGCCCAAAGAACGAGCGGATGCATCAACTGATTCAATGCGTAAATGATTCAGCAAACATTATGTAAAAGCAAGGTATACGCTCTGGATTAATACATAAACTGCAGCAGCATTTGTTAGCAGTAATATGTACATTTTTACCAATGGAGTTTCCAATCTCCAGAGCCCTGACAACACGTCCATGAGCAGATGACAATTTGTCATCTACACTATAATTATACTGCCAATATTTTTGTATGTGGGATAGTCTTATAGCGTGTTAAACTACATGAAAGTGAACTCACTATGTGTAAAATGTTAAAATGTCTCTTTTGAACAAGGCTAAACGTGAGCTAAGTCAGGATACAATACTTTCTTCACTGAAAAAACAAAGGTTACAGGGATGTTATACTTAGAAAATAAAAAAAAATCTTAGGAATTGACTGAAAAAAACAAAGGTTACAGGGACGTTACATGGTCGTGGAGTAGCTACATGGTTGGCATTTGCTAGAAGTTTTGCACTGCATGTTCTTACTGGGCTCAGAGGCACAGCCTCCCATTTTATGAAAAAAAGCACAAAAAGCAGAGTTTGCTCGAGACATAGGAAGAACAAAGTTCTAGATGTGATCTTTGTTTCCACAACAATCAGACCCTCAGACAACCATAACTTTATCACTGCTCACTCTTCACCCGTTCATGGCGCTCATAGTTTTATGAGAAACTCTTTGTACTGGGCCTCTTCATTCCACAATAATTCCTATCAAGAACTGTGCCATCATGCCTGATTCTGTCCTTTACCCAATTACGATTTGCTTGAATGACTCTCTGTAAATAAGAAACTCATAAAACACATTTATATACAATTAATCTAAAGCAGTTCTTACATTCATTGCAATGTGTTTGTTTTTCTTCTGTGTGTGTTTGCTGATGTACCAATAGGTTTAATAACTGACAAAAGCTATTTACACATTCACTGCACCCAAAAGGCTTTTCCCCAGTGTGTGTCCACTGATGAATCCTTAATGTTGAAAAGTCACTAAAACTATTTTCACATTCATTGCATTTGACTAAAGCTCCTCACACATTCACTGCACTTGAATGGATTTCCACTGTGTGTGTTCCTTGATATAGTTGTAGGCCTGGTACACTAAAGCTCTTCACACATTCAGGGCAATTGAAAGGCTGTTCCCCTATGAGTGTTCGCTGATGAATCCTTAATGTTGGCACGTTCCTAAACCTACTTCCACATTGACCGTAATAGTATTGTTTTTCCCCGTGTGTTTGCTGATGTCTTCGTAGTTTTGATAATCAAATGAGTCTCTTCATACATTCACTGCACCTTTATGTTTTTCCCCAGTGTGTATTCGGTGATGTCTTTGTAGGCCTGATGACAGACTAAAGCTCTTCATACAATTCACTGCACTTGAATGGCTTTTCCGCTGTGTGTGTGTTCCTTGATATATTTGTATGCCTGGTAAACTAAAACTCTTCACACATTCAGGGTAATTGAAAGGCTGTTCCCCTGTGAATGTTCGCTGATGAATCCTTAATGTTGGCACGTTCATAAACCTACTTCCACTTTGATTGTAATGGTATTGTTTTCCCTCTGTGTGTTTGCTGATGTCTTCGTAGTTTTGATAATCAAATGAGTCTCTTCATACATTCACTGCACCTTTATATTTTTCCCCTGTGTGTATTCAGTGATGTCTTTGTAGGCCTGATAAGTGACTAAAGCTCTTCATACAATTCACTGCACTTCAATCTTTTTTCTCCTGCGTGCATTCGCTGATGACTCTTTAATGGTGAAGAGTCACTAAAACTACTGCCGGATTCACAACAATGTTAGGAGTTTTACCCCAGTGTCTGTGCGCTGATGTCTCTGTAGGTGTGATAACTGACTAAAGCACTTCACACATTCACTGCATTTGAATGGTTTTTCCCCTGTGTGTGTTTGCTGATGAATCTCTAATGATGAAGCATAGCTAAAAGTGCTGCCACCTTCACTGCACTTGAATGGCTTTTCCCCTGTGTGTGAGCGCTGATGTCTTTTTAGGTTTGATAAGTGACTAAAGCGCTTCAGACATTCACTGCACTTGAATGGCTTTTCCCCTGTGTGTGTTCGCTGATGACTTTGTAGGAATGATAATCGACTAAAGCTCTTCATGCATTCACTGCACTTGAATGGCTTTTCCCCTGTGTGTTTTCGCTGATGAATCCTGAGTTGTGAAGAATCACTATAACTACTTCCACATTCAGTGCAATGATATGGTTTTTCCCCTGTGTGTGTTCGCTGATGTTTTCGTAGGTTTGATAAGTGACTAAAGCTCTTTACACATTCACTGCACTTGAATGGTCTTTCCCCAGTGTGTGTTCGTTGATGCTGTTTTAGGAGTGATGGTCGACTAAAGCTCTTCACGCATTCACTGCACTTGAATGGTTTTTCCCCGGTGTGTGTTTGTTGATGCTGTTTTAGGAGTGATGGTCGACTAAAGCTCTTCACGCATTCACTGCACTTGAATGGTTTTTCCCCGGTGTGTGTTCGTTGATGCTGTTTTAGGAGTGATGGTCGACTAAAGCTCTTCACGCATTCACTGCACTTGTATGGTTTTTCCCCTGTGTGTGTTTGCTGATGTCTTTGTAATTCTGGTAATTGACTGATACTCTTCACACATTCACTGGACTTTAATGTTTTTTTTCCTGTGAGAGTTTTCTGATGGTGCCTTAATTGAGATGAGAAACTAAAGCTCTCGCTAAATGAGTATGATATGTTTTTCTTGGTTAGTGTCTGTGGGTCGGGTATATATTTGTCTACATCCCAAGACTGTGTTTCCTGATGAGCCATATGGCTGATAAAGCACTTGCACGTTTGGTTTCTGAATTAAAACTAACGTTCAATAGCCATTAAATACGTGCCACACTCATAATATGTATAAAGTATGTTGTAGGTGGTTGTGCCTTACTTAGATTGGATTATGGCTATGCACGCTTGCGGGTAACGATTCATCTTCCTTCTGGCCGGTGCAAATTGGGACAGTCCATAGACAGCAAAACTCCTCTTCTCTTCTACCCCTCCATTGTGCTCTTCTCTGGTTGCTGTGGTTTGGTCAGAAGGGGTTTACAATACACCTAGAGCACTGAATGATGGTCTGTTATCATTTTAGAACACAAAGTACTGCTATAACCACATCATACTGATCCCATGATCAAAGCTGGTGTTGGACACGTGTTTATATAAGAGGTAGCTTGTTATTGTTGTTGCTGCCTTCATTTTCAAGCAGTCATTTCTTCGTCTCGTGGTGTTGAGGTGCACAGCTCAGACTTTTACATCCACAGAATTGCCCTTGACGGCTTCTTCCAGGATCAGTTTATGTGCAGGTTCCTTTGTCGCTGACTGCATTGATGTTTTCCTGAATACCGAAGCGCATTGCTAGTGACTGTTTTTTGAAGATTTGCAGTTTTATCTTCATTATTCATAATAATTTCATGCATTCAAGGCTTGTTTTCTGCTGGATGTAAAGATATAAAAAAATAATAATTACCAAATGGAAACATAATGGAATGTGAATACAGAATATTTATTTGGAGGTGATTTACCCGTTGTCACAGTGTAACTCAGTAAAGGAGGGGAGCGCCCATGTGCTACTGGTGCAGCTTTAGGTAGATACACAGGGACAAGATTTCATTTAAACAAGAACTGATTGTGAAAAAAGAGAGGGATCGGGCTGGGCTGCTGTTATTTCAGTAACTCTTCAGGAACTATATAACAAAGGTTACTCTTCAGGGAGTATATAATAATAATAACTCGATTCACATTTTAAAGCAATGCTTCCCTGTTCACATTGGACCAGCTCAAATGCCAACTCCAGTCTTCACCTTACTGTTCATCAAGTCACCTTTGACACTTTCAACAGCTCCCCTGGTTCAAGCATTTCTGTTTTTTTCTAACCTGGATGATTGGAGCATTATTGCGAGTTGGGGTGGGCTTCCTATTGCCATAACACCTGCCCTTCTCCCTCAAACTAGCAGAGTTTATAGGGCCTGATTCTGGCCCTGAAAGACAACTTAAAAAGCAAGTCTTTAGTTCTTCCTAAAGTAGACGAAGGGCTGTAAGATGCAGCTCCTTCCAGGGCCTTTTTGTAAAACAGAATGAGGGGTTCGTTGTAATGCCCGACATTTACATTATTTGCACAGATAAGGCAAACAAACATTGATTCATAGCATTTAATGTTCAACAATAGCAGCCGTCTAGTCCCTATAGAGAATCCATCCAAACCAATAATTTACCTCACATATCCCCACCATGGATGTGTGCCTATAAATCTTTTTTCCCCTTTTCTACCATCACATGTTTTCTGACTTAATGTTGTCCGTTTAGGGCTCAAGCTGCTCGTTTGTGACTGGCTGAGCATTCGGCAGAGTGGGAGGAGGTGTGACTTGTCCACAGGTGATGCAGCATTTCTACCTTTCAATATTTCTTATATTCAAGTTACCTCATTTCCTGTCCTTCAGCTCCCCTACGCCCCTACGACTGTGCACTCACTCTGCAGCGTTCAGCAGAAGTCAGATAATGGCCTGATAGTCAAAGGGCCACGGTTGTCAGCACCGGGATTAGAAGCTTCATTCCAGAAGCTCACCTGCGAGGTACAACCAGAGGAGGCACATAGGTAGGTGCCTATGAGGTACATACAGAGAAGGTGCACAGGTAGGTACTTAGGAGGAACAGAAAAGGTGCAGAGGTAGGTGTGTATGAGATCAAAACAGAGGAGGTGCACAGGAGGTGTTTATGAGGTACAGAGTAGGTGCACATGTATGAGGCAGAAACAGAGCAGGTGCAGAGGTAGGCATGTATGAGTTACACACATAGGAGGTGTACAGATTGGTGCTTATGAAATACAAAGAGATGATGTGCACAGGTTGGCGCTTATGAGCTATAAACAGAGGAGGCGCACAGGTAGGTGCTTATGAGGTATAAACAGAGGAGGCGCACAGGTAGCTGCTTATGAACATGCCTATGAAGTACAAACAGTGGAGGTGCACACATAGGTACTTATGAGGTACAGACAGTGGAGATGCACACATAGGTACTTATGAGGTACACACAGAGGAGGTACAGAGGCAGGTGCTTATAAGGTAGAAATCAATGAGGTGCACAGGTAGGTGCTTATGAAATACAAAGAGAAGAGGTGCACAGGAAAGTGTTTACAAGGTACAGAGGAGGTGCACAGGTAGATGCTTATGAGGTACAGAGGAGGTGCACAGGTAGGTGCTTATGAGGTATAAAGAGAAGAGGTGCACAGGTAGGTGCTTATGAGGTATAAAGAGAAGAGGTGCACAGGTTGGTGCTTATGAGGTACAAACAGGAGGTGCGCAGGTAGCTGCTTATAAGGTACAAACCTTATGAGGTATAAACACAGGAGGTGAACAGGTAGGTGCTAATGAGGTATAAACAGAGGAGGTGCACAGGTAGGTGCTTATGAGGTATAAACAAAGGGGGTGCGCAGGTAGCTGCTTATAAGGTACAAACCTTATGAGGTATAAACACAGGAGGCGCACAGATAGGTGCGTGTTCCTCTCTGGGTCTGCTTCCATCTGTACTGGGCGGGGTACTGGTGTACAGTGCATCCTATTCCTGCTGCCTCACACGGGCGCTAGCTGCGTGGGTGTTACCACTTTGGCCCTTTAGTTGAGGGGAGCAGAGCCTCAGGAAACACAACCAATGGAGGCAGCCTGCCTCGAGGTGGAGATCCAGGTGAGGGTTCAGGTATCAGACAATATGAAGACAAAAGCATCCTAGGAAACACTCTTGGGGCTTCCAAGAAAAGACTGAAGGGTTCATTTGCTATCAGCCCTCTCTCTCAAACTCAGATCCCTCTTTCAGTCACTCTCAGACTATATCTGCTTCTAGGGCCCCTTCCTATAATGCTGGTTCACGCTCCTTCTACAACACTTGTTGCAGACTTAGGGCCTGATTTAGAGTTTGTCGGGCAGGTTATTGCCTCAAAATGTGACAGATATCCCGTCCGCCTTCTTACACTTACCACAAGATATTATGCACTTTTAATAGGGCGGACGGGATATGAGTCACATTTGTGAAGGAGTATTCCCTGCCACCAATTTCTAAATCAGGCCCTATATCTGCTTCTAGCCAATCTTTCTATAACGCTGGTTCTCGCTCCTTCTACAACTTGACGCAGACTTAGGACTTGGAGTTTTTTGGACAGGTTATTGCTTCAAAACGTGACAGATCACGTCCGCCTTATTACAATTGTCACAGGATATAATGCACTTTCAATAGGGTGGACAGGATACCTGTCCCTTTGTGACGGAGTGCCCATCTGCCCAAATCAGGCTCTTGTTGTACATTGTGTTCAGTGTCTTTTCAGTGTTGGAAAGTCTCAATTTTGTTAAAGGCACTGTATTATCTCAGCGCTGCTGGGACTTGCAGGAATAAAGCCATTGCGGAAGTTGGGAAGACCCATGGAGTTTTGTGGTGGAGGTGAACAATATGGCTAAAGGCAAATCAGTCTTGACCCTGCTCCCGATGGGAACAGTCCAGCCCAAACTGCCAGGCCAGGGCTTCCCTGGACTGGAAACAAGCATCCTGGGACCAGTTTTATGATATCACCCCTCATCAGTCAAGCTAGCTTGAATTCACTGGCACAGTGAGCACTGGACCCACGTCTGGGATTAGCCTTCCCACTTAGGGCGACAAAAACAAAAAGTACAGATGATGGATGGAATGCAGAACAAATCAAAGATTCATCCCCCAGTCACAGAGCTGGGTTTATTCCATTGTTTATTTGCTCACCCTGCCACCCCAGTTCGGACTCAGCAATATGCAAAGCAGTCTTGACCTTGCTCTCCATGGGAACAGACCAGCCAGAACTGCCAAGCCATTTCCTCCCTGGAAACGAAACAAGCATCCTGGGACCGGTTTTGGGGTATCACTTCTCATAAGCCAGGCTAGGTTGAATCCAGTAGCACAGTGAGCATGAAACCCACGTCTGGGCATACACTTTCCACTTAGGGTGACAAAAGCAAAAAGAACTGATGATGGAGAAAATGCTTAACAAATCAAACAGTCACCCCCAGTCACAGAGCTGGGTTTAATCCATCATGTGTTGCTCGTCATGCCATTCCAGGTTGGACCCAGTCATATGCAAATCTGCCTCGACCCTGCTCCCCATGGGAACTGTCCAGCCTGAAATGGCAATTCTGGTTCTCCCTGAAATGGAAACAAGCATCCTGGGACTGGATTTGAGGTATCACCCATCATCAGCTAGGCTAGCTGGAGCCTTTCATCATAGCGAGCACAGGACTCACATCTGGGCATACCTTCCCACGTAGGGCAACAAAAGCAAAAAGAATAGGTGATGGCTGGGTCTAAACTGGGGTGGCATGGTGAGCAAAAAAAACGATAGATTAAACCCAGATCTGTGACTGGGGGTTAATGTTTGATTTGTTCTGTACTCTGTCTATCGTCTTTCCTTTTTGCTTTTATCGCCCTAAGTTGCCCTTCAAAAGACAGGAATTTGATTTCTTGTCTTCTGTTGGTCCTGAAGAGGCCTCAAACTCTTAAGGTCAAAATGTGTCAACCTATCTTTTGTAACAGAGGCGTTACTGCAAGATGAACGATGATGCAGATTTCATGAGGTGAAGGTCTGAACAATTAATAGACTTTGCTATTGGTTTGACTTACCATCCCTTTTTTGCTACGTCCAGATGGATCATAGACTCGAAATATATTTAATGTACCACCTTTTCTTAAAAGAATTAATTTTTGGAAAGACAAGGAATGGTTGTATACGTAAGAATGTACAAATAACAAAAGCATTAGGTGTTGCTTTGTCATTGGTTATTCATGTACATGTAATTCTTTTTATAATGTGTTTGTTGCTGTGTCAATGTTATGTGGTTTGCATTGTTATTTATTTGATAATAAAAAGAAATCAATAACAAGTACATAAGTGATTGAACAGAAAGTCATGGGTTGTATCAATTATGTGGTTGAATAATTTGAGATGATAAATTCATAGTAACGCAATCGAATTAAGCACGATTTGCAGTCAAGTCATTTGGATATTTTCCTCACACTTTCCACATTACCTGTTTGTGCTAAAACAAAGAAGCATCTCCTTCCGTGTGTGGCTACCATTTGCCCTTCAAAGGCGGCTTCCCTGTTGAAGCTTGCCTTTTGGGCGCTCACCTACTCTGGCCATCCTGTCTGGAGGAGGTCACACCTCTTTCCTTGGCAGGTCCTTTGTTCCTCTTCCTGAGAAGGCTACCTCGAGGACAGCATCTTTTGTGCAACAATAACCGGCTACTTTTGTACAAGAGTCACATTATATTCTACTTGAGCAACAAGTCAGTTTCATACAATGATTTGTTTAATAAGTTGAAGTACCATATTTAGTAGTATAATTTGGAAGGTAGCACTGCTGAGTTGTTAGAGTGTAACTCCACACTCGCCAATGGGGCTACTAGCCTTTCCACAGTGAAAATGATGTGGAGTTTTTACTGTTAGGACACATAGCCCCTCATTACAACCCTGGCGGTCGGTGATAAAGCGGCGGTAATACCACTAACAGGCCGGCGGTCAAAAAATAGAATCACGAACATGGTGGAAACCGCCAACACAGACAGCCACTTTAACACTCCGACCGCCACAGCGGTAGCAACAAACACCGCGGCGGACACCGCCAACCGACAGGCAGAACACATGAACCACCCACACTATTAAAAGGCACCAATCCGCCAGCTTTTCTGGGGCAGTACCAACGCCATCAAAAGCACAGCAGAAACAGTCTTTGGAAGGGAAACCACTCACCTCACGACACTCAACGAAGAACCAGTACGCCATAGAGCCCAAACTTCAGGTCCTGTCCATGTTGCTGTATCTCTTAATACACCACGAAGTGGAAAGAAGGCGGCAGTGGGGACGACCACAGTGAGTACTGCACCTAGCACACAGGGGAGGGGAGGAGGGAAAAGAAAGTCCCACACACACACGAAAAACGCAACACCCCCACCCCCAACACACACACACACACACACACACATATCCAATAACATCACTGATACACCCCGTCACCCCCTGGAAGAACGCAAGGACCAAACGGAATGAGTTTAACTAGTGTACTATTCGAACAATCAGATAGCCCAAGAGAACAGCAAATAATCAGTATACACAAATAATTACAGCAAGTAAACAAGTCCGTACACTGTCCCATCAAATGTCCGTGGACCAGTGGTCCCAAAAAGCATGGGCGAAGCCCACACGACACCTGCCTCAAAATGAAGAGAACACTGCAGGAGCATCAGGTCGATAAAAAAACAGGCACCTCAAGGGGAAGGGGAGGGGGGCACCTCAGCTGAATGAAGGTACGATGCCACTGCTCCTCGAGGGGGCTCCATGCCCACTTCCTGCTCCTGGGGAGTGCAAAGCCACAGTCTCTCAAGTGGGTGGTTTACCCACTGCTTGGTCCTGGGGAGTGCAAAGCCACAGTCTCTCAAGAGGGTGGTTTGCCCACTGCTTGGTCCTGGGGAGTGCAAAGCCACAGTCACTCAAGTCTCTCAAGTGGGTGGTTTGCCCACTGCTTGGTCCTGGGGAGTGCAAAGGCACAGTCTCTCAAGTGGGTGGTTTGCCCACTGCTTGGTCCTGGGGAGTGCAAAGCCACAGTCTCTCAAGTCAGTGACATGTTCCACTGGTTCTGGAGGGGGCTTTGTGCCCAGAGTGTTTCATCCTCCCAAGGACTGTGTTAGTGGATGTTTTTCTCCAGAGTGCTTCATCCTGCCAAGGACTGTGTTAGTGGATGTTTTTCCCCACTGGTTCTGGAGGGGGCTTTGTGCCCAGAGTGCTTCATCCTGCCAAGGACTGTGTTAGTGGATGCATTTCTCCACTGGTTCCGGAGGGGGCTTTGGGCCCATAGTACTTCATCCTGCCAAGGACTGTGTTAATGGATGCATTTCGTCACTGGTTCTGGAGGGGGCTTTGTGCCCAGAGTGCTTCATCCTGCCCAGGACTGTGTTAGTGGATGTTTTTCTCCACTGGTTCTGGAGGGGGCTTTGTGCCCAGAGTGCTTCATCGTGCCAAGGACTGTGTTAGTGGATGCTTTTCTCCACTGGTTCTGGAGGGGGCTTTGTGCCCAGTGATGCTGCACCTGGGGTATGGCATGTTGACTTCGTCTCACCTGGGTGTCATAGCCACACGATGTACCCGGAACAGGTAGCATGATATTCCATGGAGGCAGACCTACACTCCATCATGCGGCGACTTAGGCTGCCAATTGCTGGTTTGTGTCAGTGCTGGAGGTGGTGTCTCAAGTGGCGTGTCCAGGGTGCAGGACGTCACCTGCAGACTCTGATGGCTGCACACTGGGGATGAGGCTGACATCTGACAGAGTGGCATCGGCTGTGCACGTGGCTTTGCTGATGATGGTGCAGGCGGCGGTAGCTGCGGCGGAGATGATGCCAGTGCTGGCCGTGGTGCAAGTGACTGTTGGGGTGGATGGAGACACCATACCGTCTCCGGCAGCGTCGGATGGCTGATCCTTGGGGAGGATGCTGCAGACTGATGTTGTGGCAGCGACGGTGCAGGTGGCGGTCGGAGCAGCGGTGGTGACTGGGGTGCATGTGGCTGCCATCCCTGATGATTTGGTGGTCACCAGCCCCTTCCCAGGTGAAATTGTGCCCAGAGGTGATGTGCCCTTTGGCTTGTGGCCCTTCCCCATCTTGACAGCCACTGCAGGGACCTTGGCACTGTCAACTCTGTGTTTGTGCAAGGCCTTGCTGGGTGGGTAGTGTGACTGTCCCCTGCTGGAAGCCGGTCCCTTTTTGAGCTTTGCAGGTGGTGGAATAGGGTGGTCCTTCTTTTATGTCGGTAGCACACTGGCAGCTCTGACGGGTGCCCCCTTTGACAGTACTGGAGTAGCAGGGACCACAGCGGAGGCAGGTTTGGTGGCTGAGGTGCTGAGCTGGGATCTAGACATCCTGGCCCTACGAGAAGGACGGGGTGGAGGTGTAGGGAAGAGCTCCAGGTTAGCTAGGTAAATTTGTTTGGATACACTGGGATGGGAAGATGGAGGGGGTTTGGGGGAGGAGGAAGAGTTAGTGGTTGTAGGAGGTGTACGTCTGCTGAGTTTGGGTGAAGGTGCATGGGTTGGAGGCTGTTGTGAGGTGGATGGCTGTTGAGTGGGTGTGTGCCTGCGTTTGTGTACTTTGGGAGGAGGGCTCACAGACACACTGGGAGAGGACACAGGAGACGTGTGAATGGTAGTGGGAGTGGTGATTGCACGTGAGCAGTGTGCAGTGATGGGCGTGCTAGTGATGGAGGTAGTGGCTGAGGATGTAGTACATGCAGGTGTGAGTGGAGACGAGACTGGGAGGGAGGTGGAGGACGTGGAGGAGGGGGACACAGTGGAGGCAGTGGATGTTGGTGTGTCTTCATGGGTATGGTGCTTGTGTGAGTGCCTGTGGATGTGTGGTGCTTATGTTTTCCTGAGCCACTTTTGTGTGTTGATGTGTGTGCATGCTGGTCTGATGGTGTGCTTGGGATAGGCTGAGGTAGAGGGGATTGCGTCTGGGTAGTGGAAGTTGGAGGGGGGAGGCTGGACGCAGGGACAATGGCTGCCATCAGTGCAGAGGCCAGAGCCTGAAATGCTCTCTGTTGGGCCGCCACGCCAGAATGAATACCCTCCACGTATGCATTTGTTTGCTGCAAATGCCTCTCAACACCCTGGATGGCATTCAGAATGGCTGACTGCCCAACAGTGAGGGATCTCAGGATGTCAATAGCCTCCTCACTGAGGGCAGCAGGGCTGACTGGGGCAGGGCCTGAGGTGCCTGGGGTGAAGGGTGATGTCCACCCTCCTGGGTGAGCGGGCACGGGAAACACGCTGAGGGGCTGCTGGGAGGACGGTGCTGGTAGGGGGTGGTGGCGGCTGTACCTGTAGTTGGGGTGGGCACAGAGGTGCCTGCCACTGCAAGAGAGCTCCCATCAGAGGAGGAGTTGCTGTCGCTGGTATCCCCTCCTGTCCCTGTCGTGGAGCTCCCCTCGCCCTCTGTCCCACTGGTGCCTTTACCCTCTGTGGATTCACCCTCCTGGGCTATGTGGGATGCAGCTCCCTCCATCTCCGGTGTCACTGCTCCTCCGCCAGATGATGCTAATGCACAAAAGGACAGGGTGACAAAACAAGAAGGGGGGGCAAGACAGAGGAGACACATGGTCAATGCCATCAACACCATTACGGTTGGCGGACACAACACACAGGGAGCCCTATGCACTGGGCCATGCACTAGCAGTTAGTAGGAAAATCACCTGCCCATGGGGGACTATGCCTAACACCATTTGCTGCACACCTCAAACCCACAGGAGCCTGACTAGTTGTAGATGCCCACTAACACTATTGGGGTTGGAGTGCCTCAGAGCCTGTCTAACAAGGGACCTATCCTACCAAGTTTGCCCTGGCCTAGGGGAACCCACAGCCCACATCCCCCACCCAGACACCTCGTAGATCGCGCAGAGCCATCTGAATGAGACTGTACTCACCCCCTTGTGGTTGCTGTGAAGCCCTTAAGCGCCCATCCAACTCCTGATATGCCACCGCCAGGATCCGGAACATCAGGGGGGTCATGGTGCGACAGGCACCTCTTCCACGTTGGGAGGCCATCTTCTTGCTCCAGCGGCGCAGGTCCTCCCATCTCTTGTGGCAGTGGGTGCTCCGTTTATGATAGACCCCCAGGGTCCGCACTTCCTTGGCGATGGCACGCCAAATACCCTTCTTCTGGTGAGCGCTGACCTAGAGGAAAGGTACAGGATGAAAGGAAATGACTCTCCCGTCCGGACCTTCTTACTCATTGCCCACCAGTTCCCACCCATGCCCTGACGCACATACACTCACCATCCTCACATGCAGGCCTCAGCCCCCCCCCACATGTATCTTCTATCCACACCACTCTATATATTCATGGCCCATGCATCATGTTCACAGTGTACTCACCTGTTTGTCTGGAGGACCGCAGGGTAGCGTGTACTGGGGGAGGACCCCATCCATCAGTCTGTCCAACTCCTCCGTGGTGAAGGCAGGGGCCCTTTCCCCAGACACATGAGCCATTGTTGCTTCCAGACTGAGGTCACAGCAGCACTTGCTGCGTAGGTCCTCTCCTGTTGAAGGTCAGCTATCAAGTGAGCAGATAGAATGTGCCGGTCACATCCGCGGCGGTGCATACCGTCATCGCTGGAATACATCGTCATTGGCTCTTGGAACCCATAGGGCCCAATGATAACCAATGCTAAATTGCGTGGCGGTCTTTGACCGCCTACCGCAACGCTGCACAATGCTAGCGCAGTTACCTCATTTCCCCTTGTCCCTCCTTACAGGTCAGGCAGCCGCCATTTCAGGGGGGCACATGGCATGGCACCTAACTGCGTCACAGCACATTTTGGCAGAAATACGGACAAAGCACGCCACACGCGGATTTACTCACATTACAGCAAAAACACTTGTGCAACCTATGTGGTCCATGACTCTCTGCTCACCATTCTCCTCCATAGGGCACATCCGGTGGGGCAGATGATGAGATGGCATCATCCTCCGGTGTACAGATCCCTGGTGGACCTGTCGACAATGGAAGACAGACACATCATTATCACCTACAGAGTTGTTCGTGCAACAATCCAAGACCTGTGTGCCCAATTGGAGCCAGACCTGATGTCAGCTATCGGCCATCCCACAGGAATACCTCCTCTAGTGCAGGTCCTGTCAGTGCTCCATTTCCTGGCAAGTGGCTCCTTTCAAACTACAGTGGCCATGGCATCAGGGATGTCTCAGCCAATGTTTTCTAACGTGTTGACCAGAGTGTTGTCAGCCCTGCTGAAACACATGTGCAGCTACATCGTATTCCCCCAGGGGGAGGATTTGCCCACAGTGAAAGCTGGCTTCTATGCCCTGGGACATATCCCCAACATAATTGGTGCCATTGATAGTACACATGTGGCATTTATCCCCCCGCAGAAATGAACAGCTGTACAGAAATTGAAAAAGCTTCCATTCTATGAATGTGCAGATGGTGGGTTTGGCAGACCACTACATCTCTCATGTGAATGCCAAGTATCCTGGCTCTGTATATGACGCTTACATTTTGAGGAATAGCAGCATCCCTTATGTGATGGGCCAACTCCACGGGCCCCGGGTGTGGCTAATAGGTGAGCCCAAGGTCCCCACACAGTATGGATAGGTGTCTGGGTATGAGGTAGTCACTGAGGGTTAATGTGTGTCTAACAGATTTCCCTCAACATTTGCAGGTGACTCTGGGTACCCCAGCCTCTCATGGCTACTGACCCCAGTGAGGAATGCCAGGACAAGTGCAGAGGAACGCTACAATGAGGCACATGGGCGAACTAGCCATACTATTGAGCGGACTTTCGGCCTCCTGGAGGCCAGATTCCGGTGCCTCCATCTAACAGGTGGCTCCCTATACTACTTACCGAAGAAGGTGTGCCAGATAATCGTGGCATGCTGCATGTTGCACCAGGTGCCTTTTCTGCAGGAGGATGGGCCTGATGTTGGTCTTGTGGCAGCTGTGGAGTCTGTGGACAGTGAGGAAGAGGAGGCAGAAGAAGAAGATATTGACAACCGAAACAACATCATCATGCAGTACTTCCAGTGAGACACAGGTAAGAGACTGGCACTGCTCTTCTCATATATGACTATTGTAGGACATTGTATAAGTCAGCCTCTTAACCTCTGTGTATGGACACTGACAGTTCACTTTGGCTTTCCATTTCACAGATCTGGTACCTCAGTCTGCCTTCTGCTATATTTACTGCTGCCCAACAACTGTCATACATTGGCATGTGCAAATGAACATTTACATTGATATTTGGGGAAGAACTTGTAATTATACATTTGTGAAAGTACAGACTGACTCCAGATTGGTTTGTGATTCAAGGGTGTTTATTTAGGGGCTAATGTGTATAGGGGTATGTGGAAGGGGCTGGGGTGATGGTGGAGGAAGGTCCATAGTACGATCCAGTCTCTCGGTATCACAGGTGCATTGTCCAATGGGGCATAGGAAGTGGAACAATGTCAGTTAAAGGTGGACAGGGTGACAGAGTGGGACACAAGGGTGACACTCAGGAGAGTCTTATTTCCTGGTGGGGGTCTTGCCAATGTTCTCAGTCTTCCGCCTGGATCGCAGGGACCGTTTGCGGGGTGGTTCTCCTTCTGCAGGGGGTGGGGTGCTGGTGGCCCATTGTTCCTGTTGCAGGGCCTCCTGTCCACTAGCGCCGGCGGACGTGGAAGGCTGATCATCGTTCGGGCTGGTGTCAGTGGCCCGGTAGTATGCCACTGTCTCCCTCATGGTGTTGTTCATGTCTGCCAGCACCCCTGCAATGGTGACCAGGGTGGTGTTAATGGCCTTCAAGTCCTCCCTGATCCCCTGGTTCTGTCCCTCCTGCAGCCGCTGGGTCTCCTGAAACTTGGCCAGTACCATGCCCATGGTCTCCTGGGAATGGTGGTATGCTACCATGATGTTTGAGAGTGCCGGGGCTGGTCCTCCCCCTGTCGCACAGCAGCCCTCCCAGCTTCCCTGTTATCCTGTGCCTCTGTCCCCTGAACCGTGTGCCCACTGCCACTGACCCCAGGTCCCTGATTGTCTTGGGTTAGTGGGTTTGCCTGGGGTCCCTGTAGTGGTGGACACACTGCTGATTGACGTGTCCTGGGGACAGTGGCATGGGCCCGCTGGGTGGGTGCTGTGGTGGTGTTTCCTGAGGGGGAGGTTCTGTGGTGGTTTGGGACTGTGGCAGGGGAACCGACTCTCCAGAGGTCCCTGATGGGCCGGGCTGGTCATCTTGATCCAAGCGTGCAGGGCTGCTGTCGTCACTGTGGGCCTCTTCTGTGGGGGGACTGGATATGGCTGGCACCTCCTGCCCGGTGATGTTGTGTAGGGGACCGGGTGGGGTGTAAATGCATTGTTATTGTATCTGTGTGTGCCATCTTGTGCAATGGGTGTGTTTCCCTCTATTACTGTGCTTGCAATATTGCCTTGGCCCTTCTGTGAGAGGTGATTGTGTGCCCTGGGTGAGTCTCTCCTTTGGACATGCTTTGGTGATGGGTGTCCAGGCAGGTCTGTGATGGGTGTCCATGCATTGGTGTAACATGCAGGGCTTGGTATCGGGATGGGTGGGTTGTGATAGTGGGGTATATGTGAGGTGGTGAAGTGATGGGTGTGAGGGCAGGTGTTTGTGGTGCCATGCAGGTAGGGTGGGGGATATAGTAGTAAAGATTTGGCTTACCAGAGTCCAGTCCTCCTGCTACTCCTGCGAGGCCCTCAGGATGCATTATTGCCAAGACTTGCTCCTCCCATGTTGTTAGTTGTGGGGGAGGAGGTGGGGGTCCACCGCCAGTCCTCTGTACGGCTACCTGGTGTCTGGATACCATGGAATGTACCTTCCCCCGTAGGTCGTTCCACCTCTTCCTGATGACATCCCATGTTCTTGGATGCTGTCCCACTGCATTGACCCAGTCGACAATTCTCCGCCATAGCTCCATCTTCTTAGCAATGGATGTCTGCTGCACCTGTGATCCGAATAGCTGTGACTCTACCCGGATGATTTCCTCCACCATGAACCTGAGCACCTCCTCAGAAAACCTGGGGTGTCTTTGAGGTGCCATGATGTGGTGTGTGTGATGTGATGTGTGGGGTGATGTTTTGGGGTGTGTGGTGTTTTGTGCGTGGATGGTGTATGAGTGATGGTGTTGTGTGCCTCTGGATGCTGGTGTGGTCTTTGCTTTTCTGTCTCTCTGCATCTTCAAAACTTTTCGTTTTAAGGGGTTGTGGGTAATGTGGGTGTGTGTTTTATATTGGGTTCGGTGTGAGGGTGTGGTGTGCATATGTGTATCAGGTGTGTGTATTTTGAATTGTCCAATGTGGTTGTGTTTTACAAGTGTGTGTGTATTTTGAGCAAAGCGGTGTGTACAGCCAATGGTTTACCGCGGTTGAATGACCGCCGCGTTGATTCGTGGGTCATGATAGTGTGGGCGTATTCCTGTTGGCGTAAAGGTGTAGGTTTTGGTACCGCCAATTTATCACTGACCTTTGGTGTGGCAGACTTTTGTGGGTGTCTGTATTGTGGAGGATTTCTAACTGTGGGTCATAATACCCATAGCGGATTTCCACCACGGACACGGTATGTTGGCGACCGTCCGCACGGCGGTCAGTGGACTTTACCGCCAGGGTTGTAATGAGGGCCATAAAGTCCACTTGTATGGACGAAACATGTTGGCTGTCGCTTGCTGTTGATTTCTGGTGTTTTTAAAGACAAAAGGAAAATAAAGTGAAGAACTGGGCATAACTGAGAACTTGGAAAGGACTCTTTTATTGATACGATGCACCTCTAATATGTATTATGTTAGGCTCCACAGCAAGGTTGCACCTTGGTAGCAGGTGTTCTTAGTGAGTGCACGTGAATAGAAATGATCTCTTTGAGTATGAATTTTGAAAATGCAGAAGGGGAGATACGGAGAAAAGAAACCCTGCATCTCCAAGGGATCAGTCTTTAAAAAGATATAATCTAGAACTTAGATAAGAGGCCCTTTTTGAGTTCTGATTTGAGCACTTACAGGGATAGAGCCATTCTAATATGAATTGCTCCTGGGTCCCTAATCGTCAGGGTACTGAAACATAAAGACCTTTTGAGGGTGGATGTCTTTACCAAATTAGGGGACTTGATGCAGCATCTCTCAACCTAAAGTTCTGTTCTTGCTGGATAGTTCAAGCCTTTGTGACGGGATGTGCTGGACCTGACATCCTTAGGGTGCTCTTACCCCAACATTTTGCCCACCTCTTCCATTTTTTCTGACCTCGTTTTTGCTGGTATTGGGAATGGTTTGACGATTTTGGGTGATCTCCAACTGGCATATTTAATTTACTTATAAGTCCCTAGTAAAGTGCACTACACATGCCCAGGGCCTGAAAATTAAATTCTACTACTGGCCCTGCGGTGCTGTTTGTACCACTGACTTAATTAGCCCTTTAACCATGTCTCAGGCCTGCCACTGAAGCCTGTATGGGCAGTTTTACAATGCCATGTCAACCTGGCCAAATAACCCCTTCACCAGGCTCAGACCTTCCCTTTTTATACATATAAATCACCCCTAGGGTAGGCCCTTGACAACCCAGAGGGCAGGGTGAAATGTATTTAAAAGGCAGGACATGCAGTTTTACGTTTTACATGTCTTGGTAATGAACCACTCCAGAACAGTTTTTTCACTACTGCAAGGCCTGTCTCTTACATATGATAACATTGGGATTACCTTATTACCTCTTATAAATGTAATTAGCAATCTGGAAGAGATAAAATGTTCGGGTTTGGTGCCTCTAGGACCGCAATTTAAAATCACAACTTATGGTGAAGTAGGATTTTAAATTGCAATTCTGGACATGCCAATTTTAGAAAATAGGTATTTTCCGACTTTAGCCAATTCGTGTCTGCTGCCTTTCTGTGATCACTTGTCTGCAGTGGGTGATAGCTGGGCTTTGTGTACTCCCCCTAGACAACCACACACAATGGAAGCTTAGGTGTGACTTGATGTGCCATCCTGGCAGGATGGGAGTAGCTGGATCCAGCCTCACATACACCTAAATAGGCTGCATCCTGTCCCCACACAAAGGGCTGCATTACCCCCTGTAGTAAGTCAGGAGTCAGGGCAGGAAGAGAGGACATCTGTGCACTTCAAATACCTATCTTTGAAGTCTCCCCCACTTCAAAGGCCCCACTGGGTATAGGTACTGGAACTCTCACACTGCCAACTCACTACACTTCTAGACCTGTGTATACTCTGCCAGGAAGAAGCCCTGTTGCGCTGCTGAAGGACTGCTGCTTTGCAGGACTCCTGCCCTGCTACCTGCTGTACCCCTGCCTGGGTGAGAAGGGTTGGACCTACATCACTTGAACCCAGAGTGACCCCCTGATCTAGATGAATAGCCTCCTGATCTGAAGTCTCTGAGATATAAGACTTTCAACCACCCTGCTTCTGCACCTGGAGTCTGCCTTCTGTGACCCTGCCCTGCCAAGTGGTACCACGCCAGTCCAGGACCTATGGAAGTGGGCCTAAGGTGTTTGCTTCACTGCGACAGGCGCGTACTCTGCTGTGGGAGCAGAACCGAAGCATCGTGGCTGTTGTGTGAAACAGAACTGGTGCATCATCATCACTGTGTGGGTCGGAACCGATGCAACAGACTTGCATTACGGCATCTTGAAACCAGCACGACACCTTCAGAACCACACTGTGCAATGTTTTCCTCACATCCGTTGTTGATGGCATCCTCGACAATGACTCTACAGCTCTGCAACGCAGCCTCGGTGCTAATCAGAACTGATGCATCGCCTCAGAAGGGCAACTGGACTGTCGAAGACACTTGGACCCAGCTTCTGTGTTCCAGGGACCACGCTTGTCAGGATGAGAGGGGACCCAGAGGACCGGTGATGCAGAAGTTTGGTGCCTGCGTTAGCAGGGGGAAGATTCCGTCGACCCACGGGAGATTTCTTCTTGGCTTCCAGTGCAGGGTGAAGGCAGACAGCCCTCAGAGCATGCACCACCAGGAAACAGTCGAGAAATCCGGCAGGATGAGGCGCTACAATGTTGCTGGTAGTCTTCTTGCTACTTTGTTGCGGTTATGCAGGCGTCCTGGAGCAGTCAGCGGTCAATCCTTGGTAGAAGTCGAAGAGGGAAGTGCAGAGGAACTCTGGTGAGCTCTTGCATTCGTTATCTGGTGAGATACCCCCAGGAGAGGCCCTAAATAGCCCACAGAGGAGGATTGGCTACAGAGAAAGGCAAGCACCTATCAGGAGGGGTCTCTGACATCACCTGGTGGCACTGGCCACTCAGAGCTTTCCATTGTGCCCTCACACCTCTGCATCCAAGATGGCAGAGGTCTGGGACACACTGAACGAGCTCTGGGCACCTCCCCTGGGAGGTGCTGGTCAGGGGAGTGGTCACTCCCCTTTCCTTTGTCCAGTTTTGCGCCAGAGCAGGGCTGGGGGGATCCCTGAACCGGTATAGACTGGCTTATGCAAGGAGGGTACCATCTGTGCCCTTCAAAGCATTTCCAGAGGCCAGGAGAGGCTATTCCTCCCAGGCCCTTCACATATATTCCAAAGGGAGAGGGTGTAACACCCTCTCTCAGAGGAAATCCTTTATTCTGCCTTCCTGGGACCGGGCTGCCCATGCCCCATGGGGGCAGAAACCTGTCTGAGGGGTTGGCAGCAGCGTTAGCTGCAGTGGAGACCCCGGAAAGTTAGTTTGACAGTACCCGGGCTCTATGCTGGAGACCCAGGGATGCATGGAATTGTCCCCCCAATACCGGAATGGTATTGGGGTGACAATTCCATGATTCTAGACCTGTTACATGGCCATGTTTGGAGTTACCATGGTGATGCTACATATGGGTATTGACCTATATGTAGTGCACGCTTGTAATGGTGTTCCTGCACTCACAAACTCTGGGGAATTTGCCCTGAACAATGTGGAGGCACCTTGGCTAGTGCCAGGGTGCCCACACACTAAGTAACTTTGCACCTAACCTTCCCTAAGTGAGGGTTAGACATCTAGGTGACTTATAAGTTACTTCAGTGCAGTGTAAAATGGCTGTGAAATAACGTGGATGTTATTTCACTCAGGCTGCAGTGGCAGTCCTGTGTAAGAATTGTCTGAGCTCCCTATGGGTGGCAAAAGAAATGCTGCAGCTCATAGGGATCTCCTGGAACCCCAATACCCTGGGTACCTAGGTACCATATACTAGGGAATTATAAGGGTGTTCCAGTGTGCCACTCAGAATTGGTAACATTAGTCACTAGCCTGCAGTGACACTTTTAAAAGCAGAGAGAGCATAAACACTGAGGTTCTGGTTAGCAGAGCCTCAGTGATACAGTTAGGCACCACACAGTGAACACATATAGGCCATAAACTTATGAGCACCGGGGTCCTGACTAGCAGGATCCCAGTGACACATATCAAACACACTGACAACATAGGGTTTCCACTATCAGCACTGGGGCCCTGGCTAGCAGGATCCCAGTGAGACAGTAAAAACACCCTGACATATACTCATAACCAGGCCAAAAGTGGGGGTAACAAGGCTAGAAAGAGGCTACCTTCCTACAGTGAGGTTATCTGTTATGTGCCGCTGTCGAGTACGCTGAGTGTGTGTAGAGATCAGGAGTTATGATTTGCTTTCAAACAGCAAGAAGAAAGGAAGAGCAGAAGATTATGGACCACCAATGGAAACAGTAAGTATTTGGTGGCAACAGCAAGAAAGTGAACAAGAGGTAAAAGCAAGAAAAGAGAGTGGAGAGATTAATAAACAAGGTGACAGCAATGGAGAATGTCAGCGAGGAGAAAAGAGGAGAAGTGGGGGAGGGGTTTAATGATGGGCCAGTGGCTAGGAGAGGAAAAAACAGTAGAGGGGAATACGTGAGAGTGAATAAAAGAATAAGTAAAAAGGCAGAAAGAAAGGTAACGGCTAACGGTTGTAGCGGAGAACACGAAAAGGGAGATGAGGAAAGGGATCATTAAATGTGATGAGATAAAAGCAAGAAAAGGGAGATGAGGAAAGGGAACATGAAAAGTGATGAGATAAAAGCAAGAAAAGGGAGATGAGGAAAGGGAACATGAAAAGTGATGAGATAAAAGCAAGAAAAGGGGGATGAGGAAAGTGATCATGAAAAGTGATGAGATAAAAGCAAGAGAGCAGAAAGAGAAAGGAAATGAGAAAAGGAAGAGGAGAAAAGACCAAAAGCGGAGGAAAGGAAATTAAGAGAAAATGAGGTAGAGCAAATTAAGAAGAGACACAAATTAGAGAAGAGATGAAAAGGAAAGAGGAGAGGAGAAAGACAGAGAAAGGGGGACAGCAGAACGAAGGGGGCGAGAGAAGAGGATGCAATGAAAAGATGTGGTGAAGTAAAGAATGTGAAGAAAGAGGCCCGCAAACGAAAGGAGAGGCGAGAAAAGGAGAGAGAGGTACGGTAGAGATTAACAAAATGTGAAGAGCTGTAATGAAGAGGGGAAGACAACAAGAAGGAAAATAGAGTAAACAATTGGAGAAGAAAATAAAATAAGGGAATACAGAAGGGAAGAAAGGAAAGAGCAGAGCGGATGGGGAAAGGGACACACAAAAGCAATGTGTGGGAAAACATGAGAAGGAAAGGGGAGAAGATAAGGAGAGAAAGAGTAAAAGAAGGAACACAAGAAATCAAGTGTTATAGGAAGGTGAGAGGTAAAAAGACAAAAAAAGAGAAGGAAGAAAAGGTAGAGGGGAGAGAGGAAAGCAAGAAAGGGAAGATGAGAAAGAAAAGAGCAAGAAAGACAAAGAGGAAAGGAGAACACCATGGCAGAACAAGGAACATGAACAAAGAGAACAGGAAAAAGGAAAAAACAAGATAAAGGGGGGAAAAGGAATAAGTGGAGAGGGAGCAACAAAGGGAAGTAAAGAGCTGGTCAGAGGAAATTTGGACTTTTTTTTGGAGATATTGTTTAGGAGATGCACTAACCCACTTATGCTTCTGAATGAGATAAGAACCAGTCAGCAGCACCCCCCCAGCATGACCTCCCGCTGAGGCCTCCTATCCTTCTGAATGAGATAAGAACCAGTCCGCAGCACACCCCCCCTAGCATGACCTCCGCTGAGGCCTCCTATCCTGCTGAATGAGATAAGAACCAGTCAGCAGCACCCGCCCCCTAGCATGACCTCCGCTGAGGCCTCCTATCCTTCTGAATGAGATAAGAACCTGTCAGCAGCACCCCCCCTCCTTGCGTGACCTCCGCTGAGGACTCCTATCCTTCTGAATGAGATAAGAACCTGTCAGCAGCACCCCCCCTAGCATCACCTCCGCTGAGGCCTCCTATCCTTCTGAATGAGATAAGAACCTGTCAGCAGCACCCGCCCCGTAGCATGACCTCCCGCTGAGGCCTCCTATCCTTCTGAATGAGATAAGAACCTGTCAGCAGCACCCGCCCCCAGCATGACCTCCCGCTGAGGCCTCCTATCCTTCTGAATGAGATAAGAACCAGTCCGCAGCACACCCCCCCTAGCATGACCTCCGCTGAGGCCTCCTATCCTTCTGAATGAGATAAGAACCTGTCAGCAGCACCCCCCCTCCTTGCGTGACCTCCGCTGAGGACTCCTATCCTTCTGAATGAGATAAGAACCAGTCAGCAGCACACCCCCCCTAGCGTGACCTCCGCTGAGGCCTCCTATCCTTCTGAATGAGATAAGAACCAGTCAGCAGCACCCCCCCTCCCCCCAGCATGACCTCCCCTGAGGCCTCCTATCCTTCTGAATGAGATAAGAACCTGTCAGCACCCCCCTCCCCCCAGCATGACCTCCGCTGAGGCCTCCTATCCTTCTGAATGAGATAAGAACCTGTCAGCAGCACCCACCCCCTAGCATCACCTCCGCTGAGGCCTCTTACCTCTGGCACTGTTTGTTTCTGTGGGGCGCTGTCAGAAAGGTTTTGTGTGGGGTCGAGGAACGCTTGAAACGTTCTCCATAGCTTCCTGGGAAGTTCCGATCATTTGGACCTAGACTACACTCACTGCCTCCCGTGACAGGTAGCATGACCACAAGGACATGTTTTAAATGTATACTGACACATTTCTGTACAATGTCACACATACATACACTCACATATACATGCAGTGGTGCAGGCTCATAGACACTCACATATACATACACTGGTGCAGGCTCACAGACACTCACATATACATACACTGATGCAGGCTCACAGACACTCACATATACATGCACTGGTGCAGGCTCCTAGACACTCACATATACATACACTGGTGCAGGCTCGCAGACACTCACATATACATGCACTGGTGCAGGCTCACAGACACTCACATATACATGCACTGGTGCAGGCTCACAGACACTCACATATACATGCACTGGTGCAGGCTCGCAGACACTCACATATACATGCACTGGTGCAGGCTCAGAGACACTCACATATACATGCACTGGTGCAGGCTCAGAGACACTCACATATACATACACTGGTGCAGGCTCGCAGACACTCACATATACATGCACTGGTGCAGGCTCATAGACACTCACATATACATACACTGGTGCAGGCTCACAGACACTCACATATACATACACTGATGCAGGCTCACAGACACTCACATATACATGCACTGGTGCAGGCTCCTAGACACTCACATATACATACACTGGTGCAGGCTCGCAGACACTCACATATACATGCACTGGTGCAGGCTCACAGACACTCACATATACATGCACTGGTGCAGGCTTGCAGACACTCACATATACATGCACTGGTGCAGGCTCAGAGACACTCACATATACATGCACTGGTGCAGGCTCATAGACACTCACATATACATGCAGTGGTGCAGGCTCATAGACACTCACATATACATACACTGATGCAGGCTCACAGACACTCACGTATACATGCACTGGTGCAGGCTCACAGACACTCACATATACATGCACTGGTGCAGGCTCACAGACACTCACATATACATACACTGATGCAGGCTCACAGACACTCACATATACATGCACTGGTGCAGGCTCACAGACACTCACATATACATACACTGATGCAGGCTCACAGACACTCACATATACATGCACTGGTGCAGGCTCACAGACACTCACATATACATACACTGATGCAGGCTCACAGACACACATATACATGCACTGGTGCAGGCTCACAGACACTCACATATACATACACTGATGCAGGCTCACAGACACTCACATATACATGCACTGGTGCAGGCTCATAGACACTCACATATACATACACTGATGCAGGCTCACAGACACTCACATATACATGCACTGGTGCAGGCTCATAGACACTCACATATACATACACTGGTGCAGGCTCACAGACACTCACATATACATGCACTGGTGCAGGCTCCTAGACACTCACATATACATGCACTGGTGCAGGCTTGCAGACATCACATATACATGCACTGATGCAGGCTCGCAGACACTCACATATACATGCACTGGTGCAGGCTCACAGACACTCACATATACATACACTGCTGCAGGCTTGCAGACATCACATATACATACACTGGTGCAGGCTCATAGACACTCACATATACATACACTGGTGCAGGCTCATAGACCCTCACATAAACAATATAGACACCCTCCCCCTCATACACACGAGGTGAAACTTATGTGGGGTAGTCCTCAACATGAAAGTCACGATTCCCAACTAGCAACTGCCCAGATTCACTAAACAGGGCACCAGAGCGAGGCACAACCCCTTATGCCCAATCAGAAGCTCAGATAGGACATGAGGCTGTCTTTTTCCATTATCGTGACTTCTGATGGGGCATAAGGGCGCATGATGGACAGGCCCCAAATTGCCATTATCTGCCAAGCTGCCTGACGCTAGTGCAGTATGTCAGATGTGTATTGTGTATGTGTAAGGATGGGCTGTAACAGCCCACGCCTGACATATGCCCAGTACAGCCAAAGGAGCCATATTGTGACACAAGATGATATTACACTTTTATATGTAAACAAATGATCAGTGAGATCGTTTGTTTTTATATAAAAGCTGTGATGTGTTAGTAATGAGATGCAGAGTGAGGCATGATGGTCTGGGGGGTCGCCGCCCTTTTGTCCCCTATAAAGGAGCTGCCACTGCATCACACGCCTCGTTGGAACCGTTGCAGCGGAGTGATGCATCGGTGGTTCGGGCCCACGCAATCCCCTACAACTAGGATTTAAAGGTTCTTTCGTTCAGCAGGCCTAGCTAGGTTCCTGTAGCCAACCCGTGCTCCATAGCGGTCAGCCTGAAAGTTTTGAGTTTGTCCTGGTTCAGGGTGACCAGATATTCCTGGTTGGTGCTTCTTGCCACTAAACGCTATTTTACAGTTTACTCTTTAAAAATTCATGACTCAGTTTCTACTTAATGGATTTTTGTCATTTTGTTCTTGTTTTATATCTTAAATTCAGATCTATTTTTCGAAACTGGTGTGGAATATTTTTGTGTAGTATTTTCACTGTTTTACTCTTTGAAGTGTTGCACAAATTCTTTATGCTTTGCCTCTAGGTTACACCCAGGTCAAACAACAACGCAATTTCTACCAGGATGGCAATGAGTTTATTTAGACCAATGGGTAGCTCATGAGCTACTGGTAGCTCTCCATCTACTTGTAAGTAGCTCTTCTTTGTTCAGCCAACCCTATTACATTAAAAGCTTTTGTTTGTTTGAATTAATTAATGTAATCAAAAATTAAAAAATGTGTATACAAGACTAAACATGAGTATTTTCATAACTCTAATGCTGATTTTTGGAAAAAATAGTTAAATTTGCAAAATATATTTAAAGCTGATATTTGAGTTATAAAGTTTGTGGCACTGAGGAGGTGCTTTACTCATGTTACTACCTTGGTGCGAAGGGCATAGCAGATGTCATTAAGTGAGACCTAGGTACAGGCATTCTAAACTGACAAAGCCTTTTTGACATTACAACTGGTACCCCCCCCCCCATGTACTGAGGTGATTACTGCTTGTAATCTTGCATGGGATGATCACTAAATTAATCTTGTCTGATGCGAACACTATTACAACACTAATAATATTAGTAGCTCAGGATGATTTTCATTGAGCGTAAGTAGTTCTTATTACAGAGAAGGTTGGAGACCCCTGATTTAGACAGTCAGGGGGTAGAGGATGTGCTGATCACTTACACTGAACAATGAACCCATGACCTGTGTGAGGCGTTTGGATTAGAGAAGGTTACTAGTTAGATTCCAAGCAACAAACCTGCAGTGAATGCCAAACATTCAAACCCAGAAAGCATTTTCAGAACACTATCCTGTGCGTTGCGATGTTCCCATTTTCTTCAAGTATGCGTTCATTCATGGATTCATTCATTTTAAATACAGGTTTTGTTTTTGTGCAACTGAATTCATATGCTAATTTGTGCATGTAACATCATAAAACGTGATATCTGACTCGTTCTAAGATAATGTGCAAAGTTTATTCAACCTGAACGCAAAGGCATTTCATCAAAGAGGACATCTTCAGATTTCAAGGGATAATAAGGCTTGAGATGCAAACATCTCAGTCCTCGAGGCCATGGTCTTGTAGCTCAGTAAGACTCAAGCTCTCTACTCTCGGAGTATGGAATGCCAATAAGAAATGCAAAGCCTTACACAGCAGCAGATTAACAAAACACCTTCTGAAGTATACATGTCCCTTCCTTCTGACCAGCTTGTGTAGGCATTCTTCATGCTGAGCAGGTTTAAATGAGCTACGGCCTTGAAAGTTCTATCATATAGTGATTATATCTAAAACCATCAATAACATTGTTGTTTTTGCTAATCTACTGTTTTACTGCTGCTGTTTTCATGTATGTTCTGTTTATATTGATTACATGGATTCATAATATTGGCAATTGTCTAAGGATTCATTTTTGTTAAAGCCTTCTCAAATGTAAGTGTGGATTTCTCCTGTGTGGTCACACACGTGGGAAAAGGTCTCGGGAACTCACTTATAAATAATGCAGAGTTTGAGTATCCCCGGGACGCACCCACAAGACCTGACCAATTATGACTAACAGGGAGGCACCTTTCATAATATTGATTACATCCTTCTCAGCTAAGGAGTTACCTAGTAACTTTAGGATTTGCTTAATGCTTGATTAGAAGAAAATACCCATTTCAGTTTCATCAGTTTGAATACATTTTAAGGGTTCATTGACACAGTAACTCACAGGACAAGTGTACCCCAGGCTGGGGACATCTTAACTCTAGTAGTCTCTATGCAACAAGCCCCTTTCAAATATTGTATTTGTGGAGAGAATATTGAACCTGTAGATCCTACAACTAGACATTTCACAACATGCAGAGCTCCTACTGTCCTGATATTTCTGCAAATTATGGACCATTTACAATATTAGAAACCTCTGACCGTTTCCCAGTAGGTTTTCAAGAATATCAAGCATTGTTGAAGGAGGAGTTACCATTTGTGGTGAGAACAGTTAGAATGGTTCCTTAGGCCTTCCAGGCATACTTGGCAGGAGTTACTTGGTTACATCCCTCGTCATAACATCCACAGTTAGCTGCTCCAGAATTAAAACATTTGTTAACAGAACGAGTGGCTATCTATAGGGTACTTAAGCAATCCATACCACACATTATAGGAACTGGTATGTGAGCTTGCGGAACTGCTTTGTGTGAGAAAGTAGCCTATTTTCTAGCAAGATTACCCCAATTTTTGGCCTGTTTGTCAGTGTGTTTGACTGTGTCACTGGGTTCCTGCTAATCAGAACCCCAGTGATTCTGCTCTCTCTCCTTTTAAATTGATTGTTGGATATTGTTAACACAGTATCCCACTCATAATTGGCATACTGGTGCCCCCTTATAAGTCATTAGGCGCTGTTTACGGTCTCTCTGGGTGTTTCCTCAGATTCAGATTGCAAGACTCCAGCAGGAATCCTCTGCATCCTTTTCTTCATCTTCTTAACGAAGAAACTGCATCTGGACCCTCCAGGAACTCTACAACTGCAACAAAGAAACTAAGGCGACTTCTGCAACATTGTATATCCAGCTTCTGCCAGCAACTGCAACTGTTTCCCGGTCGTGCATCCTCAGAGAACAGCCTGTCTTCAGCCTACACCAGAAGAACAAAGGAATTTCCCTTGAAGTGAAGGAGTCCCTTCCCTGCTTCAGCAGGCACCCCTCTGCAGCGATGACCGGTGGCTTGGGTCCCCTCTCCTGATAAAGTGCGTGGATCCAGCATTACGGGGGGTGGACTGAAGTGGTCCCGACAGTCCAGGCGTCCAACTGTCCAACTTTGGTGGAGGTAAGAGCTTGCCTCCCCACACAAGACAGTACCCCCGTGCACCACATGTTTTGCAGTTGCCAAGGCTTGATGGCATCTTTCCACGAACTTCTTCATGCACCGTGCAGCTCCAGCCCCCAGCACTCTTTCCTGCGATGCACAGCCTCCTGCGTGGTTCTCCAGTGGTGTGGGATCCCTTTGTGTAGTACTGCATGGGCCTCCTTTTGCACCGTCTTTGTCCCCGTGCTGTGGGACTCCTGTGAGCGCTGCCTGGTCTTCTGAGAGCTGTCTGAGTTGCTGAGAGCCGTCTCTGTCTCCCTCTCCTGGTTAGAGTCCACCAGGTCCCTCCTGGTCCCGGGCAGCGACATTTTCCGCTAACCGTGAGCTTTGCATGTGCCAAAGCTTGTTGGTGGAATCCAGCAACGCAAACCAGCCTGCACTCATCCATCCGACGTGGGACATCATCTGCAGCAACCAGGAACCCGCATCCATCTTCTTGGGTGCAGTACTGACTATTCTTCACCGAATGCTCTTCTTTTGCACCTTCATCCGGGTTTGCAGGGGCTCCTGTTCTTCCTGGACTCTTCTGTGCTTCTTGGACTTGGTCCCCTTCTTCCACAAGTCTTCAGGTCCATGAGTCCATCGTTGGTGTCTTGCAGTCTCTTCTGGTTCTTGCATAATCTTCTTTCTCGTGTTCTTGTGTGTTCTAGGAAAATTTCTGTGATATACTCCTGCTTTCCTGGGCGCTGGGGTGGGTTCTATTACTTACCTTTGATGTTTTCTAATACTCCCAGCACCCCTCTACACACTACACTTGCCTAGGTGGGAAACTGACTTTCGCATTCCACTTTCTTAGTATATGGTTTGTGTTCCCCCTAAGCCCATTTCTAACTATTGTGATTTTCACTATTTGCACTGTTTTCTAACTGGTTTTACAGCTATTTCTGCATACTAGTGTATATAATTTGTGTATTACTTTCCTCCTAAGGGAGTATTGTCTCTATGGTATTTTTGGCATTTGTGTCACCAAAATAAAGTACCTTTATTTTAGTAATACTGAGCATTTTCTTTCATGTGTGTGAGTACTGTGTGACTACAGAGGTATTGCATGAGCTTTGCATGTCTCCTAGATAGGCCTTGGCTGCTCATCCACACTACCCCTAGAGAGCCTGGCTTCTAGACACTGTCTACATTTCACTAATAAGGGATAACTGGACCTGGTATAAGGTGTAAGTACCTTAGGTACCCACTATAAACCAGGCCAGCTTCCTACACTCCCTGGACCAGAAACAAACATCCTGGGACTGGTTTCAGGGTATCACCCTTCATCAGCCAGGTTAGCTTGAATCCAGTGGCACAGTGAGCACGGGACCCATGTCTAGGGATACCCTTCCCACTTAGGGCAACTTTAGCAATACAAAAGGATGATGGACGGAATGCTGAAACTTTTCTAACACTCACCCCCAGTCACAGAAATGGGTTTAATCCATCGTCCTTTTGCTCATCATGCCACCTCAGTTTGGACCAAGCCATATGCCAATCAGTCTTGACGTTATTCCCCATAGGAACAGTTGAGCCGGAACTGCCAGGCCAGGTCCTCCCTGGACCAGAAACAAGCATCCTGGGACCGGTTTCAAGGTATCACCCTTCTTCAGCCAGGCTAGCTTGAATCCAGAAGCACAGTGAACACAGGACCCACATCTAGGCATACCCTTCCCACTTAGGGCAACTTTAGCAACACAAAAGGATGATGGACAGAGTGCTGAAGCTAAAGCTAAAGGCGTTCTAATTGTGTCAATGCATCACAACAGTTTTAGGGAAAGAGCTCTGGCCCAGGGATCGTGGTTAGCAGGGGCACTGACCACTACAATTTCTAGCCTACATCATACATCAGGCAAAAAGTGGGAGGTAACCATTTCAAAAAGAGGCCTTTTCTCACAACTAGCACTGTGAGAGGTTTTAACTAAATGAGGGAATCTGTACACATCATGCTGTGTTTTACTTACATTGTAAGGAGTGCTAACATAAGAGGAAATCTCTGCACTGCACTACTTTTTACTACACTCTAAGGATGCATTGTACCTACATCAGGGTCATGTGGGTGTGGCCTGCTTCAGATAGGAAACCCTGTTTTCTTCCCAGAGAGACTCCCTTGTTGTTTACGAGCAACAAATGAACAGAAAACAAAACTGTTGTCCTTGTGTTTTACAACTGTGGATCCTTAGAATGATTCTGGCATTACTCCCCACTCCTAAGAGAGTGGAAGAGGTAAGAGCATTTATTCTCTACCAAGAAGACTATCTATCTTGGCTTACTGGAGGCTGTGATGGGAAGACTACAGCAGACTCAGAATATATCAGTAATGCAGATGCTAGTGCTGCAGAAACGTCATCATGTCATTTCACTGGTTCCCAGGCAAAAAAAATCTCTTTAAAATCCTCCATTTTATTCATCAGGCCTTTTACAAAGCACAGAGGTAGTCAAATGTCCCTGTCAGACAAGTTGGTGGCCCACACCCTTACATGGCTTCTGCGATTCAGCCAACAGGGCGTAAATCATATTTCTTGTTACTGGAGGACTAGATGTAGGCGGAGGACCTTCAGTGAGCAGGATCGCCAGCTTTGGAATGGGCTACCTTTGGCCCCTGGACTCCTGTTTTTCCATTATGAAGTCGGAGTTGTTTCAGGAACAATCTGACAATGTACTTAATCTATTGATGCACTGTCCTGTTGGCTTGTGCTGTGTCTGTCTGTTATATTCCATGAGTCTGTTCTTGGTCCACTAGTGCCAGGACACCTGTGGTCACAGTATGATCGACAGATAAAGCTTATCTACATCTCAAGGGGTCTGGATGAAAAAATAGTGCAGTGCGCACAGATTTCTCATAGTGCACTAAGATGCACTGCAGCGTGCACAGATTTTTCATAGTGCATTAGGATGCAGTGAGCACAGATTTCTCACAGTAAAGTAAAATGTACTACAGCATGCACAGAGTTCTCATAGTGCAGTAAGATGTGGTGCAGCATGCACAGATTCCTCTTAGTGCAGTAAGATGCAGTGTAATGTGCACTGAGTCCTCATAGTGCAGTAAGATGCAGTGCAGTGTGCACAGATTTCTCCTAGTGCAGTATGATGTAGTGCAGTGACACAAGCTCTCCATAGAGCAGTAAGATGCAGTGACGCATGTGCAGATTCCTTATAATGCAGTAAGATGCAGTGCACAGATTCCTCCCAGTGCAGTAAGATGCAGTGCAGTGCACAGATTCCTCACAATGCATTAAGATGCAGTGCGCACAGATTCCTCGCAGTCCAGTAATATGCAGAGTACAGATTTCTCACAGTGCAGTAAGATGCAATGCAGTGCACAGACTCCTCACAGTGCAGTATGATGCAGTGGTGTGCACATATTCCTCACAGTGCAGTAAGACGCAGTCTACAGATCCCTCACAGTGAAGTAAAAGCAGTGCAATGCACAGAATCCTCACAGTGCAGTAAAATGCAGTGCAGTGTGCACAGATTCCTCACAGTACAGTAAGATGCAGTGCAGTGCACAGATTCCTCACAGTGCAGTAAAATGCAGTGCAATGCACAGAATCCTCACAGTGCAGTAAGATGCAGTGCAGTGTGCACAGATTCCTCACAGTACAGTAAGATACAGTGCACAGATTCCTCACAGTGCACTAAGATGCAGTGCAGTGCAGATTCATCACAGTGCAGTAAGACACAGTGCAGCACACAGATACCTCACAGTGCAGTAAGATGCAGTGCACAGATTCCTCACAGTGCAGTGAGCACAGACTCCTCACAGTGCGGTAAGATGCAGTGTACAGATCGCTCACAGTGCAGTAAACTACAGTGCATGCAGTGCAGAAACTCCTCACAGTGCAGTAAGATGAAATGCAGTGTGCACAGTTTCCTCACAGTGCAGTAAGATGCAGTGCAGTGCACAGATTCCTCACAATGCATTAAGATGCAGTGCCTACAGATTCCTCGCAGTGCAGTAATATGCAGAGTACAGATTTCTCACAGTGCAGTAAGATGCAATGCAATGCACAGATTCCTCACAGTGCAGTAAGACGGAGTGTACAGATCCCTCACAGTGCAGTAAGATGAAATGCAGTGTGCACAGAATCCTCACAGTGCAGTAAGATGCAGTGCAGTGTGCACAGATTCCTCACAGTACAGTAAAATACAGTGCACAGATTCCTCACAGTGCACTAAGATGCAGTGCAGTGCAGATTCATCACAGTGCAGTAAGACACAGTGCAGCGCACAGATACCTCACAGTGCAGTAAGATGCAGTGCACAGATTCCTCACAGTGCAGTGTGCACAGACTTCTCACAGTGCGGTAAGATGCAGTGTACAGATTGCTCACAGTGCAGTAAACTACAGTGCATGCAGTGCAGAAACTCCTCACAGTGCAGTAAGATGAAATGCAGTGTGCACAGATTCCTCACAGTGCAGTAAGATGCAGTGAACCGCACAGAGTCCTCACAGTGCAGTTAGATGCAGTGCACTGCACAGATTCCTCACAGTTCAGTAAGATGCAGTGCACTGATTCCTCACAGTGCAGTTACATGCAGTACACAGATTTCTCACAGTGCAGTCAGATGCAGTGCACTGCACAGAAGATTCCTCACAGTGCAGTAAGATGCAGTACATATATTCCTCACAGTGTAGTAAGATGTAGTGCAGTGCACAAATTCCTCACAGTGCAGTGAAGTGTGTACAGATTCCTCACAGTGCAGTGGCATGCAGTGCACAGAGTCCTCACAGTCCAGTAAGATGCAGTGCGCAGATTCCTCACAGTGCAGTAAGATGTAGTGCACAGGTTCCTCACAGTGCAGTCAGATGCAGTGCACTGCACAGAAGATTCCTCACAGTGCAGTTACATGCAGTACACAGATTCCTCACAGCACAGTAAGAAGCAGTTCAGTGCACAGATTCCTCACAGTGCAGTAAGATGCAGTGCACAGATCCTTCAGTGCAGTAATATTCAGTGTGCACAGATTCTTCACAGTGCGGTAAGATGCAGTGCACTGAACACTTTCCTCACAGTGCAGTAAGAGGCAGAGCACGGATTCCTCACAGTGCAGTAAGATGCATTGCATTGCACAGAAGATTCTTCACAGTGCAGTAAGATGCAGTGCACAGATTCCTCCCAGTGCAGTAAGATGCAGTGCACAGATCCCTCATAGTGCAGTAAGATGCAGTTCACAGATCCCTCATAGTGCAGTAAGATGCAATGCACAGATCCCTCACAGTGCAGTAGGATGCACTGCACAGATTCCTCAAAGTGAGGTGCAGTGCACAGATTCCTCATATTGCAGTAAGGTGCAGTGCAGTGCACAGATCCCCTCTTTAACACAAATGATGACCACAAACACCCCCAGGCCCTGAAAGAACCCCCCCCCCCACCCAGAGGTCCTCGAATAGAAGAGCCCAGCTCATCCTGGCTCCTGGCAGAGATTTCCTCCAGGATTATTCAGTCTATTTCTACAAACACAGCAGAAGGTGCTGACAATCTCCTACCTGAGCAGAAACCTGTGCAGACATTTCCAGGCTCTCTCCTCCTCCTGGGGCTGTGGGGGCAGGGGCGGATTTGGGGTCTGAGGTGGCGGGGGTCTGGGAGGGTCTGAAGATTAACTGCACAGACCCTCAGGGGCTCTTCCTCCCCCCGCTGCTTGTGCTGACTCTGCCACCGCTAACCCGGATACTATTACCTTCCCTCTGCTGAGAGGAGCTCATCAGCTCCCGCTGCTTGTTCTGCCTCTACCGCGGCTGACCCGGACGTTATATTACTCAGAGCCCTCACCGGGTTCTGATGGTTTTCTGCCTCTGCTGAGAGCGGCTCATCAGGCCTCCCCACCAGCTGCTGGTGCTGTCGCTGCCTCCGGTCACCCGGAAGTAAAACTCTTCAGCACTTCCTCAGAGAGGACGAAGCGGGAGCTTCGGGTGACATAGGAGGTGAGGCCTGGGGGGCCAGGGCGGGGAGAGCGGCCGGTGGGCTTTAAGGGGACAGTCAAGACAAAGAGTAGAGAGTTTCCCTTTTATATATATATCTCTAAATATAATATCCAAGTATTCTTCTTGTAAAATCTCTAACGCTTGTTTGGCCTCATGGTAGTTCTCTCAGTGATGGGGGAGCTTCTAAGGCAGAAGAATGATACCCTGAATATGAGCCTTTAGTTCTCTTGTATCTCAGCTGCGGTTCAGTTTTACACCCACCGGTGAAGGTGACAGTAAAAGGCCTCTCGTCCCTGTGTTACACCCACCGGTGAGGGCTGCTGTCCTAAGTGTTGTGAGGCAGTGCAGGGTTGCTGCACTAAAGTTTCTCTGGGAGGGTTGGAGGGATGCTCCATGTTAACTAAAAAGCTAGGTGACGCTACCACCTGGTTAGGGCCAGTAACTCCACCCCAACTAAACTGAATTTTAGCTAAGGGAAGGAACTTAGTGGAGTTATGGATATCAATAATCTTGTACTGTTGTCCAATGATGTGTTGTGCAGGAGACACTAGGTTTTCAGTCACCAAAGTGATACTGGCACCTGTGTCCCTGTAGGCCTGAGCTTCAACGCCATTTATGGAAACTGTCTGCCTGTACTTATCCATTGTAAGGGGATAAGCAGCCAGTGTGGCAAGGCCAATGCCACCAGGTGTGACAGAAACTGTCTTGGGACTGACTACCCCAGTTTCTATGATGGACCCAAAAGTGATCCCAACTACACCCTTATTTTGACTGTTGCCAGCAGTCCCACCACTATTACCACTACTGCTAGGGGCACTAGAGTTTGATGTATTAGTGGTGGTAGGCTCAGGGGGTTTACCTGGGCAGGACTTATCCCCTGGCCTATGGCCTTTATTTTTACACACAAAGCACCAAGGCCTTTTAATGTGTGTATGTTGTGAAGAAGTTGATTTATCCCCACCCCCTGAAGAGCGTTTAGGATTTGAAGAAGGATCTTTATTGTTACCCTTATCCCCATGCTTATCCTGAGATTTCTCACCATCTTTCTTCTTGCCATCCTCTTGTATGAACTTTTGTGTTCAGTCTTGTTCTGTCCCATTTGTCCGCCTTCTTTCCCAATTCTTGGGGAGAGGTCAGATCAGACTCTACTAGGTATTGGTGCAACAAACCAGACACACAATTGTTAAGAATATGCTCTCTCAGAATAAGATTATACAGACTTTCATAGTCAGAAACCTTACTGCCATGCAACCAACCTTCCAAGGCCTTCACTGAACAGTCCACAAAATCTGTCCAGTCTTGAGAGGACTCTTTTCTGGTGTCTCTGAACTTAATCCTGTATTGTTCAGTGGTTAAGCCAAATCCATCCAAGAGTGCATCCTTCAAAACTTTGTAATTGTTGGCATCACTTTCTCTGATAGTAAGAAACCTATCCCTACCCTTTCCAGTGAAAGATAGTCACAAAAAAGCAGCCCACTGCCTTTGAGGGACCAACTGTACCATACAGGCCCTCTCAAGTGCAGCAAGCCACTTATTAATGTCCTCCCCCTCCTTGTAAGGGGGGACTATCTTATGCAGATTCCTGGAATCTTGCTCTCTAACAGGATTGCTATCAGAAATACTGCTGCTGCTACCATGGGGAACTAACCCCTACCTCTGTCTTTCCCTCTCTATGTCTAGGGATTCCCTATCCAAGGTCAACTGCTGCTGTTTAAGCTTCAGTCTGGTCTCTTCTACCCTCAGCTTTCTGAGTTCCCTTTCCATCAAGTTATCCTCAGGGTGGGTGGGATTGGAATGTTTAGACACAGAGGAAATATGGGATGTTTTAGAGGGAGACCTGTCCCTAACTGTCTGGATCCTAGTAACCTGGCCTCTAGGAGTGAAAGATGTTGTACTGATGTGTGACCCTCTAACACATGGGTACTCACAAACTTTTTCTCGGGGGCCAAAATTGCAGTATGGTTTGCGGCTGAGGGGGGGCGGGGCTTATAGGGGGCACAACCACCCTGCCCCCTTTTTCAAAACATTGCTAAACATACACAGCGCCATCTGCACACAGCGCCATCTGCTCTCACCCCTACCCCAGTATCACACACAGCGCCATCTGCTCTCACCCCTACCCCAGTATCACACACAGCACCATCGGTTCTCACCCCTACCCCAGTAACACACACACTGCCATCTGCTCTCACCCCTACCCCAGTAACACACACAGCGCACACACACAGCGCCACCTGCTCTCACCCCTACCCCAGTAACACACACACTACATTAAAAACAAATAAATAAATAACCAAAGAGCCTTACCTGCCTCAATAAAGCACTGTAAAGATGTCACAAATGTAGAACGGCAGGCAGGCAGGCGGGCAGCAGATGTAGAGCCGGTGACAGGAAGCAGACGAAAAAGCCCCGTAAAAGTTAGCTGCAAGCGCTAACTTTTATGGGGCTTTGGCTTCCAGGATCGTCACGGAAACGCCATAAATAATGGCCACCGTAGGTAAACTTAGAGGAGGGCAGCGGGAGCATGCGCAAAGAAGCCACGATTGCGCATGCTCCCGCGGCCCTCTTCTATCTTTATATACTGCGGCCATTATTATATGGCGTTTCCTGTACGTGTCCGCGGGCTGCCAAGGAAAGTCCGTGGGGCCGCTGGCGGCCCGCGGGCCGTACTCTGAGTAACGTCGCTCTAACACTACCAGTGTCACTAGGTGCCCTGCTAGGGGGCAGGACTTTGTAAGAACCCTCCCCAGCTTCTTCAGGGAATTCCTCTGAGTCTGACTGGGAAGCTTCCCCTTTTTCTAACCTCTCCTGAGATGGGCCAGACTGGTTCTGGTCATCTACAATGAGCATGTTGAAGAGAAACTCTTTTGTAGGATTCTTACCTATACTCAAACCTCTATCCAGGCAGAGACCCCTCAAACTTTTGTAGTTTAAATTCTCATATGTTGCATTAACAGTCTTGGGAGTAGGCTCTACTACAGACATGATAGTAAAGGTTTAAGGATAGTGAGAGAAAAAAGTTTTAGAACTTTAGAAAGCACAGAGAAAAAACTTTTTCAAACTTTTGGAAAACTTTTAAAAGTTTTCAGAACTTTTCAGAAACTTAGTAAAACGTTTTAGAGCAGAAAAGTAAACTGTTTTGGTTCAATGTACATATTATGAACTATTTGGTATATGATTTTCTTATGAAAAGCACCAAATGACAAAGTGGTAAAGCAGTCACAAGTACTTATCCCACCACTGTACCACCAATGTAGGAGGCTGGTCTGGCTTATAGTGGGTACCAAGTGGTTCTTACACCTTGTGCCAGGTCCAGTCATCCTTATTAGTAGATTAGAGGTGTTCTAGCATCTTAGACTGATAGAGGTAGCTATAGCAGAGCAGCTTAGGCTGAACTAGGAGACATGCAAAGCTCCTACTATACCACTTATATCACATAGCACAATATCATAAGAAAACACAATACTCAGAGTTACTAAAAATAAAGGTACTTTATTTTAGTGACAATATGCCAAAAGTATCTCAGAGGATACCCTCACTTAGGAGGTAAGTAATATACACAAATTATATGCACACAAACCAAAAACAGGTAAGTAATAGTTGGAAAAGTAGTGCAAACAATGTAGAATCACAATAGAATGCAATAGGTAGAAATAGGCCTAGGGGCAACACAAACCATATACTCCAAAAGTGGAATGTGAACCACAAATGGACCCCAGGCCTAGTGTAGGTTGTAGAGGGTCGCTGGGACTGTAAGAAAACAGTAAGGGTGTCCAAGATACCTGTGAGAAAGTAGCCTCTTTCTAGCCTTGTTACCCCCACTTTTGGCCTGTTTGTGAGTGTATGTCAGGGTGTGTTCACTGTCTCACTGGGATCCTGCTAGCCAGGGCCCAGTGCTCATAGTGAAAACCCTATGTTTTCAGTATGTTTGTTATGCGTCACTGGGACCCTGCTAGTCAGGACCCCACTGCTCATAAGTTTGTAGCCTATATGTATGTGTTCCCTGTGTAGTGCCTAACTGTCTCACTGAGGCTCTGCTAATCAGAACCTCAGTGGTTATGCTCTCTCATTTCTTTCAAATTGTCACTAACAAGCTAGTGACAAATTTTACCAATTTACATTGGCTTACTGGAACACCCTTATAATTCCCTAGTATATGGTACTGAGGTACCCAGGGTATTGGGGTTCCAGGAGATCCCTATGGGCTGCAGCATTTCTTTTGCCACCCATAGGGAGCTCTGACGATTCTTACACAGGCCTGCCACTGCAGCCTGAGTGAAATAACGTCCACGTTATTTCACAGCCATTTTACACTGCACTTAAGTAACTTATAAGTCACCTATATGTCTAACCTTTACCTGGTAAAGGTTGGGTGCTAAGTTACTTAGTGTGAGGGCACCTTGGCACTAGCCAAGGTGCCCCCACATTGTTCAGGGCCAATTCCCCGGACTTTGTGAGTGCGGGGACACCATTACACGCGTGCACTACATATAGGTCACTACCACTTTTGGTGCCCATTTCTGCATAAGCCAGTCTACACCGGTTCAGGGACCCCTTAGCCCTGCTCTGGCGTGAAACTGGACAAAGGAAAGGGGAGTGACCACTCCCCTGACCTGCACCTCCCCTGGGAGGTGTCCAGAGCTCCTCCAGTGTGCTCCAGACCTCTGCCGTCTTGGAAACAGAGGTGCTGCTGGCACACTGGACTGCTCTGAGTGGCCAGTGCCACCAGGTGACGTCAGAGACTCCTTCTGATAGGCTCCTTCAGGTGTTGCTAGCCTATCCTCTCTCCTAGGTACCCAAACCCTCTTTTCTGGCTATTTAGGGTCTCTGTCTCTGGGGAACCTTTAGATAACGAATGCAAGAGCTCATCCGAGTTCCTCTGCATCTCTCTCTTCACCTTCTGCCAAGGAATCGACTGCTGACCGCGCTGGAAGCCTGCAAAACTGCAACATAGTAGCAAAGACGACTACTGCAACTCTGTAACGCTGATCCTGCCGCCTTCTCAACTGTTTTCCTGGTGGTGCATGCTGTGGGGGTAGTCTGCCTCCTCTCTGCACTAGAAGCTCCGAAGAAATCTCCCGTGGGTCGACGGAATCTTCCCCCTGCAACCGCAGGCACCAAAAAGCTGCATTACCGGTCCCTTGGGTCTCCTCTCAGCACGACGAGCGAGGTCCCTCGAATCCAGCAACTCTATCCAATTGACTCCCACAGTCCAGTGACTCTTCAGTCCAAGTTTGGTGGAGGTAAGTCCTTGCCTCCCCACGCCAGACTGCATTGCTGGGAACCGCGACTTTTGCAGCTACTCCGGCCTCCGTGCACTTCCGGCGGAAATCCTTTGTGCACAGTCCAGCCTGGGTCCACGGCACTCTAACCTGCATTGCACGACCTCCTAAGTTGTTCTCCGGCGACGTGGGACTCCTTTGTGCGACTTCGGGTGAGCACCGTTTCACGCATTATCGTAGTGCCTGTTTCTGACACTTCTCCGGGTGCTACCTGCTGCTGAGAGGGCTCCTTTTCTTGCTCGACGTCCCCTCTCTCCCCTGACGCAATTTGCGACATCCTGGTCCCTTCTGGGCCACAGCAGCATCCAAAAACGTTTACCGCACGATTTGCAGCTAGCAAGGCTTGTTGGCAGTCTTTCGGGGGGAAAACACTTCTGCACGACTCTCCACGGCGTGAGGGATCTGTCCTCCAAAGGGGAAGTTTCTAGCCCTTGTTGTTCCTGCAGAAACCTAAGCTTCTTCTGTCCAGTAGAAGCTTCTTGGCACCACAGCTGGCATTTCCTGGGCATCTGCCCATCTCCGACTTGCTTGTGACTTTTGGAATTGGTCCCCTTGTTCTACAGGTACCCTCGACTGGAAATCCATTGTTGTTGCATTGCTGGTTTGTGTCTTTCCTGCAGTATTCCCCTATCACGACTCCTTTGTCCTTTGGGGAACTTTAGTGCACTTTGCACTCACTTTTCAGGGTCTTGGGGTGGGCTATTTTTCAACCCTCACTATTTTCTAATAGTCCCAGCGACCCTCTACAAGGTCACATAGGTTTGGGGTCCATTCGTGGTTCGCATTCCACTTTTGGAGTATATGGTTTGTGTTGCCCCTATGTGTCCCCATTGCATCCTATTGTAACTATACATTGTTTGCACTGTTTTCTAAGACTAGTACTGCATATTTTGGTATTGTGTATATATATCTTGTGTATATTTGCTATCCTCATACTGAGGGTACACTCTGAGATACTTTGGCATATTGTCATAAAAATAAAGTACCTTTATTTTTAGTATAACTGTGTATTGTGTTTTCTTATGATATTGTGCATATGACACTAAGTGGTACTGTAGGAGCTTCACTCGTCTCCTAGTTCAGCCTAAGCTGCTCTGCTAAGCTACCATTATCTATCAGCCTATGCTGCTAGACACCCTATACACTAATAAGGGATAACTGGGCCTGGTGTAAGGTGCAAGTACCCCTAGGTATCACTACAAGCCAGTCCAGCCTCCTACATTGGTTGTGCAGCGGTGGGATAAGTGCTTTGAGACTACTTACCACTCTTGTCATTTTTTTTTCATAACAGAAAAATATACAAAACAAGTTCAGTGTATATACACATAACCAAAAAGTTTAGCATTTCCTCTTTTCACTCTTTTCTAAGTGCTGAAAAGTACTTCTAACTTTCTAAAAAGTTCTAAAAAGTTCTAAAAGTTTTTTTTTCTGTCTTTCTAAAAGTTCTGAAAACTTTTTTCTCTTTTTCTATCACTTTAACTCTCTCTAAAAATGTCTGGCACAGGCCAAAATGTTGATCTGTCCAAACTTGCATATGATCACCTTAGCTGGAAAGGAGCAAGGAGTCTCTGCATAGAGAGAGGTTTGAGTGTAGGGAAGAATCCTTACTTGGAATTGTTACTTAACATGCTTAGAGAACAAGATAAGGCTAAAAGTGCCCCATCTGTTGAAAAAGTAGCTAATGGTTCCCAATCTGATCCAGAGACTCCCCCAGGAAAAGATTCAGGAAAGAAACTTCCAAGCCTGCCCATTACTAGACAGTCTAGCATAGTTGGTACTGATGTTGAGTCACACCATACAGATAGTGTTGTCTCACATCATAGCAAGAGCATTCATTCTCATCACAGTAGAAATGATGTTTCTGTTAGCCAAGCTGTTAGGGTGCCCTCTGTAAGGGACAGGTCTCCTTCTGTCCGTTCTCATCATACTTCTGTTTCAAGACATGTCCCTCCCACCCACCCTGATGACAGATTGTTAGAAAGGGAGCTCAATAGATTGAGAGTGGAACAAACCAGACTGAAGCTCAAGAAGCAACAGCTGGATTTGGATAGACAGACTTTAGAAGTAGAGAAGGAGAGACAGAAACTGGGTTTAGAAACCCATGGTGGCAGCAGCAGTATTCCCTATAGTCATCCTGCAAAAGAGCATGATTCCAGGAATCTGCACAAGATAGTTCCCCCTTATAAGGAGGGGGATGACATTAACAAGTGGTTTGCTGCACTTGAGAGGGCCTGTGCTGTACAGGATGTTCCTCAAAGGCAGTGGGCTGCTATCCTATGGCTATCATTTAGTGGAAAAGGTAGGGATAGGCTCCTTACTGTGAAAGAAAATGAAGCTAATGATTACAAAGTTCTTAAGAATGCACTCCTGGATGGTTATGGCTTAACCACTGAACAATACAGGATAAAGTTCAGAGAGACCAAAAAGGAGTCTTCACAGGACTGGGTTGATTTCATTGACCATTCAGTGAAGGCCTTGGAGGGGTGGTTACATGGCAGTAAAGTTACTGATTATGACAGCCTGTATAACTTGATCCTAAGAGAGCATATTCTTAACCATTGTGTGTCTGATTTGTTGCACCAGTACTTGGTGGACTCTGATCTGACCTCTCCCCAAGAATTGGGAAAGAAGGCAGACAAATGAGTCAGAACAAGGGTGAACAGAAAAGTTCATACAGGGGGTGACAAAGAGAACAATAAGAAGAAAGATGGTGAAAAATCTCAAGATAAGCATGGGGATAAGGGTAAAACCAAAGATCCCACTTCAAATCTTAAACACTCTTCAGGGGGTGGGGATAAAACAAATTCTTCCTCTTCTTCTCAACCTACACAATTTAAAAAGCTTTGGTGCTTTGTGTGTAAAAACAGAGGCCATAGGCCAGGATATAAGTCCTGTCCAGGTAAACCCCCTGAGCCTACCACCACTAATACATCAAGCTCTAGTGCCCCTAGCAGTAGTGGTACTAGTGGTGGGACTGCTGGCAACAGTCAAGTTAAGGGTGTAGTTGGGTTCACTTATGGGTCCATAGTAGAAACTGGGGTAGTCAGTCCCAAGACAGTTTCTGTCACACCTAGTGGCATTGGCCTTGCCACACTGGCTGCTTGTCCCCTTACAATGGATAAGTACAGGCAGACAGTTTCAATAAATGGTGTTGAGGCCTTGGCCTACAGGGACACAGGTGCCAGTATCACTTTGGTGACTGAAAACCTAGTGCACCCTGATCAACACATCATTGGACAACAGTATAAGATTATTGATGTCCATAACTCCACTAAGTTTCTTCCCTTAGCTATAATTCAGTTTAGTTGGGGTGGAGTTACTGGCCCTAAGCAGGTGGTGGTATCACCTAGCTTACCTGTAGGCTGTCTCTTAGGTAATGACCTAGAGGCCTCAGGTTGGGCTGATGTAGAGTTTTATGCCCATGCAGCCATGCTGGGCATCCCTGAGGAATTGTTTCCTCTCATTTCTACTGAAATGAAAAAGCAAAGGAGAGAAGGCCTGAAAACTCAGGATCCCTCTCCATCAACAGGTAAAAAGGGTATCACAGTATCCCCTAACCACCCTACCATTCAGGATACCATTCCTGTGGTGGGAGAAACCTCTCCTAGGGTGGCACCTGTTCCAAGGGAATCATCAGCTGGCAAAGCTGGACTCCCTGAGGTAGAAGTACCTCTCTGTGGGATAACTAACATTGGTGAGAAAAAGAACACCATTTTAGTTAACATGGAGCATCCCTCCAACCCTCCCAGAGAAACTTTAGTGCAGAAACCCCGCACTGCCTCACAACACTTAGGACAGCATCCCTGCCCTAGTGTGGAGCTCATAGGACAGCATCCCTGCCCTGCTCCAACTCAAGAGAAACAGCATCCCTGTTCTCTCTTCCAGCCATATGGACAAAGTTTTTGCCCAGCTATGGCTTTTCTGAGACAGCATCCCTGTCTGGCATTTCCATCACTACAAATAGGTTCAGTGGACAATTCCCACTGCTCTAAACTAAAACTTACTGATAGAAACTCTGAAAATACATCTTCACATTGTTGCTTAGCTAAAAAACTTCAAACAGGGTGGTTTACATCCCCACAGGGAAGTAACCATATAGTGGATGATAAAGGGAGTAACCAGTCTATTGCAGAGCTACTCTCACCTTATCACCACTTAGACAATAAAGTCTCAACTGGCCAAGGTTAGCCTTATTGTCCTTCGTTTGGGGGGGTTGTGTGAGAAAGTAGCCTCTTTCTAGCCTTGTTACCCCCACTTTTGGCCTGTTTGTGAGTGTATGTCAGGGTGTGTTCACTGTCTCACTGGGATCCTGCTAGCCAGGGCCCAGTGCTCATAGTGAAAACCCTATATTTTCAGTATGTTTGTTATGTGTCACTGGGACCCTGCTAGTCAGGACCCCAGTGCTCATAAGTTTGTAGCCTATATGTATGTGTTCACTGTGTAGTGCCTAACTGTCTCACTGAGGCTCTGCTAACCAGAACCTCAGTGGTTATGCTCTTTCATTTCTTTCAAATTGTCACTAACAGGCTAGTGACCAATTTTACCAATTTACATTGGCTTACTGGAACACCCTTATAATTCCCTAGTATATGGTACTGAGGTACCCAGGGTATTGGGGTTCCAGGAGATCCCTATGGGCTGCAGCATTTCTTTTGCCACCCATAGGGAGCTCTGACAATTCTTACACAGGCCTGCCACTGCAGCCTGAGTGAAATAACGTCCACGTTATTTCACAGCCATTTTACACTGCACTTAAGTAACTTATAAGTCACCTATATGTCTAACCTTTACCTGGTAAAGGTTGGGTGCTAAGTTACTTAGTGTTAGGGCACCCTGGCACTAGCCAAGGTGCCCCCACATTGTTCAGGGCCAATTCCCCGGCCTTTGTGAGTGCGGGGACACCATTACACGCGTGCACTACATATAGGTCACTACCTATATGTAGCTTCACAATGGTAACTCCGAATATGGCCATGTAACATGTCTATGATCATGGAATTGCCCCCTCTATGCCATCCTGGCATAGTTGGCACAATCCCATGATCCCAGTGGTCTGTAGCACAGACCCTGGTACTGCCAAACTGCCTTTCCTGGGGTTTCACTGCAGCTGCTGCTGCTGCCAACCCCTCAGACAGCCTTCTGCCCTCCTGGGGTCCAGCCAGGCCTGGCCCAGGATGGCAGAACAAAGAACTTCCTCTGAGAGAGGGTGTTACACCCTCTCCCTTTGGAAAATGGTGTGAAGGCAGGGGAGGAGTAGCCTCCCCCAGCCTCTGGAAATGCTTTCATGGGCACTTTTGGTGCCCATTTCTGCATAAGCCAGTCTACACCGGTTCAGGGACCCCTTAGCCCTGCTCTGGCGCGAAACTGGACAAAGGAAAGGGGAGTGACCACTCCCCTGACCTGCACCTCCCCTGGGAGGTGTCCAGAGCTCCTCCAGTGTGCTCCAGACCTCTGCCATCTTGGAAACAGAGGTGCTGCTGGCACACTGGACTGCTCTGAGTGACCAGTGCCACCAAGTGACGTCAGAGACTCCTTCTGATAGGCTCCTTCAGGTGTTGCTAGCCTATCCTCTCTCCTAGGTAGCCAAACCCTCTTTTCTGGCTATTTAGGGTCTCTGTCTCTGGGGAAACTTTAGATAACGAATGCAAGAGCTCATCCGAGTTCCTCTGCATCTCTCTCTTCACCTTCTGCCAAGGAATCGACTGCTGACCGCGGTGGAAGCCTGCAAACCTGCAACATAGTAGCAAAGACGACTACTGCAACTCTGTAACGCTGATCCTGCCGCCTTCTCAACTGTTTTCCTGCTTGTGCATGCTGTGGGGGTATTCTGCCTCCTCTCTGCACCAGAAGCTCCGAAGAAATCTCCCGAGGGTCGACGGAATCTTCCTCCTGCAACCGCAGGCACCAAAAAGCTGCATTACCAGTCCCTTGGGTCTCCTCTCAGCACGACGAGCGAGGTCCCTCGAATCCAGCGACTCTGTCCAAGTGACCCCCACAGTCCAGTGACTCTTCGGTCCAAGTTTGGTGGAGGTAAGTCCTTGCCTCACCTCGCTGGGCTGCATTGCTGGGAACCGCGACTTTTGCAGCTACTCCGGCCCCTGTGCACTTCCGGCGGAAATCCTTTGTGCACAGCCAAGCCTGGGTCCACGGCACTCTAACCTGCATTGCACGACTTTCTAAGTTGGTCTCCGGCGACGTGGGACTCCTTTGTGCGACTTCGGGTGAGCACCGTTTCACGCATCCTCGTAGTGCCTGTTTCTGGCACTTCTCCGGGTGCTACCTGCTGCTAAGAGGGCTCCTTGTCTTGCGCGACGTCCCCTCTCTCTCCTGGTCCAATTTGCGACCTCCTGGTCCCTCCAGGGCCACAGCAGCGTCCAAAAATACTACCTGCACGATTTGCAGCTAGCAAGGCTTGTTGGCGTTCTTTCGGCGGGAAAACACTTCTGCACGACTGTCCAAGTCGAGCGGGATCCGTCCACCAAAGGGGAAGTCTCTAGCCCTTTTCATTCCTGCAGAAACCTCAGCTTCTTCTGGCCAGTAGAAGCTTCTTTGCACCCACAGCTGGCATTTCCTGGGCATATGCCCATCTCCGACTTGCTTGTGACTTTTGGACTTGGTCCCCTTGTTCCACAGGTATCCTAGATTGGAAATCCACAGTTGTTGCATTGCTGGTTTGTGTCTTTCCTGCATTATTCCTCTAACACGACTTCTTTGTCCGTAGGGGAACTTTAGTGCACTTTGCACTCACTTTTCAGGGTCTTGGGGAGGGTTATTTTTCTAACTCTCACTATTTTCTAATAGTCCCAGCGACCCTCTACAAGGTCACATAGGTTTGGGGTCCATTCGTGGTTCGCATTCCACTTTTGGAGTATATGGTTTGTGTTGCCCCTATCCCTATGTTTCCCCATTGCATCCTATTGTAACTATACATTGTTTGCACTGTTTTCTAAGACTATACTGCATGTTTTTGCTATTGTGTATATATATCTTGTGTATATTTCCTATCCTCTCACTGAGGGTACACTCTGAGATACTTTGGCATATTGTCATAAAAATAAAGTACCTTTATTTTTAGTATAACTGTGTATTGTGTTTTCTTATGATATTGTGCATATGACACTAAGTGGTACTGTAGTAGCTTCACACGTCTCCTAGTTCAGCCTAAGCTGCTCTGCTAAGCTACCATTATCTATCAGCCTAAGCTGCTAGACACCCTATACACTAATAAGGGATAACTGGGCCTGGTGCAAGGTGCAAGTACCCCTTGGTACTCACTACAAGCCAGTCCAGCCTCCTACATTGGTTGTGCAGCGGTGGGATAAGTGCTTTGAGACTACTTACCACTCTTGTCATTGTACTTTTCATAAGAGAAAAATATACAAAACAAGGTCAGTGTATATACACATAGCCAAAAAGTTTTGCATTTCCTCTTTTCACTCTTTTCTAAGTGCTGAAAAGTACTTCTAACTTTCTAAAAAGTTCTAAAAAGTTTTAAAAGTTTTTTTTTCTCTGTCTTTCTAAAAGCTCTGACAAACTTTGTATCTTTTACTATCACTTTAACTCTCTCTAAAAATGTCTGGCACAGGCCAAAATGTTGATCTGTCCAAACTTGCATATGATCACCTTAGCTGGAAAGGAGCAAGGAGTCTCTGCATAGAGAGAGGTTTGAGTGTAGGGAAGAATCCTTCCTTGGAATTGTTACTTAACATGCTTAGAGAACAAGATAAGGCAAGAAGTGCCCCATCTGTTGAAAAAGTAGCTAATGGTTCCCAATCTGATCCAGGGACTCCCCCAGGAAAAGATTCAGGAAAGAAACTTCCTAGCCTGCCCATTACTAGACAGTCTAGCATAGTTGGTAATGATGGAGAGCCTCACCATACAAATAGTGTTGTCTCACATCATAGCAAAAGCATTTATTCTCACCATACTGGTAGTGATGTTTCTGTTAGCCAAGCTGTTAGGGTGGCTTCTGTAAGTGACAGGTCTCCTTCTGTCCATTCTCACCATACTTCTGTTTCAAGGCATGTCCCTCCCACCCACCCTGATGACAGATTGTTAGAAAGGGAGCTCAATAGATTGAGAGTGGAACAAACCAGACTGAAGCTCAAGAAGCAACAGCTGGATTTGGATAGACAGACTTTAGAAGTAGAGAAGGAGAGACAGAAACTGGGTTTAGAAACCCATGGTGGCAGCAGCAGTATTCCCCATAGTCATCCTGCAAAAGAGCATGATTCCAGGAATCTGCACAAGATAGTTCCCCCTTATAAGGAGGGGAATGACATTAACAAGTGGTTTGCTGCACTTGAGAAGGCCTGTGTTGTACAGGATGTCCCTCAAAGGCAGTGGGCTGCTATCCTATGGCTATCATTTAGTTGAAAAGGTAGGGATAGGCTCCTTACTGTGAAAGAAAATGATGCCAATAATTTCCAAGTTCTTAAGAATGCACTCCTGGATGGTTATGGCTTAACCACTGAACAATACAGGATAAAGTTCAGAGAGACCAAAAAGGAGTCTTCACAAGACTGGGTTGATTTCATTGACCATTCAGTGAAGGCATTGGAGGGGTGGTTACATGGCAGTAAAGTTACTGATTATGACAGCCTGTATAACTTAATCCTGAGAGAGCATATTCTTAATAATTGTGTGTCTGATTTGTTGCACCAGTACTTGGTGGACTCTGATCTGACCTCTCCCCAAGAATTGGGAAAGAAGGCAGACAAATGGGTCAGAACAAGGGTGAACAGAAAAGTTCATACAGGGTGTGACAAAGATGGCAACAAAAAGAAGGATGGTAAGTCTTCGGACAAGGGTGGGGACAAATCTAAAAATGAGTCTTCATCAGGCCCACAAAAACACTCTGGTGGGGGTGGTGGGCCCAAATCCTCTTTTAATCAGAACAAGGAAAAGAAACCATGGTGCTATTTATGTAAAATAAAAGGGCATTGGATAACAGATCCCAGTTGTCCAAAGAAAGGCACCAAGCCTCCTACCACTACAACCCCTACTGCTACACCTAGTGTCCCTACTAATAGCAGTGGTGGTGGGAGCAAACCTACTAATAGCCAATCCAAGGGAGTAGCTGGGCTCACTATTGGTAACTTAGTTGGGGTTGGCCTTGTTAGGGAGGCCACAGAGGCTGTGTTAGTCTCTGAGGGGGCTATTGATTTAGCCACCTTAGTTGCTTGTCCCCTTAATATGGATAAGTACAAGCAGCTACCCCTAATAAATGGTGTTGAGGTTCAGGCCTACAGGGACACTGGAGCCAGTGTGACTATGGTCATAGAGAAACTGGTCCACCCTGAACAACACCTACTTGGTCACCAGTACCAAGTAACCGATGCTCACAACAACACACTTAGCCACCCCATGGCTGTTGTTAATCTCAACTGGGGGGGGGGTTACTGGTCCAAAGAAAGTTGTGGTAGCTTCAGATTTACCTGTAGACTGTCTATTAGGGAATGATTTGGAGACATCAGCTTGGTCAGATGTGGAGTTGGAAGCCCATGCAGCAATGCTGGGCATCCCAGGGCATATTTTTGCTTTGACAAGGGCTCAGGCCAAAAAGCAAAAAGGACAGGGAAGCTTGGATCCTGGAACAATGGACCAAGTGCTCCCTAAAGCTAGGGCTAGTAGAAGCAAACCACTCCTACTATCCCTCCCTCTACAGTGGATTCTACTTCTGAGGAAGAAGAATTCCCTCCCTGTGCAGAACCTACACCAGAGGAGCTGGAAGCAGACACTGCTGAGCTTTTGGGTGAAGGGGGGCCTGCCAGAGAGGAACTGAGTGTGGCACAGCAAACCTGTCCCACATTAGAGGGTCTCAGACAGCAAGCTGTCAAACAGGCTAATGGGGATGTCAGTGACTCTCACAGAGTTTACTGGGAGGACAACCTCTTGTACACTGAGCATAGGGATCCTAAACCTGGAGCTGCCAGGAGATTAGTGATTCCTCAGGAGTACAGAAAGTTCCTCCTAACCCTGGCACATGACATTCCCCTAGCTGGACACCTGGGTCAAATGAAAACTTGGGACAGACTGGTTCCATTGTTTCATTGGCCTAGGATGTCTGAGGACACAAAGGAATTTTGTAAGTCCTGTGAAACCTGTCAAGCCAGTGGCAAGACAGGTGGCACCCCAAAGGCACCCCTTATTCCACTGCCTGTGGTTGGGGTTCCCTTTGAAAGGGTAGGGGTTGACATAGTTGGCCCCCTTGACCCTCCTACTGCTTCGGGCAATAGATTTATCTTGGTGGTAGTGAACCATGCCACAAGATATCCTGAAGCTATTCCTTTAAGGACCACTACAGCACCTGCAGTGGCAAAGGCCCTCCTGGGAATATTTTCCAGGGTGGGCTTCCCAAAGGAAGTAGTATCAGACAGGGGAAGCAATTTCATGTCTGCATACTTAAAGGCCATGTGGAAGGAGTGTGGTGTAACTTACAAGTTCACAACACCCTATCATCCACAAACAAATGGACTGGTGGAGAGATTTAATAAAACTCTCAAAGGCATGATTATGGGTCTCCCTGAAAAACTCCGCAGGAGATGGGATATCCTTCTACCATGCCTCCTTTTTGCCTACAGGGAGGTACCCCAGAAAGGAGTGGGCTTCAGCCCCTTTGAACTTCTTTTTGGACACCCTGTTAGGGGTCCACTCACACTTGTAAAGGAGGGTTGGGAACAACCTTTAAAAGCTCCTAAGCAGGATATTGTGGATTATGTACTTGGCCTCAGATCAAGGATGGCTGAGTACATGAAAAAGGCCAGTAAAAACCTTCAGGCCAGCCAAGAGCTCCAGAAGCAATGGCATGATCAGAAGGCTGTTTTGGTTCAGTACCAACCAGGGCAGAATGTGTGGGTCTTGGAGCCTGTGGCCCCAAGAGCACTCCAAGATAAATGGAGTGGTCCCCACACAATTGTTGAAAAGAAGGGAGAAGTCACCTATTTAGTTGACTTAGGCACTGCCAGGAGTCCCCTTAGGGTGCTCCATGTCAACCGCCTGAAACCCTACTATGACAGGGCTGATCTCACCCTGCTCATGGCAACTGATGAGGGACAGGAAGAAGACAGTGATCCTCTACCTGATCTCTTCTCTTCCACAGAACAAGATGCTCTGGTGGAAGGTGTAGTTTTGGCTGATTGTCTTACTGCTGAGCAGAAAGACAATTGCATAAACCTCCTAGATCAATTCTCTGAACTCTTCTCTACTGTGCCAGGTACCACTTCTTGGTGTGAGCACACTATAGATACTGGAGACAGCTTGCCTGTCAAAAGTAAGATCTATAGGCAGCCTGACCATGTCAGGGACTGCATAAAGCAAGAGGTCCAGAAAATGTTAGAACTAGGAGTGGTTGAGCACTCTGACAGTCCATGGGCTTCTCCTGTGGTACTGGTACCAAAACCCCATTCCAAAGATGGAAAGAAGGAAATGCGGTTTTGTGTAGACTATAGAGGTCTCAACTTGGTAACCAAAACTGATGCTCACCCTATACCCAGGGCAGATGAGCTCATAGATACACTGGCATCTGCCAAGTATCTAAGCACTTTTGACTTGACTGCAGGGTATTGGCAGATCAAATTGTCAGAAGATGCTAAACCTAAGACTGCATTTTCAACCATTGGAGGACATTACCAGTTTACTGTAATGCCTTTTGGTTTGAAAAATGCACCTGCCACTTTTCAGAGGTTGGTGAACACAGTCCTACAAGGGCTGGAAGCTTTCAGTGCAGCATATTTGGACGATATAGCTGTCTTTAGCTCCATCTGGGATGATCACCTGGTCCACCTTTGGAAAGTTTTGGAGGCCCTGCAAAAGGCAGGCCTCACTATCAAGGCTTCAAAGTGCCAGATAGGGCAGGGTAAGGTGGTTTATCTGGGACACCTTGTTGGTGGGGAACAGATTGCACCACTTCAGGGGAAAATCCAAACAATTATTGATTGGGTTCCCCCTACCACTCAGACTCAGGTGAGAGCCTTCCTAGGCCTCACTGGGTATTACAGGAGGTTCATTAAGAACTATGGCTCCATTGCAGCCCCTCTTAATGACCTCACATCCAAGAAAATGCCTAAAAAGGTATTATGGACAGCAAACTGTCAGAAAGCTTTTGAGGAGCTGAAGCAGGCCATATGCTCTGCACCTGTCCTGAAAAGCCCTTGTTACTCTAAAAAATTCTATGTCCAAACTGATGCATCTGAATTAGGAGTAGGGGCAGTCCTATCACAACTTAATTCTGAGGGCCAGGATCAACCTGTTGCTTTTATTAGTAGGAGGTTGACCCCTAGAGAAAAGCGTTGGTCTGCCATAGAGAGGGAGGCCTTTGCTGTGGTCTGGGCTCTGAAGAAGTTGAGGCCATACCTGTTTGGCACTCACTTCATTGTTCAGACAGACCACAAACCTCTACTTTGGCTAAAACAAATGAAAGGTGAAAATCCTAAATTGTTGAGGTGGTCCATATCCCTACAGGGAATGGACTATACAGTGGAACATAGACCTGGGAGTAGCCACTCCAATGCAGATGGACTCTCCAGATATTTCCACTTAGACAATGAAGACTCATCAGGTCATGGCTAGTCTTATTGTCCTTCGTTTGGGGGGGGGTTGTGTAGGAAAGTACCATCTTGCCTGGCATGTTACCCCCATTTTTTACTGTATATGTTGTTTTAGTTGTATGTGTCACTGGGACCCTGGTAACCCAGGGCCCCAGTGCTCATAAGTGTGCCTGAATGTGTTACCTGTGTAGTGACTAACTGTCTCACTGAGGCTCTGCTAATCAGAACCTCAGTGGTTATGCTCTCTCATTTCTTTCCAAATTGTCACTAACAGGCTAGTGACCATTTTTACCAATTTACATTGGCTTACTGGAACACCCTTATAATTCCCTAGTATATGGTACTGAGGTACCCAGGGTATTGGGGTTCCAGGAGATCCCTATGGGCTGCAGCATTTCTTTTGCCACCCATAGGGAGCTCTGACAATTCTTACACAGGCCTGCCACTGCAGCCTGAGTGAAATAACGTCCACGTTATTTCACAGCCATTTTACACTGCACTTAAGTAACTTATAAGTCACCTATATGTCTAACCTTTACCTGGTAAAGGTTAGGTGCAAAGTTACTTAGTGTGAGGGCACCCTGGCACTAGCCAAGGTGCCCCCACATTGTTCAGAGCCAATTCCCTGAACTTTGTGAGTGCGGGGACACCATTACACGCGTGCACTACATATAGGTCACTACCTATATGTAGCTTCACAATGGTAACTCCGAATGTGGCCATGTAACATGTCTATGATCATGGAATTGCCCCCTCTATGCCATCCTAGCATAGTTGGCACAATCCCATGATCCCAGTGGTCTGTAGCACAGACCCTGGTACTGCCAAACTGCCCTTTCTGGGGTTTCACTGCAGCTGCTGCTGCTGCCAACCCCTCAGACAGGCATCTGCCCTCCTGGGGTCCAGCCAGGCCTGGCCCAGGATGGCAGAACAAAGGACTTCCTCTGAGAGAGGGTGTTACACCCTCTCCCTTTGGAAAATGGTGTGAAGGCAGGGGAGGAGTAGCCTCCCCCAGCCTCTGGAAATGCTTTGTTGGGCACAGATGTGCCCAATTCTGCATAAGCCAGTCTACACCGGTTCAGGGGACCCCTTAGCCCTGCTCTGGCGCGAAACTGGACAAAGGAAAGGGGAGTGACCACTCCCCTGACCTGCACCTCCCCTGGGAGGTGTCCAGAGCTCCTCCAGTGTGCTCCAGACCTCTGCCATCTTGGAAACAGAGGTGCTGCTGGCACACTGGACTGCTCTGGGTGGCCAGTGCCACCAGGTGACGTCAGAGACTCCTTCTGATAGGCTCCTTCAGGTGTTAGTAGCCTATCCTCTCTCCTAGGTAGCCAAACCCTCTTTTCTGGCTATTTAGGGTCTCTGTCTCTGGGGAAACTTTAGATAACGAATGCAAGAGCTCATCCGAGTTCCTCTGCATCTCTCTCTTCACCTTCTGCCAAGGAATCGACTGCTGACCGCGCTGGAAGCCTGCAAACCTGCAACATAGTAGCAAAGACGACTACTGCAACTCTGTAACGCTGATCCTGCCGCCTTCTCGACTGTTTTCCTGCTTGTGCATGCTGTGGGGGTAGTCTGCCTCCTCTCTGCACCAGAAGCTCCGAAGAAATCTCCCGAGGGTCGACGGAATCTTCCCCCTGCAACCGCAGGCACCAAAAAGCTGCATTACCGGTCCCTTGGGTCTCCTCTCAGCACGACGAGCGAGGTCCCTCGAATCCAGCAACTCTGTCCAAGTGACCCCCACAGTCCAGTGACTCTTCAGTCCAAGTTTGGTGGAGGTAAGTCCTTGCCTCACCTCGCTGGGCTGCATTGCTGGGAACCGCGACTTTTGCAGCTACTCCGGCCCCTGTGCACTTCCGGCGGAAATCCTTTGTGCACAGCCAAGCCTGGGTCCACGGCAGTCTAACCTGCATTGCACGACTTTCTAAGTTGGTCTCCGGCGATGTGGGACTCCTTTGTGCGACTTCGGGTGAGCACCGTTTCACGCATCCTCGTAGTGCCTGTTTCTGGCACTTCTCCGGGTGCTACCTGCTGCTAAGAGGGCTCCTTGTCTTGCTCGACGTCCCCTCTCTCTCCTGGTCCAATTTGCGACCTCCTGGTCCCTCCAGGGCCACAGCAGCGTCCAACAACGCTAACCGCACGATTTGCAGCTAGCAAGGCTTGTTGGCGTTCTTTCTGCACGACTCTCCACGTCGAGAGGGATCCGTCCACCAAAGGGGAAGTCTCTAGCCCTTTTCGTTCCTGCAGAAACCTCAGCTTCTTCTGGCCAGTAGAAGCTTCTTTGCACCCGCAGCTGGCATTTCCTGGGCATATGCCCATCTCCGACTTGCTTGTGACTTTTGGACTTGGTCCCCTTGTTCCACAGGTATCCTAGATTGGAAATCCACAGTTGTTGCATTGCTGGTTTGTGTCTTTCCTGCATTATTCCTCTAACACGACTTCTTTGTCCTTAGGGGAACTTTAGTGCACTTTGCACTCACTTTTCAGGGTCTTGGGGAGGGTTATTTTTCTAACTCTCACTATTTTCTAATAGTCCCAGCGACCCTCTACAAGGTCACATAGGTTTGGGGTCCATTCGTGGTTCGCATTCCACTTTTGGAGTATATGGTTTGTGTTGCCCCTATCCCTATGTTTCCCCATTGCATCCTATTGTAACTATACATTGTTTGCACTGTTTTCTAAGACTATACTGCATATTTTTGCTATTGTGTATATATATCTTGTGTATATTTCCTATCCTCTCACTGAGGGTACACTCTGAGATACTTTGGCATATTGTCATAAAAATAAAGTACCTTTATTTTTAGTATAACTGTGTATTGTGTTTTCTTATGATATTGTGCATATGACACTAAGTGGTACTGTAGTAGCTTCACACGTCTCCTAGTTCAGCCTAAGCTGCTCTGCTAAGCTACCATTATCTATCAGTCTAAGCTGCTAGACACCCTATACACTAATAAGGGATAACTGGGCCTGGTGCAAGGTGCAAGTACCCCTTGGTACTCACTACAAGCCAGTCCAGCCTCCTACACTGGGGCCCAGGAAGGACCAGGATTTCGCCACTTGGAGGAGGTCACAGAGGGGGTGCTAAGCAACTCAGAGAGCCCCCGCAGAAGCAGGCAGCACCCGCAGAAGTACCAGAGCAGGCACTTAGAAGATCTGAGGACAGCGGTCGACTCAGAGCCCCAAATGAGGGTCCCACGACGTCGTATTTCTACTCAGCGAGTTGGGCAATGCAGGACGGAGTGTTGGGGACCCAGTCTAGGCTGTGCACAAAGGAATCCTTGGAAAACTTCACAGAAGCCGGAGCAGCAGCAGATCACGCAGTACACAGGATTACTGTCTGGCGTGGGGAGCCAAGGACTTACCTCCACCAAATTTGGACAGAAGGGCCACTGGACTGTGGGAGATACTTGGGCCCAGCTCCTGTGTTCCAGGGACCACGCTCGTCAGGATGAGAGGGGACCCATAGGACCGGTGATGCAGTATTTTGGTGCCTGCGTTAGCAGGGGGAAGATTCCGTCGACCCACAGGAGATTTCTTCTTGGCTTCCAGTGCAGGGTGAAGGCAGACAGCCCTCAGAACATGAACCACCAGGAAACAGTCGAGAAAGCCGGCAGGATGAGGTGCTACAATGTTGCTGGTAGTCGTCTTGCTACTTTGTTGCGATTTTGCAGGCGTCCTGGAGCAGTCAGCGGTCGATCCTTGGCAGAAGTCAAAGAGGGAAGTGCAGAGGAACTCTGGTGAGCTCTTGCATTCGTTATCTGAGGAATAGCCCAGAGGAGAGACCCTAAATAGCCAGAAAATGAGGTTTGGCTACTGAGAAAGGAGGCTTGGCTACTGAAAGAGGTAAGCACCTATCAGGAGAGGTCTCTGACGTCACTTGCTGGCACTGGCCACTCAGAGCAGTCCATTGTGCCCCAACACCTCTGAATCCAAGATGGCAGAGGTCTGGGACACACTGGAGGAGCTCTGAGCACCTCCCCTGGGGAGGTACTGGTCAGGGGAGTAGTCACTCCCCTTTCCTTTTCCAGTTTCCCACCAGAACAGGGCTGGGGGATCCCTGAACCGATGTAGACTGGCTTATGCAGAGATGGGCACCATCTTTGCTCATCAAAGCATTTCCAGAGGCTGGGGGAGGCTAATCCTCCACAGCCCTTCACACCTATTTCCAAAGGGAGAGGGTGTCACACCCTCTCTCAGAGGAAATCCTTTGTTCTGCCTTCCTGGGACTGGGCTGCCCAGACCCCAGGGGGGCAGAAACCGGTCTGAGGGGTTGGCAGCAGCAGCAGCTGCAGTGGAAACCACAGAAAGGCAGTTTGGAAGTACCCGGGTCCTGTGCTAGAGACCCGGGGATGCATGGAATTGTCCCCTCAATACCAAAATTGTATTGGGATGACAATTCCATGATCCTAGACATGTTACATGCCCATGTTCGGGCTTACCATTGTGATGCTACACATAGGTAGTGACCTATGTGTAGTGCACGCTTGTAATGGTGTCCCCGCACTCACAAAGTCTGGGGAATTTGCCCTGAACAATGTGAGGGCACCTTGGCTAGTGCCAGAGTGCCCACACACTAAGTAACTTTGCACCTAACCTTCACCCAGTGAGGGTTAGACATATAGGTGACTTATAAGTTACTTATGTGCAGTGATAAATGGCTGTGAAATAACGTGGACGTTATTTCACTCAGGCTGCAGTGGCAGTCCTGTGTAAGAATTGTCTGAGCTCCCTATGGGTGGCAAAAGAAATGCTGCAGCCCATAGGGATCTCCTGGAACCCCAATACCCTGGGTACCTAGGTACCATATACAAGGGACTTATAAGGGTGTTCCAGTGTGCCAATGAGAATTGGTAAAATTAGTCACTAGCCTGCAGGGACAATTTTAAAAGCAGAGAGAGCATAAACACTGAGGTTCTGGTTAGCAGATCCTCAGTGGTACAGTTAGGCACCACACAGGGAACACATATAGGCCACAAACCTATGAGCACTGGGGTCCTGGCTAGCAGGATCCCAGTGACACATATCACACACACTGACAACATGGGGTTTTCACTATGATCACTGGGCCCTGGCTAGCAGGATCCCAGTGAGACAGTAAAAACAGCCTGTCATATACTCACAAACAGGCCAAAAGTGGGGGTAACAAGGCTAGAAAGAGGCTACCTTCCTACAACTTATTTTCTAAACACCCCAGGTGTTGAACTCCTCTGATGGAGGCGCCATTCCAAGGGACGTCACATAGTCAAAATTCTGCTTGTCTGGCAGGTGCTACAAGCGATCCAGAAGACAGTTTTGTCGCTAGGTACTTTGTCCATAATAGCGTTTATAGTCTGTGGCGCCTAGGTAGAGTACATTACAGTAATCAGGCCTTGAAGTGATCAGAGCCTGAACCACAGTTTCCCTGGCAGCTGCTGGCAGACATTGTATGATGCAATCATGCATGCCTGAACCACGCATCCCTTAAGAATGTGGTCTAAAAAATGACTTAGTTTTTACCATGCATGCCTTAACATTGAATTTTGTTGTAAAAGCATGTTTGCTAAAGGAACATGTGTGGTCAATTGTCCCCCACCCTGCCCCCCTTACACCTGATACCATATTCTACAATCCAGCCCACCCCAGCCCCTAAAACTGACCCTTCTGCCATTGAGCCCTACACCCTCCTAAGCCCTAAAAGCAACCCAGCCCTTAAAATTACCCCTCCCCAGCCCTAAACCTAAAAAACCTACCCCTCCCTGTCCTAAAAACTACCCTAACCCCCCTGAACCCTAAAACCTACCCCCAGTGCTTGAAATGGAAAAAATAAAGTGCTGGTACTCTGTGCCAGAGTACCTGCTTGTTTCTGAGAAGTGCCGGTACTCTCCAATTAAAAGTATTACGTTTTTCCTGAGATGTGCCGGTACTCACCCTCTCAAAATAAAAAAGTGCCGGTACTCAGTACCGGACAGTACCGGCCCATTTAAAGCACTGCCTACCCCCATCCTAAAAACTATCCCATGCCCCCACCGCAGCCCTGAAATCTAAAACCGACCCTGCCATGTCCTTAAAACTACCCCGACACCCTGCCATGAACCCTAAAACCTACCCCACCCTGTCCTAAAAACTACCCCGAACCCCTGCCCTAGACCCTAAAACATACACCAACCTGTTCTAAAGGCCCCCCGACCCACCCCCACCCAGAACCCTAAAACCTACCCACCCTGTCCTAAAAACTACCCCGATCCCTGCCCTAAAACCTACTCCACCCTATCCTAAAAACTACCTCAACCCCACCCTGAATCCTAAAACCTGCCCGCCCTGTCCTAAAAACTACCACAAAAGCCCACCCCACCCTGAATCCTAAAACCTACCTGCCCTGTCCTAAAAACTACCCCGGCCTCCCTCCACCCTGAGCCCTAACACCAACCCCTTTAACAAAAAAAACTGCCCTGACCCCTCCCCCCCAAACCTGCCCTTCCCCCAAGCCCTCCGACCCCACCTTGTCCGTAAAAATTACCCCCCAAACCTACAACCTGCCCCAGGCCTACTTACCCTCCAGCACGTTCCTCTCCAGGCTGTTCCCGCTGTGTGCCTGAACCACGTATATGCATGGTGCCTTATCCACGCATTTGCATGGTTCAGTCACATGCGTGGGTCGGGTAAGTGTGGTAACGATTGCGTGGTTAAGGTCTGCATGTCTCTGGCCGTGTAGGAAAGGCTGTTTCCCACCGCCAGGAAACCTATGATTTTCCGTAACATTTTTAGGATGCCAAAGCAGGTGCCTGCCAGGCTGGAAATCTGTTTTTCAAAGTTAAGGTTGGCATCAAACTAGCTGAGGTAACTAGATGCTGAGGGTTTTCACTGATTGCTTTGGAACCAGCACTGATCCTGGAGCATCTGCCCACCAAGCCGAGACCCAGATTGAGGGCTGATTCCCTATCACCACTACTTCAGTTTTCTCTGCATTCAATTTGAGGCACCTCTGTTCCATCCACCTGGCCAAGCTAGCCAGGCACTATCTAAGGCGCTTGGTGGATGAACCCTGGTCCTGGCGCGCACTACTTCTCTGGAACTAGATGATGGGCAATAATAGATCCCATATTAAATCATCACAGAATCACAGCGTGGAATATTGATTGTAGATCGCACTGCATACATTCCCAATACAGGCAGTGGTCCAAGGCGGCAACCACAGGCAATATTAGCTCTCACGTTGAATCACAGCAGGCAATATTATTTGCATATTGCAGTAAATGTAAACCCCAACACAGGCAGAGGTCAGGGCTTTACTGGACACAGTGGAATTCACAACAGGGCCACCATTCAGTGGTCTCTGCAAACCACTGGGCTTTGCCTGAGTAACCCTGAGGTAGGCGAGGGATCGCTTCGGGTGCAGGCACTAGAGCACGCTCCACCGGGATTCTGACAGTTTCCAAGCATCTGGCAATGTTGTGGAAGAGGCAGAAGCATCACAAACGGGTGTGGGCGTGGCACTTATGGGTTGCGGTGCTCTGGAGTAGGTGTGTTGTGGGCAAGGGGTCCGATGGGGCCCCTGACAGAATGAACTTCATGGTGTTGGTTGCTTCTTCTGGGGTGATGACCGGCCAGCATTGGTTCTTTGGATAAGAATGAGAGGTGTTTGACTAGGTCTGTCTCTGCAGATGTCTGATGGAAATTCCTCTGATGTCACTTCTTGTGCAGATGGATGAAGGGAAATGAGTGTTCTTGCTTGGCTCCTTTTGACAGTTTTAGCAGAAAACTGAACGTTCACTGTGGCCTGTCATCTGTTTCCAGCTTTGTATGCATCCCAGGCATCGCTGCTTGAGGTATCCCTTGTGTGAGTAGAAAGCGAGCGCCAGGCCATGACCTCCGCAGTTGTCCATTTGAGTAGGTACCTAAACCACAACAGTATGTTGGGATGTTGCTTTCTATGCAGATGGATACATTTGTGAATGAAATCTATAAAAGAATGTGTACATTAATAAAATGCTGTTCACAAAAACGGGACAGAGACAAAGCACATGACAGCATCCTAAAAATGCTTTTGTGTTTGAGTGTTTGGATTTTGCCTGGTCACTGCAGACGTGGCACTTGGAGTCTTATGAGTAACCTTCTCCAGCCGAGATCCTCGCACAGTTCATGGAAGCCTTGTTCAATGTGTGTGGCCAGCACATTGCCTCCCGCACTATCTAAAAAAACTCATTGCCACCTCTTAACAAAGGCTCCAAGAACAGAATTCTAGGAAATAAGTTGCTGTCTCAAGTCACGCAGACACTGAAAATCTTAGTGGGGCCCTGTTAGGGGGCCCCTGCAGTGCCCATGCCCCAGGGGCCCCACGACACCCGTTACCGCCAGCCAGGTTCTGGTGGTCAAAACCGCCAGAACCAGGCTGGCGGTAAGCGGGTCGGAATCCCCATGGCGGCGCTGCCTGCAGCGCCGCCATGGAGGATTCCCCAGGGCAGTGGAAAACCGGCGGGACACCACCGGTTTTCCGTTTCTGACCGCGGCTGTACCGCCGCGGTCAGAATGCCCATGGGAGCACCGCCAGCCTGTTGGAGCCGGCGGAGTGGGAAGGGTGCGACGGGTGCAGTTGCACCCGTCGCGATTTTCAGTGTCTGCTACGCAGACACTGAAAATCTTAGTGGGGCCCTGTTAGGGGGGGCCCCTGCAGTGCCCATGCCATTGGCATGGGCACTGCAGGGGCCCCCAGGGGCCCCACGACACCCGTTACCGCCAGCCAGGTTCTGGTGGTCAAAACCGCCAGAACCAGGCTGGCGGTAAGCGGGTCGGAATCCCCATGGCGGCGCTGCCTGCAGCGCCGCCATGGAGGATTCCCCAGGGCAGCGGAAAACCGGCGGGACACCACCGGTTTTCCGTTTCTGACCGCGGCTGTACCGCCGCGGTCAGAATGCCCATGGGAGCACCGCCAGCCTGTTGGCGGTGCTCCTGCGGTCGTTGGCCCTGGCGGTCCATGACCGCCAGGGTCAGAATGACCCCCTTAGACTTTCTTCAGCGGGACGAACCTGCCAGTCCAATCCGACCTCCTGGAGCCCTTCTCCGGATATATGATGCTGGAATCCTCGGTGGAGATTTTTACCTTCAGACTTAGTCGTTTTTTCGAGGTGAAAATCCTGCGACCAGGGTAAACCTGGATCTTGATCCGACGTCCATTGGGCCCTCCTCGGATACGCTGGCTGGGAGGTCCCTGTCAACTTTTTACCTTCGGACTTAGAGGGTCATTCTGACCACGGGAGCACCGCCAACAGGCTTTCGGTGCTCCAACGAGCATTCTGACCGCGGCGGTTCAGCCGCGGTCAGAAGCGGAAAGTCAGCGGTCTCCCGCTGACTTTCCGCTGCTCGTGGGAATCCTCCATGGCTGCGGAGCGCGCTCCGCAGCCATGAGGATTCTGACCCCCCCTACCACCATCCTGTTCATGGCGGGAAAGCCGCCATGAACAGGATGGCGGTAGGGGGGGTCGCGGGGCCAATGGCATGGGCACAGCAGGGGCCCCCGTAAGAGGGCCCCGCAAAGTATTTCAGTGTCTGCCTTGCAGACACTGAAATACGCGACGGGTGCCACTGCACCCGTCGCACCTTCCCACTCCGCCGGCTCGATTACGAGCCGGCATCCTCGTGGGAAGGTCGTTTTCCCCTGGGCTGGCGGGCGGTTTTTCAGCAACCGCCCACCAGCCCAGGGGAAAACTTGTAATACCCGCCGCTGTCTTTTGACCGCGGCGCGGTATTTAGGAGGGCGGCATCCTGGCGGGCGGCCTCCGCCGCCCGCCAGGGTCATAATGAGGCCCTTGGTCTCTTTTTCAGAGATTTTCTTTATCGGGACGAACTAGCAAATCAGGCCGGGTCGCGGTTGAGGCAAGCCGGCTAGAGTTGCCGCGGCGGGTCGGTCCCTCTATGGAGCTTTTTTACAAAAGTTGTCCAAACTTCTGGGGCTTCTCCCAGATGTCCTTTTAAGGTTCTTTTGGGGTCCACAGCTCACCCCAAGGGTCCAGAAGTTCTGAGATGGTCCTTGGGGGGTGCAGACTACAACTCCCAGAATGCACCTGGCGCAAACTCCTTTTTGGCCACTGGACAGTGGTCAGCTGGTCGCTTTCTACAGGAGATGGTGCAGGGGACTCTGGTTAGCAAAGTTAGGGGGCCTGTGCAATCAGCCCTGTTTTCTCACACTGGTCAGTGCACGTCGGACAACCCCAAAAACGTCTCACCCAGACCTGCAACTGGACCAGGAGGAATCCCCAGTCGAGGGACTTCAGTGACACCCTGGACCTCCCACCAGAGTGCCCACGATGTCCTGCAGGACCCACAGAAGAAGACTTACCTCCAGCTCTAGAGGTTCCCTTTAGCACAGCATCCAAGTCCTTTAAATCGCCCTCCACCCGGCCTCCCTGCGCCTTACATCACGGGATCTGCTGTGTTACCCAGGTCCCCAACCCCTTGCGACCTCCACAGCCCAAGGTGACCCCAAGGCACCATCTTTAAATTTGCAAACCATCTCCTTTTCCAAGTGGCCCCTCCACGTGGCCATGTGCCTGTGCCAAGATGGTTTCCAATGCTGCTCCCGCCGGAACCAGGAGTCACCCTAGGCTGGCCCAGTGTGCCCACCAACTACTTCAACCACCCTGCAAAAGACGCAACTGGTAACGTAACTGTATGATTTTTAATGCATTTCTAAAGGTGACTGCGTAGTGTGGCTTTTGGTGCGTGATTACGCACAGAAAGACTAACTTTATTAAAACTTCGAAAAGTTATATCTCTAAAAGTACTCAGGGGGTTATTCTAACTTTGGAGGAGTGTTAATCCGTCCCAAAAGTGACGGTAAAGTGACGAATATACCACCAGCCGTATTACGAGTTCCATAGGATATAATGGACTTGTAATACGGCTGGTGGTAAATCCGTCACTTTTCCGTCACTTTTGGGACGGATTAACACCTCCTCCAAAGTTAGAATAACCCCCTTAATGTCTATTAAAGATCTTGGTCTTAAGAGTTATATAAAAGTCTGAAGTATTTTTTTAAATTCTGGTCATGAGATATTCATTGAGTGTGTGTGATGCATGCTTGGATTTGTGAGTACAACAAATGCTTAGCACATCTCCTGGATTAGCCTAACTGCTCGGAAAGCTACCTTAAAAATTGGAGCATTAGGTGGTCTAAATTGTACCTCTGGAAACCAAAGTGTGGTTTTCTGGACCCCCTGCACAGTGTGCCTAGTTTTGCCTCCTACAATCAGGAATTGTGGTTGGTTGCAATTGGGCGCTTATATCATGATCAGGGTGATTAGTGCCCCATCCAGTCACCTCTCCCACCATATATCATCCTTTGGGGTCTCTCAGTGTGCGGGCTATCACCAGGGGCACCATAGGGGCCAACCAGATGTTCACCTTCCTGGCATAAGCCTCCAGGAGCACCATCTCCCCTTCCCAGGAACTCTGCAACATCCTGGCTGACTACTTCCACAACAAGGTATCTACCATCTACAGCAACTTCAAACCCCATCCCACCAACCTCTGCAGCCTCTGCACACCAACTGATGCCACCCACAACCATCCACTCACCACATGGAAACCACTCACCAGACACCACAGCCATCATGAACTCCATCCACTGTGGAGCACCCATGGACCCCTGCTCCACCACTTCTTCAATCATGGGAGCAAGAAAATCAGTTGTGCACCTCAATAGTCAATGCATCCATCACCACAGCCACCTTTCCAGATCAATGAAAACAAGCATAAGTCAGACTCCTCCTCAAGAAACCCTCCACCGACCCCAGTGATCTTAAGAACTATCACCACCCTATCTCTCTGCTCCCCTTCCCCACCTAAGTCCCCGAGAAGGCCATCAACTACCAACTCACCAAACAACTGGAGAGCAACTATCTGCTGGACACCTCCCAAACAGGCTTGCATGCCAACCACAGCACCGAGACTGCCCTGATCACTGCCACTGACGACATCAGGTCCTTCCTTAACCATGGAACTGATCCCCCTTGACCTCTCAGCAGTGTTCAACACTGTATCACACCAGACCCTCATCCAAATATTTTGCCACATCGGGATACAGGGAGACATCCGTAAATGGATTGCATCCTTCCTCACAGGACGAGCCCAAAAGATCTGCCTGCCACCCTTCGCTCCAGAGCCTAAGGACATCATTTACGGCATTCATCAAAGGCTCATCCCTTCAACCCCACCCTGTTCAACACGTACATTACACCCCCAGATGACATCATCAAAGCCCATGGCCTTAACATCATATCCTCTAAGTGCATCCTCTCGTTCTCAGAAGACCCGCTACCACTAGGACCAACTTCCACAGCCGCAGGACCAACATCACTGACTGGATGAAGACCTGAAGCTCAACACGGACAAGTTGGAAGTGTTTATTTTTGGGAACACCTCACTGTGTAATGACACCTGATAGCCCTCAGAACTCGGACCCACACCGACAGATCACACCCGCAACCTCAGAATCATACTGGACAGCAAACTCCCCTTAAAATGAAGGATCATCGCAGTCTCTTTGGCCTGCTTCCACACCCTTCACATGCCTAAAAGATCTTCAGAATGTCCCTGTCAACAACAGGAAAGCCGTCACTCAAGCCCTAGTCACCAGCTGGATGGCCTACATCAGTGTCCTCTATGCAGGACTCACCTCCCAACTCCTGAAGAGACTCCAGACGATACTGAACTCAGCCCCCAGACTCACTCTGAACCTACCCAAACAGACCCAATTCACCCCCCACCTCAGTAACCTTCAGTGGCTCCACATCCAGAATTCAAGATGTTGACACATGCCTACAAGGCCCTCTGTGATCAAGGACCAGCATACATCAACCACTGTCTGAACTTTGAGCAACCCTCTAGACACCTGCGCTCCGCCTCCCTCGCTACGATATCCACATCCTATGAAGAAACAGTGTTGCCAGGTCCTGGAACAATCTCCCCCTACACCTCCGAACACCATTCTCTCTCCCTGAATTCAGAAAAGAACTCAAGACTTGGCTCTTTGGGTGATTCCAGCAAGAACACAGTGCTTAGATATCCCTGGAAATCTGAGTTGACTGATTGATAGGCCAAATGAGTTTGCCCCTAGTTGGCCCCTCACTGTCTTTGCAGTTTAAGGAGTTCCCTAGCTGTCAGATTTGTTTCCTTCTTCAAAAGTACGAATACATTAAGTAACTGCATCCATGCTTGGCCATTGCCCAGATATTTCAAGTCACCATGTATTATGTGGGCGTAAATGTAGTGTGACGCATCAGCATGTCATTGCCTAGGTTGATCTTCTGCCCTCCTCCAGGCTCGTAATTCTACAGGCTGTGAACTCAGCCTTTCCCTGACCTGTGTGTATAGAGTAATGCAATATGTCCACGAACAAAAACATAAAACAATGATCCTTACTCCCAGTCTCTGGTTGTGTCTCAAATGTGGCCATGACCAAAGGAAAACTAAAAAGGAAATCAGACAAGAGGAACATGTTCGATCTGGATCCAGAAGATTACAGTCTTTTGGGTTGCCAAAGGAAGAGATGTGCAATCCGTAATTTAATGGTGGTGCCCATTTTTCATCTCCCTACGCCCCAGCTGTGACCAGGAGGAATATGGCCTTCTCAAAATGCGCCCTGAGAGGCCCCTCCACTCCAAAACAGGACACAGTTTGTGGTGTCATGTAACTTGGTCAGACATAATTGGTATTAATTACCAGCCCTGTACATAATTCCGCCAAAATGAGGTCCAAATTATAGATCATCGCTGGGTCGGGTGGTGGAAGGGGACCTACGGAAGGCCATTGTTTGACTGTGGCACAATTCAATCTCTGCCACAACCATGGCACGTTCTTGCTGCACCTGCTTGCTGGAGGGCTTGCTCCTGGGTAACCAGTGCCTGTGCCGTTGTGATCTGGAAGGTTTCCAGTCTGTATCCCGTTGAACATCGTGGGGCAATGGCGACACCCCCCTTGTCTCCAGCCCGCCTCGGGCATCTGTCAATGTTGTGAAAAATAGTGTGGCTTGAGAGTCCACCAACGCAATTTGGCTGTGTACATAAGAGAATATTTGGCCGAGTTGCTTGGGCTTCTGTTTGATCAGCAAGAATGAGTACTGTAGTCTGGATACATGTTCATTGAGGCCTTGAAGATTCGTCAGGGATCCTTGGACCCAACAACTTGCAGTATGTGGCTGTGGTCCCAGTAGTTAAAGAGACACATCACCCCTCGCTGGGGTGTAACAAGTCCCTGTGGACTCGTTCCAGTGAGAAGATATGGTACGTTTAACACCAAGGACTGTATGAAATAGCCAGTCCTCGAGTAAAAGTTTCTTATTGGGGCCTTCTCTGCCTTTCGGAAGGCCCACCACTCTTGTATTGTTCAGGCGAGATTGGCCTTCGACAATGCTCTGCCTTGGCGCATAGTTGTGATACCTCTATCTGGAGAGCCTTGATGTGGGACTGCATCTCCATCAGCGAAGAGTGCATTCCAGCCACCACCTATTTGTTCACATCTTTTGTCCCTGAGGATGGCTTAATCTGCTCGTAGGAGCCCCATATCAATCACTTTGAAGTCCAGTTTAGTTTCCTGAGTAGTTTTCTCATTCCCTTGTGGCCGGTATACACAAGGTAAAGACAGGAGTTGCCACCTGAGCTGATCCAATGTGAACAGGAAAGCATTGAAGTATTTGAATGCAGCTACCTTTGTGATATACTTCTAGGGGAGTTATCTTTGTTATACACTTCAGTACAGTGCAGTAACCTTTGTTACATATTTCCAGAGGAGTTCACTTTTTTATACACTTCCTGAAACTGAAGAAGCAGCAGTACATCCTGCTCCTTCTGTTTCCCCAATCTGTTTATGTTTAAATGAAGAGGTGTTTATAGCCAGTTATACTGTGTATTCACATTCTGTCATACTTACATGTCCTAATTTTAAATCTCTTTACATCCAACAGAAAACAAGCCTTGAATGCATGAAATGTTTATGAATAACAACAATGGTTCAGTAAATCAACACAAAATAGTCAGAAATAATTAGAGACTGAGGACCCTGAACATAGACTGATCGATGCTGGAAGATGTTCTGAAGGACAATTCAGTGGATGTAAGAGTCTGAGCTGTGCACCTTCACTCCCCAAGACTGAGAAATGACCTTTAGACAATTAAGGCAACAACACTGACAAACCACCTCCTGAATAAACAGGTGACTAACACCAGCTTTGATCGTGGGATCTGTATGATTTGACAACCACAGTGCTCTGATTCCTAAAAGCCCTAGGTGTATTGTAAACTCACCCTGGTTACATCACACCAACCAGAGAAAACAACTTAAGGGTAAAGGAAAGAGGAGTTTGCCTGTCTACAATACAGCGGACTGTCCTAATTTGCACCGAGCAAGAGGAGAAGGATTAATCTTTACCCACAAAGCGTTGAAAACTGTTATCCAATCTAAAGACATAATCTCTCATAAGGAAGCCTTGCTCATATTGTGAGTGTGGCAAGTATTTAGTGACCATTGTACTTTACTTTTAAATGAAAAATCAAATGTCCTAAGTACCAACAAATACAAGGAATGTGAGAATATTGCAAGTGTTTTAAAACCATGTTGGCCCATCAGGGAGCACAGTCATGTGATGTAGAACAATATAGACCCGACCCAGAGGCACTAACCAAGAAAGAAGAATCATACACATGCAGTGAGAGCTGTAGTTTGTCATCACTAGTAAAGCAACATCAGCAAACACACACAGGAGAAAAGCCATTCGGATGCAGTGATTGTGTGAAAAGTTTTAGTCGATTATCAAACCTGCAAAGACATCAGCGAACTCACACTGGGGAGAAACCATACCATTTCAGTGAATGTGTGAAGAGCTTCAATCGGTTATCACACCTACGAATACATCAGAAAACACACACAGGGGAGAAACCATACCATTGCAGTGAATGTGTGAAGAGCTTCAATCGGTTATCACACCTACGAATACATCAGAAAACACACACAGGGGAGACACCATATCATTGTAGTGAATGTGTGAAGAGCTTCAGACGGTTATCACACCTACAAACACATCAGCGAACACACACAGGAGAGAAACCATACCATTGCAGTGAATGTGTGAATAGCTTCAATCAGTTATCACAACTACGAATACATCAGCGAACACACACAGGGGAGAAACCATACCATTGCAGTGAATGTGTGAAGAGCTTTAGCCACTTATCAACCCTACAACAACATCAGCGAACACACACAGGGGTAAAACCATATAATTGCAGTGAGTGTGGAAAGAGTTTCAGTGTGTTATCACATCTCCAACGGCATCAGCAAACACACACAGGAGAAAAGCTATTCAAATGCAGTGAATGTGTGAAAAGTTTCAGTCGATTATCAAACCTGCAAAGACATCAGCGAACACACACTGGGGAAAAACCATACCATTGCAGTGAATGTGTGAAGAGCTTCAGTCGGTTATCACACCTACGAATACATCAGCGAACACAAACAGGGGAGAAACCATACCATTGTGCTGAATGTGAGAAGAGCTTTAGTCACTTATTAACCCTACAAATACATCAGCGAACACACACCGGGGAAAAACCATACCATTGCAGTGAGTGTGGAAAGAGTTTTAGTCTGTTATCAAACCTCCAAAGACATCACCGAACACACTTGAGGAGAAACCATACCATTGCAATGAATGTGTGAAGAGCTTCAGTCGTTTGTCATACTTCGAAATACATCAGCAATCACACACAGGTGTAAAAACCATACCATTGCAATCAATGTGTGACGAGCTGCAGTTATTTTTCAGATCTCCAAAAACATTAGCAATCACACACAGTGGAAAAACTGTACCATTGCAATGAATGTGGAAGTAGTTTTAGTGATTCCCCAAATCCCAGGATTCATCAGCAAACATACAGAGAAGAAAGCCCATTCAAGTTCACTGAGTGTGTGAAAAGCCTTAGTCAATTATCAGACCTAAAACAGCATCAGCGTACACACACTGGGGAAAGACCATTCAAGTGCAGTGCATGTGGAAGTAATTTTAGTGAATCTTCAACATTAAGGAAATATCAGTGAATAAACACAGGGGAAAAGCCATTCGAGTGCACTAAATTTGTGAAGAGTTTTAATCGATTATCAGCTCTCCAAAGCCATCAGCAAACACACACTGGGTAAAACTAATCAAGTGCAGCAAATGTGTGAAGAGCTACAGTCGCTTAGCACACCTCCAAAGACATTATCAAACACACACAAGGGAAAAAACATACAAGTGCACTGAATGTGTGAAGAGCTGTAGTCTGTTATCTCACCTCCAAAACCATCTTCGAACACACAAAGGTTTATTCAAATTCAGTGAATAAGAGAACAGCTTTAGTCAATACCAAGCCTACATAGCCATCAGCAAATTACAGAAGATGACAACATTTTAATTTTGTGGGACATTCAAATGCCAGATGCCAAAAATGTTGATGATAGAAGCCCGACTAGTCAGAAAAGAAGAAACACCCACCTATTTGTAGAACTATAAAAGAGTCTGTTGTCAGTGATTGATTATTTCATTTCTCTATATATAAAAAAAAAAAAGAAGATGCAAGCAACACAATAAGACATCAGCAGAGTGCAGAATAAAAGAAAAGAAACAGTGTTTTCCCTCTGATGAAGCAGAGCTGTAAAGAAAAACATCCAAGCACACCTGATCACGCTACCTGTAAAAGCAACACTGTGAACAGTGCTTGGACTAACAAGTGTATTTTCAGCTTTAGGTATCAGTTCTAAAACCTATAAACCCAACACACTTGAACTGATTTAACGAGCACAAACTGGAGAATACTAAGCTGGTTGTGGTGTTTGGGCGCTGTATGCAACATTGATGATTCTGTGACATCGGTCAGAGAATATTGCCCAGAAGCACAAGAAGTGAAAGACGGAAACATGAGCTGTAACTCTCAGGGTTAGTGCTTGGAGTGCACAACATTTACCTCCCAAGAGCTGACTCTGGAGAAGTGATGCTCATTTCCATCATCACATGCATCTGTAAATGCTTCCACCATAGCGTTTCTTCCCCAGTGGTGTTCAACAACTGTATCCTTGAGAGATTGGACGGATCACCACGGTCTATGTAAATTATTAATTGCTAGATTAATTGTATGTAAATACATTTTATGGGTTTTTTATTTGCAGAGAATCATTCAACCAAATCCTGACTGGATTGGCACATGTGGACCCTGCAGTGGTGCCTGTGCGGCCAGTGGCTATAGTACGGGGGAGATCTGTCAGTCCCCATCATAATCTCCCTCAGTCCTGCAACAGGAGTAGTTCAGAGGGGGAATGAGGTGAACATGAATTGCAAGATGGCCTTTGCTCCCCCTTCAGTCATGGCTACTCTAGTCACTAATACTTCCACTTCTGGGTGAGGAGCTTGCCTAAGGAATCTGGTGATCAGAGGCCTTTTCGAACAGAACCTGTTGTTCCGGAAAGCACTGTGGACATTGTGGTGGGCACTCAAGGCCTCCTTCTACTCTATCCAAGGTTGGTCTGTCCAGATCCTGGCAGACAACTCTGCAGCATTGTGTTATGTCAATACGCTCTGAGGAATAGGGTCTCATCTCATTTGCCTGTAAGCTTTGACACTGGTCTTTGGCACACCTCCAAGGGATTTGGATGACTACCGACCACCTAGCAAAGTGTCCCTGAATATCAAAGCCAACAGCCTCAGCTGGCGTTATCTTCCCGATCATGAGTGGTGTATGCTATGGATATTAGCCCAGGGCATCTTTACCCGGTGGGGTACTCCTCCGACAGACTTGTTTGGCTTTTCTGTAAATGCTCAATTCCAGCAGTTCTGTGCCCTCCAGTGCCCATTCATGGGATCATTGGGAGACATGTTTCAGTTGAGGTGGAACTTTGAACTACGCTACACTTTTCCTTTGATTTCTTGAGTTCTGCAGAAGTTACACCAAGACCGGTCACATGTCATTCTCATTGCCCCATAGTGACCAAGGAGAGTGTGGTATGAAGACCCTCAGCGCTTCTCTACAGGCCCCCTTCGGAAGCTGCCTTGCAAATTACACCTTCTTTCCCAGTCAAAGGGAATGATGCTGTATCCTAGTTTCCAAGGCCTTCTCCTTCATGCCTAGAGACTGAGCGTGGAAATCTGAACTCCATGCAGCTGCCCCGAAGGTGGTAGACATCGTCTTGTTAGCATGGCGACCCGAAAGCAAGTCCATCAAAACAAGAGCTGACTTACCTGCTGTAACAATATTTCTGAGGTATACTCCATCTACCTGCAGATTCCTCATTGACCTCCCCACATCCCCATTTGATGGATGTGTTATAGGGATAGATAATAAGAGCTTTGAAGTTTCCGGATCCAGAATGGTGCCTGGGATTATTCTACAGGTGACGAATCTCCAGGCAGATAAGAGTATCCACCAAAAAGTTATTTACCAGAGGTAGGAAACTTTTACCTTCCTACCCTCATGCCTTCCTGTCTGCGTGACATGGTGGGAGTTCACTGAGAATCATCTTCTCCACCTGGGCTGAGGACAGTAGGGATGTCTGATTAATTAAATGGTTGATTGATAAGAAATCTGTCCCTAACTTTCAGTGCGGACGTGCAGAACAAGGAGCTGCATATAGTTGCTCTGACACCGAATTGTGTAATTTTAAGGCGCCAGATAAAGGGGAAACAGAATTTCATTTTGCAAGCTGTGTTTGTCAATGTATTGTTGTCCTTAAAATGAAAATAACCATCTTTAAAAAAAAAAAAAATAATGTAAGAAGCTGTAAATACGTTATAACTTTCCTCCTAATATCATATGACCCAGGTGTTCTGTAATAATTGGCCAAAGGTATGAAACATACTGAAACTAGAGAGGAATTGTCTAAGTATGTGAGTTTTAGCTCATAAATTGACATCAGTAGCCTAACAATTCATGTCATCCATATGTTGAAGGAAGCTGCTGGTGCATACTTCTGCAAGTTTGATTCAGCCACTGGTGTTCTAAACTATGGATTCCATTAATTTAGTATTTAAACAATAGATGTATGTTATACTTCTGGTGCAGCGATTCCTTGTTTCTCGAGTACTGTTTATGAATTGATTAGCTAATGTTAATATGCATTTTTGTAATTTGTGTATTCTTCTGTACTATTGATGTATCGTTTCATTAATGCATTTTAATTCTCCAATAAATCTTGATTGATTCATTCACTCACTTTCTCTCGACTCTTCGGTGATTTTCTTATTGATGAAGAGAGAATACTGAAATATATGCCTGGGACTGTGATTCCTAATACTGTTGTCCAGGGAACCGGAGGGAGGGGTCTGTCAAGCTGTCGCATAGATTCTCATTATTCTAATGAGACTACTGGATTTTGAGTGGCAGAATTGCCCACGGCGTGGTAGACTGAGTCTGACCCACTGCAGGTGACACCTGTTGTTCCAATCCGGGTTTTTCTCCAGCCAACTAGCAGTGCCTTATCCCTACCCGAGGGCAGGGATGACTGAGCAGCCGAGCGCATGACATAATTGGTTTCTCAAAGAAGCCGTGGTCACGCAGGTCTCACCCGTTTCTCTCAGTTACCTTAGTCTCATATATAAAATGACAAACAGAGGCAGTATATGTTTCAATAATGATTTTAATTAAACGACTGCATCCTAGATAGCAAAGCGTGAGCTGAAATAACAAGGACGACACAGCTGGACAGTATTAAAATTGTGACAAGGAGAGTGAAGCATAAAAATAACGCTATCATATTGTCACTACGGTCAATAGACTAACTCCTACCTAGGCTATGATAGAGCACAGTGTGTTAAGCTCTAATTCTGCCCTTCAGATTCCCCTGGGAAGACATCATCCTCTGTATCTGAGTAAAGGCCTGTAGTCTGCGTTAGCATCTGTAACTAAGCATTCGGCAAACAGCATACAGTCGTGGTTCTCTGGCTGGAATCTCCCTCTAACATTTAAGGGAAAGGGAAGTGTTTTTATAACAACACAGCTGATGTTCTGAGAAAACGTCCCGACTTAAGGATGTGTGTTTTCTACGAATGTCGGAGACTATAATTATACCATGTTCACCGGCAATGCTGTAGCCTTGGAAGAAGAACAGAGTGAGCAAGAATGTCTTGTTTGAGAACAGAGTGCTGGCCTAGGCAAAAACAGTTAGATAAACATAAAATAAAACAAGACTGTAAAAGTGGATATTGTAACAATAATAAAATAAAGCTGAATAAAATATATCTAGGTTGCAGTGCACAGCAGCTTGGCCTAGTGTGTTAAAATAACGTGCATGTAGCTATAGCGAAAATGGCTACACAACAAAGCCTTCTTAAGGGGTCCATAACTGCTTAGAAAATTCAAAAGTGAAGAGATTAATAAAGTGTACGTAAGAAAAGACGCAGAATGTACAAGTGAACTTTTTTTTAAACATTCTTTAAGTGTGAATGGATTTGAAATCCAAGTTGCTATCCCCAGATTGATTTGTGGGAGCAATGCAAGTGCATCAAACAAAATATAGTATGGACGATGGCCTCAATTGAATTTGAAAAGCGCCAAGCTTCCTATTAAAATTTAAATGTTGATTTTTCATATTTTTTGCACATTAAAGAAAATATTTCTTTGTTTCTGTATTTGTTTGCTAAATGCTTTTTTTTTTTTTTTTTTTTTAACATAGTTTTGTTTTCTGGTTGAAAAGATCAAAAATGCTCAGGCCAGGTTCCCCGGCTTCCACTAATCACTCAGTATAGGTCTCCAGGTTCCAATAATGACACAGGGGTCCATGGAAGTAAAAAGGTTAAAAACCACTGGTCTTGGGTCTTTCACATTGTAGGAAAGTACCATCTTGCCTGGCATGTTATATATGTTTGTTTTTGCCTGTGTCACTGGGATCCTGCTAGCCAGGACCCCAGTGCTCATAAAGTGTGCCCTGTATGTGTTCCCAGTGTGGTGCCTAACTGTATCACTGAGGCTCTGCTAATCAGAACCCCAATGTTTATGCTCTCTCTGCTTTTAAATTTGTCACTGTAGGCTAGTGACTAATTTGAACAATTCTGATTGGCACACTGGAACACCCTTCTAATTCCCTAGTATATGGTACCTAGGTACCCAGGGTATTGGGGTTCCAGGAGATCCCTATGGGCAGCAGCATTTCTTTTGCCACCCATAGGGAGCTCAGACAATTCTTACACAGGACTGCCACTGCAGCCTGAGTGAAATAACGTCCATGTTATTTCACAGCCATTTTACACTGCACTTAAGTAACTTATAAGTCACCTATATGTCTAACCTTCACTTAGTGAAAGTTAGGTGCAAAGTTACTTAGTGTGAGGGCACCCTGGCACTAGCCAAGGTGCCCCCACATTGTTCAGGGCAATTTCCCCAGACTTTGTGTCAATACCTATATGTTTCGTCACCATGGTAACTCCAAACATGGCCATGTAACATGTCTAGGATCATGGAATTGTCACCCCAATACCATTCTGGTATTGGGGTGACAATTCCATGCATCCCCCGGGCTCCAGCATAGAGCCTGGGTACTGCCAAACTAACTTTCTGGGGTTTTCTCTGCAGCTATGGCTGCTGCCAACCCTCAGACAGGTTTCTGCCCCCCTGGGGCCTGGGCAGCACAGTCCCAGGAAGGCAGAACACAGGATTTCCTCTGAGAGAGGGTGTTACACCCTCTCCCTTTGGAAATAGGTGTGAAGGGCCTGAGAGGTGTAGCCTCTCCTGGCCTCTGGAAATGCTTTGAAGGGCACAGATGGTGCCCTCATTGCATAAGCTAGTCTACACCGGTTCAGGGATCCCCCCAGCCCTGCTCTGGCGCGAAACTGGACAAAGGTCAGGGGAGTGACTACTCACCTGACCAGCACCTCCCAGGGTAGGTGCCCAGAGCTCCTCCAGTGTGTCCCAGACCCCTGCCATCTTGGATGCAGAGTTGTAGTGGCAAAATGGACACCTCTGAGTGGCCAGTGCCAGCAGGTGACGTCAGAGACCCCTCCTGATACATGCTTACCTTTCTTTGTAGCCAGTCCTCCTCTGAGGGCTATTTAGGGTCTCTCCTGTAGGTATATCAGCAGATAACAAATGCAAGAGCTCACCAGAGTTCCTCTGCACTTCCCTCTTCGACTTCTGCCAAGGATCGACCGCTGACTGCTCCAGGACGCCTGCAAAACCACAACAAAGTAGCAAGAAGACTACCAGCAATATTGTAGCGCCTCATCCTGCCGGCTTTCTTGACTGTTTCCTGGTGGTGCATGTTCTGAGGGCTGTCTGCCTTCACCCTGCACTGGAAGCCAAGAAGAAATCTCCCGTGGGTTGGCAGAATCTTCCCCCTGCCAACCCAGACACCAAACTTCTGCATCACCGGTCCTCTAGGTCCCCTCTCATCTTGATGAGCGTGGTCCCTGGAACACAGGAGCTGGATCCAAGTGTCCCCGACAGTCCAGTGGCCCTGCTGTCCAAATTTGGTGGAGGTAAGTCCTTGCCTCCCAACACCAGACAATAATCCTGTGTACTGCGTGAACTGCAGCTGCTAGGGCTTCTGTGCACTTTTGCAAGACTTCCTTCGTGCACAGCCTAGCCCAGGTCCAAAGCACTCCATCCTGCATTGCCCAACTTGCAGAGTTGGACTTCGACTCCGTGGGACCCTCTTTTGTTTTGCTGAGTCGACCGTTGTGCTCAGATCTTCTGGACGCCTGTTCAGATTCTTCTGCGGGTGCTGCCTGCTTCTGCGTGGGCTCTCTGTGTTGCTGAGCGCCCCCTCTGTCTCCTCCTCCAAGGGGCGACCTCCTGGTCCTTTCTGGGCCCTTCTCCGCTCTCGCCGCCAACCAACCCACCCTCACCACCGACCCCAACGACGCAGCTCTCAACCTCACAAACTGGATCTCCAACTGCGCTGACAACCTTGCTCCCCTCAAACGCACGCATCGACAGACCAACACCAAAAAACCTCTCTGGTTCTCTGACACCCTCAAAGAATCAAAGAAAACTTGTCGTGCCCTTGAGAAGGCCTGGCGCAAGGACCACACCGCGGACAACATGACCGCCCTCAAGAACGCTACACGCGAACACCACCACCTGATCCACACTGCCAAAAGGAACTTTTTCACCGACAGACTAGACAAAAACAGCCACAACAGCAGAGAACTCTTCAGCATCGTCAAAGAGTTCTCCAACCCCAGCGCCAGCGCCAACGCCGTCACGCCCTCACAGGATTTGTGCGAATCCCTCGCCACTTTCTTCCATCGCAAGATCAGCGACCTCCACGACAGCTTCGGACACCAGACCCAACCATACACCACTGAACCCGCTTCCCCGGACATCACCCTCAACAACTGGACCCACATCAACACGGAAGAAACCAAATCCATCATGAACTCTATCCACTCCGGCGCCCCTTCGGACCCCTGCCCGCACTTCATCTTTAACAAAGCCGACGACATCATCGCCCCGCACCTCCAGACCGTCATCAACTCTTCTTTTTCTTCTGCTACCTTCCCCGAATGCTGGAAGCACGCTGAAGTCAACGCCCTACTAAAGAAACCTACGGCTGACCCAAGCGACCTGAAAAACTTCCGCCCCATCTCTCTTCTACCTTTCCCAGCCAAGGTAATAGAAAAGACCGTCAACAAACAGCTGACCACCTTCCTGGAAGACAACAACCTGCTCGACCCTTCACAAACCGGATTCCGAACCAACCACAGCACGGAAACCGCCCTCATCTCAGTCACAGACGACATCAGAACCCTGATGGACAACGGTGAAACAGTCGCCCTCATTCTCCTCGACCTCTCGGCTGCCTTTGACACCGTCTGTCACCGCACCCTAATCACCCGCCTACGCTCCACCGGGATCCAAGGCCAGGCCCTGGACTGGATCGCCTCCTTCCTCGCTAACCGCTCCCAAAGAGTTTACCTCCCTCCGTTTCGCTCAGAACCCACCAAGATCATCTGCGGCGTACCTCAAGGCTCATCGCTCAGCCCGACACTCTTCAATGTCTACATGAGCCCCCTCGCCGACATCGTACGCAAGCACGACATCATCATCACCTCCTACGCCGACGACACCCAACTTGTACTCTCCCTCACCAAGGACCCCGCCAGCGCCAAGACCAACCTACAAGAGGGTATGAAGGACGTCGCAGATTGGATGAGGCTCAGCCGCCTAAAGCTGAACTCTGAAAAAACGGAAGTCCTCATCCTCGGCAACACCCCGTCCGCCTGGGACGACTCCTGGTGGCCCACGGCCCTCGGCACCGCACCGACCCCCGCAGACCACGCCCGCAACCTCGGCTTCATCTTGGACCCTCTTCTCACCATGACCAAGCAAGTCAACGCCGTGTCCTCCGCCTGCTTCCTCACTCTCCGCATGCTCCGCAAGATCTTCCGCTGGATCCCCGCCGACACCAGAAAAACCGTGACCCACGCCCTTGTCACGAGTCGCCTGGACTACGGCAACACCCTCTACGCCGGGACCACCGCCAAACTCCAAAACCGCCTGCAACGCATCCAAAACGCCTCGGCCCGCCTCATCCTCGACGTACCCCGCAACAGCCACATCTCCGCACACCTGAGACACCTGCATTGGCTCCCAGTCAGCAAAAGGATCACCTTCCGTCTTCTCACCCACGCACACAAAGCCCTCCACAACAAGGGACCGGAATACCTCAACAGACGCCTCAGCTTCTACGTCCCCACCCGCCCCCTCCGCTCCGCTGGCCTCGCACTTGCTGCCGTCCCTCGCACCCGCCGCTCCACGGCGGGTGGGAGATCTTTCTCCTTCCTGGCGGCCAAGACCTGGAACTCCCTCCCCACCAGCCTCAGGACCACCCAGGACCACTCCGCTTCCGGAGACTCCTAAAGACTTGGCTGTTCGAGCAGCGATAACCCCCCCTTTCCCCCCTAGCGCCTTGAGACCCGCACGGGTGAGTAGCGCGCTTTATAAATGTTAATGATTTGATTTGATTTGATTTGGCAGCACCCAAAACCTTCAACCGCGACTCTTGCAGCTAGCAAGACTTGCTTGCCGTCTTTCTGCGTGGAAACAACTCTGCATCCTCCAGCATGCTGTGGGACATCTTCTGACCAAAGGAGAAGTTCCTGGCACATTCCGTTGTTGCAGAATCTCCGGCTTCTTCCACCCAGAGCCAGCCCTTTTGCACCTTCTTCCGGGGTTTAGTGGGCTCCTGCCCCCCTAAACACTTGCGTGACTCTTGGACTTGGTCCCCCTTCCTTCCAGGAATCCGTCTTAAGTGCTTTGCAGTCAGTTGTTGTCTTTGCAGAATCCCCTATCTCGACGTTACTGTCTTTCTGGGGTGGTAGGGTAACTTTACTCCTACTTTTCAGGGTGTTGGGGTGGGGTATCTTGGACACCTGTAGTGTTTTCTTACACTCGTGGTTCGCATTCCACTTTTGGAGTATATTGTTTGTGTTGCCCCTAGGCCTATTGTCTCCTATTGCATTCTACAGTGTTTGCACTACTTTTCTGTTTACTTACCTGATTTTGGTTTGTGTGTATATTTTGTGCATATTACTTACCATCTAAGGGAGTATATACTCTGAGATATGTTTGGCATATTGTCACTAAAATAAAGTAACTTTATTTTTAGTAACTCTGAGTATTGTGGTTTCTAATGATACAGTGCTAAGTGATATAAGTGGTATGGTAGGAGCTTTGCATATCTCCTAGTTCAGCCTAAGCTGCTCTGCTATAGCTACTTCTACTAAGTTGCTAGAACACTTCTAATCTACTAATAAGGGATAACTGGACCTGTCACAAGGTGTAAGTACCACTAGGTACCCACTATAAGCCAGGCCAGCCTCCTACACACATGAAGGATCAAAAAGCCTGATTGAACATTGTTGTTCAGTCACATCTTAAGGTGGAGGCACAGGCTCATAGCCAGAGGATTCCATTCTCAAACCTGTTGATCACCTCTTACTCATCCTCATTGATTGCTGTAGGTGAACTGGATCAGGTCCCCTCCTCCCTTGTTCAGATGGACCACTAGCTTGCTGAGTTCATCATGCATTTCAAAATCAAGATTTCGCAATATAAAGATTAAAGGCAAGACAGTCATGTAAGCATTGAGAAGGAGGGTTGGGGCAACACCAACTCCTGTGTGACTTTCCACAGTCAAGTACTGCGTACAGGAGTGTGATAACTTATATGCTAAGGGTGACCCTTCATGAGTATCTCTCTGACTCTGTCAAACCTAACCTATTCTTCACTTTGTCCAGCAGGACATCTAGACGGTTTGTGGGTGAACACAAGAATCTCTCTTTCAAACCAAAACTATTCTACACCCACTCCAGCAGCACCTATAGGAGGCTCGTGGGTGAACACCAGAAGCTTTCTATGTCAGACCCAACCTATTCTATACTTTCTCCTGCACTTCTTGTAGAGTGTAGAAGACTCATATGTGAACACTTCAGGCAGATATGAAACAACTAAGACTGTTGACTGACCCGATCACTGGCCCTGAGTGGCTGGTCCTAGAGATCGACCAGGACTAGTTTGGTCCCACGTATGGATGGAAACTTCACTGGTTCCTATCCAGAAATGCTGAGTGTTCACAGGGACAGATACCTTGTTCTGGGAGGGCATGGCTGCTGACAGCTTATGAGTGGGAGTGACCCGGTAAATAATTGATACACTTCAGATCACTAGTAGACCGGCTGTTGTCAGACTCCTTAAGGTGGAAGAGGAACCTTCTTTTGGCAGCTGTATTTACAGCTGACCCAGGAAAAACTCCCAAACTTCAAGCAGCTTGGTTTCCACTGGATCTTCTGGTAGATCATTAGAAGATCCTCCATTAGCTGGATCTGCTCTCATGCACCAGTATGGAAGAGATCTTGCAGAAATATCTGGTAATAGGTGTGGAGTTCAATGTAAGTTATTACAAGGGTAACCAGATGACTCCATGTCACTGGGAGTGAACCTTTCTGTGTTTTAGTTTAACCTATCAGTGCATTTATGTAGAATATGGAGGTTATGTTTCAAGTCTACCTTTTAAATGTTATTTTATTTCAGGAATTTCCAATATTTATGTATTTTATGTGGTGATACTATGATTTTAATGATTGTAATGGTTTTTGTTAACTATACAATAAAGATGTATTCATTCATTCATATCAGTGCATTCTGGGAGTTTTACTTTTGATTCATTTTAATTTGACTAATTGGACCAAAACTCCTGATAATGATATGTAAAAGCAAAGTGAAGACATGAAAAGTGGTGTCCAGGGGTCGTGAAACCATCTGGTTTCCTTAAATATGATAGGATACTTTTAGACAGCATACTTCATATCCTGGTAGACCTGTTAAAAGAATACATTTGTATGTATAGGTAGGGCAGGTAGAATCAGGACTACCACATAAATAAGATTCTAGCAAGCTGCAAGCTATGTAGTCAAGATGTGACCCAAGAAAGGTTTATAGCTCCTAGCAAATAATCTCCATACCATAGACTGGTTGCTGGCTGTTCGTTGTAAACATGTGTAGCATTTCATGACTGGGATTTGGGTTCCTCTGTGTATGAGTATCCCTACATTTCTAGGATGCTTCTTAGGGTTACCATTAGTGTTGAGTTGGGAAGGTCCTGTGCATGGTGTCCACTTGTGTTCCCTTGCCCTCGGTGGCTAACTAGGACAATCTGGTGTCCTGGTTTTTCATTTCCCCCCAATGTCACACTGATCTGGTTTGTGTGTGTGAAGTTATAGGCTTGCTTGTCCCTTGACCTGCACCTGGAGGGGCAACCCAAGCATGCCCTAATTTGTTGCACAGCGGACTAAAATCCTGGTCATGGTTTTATCATGTAGAGGGGTGGTGGCAGCGTACAGAGTGTTGTGAATCAGAAGTTTTGAACATACTTTTTTATCTGTGTCACCTGAAAAGAGGACTACTGACCCACTCATGTAAAGTTCTGCTTCTGTGCGCTAACCCATGTCATAGTGCCAATTTATTGTGCATGCTATGTACGAGCGTCTGTGTGTTATCTGTATGGGACATTCATTGTGGGTACAAGTGAACCAGAGAATTGGAGACCTACGGGTTTCATTTTGCAAGTGCCTGACCTGGCTGAGTGTACAAGATGGGATTGCAGTTTGTCCCAGAAAGTGGGAGTGTTTTCATGATGTTCCTGAAGCTAGAAGGAGGAGGCCTGCTCATTGAAGTGGGAAAGAGGAGACCGGGCTCCTTTTAGACATTCGATATGCTCCTTTTGCTGTGAGTGTAGGTGACTTGTCTTCATGAGTACTGTCATTTGGAAGATGGTGAGGGTGAATGGTGGGGCAGCAGCCTCTGTTCAGGGTGTGAAGGTTCCTTTAGCTGAGGCCAGTCTTTTGTGTGTTTCGTGATCACTGTGGTGTGTGGCTGTTGATAACCAGGTGCAGAAAACTCACAGCTCTTTTTTCCTCAGTTATGGGTGGTGCAAACTGGAAACAACCCTGCTGTGAAGAGTATCACTGTACACAAAGGCTGTGTCTGGAAGACAGCCTTGAGAAAGGACACTTCACAAAAAGAACAAACTCAAACTGGTTCTGGGGGTGTAGCCAGAGAGCCCACATTCTTGTCGGCTTTGACTGCATGGGAGCTGTTGACCCACTTGCTGTTTTAGTTCCATGTTGTCTGTGACCGAGGTAGGGAGTGATCCACATAATATTTAGAGGTGTGCTATGAACCAGAGCTGTTGTCTGCGTGTCAGTCAGCTTCACAGGAGTCAGGGGATGTCACCTGGAGTCAGCCCTGGAAGCAAGAGTTGTCTTGTTGTCGTGCAGCTGCTGAAAGAGGGAGAGTGCACAGACATGCAGGACGTGCGATCGTCCAGAGTGCGCAGAAGAAGTGGACCTCAGAGTTGAGGGTCCATCTACCTGGAGAGCTAATTCCATGCTCCTAGGACCAGAGCACAGTTTCTTGTGCTCATGTGGCCTATATTGTGGCACTGTCTTACAGCTGTTCCTGAGCAGATCAGACACCCAAGTGACAGGTGTGCCCATCACCGTGTGGTGCAGGCTGAATCCACAGACACCCAAGTGGTGCAGGTGTGCCAGTCACTATGTGATGCCGGCTGACTCCTCAGACACCCACAAACAAGTGTTTGCCTAATTTGTTCCTGTAGGAGGCTGGCTTGGTTATAGTGGGCACCTTGAGCCAGGTCCAGTTATCCCTTATTAGTGAAGTAGTAGTGTTCTAGCAGCTTAGGTTGATACAGGTAGCTATAGCAGAGCTGCTTAGGCTGAACTAGGAGACATGCAAAGCTCAAGCAATACCACTTATATTTACACAGTACATATACACAAGTAAAGACAACACTCAGTGTTACCAAAAATAAAGGTATTTCTTTGGGGTGACACAGTGCCAAAAATATCTGAGAGGCAATACTCCTTCTGGAGGTAAGTATCATACACAATATATACACTAGACACCAAAATTAGACAAGTAAATAGTCATAGAACAATGCAAACAGTAGTAAATCCTATAGAATGCAATGGGAGAAAATAGGTCTAGGGGCAAGGCAAGGTCTTAACTCCTCCAACTTGCGTCAGCAGGACCTCAGGACAGTCTATGTCGATGATGTCCATCCTCTCTGTCCTTAGGAGCCCGCTCGTTGTTGTGAGAGGAGTCCCAGTGTACCAGTCGTAGTCTTGGAAGGTGCCTGCTTGGAGCAGGGGAGTGACTCTGTCACTCCACAGGAGATTTCTTCGGTTCTGGTGCAGGATGAAGACAGGGAGTCCCCAGAGCGTGCACACCATGGAAACTGTTGAAGGTGCTGACTTGGGGCTGAGGTTGCTGAAGAAAAGTGTCTCTTGTAGACACTTTGTTGCAGTTACAGCGTTTCTTGGGGCAGGCTGCAGTTGATCCGAGGTCAGAAGTGTCTGAAGTTGTTGCAGAGGATTCCTGAAGGAAACTTGCAAGCAGAATCTGAAGAGAACCCACAAGAGAGACCCTAAATAGCCCTGAGAGGGGGATTGGCCAACTTATCAGGTATGGATCTATCAGGAGGAGTCTCTGACGTCACCTGCTGGCACTGGCCACTCAGAGCTCTCCAGAGTGCCCCCACACCTTCCAAAGCAAGATGGCTGAAGTATGGGACACACTGGAAGAGCTCTGGGCACCACCCCTGGGGTGGTGATGAACAGGGGAGTGGTCACTCCCCTTTCCTTTGTCCAGTTTCCCGCCAGAGCAGAGGAGAAGGGGTCCCTGAACCGGTGTAGACTGGTTTATGCAAGGAGGGCACCATCTGTGCCCTTCAAAGCATTTCCAGAGGCTGGAGAAGGCTACCTCTCCCCAGCCTGTAACATCTATTTCCAAAGGGAAAGGGTGTAACACCGGGCTCTCAGAGGAAATGCTTTGTCCTGCCTTCCTGGGACTGGGCTGCCCAGATCCCAGGAGGGCAAAACCCTGTCTGTGAGGTGGCAGCAGCTGTAGCTGCAGTGCAAGCCTCAGAGAGTTGGTTTGGCAGTACTGGGGGCCCATGGTGGAGCCGCAAGTATGCATGGAATTGGCTCCCCAATACCAGATTGGGAATGGGGGACAATTCCATGATCTTAGACATGTTAAATGGCCATATTCGGAGATACCATTGTGAAGCTACATATAGGTATTGACCTATATGTAGTGCACACGTGTAATGGCGTCCCCGCACTTACAAAGTCTGGGGAAATGGCCCTGAACTATGTAGAGGGCACCTTTGCTAGTGCAAGGATGCCCTCACACTTAGTAACTTTGCACCTTACCTTCAGCAAGTGAAGATCAGACATATATGTGACTTATAAGTTACTTAAGTGCAGTGAAAATGGCTGTGAAATAGTGTGTGCACTATTTCTCGCAGGCTGCAATGGCAGTCCCGTGTAAAAGTTTGTCTGAGCTCCCTATGGGTGGCAAAAAAAATGCTGCAGCCCATGTGGATCTCCTGGAACCCCAATGCCAATAGGTACCATATACTAGGGACTTATAAGGGGGGTCCAATATGCCAATTGAAATTGGTAAATTAAGTCACTGGCCTACAGTGACAAATTTAAAAGCAGAGAGAGCATAAGCACTGAGGTTCTGGTTAGCAGTGACACAGTTAGGCACTACACAGGCATACACATTAGGCCATAATTTATGAGCACTGGGGTCCTGACTTGCAGGATCCCAGTGAGACAGGCAAAAACATACTGACATACATGTGAAAATCGGGGTAACATGCAAAGGGAGATGGTACTTTCCTCCTACACAACCCCCCCCCAAACGAGGGACAATAAGGCTAACCTTGCCCAGATGAGTCTTCATTGTCTAAGTGGAAGGATCTGGAGAGTCCATCTGCATTGGAGTGGGTACTCCCATGTCTATGTTCCACTGTATAGTCCATCCCCTGTAGGGAAGTGGACCACCTCAACAATTTAGGATTTCATTTGTTTAAGCCATAATAGAGGTTTGTGGTCTGTCTGAACAATAAAGTGAGTCCTAAAGAAGTAGGATCTCAGCTTTTTCAGTTCCCAGACCACAGCAAAGGCCTCCCTCTCTATGGCAGACCAACGCTTTTCTCTAGGGGTCAACCTCCTGCTGATAAAAGCAACAGGTTGATCCTGGCCCTCAGTGTTAAGCTGTAATAGAACTGCCCCTACCCCAATTCAGAAGCATCTGTTTGGACAATGTATTTTTTGGAGTAGTTTGGGCACTTTAAGAAAGGTGCAGAGCACATGGCCTGCTTAAGCTCCTCAAAAGCTTTTTGACAGCTAGCTGTCCACAATACCTTTATAGGTATTTTCTTGCTGGTGAGGTTTTTAAGAGGTGCTGCAATGGAGCCACAGTTCTTAACCCTTTTGCCGCCATGGACACAATGGTTACTTCCATGGCTGCGCCTGCATGGCACCAGGAACATAACCATTGCGTCCGTATACCTGCCCTCGGGGGAAGCGCTAGCGCTCCCCCCAAGGGCCGCCCCCCCTGGTCAGGGCTGGAAGGGGAATCACTTCCCCTTCCACCCCCGACCCCCTGACCCCTACTGACGTCTGATGATGTTAGCACGTGAAAGCGTGCTGACCTCATCAGAGGTCACCTCCCATCGCGCTGGAAGCATGCTTCCAGTGCGATTGCGGCAGAGAAATGCTCAGCAGTTCTCTTCTGCTTGGGAGGAGGGGGTCAGCAGAGACATGAAAGGAAAGGAAAGGCCTTTCCTTTCATGTCTCTGCAAGCATTTCTGCTGCGATCGGGCAGCAGAAATGCCCACTAGACACCAGGGATTTATTTGTGTGAAATAAACATGAGGGGAGCGGCCCCTTGGGCAAGGGGCGCTCCCCAGGGGGGCAAATACTTTTTAGGCCATTTCTGCACCCCTGGGGGCAGATCAGCCACCAGGGATTATTTTTTTCTTTTATGTTTAGAGAGCGACCCCTTCAGTAAAGGTCGCTCCCTGTGGGGCCAAATTGTTTCTAGGCCATTTCAGCCTAATATAATTATGGGCCGATATAGATATATATATATATATATATATATATATATATATATATATATATAAACACTCCCTTATGCGTAAATAAGGCCACCGGCACTCCGTTAAAGTATAAATAGGATTTAATTCAATCCACACAGGAGCGCGTTTCGGCTTCGCAGCCTTTCTCAACCTGTGGGGCCGCCATTTTGGCCCCCTTTAAATAACATGTTTGACAAGTCACATGCACTGCATTTAAAGCAACACCGTCAGTAAAATATAATACATATGTTTATGCTAGTACATCATAAATTCCAGGTCTACTAACTATTTTATCATCTACTACAACCACACACTTTCAAAATTCGGAAAACTAACAATAAACAGTGACTATGTGTAGGAGGCTGGACTGGCTTGTAGTGAGTACCAAGGGGTACTTGCACCTTGCACCAGGCCCAGTTATCCCTTATTAGTGTATAGGGTGTCTAGCAGCTTAGGCTGATAGATAATGGTAGCTTAGCAAAGCAGCTCAGGCTGAACTAGGAGACGTGTGAAGCTACTACAGTACCACTTAGTGTCATATGCACAATATCATAAGAAAACACAATACACAGTTATACTAAAAATAAAGGTACTTTATTTTTATGACAATATGCCAAAGTATCTTAGAGTGTACCCTCAGTGAGAGGATAGGAAATATACACAAGATATATATACACAATAGCAAAAATATGCAGTATAGTCTTAGAAAACAGTGCAAACAATGTATAGTTACAATAGGATGCAATGGGGAAACATAGGGATAGGGGCAACACAAACCATATACTCCAGAAGTGGAATGCGAACCACGAATGGACCCCAAACCTATGTGACCTTGTAGAGGGTCGCTGGGACTATTAGAAAATAGTGAGAGTTAGCAAAATAACCCACCCCAAGACCCTGAAAAGTGAGTGCAAAGTGCACCAAAGTTCCCCTAAGGACAAAATAGTCGTGTTAGAGGGAGAATGCAAGGAAAACACAAATCAGCAATGCAACAACGATGGATTCCTGTCTGAAGGTACCTGTGGAACAAGGGGACCAAGTCCAAAAGTCACAAGCAGCTCGGAGATGGGCAGATGCCCAAGAAATGCCAGCGGTTGGTGCAAAGAAGCTCTTACTAGGCTGAAGAACTGTGAATACTGCAGGAACGACAAGGGCTAGAGACTTCCCCTTTGGAGGATGGATCCCCCACGCCTTGGAGAGTCGTGCAGAAGTGTTTTCCCGCCGGATGGACGCCAACAAGCCTTGCTACACGCAAATCGTGCGTTTGGCGTTTTTGGACGCTGCTGGGGCCCAGGAGGGACCAGGAGGTCGCAAATTGGACCTGCAGAGAGAGGGGACGTCGAGCAAGACAAGGAGCCCTCACTGAAGCAGGTAGCACCCGGAGAAGTGCCAGAAACAGGCACTACGAGGATGCGTGAAACGGTGCTCGCCGAAGTTGCACAAAGGAGTCCCACGTCGCCGGAGACCAACTTAGAAAGTCGTGCAATGCAGGTTAGAGTGCCGTGGACCCAGGCTTGGCTGTGCACACAGGATTTCCGCCGGAAGTGCACAGGGGCCGGAGAAGCTTGCAAAGTCGCGGTTCCCAGCAATGCAGCCCAGCGAGGTGAGGCAAGGACTTACCTCCACCAAACTTGGGCTGAAGAGTCACTGGACTGTGGGGGTCACTTGGACGGTGTCGCTGGATTCGAGGGACCTCGCTCGTCGTGCTGAGAGGAGACCCAAGGGACCAGAGATGCAGCTTTTTGGTGCCTGCGGTTGCAGGGGGAAGATTCCGTCGACCCACGGGAGATTTCTTCGGAGCTTCTGGTGCAGAGAGGAGGCAGACTACCCCCACAGCATGCACAAGCAGGAAAACAGTCGAGAAGGCGGCAGGATCAGCGTTACAGAGTTGCAGTAGTCGTCTTTGCTACTATGTTGCAGGTTTGCAGGCTTCCAGCGCGGTCAGCGGTCGATTCCTTATCAGAAGGTGAAGAGGGAGATGCAGAGGAACTCGGCTGAGCTCATGCATTCGTTATCTAAAGTTTCCCCAGAGACAGAGACCCTAAATAGCCAGAAAAGAGGGTTTGGCTACCTAGGAGAGAGGAAAGGCTACTAACACCTGAAGGAGCCTATCACAAGGAGTCTCTGACGTCACCTGGTGGCACTGGCCACTCAGAGCAGTCCAGTGTGCCAGCAGCACCTCTGTTTCCAAGATGGCAGAGGTCTGGAGCACACTGGAGGAGCTCTGGACACCTCCCAGGGGAGGTGCAGGTCAGGGGAGTGGTCACTCCCCTTTCCTTTGTCCAGTTTCGCGCCAGAGCAGGGGCTAAGGGGTCCCTGAACCGGTGTAGACTGGCTTATGCAGAATTGGGCACCTCTGTGCCCAACAAAGCATTTCCAGAGGCTGGGGGAGGCTACTCCTCCCCTGCCTTCACACCATTTTCCAAAGGGAGAGGGTGTTACACCCTCTCTCAGAGGAAGTTCTTTGTTCTGCCATCCTGGGCCAGGCCTGGCTGGACCCCAGGAGGGCAGATGCCTGTCTGAGGGGTTGGCAGCAGCAGCAGCTGCAGAGAAACCCCAGGAAGGGCAGTTTGGCAGTACCAGGGTCTGTGCTACAGACCACTGGGATCATGGAATTGTACCAACAATGCCAGGATGGCATAGAGGGGGCAATTCCATGATCATAGACATGTTACATGGCCATATTCGGAGTTACCATGGTGAAGCTACATATAGGTAGTGACCTATATGTAGTGCACGCGTGTAATGGTGTCCCCGCACTCACAAAGTTCAGTGAATTGGCTCTGAACAATGTGGGGGCACCTTGGCTAGTGCCAGGGTGCCCTCACACTAAGTAACTTTGCACCTAACCTTTACCAGGTAAAGGTTAGACATATAGGTGACTTATAAGTTACTTAAGTGCAGTGTAAAATGGCTGTGAAATAACGTGGACGTTATTTCACTCAGGCTGCAGTGGCAGGCCTGTGTAAGAATTGTCAGAGCTCCCTATGGGTGGCAAAAGAAATGCTGCAGCCCATAGGGATCTCCTGGAACCCCAATACCCTGGGTACCTCAGTACCATATACTAGGGGATTATAAGGGTGTTCCAGTAAGCCAATGTAAATTGGTAAAAATGGTCACTAGCCTGTCAGTGACAATTTGGAAAGAAATGAGAGAGCATAACCACTGAGGTTCTGATCAGCAGAGCCTCAGTGAGACAGTTAGTCACTACACAGGTAACACATACAGGCACACTTATGAGCACTGGGGCCCTGGGTTACCAGGGTCCCAGTGACACATACAACTAAAACAACATATATACAGTGAAAAATGGGGGTAACATGCCAGGCAAGATGGTACTTTCCTACACTATGTACAATAATATTAACAAATGTGAACAATGAAAAATAAATAAATGTTATGTAATAATGCCAAAGTGCATACGGTTAAAAGGAACACAAGAACTCGTCTTGAGTCTCAAGATTAACTTGAAGATTAATTTAAACATCTCAATGATTCCAAAACGGGGAGCACTGTACCTAATTATATCTACAGCATCTCATGGGAGAAAAAACTCATAAATACATGCAGTCTGCTATGCATACATTAATTTAGGTATACATTGTATGGAAAGGGGGGGGTTGGGTTCCAGGCTGGAAGAGTAGGTAAGTAACTCACTTAAGAGGAAAGATAATATCAACTACATTTATTAACTCAGATGGATATATAATTCCTCACTGGAATTCAATCCCGCTGGTTCCCTAGAATCTAGAGTAAGAATATATCTAGACTCCAACTTCCTCAAGTTCTTCTCTCTATCTCCTCCACGGACATCTTTTTGTACATAGTCACTGTGTATTGTTAGTTTTCCGAATTTTGAAGGTGGGTGGTTGTAGTAGATGATAAAATAGTTAGTAGACCTGGAATTTATGATGTACGAGCATAAACATATGTATTATATTTTATTGACGGTGTTGCTTTAAATGCAGTGCATGTGACTTGTCAAACATGTTATTTAAAGGGGACCAAAATGGCGGCCCCACAGGTTGAGAAAGGCGGAGACGCCGAAACGCGTTCCTGTGTGGATTGAATTAAATCCTATTTATACTTTCACGGAGTGCCGGTGGCCTTATTTACGCATAAGGGAGTGTTTGTATTACAGACGTGGTGGCGCGTGTCTACCGGGCACCATTGGCGGTCAGGAGCAACGAGGGTATTGCCAAATTCAAGTGTGAATATATATATATATATATATATATTAATATAATTAGGCCGATCTGCCCCCGGGGGGGCAGAAACCACTAGACGCCATGGAATTTGTTATTTTTTTTAATGAACATAAGGGGAGAGGCCCCTTGGACAAGGGCGGCTCCCCAGGGGGCAAATCATTTTTAGCCCATTTCTGCCCCCCCCCCGGGGGTGGATTGGCCTAATATAATTAGGCCGATCTGCCTCCAGGTGGGACAGAAAACCCCCTAGATACCAGGGATTTTTTGTTGTTGTTTTTTTTTACTTTTATGTTTAGGGAGCGACCCCCATAAGCAAGGGTCGCCCTTTGGGGGCCAAATTGTTTCTAGGCCATTTCTGCCCCCACGGAGGCAGATCGGCTTAATATAATTAGGCCGATCTGCCCCCGGGGGGGCAGAAACCACTAGACACCAGGGATTGGTGTGTATGTGTGTGTTTTGTTTGGGGGCTGCCCCTTGGGCAAGGTCGCTCCCCATGGGGGGCACATTACTGTTGGCCCTATCTGCCCCCATTGGGGGCAGATTGGCCTATTTTTTGAAGGCCCATCTGCCCCCAAGGTGGGGCAGAAAGCCCACCAGAGACCAGGGAAGATTTGTTTTCAAAATAAGAGGGTTGGCGTATGGCCATACCCCCACCCCAAATAAATGGGGCCAAAGTTGTTCTGCCCACCAGTGGGCAGATGGGGCAATTACCCCCGATCCACACCCCAGGGGGCAGAAAGTCTACTAGATGGCATGGAATAAAAAAAAAAAAAAAAATAGTGGGGTGGTGGCTACCAACCAGTATGGGCCTGGATATGCCCCCCCTCCTCCCCAACTGAAGGGGGTAACAGTATTTCAGCTCTCCCCTGCACAATAAAACATTTTAGCCCATGGCAAGCAAGAAGACATTTGATTATTTTGGGTTATGGTTTTACATTTGGGCCATAAGAGCTTGGTAACTCTCAAAATCGTCCAACTTGGAATGGTGAGGGCTGCACTTTTTTGACTTTGGGTCGCTGCCATGTAGAAAAATCCACAAGACCCAGACACATCTGAAAATTAAACATCTGGGTGATTCCAGGGTGGTGTGCTTCATATGCACCACACCATTTTCTTATCCACAATGCCCTGCAAACCTCCAACTTTGCTGAAAATCACTAATTTTTCCCACAGTTCTGTGAGGGAACCTTCCGGAATCTGCAGGAATCCACAAAATTCCTACCACCCAACATTGTCCCATCTATACCAATACAAATTGTGCTGCACTTGTCAGCCTAAAAATGTTTTTTTTCAAACTGCCCTTTTGGACCAACTTTGGTTCCCCCTCAATTTCGACATGTTTTTGGTTCTTTCCTGTCACAGGCACTTGGCTCACATATACAAGTGAGGTATCATTTTTACTGGGAGACTGAGGGGAACGTTCGGTGGTAGGAAATTTGTCCCTGTGCGGTGATCCCACCCAGAAATGTGGGAAAAAGTGATTTCTTAGCTAAATTTGAGGTTTGCTGAGGATTCTGGGTAAGAAATAATTCGGGGATCCACACAAGTCTCACCTACCTGGACTCCCTAGGGTGTCTAGTTTTCAGAAATGTCTGGGTTTGGTAGGTTTCCCTAGATTGCTGCTGAGCCCAGGAACGCAGGTTGCCCCGCCTCCCCCCAAAAACAGGTAGTTTCATATTTGATCATTTTGATGTGCCCAGATAGTGTTTTGGGGAATTTCCTGTTGCGGGCACTAGGCCTACCCACACAAGTGAGGTATCATTTTTATCAGAAGACTTAGGGGAACTCTGGGAGGAAGGAAATTTGTGGCTCCTCTCAGATTCCCGAACTTTCTGTCACCAAAATGTGAGGAGAAAGTGTTTTTGTAGCCAAATTTTGAGGTTTGCAAATGATTCTGGGTAACAAAACCTGGTGAGAGCCCCACAAGTCACCCCATCTTAAATTCCCCTAGGTGTCTAGTTTTAAAAAAATGCACAGGTTTGGTAGGTTTCCCTAGGTGCCGGCTGAGCTAGAGGCCAAAATCCACAGGTAGGCACTTTGCAAAAAACACCTCTGTTTTCTTTGGGAAAATTTGATGTGTCCATGTTGTGTTTTGGGGCATTTCCTGTCACAGGCGCTAGGCCTACCCACACAAGTGAGGTATCATTTTTATCGGGAGACGTAGGGGAACTCTGGGAGGAAGGAAATTTGTGCCTCCTCTCTGATTCCAGAACTTTCTGTCACCGAAATGAGAGGAAAAAGTGTTTTTTAGGCCACATTTTGAGGTTTGCAAAGGATTCTGGGTAACAAAACCTGGTGAGAGCCCCACAAGTCACCCCATCTTGGATTCCTGTAGGTGTCTAGTTTTCAAAAAGGCACAGGTTTGCTAGGTTTTCCCTAGGTGCCGGCTGAGCTAGAGGCCAAAATCTACAGCTAGGCACTTTGCAAAAAACACATCAGATTTCAATGTGATAATGTGATGTTTCCATGTTGCATTTCCTGTTGCGAGTATCAGGCCTACCCACGCAAGTGAGGTACCATTTTTATCGGGAGACTTGGGGGAACACAGAATAGCAAAACAAGTGTTATTGCCCCTTGTCCTTCTCTTCATTTTTTCCTTCCAAATGTAAGACAGTGTGTAAAAAAGACGTGTAATTGAGAAATACCCTGTAATTCACGTGCTAGTATTGGCACCCCAGAATTCAGAGCGGTGCAAATAACCACTGTTTTTCAACACCTTATCTTGTGCCCATTTTGGAAATACAAAGGTTTTCTTGATACCTATTTTTCACTCTTTATATTTCAGCAAATGAATTGCTGAATACCCGGTATAGAATGAAAACCCATTGCAAGGTGCAGCTCATTTATTGGCTCTGGGTACCTAGGGTTCTTGATGAACCTACAAGTCCTATATATCCTCGCAACCAGAAGAGTCCAGCAGACGTAACAGTATATTGCTTTAAAACATCTGACATTGCAGGAAAAAGTTACAGGGTAAAATGTAGAGAAAAATGGCTGTTTTTTTACCTCAATTTCAATATTTTTTTATTTCAGTTGTTCTTTTCTGTAGGAACCCCTTGTAGGATCTACACAAATTACCCATTGTTGAATTCAGAATTTTGTCTTTGTTTAAGAAATGTTTAGGTTTCTGGGATCCAGCATTGGTTTCACATCCATTTCTGTTACTGACTGGAAGGAGGCTGAAAGCACAAAAAATCGTAAAAATGGGATATGTCCCAGTAAAATACCAAAATTGTGTTGAAAAATTGGTTTTTCTTATTCAAGTCTGCCTGTTCCTGAAAACTGGGAAGCTGGTGATTTTAGCACCGCAAACCCTTTGTTGATGCCATTTTCAGGGGAAAAAACCACAAGCCTTCTTCTGCAGCCCTTTTTCCCATTTTTTTGAAAAAAATGAAATTTTCACTGTGTTTTGGATAATTTCTTGGTCTCCTTCAGGGGAACCCACAAAGTCTGGGTACCTCTAGAATCCCTAGGATGTTGGAAAAAAAGGACGCAAATTTGGTGTGGGTAGCTTATGTGGACAAAAAGTTATGAGGGCCTAAGTGCGAACTGCCCCAAATAGCCAAAAAAAAGGCTTGGCACCTTAGGGGTAAAAGGCCTGGCAGCGAAGGGGTTAATGAACCTCCTGTAATACCCAGTGAGACCTAAGAAGGCTCTGACCTGGGTTTGAGTTGTAGGGAGACCCCAGTCCATAATGGTCTGAATCTTCCCCTGAAGTGGTGCAATCTGTTCTACACCTACCTTGTGGCCCAGATAAACCACTTTCCCGTGCCCTATCTGGCACTTTGAAGCCTTGATAGGTAGGTCTGCCTTTTGCAGGGCCTCCAAAACTTTCCAGAGGTGAACCAGGTGATCATCCCAGGTGGAGCTAAAGACAGCAATATAGTCCAAATATGCTGCACTAAAAGCTTCCAAACCTTGGAGGACCATATTCACCAGTCTCTTCGGAGGCGTGGGTTCGAATCCCACTGCTGCCACCAATGTAGGAGGGTGGCCTGGTTTGTAGTGGGTACCTTGGGTACTTATACCAGGCCCATTTATCCCTTATTAGTAAAGTAGGAGTGTTCTAGCAGCTTAGGCTGATAAAGGTAGCTATAGCAGAGCAGCTTAGGCTGAACTAAGAAATATGCAAAGCTCATGCAATACCACTTATAGTTATACAGTACTTATACACAAGTAAAGACAATACACAGTGTTAACAAAAATAAAGGTATTTATTTGGGGTGACTCCGTACCAAAAATATCTTAGAGGCAATACTCCTTCTGGAGGTAAGTATTATACACAATATCTACACTAGACACCAAAATTAGACAAGTAAATAGGCATAGAACAAAGCAAACAGTAGTAAATCCTATAGAATGCAATGGGAGAAAATAGGTCTAGGGGCAACACAAACCATATACTAAAAAAGTGGAATGTGAATCACGAATTCCCCCCTAGAAAAGTGTAGTGTGTGCAGAATCGCTGGGAGAATAAGAATACAGTAAAGGTAAGTAAATTACCCCACCCCAGAGCCTAGAAAAGCAGGAGTAAAGTACTGCAAGTTTCCTTAGGACACACTACACCTCGTTTTTGAGATTTTGCATCAGCCAACCAAGTCTGCAAAGAACAACTGCTGGAATATTGGACCTGAAGACCTGCAAAGGAAGGGGACCAAGTCCAGAAGTCGAAAGAAGTTCCAGGAAGGACAGGAGCCCCTGCCAACCCAGAAGAGGGTGCAAAAGAAGAATCCCCTTGTTAGTCGAAGACTGCAGAAATGCACCCTTGGAAGATGCCAGCAGGTTCCTGCATGATGCAAAAGTTGTCCCATGGCGTGAAGATCGTTGCAGATGAGATTTTATGTTGGAAGGCGCCAACAAGCCTTGGCTATGACAAAAGTGTGTTTTTTGTCAAAATGGCGCTGGATGGACCCAGGAGGGACTTGGGGGCCTCAACTCTGTGTAAGGAGGAAGAGGGGGCTCTTAGCACTTTAGAGAGCCCTCAGGATGCCAGCCAGCTCCCCCAGAAGCCGCAGGATCCGGGTTCAAAGGAGGTGCAAAACTCGGTTGATGAAGCACAACAAAAGAAGGTCCCACGCTGCCGGAGAACAACTCAGCGAGTTGAGCGTCGCAGGGTGGAGTGCTGGGGACCTGGGCCAGGCTGTGCATGAAGGAATTTTGCAAAGAGTGCACAGAGGCCTCAGGAGGTGAAGAAGACACTGTACACAGGGGTACCGTCGTTCTCGGGGAAGGCAAAGTCTTACCTCCTCCAAATTGCGTCAGCAGGGCCTCAGGACAGTCTATGTCGATGATGTCCACCCTCTGTGTCCTTAAGAGCACGCTCCTTGTTGTGAGACGAGCCCCAGGTCGTCATCTTGAAAGGTGCCTGCTTGGAGGAGGGGAGTGACTCTGTCACTCCACGGGAGATTTCTTCTGTTCTTCTGGTGCAGGATGAAGACAGGGAGTCCCCAGAGCGTGCACACAGTGGAAACTGTTGCAGATGCTGACTTGGAGCTGAGGTTGCTGAAGAAACGTGTCTCTTGTAGACACTTTGTTGCAGTTACAGCATTTCTTGGAGCAGGATGCGGTTGATCCGAGGTCAGAAGAGTCTTAAGTTGTTGCAGAGGATTCCTGAAGGAAACTTGCAAGCAGAATCTGAAGAAAACCCACAGGAGAGACCCTAAATAACCCTGAGAGGGGACCTTATCAGGTATGGACCTATCAGGAGGGGTCTCTGTTGTGACCTGCTGTCACTGGTCACTCAGAGCCCTCCAGAGTGCCCCCACACCTTGCAAAGCAAGTTGGCTGAAGTCTGGGACACACTGGAGGAGCTCTGGGCACCACCCTTGCCACGCGCACAGCAACACCCATTGCACAGTGCTGTGTGTGAAGGGGCCGTATTTACAATGTGGCATTAAGCCACAAAAGTGGTTTAATGCCAGCTTGTAAATACGGTGCTGGGCATAGCGCAACCGGAGCGTCATGTAAAGTGACACTCCAGTGGCACTAGGGGCTCTTAAATATGCCCCTAAGTGTCAGTATGTAGCACTTTGAAGTCACCATCCTCAGATACTCCCTGCACTACAGTGCAAGCCACAGAATAGTTTTGCTCAATGCCAGTTACAGGCTCTTTGCGCTTCTGGTGCTGTGATGAATACTTCTCCAAAGGGATGAAAGCTGTCTCAGGATTGGGTGCCATTTCCACTCTGAGGCAGTCATGAATCTCAGAGTGAACATAGAGCAGTCATTATCCATGAAAGAGCAGGTTCTATCTACCATCGGAGATGAATTGATATGAGGCACCTGCTGAGGAAAGCATGTTCTTTCCTTCCTCTCTCAGCCAGAAACACTTTAGTGCAGGCGCTAATAACCAGCAGACTAGATTATGGAAATGCATTACTTGCTTCTGCAAATGAAACCCTGCCCAGGATACAATACGTAGCACGGCTCTTCTGCAATCTCCCTTCTGGCCCTGCTTCCACACCTCTTCTGAGAACCTTACACTGCCTAACAGTTAGGCAAAGAATCATTTCTAACATTTGTTGTCTTACACACAGTTCATTAGTGGGCAAAGGTCCAAGATATTTACATCAGAAGATCAGACATTATTGCCTTTCCAGGACCCCAAGATCTATGGACAAAGCTTTACTCACAGTCCCTCAAATGTGACTGTCAAGATGCAGAGGCAGATCTTTTTCCTACTTGGCCCCTTCTTACTGGAATAACTTACCATATTACATCCCTACGTGCACTGACCATATCAAATTTAGAAAAATGCCCAAGGCAGTTTTGCTTTAACTTAGTTAAAACTTTGCCTGTGTCTGTCTACAGCGCCTAGATACCTCTCCTGGGGTGATTCATGCGATACTTTAAGATAAATTAACAAATGCAAGTGCTAAACTTAACTAAAGAATCCATTTGAAATATTTAACATCATTTTATAGTTTTATCTATGTTCAGTCAAGTATTGTGAGCATTTTTGCACATGTGTGCGCATCCAAATTTCTGTATTCTAAAATGATTCTAGGTACGTAACCAGGTTGAACACTGGGGAAACGGAACTCTTCACAGGTGAGTGACATGGCCACATCAAAACCTGGTACTGTAAATGATTCTTGATTGTGTTTAAATCACGCTTTGCTCTGTGCCGCTTGCTTTGAATGATATTGAACTTGAAACTGTGGTTCACTCTTCAGAGAAATCACATGTGGTGCGGAGTCTTTATTAACATGTAGTAAGTCCAGTGGTCATGCCACCTAAATACCAAAGGAGAAACAAACCCCCTTCTGCACCCCGAGTCACCTCCTGCATCAAAGCACAGTCTATGTTGATGACTCTTTACTCTGTTGAAGTTTTGGCGTCCCTTTTCCGAGTATACTTTGCCCATCTATCAATGGTATCTTTCCATGTCCAGGAGTCCTACGCCGTAACCTTTTTGGGCATGTTCGACCTCTATTGTCTCTGTTCAGGATTGATAGAAGTAAGTCCCACATTTTAGTAAATTTGAGTGATTTATTTTTCAAGTCATATGCAGCTTTTTAATTGGCTATCATCTGTCACAGTCTCTGAAGCCAAAGCCCCACAGTGGGGGCCATGGCTCTTCCCCATGAACTGCAAGCTGTTTGCTTGGGAGCCAAGTAGTAATTGAGAGAATTTCCTCCCCCTAGACAAATGGAGTAGGCATGTGCCCTCTATTGAAATACATAGAATGACAGAAGCTGCATTTGTGCCAAAGTCCATGCCCCCAATATCTGCTGTAATTGATAGTATTGATGCTCAAAAATCTTCTTTTGATTTTATTTAAAACATATGTCTCTGTGTGTCTTTCTTTTAACATTTTGGAGAGCACAAACGGCTTTGATAATAAAAGTATGTTAAACGAAAGACTCACCCACATGATGATTATTTTGAATAAAAAATGTATTAAATATTTTTCTAATAATTACTATTATTCAACATTGCATTGTGTGGATTACTGAAATATACATTTGAATGAAAACAGTGATTTTTCGAGAAAGATGATTCTTATATATATTATGCTGTACATGTTTTATGTAAATTGATGTATGTTAGAAATGGGAGTTTTGGTTGGCTAAGGTATGCCCCTAAGCCAGGCAGAACCCACCCACTCTAGTCAGGGTGGGGGAGTTACACACCCATGATAACCCCTGCCCCCCCCCTTGGTAGCTTGGCACGAGTATCCAGGCCCATCCCAGAGGCAATGTGTAAAGCGTGTGCGCAAAACACATAACACATGTGATGCACTATCCCCACTACAAAGGAAACACAACACCAAGTTATGTAAAAATAAAACTGTACACAACATTATTAGACCAAACACAACATGTCAGTAATGCCCTGCTACCCAAGCAGCTGTCAGAACGTTACACAGTACTGTTACTCTGCAAAAACCCGCAGTAGTGACATATAACACACAGGGGACTTATTATTCTGCAACATAATCAGTAGTCAGGAAAAACATTACTACAATAATGCACCTCATAGGATCCTCATAAATGCCCACACCAGGAACATCAGGAAATGTATGGCAAATCATAGAAACAGAAACACATCACCCCGGTAAACACACCCTCGTAAAACCAACATGTGTGCCCCACACCAGGAACATCAGGAAATGTATGGCAAACCATAGAAACAGAAACATATCACCCGGTAAACACACCCTCGTAAAACCAACATGTGTGCCCCATACCAGGAACATCAGGAAATGTACGGCAAATCATAGAAACAGAAACATATCACCCGGTAAACACACCCTCGTAAAACCAACATGTGTGCCCCATACCAGGAACATCAGGAAATGTACGACAAATCATAGAAACAGAAACATATCACCCGGTAAACACACCCTCGTAAAACCAACATGTGTGCCCCATACCAGGAACACCAGGAAATGTACGGCAAATCATAGAAACAGAAACACATCACCCGGTAAACACACCCTCGTAAAACCAACATGTGTGCCCCATACCAGGAACACCAGGAAATGTACGGCAAATCATAGAAACAGAAACACATCACCCGGTAAACACACCCTCGTAAAACCAACATGTGTGCCCCACACCAGGAACACCAGGAAATGTACGGCAAATCATAGAAACAGAAACACATCACCCGGTAAACACACCCTCGTAAAACCAACACGTGTGCCCCACACCAGGAACACCAGGAAATGTACGGCAAATCATAGAAACAGAAACACATCACCCGGTAAACACACCCTCGTAAAACCAACATGTGTGCCCCACACCAGGAACACCAGGAAATGTACGGCAAATCACAGAAACAGAAACACATCACCCCGGTAAACACACCCTCGTAAAACCAACATGTGTGCCCCACACCAGGAACACCAGGAAATGTACGGCAAATCATAGAAACAGAAACACATCACCCCGGTAAACACACCCTCGTAAAACCAACATGTGTGCCCCACACCAGGAACACCAGGAAATGTATGGCAAATCATAGAAACAGAAACACATCACCCCGGTAAACACACCCTCGTAAAACCAACATGTGTGCCCCACACCAGGAACACCAGGAAATGTATGGCAAATCACAGAAACAGAAACACATCACCCCGGTAAACACACCCTCGTAAAACCAACATGTGTGCCCCATACCAGGAACACCAGGAAATGTACGGCAAATCACAGAAACAGAAACACATCACCCGGTAAACACACCCTCGTAAAACCAACATGTGTGCCCCATACCAGGAACACCAGGAAATGTACGGCAAATCATAGAAACAGAAACACATCACCCCGGTAAACACACCCTCGTAAAACCAACATGTGTGCCCCACACCAGGAACATCAGGAAATGTACGGCAAATCATAGAAACAGAAACACATCACCCCGGTAAACACACCCTTGTAAAACCAACATGTGTGCCCCATACCAGGAACACCAGGAAATGTACGGCAAATCATAGAAACAGAAACACATCACCCCGGTAAACACACCCTCGTAAAACCAACATGTGTGCCCCATACCAGGAACACCAGGAAATGTACGGCAAACCATAAAAACAGAAACACATCACCCGGTAAACACACCCTCGTAAAACCAACATGTGTGCCCCATACCAGGAACACCAGGAAATGTACGGCAAATCATAGAAACAGAAACACATCACCCCGGTAAACACACCCTCGTAAAACCAACATGTGTGCCCCACACCAGGAACACCAGGAAATGTACGGCAAATCATAGAAACAGAAACACATCACCCGGTAAACACACCCTCGTAAAACCAACATGTGTGCCCCACACCAGGAACACCAGGAAATGTACGGCAAACCATAGAAACAGAAACATATCACCCGGTAAACACACCCGCATAAAACCAACATGTGTGCCCCAAGAAGAAGATCAGAAAACATATGGCCAGTCATGAAAACCATATCAGCATAAATACCCATGGCAGGATCATTCTCTAATTCGGTCTAGGATGAAGGGGCCCCCAGTGCTCATCGGTGCCAAAACAGGGACCACCTGGTGAATAGGGAAGGGGAGGGGGCAGTCGCATCCCCTCCATTCCTATGTAGGGACCCCTCCTGGGGCCCGCGCCTGAACTGAGGTGCCCACTGTCCCTGTGAACCCCTTGGGTGGCTACGGGGCATCACTGGGGAAACAGGGGACCCAAAAGAACAATGTAACTTCAATCGGAGCGGCACGCTTCTCTGGAAGCGACTGGGGGTAGAGGGGACTTACCCTCTCCTCCCCCGGATCTGCTCTCACAGCAGCCCTGGGGTCTGGATGGACCTCTAGTGAGGTCTCCCTCCCTCCTGGGGCTGCTATCATCCACTCCCCTGCACCCGATCTGTTTTTTGAGTGTGACTCCTGCTCTCAGGCCACGGCAGTGAAACCTGACAACAGTCAGGACCGGATGGTGCCCTGGGGGCGCTCTCCGTAGTGAGCTTCGCGCCGGGGGCACCGCTAGGATCGCGCTCGCTCCAGGCTTCATTTCTTCATGCCCCGGGAGCACCAGCACAGCGAGCTTCTGACACAATTTGAAACAAGGAATGCCCGGGTCGCATCAGTGATCTCCCTCGGACAAGCACTCTCCAAGGTGCTATGGCAGTAAAACAAAGCGCACACAAGGCTCTCTCGGGTGGATTGCTCCTCATGCGCTACAAGCAGGCAATTGCAGGGGGCAGGGGCCGCAGCACCCAGCCATTGTGGACACAAAGTGGAGCACAGGGCGGCAGGGCCCAGCAAGAGGCCAGTACAAGGGGGATGCAGTCAGTGGCAGTTTCTCCTAGTGACCCAGCAGATCACAGGTCAGCACAGCAGCAGTAGTCTAAGGCGGTTACTGGTGAGTCCTTCCAGCAGCATTCTGTGTCTAGTTACAAGTATGTTAAAAGTGTCTCCTTACATGGAGAAAATCCCCTGTACTTATACTCAGCTTTGCAAGGCATTCACAAAGAAGGGGAGAAAATGTTCCAACCAGTTACAACTGGTTCTAGGAGTGTCCCCGCTCTCCTCCAGCACAGGCTCCAGACATCAGTTGGGGGTAAACAAGCCCTTTGTGTGAGGCCAGGGCACAGCCTTTACAACTGTAGGTGTGCCCCGCCTCCCCTTCTCTCAGCCCAGGAAGAACATTCAAAAGGCAGATGCACCTCTGTGACACCTCCACCCTCTCTGAGTACAGGCTGTCTGAAAGGTATGCACAAAGCCTAGCTGTCAGTCTGCCCCAGAAGTGGATTGGAGTCAAGATGTATACCACCAGAGTCATAAGCACAGAGAAATGCTCACTTTCTAAAAGTAGCATTTCTATAATGGTAATAAAATATCTTCCTTTGCGATTAGGCAGCATTTATCACTACCATTACAACCATACCAAACATGCCTACGCTACCCCTCATAGATCAGACATTATCCCTTAGATATAAGGTAGGGCATTTCCAATACACTCCTATGAGAAGGCAGCTCTCACAGAAGTGAGAAACCAAATAGGCTGTTTGTCACTACCAGGACAGGATACACAACCAGGCACTGTCCTACCTTCTACATACATAGCCGCCTGCCCCTAGGGCTAGCTACGGCCTACCGTAGTGGTGACTTACATGTAGTAAAAGGGGAGTTCCAGGCATGGCAACAAAATTTAGATGCCAGGTCCCTGTGGCAGTAAACTTAACACGCAGGCCCTGCGCTAGCAGGACTCAGGCAAGTTTGAAAGGCTACTTCTGTGGGTGGAGCAAGCAGTGCTGTAGGCCCACTAGTACCATTTAAGTTACAGGCCATAGGTATAGGTATACCACTATACAAGGAACTTACAGGTAAATTAAATGTGCTAATCAGGTATAAGCCAATCATACTAAGTATACAAGGGAGAGCACATGCACTTTAGCACTGATCTGCAGGAATAAAGTGACCAGAGTCCTACAGCCAACAATAAGAGGACAGAAAAAATAGGAGTAAGGAGGCAAAAAGTTTGGGGCTGATGCTGTAAAAAGGGCCAGGTCCAACATGACCCCCTACCAGTCTAAAGCCAGGGGGGACCAATCAATACCTTGATGGACTTCCTTGCTTGAGGCGATAGAACATGGACCTTGGTCCACAACTGCAGGGGCACGTTACAGTTCTACACCACTCTGAACCCAGTTGGATCCCTCTGTCTATGTTTCCCAGACAATCTAAGGTAACCCATGGAGGCGTCCTAGTTGTCTGTGGCCGGAGCCAGGTCCCAGGCCATCCGGGGCCTCTGGTCTCTGAAACCGCTCTGAGTGGAGGGCGGGGCCCCAGATCAATAGCATCCTGTATCCACTCTACTATGTATATTGAAGTCAATAGGCCCACTTGTTATATTTTGGGGTTGTGACTCTTTAACCAAATCATTAGTCTTCCTCACTGTGGCCAGGACGTGCAAATCCAACTGCACCCTGCGCGTGCCAGAAGGCCATGTGTGGCATGGAGTTGGCTGCTCACACGGGGTTGGGTGCAGGGCCTGTCCACAGATGAAGCCTGTGGCCAACCTCATGACTATGTGTGATGTGTGATGTGAGGTTGCGTGTGTGCAAGGGCCTGGCTGCAAAAACGTTAACGTAGGGACCGTGATGACCGCACGTGACTGGGGTTAGCTGCCCTCTGGGAGTTGGAGGCAGGGCCTGGCAGCAGACCAGCCCTGCGGCTAACCCCATGCCATGCATAGTAATGAGTTGTAATTACATTAAACATTACTTTAGAAATTCACTGAAGAAAAACAAAGGTTAACGTGACATAGTTAGGTAGAAATTTCAGTGCCAACTTAACATATTAAACTAAAAAAACAGTCACTAATCTATTATTAAAGCATCATAGAGTAACGAATTGTCATTTACAGACAGCACATTTTCCCTTCAAGTGACCACTAAGGCCCTCTTTACAACCCTTGCGGTGGGTGATAAATTGGCGGTAATACTTCCAACAGGCTGGCGGTAAGTACAGCCAAATTATGACCATGGTGGTGATATCTCTGATAGACAGCCAATGTGCCACACCAACCGCCACTGCAGAAACAGCCACCACGTCGGTAGCCGCCTAAAGCCAGGTGGAAGTCAAAGTTCCGCCCACCATATTAAGACCCTGCAAACCGCCTCCTTTTCCGGGGCGGTACCAATGCTAACAAAAGCCTGGCAGAAACAGAGCACAAAAGTCAAAGGACTCACCATTGGAGACACAGGGAAGAACCACACCACCATGGAACCAGAACTGCAAGTTTTCCGGATTATCTTTTTACGTTATACCCCTGTACTGCCATTTGATAAAGTTTGTTTTGACCAATGACTTTGTGTTTCACCACTGCGCATATTAGTTGCTCAATGTTCACCAGTAGCACATGGTATGTTTTGTTCAGTTGAGCCGCCTATGGGCTTTGACATGGCATTAGCCATTACTTTCTGTATTCAGTTTAGCCGCCTATGGGCTTTGACATTGCATTAGTCATTACATTCTGTATTCTGCCTATTGGCTTTGACATGCTGTATCCAGTCTAGCCGCCTATTGGCTTTGACATTGCATTCCTATTGGCTTTGACATGATATTATATATTGCATTTTGTATTCAGCTCCGCTGCCTATTGGCTTTGACATGATATTATACATTGCATTTTATATTCAGCTCAGCTGCCTATGGGCTTTGACATGATATAAGACATTGCATTTTGTATTCAGCTTAGATGCCTATTGGCTTTGACATGACACTAGACATTGCATTTGATATTTAGGTTAGCTGCCTATTGCCTTTAACATGACATTGCATTTGATATCTAGGTTAGCTGCCCATTGCCTTTAACGTGGAGTTAGACATTGCAGTTGAGAATCCAAGCTGTATTTTTCCAAGCTGTGTTTTTGCACCAGAGAACCAAGATGTTTTTCTCACAGTAGACTAGACATGATAAGAGAGAGTACATGGGTGTTGTTTTTTCTTCGCTTGAGCTTGGGAACAGGAGTAGTCTTGGAGACCTGGCCAGTCTCCAAAAGGCTTGCTCAGTTTCCCAGGTCTGAGAGGAGGGGGCACACCTTTGTAACGAATGACACAGGCTGCAGAGAGTCAGATTCGAATCTGCCGGACCTCGTGCTGGAGCTTGGCGCCAGCTGCCAGCATCCCGTGTGGGTAGATGAAACTCTTTCTCGCGGCTGACAGGGGTCATCAGCTTGCAGACCTTAGAAAGATGTAGCTGTAAATAGTTCCTACACGGTGAAGTATTTGTTTTGCTTTGCATTCAATATCTTATAAATATAACCTGCTGTGTATATTGCAAACTGATATATTTTGTTTGATTAACGCGGACTTGAAAGCTACTAATTCGTCATTCATTCATAAACATTGTGGTTGGGGAAGAATAAAATAACAATAAAAGTCTTCTTTGACCTCACAAGTGCATTTCTAGTGTGTTATGTTAGTGCTTAGAAACTAAATAAGAGGAAAGCACTACAATTGGTACCAGAAGTGGGGTCGGTCATTAAGAGGTGATTAAGAAGGGGTTTGACGAGTTAGTAGATTTCTAAGTGCACACTTTAAAAGTGTAATTGTTTTTTTGTTGTTTGGAGAATTACAGAAATTGTTCTGTTTGGAGAATCACAGTAGCACGGCAGACCATGTCTGAGAATACATGTGTTGATGAACTGCCTGATGGTGCTAAGAAAAACTGTGAATTGTTTTCTGTTTGGGGAATTACAGAAGAAAATGCATGTGTAGAAAACGTGTGTTTTGGAAGTAATGATGACAGAAGGGTCTGGATACCTTTATCTGCTTACAGAGAAATGCAGGAGAAATGTAGGAAGTTGGAACATGAAAATAGGAATTTACGTGAGCAAATTAGCCCGACTGAAAGTTATAAAAAGGCTGTTTTTGAAGAATCTTTCTTGTCCCATTCCAGTAATGAGGGGGTTAAGACAGCTCCGAGCTGCACTGAGTTTCCGTGTGAGCCAGGGTTTTTGGCAGCCAAAATGCATTCCTTAACTGATAACACGGACGAGAGAGACCAGAATGTGATTTACGAGTTACCGTTGCAAAATGCACAAGTAAAACGAAAGATTTTAGAGCAAGAGCCGAGTTTCATTAGCTTGTTTGATTTTTGGAAAAAGAAAAGCCATCATTTGAGTGAAATCCTAACACTTTTGTATATGGTCACTGTGAAAAATTATATGCAGCTGCGCGCTTGTGATTTGGCAAATGAAATAATGCAGACTTTAGGTTTCTGCGCAGTGCAAGAAGGAAAAACTGATGTACATGTAATTCAAGAACAAGGGAAGAAAATAGTGCCCCTAGCTAGAATCATGCAATGGATCTGGTACTTGCAAGACAGGGCTAGAGTACCACAGGTAAAAGAGTTATCAACGAAATTGTGTGCACCATTTGAATTCGTGTCCACTGAAGATAAAAAGCATGTTTGTTTTACTAATGATTCATTGACTGAAATGTTGTTTTCTGGCACAGTAGAAGGAACAGCGTTGTATAATGTGTGTCAGATTTTAAAGCAAGAGCTACGTGAGATGTGTCATTTTTATGCTGATTTTTGGTTCTTTGATAATGTTTTAGCCACATGGCTTGCACCTAACTGGTTCAATTACCTTGCAGATGTTAATGAGAAAAATTCAGAGAGAGAAGTGTTCACCCAGAATTCTGCCTTAGTGGGGATGGCTAAGTGGGTGCCCCAGAAATGTGAACAGCTGAGAGAAAAAGCCACTTACAGGTGGGCAGAGATGAGAGAGATGCACATTCCCCTAGATTTGATAAAAACTGTGCAGCACGCACAAAAGCAATCTGTCATGCAAGCAGTCACAGAGCAGTTGGGGAGAGGAAAGTTACCAGGACAGAAATGGCAAATTGATCAGGTTTTAGGGAGAGTGATTGCTGCAGATTACCAAGGAAAAATCGAAATTATGCTGATACCTAGAAAAGAATCTGATTCATTCATACAAATTGGAGACAGAATGGCCCAACTTGGCAAAAATGCAGTGAATGGAGGTTTGGTAAAGAATGAGTCTGCCCCAGCCCTTCTGACAGTGCAAGAAAAGGGAAGCTGTGGCGCAGCAGATAAAAACCTCAGTACTGATGTGTGGGCTGAAGCCCCAAGTGATCCTCCAGACCCTGCAGAAAATATAACAAAGGGCCCCAAAAACGTCCTGCTGATTATAAAACAGGGAAAGAAAGAGGAAGGGTGCAGTTTAAATGAAAAATGTTATTTGCAAGAAAAGTCATAATTGTTTCTTTTGCAGATCCTACCACGTTTCGCCACTGTCCCTGAGTGTGCTGTGTGGTCCCCCTTCCGGTGTGTGCGTGTGGGGTCGGGGAAGGGACCGAATCCCCAACCTGAACCTGGCTGAGTAAAGTGCCAGCACCATGGATCCATTTTGCGCAAACTGCGCCTTCAGTTCAAGTTCAACTTGTTTGCTGTGTTTTTTTTTTTTCCCTTCTCGTATGGAACTCTGACTTTTGCTTACCTTCCAGCAAACCTTTCAGGTGGACCGTGCACCTTTACATGAGCAGAACTCATGCCACATCAAATTGCTAACACTGTTGAATTAGAGACTCATTCAGAGTATAAAAATTGCCCAGTCTTTTCTATGTAGATGTATCTGATGTGAAAGGTTATGAGATCAATGTGTTAATCCACTTCTATTGCTTTACAGGGATTGCTTTGATCATTGAAATTTGATTTTCTGATAATGTTTTTTTTTTTGTGCTGATGTTTTTTGTTTTTGGTTTGACACAAGAGATACGTGAAACAAAAATTCATTGGTCAAAGGGCGGAATGTACTGCCATTTGATAAAGTTTGTTTTGACCAATGACTTTGTGTTTCACCACTGCGCATATTAGTTGCTCAATGTTCACCAGTAGCACATGGTATGTTTTGTTCAGTTGAGCCGCCTATGGGCTTTGACATGGCATTAGCCATTACTTTCTGTATTCAGTTTAGCCGCCTATGGGCTTTGACATTGCATTAGTCATTACATTCTGTATTCTGCCTATTGGCTTTGACATGCTGTATCCAGTCTAGCCGCCTATTGGCTTTGACATTGCATTCCTATTGGCTTTGACATGATATTATATATTGCATTTTGTATTCAGCTCCGCTGCCTATTGGCTTTGACATGATATTATACATTGCATTTTATATTCAGCTCAGCTGCCTATGGGCTTTGACATGATATAAGACATTGCATTTTGTATTCAGCTTAGATGCCTATTGGCTTTGACATGACACTAGACATTGCATTTGATATTTAGGTTAGCTGCCTATTGCCTTTAACATGACATTGCATTTGATATCTAGGTTAGCTGCCCATTGCCTTTAACGTGGAGTTAGACATTGCAGTTGAGAATCCAAGCTGTATTTTTCCAAGCTGTGTTTTTGCACCAGAGAACCAAGATGTTTTTCTCACAGTAGACTAGACATGATAAGAGAGAGTACATGGGTGTTGTTTTTTCTTCGCTTGAGCTTGGGAACAGGAGTAGTCTTGGAGACCTGGCCAGTCTCCAAAAGGCTTGCTCAGTTTCCCAGGTCTGAGAGGAGGGGGCACACCTTTGTAACGAATGACACAGGCTGCAGAGAGTCAGATTCGAATCTGCCGGACCTCGTGCTGGAGCTTGGCGCCAGCTGCCAGCATCCTGTGTGGGTAGATGAAACTCTTTCTCGCGGCTGACAGGGGTCATCAGCTTGCAGACCTTAGAAAGATGTAGCTGTAAATAGTTCCTACACGGTGAAGTATTTGTTTTGCTTTGCATTCAATATCTTATAAATATAACCTGCTGTGTATATTGCAAACTGATATATTTTGTTTGATTAACGCGGACTGGAAAGCTACTAATTCGTCATTCATATAACAACAATAAAAGTCTTCTTTGACCTCAGAAGTGCATTTCTGTTGTGTTATGTTAGTGCTTAGAAACTAGATAAGAGGAAAGCACTACAACCCCCCTGGAACACCAACGCCGATGAAGACAATGACGGTGAGTACAGCCGCCTAGCACACAAGGGAGGGTGGGAGGAAAAAGAGAGTGACACACACACGCACAACACACACCATTCACACACACACACCACACACATAACCAGCTGCACTACAAAAACTATTTGACTCCAAAAATCGGCAGAATAATGCAAGGACCACAGGAATTGACGAAAGTGATTGTAATCAGTTCAACATCAAAATTAATAATCTGATTTGGCCATGAAACATATATGTACACTTGTATAAAAAAGGGACACTGCCCACTCCACTCCAAAGTTCAAAGGGCCCACATGGACACAGGGCACAGTCCAAGGCCCAACTCGAATCCTGGAGTACATCCGGATAGAGCACTGCAGGGGCATCAGTTTACAAATAGGCAGGCACCTCAGTGGGGGAGGGGAGCACCTCAGCCAGATGCGGGAACAAGCCCACTGGTTCTGGAGGGGGCAACATGCCCATTGCTTTGTCCTGGGAAGTGCAAGGCCACAGTCTCTCAAGTGGGTGTCTTGCCCACTGGTTCTGGAGGGGGCAGTCCGCACAGTAGCCCCTGGAAGGTGGACTACATGGCGTCCGCCGGTGGTGATGGCTGCATGCTGGTGGTGGTTGGGAGAGGCTCCTGGGCAGCCCCTGCACTGACTGATGGCAGCATGCTGGTGGTGGTTGGGGGAGGCTCCTGTGAAGCCCCTGCACTCTGTGATGGCTGCATGCTGGTGGTGGTTGTGGGAGGCTCCTGGGCAGCCCTGCCCTATGTGATGGCAGGACATCCACAGCTTGTGGTGGGGGCCCTGTGACAGCTGGTGATGGTGGCGGTGTTTGCCTGACAGCTTCTGCTGTCGTAGAGTGCCTCTTGTCCTTCTGGTCATGGGCTGAGAATCCCTTTCCCTTCCTGGCAGGGGTGGATGGGCTCTTCCCCTCTCTGCCTAGTGGTGCAGGCTCCTTCCCCTTCCTCACAGCTCGTGCAGGCTCCTTCCCCTTCTTCACAGCTGGTGCAGGCTCCTTCCCCTTTCTCACAGCTGGTGCTGGACTCTTCCCTTTCATCCCAGGTGTTGCAGGCTTCTTCCCCTTCAGTGTTGATGGTCTGGTATCCCTACCACCACAAATAGGTCCCCGTGGATAGTTTGGCTGAGGTGCTGGGCTGTGTCCTTGCTACCCTGCCCATAAGTGCAGGATGTGGGGGAAGGAGTAGGGAAGAGGTCAATCTGGGAAAGGAAAAGCTTTTTAGGGACGTTGGGGCGGGAGGAGTTATGGGAGTGGAGGATGAGGGAGTGGTCGTCGGAGGTGTATGTCTGCTGGATTTGGGTACAGGTGCATGGGCTGTATGCTGTTGTGAGGTGGATTGCTGTTGGGTGTCTGAGTGCTTACGTTTGTGTAATGTAGGAGGGGGGTGGACAGACACGGTGGGAGAGAACACAGGGGACGCATGCATGGATGTTGTGGAAGTATCTGCCAGTGAGGTGTGTGTTCTGCTTGGTGTGGTGATGATGCTGGTAGTGGATATTGATGTAGTGCATGTAGGTGTGAGTGTGGACGTAACTGTGTGGAAGGTGGAGGAGGAGGAGGGGGAGACAGTTGAGACAGTGGATGTTGTCGTGTCTGCAACTGAATGGTGTTTGTGTGAGTGCCTATGGGATGAAGTGTGGCGCTTGTGTTTGCCTGTGCCACTCTTGTGTGTTGTCTTGTGTGCATGCTCGTCTGCCTGTGTCCTTGAGATGGAGGGGGTTGAGGAGATTGGGACTGGGATGTGGAAGTTGGAGAGGGAGGGTGGAAACAAGGACAATGACTGCCATCAGAGAGGAGGCCAGAGCCTGAATCAATCTCTTTTGGGCTGCCAAACCACCGTGAATGCCCTCCAGGAATGCATTGCATTGCTGCATCAGGGATGCCAGCCCCTGGATGGCATTCACAATGGTTGACTGCCCTACATAGATGGATCTCAGGAGGTCAATAGCCTCCTCACTCAGGGCAGCAGGGCTCACTGGGGCAGGGCCTGAGGTGCCTGGGGTGAAGGAGATGCCCACCCTCCTGGGTGAGCGGGCATTGGCAACCCGCTGAGGGGCTACTGGGAGGGCGACGCTGGTAAGGGGGGTGGCCGCTGTACCTGCAGCTGGGGTGGTCACAGAGGTGTCTGCATTCACCAGGGAGCTCCCATCGGAGGAGGTATCAGAATCTGTGTATCTGTGTTGTCCCCTCCAGTCTCCGCCGTGGTGCTCCCTTCACCCTCCATCCCACTGGTTCCCTCAGCATCGGTGGACTCTGCCTTGAGAGTCCTGTGGCATGCAGTTCCATCCATCGCCGGTGCCTCTGCTCCTTCACCAGATGATGCTAAGCACATGAGGACAGGATGACAAAACAAGAAAGGGGGGAGAGAGACAAAGGATACACTGGGCCAATGACTGCACCAACAACAGGGAAGAGGCAGGTAGAAAAAACCTGCACTTCCTAGAGGGATATTTTGGACATACATGCACAAGTTGACAGCATGACACTAGAATCGTTGTACAATCTCAAACTAGAAGAATGCTAACCTTAAATCAGCACTGGCCAATCTGAATGCACCTGCTGTTTTGTTGGACTCTTGATTTAGTTATTTGGCATTTGAAAATTCCATTATTTCTCTAGGGAGACATTATTACAGATTCTGGAGCATCACTGAACAGCAATTAGGAATATTCAGATTTAACTAAGAATTGGAATTAGCTTATGGGAGCCTCTGTATTTTTCTTCACCTGGACTCTGTATATTGACTTTTTTGTGACTGCAACATCCTTAATGCAGTCTGTAGGATTTGTTTTCTCTCCCTGGCTAAATTATTTTAATTGCTACTATTAACCAGTGGAAACTAGACTGTTAACTCACAAGACTATTAGTCCTACAAGGAAACAGGGACATTTCTGTGCAGTCACAACATTACCTCCCGGAAACCATTCTACCTTGGTATCACTATATTAACTTTCATAAATTTGCAACAGTGAGTACCCCTATTGCTTCTTTCTCTCCTTTCAGCCACTCGCTCAGCCAGGATACGAGGTGGCCCTAAATTGCCCCAATATCTCTTTTCAGCGCGCTGTTAAAGACGAATGTTTCAGTGGGCATAATATACACTGCCTAGATAACAAAGTGATTGAGTGATGGTTGTATAAAGAATTAGTGATCACGATACTGCAATACATCCGGAGATTCATGGTCCTGAATCGCAGGATAAATATGAAGAAAAGATTGGATTTTATCCTGCATTATTCACATGAATGAATACACAAGATCTTCATACTCATTTTAATCTCATGTTGGACGTCTTGCTAACAGTTGCATCTGTTATTCAGAATTAACTTTAACATTTTCAGTGAATTTTTAAAAGGGATTGATGTTACAATCTCATTGAAAAGAAAATGGTGCTGATGAAACACCCAGTGCCTGATAATACATACCTAATTGTATGAAATATTTGCAGCATCATTCTTTGTTGTCCTACAAGATACGTCATTACTGATATCCTTATTCCCATCGCTGACATCCTTGTCTCCACCGCTGACATCCTTATCCCCACCGCTGACATCTTTATCCCCACCACTGACATCCTTAGCCCCATCGCTGACATCTTTATCTCCACCGTTGACATCCTTATCCCCACCACTGGCATCCTTAGCCCCACCGCTGACATATATATCCCCACCGCTGACATATTTATCCCCACCGCTGACATCCTTATCCCCACTGCTGACATCCTTATCCCAACTGCTGACATCTTTATCCCCACCGCTGACATCTTTATCTCCACCGCTGACATCTTTATCCCCACCGCTGACATCCTTATCCCCACCGCTGACATCTTTATCCCCACCGCTGACATCCTTATCCCCACCGCTGACATCCTTATCCCCACCGCTGACATCCTTATCCCCACTGCTGACATATTTATCCCCACCGCTGACATATTTATCCCCACCGCTGACATCCTTATCCCCACCGCTGACATCCTTATCCCCACCGCTGACATCCTTATCCCCACCGCTGACATCCTTATCCCAACCGCTGACATCTTTATCCCCACCGCTGACATCTTTATCCCCACTGCTGACATCCTTATCCCCACCACTGACATCCTTATCCCCACCTCTGACATCTTTATCCCCACCGCTGACACCTTTATCTCTACCACTGACATCCTTATCCCCACCACAGACATCTTAATCCCCGCTGACACCTTTATCCCACCGCTCACATCTTTATCCCCACCACTGACATCTTCATCCCCAGTTGACACCTTTATCCCACCACTCACATCTTTATCCCCACCACTGATATCCTTATCCCACCGCTGACATCTTTATCCCCACCACTGATATCTTTATCCCACCGCTGACATCTTTATCCCCACCGCTGACATCTTTATCCCCACCACTGATATCTTTATCCCACCGCTGACATCTTTTTCTCCACCACTGACATCTTTATCCCCACTGCTGATATATTTTTCCTCACCACCCCTTCCCCGCTTGCTGCATTCCCAGGATTTACTGAGGATCTACCTTTAACCCATAGCCTGTTGCAATATATTTGTGACCCCATCTTACTCCATTTCTATTATAGTAAAAGTATTCTAGAGATGGATGTTCAACTCCCTCTGTAATTATTACTTTTTTATATTTCCCAGTATCAAACTTAATTTTTATGTTTTTGGAGAGGTTGAAATACTTTGGAGCTTAACTTCACATGTTTGTCACATGAGCTGTATATTTTCAAGTTATCAACTAAAAAGCAGATCTGTGGCCCTGATTTACACTGGTTTAGCAGACCAAATCAAAGTTTGAACCAGTGTATAAAATAGAGCATAACAATTTTGACCTAGTTTTCACTTCACAAAGTGCAAAACAATGCAAAATCAATTACTTTTTACATTTCCTCATAACAAAGGTTACTCATGAACCAGGTTTTCTTCTTTTAAAATAAAAAAAACTTCTTTCTACACTCCTGATGAAATACAAACAGACAAATAATGTAAGGGTTTAACAATTCGCTTCCATAATTGTGCCTTCACAAAGGTAATTATGTAATATGGACTGTAGCTTTATATATTTACTCCATTCATTCCTATTAGGAAAAAGGTCAACAGTACAAATGTGTTGCCTTGTTGTGTGTATTAGTGACACATTTACAGAAAACGGCCTTGGGTGTTTGTTGAAGGTTCATTTTAGGTTTAGGATTGGCATTACGTTTGTATCCAAGAGAAATATAGTGCAAAATAGATGAAAGTTGATTTTACTGTGTCCATTGTATTGGGGTGCTAGGAAATCCTCTGGTGTCTCAAGAGGTTGGTCACACTTTCTGCACCACAATGACATAAGAGTGCGCTCTGCACAGCAAAGGGCCAAACATTTAAAAACAATACTGCTTGTCTGCTGTTGTTGAATCAAATGAATCAACACTGAAAAGTTCCTTCATTAACATATATAAAAACAACTAGCTGCAGGCAATTTTGCTAAAGTAATAACTTTATCATCATTTCAGGCTTTTAAGAATGCCATGGTCACTCTTTGAGGCAGTGGAGGAGATCCAATGAAGGGACAGTGCATGTCTTAAATGATTACAAGAACCCCAACATAAATACGCGGTAATACAATTAATGTCCTATACTTGCCAATTCTGAAGCTTCGCTGGGCATCACAGCTGCCTCACCATTTGTGCATTCTCACAAGCTCCACAAGGTCCCATTTCAGACTAAAAATGGTCTTCATCCAGTGTGTATTTTATGGTGGCTTGTAAGATCTGACCTTTGAGTTAAGTGTTTCTCTTACTCGCTGGAATGAAACGGCTTCGCTCCTGCGAGTGTCACTTTGTGCTCGACAAGACCCAACTTTCGAGCAAAGGTTTTCCCACAATCACTGCAGTGAATGGCCTCGCTCCTGCGTGTATTCTTCGATGCGCAATCAGATTCATCTCTCAGTAAAGGTCTTTTCACATTCAGTACAGGGGAAGGGCTTCACCCCGTTTGCACTTTTAGATGAACTCCAAGAGTTGACTTTCGAGTAAAGCTTTTCTCACACTGTGAGCACTGATGATGCTTCACTCCTAAGTGTATTCGTTCATGACAAACAAAAGTTCACCTATGATTAAAGCTTTTTTCACAAACATTGCAGTGATATTCCCTTAGTCATGTGTGGATTATTTGATGCTGTAGGAGAGTAGGCTTTTGTGTGAGATGTTCATCGCACCTGGTGCAGTGAAAGGGCTTTAAACCTGTGTGTATTCGTTGGTGCTCAAATAGACTTCAATTTGGGTGAGGGCTCTTGCTTCGAGCATATTGCTCCCCCCCCCTTTTTTGTCTCTGGAAACCTGTCTTTACTACTATAACCCTCGATCTTTTTTCTCTGATTTTGGAACTGTGTGTATACTTTGTGGAGTATATAATTGGGAGAAATACACACTGGACCAGGAGTTATTCGTTTTTTCTCCAAATCTCCCGTTCTGCCCCTCCTTTTTTGAAATTGATGATTTAGAGTAGCCTTTTGGCTACGGGGCTTTTCATATAAGACTAACCTGGTTGACTATACCTGGTAGTAAATATGTCTGACCTACAAGGTCTCAGCTTTGATGATAGTGTGGTGCAGGAGATCCTGCAGACTCCTTCCATACTAGGGGACGAGAATAGCGGTCCCTCTAGCGGCACAAGAGAAGATTGGACGAAACTATCTGCCTTGAAAAAAGAGCTTCTTAAGACCGTCTTACACGGCACTATCATGACCGAATACCTAAGGGCCAATATTTCACCAAACGGTCTCATTGTTACCAATGTTCCTAGGATTTTCTTACAAGACCTACAATTCAGAATAGACTGGTCACAGATATCATGGAAACCGCTAGCGGTTTGAATATAATTCACCAACTATATTTTGCATGAGAGGCAAGTAGTGACATGTCTATGATAAGGTAATAATCCTACCAATTATCATACGGTTTTTTAAACTGTTCTTTCTCTCTTTGTGTATGCATATATTCAGTTCATAATGGAATTTAGAGCCTGCTATCTCCCTGAGGGAGCCCACCAGTAATACTTGGAGGGTGAGCAAAATTTAAGTTTTCTATCAGCACTCTAGATGTTTTTGTGTGTATTCACTAAGGCACATTTGGGCATTAGTCACAATCGTTCTTGTATGGCGTTCTCACGAGGTTATATAACAACCTATCAGGTACAGTGATTAAAGATAACTGTTGCTGAATAGGTTATCCTTTGACGTTGGTTTCCTTTGTTTTACCTTTCAGGTTTTGAATAAATTAATGCACAAAGCAGTTTTCATAAAGGATTAGGTACGTAAATAGGTCCTGATGAATCGCATGAGATCAATTTCAACTCAATATAGCGAGAAACATGTTGACCCCTTGATTGAGTATCACAGTGATTCTGTGTACTCTGATTTTTTGCACCCTTTTTTTACTTGAATTTCTAGTGAAAATTGTTTAAATTTTTGAGGGATTGTATACATTAACTTACCATATCCCTAAAACGATGTTTTTAACTATGCCAGGGGTTTAAATATCTGAATAAATAATTTTTTTACCCCTAGTCATTTTTAATCTTTTCCATACCAATCCTCTTTTTTCATCATCTGACCGGCTCTACACCAACTGCCTAAAAGATCTCCGGCAAAGAGCCCCTTTGTGGGGCCCGTCAGGCATTGCAGTGCCGGCCTGACGAGGAGCATAGCCCTATGATGAAGCATGTCACCGGACGGTGAGTGAGGGCTCTTGCTTCGAGCATATTGCTCCCCCCCCCCTTTTTTGTCTCTGGAAACCTGTCTTTACTACTATAACCCTCGATCTTTTTTCTCTGATTTTGGAACTGTGTGTATACTTTGTGGAGTATATAATTGGGAGAAATACACACTGGACCAGGAGTTATTCGTTTTTTCTCCAAATCTCCCGTTCTGCCCCTCCTTTTTTGAAATTGATGATTTAGAGTAGCCTTTTGGCTACGGGGCTTTTCATATAAGACTAACCTGGTTGACTATACCTGGTAGTAAATATGTCTGACCTACAAGGTCTCAGCTTTGATGATAGTGTGGTGCAGGAGATCCTGCAGACTCCTTCCATACTAGGGGACGAGAATAGCGGTCCCTCTAGCGGCACAAGAGAAGATTGGACGAAACTATCTGCCTTGAAAAAAGAGCTTCTTAAGACCGTCTTACACGGCACTATCATGACCGAATACCTAAGGGCCAATATTTCACCAAACGGTCTCATTGTTACCAATGTTCCTAGGATTTTCTTACAAGACCTACAATTCAGAATAGACTGGTCACAGATATCATGGAAATGCACTCGTGATTGGTTGATCTTGATTATCAATACATCTAAACGCCTAGCAGACTCAATCACGGTACAGATCTCCATCACCGAGGCAGCCATTAGAACCACAGTTCAACTCGCTCAGTTCAAGTCCCGCTTGGCGGAAATCAATCTGGAACTTAATGAGACCAAGGAATATCTCACCAGACAGAAGATTAACAAACTACAAAAAGATATTAAACGTTTCAGCAAAGAGAAGATTTATCCCTACACAAAAGACGATTACCATTGTGAGGTCAATTCAGAGACCTCAGATGATTCAGAGGCTCCACAACGCAAGATCTCGGTACCTAACTACAGCTCGAGCTCTGATGGTTGGAGTAGTGATGAGGGACAGAGGATAAACCACAATCGTTACACCCCTCCTCCGCACTACAATCCTCCTTTTCCATATCAGCAGATTCCTCCTTGGCATCCACAACCTATGCCTATGCCTTTTTTCCAGCCCCAACCCCAATATAATTTTAACCCTTTTTTAGGAAGAGGCCGGGGCAGAGGCAGAGGCAGAAACAGAAGGAGAGGAAGAAATGTGCACTGGGCACAAGAAGAGCCCCAGATGATGACCAGGAGCCGGAGTGTGATAGCACAAAAGAAAAACTAGTGGTCAACCTTTCCTGCTCAACCCTGACCCCTACCGAAATGATGGTCTTAGAGAAAGGTTTGGGTTTTGTTCCCACCCCTAGAGAAGATCAATTTAGACTGAATTGTGAAATGTCAGCACTATTCCGTAAGGTTAGACTGCACTTCTTTTTTAAAGATCAACCACCTAAGGTCTCTAGAGGTGACACGGATTTAAGGAACCCCTCTACTTTTACTCCTCCTGTTACCTCTATTCCTATAGAGGTACTGACTTTTGAGAAGGCAGTCCGTCATGAGATTCAACAACTAGAACCCCTCCGTACCTTTCAAAATGTGTCCAACTTGGAGCGTATGGCTATCCAATCTCTAGCGCATAACCCTGAAATCACTATAAAATCTGCAGATAAAGGGGGTGCAATCGTAGTTATGGATACTATTTTCTATAGACAGGAATGTCTTAGACTTTTGAGTGACGACACTCACTATAGACACATACAGACAGACCCTACTCCCCGGCTACAACGTACGATCCGCGGGATGATAATGGAAGCAGAAATAGCAGGATGGATTACACGACAGGAAGCAGAGTTCCTGGACACTAAAAATCCCAAAATACCTTACTTTTACTGTCTTCCTAAGATTCACAAGGGCACCCCACCTCCGGGCCGCCCTATAGTGTCTGGTATAGGCTCTCTTTTAGAACCTTTATCTAAATTTTGTGATTTCTTTTTACAACCAATGGTTCATAACACGTCTACCTTCCTTAGAGATACTAAAGACACCTTGATCCTACTTAATGATGTTAACAATGCAGGCCCCACAGATATACTGATATGCCTGGATGTGGAAGCCCTTTACACTAATATTCCACAAGAAGCAACCTTAACAGCAGTAGAAGACTTGTTGATGGCAGAAACATGGACCTATAATACGCCAGTCAGTTTCATCATGCAATGCGCAAGTGTGGCACTGAAAGAGAATTTTTTCCAGTTCGAGAAACGTCTCTTCCACCAGATACAAGGTACTTCCATGGGAAGTACCTTCGCACCAAGCCTGGCATGCCTGTATATGTTTGCATTTGAACAACGCCACATTCTAACTCCTGAGCAACCATTTTTCAACAACATAAGACTATGGCGTCGCTACATTGACGACATTCTAGTTATTTGGAAGGGTAGTTATGAATTGGCATTAGATTTCACTAATTGGGTTAACACCCTTGACACCAATCTCCGTTTCAGTGCTAACATTTCGGATCAAGAGGTGGCTTTTCTTGATTTACGGATAACACTCAGAGATGGTTATTTGCATTCCTCTGTATACCATAAACCCACAGATAGAAACAGTTTATTACTCTACAATAGCCATCACCCAAAATCATTATGGGACAATCTTCCTTTTGGGCAATTCCTTAGGATACGACGGAATTGTTCAGACACAGACGACTTTCATCTTCAAGCTAAAACTCTCTGCAGTAAACTGGGTGCACGTAATTATCCTGCTAGATGCGTGAGACAAGCGAAGAAAAGAGCCAGCAATATTCCAAGAGAGACTCTTCTGGCTAATAATATCCGTACTTCTCAATCTAGACTTACTTGTGTGACTACCTACACGCCTTTGAGTAATCAGATTAAGAAGATCATCCGGAGACAGTGGCCTATCCTCAACAGTGCAGGAGAGTCCTTGGACTACCCTTTGTTTGCCTTTAAGAGGACCCACAACATTAAAGATATGGTTGTTCACACCAGACCTGTACATAAAAAAACCACGGATGATGTCCACCAAGATCAGTGGTTGAAAGTCAAAGGCCATCACCCATGTGGGGGTTGTAACGTATGCTCAATGACTAAAAGCACCTATGAAGTAGATCTCGGTGAACCTAGGAAATGGCAACTGAAATCACACACCAATTGTCGCACTAAAAACTGTGTCTATATGATCACTTGTCCTTGTGACTTGAGGTACATAGGAATGACAACAAGAATGGTGAAAACACGCATCAATGAACACCGAAGCACTATCAGGTGTAAGAGGTCTGCAACAAAATTAACGAATCACTATTTGGAAAAACAACACACTGCAGACAACATCAGATGGCTAATATTGGAGACTATTAAAGACAACAATGAGTGTACAAGAAGACTCTTTGAAAAAGAACAACGATGGGTCTTTAGGCTAAGGACCCATGAGAGTGGGCTCAACGATGAGATCCCTTGGGCCTGTTTTACCCGTTGAACGTCGGGTCCCTTCAGACCACCTATTAACCTTTTGCATTACTATGTGAATCACTTTCCATGTGATTTTTCTATAAATACACCTTTTTTTACTTTTGCAACTTTTGCATAATTCATTTTGTACGCGCAGTGAGCGTACTTTATTTTGTATAGTTGGCAATTTTTGCATCAACTATGATACCGAGATATCTCCATTTTTCCTATTCATCTAGATCCTAGGACATTTCCCTTGTATATATGGCCGACTTGGTTTTAGTCCTTCTTTTGTTTTTGTTTTTGTCTTTGATCCTGTCTTGGCTCACAGTCCCCTTTCACTCTTTACTATCTCAGGGCATTTAAAATGAACCCCATTCTAACGCTACTTTGTGTTCCGGGGAAGGAGACGGCTCACAGGTGAACCAACGCTTGTGGTTCGATGTCAAGTAAGTGCTGTTTCGGCGTTTTACGATCGCCGTTATTGACACACGCTTTTTTGCCTCTGTCTGGAGCTTCATGTACATAATTGTTTACGAAGCTTCATTATTTTGGGTTCGAACACTAGCCGGCATACGCGAGCTCCACGCCTTCACAGACACGGGCGGGACGCGTTCCTGATTTGATACGCCCCGCCCAGCAGGCTTTTCCTCTCAGTGGGGCTATCTACTGACTACATGTGTTGAAATATACACACAATAGGGACAAGACTGTAAACGTCTCTCCTATTCTTTCTTACTCCGGACCCCTTGACATCTGTCTTTCACTAATTAAGTGATATGACGGATATCGTCTACGAATGATCTGGCGACTGGCCGACACTGCTGTTGTAGTTTATTGTTTTTTGTATTTTCAACTAGAGGTTACCGTGTAACTTAAGAACTTCCCTTCACTGAATATTAATTGTAGCTACCCTCGGTTTGACAATCGTGCGTCTTCTCTATCTTGTATTTTTGCTAGCGGTTTGAATACAATTCACCAACTATATTTTGCATGAGAGGCAAGTAGTGACATGTCTATGATAAGGTAATAATCCTACCAATTATCATACGTTTTTTTAAACTGTTCTTTCTCTCTTTGTGTATGCATATATTCAGTTCATAATGGAATTTAGAGCCTGCTATCTCCCTGAGGGAGCCCACCAGTAATACTTGGAGGGTGAGCAAAATTTAAGTTTTCTATCAGCACTCTAGATGTTTTTGTGTGTATTCACTAAGGCACATTTGGGCATTAGTCACAATCGTTCTTGTATGGCGTTCTCACAAGGTTATATAACAACCTATCAGGTACAGTGATTAAAGATAACTGTTGCTGAATAGGTTATCCTTTGACGTTGATTTCCTTTGTTTTACCTTTCAGGTTTTGAATAAATTAATGCACAAAGCAGTTTTCATAAAGGATTAGGTACGTAAATAGGTCCTGATGAATCGCATGAGATCAATTTCAACTCAATATAGCGAGAAACATGTTGACCCCTTGATTGAGTATCACAGTGATTCTGTGTACTCTGATTTTTTGCACCCTTTTTTTACTTGAATTTCTAGTGAAAATTGTTTAAATTTTTGAGGGATTGTATACATTAACTTACCATATCCCTAAAACAATGTTTTTAACTATGCCAGGGGTTTAAATATCTGAATAAATAATTTTTTTACCCCTAGTCATTTTTAATCTTTTCCATACCAATCCTCTTTTTTCATCATCTGACCGGCTCTACACCAACTGCCTAAAAGATCTCCGGCAAAGAGCCCCTTTGTGGGGCCCGTCAGGCATTGCAGTGCCGGCCTGACGAGGAGCATAGCCCTATGATGAAGCATGTCACCGGACGGTGAGTGAGGGCTCTTGCTTCGAGCATATTGCTCCCCCCCCCCCTTTTTTGTCTCTGGAAACCTGTCTTTACTACTATAACCCTCGATCTTTTTTCTCTGATTTTGGAACTGTGTGTATACTTTGTGGAGCTCAAATAGACTTGCCTTACTACTAAATCCTTTCTCACACGGTGCATGAAAAGGGTTCCATTTCTGTGTGCAGTTTGTGGTGCTGGTAACGATTTGACTTTTGAGCATAAGCTTTGTCACACTCACTGCATTAAAAAGGTCTCACACCTCTGTGTGTTCTTTGGTGATTTAGAAGATGTGACTTACTAGCAAAGCTTTTCTCACACTCTAAGCAGTGAAAAGGCCTCACGTCTGTGTGACTTCCTTCATGTTGTCTAAGATATGACTGTGTTGTAAAGCTCTTTCTGCATTCAGTGCAGGGGAAAGGTCTCAGCCCTGTGTGGATTCTCTGATGCACCTCAAGAGCCTCCTTACTGATAAATCTTTTCTCACACTGTACAGGGAAAAGGCTTCACTCCTATGTGTATTTTTCAGTGATGAAAAAGATTTGCATGATGAGTAAAACGTTTCCCACGCTCATTCCAGTGAAAAGGCCTCGTACCTTCGTGGATTCTCGGATGCACCACAAGACCTGTTTTTCTGAAAAAACTCTTCTCACATTCAGTACAGGGGAACAATCTTTGCTTCCTGTGGATTTGTTGATTTTTTTTTTGTATGGATTTCTCAGTAAATTTCACTTTGCATTCATAGCAAGTATAGGATTTTTTTCTGTCACCAAGTGTGATACTCCAAAATAAAATAAAAAAGGCAAATAAAAGGCAAGTTTAAAAATGAGATATTGTTTAATAAAATACAAACACAGAGCTGGGACGCTTCATGTCAAAGTTGCACAGATGTTGAGGCTCTACAAAAAAGAAAGAGAGAGGAAAGAGAAAGAGAGACAATAAAGTAATGCCTAATTGAGTGCCTTTCTTTCATGGAAAAAGAAAGTACTTTAGTCACAAAGCAAATCTGTGGGCCTGATTTAGATCTTGGTGGAGAGAATAATCGGTCACAAACGTGACGGGTATCCATCCGCCTTATTATGATCTTCATCGGATATCATGATATCCTAATAAGGTAGATAATTCAGGTCCTAAATGCTACACAACACAATGAGAGCATAATACTGGGTTGAAGGTAGTTGCATCTACCAGTAAAGCACTACATCCCCTCTCTTCGTAGCACCCCTCTCCTTCCTGCTATGATCAACTTTTTGTCTTTAAAGTTCCTAATCCTACTTGGAGTAGCAAAGATTAGACTCAAGTGCAGAGAACTCAAACCAATCCCGCTCACTGGTCGAGCACCTCGATTCAAAGTCTTTTTCAACCCTTTGTAGTAAGCTTTGTGTCTAAGGGCCTGACTTAGAACTCAGCAGAGGGAAATACTCTGTGACAAATGTGAGGGCTATCCAGTTCACAGTATTACGATCTGCATAGGATATATTACAATCGTGATATGGCAAACGCAAAATCTGTCATGTTTGTCATGGAGTAACCTCCTCCACCAAACTCTAAATCAGGCCCTAATTCCTAAGCGGCGCGGCAGTCTTGCCACTTGTGCCAGTCTCTGTCCTCGTATGCAGGGCTAGACCCATCTTGTTTTGCTCTTGGTTGTATTAAACTTCAGGCTGTATGGAGGGTTTGGGATGTCCTACCTCCCTTAACGCACTGGTTCTTTCTTTGCGATAGCGGCAATGTTGTTTGGGTCAGAGTCCAAGGAGCGGGCTCACTAGGCAATCTTCGACAGCTGTGGCCCTCAGGGCTGGTTGCAGGCTGGTTATCGGATGTACCAGTTTTTTGCAATGATGTCTCTGTGGTAGTTGTGGTCTCTGGACAAATCATGGCTTACATTTTGGCAGGATGTTGCCTTAGATTTCTTAAGCAGCTGGAGTAGTACCAATAGTTCAAGCTTGTGGCTGGCTGCTGGGTTTAATTCAGTTAATTCGGAAACTGCGCAGAGACACTGGATTGACCTCTTCATCTGGGTGGGCCATGCTGTGAAAAGGCTGAGCATCTACCCCTGGAAAGTCTCCTCTCTGAAGGACCAGGCACTCTAATCCTCTCTCGCCATGCAGGCAGGCATCTAGTGTTTTATGCAGATTAACAGCCCTTCTAGAAGAAAGTGCAGATGTCAGGTGATGTCCCCTCAATTCCTGGAGACAGGCTGCCAGTCAGACACCAGCCCTGGTTACACAGCAGTTCTTCTAGTAGTCTACAAACCAGTCCCTTCCTGTGTCAAGTATTATTTGGGACTGGAACAAAGTGAGGTGGATACACTGTCTCGATCTTCAGAAGCGGTTGGGGTGCTTCTCTTTCAAATGTAACTTCCAGGCTGCTTTCCAGAAAAAGCCTGTGTGCAAAGTGATGTCTCTCACAATAGATAGCAACTGAGTTGGCTCCTAGATAAACACATTGAAGTGTGCGCTCTCTGCATATGGCTCATCATCCTTCCTGAAGCAGTAATCAGTGACAGACAGGGGGCAGAGTCAAGATGGTGACCATAGCAAACCCATAGTTGTGAGCTCCGTGTAGGCCCAAGATTTATCTTGAAAGTATCCTCCCGGATCGGAGCCTGAAATATACACAGGGTACTATCCTTCACTGGGGGCTGTGGAGGGAGGGAGCCTGATTGCCCCTCTGCTTGGCTGATATTGAGAAACTGGTGGAGCGCCTGGAGGATGGCCATGCGGCCTGCAGCACAGGCGGTGATGGTCCTGAGGAGGCCCGCTGAGCTCCATCATAGCTGATGCTGCGGACAAACATCGGGCTACTCGAGGAGCACGTTGCGGAGCTTGCTCCCCTTGGTGGCTCATCCCTGGCGGAACAGCCGGAACCGTGAGGAGGAGCGGTCGAGGAAAAGGATGTGCTGCAAGGACGTCACGGAGGGGGAGGTGACCGAGTCAACTGCACCTGATCCTGGGGCTGCTGACGTCATGCATTCTGTGTGCGGTGCGCACCTACTGACATGCAGGGAGCGAAGGACTCTGACACATGGATGAAGAGAGCCTGACTGTGCTGTGGTCTGCCGGGGTCCCTAGGTGTTGGGCGAGCGCAGAGATTAAATCCCCTCCCACCTGAGGCCCTGTGACTGCATCGGAGGGAGCTTGCTTGATCACGCAGCTAGATCCCTCGACTGCCTAGGTATGGGGGTTCCTGCGGGGGCGGGCTGTAGGGCTGCGGGCCTCCTTGAGCTGCTCAGCAGGAGCTGGGTGCCTGGTGGCATACGGCCGCAGACGGGCAAGTGCAGCCCCCCTGGACATCGTGTATGGGCCTTTCTTACACTGTGGTCTGCTGGCGGGGGAGACTGATGTCAGGCTTCCTGGGGTAATCATTTGAGGACATCGGGGGCGAGCAAGAGTTGTCCGCCCCTGCACCGGGACACTTGTAACCCTGTGATCCTCTTTGCCACTGGTAACGGTGCCGCCGAGTTGCTGCACCTGGAAAAGCAGAGATGCCACACTACTGTTGTGGACACTACTTCCATACGTGGACGTCGCCCCACCGAGACCTGGCTGGGCCTGCTCCCTCACTGGCTTCTCCTCCTCATTAACTTATCAGAGACTGAGTAAGTGAGTGCTTGGCGTGAGATTTAACTGCCTTTGGCTGCGCAGAGGCGAACACTGATCCTCTCCAACTCACGGACTGAGCCCTTGAGGAGTGGTGTGCTCCTGCTATCACCTCCGTGACCCTTAAAGGAACCTGCCCGATGTGATAGGCCTCCGTTTCCACAATTTTGCCACAGCGGGCATTTCTAGGGGTAATACCTCACTCACCTGGAGAACTCAGCATCCCACATTACGTTACCGTGATGGGAAAGTCCAAGATCAACAAATCCTTAGTGCAGCCCTCGATACCCATGGACTCTTCCGGCTGCCCAGCTGAGGCGTTCAATCACTTAGAGTCCACGCTTCAGGCACACTCTGCCCAGTTTAATAAGGTTCTTCACACCATTCTAGAAATCAATACCTCCCTGGAGACTAAGATTGATGCAATATCTATGGATGTGAATTTGATCCGGGCAGACCACCGCAACCTGACTCACTTCCCTTCCCCCTACAGTGCAGGACCTACAGATGCAGATGGCACAGCTCCAAGAAGATATGACCTGTCTGCGCTAGTAAGCAGAGAATTCTGGGGGGAGATTCAGACGCAATAATGTTCGACTTTTGGCATTTCCCAAATGCGCAGAAGGCCCCAGTGTGGAACTTTTTATCGAAAACTGGCTGCTAGAAATGGTGTTATTGGGCAAGCCGTCTAAAATCTTCTCTGTGTAGCGCACACAGAGTTCTTGGGAAGCCGCCCAAGCCGGGCGTCCCACTGTATTCCATTGTGGCCCGACTTCTCAATTTCCAGGACTGCAACTTACTACTTCAGTTATTCCTCACGAAAGGCCCATGGGGGTACAAAGTTGCTGTGATTTCACAGCCTACCCGGTTTTCACAGCCGAGGTGCAGAAGCAGCGCAGCTCCTACTGCAGGGCCAAGCAGCATTTATGAGATTTGAACTACAAATATGCGCTCTCATTCCCGGCAAAACTTTGGGTTGTGGATGGTGAGGTGACCAGGGTGTTTGCCACTCCCAGAGATTTATGGACTTGGTTGCACGTGAAAGGTTTACTGCAATCCTCACAGGAGAATCCAACTGATGAAACTTGGCTAGTGCTCTGTGCATGCTCGAAGGCTGCCCAGGACCAGTCCCTCCCGGGCTCAGGCAGCAGCTGAACAGGCTAATGCAGTGCAACATCACAACTGATGCTAGGCCCCTCCTCCACTATACAGGAGTCTCACCAGTTGGACCCTGGCTCAGACGTGGAGACCTCAACTTCTTCCCAGGCCTCAAGGTCGGCTGGCCTGGCACCTACTCTGCTGCTGGCTGTTGACCTTTGATCGCGTGAGTGACTGGCTTGGGCTTGTTAACTCCAGCGGCCGTTCAAGTTAATGGATGTTCGCCCGGGATGGGCTACTATATGCTCTGGATCACTTCTTTGATTCCTTTAGCTGGGCCCACATTATGGAACTCTGCACAGCATTGTTACCGCCTGAGAGATATATACATCTCCACCGCATGGACCTTGTTCCACATTAAGAGCCCTTTTCATATTTGTTGTATTGTTTGGGGGGTTGTGGCATGACACATGTAGGTTCTCAGGTCTGGGATGGGGGATAGGGGAGTTGTTACATATGTTTTCACTGTTGTTTTGCATAGCTTGGCTGGTGCCATTGATACCCGATACACTGAGTTGGGGAGGCTCGCCAGGTGGTGAACATTGGACCACGTGATGCACTGCATGTCTTTATCATGGCCACTAAGTACGCCACCTTAACGTGGAACATCTGAGGCATGGGTACTCCTGCCAAATGTCATACAAATCATTCATACCTTAGACGCAGACAGGTACAATTTGCATATTTTCAGGAAACACACCTCACGAACGGGAAACTGCTTTAACTTAACAATGGAGTGGGCAGATATATGGGACTGGATACTCAGTCTACGCTGGGGGGAGGGGGTCCTTATCTGGGTGGCCCCAGAAGTTCCCATTGTTAGACATGAAGTTCAAGTGGATAAGGAAGGTCGGTATCTCCTACAAGCAGGTGCTCTAGTTGGTCACCCCTTTACAATCAACTTGATTCACGCCCCCAACACGGCCCAAGGCACCTTCCTAAGCCCACTTCCCTGACCGTTACAGGATCATCAGGCACCCAGACTCTGGAGAGGGGAGTTACTTGCATACATGACCCCAACCTGGACCACTCGGTTCCCCCACTACAGAACACACCTGGCGTACACGCTACTAAACACTTCCAGCTCTGGACAAAATCATCGGACCTACATGATGTTTGGTGCCTGGGCCATCCAGGTGACAGGGAATATTCCAACTGTGCACTGGGACACCAAATTCATACGCGGTTAGATTACTTGTTTTGCACTACAGATTGCTGGCCCCTTATTCAGAGTTCTGAATACCTCAGCAGGACCCATCGGACCATAATCCTCTCAAGCTCACGTTTTATAGGGGAGGGGAAACAGCACCCATCTCATCATGGAGACTAAGATGGTCATTATGGCCCTGGTGGTCTTCTGGGCACCATGGTAAAGTGGCTGTAGCACCGCCAACAGGCGCTGGCATCTTGCCCCAACACCACTCATACCACCACGCCGGTATGAATTGCTGGGCCAAAGATCTTCATCTCCGACCCGGCGGACCCCAGAGTATCGCTGGCAGTACCGCCTAGTTTTACGCAGCGGTAGCCCCCCACAAAAATCATGGCGGTAGGGCTACTGATAACAGGGAATTCCTTCCCTTTCACCTGTAGGCAGGTCCCTCACTCCCCCCAGCAAGCACCTGACCCCTCCCGCTCCCCATACAAACACAAGCCACCCACCCCCCAATCCATACACTAAACCCCCATCCCCCACTCCATACACTAACCCCCACCCAAATCCATGCACTTGCCCCCCACCCCCTCATACGCGCACACACCCGCAGACACGCACACACTCACACACACAACATCCGTTTATGCACCTGCACACAAGCACACACCACACAACTCCTCCCACAACCATACACGCATTCACACCTATATCCCAACTGGCATTCATACATGCATCAATACAGACATCCAAACACACACTCAGGCACGTTCACACAACACCCCCCTCCCATGTTGGTCGATCACCTTAAATGGTGGTCGCAGTGGCCGTCCAGGAAGGAACAGGATCCATGGCACTTGCTCCACTGCCAGCGCCCCGTCACCACAACACCGCCACGCCTATTACTAAGTCGTAATAGGCGTGGCGGTGTTGTGTTGACGTGGCAGTGCCAGCGGAGCAATCTCCACTGCACCACCAATTTATGGAGGAGAGCCGCCAGCAGTCATAATATGGCAGTCTGTACACCGCCATCACTGGCAGTCTTGTGGCTGGGGGAACTTCGGTGGTCTACAACAGCGGAAGCCCTACAGGACACAGACTTCCAAGATTCAATGATTACACATATCTCCACATACTTCACTAACAACACAGGATCAGTGGGTAATCACAGGATTCAGTGGGACGCCATGAAAGTGGACATGAGAGGTCACTGTATTGCTACATCATGGGGGGTTAAATCCTCCCTTACACGCAGTGTCTTGATCCACAAATCAGAGAACAAAGTGATCACATCCTCTATGGCGCACCCTCTCCTAGTTGATGAAGGTTATAAAGGGTATCTAACCCAACAAGACATGGACGGTGTGAGGAAATGCCTCTTTGGCATGGTTACCCCCTAACCTTTTGCCTTTGCTGATGCTAAGTTTTGATTGAAAGTGTGCTGTGACCCTGCTAACCAGGCCCCAGCACCAGTGTTCTTTCCCTAAACTGTACCTTTGCTTCCACAATTGGCACAGACCTGGCACTCAGATAAGTCCCTTGTAACTAATATCCCTGGTACCAAGGGCCCTGAGGCCAGGGAAGGTCTCTAAGGGCTGCAGCATGTCTTATGCCACCCTGGGAACCCCTCACTCAGCACAGGCACACTGCCTCACAGCTTGTGTGTGCTGGTGGGGAGAAAAAGACTAAGTCGACATGGCAGTCCCCTCAGAGAGCCATGCCAACCTCACACTGCCTGTAGCATAGGTAAGTCACCCCTCTAGCAGGCCTTACAGCCCTAAGGCAGGGTGCACTATACCACCGGTGAGGGCATATGTGCATGAGCACTATGCCCCTACAGTGTCTAGGAAAAACCTTAGACATTGTAAGTGCAGGGTAGCCATAAGAGTATGTGGCCTGGGAGTTTGTCAAACACGAACTCCACAGTACCATAATGGCTACACTGAAAACTGGGAAGCTTAGTATCAAACTTCTCAGCACAATAAATGCACACTGATGCCAATGTGCAATTTATTGTAACATACACCCAGAGGGCATCTTAGAGATGCCCCCTGAATACCAATCCGACTTCTAGTGTAGGCTGACCAGTTTCTGCCAGCCTGCCACACACCGGACATGTTTCTGGCCAGCTGGGGAAGAGTGCCTTTGTCACTCTGTGGCCAAGAACAAAGCCTGTACTGGGTGGAGGTGCTTCACACCTCCCCCTGCAGGAACTGTAACACCTGCGGTGAGCCTCAAAGGCTCAGCCCTTTTGTTACAGCGCCCCAGGGCATCCCAGCTAGTGGAGATGCCTGCCCCTCCAGCCACTGCCCCCACTTTTGGCAGCAAGGCTGGAGGAGATGATGAGAAAAACAAGGAGGAGTCACCCACCAGTCAGGACAGCCCCTAAGGTGCCCTGAGCTGAGGTGACCCCTGCCTTTAGAAATCCTCCATTTTAGTTTTGGAGGATTCCCCCAATAGGATTAAGGATGTGCCCCCCTCCCCACAGGGAGGCGGCACAAAGAGGGTGTAGCCATTCTCAAGGATAGTGGCCATTGGCTACTGCCCTCCCAGAACTAAACACACCCCTAAATTCCTGCAACCTGAAGAAACAAGAAGGACTGCTGACCTACAAGCCGGCAGAGAAGACGGACGATGACAACTGCTTTGGCCCCAGCCCTACCGGCCTGTCTCCAACTTCAAAAACCTGCAACCAGCGATGCATCCAAAAGGGACCAGTGACCTCTGAAGCCTCAGAGGACTGCCCTGGACTAAAGGACCAAGAAACTCCCATGAGCAGCGGCTCTGCACACAACCAGCAACTTCTTTGCAACAAAGAAGCAACTTTCAAAGACTGCACGTTTCTCTCCGGAAGCGTGAGACTTCACACTCTGCAACCGATGCCCCCGGCTCGAGATCCAGAGAACAAACACCACAGGAATGACTCCACGGTGACAGCGAGCCCGTGAGTAGCCAGAGACAACCGCCCTGAGCCCCCACAGCGATGCCTGCAGAGAGAATCCAGAGGCTCCCCCTGACCGCGCCTGCCTGTAACAAGGGACCCGACGCCTGGAACCAGCACTGCACCCGCAGCCCCCAGGACCTGAAGGAACCGAACCTCAGTGCAGGAGTGACCCCCTACGTGACCCTCTGCGTAGCCCAGGTAGTGGCTGTCCTGAGAAGCCCCCCCTGCGTCTGCCTGCACCGCTAGAGTGACCCCCGGGTCCCTCCATTGTTTCCTATCTGGAACCCGACACCTGCTTTGCACACTGCACCCGGCTGCCCCTGTGCCACTGACGGTGTGTTTTGTGTGCCTACTTGTGTCCCCGACCGCCCAGGGCTCTACAAATCCCCCCTAGTCTGCCCCCGAGGACGCGGGTACTTACCTGCTGGCAGAATGGAACCGGAGCACCCCTGTTCTCTATAGGCACCTATGTGTTTTGGGCATCTCTTTGACCTCTGCACCTGACCGGCCCTGAGCTGCTGGTGTGGTAACTTTGGGGTTGCCTTGAACCCCCAACAGTGGGCTGCCATGCCCCAGAACTGAGACTTGTAAGTGTTTTACTTACCTCACAAACTAACCTTTACTTACCTCCCCCAGGAACAGTTGATTTTTGCACTGTGTCCACTTTGAAAATAGCTTATTGCCATTTTAAACAACTGTATATGATATTGCTTTTATTCAAAGTTCCTAACTTACCTGTTTGAAGTACCTTGCATTTTATGTGTTTGCTTCAAATCTTGAACCTGTGGTTCTTAAAATAAACTAAGAAAATATATTTTTCTATATAAAAACCTATTGGCCTGGAGTAAGTCTTTGAGTGTGTGTTCCCATTTATTGCCTGTGTGTGTACAACAAATGCTTAACACTACCCTCTTATAAGCCTACTGCTTGACCACACTACCACAAAATAGAGCATTAGAATTATCTAATTTTGCCACTATCTTACCTCTAAGGGGAACCCTAGGACTCTGTGCACACTATCTCTTACTTTGAGATAGTATATACAGAGCCAACTTCCTACAGACGGTGACAAACTGGGTCAAACATTAGCATGGCTATTGCGATGACAGGCCCTAGGTTATTTACACTCAGGCAGCAATCAATGGCATCTTTACACATTATTCTGAGCAGCTATACTCCTCCCCACCCGTGCCCCCTACATCAAATACACAAGTGTTCCTGCAGGATGTCACTCTTCCTCAATCAACCCCGCTTCAACTGCTGGACTTAGAGCAACCTCTACAAACAGATGAGATCCGTATGGCAATCAGTCAGATGGCCTGTGGGAAAACACCAAGCACAGACTCGTTCCCGGTTGAATACTACGGCACCTTCCAAACTATTCTCTCTCCTCGCCTACTAAAAATGTACAATGAGGCATACCAGCGGGGTGAGTTACCGAGCTCTCTACGTGAAGCACTCATAGCGGTATTACCTAAACCTAGTAAGGATCCCCTCGATGTGAGCTCTTACCGCCCGTTATTGATGTTGAACATTGATTACAAGCTGTTAAGCAAAATCCTGGCTAAGAGACTACTTCCGATGCTTGGCCCATTGGTGCACCCCAATCAATGCGGTTTTGTGCCACTGTAGGAGGCTGGACTGGCTTGTAGTGAGTACCAAGGGATACTTGCACCTTGCACCAGGCCCAGTTATCCCTTATTAGTGTATAGGGTGTCTAGCAGCATAGGCTGATAGATAATGGTAGCTTAGCAGAGCAGCTTAGGCTGAACTAGGAAACAAGTGAAGCTCCTACAGTGCCACTAGTGTCATTTGAACAATATCATAAGAAAACACAATACACAGATATACTAAAAATAAAGGTACTTTATTTTTATGACAATATGCCAAAGTATCTCAGAGTGTACCCTCAGTATGAGGATAGCAAATATACACAAGATATATGTACACAATACCAAAAATATGCAGTATAGTCTTAGAAAACAGTGCAAACAATGTATAGTTACAATAGGATGCAATGGGGACACATAGGGATAGGGGCAACACAAACCATATACTCCAAAAGTGGAATGCGAACCACGAATGGACCCCAAACCTATGTGACCTTGTAGAGGGTCACTGGGACTATTAGAAAATAGTAAGGGTTAGAAAAATAGCCCACCCCAAGACCCTGAAAAGTGAGTGCAAAGTGCACTAAAGTTCCCCAAAGGACAAAGAAGTCGTGATAGGGGAATTCTGCAGGAAAGACACAAACCAGCAATGCAACAACAATGGATTTCCAGTCGAGGGTACCTGTGGAACAAGGGGACCAAGTCCAAAAGTCACAAGCAAGTCGGAGATGGGCAGATGCCCAGGAAATGCCAGCTGTGGGTGCAAAGAAGCTGCTACTGGACAGTAGAAGCTGAGGATTCTGCAGGAACGACAAGGGCTAGAGACTTCCCCTTTGGAGGATGGATCCCCCACACCGTGGAGAGTCGTGCAGAAGTGTTTTCCCGCCGAAAGACCGCCAACAAGCCTTGCTACCTGCAAGTCGTGCGGTTAGCGTTTTTGGATGCTGCTGTGGCCCAGGAGAGACCAGGATGTCGCCAATTGCGTCTGGGGACAGAGGGGGTGTCAAGCAAGACAAGGAGCCCTCTCAGAAGCAGGCAGCACCCGCAGAAGTGCCGGAACAGGCACTTCAAAGAAGAGTGAAACGGTGCTCACCCGAAGTTGCACAAAGGAGTCCCACGTCGCCGGAGACCAACTTAGAAAGTCGTGCAATGTAGGTTAGAGTGCCGTGGACCCAGGCTTGGCTGTCCACGAAGGATTTCCGCCAGAAGTGCACAGAGGCCGGAGTAGCTGCAAAAGTCACGGTTCCCAGCAATGCAGTCTGGCGTGGGGAGGCAAGGACTTACCTCCACCAAACTTGGACTGAAGAGTCACTGGACTGTGGGAGTCACTTGGACACAGTTGCTGGATTGAAGGGACCTCGCTCGTCGTGCTGAGAGGAGACCCAGGGGACCGGTGATGCAGTTCTTTGGTGCCTGCAGTAGCAGGGGGAAGATTCCGTCGACCCACGGGAGATTTCTTCGGAGCTTCTAGTGCAGAGAGGAGGCAGACTACCCCCACAGCATGCACACCAGGAAAACAGTCGAGAAGGCGGCAGGATCAGCATTACAGAGTTGCAGTAGTCGTCTTCGCTACTTTGTTGCAGTTTTGAAGGCTTCCAGCGCGGTCAGCAGTCGATTCCTTGGCAGAAGGTGAAGAGAGAGATGCAGAGGAACTCTGATGAGCTCTTGCATTCGTTATCTAAAGAATCCCCAGAGACAGAGACCCTAAATAGCCAGAAAAGAGGGTTTGGCTACTTAGGAGAGAGGATAGGCTAGCAACACCTGAAGGAGCCTATCAGAAGGAGTCTCTGACGTCACCTGGTGGCACTGGCCACTCAGAGCAGTCCAGTGTGCCAGCAGCACCTCTGTTTCCAAAATGGCAGAGGTCTGGAGCACACTGGAGGAGCTCTGGGCACCTCCCAGGGGAGGTGCAGGTCAGGGGAGTGGTCACTCCCCTTTCCTTTGTCCAGTTTCGTGCCAGAGCAGGGCTGAGGGGTCCCTGAACCGGTGTAGACTGGCTTATGCAGAAATGGGCACCATGTGTGCCCATGAAAGCATTTCCAGAGGCTGGGGGAGGCTACTCCTCCCCTGCCTTAAAACCATTTTCCAAAGGGAGAGGGTGTAACACCCTCTCTCAGAGGAAGTCCTTTGTTCTGCCATCCTGGGCCAAGGCTGGCTGGACCCCAGGAGGGCAGAAACCTGTCTGAGGGGTTGGCAGCAGCAGCAGCTGCAGTGAAACCCCAGGAAAGGCAGTTTGGCAGTACCAGGGTCTGTGCTACAGACCACTGGGATCATGGGATTGTGCCACTTATGCCAGGATGGCATAGAGGGGGCAATTCCATGATCATAGACATGTTACATGGCCATATTCGGAGTTACCATTGTGAAGCTACACATAGGTAGCGACCTATGTGTAGTGCACGCGTGTAATGGTGTCCCCGCACTCACAAAGTCCGGGGAATTTGCCCTGAACAATGTGGGGGCACCTTGGCTAGTGCCAGGGTGCCCGCACACTAAGCAACTTTGCACCTAACCTTTACCAGGTAAAGGTTAGACATATAGGTGACTTATAAGTTACTTAAGTGCAGTGGTAAATGGCTGTGAAATAACGTGGACGTTATTTCACTCAGGCTGCAGTGGCAGGCCTGTGTAAGAATTGTCAGAGCTCCCTATGGGTGGCAAAAGAAATGCTGCAGCCCATAGGGATCTCCTGGAACCCCAATACCCTGGGTACCTCAGTACCATATACTAGGGAATTATAAGAGTGTTCCAGTAAGCCAATGTAAATTGGTAAAATTGGTCACTAGCCTGTTAGTGACAATTTGTACAGAGAGAGCATAACCACTGATGTTCTGGTTAGCAGAGCCTCAGTGGGACAGTTAGGCACCACACAGGGAACACATACATATAGGCCACAAACCTATGAGCACTGGGGTCCTGACTAGCAGGGTCCCAGTGACACATAACAAACATACTGAAAACATAGGGTTTTCACTATGAGCACTGGGCCCTGGCTAGCAGGATCCCAGTGAGACAGTGAAAACACCCTGACATACACTCACAAACAGGCCAAAAGTGGGGGTAACAAGGCTAGAAAGAGGCTACTTTCTCACAGCCACAAAGGACGATACCCTATAATATTAGATGTCTGTGTCACATCATTGAGGCAGTGACTGGATTGGCCAGCTTACCTATATGCAGATGATGTGCTGATTTATCTCCGAGATGTGGTGAAAACTCTTCCGGCCATGTATGACCTACTGGACTACTTTGGAGAAATGGCCGGCTTTAAAGTGAACTGGGGCAAATCATGTATCTTCCCCCTTTGTGCGCAGGGCTCAATGCATCAAGTGGACACCAGCGGAGGGTGTCTCCCTTTGTTCTTTGAGACCTTCCGCTACCTCGGCATAAATGTTTACCACACAGATGCTGATGGTAATCATGGCAGAGCCCTAACCTCCATTCGACAATCATTACCTTTCTGGATACGCCTTCTGCTGTTACCTATGGGAAGGGGGTCAATAGCAAAGATGCTCATCCTTCCAGCTCCTGTACTTTTATGTGATGCTACTCATAGTGCCCTATAAGTCTTTCTTCTGAACTATATGGAGCCTAGAAATCAAACTCAGATGGAGTATGGAGCGAAAGAGGGTCTCTTTTTCCACGCTCCAGCGTCCCCTGATTGAGGGGGGCCTAGTGGTCCCAGATATGGAGATACAATTGCCGATGCGCTGGATAGCTGGGGACACAACAGCTGAGGGGGCCATGGTACGAGTGGACTTGGGTGACAGAGATATACTGGAATGGCTCCTTTAGGAGGCTGGCCTTGTGTGTGGTGGGTACCTATGGTCCAGGTATCCCTTATTAGTGTTGTGTAGTCAGTGTCTAGAAGCCAGACTCTCTAGAGGTAGCTGTGGATGAGTAGCCAAGGCTTATATAGGAGACATGCAAAGCTCAGGCAGTACCACTGTAGTCACACAGCACTTACACACATTAAAGAAAACACTCAGTTGTACAAAAATAAAAGTACTTTATTTTTTAAACAAATCACCACAAAATACTAGAAGGGCAACCCACCAATAGGAGGTAAGTAATACACTAGCAATTAGAACTAGGCATAGAAAATGTTAGAAAACAGTGCAAATAGCAATAACCAATAATGAGCCTAGGGGGAGCACAAACCATATACTGAAAAAATGTAATGCGAATAATGTACCCCCACCAAGGTAAGTAAAATATGTAGAGGGGAGGTGAGAGTACTAGAAAACCACAGAGGTACGTAACACAGTACCCCCCAGCAACCAGGAATGCAGCAGTAAATCACTTGATTTTCCCCAAACCACCCCAAAAGGAGGAAAAGAAGAAAAAGAAGACACCCAGACAAGGCTGCAAGAAAACCATTGTTGGATTCTAGAAGAAAAAAGACCTCTGGAGAGAGGGGACCAAGTCCAAAAGTCACAGTGAAGTCCAGGAGGAGTAGGAGCTACTAGCCACCCAGTTGTAGTTGCAAGAGTTGGTCGACGGCGATGAAGATCAGGTTCAGCACTGCAGTTGCTGATGGGTGCAGATGCAGTCCCACGCTGGAAGGAAGAATGTAGACAGGTGTTGTGCAGGAATTCCACCAACAAGCCTTGGCAAAGGTAAACTCACGGTTAGTAGAAAAGTGGTGCTGCCAGGGACCAGCAAGGCCCAGGAGGACTCAACCGAGGAGGGAGAGTCACAGGGGACCCTCAGCGTCGCAGAGAGTCCACAGGAGCAGAGGCAGCACCCACAGGAGTCCCACAGGATTGGGACACAGGAGTCACAGAAGAAGTCCACGCAGCACTACAGAAGAGGATCCAATGCCGCAGAACCATGCAGGAGGCTGTGCATTGCAGGATAGATTCCTGGGGGCTAGAGCTACACGTCACCTGGAAATCCCTTGGAGGAGATGGAAACAAGCCTTGGCAGCTGCAAGGGATGCGGTGCATGGGGGTACTGTCCTGCATGGGAGGGCAAGGGCTTACCTCCACCAAAGTTGGACAGCTGTCAGAGAGGACCAAAAGTACTACTCTGGACCACCACCTGTGAAGCAGGATCCATACAGCTCAAGATGAGGGGAGATCCATGCAGCCGGTCATCGCTTGCTGTAGGTTCCTGTGGTTGCAGGGGAGTGACTCCTTCACTCCAAGGGAGATTCCGTCTTCTTCTTGTGCAGGCTGAAGAGTTGCAGTGTTCAGAGGATGCACGGCGAAATGTTGCAAAACTGTCAGGAGATGTGGAAACAAAGTTGCAGAAGAGTCTTCTTTATTGTAGCAGTGGTGTCAGTTCCTGGAGGGTCAAGTCGAGGTTACAGTGGCCAGAAGTCAAAGCAGAGGTTGCAGAGGAGCCCTGCTGGAATCTTGCAAGCCAAATCTGAGGACGCACCCAAGAGAGATTCCCTGGGGCACTTCCCCTAAATTGGTTGTGATGCTTGGCACAATTGATAACACCCTTAAACATCACTGTAAGACCCTAGTAATGGGTACACCTGTACCCAGGGCATGGGCTATTAGGGGTAGGCTCCTGAGGGCAGTAGCACTGATTGTGCCACCCTCTTGGGCTATGCACCTAGAGGCACCCAGCATTGCCACTGCAGACTGAGTGCTCTGGGGCAAACCTAAAAAGACAAACTTGACATGGCAAACTCCCTGTGTGCCCTGTCCATCCTACACTGCATATGTTATTGGTAAGTCACTCCTCTAGTAGGCATTCCAGCCCTAAGGCAGGGTGCAAATACTATATGTGAGGGCATAAATGCATGAGCAATATGTCCCCACTGTGTCCTTGCCAAACCCGGGACATAATGAGTGAACAGAACAGCCATGTTATGCACATATACTGGACATTGGACAAACACAAGTTCCCCAGCTACATGATGGCCACTCTGCACCCTGAGTTGTTTGGTATCAAACAGCTCAGGATGATAAATCCAAATTGGTACCAGTATTGGATTTAACCCTAAAAGGATCCAGGGGTCACCTTAGAGGTGCCCCCTGCAAAAGCTAACCTAACTGGCATGGTTGCTGACTGGTCCATCCAGTATGCTACCTCCAGACAGCCAATATACAAACCTTGGGGGAGAGCCCTGTTTCTGGTTTGTAAGGCAATGCCCTTCCTTGGTAGAGGAGCTAACACCTCCCCCCCCCCAGGAATGTGCACTCTCCTGTAGGGGAGCTTCAAAAGGCTACTGACCATTAAACTGAGGGTCCTAGGCCTGCTGCTAGCAGCAGAGGGCTTCCCCCTTTGTCAACCCCTACATTTGGCAGGAGCAAAGGGTAGGAGGTAGGGTCTCCCTGAGCATGTACCACCCCTAGCAGCTTGCAGGCGAAGTGGACCCGCCATTTCCGATTCCTCCATGTTGGATGGTAGGAAAATAGCCAATGAGGTTTAGGGTAGTGGCCCTTCCCACAGGAAGTGGTCACCGTAGTGGGTATAGCCACCCAAGGATAAGTGTCCCATTGGACACTACCAGGTTCCCCCTAAAACATCCACTAAATTCAGTATTTAGGGGGCTCCCCTTGACCAATATTTTAGATTCATCAGGAAGAAAAGAATACAGCACCAAAGAACCCAAAAGGACGAGAACAGAGGACCTGCTGCACCAGAACAGGCTCCAAGACCCCTGCTTGCTGCACCAGAGTGACGACAATCGCTGCTGCGGAGGACCTGACCACTGGACTAACCTCAAAAGACCCAGAGGACCTCCAGGCTTTCCAAATAGCTTAAGTCTCCCTCCTGAGTGGAGGCACCACTCAAGAAACCAAAGGAACCTACAGGGAGCCAGCAACCAGTGAGGGTCACTTCACCAACCAGCCGAGATCTCCGCAGCCGGAAGTTGCACCCGGACCCAACAACATACCAACAACATCCTGGACGAGACCTGCAAGTGTGCCAACTTTGGTGGCACAGCACCCTCCCATGGCCAAGTTGTGCCAATACCCCTGGTATTGGTCAGTGCACATTGGACACCACCAAAAACAACTCACCCAGAGCTGCAAATAGACCAGGAAGAAGCCCTAGTCGAGGGAATTTAGGAACACCCCGGAACCTCCTGCCAGAGCTACCTGGTTGTTCTGCAAGGCCCCTAAAAGAAGTCTTACCTCCGGTTCCTAAGGGCTCCGGTGCGCACAGCTTCCAAGTCCTCCAGTTGCCCTGTACAAGGCTGCCCTGGGCCCTGCATTGCGGGATCTGCTGTGTGACCCAGGTCCCTAACCATTTGCGACCTCGACAGCCCAAGGGGACCCCAAGGCACCATCTGTTAATTTGCAAACCAGCTCCTTTTCCAGGTGGCCCCTCCAAGTGGCTTTGTGCCTGTGCCAAGAGACTTTCCTGCTCTGCTCCCGCCGGAACCAGGAGCCGCCCGAGGCTCTCCAGCTGGTACAGCGTGCCCCCTGACTTCTTCGACCATCCTGCAAGAGAAGAGACTGGTAACTCAACTGTGCGATTTTTAATGCATTTTTAAAGGTGACTGTGCATTGATTCCAATGGTGCATAATTACGCACAGAAAGACTAACTTTATTAAAACTTGAAAAGAACTTAACGTATTTTGAAGATCTTGGTCTTAAAAATGATATAAAAGTCTGAAGTATTTTTATAAATTCTGGTCTCAAGTCATTCATTGAGTGTATGTGCTGCCTGATTGATTTTGTGAGTACAACAAATGCTCAGCACAGCTCCTGGATTAGTTTAACTGCTTGACCAGCTACCTTAAAAATTGGAGCATTAGATGGTCTAATTTTTACCTCTGGAAACCAATGTGTGGTTGCCTGGACCCCCTGCACAGTGTGCCTAGTTTTGCACACTACATAGAGGGCCAGCCTCCTACATCTGGTGTATCAGCGGTGGGATAACAAACTTTGCATTTGCTGATACCACTTTTTCAATTGTGTGAACACATAAATAAATCTCTAAATAGTCTTAAGATAATTATTTTTGATTTTCTAATCAACTAACAATATTTTACAAATTTGTAAAGCAACTGTTAGGGCCCTGATTAGGTCCCTGTAACTTTAGAAAACGTTTTAAAAAGTCTTTGCTTTAGTTGGTTATCTAAAAATGGTAATTCTAAATTTTTAAAAGGTCACAACTTTAGTAAGATAAAAATGTCAGAGGTAGAGTCCAGAACACAGGAGCTCAACCTGGAACATTATGAGGCATACACCTATGACCACTTAAGGGGACTCTGCAAGCTGTACAAGATTCAAACTGGAAAAAGTCCCACCACAGAGAAACGTAGGTTTCTGGTGGCCCAGTATGAAAGAAAGCATCTCCCAGCTGGTAATGAGGATGATACCTCTGAGGTGGATGAAGATCCTGTGGAGAATGGGGATGAGGGTAGCTCCTCTACCCATAGCAGCTCTAGAGCACACACAGAAACAGACCTGGTCCTTGCCAGGCTGACTAAAAGACTGGCGTTAGAAAGTCAGCTTTTGGAGATAGAAAAACAAAGGAAAGAGTTGGGCTTGGCACACATCTCTGGTGGCAGCATTCAAGTGTTGAAAGTAAAAGCTTTCTACGTTAAACTCCCAAAAGGAGTTTTCCCTCCCGTCACTGAAGGGGATGATATAGTGAAATGTTTTTCTGCCTTTGAAAGAGCCTGCACTGGGTGGGAAATCGAAAAGAAACACTGGGGCACACTGATGTGGGACTTATTCTCAGGAAAGTGCAGGGATAGGCTCCTGACACTGAATGAGACAGATTCTAAATCCTATGACCTCATGAAGGGTACCCTGTCCAAGAGTGACAGTGAGTCCAGGAGAAGTAGGAGCTACTACCCACCCAGCTGTAGTTGCAGGAGTTGATCGATGGTGAGGAAGAACAGATCAGCACTGCAGCCCTGGACCCCGGAGAAGAGTTCCTGATGGATGCAGATGATGTCCCACGCTGGAAGGAAGATTGCAGATGGGTGTTGGTGGAGGAATTCCACCAACAAGCCTTGCCAAAGGCAAACTCGTGGTTAGTGGGAAGGTGGTGCTGCCAGGGTCCAGCAAGGCCCAGGAGGGGACCCTCAATGTCACAGGAGGAGAGGCAGCACCCACAGGAGTCCCACAGGACGGAGACACAGGAGTCTCAGAAGAGGCCCACGCAGCACTACAAAAGAGGATTCCATGCCGGAGGAGAACCACGCGGGATGAAGTGCTGGTGGCTGGAGCTACAAGTCGCCTGAAGATCCCTTGGAGGAGATGCAAACAAGCTTTGGCAGCTACAATGGACGTGGTGCATGGGGGTACTGTCCTGCGTGGGGAGGCAAAGGCTTACCTCCACCAAAGTTGGACAGCTGGCAGAGAGGACCAAGAGGACTCCTCCGGACCACCACCTGTGATGCGGAATTCACGCAACTCAACATGAGGGGACATCCACGCAGTGGGTCGTCGCTTACTGTAGGTGCCTGCGGTTGCAAAGGAGTGACTCTTCACTCCAAGGAAGATTCCTTCTTCTTCTTGTGCAGGCTGAAGAGTTGCAGTCTTCTGAGGAGGGAAGGCTGGAGAAATGTTGCAAACCTGGCAGGAGACGTGGAAACAAAGTTGGAGAAGTGTTGTCTTCATTGTACCAGCGTTGTCGGTTCCTGGAGGGTCCAGTCGCGATTCCAGTGGCCAGAAGTTGAAGCAGATGTTGCAGAGGAGTCCTGTTGGAATGTTGCAAGCTGAATCTGAGGACCCACCAAAGAGAGAGACCCTAAATAGCCCTGAAAGGGGGATTGGTCACCTAACCAGGTAAGCACCTATCAAGAGGGGGCTCTGATGTCACATGCCTGGCCTGACCACTCAGATGCTCCCAGAGTTCCCTGCCAACCTTGGAAACAAGGTGGCAGAACCCAGGGACCTTCTGGGGGAGCTCTGGGCACCACCTCTGGGGTGGTGATGGACAGGGGAGTGGTCACTCCCCTTTCCATTGTCCAGTTCTCACCAGAGCAGGGACTAGGGGTCCCTAAACCTGATTGGACTAGTTTATCCATGGAGACACCAAATGTGCCCTTCAAAGCAAACCAGTGACTTGGGGAGGCTGCCCCTCCCAAGCCAGTCACACCTATTTCTGAAGGGAGAGGGTGTTACCTCCCTCTCCCAAAGGAAATCCTTTGGTGTGCCTTCCTGGGCTTGATCAGATCAAGTGGCAGGAGGGCAGAAACCTGTCAGAAGGGTGGCAGCAGCTGGGCTGCCCAGAAAACCCTGTAAAACTGGTGGTAGCAATGCTGAGGGTCCTCTAAGGAGCCCCCAGAGTGCATGGAAACATACTTCCAATACTTGCAACAGTATTGGGCTATGATTACGACATGTTTGATACCAAACATGCCATGCCCAGGTTCGGAGTTACCATTATGTAGCTGAACATAGGTAGTGACCTATGTCCAGTATACATGTAAAATGGCGTCCCCGCACTCACAAAGTCTAGGAAAATGGATCTGGAGTTTTTAGAAGCACCTCTGCTAGTGCAGGGGTGCTTTCAGACACAGGTACCTGCACCCTGCCCTGTGGGCAGCGAGAGCCTACCATAGGGATGACTTAAAGTGACCTGGTGTAGTGACCGTAGTGAAAACGGGTGCATGCACCCATTTCATGCAGACTGCAATGGCAGGCCTGTATTACACTTTGCATGGGCTCCCTATGAGTGGCAGAATAACTGCTGCAGCCCATAGGGAGCCGCTGGAATCCCAATGCCCTGGGTACTTAGGTACCACATACTAGGGACTTACATGGGGGGACCAGTATGCCAATTGTGGGAAGAAAAAGTTACCAGCAACCAAATTTAGAGGAAAGAGCATAGTCACTGGTGTCCTGGTTAGCAGGATCCCAGTGAACACAGTCAAAAACACTGACAAACCAAGCTAGAAAGTGGCTACTTTCTTACAGCTGGTCACCGAGTCCACCCCACAGGGCCTTCGGCAAGTTTACATGTGTTGCGAAACTTGTTTGGAACCAATTCATCCAACCCAGAAAGACACTGATGCCATATTCTCCATACCTCCTCTTGTGGTGCGCCCCCCTATTAGGATACCTACACATAACTACACCCCATGGAGGGAGGTGGGGCTCATACTGGTGGGGGGACCTACATAGAAATGCCACTCTATTGTCCTTTGGGGAACTCACAGAATCACACATCTTAGACAAAGGGCATTTCCTAACGTATGGCACTGTCAAAGTGGTTATTGGGGGACTGTGGGAATCTGGTCTGACTGAACCACTGACCCACAGCGTTCTGCACTGTATACTCACACGTGGCTTAGGCAAGTGAGCAGTTTCAATGCTCTACACAGCCCTGCTGGAGAAGCAATACACGCTTCAACCCCGCAGTAAAACCAGGTGCGCTGACAGCCTGGGCATAGTCTTGATGGACAAACAATGGTCCATGTCCTAGAGCGAGTACACAGCTTGAAACACACGCAACACATGCTTGAAATTTACACAGTTTAATTACGTGCACCAGACATATCTTACGCCACACCACTTGCACAAAATGTTCCCAGAGACGTCCTCACTTTGCCTCAGATGTGACCCCGGGGATGCCACCTTTCTGCACATGACCTGTGAATGCCCGCCGCTGCGGACCACTTGGTTCGAAGTACTGGGACATGTCTCTGAGATAATTGATACCCAACTCCCTCAAGAGCCACTCTTCTGTCTTCTAGGGGGTCACGAAGAGAACTAAATAAACTAAACACTACTTAAAATTCATAGACATCGCATTAATAATATTTAAACTTTTAATAGCCATGATCTGGAAGGTCCACAGCCACCTGCGATTGATAGTTGGCTAGGAGTGACCACTTGCTGGGCCCTAACGGAGGCCAACGCAATTGCAAAGGCCCGCCAGCGGTGGAGGGGTGGTCACATGATGGGACACATACATGTTGAAGTTATCAGACAAGCTGAACTCCCTTGCCCCAAACGAAGCAGCCACAGACATCCCGCCCCCTGCGACTATGGCTCCAGCCAGGCCACCCTGATAATTAGACCTCGATACCCCTCTCCACTGTGCCAGGTCTAAGAGAGGCCTGCTTACTACCTCTTACTCCTCCCGTCTCCCACCCATCTCCCCACGGCACCCACAGATGCCACCATGCGTGCATTAACCCCATCCCAGCAGCACTATGGGACTCACTATACTCTGGTGTATTGTTCTAACTGATGAGGAGATTGCCAGCCGAGAAGGTTCAGAGACAGTTCAGAGTCAGTTTTGAGTCTCAGGTACTTTTGTTTGTTCTCTTTCCCTTTGTATGTTTGGCAAGATCATTCTTAGCCATAGCTAAATATTTGTGAAAGGTTTTGATAGCAAATCCGCCTTTCATGGTATTTCTGATTGAAGGCTCACATCCCCTGGACCTCCTCTTTCATCAGTTATTGTACTGATGCTATCATTAACACAGTGGAGATGTATGCATCTATATGTATGTGATAGCTACCTACACTGCTTCAAATATACTGTTAAACCGCCTATTTTTCGATCTTCATAACAAATGTGAATAAAAATATATATATTTTTTTTAAATCGACGACAGACAAAATGGGCAGACCAAGCCAAAGAAGCATCTTCACTTTCAACAACAAATATTGCTGTCCCACCATTACATACACCACCTACCGAATGGCAGAACTGAGGAAGAAATAATTCACAGAAACCTTACTAACAAGGACCCATCTCCATTCTCCTCTTTTCAATGTCTCCACACTACAGCCACAGTAATGCAGCCAACACACTTCCCCCTGGCTGGTGAGGCCATCCTCACCCTCCATCTTGTGTTATATCCAGAGACATCCAAAATGGATGGAGCTGGCTTTAGTATTCTGACATATACACACATACACAAAGTCCTACCATCGTATCTACGCTATATGCTGACTACACAAACATACACGCATGACATGCACATAAAACGAAAGCAGAAGCTCCTGGGTGTCACAAAAAGTGGACCTTTTCAAAAGGGATTAGAAGACTGGACTTTCGTTAACATAGAGAAAATGGTCTTTTCCACTGTTTTCACAAAACATGTTTTTATAAGTGATGCATCTGTAGGAAGCTGGTCTGGTGCCTGGCTTCTTAGTTCTTGTGCAGACTGAAGATTCGTCAATCTCAGAGGATGCACAGCAGTTGCTGGAAGGAGCCGGAGACAAAATGTTGCAGAGCAAAGTTGTTGCTGTAAATGTATATTGTCGGGTCCTGGAGTTCCAGTGACCAGTAGGTGAAGTGAACGATGCAGAGGAGTCCTGCTGGACATGGAATCTGAGGACCCACTCAAGAGGATTACTCCCTTTTCCATTGTCCAGTTTCGTGCCAGAGCAGGGACCGGAGGTAGTTAGTTACCTGTGTCCAGTACACGGGTAAAATGGCGACCCCGCACTTTTGATGTTTCTTTTTTAATGTATTTGTTGAGAAAACGCTGAACTAATACTAGACCTTTTTTGTGGACTACAAAACATCTGAAGTAAACTTTTGTTTCGTTGATGTAGTGGGTCAATTGTGACTAATTTATTTGGACCGTAGAATACGGGATTCTTGCACAGAGAGTAGGAAAGTTAGCACTGATTTTGGTGTGATGAGTGGTGATTTTGCTTTGTAGTGGATGAAGTAGCCCCTTTCTATAATGTTCAGTACCTATTCACCATGTACGTCCATGTGGTATGCCAGTGCTCCACGCGTAGGAGTGGATAATTATCGGCGGGAGTGTTAGAGGATCATTGGCGATTCTCAGATGAGTTTCTCCCTCTAGAATGTGAGGTGGCCATTTCTTCTTTTGATAGTGACGTTAGTATTACTGTTCCTGCCCTTTCTTTTGTTCATAGGAGTTAGAAATGAGATCTCAAGTTGGCAATCGGTTTACACCCTGTCCAAGTAGGGACCCTCCCTTTAGTCAGGGTAAGGGAGATACCCACTCAGATAACCTCTGCCCCCTTGGTAGCTTGGTGCGAACAGTCAGGCTTATCTCAAAGCAAGGTGTAAAGCATTTGCACATAACACACAGTAATAAGTGAAAACACTACAAAAAGACACCACACCAGTTTTAGAAAAATAGCCAATATTTATCTGTGTAAAACAAGACAAAACTGAGAAAAATCCAACATACACTAATAAAGATATGAATTTAGCAAGAATTACTTAAAAATACAGTTCCTTGAAGTCAATAGCTCTGTCTGGGACTATCACGGCGTCGAGAGTAACAAATCCAACAGTTCAGGCTGGCAGAAGTGTCGTGTGCCAGCTACAATGTTGGGAAAACCCGCAAACAGTACCTTAGAAATGCAGGGCGTCGTGATCCTCGTGATGAGGTCAAGAGAGCGGGTTCGCTGGCACTGCAGTGTCGGTTCCAGAAGATGGTGTGGGGGTTGTCGGGTCCTTGAAGTCACACACGTTGTAGATCGAACTCTGGGCTAATAAAGTCAGGAGCGCTGGCATGGATGGCTTTGAGGCTGTGGTGAGACCAGGGCTGCGGTGCGAAGTGGGGCTGTGCGGCGTGTGGTGTCACCAGGTCATGGTGTACGCAGTGGCGTTGTTGCTGAATGGCTGTTGCCGGTAGGCCCAAGTTGGTGGTGAGGTACAGGATGGGCTCCGTGCAGCATCCACGTCGCAGTGCAGACAGGGATGCCTGGTGATGACACTGGAGTCGATGGGGCTGGCGTCGGTGGACCGGGGCTGAGGTCGGACGGGACGGTGCTTTGTGGACCTCATGAGCGGTTTCCACATGTCACAGTACAGGCAGCGGTGCCAGTGTCAGCAGGAGCGGCATCGTTGGGGATGCCCAAGCTGCAGTGTGAGCAAGGTGATGCCGGAGTGCGGGGCCCACAGGTCACGGTGCAAGCAGCGGCTCGGTGGCGGCATCAGATGGCGGATTTGGTGAGACCAGGGTTGCGGTGAGGCTCCGTGCGGCGCCGGCAGGTCACAGTGCAGGCCAGCGGCGTCGTTGGCAGCTTCGATGTGGTTTTTCTTCTTGAACAGCACAAAATACACAGTTCCCAGTGCTGTAGGCAGATGAAACTGAAGACTTTGGTATCTTGAGACTTACAACAGGAGGCAAGCTCTTCTCCAAGCCCTTGGAGAACTTTCTGAAGCAGGATACACAGAAAAGTTCACCCTTTCTTTTTTTTTAAGTCCGATCTAGCAACTGCAGGCCAACCCTCAAGACACACACAGCAAAGGGCAGTACTCCTCCTCCAGCTCTTCAGCTCTTCTCTTTGGCAGAGGTTTCTCTTGATCCAGAAAGATTCTAAAAGTCTGGGGTTTTGGGTCCACTACTTATAGCCCTTTCTGCCTTTGAAGTAGGCATACGTCAAAGGAAAGTCTCTGTTGTTCACAAGATCCTGCCATTCCCAGGCCTGAACCCAGACACAGTCCACGGGGTCAAAGACTGCATTGTGTGAGGGCAGGCACACCCCTTTCAGGTATAAGTAACCACTTCGCCATCCACTGTAGCCCAGATAGCCTATCAGGATAGGCAATCTACACCCCAGCTCCCTTTGTGTCACGGTCTTTAGAGGGAATTCACAACAGCTCAACTATCAGTCTGAACCAGACGTGGAAAAGTCACATTAACATTGCAGCCGGCTCATAATAGAGATGTGTGCACCCTGCCAGGCTGTTCCAGTTGTATTGGCATCGACGACCTGCACTAGATGAGTGCGGGCAATGAGTCAGACCACAGAATACTGTAAGGTTGTTACCAGCACTTTTGCAATACATTCTTTTCATGGGAACCTATAAAAAGTATTACACTAAGGGCCAAATGTAGCAAGGCTTTTGCGCCTCGCAAAGGCGAAAAACGCCGTTTGCGAGGCGCAAAAGCCCTCACGCTATGCAGAAACACATTTTGAGAGTTGGAACCAACTCGCAAAATGCGTTTCCGACTTGCAAATAGGAAGGGGTGTTCCCTTCCTATTTGCGACTCGCAACGTGATGTAGGTTGATTTGCGTCGAGAAAGCGGTCGCAAATCAACTCGCAGTTACCATCCACTTGAAGTGGATGGTAACTCATTCGCAAACGGGAAGGGGTCCCCATGGGACCCCTTCCCCTTTGTGAATGATCACAAAAATATTTTTTCAGAGCAGGTAGTGGTCTGCCTGCTCTGAAAAAAAACAAAACAAAAGGTTTCGGTATTTTTTTTCCAAGTGCAGCTCGTTTTCCTTTGAGGAAAACGGGCTGCAGATGGAAAAAAAAACTGCTTTATTTAAAAGCAGTCACGGACATGGTGGTCTGCTGTCTCCAGCAGGCCACCATCCCCGTGAGTGCCCAGACTCGCAATGGGGTCGCAAACTGCAACCCACCTCATTAATATTAATGAGGTGGGTCTTTGCGACCCCATTGCAAGTCGCAGAAGGTGTCTGAGACACCGTTCTGCATAGCAAATTGCGACTCGCAATTTGCCACCTACCTGCATCTGGCCCTTAGTACGGTGTGGTCGCTATTACTAAACATGGAACGTCTGATAGCGCGGTAAGGATTCACACATTGCATTGTTTGCACATTTTGCAGAGTCGATTATACTCTGTATTGCCCATTCTATTGTTTGTGTAGCATATTTTCTACCTTGTGTGATTGTTTCTTTAAACTACTGCCTTACCTATTCAATACATATACATCACTATTCCCTAGTGCACCAACCAGGATTCAAATTAGCCACCCTCCTATTTGACACAAAAACTTCAGAAATTATCCCATTAACCAATTGAGTTCCCCAGTTTCCAGAACAATGTATTTCACACAGAGTAGTTTAACTTGCATTTACTCTTCATTTCAGGTGCATACATTATATTGTAGCTCCTCCCACTCTGCCCTGATTGACACAACCCTAATCCAGCTCAAAGTTCTGCAGCGGTATATTGTGATTTTACAAATGAAGGCTAAAATAAACAAATGTAAATATTAGAAGCCAATTAATTTAGAAAAAGACTAAAATATAGACTGTCTGGGCCCTGTTTGCTCACTGTGTCCCCCACCCTGCTAAGACCCGGGTACACTTGCCTTGAGAAGTGAACTGCAGGTGAATTTGGGATCCTGATTTTATTTTTGCCTCAGCACACACAAGATCCTGCATGTGCACTGCATGCTAGGCCCAAAACTGACAATAAGGTCCAGAGCCTGGCTCTGGGGATGTAGAGGAACACTAAAGGCACGGTCACAAGGCTACGGCCACTAACCATGTACAGTGAGTGGTGGTGGAATGTACCATGTTCTTAGAGGTCACTAGTAGAACAGGCTTTTTTACCTGTTCGAGGAAGACCACGATGCCTTCAGGCCATTGAGTAAAGTTCAATTCAGGTGTCATGACCAAATCCTGCAATGACATCCCTGTTTGAATTTCGATTCCTGTGTATTTATAGTATAAAGGTAGCGCGGCTCTCTATTGTCTACATTTGTCTATTTATTTATAATATAAACATATAGGGGCTCTATATTGTTTACACCTGTGTATATATAGTATATAAAGGTAGCAGGGCTCTATATTGTCTACACTTGTATATTTATAGTATAACGGTAGCGGGGTCTATATTGTCTACACTTGTATATTTATAGTATAAAGGTAGCAGGGCTCTATATTGTCTTCCATTGTATATTTATTTATAGTATAAAGGCAGCGGGGCTCTATATTGTCTACATTTGTATATTTATAATATATAAGCATAGGGGGGTTCTATATTGTCTACCTTGTATATTTATAGTATAAAGGTATCTGGGCTCTACATTGTCTACACTTGTATATTTATAGTATAAAGGTAGTGGGGCTCTATATTGTCTTCCATTGTATATTTATAGTATAAAGGTATCTGGGCTCTACATTGTCTACACTTGTATATTTATAGTATAAACATAGAGGGGCTCTATAATGTTTACATCTGTGTATTTATAGTATAAAGGTAGCGCGGCTCTATATTGTCTACATTTGTATATTTATAATATATAAACATAGGGGGGCTCTATATTGTGTACACCTGTGTGTGTATATATAGTATAAAGGTATCGGGGCTCTATATTGTCTACACTTGTATATTTATAGTATAAAGGTAGTGGGGCTCTATATTGTTTACACCTGTGTATTTATAGTACAAAGGTAGCGTGGTTCTATATTGTCTACACTTCCATATATATAGTATATAAAGGTAGCTGGGGTCTATATTGTTTACATTTGTATATTTATAGTATAAAGGTAGCGGTGCTCTATATTGTCTACATATGCATATTTATAGTATAAAGGTAGCGGTGCTCTATATTGTCTACACTTGTATATTTATAGTATAAAGGTAGCGGTGCTCTATATTGTCTACACTTGTATATTTATAGTATAAAGGTAGCAGGACTCTATATTGTTTACACGTGTATTTATAGTATAAGGGTAGCGCAGCTCTATATTGTCTACACTTGTATATTTATAATATATAAGCATAGGGGGGCTCTATATTGTTTACACCTGTGTGTATATATAGTATAAAGGTATCTGGGCTCTACATTGTCTACACTTGTATATTTATAGTATAAAGGTAGCGGGGCTCTATATTGTTTACACGTGTATTTATAGTATAAGGGTAGCGCAGCTCTATATTGTCTACACTTGTATATTTATAGTATAAAGGTATCTGGGCTCTATATTGTCTACACTTGTATATTTATAGTATACACGTAGCGGGTCTCTATATTGTCTACACTTGTATATTTATAGTATAAAGGTAGCAGGGCTCTATATTGTCTTCCATTGTATATTTATAGTATAACGGTAGCCGGGCTCTATATTGTCTACATTTGTATATTTATAATATATAAACATAGGGGGGCTCTGTAGGAAAGTACCATCTTGCCTGGCATGTTACCCCCATTTTTCACTGTATATATGTTGTTTTAGTTGTATGTGTCACTGGGACCCTGGTAACCCAGGGCCCCAGTGCTCATAAGTGTGCCTGAATGTGTTACCTGTGTAGTGACTAACTGTCTCACTGAGGCTCTGCTAATCAGAACCTCAGTGGTTATGCTCTCTCATTTCTTTCCAAATTGTCACTGACAGGCTAGTGACCATTTTTACCAATTAACATTGGCTTACTGGAACACCCTTATAATTCCCTAGTATATGGTACTGAGGTACCCAGGGTATTGGGGTTCCAGGAGATCCCTACGGGCTGCAGCATTTCTTTTGCCACCCATAGGGAGCTCTGACAATTCTTACACAGGCCTGCCACTGCAGCCTGAGTGAAATAACGTCCACGTTATTTCACAGCCATTTTACACTGCACTTAAGTAACTTATAAGTCACCTATATGTCTAACCTTTACCTGGTAAAGGTTAGGTGCAAAGTTACTTAGTGTGAGGGCACCCTGGCACTAGCCAAGGTGCCCCCACATTGTTCAGAGCCAATTCACTGAACTTTGTGAGTGCGGGGACACCATTACACGCGTGCACTACATATAGGTCACTACCTATATGTAGCTTCACCATGGTAACTCCGAATATGGCCATGTAACATGTCTATGATCATGGAATTGCCCCCTCTATGCCATCCTGGCATTGTTGGTACAATTCCATGATCCCAGTGGTCTGTAGCACAGACCCTGGTACTGCCAGACTGCCCTTCCTGGGGTTTCACTGCAGCTGCTGCTGCTGCTAACCCCTCAGACAGGCAGCTGCCCTCCTGGGGTCCAGCCAGGCCTGGCCCAGGATGGCAGAACAAAGAACTTCCTCTCCCTTTGGAAAATGGTGTGAAGGCAGGGGAGGAGTAGCCTCCCCCAGCCTCTGGAAATGCTTTGTTGGGCACAGATGTGCCCAATTCTGCATAAGCCAGTCTACACCGGTTCAGGGACCCCTTAGCCCCTGCTCTGGCGCGAAACTGGACAAAGGAAAGGGGAGTGACCACTCCCCTGACCTGCACCTCCCCTGGGAGGTGTCCAGAGCTCCTCCAGTGTGCTCCAGACCTCTGCCATCTTGGAAACAGAGGTGCTGCTGGCACACTGGACTGCTCTGAGTGGCCAGTGCCACCAGGTGACGTCAGAGACTCCTGCTGATAGGCTCCTTCAGGTGTTAGTAGCCTTTCCTCTCTCCTAGGTAGCCAAACCCTCTTTTCTGGCTATTTAGGGTCTCTGTCTCTGGGGAAACTTTAGATAACGAATGCATGAGCTCGGCCGAGTTCCTCTGCATCTCCCTCTTCACCTTCTGATAAGGAATCGACCGCTGACCGCGCTGGAAGCCTGCAAACCTGCAACATAGTAGCAAAGACGACTACTGCAACTTTTAACGCTGATCCTGCCGCCTTCTCGACTGTTTTCCTGCTTGTGCATGCTGTGGGGGTAGTCTGCCTCCTCTCTGCACCAGAAGCTCCGAAGAAATCTCCCGTGGGTCGACGGAATCGTCCCCCTGCAACCGCAGGCACCAAAAAGCTGCATTACCGGTCCCTTGGGTCTCCTCTCAGCACGACGAGCGAGGTCCCTCGAATCCAGCGACACCGTCCAAGTGACCCCCACAGTCCAGTGACTCTTCAGCCCAAGTTTGGTGGAGGTAAGTCCTTGCCTCACCTCGCTGGGCTGCATTGCTGGGAACCGCGACTTTGCAAGCTACTCCGGCCCCTGTGCACTTCCGGCGGAAATCCTTTGTGCACAGCCAAGCCTGGGTCCACGGCACTCTAACCTGCATTGCACGACTTTCTAAGTTGGTCTCCGGCGACGTGGGACTCCTTTGTGCAACTTCGGCGAGCACCGTTTCACGCATCCTCGTAGTGCCTGTTTCTGGCACTTCTCCGGGTGCTACCTGCTTCAGTGAGGGCTCTTTGTCTTGCTCGACGTCCCCTCTCTCTGCAGGTCCAATTTGCGACCTCCTGGTCCCTCCTGGGCCCCAGCAGCGTCCAAAAACGCCAAACGCACGATTTGCGTGTAGCAAGGCTTGTTGGCGTCCATCCGGCGGGAAAACACTTCTGCACGACTCTCCAAGGCGTGGGGGATCCATCCTCCAAAGGGGAAGTCTCTAACCCTTGTCGTTCCTGCAGTATTCACAGTTCTTCAGCCTAGTAAGAGCTTCTTTGCACCAACCGCTGGCATTTCTTGGGCATCTGCCCATCTCCGAGCTGCTTGTGACTTTTGGACTTGGTCCCCTTGTTCCACAGGTACCCTCAGTCAGGAATCCATCGTTGTTGCATTGCTGATTTGTGTTTTCCTTGCATTTTCCCTCTAACACGACTATTATGTCCTTAGGGGAACTTTGGTGCACTTTGCACTCACTTTTCAGGGTCTTGGGGAGGGTTATTTTGCTAACTCTCACTATTTTCTAATAGTCCCAGCGACCCTCTACAAGGTCACATAGGTTTGGGGTCCATTTGTGGTTCGCATTCCACTTTTGGAGTATATGGTTTGTGTTGCCCCTATCCCTATGTTTCCCCATTGCATCCTATTGTAACTATACATTGTTTGCACTGTTTTCTAAGACTATACTGCATATTTTTGCTATTGTGTATATATATCTTGTGTATATTTCCTATCCTCTCACTTAGGGTACACTCTAAGATACTTTGGCATATTGTCATAAAAATAAAGTACCTTTATTTTTAGTATAACTGTGTATTGTGTTTTCTTATGATATTGTGCATATGACACTAAGTGGTACTGTAGTAGCTTCACACGTCTCCTAGTTCAGCCTAAGCTGCTCTGCTAAGCTACCATTATCTATCAGCCTAAGCTGCTAGACACCCTATACACTAATAAGGGATAACTGGGCCTGGTGCAAGGTGCAAGTACCCCTTGGTACTCACTACAAGCCAGTCCAGCCTCCTACATTGGTTGTGCAGCGGTGGGATAAGTGCTTTGAGACTACTTACCACTCTTGTCATTGTACTTTTCATAAGAGAAAAATATACAAAACAAGGTCAGTGTATATACACATAGCCAAAAAGTTTTGCATTTCCTCTTTTCACTCTTTTCTAAGTGCTGAAAAGTACTTCTAAACTTTCAAAAAGTTCTTAAAAGTTTAAAAAGTTTTTTTCTGTCTTTCCAAAAAGTTCTGAAAACTTTTTTCTCTTTGTCTATCACTTTAACTCTCTCTAAAAATGTCTGGCACAGGCCAAAAAGTTGAACTGTCCAAACTTGCATATGATCACCTTAGCTGGAAAGGAGCAAGGAGTCTCTGCATAGAGAGAGGTTTGAGTGTAGGGAAGAATCCTTCCTTAGAACTGTTAATTAATATGCTTAGAGTACAGGATAAGGCCATAAGTGCCCAATCTGTAGAAAAAGTAGCTAATGGTTCTCAATCTGATCCAGGGACTCCCCCAGGAAAAGGTTCAGGAAAGAAACTTCTCAGCCTGCCCATTACTAGACAGTCTAGCATAGTTGGTACAGAGGTTGAATCACATCATACTGATGATGTGCTCTCACATTATGCTGGTAGCCAAGCTGTTAGGGTGCCCTTGGTAAGGGACAGGTCTCCTTCTGTTCATTCCCATCATACCTCTGTATCTAGAAATGTCCCTCCCACCCACCCTGATGACAGATTGTTAGAAAGGGAGCTCAATAGATTGAGAGTGGAGCAAACCAGACTGAAGCTCAAGAAGCAACAGCTGGATTTGGATAGACAGTCTTTAGAAATAGAGAGGGAAAGACAGAAGATGGGTTTAGATACCCATGGTGGCAGCAGCAGTATTACCCATAGTCATCCTGCAAAAGAGCATGATTCCAGGAATCTGCATAAGATAGTTCCCCCTTACAAGGAGGGGGATGACATTAACAAGTGGTTTGCTGCACTTGAGAGGGCCTGTGTTGTACAGGATGTCCCTCAAAAGCAGTGGGCTGCTATCCTATGGCTATCATTTACTGGAAAAGGTAGGGATAGGCTCCTTACTGTAAAAGAAAATTATGCTAACAATTTCCAAGTTCTTAAGAATGCACTCCTGGATGGTTATGGCTTAACCACTGAACAGTACAGGATAAAGTTCAGAGATACCAAAAAGGAGTCTTCACAAGACTGGGTTGATTTCATTGACCAGGCAGTGAAGGCCTTGGAGGGGTGGTTACATGGCAGTAAAGTTACTGATTATGACAGCCTGTATAACTTGATCCTGAGAGAGCATATTCTTAATAATTGTGTGTCTGATTTGTTGCACCAGTACTTGGTGGACTCTGATCTGACCTCTCCCCAAGAATTGGGAAAGAAGGCAGACAAATGGGTCAGAACAAGAGTGAACAGAAAAGTTCATACAGGGGGTGACAAAGATGGCAACAAAAAGAAGGATGGTAAGTCTTCTGACAAGGGTGGGGACAAATCTAAAAATGAGTCTTCATCAGGCCCACAAAAACACTCTGGTGGGGGTGGTGGGCCCAAATCCTCCTTTAATCAGAACAAGGAAAAGAAACCATGGTGCTATTTATGTAAAATAAAAGGCCATTGGACAACAGATCCCAGTTGTCCAAAGAAAGGCACCACAGCTCCTACCACTACAGCCCCTACTGCTACACCTAGTGTCCCTACTAATAGCAGTGGTGGTGGGAGCAAACCTACTAATAGCCAATCCAAGGGAGTAGCTGGGCTCACTTTTGGTAATTTAGTTGGGGTTGGTCTGATTAGGGAGACCACAGAGGCTACTTTAGTCTCTGAAGGGGCTATTGACTTAGCCACTTTGGTTGCTTGCCCCCATAACTTGGAGAAGTACAAGCAACTAACCCTAATAAATGGTGTTGAGGTCCAGGCCTACAGGGACACAGGTGCCAGTGTCACAATGGTGATTGAGAAACTGGTGCACCCTGAACAACACATACTTGGACACCAGTACCAAGTAACCGATGCTCACAACATAACACAAAGCCACCCCATGGCTGTTGTAAATCTCAACTGGGGGGGGGGGTAACTGGTCCAAAGAAAGTTGTGGTAGCTTCAGATTTACCTGTAGACTGTCTATTAGGGAATGATTTGGAGACATCAGCTTGGTCAGATGTGGAGTTGGAGGCCCATGCAGCAATGCTGGGCATCCCAGGGCATATTTTTGCTTTGACAAGGGCTCAGGCCAAAAAGCAAAAAGGACAGGGAAGCTTGGATCCTGGAACAATGGACCAAGTGCTCCCTAAAGCTAGGGCTAGTAGAAGCAAACCACTTCCTACTATCCCTCCCTCTACAGTGGATTCTACTTCTGAGGAAGAAGAATTCCCTCCCTGTGCAGAACCTACACCAGAGGAGCTGGAAGCAGACACTGCTGAGCTTTTGGGTGAAGGGGGGCCTGCCAGAGAGGAGCTGAGTGTGGCACAGCAAACCTGTCCCACATTAGAGGGTCTCAGACAGCAAGCTGTCAAACAGGCTAATGGGGATGTCAGTGACTCACACAGAGTTTACTGGGAGGACAACCTCTTGTACACTGAGCATAGGGATCCTAAACCTGGAGCTGCCAGGAGATTAGTGATTCCTCAGGAGTACAGAAAGTTCCTCCTAACACTGGCACATGACATTCCCTTAGCTGGGCACCTGGGTCAAATGAAAACTTGGGACAGATTGGTACCACTGTTTCATTGGCCTAGGATGTCTGAGGACACAAAAGAATTTTGTAAGTCCTGTGAAACCTGTCAAGCCAGTGGCAAAACAGGTGGCACTCCAAAGGCACCCCTTATCCCACTGCCTGTGGTTGGGGTTCCCTTTGAAAGGGTAGGGGTTGACATAGTTGGCCCCCTTGACCCTCCTACTGCTTCAGGCAATAGGTTTATCTTGGTGGTAGTGGACCATGCCACAAGATATCCTGAAGCTATTCCTTTAAGGACCACTACAGCTCCTGCAGTGGCAAAGGCCCTCCTGGGAATATTTTCCAGGGTGGGCTTCCCAAAGGAAGTAGTATCAGACAGGGGAAGCAATTTCATGTCTGCATACTTAAAGGCCATGTGGAAGGAGTGTGGTGTAACTTACAAGTTCACAACACCCTATCATCCACAAACAAATGGACTGGTGGAGAGATTTAATAAAACTCTCAAAGGCATGATTATGGGACTCCCTGAAAAACTCCGCAGGAGATGGGATATCCTTCTACCATGCCTCCTTTTTGCCTACAGGGAGGTACCCCAGAAAGCAGTGGGCTTCAGCCCCTTTGAACTTCTTTTTGGACACCCTGTTAGGGGTCCACTCACACTTGTAAAGGAGGGTTGGGAACAACCTTTAAAAGCTCCTAAGCAGGATATTGTGGATTATGTACTTGGCCTCAGATCAAGGATGGCTGAGTACATGAAAAAGGCCAGTAAAAACCTTCAGGCCAGCCAAGAGCTCCAGAAGCAATGGCATGATCAGAAGGCTGTTTTGGTTCAGTACCAACCAGGGCAGAAAGTGTGGGTCTTGGAGCCTGTGGCCCCAAGAGCACTCCAAGATAAATGGAGTGGTCCACACACAATTGTTGAAAAGAAGGGTGAAGTCACCTACTTGGTTGACTTGGGCACTGCCAGGAGTCCCCTTAGGGTGCTCCATGTCAACCGCCTGAAACCCTACTATGACAGGGCTGATCTCACCCTGCTCATGGCAACAGATGAGGGACAGGAAGAAGACAGTGATCCTCTACCTGATCTCTTCTCTTCCACAGAACAAGATGCTCTTGTGGAAGGTGTAGTTTTGGCTGATTGTCTTACTGCTGAGCAGAAAGATAATTGCATAAATCTCCTAGGACAATTTTCAGAACTCTTCTCCATTGTGCCAGGCACCACTTCTTGGTGTGAGCACACTATAGATACTGGAGACAGTTTACCTGTCAAAAGTAAGATCTATAGGCAGCCTGACCATGTCAGGGACTGCATAAAGCAAGAAGTTCAGAAAATGTTGGAACTAGGAGTGGTTGAGCACTCTGACAGTCCATGGGCTTCTCCTGTGGTACTGGTACCAAAACCCAATTCTAAAGATGGAAAGAAGGAAATGAGGTTTTGTGTAGACTATAGAGGTCTCAACTTGGTAACCAAAACTGATGCTCACCCTATACCCAGGGCAGATGAGCTTATAGATACACTGGCATCTGCCAAGTATCTAAGCACTTTTGATTTGACTGCAGGGTATTGGCAGATCAAATTGTCAGAAGATGCTAAACCTAAGACTGCATTTTCTACCATTGGAGGACATTACCAGTTTACTGTAATGCCTTTTGGTTTGAAAAATGCACCTGCCACTTTTCAGAGGTTGGTGAACACAGTCCTGCAAGGGCTGGAAGCTTTCAGTGCAGCATATTTGGACGATATAGCTGTCTTTAGCTCCAGCTGGGATGATCACCTGGTCCACCTTTGGAAAGTTTTGGAGGCCCTGCAAAAGGCAGGCCTCACTATCAAGGCTTCAAAGTGCCAGATAGGGCAGGGTAAGGTGGTTTATCTGGGACACCTTGTTGGTGGGGAACAGATTGCACCACTTCAGGGGAAAATCCAAACTATTATTGATTGGGTTCCCCCTACCACTCAGACTCAGGTGAGAGCCTTCCTAGGCCTCACTGGGTATTACAGGAGGTTCATTAAGAACTATGGCTCCATTGCAGCCCCTCTTAATGACCTCACATCCAAGAAAATGTCTAAAAAGGTATTATGGACAGCAAGCTGTCAGAAAGCTTTTGAGGAGCTGAAGCAGGCCATGTGCTCTGCACCTGTCCTGAAAAGCCCTTGTTACTCTAAAAAATTCTATGTCCAGACTGATGCATCTGAATTAGGAGTAGGGGCAGTCCTATCACAACTTAATTCTGAGGGCCAGGATCAACCTGTTGCTTTTATTAGTAGGAGGTTGACCCCTAGAGAAAAGCGTTGGTCTGCCATTGAGAGGGAGGCCTTTGCTGTGGTCTGGGCTCTGAAGAAGTTGAGGCCATACCTGTTTGGCACTCACTTCATTGTTCAGACAGACCACAAACCTCTACTTTGGCTAAAACAAATGAAAGGTGTAGGAAGTTGGCTCTGTATGTGCTATTTCAAAGTAAGGAATAGCATGCACAGAGTCCAAGGGTTCCCCTTAGAGGTAAAATAGTGGTAAAAATAGATAATACTAATGCTCTATTTTGTGGTAGTGTGGTCGAGCAGTAGGCTTATCCAAGGAGTAGTGTTAAGCATTTGTTGTACATACACATAGACAATAAATGAGGTACACACACTCAGAGACAAATCCAGCCAATAGGTTTTTATATAGAAAAATATCTTTTCTTAGTTTATTTTAAGAACCACAGGTTCAAATTCTACATGTAATAGCTCATTCGAAAGGTATTGCAGGTAAGTACTTTAGGAACTTCAAATCATCAAAATTGCATGTATACTTTTCAAGTTATTCACAAATAGCTGTTTTAAAAGTGGACACTTAGTGCAATTTTCACAGTTCCTAGGGGAGGTAAGTATTTGTTAGTTTTACCAGGTAAGTAAGACACTTACAGGGTTCAGTTCTTGGTCCAAGGTAGCCCACCGTTGGGGGTTCAGAGCAACCCCAAAGTCACCACACCAGCAGCTCAGGGCCGGTCAGGTGCAGAGTTCAAAGTGGTGCCCAAAACACATAGGCTAGAATGGAGAGAAGGGGGTGCCCCGGTTCCGGTCTGCTTGCAGGTAAGTACCCGCGTCTTCGGAGGGCAGACCAGGGGGGTTTTGTAGGGCACCGGGGGGGACACAAGTCCACACAGAAATTTCACCCTCAGCAGCGCGGGGGCGGCCGGGTGCAGTGTAGAAACAAGCGTCGGGTTTGTAATGGAAGTCAATGGGAGATCTAGGGATCTCTTCAGCGCTGCAGGCAGGCAAGGGGGGGGTTCCTCGGGGAAACCTCCACTTGGGCAAGGGAGAGGGACTCCTGGGGGTCACTCCTCCAGTGAAAGTCCGGTCCTTCAGGTCCTGGGGGCTGCGGGTGCAGGGTCTCTCCCAGGTGTCGGGACTTAGGATTCAAAGAGTCGCGGTCAGGGGAAGCCTCGGGATTCCCTCTGCAGGCGGCGCTGTGGGGGCTCAGGGGGGACAGGTTTTTGTACTCACAGTCTTAGAGTAGTCCTGGGGTCCCTCCTGAGGGGTTGGATCGCCACCAGCCGAGTCGGGGTCGCCGGGTGCAGTGTTGCAAGTCTCACGCCTTTTGCGGGGAGCTTGCAGGGTTCTTTAAAGCTGCTGGAAACAAAGTTGCAGCCTTTCTTGGAGCAGGTCCGCTGTCCTCGGGAGTTTCTTGTCTTTTCGAAGCAGGGGCAGTCCTCAGAGGATGTCGAGGTCGCTGGTCCCTTTGGAAGGCGTCGCTGGAGCAGGATCTTTGGAAGGCAGGAGACAGGCCGGTGAGTTTCTGGAGCCAAGGCAGTAGTCGTCTTCTGGTCTTCCTCTGCAGGGGTTTTCAGCTAGGCAGTCCTTCTTCTTGTAGTTGCAGGAATCTAATTTTCTAGGGTTCAGGGTAGCCCTTAAATACTAAATTTAAGGGCGTGTTTAGGTCTGGGGGGTTAGTAGCCAATGGCTACTAGCCCTGAGGGTGGGTACACCCTCTTTGTGCCTCCTCCCAAGGGGAGGGGGTCACAATCCTAACCCTATTGGGGGAATCCTCCATCTGCAAGATGGAGGATTTCTAAAAGTCAGAGTCACCTCAGCTCAGGACACCTTAGGGGCTGTCCTGACTGGCCAGTGACTCCTCCTTGTTGCTTTCTTTGTTCCCTCCAGCCTTGCCGCCAAAAGTGGGGGCCGTGGCCGGAGGGGGCGGGCAACTCCACTAAGCTGGAGTGCCCTGCTGGGCTGTGACAAAGGGGTGAGCCTTTGAGGCTCACCGCCAGGTGTCACAGCTCCTGCCTGGGGGAGGTGTTAGCATCTCCACCCAGTGCAGGCTTTGTTACTGGCCTCAGAGTGACAAAGGCACTCTCCCCATGGGGCCAGCAACATGTCTCTGGTGTGGCAGGCTGCTGGAACTAGTCAGCCTACACAGACAGTCGGTTAAGTTTCAGGGGGCACCTCTAAGGTGCCCTCTGTGGTGTATTTTACAATAAAATGTACACTGGCATCAGTGTGCATTTATTGTGCTGAGAAGTTTGATACCAAACTTCCCAGTTTTCAGTGTAGCCATTATGGTGCTGTGGAGTTCGTGTTTGACAGACTCCCAGACCATATACTCTTATGGCTACCCTGCACTTACAATGTCTAAGGTTTTGTTTAGACACTGTAGGGGTACCATGCTCATGCACTGGTACCCTCACCTATGGTATAGTGCACCCTGCCTTAGGGCTGTAAGGCCTGCTAGAGGGGTGTCTTACCTATACTGCATAGGCAGTGAGAGGCTGGCATGGCACCCTGAGGGGAGTGCCATGTCGACTTACTCGTTTTGTCCTCACTAGCACACACAAGCTGGCAAGCAGTGTGTCTGTGCTGAGTGAGAGGTCTCCAGGGTGGCATAAGACATGCTGCATCCCTTAGAGACCTTCCTTGGCATCAGGGCCCTTGGTACTAGAAGTACCAGTTACAAGGGACTTATCTGGATGCCAGGGTCTGCCAATTGTGGATACAAAAGTACAGGTTAGGGAAAGAACACTGGTGCTGGGGCCTGGTTAGCAGGCCTCAGCACACTTTCAATTGTAAACATAGCATCAGCAAAGGCAAAAAGTCAGGGGGCAACCATGCCAAGGAGGCATTTCCTTACACAACCCCCCCCCAAACGAAAGAGGATGAGACTAACCTTTCCCAAGAGAGTCTTCATTTTCTAAGTGGAAGAACCTGGAAAGGCCATCTGCATTGGCATGGGCAGTCCCAGGTCTGTGTTCCACTATAAAGTCCATTCCCTGTAGGGAGATGGACCACCTCAACAGTTTAGGATTTTCACCTTTCATTTGCATCAGCCATTTGAGAGGTCTGTGGTCAGTTTGAACTAGGAAGTGAGTCCCAAAGAGGTATGGTCTCAGCTTCTTCAGGGACCAAACCACAGCAAAGGCCTCCCTCTCAATGGCACTCCAACGCTGCTCCCTGGGGAGTAACCTCCTGCTAATGAAAGCAACAGGCTGGTCAAGGCCATCATCATTTGTTTGGGACAAAACTGCCCCTATCCCATGTTCAGAGGCATCAGTCTGCACAATGAACTGCTTAGAATAATCTGGAGCTTTGAGAACTGGTGCTGAGCACATTGCTTGTTTCAGGGTGTCAAAGGCCTGTTGGCAGTCCACAGTCCAGTTCACTTTCTTGGGCATTTTCTTGGAGGTGAGCTCAGTGAGGGCTGTCACAATGGATCCATATCCCTTCACAAACCTCCTGTAGTACCCAGTCAAGCCAAGGAATGCCCTGACTTGAGTCTGGGTTTTTGGAGCTACCCAGTCCAGAATGGTCTGGATCTTGGGTTGGAGTGGCTGAACTTGGCCTCCACCTACAAGGTGGCCCAAGTAAACCACAGTTCCCTGCCCTATCTGGCATTTGGATGCCTTGATAGAGAGGCCTGCAGATTGCAGAGCCTTCAAAACCTTCTTCAGGTGGACCAGGTGATCCTGCCAGGTGGAGCTAAAGACAGCAATATCATCAAGATAAGCTGTGCTAAAGGACTCCAAGCCAGCAAGGACTTGATTCACCAACCTTTGGAAGGTGGCAGGGGCATTCTTTAAACCAAAGGGCATAACAGTAAACTGATAATGCCCATCAGGTGTGGAGAATGCTGTCTTTTCTTTTGCTCCAGGTGCCATTTTTATTTGCCAGTACCCTGCTGTCAAGTCAAAGGTACTTAGAAATTTGGCAGCACCTAACTTATCAATGAGCTCATCAGCTCTTGGAATTGGATGGGCATCTGTCTTGGTGACAGAGTTGAGCCCTCTGTAGTCCACACAAAACCTCATCTCTTTCTTTCCATCTTTGGTGTGAGGTTTGGGGACTAAGACCACTGGGCTAGCCCAGGGGCTGTCAGAGCGCTCAATCACTCCCAATTCCAGCATCTTGTGGACTTCCATCTTGATGCTTTCCTTAACATGGTCAGACTGTCTGAAGATTTTGTTCTTGACAGGCATGCTGTCTCCTGTGTCCACATCATGGGTACACAGGTGTGTCTGACCAGGGGTTAGGGAGAAAAGCTCAGGAAACTGTTGTAGGACTCTCCTACAATCAGCCTGCTGTTGGCCAGAGAGGGTGTCTGAGTAGATCACTCCATCTACTGTGCCATCTTTTGGGTCTGATGACAGAAGATCAGGGAGAGGTTCACTCTCTGCCTCCTGATCCTCATCTGTTACCATTAACAGATTCACATCAGCCCTGTCATGGAAGAGCTTAAGGCGGTTCACATGGATCACCCTCTTGGGGCTCCTGCTTGTGCCCAGGTCCACCAGGTAGGTGACCTGACTCTTCCTCTCTAGCACTGGGTAAGGGCCACTCCATTTGTCCTGGAGTGCCCTGGGAGCCACAGGCTCCAGAACCCAGACTTTCTGCCCTGGTTGGAACTCAACCAGTGCAGCCTTTTGGTCATACCAAAACTTCTGGAGTTGTTGGCTGGCCTCAAGGTTTTTGGTTGCCTTTTCCATGTACTCTGCCATTCTAGAGCGAAGGCCAAGTACATAGTCCACTATGTCCTGTTTAGGCTCATGGAGAGGTCTCTCCCAGCCTTCTTTAACAAGGGCAAGTGGTCCCCTTACAGGATGACCAAACAGAAGTTCAAAGGGTGAGAACCCTACTCCCTTCTGTGGTACCTCCCTGTAAGCGAAAAGCAGACATGGCAGGAGGACATCCCATCTCCTTTTGAGTTTTTCTGGGAGCCCCATGATCATGCCCTTTAATGTCTTGTTGAATCTCTCAACTAAGCCATTAGTTTGTGGATGGTAAGGTGTAGTGAATTTATAAGTCACTCCACACTCATTCCACATGTGCTTTAGGTATGCTGACATGAAGTTGGTACCTCTGTCAGACACCACCTCCTTAGGGAAACCCACTCTGGTAAAGATACCAATGAGGGCCTTGGCTACTGCAGGGGCAGTAGTCGACCTAAGGGGAATAGCTTCAGGATACCTGGTAGCATGATCCACTACTACCAGGATATACATATTTCCTGAGGCTGTGGGAGGTTCCAGTGGACCAACTATGTCCACACCCACTCTTTCAAAGGGCACCCCCACCACAGGAAGTGGAATGAGGGGGGCCTTTGGATGCCCACCTGTCTTACCACTGGCTTGACAGGTGGGGCAGGAGAGGCAAAACTCCTTAACCATGTTGGACATATTGGGCCAGTAGAAGTGGTTGACTAACCTCTCCCACGTCTTGGTTTGTCCCAAATGTCCAGCAAGGGGAATGTCATGGGCCAATGTTAGGATGAACTCTCTGAACAGCTGAGGCACTACCACTCTCCTAGTGGCACCAGGTTTGGGGTCTCTGGCCTCAGTGTACAGGAGCCCATCTTCCCAATAGACCCTATGTGTTCCATTTTTCTTGCCTTTGGACTCTTCAGCAGCTTGCTGCCTAAGGCCTTCAAGAGAGGGACAGGTTTCTTGTCCCTTACACAGCTCCTCCCTTGAGGGTCCCCCTGGGCCTAAGAGCTCAACCTGATAAGGTTCAAGCTCCAAAGGCTCAGTTCCCTCAGAGGGCAGAACTTCTTCCTGAGAAGAGAGGTTCCCTTTCTTTTGCTGTGTTGCAGTTGGTTTCCCAACTGACTTTCCTGTTCTCTTGGTAGGCTGGGCCATTTTTCCAGACTCCAGCTCTACTTTTTCACCCTGTGCCTTGCATTGTGCTCTTGTTTTCACACACACCAGTTCAGGGATACCCAGCATTGCTGCATGGGTTTTTAGCTCTACCTCAGCCCATGCTGAGGACTCCAGGTCATTTCCAAGCAGACAGTCCACTGGGATATTTGAGGAGACCACCACCTGCTTCAGGCCATTGACCCCTCCCCATTCTAAAGTAACCATTGCCATGGGATGTACTTTTCTCTGATTGTCAGCGTTGGTGACTGTGTAAGTTTTTCCAGTCAGGTATTGGCCAGGGGAAACCAGTTTCTCTGTCACCATGGTGACACTGGCACCTGTATCCCTCAGGCCCTCTATTCTAGTCCCATTAATTAAGAGTTGCTGTCTGTATTTTTGCATGTTAGGCGGCCAGACAGCTAGTGTGGCTAAATCCACCCCACCCTCAGAAACTAGAGTAGCTTCAGTGTGGACCCTGATTTGCTCTGGGCACACTGTTGATCCCACTTGGAGACTAGCCATACCAGTGTTACCTGGATGGGAGTTCGGAGTGGAACCTTTCTTGGGACAGGCCTTGTCTCCAGTTTGGTGTCCATGCTGTTTACAGCTATGACACCAGGCCTTTTTGGGATCAAAGTTTTTACCCTTGTACCCATTGTTTTGTGAAGAGGCTCTGGGCCCACCCTCCTGTGCAGGTTTTTGGGGGCCTGTAGAAGACTCTTTACTATTTTTAGTTTTGGTTGTCTCATCACCCTTCTGCTGGGGAGTCTTCGTGACCCCTTTCTTTTGGTCACCCCCTGTTGAAGTCTTGGACACCCTTGTCTTGACCCAATGGTCCGCCTTCTTTCCCAATTCTTGGGGAGAAATTGGTCCTAGGTCTACCAGATGCTGATGCAGTTTATCATTGAAACAATTACTTAACAGGTGTTCTTTCACAAATAAATTGTACAGCCCATCATAATTACTTACACCACTGCCTTGAATCCAACCATCTAGTGTTTTCACTGAGTAGTCAACAAAGTCAACCCAGGTCTGGCTCGAGGATTTTTGAGCCCCCCTGAACCTAATCCTGTACTCCTCAGTGGAGAATCCAAAGCCCTCAATCAGGGTACCCTTCATGAGGTCATAAGATTCTGCATCTTGTCCAGAGAGTGTGAGGAGTCTATCCCTACACTTTCCTGTGAACATTTCCCAAAGGAGAGCACCCCAGTGAGATCTGTTCACTTTTCTGGTTACACAAGCCCTCTCAAAAGCTGTGAACCATTTGGTGATGTCATCACCATCTTCATATTTAGTTACAATCCCTTTGGGGATTTTCAACATGTCAGGAGAATCTCTGACCCTATTTATGTTGCTGCCACCATTGATGGGTCCTAGGCCCATCTCTTGTCTTTCCCTCTCTATGGCTAGTATCTGTCTTTCCAAAGCCAATCTTTTGGCCATCCTGGCTAACTGGATGTCCTCTTCACTGGAGTTATCCTCAGTGATTTCAGAGTTGTTGGTCCCTCCTGTGAGGGAACCAGCATCTCTGACTATTATTTGTGGAGTCAGGGCTTGAGAAGCCCTGCTCTCCCTAAGTAGGACTGGAGGGGGGGAATTTCCCTCCAAGTCACTATCTTCATCCTCTGAGTTGCCATCCTCAGAGGGGTTGGCCTTTTCAAACTCTGCCAAAAGCTCCTGGAGCTGTACTTTGGTAGGTTTGGGGCCCATTGCTATTTTCTTTAGTTTACAGAGTGACCTTAGCTCTCTCATCTGTAGATGGAGGTAAGGTGTGGTGTCGAGTTCCACCACATTCACATCTGTGCTAGACATTATGCTTCTAAAAGTTGGAATACTTTTTAAGAAACTAAAACTGGTTCTAGAATCTAATTCAAAATTTTTACAAACTTTTAAACTCTAAAAGAAATGCTAAACAGGATCTAACACAAGGCCCTAGCAGGTCTTTTAAGAATTTAGAAAACTTTTCAAATTGCAAAAATCAATTTCTAATGACAATTTTGGAATTTGTCGTGTGATCAGGTATTGGCTGAGTAGTCCAGCAAATGCAAAGTCTTGTACCCCACCGCTGATCCACCAATGTAGGAAGTTGGCTCTGTATGTGCTATTTCAAAGTAAGGAATAGCATGCACAGAGTCCAAGGGTTCCCCTTAGAGGTAAAATAGTGGTAAAAATAGATAATACTAATGCTCTATTTTGTGGTAGTGTGGTCGAGCAGTAGGCTTATCCAAGGAGTAGTGTTAAGCATTTGTTGTACATACACATAGACAATAAATGAGGTACACACACTCAGAGACAAATCCAGCCAATAGGTTTTTATATAGAAAAATATCTTTTCTTAGTTTATTTTAAGAACCACAGGTTCAAATTCTACATGTAATAGCTCATTCGAAAGGTATTGCAGGTAAGTACTTTAGGAACTTCAAATCATCAAAATTGCATGTATACTTTTCAAGTTATTCACAAATAGCTGTTTTAAAAGTGGACACTTAGTGCAATTTTCACAGTTCCTAGGGGAGGTAAGTATTTGTTAGTTTTACCAGGTAAGTAAGACACTTACAGGGTTCAGTTCTTGGTCCAAGGTAGCCCACCGTTGGGGGTTCAGAGCAACCCCAAAGTCACCACACCAGCAGCTCAGGGCCGGTCAGGTGCAGAGTTCAAAGTGGTGCCCAAAACACATAGGCTAGAATGGAGAGAAGGGGGTGCCCCGGTTCCGGTCTGCTTGCAGGTAAGTACCCGCGTCTTCGGAGGGCAGACCAGGGGGGTTTTGTAGGGCACCGGGGGGGACACAAGTCCACACAGAAATTTCACCCTCAGCAGCGCGGGGGCGGCCGGGTGCAGTGTAGAAACAAGCGTCGGGTTTGTAATGGAAGTCAATGGGAGATCTAGGGATCTCTTCAGCGCTGCAGGCAGGCAAGGGGGGGGTTCCTCGGGGAAACCTCCACTTGGGCAAGGGAGAGGGACTCCTGGGGGTCACTCCTCCAGTGAAAGTCCGGTCCTTCAGGTCCTGGGGGCTGCGGGTGCAGGGTCTCTCCCAGGTGTCGGGACTTAGGATTCAAAGAGTCGCGGTCAGGGGAAGCCTCGGGATTCCCTCTGCAGGCGGCGCTGTGGGGGCTCAGGGGGGACAGGTTTTTGTACTCACAGTCTTAGAGTAGTCCTGGGGTCCCTCCTGAGGGGTTGGATCGCCACCAGCCGAGTCGGGGTCGCCGGGTGCAGTGTTGCAAGTCTCACGCCTTTTGCGGGGAGCTTGCAGGGTTCTTTAAAGCTGCTGGAAACAAAGTTGCAGCCTTTCTTGGAGCAGGTCCGCTGTCCTCGGGAGTTTCTTGTCTTTTCGAAGCAGGGGCAGTCCTCAGAGGATGTCGAGGTCGCTGGTCCCTTTGGAAGGCGTCGCTGGAGCAGGATCTTTGGAAGGCAGGAGACAGGCCGGTGAGTTTCTGGAGCCAAGGCAGTAGTCGTCTTCTGGTCTTCCTCTGCAGGGGTTTTCAGCTAGGCAGTCCTTCTTCTTGTAGTTGCAGGAATCTAATTTTCTAGGGTTCAGGGTAGCCCTTAAATACTAAATTTAAGGGCGTGTTTAGGTCTGGGGGGTTAGTAGCCAATGGCTACTAGCCCTGAGGGTGGGTACACCCTCTTTGTGCCTCCTCCCAAGGGGAGGGGGTCACAATCCTAACCCTATTGGGGGAATCCTCCATCTGCAAGATGGAGGATTTCTAAAAGTCAGAGTCACCTCAGCTCAGGACACCTTAGGGGCTGTCCTGACTGGCCAGTGACTCCTCCTTGTTGCTTTCTTTGTTCCCTCCAGCCTTGCCGCCAAAAGTGGGGGCCGTGGCCGGAGGGGGCGGGCAACTCCACTAAGCTGGAGTGCCCTGCTGGGCTGTGACAAAGGGGTGAGCCTTTGAGGCTCACCGCCAGGTGTCACAGCTCCTGCCTGGGGGAGGTGTTAGCATCTCCACCCAGTGCAGGCTTTGTTACTGGCCTCAGAGTGACAAAGGCACTCTCCCCATGGGGCCAGCAACATGTCTCTGGTGTGGCAGGCTGCTGGAACTAGTCAGCCTACACAGACAGTCGGTTAAGTTTCAGGGGGCACCTCTAAGGTGCCCTCTGTGGTGTATTTTACAATAAAATGTACACTGGCATCAGTGTGCATTTATTGTGCTGAGAAGTTTGATACCAAACTTCCCAGTTTTCAGTGTAGCCATTATGGTGCTGTGGAGTTCGTGTTTGACAGACTCCCAGACCATATACTCTTATGGCTACCCTGCACTTACAATGTCTAAGGTTTTGTTTAGACACTGTAGGGGTACCATGCTCATGCACTGGTACCCTCACCTATGGTATAGTGCACCCTGCCTTAGGGCTGTAAGGCCTGCTAGAGGGGTGTCTTACCTATACTGCATAGGCAGTGAGAGGCTGGCATGGCACCCTGAGGGGAGTGCCATGTCGACTTACTCGTTTTGTCCTCACTAGCACACACAAGCTGGCAAGCAGTGTGTCTGTGCTGAGTGAGAGGTCTCCAGGGTGGCATAAGACATGCTGCATCCCTTAGAGACCTTCCTTGGCATCAGGGCCCTTGGTACTAGAAGTACCAGTTACAAGGGACTTATCTGGATGCCAGGGTCTGCCAATTGTGGATACAAAAGTACAGGTTAGGGAAAGAACACTGGTGCTGGGGCCTGGTTAGCAGGCCTCAGCACACTTTCAATTGTAAACATAGCATCAGCAAAGGCAAAAAGTCAGGGGGCAACCATGCCAAGGAGGCATTTCCTTACAAAAGGTGAAAATCCTAAATTGTTGAGGTGGTCCATATCCCTACAGGGAATGGACTATACAGTGGAACATAGACCTGGGAGTAGCCACTCCAATGCAGATGGACTCTCCAGATATTTCCACTTAGACAATGAAGACTCATCAGGTAATGGCTAGTCTTATTGTCCTTCGTTTGGGGGGGGGTTGTGTAGGAAAGTACCATCTTGCCTGGCATGTTACCCCCATTTTTCACTGTATATATGTTGTTTTAGTTGTATGTGTCACTGGGACCCTGGTAACCCAGGGCCCCAGTGCTCATAAGTGTGCCTGAATGTGTTACCTGTGTAGTGACTAACTGTCTCACTGAGGCTCTGCTAATCAGAACCTCAGTGGTTATGCTCTCTCATTTCTTTCCAAATTGTCACTGACAGGCTAGTGACCATTTTTACCAATTAACATTGGCTTACTGGAACACCCTTATAATTCCCTAGTATATGGTACTGAGGTACCCAGGGTATTGGGGTTCCAGGAGATCCCTACGGGCTGCAGCATTTCTTTTGCCACCCATAGGGAGCTCTGACAATTCTTACACAGGCCTGCCACTGCAGCCTGAGTAAAATAACGTCCACGTTATTTCACAGCCATTTTACACTGCACTTAAGTAACTTATAAGTCACCTATATGTCTAACCTTTACCTGGTAAAGGTTAGGTGCAAAGTTACTTAGTGTGAGGGCACCCTGGCACTAGCCAAGGTGCCCCCACATTGTTCAGAGCCAATTCACTGAACTTTGTGAGTGCGTGGACACCATTACACGCGTGCACTACATATAGGTCACTACCTATATGTAGCTTCACCATGGTAACTCCGAATATGGCCATGTAACATGTCTATGATCATGGAATTGCCCCCTCTATGCCATCCTGGCATTGTTGGTACAATTCCATGATCCCAGTGGTCTGTAGCACAGACCCTGGTACTGCCAGACTGCCCTTCCTGGGGTTTCACTGCAGCTGCTGCTGCTGCCAACCCCTCAGACAGGCAGCTGCCCTCCTGGGGTCCAGCCAGGCCTGGCCCAGGATGGCAGAACAAAGAACTTCCTCTGAGAGAGGGTGTGACACCCTCTCCCTTTGGAAAATGGTGTGAAGGCAGGGGAGGAGTAGCCTCCCCAGCCTCTGGAAATGCTTTGTTGGGCACAGATGTGCCCAATTCTGCATAAGCCAGTCTACACCGGTTCAGGGACCCCTTAGTCCCTGCTCTGTTGCGAAACTGGACAAAGGAAAGGGGAGTGACCACTCCCCTGACCTGCACCTCCCCTGGGAGGTGTCCAGAGCTCCTCCAGTGTGCTCCAGACCTCTGCCATCTTGGAAACAGAGGTGCTGCTGGCACACTGGACTGCTCTGAGTGGCCAGTGCCACCAGGTGACGTCAGAGACTCCTGCTGATAGGCTCCTTCAGGTGTTAGTAGCCTTTCCTCTCTCCTAGGTAGCCAAACCCTCTTTTCTGGCTATTTAGGGTCTCTGTCTCTGGGGAAACTTTAGATAACGAATGCATGAGCTCGGCCGAGTTCCTCTGCATCTCCCTCTTCACCTTCTGATAAGGAATCGACCGCTGACCGCGCTGGAAGCCTGCAAACCTGCAACATAGTAGCAAAGACGACTACTGCAACTCTGTAACGCTGATCCTGCCGCCTTCTCGACTGTTTTCCTGCTTGTGCATGCTGTGGGGGTAGTCTGCCTCCTCTCTGCACCAGAAGCTCCGAAGAAATCTCCCGTGGGTCGACGGAATCGTCCCCCTGCAACCGCAGGCACCAAAAAGCTGCATTACCGGTCCCTTGGGTCTCCTCTCAGCACGACGAGCGAGGTCCCTCGAATCCAGCGACACCGTCCAAGTGACCCCCACAGTCCAGTGACTCTTCAGCCCAAGTTTGGTGGAGGTAAGTCCTTGCCTCACCTCGCTGGGCTGCATTGCTGGGAACCGCGACTTTGCAAGCTACTCCGGCCCCTGTGCACTTCCGGCGGAAATCCTTCGTGCACAGCCAAGCCTGGGTCCACGGCACTCTAACCTGCATTGCACGACTTTCTAAGTTGGTCTCCGGCGACGTGGGACTCCTTTGTGCAATACACAGTTATACTATAAATAAAGGTACTTTATTTTTATGACAATATGCCAAAGTATCTTAGAGTGTACCCTCAGTGAGAGGATAGGAAATATACACAAGATATATATACACCATAGCAAAAATATGCAGTATAGTCTTAGAAAACAGTGCAAACAATGTATAGTTACAATAGGATGCAATGGGGAAACATGGGGATAGGGGCAACACAAACCATATACTCCAAAAGTGGAATGCGAACCACGAATGGACCCCAAACCTATGTGACCTTGTAGAGGGTCGCTGGGACTATTAGAAAATAGTGAGAGTTAGTAAAATAACCCTCCCCAAGACCCTGAAAAGTGAGTGCAAAGTGCACTAAAGTTCCCCTAAGGACAAAGAAGTCGTGTTAGAGGAATAATGCAGGAAAGACACAAACCAACAATGCAACAACTGTGGATTTCCAATCTAGGGTACCTGTGGAACAAGGGGACCAAGTCCAAAAGTCACAAGCAAGTCGGAGATGGGCAAATGCCCAGGAAATGCCAGCTGCGGTGCAAAGAAGCATCTACTGGACAGAAGAAGCTGAGGTTTCTGCAGGAACGAAAACGGCTAGAGACTTCCCCTTTAGTGGACGGATCCCTCTCGCCGTGGAGAGTCGTGCAGAAGTGTTTTCCTGCCGAAAGAACGCCAACAAGCCTTGCTAGCTGCAAATCGTGCGGTTAGCGTTTTTGGATGCTGCTGTGGCCCAGGAGGGACCAGGAGGTCGCACATTGGACCAGGAGAGAGAGGGGACGTCGAGCAAGACAAGGAGCCCTCTCAGCAGCAGGTAGCACCCGGAGAAGTGCCAGAAACAGGCACTACGAAGATGCGTGAAACAGTGCTCACCCGAAGTCGCACAAAGGAGGCTCACGTCGCCGGAGACCAACTTAGAAAGTCGTGCAATGCAGGTTAGAGTGCCGTGGACCCAGGCTTGGCTGTGCACAAAGGATTTCCGCCGGAAGTGCACAGGGGCCGGAGTAGCTGCAAAAGTCGCGGTTCCCAGCAATGCAGCCCAGCGAGGTGAGGCAAAGACTTACCTCCACCAAACTTGGTCTGAAGAGTCACTGGACTGTGGGGGTCACTTGGACAGAGTCTCTGGATTCGAGGGACCTCGCTCGTCGTGCTGAGAGGAGACCCAAGGGACCGGTAATGCAGCTTTTTGGTGCCTGCGGTTGCAGGGGGAAGATTCCGTCGACCCACGGGAGATTTCTTCGGAGCTTCTGGTGCAGAGAGGAGGCAGACTACCCCCACAGCATGCACAAGCAGGAAAACAGTCGAGAAGGCGGCAGGATCAGCGTTACAGAGTTGCAGTAGTCATCTTTGCTACTATGTTGCAGGTTTGCAGGCTTCCAGCGCGGTCAGCAGTCGATTCCTTGGCAGAAGGTGAAGAGAGAGATGCAGAGGAACTCGGCTGAGCTCTTGCATTCGTTATCTAAAGTTTCCCCAGAGACAGAGACCCTAAATAGCCAGAAAAGAGGGTTTGGCTACCTAGGAGAGAGGATAGGCTACTAACACCTGAAGGAGCCTATCAGAAGGAGTCTCTGACGTCACCTGGTGGCACTGGCCACTCAGAGCAGTCCAGTGTGCCAGCAGCACCTCTGTTTCCAAGATGGCAGAGGTCTGGAGCACACTGGAGGAGCTCTGGACACCTCCCAGGGGAGGTGCAGGTCAGGGGAGTGGTCACTCCCCTTTCCTTTGTCCAGTTTCGCGCCAGAGCAGGGCTAAGGGGTCCCCTGAACCGGTGTAGACTGGCTTATGCAGAATTGGGCACCTCTGTGCCCAACAAAGCATTTCCAGAGGCTGGGGGAGGCTACTCCTCCCCTGCCTTCACACCATTTTCCAAAGGGAGAGGGTGTCACACCCTCTCTCAGAGGAAGTTCTTTGTTCTGCCATCTTGGGCCAGGCCTGGCTGGACCCCAGGAGGGCAGATGCCTGTCTGAGGGGTTGGCAGCAGCAGCAGCTGCAGTGAAACCCCAGGAAGGGCAATTTGGCAGTACCAGGGTCTGTGCTACAGACCACTGGGATCATGGGATTGTGCCAACTATGCCAGGATGGCATAGAGGGGGCAATTCCATGATCATAGACATGTTACATGGCCATATTCGGAGTTACCATTGTGAAGCTACATATAGGTAGTGACCTATATGTAGTGCACGCGTGTAATGGTGTCCCCGCACTCACAAAGTTCAGGGAATTGGCTCTGAACAATGTGGGGGCACCTTGGCTAGTGCCAGGGTACCCTCACACTAAGTAACTTTGCACCTAACCTTTACTAGGTAAAGGTTAGACATATAGGTGACTTATAAGTTACTTAAGTGCAGTGTAAAATGGCTGTGAAATAACGTGGACGTTATTTCACTCAGGCTGCAGTGGCAGGCCTGTGTAAGAATTGTCAGAGCTCCCTATGGGTGGCAAAAGAAATGCTGCAGCCCATAGTGATCTCCTGGAACCCCAATACCCTGGGTACCTCAGTACCATATACTAGGGAATTATAAGGGTGTTCCAGTAAGCCAATGTAAATTGGTAAAATTGGTCACTAGCCTGTTAGTGACAATTTGAAAGAAATGAGAGAGCATAACCACTGAGGTTCTGGTTAGCAGAGCCTCAGTGAGACAGTTAGGCACCACATAGGGAACACATACATATAGGCCACAAACTTATGAGCACTGGGGTCCTGACTAGCAGGGTCCCAGTGACACATAACAAACATACTGAAAACATAGGGTTTTCACTATGAGCACTGGGCCCTGGCTGGCAGGATCCCAGTGAGACAGTGAAAACACCCTGACATACACTCACAAACAGGCCCAAAGTGGGGGTAACAAGGCTAGAAAGAGGCTACTTTCTCACACAACCCCCCCCCAAACGAAGGACAATAAGGCTAACCTTGGCCAGTTGAGACTTTATTGTCTAAGTGGTGATAAGTAGAGAGTAGCTCTGCAATAGACTGGTTACTCCCTTTATCATCCACTATATGGTTACTTCCCTGTGGGGATGTAAACCACCCTGTTTGAAGTTTTTTAGCTAAGCAACAATGTGAAGATGTATTTTCAGAGTTTCTATCAGTAAGTTTTAGTTTAGAGCAGTGGGAATTGTCCACTGAACCTATTTGTAGTGATGGAAATGCCAGACAGGGATGCTGTCTCAGAAAAGCCATAGCTGGGCAAAAACTTTGTCCATATGGCTGGAAGAGAGAACAGGGATACTGTTTCTCTTGGGTTGGAGCAGGGCAGGGATGCTGTCCTATCAGCTCCACACTAGGGCAGGGATGCTGTCCTAAGTGTTGTGAGGCAGTGCAGAGTTTCTGCACTAAAGTTTCTCTGGGAGGGTTGGAGGGATGCTCCATGTTAACTAAAATGGTGCTCTTTTTCCCACCAATGTTAGTTATCCCACAGAGAGGTACTTCTACCTCAGGGAGTTCAGCTTTGCCAACTGATGATTCCCTTGGAACAGGTGCCACCCCAGGAGAGGTTTCTCCCACCACAGGAATGGTATCCTGAATGGTAGGGTGGTTAGGGGATACTGTGATACCCTTTTTACCTGTTGATGGAGAGGGATCCTGAGTTTTCAGGCCTTCTCTCCTTTGCTTTTTCATTTCAGTAGAAATGAGAGGGAACAATTCCTCTGGGATGCCCAGCATGGCTGCATGGGCATAAAACTCTACATCAGCCCAACCTGAGGCCTCTAGGTCATTACCTAAGAGACAGTCTACAGGTAAGCTAGGTGATACCACCACCTGCTTAGGGCCAGTAACTCCACCCCAACTAAACTGAATTATAGCTAAGGGAAGAAACTTAGTGGAGTTATGGACATCAATAATCTTATACTGTTGTCCAATGATGTGTTGATCAGGGTGCACTAGGTTTTCAGTCACCAAAGTGATACTGGCACCTGTGTCCCTGTAGGCCAAGGCCTCAACACCATTTATTGAAACTGTCTGCCTGTACTTATCCATTGTAAGGGGACAAGCAGCCAGTGTGGCAAGGCCAATGCCACTAGGTGTGACAGAAACTGTCTTGGGACTGACTACCCCAGTTTCTATGATGGACCCATAAGTGAACCCAACTAAACCCTTAACTTGACTGTTGCCAGCAGTCCCACCACTAGTACCACTACTGCTAGGGGCACTAGAGCTTGATGTATTAGTGGTGGTAGGCTCAGGGGGTTTACCTGGACAGGACTTATCCCCTGGCCTATGGCCTCTGTTTTTACACACAAAGCACCAAGGCTTTTTAATGTGTGCAGGTTAGGAAGAAGAGGAAGAATTTGTTTTATCCCCACCCTCTGAAGAGTGTTTAAGATTTGAAGTGGGATCTTTGGTTTTACCCTTATCCCCATGCTTATCTTGAGATTTTTCACCATCTTTCTTCTTATTGCCATCTTTGTCACCCCCTGTATGAACTTTTCTGTTCACCCTTGTTCTGACCCATTTGTCTGCCTTCTTTCCCAATTCTTGGGGAGAGGTCAGATCAGAGTCTACCAGGTACTGGTGCAACAAATCAGACACACAATTATTAAGTATATGCTCTCTCAGGATTGTGTTATACAGGCTTTCATAATCAGTAACTTTACTGCCATGTAACCACCCCTCAAAGGCCTTCACTGAATGGTCAATGAAATCAACCCAGTCTTGTGAAGACTCCTTTTTGGTCTCTCTGAACTTTATCCTGTATTGTTCAGTGGTTAAGCCATAACCATCTAGGAGTGCATTCTTAAGAACTGTAAAATTATTGGCATCACTTTCTTTCACAGTAAGGAGCCTATCCCTACCTTTTCCACTAAATGATAGCCATAGGATTGCAGCCCACTGCCTTTGAGGGACATCCTGTACAACACAGGCCCTCTCAAGTGCAGCAAACCACTTGTTAATGTCATCCCCCTCCTTATAAGGGGGAACTATCTTGTGCAGATTCCTGGAATCATGCTCTTTTGCAGGATGACTATTGGGAATACTGCTGCTGCCACCATGGATTTCTAAACCCAGTTTCTGTCTCTCCTTCTCTACTTCTAAAGTCTGTCTATCCAAATCCAGCTGTTGCTTCTTGAGCTTCAGTCTGGTTTGTTCCACTCTCAATCTATTGAGCTCCCTTTCTAACAATCTGTCATCAGGGTGGGTGGGAGAGACATTCCTTGAAACAGAAGTATGGTGAGAATGGACAGAAGGAGACCTGTCCCTTACAGAGGTCACCCTAACAGCTTGGCTGACAGTGTAATGTGAGAGCACATCATCTGGATGATGTGACTCCACCTCAGTACCAACTATGCTAGACTGTCTTGTAATGGGAAGGCTAAGAAGTTTCTTTCCTGAACCTTTACCTGGGGGAGTCCCTGGATCAGATTGAGAACCATTAGCTACTTTTTCAACAGATGGGGCACTTTTAGCCTTATCCTGTTCTCTAAGCATATTAAGTAACAGTTCCAAGGAAGGATTCTTCCCTACACTCAAACCTCTCTCTATACAGAGACTCCTTGCTCCTTTCCAGCTAAGGTGATCATATGCAATCTTAGACAGGTCAACATTTTGGCCTGTGCCAGACATTTTTGAGAGAGTTAAAGTGATAGAAAAAGAGAAAAAAGTTTGTCAGAGCTTTTAGAAAGACAGAGAAAAAAACTTTTTTAACTTTTTAGAACTTTTTAGAAAGTTAGAAGTACTTTTCAGCACTTAGAAAAGAGTGAAAAGAGGAAATGCAAAACTTTTTGGCTATGTGTATATACACCGACCTTGTTTTGTATATTTTTCTCTTATGAAAAGTACAATGACAAGAGTGGTAAGTAGTCTCAAAGCACTTATCCCACCGCTGCACAACCAATGTAGGAGGCTGGACTGGCTTGTAGTGAGTACCAAGTACTTGCACCTTGCACCAGGCCCAGTTATCCCTTATTAGTGTATAGGGTGTCTAGCAGCTTAGGCTGATAGATAATGGTAGCTTAGCAGAGCAGCTTAGGCTGAACTAGGAGACGTGTGAAGCTACTACAGTACCACCTAGTGTCATATGCACAATATCATAAGAAAACACAATACACAGTTATACTAAAAATAAAGGTACTTTATTTTTATGACAATATGCCAAAGTATCTTAGAGTGTACCCTCAGTGAGAGGATAGGAAATATACACAAGATATATATACACAATAGCAAAAATATGCAGTATAGTCTTAGAAAACAGTGCAAACAATGTATAGTTACAATAGGATGCAATGGGGAAACATGGGGATAGGGGCAACACAAACCATATACTCCAAAAGTGGAATGCGAACCACGAATGGACCCCAAACCTATGTGACCTTGTAGAGGGTCGCTGGGACTATTAGAAAATAGTGAGAGTTAGAAAAATAACCCTCCCCAAGACCCTGAAAAGTGAGTGCAAAGTGCACTAAAGTTCCCCTAAGGACAAAGAAGTCGTGTTAGAGGAATAATGCAGGAAAGACACAAACCAACAATGCAACAACTGTGGATTTCCAATCTAGGGTACCTGTGGAACAAGGGGACCAAGTCCAAAAGTCACAAGCAAGTCGGAGATGGGCAAATGCCCAGGAAATGCCAGCTGCGGGTGCAAAGCAGCTTCTACTGGACAGAAGAAGCTGAGGTTTCTGCAGGAACGAAAAGGGCTAGAGACTTTCCCTTTGGTGGACGGATCCCTCTCGCCGTGGAGAGTCGTGCAGAAGTGTTTTCCCGCCGAAAGAACGGCAACAAGCCTTGCTAGCTGCAAATCGTGCGGTTAGTGTTTTTGGACACTGCTGTGGCCCTGGAGGGACCAGGAGGTCGCAAATTGGACCAGGAGAGAGAGGGGACGTCGAGCAAGACAAGGAGCCCTCTCAGCAGCAGGTAGCACCCAGAGAAGTGCCAGAAACAGGCACTACGAGGATGCATGAAATGGTGCTCACCCGAAGTTGCACAAAGGAGTCCCACGTCGCCGGAGACCAACTTAGAAAGTCGTGCAATGCAGGTTAGAGTGCCGTGGACCCAGGCTTGGCTGTGCACAAAGGATTTCCGCCGGAAGTGCACAGGGGCCGGAGTAGCTGCAAAAGTCGTGGTTCCCAGCAATGCAGCCCAGCGAGGTGAGGCAAAGACTTACCTCCACCAAACTTGGACTGAAGAGTCACTGGACTGTGGGGGTCACTTGGACAGAGTCGCTGGATTCGAGGAACCTCGCTCGTCGTGCTGAGAGAAGACCCAAGGGACCGGTAATGCAGCTTTTTGGTGCCTGCGGTTGCAGGGGGAAGATTCCGTCGACCCACGGGAGATTTCTTCGGAGCTTCTGGTGCAGAGAGGAGGCAGACTACCCCCACAGCATGCACAAGCAGGAAAACTGTCGAGAAGGCGGCAGGATCAGCGTTACAGAGTTGCAGTAGTCGTCTTTGCTACTATGTTGCAGGTTTGCAGGCTTCCAGCGCGATCAGCAGTCGATTCCTTGGCAGAAGGTGAAGAGAGAGATGCAGAGGAACTCGGCTGAGCTCTTGCATTCGTTATCTAAAGTTTCCCCAGAGACAGAGACCCTAAATAGCCAGAAAAGAGGGTTTGGCTACCTAGGAGAGAGGATAGGCTACTAACACCTGAAGGAGCGTATCAGAAGGAGTCTCTGACGTCACCTGGTGGCACTGGCCACTCAGAGCAGTCCAGTGTGCCAGCAGCACCTCTGTTTCCAAGATGGCAGAGGTCTGGAGCACACTGGAGGAGCTCTGGACACCTCCCAGGGGAGGTGCAGGTCAGGGGAGTGGTCACTCCCCTTTCCTTTGTCCAGTTTCGCGCCAGAGCAGGGCTAAGGGGTCCCCTGAACCGGTGTAGACTGGCTTATCCTCTGTGCCCAACAAAGCATTTCCAGAGGCTGGGGGAGGCTACTCCTCCCCTGCCTTCACACCATTTTCCAAAGGGAGAGGGTGTCACACCCTCTCTCAGAGGAAGTTCTTTGTTCTGCCATCCTGGGCCAGGCCTGGCTGGACCCCAGGAGGGCAGATGCCTGTCTGAGGGGTTGGCAGCAGCAGCAGCTGCAGTGAAACCCCAGGAAGGGCAGTTTGGCAGTACCAGGGTCTGTGCTACAGACCACTGGGATCATGGGATTGTGCCAACTATGCCAGGATGGCATAGAGGGGGCAATTCCATGATCATAGACATGTTACATGGCCATATTCGGAGTTACCATTGTGAAGCTACATATAGGTAGTGACCTATATGTAGTGCACGCGTGTAATGGTGTCCCCGCACTCACAAAGTTCAGGGAATTGGCTCTGAACAATGTGGGGGCACCTTGGCTAGTGCCAGGGTACCCTCACACTAAGTAACTTTGCACCTAACCTTTACTAGGTAAAGGTTAGACATATAGGTGACTTATAAGTTACTTAAGTGCAGTGTAAAATGGCTGTGAAATAACGTGGACGTTATTTCACTCAGGCTGCAGTGGCAGGCCTCTGTAAGAATTGTCAGAGCTCCCTATGGGTGGCAAAAGAAATGCTGCAGCCCATAGGGATCTCCTGGACCCTGGGTACCTCAGTACCATATACTAGGGAATTATAAGGGTGTTCCAGTAAGCCAATGTAAATTGGTAAAATTGGTCACTAGCCTGTTAGTGACAATTTGAAAGAAATGAGAGAGCATAACCACTGAGGTTCTGGTTAGCAGAGCCTCAGTGAGACAGTTAGGCACCACACAGGGAACACATACATATAGGCCACAAACTTATGAGCACTGGGGTCCTGGCTAGCAGGGTCCCAGTGACACATAACAAACATACTGAAAACATAGGGTTTTCACTATGAGCACTGGGCCCTGGCTAGCAGGATCCCAGTGAGACAGTGAAAACACCCTGACATACACTCACAAACAGGCCAAAAGTGGGGGTAACAAGGCTAGAAAGAGGCTACTTTCTCACAGGCTCTATATTGTCTACACTTCTATATTTATAGTATAAAGGTAGCGGGGCTCTATATTGTCTACTCTTGTATATTTATAGTATGAAGGGAGTGGGCTCTATATTGTCTACACTTGAATTTTGAGTCACGTGTATTTATAGTATAAAGGTAGCGGGGCTCTATATTGTCTACACTGCTATATTTGTAGTATAAACATAGAGGGGCTCTATATTGTTTACACCTGTGTATGGTATAAAGGTAGTGCGGCTCTATATTGTCTACACTTGCATATTTATAGTATAAAGGTAGGGGGCCTCTATATTGTCTACACGTGTATATTTATAGTGTAAATGTAGCGGGCTCTATATTGTCTACACTTGTATATTTATAGTATGAAGGTAGCGGGGCTCTATATTGTCTACACTTGTATATTTATAGTATAAAGATAGTGGGCTCTATATTGTCTACACTTCTATATTTATAGTATAAGGGTAGCGGGGCTCTATATTGTCTACCTTGTATATTTATAGTATAAAGGTAGCGGGGCTCTATATTGTCTACACTTGTATATTCATAGTATAAAGGTAGCGGGGCTCTATATTGTCTACACTTGTATATTTATAGTATAAACGTAGGAGGTCTCTATATTGTCTACACTTGTCTATTTATAGCAGTGGTTCCCAAACTTTTTCGACCCGTGGCTCCCTTGACCTATTGGCCATTGGCTGCGGCTCCCTGTTATGTCACTTTTTTTGACGGGTGGGGGGATGTAAGCCAGGATTTGGGAGCACTTCCATTTTCCTTCCTAAAAAATAATTGGTATGAAGCTGATAAAGTGCTTCTGCGATAGGGACTTGTCTTTAGTGGCTTGGAGTATGCACTGCCAGTAATCTGCTGCTGAAGGCCAGTGCACAACATTTTTATCACACTCTTTCTGCCTGCCATTGCGCTTTCTCCTTGTTCCTGGCAAGTTAAAAAAAAAAGCACATTAGTATTTTTGATCTCAGATCCTCCAGCACCACACTTGGAAGTCCCATATATGACAATAGACCTGATTCAGGCCTCGGGGAGAAATACATTCTCCCGATTCTTATTTTTTAAATTTCCCGCTTTCCTCTTAAATGTTGACATTTTTGTAATTTCATGATTACCCTCTTTTCTTGAGTAGCTGCAGAACACTGACAGAAGAGACACTCTATCATTGTCCTGATTGGGCCTGACCCTTCCTAAATGGACATACTCTTTATTTATTAGGCAAGACGTCATGTGCTAGTCCAATCCATTCCAGACGCTGACAGCTGTGGCTTCATAAACATCCCCACATGGCATTCCCACATGGGTTACTCAGGGCTGCAAATGCACATTGCAAAACCCTAACAAGTTTGATTTTTGCACTGTGATTCTTTCTTTATCATACTACCGTACAGCTCTGTTCCAAACATAACATCTTTATAATGGAGCCGTATGGTAGTATGAAAGAGAAAGAGTCGCAGTGCTAACAGTGCTTAATTTGAGCCAGTGCTTTCCGCAGGGATTAATTTGAGCAGGTGGTTTCCGGTTTTCTGCATCAGACATTTAGGAAGAGCAAAAGATACATATGGGAAACGTGGAGGAAGAGAAACTAAAAAGCATCACTAAGGGAGAAAGTAGAAAGCTGCATGAGTGAGCTGAAGGAGTAGGGAGTGGCTGTAAATGGATTAAAGAGGCCCGAGAAGGCTCGCACATTTAAATGCAGCATCCGCTTGTTTCAAAAGAGAGCTTTCATCACCATCACATTTTTATCTACAAATTAAGCACTGGGTATACAGTAGGGGGCACAGCACTTATTTTTAAGGACTGGCACTTAGGCCCATATTTATGAAACGTTTGTGCTACATTTGCATTATTTTGTGACGCAAAAGCAACGCAGACTTACAAAATATACTTATATTTTGTGAGTTTGCGCTGCTTTTGCATAAAAAAATGACGCAAATGCTGCACAAACTTTTCATAAATATGGGCCTTAGTTTTCTGCATCAGGCATTTACTGTGAGCAAAGGCACATATGGGAAGGATGAAGAAAAAGAAGGACGTAAAAGCTCCACATTGGGAGAAAGATGCAAGAGTGAGCTGAAGGGGCAGGGAGAGGCTGTAAATGGATTGAAGAGGCCCAAGATGGCTTTAGGATTACTGCTGCCTCAATATTCTGTGCATGCATATTTAACTGCAGCAGCCACATGTTTCAGAGGGGAGTTTTCAGGCATGTTTTTATTTATAAATATTTAAACACTGAGTGGAAACAAATCAAACTTGATGGGTTTTACAATTTACTATGTAACATTGCAAAACCCTAACAAGTTTGATTTATTTCCACTGTGATTCTTTCTTTTTAATACTACTGTTCGGCTCCATTCTAAACGTAACTTAGAATGGAGCCGCACAGTAGTATGAAACAGTAAGAATTGCAGTGCAGATAAATCAAACTTGTTAGGTTTTTGCAATGTTATGATGTCTATTGTAAAATCCATCAAGTTTGATTTGTTTCCACTGCAAGTCTTTCTCTGTCATACTACCATGCAGCTTTGTTAGCTGTACCGTAGTATGAAAGAGAGACTTTACAACATAACATTGCAAAACCCTAACAAGTTCGATTTATTTCCACTGTGATTCTTTTGTTTTCATACTCCTGTAAAGCCTCATTCTAAATGTGATGTATTTTTAGAATGGGGCCCTACGGTAGTATGAAAATGAAAGCATTTCAGTGTTCCTTAGAAGTGTGCGGCGCCCCTGGTGAGTTCTGATGGCGCACCAGGGAGCCACGGCACACACTTTGGGAAACACTGATTTATAGTATAAAGGTAGCAGGGCGCTATTTTGTTTACACATGTATTTATAGTACAAAGGTAGCAGGGCTCTATATTGTCTACACTTGCATATTTATAGTATAAAGGTAGCTGGGCTTTATATTGTCTAGACTTGTCTAGACTTGTATATTTATAGTATAAAGGTAGAGGGGCTCTATATTGTTTACACATGTGTATTTATAGTACAAAGGTAGCAGGGCTCTATATTGTCTACACTTGCATATTTATAGTATAAAGGTAGCTGGGCTTTATATTGTCTAGACTTGTATATTTATAGTATAAAGGTAGAGGGGCACTATATTGTTTACACATGTGTATTTATAGTATAAAGGTAGCGTGGCTCTATATTGTCTACACTTGTATATTTATAGTATAAAGGTAGCTGGGCTCTATATTGTCTAGCCTTGTATATTTATAGTATAAACGTAGAGGGGCTCTATATTGTCTACACTTGTATATTTATAGTATAAAGGTAGCGGGGCTCTATATTGTCTACACTTGTATATTTATAGTATAAAGGTAGCTGGGCTCTATATTGTCTAGCCTTGTATATTTATAGTATAAACGTAGAGGGGCTTTATATTGTCTACCTTGTATTTTTATTGTATAAATGTACAGGGGTTCTATATTGTCTACACTTGTATATTTATAGTATAAACATAGAGGGGCTCTATATTGTTTACATCTGTGTATTTATAGTATAAAGGTAGCTCAGCTCTATATTGTCTATACTTGTATATTTATTGTATATAGGTAGCAGGGCTTCATATTGTCTACCTTGTATATTTATAGTATAAATGTAGAGGGGTTCTATATTGTCTACACTTGTATATTTATAGTATAAAGGTAGCAGGGCTCTATATTGTCTACACTTGTATATTTTTAGTATAAAGGGAATGGGCTCTATATTGTCTACACTTGAATTTTGAGTCACGTGTATTTATAGTATAAAGGTAGCGGGGCTCTATATTGTCTACACTTCTATATTTGTAGTATAAACATAGAGTGGCTCTATATTGTTTACACCTGTGTATTTATAGTATAAAGGTAGTGCGGCTCTATATTGTCTACACTTGTATATTTATAGTGTAAATGTAGGGGGCCTCTATATTGTCTGTGCTTGTACATTTATACTGTAAATGTAGCGGGCTCTATATTCTCTACACTTGTATATTTATAGTATAAAGGTAGCGGGGCTGTATATTGTCTACACTTGTATATTGATAGTATAAAGATCGCGGGGCTCTATATCGTCTACACTTGTATATTTATAGTATAAAGGTAGCGGGCTCTATATTGTCTACCTTGTATATTTATAGTATAAAGGTAGTGGGGCTCTATATTCTCTACACTTCTATATTTATAGTATAAAGGTAGCGGGCTCTATATTGTCTACACTTGGACATTTATAGTATAAAGGTAGCGGGCTCTATATTGTCTACACTTGGACATTTATAGTATAAAGGTAGCGGGCTCTATATTGTCTACACTTGAATTTTGAGTCACGTGTATTTATAGCATAAAGGTAGCAGGGCTCTATATTCTCTACACTTCTATATTTGTAGTATAAACATAGAGGGGCTATAAATTGTTTACACTTGGATATTTATAGTACAAAGGTAGCAGGGCTCTATATTGTCTACACTTGTATATTTATGGTATAAAGGTAGCTGGGCTCTATATTGTCTAGACTTGTAAATTTATAGTATAAACGTAGAGGGGCTCTATATTGTCTACACTTGTATATTTATAGTATAAAGGTAGCAGGGCTCTATATTGTCTACACTTGTATATTTATATTATAAGCATAGAGGGGCTCTATATTGTTTATACCTGTGCATATACAGTATAAAGGTAGCGGGGCTCTATATTGTCTACACTTGTATATTTATAGTATAAACATAGAGGGGCTCTATATTGTTTACATCTGTGCATATACAGTATAAAGGTAGCGGGGCTCTATATTGTCTACACTTGTATATTTATAGTATAAACATAGAGGGGCTCTATATTGTTTACATCTGTGTATTAATAGTATAAAGGTAGCGCGGCTCTATATTGTCTATACTTGTATATTTATAGTATAAAGGTAGCAGGGCTTTATATTGTCTACACTTGTATATTTATAGTATAAATGTAGAGGGGTTCTATATTGTCTACACTTGTATATTTATAGTATAAAGGTAGCAGGGCTCTATATTGTCTACACTTGTATATTTATAGTATAAAGGGAGTGGGCTCTATATTGTCTACACTTGAATTTTGAGTCACGTGTATTTATAGTATAAAGGTAGCGGGGCTCTATATTGTCTACACTTCTATATTTATAGTATAAACATAGAGGGGCTCTATATTGTTTACATCTGTGTATTTATAGTATAAAGGTAGCGCGGCTCTATATTGTCTATACTTGTATATTTATAGTATAAAGGTAGTAGGGCTCTATATTGTCTACACTTGTAGATTTATAGTATAAAGGTAGGGGGCCTCTATATTGTCTACACTTGTACATTTATAGTGTAAATGTAGCGGGGCTCTATATTGTCTACACTTGTATATTTATAGAATAAAGGTAGCGGGGCTCTACATTGTCTACACTTGTATATTGATAGTATAAAGATAGCGGGGCTCTATAGTGTCTACACTTGTATATTTATAGTATAAAGGTAGCAGGGTTCTATATTGTCTACACTTGTATATTTATAGTATAAAGGGAGTGGGCTCTATATTGTCTACACTTGAATTTTGAGTCACGTGTATTTATAGTATAAAGGTAGCGGGGCTCTATATTGTCTACACTTCTATATTTGTAGTATAAACATAGAGGGGCTCTATATTGTTTACACCTGTGTATTTATAGTATAAAGGTAGTGCGGCTCTATATTGTCTACACTTGTATATTTATAGTATAAACATAGAGGGGCTCTATATTGTTTACATCTGTGTATTTATAGTATAAAGGTAGCGCGGCTCTATATTGCCTATACTTGTATATTTATAGTATAAATGTATCAGGGCTTTATATTGTCTACACTTGTATATTTATAGTATAAATGTAGAGGGGCTCTATATTGTCTACACTTGTATATTTATAGTATAAAGGTAGTAGGGCTCTATATTGTCAACACTTGTAGATTTATAGTATAAAGGTAGGGGGCCTCTATATTGTTTACATCTGTGTATTAATAGTATAAAGGTAGCGCGGCTCTATATTGTCTATACTTGTATATTTATAGTATAAAGGTAGCAGGGCTTTATATTGTCTACACTTGTATATTTATAGTATAAATGTAGAGGGTTTCTATATTGTCTACACTTGTATATTTATAGTATAAAGGTAGCAGGGCTCTATATTGTCTACACTTGTATATTTATAGTATAAAGGGAGTGGGCTCTATATTGTCTACACTTGAATTTTGAGTCACGTTTATTTATAGTATAAAGGTAGCGGGCTCTATATTGTCTACACTTCTATATTTGTAGTATAAACGTAGAGGGGCTCTATATTGTTTACACCTCTGTATTTATAGTATAAAGGTAGTGCGGCTCTGTATTGTCTACACTTGTATATTTATAGTATAAACATAGAGGGGCTCTATATTGTTTACATCTGTGTATTTATAGTATAAAGGTAGCGCGGCTCTATATTGTCTATACTTGTATATTTATAGTATAAATGTAGCAGGGCTTTATATTGTCTACACTTGTATATTTATAGTATAAATGTAGAGGGGCTCTATATTGTCTACACTTGTATATTTATAGTATAAAGGTAGTAGGGCTCTATATTGTCTACACTTGTAGATTTATAGTATAAAGGTAGGGGGCCTCTATATTGTCTACACTTGTACATTTATAGTGTAAATGTAGCGGGGCTCTATATTGTCTACACTTGTATATTTATAGTATAAAGGTAGCGGGGCTCTATATTGTCTACACTTGTATATTGATAGTATAAAGATAGCGGGGCTCTATATTGTCTACACTTGTATATTTATAGTATAAAGGTAGCGGGGCTCTATATTGTCTACCTTGTATATTTATAGTATAAAGGTAGCGGGCCTCTATATTGTCTACACTTCTATATTTATAGTATAAAGGTAGCGGGGCTCTATATTGTCTACACTTGTACATTTATAGTATAAAGGTAGCGGGCTCTATATTGTCTACACTTGAATTTTGAGTCACGTGTATTTATAGTATAAAGGTAGCAGGGCTCTATATTGTCTACACTTCTATATTTGTAGTATAAACATAGAGGGGCTCTATATTGTTTACACTTGTGTATTTATGGTATAAAGGTAGTGTGGCTCTATATTGTCTACAGCTGTATATTTATAGTATAAAGGTAGGGGGCCTCTATATTGTCTACACTTGTACATTTATAGTGTAAATGTAGCGGGCTCTATATTGTCTACACTTGTATATTTATAGTATGAAGGTAGCGGGGCTCTATATTGTCTACACTTGTATATTCATAGTATAAAGATAGCGGGCTCTATATTGTCTACACTTCTATATTTATAGTATAAAGGTAGCGGGGCTCTATATTGTCTACACTTCTATATTTATAGTATAAAGGTAGCGGGGCTCTATATTGTCTACACTTGAATTTTGAGTCACGTGTATTTATAGTATAAAGGTAGTAGGGCTCTATATTGTCTACACTTCTATATTTGTAGTATAAACATAGAGGGGCTCTATACTGTTTACACCTGTGTATTTATGGTATAAAGGTAGTGCGGCTCTATATTGTCTACAGCTGTATATTTATAGTATAAAGGTAGGGGGCCTCTATATTGTCTACACTTGTATATTTATAGTGTAAATGTAGCAGGCTCAATATTGTCTACACTTGTATATTTATAGTATGAAGGTAGCGGGGATCTATATTGGCTACAATTGTATATTCATAGTATAAAGATAGCGGGCTCTATATTGTCTACACTTCTATATTTATAGTATAAAGGTAGCGGGGCTCTATATTGTCTACACTTGTATATTCATAGTATAAAGGTAGCGGGGCTCTATATTGTCTACACTTGTATATTTATAGTATAAACGTAGAAGGTCTCTATACTGTCTTCACTTGTATATTTATATATAAAGGTAGTGGGCTGTATATTGTCTACAATTGTATATTTATAGTATAAACATAGAGGGGCTGTATATTGTTTACACTTGGATATTTATAGTATAAACGTAGTGGGGCTCTATATTGTCTACACTTGTCTATTTATTTATAGTATAAAGGTAGCAGGGCTCTATATTGTTTACACATGTATTTATAGTATAAAGATAGCAGGGCTCTATATTGTCTACACTTGCATATTTATAGTATAAAGGTAGCTGGGCTCTATATTGTCTAGACTTGTATATTTATAGTATAAAGGTAGATGGGCTCTATATTGTTTACACATGTGTATTTATAGTTGAAAGGTAGCGTGGCTCTATATTGTCTACACTTGTATATTTATAGTATAAAGGTAGCTGGGCGCTATATTGTCTAGCCTTGTATATTTATAGTATAAACGTAGAGGGGCTCTATATTGTCTACACTTGTATATTTATAGTATAATGGTAGCGGGGCTCTATGTTGTCTACACTTGTATATTTATAGTATAAACATAGAGGGGCTCTATATTGTTTACATCTATGTATTTATAGTATAAAGGTAGCGCAGCTCTTTATTGTCTATACTTGTATATTTATAGTATAAAGGTAGCAGGGCTTTATATTGTCTACACTTTCATATTTATAGTATAAATGTAGATGTAAATGTAGAGGGGCTCTATATTGTCTACACTTGTATATTTATAGTATAAAAGGAGCATGCTCTATATTGTCTACACTTGTATATTTATAGTATAAAGATAGCGGGGCTCTATATTGTCTACACTTGTATATTTATAGTATAAATGTAGCAGGGCTCTATATTGTTTACACGTGTATTTATAGTATAAAGGTAGCAGGGCTCTATATTGTCTACACTTCTATATTTGTAGTATAAACACAGAGGCGCTCTATATTGTTTACACCTGTGTATTTATAGTATAAAGGCAGTGCGGCTCTATTTTGTCTACACTTGTATATTTATAGTATAAAGGTAAGGGCGTCTATATTGTCTACACTTGTATATATATATAGTGTAAATGTAGCGGGGCTCTATGTCTACACTTGTATATTTATAGTATAAAGGTAGCGGGGCTCTATATTGTCTACACTTGTATATTTATAAAATAAAGGTAGCGGGCTCTATATTGTCTACCTTGTATATTTATAGTATAAAGGTAGCGGGGCTCTATATTGTCTACACTTGTATATTTATAGTATAAAGGTAGCGGGGCTCTATATTGTCTACCTTGTATATTTATAGTATAAGGGTAGCGGGGCTCTATATTGTCTACACTTCTATATTTATAGTATAAAGGTAGCGGAGCTCTATATTGTCTACACTTGTATATTTATATATAAAGGTAGCGGAGCTGTATGTTGTCTACACTTGTATATGTATAGTCTAAACATAGAGGGGCTCTATATTGTTTACACTTGGATATTTATAGTATAAACGTAGTGGGGCTCTATATTGTCTACACTTGTCTATTTATAGTAGAAAGGTAGCAGGACTCTATATTGTTTACACATGTATTTATAGTTGAAAGGTAGCGTGGCTCTATATTGTCTACACTTCCATATTTATAGTATAAAGGTAGCTGGGCTCTATATTATCTAGACTTGTATATTTATAGTATAAAGGTAGAGGGGCTCTATATTGTTTACACATGTGTATTTAGAGTATAAAGGTAGCGTGGCTCTATATTGTCTACACTTATATATTTATAGTATAAAGGTAGCTGGGCTCTATATTGTCTAGACTTGTATATTTATAGTATAAACGTAGAGGGGCTCTATATTGTCTACACTTGTATATTTATAGTATAAAGGTAGCGGGTGTAGGAGGCTGGTCTGGCTTGTAGTGAGTACCAAGGGGTACTTACACCTTGCACCAGGCCCAGGTATCCCTTATTAGTGTATAGGGGTGTCTAGCAGCTTAGGCTGATAGAAAATGGTAGCTTAGCAGAGCAGCTTAGGCTGAACTAGGAGACGAGTGAAGCGCCTACAGTACCACTAGTGTCACTTGCACAATATCATAAGAAAACACAATACACAGATATACTAAAAATAAAGGCACTTTATTTTTATGACAATATGCCAAAGTATCTCAGTGAGTACCCTCAGTATGAGGATAGCAAATATACACAAGTTATATGTACACAATACCCAAAGTATGCAGTAATAGCAATAGGAAACAGTGCAAACAATGTATAGTCACAATAGAATGCAATGGGGGCACATAGGGATAGATGCAACACAAACCATATACTCTAGAAGTGGAATGCGAACCACGAATGGACCCCAAACCTATGTGACCTTGTAGAGGGTCGCTGGGACTGTAAGAAAACAGTGAGGGTTAGAAAAATAGCCCACCCCAAGACCCTGAAAAGTGGGTGCAAAGTGCACCTAAGTTCCCCAAAGAGCACAGAAGTCGTGATAGGGGAATTCTGCAGGAAAGACCAACACCAGCAATGCAACAACGATGGATTTCCAGACGAGAGTACCTGTGGAACAAGGGGACCAAGTCCAAAAGTCACGATCAAGTCGGGAGTGGGCAGATGCCCAGGAAATGCCAGCTGTGGGTGCAAAGAAGCTGCCACAGGATGGTAGAAGCTGAGGATTTTGCACGAACGACAAGGGCTAGAAACTTCCCCTTTGGAAGATGGATGTCCCACGCCGTGAAGAGTCGTGCAGAAGTCTTTTCCCGCAGAAAGACCGCAAACAAGCCTTGCTAGCTGCAAAGCGCGAGGTTAAGGTTTTTGGATGCTGCTGTGGCCCAGGAGGGACCAGGATGTCGCCAATTGCGTGAGGGGACAGAGGGGGCATCCAGCAAGACAAGGAGCCCTCTCAGAAGCAGGCAGCACCCGCAGAAGTGCCGGAACAGGCACTACGAAGTGGAGTGAAACGGTGCTCACCCGAAGTTGCACAAGAGAGTCCCACGCCGCCGGAGGACAACTCAGGAGGTCGTGCAATGCAGGTTAGAGTGCCGTGGACCCAGGCTTGGCTGTGCACAAAGGAAATCCTGGAAAAGTGCACAGGAGCCGGAGTAGCTGCAAAACACGCGGTTCCCAGCAATGCAGTCTGGCGTGGGGAGGCAAGGACTTACCTCCACCAAACTTGGACTGAAGAGTCACTGGACTGTGGGAGTCACTTGGACAGAGTTGCTGAGTTCAAGGAACCTCGCTCGTCGGGCTGAGAGGAGACCCAGAGGACCGGTGATGCAGTTCTTTGGTGCCTGCGGTTGCAGGGGGAAGATTCCGTCGACCCACGGGAGATTTCTTCTGAGCTTCTAGTGCAGAGAGGAGGCAGACTACCCCCACAACATGCACCACCAGGAAAACAGTCGAGAAGGCAGCCGGATCAGCGTTACAGTGTCGCAGTACTCGTCTTTGCTACTTTGTTGCAGTTTTGCAGGCTTCCATCGCGGTCAGCAGTCGTTTCCTTGGCAGAAGGTGAAGAGAGAGATGCAGAGGAACTCTGATGAGCTCTTGCATTCGTTATCTAAGGAATTCCCCAAAGCAGAGACCCTAAATAGCCAGAAAATAGGGTTTGGCTACTTAAACACCTGAAAGAGCCTATCAGAAGGAGTCTCTGATGTCACCTGCTGGCACTGGCCACTCAGAGCAGTCCAGTGTGCCAGCAGCACCTCTGTTTCCAAGATGGCAGAGGTCTGGAGCACACTGGAGGAGCTCTGGGCACCTCCCACGGGAGGTGCAGGTCAGGGGAGTGGTCACTCCCCTTTCCTTTGTCCAGTTTCGCGCCAGAGCAGGGCTGAGGGGTCCCTGAACTGGTGTAGACTGGCTTATGCAGAAATGGGCACCATCTGTGCCCATGAAAGCATTTCCAGAGGCTGGGGGAGGCTACTCCTCCCCTGCCTTAACACCTTTTTCCAAAGGGAGAGGGTGTAACACCCTCTCTCTGAGGAAGTCCTTTGTTCTGCCTTCCTGGGCCAAGCCTGGCTGGACCCCAGGAGGGCAGAAACCTGTCTGAGGGGTTGGCAGCAGCAGCAGCTGCAGTGAAACCCGTGAAAAGGCAGTTTGGCAGTACCCGGGTCTGTGCTAGAGACCCGGGGAATCATGGGATTGTCTCCCCAATACCAGGATGGCATTGGGGGGGCAATTCCATGATCTTAGACATGTTACATGGCCATGTTCGGAGTTACCATTGTGAAGCTACACATAGGTAGTGACCTATGTGTAGTGCACACGTGTAATGGTGTCCCCGCACTCACAAAGTCCGGGGAATTTGCCCTGAACCATGTGGGGGCACCTTGGCTAGTGCCAGGGTGCCCACACACTAAGTAACGTAGCCCCCAACCTTTACCAGGTAAAGGTTAGACATATAGGTGACTTATAAGTTACTTAAGTGCAGTGGTAAATGGCTGTGAAATAACGTGGACGTTATTTCACTCAGGCTGCAGTGGCAGGCCTGTGTAAGAATTGTCAGAGCTCCCTATGGGTGGCAAAAGAAATGCTGCAGCCCATAGGGATCTCCTGGAACCCCAATACCCTGGGTACCTCAGTACCATATACTAGGGAATTATAAGGGTGTTCCAGTATGCCAATGTGAATTGGAAAAATTGGTCACTAGCCTGTTAGTGACAATTTGGAAAGAAATGAGAGAGCATAACCACTGAGGTTCTGATTAGCAGAGCCTCAGTGAGACAGTTAGTCATAACACAGGTAACACATACAGGGCACACTTATGAGCAGTGGGGCCCTGGCTGGCAGGGTCCTAGTGACACATACAACTATAACAACATATATACAGTGAAATATGGGGGTAACATGCCAGGCAAGATGGTACTTTCCTACACAACCCCCCCCCCCCAAACGAAGGACAATAAGACTAGCCATTTCCTGACGAGTCTTCATTGTCTAAGTGGAAATATCTGGAGAGTCCATCTGCATTGGAGTGGGTACTCCCAGGTCTATGTTCCACTGTATAGTCCATCCCCTGTAGGGATATGGACCACCTCAACAATTTAGGATTTTCACCTTTCATTTGTTTTAGCCAAAATAGAGGTTTGTGGCCTGTCTGAACAATGAAGTGAGTGCCAAACAGGTATGGCCTCAACTTCTTCAGTGCCCAGACCACAGCAAAGGCCTCCCTCTCTATGGCAGACCAACGCTTTTCTCTAGGGGTCAACCTCCTGCTGATAAAAGCAACAGGTTGATCCTGGCCCTCAGAATTAAGTTGTGATAAGACTGCCCCTACCCCTAATTCAGATGCATCAGTTTGGACAATGATTTTTTTGGAGTAACAGGGGCTTTTCAGGACAGGTGCAGAGCACATGGCCTGCTTCAGCTCCTCAAAAGCTTTCTGACAGTTTGCTGTCCATAATACCTTCTTAGGCATTTTTTTAGATGTGAGGTCATTACGAGGGGCTACAATGGAGCCATAGTTCTTTATGAACCTCCTGTGGTACCCAGTGAGGCCTAAAAAGGCTCTCACCTGAGTCTGAGTTGTAGGGGTAACCCAATTTATAATAGTTTGGATTTTTCCCTGAAGTGGTGCAATCTGTTCTACACCTACCAGGTGTCCCAGATAAACCACTTTCCCCTGCCCTATCTGGCACTTTGAAGCCTTGATAGTGAGGCCTGCCTTTTGCAGGGCCTCCAAAACTTTCCATAGGTGGACCAGGTGATAATCCCAGCTGGAGCTAAAGACAGCTATATCATCTAGATATGCTGCACTAAAAGCTTCCAGCCCTTGCAGGACTGTATTCACCAACCTTTGAAAAGTGGCAGGTGCATTTTTCAATCCAAAAGGCATTACTGTGAATTGGTAATGGCCTCCAATGGTTGAAAATGCAGTTTTTGCTTTTGTATCTTCTGATAATTTGATCTGCCAATACCCTGCAGTCAAATCAAAAGTGCTTAGATACTTGGCAGATGCCAGTGTATCTATTAGCTCATCTGCCCTGGGTATAGGGTGAGCATCAGTTTTGGTTACCTGGTTGAGACCTCTGTAGTCTACACAAAACCGCATTTCCTTCTTTTCATCCTTGGAATGAGGTTTTGGTACAAGTACCACAGGAGAGGCCCATGGACTTTCAGAGTGCTCAACCACTCCCAGTTCAAGCATTTTCTGTACTTCTTGCTTTATGCAGTCTCTGACATGGTCAGGTTGCCTATAGATCTAATTTTGACAGGCAAGCTGTCTCCAGTATCTATAGTGTGCTCACACCAAGAAGTGGTGACTGGCACAGTAGAGAAGAGTTCAGAAAACTGACCCAGTAGATGTATGCAGTGGTCTTTCTGCTCAGCAGTAAGACAATCTGCCAGTACTACACCTTCCACTAGAACATCTTGTTCTGTGGAAGTGAAGAGATCAGGGAGAGGGTCACTCTCTTCTTCCTGTCCTTCATCTGTTGCCATGAGCAGGGTGAGATCAGCCCTGTCATAGTAAGGTTTCAGGCGATTGACATGGAGCACCCTAAGGGGACTCCTGGCAGTGCCTAAGTCAACTAAGTAGGTGACTTCACCCTTCTTTGCAACAATTATGTGGGGTCCACTCCATTTATCTTGGAGTGCTCTTGGGGCCACAGGCTCCAAGACCCACACTTTCTGCCCTGGTTGGTACTGAACCAAAACAGCCTTCTGGTCATGCCATTGCTTCTGGAGCTCTTGGCTGGCCTGAAGGTTTTTACTGGCCTTTTTCATGTACTCAGCCATCCTAGATCTGAGGCCAAGTACATAGTCCACTATGTCTTGCTTTGGAGCTTTTAAAGGTTGTTCCCAACCCTCCTTAACAAGTGTTAGAGGACCTCTCACAGGGTGTCCAAATAGGAGTTCAAAGGGGCTGAAGCCCACTCCTTTTTGGGGTACCTCCCTGTAAGCAAAAAGGAGGCAAGGTAACAGGATATCCCATCTCCTGCAGAGTTTTTCAGGGAGTCCCATAATCATGCCTTTGAGAGTTTTTTTAAATCTCTCCACCAGTCCATTTGTTTGTGGATGATAGGGTGTAGTGAACTTGTATGTCACACCACATTCCTTCCACATGGCTTTTAAGTAAGCAGACATGAAATTGCTTCCCCTGTCTGATACCACCTCTTTTGGGAAACCCACCCTGGAAAAGATTCCCAGGAGGGCCTTTGCCACTGCAGGAGCTGTAGTGGTCCTTAGAGGAATTGCTTCAGGATATCTGGTGGCATGGTCCACCAAGATAAACCTATTGCCTGAAGCAGTAGGAGGGTCAAGGGGGCCAACTATGTCAACCCCTACCCTTTCAAAGGGAACCCCAACCACAGGCAGTGGAATAAGGGGTGCCTTTGGAGTGCCACCTGTCTTGCCACTGGCTTGACAGGTTTCACAGGACTTACAAAATTCCTTTGTGTCCTCTGACATTCTAGGCCAATGAAACAAGGGGACAAGCCTGTCCCAAGTTTTCATTTGCCCCAAATATCCAGCTAAGGGAATGTCGTGGGATAGAGTTAGGAGGAACTTTCTGTACTCCTGAGGAATCACCAATCTCCTGGCAGCTCCAGGTTTTGGATCCCTTGCTTCAGTGTACAAGAGGTTGTCCTCCCAGTAAACTCTGTGAGAGTCACTGACATCCCCATTTGCTTGTTTGACAGCTTGCTGCCTTAGACCCTCTAGTGTGGGACAGGTTTGCTGTGCCACACTCAGCTCCTCCCTGGCAGGCCCCCCTTCACCCAAAAGCTCAGCAGTGTCTGCTTCCAGCTCCTCTGGTGTAGGTTCTGCACAGGGTGGAAATTCTTCTTCCTCAGAAGTAGAATCCACTGTAAAGGGAGGGATCGTAGGTAGTGATTTACCCTTACTAACCCTAGCTTTAGGGAGCACTTGGTCCATTCTTCCAGGATCCAAGTCACTCTGTCCTTTTTGCTTTTTGGCCTGAGCCCTGGTCAAATCAAAAATATGCCCTGGAATGCCCAGCATTGCTGCATGAGCCTCCAACTCCACTTCTGCCCAAGCTGATGTCTCTAAATCATTTCCTAATAGACAGTCTGCAGGTAAATCTGAGGCAACCATAACTTTCTTTGGACCAGTAACCCCCCCCGCCCCCAGTTGAGATTCACAACAGCCATGGGGTGGCTAAGAGTGTTGTTATGAGCATCGGTTACTTGGTACTGGTGACCAAGTAGGTGTTGTTCAGGGTGGACCAGTTTCTCTATTACCATTGTAACACTGGCACCTGTGTCCCTGTAGGCCTGAACCTCTACACTATTTATTAGGGGTAGTTGCTTGTACTTATCCATGTTAAGGGGACAAGCAACCAAGGTGGCTAAATCAATAGCCCCCTCAGAGACTAACACAGCCTCTGTGGTCTCCCTAATTAGACCAACCCCAACTAAGTTACCAAAAGTGAGCCCAGCTACTCCCTTGGATTGGCTATTAGTAGGTTTGCTCCCACCACCACTGCTATTACTAGGGGCACTAGGTGTAGCAGCAGGGGTTGTAGTGGTAGGAGGCTTGGTGCTTTTCTTTGGACAACTGGGACCTGTTGTCCAATGGCCTTTTATTTTACATAAATAGCACCATGGTTTCTTTTCTTTGTTTTGATTTGAAGAGGATTTGGGCCCACCACCCCCACCAGAGTGTTTTTGTGGGCCTGATGAAGACTCATTTTTAGATTTGTCCCCACCCTTGTCAGAAGACTTACCATCCTTCTTCTTGCCATCTTTGTCACCCCCTGTATGAACTTTTCTGTTCACGCTTGTTCTGACCCATTTGTCTGCCTTCTTTCCCAATTCTTGGGGAGAGGTCAGATCAGAGTCCACCAGGTACTGGTGTAACAAATCAGACACACAATTATTAAGAATATGCTCTCTCAGGATTAAGTTATACAGGCTTTCATAATCAGTAACTTTACTGCCATGTAACCACCCCTCCAAGGCCTTCACTGAATGGCCAACAAAGTCTACCCAGTCTTGTGAAGACTCCTTTTTGGTTTCTCTGAACTTCATCCTGTACTGTTCAGTGGTTAAGCCATAACCATCAAGGAGTGCATTCTTAAGAACTGTTAAATTATTGGCATCACTTTCCTTTACAGTAAGGAGCCTATCCCTACCTTTTCCACTAAATGATAGCCATAGGATAGCAGCCCACTGCCTTTGAGGGACATCCTGTACAACACAGGCCCTCTCAAGTGCAGCAAACCACTTGTTAATGTCATCCCCCTCCTTGTAAGGGGGAACTATCTTGTGCAGATTCCTAGAATCATGCTCTTTTGCAGGATGACTATTTGGAATACTGCTGCTACCACCATGGGATTCCAATCCCAATTTCTGTCTTTCTCTTTCTATCTCTAAGGACTGCCTATCTAAATCCAGCTGTTGCTTCTTGAGCTTCAGCCTGGATTCTTCCACTCTCAGTCTATTGAGCTCCCTTTCTAACACTCTGTCATCAGGGTGGGTGGGTGAGGCATGTCTTGAAACAGAAGGATGGTGAGAATGAACAGAAAGAGACCTGGCCCTAACAGATGGCACACTAACAACCTGGCTAACAGAAGTAACACTTCTACTATTATGAGACGGAACACTCTTACTGTGATGTGAGTTCACATCAGTACCAGCTATGCTAGGTGGTCTGCTAATGGGCAGGTTGGAAAGATTCCCTCCCAAATTTTTCGCTAGGGGTGCCCCAGAATCAGAGTGGGGACCATCAGCTAATTTCTCAACAGAAGTGCCAACTAAGGTCTTATCTTGTTCAATGAGCACATTAACCAACAGTTGTCTTGAGGGATTCTTCCCTACCCCTAAACCTCTATCTATGCACAGACTCCTTGCTTCCTTCCAGCTAAGGTTATCATAAGCTATGTTGGACAGATCAAGAGCTTGGCCTGTACCAGACATTTTAGACAGTGTTTAAGGGATAGAAAAAGTGAGATAAAGTTTTCAGAACTTTTTAAAGGACAGAAAAAAAACTTTTAAAACTTTTAAAGAACTTTTTAGAAAGTTTAGAGGTACTTTTCAGCACTTAGTAAAGAAGTGAGAGAAGAAAAGCAAAACTTTTTGGATAGGTGTACATACACTGAACTTGTTTTGTATATTTTTCACTTATGAAAAGTACAATGACAAAAGTGGTAAGTAGTTGCAAAGTACTTATCCCACCACTGCACAACCAATGTAGGAGGCTGCTCTGGCTTGTAGTGAGTACCAAGGGGTACTTACACCTTGCACCAGGCCCAGGTATCGCTTATTAGTGTATAAGGGTGTCTAGCAGCTTAGGCTGATAGAAAATGGTAGCTTAGCAGAGCAGCTTGGGCTGAACTAGGAGACGAGTGAAGCTCCTACAGTACCACTAGTGTCACTTGCACAATATCATAAGAAAACACAATACACAGATATACTAAAAATAAAGGTACTTTATTTTTATGACAATATGCCAAGGTATCTCAGTGAGTACCCTCAGTATGAGGATAACAAATATACACAAGATATATGTACACAATACCCAAAATATGCAGTAATAGCAACAGAAAACAGTGCAAACAATGTATAGTCACAATAGAATGCAATGGGGACACATAGGGATAGGGGCAACACAAACTATATACTCTAGAAGTGGAATGCGAACCACGAATGGACCCCAAACCTATGTGACCTTGTAGAGGGTCGCTGGGACTGTAAGAAAACAGTGAGGGTTAGAAAAATAGCCCACCCCAAGACCCTGAAAAGTGGGTGCAAAGTGCACCTAAGTTCCCCAAAGAGCACAGAAGTCGTGATAGGGGAATTCTGCAGGAAAGACCAACACCAGCAATGCAACAACAATGGATTTCCAGACGAGAGTACCTGTGGAACAAGGGGACCAAGTCCAAAAGTCACGATCAAGTCGGGAGTGGGCAGATGCCCAAGAAATGCCAGCTCTGGGTGCAAAGAAGCTGCCACAGGATGGTAGAAGCTGAGGATTTTGCACGAACGACAAGGGCTAGAAACTTCCCCTTTGGAGGATGGATGTCCCACGCCGTAAAGAGTCGTACAGAAGTGTTTTCCCCGCAGAAAGACCGCAAACAAGCCTTGCTAGCTGCAAAGCTCGCGGTTAGGGTTTTTGGATGCTGCTGTAGCCCAGGAGGGACCAGGATGTCGCCAATTACGTGAGGGGACAGAGGGGGCATCCAGCAAGATAAGGAGCCCTCTCAGAAGCAGGCAGCACCCGCAGAAGTGCCGGAACAGACACTACGAAGTGGAGTGAAACGGTGCTCACCCGAGTTGCACAAGAGACTCCCACGCCGCCAGAGGACAACTCAGGAGGTCGTGCAATGCAGGTTAGAGTGCCGTGGACCCAGGCTTGGCTGTGCACAAAGGAAATCCTGGAAAAGTGCACAGGAGCCGGAGTAGCTGCAAAACACGCGGTTCCCAGCAATGCAGTCTGGCGTGGGGAGGCAAGGACTTACCTCCACCAAACGTGGACTGAAGAGTCACTGGACTGTGGGAGTCACTTGGACAGAGTTGCTGAGTTCAAGGGACCTCGCTCGTCGTGCTGAGAGGAGACCCAGAGGACCGGTGATGCAGTTCTTTGGTGCCTGCAGTTGCAGGGGGAAGATTCCGTCGACCCACGGGAGATTTCTTCGGAGCTTCTAGTGCAGAGAGGAGGCAGACTACCCCCACAACATGCACCACCAGGAAAACAGTCGAGAAGGCGGCCGGATCAGCGTTACAGTGTCGCAGTAGTCGTCTTTGCTACTTTGTTGCAGTTTTGCAGGCTTCCAGCGCGGTCAGCAGTCGATTCCTTGGCAGAAGGTGAAGAGAGAGATGCAGAGGAACTCTGATGAGCTCTTGCATTCGTTATCTAAGGAATTCCCCAAAGCAGAGTCCCTAAATAGCCAGAAAAGAGGGTTTGGCTACTTAGGAGAGAGGATAGGCTAGCAACACCTGAAGGAGCCTATCAGAAGGTGTCTCTGACGTCACCTGCTGGCACTGGCCACTCAGAGCAGTCCAGTGTGAGGCTACTCCTCCCCTGCCTTAACACCTTTTTCCAAAGGGAGAGGGTGTAACACCCTCTCTCTGAGGAAGTCCTTTGTTCTGCCTTCCTGGGCCAAGCCTGGCTGGACCCCAGGAGGGCAGAAACCTGTCTGAGGGGTTGGCAGCAGCTGCAGTGAAACCCCTGAAAAGGCAGTTTGGCAGTACCCGGGTCTGTGCTAGAGACCTGGGGAATCATGGGATTGTCTCCCCTATACCAGGATGGTATTGGGGGGGCAATTCCATGATCTTAGACATGTTACATGGCCATGTTCGGAGTTACCATTGTGAAGCTACACATAGGTAGTGACCTATGTGTAGTGCACACGTGTAATGGTGTCCCCGCACTCACAAAGTCCAGGGAATTTGCCCTGAACCATGTGGGGGCACCTTGGCTAGTGCCAGGGTGCCCACACACTAAGTAACTTAGCCCCAACCTTTACCAGGTAAAGGTTAGACATATAGGTGACTTATAAGTTACTTAAGTGCGGTGGTAAATGGCTGTGAAATAACGTGGACATTATTTCACTCAGGCTGCAGAGGCAGGCCTGTGTAAGAATTGTCAGAGCTCCCTATGGGTAGCAAAAGAAATGCTGCAGCCCATAGGGATCTCCTGGAACCCCAATACCCTGGGTACCTCAGTACCATATACTAGGGAATTATAAGGGTGTTCCAGTAAGCCAATTGTGAATTGGAAAAATTGGTCACTAGCCTGTTAGTGACAATTTGGAAAGCAGAGAGAGCATAACCACTGAGGTTCTGGATAGCAGAGCCTCAGTGAGACAGTTAGTCACTACACAGGTAACACAGTCAGGCACACCTATGAGCACTGAGGCCCTGGCTGGCAGGGTCCCAGTGACACATACAACTAAAACAACATATATACAGTGAAAAATGGGGGTAACATGCCAGGCAAGATCGTACTTTCCTACAGCGGGGCTCTATATTGTCTACACTTGTATATTTATATTATAAGCGTAGAGGGGCTCTATATTGTTTACACCTGTGTATATACAGTAAAAAGTTAGCGGGGCTCTATATTGTTTACACTTCTATATTTATAGTATAAACATAGAGGGGCTCTATAATGTTTACATCTGTGTATTTATAGTATAAAGGTAGCGCGGCTCTATATTGTCTACACTTGTATATTTATAGTATAAAGGTAGCTGGGCTCTATATTGTCTAGACTTGTAAATTTATAGTATAAAGGGAGCAGGGCTTTATATTGTCTACACTTGTATATTTATAGTATAAAGGTAGCAGGGTTCTATATTGTCTACACTTGTATATTTATAGTATAAAGGGAGTGGGCTCTATATTGTCTACACTTGAATTTTGAGTCACTTGTATTTATAGTATAAAGGTAGCGGGGCTCTATATTGTCTACACCTGTATATTTAAAGTATAAAGGTAGCAGGGCTCTATATTGTCTACACTTGTATATTTATAGTATAAAGGGAGCGGGCTCTATATTGCCTACACTTCTGTATTTGTAGTATAAACATAGAGGCGCTCTATATTGTTTACACATGTGTATTTATAGTATAACGGTAGTGCAGCTCTATATTGTCTACACTTGTATATTTATAGTATAAAGGTAGGGGACCTCTATATTGTCTACACTTGTATATTTATAGTGTAAATGTAGCGGGCTCTATATTGTCTACACTTGTATATTTATAGTATAAAGGTAGCAGGGCTCTATATTGTCTTTACTTGTATATTTATAGTATAAAGGTAGCGGGGCTCTATATTGTCTACACTTGTATATTTATAGTATAAAGGTAGCGGGCTATATATTGTCTACCTTGTATATTTATAGTATAAAGGTAGCAGGGCTCTATATTGTCTACACTTGTATATTTATATTATAAAGGTAGCGGGCTATATATTGTCTACCTTGTATATTTATAGTATAAAGGTAGCGGGGCTCTATATTGTCTACACTTTTATATTTATAGTATAAAGGTAGCGGGCTATATATTGTCTACCTTGTATATTTATAGTATAAAGGTAGCAGGGCTCTATATTGTCTACACTTCTATATTTATAGTATAAAGGTAGCAGGGCTCTATATTGTCTACACTTGTATATTTATAGTGTAAAGATAGCGGGCTCTATATTGTCTACACTTCTATATTTATAGTATAAAGGTAGCGGGGCTCTATATTTATAGTATAAAGGTAGCGGGCTCTATATTGTCTACACTTGTATATTTATAGTAGAAACTTAGAGGGTCTCTATATTGTCTACACTTGGATATTTACAGTATAAACGTAGTGGGGCTCTATATTGTCTACACTTGTCTATAGTAGAAAGGTAGCAGGACTCTATATTGTTTACACATGTATTTATAGTATAAGGGTAGCAGGGCTCTATATTGTCTACACTTGTATATTGACGGTATAAAGGTAGCTGGGTTCTATATTGTCTAGACTTGTATATTTATAGTATAAAGGTAGCGGGCTCTATATTGTCTACACTTGTATATTTATAGTATAAACATAGAGGGGCTCTATATTGTTTACATCTGTGTATTTATATTATAAAGTTATCGCAGCTCCATATTGTCTATACTTGTATATTTATAGTATAAAGGTAGCGGGCTTTATATTGTCTACACTTGTATATTTATAGTGTAAATGTAGCAGGGCTCTATATTGTTTACACGTGTATTTATAGTATAAAGGTAGCAGGGCTCTTTATTTTTTACACTTGGATATTTTCAGTATAAAGGTAGTGGGGCTCTATATTGTCTACACTTGGATATTTATAGTATAAAGGACAGGGGCTCTATATTGTCTACACTTGTATATTTATAGTATAAAGGAATAGGGGCTCTATATTGTTCACACATGTGTATGTATGTTGTTAAGAGTCAGATCCATGTTGAATTGCCCCTGGTCTGACATGATAAAAGGGGGAGACTATTACTTGTGTTCCTGAAGAGGAGGGTGTAACTATGAATAGTGAAGTATGGAGGGATGGAGTCGGAAATGCCTTTTAGAAAGTCTTTGGCAGTCATTATGAACATGGCGGGAAAGACCGCCGACTGCCGTGGCGGCGGTGAACAGAATCCCGGTGGCGGCGAATGAAAACCCACCATATAATGATCGAAAAACCCAACCCCGCCAAAAATTCCCAGACCACCAATCCCCGCCAGGACCCTGTCGGCAAAGAATCCCGTCCAACCCTGCCACCGCCAAGCACACCCACATCCCACCCTCCAAATAATGATGCACAAATCACCTCGGCGGAGAGTGGAGGCCGGACGACCATTGGTGGCTGCGACCGCCATGGACATCAAGGGGGCCCATCAGCAACCAGTGCACACATTGGCTAGGCTTAGCACCCACACACCTGACACACATCCAGAACACCATAAAACACCCCCAGACACACCCCACAATCCCTTGCAATGAAACCAGGACCAGAAGACGGAGAGCACCAGAGCCAGACAGAGAACGGCAGCAGACAGGACACGCATAGCGACCCACACAGGAGCACCCAAACCCCGTCCCCAGTCCCGACGCCATCCACCACCCTGACCATGTCCCCCCAAAAAATCCACGCTTCACCGAAAGGGAGCTAAGGACCATGGTGGATGAGATCCTTAAAGTGGAGCCACAAATATTCGGGTCCAAGGTGCAGCACACACCCATCGCTCGGAAAATGGAGCTGTGGCAGACAATTGTGAACAGGGTGAATGCAGTGGGACACCATCCACGCACCAGGGACGACATCCGCAAGAGATGGAACGACCTGCGGGCGAAGGTCCGGGCCATAGCATCCAGGCACCACATTGCAGTGCAGAAGACTGGGGGAGGACCGCCACCAACACCACCCGACTACACAGACTGGGAGGAGAAGGTACTTACCATCCTGCACCCAGAGGGACTCACTGGAGGAATGGACTCGGATAAGTCATCTATAATTACCCCATATACACCATACCTGTAATGCATGCACCTCCCCACCCCACCCAGACCCACACCCCATCCAGCCATTACCCACCACATCCACCACCCTGCATCACCCACAGCTCACTACCAGGCCCACATCACTCCCGCTGTGCACAGCCACCCACCCCTGCACATACCCACAATGGAATAATAACCCCCACCACAATGAAACCCCACCACTGCCACTAAATGCAATGCCCACCTCACAAAGGCACCCTGGAAGGCCACTGAAAGGCACACTAGCACACAATTGCACAGTTCAGTACACCTCATTTCTATGTCCCCCAACAGGCACCACCACCCATGCAACCCTAATGGTGGGGGCAAGGAGTAGACAAAAGAAGAACCCCTAGGGGCAACCCCTATAAATTGGTTAACACTCAAAACACACACCCATTCAAAAATACACTTGTCTTTGATAAAGGAAATTAAAAAAAAGGAAGTTTAATGCAAAAATCCCATAAAATACATTTCTATAATAATTACATATCACAATACAAATCTCTTTAGAAATATCTAGTTAGACACAATAAAAATATACACACCAATATAGACCTATAGTACGCTCTATCACCCTCCTAGTACGTCCATGGGCCTCATTGAATTTCCTCTCTGCATCCGTCCTGGGATTCCTCACTGGTGTCAGGAGCCAACACAAGTTTGGATAGCCAGAATCACCTAGAGAAATAGTCAATACAGAGTTGTCATTGGAATGTCCTTAGTCAGACAGGCTGTTTTTCTGCAATGTGTAAGTTAGTGTCAGGCAACCTTACCTATGATCCACCCTCTTTCCTCTTGTAGTTGTTCCATCTTCTGTGGCACACTACTGTTCCTCAAAACAAATGAATCATGGACAGAACACGGAAACATGGCATTCACATGGGAAATGTACTGGTCTGCAGTACATACCAATTGGATGTTCATGGAGTGAAAGTTCTTCCTGTTTCTGTACACCTGTTCACTCACTCTTGGGGGGATGATAGCTATGTGGGTGCCATTGATGGTACCTATGACATGGGGAATGTTTGCAAAGGCATAGAAGTCAGACTTGATGGCATGGGGGTCAGCACTTTGGGGGAATTGCACATAGGATTGCAGATGTTGTACAAATGCATTCAGAAATCTTGTCAGTACCTGGCTGAACATTGGCTGTGAGAAACCAGCACCCATGCCCACTGTCACTTGAAAAGAGCCAGTGGCCAGGAAATGGAGTGCGGAGAGCACTTGCACCTCAGTTGGAATGGCATGCTGATTACGATTTCCGGGAGTCAGTGCAGGATCCAGTAATGCACATAGGTCCTGAATAGTTGCACGTGTGAGTCTGTAGGTGATTATGATCTGACGCTCCACCATGGTCCCTATATCCACAAGTGGTCTGTACACTGATGGTGCCCTTCTTTGCCACAAGGGTCGGTACCTATGAGGGGTAAGAAAAAGGAGTGATGTGCACACATACACTGGCATATGTGCTACATACATTCACTGCATTCTTCATAGTAGTGTCTGTACAATAGCTGCAACCTGACAGATGTACATGTGCATCATTAGGAGGGAACAGAGTAAATCATGTGTGATTATATACTCAATGGATAGAGGCCTAGGTGCTTCATATGGCTAGTAGGCCCAGCATTGTGAGTATTATGAATTTAAAGATGCGTAGGTGATGGCAAAATGTCTGACCAAAGTAGTTCTGCCCCTTTATTGTGGAAGTGACCTAATACCGCTAGCGTTTGACGTCACAGCGTACAGCAATGTTGACCGCTGATCTCACCCTCATTGGATAACATGGATGCCAATGGGGAATCCTGGCGTATCATGATCGCCGCCGGTGGTGACGGTTCACACCGCCGTGGAACACACGCACGTTCGTCATCGTTTGATCACTTAACTCCCTCATCCTGTGCGGACAAGTATTCCACTCTGTGTACTGCTGTGGCCTGCCTCTGGCTATGGATGTTCCACGTGGTGCAGGGAAAAGGGCCCTGGGCTTCACCCAGGAAGAACTGGAGAAACAGGTGGAAGGGCTCCTGCCCCTGTACGGCAGACTCTACGGACAGCCAGAGGTACATGTGAGTCTGGGTTTGGGGGGACACTGTGTGAGTGATGGATGGAGTGGATTGCACAGATGTGTGCTCCTGTGAGCCAGGATGGGCCATGGTGCATGGAATGCTGCTTGCCACGGTCCTGCATGTCTGGGAGTACTGTCTGTCCTATGTCTGATAATCTGCCAGCTGTTGCCATCATGCAGGTGCCTGACCTCTGTGTTCCATTTCTGTCTCCTTACTAGGTCAGCACCCACCAGAAGAGGGCACATTAGCAAGCCATCGCCAAGGAGGTACGGACCCTAGGGGTCTACAACCGGAGGAGCACCCACTGTCGAAAGAGGTGGGAGGACCTGCGGCGCTGGGTGCGGAAGATCACTGAGGCCCAGCTGGGGAAGTCCTCCCAACGTGGAAGGGGTGCATGTCGAGCACTGACCCCCCTCATGCGAAGGATCCTAGCGGTGGCGTACCCAGACCTGGATGGACGCTTGAAGGCTGCACAGCAGTCACAAGGGGGTGAGTACTCACAGCCCATACTTCAGCCTGGAAGGATGAGTGTGTGTGCGATAGGGCTCATGGTGCTTAGAGCAGGGATTTTGACTGGTGTCCAGCTACTGTCTGCTCCCCAAAGGGTGTAGGGGTGTCCCTGTCAGGTTTCACCTTCCTTAGCTCCAATACAGTTACAGGCTATGGGTGTAGGTCAGTATACTGCTCAGTAGTCAGGGCCATGGCCATGGGCCTAGTGCACGGTGCTGCCTGTTGGGTGTGTCTGCTGGGTAGGTTTCAGCATTCAGCTACTTACAAGTGTCTCTCCTGTTTTGTCTCCCCATCCCTGTTCTCTTGTGTTGGTTTGGTACAGCATCAGCATCAGACGAGGGAGCTGAGGCACCGGCAAGGGGGGAGGCAGCGGCCCACGGATCCTCCAAGGCAGAGACAACGGACGCCCAGGGGACCAGTGGGTGGGAGGGCGAGGGGACTTCCACAGGGGAGGCTACTACCACAGGAGGTAGTGACTCTGAGACCTCCGATGGGGGTCCTCCGGCAGTGGCGGACACTAGTGAACAAACCACGACCGTGAGATCTTCCCCACTCCCCATACCATCAGCGCCCTCCCTTCTGCTCCCCACTGAGTTGCCCGTGCCCGCCCGCCCACCCAGAAAGGTGGGCGTCTCCTTCACCCCAGGCACCTCCTCCCCTGCCCCAGTCAGCCCTGCTGCCCTCACGGGGGAGGCTATTGACCTCCTGAGAACCATCTCTGTAGGGCAGACAACTATTGTCAATAGCATCCAGGGGCTAGCATCAGAGCACTCCTGCACTCACCACAATAGCAGACAGCCATACATGCACCCCATACACCACACCTGCACTCACCACCTCCACTGTAATTGACACATGCAGCACACTCACCCGACTTGCAGACATCCACCCAACATATATCCACACTATCTGTCTGTCTTCTCCCACTGTGTCCACCCCCCACCTCCCAAAACACTCAAACGCACCAAGACACCCACCCATCAGACATCCACCACACCACAGCATACTGTCACCTGCACCCACTACACGCACACCTACACCCCATACATCAACTCCCTCTGCCTCCACTCCCACGCCCTCATCCACGCCCACCACAATTGCTCCAAAAAAAGTTTCCTCTCCTGTGCAGACCTGTTTGAACCCACTGGCCCACCCAGTCTTGTCCCGAAACGTGCCCACTTCCTTGCCCTTTCCGCTCCTTCCACATCGCAGCCCACCCTAGTCCAGCCTTCCCATTCCTGTGACCCTTCTCCTGTGAAGAAGAAGGCCCTCTCAGAGCCTAAGGCATCCTGCTTCACCTGAGCCAAACAGCCCCCACCCCCTTCAAAGGAGAAGCCCACCCCCCCTCCAACCTCCTCACGCAAGTCAAAGTCCCACCCCTGTCGTAAATCCCCACCCCCATCTCTCCTACCCCCTTCCGTGAGGTGCCTGGATCCCCATATGGTGCCCCGTTCAGTGGAGTACCCAGCACTTGTGGGAGTCAGGTATGGCCAGTTGTGGCCAAGGACAAATGACTTTTGATGGACTGACCATTGGCCCTGTTGGCACCATTTAGCTGACTGAGCTACATAATAAAGTTTCGGTGTGGCTTGTGTTTGGGCTGCATGCAGTTACACCCTGGTGTTTGTTTAAATTATTTATGGGTATGGGGCTGTTGTATGTACTATGGCCAAGTTGCAGTGGCCTCGGTCGGGTACGTCCCTCTTGATGTGGGGTGTCTGACTTGTGCTGCTGGGAAGGGTTGGGGGGTGGGTGGAGTGGGTGGGTATGTAACTTTGCCCTTTCCTCCCTTGTGTCATAGGTTGTGGTACTTACCGTCGTCGTCTTCGTCTGAGGTCTCGGTCGTGTAGATGTATGGCAAGGAGCAAGGCTGGCATGATCTGCAGCTCTCTGTCCATGGCTGCCGCTGCACTTTTGGGGAACTCCGGTGTTTCCTTCTTTTTGTTTCTTATCCGCCTGGCTTTGTGTGGTGGTGGTTCCCGGCCCGGAACTGGTGTTGGAATGGTGGTTCATAATTTGATGGGTGGGTTGGGCCTTTCCGACGGCCTGTGGGCGGACTCTGCCGTAGTCAGGGGGACTCCTTTCCTGGCGGTGGGTGTTGTGCGGGATGCGTGTGTTTCGTTTGGTTCATTAGTTGGCGGTCCGGACCGCTCCTCTGTTGGCGGTTTCTACCGCCACCGCCGGCGGTGCGGAACGGACCGCCAAGTTCATAATGAGGGCCTTTGTGACCTTTCTAGCATAAGGTTGCTGACTGGTCTTTAATGAGCTCTCCTGTTTGGTTAATGGTGGTGAATGGGGAGTCAGCAAAGGCAAACCCTAGTGAAAGAGAGGCTCCTGGGAGAGCTGGATTCTTTGTTATCCTTTGGGTGGTCTGTGCAGGAAGGCTGCAGAGATCCAGGCTCACAGGTTCACACTTACTGTGCTCATGTTAATGTTCCCGCTTGGAGCCAGTGTCGTCATTACCTGCTGTGAGGAGTAATCACCCTGCACAAAGGACCTGGCTCGGCTGCAGGGATAAATGGACTATGAAAAGAAACCAGGCCAAACCTGTTGCTAAACCCATACAGTGAATTAGGAATCCCTGTCTCAAAATACCGCAGAAAATTGGGTCACAAACATATTGACTTTGTTCTAATTCAAGCTGTTTCACTGTCCGACAAGAAGAGCCGCTGTATTCCAAGATTAGTACAGTTGACTGCCAGTTTTCGGGAGGAGAGGGCTCATTGCCTGGTTTCTGCAAGTCTTTCGGGATGAAACTGTGGCTCTGGCAGTGACCCTGCAAGCTGCCTACCTCATGAGAGGGAAGAGGGGAGAGCCTTGTCCGGCAGGAGTCTACCTGCCCATTAAGGAGGACCAGCTGCAGAGCCCGTTGTGAGGAGCGGCCCAGAAGGAACAGAGGAAATGTGGTAGAGTGACATGAAGACCTGTGAAGTGCCAGGGTGCGAGCAGAGGTTGTGGCTCACCCTGTGCCCGTCTGTGGTTCATTACAGTGGTGCACGGGCCAAGCCATAGCTGAGCAAAGCCGGAGCCAAGCCAAGGGTCCAGCCCGGCTCTTGGAGCCCATGTACGAGCCGAGCCTTGAAAATACTGGCTCTGTAAATCACACAAGAAACATGCAAACTATTTTAAAAAGTCTCTTTAGTGAACTAAGAGTCAAGATTGTGATCATGTAAACTCTGTACATGGCCCAGATTGTTATACAGCAACATTACAGTCTATTAAATTAAACACAATAGATTTTAATAGAACTGGTACTCTTAAATCACAAATTCAAAAGTACTTTCATATGCAAAAACGAAGTAAGAAGATTTGGTAAAATAAAATATTTGCATGAGTTCACACAATGTAAGCGGTAAAGCTGTGATTTATCCAGGCATTCTGGTTTCACTTTGTACTGGTTTCACTTTTGTGAAATGTGAGGACTGTATTTTCTGGCACTAATGTTATGTGCGAGTGGAGCTGTATATAGGGCAAGACAAACAGTTAAAATATAATACGGAGACAGAATAAGTGAAAGAGAAAGAGAACTTAGCCCTACAGGAATACAGTGAGTAACTTGCATAAAATAAACCTTTATTGTGGGGCTGTGACCCTGGGACCAGAGGGGGGCAGATGCCAGATTTTATAGATCCCACGCAAAGCTCAGTTTATAATGAGTGAATGTGATGTAAAAGTGAGTGGGAGTCCATCTGTCCTTCCATTGTTAGGTTAAGGCCTTGTTTTACTTTGTTGTGCATTTTTTGCCTTTTTTATTTAGCGCCAGCTCACACCGAAAGTATCAAAGCACTTTACATTACTGGTGATACAGGAGCAGCAGGTGCAGTGCACCGGGACACAAGTACTGCAATACTTACATGAGCAGCAGGTGCAGTGCACCGGGACACAAGTATTGGTGATACACGAGCAGCAGGTGCAGTGCACCAGGACTCAAGTCCTGGTGATAATTACATGAGCAGGAGGTGCAGTGCACCGGAACCAAGTACTGATGATACATGAGCGGCAGGTGCAGTGCACCGGGACACAAGTACTGGTGCTACTTACATGGGCAGCAGGTGCAGTGCACGGGGACACAAGTACTGGCGATGTTAACATGAGCAGCAGGTGCAGTGCACCAGGACACAAGTACTGGCGATGTTAACATGAGCAGCAGGTGCAGTACACCAGGACACAAGTACTGGTTATACATGACCAGCAGGTGCAGTGCATCGGGACACAAATGTGGGTGATAATTACATGAGCAGGAGGTGCAGTGCACCGGAACCAAGTAATGATGATACATAAGCGGCAGGTGCAGTGCACTGGGACACAGGTACTGGTGATACATGAGCAGCATGTGCAGTGCACAGAGACACAAGTACTGATGATACTTACATGAGCAGCAGGTGCAGTGCACCAGGACAAAAGTACTGATGATCTTTACATGAGCAGAAGGTGAGTGCACCGAGACACAAGTACTGGTGATACATGGGCAGCAGGTGCAGTGCACCGGGACACAACTACTGGTGCTACTTACATGAGCAGCAGGGGCAGTGCACAGGGACACAAGTACTGGTGATACATGACCAGCAGGTGCAGTGCACCAGGACACAAGTACTGGCGATGTTAACATGAGCAGCATGTGCAGTGCACCGGGACACAAGTACTGGTGATACATGAGCATCATGTGCAGTGCACCTGGACACAAGTACTGGTGATACTTACATGAGCAGCAGGCACAGTGCACCGGGACACAAGTACTGGTGATACATGAGCAGCAGGTGCAGTGCACTGGGACACAAGTACTGGTGATACATGAGCAGCAGGTGCAGTGCACAGGGACACAAGTACTGGCGATGTTAACATGAGCAGCAGATGCAGTGCACCGGGACACAAGTACTGGTGATACACGAGCAGCAGGTGCAGTGCATCGGGGCACAAGTACTGGTGATACATGAGCAGCAGGTGCAGTGCACCAAGATACAAGTACTGGTGATACACGAGCAGCATGTGCAGTGCACCGGGACACAAGTACTGGTGATGTTAACATGAGCAGCATCTGCAGTGCACCGGGACACAGGTACTGGTGCTACTTACATGAGCAGTAGGTGCAGTGCATAGGGACACAAGTACTGGCGATGTTAACATCAGCAGCATCTGCAGTGCACCGGGACACAAGTACTGGTGCTACTTACATGAGCAGTATGTGCAGTGCACCGGGACACAAGTACTGGCGATGTTAACATGAGCAGCATGTGCAGTGCACCGGGACACAAGTACTGGTGCTACTTATATGAGCAGCAGGTGCAGTGCACTGGAACCAAGTACTGATGATACATGAGCGCAAGGTGCAGTGCACCGGGACACGAGTACTGTTGCGACTTACATGAGCAGCAGATGCAGTGCACAGGGACACAAGTACTGTAGGAGGCTGGACTGGCTTGTAGTGAGTACCAAGGGGTACTTGCACCTTGCACCAGGCCCAGTTATCCCTTATTAGTGTATAGGGTGTCTAGCAGCTTAGGCTGATAGATAATGGTAGCTTAGCAGAGCAGCTTAGGCTGAACTAGGAGACGTGTGAAGCTACTACAGTACCACTTAGTGTCATATGCACAATATCATAAGAAAACACAATACACAGTTATACTAAAAATAAAGGTACTTTATTTTTATGACAATATGCCAAAGTATCTTAGAGTGTACCCTCAGTGAGAGGATAGGAAATATACACAAGATATATATACACAATAGCAAAAATATGCAGTATAGTCTTAGAAAACAGTGCAAACAATGTATAGTTACAATAGGATGCAATGGGGAAACATAGGGATAGGGGCAACACAAACCATATACTCCAAAAGTGGAATGCGAACCACGAATGGACCCCAAACCTATGTGACCTTGTAGAGGGTCGCTGGGACTATTAGAAAATAGTGAGAGTTAGAAAAATAACCCTCCCCAAGACCCTGAAAAGTGAGTGCAAAGTGCACTAAAGTTCCCCTAAGGACAAAGAAGTCGTGTTAGAGGAATAATGCAGGAAAGACACAAACCAGCAATGCAACAACTGTGGATTTCCAATCTAGGGTACCTGTGGAACAAGGGGACCAAGTCCAAAAGTCACAAGCAAGTCGGAGATGGGCAAATGCCCAGGAAATGCCAGCTGCGGGTGCAAAGAAGCTTCTACTGGACAGAAGAAGCTGAGGTTTCTGCAGGAACGAAAAGGGCTAGAGACTTCCCCTTTGGTGGACGGATCCCTCTCGCCGTGGAGAGTCGTGCAGAAGTGTTTTCCTGCCGAAGGAACGCCAACAAGCCTTGCTAGCTGCAAATCGTGTGTTAGCGTTTTTGGATGCTGCTGAGGCCCAGGAGGGACCAGGAGGTCGCAAATTGGACCAGCAGAGAGAGGGGACGTCGTGCAAGACAAGGAGCCCTCTCTGAAGCAGGTAGCACCCGGAGAAGTGCCAGAAACAGGCACTACGAGGATGCATGAAACGGTGCTCGCCAAAGTTGCACAAAGGAGTCCCACGTCGCCGGAGACCAACTTAGAAAGTCGTGCAATGCAGGTTAGAGTGCCGTGGACCCAGGCTTGGCTGTGCACAAAGGATTTCCGCCGGAAGTGCACAGGGGCCGGAGTAGCTGCAAAAGTCGCGGTTCCCAGCAATGCAGCCCAGCGAGGTGAGGCAAGGACTTACCTCCACCAAACTTGGACTGAAGAGTCACTGGACTGTGGGGTCACTTGGACAGAGTCGCTGGATTCGAGGGACCTCGCTCGTCGTGCTGAGAGGAGACCCAAGGGACCGGTAATGCAGCTTTTTGGTGCCTGCGGTTGCAGGGGGAAGATTCCGTCGACCCACGGGAGATTTCTTCGGAGCTTCTGGTGCAGAGAGGAGACAGACTACCCCCACAGCATGCACAAGCAGGAAAACAGTCGAGAAGGCGGCAGGATCAGCGTTACAGAGTTGCAGTAGTCGTCTTTGCTACTATGTTGCAGGTTTGCAGGCTTCCAGCGCGGTCAGCAGTCGATTCCTTATCAGAAGGTGAAGAGAGAGATGCAGAGGAACTCGGATGAGCTCTTGCATTCGTTATCTAAAGTTTCCCGAGAGACAGAGACCCGAAATAGCCAGAAAAGAGGGTTTGGCTACTTAGGAGAGAGGATAGGCTACTAACACCTGAAGGAGCCTATCAGAAGGAGTCTCTGACGTCACCTGGTGGCACTGGCCACTCAGAGCAGTCCAGTGTGCCAGCAGCACCTCTGTTTCCAAGATGGCAGAGGTCTGGAGCACACTGGAGGAGCTCTGGACACCTCCCAGGGGAGGTGCAGGTCAGGGGAGTGGTCACTCCCCTTTCCTTTGTCCAGTTTCGCGCCAGAGTAGGGGCTAAGGGGTCCCTGAACCGGTGTAGACTGGCTTATGCAGAATTGGGCACATCTGTGCCCAAGAAAGCATTTCCAGAGGCTGGGGGAGGCTACTCCTCCCCTGCCTTCACACCATTTTCCAAAGGGAGAGGGTGTCACACCCTCTCTCAGAGGAAGTTCTTTGTTCTGCCATCCTGGGCCAGGCCTGGCTGGACCCCAGGAGGGCAGATGCCTGTCTGAGGGGTTGGCAGCAGCAGCAGCTGCAGTGAAACCCCAGGAAGGGCAGTTTGGCAGTACCAGGGTCTGTGCTACAGACCACTGGGATCATGGGATTGTGCCAACTATGCCAGGATGGCATAGAGTGGGCAATTCCATGATCATAGACATGTTACATGGCCATATTCGGGGTTACCATTGTGAAGCTACATATAGGTAGTGACCTATATGTAGTGCACGCGTGTAATGGTGTCCCCGCACTCACAAAGTTCAGGGAATTGGCTCTGAACAATGTGGGGGCACCTTGGCTAGTGCCAGGGTGCCCTCACACTAAGTAACTTTGCACCTAACCTTTACCAGGTAAAGGTTAGACATATAGGTGACTTATAAGTTACTTAAGTGCAGTGTAAAATGGCTGTGAAATAACGTGGACGTTATTTCACTCAGGCTGCAGTGGCAGGCCTGTGTAAGAATTGTCAGAGCTCCCTATGGGTGGCAAAAGAAATGCTGCAGCCCATAGGGATCTCCTGGAACCCCAATACCCTGGGTACCTCAGTACCATATACTAGGGAATTATAAGGGTGTTCCAGTAAGCCAATGTAAATTGGTAAAAATGGTCACTAGCCTGTTAGTGACAATTTGGAAAGAAATGAGAGAGCATAACCACTGAGGTTCTGATTAGCAGAGCCTCAGTGAGACAGTTAGTCACTACACAGGTAACACATTCAGGCACACTTATGAGCACTGGGGTCCTGGGTTACCAGGGTCCCAGTGACACATACAACTAAAACAACATATATACAGTGAAAAATGGGGGTAACATGCCAGGCAAGATGGTACTTACCTACACAACCCCCCCCCCAAACGAAGGACAATAAGACTAGCCATGACCTGATGAGTCTTCATTGTCTAAGTGGAAATATCTGGAGAGTCCATCTGCATTGGAGTGGCTACTCCCAGGTCTATGTTCCACTGTATAGTCCATTCCCTGTAGGGATATGGACCACCTCAACAATTTAGGATTTTCACCTTTCATTTGTTTTAGCCAAAGTAGAGGTTTGTGGTCTGTCTGAACAATGAAGTGAGTGCCAAACAGGTATGGCCTCAACTTCTTCAGAGCCCAGACCACAGCAAAGGCCTCCCTCTCAATGGCAGACCAACGCTTTTCTCTAGGGGTCAACCTTCTACTAATAAAAGCAACAGGTTGATCCTGGCCCTCAGAATTAAGTTGTGATAGGACTGCCCCTACTCCTAATTCAGATGCATCAGTTTGGACATAGAATTTTTTAGAATAACAAGGGCTTTTCAGGACAGGTGCAGAGCACATGGCCTGCTTCAGCTCCTCAAAAGCTTTCTGACAGTTTGCTGTCCATAATACCTTTTTAGGCATTTTCTTGGATGTGAGGTCATTAAGAGGGGCTGCAATGGAGCCATAGTTCTTAATGAACCTCCTGTAATACCCAGTGAGGGCTAGGAAGGCTCTCACCTGAGTCTGAATGGTAGGGGGAACCCAATCAATAATTGTTTGGATTTTCCCCTGAAGTGGTGCAATCTGTTCCCTACCAACACGGTGTCCCAGATAAACCACCTTACCCTGCCCTATCTGGCACTTTGAAGCCTTGATAGTGAGGCCTGCCTTTTGCAGGGCCTCCAAAACTTTCCATAGGTGGACCAGGTGATCATCCCAGCTGGAGCTAAAGACATCTATATCGTCCAAATATGCTGCACTGAAAGCTTCCAGCCCTTGCAGGACTGTGTTCATCAACCTCTGAAAAGTGGTGTAGGAGACTGGACTGGCTTGTAGTGAGTACCAAGGGGTACTTGCACCTTGCACCAGGCCCAGTTATCCCTTATTAGTGTATAGGGTGTCTAGCAGCTTAGGCTGATAGATAATGGTAGCTTAGCAGAGCAGCTTAGGCTGATCTAGGAGACGTGTGAAGCTACTACAGTACCACTTAGGGCCTGATTCTAACTTTGGAGGACGGTGTTAAACCGTCCCAAAAGTGGCGGATATACCACCTACCGTATTACGAGTTCCATAGGATATAATGGACTCGTAATACGGTAGGTGGTATATCCGCCACTTTTGGGACGGTTTAACACCGTCCTCCAAAGTTAGAATCAGGCCCTTAGTGTCATATGCACAATATCATAAGAAAACACAATACACAGTTATACTAAAAATAAAGGTACTTTATTTTTATGACAATATGCCAAAGTATCTTAGAGTGTACCCTCAGTGAGAGGATAGGAAATATACACAAGATATATATACACAATAGCAAAAATATGCAGTATAGTCTTAGAAAACAGTGCAAACAATGTATAGTTACAATAGGATGCAATGGGGAAACATAGGGATAGGGGCAACACAAACCATATACTCCAAAAGTGGAATGCGAACCACGAATGGACCCCAAACCTATGTGACCTTGTAGAGGGTCGCTGGGACTATTAGAAAATAGTGAGAGTTAGAAAAATAACCCTCCCCAAGACCCTGAAAAGTGAGTGCAAAGTGCACTAAAGTTCCCCTAAGGACAAAGAAGTCGTGTTAGAGGAATAATGCAGGAAAGACACAAACCAGCAATGCAACAACTGTGGATTTCCAATCTAGGGTACCTGTGGAACAAGGGGACCAAGTCCAAAAGTCACAAGCAAGTCGGAGATGGGCAGATGCCCAGGAAATGCCAGCTGCGGGTGCAAAGAAGCTTCGACTGGACAGAAGAAGCTGAGGTTTCTGCAGGAACGAAAAGGGCTAGAGACTTCCCCTTTGGTGGACGGATCCATCTCGCCGTGGAGAGTCGTGCAGAAGTGTTTTCCCGCTGAAAGAACGCCAACAAGCCTTGCTAGCTGCAAATCGTGTGTTTGGCGTTTTTGGACGCTGCTGGGGCCCAGGAGGGACAAGGAGGTCGTAAATTGGACCTGAAGAGAGAGGGGATGTCGAGCAAGACAAAGAGCCCTCACTGCAGCAGGTAGCACCCGGAGAAGTGCCAGAAACAGGCACTACGAAGATGCGTGAAACGGTGCTCGCCGAAGTTGCACAAAGGAGTCCCACGTCGCCGGAGACCAACTTAGAAAGTCGTGCAATGCAGGTTAGAGTGCCGTGGACCCAGGCTTGGCTGTGCACAAAGGATTTCCGCCGGAAGTGCACAGGGGCCGGAGTAGCTGCAAAGTCGCGGTTCCCAGCAATGCAGCCCAGCGAGGTGAGGCAAGGACTTACCTCCACCAAACTTGAGCTGAAGAGTCACTGGACTGTGGGGGTCACTTGGACAGAGTCGCTGGATTCGAGGGACCTCGCTCGTCGTGCTGAGAGGAGACCCAAGGGACCGGTAATGCAGCTTTTTGGTGCCTGCGGTTGCAGGGGGAAGATTCCGTCGACCCACGGGAGACTTCTTCGGAGCTTCTGGTGCAGAGAGGAGGCAGGCTACCCCCACAGCATGCACAAGCAGGAAAACAGTCGAGAAGGCGGCAGGATCAGCGTTACAGAGTTGCAGTAGTCGTCTTTGCTACTATGTTGCAGGTTTGCAGGCTTCCAGCGCGGTCAGCAGTCGATTCCTTATCAGAAGGTGAAGAGGGAGATGCAGAGGAACTCGGCTGAGCTCATGCATTCGTTATCTAAAGTTTCCCCAGAGACAGAGACCCTAAATAGCCAGAAAAGAGGGTTTGGCTACCCAGGAGAGAGGATAGGCTACTAACACCTGAAGGAGCCTATCAGCAGGAGTCTCTGACGTCACCTGGTGGCACTGGCCACTCAGAGCAGTCCAGTGTGCCAGCAGCACCTCTGTTTCCAAGATGGCAGAGGTCTGGAGCACACTGGAGGAGCTCTGGACACCTCCCAGGGGAGGTGCAGGTCAGGGGAGTGGTCACTCCCCTTTCCTTTGTCCAGTTTCGCGCCAGAGCAGGGGCTAAGGGGTCCCTGAACCGGTGTAGACTGGCTTATGCAGAATTGGGCACATCTGTGCCCAAGAAAGCATTTCCAGAGGCTGGGGGAGGCTACTCCTCCCCTGCCTTCACACCATTTTCCAAAGGGAGAGGGTGTCACACCCTCTCTCAGAGGAAGTTCTTTGTTCTGCCATCCTGGGCCAGGCCTGGCTGGACCCCAGGAGGGCAGATGCCTGTCTGAGGGGTTGGCAGCAGCAGCAGCTGCAGTGAAACCCCAGGAAGGGCAGTTTGGCAGTACCAGGGTCTGTGCTACAGACCACTGGGATCATGGGATTGTGCCAACTATGCCAGGATGGCATAGAGGGGGCAATTCCATGATCATAGACATGTTACATGGCCATATTCGGAGTTACCATTGTGAAGCTACATATAGGTAGTGACCTATATGTAGTGCACGCGTGTAATGGTGTCCCCGCACTCACAAAGTTCAGGGAATTGGCTCTGAACAATGTGGGGGCACCTTGGCTAGTGCCAGGGTGCCCTCACACTAAGTAATTTTGCACCTGACCTTTACCAGGTAAAGGTTAGACATATAGGTGACTTATAAGTTACTTAAGTGCAGTGTAAAATGGCTGTGAAATAACGTGGACGTTATTTCACTCAGGCTGCAGTGGCAGGCCTGTGTAAGAATTGTCAGAGCTCCCTATGGGTGGCAAAAAAATGCTGCAGCCCATAGGGATCTCCTGGAAACCCAATACCCTGGGTACCTCAGTACCATATACTAGGGAATTATAAGGGTGTTCCAGTAAGCCAATGTAAATTGGTAAAAATGGTCACTAGCCTGTTAGTGACAATTTGGAAAGAAATGAGAGAGCATAACCACTGAGGTTCTGATTAGCAGAGCCTCAGTGAGACAGTTAGTCACTACACAGGTAACACATTCAGGCACACTTATGAGCACTGGGGCCCTGGGTTACCAGGGTCCCAGTGACACATACAACTAAAACAACATATATACAGTGAAAAATGGGGGTAACATGCCAGGCAAGATGGTACTTTCCTACACAACCCCCCCCCCAAACGAAGGACAATAAGACTAGCCATGACCTGATGAGTCTTCATTGTCTAAGTGGAAATATCTGGAGAGTCCATCTGCATTGGAGTGGCTACTCCCAGGTCTATGTTCCACTGTATAGTCCATTCCCTGTAGGGATATGGACCACCTCAACAATTTAGGATTTTCACCTTTCATTTGTTTTAGCCAAAGTAGAGGTTTGTGGTCTGTCTGAACAATGAAGTGAGTGCCAAACAGGTATGGCCTCAACTTCTTCAGAGCCCAGACCACAGCAAAGGCCTCCCTGTCAATGGCAGACCAACGCTTTTCTCTAGGGGTCAACCTCCTACTAATAAAAGCAACAGGTTGATCCTGGCCCTCAGAATTAAGTTGTGATAGGACTGCCCCTACTCCTAATTCAGATGCATCAGTTTGGACATAGAATTTTTTAGAGTAACAAGGGCTTTTCAGGACAGGTGCAGAGCACATGGCCTGCTTCAGCTCCTCAAAAGCTTTCTGACAGTTTGCTGTCCATAATACCTTTTTAGGCATTTTCTTGGATGTGAGGTCATTAAGAGGGGCTGCAATGGAGCCATAGTTCTTAATGAACCTCCTGTAATACCCAGTGAGGCCTAGGAAGGCTCTCACCTGAGTCTGAGTGGTAGGGGGAACCCAATCAATAATTGTTTGGATTTTCCCCTGAAGTGGTGCAATCTGTTCCCCACCAACAAGGTGTCCCAGATAAACCACCTTACCCTGCCCTATCTGGCACTTTGAAGCCTTGATAGTGAGGCCTGCCTTTTGCAGGGCCTCCAAAACTTTCCATAGGTGGACCAGGTGATCATCCCAGCTGGAGCTAAAGACAGCTATATCGTCCAAATATGCTGCACTGAAAGCTTCCAGCCCTTGCAGGACTGTGTTCATCAACCTCTGAAAAGTGGTGTAGGAGACTGGACTGGCTTGTAGTGAGTACCAAGGGGTACTTGCACCTTGCACCAGGCCCAGTTATCCCTTATTAGTGTATAGGGTGTCTAGCAGCTTAGGCTGATAGATAATGGTAGCTTAGCAGAGCAGCTTAGGCTGATCTAGGAGACGTGTGAAGCTACTACAGTACCACTTAGTGTCATATGCACAATATCATAAGAAAACACAATACACAGTTATACTAAAAATAAAGGTACTTTATTTTTATGACAATATGCCAAAGTATCTTAGAGTGTACCCTCAGTGAGAGGATAGGAAATATACACAAGATATATATACACAATAGCAAAAATATGCAGTATAGTCTTAGAAAACAGTGCAAACAATGTATAGTTACAATAGGATGCAATGGGGAAACATAGGGATAGGGGCAACACAAACCATATACTCCAAAAGTGGAATGCGAACCACGAATGGACCCCAAACCTATGTGACCTTGTAGAGGGTCGCTGGGACTATTAGAAAATAGTGAGAGTTAGAAAAATAACCCTCCCCAAGACCCTGAAAAGTGAGTGCAAAGTGCACTAAAGTTCCCCTAAGGACAAAGAAGTCGTGTTAGAGGAATAATGCAGGAAAGACACAAACCAGCAATGCAACAACTGTGGATTTCCAATCTAGGGTACCTGTGGAACAAGGGGACCAAGTCCAAAAGTCACAAGCAAGTCGGAGATGGGCAGATGCCCAGGAAATGCCAGCTGCGGGTGCAAAGAAGCTTCGACTGGACAGAAGAAGCTGAGGTTTCTGCAGGAACGAAAAGGGCTAGAGACTTCCCCTTTGGTGGACGGATCCCTCTCGCCGTGGAGAGTCGTGCAGAAGTGTTTTCCCGCTGAAAGAACGCCAACAAGCCTTGCTAGCTGCAAATCGTGTGTTTGGCGTTTTTGGACGCTGCTGGGGCCCAGGAGGGACAAGGAGGTCGTAAATTGGACCTGAAGAGAGAGGGGACGTCGAGCAAGACAAAGAGCCCTCACTGCAGCAGGTAGCACCCGGAGAAGTGCCAGAAACAGGCACTACGAGGATGCGTGAAACGGTGCTCGCCGAAGTTGCACAAAGGAGTCCCACGTCGCCGGAGACCAACTTAGAAAGTCGTGCAATGCAGGTTAGAGTGCCGTGGACCCAGGCTTGGCTGTGCACAAAGGATTTCCGCCGGAAGTGCACAGGGGCCGGAGTAGCTGCAAAGTCGCGGTTCCCAGCAATGCAGCCCAGCGAGGTGAGGCAAGGACTTACCTCCACCAAACTTGAGCTGAAGAGTCACTGGACTGTGGGGGTCACTTGGACAGAGTCGCTGGATTCGAGGGACCTCGCTCGTCGTGCTGAGAGGAGACCCAAGGGACCGGTAATGCAGCTTTTTGGTGCCTGCGGTTGCAGGGGGAAGATTCCGTCGACCCACGGGAGACTTCTTCGGAGCTTCTGGTGCAGAGAGGAGGCAGGCTACCCCCACAGCATGCACAAGCAGGAAAACAGTCGAGAAGGCGGCAGGATCAGCGGTACAGAGTTGCAGTAGTCGTCTTTGCTACTATGTTGCAGGTTTGCAGGCTTCCAGCGCGGTCAGCAGTCGATTCCTTATCAGAAGGTGAAGAGGGAGATGCAGAGGAACTCGGCTGAGCTCATGCATTCGTTATCTAAAGTTTCCCCAGAGACAGAGACCCTAAATAGCCAGAAAAGAGGGTTTGGCTACCCAGGAGAGAGGATAGGCTACTAACACCTGAAGGAGCCTATCAGCAGGAGTCTCTGACGTCACCTGGTGGCACTGGCCACTCAGAGCAGTCCAGTGTGCCAGCAGCACCTCTGTTTCCAAGATGGCAGAGGTCTGGAGCACACTGGAGGAGCTCTGGACACCTCCCAGGGGAGGTGCAGGTCAGGGGAGTGGTCACTCCCCTTTCCTTTGTCCAGTTTCGCGCCAGAGCAGGGGCTAAGGGGTCCCTGAACCGGTGTAGACTGGCTTATGCAGAATTGGGCACATCTGTGCCCAAGAAAGCATTTCCAGAGGCTGGGGGAGGCTACTCCTCCCCTGCCTTCACACCATTTTCCAAAGGGAGAGGGTGTCACACCCTCTCTCAGAGGAAGTTCTTTGTTCTGCCATCCTGGGCCAGGCCTGGCTGGACCCCAGGAGGGCAGATGCCTGTCTGAGGGGTTGGCAGCAGCAGCAGCTGCAGTGAAACCCCAGGAAGGGCAGTTTGGCAGTACCAGGGTCTGTGCTACAGACCACTGGGATCATGGGATTGTGCCAACTATGCCAGGATGGCATAGAGGGGGCAATTCCATGATCATAGACATGTTACATGGCCATATTCGGAGTTACCATTGTGAAGCTACATATAGGTAGTGACCTATATGTAGTGCACGCGTGTAATGGTGTCCCCGCACTCACAAAGTTCAGGGAATTGGCTCTGAACAATGTGGGGGCACCTTGGCTAGTGCCAGGGTGCCCTCACACTAAGTAATTTTGCACCTGACCTTTACCAGGTAAAGGTTAGACATATAGGTGACTTATAAGTTACTTAAGTGCAGTGTAAAATGGCTGTGAAATAACGTGGACGTTATTTCACTCAGGCTGCAGTGGCAGGCCTGTGTAAGAATTGTCAGAGCTCCCTATGGGTGGCAAAAAAATGCTGCAGCCCATAGGGATCTCCTGGAAACCCAATACCCTGGGTACCTCAGTACCATATACTAGGGAATTATAAGGGTGTTCCAGTAAGCCAATGTAAATTGGTAAAAATGGTCACTAGCCTGTTAGTGACAATTTGGAAAGAAATGAGAGAGCATAACCACTGAGGTTCTGATTAGCAGAGCCTCAGTGAGACAGTTAGTCACTACACAGGTAACACATTCAGGCACACTTATGAGCACTGGGGCCCTGGGTTACCAGGGTCCCAGTGACACATACAACTAAAACAACATATATACAGTGAAAAATGGGGGTAACATGCCAGGCAAGATGGTACTTTCCTACACAACCCCCCCCCCAAACGAAGGACAATAAGACTAGCCATGACCTGATGAGTCTTCATTGTCTAAGTGGAAATATCTGGAGAGTCCATCTGCATTGGAGTGGCTACTCCCAGGTCTATGTTCCACTGTATAGTCCATTCCCTGTAGGGATATGGACCACCTCAACAATTTAGGATTTTCACCTTTCATTTGTTTTAGCCAAAGTAGAGGTTTGTGGTCTGTCTGAACAATGAAGTGAGTGCCAAACAGGTATGGCCTCAACTTCTTCAGAGCCCAGACCACAGCAAAGGCCTCCCTCTCAATGGCAGACCAACGCTTTTCTCTAGGGGTCAACCTCCTACTAATAAAAGCAACAGGTTGATCCTGGCCCTCAGAATTAAGTTGTGATAGGACTGCCCCTACTCCTAATTCAGATGCATCAGTTTGGACATAGAATTTTTTAGAGTAACAAGGGCTTTTCAGGACAGGTGCAGAGCACATGGCCTGCTTCAGCTCCTCAAAAGCTTTCTGACAGTTTGCTGTCCATAATACCTTTTTAGGCATTTTCTTGGATGTGAGGTCATTAAGAGGGGCTGCAATGGAGCCATAGTTCTTAATGAACCTCCTGTAATACCCAGTGAGGCCTAGGAAGGCTCTCACCTGAGTCTGAGTGGTAGGGGGAACCCAATCAATAATTGTTTGGATTTTCCCCTGAAGTGGTGCAATCTGTTCCCCACCAACAAGGTGTCCCAGATAAACCACCTTACCCTGCCCTATCTGGCACTTTGAAGCCTTGATAGTGAGGCCTGCCTTTTGCAGGGCCTCCAAAACTTTCCATAGGTGGACCAGGTGATCATCCCAGCTGGAGCTAAAGACAGCTATATCGTCCAAATATGCTGCACTGAAAGCTTCCAGCCCTTGCAGGACTGTGTTCACCAACCTCTGAAAAGTGGCAGGTGCATTTTTCAAACCAAAAGGCATTACCGTAAACTGGTAATGTCCTCCAATGGTAGAAAATGCAGTCTTAGGTTTAACATCTTCTGATAATTTGATCTGCCAATACCCTGCAGTCAAATCAAAAGTGCTTAGATACTTGGCAGATGCCAGTGTATCTATGAGCTCATCTGCCCTGGGTATAGGGTGAGCATCAGTTTTGGTTACCAAGTTGAGACCTCTATAGTCTGCACAAAACCGCATTTCCTTCTTTCCATCTTTAGAATTGGGTTTTGGTACCAGTACCACAGGAGAAGCCCATGGACTGTCAGAGTGCTCAACCACTCCTAGTTCCAACATTTTCTGAACTTCTTGCTTTATGCAGTCCCTGACATGGTCAGGCTGCCTATAGATCTTACTTTTGACAGGTAAACTGTCTCCAGTATCTATAGTGTGCTCACACCTAGAAGTGGTGCCTGGCACAGTAGAGAAGAGTTCTGAAAATTGTCCTAGGAGATTTATGCAATGGTCTTTCTGCTCAGCAGTAAGACAATCTGCCAAAACTACACCTTCCACAAGAGCATCTTGTTCTGTGGAAGAGAAGAGATCAGGTAGAGGATCACTGTCTTCTTCCTGTCCCTCATCAGTTGCCATGAGCAGGGTGAGATCAGCCCTGTCATAGTAGGGTTTCAGGCGGTTGACATGGAGCACCCTAAGGGGACTCCTGGCAGTGCCTAAGTCAACCAAGTAGGTGACTTCACCCTTTTTTTCAACAATTGTGTGGGGTCCACTCCATTTATCTTGGAGTGCTCTTGGGGCCACAGGCTCCAAGACCCACACTTTCTGCCCTGGTTGGTACTGAACCAAAACAGCCTTCTGATCATGCCATTGCTTCTGGAGCTCTTGGCTGGCCTGAAGGTTTTTACTGGCCTTTTTCATGTACTCAGCCATCCTTGATCTGAGGCCAAGTACATAGTCCACAATATCCTGCTTAGGAGCTTTTAAAGGTTGTTCCCAACCCTCCTTTACAAGTGTGAGTGGACCCCTAACAGGGTGTCCAAAAAGAAGTTCAAAGGGGCTGAAGCCCACTCCTTTCTGGGGTACCTCCCTGTAGGCAAAAAGGAGGCATGGTAGAAGGATATCCCATCTCCTGCGGAGTTTTTCAGGGAGACCCATAATCATGCCTTTGAGAGTTTTATTAAATCTCTCCACCAGTCCATTTGTTTGTGGATGATAGGGTGTTGTGAACTTGTACGTTACACCACACTCCTTCCACATGGCCTTTAAGTATGCAGACATGAAATTGCTTCCTCTGTCTGATACTACTTCCTTTGGGAAGCCCACCCTGGAAAATATTCCCAGGAGGGCCTTTGCCACTGCAGGAGCTGTAGTGGTCCTTAAAGGAATAGCTTCAGGATATCTTGTGGCATGGTCCACTACCACCAAGATAAACCTATTGCCTGAAGCAGTAGGAGGGTCAAGGGGGCCAACTATGTCAACCCCTACCCTTTCAAAGGGAACCCCAACCACAGGCAGTGGGATAAGGGGTGCCTTTGGGGTGCCACCTGTCTTGCCACTGGCTTGACAGGTTTCACAGGACTTACAAAATTCCTTTGTGTCCTCAGACATCCTAGGCCAGTGAAACAGGGGAACAAGCCTGTCCCAAGTTTTCATTTGTCCTAGATGCCCAGCTAAGGGAATGTCATGTGCCAGTGTTAGGAGGAACTTTCTGTACTCCTGAGGAATCACTAATCTCCTGGCAGCTCCAGGTTTAGGATCCCTATGCTCAGTGTACAAGAGGTTGTCCTCCCAGTAAACTCTGTGAGAGTCACTGACATCCCCATTAGCCTGTTTGACAGCTTGCTGTCTGAGACCCTCTAAAGTGGGACAGGTTTGCTGTGCCACACTCAGCTCCTCTCTGGCAGGCCCCCCTTCACCCAAAAGCTCAGCAGTGTCTGCTTCCAGCTCCTCTGGTGTAGGTTCTGCACAGGGAGGGAATTCTTCTTCCTCAGAAGTTGAATCCACTGTAGAGGGAGGGATAGTAGGAAGTGGTTTGCTTCTACTAGCCCTAGCTTTAGGGAGCACTGGGTCCATTGTTCCAGGATCCAAGCTTCCCTGTCCTTTTTGCTTTTTGGCCTGAGCCCTTGTCAAAGCAAAAATATGCCCTGGGATGCCCAGCATTGCTGCATGGGCCTCCAACTCCACATCTGACCAAGCTGATGTCTCCAAATCATTCCCTAATAGACAGTCTACAGGTAAATCTGAAGCTACCACAACTTTCTTTGGGCCAGTTACCCCCCCCCAGTTGAGATTTACAACAGCCATGGGGTGGCTTTGTGTTATGTTGTGAGCATCGGTTACTTGGTACTGGTGTCCAAGTATGTGTTGTTCAGGGTGCACCAGTTTCTCAATCACCATTGTGACACTGGCACCTGTGTCCCTGTAGGCCTGGACCTCAACACCATTTATTAGGGTTAGTTGCTTGTACTTCTCCAAGTTATGGGGGCAAGCAACCAAAGTGGCTAAATCAATAGCCCCTTCAGAGACTAAAGTAGCCTCTGTGGTCTCCCTAATCAGACCAACCCCAACTAAATTACCAAAAGTGAGCCCAGCTACTCCCTTGGATTGGCTATTAGTAGGTTTGCTCCCACCACCACTGCTATTAGTAGGGACACTAGGTGTAGCAGTAGGGGTTGTAGTGGTAGGAGCAGTGGTGCCTTTCTTTGGACAACTGGGATCTGTTGTCCAATGGCCTTTTATTTTACATAAATAGCACCATGGTTTCTTTTCCTTGTTCTGATTAAAGGAGGATTTGGACCCACCACCCCCACCAGAGTGTTTTTGTGGGCCTGATGAAGACTCATTTTTAGATTTGTCCCCACCCTTGTCTGCAGACTTACCATCCTTCTTTTTGTTGCCATCTTTGTCACCCCCTGTATGAACTTTTCTGTTCACTCTTGTTCTGACCCATTTGTCTGCCTTCTTTCCCAATTCTTGGGGAGAGGTCAGATCAGAGTCCACCAAGTACTGGTGCAACAAATCAGACACACAATTATTAAGAATATGCTCTCTCAGGATTAAGTTATACAGGCTGTCATAATCAGTAACTTTACTGCCATGTAACCACCCCTCCAAGGCCTTCACTGCCTGGTCAATGAAATCAACCCAGTCTTGTGAAGACTCCTTTTTGGTCTCTCTGAACTTTATCCTGTACTGTTCAGTGGTTAAGCCATAACCATCCAGGAGTGCATTCTTAAGAACTTGGAAATTATTAGCATCATTTTCTTTCACAGTAAGGAGCCTATCCCTACCTTTTCCACTAAATGATAGCCATAGGATAGCAGCCCACTGCCTTTGAGGGACATCCTGTACAACACAGGCCCTCTCAAGTGCAGCAAACCACTTGTTAATGTCATCCCCCTCCTTATAAGGGGGAACTATCTTGTGCAGATTCCTGGAATCATGCTCTTTTGCAGGATGACTATGGGGAATACTGCTGCTGCCACCATGGGTATCTAAACCCAACTTCTGTCTTTCCTTCTCTAATTCAAAAGACTGTCTATCCAAATCCAGCTGTTGCTTTTTAAACTTCAGTCTGGTTTGTTCCACCCTCAACTTATTGAGTTCCCTCTCTAACATTCTGTCATCAGGGTTGGTGGGAGGGACATTTCTAGAAACAGAGCTATGATGGGAATGAACAGAAGGAGACCTGTCCCTTACAGAAGGCACCCTAACAGCTTGGTTTACAGAAACATTACTACCAGTATGGTGAGAATAAATGCTTTTGCTATGATGTGAGACAACACTATTTATTTGGTGTGGCTCAACATCATTACCATCTATGCTAGATTGTCTAGTAATGGGCAGGCTAGGACGTTTCTTTCCTGAATCTTTTCCTGGGGGAGTCCCTGAATCAGATTGGGAACTATTAGGTACTTTTTCAACAGATGGGGCACCTATGGCCTTATCCTGTTCTCTAAGCATGTTAAGTAACAGTTCCAAGGAAGGATTCTTCCCTACACTCAAACCTCTCTCTATACAGAGACTCCTTGCTCTTTTCCAGCTAAGGTTGTCATATGCAAGTTTGGACAGATCAACACTTTGGCCTGTGCCAGACATTTTTTAGAGAGAGTTAAAGTGATAGAAAAAGAGAATACAGTTTTCAGAACTTTTTGGAAAGACAGAAAAAAACTTTTTAAACTTTTAAGAACTTTTTGAAAGTTTAGAAGTACTTTTCAGCACTTAGAAAAGAGTGAAAAGAGGAAATGCAAAACTTTTTGGCTATGTGTATATACACTGACCTTGTTTTGTATATTTTTCTCTTATGAAAAGTACAATGACAAGAGTGGTAAGTAGTCTCAAGCACTTATCCCACCACTGCACAACCAATGTAGGAGGCTGGACTGGCTTGTAGTGAGTACCAAGGGGTACTTGCACCTTGCACCAGGCCCAGTTATCCCTTATTAGTGTATAGGGTGTCTAGCAGCTTAGGCTGATAGATAATGGTAGCTTAGCAGAGCAGCTTAGGCTGATCTAGGAGACGTGTGAAGCTACTACAGTACCACTTAGTGTCATATGCACAATATCATAAGAAAACACAATACACAGTTATACTAAAAATAAAGGTACTTTATTTTTATGACAATATGCCAAAGTATCTTAGAGTGTACCCTCAGTGAGAGGATAGGAAATATACACAAGATATATATACACAATAGCAAAAATATGCAGTATAGTCTTAGAAAACAGTGCAAACAATGTATAGTTACAATAGGATGCAATGGGGAAACATAGGGATAGGGGCAACACAAACCATATACTCCAAAAGTGGAATGCGAACCACGAATGGACCCCAAACCTATGTGACCTTGTAGAGGGTCGCTGGGACTATTAGAAAATAGTGAGAGTTAGAAAAATAACCCTACCCAAGACCCTGAAAAGTGAGTGCAAAGTGCACTAAAGTTCCCCTAAGGACAAAGAAGTCGTGTTAGAGGAATAATGCAGGAAAGACACAAACCAGCAATGCAACAACTGTGGATTTCCAATCTAGGGTACCTGTGGAACAAGGGGACCAAGTCCAAAAGTCACAAGCAAGTCGGAGATGGGCAGATGCCCAGGAAATGCCAGCTGCGGGTGCAAAGAAGCTTCGACTGGACAGAAGAAGCTGAGGTTTCTGCAGGAACGAAAAGGGCTAGAGACTTCCCCTTTGGTGGACGGATCCCTCTCGCCGTGAAGAGTCGTGCAGAAGTGTATTCCCGCTGAAAGAACGCCAACAAGCCTTGCTAGCTGCAAATCGTGCGTTTGGCGTTTTTGGATGCTGCTGGGGCCCAGGAGGGACCAGGAGGTCGCAAATTGGACCTGAAGAGAGAGGGGACGTCGAGCAAGACAAAGAGCCCTCACTGCAGCAGGTAGCACCCGGAGAAGTGCCAGAAACAGGCACTACGAGGATGCGTGAAACGGTGCTTGCCGAAGTTGCACAAAGGAGTCCCACGTCGCCGGAGACCAACTTAGAAAGTCGTGCAATGCAGGTTAGAGTGCCGTGGACCCAGGCTTGGCTGTGCACAAAGGATTTCCGCCGGAAGTGCACAGGGGCCGGAGTAGCTGCAAAGTCGCCGTTCCCAGCAATGCAGCCCAGCGAGGTGAGGCAAGGACTTACCTCCACCAAACTTGAGCTGAAGAGTCACTGGACTGTGGGGGTCACTTGGACAGAGTCGCTGGATTAGAGGGACCTCGCTCGTCGTGCTGAGAGGAGACCCAAGGGACCGGTAATGCAGATTTTTGGTGCCTGCGGTTGCAGGGGGAAGATTCCGTCGACCCACGGGAGATTTCTTCGGAGCTTCTGGTGCAGAGAGGAGGCAGGCTACCCCCACAGCATGCACAAGCAGGAAAACAGTCGAGAAGGCGGCAGGATCAGCGTTACAGAGTTGCAGTAGTCGTCTTTGCTACTATGTTGCAGGTTTGCAGGCTTCCAGCGCGGTCAGCAGTCGATTCCTTATCAGAAGGTGAAGAGGGAGATGCAGAGGAACTCGGCTGAGCTCATGCATTCGTTATCTAAAGTTTCCCCAGAGACAGAGACCCTAAATAGCCAGAAAAGAGGGTTTGGCTACCCAGGAGAGAGGATAGGCTACTAACACCTGAAGGAGCCTATCAGCAGGAGTCTCTGACGTCACCTGGTGGCACTGGCCACTCAGAGCAGTCAAGTGTGCCAGCAGCACCTCTGTTTCCAAGATGGCAGAGGTCTGGAGCACACTGGAGGAGCTCTGGACACCTCCCAGGGGAGGTGCAGGTCAGGGGAGTGGTCACTCCCCTTTCCTTTGTCCAGTTTCGCACCAGAGCAGGGGCTAAGGGGTCCCTGAACCGGTGTAGACTGGCTTATGCAGAATTGGGCACATCTGTGCCCAAGAAAGCATTTCCAGAGGCTGGGGGAGGCTACTCCTCCCCTGCCTTCACACCATTTTCCAAAGGGAGAGGGTGTCACACCCTCTCTCAGAGGAAGTTCTTTGTTCTGCCATCCTGGGCCAGGCCTGGCTGGACCCCAGGAGGGCAGATGCCTGTCTGAGGGGTTGGCAGCAGCAGCAGCTGCAGTGAAACCCCAGGAAGGGCAGTTTGGCAGTACCAGGGTCTGTGCTACAGACCACTGGGATCATGGGATTGTGCCAACAATGCCAGGATGGCATAGAGGGGGCAATTCCATGATCATAGACATGTTACATGGCCATATTCGGAGTTACCATTGTGAAGCTACATATAGGTAGTGACCTATATGTAGTGCACGCGTGTAATGGTGTCCCCGCACTCACAAAGTTCAGGGAATTGGCTCTGAACAATGTGGGGGCACCTTGGCTAGTGCCAGGGTGCCCTCACACTAAGTAATTTTGCACCTGACCTTTACCAGGTAAAGGTTAGACATATAGGTGACTTATAAGTTACTTAAGTGCAGTGTAAAATGGCTGTGAAATAACGTGGACGTTATTTCACTCAGGCTGCAGTGGCAGGCCTGTGTAAGAATTGTCAGAGCTCCCTATGGGTGGCAAAAGAAATGCTGCAGCCCATAGGGATCTCCTGGAACCCCAATACCCTGGGTACCTCAGTACCATATACTAGGGAATTATAAGGGTGTTCCAGTAAGCCAATGTAAATTGGTAAAAATGGTCACTAGCCTGTTAGTGACAATTTGGAAAGAAATGAGAGAGCATAACCACTGAGGTTCTGATTAGCAGAGCCTCAGTGAGACAGTTAGTCACTACACAGGTAACACATTCAGGCACACTTATGAGCACTGGGGCCCTGGGTTACCAGGGTCCCAGTGACACATACAACTAAAACAACATATATACAGTGAAAAATGGGGGTAACATGCCAGGCAAGATGGTACTTTCCTACAAGTGGCAGGTGCATTTTTCAAACCAAAAGGCATTACAGTAAACTGGTAATGTCCTCCAATGGTAGAAAATGCAGTCTTAGGTTTAGCATCTTCTGATAATTTGATCTGCCAATACCCTGCAGTCAAATCAAAAGTGCTTAGATACTTGGCAGATGCCAGTGTATCTATGAGCTCATCTGCCCTGGGTATAGGGTGAGCATCAGTTTTGGTTACCAAGTTGAGACCTCTATAGTCTACACAAAACCGCATTTCCTTCTTTCCATCTTTGAAATGGGGTGTAGAGTACCAGTACCACAGGAGAAGCCCATGGACTGTCAGAGTGCTCAACTACTCCTAGTTCTAACATTTTCTGGACCTCTTGCTTTATGCAGTCCCTGACATGGTCAGGCTGCCTATAGATCTTACTTTTGACAGGTAAACTGTCTCCAGTATCTATAGTGTGCTCACACCAAGAAGTGGTACCTGGCACAGTAGAGAAGAGTTCAGAGAATTGATCTAGGAGATTTATGCAATTATCTTTCTGCTCAGCAGTAGGACAATCAGCCAAAACTACACCTTCCACAAGAGCATCTTGATCTGTGGAAGAGAAGAGATCAGGTAGAGGATCACTGTCTTCTTCCTGTCCCTCATCTGTTGCCATGAGCAGGGTGAGATCAGCCCTGTCATAGTAGGGTTTCAGGCGGTTGACATGGAGCACCCTAAGGGGACTCCTGGCAGTGCCTAAGTCAACTAAGTAGGTGACTTCTCCCTTCTTTTCAACAATTGTGTGGGGACCACTCCATTTATCTTGGGGTGCTCTTGGGGCCACAGGCTCCAAGACCCACACTTTCTGCCCTGGTTGGTACTGAACCAAAACAGCCTTCTGATCATGCCATTGCTTCTGGAGCTCTTGGCTGGCCTGAAGGTTTTTACTGGCCTTTTTCATGTACTCAGCCATCCTTGATCTGAGGCCAAGTACATAATCCACAATATCCTGCTTAGGAGCTTTTAAAGGTTGTTCCCAACCCTCCTTTACAAGTGTGAGTGGACCCCTAACAGGGTGTCTGTGACCGGGCCGCCCCGGGCAACAGCGGGGAACCGGCAGAAACGGAACCGCTACGGCCGCGTTCCCAGGTTCCCCTGGGAACGCGTCCGCAACGAGGCCAGCGTCCTGAGGTCGCCTCGGCAACCTCCGATGACGAGGAGGCTCCGGATTGGCCACCAGGCGGCCAAAAGACGGAAGCTCCGGTCGAGAGGGGGAGAGCCGGGGAGGAAGAGAAAAAGGAGAACGACGGCGGCGACGGCGAACCTAAGAAAGAAGAGAGAGACGGCGACGAGGACATCGGAGGAGGACCCCAGTGGCCTGGAAGCGGCGGAACCCGAACCCAGAGGAACAGCGCCCGACCGGAAGCAGGGGAGACCAGCCCAGACCGACGAGAGGACCTCCACAGAGCCAGCCACGACCCTGGAGGGTCGTGGCTCTACAAGGTACGGTCCTTCTGGACAAACCGAGGGGCACAATAAAAGGGGAGAAACGCTGGGGAAGGGAGGGAGGCAGGGTGAGGGGAGGGAGGAGAGAAGGGCACTTTAGAGAGCACCGGGAGAGCACAAAAGGGTAAAGTACGGAATATACACAAGCCCTGAAGTCCTCACTGGCACCTATATCACACATAAACCCCCCCCCCCCCTCCTTAAACCTTTTCCCCAGTAAAACATATAAGTAGAAGACGTGTTATAAGGCGTTCGTTCCACTCACCAGCGGTATGTGTTCCCTTTTTCTTGTATGTCACATCCGGGACCTTATGAGGACGATCCGGTACGCCACCTAGAGAGAAGGAAGAAAAGGGACACAGATTAGAAGGAAGATATTCACCACTCCAGAGAAGAAACCGGCGCTAAACGTCGTACTGACTTTTCATCAGTTCTTATTTCAAATTACTAATAAATACTTACCTCAAAAACCCAAATTTACCTCTCCTGAGTGTCTATACTGTGGGGACTGTCTACAGTGGGGTCAGAAGTGGGATCTTGTTTCTAATCCCTCTCCATAAAACAGTCCAGACAGTATACACAATGAGTGAAAGTCCATCGTTAGAGACCGTGATTAAGCAACTAGCGGAAGGGCAAAGACACTTACAACTCGTATGGGAGGCCCAACAGAGAGAGGCCAAAGAAGACCGAGAAACCTTACAATCTGCTCTGAAGAGCCAGGCGACCATACTGGCGAACAACCAGTTAGTCCATGAAAGTGCGATGAAAAAACTAACGGAGACTATCGCCGCTAGTAAGGTACATCCGAATGTACCTAGTTCCGTATTACAGAAGTATCAGGAGGGAGAGGATCCGGAATCCTTTTTCACCAACTTTGAACGGGTAGCCTCCTCCGCCCTATGGCCAGAAGATAAATGGGGACAATATGTGGCCCCCCTGCTCACCGGTCTCTTACAATCAGCATATCAAGCCGCTAACCCAGGTGGTGTCACCCCCTATCAAGACATAAAAACAAGTATACTAGAAAGGGTGGGTCACGACACAGAATATTACAGGATGAGATTTCGTAAAGTCAAATGGGGCACCAACGAAGATCCTAGAACCTTTTATTTTCGTGTGAAGGATCTAGCATTAAAATGGTTAGGCCATATTGGAGATAGTCGGGAGGAAGTCATCAAAACCATTATACTGGAACAATATCTAGATGGTCTACCCCCATCCACAAAACACTGGATAAGACAACACCCAAAAGTGGATACTGAGACGGCCATTGATCTGGCCTGTGCTTTTCATCGATCCACCGATGTCAGAAACTGTCCCACGCGAAGTATCCTTAAACCAGTTCTACCGACCCCAAAGACATTTGTAAAAAGTCCACCCGACTATCTAGTACCACGTAGGGTTCCTGAAGGCCCGCCTACCATGGGACCCCAATGTTATAGTTGTGGCGAATGGGGACACATCGCACGTATGTGTCCCCAGAAACAAGAAATGGGAGAACCAATGGAGATAGGGATGACAAGGCGAAGGGTGTTATGTACCGGGAAGGGAGCCCTAAAATTTAAAATGATGATACAAGTGGACGGGAAAAGTGTATATGCCCTGGTTGACTCCGGCTGCAGCCAATCAGTAATTAGGAAAGACTTGATAAATAATGATATAGAAGAGAAACAATGGGTATCTATATGTTGCATACACGGGGACAAGGCCCAGTATCCTATACAGATACTCCAGATCAGGTGGGGACCCTATCAGGACTTCCTCCCAGTGGGGATAATGCCCCGGTTAATCGAGGAATGTATCATTGGGACAGACTACATCCACTTCCAAGAACTATTAGACTACGTCAGAGATACCAAACAAACTAAGGATTGGTGGAGAGAGGCACCTTTTTCAGAGAGTGATATTGAGTGTCCGCTATATCGTAGAAAGTTGTCACGAAGAGAGAAACGACAGGGAAAAGGGGACTATCGGAAGACGAAAGGTGACAACACCTATGGAGAGATAGTGGCAGAAATTCATGAAGTTCCTAGTACTTTTGTCCAACAACAGAGAGAGGACCCCTCCCTTAACAATGCCTGGAGGTCGGCAGTAACAGAGGAGACAGAAGAGGTGGGTCCCTACTTTATAGTGCAAAAAAACTTATTATATCGGGTTACTACCACACGACGGGGAGAACGTAAACGCCAACTTCTGGTACCTACCCACTATCGGGAACATGTTCTTACACTAGCTCATAATCACCCAGGGGGAGGACACTTTGGGAGAGAAAACACCGAGGAATATTTGCTCAGAAGGTTTTATTGGCCTGGAGTGTACGCCCACATACGTAGGTATTGCGCCCAATGTCCCCGTTGTCAGTTAACCGAACCTAGTCGGCCTAGGAAGGCACCTCTCCTACCCCTTCCCATCATCGATATCCCGTTCAAAAGAATAGGGATGGATCTAGTGGGACCTTTGATTCCTTCGTCAAAAGGACACACCTACATCTTAGTCATTGTAGATTATGCTACACGATACCCAGAGGCCATTCCCCTGACTAGTATGACAACCAAGACAGTGGCCCAAGCTATGATTAACGTATTTTCTCGTCTTGGGTTTCCACATGAAATCCTCACGGACCAGGGGACCCCTTTTATGTCCACCTTAATGAAACAAGTGTGTAAAACATTGGGGATAGCTCAGATCAGAACCTCCGTTTACCATCCTCAAACTGACGGACTAGTCGAAAGATATAATCGAACCATTAAAACCCTGCTGAGAAAGACTATCAATGAGACAGGGAAGGATTGGGATCAAAAGTTACCCCTAGTGTTGTACGCCATACGGACACATGAGCAAGCATCCACGGGGCATAGCCCCTTTGAGTTGGTCTTCGGACGCCAACCTCGTTCCCTTTTAGACATGGCGGTAGAATCCTGGGAGGCCGAGGCTGAGGAAGCAGGGACTCCTTTGTTAGAATATGCGAAAAAATTGAGGAACCACCTACACAGCTTATGGACCGACGTACACGCAAACCTGGAACAGGCCCAACAAACACAAAAGTCCTATTATGACAAAGGAAGTAAACTACGGGTTTTCCAACCCGAGGACCAGGTCCTAATAATGAGACCCACCTCCGACCATAAACTCCTGGCCAAATGGCAGGGCCCATATCGAGTAATCAAAGCAGTTTCCCCTGTCACCTACCTTATCGAAATATCCTCCCGTCCAATAAAAACACAAATATATCATGTAAACCTGCTAAAAAAATGGGAGACCCCCGCACAACCTGAACGTTCCATAGAAATGGGTCAGTTTGTGTGTCCCGACAAGACCCTAGATATCGAGTTCTACCCTACCAACCCCGATACTGAAAGTACCCTACCCATAGTAGACGATACTTTACCTGAAGGGCAAAAGCAACAAGCCCTTAAGGTTTTAAAACAATGGCAACCACTCTTTTCAGAGAAACCAGGAAAGACGTTTTTAATTCACCATAATATACGCACGAGCTCCGGGAAGATTACAAGAGAACGCCCGTATCGTATTCCAGAAGCTAGAAAACACATAATCGAAGAAGAAATCAAAACAATGTTATCCCTAGGGGTCATCGAACCGTCCACTAGTCCCTGGTGTTCACCGGTTGTCCTAGTACCGAAGCCTGATGGTAGCGTCAGGTTTTGCATAGATTTCCGCAAACTTAACTCAAACTCCCTATTCGACACCTATCCCATCCCTAGGGTGGACGATGTTCTCGAAAAACTAGGGAAAGCAAAATACATGTCTACTATCGACCTAACTAAAGGGTATTGGCAGATTCCCTTAGCTCCTCAAGATAGAGAAAAAACAGCTTTTTCTACCCAGTCCGGGTTATATCAATTCACAGTACTACCTTTTGGGCTTCATGGAGCCCCTGCAACCTTTCAAAGGTTAATGGATAGGATTCTAAAACCCTATCCTGCATTCTCCGCTGCATATCTAGATGATGTAGTCGTATTTAGTGAAACATGGGAGGACCATTTAATACACCTACAGAGAATATTCCAAGCCCTTCAAACTGCTGGTTTGACGGCCAATCCCAAGAAATGTGTGATAGGTAAAACCGACATCTCCTATTTGGGATATCGGATTAATCAGGGTACACTACAACCCCAAAATGGGAAGGTGGATGCCATTTTACATGCCCCTCTTCCACACACGAAAAAGGAATTACGCTCCTTTTTAGGATTAGTGGGCTATTATCGGCGCTTCATTCCACATTACTCCACCTTAGCAGCACCTCTTACGGACCTACTCACTAAACAATATCCCAATCGACTTTTGCCTTTTTCGGAGACGCAAAACGCGAGTTTTGAACAGTTGAGAGTTTCCTTAACCTCCGATCCCATCCTGCACTGCCCAGATTTTACGAAGCCGTTTCACCTCTACACTGACGCATCGGATGTTGGGCTTGGGGGGGTTCTGACTCAGCCAGATAGCGAGGGGCTTGACCATCCGGTGGTCTACATCAGTAGAAAACTGTTTTCCCGGGAACGTAACTATCCAATTATAGAGAGAGAGTGCTTGGCTATCAAGTGGGCCATTGACTGTTTGCAGTACTATCTCCTAGGGCGGCCGTTTATACTATTCACGGATCACGCTCCTCTTACGTGGCTGGCTGCGCATAAAGATTCTAACTCCAGGATACTGCGATGGTTCCTTGAACTGCAACCGTTCTCCTTTCAGGTTCGGCACGTCCCTGGATCTCACCAGGCCCCCGCTGATTATCTGTCCCGGTTTCCTCTGTCTTCGCCTGTCCTGGAGCAGGACAGTTCTTGGGGAAGGGTGTGTGACCGGGCCGCCCCGGGCAACAGCGGGGAACCGGCAGAAACGGAACCGCTACGGCCGCGTTCCCAGGTTCCCCTGGGAACGCGTCCGCAACGAGGCCAGCGTCCTGAGGTTGCCTCGGCAACCTCCGATGACGAGGAGGCTCCGGATTGGCCACCAGGCGGCCAAAAGACGGAAGCTCCGGTCGAGAGGGGGAGAGCCGGGGAGGAAGAGAAAAAGGAGAACGACGGCGGCGACGGCGAACCTAAGAAAGAAGAGAGAGACGGCGACGAGGACATCGGAGGAGGACCCCAGTGGCCTGGAAGCGGCGGAACCCGAACCCAGAGGAACAGCGCCCGACCGGAAGCAGGGGAGACCAGCCCAGACCGACGAGAGGACCTCCACAGAGCCAGCCACGACCCTGGAGGGTCGTGGCTCTAAAAGGTACGGTCCTTCTGGACAAACCGAGGGGCACAATAAAAGGGGAGAAACGCTGGGGAAGGGAGGGAGGCAGGGTGAGGGGAGGGAGGAGAGAAGGGCACTTTAGAGAGCACCGGGAGAGCACAAAAGGGTAAAGTACGGAATATACACAAGCCCTGAAGTCCTCACTGGCACCTATATCACACATAAAACCCCCCCCCTCCTTAAACCTTTTCCCCAGTAAAACATATAAGTAGAAGACGTGTTATAAGGCGTTCGTTCCACTCACCAGCGGTATGTGTTCCCTTTTTCTTGTATGTCACATCCGGGACCTTATGAGGACGATCCGGTACGCCACCTAGAGAGAAGGAAGAAAAGGGACACAGATTAGAAGGAAGATATTCACCACTCCAGAGAAGAAACCGGCGCTAAACGTCGTACTGACTTTTCATCAGTTCTTATTTCAAATTACTAATAAATACTTACCTCAAAAACCCAAATTTACCTCTCCTGAGTGTCTATACTGTGGGGACTGTCTACAGTGTCCAAAAAGAAGTTCAAAGGGGCTGAAGCCCACTCCTTTCTGGGGTACCTCCCTGTAGGCAAAAAGGAGGCATGGTAGAAGGATATCCCATCTCCTGCGGAGTTTTTCAGGGAGACCCATAATCATGCCTTTGAGAGTTTTATTAAATCTCTCCACCAGTCCATTTGTTTGTGGATGATAAGGTGTTGTGAACTTGTACGTTACACCACACTCCTTCCACATGGCCTTTAAGTATGCAGACATGAAATTGCTTCCTCTGTCTGATACTACTTCCTTTGGGAAGCCCACCCTGGAAAATATTCCCAGGAGGGCCTTTGCCACTGCAGGTGCTGTAGTGGTCCTTAAAGGAATTGCTTCAGGATATCTTGTGGCATGGTTCACTACCACTAAGATAAACCTATTGCCTGAAGCAGTAGGAGGGTCAAGGGGGCCAACTATGTCAACCCCTACCCTTTCAAAGGGAACCCCAACCACAGGCAGTGGAATAAGGGGTGCCTTTGGGGTGCCACCTGTCTTGCCACTGGCTTCACAGGTTTCACAGGACTTACAAAATTCCTTTGTGTCCTCAGACATCCTAGGCCAATGAAACAGGGGAACAAGCCTGTCCCAAGTTTTCATTTGTCCTAGATGCCCAGCTAAGGGAATGTCATGTGCCAGTGTTAGGAGGAACTTTCTGTACTCCTGAGGAATCACTAATCTCCTGGCAGCTCCAGGTTTAGGATCCCTATGCTCGGTGTACAAGAGATTGTCCTCCCAGTAAACTCTGTGAGAGTCACTGACATCCCCATTAGCCTGTTTGACAGCTTGCTGTCTGAGACCCTCTAATGTGGGACAGGTTTGCTGTGCCACACTCAGCTCCTCTCTGGCAGGCCCCCCTTCACCCAAAAGCTCAGCAGTGTCTGCTTCCAGCTCCTCTGGTGTAGGTTCTGCACAGGGAGGGAATTCTTCTTCCTCAGAAGTAGAATCCACTGTAGAGGGAGGGATAGTAGGAAGTGGTTTGCTTCTACTAGCCCTAGCTTTAGGGAGCACTTGGTCCATTCTTCCAGGATCCAAGCTTCCCTGTCCTTTTTGCTTTTTGGCCTGAGCCCTTGTCAAAGCAAAAATATGCCCTGGGATGCCCAGCATTGCTGCATGGGCCTCCAACTCCACATTTGACCAAGCTGATGTCTCCAAATCATTCCCTAATAGACAGTCTACAGGAAATTCTGAAGCTACCACAACTTTCTTTGGACCAGTAACCCCCCCCCAGTTGAGATTAACAACAGCCATGGGGTGGCTAAGTGTGTTGTTGTGAGCATCGGTTACTTGGTACTGGTGACCAAGTAGGTGTTGTTCAGGGTGGACCAGTTTCTCTATGACCATAGTCACACTGGCACCAGTGTCCCTGTAGGCCTGAACCTCAACACCATTTATTAGGGGGAGCTGCTTGTACTTATCCATATTAAGGGGACAAGCAACTAAGGTGGCTAAATCAATAGCCCCCTCAGAGACTAACACAGCCTCTGTGGCCTCCCTAACAAGGCCAACCCCAACTAAGTTACCAAAAGTGAGCCCAGCTACTCCCTTGGATTGGCTATTAGTAGGTTTGCTCCCACCACCACTGCTATTAGTAGGGACACTAGGTGTAGCAGTAGGGGTTGTAGTGGTAGGAGGCTTGGTGCCTTTCTTTGGACAACTGGGATCTGTTGTCCAATGGCCTTTTATTTTACATAAATAGCACCATGGTTTCTTTTCCTTGTTCTGATTAAAAGAGGATTTGGGCCCACCACCCCCACCAGAGTGATTTTGTGGGCCTGATGAAGACTCATTTTTAGATTTGTCCCCACCCTTGTCAGAAGACTTACCATCCTTCTTTTTGTTGCCATCTTTGTCACCCCCTGTATGAACTTTTCTGTTCACTCTTGTTCTGACCCATTTGTCTGCCTTCTTTCCCAATTCTTGGGGAGAGGTCAGATCATAGTCCACCAAGTACTGGTGCAACAAATCAGACACACAATTATTAAGAATATGCTCTCTCAGGATCAAGTTATACAGGCTTTCAAAGTCAGTAACCTTACTGCCATGTAACCACCCCTCCAAGGCCTTCACTGAATGGTCAATGAAATCAACCCAGTCTTGTGAAGACTCCTTTTTGGTCTCTCTGAACTTTATCCTGTACTGTTCAGTGGTTAAGCCATAACCATCCAGGAGTTCATTCTTAAGAACTTGGAAATTATTAGCATCATTTTCTTTCACAGTAAGGAGCCTATCCCTACCTTTTCCACTAAATGATAGCCATAGGATAGCAGCCCACTGCCTTTGAGGGACATCCTGTACAACACAGGCCCTCTCAAGTGCAGCAAACCACTTGCTAATGTCATCCCCCTCCTTATAAGGGGGAACTATCTTGTGCAGATTCCTGGAATCATGCTCTTTTGCAGGATGACTATGGGGAATACTGCTGCTGCCACCATGGGTTTCTAAACCCAGTTTCTGTCTCTCCTTCTCTACTTCTAAAGTCTGTCTATCCAAATCCAGCTGTTGCTTCTTGAGCTTCAGTCTGGTTTGTTCCACTCTCAATCTATTGAGCTCCCTTTCTAACAATCTGTCATCAGGGTGGGTGGGAGGGACATGCCTTGACACAGAAGTATGGTGAGAATGGACAGAAGGAGACCTGTCCCTTACAGAAGCCACCCTAACAGCTTGGTTAACAGAAACATCACTACCAGTATGGTGAGAATAAATGCTTTTGCTATGATGTGAGACAACACTATTTATATGGTGTGGCTCATCATCATTACCAACTATGCTAGACTGTCTAGTAATGGGCAGGCTGAGAAGTTTCTTTCCTGAATCTTTTCCTGGGGGAGTCCCTGGATCAGATTGAGAACCATTAGCTACTTTTTCCACAGATTGGGCACTTATGGCCTTATCCTGTACTCTAAGCATGTTAATTAACAGTTCTAAGGAAGGATTCTTCCCTACACTCAAACCTCTCTCTATGCAGAGATTCCTTGCTCCTTTCCAGCTAAGGTGATCATATGCAAGTTTGGACAGATCAACATTTTGGCCTGTGCCAGACATTTTTAGAGAGAGTTAAAGTGATAGTAAAAGATAAAAAGTTTGTCAGAGCTTTTAGAAAGATAGAGAAAAAAACTTTTAAAACTTTTTAGAACGTTAGAAGTACTTTTCAGCACTTAGAAAAGAGTGAAAAGAGGAAATGCAAAACTTTTTGGCTATGTGTATATACACTGACCTTGTTTTGTATATTTTTCTCTTATGAAAAGTACAATGACAAGAGTGGTAAGTAGTCTCAAAGCACTTATCCCACCACTGCACAACCAATGTAGGAGGCTGGACTGGCTTGTAGTGATACCAAGGGGTACTTGCACCTTGCACCAGGCCCAGTTATCCCTTATTAGTGTATAGGGTGTCTAGCAGCTTAGGCTGATAGATAATGGTAGCTTAGCAGAGCAGCTTAGGCTGAACTAGGAGACGTGTGAAGCTACTACAGTACCACTTAGTGTCATATGCACAATATCATAAGAAAACACAATACACAGTTATACTAAAAATAAAGGTACTTTATTTTTATGACAATATGCCAAAGTATCTTAGAGTGTACCCTCAGTGAGAGGATAGGAAATATACACAAGATATATATACACAATAGCAAAAATATGCAGTATAGTCTTAGAAAACAGTGCAAACAATGTATAGTTACAATAGGATGCAATGGGGAAACATAGGGATAGGGGCAACACAAACCATATACTCCAAAAGTGGAATGCGAACCACGAATGGACCCCAAACCTATGTGACCTTGTAGAGGGTCGCTGGGACTATTAGAAAATAGTGAGAGTTAGAAAAATAACCCTCCCCAAGACCCTGAAAAGTGAGTGCAAAGTGCACTAAAGTTCCCCTAGGGACAAAGAAGTCGTGTTAGAGGAATAATGCAGGAAAGACACAAACCAGCAATGCAACAACTGTGGATTTCCAATCTAGTGTACCTGTGGAACAAGGGGACCAAGTCCAAAAGTCACAAGCAAGTCGGAGATGGGCAAATGCCCAGGAAATGCCAGCTGCGGGTGCAAAGAAGCTTCTACTGGACAGAAGAAGCTGAGGTTTCTGCAGGAACGAAAAGGGCTAGAGACTTCCCCTTTGGTGGACGGATCCCTCTCGCTGTGGAGAGTCGTGCAGAAGTGTTTTCCCGCCAAAGGAACGCCAACAAGCCTTGCTAGCTGCAAATCGTGCGGTTAGCGTTTTTGGACGCTGCTGAGGCCCAGGAGGGACCAGGAGGTCGCAAATTGGACCAGCAGAGAGAGGGGACGTCGAGCAAGACAAGGAGCCCTCTCTGAAGCAGGTAGCACCCGGAGAAGTGCCAGAAACAGGCACTACGAGGATGCGTGAAACGGTGCTCGCCGAAGTTGCACAAAGGAGTCCCACGTCGCCGGAGACCAACTTAGAAAGTCGTGCAATGCAGGTTAGAGTGCCGTGGACCCAGGCTTGGCTGTGCACAAAGGATTTCCGCCGGAAGTGCACAGGGGCCGGAGTAGCTGCAAAAGTCGCGGTTCCCAGCAATGCAGCCCAGCGAGGTGAGGCAAGGACTTACCTCCACCAAACTTGGACTGAAGAGTCACTGGACTGTGGGGGTCACTTGGACAGAGTCGCTGGATTCGAGGGACCTCGCTCGTCGTGCTGAGAGGAGACCCAAGGGACCGGTAATGCAGCTTTTTGGTGCCTGCGGTTGCAGGGGGAAGATTCCGTCGACCCACGGGAGATTTCTTCGGAGCTTCTGGTGCAGAGAGGAGGCAGACTACCCCCACAGCATGCACAAGCAGGAAAACAGTCGAGAAGGCGGCAGGATCAGCGTTACAGAGTTGCAGTAGTCGTCTTTGCTACTATGTTGCAGGTTTGCAGGCTTCCAGCGCGGTCAGCAGACGATTCCTTATCAGAAATTGAAGAGAGAGATGCAGAGGAACTCGGATGAGCTCTTGCATTTGTTATCTAAAGTTTCCCCAGAGACAGAGACCTTAAATAGCCAGAAAAGAGGGTTTGGCTACTTAGGAGAGAGGATAGGCTACTAACACCTGAAGGAGCCTATCAGAAGGAGTCTCTGACGTCACCTGGTGGCACTGGCCACTCAGAGCAGTCCAGTGTGCCAGCAGCACCTCTGTTTCCAAGATGGCAGAGGTCTGGAGCACACTGGAGGAGCTCTGGACACCTCCCAGGGGAGGTGCAGGTCAGGGGAGTGGTCATTCCCCTTTCCTTTGTCCAGTTTCGCGCCAGAGCAGGGGCTAAGGGGTCCCTGAACCGGTGTAGACTGGCTTATGCAGAATTGGGCACATCTGTGCCCAACAAAGCATTTCCAGAGGCTGGGGGAGGCTACTCCTCCCCTGCCTTCACACCATTTTCCAAAGGGAGAGGGTGTCACACCCTCTCTCAGAGGAAGTTCTTTGTTCTGCCATCCTGGGCCAGGCCTGGCTGGACCCCAGGAGGGCAGATGCCTGTCTGAGGGGTTGGCAGCAGCAGCAGCTGCAGTGAAACCCCAGGAAGGGCAGTTTGGCAGTACCAGGGTCTGTGCTACAGACCACTGGGATCATGGGATTGTGCCAACTATGCGAGGATGGCATAGAGGGGGCAATTCCATGATCATAGACATGTTACATGGCCATATTCGGGGTTACCATTGTGAAGCTACATATAGGTAGTGACCTATATGTAGTGCACGCGTGTAATGGTGTCCCCGCACTCACAAAGTTCAGGGAATTGGCTCTGAACAATGTGGGGGCACCTTGGCTAGTGCCAGGGTGCCCTCACACTAAGTAACTTTGCACCTAACCTTTACCAGGTAAAGGTTAGACATATAGGTGACTTATAAGTTACTTAAGTGCAGTGTAAAATGGCTGTGAAATAACGTGGACGTTATTTCACTCAGGCTGCAGTGGCAGGCCTGTGTAAGAATTGTCAGAGCTCCCTATGGGTGGCAAAAGAAATGCTGCAGCCCATAGGGATCTCCTGGAACCCCAATACCCTGGGTACCTCAGTACCATATACTAGGGAATTATAAGGGTGTTCCAGTAAGCCAATGTAAATTGGTAAAAATGGTCACTAGCCTGTTAGTGACAATTTGGAAAGAAATGAGAGAGCATAACCACTGAGGTTCTGATTAGCAGAGCCTCAGTGAGACAGTTAGTCACTACACAGGTAACACATTCAGGCACACTTATGAGCACTGGGGTCCTGGGTTACCAGGGTCCCAGTGACACATACAACTAAAACAACATATATACAGTGAAAAATGGGGGTAACATGCCAGGCAAGATGGTACTTTCCTACAAGTACTGGCGATGCTAACACGAGATGTAGGTGCAGTGCACCGGGACACAAGTACTGGTGATACATGACCCGCATGTGCAGTGCACCGAGACACAAGTACCGGTGATACTTACATGAGCAGCAGGCGCAGTGCTCCGGGACACAACTAATGGTGATACATGACCAGCATGTGCAGTGCACTGGGACACAAGTACTGGTGATACATGAGCAGCATGTGCAGTGCACCGGGACACAAGTACTGGTGCTACTTACATGAGCAGTAGGTGGAGTGCACCAGGGCACAAGTACTGGTGATATTTACATGAGCAGAAGGTGAGTGCACCGGGACACAAGTACTGGTGATACATGGGCAGCAGGTGCAGTGCACCGGGACACAAGTACTGGTGGTACTTACATGAGCAGCAGGTGCAGTGCACAGGGACACAAGTACTGGTGATGTTAACATGAGCAGCATGTGCAGTACACCAGGACACAAGTACTGGTGATACATGAGCAGCAGGTGCAGTGCACTAGGACACAACTACTGGCGATGCTAACGCTAGCAGTAGGTGCAGTGCACCAGGAGGCAAGTACTGGTGATACATGAGCAGCATGTGCAGTGCACCGAGACACAAGTACTGGTGATACCTACATGAGCAGCAGGTGCTGTGCACCGGGACACAAGTGCTGGTGATAATTACATGAGCAGCAGGTTCAGTGCACCGGGACACAAGTACTGGCGATGTTAACATGAGCAGCAGGTGCAGTGCACCAGAACCAAGTACTAATGATGCATGAGCGGCAGGTGCAGTGCACCAGGACACAAGTACTGGTGATACATGAGCAGCAGGTGCAGTGCACTGGGACACAAGTACTGGCGATGTTACCATGAGCAGCATGTGCAGTGCACCGGGACACAAGTACTGGTGCTACTTACATGAGCAGTATGTGCAGTGCACCAGGACACAAGTACTGGCGGTGTTAACATGAGCAGCATGTGCAGTGCACCGGGACACAAGTACTGGTGCTACTTATATGAGCAGCAGGTGCAGTGCACTGGAACCAAGTACTGATGATACATGAGCGCAAGATGCAGTGCACCGGGACACAAGTACTGTTGCTACTTACAGGAGCAGCAGGTGCAGTGCACAGGGACACAAGTACTGGCGATGCTAACACGAGAAGTAGTTGCAGTGCACCAGAACACAAGTACTGGTGATACATGACCCGCATGTGCAGTGCACCAAGACACAAGTACCGGTGATACTTACATGAGTAGCAGGCGCAGTGCTCCGGGACACAACTACTGGTGATACATGAGCAGCATGTGCAGTGCACTGGGACACAAGTACTGGTGATACATGAGCAGCATGTGCAGTGCACCGGGACACAAGTACTGGTGCTACTTACATGAGCAGTAGGTGGAGTGCACCAGGGCACAAGTACTGGTGATATTTACATGAGCAGAAGGTGAGTGCACCGGGACACAAGTACTGGTGATACATGGGCAGCAGGTGCAGTGCACCGGGACACAAGTACTGGTGGTACTTACATGAGCAGCAGGTGCAGTGCACAGGGACACAAGTACTGGCAATGTTAACATGAGCAGCATGTGCAGTACACCGGGACACAAGTACTGGTGATACATGAGCAGCAGGTGCAGTGCACCAGGACACAACTACTGGCGATGCTAACACTAGCAGTAGGTGCAGTGCACCAGGAGGCAAGTACTGGTGATACATGAGCAGCATGTGCAGTGCACAGAGACACAAGTACTGGTGATACCTACATGAGCAGCAGGTGCTGTGCACCGGGACACAAGTGCTGGTGATAATTACATGAGCAGCAGGTGCAGTGCACCGGGACACAAGTACTGGCGATGTTAACATGAGCAGCAGGTGCAGTGCACCAGAACCAAGTACTAATGATGCATGAGCGGCAGGTGCAGTGCACCAGGACACAAGTACTGGTGATACATGAGCAGCAGGTGCAGTGCACCGGGACACAAGTACTGGTGGTACTTACATGAGCAGCAGGTGCAGTGCACAGGGACACAAGTACTGGCGATGTTAACATGAGCAGCATGTGCAGTACACTGGGACACAAGTACTGGTGATACATGAGCAGCAGGTGCAGTGCACCAGGACACAACTACTGGCGATGCTAACACTAGCAGTAGGTGCAGTGCACCAGGAGGCAAATACTGGTGATACATGAGCAGCATGTGCAGTGCACAGAGACACAAGTACTGGTGATACCTACATGAGCAGCAGGTGCTGTGCACCGGGACACAAGTGCTGGTGATAATTACATGAGCAGCAGGTGCAGTGCACCGGGACACAAGTACTGGCGATGTTAACATGAGCAGCAGGTGCAGTGCACCAGAACCAAGTACTAATGAAGCATGAGCGGCAGGTGCAGTGCACCAGGACACAAGTACTGGTGATACATGAGCAGCAGGTGCAGTGCACTGGGACACAAGTACAGGTGATACATGAGCAGCAGGTGCAGTGCTCCGGGACACAAGTACTGGCGATACATGAGCAGCATGTGCAGTGCACCTGGACACAAGTACTGGTGATACTTACATGAGCAGCAGGCACAGTGCACCTGGACACAAGTACTGGTGATACTTACATGAGCAGCAGGCACAGTGCACCAGGACACAAGTACTGGTGATACATGAGCAGCAGGTGCAGTGCAGCGGGACACAAGTACTGGCAATACATGAGCAGCAGGTGCAGTGCACAGGGACACAAGTACTGGCGATGTTAACATGAGCAGCAGGTGCAGTGCACCGGGACACAAGTACTGGCGATACACGACCAGCAGGTGCAGTGCACCAGGACACAAGTACTAGCGATGTGAACATGAGCAGCATGTGCAGTGCACCAGGACACAAGTACTGGCGATGTTAACATGAGCAGCATGTGCAGTGCACCGGGACACAAGTACTGGTGATATATGAGCAGTATGTGCAGTGCACCAGGACACAAGTACTGGTGATACTTACATGAGCAGCAGGCACAGTGCACCGGGACACAAGTACTGGTGATACATGAGCAGCAGGTGCAGTTCAGCGGGACACAAGTACTGGCGATACATGAGCAGCAGGTGCAGTGCTCCGGGACACAACTACTGGTGATACTTACATGAGCAGCAGGTGCAGTGCACCAAGACACAAGTACTGGTGATACTTACCTGAGCAGCAGGTGCAGTGCACCAAGATACAAGTACTGGTGATACACGAGCAGCAGGTGCAGTGCACCGGGGCACAAGTACTGGTGATACTTACATGAGCAGCAGGTGAAGTGCACCAAGATAAAAGTACTGGTGATACACGAGCAGCAGGTGCAGTGCACCGGGGCACAAGTACTGGTGATCCTTACATGAGCAGCATGTGCAGTGCACCAAGATACAAGTACTGGTGATACACGAGCAGCAGGTGCAGTGCACCGGGGCACAAGTACTGATGATACTTACATGAGAAGCATGTGCAGTGCACCGGGACACAAGTACTGGTGATGTTAACATGAGCAGCATGTGCAGTGCACCGGGACACAGGTACTGGTGCTACTTACATGAGCAGTAGGTGCAGTTCATAGGGACACAAGTACTGGCGATGTTAACATGAGCAACATGTGCAGTGCACCGGGACACAAGTACTGTTGCTACTTACATGAGCAGTAGGTGCAGTGCACTGGGACACAAGTACTGGCGATGTTAACATGAGCAGCATGTGCAGTGCACTGGGACACAAGTACTGGTGCTACTTACATGAGCCGCAGGTGCAGTGCACTGGAACCAAGTACTGATGATACGTGAGCGCAAGGTGCAGTGCACCTGGACACAAGTACTGGTGCTACTTACATGAGCAGCAGGCACAGTGCACCGGGTCACAAGTACTGGTGATACATGAGCAGCAGGTGCAGTTCAGCGGGACACAGGTACTGGCGATACATGAGCAGCAGGTGCAGTGCTCCGGGACACAACTACTGGTGATACTTACATGAGCAGCATGTGCAGTGCACCGGGACACAAGTACTGGCGATGTTAACATGAGCAGCATGTGCAGTGCACCGTGACACAAGTACTGGTGATACTTACATAAGCAGCAGGTGCAGTGCACCAGGACACAACTACTGGCGATGCTAACACTAGCAGTAGGTGCAGTGCACCAGGACACAAGTACTGGTGATACATGAGCAGCATGTGCAGTGCACCGAGACACAAGTACTGGTGATACTTGAGCAGCAGGTGCTGTGCACCGGGACACAAGTGCTGGTGATAATAACATGAGAAGCCGGTGCAGTGCACCAGGACACAAGTACTGGCGATGTTAACATGAGCAGCATGTGCAGTGCACCGGGACACAAGTACTGGTGATATATGAGCAGTATGTGCAGTGCACCGGGACACAAGTACTGGTGATACTTACATGACCAGCAGGCACAGTGCACCGGGACACAAGTACTGGTGATACATGAGCAGCAGGTGCAGTTCAGCGGGACACAAGTACTGGCGATACATGAGCAGCAGGTGCAGTGCTCCGGGACACAACTACTGGTGATACTTACATGAGCAGCAGGTGCAGTGCACCAAGACACAAGTACTGGTGATACTTACATGAGCAGCAGGTGCAGTGCACCAAGATACAAGTACTGGTGATACACGAGCAGCAGGTGCAGTGCACCGGGGCACAAGTACTGGTGATACTTACATGAGCAGCAGGTGAAGTGCACCAAGATAAAAGTACTGGTGATACACGAGCAGCAGGTGCAGTGCACCGGGGCACAAGTACTGGTGATACTTACATGAGCAGCATGTGCAGTGCACCGGGACACAAGTACTGGCGATGTTAACATGAGCAGCATGTGCAGTGCACCGTGACACAAGTACTGGTGATACTTACATAAGCAGCAGGTGCAGTGCACCAGGACACAACTACTGGCGATGCTAACACTAGCAGTAGGTGCAGTGCACCAGGACACGAGTACTGGTGATACATGAGCAGCATGTGCAGTGCACCGAGACACAAGTACTGGTGATACTTGAGCAGCAGGTGCTGTGCACCGGGACACAAGTGCTGGTGATAATAACATGAGCAGCCGGTGCAGTGCACCGGGACAGAAGTACTGGCGATGTTAACATGAGCAGCAGGTGCAGTGCACTGGGACACAAGTACTGGCGATGTTAACATGAGCAGCAGGTGCAGTGCACCAGAACCAAGTACTAATGATGCATGAGCGGCAGGTGCAATGCACCAGGACACAAGTACTGGTGATACATGAGCAGCAGGTGCTGTGCACTGGGACACAAGTATAGGTGATACATGAACAGCAGGTGCAGTGCTCCGGGACACAAGTACTGGTGATACATGAGCAGGAGGTGCAGTGCACCGGGACAGAAGTACTGGTGATACTTACATGAGCAGCAGATGCAGTGCACCGGGACAGAAGTACTGGTGATACACGAGCAGCAGGTGCAGTGCACCAGGACACAAGTACTGGTGAAACTTACACGAGCAGCAGGTGCAGTGGACCGGGACACTAGTACTGGTGATACTTACATGAGCAGCAGGTGCATTGCACAGGGAAACAAGTACTGGTGATAAATGAGCAGCATATGCAGTGCACCGGGACACAAGTACTGGAGATGTTAACATGAGCAGCATATGCAGTGCACCGGGACACAAGTACTGGAGATACACGACCAGCAGGTGCAGTGCACCAGGACACAAGTACTGGGGATGTTAACATGAGCAGCATGTGCAGTGCACCAGGACACAAGTACTGGCGATGTTAACATGAGCAGCATGTGCAGTGCACCGGGACACAAGTACTGGCGATGTTAACATGAGCAGCAGATGCAGTGCGCCAGGACACAAGTACTGGTGGTACTTACATGAGCAGCAGGTGCAGTGCACTGGGACACAAGTACTGGTGATACTTACATAAGCAGCAGGTGCAGTGCACCAGGACACAACTACAGGCGATGCTAACATTAGCAGTAGGTGCAGTGCACCAGCACACAAGTACTGGTGATACATGAGCAGCATGTGCAGTGCTCCAGGACACAAGTACTGGTGATACATGAGCAGCATGTGCAGTGCACCGAGACACAAGTACTGATGATACTTACTTGAGCAGCAGGTGCAGTGCACCGGGACACAAGTGCTGGTGATAATAACATGAGTAGCAGGTGCAGTGCACCGGGACAGAAGTACTGGCGATGTTAACATGAGCAGCAGGTGCAGTGCACCAGAACCAAGTACTAATGATGCATGAGCGGCGGGTGCAGTGCACCAGAACCAAGTACTAATGATGCATGAGCGGAAGGTGCAGTGCACCAGGACACAAGTACTGGTGATACATGAGCAGCAAGTGCAGTGCACCAGGACACAAGTACAGGTGATACATGAGCGGCAGGTGCAGTGCACCGGGACACAAGTACTGGTGATACTTGAGCAGCAGGTGCAGTGCACCGGGACAGAAGTACTGGCGATGTTAACATGAGCAGAATGTGCAGTGCACTGGGACACAAGTACTGATGATACATGAGCGGCAGGTGCAGTGCACCGGGACACAAGTACAGGTGATACATGAGCGGCAGGTGCAGTGCACCGGGACACAACTACTGGTGATACCATGAAGAGACCTTGGCTGCGTGTCAGCTACTGCGCATGCGCGGGAGAGAAGTGTCGCGTGCTACTGCGCGAGCCGGGGATTGCTACGTCGTGCTTTACTGCACGTGCCCGGGAGAAAGGTGTCCTGTCTTATGACGTATTTCAAAAAGTGTAGTGTCTTTACTGCGCATCCTGAAGAGCTAAGTGCCGTGTCTCTAGTACGCATGCCCATTAGATAAGTAAGGGGAGGTCTCTTAATTACGTAGGACCATGAGATAAGGGTCTTTGCAGCGCATGCCCGAGAGATAAGTGTTCCCGCTGCTAAGATCTTGTGTGCCAGGAGAACACCGCCGCTGATCCGAAAGTTCTCCTAATAGACAAAATAAAAACCTCACCGGAAGTGTCTGGACACCACTGTTTGGCACATGCGCAGACTGCCCACAGGCACCAGACGTAAAAAGGAACTACTCTCGCACATGCGCAGACTGCCCCAGTTACCGTGATGAGATACTACTCTCCCGCACATGCGCAGACTGCCCGAGTCGCCGGAGGACGAAAAGGAGCCTTTGTTTGGGCCTCGTCGGAAACTGAAAAGGTAACAAGGGGCCCGGAATTCTGTTATTTCACCTGCGTTTCATGTAGGAGACACAAACACCAGCCCCCAGCCCCTTACACAGCTCCAGGCCGAGACAGACAGGACTGAAGGGAGCTCTGGGGGTGATGCAGCCGGGGCCCCCCAAAAGAGGCAGAAACTCATTAAGCAAAACCCAACACAAAACAAACAATCTGCTCTGCTTCTCACTCACTCCCCTCCTGCACTGTCACTCACTCCCTACACTCCCTCTCACTCACTCCCCTCCTGCACTGTCACTCACTCCCTGCACTCCCTCTCACTCACTCCCCTCCTGCACTGTCACTCACTCCCTGCACTCCCTCTCACTCACTCCCCTCCTGCACTGTCACTCCCCTCCTGCACTCTCACTCACTGCACTGTCACTCACTCCCTCTCACTCACTATTTGCACTGCCTCTCACTCACTCCCTTCCTGTACTGTCAATCACTCCCTGCACTGCCTCTCACTCGCTCCCCTTCCATTCACTCTTTGCACTGCCTCTCACTCACTCCCCTCCTGCACTGCAACTCACTCCCTGCACTCTCTCTCACTCACTATTCCATTGCCTCTCCCTCACTCCCTGCACTGCCTCTCACTCACTGTTTGCACTGCCTCTCACTCACTGTTTGCACTGCTTCTCACTCACTCCCTTCCGGCACTGTCACTCACTCCCTGCACTGCCTCTCACTCACTGTTTGCACTGCCTCTCACTCACTCCCTTCCGGCACTGTCACTCACTCCCTGCACTGCCTCTCACTCATTGTTTGCACTGCCTCTCACTCACTCCCTTCCTGCACTGTCACTCACTCCCCGCCTCTTAACCTCTTCCTGCAGTGCCACTGAAACCTCTTCCTTAGAGGAAGAACTCCTATTCTGTCCCCCATGATCTCCATGGATGCTTGTAGTGCTTTGTTTATCCCACTATGTTACTCATTTATGTACACAGTTTGATGTGCTCCCAAATTGATCTTCCTGTGTCGTTATCTTAGGTCTCCCTAGAGGCAACTTGCTGTTCTTGTGAACTTTAGGAATAAGGTAAAACAGACTGTTTTGATTAATATGTCTTCAGGAATCTGAATTCATCATAGCTAATGTGTCCTTGATCTCTTCATTCCACTAAATCATTAGTGAAATCTTGTTTTTCATTCAGATAATAAGCCTTCTCATCTTTTTTATAGCACTCAGTATTTGAAAGTTGACTATATGATTCCTGCATATTCAGCTCAATCGGCCATAGTACTGCATTGCTGCCTTTGTCATGCACCTATCACACAATCTTTGTTATCTCTCAATTTAGTGCTGGTCTGGTTATAATTATCCACAGCACTGTTGAGATGTAGCCAATCTCTTCCTGGTTGTTTTTATTTTCAAACTGCAAAGTTCTCTAATCACTTTTTTCTGAAAACACATCTATGCTATCGGGTGAAATAATGAGTACAAAGAGTGGTCCAGTGTTTTGCTTTTCACTAATGACCGAGCTCACAAAAAATCTCTGGAATGCACTTCTTAGTTCAAAGAATACATTTATTATTTCACCACAAGGTTCCTAAAAGGAGATTAGTATGTTAAAAGCACACGTTTAAAAATAGCCACAGCAATGAAAGGAAAATATACCAAAATGATTCTCCACTGCAATATGCATAGCAAATATATGTAATGCAAAGCAAATAATGAATTAAAAATGCATCACCGTAGGGCCTGTCAGGTCCTTCATTTTCTCATGACAGCAAGACAATGACCCGATTCGACTGCGAAAGAGATCTCTAACCTCACGGGAAAGATATCAGGCATCCGACATCTAGAATCCTGATTGAGGCCACTCACCCGCTCACTGTCGCAGTGGGTCTTTTTATATCTTAAAAAAAAACAAAAAGAGCTTTCTGGAAAAACCTTCTCGTTTTGTAATTCAAACATGCTGGCTAGTTTAGGTCAGGGTTGAAAGAAACAGGTTGGAACTGGCCAGTTTCCCAAGGTGTCTCTCCCAAGCCTAAGCCGTTCCCTGCTGTACAAAAAACATCAGTCTAATACATCCTTATCATGCTGACTAACACCTCCTTATTATTGTAGGAAAGTACCATCTTGCCTGGCATGTTACCCCCATATTTCACTGTATATATGTTGTTTTAGTCTATGTGTCACTGGGACCCTGCCAGGCAGGGCCCCAGTGCTCATAAGTATGTGCCCTGTATGTGTTCCCTGTGTGATGACTAACTGTTTCACTGAGGCTCTGCTAACCAGAACCTCAGTGGTTATGCTCTCTCTGCTTTCCAAATTTGTCACTAACAGGCTAGTGACTAAATTTACCAATTCACATTGGCATACTGGTACACCCATATAATTCCCTAGTATATGATACTGAGGTACCCAGGGTATTGGGGTTCCAGGAGATCCCTATGGGCTGCAACATTTCTTTTGCCACCCGTAGGGAGCTCTGACAATTCTTACACAGGTCTGCCACTGCAGCCTGCGTGAAATAACGTCCACTTTATTTCACAGCCATTTACCACTGCACTTAAGTAACTTATAAGTCACCTATATGTCTAACCTTCACCTGGTGAAGGTTGGGTGCAAAGTTACTTAGTGTGTGGGCACCCTGGCACTAACCAAGGTGCCCCCACATCGTTCAGGGCAAATTCCCCGGACTTTGTGAGTGCGGGGACAACATTACACACGTGCACTATACATAGGTCACTACCTATGTATAGCGTCACAATGGTAACTCCGAACATGGCCATGTACATGTCTAAGATGCCCCGGGTCTCTAGCACAGAACCCGGGTACTGCCAAACTGCCTTTCCGGGGTCTCCACTGCAGCTGTTGCCAACCCCTCAGACAGGTTTCTGCCCTCCTGGGGTACAGGCAGCCCTGGCCCAGGAAGGCAGAACAAAGGACTTCCTCTGAGAGAGGGTATAACACCCTCTTCCTTTGGAAATAGGTGTGAGGGCTGGGGAGGAGTAGCCTCCCCCAGCCTCTGAAACGCTTTGATGGGCACGGATGGTGCCAATCTCTGCATAAGCCAGTCTACACCGGTTCAGGGATCCCCCAGCCCTGCTCTGGCGCAAAACTGGACAAAGGAAAGGGGAGTGACCACTCCCCTGACCTGCACCTCTCAGGGGAGGTGCCCAGAGCTCCTCCAGTGTTTCCCAGACCTCTGCCATCTTGGAAACAGAGGTGTTGGGGGCACACTGGACTGCTCTGAGTGGCCAGTGCCAGCAGGTGACGTCAGAGGCTCCTTCTGATAGGCTTTTACCTCTCTTGGTAGCCAATCCTCCTTCCTAGGTAGCCAAACCTCCTTTTCTGGCTATTTAGGGTCTCTGCTTTGGGGATTTCACCAGATAACGAATGCAAGAGCTCATCAGAGTTCCTCTGCATCTCCCTCTTCACATTCTGCCAAAGGATCGACTGCTGACTGCTCAGGAAGCCTGCAAAACCGCATCAAAGTAGCAAGACGACTACTAGCAACCTTGTATCGCCTCATCCTGCCGGCTTTCTCGACTGTTTCCAGGTGGTGCATGCTCTGGGGGTAGCCTGCCTCCTCTCTGCACCAGGAGCTCTGAAGAAATCTCCTGTGGGTCGACGGAATCTTCCCCTTGCTAACGCAGGCATCAGAAGACTGCAACACTGCAGTGCACAACCTTCTGAGTTGTCCTCCGGCGTCGTGGGACTTTGCATGGACTCTGGTTCACTCTTCTTCCAAGTGCCTGTAAGGGTACTTTTGCGGGTGCTGCCTGCTTCTGTGAGGGCTCCCTGAGTTGCTGGGCGCCCCCTCTGTCTCCTCCTCCAAGTGGTGACATCCTGGTCCCTCCTGGGCCACAGCAGCACCCAAAAACCTCTACAGCGACCCTTACAGCTAGCAAGGCTTGTTTGCGGTCTTTCTGCATGGGAACACCTCTGCAAGCTTCATCGCGACGTGGGTCATCCATCTTCCAAAGGAGAAGTCCCTAGCTCTCTTCTTTCTTGCAGAACTCCAAGCTTCTTCCATCCAGTGGCAGCTTCCTTGCATCCTCAGCTGGCATTTCCTGGGCTCCTGCCCACTCTCGACACTGTCGCGATTATTGGACTTGGTCCCTTTGTCTTACAGGTACTCAGGTCCGGAAATCCACTGTTGTTGCATTGCTGGTGTTTGTTCTTCCTGCAGAATCCCCCTATCACGACTTCTGTGCTCTCTGGTGGTAGTAGGTGCACTTGGCACTCACTTTTCAGGGTCTTGGGGTGGGCTATTTTTCTAACCCTCACTGTTTTCTTACAGTCCCAGCGACCCTCTACAAGCTCACATATGTTTGGGGTCCATTCGTGGTTTGCATTCCACTTTTGGAGTATATGGTTTGTGTTGCCCCTATACCTATGTGCTCCTATTGCAATCTACTGTAATTCTACACTGCTTGCATTACTTTTCTTGCTGTTACTTGCATAATTTTGGTTTGTGCACATATATCTTGTGTATATAACTTATCCTCATACCGAGGGTACTCACTGATATACTTTTGCCACATTGTCATAAAAATAAAGTACCTTTATTTTTAGTAATTCTGTGTATTGTGTTTTCTTATGATATTGTGCATATGACACCAGTGGTATAGTAGGAGCTTTACATGTCTCCTAGTTCAGCCTAAGCTGCTTTGCCATAGCTACCTTCTATCAGTCTAAGCTGATAGAAACACCTCTTCTACACTAATAAGGGATAACTGGACCTGGCACAAGGTGTAAGTATCTCTGGTACCCACTACAAGCCAGGCCAGCCTCCTACAATTATGTACTAGCTCTTCGGTGAGAAAGAGCTCGAAAACAAGAAAGAATGCACAGTTTACAATGTGGAAAATCACGGGCAGCTTCAACATGGCAGTGTCTAATGCTACAATAATGTCAGTAGGCAGAATTAATCTAAAGCTAAACTGAATACAAAATGTAGTCTGTAACTGGTAACACTGGACAGCTAATCCTGGTGCAAAATGGTGCAACACAAAGTCAGTGGTCAAAACACACATTTCACTACATCCAGGTCTAAATGTGGTACCTCCTTCTTCAGTAATTTATATAGTCTCACTCTGACTATAATATTTTCAGTAATACTCCCAGTGCTGCTTGCACTTTTATTCTCCAGTTCCAATAATTCTTTCATTAAGTCTAAATCTGATTTCAGCAAATTCTGTACCCAGTATTGGTGGAGTCTCAGTATTTTACACAAATTACTAACATTGTTTTTATAAACTTTCATTAGCTCGAGTTCCTACTATATTTATACAGATCTATTTTAGTCTGAATATAAGAAAATTCTGACTTTTCACAAAATGATGGTCCCAGAGTTGGTACCTTTATTTCTGTGCGTTCTTCTTCAATTATGAATGATGGAACTCTTGTTCTACTTCTGTAAATGGAGGGTGTGTGCCATAGAGAATGATGCTGAGCAAAGTTGTCTGTTGCGTTGGTGGCTGAGCGAAGTTGTGTGGTGGGATGGTGAAAGTAGTTCTGTTGATTAAGGTATACAGGTGCCATGTTGTGTAGTGACTCCAATGCATCTGTGAGAAGTTTGACCTGGCATCACTTCTGGATGGGGAGCCAGTGGAGCTGTCTGAGGTGGTGTGGTGTGGGTTCGGTGCAGGAGGTCGAGTATGAGTCTGGTGGTGGCATTTTGGATGGTTTGAAGTCTGTGTGGAAGATGGGATGGGACACTAGCGTAGAGTGTGTTGCCATAGTCCAATCTGCTTGTGATTAGTGCAAACATGATGGTATGTCTGGTGCCCAGTGGGAGCCACTTGAAGTTTTTACATAACATGAAGAGGATTTGGAAACATGAGGAGGTGACACTGTTGATCTGGGACTTCATGGTGAGGTTGGTGTCGAAGATGAGGCCTAGGTTCCTAGCTTAGTCAGTTGGGATGTGTGGGGTCCACGTTCAGGGGGAGTCACCAGGTGGAGTCCTAAGGTGAGCTTTTATTCCTGAGGATTAGCACTTCAGTTTTGTTGCTGTTAAACTTGAGGCAGTTTTGTTTCATCCAATTGGCCACGTTGATCATGCATTGTTTGAAGATTGTCTTGGTGCTGATGGTTTCATCTGAAAGGGAAATAATGAGCTGGGTGTCATCAGCATAGGAGATTATATTGATTCCATGGGATCTGATGATGTTAGCCAGAGGAGTCTTGTACCTGTTGAAAAGTGCCAGGCTGAGTGATGACCCGTGTGGGACTCTGCAGATGAGGTATTTGGTTTCTGATGTGAACAGTGTGAGCTTGACTTATTGAGTTCTTATGGAGAGGAAGGAGGCTATCCATTTCAGAGTTGGTCTGTGTATTCCTGCTGCTTGTAGTCTGGTGATGAGTGTGTGGTGGTAGACTGTTTTAAGGATGACAGAGAGTTCAAAGAGGATAAAGGCGGCTAGGGTTGGTGAATTCCTTGGCAATGGTAAAAATTCCTTCTAGTTATTTGAGCTGGATTCGATTCTCAGGGTCAGAGTCTTTTCTTGGTCTATATCAATTGATGTTTTTAGCTTCTAAGAGCGGCCTTGTAGGTGTTTCCATTTATGGTAACTTGGGTAGTTCTCCTTTTCTTTTCAAGTCAGCATTGTACCAGCTAGCCTGTTAGTTGGATCTTTTGGATTTGGGTTTTTCAGGGGCACTTTGGGTACTGGCGCAGGCGGTGATCCAGTGGATGAAGTTGTTTGTGTTGTTGGTGGAGTCTGGGTAGTTTAGTTGGAGGTTGGTGAGCCATTCCATTACTGTAACTTTATTTCAGCTGCACTGTAGGGTACTGTAGGGGTGGTTGGTCGCCCTGCAATGTGGTAGTGGATGATGGAGTGATCCGTCCATGTGAGTGGAGTGATGTGGCTGACTTTAACCTTGTCGCTGGAGAAGTAGGGGTCCAGGGGGTGTCTGGTGATGTGGCAAGGGCTTATACAAGCTGGGTCAGATTGATGTTCTGTAGGCTTTCAAGCAGTTCTGTGGAGCTGGAGTACATTATGGCAGTCGCGATTAAACGTATTTTTTTTTAACCATTTTTATTTGTTTTTAACAAGAAGAGCTGGCAAAAACCCTAAAACATGCAAGTTAGTAGGTTTGCAGACTCAAAGGCAATTCCAAAAGGGCATTGCCTAACACTATTTCCAGCCCCAGTTTGTAGATCTGCAGAAAGGTGTGCAAAATAAGGGAATTGCTGGAATTCAAGCTCTACTATAGTAGGAACCCTAGCATAACCATAGAGGAAAATATCATTATATTAAGAGATTGCTGCCAAAATGTGTCACTGGACTACATGGCACTAAAGGGACAAGTGGCTCTGTCTACAGGATAAGTAGATTTATGAAGCAACCTGTCCCATGGACAAGTAAATATTTCATTAAATTCCACACCCCTACCACATCTATTCTATCAATAAACACACTGACCCAAGGAATAGCTGAGACACAGCTGGGTATCAACACAGCCTTTCAAGACTTTTATAAAATGCTTTACACCACTTCGATGCCTCCTGACCCAGCAGATAGTGCCTCTTTCTTCCCCCAGGTGGCATTGCCTGGGGTGCCTGCATATGATCGAGAGGCCCTTAGCGCCCCTATCTCAGCCACCCATGGAGCTCACCTTGTATAGACCATCGTCACTGCTAAACACTAAATGTAAAGTCCTAGTGCGTAGGCTGCTCCCATTGCTCCTGAGGTTATTGTAAACCGATCGATGTGGCGTCATTCCCTGGCGTAACACCTTCCTAAATATATATTGTTATTTTATATAATGGATGTCGCTCGAGAGCACTACCTATTTGCTGGCTGTCTGTCCCTGGATATCCGTCAGACCTTTGATACCCTGGGATGGGACTTCAAGATAGTTGAGCTGGCCAGATATGCAGTACACCAGCTTACCTACAGTGGGTCCAACTGTTATACACAGCACCCAAGGCCAGTGCTTGGACAGAGCCTTATATCTCTGACTTGCGGGTATCTCCCTTATCCTGACTAGAATAAGGGTCCCTACAGGGTGAAAACTGACTGCCAACCTAAGACCCCATTTCTACATTGGCTGTCAGGGGTGAGGATAGGACTTGCACTTAGCTTACAGTGATTGGTGTACACTATCACCATATCGCAGACCATTATGTGCCTCATACAGATTTTTTGTTTTTCGAATTTATTTCTTTGACCTATTTTGATGTTGAGTTCAAGTGAACCCCAACTACATTAAGGGGGTCATTCTGACCCTGACGGGCGGCGGAGGCCGCCCGCCAGAGTTCCCCCCTCCGAAATACCGCTCCGCGGTCGAAAGACCGCAGAGGGTATTCTAAGTTTTTCCCTGGGCTGGCGGGCGGTCGGCAAAAGACCGCCCGCCAGCCCAGGGAAAAACTCCCTTCCCACGAGGATGCCGGCTCGTAATCGAGCCGGCGGAGTGGGAAGGTGCGACGGGTGCTGTTGCACCCGTCGCGTATTTCACTGTCTGCCAAGCAGACAGTGAAATACATTTAGGGGCCCTCTTACGGGGGCCCCTGCAGTGCCCATGCCAGTGGCATGGGCACTGCAGGGGCCCCCAGGGGCCCGCGACCCCCCCTACCGCCATCCGGTTCCTGGCGGGCGGACCGCCGGGAACTGGATGGCGGTAGGGGGGGTCGGAATCCCCTCGGCGGCGCAGCTAGCTGCGCCGCCTTGGAGGATTCCAATGGGCGGCGGTACACTGGCGGGAGACCGCCAGTGTTGCCGGTCCGACCGCGGCTTTACCGCCGCGGTCGGAATGCCCATTGGAGCACCGCCGGCTTGTCGGCGGTGCTCCCGCGGTCCACCAACCCGGCGGTCATTGACCGCCGCGGTTAGAATGAGGGCCTATGTCTCAATCAAGAGCATCTTCAGTTCCATCCCAGGATTTGATTTTTGAGGAGGATAGGTTGGAAACCTATACTGTAGAAGAGCTGAAAGCAGTTTGTAAAAACCTCAAAGTTCAGGTCAGAGACCTCACCAAAAAGTAGGAGCTACAAAAGGCGCTGAGGGCATGGGAAGCCACCAGAGCTGCCAGTGGGCAGTCTGAGGATCCAAATGGAGATTTTTCTGACACAAATTCTAGGGAAGATGTACTGAGGGTGCAGGAGCTGCCAGGGGGGGAGGTACCCCCTGTGCCAGCAGTGGTGGATCAGAAGGCCTGACTCCAGAGGAGTTGGAGGACAGGAGATAAGCCAGGAGGCACCAAATTGAGTTGGAGAGATTAAAAATGGAGCCTCCGAGGGAGCAGGGAACCATGGAGGAAAGAAAGATGCTTTTGGACCAAAGTGAAAGAGCTGGGTGTGAGGAGCAGGTCCAGCCAGGATGGTGGCAGCAATTCATCAGTGCAGTCAGACAGAATTGTGCACATTCCTAAAAACGTAGTGAGAGAGTACAAGAAGGGAGATGACATTCAGAGGTGGTTTCAGGGCTCTGTGACATCCATCCACATGAATGGGGTCCTTGAGAAGAATTGAGGGGCAGGATTGTGGAACCACTTCACAGAGGAGGGGAGGGATACTTTGTTAGCTTTTGGTAAGGGGGTACAACCTCACCTACGCTGACATGAAGGAGGCCCTCCTCACTCGGTATGGTCTCACTCCTGACAAGTACAGGGATCAGTTTAGGCAGAGTAAGAAAACTGAATCCCAGACCTGGTTAGAATGTGTAGATTCGTTTTGCAGAGCACTGGATGGTTGGATGAAGGGCAGTAATGTGACAGATTTTCAGAGGCTGTACAACTTAATTGCGTGGGAGCATTTGTCTAGGCTGTGTTTTGCAGAGCTGCGCCATCAATTGACTGATATTAAGCTGACTGAACCCAGGAAGCTTGCTATGGAGGCGGACTGCTGGGTGAGTACCAGAGTGCACAAAAAGGTATATGGGGGAGATTCTGAAAAAGGTGGGCAGGGTTCCCAGCAGCAGAGTGGGGGGAACAAGGTAAACAAAAGGAGTTTCCCAACGTGCCCCAATCTACTAACCCAGGTAGGAAATCTCACCCCCCAGGAGATAAGAAACCATGGGCCTCTTCAGGAAAGCCTGCAGAGGCAGTGCTTTGCTTATGACCAGGAGGGTCACATGAAGGGAGATCCCAAATGTCCCAAGTGGACACCACCACCTAGCGGTGGGCAGACCAAGGGGTTGACCAGTGTAGCGCTTGGAGAGGAGGTGGTCCCAGGTGGGTGTGGGGATCCCACAAGGGACGGCGAGATGGTCCAGACAAACCTAATGCCTGATAACACTAAGAAATACAGGCAGCGGGTGACCATCAATGGGCAGAGAGTAGAAGCTCTCAGAGACACTAGAGCCAGTGTGACCATGGTCCAGTGTCACCTAGTGTCTGAAGAGCACATGGTTCCTGGTGTATTCCACCAAGTTGTTGCAGTGGACAAGTCGGAGCGCCACTGTAAGGTGGCACAGGTTCCCTTTGAGTGGGGCAGGATCTCAGGTTCCTTGAGGGTGGCTGTGAGTCCTAACATGCCAGTTGACTGTCTGCTAGGCAACGGCTTGGAGGCTTCCACGTGGAAGGAGGTGGAGCTCAGGTCGAACTTGGGGATGTTGGGGTTGCCAGAGTGAGCATGCCTGACCACTCGGTCCATGGCAGCTAGTCAGGGTGATCAGACAGACCTGGAGCCTGAAACAGTGCCCCAGATGACCACCAAGAGAAAGGGCAAAGGGCATGGGAAACCCACCCCAGAAGGTCCCACGGTCTGGGAGGAGGCTGACCTCGAGGGGGAAGCCCCAGCACCTACAGGGGAGCAAGTGGCTGAACTGAGAGACTTAGCTGAGCTGACTCATTGGCAGCAAGAGCGGGGTCCCATTAGAGAGGATTTCTGCACAGAGCAGAAGGTGTGCCCTACTCTCATGGGTCTTAGGCAGCAGGCCAAAGACCAGGACGCTGGTGCTGAGCCCAAAGGATCACCTGATATACAGGGAGAATGATCTTCTGTATAGCGATCCTAAGATTGTTGAACTTGGGCAGCCCGTGTGCTGGTGGTACCCCAGCGCTTCAGAGCCTTCCTACCAGGTTTGGCTCATGATATGCCTTTGGCAGTACATTTGGGGCACAGCAAGACCTTTGCCAGGCTTGTTACCCACTTTCATTGGCCTCAGATGAGAAAACATTGAGACGCGTTCTGTGGATCCTGCCAGACTTGCCAAGCAAGTGGCAAAAGTGGAGGGAAATGTAAGGCCCCCCTCCCCCAAACATTTCCTGTTGTGAGCACCCCTTTTGCTTTGACATAGTGGGGCCTCTGGACCCCAAGACAGCCCTAGGCAACAAGTTCATCCTGGTCATTGTGGACCATGGTACCCAGTACCCGGAACCTATCCCTCTGAGAACAGTGACAGTGCCCGTTGTGGCCAAGGCACTGATGGGATCTTTACCTGAGTGAGTTTCCCCAAGGAGGTGGTATCTGACCGGGGTACCAACATTATGTCCATGAACATAAAGACCATGTGGAAGGAATGTGGAGTAAACTACAAATTCACCACTCCTTAACGCCCCCAAAGTAACAGGTTGGTTGAAAGATTCAAACGCACCCTGAAAGGCATGATTGGGGGTCTGTAAGACTCCATGAGGCGTAAGTGGGACGTCCTCTTACCATGCCTTCTCTTTGCCTACCAGGATGTACCACAGAAGGGGTTGGCTTTAGCCCCTTTGAACTGTTGTATGGGCACCCGGTCAAAGGACCTCTGAGTCTGGTGAAAGAGGGCTGGAAGCAAGCTCCTAGGAAGCCACCCCAGGATGTATTTAGTTACATGCTGGCCTTCCGAAACCAGACCGCCCGCTTCAGGAAGCTCGCACAAGAGAACCATGAGGCAAGCCAGGAGGATGAAACTCTGGTACGACCAGAATACCACTCTGGTTGAGTTTCAGCCTGGCCAAAAAGTGTGGGTCATGGCCCCCATAGAGCCTTGTGCTCTGCAGGACAGGTGGTCAGGGCCATTTGAGGTGAAGGAGTGCAAGAGTGACGTCACCTACTTTGTGGACTTGCAGGCTCCTAGGAACCCCTTGAGGGCTCTACATGTGAACCGCCTCAAACCTCACTTTGAGAAGTCCAAGTTAACCATGCTTCTGGCTACAGATGATGGTGCAGAAGAGGATAGTGAACCTCTCCCTGACCTCCTGTCTGCCAAGGAGCAGGATGGGTCAGTAGAAGGCATAGTCCTCTCCCCTTCTCTGACTCTAGAACAGCAGAGTGAGTGTCGCCAGTTACTAAAACACTTTGCCACTCTATTCACACTCACTTCAGGTGTCAACCATCTATGCTTGTATGATGTGGACACTGGGGACAGCCTGCCTGTGAAAAACAAAGTTTACAGGTTGGCTGATAGATTGAAAGCCAGCATCAAGGAAGATGATGACTTTAGGGGTGATTGAGCGCTCTAGCAGCCCTTGGTCCAGCCCAGTGGTCTTGGTACCCAAACCTGCTGCATCTAGTGCCACACCAGGACTTCGGTTCTGTGTGGACTACCGGGTGCTCAGTGCCGTCACCAAAACAGACACCCACCCCTTCCCAGAGCTGATGAGCTCACAGATCGGTTGGGGGCAGCCAAGTTCCTCAGCACATTTGATTTAACGTCTGGGTACTGGCAGATTGCTTTAACCGAGGGGGCCAAGGAGAGGTCAGCATTCTCAACAACAGAGGGGCACTTCCAGTTCCCGGTCAGGCCCTTCCAGAGGCTGGTCAATCAGGTCCTGGCTGGGCTTGAAAACTTCAGTGCCGCCTACCTTAACGACATTGTTGTTTTCAGCTCAAGTTGGAAGGACCACTTGCACCACCTCTGGGAAATGTTGAAGGCGCTGCAAGCTGCAGGCCTCACTATCAAGGCCAGTAAGTGCCAGATAGGGCAGGGGTCAGTGGTGTACTTAGGACACCAGGTTGAAAGTGTCCAGGAGGCACCCCTACAACCCAAAATTTATGCCATTCGGGCTTTGGCACCCCCCCCAAGAACCAGATAGAGGTGAGAGCCTTCTTAGGCCTCACCGGGTACTACAGAAGGTTTGTCAAGGAATATGGCACCAGTGTTGCCCCCTTGACAGAGCTGACTTCTAAGCAGCAGCCTAGACAGGTGATCTGAACTGAGGCATGCCAGACCCCGTTTGACACCCTGAAGGAGGCCATGTGAACAGCGCCCGTCCTCCAGCCTCTAACTTCTCCAAGGAGTTTGTGGTACAGACAGATGCTTCTGCGCATGGTGTGGAAGCAGTACTTTCACTCTCTAGACCAGCCTGTAGTCTTCCTTAGCAGGAGACTACTCCCCAGGGAACAGAAGTGGAGTGCAATTGAAAGGGAAGCTTTTGCTGTGGTCTGGGCACTGAAGAAGCTAAGACCCTACTTGTTTGGGTTTCACTTCCGCGTTCAGACCGACCACAGGTCCACAGGCCCCTCAGATGGATAATGCAGATGAGGGGTGAGAACCCAAAACTGCTGAGGTGGTCCATTTCCCTACAGGGGATGGACTTTATGGTGGAACACCGCCCTGGCACAGAACACGCCGACACTGATAGTGTGTCCATGTTCTTCTGCCTTAGTGACGAGGACTCCCCAGGGGTTGAGTAGTTCCCCCTACGCTCAGCTGGAGGGACATGTGTTTGACCTGGCAGCTTTTTGGCGGTCTCCCCTGTCTTTTTGCCTTCTGACCTCCTGGTTTTATGGTGTACTGGACTCTGTTTTTGCTGGTTTATTGTCTCTGCGCACTGTACCAATGCTAATCAGTGGTAAAGTGCAAGTGCTCCCCATATAAGTTGTACTGTGGATTTGGTACTAATAAGTCCCTAGTGAAGTGCACTAGAGGTGCCCAGGGCCTGTAAATCAAATGCTACTAGTGGGCCTGCAGCACTGGTTGTGCCACCCACTTTGGTTGCCCTGTAAGCATGGCTCAGACCTGCCACTGCAGTGTCTGTGTTTGCCGTTTTCAACTGCTAATTCGACTTGGCAAGTGTACCCACTTGCCAGGCCTAAACCTTCCCTTTTACTACATGTAAGACACCCCTAAGGTAGGCCGTAGGCCCAGTGCATGGGCAGTGCAGGGGCCTCTGAAACCCCCATTCCGCCAAACTTTCCATGGCGGGCCGACCGTCATAAAAAGGCTGGCAGAATGGAGACTCGTAATCCCCCGGGCGGTGCTGCATGCCACCCTGGTGGATTACGACCAGCGGGACCGCCAGGCTGCCGACTGGCAGCAACCTAGTGGTGTCAGTGGTCCGACTGTGGCGGCTCCGCCACGGTCTTAATGTGACTGCCGGACTTGCACGAGCGTGGAGGTCTGACCACCACCGCGGGCCTGGCAGTCCTAGGACCACAATCAATCAATCAATCAGGAATTTGTAAAGTACACTACTCACCCGTAAGGCGCTGAGGGGGGTGGGGGGGAGGTGCTGCTACTTCTCGAACAGCCAGGTCTTGAGAAGTTTCCTGAAGGTAAGGAGGTCTTTGGTCTGACGCAGGTGGGTAGGAAGAGTGTTCCACGTTTTGGCGGTGAGGTGCGAGAATGATCTACCACCGGTTGTAGTTCTGCCGACGCGTGGGACGGTTGTGAGGGCAAGGTCGGCGGAGCAGAGATGTCGGGTCGGGGTATGACCGCTAGGGTCATAATGAGGGCCATTGTGTCTAATAAAAAACTGAAGGGGCCTAACAATTAGTTAACCTTGTTGAGCTTTAACTATCACAGTTACCCTATTTTTCCAGTTTGTAAGAAAAATTAATTGATGTACTCCTTGGAGAGAACCATAGGCCTGCTTTTTGATTCCTGAGCTTCTGAATGTACTGTATGATCTTCACAGTCTCATTAAACTTTGATACAATCATCACTTATTAGATGAAATTACCAAAACTCTTTTAAAACATGTTAACATTTTAAAGAAACCACAATCAAAGCATCAATGTAAAAACGAAATAGAGCGTAAGAAGGAAAGTATATAATCTGCCCATCTTGGAAGTCATTAGACTCCGTCTGGAATGAATGTAAATGGCTGGAACTCTTCATCATTATACAGCAAAGAAACAAGAAAAGCCTTTAGGAGACAGTAAATACTAGAGATTGAAATATTTAAACTATAAAAACATTTCATGTAAAACCACATACTTGGGTAAACTGATTGACAAAGGTTTTCAATTCGCATTGTTTAGATGTTAATTTCCCTTCACGTGTACATGCGCTGGATGTAGAAACTCTTGCACATGAAGTCAGAACGGCTCCTGCCCTTAGTAGCCTTCCAGTAGATAGGTTTCAAGCTTGCCCCAAGGTTTTAGACAAAAGTTTAATTATGTTCCTCAAAAATACTTTCTCTTCAGAACTTATCCTAGATTCTTGGCGTGACTCTTTGATAGATCGATATTTAAAAAGGAAGATCAAAAAGAGATGAAAAACTATGGCCTCGTAGCCCGTCTTGGTAGTGATGCTCAAATCTTTACTAAAATTGTATGAACCTAAAGAATGGTTAAAGCCACTTGGATTCTCCCCTTTTCGCAATGACGCACCCGCCACTGACAATATATTGACTTTTGCAGTGCTGCAATGTAAATACACAAAACTCATTAAGGATGAGAAACTGTATACATGCTTTAAAGACTATTTGGCTGTATTCAATAAGGTGCTTGAGTTAAGCTTTGACAGAAACTACACAGCTGAGATATTTCTCGTTCATTGTTAATACTTCTTACAGATCACAATATTGACACCTGGCAACGGGTACGAGTAGGGCTGAACGATCAACTGACCAAACATATTTACTCTATTTGTGGTGCAAAGCAGCAATTTATTCTTGCTTCATATTTCAGCCTCTATTCTTCTGATTTGTCCAACACTCTCAAAAAAGTTGCACATTCTCTCAGTAGGTGAAGGGACAAAGACATAAGAAGGTTAATGTACTGTTTGATAGGTCTTGTGAGTAAGATCAACTGGAAGAGTGTAACAAACTAAATGATTTGACAGATAATTTAACCAAAACTAATACTTTTGTGTTTGGTTCTTGATTTTCTTTTACATTCAAGTGTTTTCTGCAAACTTCATCTTTCATATATACCAGCTCTGATTCTTACCCAGCAGTGCCTCGAGCAGGGTGGATCCCTCCAGCCTGACCTCGAGTAGGGTGGATGCCTCCAGCCTGACCTTGAGTAGGGTGGATGCTCCAGCCTGAACTTGAGTAGGGTGGATTTCTTCAGCCTGACCTCAAGTAGGGTGGATCCTCCAGCCTGAACTTGAGGAGCGTGGATCCTTCCCAGCTCTTGACATGTGCTAGTAATTTTGTTGTAGTGACCAGTGTTTTAAGCTGGTAGTTGAACTATTACTGAGAGAGCTCCTAGTGCTGGGGTGGGAGGTTGGTGGGAGGTAAACGGGACTGTTACAGTGAGTTCTGCTCTCAAATAGTGTAGAGCATTAATTCAGTGTGAGGATCTGAGTGTACTATATAATAGGGCTAGGTAGCCGTATTGTGAAGTACACTCCCAGGGAGCTTTGGGAAAGAACAGTTTTATTTACTTCACCTCTAGCTCAACCCTGGGCAGCTGTGGCAGGGAGCAGTAAGGCACAGTAAACAAACTAAGTGTAAAGCATTTAACCACACGTTATATAGCGAAATAAGAAAATCACACACCAATAGACACAGCAACAATTTATAACAATAGAGTGTATTTTTATTAATTTTTGGAGTCTTTGATCATTAAAATCGTCCAGAATGTTCTAGAGTTAGAGATTTTAGAATGTTTAAATACTTTTAAGTGCAACCACAAACAAGCATTGGCAAACACAAAATACGAAAACTTTTGGGAGGTCTGGAAAATTTAGAGTGTTCTGGCCCGGCTTGGGTGACCAAATCCGATGGGGACGAGCACCAGAGGGCCAGAAAGGATACTTTGCACAGTTCGCTGCCCTCCAGGGCAATTTTTAAAGCAAGTTTCCAACTTTGAACACGACAGAGTATTCCTGATGCTTGATACAGGCAAAGATGCTCACAAGGATGCTCCATTTGTGGTCCGGTCAATTTGGGTGTCTCTGTGGTTCTTCAGTCCATGGGTGATGTGGGGCAAACCTGGTCACGTTGATCAACGTCCCTCAAAGCCCTTTCTTTTGCAGTAGTTGCACAGGTGCTGCTGTACTACTGGGGCAGTACACCGCTGTTGGAGGCAAAACCTTGGGCTGGGACTTGTCCCCTTGTAATCCAACTAATCTAGTCACTGATAGCTCTCCCGGGTCTAGCAGTCTTTGTTCTATCTCTGATTCCTTTGTTGGTGTGCCCAGGGACAGGTAGTAGGGAAACTTCCACAGAGGCTACCAATTTGTCTATTTGGGCCCTTTCAATTCTTGTGTCCCTTATGTCAGTTCAAGGACCAGCCACCTGATCCTTGGAGTCACTGGAGTTGGTGAAGTTTGGAAATCAAGTTTTCCAGAGGTCAAGAGCCACAGGCAGGATCCCAGCTCACTAGCCCAAAAGTGCAGCAGATGCAGTCCTTTCAGCGGTGCAGCTTCTCTTTGCACAATCGAAAGCCAGCAGGATAAGCCTTCTCCTGTACTTTCTTCTTTTCCAGTGGTGAACTAAGGGTGCCAGGGTTGCCCATTTTATCTCAGAAACATGCCTTTAGAGGACCACGCGATCACTGTCCAGTCAGCTATTGGGTCCCCTCCTCTCTGTTGATGCAGTTCCTGTGATGTGTGGCACCATGCTATCCCAGAAGTGCCCTTTCTTTCCCCTTCCAAAATGGCATGACCCTTCCTTGGTTTTGAGGAGCAGGGTACCCACCCTCTGGGTGTGGCTACCGGTGGGCTACATGCCCATATCAAATCTGGTTCTAACCGTGGTCTCTCCCTCTTGGCCCTGTCTCCTAAATGTCTGCAGAAACAAAAGGCATACTGCTCAGGAGTGTTGTTCCCAGCAACCCTTCAAAGGCGCTTCGCCTGAAGCTCAAATTTTACGCTAACACCCTTTGCACCCTTCCTGGGGAGGAGGTCACACCTCGCTCCAGGGCCTTTGTTCCCAGGTAAGGGAGTCATTCACACATCTCACCAGGCGGCTAGAAACCCTGTCCGTATAAATGGCCGTTTTGAGCCCATATACTAACTAAAGTGCAAGGTAGCAACTTTCTTAAAGTTGCATAAAATTAATAGTGACATTAAATCTGATCAGACCATCAGATCGGATTTAATTTCACCATTCATTTGATGCCTTACTTGACCTGGTTAGGTGGTCCCCTTCAGGAATTAGACGTGTTTAAGGGTAAACCATTTAACCCTGTGTTAGCCAATGGAGCTTCTAATTTTCCCCAGCAAAATGACAATTTGGAAGTGTTGCTGGAAAGATATATAAAAACATATGCTTCATTCACAAATATATTGCTCCCTGCCATATGGCTTTTTAGCCCTGCTTTAAAAGAGTCTGACACTGCCCTTTCAAGTATTCCGTGGCACCCCGGAGTGTCTTTCACGATTTGTGCACGTAGTCTGGCACAAACAGTGCTGCGGTCCTGTGTGGACACACTGCCTTTTATGCCCTGGGTACCATATATTAGGGACTTAAAAGTAAGGCAGTGCTTGCCAATTGGGGGGTAGCCAAAGAAACATACGTTTGTATAGAGCTAATCACTGGCACTGAGGTATGGTTAGCAGGCCTCAGAGAACTCTTAAAGTAAAACAAGCAGCATTAGTTCCAAAAAGTGGTGGTGAACATGCAAAAGGATGCATTTCCTTACATTTAGATTTTAGTAATCTGAAAAGGGCAGCATATAGCATTAAAAATAATGAATCATATGTTTACTTAAAGCTGAAACTGAGAACACAGGGGCTTGGCAAGACAGGATGGAGTATTGTGACTTAATTATCATGTGATGATGTGTTTTTCTGTTCTCTCTTCTTCCTTTCACAGGCACTTGAATATCAGAATGGGGAGAAGAGCAGCTCCAGGAAAAAAAAGAAAAGTACATTGTTCACCTGAACCTATAAGAGCCACACTTCCATCTTCTCCTGTCCATAATGTGTCAGCTTCAAGATCCCAAAATAATGCTGAGAGGAACCATCAGCTGGAGCCTCTATCTGGGAACCTGTCCAATGTGATCCTTTTATCTATGCTAGAGAAGTTGGATGCCAAATTGGATAACTTACAGAATACCCTAGAGGATGTACCGTCTAGGGTCGCTGGACTTACGGAACAAATCTGGATAGCACGGGGTCAATATCACCTTGACAATGATAGTGTGTCTTCGGAGGTGGTCAGTCCGGTGAGGGATGGAGAATATTCTGTCAGTAGGTCAGATGAGAAGGAACCAGATGAACAAGAGCTGTTGTGGTTTGATCGCGAGGGTCCACAGCAAAACCACTGCATACATCCAGCATTTCAGGGTGGAGCTATCACCACAGATCCATCAGAGAGAGGAAATATGGAATCAGATGTATTGCTGTTCAAAGCCATTCCAGGTATTTGTTTTGTAACAAGTGGGTACTAACCTGTGTAGTTCTGAATGAATTTAACATAAAATTCTCCCAAGTGGATGTTTCCAGATTTTTAGTAACACCTGAAGTGGGCTTAATCTGAGTTGCGTGGAGCGGTATCTTTGGGGGGGCCGTGATTTGGGTGAACCATCACAATTTAGGAATACACCTGAAGTGGTTTTGTACCTGGTATTTCCTCTATTTCCACAATGGAGCTGTTCCATACTCTTCAGAACTAGGCTGAGAATTGGGACTCTGCATATGAAAAACGATCAGCATTCTGGTCCATGCATAATAGTCCACATTCCGGTCTCAGGAGCTCTGAGGAATTAGTGGCAGAATCTGGGATTTCACCCCAAGCACCTTCGTACTCCTTGTTCTTTAAGTGTCAGATGCGAGCGAGATGTTAATCACTGAGAGTAAAAGACAGCTTCCTTTTTTCTTGCTAGTGCATACTAAACATATTAAAGGTGGCTCAGGACAGGAGGGGAGGAAGACCGTGTGTAGAGGAGAAGGTGATGTGTAGGTCAGGCTTGGTCTGTAGTGATGGAATGGATAGGGCAAGGGCCATGGCATCTACAGTGTTTTCTTAAACATTGACTGTTTTACTGTATTGTGTAAGGACATGTGCGTAGAACTGGTGGACCTGCAGGTCAGAGAGAGCTGGTTGTATACTGTATCATGTAGAACAACATATCAGTTCAAGGGGGTTTGAAGATTAATTAGGGTCTGTGATGCTGTAGTCTGTAGGCTTATGCACACAGTATAAGGTGGTCTGAAGGTCCAGCTTGTTTAGTTGTATTGTAGTATACAGGCTTAGGTCATATATTTGCTAACATTTATTTTATCTGAAATGGGCACCATTATAATGCCTCTGCTGTGCCTGCAGGTATATCTCCCTTTACATTTCTGTCACTTTTTCCTACCACTAAGTCACCAATATCAGCAATACCAGTAACTCTGCTGCGGGGTGGTTGAAGTTAATGGTGATTGTTCTGAGATATGTAGAATAACTGGGGAAATTTGACATCTGCTTCCCCCAGTAATTCTAGAGTAGGATGATTGCTGAAGAAATTGTTGGCTCTATGACCATGTCTGTGCGAACAATAGCTTTGCAAATTAACATGCATTTTTTAGAGTCGATTCATATTTTCGCCATCTTTAGATGGCTAATGTATATTGGCGCCTGTGTAGACTATCCAATGTACATTACGTTGAATGCACTAAATGGTGCAGTACCATGTGTTAGGATAATCCCAAAGCATAGTCCTCCACTTTGATATCTGCCACCAAAGAACCTCTGATACACTCACTGACTACTCTGTTCATCCTCTCTGTTTGCCCATTACTCTTTGGGTGATAAAGACTAGTACATTTATGGCTGATAACAGTTCCACCAAAAAAAAAACTCCATCTCCCCCAAGACAATTTGTATAACTTTATCCAGTACCAATTCACCGAAAACCTACTTTGGCACATACAAACCTCACTTCCAACCACCTTGGCATGTAGTCCACAAGCACAATGGCAAATTTCTGATGCACATGAAGCATCTGAAACAGATACAAAAAATCAGTGCAATTGTCTTGGACTTGTTGCTGGCAACCAACCCAAAGGGAACCTGTGAGAGGAATGTAAAAATAAAAACAGTGAGCACAAGTTATAACCCATTTCCAGGGCTCAGCCATTTGCTCTAAATAGCATCTTATACATATAGAATGACCCTGGGCAGAAGGGAACCATATCTCAGCGGGGATCATTATGTTATGCATCCTGCAATGCAACACGGCGACTGTATAGCTCAAAACGTAAAACATGTAATGACCATGATAGAGAATACATTTAGCAGTTGAAGATAAAACCCAATAGGTTCCCATAGTATTATGTTAAGTGCTTTTAGGCTAGTCAGTTCAAGAATGTCGAAGCACAGTTGGTATGATGCCGTCAAGTCACCTGAATATCACCATGTATGAACAGCTTTATATTAGACATATATTGACAGGCAACACAATTTCCACATTTATAATGACCCTTAACAGGATCCAGACCAAGTAAAGGAAATATGGTCATATCCGTTTTTTGAATCCTGGGGTCTGCACATACTAAGTGATCTTTTAGGTTTCTACAACTTTTATAGGAGAAAAGAAGAGTCTCTCGAATGGGGTCCACATTTCTGAGGATGGACCAGTGCTTTTTGGTAATTTTAATAATCGTGTTTGTGTATGGCCAAAATGTAGTCACACAGACAATCTTATCCAATGGAGCCCTTTCTTTAGTCTGTAGAATTACTTCCCTTGGACTGCACCATGCTCTTTTGAGGGAATTCCTAATCAGTATTTTGCGATATCCTCTGTCCTGCAATTTTTGGCTAAGAATAGCTCCTTCTCCAAAATAATGAATCTTCGGGTGCAATTTATTTGTAGGCGAAGGATTTGGCCCTAGGGCAAGCCCTCTTTAAGACCCCTATGATAGAAGCTGACATTATGCAGTAATGCATCGCGTTCAATTGGTTTGCTGAAAGGTGTGACAAGTTGGTTGTCATTTTTGATCAGGAAATCGAAGAAGGATATCCTTGTATTTGTCTACATTAAATGTGATTGATTGATTGGTTGTTTATTGTTTCAGTTGATTAAAACCATAACAATTTTGCCAGATTACATGGTAAAACATTCTAAAGAAAGGAAGAAATTAAAATTGTAATACAAAGAAATAAAATGTAGGTTGAAAGTTAAAAGTTAAGCAAATAAATAAATCTTTAAAAGGTTTAGCTGGGGGAAACAGCGTGTATGGCGTGTTTCAAGAACACAGTAAAATCAATAGGGTACTCAAATATATACCTGCTCCGGTTCCCAACCTCTCAGAAGAAAAATGTATAGCCTTACGAGAACTTCAGAATAATAAGGAAATCACTGTTAAACCTTGTGACAAAGGAGGAGGCATTGTGATGATGAAGACTGAAAACTATATACAAAAGATGAGAACTATGTTAGCAGTGTCAGCCAACTATCGGAAAATAAGAACCAATCCCAGCACATACATTAGCTCTAGGATTAGAGCTATATGTACCAGCGGCATCCTTAGTGGTGCCATAACTAAAGCCCAAGAGGGATATCTGCTTGCCAGCAAACCTAGATTACCCACCATCTATGGAGTACCTAAAACTCATAAACATACCCAGGATCCTCCTTTGAGACCCATTGTCTCTACTATTGGATCCGCGATTGAACCAATATCTAAATATGTAGACTTTGTTCTTAAACCCTTGGTTATCAAGTTCCCTTCCTACATAAAAGACACAGGACACATGATTACTAGAACTGAGGGGATAGAGTTGAATCCTAATAGGGCCTTCCTAGTTACATTGGACATTGAAGCACTTTATACTAACATCCCTCAACAAGCAGCCTACAATGCTGTCAGGCAGGTACTCATGGAAGAAACCAATGATGCTCCAGTAGAGTTTATTCTACGCTGTCTGGATATAGTGTTAACAAACAACTTTTGTGAATTCGAAGGTGAAGTATTCAAACAGATCCAGGGTGTCCGCATGGTAGCCGCTTGCGTTCCTAGTGTGGCAGACATATACATGGGCCTTTTTGAGAGGCAACACATATATAATGAAATTGCCCCTTTCTTTGAGAATATCACAAACTGGAGGCGATATATTGATGAAATCTTTTTCATATGGGAAGGAAAAGAAGAGCAACTTTTGGAGTTCAAAAAATGGCTTAACCTTTGTGACATTAATCTTAAATTTACTTCCAACTATAGCAATCATATGATAGAGTTTTGGGATATTTTGATCTTTGAAGAAAACAAACATCTGCAAGTAACTTTGTACACTAAACCGACGGCCAAGAATACGCTACTGCATTTCAATAGTTATCATCCCATGAGCCAAAGACAAAGCATCCCTTTTGGTCAATTTCTCAGAATCTGAAGAAATTGCAGTAACTTAATTGAATATGATAAGAATGCAGCCAAAATGAAAGAACATTTTCTTCAGAGAGGGTATCCCTACAGGGTAGTAAGTATTATAATCGTGAAAACTTGCTAGAAACCCTTTACAAACGACAGAAAGAACAAAACAAGATGGTGTGTGTCATCAGACACTCTAACATAAACAATAAGATACAAGGAATAATCAACACCAGTTGGAGTTTTTTTAATACTAACAATGGGGATTCTCCTCTTCCAAGACCTATGTTTGCATTCAGAAGAAACTCTAATCTTAGAGACAAACTGGTACAAGCTTGTGTTCACTGTCAAAATACATTCATTCAAAAGAGTATTACAGGGACTCAACCGGCATTGGGCAACCACTGTTGTGGCACTTGCCATGCTTGTGCCCAAGCCATAGTCTCTGATGTATTTAAATACAACAACAATACAATAAGTCTAAAGAACCTGACAAATTGTTTAAGCAGTAATATCATTTACTGTATCCTATGTCCATGCCATCTAGGATACATAGGGGAAACGGGGCGCCAGTTTAGAGTGCGTTTCAGTGAGCATAATTCAGCAATGTATCACTGTATGGAAGAACAACATCAGGAAAGCAAACTACAGTGGACTATACTAGAAAAAATTAATTTCACATATGAGGATCAAGAGAAATATAGGAAGAAAAGGGAAGTCTTTTGGATCTACTTTTTTGATACGGTACATAAAGGTCTTAATGAACGTATTCCATGGGAGACACTTTCCTGTAAAATGGGGCTAGCATCCTTAAACACAAGTTTTACATGTTATTTTTCTCTATCCTTTTAATAACACTAAAATAAACTTCTTTAGGAGGCCCTCATAGAACCTCGGTTTATTTTCACATATATATTTACATATGCTGTGTCCCCTTGTGAGTTCAATAGTAAGCCAGGATTATGCATTATTACATTTTTTGCTTTTCTCTGAGAATCCATTCAGAATAATCATATTATTTTTCTGTTATTTCTGTTTAGTTTTGGGTATACATATGAAGCTTTTATTCTTGAATTTTTACTGTTTTTCCTAAGATGATGCTAGTTAGGTTCCGGTTTAGGACTCAATACAAGGAAATGATGGCTACCCATGTATTTCCGATATACATTCCAAGATGGCACCCACGTTTTCCTTCTGAGTTACCTTTTTAGGTATTCTAGTCCCTTGTTTGTGTTTGTTATACTATCATTGAATGTATATTATTGGGACCATGGCGCGGTATTCGCGTCCATAAGCACTATGGGTTCCTCGTCAGTCAGGATTGCGTCCTTCCTCCTGATGAGATTTTTTGTTGCTTTGACGACCATGCACATTTTAAGAGCGTGCTGAGCCCACAATTGTATAATTCTGGAGTGGGTTACGCTATCGGACGTTTCTCCGCATGCCCAGTGTGTCGGGGAGATCGGAGTTGGCCCGTCCACAGATGTAGGAGACTGCTGATCCTCCAGTCCATCGTGAGATACAGCAGGTAGGACATGGGACAGTTTGTCCATGTTTTCTGATATGCCGAAGTACAACAATTGAAGGAGACGTTTCAGCGCATGAGCTCTCATGCTCATGGTGGTATTGCAGATATTCATTTCCGTTAGGAGATAAATACTCTACATACTATTTTCTATTTATTGCAGATACCGGTTCACAGAGGAAATAAGATTTGGCTAGTAGTGAGCCCATTCCCCTTATGGCATCATTTTCATGTGGTACACATCTAGATATCGGTACCTTTTTTATAGTACTTACTTTATAGAGCACTTGGGGTCATAAGGAAGAGAGTATTTGGGTGCACTATACTTGAGTTGTGCAGCACATTGTTGGATATATTTATTTGCTTCATGCTTACCTCACAGAGATATATAAGTATCTCAAAGGTTTCTTCTCTGTAAGGATTTTTGGACCTAGGCACCATTTTCTTCATCCTTCCTTATTCTCCTCTTTTATTTTGTTTTCTTCTTTTTGTGTCATGGTTTGTTTCTCGTCTTTGTATTATCTGTTTTGTGAGATCTCATGATTACAGCCACATTTATTTTATGTTCTATATTTCAGGATCAGGTATGTAACAAATTGTTCTCTGGAATTGTTTAGACACATATAAAGGCCTGTGCCCTGAGGAAGGTGGGCGACCTTTTCTAGGCCGCTGGTCACCGAAACGTACGTCGGCACTATTCTTCACGAACAAGACACTTGCTGTGGCTCACATGGATATTTCTTTGGAATCCACAATCAACTTATTCATTTAACATGAGGAAAGTTCAAATATTATATTCGACTAATTAAGAAGGACTTTTGCAGTCTGAAAGTAGAACTGTTAAGAAATATATAATAGACATTGAGGATTCCTTTTGTTGGGCCTACCTATACCACAATATTACGACATTATTGGACTACTACTTGTGTATGTTATCACTGATGAAAACTCAGTGGCCCGTCAGGCATGTTAATACTTTGCAGCCTTTGTGGCTTTATCCGTGTTGGTCTTAATGCATTTAATTGAGTCCTTACACATTTTTTAACATGGTATGAATGAAGTAGTATGATTGTGATTTTTTGGTTTTAGTATTTCTATTCTTTCCAGGGTCCATTTTTAGGATGTTCATTATAGTGTTTATTAGGTCCTAGTAATTGCTTATATAGATTATGAAACTATGATTATATATAATCTAATTTTGTATTGTGTATGTTTAATTTTCATCAGTTCAAGCTTTTTTCTTTTTTGTGGTTTGTTATCCTGAGATCTCTTCTTTAAGACGCACCTGAGATTCCGTATTTGGTACCCAAGGTGTCCTTGGGACATTCATTTTCATTTTGGGTGTTTCAAGAACTTGCCAAGCTTGCAGTTTAGCTGGGGGTCGTGCGGATTGAAGCAGGCTACTATGGCTCCCCTGCAGGCCCTTATGGGTCTGTCTGTGAATATCCTCTTAAGAAATCTCTTTTGGAGATCTAGCAGGCCCGGACAGATGCAGATTGTGTGTATTAGATCTTCCTTTTGGCATGCACAGTGTCTGCACTGCTGCGAGGTGATGTTCTTCCAGGACGGAGCATTGGCCAGGGTTGGCAGGCTGCCTAGTCTCATTGTCATAAGATTATGTTTCATGTGCGGTGCAAACATTGTGGAGAGATAGGCAGCCGGTTCAAGTTTGGCATAGTGTTTTGTGGTCATCCATGCGTGTGCCCGGGTGCTGAATTTGTCTTTGTCTTCTGTGAACGAAAGGATTTTAATGGCCTTAGAAGCCCCTCTTGAGAAAAAATTGTATGTCGGGTTGCCTCCCACAGATCTTTAAGTCGTAATTTGACAATTGATGAACAAAGGTACTTATGGTGGGCTGAATGCTGGTCATATTCTAGGGCCTGCCAAAGACCCTCGTTCAGTTTGACTGCAGAGCAACTGATTTTGTACCATATTTTAACCGCCTCTGCTCTTGCGGCCAAGTCTTGCCGTACAAGTCAGAATTCAAGACGGAGCTGTGCCTGGCAGGCAAGTTTGGTAATTTGAAGATTCGTCTGAATACTTTGAGCTGTGCTTTGTCTATCAGGGGCTCTTTTTGACCGTGCATTGCTACTCTTGCATAGGTTAGTGTGGGAAGCAGTTTGGATGAAATGACTGTTAATAGAGGATGAAGTGATGGACCGTGTAGCCTTTTGGCCAGTAGGGAGAAAGCGTAAATTAGTGCTGGAACTCTTTGCACGATGAATTTCTTCTGTTGATGGAAGGAGCCCTGGGCATCTAAAATTACTGCAAGATATTTGTAGCACGGCACCATCTCCAGTGACACATTGCTTAAGGCCATCCTTGATTTGAGGGTGTACTTGCCGCCTGCACACATTATTTTAGATTTTGACGCATTGATTTCCTGCTGGTTGGATTGAACATACTCTGCAAGAAAGTTTAGAGATCTTTGTAGCCTGACCTTAGTGCAGCTGAACAGTATTGTCCGCGTAAAGTAGGTGTGTCAATGAGCACCCTCCCAGGCGAGGGGGGTGAACGTTTCCGGCGTCCAGAGCAGGTGTTAGGTCTGCCATAAATATATTGGACAGATGAGAGCGAGTACACAGCTTTGTTTCAGGCCAAGGGTTGTAGAGATTTTCCTTGAAAGCCTTGTGCCATCGCCCATCTTTATCCGTACCCATGTGTCTGAGTATAGAGCAATTATTGTGTTGAGAAGGGGGGCCCGATGGCCCCATTGCATAAGCTTGCTCCAGAGCAGATGTCTGTTTACTCGATCGAAGGCGGCCTTGAAATCGATGAAGCCAAGATCTAATTTCCTATGCCGCCATTTACTCTGCTTTACCAGGAGGGAAGTTATTAAGATATTCGTCGTGGTACCCACTCCTTTCCTGAAGCCTGTTTGGTTGATGGGGATGATTTTATATTTTTGAGACCATGTTGTTAGTGCAGCAAGGAGCAGGGAGGCGTAGGTCTTTGCCTCAATGGTAATAAGGGCGATTAACCTGTAGTCCCCCGGATTGGGTCTATTGCCACCCTTGAAGATTGGATTGATTATAGAGCCTCGCCAGCTCTCAGGGATGCCTTCTCCTAAACATGCTTCTAGTTATTAAGGAGGTTAGCACTTCTGAACAGAAAACTGTTTCTTCCCTAAAAATGGCCTGTGGAAGGCCATTTGGACCCGGGGCTCCTTCCCGGTTGGCCTTAAGGAGTGCTTGGTACGTCCTATTAGACGACTGGGTGAGTTTGATCGGCTCCCCGTTGTCCAGCAAGATGTTTCCTGTGTCGGGCGTCCATGCTGGCAGTTGCTGGGTGTTTCCCCTGGGGTTGTGCTTTGCTGTAAAGATTTTCTTAAGGTGACTCACCCAGGTCTTTTCCGGGATGTTTGAGTTGTTAATTGAGTTTCCGCTCATATTTAGATTATTGATAATACTCCAGAATTCCCTGGGATTTTTCCCTTTAGCGGCATGTGTTATTTTTAGTCAAAAGGAGCTCGTGACTTTGGCCTTGTCTTTATGTATTTGTCTTTTGTACGCTTTCTTTGAGTTCTTAAGTTGTTCCCAGAGTAGCAGGTTGCCTAGGCGGACCTTCAGAAGTCTCGCAAGCTTCCTTTGAACTTTTTTGAGGAGTTGAGCTTGTTTTGAGAGGTGGGCCGGAGTGACTTGACGAGTTGGTCGTGATGGGTTGTGATGGGAATAATGGTCCAGTATTTTCATGTGGAAGTCCTTCCAGGCATCCATTATGCGTTCGCGGGTTTTAAGGTTCTCCAGCATCTGCAATTTTGCGGATAAAGATAAGGCTTCTATTGTGGCAGATGACCAGCGTAGTCTCTTCAAGCTCGTTGACTCTATTGGCCCCATTTGTGGTAGGGCAGGTTCGTGAACAGGCAAGGAGGACCTTGGGGTCAGGATTTGATACGAATGGTCACTGAAAGTGGTATATTTTATTTGAAATTGCTGTATCAATGGGATCAGGCATAGCGTGACTAGGGTGTAGTCTAGAATAGACTGTGAATTAGGGACGTGGAAGGTGTCGTTCAGGGGAGGGTCACCAGTGAGTCTCTCGTTTAATACCTATAGTTTGAGGTATTCCAGTGACGTCACCAACTGTGCTCCCTGTTGATCACGGTGAGTAAACGTCGATGACACCTGTGTCGGGACGTTCCAGTAGGAATTGTCGGCGCTTAGTATTACTTCTTCCTCTTGAGCCTTGAATAGATTTGAGTTGAAGTCTCCTCTCAAAATGATGTCCCAACCAGGGTAGGTCTGGAGGTGGTACGTAAGGATGGCTGTTAGGCTTTTTAATGCAGCTCGTTTGCTGTAAGGGCCGGGTGTACATCATTAACCAATAACACCGGTGGCCTACTTTGGGAATTCCAGTTGCAGAGTTTGAGCACTTGGCAGTCTTTGTCTTCTTGTGGCAGTTCTTCTATGTCCATTTTCAGGGTTAGTGAGAGGCAGACTGCTAGACCCCCCCTTTCTTTCCCATGCTGCTTGTGCTTAACTGTGGATTTTTTTAAAGGACGTGAAACCCAATAGCGGAAAGACCTGTTGTGACCAGGTTTCCAGGAGTGCAATTAAATCCATGTTGTGCCAAGCTTTTGGTGGCGAGCCTGTTTTCAACAATGATTGGGCACCTGATATGTTCCAGGATAGCAGCCTTAGGTGCTCCTGGTCTGGATGTGCCCGTGATGGTTGTGATTCTCATGCGAGGCGGGGGCATTTAGGGCTCCCGGCAGCCACTTCCAGCTGGCTTCGGCGAGCAGAGTTTGGGTTTGACATTAAATGTGAATTTCAAGTGAGGCTGGCAATTGTTGAGACAGTCAGTGAAAAGTTTCAGTGTACCTTCTGTGCCTACCCGATCAAAAAGATGTCATCTGTGTACCGTTTCCAACAGCGTATATTGCTGAAGAAAGGATTACGGTCCGTACTGATCAACATACACTCCAGGTGGCCAGCATCCAAATCATGGGCTACTAGTTAACCTTGATAATGCATCCTTGTTTACCAATATTCCCCAAAAAGACAGTATTGAAGCCCTGAATAGGATCCTTGGCCAGTGGTACATCTTTCCCATCCACTCACACGCACACCACGTTATTTAGCCGGGTGGCAACCCTTTGTCTGTCTTCACCACCACCATATTGACCACCTTCTTTCTAGTACTATTCCTGCATATTCTACCCAAAGTCCCTAACAAATTACATTTAACACATTCTTCCCTTCTAGGAAGATACTGTTAGATGCATCTACATGAAATTTAGATTCACATCTGAAACAAAAATTATCCATGTTGAAAAATGTTCTCCTTGGAGGTGATGGTTTTGCTTCAACTTTACCAGATGTTTCCTCAATTCCGTTGTTTAATTCTATGGCATACTTTTTTTAATCTTATATGCTGTTTCTTCGACTGCTTTTTCTAATGATAGATCTTTACATGTATTCTATTATTTTAGCTCCTTGTCACCAGTGTGTATCCAGTTTGTAGCTGAGCATGTTACCTCTGGTATAATATGCTCTACTCTTAGTATGAAAATCATAAAATTGGATTTTATGTAATTTGTGTAATTGAAACTATCCATGAAGTTGATAAAGCTCTTCAAAATGTGCTGCAGTACTAGAAATCAAGATAGCTTCATTAGCATACAGTGAAACTGATACTGACTGGCAGCCTACCTTAAAAAGTTCGCGATCTACCGTTCAAAGAACCTTATTCAAATTATTGATATACAGTACAAAACCAGTAAAATAGGCCTTGATATACAGCCTTGCTTGACTTCCCTATTCAAGGCAAATTTTGAAGTACACTCACCTGAAGACCCATAATGAACAGTAGCAGTGAGATCAGAGTGAAGCTCACTAAGAAATCCCATAGTGGACCTGTCAACACCCATGGCCAGCATCATTTTCCACAGTTTGGATCTGCTGACCCTATCAAAATCAGAGGTTAGGTCCATGAAGCCTAGATGAAGTGTACCCACCTTAGAGATTTAAGCCTTGGTCCACCATACCCTTGCCAGCCTGAAAACCATATTGTACCTCCGACAGAATCTGCTGCTTGTTAGCCCACTTGGTTAACCTACCTAACAGATTTATCCCCATCACCTTTACAGTGGAAACAATCAAAGAGATGGGGCCACAACACTGAGGGTCATTTTTTTCACCCTCAGGAACAATGACAGAATTTGACCATGAGGACGGAAGTTGTTGTCTAATGGCTAGATTGATATAAAGAGTTACAAAGGGTGTTTAGTGAAAAAGAGGGGTCCTCCACCATGTAGTTGTCATGGAAAAAGTTTTTTTAGATCCAGCAAAATAGCGATTGAGAAAAGAGCACAGAAAGCACTTCCTTCCTCATTAGCAACCAGCTCTAGCTGCCTCGTGGTCACCCCGCAGCCGCATTCCAATCGCGACTTTCTTGGGAACCCTAAATACGTGTCATAATACGTAAACCCTAGAGCAGGGTACCCAAAGGTCAACATTTGATTTAAAAGCAATGGGTGGTACAGCATCAGAGCTGGGGCTTTATTCTTTGGGAGATCAGTAATGGAAACCCTAACTTCTTCTCAATTGAACACTAACAAAGACCAAAGAAAGGGACGTAGACTTATCCAGCTGCACATCTGTGCCGCCATCAGGGGCAGGGACATCCTAAATGGTAGCATAGCGCTTAAGCCATGACTATACAGAAATAACCTGAGAAATAACACTCCTCGAAGAACAAGTTAAAGGAGGACGATTAATTATTTCCCAGCATTTCAAACATTCTTTGGAATTACATGAGCTCACCAAATCTTCTCAGACTTCTTGCCTTAATATCAACTTCCTACTCCTAATGGCAGAATGATAATCGCAACAAGATTTGACTTTAGTTTTTTGTTTCTGGGCTTCTCCTTTAAGGCTTCCATGGGCTTTTTGTGAGTTAGTGAACAAGAATGGTCAAATCATCTAGGAGTTAGAAGACTAGTCCTACTGGTCATAATGATGGATTTCACCTCAGTGCAGATAGTAGTAATAGAGGTTGAAATCTACTGGTCTTCGTAAAAGCAAGTAGAAAAATCCTTGATAGAGTTGACTGGGAATAACTTTGTCCCAGCTAATTCCCCATCCCTGATCTTTAATAGAAACTGGCTCGCACAAATCGTGATTGAAGGGTACAGAATTATTTGCCCAGCTGAAAGTAGCATTAAGGGATTATGGTCGCTTCAAGAGTCCCAAAACACCTCAAAGTTCAATAAAGAAAGAGCCAATCCCAAGGAAACAAAAATAAAATAAATTACAGACAAATAGCTTCTCCTGAAGAAGGTGCGCCCACTCGGAGAAAGACACATGAATGAGCTAGGATCTTCAAGCAAGACCAGGTTGAAGTTGCTAAAAATTGATTTTAAAAGTTCACCATCGGCAGAGAGACTAAAATGGTGCGCAACTGGGGGAGAGGAGACCACTTGCAATCATCCTGAATGGGACCGGGCTCACACTGGTGAGTGTTAAAATCACCCAGAAGCACTGTGGAAAGTAATGCTTATCCAACAAATCTCTTAGCTGGGATAGGGACGGGTTTGCGTTTATAAAACTAACAAGCAAATTATTTCCATAATACCGAAATGAGAAGCAAACAGCATGCAAATTCAGGGAACTAGTATCCATTTGCTTAGCATCGGAGGTCGGGCTTAGAGAAATAAAAACTAAGAGACCCTTTTTAGCTCTACCCGAGCCAAAACCTGTCACCTGGACTACAAAACCCTTGTAACCCTCCAGTAACAAACAGTTCGATGCCCCCCAAGTTTCATGTAAGAAAAACACTTTGTGCTTCCTCAGCAAAGAGACCCACCCAGCATTATTAGCATTTTGGGATACCCCAGCCTTATTCCAACTTAGAATAACCGGTTGACCTTAAGCAAACTTTTCCAGAATCCTGTCACTGTGGTGACGCTGTCGTCAGAGGGCGTGCCACGGGAAAGTCATTTATTGTCATTGAGCCAACTCAAAGGGCCAAACCTATTTTGGGTAGAAACGCCTTGAGTAAGGTCTCTAACTGCAGCTCCAGCATGAGTAATTAAGGGTATTTGATGGCGCATTTTAGGAGCAGAGGATTTAATTGTAGGTCTATAAAAATAACACAAAGGGCGTGACGGCTTAGTGGCATGGGTCATACACGGATGTGAGAGCTCCATCAACAAATGGCCAGCAATACTAGGATTATTAAAGTTCACAACAATACAGCCCCGTCCATATTTTAGGGAGCCTGCCTAACCAGCTTACCTTTCGTGCCATAATAATAGAATTATACAAATGTAGATTTTTTTTTCTTAACTGCCCCTCTAACCAATGAATAACTTCGTTTTATTTTAACTGTGGGAAACCTTTGACTGGAGCTAATCAACTAGATGAGCTGGGATAGTATGCTGATCACCTGTTTCTGATGATGTTAAGTCCCGGGACCGTACTGTTGAAATAATACCAGACAACAGAACCCCTAACGCAGGCGACTGAGTAGGTGGTAATGTCTCCACTCGATCGACAAAGCAAACTTTCCCTTAGCCAACCAATCATTACAAGCTGGAAAATTGGATTGTAGTGCCTTTTGCAGTTCATTAAAGTGATTTACATGCATGTCACCCACAAATTCCGGTGACACCACAACATTGCTATGGTGCCCCGACTTTTGCAACTTTCTTTCTTTTCCGAAGAGGCTGAGGGGTGGTGATGGTAGAACAGAACCCTCTGCAGGTGGCTGGTGGCCTCAACCAAATGTACATTGCCCGCTGTGGGTGAACTGGAGACCTCACCTGTGGAAGGAACACCCCCTGCAGGTGAAGGCCTACAGCCAGTGATACGATTGTTATGTATGGCAGCAGATGCGCCTAGACCTTCTTCTACTGAGATGATTTCGTTAGTTATTGCGTCAACAGCAGAAGTCCGAAACTGTTAGAATACTGGAACCCCTGCACTGTTGTTTTCGGTCACAGGGTGCAGGAGGTTGTTTAGGGTTTCCCTTGACACCAGCTAGTGCTGAAAACACATAGAGACTACGGAACTGCCCAGTTGCGTCTGGAGTTCATGGTGAGCAATGAAGGCAAACAGGGGGGAGTCGGTAATAAAAAGACAGTGAATGTTAGAGGGGTCGGTCAGCCCAGCCTCCACTGGACTCGGACAGGAGTGGATGGCCTGTCCTTGTCCCAGGCTTCGGCTGCGTGCCTCCAACGCTGCAGGACAGTGGAAAGCGCTGTTTATAGCTCAGGCTCTTCTTGTCTTAGTCATCTGGGGCAGCGCTTAGGATCCTGGGATAGGTAGTCCCTGATGCTGGCGTTGATCTGTGTGATCTCATGAGTGAATGTTAGGTTCAGATCATGTTTAGTCAGTCTCTGGATGAAGCTTTCAGCTATTTCCTACGTTCTTCCCACATTACTTTTGTGATGTCCAGACCACCTGCTTCTCTCATCAGCCCTTGAATAAACGTGCACAGGTGGGGAAAGCAGGTGCCATTGCTGTACCAGAGGTTTGCCTGTAATACATACTTTTAAATATGAAAATACTGTTGTGTAGGCAAAAGTCTAAACATCAATGTATATTCATTTTGAGATATTGTTTTATTCCAAAACAAGTGTTTGCATGCGCTTAAACCTTACGTGTGCTATTTACATATATTTAGTGAAATCACATCCTAGATAATTATCAAATTATTGTTTGTTGTTACTGTTGAGTCGCAACAGTGCAAAACACAACAAGTCCGAATTTTCTACTCCATCCTTATACAGTGCTTGGCAAGAGATTTTATCCCACATCCCACCTTATCGGAGGACTTTATGATAATGCTGTTGTCATTGCGTAATGTGTTAAAGATATCCAGATTGTCATGAGGCAGTGAGGAGTTATATGTGGGTTTCCTTTTGAACCCACATAGGATCCCCTGATCTACCTGTGCCCCCGTTCTAGCATGGCTTCCCACTCTTCTGTTGCACATGTATTTCCATTATCCTGCCCCAATGATGTTTTAAAGTATTAGTGTCACTTGAACACATTTCTGTTTTGGGCTCCTCTAGTCTCCTGTTCATTGGCTTAGGCCTGATTTTATGTGCCTCAACCAGCTTTAGGTCTCTTAGAAACAGAAATAGGTCAATTCTACATGGACTGTAATCAAAGTGCCTACGGGGGCAGGAATATAAGCCAAGGTTCAGGAGATCTTGTTCATCCATTGTCAGATTGATAATAGAGAGTTTATTCCCACCTATGGTCATGCCTCGACTTGCTCATCACCTTTATCTTCCTGTGAGGCGAGTTGTCTTTTTGTCTTCCAGCTGCTCCTTCTTCTCTTCCTCTGTTGGTGCCACTTTTGTTGTGTCTTCCCTCTTTTATGACTTTCCACTGTCCACCCCAGTCTGAGTACCTGTACTCGGCTAATGAAAGTTGCAGTTAGGGTTTCTTCTTCTAGGGGAGTACCAGCAGAATCTCCTGAGTCCGAGTGACCTTCTGAGCTGGACTCCACTGCCAGAAGCTCCTGTTGTCTTTGTGTCAGTGTAATTTTTTACCTCTCTCCTTACTTCATCGTATTGTGTTGCAAAGGTTAAGACTCTTCCCGGTCTGTACTCTTGCTTTTCCGGTTACAAATGGCTTCTTTTTTTAGCCTTCCCCCTTTCCTCCTATTTTGTCAGTCTAGCTGTCATCCCTTTTATGAAGTTAATCACTGGTTTGTCATTCTTATTCCCTTAAGACCAGCTCTTATTTTCAAACACAACAAATGCATTGGAGAACTCCAATAGACTGCAGACTTACAAGTGTAACAAAGAAAACAACATGTTAGCAGGCCTTTTCCATCTATGGACAAATGATCAGGAACAAAATCCTCATATCCATCAGGACCGTCCCAGGGCTGGTCCATTTTAGGACAGAGTTGAGGACTCACCTCTTTAAACAAACTCTGTGCTTGTCTTTGTCCCTGTACAGTGCTCTGCAGCCTTTAGGATAGGCTTGCACCATAGAAATCATATACAAATATACATAAAGAAGCTGGCCTCGCCTACACTTACGTTTGAGTACATTTGACAAAACTCTAGTTAAAACGTTCGTGGAAGGGTTGAGGAGGCTTATTGCCACCTAGAGGACTCTGGCTCCCAGTTGAGATTTGAATGCATTCAGAATGTGATGGTGGTGGCGTGGTGTGTAAAATAACGACTAATTACCAATGAGATTAATTCAAGCATTCCATCCATCACTTTATGTAAACTTTAATATGTCACACTAAGTGGGAAGGGTGTGCTCAGATGTGGGTAAGGTGTACACTGTGTCACTGGAACCAAGCTATACCCAGCCGATGAGCCCTTAACAAGGGTGAAAACAGCCTTGGATTGTCTGTGTTCGGTTCAGGGAAGACCTGGCTTGACAGTTCTGGCTGGACTGTTCCCATTGGAGCATGGTCAGGACCGATTTGCATATAGCTTGGTTCAAACTGAGGTGGTATGGTGTGCGAAAGTAACGAAGGACTGGGATGTCCCCCCAAGTAATTACCAAGGGCTGAGATTAACTCAAGCAATTAATCCATCACTTTTTGCTCACCTTGGCACTAGGTTTGACACTCGCGCAGAGACCCCCAAAATAAACCACAGGCTCGTTCCACAGGCAGAAAAGGTGCCAAATGGATTTACTAAGCAACATACCTATAGTAGATAGTTGTAAAGCAGCAACATGAGGTTCTGTGCATTCACTCATAAAGTAATTCTGGGTGGGCATCTATGCAAGGAAAGAAACCCAAATGTGCCTAATTGTTCTGAAACCATTAGTCACACAAATACCTCTTTTTCCCTCCTCCCCAAATGTAAAGATTTTTCTAAGTTGTTGCACACCATGGTGCAAATGGAAAATATTACTTGTAATGTTGTATGGTCACATGCGCCAACTACTTGCTGTGTGAGTGGAAAGTATATAGGTTACTCATTTTCACTAAGCAGTTTATTTTCTATATTCCACATGTAAACAGATGTCTGTTTATGGAGAAAACATACAATAATTTAAGTTTGAGTCTGCGTGCTGAAGCATTCTGCATTTCAGCTACAGGATCACGGGTCATCCTCCAAATCGAAACTCAATGTTTGAACTAAACATGTTTTTTCAGAGCCCGGAATGTGATGGCAGGATAGTGCACCACATGTGATCTGCAGTACGACAAGCAGCAAACGATTGGTTACAGGTAGTAGGTTTCCCCTTCTTTCCTAGATATTAGTCCACCTTTCACGTATTATAACAGTGTATTTGTTTCAAGAAATATTTCCTGTGTTAACTTTCAGTGTTGTTTTCACTCCACAGCACCACAGTCTCGGAGAGAAAGTCTGAATGGTAAAGAGATACAGCACGCTTCTGCTGGAAGGAAGAATTTTGCTCACAGAATGAATGAAAAGAAACACCAAAGGTCACACAAGAGTGAGAGTTCTAACAATGATGCACTTCTAGGGCCCAAAAGAAAACAGAGCGGCCCAGGAGCGTATCCGTGTGCTGAGTGTACGAAGACATTTACTGGAAAGACGCATCTTTTACAGCACGAAAAAACACACACCGGACTAAGACAGTGTCCCTACCCTGAGCAGGAAACCAGGTCTGCTGACGAGGCAACTCTTATACACCATGAAATAACTCACAAAGGAGTGAGGCCCTTTCACTGCAATATTTGTGAGAAAAGCTTTACTCAGAAGGGAAATCTTCAAAGACATCACAGAACACATACAGGAGAGAAACCTTATCAGTGCAGTCTGTGTTTTATGAGGTTTGCTTCTAAGGAAAGCCTTGTATTCCATCACACTATACACACAAGGGTGAAGCCTTATCACTGCCCTGTGTGTGGCAAAGGCTTTGACCGCAAGGAACGCCTTGCAGGGCATCAAAGTACACACCCAGGAGAGAAGCCTTATCAATGCAGTGTGTGTGCAAAGAGGTTTAATCATAAGAAAACCCTTGCACACCATCAAATCACACACAGAAGGCCTTTTCACTGCAGTGAGTGTCCCAAGAGCTTTGATTGTAAAGACCGACTTTTAGGACATCAGAGAATACACACAGGAAAACGCTATGTTGCTGCACAGGGTATGAAAACAGGTTTAAAAAAAAGGCGGCTCCTCAGCAACATCAAGTAACACATAAAAGACAGAAGCCTTTCCAAAGCACTGCCAAAACAGCATCATTTACAAAAAGAAAGCTGATCTTTTACGTTATCTAAGAATGTATAGATGAAATTAGGCAATCTACAGCATCTAAGGATCCATCAGGGCTGGGGTTCTCACTTTCTCAGAGTAGAGACTGTGCAGTCCCTCCGATGTGAGGCAATCAAGTGTGTAGATAGTACCTTCACTGTGTTTTTAGAGTAGCCCAAGTGTTACAAGTACAGTTTGCACCATTGATGTTTCCGAAGACAACTTATGGAGTTTAATAGAGTAATTGTTTTGGAAGCACATTTGTCGCTTGGTCTTTTGTATTCACTGAGCTTATTGTTTGGATTAATATAGACTGATTACTCTGGGCCCTATGCCATCAGTGAGTGCACAAGGCCTTCCTTCAAACCTTTACGTTGAAGCAATTGTTCTAGTGTATGGAGTCATGAAGCATACTGGTGAAGGTTGTCTCCTCTCCCATTCCCCCTCTGCCACCCCACAAAAAAGATCCAGCCACATTCATCTGTGGCCTTGAAGCATCGAACCTACAGATACCCGGTATTAGGCCTTGTGTGAGGCTGCTCTGGAGTCACGCAGACACCAGTGTCCAACTCAACACCCACAGCTGGGCATGTGTGAGTCTGCTCTGGAGTCACGCAGACACCGGTGTCCAGCTCACCACCCACAGCTGGGCGTGTGTGAGGCTGCTCTGGAGTCACGCAGACACCGGTGTCCAGCTCACCACCCACAGCTGGGCGTGTGTGAGGCTGCTCTGGAGTCACGCAGACACCGGTGTCCAGCTCACCACCCACAGCTGGGCGTGTGTGAGGCTGCTCTGGAGTCACGCAGACACCGGTGTCCAGCTCACCACCCACAGCTGGGCGTGTGTGAGGCTGCTCTGGAGTCACACAGACACCGGTGTCCAGCTCACCACCCACAGCTGGGCGTGTGTGAGGCTGCTCTGGAGTCACGCAGACACCGGTGTCCAGCTCACCACCCACAGCTGGGCGTGTGTGAGGCTGCTCTGGAGTCACGCAGACACCGGTGTCCAGCTCACCACCCACAGCTGGGCGTGTGTGAGGCTGCTCTGGAGTCACGCAGACACCGGTGTCCAGCTCACCACCCACATCTGGGCGTGTGTGAGGCTGCTCTGGAGTCACGCAGACACCGGTGTCCAGCTCACCACCCACAGCTGGGCGTGTGTGAGGCTGCTCTGGAGTCACGCAGACACCAGTGTCCAGCTCACCACCCACAGCTGGGCGTGTGTGGGGAGGGGGCTGTTGCTTGTAGCAAGACCTGGATCTGAAGCTGTAGTGGATCCTATTAGTTTTTATCGGGAATCAGGAGTTCAGTTTAGCCTTTAGGCTTGCAGGTCTGTGTCCCGTCACCTAGTGACTTTTAACCTACGTGGGCTGCTCTGTTTTAGCACCTTTATTTAATTATTTCTTCAAACATGGCTGCCATGTTTATAGTTAGGACGATGTTTATATTATACATTATCAGTGCTACTTCGTAAAGACATCCTTATCAGTGTCAGAAGAAGTTACGTAGGTATTCACATTAGGTACTTTCCTACTTATGTGTGACAGTCACCAGAATGAACTTTTCAAGGAATTGTTTATAGAATTGCCATCCAAGTATTCCTTCTTATCTGTTGTTTGAGAACACACCTGCGTCAGGAGTCCCACCAGATCTGTATACATACATCTCACACAGACAAGGCCATCAGAGGGATTCCTACCGATGCCATCAACGCTATCTATGCTACACGTTGCTTTGATGCAGACCCAGCCTTCGTGTCCTCACGGAGTCTGATCTAGAAACCTCATTCCAAGGTAATGAGGGTTGGGGGCGCTTTCCATGGACATGGCAGTGGCAGTTTAGGTTTATCATACCTAGCTCTCTTCTAGGTTAGGGGTTAGGTTTTCCATGCTAGGGTACTAGGCCTATTTCACAACTATTCATACTTCATGTAATTGCAAGATGGTGGGGATTTTGTGTTTATGACTCTCGTTTTTACCATTCTGTTCCTTGCGTTGTTCATTATCCTAATTATTGCAGCTCATGCACTCTATAGCAGTTCGCAGTATTGTTGAAATAAAACCTATTGTAAACTTCACTGCATCTCCTTCATTGCCTGTGTATGAATGAGACTTATTGCTCATGCCAGAAAACGGTAATCTCCGTTTAACCACAACCTCCCTGAGATGTCGTCTTATTGAGTCCAATAACCTCAACCTCCCTGAGATGTCGTCTTATTGAGTCCAAGCGTAAAGGTTGGTACAAATCACTGGGAGGGTTGGGACGACAGTTGTGACTTGTTGTAGGATAGGCATAGTCGCCTACAAACAAAAAAGTGCTGTCGACCTTAAATCAACAGTCTTGCCTAGAGCAAGAGTAAAACTACGACACAGCGAAGTCAAAGAAAAAGGATGTAAGAGTAACAGGAAAAAACACGTAAAATGTGGCCACTGGATTGAGTCATAAGGAAGCAGCCCCCTGAGTGAAACAAAAGAAACAAATAACGGGGGAAGAGCACACGCTTCTTGTGTGTAGGACAGAGGCCGTAGCCTAGGACATGTCACCAGTTTCCTTGTCTAGCTAGTCACTGGCGTCACTCAGTCCACTCTATAGAAACAATGTAGTTTTAAGATGGCAAACTTGAACTGGGTGCCCACACAGAATACCATAGACATAGGGCTGATCTTGGTATGTATCTGCTTAGGTTGCAATTATCACGCAGAAACCTAGGTGGAAACAGATACAGAGTAAGGGAAGAAGCTCAGATACCAACCTCCAGCCAAGAGCTAAGATACCAAGCTACAGACTGGTTACAATATGGTCCGAGCTATAGGTTCTAAAGACCTTCTGGCAGCACAGATCGAGGCAACATGCTAAAATAAAAATAGAGAACTAGGTGAACAGTAAACCACAAAGTCCCTTTATTTCCTTTAGGGTGCCATTCTGATTTTCTGAAATACATGAAGTAGTTCTCCACAAAACCATGCTTGGTGCCCTTCATAGCCCAACAGGAGTTCTAAGTTGCAATAAGATTCATAATTAGTAGGTAAAGCAGCGCTCTGTATGTACAAACATTTTCTGTGTTTGGGTCTACAGGACTGAAGTGTAGACATGAGTGACACGTATAGTCTCCTCCTATGTTAAGGACACCCCTCGCCATAAGGTTTGTGTTACTGGTGCTCTAAAGTTTACTGCTAAAGTGATATGTTGTGCTGTTACAGATCAAATTGAACCTGACAATGAACTAGGGAATAACTTTTACTATTCAAGTGCCTGTCTGTAGGAAAGTACCATCTTGCCTGGCATGTTACCCCCATTTTTTCACTGTATATATGTTGTTTTAGTTGTATGTGTCACTGGGACCCTGGTAACCCAGGGCCCCAGTGCTCATAAGTGTGCCTGAATGTGTTACCTGTGTAGTGACTAACTGTCTCACTGAGGCTCTGCTAACCAGAACCTCAGTGGTTATGCTCTCTCATTTCTTTCCAAATTGTCACTGACAGGCTAGTGACCATTTTTACCAATTTACATTGGCTTACTGGAACACCCTTATAATTCCCTAGTATATGGTACTGAGGTACCCAGGGTATTGGGGTTCCAGGAGATCCCTATGGGCTGCAGCATTTCTTTTGCCACCCATAGGGAGCTCTGACAATTCTTACACAGGCCTGCCACTGCAGCCTGAGTGAAATAACGTCCACGTTATTTCACAGCCATTTTACACTGCACTTAAGTAACTTATAAGTCACCTATATGTCTAACCTTTACCTGGTAAAGGTTAGGTGCAAAGTTACTTAGTGTGAGGGCACCCTGGCACTAGCCAAGGTGCCCCCACATTGTTCAGAGCCAATTCCCTGAACTTTGTGAGTGCGGGGACACCATTACACGTGTGCACTACATATAGGTCACTACCTATATGTAGCTTCACAATGGTAACTCCGAATATGGCCATGTAACATGTCTATGATCATGGAATTGCCCCCTCTATACCATCCTGGCATAGTTGGCACAATCCCATGATCCCAGTGGTCTGTAGCACAGACCCTGGTACTGCCAAACTGCCCTTCCTGGGGTTTCACTGCAGCTGCTGCTGCTGCCAACCCCTCAGACAGGCATCTGCCCTCCTGGGGTCCAGCCAGGCCTGGCCCAGGATGGCAGAACAAAGAACTTCCTCTGAGAGAGGGTGTGACACCCTCTCCCTTTGGAAAATGGTGTGAAGGCAGGGGAGGAGTAGCCTCCCCCAGCCTCTGGAAATGCTTTGTTGGGCACAGATGTGCCCAATTCTGCATAAGCCAGTCTACACCGGTTCAGGGGACCCCTTAGCCCTGCTCTGGCGCAAAACTGGACAAAGGAAAGGGGAGTGACCACTCCCCTGACCTGCACCTCCCCTGGGAGGTGTCCAGAGCTCCTCCAGTGTGCTCCAGACCTCTGCCATCTTGGAAACAGAGGTGTTGCTGGCACACTGGACTGCTCTGAGTGGCCAGTGCCACCAGGTGACGTCAGAGACTCCTGCTGATAGGCTCCTTCAGGTGTTAGTAGCCTATCCTCTCTCCTAGGTAGCCAAACCCTCTTTTCTGGCTATTTAGGGTCTCTGTCTCTGGGGAAACTTTAGATAACGAATGCAAGAGCTCATCCGAGTTCCTCTGCATCTCTCTCTTCACCTTCTGATAAGGAATCGACTGCTGACCGCGCTGGAAGCCTGCAAACCTGCAACATAGTAGCAAAGACGACTACTGCAACTCTGTAACGCTGATCCTGCCGCCTTCTCGACTGTTTTCCTGCTTGTGCATGCTGTGGGGGTAGTCTGCCTCCTCTCTGCACCAGAAGCTCCGAAGAAATCTCCCGTGGGTCGACGGAATCTTCCCCCTGCAACCGCAGGCACCAAAAAGCTGCATTACCGGTCCCTTGGGTCTCCTCTCAGCACGACGAGCGAGGTCCCTCGAATCCAGCGACTCTGTCCAAGTGACCCCCACAGTCCAGTGACTCTTCAGTCCAAGTTTGGTGGAGGTAAGTCCTTGCCTCACCTCGCTGGGCTGCATTGCTGGGAACCGCGACTTTGCAGCTACTCCGGCCCCTGTGCACTTCCGGCGGAAATCCTTTGTGCACAGCCAAGCCTGGGTCCACGGCACTCTAACCTGCATTGCACGACTTTCTAAGTTGGTCTCCGGCGACGTGGGACTCCTTTGTGCAACTTCGGCGAGCACCGTTTCACGCATCCTCGTAGTGCCTGTTTCTGGCACTTCTCCGGGTGCTACCTGCTTCAGAGAGGGCTCCTTGTCTTGCTCGACGTCCCCTCTCTCTGCTGGTCCAATTTGCGACCTCCTGGTCCCTCCTGGGCCTCAGCAGCGTCCAAAAACGCTAACCGCACGATTTGCAGCTAGCAAGGCTTGTTGGCGTTCTTTCGGCGGGAAAACACTTCTGCACGACTCTCCACGGCGAGAGGGATCCGTCCACCAAAGGGGAAGTCTCTAGCCCTTTTCGTTCCTGCAGAAACCTCAGCTTCTTCTGTCCAGTAGAAGCTTCTTTGCACCCGCAGCTGGCATTTCCTGGGCATCTGCCCATCTCCGACTTGCTTGTGACTTTTGGACTTGGTCCCCTTGTTCCACAGGTACCCTAGATTGGAAATCCACAGTTGTTGCATTGCTGGTTTGTGTCTTTCCTGCATTATTCCTCTAACACGACTTCTTTGTCCTTAGGGGAACTTTAGTGCACTTTGCACTCACTTTTCAGGGTCTTGGGGAGGGTTATTTTTCTAACTCTCACTATTTTCTAATAGTCCCAGCGACCCTCTACAAGGTCACATAGGTTTGGGGTCCATTCGTGGTTCGCATTCCACTTTTGGAGTATATGGTTTGTGTTGCCCCTATCCCTATGTTTCCCCATTGCATCCTATTGTAACTATACATTGTTTGCACTGTTTTCTAAGACTATACTGTATATTTTTGCTATTGTGTATATATATCTTGTGTATATTTCCTATCCTCTCACTGAGGGTACACTCTAAGATACTTTGGCATATTGTCATAAAAATAAAGTACCTTTATTTTTAGTATAACTGTGTATTGTGTTTTCTTATGATATTGTGCATATGACACTAAGTGGTACTGTAGTAGCTTCACACGTCTCCTAGTTCAGCCTAAGCTGCTCTGCTAAGCTACCATTATCTATCAGCCTAAGCTGCTAGACACCCTATACACTAATAAGGGATAACTGGGCCTGGTGAAAGGTGCAAGTACCCCTTGGTACTCACTACAAGCCAGTCCAGCCTCCTACATTGGTTGTGCAGTGGTGGGATAAGTGCTTTGAGACTACTTACCACTCTTGTCATTGTACTTTTCATAAGAGAAAAATATACAAAACAAGGTCAGTGTATATACACATAGCCAAAAAGTTTAGCATTTCCTCTTTTCACTCATTTCTAAGTGCTGAAAAGTACTTCTAACTTTCTAAAAAGTTCTTAAAAGTTTAAAAAAGTTTTTTTCTGTCTTTCCAAAAAGTTCTGAAAACTTTTTTCTCTTTTTCTATCACTTTAACTCTCTCTAAAAATGTCTGGCACAGGCCAAAATGTTGATCTGTCCAAACTTGCATATGACAACCTTAGCTGGAAAAGAGCAAGGAGTCTCTGTATAGAGAGAGGTTTGAGTGTAGGGAAGAATCCTTCCTTGGAACTGTTACTTAACATGCTTAGAGAACAGGATAAGGCCATAGGTGCCTCATCTGTTGAAAAAGTACCTAATAGTTCTCAATCTGATTCAGGGACTCCCCCAGGAAAAGATTCAGGAAAGAAACTTCCTAGCCTGCCCATTACTAGACAGTCTAGCATAGTTGGTAATGATGATGAGCCACACCATACAAATAGTGTTGTCTCACATCATAGCAAAAGCATTTATTCTCACCATACTGGTAGTAATGTTTCTGTTAACCAAGCTGTTAGGGTGGCTTCTGTAAGGGACAGGTCTCCTTCTGTTCATTCCCATCATACCTCTGTATCTAGGAATGTCCCTCCCACCAACCCTGATGACAGAATGTTAGAGAGGGAACTCAATAAGTTGAGGGTGGAACAAACCAGACTGAAGCTTAAAAAGCAACAGCTGGATTTGGATAGACAGTCTTTTGAACTAGAGAAGGAAAGACAGAAGTTGGGTTTAGAAACCCATGGTGGCAGCAGCAGTATTCCCCATAGTCATCCTGTAAAAGAGCATGATTCCAGGAATCTGCACAAGATAGTTCCCCCTTACAAGGAGGGGGATGACATTAACAAGTGGTTTGCTGCACTTGAGAGGGCCTGTGTTGTACAGGATGTCCCTCAAAGGCAGTGGGCTGCTATCCTATGGCTATCATTTAGTGGAAAAGGTAGGGATAGGCTCCTTACTGTGAAAGAAAATGATGCTAATAATTTCCAAGTTCTTAAGAATGCACTCCTGGATGGTTATGGCTTAACCACTGAACAGTACAGGATAAAGTTCAGAGAGACCAAAAAGGAGTCTTCACAAGACTGGGTTGATTTCATTGACCATTCAGTGAAGGCCTGGGAGGGGTGGTTACATGGCAGTAAAGTTACTGATTATGACAGCCTGTATAACTTGATCCTGAGAGAGCATATTCTTAATAATTGTGTGTCTGATTTGTTGCACCAGTACTTGGTGGACTCTGATCTGACCTCTCCCCAATAATTGGGAAAGAAGGCAGACAAATGGGTCAGAACAAGAGTGAACAGAAAAGTTCATACAGGGGGTGACAAAGATGGCAACAAAAAGAAGGATGGTAAGTCTTCAGACAAGGGTGGGGACAAATCTAAAAATGAGTCTTCATCAGGCCCACAAAAACACTCTGGTGGGGGTGGTGGGTCCAAATCCTCTTTTAATCAGAACAAGGAAAAGAAACCATGGTGCTATTTATGTAAAATAAAAGGCCATTGGACAACAGATCCCAGTTGTCCAAAGAAAGGCACCAATGCTCCTACCACTACAACCCCTACTGCTACACCTAGTGTCCCTACTAATAGCAGTGGTGGTGGGAGCAAACCTACTAATAGCCAATCCAAGGGAGTAGCTGGGCTCACTTTTGGTAATTTAGTTGGGGTTGGCCTTGTTAGGGAGGCCACAGAGGTTGTGTTAGTCTCTGAGGGGGCTATTGATTTAGCCACCTTAGTTGCTTGTCCCCTTAATATGGATAAGTACAAGCAGCTACCGCTAATAAATGGTGTTGAGGTTCAGGCCTACAGGGACACTGCTGCCAGTGTGACTATGGTCATAGAGAAACTGGTCCACCCTGAACAACACCTACTTGGTCACCAGTACCAAGTAACCGATGCTCACAACAACACACTTAGCCACCCCATGGCTGTTGTAAATCTCAACTGGGGGGGGGTTACTGGTCCAAAGAAAGTTGTGGTAGCTTCAGATTTACCTGTAGACTGTCTATTAGGGAATGATTTGGAGACATCAGCTTGGTCAGATGTGGAGTTGGAGGCCCATGCAGCAATGCTGGGCATCCCAGGGCATATTTTTGCTTTGACCAGGGCTCAGGCCAAAAAGCAAAAAGGACAGGGAAGCTTGGATCCTGGAACAATGGACCAAGTGCTCCCTAAAGCTAGGGCTAGTAGAAGCAAACCACTTCCTACTATCCCTCCCTCTACAGTGGATTCTACTTCTGAGGAAGAAGAATTCCCTCCCTGTGCAGAACCTACACCAGAGGAGCTGGAAGCAGACACTGCTGAGCTTTTGGGTGAAGGGGGGCCTGCCAGAGAGGAGCTGAGTGTGGCACAGCAAACCTGTCCCACATTAGAGGGTCTCAGACAGCAAGCTGTCATACAGGCTAATGGGGATGTCAGTGACTCTCACAGAGTTTACTGGGAGGACAACCTCTTGTACACTGAGCATAGGGATCCTAAACCTGGAGCTGCCAGGAGATTAGTGATTCCTCAGGAGTACAGAAAGTTCCTCCTAACCCTGGCACATGACATTCCCTTAGCTGGGCATCTAGGACAAATGAAAACTTGGGACAGGCTTGTTCCCCTGTTTCATTGGCCTAGGATGTCTGAGGACACAAAGGAATTTTGTAAGTCCTGTGAAACCTGTCAAGCCAGTGGCAAGACAGGTGGCACCCCAAAGGCACCCCTTATCCCACTGCCTGTGGTTGGGGTTCCCTTTGAAAGGGTAGGGGTTGACATAGTTGGCCCCCTTGACCCTCCTACTGCTTCAGGCAATAGGTTTATCTTGGTGGTAGTGGACCATGCCACAAGATATCCTGAAGCTATTCCTTTAAGGACCACTACAGCACCTGCAGTGGCAAAGGCCCTCCTGGGAATATTTTCCAGGGTGGGCTTCCCAAAGGAAGTGGTATCAGACAGAGGAAGCAATTTCATGTCTGCAGACTTAAAGGCCATGTGGAAGGAGTGTGGTGTAACGTACAAGTTCACAACACCCTATCATCCACAAACAAATGGACTGGTGGAGAGATTTAATAAAACTCAAAGGCATGATTATGGGTCTCCCTGAAAAACTCCGCAGGAGATGGGATATCCTTCTACCATGCCTCCTTTTTGCCTACAGGGAGGTACCCCAGAAAGGAGTGGGCTTCAGCCCCTTTGAACTTCTTTTTGGACACCCTGTTAGGGGTCCACTCACACTTGTAAAGGAGGGTTGGGAACAACCTTTAAAAGCTCCTAAGCAGGATATTGTGGACTATGTACTTGGCCTCAGATCAAGGATGGCTGAGTACATGAAAAAGGCCAGTAAAAACCTTCAGGCCAGCCAAGAGCTCCAGAAGCAATGGCATGATCAGAAGGCTGTTTTGGATCAGTACCAACCAGGGCAGAAAGTGTGGGTCTTGGAGCCTGTGGCCCCAAGAGCACTCCAAGATAAATGGAGTGGTCCCCACACAATTGTTGAAAAGAAGGGAGAAGTCACCTATTTAGTTGACTTAGGCACTGCCAGGAGTCCCCTTAGGGTGCTCCATGTCAACCGCCTGAAACCCTACTATGACAGGGCTGATCTCACCCTGCTCATGGCAACAGATGAGGGACAGGAAGAAGACAGTGATCCTCTACCTGATCTCTTCTCTTCCACAGAACAAGATGCTCTTGTGGAAGGTGTAGTTTTGGCTGATTGTCTTACTGCTGAGCAGAAAGATAATTGAATAAATCTCCTAGATCAATTCTCTGAACTCTTCTCTACTGTGCCAGGTACCACTTCTTGGTGTGAGCACACTATAGATACTGGAGACAGTTTACCTGTCAAAAGTAAGATCTATAGGCAGCCTGACCATGTCAGGGACTGCATAAAGCAAGAGGTCCAGAAAATGTTAGAACTAGGAGTAGTTGAGCACTCTGACAGTCCATGGGCTTCTCCTGTGGTACTGGTACCAAAACCCCATTCCAAAGATGGAAAGAAGGAAATGCGGTTTTGTGTAGACTATAGAGGTCTCAACCTGGTAACCAAAACTGATGCTCACCCTATACCCAGGGCAGATGAGCTCATAGATACACTGGCATCTGCCAAGTATCTAAGCACTTTTGATTTGACTGCAGGGTATTGGCAGATCAAATTATCAGAAGATGCTAAACCTAAGACTGCATTTTCTACCATTGGAGGACATTACCAGTTTACTGTAATGCCTTTTGGTTTGAAAAATGCACCTACCACTTTTCAGAGGTTGGTGAACACAGTCCTGCAAGGGCTGGAAGCTTTCAGTGCAGCATATTTGGACGATATAGCTGTCTTTAGCTCCAGCTGGGATGATCACCTGGTCCACCTATGGAAAGTTTTGGAGGCCCTGCAAAAGGCAGGCCTCACTATCAAGGCTTCAAAGTGCCAGATAGGGCAGGGTAAGGTGGTTTATCTGAGACACCTTGTTGGTGGGGAACAGATTGCACCACTTCAGGGGAAAATCCAAACTATTATTGATTGGATTCCCCCTACCACTCAGACTCAGGTGAGAGCCTTCCTAGGCCTCACTGGGTATTACAGGAGGTTCATTAAGAACTATGGCTCCATTGCAGCCCCTCTTAATGACCTCACATCCAAGAAAATGCCTAAAAAGGTATTATGGACAGCAAACTGTCACAAAGCTTTTGAGGAGCTGAAGCAGGCCATGTGCTCTGCACCTGTCCTGAAAAGCCCTTGTTACTCTAAAAAATTCTATGTCCAAGCTGATGCATCTGAATTAGGAGTAGGGGCAGTCCTATCACAACTTAATTCTGAGGGCCAGGATCAACCTGTTGCTTTTATTAGTAGGAGGTTGACCCCTAGAGAAAAGCGTTGGTCTGCCATTGAGAGGGAGGCCTTTGCTGTGGTCTGGGCACTGAAGAAGTTGAGGCCATACCTGTTTGGCACTCACTTCATTGTTCAGACAGACCACAAACCTCTACTTTGGCTAAAACAAATGAAAGGTGAAAATCCTAAATTGTTGAGGTGGTCCATATCCCTACAGGGAATGGACTATACAGTGGAACATAGACCTGGGAGTAGCCACTCCAATGCAGATGGACTCTCCAGATATTTCCACTTAGACAATGAAGACTCATCAGGTCATGGCTAGTCTTATTGTCCTTCGTTTGGGGGTGGGGGGGTTGTGTAGGAAAGTACCATCTTGCCTGGCATGTTACCCCCATTTTTTCACTGTATATATATTGTTTTAGTTGTATGTGTCACTGGGACCCTGGTAACCCAGGGCCCCAGTGCTCATAAGTGTGCCTGAATGTGTTACCTGTGTAGTGACTAACTGTCTCACTGAGGCTCTGCTAACCAGAACCTCAGTGGTTATGCTCTCTCATTTCTTTCCAAATTGTCACTGACAGGCTAGTGACCATTTTTACCAATTTACATTGGCTTACTGGAACACCCTTATAATTCCCTAGTATATGGTACTGAGGGACCCAGGGTATTGGGGTTCCAGGAGATCCCTATGGGCTGCAGCATTTCTTTTGCCACCCATAGGGAGCTCTGACAATTCTTACACAGGCCTGCCACTGCAGCCTGAGTGAAATAAAGTCCACGTTATTTCACAGCCATTTTACACTGCACTTAAGTAACTTATAAGTCACCTATATGTCTAACCTTTACCTGGTAAAAGTTAGGTGCAAAGTTACTTAGTGTGAGGGCACCCTGGCACTAGCCAAGGTGTCCCCACATTGTTCAGAGCCAATTCCCTGAACTTTGTGAGTGCGGGGACACCATTACACGCGTGCACTACATATAGGTCACTACCTATATGTAGCTTCACAATGGTAACTCCGAATATGGCCATGTAACATGTCTATGATCATGGAATTGCCCCCTCTATACCATCCTGGCATAGTTGGCACAATCCCATGATCCCAGTGGTCTGTAGCACAGACCCTGGTACTGCCAAACTGCCCTTCCTGGGGTTTCACTGCAGCTGCTGCTGCTGCCAACCCCTCAGACAGGCATCTGCCCTCCTGGGGTCCAGCCAGGCCTGGCCCAGGATGGCAGAACAAAGAACTTCCTCTGAGAGAGGGTGTGACACCCTCTCCCTTTGGAAAATGGTGTGAAGGCAGGGGAGGAGTAGCCTCCCCCAGCCTCTGGAAATGCTTTGTTGGGCACAGATGTGCACAATTCTGCATAAGCCAGTCTACACCGCTTCAGGGGACCCCTTAGCCCTGCTCTGGCGTGAAACTGGACAAAGGAAAGGGGAGTGACCACTCCCCTGACCTGCACCTCCCCTGGGAGGTGTCCAGAGCTCCTCCAGTGTGCTCCAGACCTCTGCCATCTTGGAAACAGAGGTGTTGCTGGCACACTGGACTGCTCTGAGTGGCCAGTGCCACCAGGTGACGTCAGAGACTCCTGCTGATAGGCTCCTTCAGGTGTTAGTAGCCTATCCTCTCTCCTAGGTAGCCAAACCCTCTTTTCTGGCTATTTAGGGTCTCTGTCTCTGGGGAAACTTTAGATAACGAATGCAAGAGCTCATCCGAGTTCCTCTGCATCTCTCTCTTCACCTTCTGATAAGGAATTGACTGCTGACCGTGCTGGAAGCCTGCAAACCTGCAACATAGTAGCAAAGACGACTACTGCAACTCTGTAACGCTGATCCTGCCGCCTTCTCGACTGTTTTCCTGCTTGTGCATGCTGTGGGGGTAGTCTGCCTCCTCTCTGCACCAGAAGCTCCGAAGAAATCTCCTGTGGGTCGACGGAATCTTCCCCCTGCAACCGCAGGCACCAAAAAGCTGCATTACCGGTCCCTTGGGTCTCCTCTCAGCACGACGAGCGAGGTCCCTCGAATCCAGCGACTCTGTCCAAGTGACCCCCACAGTCCAGTGACTCCTCAGTCCAAGTTTGGTGGAGGTAAGTCCTTGCCTCACCTCGCTGGGCTGCATTGCTGGGAACCGCGACTTTGCAGCTACTCCGGCCCCTGTGCACTTCCGGTGGAAATCCTTTGTGCACAGCCAAGCCTGGGTCCACGGCACTCTAACCTGCATTGCACGACTTTCTAAGTTGGTCTCCGGCAACGTGGGACTCCTTTGTGCAACTTCGGCGAGCACCGTTTCACGCATCCTCGTAGTGCCTGTTTCTGGCACTTCTCCGGGTGCTACCTGCTTCAGAGAGGGCTCCTTGTCTTGCTCGACGTCCCCTCTCTCTGCTGGTCCAATTTGCGACCTCCTGGTCCCTCCTGGGCCTCAGCAGCGTCCAAAAACGCTAACCGCACGATTTGCAGCTAGCAAGGCTTGTTGGCGTTCTTTCGGCGGGAAAACACTTCTGCACGACTCTCTACGGCGAGAGGGATCCGTCCACCAAAGGGGAAGTCTCTAGCCCTTTTCGTTCCTGCAGAAACCTCAGCTTCTTCTGTCCAGTAGAAGCTTCTTTGCACCCGCAGCTGGCAATTCCTGGGCATCTGCCCATCTCCGACTTGCTTGTGACTTTTGGACTTGGTCCCCTTGTTCCACAGGTACCCTAGATTGGAAATCCACAGTTGTTGCATTGCTGGTTTGTGTCTTTCCTGCATTATTCCTCTAACACGACTTCTTTGTCCTTAGGGGAACTTTAGTGCACTTTGCACTCACTTTTCAGGGTCTTGGGGAGGGTTATTTTTCTAACTCTCACTATTTTCTAATAGTCCCAGCGACCCTCTACAAGGTCACATAGGTTTGGGGTCCATTCGTGGTTCGCATTCCACTTTTGGAGTATATGGTTTGTGTTGCCCCTATCTCTATGTTTCCCCATTGCATCCTATTGTAACTATACATTGTTTGCACTGTTTTCTAAGACTATACTGCATATTTTTGCTATTGTGTATATATATCTTGTGTATATTTCCTATCCTCTCACTGAGGGTACACTCTAAGATACTTTGGCATATTGTCATAAAAATAAAGTACCTTTATTTTTAGTATAACTGTGTATTGTGTTTTCTTATGATATTGTGCATATGACACTAAGTGGTACTGTAGTAGCTTCACACGTCTCCTAGTTCAGCCTAAGCTGCTCTGCTAAGCTACCATTATCTATCAGCCTAAGCTGCTAGACACCCTATACACTAATAAGGGATAACTGGGCCTGGTGCAAGGTGCAAGTACCCCTTGGTACTCACTACAAGCCAGTCCAGCCTCTTACATTGGTTGTGCAGTGGTGGGATAAGTGCTTGAGACTACTTACCACTCTTGTCATTGTACTTTTCATAAGAGAAAAATATACAAAACAAGGTCAGTGTATATACACATAGCCAAAAAGTTTTGCATTTCCTCTTTTCACTCTTTTCTAAGTGCTGAAAAGTACTTCTAAACTTTCAAAAAGTTCTTAAAAGTTTAAAAAGTTTTTTTCTGTCTTTCCAAAAAGTTCTGAAAACTTTTTACTCTTTTTCTATCACTTTAACTCTCTCTAAAAAATGTCTGGCACAGGAAAAAATGTTGAACTGTCCAAACTTGCATATGATCACCTTAGCTGGAAAGGAGCAAGGAGTCTCTGCATAGAGAGAGGTTTGACTGTAGGGAAGAATCCTTCTTTAGAACTGTTTATTAATATGCTTAGAGTACAGGATAAGGCCATAAGTGCCCAATCTGTAGAAAAAGTAGCTAATGGTTCTCAATCTGATCCAGGGACTCCCCCAGGAAAAGGTTCAGGAAAGAAACTTCTCAGCCTGCCCATTACTAGACAGTCTAGCATAGTTGGTACAGAGGTTGAATCACACCATACTAATGGTGTGCTCTCACATTATACTGGTAGCCAAGCTGTTAGGGTGCCCTCTGTAAGGGACAGGTCTCCTTCTGTTCATTCCCATCATACCTCTGTATCTAGAAATGTCCCTCCCACCCACCCTGATGACAGATTGTTAGAAAGGGAGCTCAATAGATTGAGAGTGGAACAAACCAGACTGAAGCTCAAGAAGCAACAGCTGGATTTGGATAGACAGTCTTTAGAAGTAGAGAGGGAAAGACAGAAGTTGGGTTTAGAAACCCATGGTGGCAGCAGCAGTATTCCCCATAGTCATCCTGCAAAAGAGCATGATTCCAGGAATCTGCACAAGATAGTTCCCCCTTATAAGGAGGGGGATGACATTAACAAGTGGTTTGCTGCACTTGAGAGGGCCTGTGCTGTACAGGATGTCCCTCAAAAGCAGTGGGCTGCTATCCTATGGCTATCATTTACTGGAAAAGGTAGGGATAGGCTCCTTACTGTAAAAGAAAATGATGCTAATAATTTCCAAGTTCTTAAGAATGCACTCCTGGATGGTTATGGCTTAACCACTGAACAGTACAGGATAAAGTTCAGAGAGACCAAAAAGGAGTCTTCACAAGACTGGGTTGATTTCATTGACCAGGCAGTGAAGGCCTTGGAGGGGTGGTTACATGGCAGTAAAGTTACTGATTATGACAGCCTGTATAACTTGATCCTGAGAGAGCATATTCTTAATAATTGTGTGTCTGATTTGTTGCACCAGTACTTGGTGGACTCTGATCTGACCTCTCCCCAAGAATTGGGAAAGAAGGCAGACAAATGGGTCAGAACAAGAGTGAACAGAAAAGTTCATACAGGGGGTGACAAAGATGGCAACAAAAAGAAGGATGGTAAGTCTTCTGACAAGGGTGGGGACAAATCTAAAAATGAGTCTTCATCAGGCCCACAAAAACACTCTGGTGGGGGTGGTGGGCCCAAATCCTCCTTTAATCAGAACAAGGAAAAGAAACCATGGTGCTATTTATGTAAAATAAAAGGCCATTGGACAACAGATCCCAGTTGTCCAAAGAAAGGCACCACAGCTCCTACCACTACAACCCCTACTGCTACACCTAGTGTCCCTACTAATAGCAGTGGTGGTGGGAGCAAACCTACTAATAGCCAATCCAAGGGAGTAGCTGGGCTCACTTTTGGTAATTTAGTTGGGGTTGGTCTAATTAGGGAGACCACAGAGGCTACTTTAGTCTCTGAAGGGGCTATTGATTTAGCCACTTTAGTTGCTTGCCCCCATAACTTGGAGAAGTACAAGCAACTAACCCTAATAAATGGTGTTGAGGTCCCGGCCTACAGGGACACAGGTGCCAGTGTCACAATGGTGATTGAGAAACTGGTGCACCCTGAACAACACATACTTGGACACCAGTACCAAGTAACCGATGCTCACAACATAACACAAAGCCACCCCATGGCTGTTGTAAATCTCAACTGGGGGGGGGGGTAACTGGTCCAAAGAAAGTTGTGGTAGCTTCAGATTTACCTGTAGACTGTCTATTAGGGAATGATTTGGAGACATCAGCTTGGTCAGATGTGGAGTTGGAGGTCCATGCAGCAATGCTGGGAATCCCAGGGCATATTTTTGCTTTGACAAGGGCTCAGGCCAAAAAGCAAAAAGGACAGGGAAGCTTGGATCCTGGAACAATGGACCAAGTGCTCCCTAAAGCTAGGGCTAGTAGAAGCAAACCACTTCCTACTATCCCTCCCTCTACAGTGGATTCTAATTCTGAGGAAGAAGAATTCCCTCCCTGTGCAGAACCTACACCAGAGGAGCTGGAAGCAGACACTGCTGAGCTTTTGGGTGAAGGGGGGCCTGCCAGAGAGGAGCTGAGTGTGGCACAGCAAACCTGTCCCACATTAGAGGGTCTCAGACAGCAAGCTGTCAAACAAGCTAATGGGGATGTCAGTGACTCTCACAGAGTTTACTGGGAGGACAACCTCTTGTACACTGAGCATAGGGATCCTAAACCTGGAGCTGCCAGGAGATTAGTGATTCCTCAGGAGTACAGAAAGTTCCTCCTAACACTGGCACATGACATTCCCTTAGCTGGGCACCTGGGTCAAATGAAAACTTGGGACAGATTGGTACCATTGTTTCATTGGCCTAGGATGTCTGAGGACACAAAGGAATTTTGCAAGTCCTGTGAAACCTGTCAAGCCAGTGGCAAGACAGGTGGCACTCCAAAGGCACCCCTTATCCCACTGCCTGTGGTTGGGGTTCCCTTTGAAAGGGTAGGGGTTGACATAGTTGGCCCCCTTGACCCTCCTACTGCTTCAGGCAATAGGTTTATCTTGGTGGTAGTGGACCATGCCACAAGATATCCTGAAGCAATTCCTTTAAGGACCACTACAGCTCCTGCAGTGGCAAAGGCCCTCCTGGGAATATTTTCCAGGGTGGGCTTCCCAAAGGAAGTAGTATCAGACAGAGGAAGCAATTTCATGTCTGCATACTTAAAGGCCATGTGGAAGGAGTGTGGTGTAACTTACAAGTTCACAACACCCTATCATCCACAAACAAATGGACTGGTGGAGAGATTTAATAAAACTCTCAAAGGCATGATTATGGGTCTCCCTGAAAAACTCCGCAGGAGATGGGATATCCTTCTACCATGCCTCCTTTTTGCCTACAGGGAGGTACCCCAGAAAGGAGTGGGCTTCAGCCCCTTTGAACTTCTTTTTGGACACCCTGTTAGGGGTCCACTCACACTTGTAAAGGAGGGTTGGGAACAACCTTTAAAAGCTCCTAAGCAGGATATTGTGGATTATGTACTTGGCCTCAGATCAAGAATGGCTGAGTACATGAAAAAGGCCAGTAAAAACCTTCAGGCCAGCCAAGAGCTCCAGAAGCAATGGCATGATCAGAAGGCTGTTTTGGTTCAGTACCAACCAGGGCAGAAAGTGTGGGTCTTGGAGCCTGTGGCCCCAAGAGCACTCCAAGATAAATGGAGTGGTCCACACACAATTGTTGAAAAGAAGGGTGAAGTCACCTACTTGGTTGACTTAGGCACTGCCAGGAGTCCCCTTAGGGTGCTCCATGTCAACCGCCTGAAACCCTACTATGACAGGGCTGATCTCACCCTGCTCATGGCAACAGATGAGGGACAGGAAGAAGACAGTGATCCTCTACCTGATCTCTTCTCTTCCACAGAACAAGATGCTCTTGTGGAAGGTGTAGTTTTGGCTGATTGTCTTACTGCTGAGCAGAAATATAATTGCATAAATCTCCTAGGACAATTTTCAGAACTCTTCTCTATTGTGCCAGGCACCACTTCTTGGTGTGAGCACACTATAGATACTGGAGACAGTTTACCTGTCAAAAGTAAGATCTATAGGCAGCCTGACCATGTCAGGGACTGCATAAAGCAAGAAGTTCAGAAAATGTTGGAACTAGGAGTGGTTGAGCACTCTGACAGTCCATGGGCTTCTCCTGTGGTACTGGTACCAAAACCCAATTCTAAAGATGGAAAGAAAGAAATGCGGTTTTGTGTAGACTATAGAGGTCTCAACTTGGTAACCAAAACTGATGCTCACCCTATACCCAGGGCAGATGAGCTCATAGATACACTGGCATCTGCCAAGTATCTAAGCACTTTTGATTTGACTGCAGGGTATTGGCAGATCAAATTGTCAGAAGATGCTAAACCTAAGACTGCATTTTCTACCATTGGAGGACATTACCAGTTTACTGTAATGCCTTTTGGTTTGAAAAATGCACCTGCCACTTTTCAGAGGTTGGTGAACACAGTCCTGCAAGGGCTGGAAGCTTTCAGTGCAGCATATTTGGACGATATAGCTGTCTTTAGCTCCAGCTGGGATGATCACCTGGTCCACCTATGGAAAGTTTTGGAGGCCCTGCAAAAGGCAGGCCTCACTATCAAGGCTTCAAAGTGCCAGATAGGGCAGGGTAAGGTGGTTTATCTGGGACACCTTGTTGGTGGGGAACAGATTGCACCACTTCAGGGGAAAATCCAAACAATTATTGATTGGGTTCCCCCTACCACTCAGACTCAGGTGAGAGCCTTCCTAGGCCTCACTGGGTATTACAGGAGGTTCATTAAGAACTATGGCTCCATTGCAGCCCCTCTTAATGACCTCACTTCCAAGAAAATGCCTAAAAAGGTATTATGGACAGCAAGCTGTCAGAAAGCTTTTGAGGAGCTGAAGCAGGCCATGTGCTCTGCACCTGTCCTGAAAAGCCCTTGTTACTCTAAAAAATTCTATGTCCAAACTGATGCATCTGAATTAGGAGTAGGGGCAGTCCTATCACAACTTAATTCTGAGGGCCAGGATCAACCTGTTGCTTTTATTAGTAGAAGGTTGACCCCTAGAGAAAAGCGTTGGTCTGCCATTGAGAGGGAGGCCTTTGCTGTGGTCTGGGCTCTGAAGAAGTTGAGGCCATACCTGTTTGGCACTCACTTCATTGTTCAGACAGACCACAAACCTCTACTTTGGCTAAAACAAATGAAAGGTGAAAATCCTAAATTGTTGAGGTGGTCCGTATCCCTACAGGGAATGGACTATACAGTGGAACATAGACCTGGGAGTAGCCACTCCAATGCAGATGGACTCTCCAGATATTTCCACTTAGACAATGAAGACTCATCAGGTCATGGCTAGTCTTATTGTCCTTCATTTGGGGGGGGGTTGTGTAGGAAAGTACCATCTTGCCTGGCATGTTACCCCCATTTTTCACTGTATATATGTTGTTTTAGTTGTATGTGTCACTGGGACCCTGGTAACCCAGGGCCCCAGTGCTCATAAGTGTGCCTGAATGTGTTACCTGTGTAGTGACTAACTGGCTCACTGAGGCTCTGCTAATCAGAACCTCAGTGGTTATGCTCTCTCATTTCTTTCCAAATTGTCACTAACAGGCTAGTGACCAATTTTACCAATTTACATTGGCTTACTGGAACACCCTTATAATTCCATAGTATATGGTACTGAGGTACCCAGGGTATTGGGGTTCCAGGAGATCCCTATGGGCTGCAGCATTTCTTTTGCCACCCATAGGGAGCTCTGACAATTCTTACACAGGCCTGCCACTGCAGCCTGAGTGAAATAACGTCCACGTTATTTCACAGCCATTTTACACTGCACTTAAGTAACTTATAAGTCACCTATATGTCTAACCTTTACCTGGTAAAGGTTAGGTGCAAAGTTACTTAGTGTGAGGGCACCCTGGCACTAGCCAAGGTGCCCCCACATTGTTCAGAGCCAATTCACTGAACTTTGTGAGTGCGGGGACACCATTACACGCGTGCACTACATATAGGTCACTACCTATATGTAGCTTCACCATGGTAACTCCGAATATGGCCATGTAACATGTCTATGATCATGGAATTGCCCCCTCTATGCCATCCTGGCATTGTTGGTACAATTCCATGATCCCAGTGGTCTGTAGCACAGACCCTGGTACTGCCAGACTGCCCTTCCTGGGGTTTCACTGCAGCTGCTGCTGCTGCCAACCCCTCAGACAGGCAGCTGCCCTCCTGGGGTCCAGCCAGGCCTGGCCCAGGATGGCAGAACAAAGAACTTCCTCTGAGAGAGGGTGTGACACCCTCTCCCTTTGGAAAATGGTGTGAAGGCAGGGGAGGAGTAGCCTCCCCCAGCCTCTGGAAATGCTTTGTTGGGCACAGATGTGCCCAATTCTGCATAAGCCAGTCTACACCGGTTCAGGGACCCCTTAGCCCCTGCTCTGGCGCGAAACTGGACAAAGGAAAGGGGAGTGACCACTCCCCTGACCTGCACCTCCCCTGGGAGGTGTCCAGAGCTCCTCCAGTGTGCTCCAGACCTCTGCCATCTTGGAAACAGAGGTGCTGCTGGCACACTGGACTGCTCTGAGTGGCCAGTGCCACCAGGTGACGTCAGAGACTCCTTGTGATAGGCTCCTTCAGGTGTTAGTAGCCTTTCCTCTCTCCTAGGTAGCCAAACCCTCTTTTCTGGCTATTTAGGGTCTCTGTCTCTGGGGAAACTTTAGATAACGAATGCATGAGCTCAGCCGAGTTCCTCTGCATCTCCCTCTTCACCTTCTGATAAGGAATCGACCGCTGACCGCGCTGGAAGCCTGCAAACCTGCAACATAGTAGCAAAGACGACTACTGCAACTCTGTAACGCTGATCCTGCCGCCTTCTCGACTGTTTTCCTGCTTGTGCATGCTGTGGGGGTAGTCTGCCTCCTCTCTGCACCAGAAGCTCCGAAGAAATCTCCCGTGGGTCGACGGAATCTTCCCCCTGCAACCGCAGGCACCAAAAAGCTGCATTACCGGTCCCTTGGGTCTCCTCTCAGCACGACGAGCGAGGTCCCTCGAATCCAGCGACACCGTCCAATGACCCCCACAGTCCAGTGACTCTTCAGCCCAAGTTTGGTGGAGGTAAGTCCTTGCCTCACCTCGCTGGGCTGCATTGCTGGGAACCGCGACTTTGCAAGCTACTCCGGCCCCTGTGCACTTCCGGCGGAAATCCTTCGTGCACAGCCAAGCCTGGGTCCACGGCACTCTAACCTGCATTGCACGACTTTCTAAGTTGGTCTCCGGCGACGTGGGACTCCTTTGTGCAACTTCGGCGAGCACCGTTTCACGCATCCTCGTAGTGCCTGTTTCTGGCACTTCTCCGGGTGCTACCTGCTTCAGTGAGGGCTCTTTGTCTTGCTCGACGTCCCCTCTCTCTGCAGGTCCAATTTGCGACCTCCTGGTCCCTCCTGGGCCCCAGCAGCGTCCAAAAACGCCAAACGCACGATTTGCGTGTAGCAAGGCTTGTTGGCGTCCATCCGGCGGGAAAACACTTCTGCACGACTCTCCAAGGCGTGGGGGATCCATCCTCCAAAGGGGAAGTCTCTAGCCCTTGTCGTTCCTGCAGTATTCACAGTTCTTCAGCCTAGTAAGAGCTTCTTTGCACCAACCGCTGGCATTTCTTGGGCATCTGCCCATCTCCGAGTTGCTTGTGACTTTTGGACTTGGTCCCCTTGTTCCACAGGTACCCTCAGTCAGGAATCCATCGTTGTTGCATTGCTGATTTGTGTTTTCCTTGCATTTTCCCTCTAACACGACTATTTTGTCCTTAGGGGAACTTTAGTGCACTTTGCACTCACTTTTCAGGGTCTTGGGGAGGGTTATTTTTCTAACTCTCACTATTTTCTAATAGTCCCAGCGACCCTCTACAAGGTCACATAGGTTTGGGGTCCATTCGTGGTTCGCATTCCACTTTTGGAGTATATGGTTTGTGTTGCCCCTATCCCTATGTTTCCCCATTGCATCCTATTGTAACTATACATTGTTTGCACTGTTTTCTAAGACTATACTGCATATTTTTGCTATTGTGTATATATATCTTGTGTATATTTCCTATCCTCTCACTGAGGGTACACTCTAAGATACTCTGGCATATTGTCATAAAAATAAAGTACCTTTATTTTTAGTATAACTGTGTATTGTGTTTTCTTATGATATTGTGCATATGACACTAAGTGGTACTGTAGTAGCTTCACACGTCTCCTAGTTCAGCCTAAGCTGCTCTGCTAAGCTACCATTATCTATCAGCCTAAGCTGCTAGACACCCTATACACTAATAAGGGATAACTGGGCCTGGTGCAAGGTGCAAGTACCCCTTGGTACTCACTACAAGCCAGTCCAGCCTCTTACATAAGGGTGTTCCAGTTTGCCAATGTGAATTGGTGAAATTGGTCACTAGCCTGTTAGTGACAATTTGGAAAGCAGAGAGAGCATAACCACTGAGGTTCTGAATAGCAGAGCCTCACTGAGACAGTCATCACACAGGGAACACATACAGGGCACACTTATGAGCACTGGGGCCCTGGCTGGCAGGGTCCCAGTGACACATACACTAAAACAACATATATACAGTGAAATATGGGGGTAACATGCCAGGCAAGATGGTACTTTCCTACAGTAGGACCTATCTTGAGCTGTAGGTTGTTCAAGCTCGAACCTTAAAAGGACTGAACCCCAGTTGGCATTCTTATCTCTGAACAAATAAATACCATTAATATGGCGAACCCACAGAGGGTAGCAATTGCAGTAAATATGAGACCCCCATTTACTGCACATTTGTTAGCAAACGGCCTAACTGCCCAGGAGAGTCCAGTTGCATTTGTTGTTGAGGCACATCCAACCTACAGGACAGAATTTTTTTATTGTAGGGTCACTTTTCCAGCAGCAGATGGGCACACAAATACATTTCATTTCTATACACCTGCAAACACACCTGCACAATAGAGAGCTGATGCATATTTAGAAATACCTTTATCTTATCAAAACCATAATAACTGGTTTGATGTTGCCCTACCACATACAGTACTACATGTTAGGTTAGGTTCTCTGAGGAATGATGGACAGACCTGGCCTTTATTAGCCACATATACACCACACCCTGATGCAGAAAACTTAGCGGTAGTTGAGGTCCGCCACTTACATATAGAGCTTACAACAATACACAGACTATTAGTACAGTTTGTTATGCAAACATTGAATATAAACCCAGCACGTGCTGCCCCAGCGCAACCACATGCAGTAACGCCAGGCCTTAACCCTGCTACTGTGCATTTAATCATGGGTAAGGCACCCGCCAAACAGGAGGAAATTCCATTTTGGTTGACTCAAAAAATAAATGCGCTAGAATCAGTCTTTCCCCATACAGGACCTCAGGATAAACATAGAATTCTCACAATGTGCTTGCCATTCGGGATGGTTCCCACAATTGATAACTGCAATTCATGGGATGCGGTGTTTTCCACGCTCTATACTACCACACACGGTACACCAACACTTACCAATCTTCCAGAGGTGTTAAAACAAATTCAAGACGAATACGGAGATGTCCCGGCCCTGGATTTGGGAATGCAATTAATGGGCAATTTTGCCACAGTGTCTTCAATCATATTAAGTAACCTTGAGGGGGAAGCAGTAGCACTAGCAGTGCGCATGCAGCTCCGGGATATTCCTGCACAGGATCAAGAACGTGAGCTGCCCAAGATTATCACTGAGACCTACTCTATTATTGGTCGAAATAGTCTGGCAGCCAGACCACCAGTTCACCAGGATCTTCGAGAGCATCTGGAGGTGAAAGCAACTGATGAATTCTTGCAAGTTGAGACTGCCGGCATGAGTGTCTCTACACCCTATAGGATGTATAAAGTTACTATTCAGTTAGAAAGGGATAATGAACATATGACAGACACCATCTTTTAGGACCGAGCCGTCTCCATTTATGATATCTTGCTGGCTGAAAAAGATTGGCCATCAGTATTTGTCTGTGATCTCCCTACGGAGAGGACGTTATTGAAAAGTCCTTTTCGCCCCTTGTTCCTAGAAAGCTTTTTGAAATGTACGCCATTGATTGGGTACCTGCTTGATAGCGCAATCATGTAGGGTGGGACAAAGATTCCCCCTACCACGTAATACCAATAAAATCTCAACCCCAACCTCAACCTCAATATCCAATAAAGTATGATGCAAAAGCACCTGTGAGAGAAATCCTCAATCAATTAGAGTACCAGGGTGTTCTTGAATCCTCAAATTCATCTATGAATAAGCCATTATTTCCAGTCGCTAAACCGACCACTCATATAGAATAGTCTTAGATTACAGACATGTAAACAGTCACACACACACATTTGCTATGCAAAATGCACACAGCACTGCACTCATCGTGCGCAAAAAATACAAAACACCCTGGACATATCCAATGGGTTCTTCTGCCAAAGCATAGTGCCTGAAAGTAGGGACTTACCAAGTTTCAGCGCCTTAGGCTCTCAGAAGTTTTTTTGCTGACTCACAAGGCTACAAGAAGAGTCCAGCTTGTCATACATCAATTTTACAGGACATAGACCCTGAGGCGTTGTCACATGTGGATGACATCTATCTCACAGACGACGACCTCAATCAACATTTAAGACGGGTAGCACACATTGTTGTAGGATTTACCGAAATCAGCTACAAATTCAATTAAAAAAAAACAATAATAGCTTTTCTTAGTGTCCTGTTTCTGGGATACGAACTGTCGGATGAAGGCAAGAGCCTTGACCCCCAATTTTTGGAAAAATGCGTACAAATACAACCACCAAATACAATAAAAAAGCTCCAATCTGTGCTGGGCTTTTTACATTTTGGTAGAATTTACATTCCAGATTATACACAATGCATTAAACCTTTATATGACTTAATTCGTCCTGACTTTACCAGCGAATTCTGGACAGTCGAACACACACGCATCCTGAGAGCATTACAAAATGACATGCTTGAAGCAAAACACTTACATACAAGAGACAATAAAAAATATTTGGTCATCAGAGTAATTGCTGGCGCCATTAGTTTCACCTACATGACATTCAATGAGGGTGAGACCGTCCCGATTGCATACAAATCACACTTATATTCCACAGCTGAACAACGTTTTGCTCCCACTGAGAAGATTCTCACTGCTGTCCAGATGGCGGTCCTTATGGAGACACCTCTGGCCCAGGGGAAATGCATCATTGTCGTATCCCCATTCCAGCCCTTGAGTCTGTTACCAAAGCGAGCGTTCCAAACGCTAAAGCATTACATCCATGTTGGATTCAATGTGCAACGTCTCTGACAGCCACTGATGTTGATTATGTTTTTGACTCTAAATTACAAACCCAAGAATTCTTACAATATGAACTTTAGTATCCAGTCCCAGCAAATACATTGCCCATTGACCAATACCAGAACATTTTGTAAACTGATGGTTCAGCACACCCAGCAATAGGCACCAAACATCAATACTCAGCTGCTTGCACAGCCGTGAGTGGATACATGAAGGATGGCAAGTTCCCTCTAGGGGACTGTGTAGGAGGCTGGACTGGCTTGTAGTGAGTACCTAGGGGTACTTGCACCTTGCACCAGGCCCAGTTATCCCTTGTTAGTGTATAGGGTGTCTAGCAGCTTAGGCTGATAGATAATGGTAGCTTAGCAGAGCAGCTTAGGCTGAACTAGGAGATGTGTGAAGCTACTACAGTACCACTTAGTGTCATATGCACAATATCATAAGAAAACACAATACACAGTTATACTAAAAATAAAGGTACTTTATTTTTATGACAATATGCCAAAGTATCTTAGAGTGTACCCTCAGTGAGAGGATAGGAAATATACACAAGATATATATACACAATAGCAAAAATATGCAGTATAGTCTTAGAAAACAGTGCAAACAATGTATAGTTACAATAGGATGCAATGGGGAAACATAAGGATAGGGGCAACACAAACCATATACTCCAAAAGTGGAATGCGAACCACGAAAGGACCCCAAACCTATGTGACCTTGTAGAGGGTCGCTGGGACTATTAGAAAATAGTGAGAGTTAGAAAAATAACCCTCCCCAAGACCCTGAAAAGTGAGTGCAAAGTGCACTAAAGTTCCCCTAAGGACAAAGAAGTCGTGTTAGAGGAATAATGCAGGAAAGACACAAACCAGCAATGCAACAACTGTGGATTTCCAATCTAGGGTACCTGTGGAACAAGGGGACCAAGTCCAAAAGTCACAAGCAAGTCGGAGATGGGCAAATGCCCAGGAAATGCCAGCTGCGGGTGCAAAGAAGCTTCTACTGGACAGAAGAAGCTGAGGTTTCTGCAGGAATGAAAAGGGCTAGAGACTTCCCCTTTGGTGGACGGATCCCTCTCGCCGTGGAGAGTCGTGCAGAAGTGTTTTCCCGCCGAAAGAACGCCAACAAGCCTTGCTAGCTGCAAATCGTGCGGTTAGCGTTTTTGGACGCTGCTGAGGCCCAGGAGGGACCAGGAGGTCGCAAATTGGACCAGCAGAGAGAGGGGACGTCGAGCAAGACAAGGAGCCCTCTCTGAAGCCGGTAGCACCTGGAGAAGTGCCAGAAACAGGCACTACGAGGATGCGTGAAACGGTGCTCGGCGAAGTTGCACAAAGGAGTCCCACGTCGCCGGAGACCAACTTAAAAAGTCGTGCAATGCAGGTTAGAGTGCCGTGGAGTAGCTGCAAAAGTCGCGGTTCCCAGCAATGCAGCCCAGCGAGGTGAGGCAAGGACTTACCTCCACCAAACTTGGACTGAAGAGTCCCTGGACTGTGGGGGTCACTTGGACAGAGTCGCTGGATTCGAGGGACCTCGCTCGTCGTGCTGAGAGGAGACCCAAGGGACCGGTAATGCAGCTTTTTGGTGCCTGCGGTTGCAGGGGGAAGATTCCGTCGACCCACAGGAGATTTCTTCGGAGCTTCTAGTGCAGAGAGGAGGCAGACTACCTCCACAGCATGCACAAGCAGGAAAACAGTCGAGAAGGCGGCAGGATCAGCGTTACAGAGTTGCAGTAGTCGTCTTTGCTACTATGTTGCAGGTTTGCAGGCTTCCAGCGCGGTCAGCAGTCGATTCCTTGGCAGAAGGTGAAGAGAGAGATGCAGAGGAACTCGGATGAGCTCTTGCATTCGTTATCTAAAGTTTACCCAGAGACAGAGACCCTAAATAGCCAGAAAAGAGGGTTTGGCTACCTAGGAGAGAGGATAGGCTAGCAACACCTGAAGGAGCCTATCACAAGGAGTCTCTGACGTCACCTGGTGGCACTGGCCACTCAGAGCAGTCCAGTGTGCCAGCAGCACCTCTGTTTCCAAGATGGCAGAGGTCTGGAGCACACTGGAGGAGCTCTGGACACCTCCCAGGGGAGGTGCAGGTCAGGGGAGTGGTCACTCCCCTTTCCTTTGTCCAGTTTCGCGCCAGAGCAGGGGCTAAGGGGTCCCTGAACCGGTGTAGACTGGCTTATGCAGAATTGGGCACATCTGTGCCCAACAAAGCATTTCCAGAGGCTGGGGGAGGCTACTCCTCCCCTGCCTTCACACCATTTTCCAAAGGGAGAGGGTGTCACACCCTCTCTCAGAGGAAGTTCTTTGTTCTGCCATCCTGGGCCAGGCCTGGCTGGACCCCAGGAGGGCAGCTGCCTGTCTGAGGGGTTGGCAGCAGCAGCAGCTGCAGTGAAACCCCAGGAAGGGCAGTCTGGCAGTACCAGGGTCTGTGCTACAGACCACTGGGATCATGGAATTGTCCCAACAATGCCAGGATGGCATAGAGGGGGCAATTCCATGATCATAGACATGTTACATGGCCATATTCGGAGTTACCATGGTGAAGCTACATATAGGTAGTGACCTATATGTAGTGCACGCGTGTAATGGTGTCCCCGCACTCACAAAGTTCAGTGAATTGGCTCTGAACAATGTGGGGGCACCTTGGCTAGTGCCAGGGTGCCCTCACACTAAGTAACTTTGAACCTAACCTTTACCAGGTAAAGGTTAGACATATAGGTGACTTATAAGTTACTTAAGTGCAGTGTAAAATGGCTGTGAAATAACGTGGACGTTATTTCACTCAGGCTGCAGTGGCAGGCCTGTGTAAGAATTGTCAGAGCTCCCTATGGGTGGCAAAAGAAATGCTGCAGCCCATAGGGATCTCCTGGAACCCCAATACCCTGGGTACCTCAGTACCATATACTAGGGAATTATAAGGGTGTTCCAGTAAGCCAATGTAAATTGGTAAAAATGGTCACTAGCCTGTCAGTGACAATTTGGAAAGAAATGAGAGAGCATAACCACTGAGGTTCTGATTAGCAGAGCCTCAGTGAGCCAGTTAGTCACTACACAGGTAACACATTCAGGCACACTTATGAGCACTGGGGCCCTGGGTTACCAGGGTCCCAGTGACACATACAACTAAAACAACATATATACAGTGAAAAATGGGGGTAACATGCCAGGCAAGATGGTACTTTCCTACACAACCCCCCCCCCAAATGAAGGACAATAAGACTAGCCATGACCTGATGAGTCTTCATTGTCTAAGTGGAAATATCTGGAGAGTCCATCTGCATTGGAGTGGCTACTCCCAGGTCTATGTTCCACTGTATAGTCCATTCCCTGTAGGGATACGGACCACCTCAACAATTTAGGATTTTCACCTTTCATTTGTTTTAGCCAAAGTAGAGGTTTGTGGTCTGTCTGAACAATGAAGTGAGTGCCAAACAGGTATGGCCTCAACTTCTTCAGAGCCCAGACCACAGCAAAGGCCTCCCTCTCAATGGCAGACCAACGCTTTTCTCTAGGGGTCAACCTCCTACTAATAAAAGCAACAGGTTGATCCTGGCCCTCAGAATTAAGTTGTGATAGGACTGCCCCTACTCCTAATTCAGATGCATCAGTCTGGACATAGAATTTTTTAGAGTAACAAGGGCTTTTCAGGACAGGTGTAGAGCACATGGCCTGCTTCAGCTCCTCAAAAGCTTTCTGACAGCTTGCTGTCCATAATACCTTTTTAGGCATTTTCTTGGATGTGAGGTCATTAAGAGGGGCTGCAATGGAGCCATAGTTCTTAATGAACCTCCTGTAATACCCAGTGAGGCCTAGGAAGGCTCTCACCTGAGTCTGAGTGGTAGGGGGAACCCAATCAATAATAGTTTGGATTTTCCCCTGAAGTGGTGCAATCTGTTCCCCACCAACAAGGTGTCCCAGATAAACCACCTTACCCTGCCCTATCTGGCACTTTGAAGCCTTGATAGTGAGGCCTGCCTTTTGCAGAGCCTCCAAAACTTTCCATAGGTGGACCAGGTGATCATCCCAGCTGGAGCTAAAGACAGCTATATCGTCCAAATATGCTGCACTGAAAGCTTCCAGCCCTTGCAGGACTGTGTTCACCAACCTCTGAAAAGTGGCAGGTGCATTTTTCAAACCAAAAGGCATTACAGTAAACTGGTAATGTCCTCCAATGGTAGAAAATGCAGTTTTAGGTTTAGCATCTTCTGACAATTTGATCTGCCAATACCCTGCAGTCAAATCAAAAGTGCTTAGATACTTGGCAGATGCCAGTGTATCTATGAGCTCATCTGCCCTGGGTATAGGGTGAGCATCAGTTTTGGTTACCAAGTTGAGACCTCTATAGTCTACACAAAACCTCATTTCCTTCTTTCCATCTTTAGAATTGGGTTTTGGTACCAGTACCACAGGAGAAGCCCATGGACTGTCAGAGTGCTCAACCACTCCTAGTTCCAACATTTTCTGAACTTCTTGCTTTATGCAGTCCCTGACATGGTCAGGCTGCCTATAGATCTTACTTTTGACAGGTAAACTGTCTCCAGTATCTATAGTGTGCTCACACCAAGAAGTGGTGCCTGGCACAGTAGAGAAGAGTTCTGAAAATTGTCCTAGGAGATTTATGCAATTGTCTTTCTGCTCAGCAGTAAGACAATCAGCCAAAACTACACCTTCCACAAGAGCATCTTGATCTGTGGAAGAGAAGAGATCAGGTAGAGGATCACTGTCTTCTTCCTGTCCCTCATCTGTTGCCATGAGCAGGGTGAGATCAGCCCTGTCATAGTAGGGTTTCAGGCGGTTGACATGGAGCACCCTAAGGGGACTCCTGGCAGTGCCTAAGTCAACCAAGTAGGTGACTTCACCCTTCTTTTCAACAATTGTGTGGGGCCCACTCCATTTATCTTGGAGTGCTCTTGGGGCCACAGGCTCCAAGACCCACACTTTCTGCCCTGGTTGGTACTGAACCAAAACAGCCTTCTGATCATGCCATTGCTTCTGGAGCTCTTGGCTGGCCTGAAGGTTTTTACTGGCCTTTTTCATGTACTCAGCCATCCTTGATCTGAGGCCAAGTACATAATCCACAATATCTTGCTTAGGAGCTTTTAAAGGTTGTTCCCAACCCTCCTTTACAAGTGTGAGTGGACCCCTAACAGGGTGTCCAAAAAGAAGTTCAAAGGGGCTGAAGCCCACTCCTTTCTGGGGTACCTCCCTGTAGGCAAAAAGGAGGCATGGTAGAAGGATATCCCATCTCCTGCGGAGTTTTTCAGGGAGTCCCATAATCATGCCTTTGAGAGTTTTATTAAATCTCTCCACCAGTCCATTTGTTTGTGGATGATAGGGTGTTGTGAACTTGTAAGTTACACCACACTCCTTCCACATGGCCTTTAAGTATGCAGACATGAAATTGCTTCCTCTGTCTGATACTACTTCCTTTGGGAAGCCCACCCTGGAAAATATTCCCAGGAGGGCCTTTGCCACTGCAGGAGCTGTAGTGGTCCTTAAAGGAATAGCTTCAGGATATCTTGTGGCATGGTCCACTACCACTAAGATAAACCTATTGCCTGAAGCAGTAGGAGGGTCAAGGGGGCCAACTATGTCAACCCCTACCCTTTCAAAGGGAACCCCAACCACAGGCAGTGGGATAAGGGGTGCCTTTGGAGTGCCACCTGTCTTGCCACTGGCTTGATAGGTTTCACAGGACTTACAAAATTCCTTTGTGTCCTCAGACATCCTAGGCCAATGAAACAATGGTACCAATCTGTCCCAAGTTTTCATTTGACCCAGGTGCCCAGCTAAGGGAATGTCATGTGCCAGTGTTAGGAGGAACTTTCTGTACTCCTGAGGAATCACTAATCTCCTGGCAGCTCCAGGTTTAGGATCCCTATGCTCAGTGTACAAGAGGTTGTCCTCCCAGTAAACTCTGTGAGAGTCACTGACATCCCCATTAGCCTGTTTGACAGCTTGCTGTCTGAGACCCTCTAATGTGGGACAGGTTTGCTGTGCCACCCTCAGCTCCTCCCTGGCAGGCCCCCCTTCACCCAAAAGCTCAGCAGTGTCTGCTTCCAGCTCCTCTGGTGTAGGTTCTGCACAGGGAGGGAATTCTTCTTCCTCAGAAGTAGAATCCACTGTAGAGGGAGGGATAATAGGAAGTGGTTTGCTTCTACTAGCCCTAGCTTTAGGAAGCACTTGGTCCATTGTTCCAGGATCCAAGCTTCCCTGTCCTTTTTGCTTTTTGGCCTGAGCCCTTGTCAAAGCAAAAATATGCCCTGGGATGCCCAGCATTGCTGCATGGGCCTCCAACTCCACATCTGACCAAGCTGATGTCTCCAAATCATTCCCTAATAGACAGTCTACAGGTAGATCTGAAGCTACCACAACTTTCTTTGGACCAGTTACCCCCCCCCCAGTTGAGATTTACAACAGCCATGGGGTGGCTTTGTGTTATGTTGTGAGCATCGGTTACTTGGTACTGGTGTCCAAGTATGTGTTGTTCAGGGTGCACCAGTTTCTCAATCACCATTGTGACACTGGCACCTGTGTCCCTGTAGGCCTGGACCTCAACACCATTTATTAGGGTTAGTTGCTTGTACTTCTCCAAGTTATGGGGGCAAGCAACCAAAGTGGCTAAATCGATAGCCCCTTCAGAGACTAAAGTAGCCTCTGTGGTCTCCCTAATCAGACCAACCCCAAATAAATTACCAAAAGTGAGCCCAGCTACTCCCTTGGATTGGCTATTAGTAGGTTTGCTCCCACCACCACTGCTATTAGTAGGGACACTAGGTGTAACAGTAGGGGTTGTAGTGGTAGGAGCTGTGGTGCCTTTCTTTGGACAACTGGGATCTGTTGTCCAATGGCCTTTTATTTTACATAAATAGCACCATGGTTTCTTTTCCTTGTTCTGATTAAAGGAGGATTTGGACCCACCACCCCCACCAGAGTGTTTTTGTGGGCCTGATGAAGACTCATTTTTAGATTTGTCCCCACCCTTGTCAGAAGACTTACCATCCTTCTTTTTGTTGCCATCTTTGTCACCCCCTGTATGAACTTTTCTGTTCACTCTTGTTCTGACCCATTTGTCTGCCTTCTTTCCCAATTCTTGGGGAGAGGTCAGATCAGAGTCCACCAAGTACTGGTGCAACAAATCAGACACACAATTATTAAGAATATGCTCTCTCAGGATTAAGTTATACAGGCTGTCATAATCAGTAACTTTACTGCCATGTAACCACCCCTCCAAGGCCTTCACTGCCTGGTCAATGAAATCAACCCAGTCTTGTGAAGACTCCTTTTTGGTCTCTCTGAACTTTATCCTGTACTGTTCAGTGGTTAAGCCATAACCATCCAGGAGTGCATTCTTAAGAACTTGGAAATTATTGGCATCATTTTCTTTTACAGTAAGGAGCCTATCCCTACCTTTTCCACTAAATGATAGCCATAGGATAGCAGCCCACTGCTTTTGAGGGACATCCTGTACAGCACAGGCCCTCTCAAGTGCAGCAAACCACTTGTTAATGTCATCCCCCTCCTTATAAGGGGGAACTATCTTGTGCAGATTCCTGGAATCATGCTCTTTTGCAGGATGACTATGGGGAATACTGCTGCTGCCACCATGGGTATCTAAACCCAACTTCTGTCTTTCCTTCTCTAATTCTAAAGACTGTCTATCCAAATCCAGCTGTTGCTTCTTGAGCTTCAGTCTGGTTTGTTCCACTCTCAATCTATTGAGCTCCCTTTCTAACAATCTGTCATCAGGGTGGGTGGGAGGGACATTTCTAGATACAGAGGTATGATGGGAATGAACAGAAGGAGACCTGTCCCTTACAGAGGGCACCCTAACAGCTTGGCTACCAGTATAATGTGAGAGCACACCATCAGTATGGTGTGATTCAACCTCTGTACCAACTATGCTAGACTGTCTAGTAATGGGCAGGCTGAGAAGTTTCTTTCCTGAACCTTTTCCTGGGGGAGTCCCTGGATCAGATTGAGAACCATTAGCTACTTTTTCACCAGATTTGGCACTCATGGCCTTATCCTGTACTCTAAGCATATTAATTAACAGTTCTAAGGAAGGATACTTCCCTACACTCAAACCTCGCTCTATGCAGAGACTCCTTGCTCCTTTCCAGCTAAGGTGATCATATGCAAGTTTGGACAGTTCAACATTTTTGCCTGTGCCAGACATTTTTTTAGAGAGAGTTAAAGTGATAGAAAAAAAAGAAAAAAGTTTTCAGAACTTTTTGGAAAGACAGAAAAAACTTTTTAAACTTTTAAGAACTTTTTGAAAGTTTAGGAGTACTTTTCAGCACTTAGAAAAGAGTGAAAGGAGGAAATGCAAAACTTTTTGGCTATGTGTATATACACTGACCTTGTTTTGTATATTTTTCTCTTATGAAAAGTACAATGACAAGAGTGGTAAGTAGTCTCAAGCACTTATCCCACCACTGCACAACCAATGTAGGAGGCTGGACTGGCTTGTAGTGAGTACCAAGGGGTACTTGCACCTTGCACCAGGCCCAGTTATCCCTTATTAGTGTATAGGGTGTCTAGCAGCTTGGGCTGATAGATAATGGTAGCTTAGCAGAGCAGCTCAGGCTGAACTAGGAGACGTGTGAAGCTACTACAGTACCACTTAGTGTCATATGCACAATATCATAGGAAAACACAATACACAGTTATACTAAAAATAAAGGTACTTTATTTTTATGACAATATGCCAAAGTATCTTAGAGTGTACCCTCAGTGAGAGGATAGGAAATATACACAAGATATATATACACACAATAGCAAAAATATGCAGTATAGTCTTAGAAAACAGTGCAAACAATGTATAGTTACAATAGGATGCAATGGGGAAACATAGGGATAGGGGCAACACAAACCATATACTCCAGAAGTGGAATGCGAACCACGAATGGACCCCAAACCTATGTGACCTTGTAGAGGGTCGCTGGGACTATTAGAAAATAGTGAGAGTTAGCAAAAGAACCCTCCCCAAGACCCTGAAAAGTGAGTGCAAAGTGCACTAAAGTTCCCCTAAGGACAAAAGAGTCGTGTTAGAGGAATAATGCAGGAAAGACACAAACCAGCAATGCAACAACTGTGGATTTCCAATCTAGGGTACCTGTGGAACAAGAGGACCAAGTCCAAAAGTCACAAGCAAGTCGGAGATGGGCAGATGCCCAGGAAATGCCAGCTGCGGGTGCAAAGAAGCTTCGACTGGACAGAAGAAGCTGAGGTTTCTGCAGGAACGAAAAGGGCTAGAGACTTCCCCTTTGGTGGACGGATCCCTCTCGCCTTGGAGAGTCGTGCAGAAGTGTTTTCCCGCCGAAAAAACGCCAACAAGCCTTGCTACACGCAAGTCGTGCCTTTGGCGTTTTTGGACGCTGCTGGGGCCCAGGAGGGACCAGGAGGTCGCAAATTAGACCTGCAGAGAGAGGGGACGTCGAGCAAGACAAAGAGCCCTCACTGAAGCAGGTAGCACCCGGAGAAGTGCCAGAAACAGGCACTACGAGGATGCGTGAAACGGTGCTCGCCGAAGTTGCACAAAGGAGTCCCACGTCGCCGGAGACCAACTTAGAAAGTCGTGCAATGCAGGTTAGAGTGCCGTGGACCCAGGCTTGGCTGTGCACGAAGGATTTCCGCCGGAAGTGCACAGGGGCCGGAGTAGCTGCAAAGTTGCGGTTCCCAGCAATGCAGCCCAGCGAGGTGAGGCAAGGACTTACCTCCACCAAACTTGGGCTGAAGAGTCACTGGACTGTGGGGGTCACTTGGACAGCGTCGCTGGATTCGAGGGACCTCGCTCGTCGTGCTGAGAGGAGACCCAAGGGACCGGTAATGCAGCTTTTTTGGTGCCTGCGGTTGCAGGGGGAAGATTCCGTCGACCCAAGGGAGATTTCTTCGGAGCTTCTGGTGCAGAGAGGAGGCAGGCTACCCCCACAGCATGCACAAGCAGGAAAACAGTCGAGAAGGCGGCAGGATCAGCGTTACAGAGTTGCAGTAGTCGTCTTTGCTACTTTGTTGCAGGTTTGCAGGCTTCCAGCGCGGTCAGCGGTCGATTCCTTATCAGAAGGTGAAGAGGGAGATGCAGAGGAACTCGGCTGAGCTCATGCATTCGTTATCTAAAGTTTCCCCAGAGACAGAGACCCTAAATAGCCAGAAAAGAGGGTTTGGCTACCTAGGAGAGAGGAAAGGCTACTAACACCTGAAGGAGCCTATCAGCAGGAGTCTCTGACGTCACCTGGTGGCACTGGCCACTCAGAGCAGTCCAGTGTGCCAGCAGCACCTCTGTTTCCAAGATGGCAGAGGTCTGGAGCACACTGGAGGAGCTCTGGACACCTCCCAGGGGAGGTGCAGGTCAGGGGAGTGGTCACTCCCCTTTCCTTTGTCCAGTTTCGCGCCAGAGCAGGGGCTAAGGGGTCCCTGAACCGGTGTAGACTGGCTTATGCAGAATTGGGCACATCTGTGCCCAACAAAGCATTTCCAGAGGCTGGGGGAGGCTACTCCTCCCCTGCCTTCACACCATTTTCCAAAGGGAGAGGGTGTCACACCCTCTCTCAGAGGAAGTTCTTTGTTCTGCCATCCTGGGCCAGGCCTGGCTGGACCCCAGGAGGGCAGCTGCCTGTCTGAGGGGTTGGCAGCAGCTGCAGTGAAACCCCAGGAAGGGCAGTCTGGCAGTACCAGGGTCTGTGCTACAGACCACTGGGATCATGGAATTGTCCCAACAATGCCAGGATGGCATAGAGGGGGCAATTCCATGATCATAGACATGTTACATGGCCATATTCGGAGTTACCATGGTGAAGCTACATATAGGTTGTGACCTATATGTAGTGCACGCGTGTAATGGTGTCCCCGCACTCACAAAGTTCAGTGAATTGGCTCTGAACAATGTGGGGGCACCTTGGCTAGTGCCAGGGTGCCCTCACACTAAGTAACTTTGCACCTAACCTTTACCAGGTAAAGGTTAGACATATAGGTGACTTATAAGTTACTTAAGTGCAGTGTAAAATGGCTGTGAAATAACGTGGACGTTATTTCACTCAGGCTGCAGTGGCAGGCCTGTGTAAGAATTGTCAGAGCTCCCTATGGGTGGCAAAAGAAATGCTGCAGCCCATAGGGATCTCCTGGAACCCCAATACCCTGGGTACCTCAGTACCATATACTAGGGAATTATAAGGGTGTTCCAGTAAGCCAATGTAAATTGGTAAAAATGGTCACTAGCCTGTCAGTGACAATTTGGAAAGAAATGAGAGAGCATAACCACTGAGGTTCTGATTAGCAGAGCCTCAGTGAGCCAGTTAGTCACTACACAGGTAACACATTCAGGCACACTTATGAGCACTGGGGCCCTGGGTTACCAGGGTCCCAGTGACACATACAACTAAAACAACATATATACAGTGAAAAATGGGGGTAACATGCCAGGCAAGATGGTACTTTCCTACAGCAACTCTTAATTAATGGGACAAGTGTAGAAGGCCTGAGGGATACAGGTGCCAGTGTCACCATGGCGACAGAGAAACTGGTTTCCCCTGGTCAATACCTGGCTGGACAAACTTATCCAGTCACCAACTCTGACAATCAGACTAAAGTAAATCCCATGGCTATGGTAACTTTAGAGTGGGGAGGGGTCAATGGCCTGAAACAGGTGGTGGTCTCCACAAATATCCCTGTAGACTGTTTGCTTGGAAATGACCTGGAGTCCTCAGCATGGGCTTAGGTAGAACTCAAAACCCATGTGTGAGAAAGTAAAAGGTGGTGCTGGAGCCTGGGAAAAGGGCCCAACCCTCCAAGAGAAAAGGAAAGAAGACTGGGGAACCAGCTTCAACACAACAAGAGAAAGAGAACCTCTCTTCCCAGGAAGAAGTTCTGCCCGCTGAGGGAACTGGGCCCATGGAGTTAGAACCTTATCAGGTTGAGCTCCTAGGCCCAGGGGGACCCTCAAGGGAACAGTTGTGTAAGGGGCAAGAAACATGTCCCTCTCTTGAAGGCCTTAGGCAGCAAGCTGCTAAAGAGTCCAAAGGAAAAATAACAGGAACACATAGAGTCTGTTGGGAAGATGGACTCCTCTACACTGAGGCAAGAGATCCCAAACCTGGTGCCACTAGGAGAGGGGTAGTGCCTCAGGTGTTTAGGGAGTTAATTCTAACCTTAGCTCATGATATTCCTCTTGCTGGGCATTTGGGACAGACCAAGACGTGGGAGAGATTAGTCAACCACTTCTATTGGCCCAACATGTCCCAGAAGGTCAAGGAGTTTTGCATCTCCTGTACCACCGGTCAAGCCAGTGGTAAGACAGGTGGACACCCAAAGGCCCCCCTCATTCCACTTCCAGTGGTGGGGGTCCACTTTGAAAGAGTGGGTGTGGACATAGTGGGTCCACTTGAACCTCCCACAGCTTCAGGGAACCAATACATACTAGTAGTAGTGGATCATGCTACTATATACCCTGAAGCAATTCCCCTTAGGTTGACTATTGCCCCTGCAGTAGCCAAAGCACTCATTGGTATTTTTACCAGAGTGGGATTTCCTAAGGAGGTGTTGTCTGACAGAGGTACCAACTTCATGTCATCATACCTGACACATATGTGGAATGAGTGTGGGGTGACTTACAAATTCACCACACCATACCATCCACAAACCAGTGGTCTTATTGAGAGATTTAACAAGACATTGAAAGGCATGATCATGGGGCTCCCTGAAAAACTCAAAAGGAGATGGGATGTCCTCTTGCCATGTCTGCTTTTCGCCTACAAAGAGGTGCCTCAGAAGGGAGTAGGGTTTTCCCCCTTTGAACTTCTGTTTGGCCATCCTGTAAGGGGACCACTAGCTCTTGTAAAAGAAGGCTGGGAGAGACCTCTTCATGAGCCTAAACAAGATATAGTGGACTATGTACTAGGCCTACGTTCAAGGATGGCAGAGTACATGGAAAAGGCAAGTAAAAACCTTGAGGCCAGCCATCAACTCCAGAAGATGTGGTATGACCAAAAGGCTGCTATGGTTGTTTCAGCCAGGGCAGAAAGTCTGGGTTCTAGAGCCTGTGGCTCCCAGGGCACTTCAGGACAGATGGAGTGGCTCTTACCCAGTGCTAGAGAAGAAGAGTCAGGTCACCTACCTGGTAGACCTAGGCACTAGCAGGACCCCCAAAAGGGTGATCCATCTGAACTGCCTCAAACTCTTCCATGACAGGGCAGATGTGAATCTGTTGATGGTAACAGATGAGGACCAGGAAGATAAGAGTGAACCTCTCCCTGATCTCCACAGACCCTAAAGATGGTTCAGTTGATGGAGTGATCTATTCAGACACCCTCGCTGGCCAACAGTAATCTGACTGTAGGAAGGTCCTGCTACAGTTTGCTGAGCTCTTTTCCCTACCCCATGTTCAGACACACCTGTGTACCCATGATGTGGACACAGGAGACAGCATGCCTGTCAAAAACAACATTTTCAGACAGTCTGACCAAGTTAAGGAAAGCATCAAGGTGGAAGTCCACAAGATGCTGGAATTGGGAGTCATTGAGCAATCTGACAGCCCCTGGTCTAGCCCAGTGGTCTTAGTCCCCAAACCTCACACCAAAGATGGAAAGAGAGAGATCAGGTTCTGTGTGGACTACAGAGGACTTAATTCTGTCACCAAGACAGATGCCCATCCCATTCCAAGGGCAGACGAATTGATTGATAAGCTAGGTGCTGCCAGATACTTAAGTACCTTTGACTTGACAGCAGGGTACTGGCAAATCAAAATGGCACCAGGAGCAAAAGAAAAGACAGCATTCTCCACACCTGATGGGCATTATCAGTTCACTGTGATGCCCTTTGGTTTAAAGAATGCCCCTGCCACCTTCCAAAGGTTGGTGAATCAAGTCCTTGCTGGCTTGGAGTCCTTTAGTGCAGCTTATCTTGACGATATTGCTGTCTTTAGCTCCAGCTGGCAGGATCACCTGGTCCACCTGAAGAAGGTTTTGAGGGCCCTGCAAGCAGCAGGCCTCTCTATCAAGGCATCCAAATGCCAGATAGGGCAGGGAACTGTGGTTTACTTGGGATACCTCGTAGGTGGAGGCCAAGTTCAGCCACTCCAGCCCAAGATCCAGACTATTCTGGACTGGTCAGCTCCAAAAACCCAGACTCAAGTCAGGGCATTCCTTGGCTTGACTGGGTACTACAGGAGGTTTGTGAAGGGATATGGATCCATAGTAACACCCCTCACAGAACTTACCTCCAAGAAAATGCCCAAGAAGGTAAACTGGACTGTAGAATGCCAACAGGCCTTTGACACCCTGAAACAAGCTATGTGCACAGCACCAGTTCTCAAAGCTCCAGATTACTTCAAGCAGTTCATTGTGCAGACTGATGCCTCTGAACATGGGATAGGGGCAGTTTTGTCCCAATAAATGATGATGGCCTTGACCAGCCTGTTGCTTTCATTAGCAGGTGGTTACTCCCCTGGGAGCAGCGTTGGAGTGCCATTGAGAGGGAGGCCTTTCCTGTGGTTTGGTCCCTGAAGAAGCTGAGACCATACCTCTTTGGTACTGTAGGAGGCTGGACTGGCTTGTAGTGAGTACCAAGGGGTACTTGCACCTTGCACCAGGCCCAGTTATCCCTTATTAGTGTATAGGGTGTCTAGCAGCTTAGGCTGATAGATAATGGTAGCTTAGCAGAGCAGCTTAGGCTGAACTAGGAGACGTGTGAAGCTACTACAGTACCACTTAGTGTCATATGCACAATATCATAAGAAAACACAATACACAGTTATACTAAAAATAAAGGTACTTTATTTTTATGACAATATGCCAAAGTATCTTAGAGTGTACCCTCAGTGAGAGGATAGGAAATATACACAAGATATATATACACAATAGCAAAAATATGCAGTATAGTCTTAGAAAACAGTGCAAACAATGTATAGTTACAATAGGATGCAATGGGGAAACATAGGGATAGGGGCAACACAAACCATATACTCCAGAAGTGGAATGCGAACCACGAATGGACCCCAAACCTATGTGACCTTGTAGAGGGTCGCTGGGACTATTAGAAAATAGTGAGAGTTAGAAAAATAACCCTCCCCAAGACCCTGAAAAGTGAGTGCAAAGTGCACTAAAGTTCCCCTAAGGACAAAAGAGTAGTGTTAGAGGAATAATGCAGGAAAGACACAAACCAGCAATGCAACAACTGTGGATTTCCAATCTAGGGTACCTGTGGAACAAGGGGACCAAGTCCAAAAGTCACAAGCAAGTCGGAGATGGGCAGATGCCCAGGAAATGCCAGCTGCGGGTGCAAAGAAGCTTCGACTGGACAGAAGAAGCTGAGGTTTCTGCAGGAACGAAAAGGGCTAGAGACTTCCCCTTTGGTGGACGGATCCCTCTCGCCTTGGAGAGTCGTGCAGAAGTGTTTTCCCGCCGGAAGGACGCCAACAAGCCTTGCTACACGCAAATCGTGCGTTTGGCGTTTTTGGACGCTGCTGGGGCCCAGGAGCGACCAGGAGGTCGCAAATTGGACCTGCAGAGAGAGGGGACGTCGAGCAAGACAAAGAGCCCTCACTGAAGCAGGTAGCACCCGGAGAAGTGCCAGAAACAGGCACTACGAGGATGCGTGAAACGGTGCTCGCCGAAGTTGCACAAAGGAGTCCCACGTCGCCGGAGACCAACTTAGAAAGTCGTGCAATGCAGGTTAGAGTGCCGTGGACCCAGGCTTGGCTGTGCACGAAGGATTTCCGCCGGAAGTGCACAGGGGCCGGAGTAGCTGCAAAGTCGCGGTTCCCAGCAATGCAGCCCAGCGAGGTGAGGCAAGGACTTACCTCCACCAAACTTGGGCTGAAGAGTCACTGGACTGTGGGGGTCACTTGGACAGCGTCGCTGGATTCGAGGGACCTCGCTCGTCGTGCTGAGAGGAGACCCAAGGGACCGGTAATGCAGTTTTTTGGTGCCTGCGGTTGCAGGAGGAAGATTCCGTCGACCCACGGGAGATTTCTTCGGAGCTTCTGGTGCAGAGAGGAGGCAGGCTACCCCCACAGCATGCACAAGCAGGAAAACAGTCGAGAAGGCGGCAGGATCAGCGTTACAGAGTTGCAGTAGTCGTCTTTGCTACTATGTTGCAGGTTTGCCGGCTTCCAGCGCGGTCAGCGGTCGTTTCCTTATCAGAAGGTGAAGAGGGAGATGCAGAGGAACTCGGATGAGCTCTTGCATTCGTTATCTAAAGTTTCCCCAGAGACAGAGACCCTAAATAGCCAGAAAAGAGGGTTTGGCTACCTAGGAGAGAGGAAAGGCTACTAACACCTGAAGGAGCCTATCAGCAGGAGTCTCTGACGTCACCTGGTGGCACTGGCCACTCAGAGCAGTCCAGTGTGCCAGCAGCACCTCTGTTTCCAAGATGGCAGAGGTCTGGAGCACACTGGAGGAGCTCTGGACACCTCCCAGGGGAGGTGCAGGTCAGGGGAGTGGTCACTCCCCTTTCCTTTGTCCAGTTTCGCGCCAGAGCAGGGGCTAAGGGGTCCCTGAACCGGTGTAGACTGGCTTATGCAGAATTGGGCACATCTGTGCCCAACAAAGCATTTCCAGAGGCTGGGGGAGGCTACTCCTCCCCTGCCTTCACACCATTTTCCAAAGGGAGAGGGTGTCACACCCTCTCTCAGAGGAAGTTCTTTGTTCTGCCATCCTGGGCCAGGCCTGGCTGGACCCCAGGAGGGCAGCTGCCTGTCTGAGGGGTTGGCAGCAGCAGCAGCTGCAGTGAAACCCCAGGAAGGGCAGTTTGGCAGTACCAGGGTCTGTGCTACAGACCACTGGGATCATGGGATTGTGCCAACTATGCCAGGATGGTATAGAGGGGGCAATTCCATGATCATAGACATGTTACATGGCCATATTCGGAGTTACCATGGTGAAGCTACATATAGGTAGTGACCTATATGTAGTGCACGCGTGTAATGGTGTCCCCGCACTCACAAAGTTCAGTGAATTGGCTCTGAACAATGTGGGGGCACCTTGGCTAGTGCCAGGGTGCCCTCACACTAAGTAACTTTGCACCTAACCTTTACCAGGTAAAGGTTAGACATATAGGTGACTTATAAGTTACTTAAGTGCAGTGTAAAATGGCTGTGAAATAACGTGGACGTTATTTCACTCAGGCTGCAGTGGCAGGGCTGTGTAAGAATTGTCAGAGCTCCCTATGGGTGGCAAAAGAAATGCTGCAGCCCATAGGGATCTCCTGGAACCCCAATACCCTGGGTACCTCAGTACCATATACTAGGGAATTATAAGGGTGTTCCAGTAAGCCAATGTAAATTGGTAAAAATGGTCACTAGCCTGTCAGTGACAATTTTGAAAGAAATGAGAGAGCATAACCACTGAGGTTCTGATTAGCAGAGCCTCAGTGAGACAGTTAGTCACTACACAGGTAACACATTCAGGCACACTTATGAGCACTGGGGCCCTGGGTTACCAGGGTCCCAGTGACACATACAACTAAAACAACATATATACAGTGAAAAATGGGGGTAACATGCTAGGCAAGATGGTACTTTCCTACACAACCCCCCCCCAAACGAAGGACAATAAGACTAGCCATTACCTGATGAGTCTTCATTGTCTAAGTGGAAATATCTGGAGAGTCCATCTGCATTGGAGTGGCTACTCCCAGGTCTATGTTCCACTGTATAGTCCATTCCCTGTAGGGATATGGACCACCTCAACAATTTAGGATTTTCACCTTTCATTTGTTTTAGCCAAAGTAGAGGTTTGTGGTCTGTCTGAACAATGAAGTGAGTGCCAAACAGGTATGGCCTCAACTTCTTCAGAGCCCAGACCACAGCAAAGGCCTCCCTCTCAATGGCAGACCAACGCTTTTCTCCAGGGGTCAACCTCCTACTAATAAAAGCAACAGGTTGATCCTGGCCCTCAGAATTAAGTTGTGATAGGACTGCCCCTACTCCTAATTCAGATGCATCAGTTTGGACATAGAATTTTTTAGAGTAACAAGGGCTTTTCAGGACAGGTGCAGAGCACATGGCCTGCTTCAGCTCCTCAAAAGCTTTCTGACAGCTTGCTGTCCATAATACCTTTTTAGGCATTTTCTTGGATGTGAGGTCATTAAGAGGTGCTGCAATGGAGCCATAGTTCTTAATGAACCTCCTGTAATACCCAGTGAGGCATAGGAAGGCTCTCACCTGAGTCTGAGTGGTAGGGGGAACCCAATCAATAATAGTTTGGATTTTCCCCTGAAGTGGTGCAATCTGTTCCCCACCAACAAGGTGTCCCAGATAAACCACCTTACCCTGCCCTATCTGGCACTTTGAAGCCTTGATAGTGAGGCCTGCCTTTTGCAGAGCCTCCAAAACTTTCCATAGGTGGACCAGGTGATCATCCCAGCTGGAGCTAAAGACAGCTATATCGTCCAAATATGCTGCACTGAAAGCTTCCAGCCCTTGCAGGACTGTGTTCACCAACCTCTGAAAAGTGGCAGGTGCATTTTTCAAACCAAAAGGCATTACAGTAAACTGGTAATGTCCTCCAATGGTAGAAAATGCAGTCTTAGGTTTAGCATCTTCTGACAATTTGATCTGCCAATACCCTGCAGTCAAATCAAAAGTGCTTAGATACTTGGCAGATGCCAGTGTATCTATAAGCTCATCTGCCCTGGGTATAGGGTGAGCATCAGTTTTGGTTACCAAGTTGAGACCTCTATAGTCTACACAAAACCTCATTTCCTTCTTTCCATCTTTAGCATTGGGTTTTGGTACCAGTACCACAGGAGAAGCCCATGGACTGTCAGAGTGCTCAACCACTCCTAGTTCCAACATTTTCTGAACTTCTTGCTTTATGCAAGTCCTGACATGGTCAGGCTGCCTATAGATCTTACTTTTGACAGGTAAACTGTCTCCATTATCTATAGTGTGCTCACACCAAGAAGTGGTGCCTGGCACAGTAGAGAAGAGTTCTGGAAATTGTCCTAGGAGATTTATGCAATTGTCTTTCTGCTCAGCAGTAAGACAATCAGCCAAAACTACACCTTCCACAAGAGCATCTTGATCTGTGGAAGAGAAGAGATCAGGTAGACGATCACTGTCTTCTTCCTGTCCCTCATCTGTTGCCATGAGCAGGGTGAGATCAGCCCTGTCATAGTAGGGTTTCAGGCGGTTGACATGGAGCACCCTAAGGGGACTCCTGGCAGTGCCTAAGTCAACCAAGTAGGTGACTTCACCCTTCTTTTCAACAATTGTGTGGGGTCCACTCCATTTATCTTGGAGTGCTCTTGGGGCCACAGGCTCCAAGACCCACACTTTCTGCCCTGGTTGGTACTGAACCAAAACAGCCTTCTGATCATGCCATTGCTTCTGGAGCTCTTGGCTGGCCTGAAGGTTTTTACTGGCCTTTTTCATGTACTCAGCCATCCTTGATCTGAGGCCAAGTACATAATCCACAATATCCTGCTTAGGAGCTTTTAAAGGTTGTTCCCAACCCTCCTTTACAAGTGTGAGTGGACCCCTAACAGGGTGTCCAAAAAGAAGTTCAAAGGGGCTGAAGCCCACTCCTTTCTGGGGTACCTCCCTGTAGGCAAAAAGGAGGCATGGTAGAAGGATATCCCATCTCCTGCGGAGTTTTTCAGGGAGTCCCATAATCATGCCTTTGAGAGTTTTATTAAATCTCTCCACCAGTCCATTTGTTTGTGGATGATAGGGTGTTGTGAACTTGTAAGTTACACCACACTCCTTCCACATGCCCTTTAAGTATGCAGACATGAAATTGCTTCCTCTGTCTGATACTACTTCCTTTGGGAAGCCAACCCTGGAAAATATTCCCAGGAGGGCCTTTGCCACTGCAGGAGCTGTAGTGGTCCTTAAAGGAATAGCTTCAGGATATCTTGTGGCATGGTCCACTACCACTAAGATAAACCTATTGCCTGAAGCAGTAGGAGGGTCAAGGGGGCCAACTATGTCAACCCCTACCCTTTCAAAGGGAACCCCAACCACAGGCAGTGGGATAAGGGGTGCCTTTGGAGTGCCACCTGTCTTGCCACTGGCTTGACAGGTTTCACAGGACTTACAAAATTCCTTTGTGTCCTCAGACATCCTAGGCCAATGAAACAATGGTACCAAGCTGTCCCAAGTTTTCATTTGACCCAGGTGCCCAGCTAAGGGAATGTCATGTGCCAGTGTTAGGAGGAACTTTCTGTACTCCTGAGGAATCACTAATCTCCTGGCAGCTCCAGGTTTAGGATCCCTATGCTCAGTGTACAAGAGGTTGTCCTCCCAGTAAACTCTGTGAGAGTCACTGACATCCCCATTAGCCTGTTTGACAGCTTGCTGTCTGAGACCCTCTAATGTGGGACAGGTTTGCTGTGCCACACTCAGCTCCTCCCTGGCAGGCCCCCCTTCACCCAAAAGCTCAGCAGTGTCTGCTTCCAGCTCCTCTGGTGTAGGTTCTGCACAGGGAGGGAATTCTTCTTCCTCAGAAGTAGAATCCACTGTAGAGGGAGGGATAGTAGGAAGTGGTTTGCTTCTACTAGCCCTAGCTTTAGGGAGCACTTGGTCCATTGTTCCAGGATCCAAGCTTCCCTGTCCTTTTTGCTTTTTGGCCTGAGCCCTTGTCAAAGCAAAAATATGCCCTGGGATGCCCAGCATTGCTGCATGGGCCTCCAACTCCACATCTGACCAAGCTGATGTCTCCAAATCATTCCCTAATAGACAGTCTACAGGTAAATCTGAAGCTACCACAACTTTCTTTGGACCAGTTACCCCCCCCCCCCAGATGAGATTTACAACAGCCATGGGGTGGCTTTGTGTTATGTTGTGAGCATTGGTTACTTGGTACTGGTGTCCAAGTATGTGTTGATCAGGGTGTACCAGTTTCTCAATCACCATTGTGACACTGGCACCTGTGTCCCTGTAGGCCTGGACCTCAACACCATTTATTAGGGTTAGTTGCTTGTACTTCTCCAAGTTATGGGGGCAAGCAACCAAAGTGGCTAAATCAATAGCCCCTTCAGAGACTAAAGTAGCCTCTGTGGTCTCCCTAATCAGACCAACCCCAACTAAATTACCAAAAGTGAGCCCAGCTACTCCCTTGGATTGGCTATTAGTAGGTTTGCTCCCACCACCACTGCTATTAGTAGGGACACTAGGTGTAGCAGTAGGGGTTGTAGTGGTAGGAGCTGTGGTGCCTTTCTTTGGACAACTGGGATCTGTTGTCCAATGGCCTTTTATTTTACATAAATAGCACCATGGTTTCTTTTCCTTGTTCTGATTAAAGGAGGATTTGGACCCACCACCCCCACCAGAGTGTTTTTGTGGGCCTGATGAAGACTCATTTTTAGATTTGTCCCCACCCTTGTCAGAAGACTTACCATCCTTCTTTTTGTTGCCATCTTTGTCACCCCCTGTATGAACTTTTCTGTTCACTCTTGTTCTGACCCATTTGTCTGCCTTCTTTCCCAATTCTTGGGGAGAGGTCAGATCAGAGTCCACCAAGTACTGGTGCAACAAATCAGACACACAATTATTAAGAATATGCTCTCTCAGGATTAAGTTATACAGGCTGTCATAATCAGTAACTTTACTGCCATGTAACCACCCCTCCAAGGCCTTCACTGCCTGGTCAATGAAATCAACCCAGTCTTGTGAAGACTCCTTTTTGGTCTCTCTGAACTTTATCCTGTACTGTTCAGTGGTTAAGCCATAACCATCCAGGAGTGCATTCTTAAGAACTTGGAAATTATTGGCATCATTTTCTTTTACAGTAAGGAGCCTATCCCTACCTTTTCCACTAAATGATAGCCATAGGATAGCAGCCCACTGCTTTTGAGGGACATCCTGTACAGCACAGGCCCTCTCAAGTGCAGCAAACCACTTGTTAATGTCATCCCCCTCCTTATAAGGGGGAACTATCTTGTGCAGATTCCTGGAATCATGCTCTTTTGCAGGATGACTATGGGGAATACTGCTGCTGCCACCATGGGTATCTAAACCCAACTTCTGTCTTTCCTTCTCTAATTCTAAAGACTGTCTATCCAAATCCAGCTGTTGCTTCTTGAGCTTCAGTCTGGTTTGTTCCACTCTCAATCTATTGAGCTCCCTTTCTAACAATCTGTCATCAGGGTGGGTGGGAGGGACATTTCTAGATACAGAGGTATGATGGGAATGAACAGAAGGAGACCTGTCCCTTACAGAGGGCACCCTAACAGCTTGGCTACCAGTATAATGTGAGAGCACACCATCAGTATGGTGTGATTCAACCTCTGTACCAACTATGCTAGACTGTCTAGTAATGGGCAGGCTGAGAAGTTTCTTTCCTGAATCTTTTCCTGGGGGAGTCCCTGGATCAGATTGAGAACCATTAGCTACTTTTTCTACAGATTGGGCACTTATGGCCTTATCCTGTACTCTAAGCATATTAATTAACAGTTCTAAGGAAGGATTCTTCCCTACACTCAAACCTCTCTCTATGCAGAGACTCCTTGCTCCTTTCCAGCTAAGGTGATCATATGCAAGTTTGGACAGTTCAACATTTTTTCCTGTGCCAGACATTTTTTAGAGAGAGTTAAAGTGATAGAAAAAGAGAAAAAAGTTTTCAGAACTTTTTGGAAAGACAGAAAAAAACTTTTTAAACTTTTAAGAACTTTTTGAAAGTTTAGAAGTACTTTTCAGCACTTAGAAAAGAGTGAAAAGAGGAAATGCAAAACTTTTTGGCTATGTGTATATACACTGACCTTGTTTTGTATATTTTTCTCTTATGAAAAGTACAATGACAAGAGTGGTAAGTAGTCTCAAGCACTTATCCCACCACTGCACAACCAATGTAGGAGGCTGGACTGGCTTGTAGTGAGTACCAAGGGGTACTTGCACCTTGCACCAGGCCCAGTTATCCCTTATTAGTGTATAGGGTGTCTAGCAGCTTAGGCTGATAGATAATGGTAGCTTAGCAGAGCAGCTTAGGCTGAACTAGGAGACGTGTGAAGCTACTACAGTACCACTTAGTGTCATATGCACAATATCATAAGAAAACACAATACACAGTTATACTAAAAATAAAGGTACTTTATTTTTATGACAATATGCCAAAGTATCTTAGAGTGTACCCTCGGTGAGAGGATAGGAAATATACACAAGATATATATACACAATAGCAAAAATATGCAGTATAGTCTTAGAAAACAGTGCAAACAATGTATAGTTACAATAGGATGCAATGGGGAAACATAGGGATAGGGGCAACACAAACCATATACTCCAGAAGTGGAATGCGAACCACGAATGGACCCCAAACCTATGTGACCTTGTAGAGGGTCGCTGGGACTATTAGAAAATAGTGAGAGTTAGAAAAATAACCCTCCCCAAGACCCTGAAAAGTGAGTGCAAAGTGCACTAAAGTTCCCCTAAGGACAAAAGAGTAGTGTTAGAGGAATAATGCAGGAAAGACACAAACCAGCAATGCAACAACTGTGGATTTCCAATCTAGGGTACCTGTGGAACAAGGGGACCAAGTCCAAAAGTCACAAGCAAGTCGGAGATGGGCAGATGCCCAGGAAATGCCAGCTGCGGGTGCAAAGAAGCTTCGACTGGACAGAAGAAGCTGAGGTTTCTGCAGGAACGAAAAGGGCTAGAGACTTCCGCTTTGGTGGACGGATCCCTCTCGCCTTGGAGAGTCGTGCAGAAGTGTTTTCCCGCCGGAAGGACGCCAACAAGCCTTGCTACACGCAAATCGTGCGTTTGGCGTTTGTGGACGCTGCTGGGGCCCAGGAGGGACCAGGAGGTCGCAAATTGGACCTGCAGAGAGAGGGGACGTCGAGCAAGACAAAGAGCCCTCACTAAAGCAGGTAGCACCCGGAGAAGTGCCAGAAACAGGCACTACGAGGATGCGTGAAACGGTGCTCGCCGAAGTTGCACAAAGGAGTCCCACGTCGCCGGAGACCAACTTAGAAAGTCGTGCAATGCAGGTTAGAGTGCCGTGGACCCAGGCTTGGCTGTGCACGAAGGATTTCCGCCGGAAGTGCACAGGGGCCGGAGTAGCTGCAAAGTCGCGGTTCCCAGCAATGCAGCCCAGCGAGGTGAGGCAAGGACTTACCTCCACCAAACTTGGGCTGAAGAGTCACTGGACTGTGGGGGTCACTTGGACAGCGTCGCTGGATTCGAGGGACCTCGCTCGTCGTGCTGAGAGGAGACCCAAGGGACCAGTAATGCAGCTTTTTGGTGCCTGCGGTTGCAGGGGGAAGATTCCGTCGACCCACGGGAGATTTCTTCGGAGCTTCTGGTGCAGAGAGGAGGCAGGCTACCCCCACAGCATGCACAAGCAGGAAAACAGTCGAGAAGGCGGCAGGATCAGCGTTACAGAGTTGCAGTAGTCGTCTTTGCTACTATGTTGCAGGTTTGCAGGCTTCCAGCGCGGTCAGCGGTCGTTTCCTTATCAGAAGGTGAAGAGGGAGATGCAGAGGAACTCGGATGAGCTCTTGCATTCGTTATCTAAAGTTTCCCCAGAGACAGAGACCCTAAATAGCCAGAAAAGAGGGTTTGGCTACCTAGGAGAGAGGAAAGGCTACTAACACCTGAAGGAGCCTATCAGCAGGAGTCTCTGACGTCACCTGGTGGCACTGGCCACTCAGAGCAGTCCAGTGTGCCAGCAGCACCTCTGTTTCCAAGATGGCAGAGGTCTGGAGCACACTGGAGGAGCTCTGGACACCTCCCAGGGGAGGTGCAGGTCAGGGGAGTGGTCACTCCCCTTTCCTTTGTCCAGTTTCGCGCTAGAGCAGGGGCTAAGGGGTCCCTGAACCGGTGTAGACTGGCTTATGCAGAATTGGGCACATCTGTGCCCAACAAAGCATTTCCAGAGGCTGGGGGAGGCTACTCCTCCCCTGCCTTCACACCATTTTCCAAAGGGAGAGGGTGTCACACCCTCTCTCAGAGGAAGTTCTTTGTTCTGCCATCCTGGGCCAGGCCTGGCTGGACCCCAGGAGGGCAGCTGCCTGTCTGAGGGGTTGGCAGCAGCAGCAGCTGCAGTGAAACCCCAGGAAGGGCAGTTCTGGCAGTACCAGGGTCTGTGCTACAGACCACTGGGATCATGGAATTGTACCAACAATGCCAGGATGGCATAGAGGGGGCAATTCCATGATCATAGACATGTTACATGGCCATATTCGGAGTTACCATGGTGAAGCTACATATAGGTAGTGACCTATATGTAGTGCACGCGTGTAATGGTGTCCCCGCACTCACAAAGTTCAGTGAATTGGCTCTGAACAATGTGGGGGCACCTTGGCTAGTGCCAGGGTGCCCTCACACTAAGTAACTTTGCACCTAACCTTTACCAGGTAAAGGTTAGACATATAGGTGACTTATAAGTTACTTAAGTGCAGTGTAAAATGGCTGTGAAATAACGTGGACGTTATTTCACTCAGGCTGCAGTGGCAGGCCTGTGTAAGAATTGTCAGAGCTCCCTATGGGTGGCAAAAGAAATGCTGCAGCCCATAGGGATCTCCTGGAACCCCAATACCCTGGGTACCTCAGTACCATATACTAGGGAATTATAAGGGTGTTCCAGTAAGCCAATGTAAATTGGTAAAAATGGTCACTAGCCTGTCAGTGACAATTTTGAAAGAAATGAGAGAGCATAACCACTGAGGTTCTGATTAGCAGAGCCTCAGTGAGACAGTTAGTCACTACACAGGTAACACATTCAGGCACACTTATGAGCACTGGGGCCCTGGGTTACCAGGGTCCCAGTGACACATACAACTAAAACAACATATATACAGTGAAAAATGGGGGTAACATGCTAGGCAAGATGGTACTTTCCTACAGGTACTCACTTTGTATTTAAGACTGACCACAGACCTCTCAGATGGCTAATGCAAATGAAAGGTGAAAATCCAAAACTGTTGAGGTGGTCCATCTCCCTACACGGAATGGACTTTATAGTGGAACACAGACCTGGGACTGCCCATGCCAATGCAGATGGCCTTTCCAGGTTCTTCCACTTAGAAAATGAAGACTCTCTTGGGAAAGATTAGTCTCATCCTCTTTCGTTTGGTGGGGGGGGGGGGTTGTGTAAGTAAATGCCTCCTTGGCATGGTTACCCCCTGACTTTTTGCCTTTGCTGATGCCAAGTTATGATTTGAAAGTGTGCTGAGGCCTGCTAACCAGGCCCCACCACCAGTGTTCTTTCCCTAACCTGTACTGTTGTTTCCACAATTGGCACACGCTGGCATCCAGGTAAGTCCCTTGTAACTGGTACCCCTGGTAGCAAGGGCCCTGATGCCAGGGAAGGTCTCTAAGGGCTGCAGCATGTCTTATGCCACATTGGAGACCCCTCCCTCAGCACAGACACACTGCTTGCCAGCTTGTGTGTGCTGGTGGGGATAAAATGACTAAGTCGACATGGCACTCCCCTCAGGGTGCCATGCCAACCTCACACTGCCTATAGGCATAGATAAGTCACCCCTCTAGCAGGCCTTACAGCCCTAAGGCAGGGTGCACTGTACCATAGGTGAGGGCATAAGTGCATGAGCACTATGCCCCTACAGTGTCTAAGCAAAACTTTAGACATTGTAAGTGCAGGGTAGCCATAAGAGTATATGGTCTGGGAGTCTGTCATGCACGAACTCCACAGCACCATAATGGCTACACTGAAAACTGTGAAGTTTGGTATAAAAATTCTCAGCACAATAAATGCACACTGATGCCAGTGTACATGTTATTGTAAAATACACCCCAGAGGGCATCTTAGAGATGCCCCCTGAAATCATACCCGACTACCAGTGTGGGCTGACTAGTTTTAGCAGCCTGCCACACACCAGACATGTTGCTGGCCACATGGGGAGAGTGCCTTTGTCACTCTGTGGCTTGTAACAAAGCCTGTACTGGGTGGAGGTGCCTCTCACCTCCCCCTGCAGGAACTGTAACACCTGGCGGTGAGCCTCAAAGGCTCACCCCCTTTGTTACAGCACCCCAGGGCACTCCAGCTAGTGGAGTTGCCCGCCCCCCTCCGGCCACGGCCCCACTTTTGGTGGCAAGGCCGGAGGAGATAATGAGAAAAACAAGTAGTCACTGGCCAGTCAGGACAGCCCCTAAGGTGTCCTGAGCTGAGGTGACTCTAACTTTTAGAAATCCTCCATCTTGCAGATGGAGGATTCCCCCAATAGGATTAGGGATGTGCCCCCCTCCCCTCAGGGAGGAGGCACAAAGAGGGTGTAGCCACCCTCAGGGCTAGTAGCCATTGGATACTAACCCCCCAGACCTAAACACACCCCTAAATCGAGTATTTAGGGGCTCCCAGAACGTAGGTAACGAGATTCCTGCAACCTAAGACGAAGAAGGACTGCTGAGCTGAAAATCCTGCAGAGAAGACGGAGACACCAACTGCTTTGGCCCCAGCTCTACCAGCCTGTCTCCCCACTTCAAGAAAAACTGCAACAGCGACGCGTTCCACAAAGTCCAGCGACCTCTGAAGCCTCAGAGGACGACCCTGCATCTAAAAGGATTATGAACTCCCGAGGACAGCGGCTCTGCTCCAAAGAAGAAACATCTCTTGCAACAAAGAAGCAACTTTGAAAGAATACACGTTTCCCGCCGGAAGCGTGAGACTTTGCACTCTGCACCCGACGCCCCCGGCACGACTTGTGGAGAACCAACACTACAGGGAGGACTCTCCGGTGACTGCGAGCCCGTGAGTAGCCAGAGTTGACCCCCGAGCCCCCAAAGCGACGCCTGCAGAGGGAATCCAGAGGCTCCCCCTGACCGCGACTGCCTGCTTCTAAGAACCCGACGCCTGGTAAGGACACTGCACCCGCAGCCCCCAGGACCTGAAGGATCCGACCTCCAGTGCAGGAGCGACCCCCAGGTGGCCCTCTCCCCTGCCCAGGTGGTGGCTACCCTGAGAAGCCCCCCCCCTTGCCTGCCTGCTTCGCTGAAGAGACCCCTGGGTCTCCCATTGAACTGCACTGCAAACCCGACGCCTGTTTGCACTCTGCACCCAGCCGCCCCATGCCGCTGAGGGTGTACTTTTTGTGCTGACTTGTGTCCCCCCCAGTGCCCTACAAAACCCCCCTGGTCTGCCCTCCGAAGATGTGGGTACTTACCTGCTGGCAGACTGGAACGGGGACACCCCCCTTCTCCATTGAAGCCTATGTGTTTTGGGCACCACTTTGACCTCTGCACCTGACCGGCCCTGAGCTGTTGGTGTGGTAACTCTGGGGTTGCTCTGAACCCCCAACGGTGGACTACCTTGGACCCAACTTTGAACCCTGTAGGTGGTTTACTTACCTGCAAATATAACAAACACTTACCTCCCCCAGGAACTGTTGAAAATTGCAGTGTCCAGTTTTAAAATAGCTTATTGCCATTTGTGTGAAAACTGTATATGCTATTTTGCTAATTCAAAGTTCCTAAAGTTCCTAAGTGAAATACCGTTCATTTAAAGTATTGTTTGTAAATCTTGAATCTGTGGTTCTTAAAATAAACTAAGAAAATATATTTTTCTATATTAAAATCTATTGGCCTGGAATTGTCTTTGAGTGTGTGTTCCCCATTTATTGCCTGTGTGTGTACAACAAATGCTTAACACTACCCTCTGATAAGCCTACTACTCGACCACACTACCACAAAATAGAGCATTAGAATTATCTCTTTTTGCCACTATCTTACCTCTAAGGGGAACCCTAGAACTCTGTGCATGCTATTTCTTACTTTGAAATAGTACATACAGAGCCAACTTCCTACAATCTCCATTCATGCTCTGTGTGTCCATATATATTTCCTCCGTATGCCCGGGTCCTTCCGCGACTTCACTGCGGTCAGAAGTTAAGGCATGCTCAAATCTTCATCGCCTCCAATTCTTTAAAAGCAATGCAATGTATGAGAAAAGAACCATCGCCTCTATATGAATTCTTAGTCAGAGAGAGGAAAAAACCGACTAACATCACATGTCCTAATTAGACCCAAAAAACAATTCCTGAACTGAATCAATTGAGCTTTCACAAGTAAACAGTATGCACATTATCATATAACCTCTCAAAAGGTGTATTTTAAACCTGAATACTACCTCATATCAATCTTGGTTCCGATATCCAAACGGGCGGGAGACACGAGAACCGTGTTTATTGGGATAATCCTCACCTCCATGTCCTTAATGAAATTGAAACTTTCCTTCTCGTTAGCTAGGAAATTTCTCGTTCCATGTCAGGACCGGAGGCGAGGATTATGCGTGTTCAAAGCTTACTTACTACCAGCAAAGCCACCTCGTGAATTGGTTTGAAGTAGAACCTTTTGAAGGTAGACTCTGATGACCAATCAGCCACATTCATGATATCCTCCAGTCTACCACCTACCTGGATGGCCTTGCAGGTCATGGCACCTCTAGCTGAGTGTGCCCCGAAAGTTCTGACATTGATACCGCTTCCATCATAATCCATTTTACCCAACTTGCTATAGATGGAGAAGATACTGCTTGAAAGGTTTTTTTTAATCGCAATTAAAAGTTGTCTCTTCCCTGGGGAGCGATATTCTGATGTCATTTCCTCGTATGTTTTTAAGCATCTGACACACAGCTTAGGGGCACTCTCAAAAGCAGGATAGGTTACTGACCTGGTATTGCACTTTGTTCCCCGGGATACTATGAAAATTTCTCCTTCAGGGGAGAAGGTCCTCACCAAGATGTCTAGGGCTCCCACATCTGATACCCTTTTACAAGATATGAGGCAAAGCAACATGGCTAAAATCGCTGACAGTTCTTTTCTTGAAAGGTACTGATTGTCTTGCCAAGGTGACAGAAGGCCTAAAATTAGATTGACATCCCAAAGCTCCGAGTATCGAGGTTCTGGGGGTCTGGAGACCCTGATACCCTTAAGTAACCTGCAAACCCCAGGATGTTCCCCCACCAGAGTGTTCTTAAGCAGGGGATTCCCCGCTGAGATTGCCAATCTAAATGAATTGACCGAGCTATAGGAAAGCCTAGACTCCACCAACTCTGCGAGGATGTTTACGATATCTGTAATTTGGGCCCCCATGGGATAGATAAGCCTCTCCACACACCAATGGACCCACCATTTCCACGCTGATCGATATTGCTTACATGTGCTGGGAGCCCAGGCCTGCCGGATGAACTTCTCAGCCTCTCTCAAAAGTCTACTGTCTTCCCAACGACTCCTAAAATTCTCTAAGCCATGAGATTGAGATGACCCTGAACTGGGTGTGGCTGGCCCCGAGGGTCTAAGAGTAACCGCGGGAAAATCGGGATGAGGATCAGGTCGTGAGAGGGTTCCAGCAGTGCTGGGAACCACACTTGTGTCCTCCACAATGGGGTTATCAACACTACTGATGTACCCTGACGACGCACCTGAGCAGAGACTCTAGGTATCAACAGGAATGGCATAAACCTCATCCATCCCCCAATCTTGCAGGAATGCATCTACTACCGACACCCCCGGGTCCGGTCACCAGCTGAAGTACCTCAGCAGTTTGGTGTTCAGTCGGGATGCAAAGAGATCTACTGAGCAAGGACCCCAGTGCTCTATGAACACCAAAAAGACTTTCCTGTCCAGTTGCCAGTCACTGGTATCCTCCAGGTATCTGGAGTTCCAGTCCGCTAGAGTATTCTGAGTGCCTGGAGGGTACTCTGCTGTCACCAAGATTTGGTGCTGGAGGCAATAATGCCAAAAATCCTTCACCAACTCCGCCAAGACCTTCGATTGAGTGACGCCCAGGCGGTTTATATATCGGACCGCGGACACATTGTCCACCCTCAGGAGGATGCATCAAAAGACCTTGTCACGTGTCGGAGACTTGATCGCGAATGATCCCACCAGGAGCTCCAAGCAATTGATGTGGAGACTGAGCTCCTGCTGAGCCCATCGGCCTCCCATCTAAATCTCTCCACATCTGGCCCCTCAGCCCTGACAGCTAGCATCTTATTCTATAATCAGATCCAGCAAGGACTCGAAGATCACTCTGCCCGTTCCATGCCTCCATGTGATCCAGCCACCAGTGGGGTTCCGTCCGGGCCTCCTGAGAGAGGGAGATCGGTTTGGAGTAAGTCACACCGCACCTGAGATGTTGCGATTTCAGGCTTTGCAAAGCCCTGTAATGTAGGGGTCCTGGCAAAATGGCCTGCATTGAGGACGAGAGAAGCCCCACAATTCTGGCCAGCTGTCTGAAGGAAATCCTGTCTTGTCTCATAGCCTTTCGCAGTTCTTTTTTGATCTTGGCCACCCTCTGGGTCGGAAGGCTGAGGGTTGCTGTATTGGAATCTATGAGAAAACCCAGAAAGGTCATAGTCTTTGAGGGAAGAAGTTCTGACTTCTGCCGATTTATTATGGACCCCAATTCCTGTAGCCGAACAATAGTCATGTTCGCGTGGGAATGAAGCTGAGAGCAAGACTGATCCATCAGCAGGATGTTGTCCAGATAAATTGTCAGACACACCCCTTGAGTCCTGAGGTGTTCTACCACTGGTTTGAGCAGTTTGGTGAAACACCAGGGTGCCAACGATAACCCAAATGGAAGGGAATTGAACTCGAACACCTGTTGTCTCCAAATAAACTCAAGAAACATGCAGTGGGGGGGCGTGGCTTGGCCATTGGGCAAGATGACCGCCACTGTGTGAGGCTCCGCCGGGCCGCAGGCCGTTTCTCCGAATATTTATTCGGACAGGCGGTGCAGACGGAGGCGGACTGGTGTGCGGGCTCATTGGAACCCCCGGCGCCGCGCTGGATTTGCCGGCGGCCCCCTGTGGGGGCTTGCTGCTGGTGCTCCCCAGTCGGGGGGGGGAGGTCCGGCCGCGCGGAGCAGCCAAGTGCAACGCGCGCGCCCTAGTGGTAAGAGCACTCTGTGGCGCAGCGCTCCCGGCCGTCTGTCTGTGCCGGGGGCGGGCTGATCTGCTGGGGGGTCTGCCTCCACTGGTGGATGGGGCCCTCGGCGGTCAGATCGGACGATGGCCCTCGCGTCTCTCTCCACCCTGGGGGCGCGGTGAGTGTTGGTGACGGCGGTGCGGAACCTGGCGATTGGGGTGCCTGTGAAGGGCTGTCTGCGGGGAGGGGCTGGGCCTGCCCTCCGGCGAGCCGGGTGATTTTGGCTGGTGCTAGTGCCCGCTGCTGGTGAAAAGCTGGTGGAGGAAGAGTGTGGAGGAACGGCGCTGCACTGGGCCTCGAGGAGCGAGGCGTTGGTGAATTGCTGGGTCGGCCTGGGTGGCCTACTGATGTGTGGCGGAGCTTACCGGGTGCGTCTGGCACTGCTCTGTGACGGGACACCAGACAGAAGGAGAAGGTGACTGCCGCGAGAGAAGACTGGGCGGGGTTGGCATTGGCCTGGCGGGAGCCTGAAGTTTGAAGGAGACGGCTCTGCGCTGCTGTGTTGGTCTTGGGCCGGGCTCCGGTGTTGGACTGCGGCTGGGGGGACTGCTGTATTGGACAGTGGAGCTGGTGCCAGGGGTGGCTGCTGTTGGTAGCTGGTGCTGCTTGGACTGACATACATGAGGCTTCGATGCTTGCCTGATGCCCCTTGTCTTGCTTGGCCGGTTGGCGAGGTGAGACCTGAGTTACTGCGGCGGGGCTCTTTGTCAGTGGAGACTCTTGGCTTGGACTTCCTCTTGCTTCACCTCTTTGACTCGGAGTTGGCTGCAGACGGAGCTGAGATCATGGGTAAGGCTGACCAGCGTCAGGCTAAGCTCACCTTTGACGGTGGGAAAAAGAGAAGCGGAGCTCCTGTCTTGACGTCCAGTTGCGACAGAGCTGAGGAAGGGAGCTCGGAGGCGTCAGTGCGGTCCATGTTCTTAGAGCTCAAGAATAGCCTGGCCGGTATTGACGCGAAGCTGGACCATGTGACTGAACAGTTGGACCACATTAAAGCTCGGGTTGACGACCAAGATTCCAGATTTGAGGTCCTGGAGACGCAGACATCGATGGGGGGACAGAGATCAGATCACGTAGATGGAGCGGATCTTGGAGGTGATCCGGAATAAGAATGAGGACTTAGAGGCACGGTCGCGACGCAACAACGTTCGCATCGTTGGGCTGCCGGAGGCCACTGACATGGGTCGCATGGAGGACTTTGTGGAGGGCATGCTGTCTGACCTGTTTGCGGGCGAGCTCTCCCGGATGCTGGTGGTCGAAAGGGACCACAGGTCTTTGGGACCGCGGCCCCCGCCGGGTACTCCTCAACCAATAATTGCCCGACTGCTGAACTACCAGGATCGGGACACTGTTCTACGCTTGGCACGGGAGAGAAAGCCGGTGATATATAAAAACTCTGAACTTAGCTTCTTTCCTGATTATACCCCAGGCGTGCAGGCGTTGCGACGTGCTTTCTTGCCAACTAAGCGACTGTTGAATCAAGCGGGCGTCAGATGCACCCTGCTGTACCCTGCTAAGCTGAGGGTGCGGCACGAAGGAAAGGTACTGTACTTTACGGATCCAAAACAAGCTGCCAAATTTGCTAGACGTCTGCCTCGGCGGTCGGAGGTTGCGGGCCCGGACGGTTCCGGATCTGAGAGAGCTGCCTTGAGTGACAATGATTAGTTGGCGTGTGCGACTATGCTGGTTCGCTTTTGTCCGTTGGATGGCTTTGTTGTTTAACCTGCTGTTAGGCCCTGTGTCCCTTTCCGCTAGATATTGCTGGGTGGGGAGCTGGTAGGCCGGCTATCGCCCCTAGGATGAGTCCTGTTTATTGTGCCTATGTTCTAATGGGGTGGTTTTGGGGCTCAGGAGGGTGGGTTTCTGTCATGACCCAATTGGGGGGTCTGCGTGGGAGGGGGGCAGGGTGGGCTCAGTTGTGTTGTATGTTCTCTGTCCTATATGCTATCTCTACTGTTTTTTTCAGATTTTCGGCAGGTGGGGCGCGCTTCATGGTGACGGGTTGTATGCATGCTGTGGGAGGGATGGGAATGAAAGATGTGACGACGGTTCGTTGCTTGACCTGGAATGTGCGTGGGTTAAATGACAAACGGAAGGCACGTCTGGTGGCAGCATACATTAAACGACATGACATAGATATTTGTATGCTTCAGGAGACCCACTTGGTGGCGTCCACGCTGGGTAGGTTGAAGGCTGGCTGGGTTGGCGAGTCTCACTGTTTGACTTATTCGAGTTACGCTCGTGGAGTGGCGATTCTGCTGTGCAAAGGTTTACAGTGGCGCACGTGCCAGGTTGTGGCTGACCCGAATGGCAGGTATGTTTTGCTGAGTGGCACGCTGTTGGACAGGGCCTGCCGGCTCGTCGCTGTTTATGGTCCCAATGTGGACGACTCAGAGTTTTTCCGAGAGGTGTGGCATCTGGTGGAGTCGCTGGGTGCTGGTGCAGTAATCTGGGGTGGCGACTTCAACGTGGTCCTGGATTCCAGGATGGATTGCGAAAGTGCAGCCAGGGTGCAGCATGTTGCAGTGCCGAAGGCATTGGTGGCGGTGATCCAGGGGGGGGGGTTTAGCGGATTTGTGGAGGCAGAGGCACGGTGATGTTCGAGAGGGTACGTGTGTGAACTACGCCCACTGTAGCTAGTCTCGTATTGATCGTTGGTTGTGTACTAGAGACGTGGAGGCTTGGATGAGCTCCGTGGATCATCTGCCTCGTACGCTGTCTGATCAATCGCCGGTTCGGTTGGTGCTGGAGATACCCTGTGAGGTGGGACGTTCGTTCATGTGGAGGCTACCTTGCCGGGCGCTTCGAGATGCGGCTTTCCGTGCGGAAGTTCGAGAGGCTATAGTGCTGTTTTTTGCTGAAAGTGGTGGTTCTGTAAGTGCGGCGAGCACCTTGTGGGAGGCATTCAAGGTGGTCATTCGGGGTATATGCCTTTCAAAACAACATGGAATATTGCGGACCCTGCGGCGTGAACTGACTGATCTGGAGGGGAGGATTGCGGAGCTGGAGAGGCACTTGTTGGAGAGCTGGTCGGGTGAGGTACTGGCGGCGCTGCGTAGGGAGGTGACTTCATATGAGGAGGCCTCCCTTAGAGAAGTCTGCTTCATGGGTAGGAATGCTCGGGCCCATCACTATGGTGAGGGGGAGAGGGCCGAACACACGCTTGCTGATATGTTGCGTAGGCTGTGGGCGAGCAACTACGTCACTGAGATTTTGGGCGATGAGGGTGAGCGTGTGACTGGGACGAGTGCCGTCCTGCAAGTTTTCATTCGATACTTTGCGCAGTTATATGATGATCCGGTTGGATTGGACGCGACGGCGCAGGCTTATTTCTCTTATATTGCGCTGGTGTGGTTCGGCGAGGCCCACCGGTCGTACTTGGATGTTCCATTCTCTGTGGAGGAGGTGACTGTGGCGATTCACAGCTTGCCTGGCGATAAAATCTCCTGGTACTGATGGTTTGACCACTGCGTTTTATAAAGAATATGCGGATATTCTTGCTCCGCATCTCTTGGAGGTATATGCAGAGTCTTTGGAAGCTGGGATTCTCCCGGCCATGCTCCGGGAGGCACTGATAGTCACGATTCTTAAACCCGGGAAGGAGCCGGCCTGTTGTGACTCATACCGCCCACTCTCGATGATTAATATTGACAACAAAATCCTGGCCAAAATGATAGCGCGCGTCTACAGCTGCTGCTTCCTTGACTGGTGTTGCCTGACCCTTCGTGTTTTGTACCTGGGAGATCCACGTGTCATAACTTACGTATGTTTTTCACAGTTGCTGGTTCGATGGAGGCAGACGAAAGCGCTGCAGCAGTGTTTCTAGATGCCACCAAGGCTTTTGATTCTTTAGCATGGGAGTACATGTTTGCGCTCCTTGCCTGAGTGGGCCTCAGCACCCGTTTTGTGAAACTGATTAGGCTGCGGGATACTAAGCCCACAGCTCGGCTGCGGTTGAATGTGTGTGTGTGTCGGCCCCATTCTCTGTTGCTCGGGGAACGCGTCAGGGGTGGCCATTGTCCCCGTTACTTTTTGCGGTAGCAATGGAGCCTCTTGCGGCCGGGTTACAGCAGAGACATAATGAGGTCTGCAGTTCCGGCAGCGACCGGTTCTGGTATCCATGTATGCGGACGATATTGCGTTATATGTGCGGGATCCGCTTTGGAATTTAGATATTTTGCTGGATGAGATTGTACTCTTTGATACTTTTTCGGGCATCATGATCAACTGGTCCAAGTCAGTGGTTCTGCCTTTATCTCCGGGGGTGGCGATGTTCTCCTCCCGGTACCCTATAGCATGGGCGGAGGAACCGGTCCGTTATCTAGGGATCCAGCTGAGCTGCAACATTGAAACTCTCTGGTTGGCCAATTATGGTGCAGCAATTTCGTGGTTGGAGGAGAAGGTCGAGGCTTGGCAGGCCTTACCGCTCTCGCTGATTGGGCGTATTGCTATTGTGAAGATGGTGGTGCTCCCAAAATTCTTGTATCTGTTTGTCAATCTCCCGCTTCCGCTCATGAGGAGCTTCTTGTGGTGCCTTCGCTCTGTTCTGATCCAATTGGTGTGGGCGGGTAGCCAACCTAGCATTTCCTGTGAGAAGCTGACTCTGCCATTTGAGCTGGGCGGGCTTGCTGCCCCTGATTTAGAGCTATATTATAATTGTGCGCAGGCGCACTTTGCACAATATTGGTTGCGCCCGATTCGATACTTGCCGCACTTGGCGCCTGAAAGCGATGCAGTGTGGCCGGATGGTTTGGTATCTGTGCTCGGGAGCCCGTCTCGGCCTCGACCTCGGGGGGTTGACACAGTGGCGTGTGCGGCGAGGGCGTGGAAGGCGGTAATGAAGTATACTGGTGCTGGCATGCCCTTTGCTACTTCACTGCCTGTTATGGTGGTAGCTGATGCCCAGATGTTTAGTGATCGGGGACTGCGTGAATTTCTTCGGGATGCCAGCCTAACGGAGCTGGGAGACTGGTTTGTGGATGGTCGTTTGATCTCCCTTGGAGAAGTGTGAGAAAGTAGCCTCTTTCTAGCCTTGTTACCCCCACTTTTGGCCTGTTTGTGGGTGTATGTCAGGGTGTTTTCACTGTCTCACTGGGATCCTGCTAGCCAGGGCCCAGTGCTCATAGTGAAAACCCTATGTTTTTAGTATGTTTGTTATGTGTCACTGGGACCCTGCTAGTCAGGACCCCAGTGCTCATAAGTTTGTGGCCTATATATATGTGTTCCCTGTGTGGTGCCTAACTGTCTCACTGAGGCTCTGCTAACCAGAACCTCAGTGGTTATGCTCTCTCATTTCTTTCAAATTGTCACTAACAGGCTAGTGACCAATTTTACCAATTTACATTGGCTTACTGGAACACCCTTATAATTCCCTAGTATATGGTACTAAGGTACCCAGGGTATTGGGGTTCCAGGAGATCCCTATGGGCTGCAGCATTTCTTTTGCCACCCAAAGGGAGCTCTGACAATTCTTACACAGGCCTGCCACTGCAGCCTGAGTGAAATAACGTCCACGTTATTTCACAGCCATTTTACACTGCACTTAAGTAACTTATAAGTCACCTATATGTCTAACCTTTACCTGGTAAAGGTTAGGTGCAAAGTTACTTAGTGTGAGGGCACCCTGGCACTAGCCAAGGTGCCCCCACATTGTTAAGGGCCAATTCCCTGAACTTTGTGAGTGCGGGGACACCATTACATGCGTGCACTACATATAGGTCACTACCTATATGTAGCTTCACAATGGTAACTCCGAATATGGCCATGTAACATGTCTAAGATCATGGAATTGCCCCCTCTATGCCATCCTGGCATTGTTGGCACAATTCCATGATCCCAGTGGTCTGTAGCACAGACCCTGGTACTGCCAAACTGCCTTTTCTGGGGTTTCACTGCAGCTGCTGCTGCTGCCAATCCCTCAGACAGGTTTCTGCCCCCCTGGGGTTAAGCCAGGCTTGTCCCAGGATGGCAGAACAAAGGACTTCCTCTGAGAGAGGGTGTTACACCCTCTCCCTTTGGAAAATGGTGTGAAGGCAGGGGAGGAGTAGCCTCCCCCAGCCTCTGGAAATGCTTTCTTGGGCACAGATGTGCCCAATTCTGCATAAGCCAGTCTACACCGGTTCAGGGGACCCCTTAGCCCTGCTCTGGCGCGAAACTAGACAAAGGAAAGGGGAGTGACCACTCCCCTGACCTGCACCTCCCCTGGGAGGTGCCCAGAGCTTCTCCAGTGTGCTCCAGACCTCTGCCATCTTGGAAACAGAGGTGCTGCTGGCACACTGGACTGCTCTGAGTGGCCAGTGCCACCAGGTGACGTCAGAGACTCCTTCTGATAGGCTCCTCCAGGTGTTGCTAGCCTATCCTCTCTCCTAGGTAGCCAAACCCTCTTTTCTGGCTATTTAGGGTCTCTGTCTCTGGGGAAACTTTAGATAACGAATGCAAGAGCTCATCCGAGTTCCTCTGTATCTCTCTCTTCACCTTCTGATAAGGAATCGACTGCTGACCGCGCTGGAAGCCTGCAAAACTGCAACAAAGTAGCTAAGACGTCTACTGCAACTCTGTAATGCTGATCCTGCCGCCTTCTCGACTGTTTTCCTGCTTGTGCATGCTGTGGGGGTAGTCTGCCTCCTCTCTGCACCAGAAGCTCCGAAGAAATCTCCCGTGGGTCGACGGAATCTTCCCCCTGCAACCGCAGGCACCAAAAAGCTGCATTACCGGTCCCTTGGGTCTCCTCTCAGCACGACGAGCGAGGTCCCTCGAATCCAGCAACTCTGTCCAAGTGACCCCCACAGTCCAGTGACTCTTCAGTCCAAGTTTGGTGGAGGTAAGTCCTTGCCTCACCTCGCTAGACTGCATTGCTGGGAACCGTGACTTTTGCAGCTACTCCGGCCCCTGTGCACTTCCGGCGGAAATCGTTTGTGCACAGCCAAGCCTGGGTCCACGGCACTCTAACCTGCATTGCACGACTTTCTAAGTTGGTCTCCGGCGACGTGGGACTCCTTTGTGCAACTTCGGCGAGCACCGTTTCACGCATCCTTGTAGTGCCTGTTTCTGGCACTTCTCCGGGTGCTACCTGCTTCAGAGAGGGCTCCTTGTCTTGCTCGACGTCCCCTCTCTCCCCTGGTCCAATTTGCGACCTCCTGGTCCCTCCTGGGCCACAGCAGCGTCCAAAAACGCTAACCGCACGATTTGCAGCTAGCAAGGCTTGTTGGCGTTCTTTCGGCGGGAAAACACTTCTGCACGACTCTCCAAGGCGAGAGGGATCCGTCCACCAAAGGGGAAGTCTCTAGCCCTTTTCGTTCCTGCAGAAACCTCAGCTTCTTCTGTCCAGTGGAAGCTTCTTTGCACCTACAGCTGGCATTTCCTGGGCATATGCCCATCTCCGACTTGCTTGTGACTTTTGGACTTGGTCCCCTTGTTCCACAGGTACCCTAGATTGGAAATCCACAGTTGTTGCATTGTTGGTTTGTGTCTTTCCTGCATTATTCCTCTATCACGACTTCTTTGTCTGTTGGGGAACTTCAGTGCACTTTGCACTCACTTTTCAGGGTCTTGGGGAGGGCTAATTTTCTAACTCTCACTATTTTCGAATAGTCCCAGCGACCCTCTACAAGGTCACATAGGTTTGGGGTCCATTCGTGGTTCGCATTCCACTTTTGGAGTATATGGTTTGTGTTGCCCCTATCCCTATGTGTCCCCATTGCCTCCTATTGTAACTATACATTGTTTGCACTGTTTTCTAAGACTATACTGCATATTTTTGCTATTGTGTACATATAACTTGTGTATATTTGCTATCCTCTCACTGAGGGTACACTCTAAGATACTTTGGCATATTGTCATAAAAATAAAGTACCTTTATTTTTAGTATAACTGTGTATTGTGTTTTCTTATGATATTGTGAAAGTGACACTTGTGGGACTGTAGTAGCTTCACACGTCTCCTAGTTCAGCCTAAGCTGCTCTGCTAAGCTACCATTATCTATCAGCCTAAGCTGCTAGACACCCTATACACTAATAAGGGATAACTGGGCCTGGTGCAAGGTGCAAGTACCCCTTGGTACTCACTACAAGCCAGTCCAGCCTCCTACATTGGTTGTGCAGTGGTGGGATAAGTGCTTTGAGACTACTTACCACTCTTGTCATTGTACTTTTCATAAGAGAAAAATATACAAAACAAGTTCAGTGTGTTTACACATTGCTAAAAAGTTTAGCATTTCCTCTTTTCACTCTTTTCTAAAGTGCTGAAAAGTACTTCTAAACATTCCAAAAATTCTTAAAAGTTGAAAAAGTTTTTTTCTGTCTTTCTAAAAAGTTCTAAAAACTTTTTTCTCTTTTTCTATCACTTTAACTCTCTCTAAAAATGTCTGGCACAGGCCAATATGTTGACCTGTCTAAGATTGCATATGATCACCTTAGCTGGAAAGGAGCAAGGAGTCTCTGCATAGAGAGAGGTTTGAGTGTAGGGAAGAATCCTTCCTTAGAACTGTTAATTAACATGCTTAGAGAACAGGATAAGGCCATAAGTGCCCCATCTGTTGAAAAAGTAGCTAATGGTTCTCAATCTGATCCAGGGACTACCCCAGGAAAAGATTCAGGAAAGAAACTCCCTAGCCTGCCCATTACTAGACAGTCTAGCATAGTTGGTAATGATGAAGAGCCACACCATACAAATAGTGTTGTCTCACATCATAGCAAAAGCATTTATTCTCACCACACTGGTAGTGATGTTTCTGTTAGCCAAGCTGTTAGGGTGGCTTCTGTAAGGGACAGGTCTCCTTCTGTTCATTCCCATCATACCTCTGTATCTAGGAATGTCCCTCTAACCAACCCTGATGACAGATTGTTAGAAAGGGAACTCAATAAGTTGAGGGTGGAACAAACTAGACTGAAGCTTAAAAAGCAACAGCTGGATTTGGATAGACAGTCTTTAGAACTAGAGAAGGAAAGACAGAAGTTGGGTTTAGAAACCCATGGTGGCAGCAGCAGTATTCCCCATAGTCATCCTGCAAAAGAGCATGATTCCAGGAATCTGCATAAGATAGTCCCCCCTTATAAGGAGGGGGATGACATTAACAAGTGGTTTGCTGCACTTGAGAGGGCCTGTGTTGTACAGGATGTCCCTCAAAGGCAGTGGGCTGCTATCCTATGGCTATCATTTAGTGGAAAAGGTAGGGATAGGCTCCTTACTGTGAAAGAAAATGAAGCCAATGATTACAAAGTTCTTAAGAATGCACTCCTGGATGGTTATGGCTTAACCACTGAACAATACAGGATAAAGTTCAGAGAGACCAAAAAGGAGTCTTCACAAGACTGGGTTGATTTCATTGACCATTCAGTGAAGGCCTTGGAGGGGTGGTTACATGGCAGTAAAGTTACTGATTATGACAGCCTGTATAACTTGATCCTGAGAGAGCATATTCTTAATAATTGTGTGTCTGATTTGTTGCACCAGTACTTGGTGGACTCTGATCTGACCTCTCCCCAAGAATTGGGAAAGAAGGCAGACAAATGGGTCAGAACAAGGGTGAACAGAAAAGTTCATACAGGGGGTGACAAAGAGAACAATAAGAAGAAAGATGGTGAAAAATCTCAAGATAAGCATGGGGATAAGGGTAAAACCAAAGATTCCACTTCAAATCTTAAACATTCTTCAGGGGGTGGAGATAAAACAAATTCTTCCTCTTCTTCTCAACCTACACAATTTAAAAAGCCTTGGTGCTTTGTGTGTAAAAACAGAGGCCATAGGCCAGGGGATAAGTCCTGTCGAGGTAAACCCCCTGAGCCTACCACCACTAATACATCAAGCTCTAGTGCCCCTAGCAGTAGTGGTACTAGTGGTGGGACTGCTGGCAACAGTCAAGTTAAGGGTGTAGTTGGGTTCACTTATGGGTCCATAGTAGAAACTGGGGTAGTCAGTCCCAAGACAGTTTCTGTCACACCTAGTGGCATTGGCCTTGCCACACTGGCTGCTTGTCCCCTTACAATGGATAAGTACAGGCAGACAGTTTCAATAAATGGTGTTGAGGCCTTGGCCTACAGGGACACAGGTGCCAGTATCACTTTAGTGACTGAAAACCTAGTGCACCCTGATCAACACATCATTGGACAACAGTATAAGATTATTGATGTCCATAACTCCACTAAGTTTCTTCCCTTAGCTATAATTCAGTTTAGTTGGGGTGGAGTTACTGGCCCTAAGCAGGTGGTGGTATCACCTAGCTTACCTGTAGACTGTCTCTTAGGTAATGACCTAGAGGCCTCAGGTTGGGCTGATGTAGAGTTTTATGCCCATGCAGCCATGCTGGGCATCCCTGAGGAATTGTTCCCTCTCATTTCTAATGAAATGAAAAAGCAAAGGAGAGAAGGCCTGAAAACTCAGGATCCCTCTCCATCAACAGGTAAAAAGGGTATCACAGTATCCCCTAACCCCCCTACCATTCAGGATACCATTCCTGTGGTGGGAGAAACCTCTCCTGGGGTGGCACCTGTTCCAAGGGAATCATCAGCTGGCAAAGCTGGACTCCCTGAGGTAGAAGTACCTCTCTGTGAGATAACTAACATTGGTGAGAAAAAGAGCACCATTTTAGTTAACATGGAGCATCCCTCCAACCCTCCCAGAGAAACTTTAGTGCAGAAACTCTGCACTGCCTCACAACACTTAGGACAGCATCCCTGCCCTAGTGTGGAGCTCATGGGACAGCATCCCTGCCCTGCTCCAACTCAAGAGAAACAGCATCCCTGTTCTCTCTTCCAGCCATATGGACAAAGTTTTTGCCCAGCTATGGCTTTTCTGAGACAGCATCCCTGTCTGGCATTTCCATCAATACAAATAGGTTCAGTGGACAATTCCCACTGCTCTAAACTAAAACTTACTAATATAAACTCTGAAAATACATCTTCACATTGTTGCTTAGCTAAAAAACTTCAAACAGGGTGGTTTACATCCCCACAGGGAAGTAACCATATAGTGGATGATAAAGGGAGTAACCAATCTATTGCAGAGCTACTCTCTACTTATCACCACTTAGACAATAAAGTCTCAACTGGCCAAGGTTAGCCTTTATTGTCCTTCGTTTGGGGGGGGGGGGTTGTGTGAGAAAGTAGCCTCTTTCTAGCCTTGTTACCCCCACTTTTGGCCTGTTTGTGAGTGTATGTCAGGGTGTTTTCACTGTCTCACTGGGATCCTGCTAGCCAGGGCCCAGTGCTCATAGTGAAAACCCTGTGTTTTTAGTATGTTTTTTATGTGTCACTGGGACCCTGCTAGTCAGGACCCCAGTGCTCATAAGTTTGTGGCCTATATATATGTGTTCCCTGTGTGGTGCCTAACTGTCTCACTGAGGCTCTGCTAACCAGAACCTCAGTGGTTATGCTCTCTCATTTCTTTCAAATTGTCACTAACAGGCTAGTGACCAATTTTACCAATTTACATTGGCTTACTGGAACACCCTTATAATTCCCTAGTATATGGTACTAAGGTACCCAGGGTATTGGGGTTCCAGGAGATCCCTATGGGCTGCAGCATTTCTTTTGCCACCCATAGGGAGCTCTGACAATTCTTACACAGGCCTGCCACTGCAGCCTGAGTGAAATAACGTCCACGTTATTTCACAGCCATTTTACACTGCACTTAAGTAACTTATAAGTCACCTATATGTCTAACCTTTACCTGGTAAAGGTTAGGTGCAAAGTTACTTAGTGTGAGGGCACCCTGGCACTAGCCAAGGTGCCCCCACATTGTTAAGGGCCAATTCCCTGAACTTTGTGAGTGCGGGGACACCATTACATGCGTGCACTACATATAGGTCACTACCTATATGTAGCTTCACAATGGTAACTCCGAATATGGCCATGTAACATGTCTAAGATCATGGAATTGCCCCCTCTATGCCATCCTGGCATTGTTGGCACAATTCCATGATCCCAGTGGTCTGTAGCACAGACCCTGGTACTGCCAAACTGCCTTTTCTGGGGTTTCACTGCAGCTGCTGCTGCTGCCAACCCTTCAGACAGGTTTCTGCCCCCCTGGGGTCAAGCCAGGCTTGTCCCAGGATGGCAGAACAAAGGACTTCCTCTGAGAGAGGGTGTTACACCCTCTCCCTTTGGAAAATGGTGTGAAGACAGGGGAGGAGTAGCCTCCCCCAGCCTCTGGAAATGCTTTCTTGGGCACAGATGTGCCCAATTCTGCATAAGCCAGTCTACACCGGTTCAGGGGACCCCTTAGCCCTGCTCTGGCGCGAAACTGGACAAAGGAAAGGGGAGTGACCACTCCCCTGATCTGCACCTCCCCTGGGAGGTGCCCAGAGCTCCTCCAGTGTGCTCCAGACCTCTGCCATCTTGGAAACAGAGGTGCTGCTGGCACACTGGACTGCTCTGAGTGGCCAGTGCCACCAGGTGACGTCAGAGACTCCTTCTGATAGGCTCCTCCAGGTGTTGCTAGCCTATCCTCTCTCCTAGGTAGCCAAACCCTCTTTTCTGGCTATTTAGGGTCTCTGTCTCTGGGGAAACTTTAGATAACGAATGCAAGAGCTCATCCGAGTTCCTCTGCATCGCTCTCTTCACCTTCTGATAAGGAATCGACTGCTGACCGCGCTGGAAGCCTGCAAAACTGCAACAAAGTAGCTAAGACGACTACTGCAACTCTGTAACGCTGATCCTGCCGCCTTCTCGACTGTTTTCCTGCTTGTGCATGCTGTGGGGGTAGTCTGCCTCCTCTCTGCACCAGAAGCTCCGAAGAAATCTCCCGTGGGTCGACGGAATCTTCCCCCTGCAACCGCAGGCACCAAAAAGCTGCATTACCGGTCCCTTGGGTCTCCTCTCAGCACGACGAGCGAGGTCCCTCGAATCCAGCAGCTCTGTCCAAGTGACCCCCACAGTCCAGTGACTCTTCAGTCCAAGTTTGGTGGAGGTAAGTCCTTGCCTCATCTCGCTAGACTGCATTGCTGGGAACCGCGACTTTTGCAGCTACTCCGGCCCCTGTGCACTTCCGGCGGAAATCCTTTGTGCACAGCCAAGCCTGGGTCCACGGCACTCTAACCTGCATTGCACGACTTTCTAAGTTGGCCTCCGGCGACGTGGGACTCCTTTGTGCAACTTCGGCGAGCACCGTTTCACGCATCCTCGTAGTGCCTGTTTCTGGCACTTCTCCGGGTGCTATCTGCTTCAGAGAGGGCTCCTTGTCTTGCTCGACGTCCCCTCTCTCTCCTGGTCCAATTTTCGACCTCCTGGTCCCTCCAGGGCCACAGCAGCGTCCAAAAACGCTAACCGCACGATTTGCAGCTAGCAAGGCTTGTTGGCGTTCTTTCAGCTGGAAAACACTTCTGCACGACTCTCCAAGGCGAGAGGGATCCGTCCACCAAAGGGGAAGTCTCTAGCCCTTTTCGTTCCTGCAGAAACCTCAGCTTCTTCTGTCCAGTGGAAGCTTCTTTGCACCTACAGCTGGCATTTCCTGGGCATATGCCCATCTCCGACTTGCTTGTGACTTTTGGACTTGGTCCCCTTGTTCCACAGGTACCCTAGATTGGAAATCCACAGTTGTTGCATTGTTGGTTTGTGTCTTTCCTGCATTATTCCTCTATCACGACTTCTTTGTCTGTTGGGGAACTTCAGTGCACTTTGCACTCACTTTTCAGGTTCTTGGGGAGGGCTAAGTTTCTAACTCTCACTATTTTCTAATAGTCCCAGCGACCCTCTACAAGGTCACATAGGTTTGGGGTCCATTCGTGGTTCACATTCCACTTTTGGAGTATATGGTTTGTGTTGCCCCTATCCCTATGTGTCCCCATTGCCTCCTATTGTAACTATACATTGTTTGCACTGTTTTCTAAGACTATACTGCATATTTTTGGTATTGTGTACATATAACTTGTGTATATTTGCTATCCTCTCACTGAGGGTACACGCTAAGATACTTTGGCATATTGTCATAAAAATAAAGTACCTTTATTTTTAGTATAACTGTGTATTGTGTTTTCTTATGATATTGTGCAAGTGACACTTGTGGGACTGTAGTAGCTTCACACGTCTCCTAGTTCAGCCTAAGCTGCTCTGCTAAGCTACCATTATCTATCAGCCTAAGCTGCTAGACACCCTATACACTAATAAGGGATAACTGGGCCTGGTGCAAGGTGCAAGTACCCCTTGGTACTCACTACAAGCCAGTCCAGCCTCCTACAAGAAGTGTTCGGCGATGGACGTATCACTGCATTGCAGCGAATATATGTGCTTAGGGTCTGTGCTATGCTTCGAGCTCTGTTCCCTGGCCTACCGGAGGTTCCATCGCAATGCCATGCTTTAGAGGTGTTGTGCTGCGCGCAGTCGTTACGCAAACTGGTTACCAAATTATACAATTGTATTCAGGAACAGCGGGGTGACCTTGGTGCGCTCTCTAGGGCCTGCTGGGAGAGAGATGTGGGAGAACCTATTACAGAAGAAATGTGGCAGAGTTGCTGTACGCATATGAGGGCGCTGTCCCCGAATTATAGGCTGCGGCTGAAGCACTTTAAGTTTCTGCATTGTGTATATTACACGCCTTGTGGGCTTTATTCTATGGGCCTGCGAGCGGATGCGTGTTGTGAGCGCTGCCGTGCTCCGGATGCCAGGTTTCTGCATCTTGCATGGGAATGTGCTGAGGTTCATGCCTTTTGGGTGGAGGTTCTGCACATAATTGCTGAACTGATTGGATCAGAGATACCCATTTCCCCCAAAGTTGCGCTGCTTGGGTATGTGAACGAGATCAGTGGGCCGTATAGAAGGTTGGTGGGTCTGCTTTTGTTGCTGGCTAAATGCAGAGTTGCTATTTGCTGGGGCAGGGGACTTGCGCCACGTGGGCCTGAATGGTTGCGGGATGCTGCCTTTTGCCAGTATCAGCTGATGATTTTTTGGGGTCTTATGTCTGAAGGCTCTCGACCGAAGGATATTTGGGCTCCTTTGCAAGCTTACCTCGTGACCTTGAATGGGCAGGAAGAATGATACGCGCTTGCTTGTGGTTTGTTGCCCATTTTCATTCCCCATGATTGGGCTGTGGTACATGCATGGCTGATGCTGATTGGTGCACCTCTGTTTGCGAGCTCTGCCTGCCTTTTGATTTTTGTTTGGCTTTTTCTCGTTTGCTATTTTCCTTCTGTTGTTATTCCTGGCCTCGACATCTGGGTAGGACATCCCTCCTGGACTTTATACGGGGAATATACTGTTTTTGGTGGCTGATGATCTGGACCGGTGCTGATAATACAGAACTTGCCATACATTGAGGCGGAACTATGTGCTCGGTTGAACAGTATCTATTTTGAGGCAGAGGAGGGCTGTATTCTGCTACAAATTGTTTCTATGAATGCGGGGCCATTCTTGTTGCTCTTTGTTCTGTATTATGCAATAATCACTAATAAAATTTAAAAAAAGAAAAAGAAAAAGAAACCTGCAGTGCAGAGGAAAAATTGGGACTGTGATTTGCTTCATAGAGTCCCCTTGTAAAAGGAGGTCCCTGACCATGTGGATACCCTCCAACATGTACTGCCTATATACCACCCATTTGTTGAAGGCCTGAAGGTTGATGACTGGGCAGAAGCCTTTGTCCTTTTTCTTTACCAAGAATATATTGCTCAAGAAACCCCCGGGATGGAGGACCGTTCTATGGATGGCCTCCTTGGTTAGAAGCTCTTGAACCTCCATGTCTATCAGTCCAAGAAGAAAATAGATTTCTGGGGTGCCTCCTGTACTGGGGTTCCTCAAAATTCTATGTGGAAACCTTCCACTGTCTGCAAGACCCAAGCATCGGAGGTTATGTCAACCTACCTGTGAGCGAATCTCCGTAGCCTACCCCCAAGGGCACGAGAGGTAGAAGGGATAATGCATCCCGCTAGGTTCTCCTGGGAAGTTCGCTCTGCCACGGGCACTTCTGCTGGATCTGCTTTTCCCTCTTCCCCAATTGGGGAAGAAAGTGCCTTGGCGGCCATCCCACCAGCCATTGTTGACCTTGGTGTAAGTGGCGTTAGGGCCTTGCTGGTTGAAGCGTCCGGAGGAGTTACCCCTGTCTCTTCCAGCCCCACCAAAAACCTTCTCTGGAAGAATCTTCTTTGTGCGCTTTGTCCATCGCAGAAAAAGTGGACACAAATTTCCCCAGCTCTTTGATGAAGGGCTCACCAAACAGGTTGCCCTAGGCGACCGCCCCTGCCTCCGAGCCGCAGAGCTCCCCCAACTTGGGGTAAATTTTAATCAACAGGGAGCGGATCCTCTCAGCTGAGATGGCGCAGTTGGCATTCCCCAGAAAGACTGCCATCTGGGCCCAGCCTTCTACGATATCCGTAGGCAGGGGTCTACCCGTGAGCTTTGCCTGCTCTGCCAGCTGAATGATTTGTGTCAGGGGTCCTAACACGTCCAATAGTTTGTCCTAACACGCCCTCCACCCTTCTTAGGGTCCTTGGTGTACTTTCCGAAAAAAGTACACAGTTTTGGGTCGATATCCGGATTCGCCACCACCTTGTCTGTCAGAGTAGGATGAGGAAACTCCGCCCTCAGTCTGTCCCGAACCTCTGTGTCAAGGGGTTGTCTTAGTTTACTGGCCACATAGTCAGCGACCTTCTGGTCCGGTCACCACTCTGAGGATCTGGGATGGCCTGCAAGAGGATGGCGCCCACCTCTGGTGGGAGGCAGCGCTGGGAATAAAACGCCCTGGGAAAATTGTTGGGAGCCCCCAGCACTTCTGTTACAGGTGAATAGGCTATATATAACCTGTGCGTGCGTTGAATGGGCTCTCCGCGCTGTTCGTGCGATATGGGGCCCTGCCGGGCTGAACGCTTACGTCCAGGGGATGTTTTGTGGCGGTTTGAGGGGTGAGATATGAGCGAGAGGCTTTGCTCCCCCTAAGCGCCTCTCGAAGACGGTCGAGCGCCCATGGCAGCTCGTACCGCCTGATGAACGTGCTCCGGGCCTCCCTCAGTGGTGCGAAAGAGCGCCCTCTGGTGGACCCGATGTATGATCACAAGGCGAATCTGCGCTCAGGATATTTTTGCCTACTGCGCAATTGTGTCGCCAGAACAGTGCAAAATGAGTTAGGCAAATTGTATTTTGTAAGTTTGCACCGATTTTGCGTCAAAAAGCGGCGCAAATGCGGCGCTAAAAAAGTATAAATATGCACCTTCGTTTTTTCAGTGGCTTGCTCAGGATCAATACCCTGACCATAACAGAACTGCGTGTGTCAACCCTCAAAGTAAAATCGGGCTCCCCATTTGACACAGCCCCTCTAGCAATCCCGGAACACAGACTGGAGACCATTTTACCTAGTTTATCCAACCTACTTAATCAGTCACTTAATACAGGTCAACTCCCTCGGAAATGGAAACACGCAATACTAATGCTTCTGTTGAAAAAGCACAATCCGGATGCAGACAAACCAGAAAATTTTAGGCCTATTTCTCTGCTCCCATTCTTCGCTAAGGTGGCGGAAAAAATATGTCAACCAACAGTTAACGTAATATATTGAGACCAAGGGCCTGCTACATGAGACTCAATCAGGGTTCTTCCCCCTGTATAGTACTGAATCCGCACTGTTGCTGGTGTCGGAATCACTGAGACTCATTGCTGACGAAAGCAAAACTGCAGCATTCATCATGCTGGATTTGAGTGCGGCCTTCGACACCATTTCCCATGGCCTTTTAGTTACAGGACAGTAGTCCTATTGCTTTGCATGCATTGCCTTAAAGTGACTGACCTGTTTTCTTCAGAACCGCACCCATCAGGTAGTACAACAGTCATGTTCCTCGGAGGTCGTCACACTCCAACAGCGGGTCCTACAAGGCTCTAAACTGAGCCTGACTTTGTAACTCATATATGCGTCCTTTAGCTAACATGGTTGAGTGTCATGGCATAAAAATAGTGTCATACGCTGATGACACTCAATTTATTATCACCCTGACACAGGACAATAGGATCTGCGTGACCGACTTTCAAACATCTGTGGCTCACCTGGCAGAATGGATGGACCAGACCTACATAGGTCTGAATTAATTGATTTGTGGAATTGTGGAGAAACAGCCATCCATCTGGTCCACAACTTGGTGGGCAGATGTTGTAGGCTCAGCGCCAACTCCAAAAACAAAAATAAAAAAACCTGGGAATCTGGTTTGATAGCAATCTTATGTTTGACAACCAGATATCCAAACTAGCAGGGAATTATTTTGGCATACTGAAAATGCTACATAAGACCTTTGATCTCCTTCCAGAAATGGCCAGGAAGATGGTAATCCAAGCCCTCCTGGTCTCCAGATTAAACTACTGTAACATACTCTATATAGGTGCTACCCAAGGTAGATTGAAAATGCTCCAGAGCAGTAGTTCCCAACCTTTTCACTTCTGTGGACCCCCACTTTATCATTACTGAAATCTGGGGACCCCCACTGAATCATTACTGGAATCTGGGGACCCTTTAGTGAGTCATACTGAAAACTGGGGACCTAATCTGTTAGTATTATTCAATTTTCTAAGCAGTCGCGGTACCCCTGAAGAGGCTTTGTGGACCTCCAGGGGGTCCCCGGACCACAGGTTGGGAACCACTGCTCCAGAGAGTACAAAACGCAGCAGCCCAGCTGCTCCTGAATATCCACAGACACTCTTTTCTGGGACCAGTACTTCTGAAATTACACTGGCACCTGATTAATAAAAGAGTATCATTCAAAGCCCTTCGTTTCTGCCATAAAATCCACAACACCAAAGGCCCCAGCTACCTTCATTCTCTGATTAAGCCCTACAGGGCTGATAGGTGCCTCAGATCTTCCAGAGCCAGGCTAGTGGCTGGGCCAAGGGTGGATAGATCTTGGATGGGTGGCTGCTCCTTCAGCTTTTTGGCCCCCAAATTGTGGAACTCCCTCCCTCTTGACCTAAGGCAGGATAAGTCAGACTTAACATTCCAAAAAAAGCTCCAAACCTGGCTGTTTAAAGCATTTTAATAGTCCATTCTATGTAGTTCTAGTAGCCTGAGTTCCTACCGCGGGAACGCTCCTCCCTGGAGTAACCAATCGCTTTATAAACACTAACATGTAATATAACATCAGTTTATACATCAAATGGAAAAATGCCAAATTGTGATGATTTTTTAATACTTTTGTTGTAATGAAACACCAGTCACAAAGGTAAAATATCATTCTGGTGCAAACCTAGATGTGGATATATATATATAAGTTAAGGGGGTAGGGGTCAGCTTTGTGTGACCCAGAGCCATGTCCCGTGGTCTGGCTCTATTCTTCTGTCCTTACTGAACTTTTTGTCACAGGGAGTCCCTCTGCTGCACCTTAACGTGACCTCAAGGAGGCTGCATTGGAACCTCATGGAGGTCTCTCTTTTCAATGTAGGGCTGTTACCTGATTTTACATCTCCTGAATGCCATATGTCAAGAATATGTGCATCGGAGCAGGTATTACAATGTGCACAGCAGTGCTGAGGAGTGGCAGAACATCAGGGAACCTGGAATTCATATTCCTGACCAACAGAAGGCACGAGGCTTGCAGGTAAAATACTGGTCAGGTGTCAAATCTAGACATAGATGTGAGTTAAGGTTGTGATTCATCCTTCAAGAACCCCTTCAAGCAAACCAGAACTGTGATAGATGTGAGAGTTTTCATTTTATTTATTTCATTTTTATAAGAGTAGGCATTAGTCCTTGGGACCGCAGCCTGCTCTTAAAAAATGTTTGAACCTCCATTCACAGAGGGGAAGTTGTCTCTTGGGGACCTTTTTCCATTTGCGAATGTGTTACCACCAACCTGAATTTGGTGGTAACTGCAATTGTTTTGCAACCGCATTCACAGTCACAAAACAACGCCCTTTGGCACTCCCCTTCCTAAATGTGACTCTCAAACCTGGTTTGCAATTCGGTAAATAGATTACCAAATCGCAAAATAGCATTTTTACATTCCAAAATGCTTTTTCCTGTGCGCAAACAGCCTGATTCTGCGAATCGGGGTGTTTACACACTGAAAATAACTTTGTACATTTACCCGCCCATCTGTGGCCCATCCAATTAAATAAAAGTTAATTGGATTTACAGCAGACCTGGTGCGTTCCTTCTGAAGATTTCATCATCTCCAGGCAGGCAAAAGGTCTGGTTGAAAGCCAGGCAACATGAGGACTTCCCAAGGAAAACAGATGCAGAATTATTTGTGCAGGTAAATCTGATTTCCAAGAATCCCTCCTGTAATTGATGGGTAACCCTGCCTCCAGATTTACCTATATTCACAATAGAAGTAAATCCAGGGGGCCCATGGAGTGGTCACGGGGTCCTGCATTTACTCAAGCTGTGACATATCAGACGCCCACCAAACACTTCCTCTATTAGTTGATCAAAAAAAGGAAGACCATTTTCTAGCAAATCAGCTTCTTAGTTTCCAAAGTCCGTCTATGACCCTCTAGTGTGAGTTTTGCATCTCGTTTCCTTTACAATCCACTCAGTAAGAGCGCAGACTGGGGTTGGGCAAGCTTGCAGGGGACATTGGGAAATGATTTCAGTTTGTGAAGGTTGCACCGCCTGTTCATCTTTTCTACCCTTTCAAGGTCCCTCCTCTGTTATGAATCAATGAGTTCAACTACAGCAGGTAGCATTGGGTCCGCAGCGATGGCACAAATTATACCCTTCTCATCCTGGGCTACTGGGCATGGCAGCTGGAACGCAGGGCAGAGATGCTCTTTGGCAATAAACTTCTCCACGGTGGAGGTACACGCAGGGAAACAAACAATATAACAACATTTGTTCCAACTACTGGACTAAACAGAAGGCATTATTAATTCAAAAGTGCACCACTGTTGGAATCATACTGTGTACCATGGGAAGAATTCGCAATGTTTCAAATGTTGTACAATTTGCAATTTTCCAACAGAACTTATGAATTCATTGAGATGACTTTGCACCTTCCGTGAGAAAATCTGGAATAGTTGCAAACCTCAGGGGCGTCAATAATTTTCATTGGATATGGACCCTTATGCATAAGATGGGACCACTGTGAGGACCAATCATAAACTATTAAACATTCCTAGTTAGGCAGAGATTTTGGCAATTTTAGTTAGTCCTTTCCTGTCCTTTTGTAGGAAGCTGGCCTGGTGAGTAGTGGGTACCTGAGGTACTTACACCTTATACCAGGGCCAGGTATCCCCTATTAGTGTAGAGTAGGCAGTGTCTAGAAGCCAAACTCCCTGGAGGTAGCTGTGGATGAGCAGCCAAGGCTTATCTAGGACACATGGAAAGCTCATGCAATACCACTGTAGACACACATCACTTACACACATGAAAGAAAATACTCAGGCCCATATTTATACTCGGTTTGCGTTGAATTAGCGTCATTTTTTTTACGATAATTCAGTGCAGACCAAACTCCATATTTATACTTTGGCATTAGACATGTCTAGTGCCAAAGTTATGGAGTTTACGTCGTTTTCTGGAGGGGAGAACCTACCTTGTGTCAATGAGAAGCAAGGTAGGCGTTCCTGTCCAGAGAGGATGATAGGGCCTTTGCTCCATATTTATCCCCCGTGCAGCACAGGAGGATGTGGGCCTTAAATAATGGCGCTAAGTTTACTTATCGCCATTATTTAACGCCTGGGTATGGGCAGGCGTAAGTGGACCTGTAGGCAGATTTCCATGGTCAGAGACTATGGATATTGCCAAAGGTGCCCTTCCCTGTTCCCAGGGACACCCCCACCCTCCCCTACCCACACCAAGAGGTCACCTACGGATGGGGGACCCATCCAAGGTGAGTCCGGGTGAGTATATATTTTTTTTTGTCCAACACTGCTCGGGGGCCCTGACTTGGGGCCCCCTGTATGGCGCTGGCCCCAATGGCCATGGCTCCTGTCTTTACTAAGACAGGAGCCATCTCCATGGGGTTTGTGCGCCAGGAAATGGGGCTACACTGCCTAAGGGCAATTCTTTTGCCACGTAGCAGCGTAGTGCCATCATTTGGTGCACAAGCCCCAGTTCCCCCACGGCTCCCCGGCCCTGTTAGCGTCCTTTCCAAGAACGCTAACAGGGCCTTAGCGCCGGCTAGTGCCGTTCCATAAATATGGCACCCGGCTGGCGTCTAGGAATGGCGCTAGCCGGCACTATACTTTTTGGCGCAAACCTGCGTTAGCGCAGGTTTGCGCCAAAAAGTAATAATATGGGCCTCAGTGTTACAACAATGAAGGTACTTCATTTTAGTGACACAATACCCAAAAAGTACACACTAGATATGTACACTAGTTATCAGCAATAGGCATACAAAGAGATAGAAAACAGTGCAAATGAAATAGACAATCGTGATCCTAGGGGGAGCCCAAACAATATAGTAAAAAAATGGAATGTGAACACAGGACCCCCACCTGGGTAAGTGGAATGTGTAGAGGGGAGCTGGGGGTACTAGGAAACCCCAAAGGTAAGTACCACAGTGACCCCCTAGCAACCAGGAAGAAAGGTGTATGTTACAGCATTACATGCTGGAAGTGATGATAAGTGATCACCAGACTGATTTATTAGAGAGAAACTGATTTAAACTTTTTAGTTGAAACTTAGGTAACCCATAGAGTAGGTGCTATGTAGGTAAAAGGCAGGACATGCACATATGTGGTTTATATGTCCTGGTAGTGAAAAACTCCTAAAAAACGTTTTCCATTACTGTGAGTCCTGCTCCTTTTATAGACTAGCAATAGGACTGCCCTCATATGCTTTCTGAGTGGTAGGTTCTGATCTGAAAGGGATAAACAGGTCATATTTAGTATGGCCAGGATGGTAACAGAAAACTCTGCTTACTGGTGAGGTTAGATTTTATAATACTATTTTAGAAATGGCACTTTTAGAAAGTGAGCATTCCTCTGCACATAAAACCATCTGTGACTTACAGCCTCTCTCCAATCAACATCTTGACAGCCCCCTTGTGCATTTCACCCAGACAACCACAAACACACTTGTAGGCCATTTCCCAGGAATTGCATCTGTAGAGCCCAACAGCGCGATGTAGTGCAGGGGGCTGCTGTGTCTGTATTGTCCGCCAACGGTAGCGGTAAGCCATGCACTCAACCTGTCTTTCTTCTGTCGTCCCCCCACTTTTTGTGGTCTCCCTGTTCTTGTGTGCATTAGCATCATCAGGCAAAGGTACAGTGGCACCGGAGCACAAGGGAGCTGCATCCCACATGGCCATGGAGGGCCACACTACGGACTCAAAATACACCAGTGGGACGGAGGCCGAGGGGAGCACCACAGCGGTCACAGGATCTGCAACCAGCAACACGGACTCATCCTCCGATGGGAGCTCCCTTTTGGTGGCGGAAACATCTGTGCCCCCCACTTCAACAGGTACAGCCGCCACCCCCCTACCAGCACTGCCCTCCCAACAGCCCCTCAGCCTTCGCCCTGTGCCCGCTCACCCAGGAGGGTGGGCATCACCTTCGCCCCAGGCACCGCAGCCCCTGCCCCTGTCACCTCTGCTGCCCTCAGTGAGGAGGCCATTGACCTCCTCAGGTCCCTCACTGTTGGACAGTCTACCATTTTGAATGCCATCCAGGGTGTAGAAAGGGAGTTGCAACACACAAATGCATTCCTGGAGGGCATTCATTCTGGTCAGGCTGCCCTTCATCAAACCAGACTCTGGCCTCAGCACTGATGGCAGCCATTGTCCCTGTGTCTAGCCTCCCCCCTCCAACTTCCTCCACCCAGACCCAATCCCCTGTACCTCTGCCTATCCCAAGCACACCATCAGACCAGCCTGCACACACCTCAACACACAAGGGTAGCTCAGGCAAACATAAGCACCACACATCCCACAGGCACTCACGCAAGCATCACATACATACAGACACACCAACATCCACTGCCTCCACTGTGTCCGCCTCCTCGTCGTCTCCCTCCTCCCTCCCAGTCTCGTCTACACTCACACCTGCATGCACTACCACTACAGCCAGTACGTCCCGCACCAGCACACCCACCACCCTGCTCACGTGCACTCACCACCCCTACTACCATTTCCACGTCCCCTGTGTCCTCTCCCAGTGTGTCTGTGACGCCTCCTTCGAAGATACACGAACGCAGACACACACCCACCCAACAGCCATCCACCTCACGACAGCCTCCAGCCCATGCACCTGCACCCAAATCCACAAAAGTTACACCTCCTCCAACCACCACCTCTTCCTCCACTCCCAAACCCCCTACAGCTACCCGTCCCAGTGTCTCAAAAAACCTTCTCCTGTCCACCCTTAACCTATTTCCCCCCCCCCATCCAACTCATAGGTCCCGTACTAGCACCTCAGCTAAAAAATCTCCGGGACCAGTGGTGCCTGTTGTTACAGGTATGTGGAGTGCACCGGCCACCAGGCCAGCCAGTGTGGCACAGAGCCACAGCACAGCCAGTCCCCCCCCTGTGAAGCACCAGAAGTTGGACAGTGCCCGGCGGGAGAGGGGGAAGACTCCAGCCAGCCAAGCCGCTCACAGGGGTCCCGGGGGGAGTGTCGACTCAGCTGTGACTCCTCCCAAGGTGGGGAAGGGGCAGAAGAAATCTCCAAAGTCTGGGAGGAGCAGCATGGCGGAGAAGACCGCCATTATCCCCGCTGCCCAGGAGGCCTCCACCAGCCCCATCGTCACTGCCCAGGAGGCCACCGCCAGAGTCACTGCCCAGGAGGCCACCGCCAGAGTCACTGCCCAGGAGGCCTCCGCCAGCCCCATCGTCACTGCCCAGGAGGCCACCGCCAGCCCCATCGTCACTGCCCAGGAGGCCAGAGTCACTGCCCAGGAGGCCACCGCCAGCCTCAATGTCACTGCCCAGGAGGCCACCGTGAGGGTCACTGCCCAGGAGGCCACCGCCAGCCCCATCGTCACTGCCCAGGAGGCCACAGCCAGAGTCACTGCCCAGGAGGCCACCGCCAGAGTCACTGCCCAGGAGGCCACTGCCAGCCCCATTGTCACTGCCCAGGAGCCCACCGCCAGAGTCACTGCCCAGGAGGCCACCGCCAGCCCCATCGTCACTGCCCAGGAGGCCACCGCCAGCCACAGCCCAGCTGGCCAGGAGGGCCCCGCAAACCACAGCCCAACTGACCCATGAAGGACCGCCAGCCACAGCCCTGATGGGCAATGAAGGACCACCTTGGCAAGGACCGCTGAACAGGGCAAAGACCGCCATGGCAAGGACCGCTAAACAGGGCAAAGCCACCATGGAAAGCACCGCTGAACAGGTCTGACACTGGCAACTCATGCACCGCTGAACAGGCCAAGGACCTCTGAACAGGGCAAAGACCGCCATGGAAAGCACAGCTGAACAGGTCTGACACTGGCAACTCAAGCACCGCTTGTAGGAGGCTGGACTGGCTTGTAGTGAGTACCAAGGGGTACTTGCACCTTGCACCAGGCCCAGTTATCCCTTATTAGTGTATAGGGTGTCTAGCAGCTTAGGCTGATAGATAATGGTAGCTTAGCAGAGCAGCTTAGGCTGAACTAGGAGACGTGTGAAGCTACTACAGTACCACTTAGTGTCATATGCACAATATCATAAGAAAACACAATACACAGTTATACTAAAAATAAAGGTACTTTATTTTTATGACAATATGCCAAAGTATCTTAGAGTGTACCCTCAGTGAGAGGATAGGAAATATACACAAGATATATATACACAATAGCAAAAATATGCAGTATAGTCTTAGAAAACAGTGCAAACAATGTATAGTTACAATAGGATGCAATGGGGAACATAGGGATAGGGGCAACACAAACCATATACTCCAGAAGTGGAATGCGAACCACGAATGGACACCAAACCTATGTGACCTTGTAGAGGGTCGCTGGGACTATTAGAAAATAGTGAGAGTTAGAAAAATAACCCTCCCCAAGACCCTGACAAGTGAGTGCAAAGTGCACTAAAGTTCCCCTAAGGACAACATAGTCGTGTTAGAGGAATAATGCAGGAAAGACACAAACCAGCAATGCAACAACTGTGGATTTCCAATCTAGGGTACCTGTGGAACAAGGGGACCAAGTCCAAAAGTCACAAGCAAGTCGTAGATGGGCAGATGCCCAGGAAATGCCAGCTGCGGGTGCAAAGAAGCTTCGACTGGACAGAAGAAGCTGAGGTTTCTGCAGGAACGAAAAGGGCTAGAGACTTCCCCTTTGGTGGACGGATCCCTCTCGCTTTGGAGAGTCGTGCAGAAGTGTTTTCCCGCCGGAAGGACGCCAACAAGCCTTGCTACACGCAAATCGTGCGTTTGGCGTTTTTGGACGCTGCTGGGGCCCAGGAGGGACCAGGAGGTCGCAAATTAGCCCTGAAGAGAGAGGGGACGTCGAGCAAGACAAAGAGCCCTCACTGAAGCAGGTAGCACCCACAGAAGTGCCAGAAACAGGCACTACGAGGATGCGTGAAACGGTGCTCGCCGAAGTTGCACAAAGGAGTCCCACGTCGCCGGAGACCAACTTAGAAAGTCGTGCAATGCAGGTTAGAGTGCCGTGGACCCAGGCTTGGCTGTGCACAAAGGATTTCCGCCGGAAATGCACAGGGGCCGGAGTAGCTGCAAAGTCGCGGTTCCCAGCAATGCAGACCAGCGAGGTGAGGCAAGGACTTACCTCCACCAAACTTGGGCTGAAGAGTCACTGGACTGTGGGGGTCACTTGGACAGCGTCGCTGGATTCGAGGGACCTCGCTCGTCGTGCTGAGAGGAGACCCAAGGGACCGGTAATGCAGCTTTTTGGTGCCTGCCGTTGCAGGGGGAAGATTCCGTCGACCCACGGGAGATTTCTTCGGAGCTTCTGGTGCAGAGAGGAGGCAGGCTACCCCCACAGCATGCACAAGCAGGAAAACAGTCGAGAAGGCGGCAGGATCAGCGTTACAGAGTTGCAGTAGTCGTCTTTGCTACTATGTTGCAGGTTTGCAGGCTTCCAGCGCGGTCAGCGGTCGTTTCCTTATCAGAAGGTGAAGAGGGAGATGCAGAGGAACTCGGCTGAGCTCATGCATTCGTTATCTAAAGTTTCCCCAGAGACAGAGACCCTAAATAGCCAGAAAAGAGGGTTTGGCTACCTAGGAGAGGGGATAGGCTACTAACACCTGAAGGAGCCTATCAGCAGGAGTCTCTGACGTCACCTGGTGGCACTGGCCACTCAGAGCAGTCCAGTGTGCCAGCAGCACCTCTGTTCCCAAGATGGCAGAGGTCTGGAGCACACTGGAGGAGCTCTGGACACCTCCCAGGGGAGGTGCAGGTCAGGGGAGTGGTCACTCCCCTTTCCTTTGTCCAGTTTCGCGCCAGAGCAGGGGCTAAGGGGTCCCTGAACTGGTGTAGACTGGCTTATGCAGAATTGGGCACATCTGTGCCCAAGAAAGCATTTCCAGAGGCTGGGGGAGGCTACTCCTCCCCTGCCTTCACACCATTTTCCAAAGGGAGAGGGTGTCACACCCTCTCTCAGAGGAAGTTCTTTGTTCTGCCATCCTGGGCCAGGCCTGGCTGGACCCCAGGAGGGCAGCTGCCTGTCTGAGGGGTTGGCAGCAGCAGCAGCTGCAGTGAAACCCCAGGAAGGGCAGTTTGGCAGTACCAGGGTCTGTGCTACAGACCACTGGGATCATGGGATTGTGCCAACTATGCCAGGATGGTATAGAGGGGGCAATTCCATGATCATAGACATGTTACATGGCCATATTCGGAGTTACCATGGTGAAGCTACATATAGGTAGTGACCTATATGTAGTGCACGCGTGTAATGGTGTCCCCGCACTCACAAAGTTCAGGGAATTGGCTCTGAACAATGTGGGGGCACCTTGGCTAGTGCCAGGGTGCCCTCACACTAAGTAACTTTGCACCTAACCTTTACCAGGTAAAGGTTAGACATATAGGTGACTTATAAGTTACTTAAGTGCAGTGTAAAATGGCTGTGAAATAACGTGGACGTTATTTCACTCAGGCTGCAGTGGCAGGCCTGTGTAAGAATTGTCAGAGCTCCCTATGGGTGGCAAAAGAAATGCTGCAGCCCATAGGGATCTCCTGGAACCCCAATACCCTGGGTACCTCAGTACCATATACTAGGGAATTATAAGGGTGTTCCAGTAAGCCAATGTAAATTGGTAAAATTGGTCACTAGCCTGTTAGTGACAATTTGAAAGTAATGAGAGAGCATAACCACTGAGGTTCTGGTTAGCAGAGCCTCAGTGAGACAGTTAGGCACCACACAGGGAACATATACATGCACACCTATGAGCACTGGGGCCCTGTGTGACAGGGTCCCAGTGACACATACATATAGGCCACAAACCTATGAGCACTGGGGTCCTGACCAGCAGGATCCCAGTGACACATAACAAACATACTGAAAACATAGTGTTTTCACTATGAGCACTGAGGCCTGGCTATCAGGATCCCAGTGAGACAGTGAAAACAGTGACAAACACCCTGACATACACTCACAAACAGGCCAAAAGTGGGGGTAACAAGGCTAGAAAGAGGCTACCTTCTCACACAACCCCCCCCCAAACGAAGGACAATAAGGCTAACCTTGGCCAGTTGAGACTTTATTGTCTAATTGGTGATAAGTAGAGAGTAGCTCTGCAATAGACTGGTTACTCCATTTATCATCCACTATATGGTTACTTCCCTGTGGGGATGTAAACCACCCTGTTTGAAGTTTTTTAGCTAAGCAACAATGTGAAGATGTATTTTCAGAGTTTCTATCAGTAAGTTTTAGTTTAGAGCAGTGGGAATTGTCCACTGAACCTATTTGTAGTGATGGAAATGCCAGACAGGGATGCTGTCTCAGAAAAGCCATAGCTGGGCAAAAACTTTGTCCATATGGCTGGAAGAGAGAACAGGGATGCTGTTTCTCTTGGGTTGGAGCAGGGCAGGGATGCTGTCCTATCAGCTCCACACTAGGGCAGGGATGCTGTCCTAAGTGTTGTGAGGCAGTGCAGAGTTTCTGCACTAAAGTTTCTCTGGGAGGGTTGGAGGGATGCTCCATGTTAACTAAAATGGTGCTCTTTTTCTCACCAATGTTAGTTATCCCACAGAGAGGTACTTCCACCTCAGGGAGTCCAGCTTTGCCAGCTGATGATTCCCTTGGAACAGGTGCCACCCCAGGAGAGGTTTCTCCCACCACAGGAATAGTATCCTGAATGGTAGGGTGGTTAGGGGATACTGTGATACCCTTTTTACCTGTTGATGGAGAGGGATCCTGAGTTTTCAGGCCTTCTCTCCTTTGCTTTTTCATTTCAGTAGAAATGAGAGGGAACAATTCCTCAGGGATGCCCAGCATGGCTGCATGGGCATAAAACTCTACATCAGCCCAACCTGAGGCCTCTAGGTCATTACCTAAGAGACAGTCTACAGGTAAGCTAGGTGATACCACCACCTGCTTAGGGCCAGTAACTCCACCCCAACTAAACTGAATTATAGCTAAGGGAAGAAACTTAGTGGAGTTATGGACATCAATAATTTTATACTGTTGTCCAATGATGTGTTGTTCAGGAGACACTAGGTTTTCAGTCACCAAAGTGAAACTGGCACCTGTGTCCCTGTAGGCCAAGGCCTCAACACCATTTATTGAAACTGTCTGCCTGTACTTATCCATTGTAAGGGGGCAAGCAGCCAGTGTGGCAAGGCCAATGCCACTAGGTGTGACAGAAACTGTCTTGGGACTGATTACATCAGTTTCCACTATGGACCCATAAGTGAACCCAACTACACCCTTTGCTTGACTGTTGCCAGCAGTCCCACCACTAGTACCACTACTGCTAGGGGCACTAGAGCTTGATGTATTAGTGGTGGTAGGCTCAGGGGGTTTACCTGGACAGGACTTATCCCCTGGCCTATGGCCTCTGTTTTTACACACAAAGCACCAAGGCTTTTTAATGTGTGCAGGTTGGGAAGAAGAGGAAGAATTTGTTTTATCCCCACCCTCTGAAGAGTGTTTAAGATTTGAAGTGGGATCTTTGGTTTTACCCTTATCCCCATGCTTATCTTGAGATTTTTCACCATCTTTCTTCTTATTGCCATCTTTGTCACCCCCTGTATGAACTTTTCTGTTCACCCTTGTTCTGACCCATTTGTCTGCCTTCTTTCCCAATTCTTGGGGAGAGGTCAGTTCAGCGTCTACCAGGTACTGGTGCAACAAATCAGACACACAATTATTAAGTATATGCTCTCTCAGGATTGTGTTATACAGGCTTTCATAATCAGTAACTTTACTGCCATGTAACCACCCCTCCAAGGCCTTCACTGAATGGTCAATGAAATCAACCCAGTCTTGTGAAGACTCCTTTTTGGTCTCTCTGAACTTTATCCTGTACTGTTCAGTGGTTAAGCCATAACCATCCAGGAGTGCATTCTTAAGAACTTGGAAATTATTAGCATCATTTTCTTTCACAGTAAGGAGCCTATCCCTACCTTTTCCACTAAATGATAGCCATAGGATAGCAGCCCACTGCCTTTGAGGGACATCCTGTACAACACAGGCCCTCTCAAGTGCAGCAAACCACTTGTTAATGTCATCCCCCTCCTTATAAGGGGGAACTATCTTGTGCAGATTCCTGGAATCATGCTGTTTTGCAGGATGACTATGGGGAATACTGCTGCTGCCACCATGGGTATCTAAACCCAACTTCTGTCTTTCTTTCTCTAATTCAAAAGACTGTCTATCCAAATCCAGCTGTTGCTTTTTAAGCTTCAGTCTGGTTTGTTCCACTCTCAATCTATTGAGCTCCCTTTCTAACAATCTGTCATCAGGGTGGGTGGGAGGGACATTTCTAGATACAGAGGTATGATGGGAATGAACAGAAGGAGACCTGTCCCTTACAGAGGGCACCCTAACAGCTTGGCTACCAGTATAATGTGAGAGCACACCATCAGTATGGTGTGATTCAACCTCTGTACCAACTATGCTAGACTGTCTAGTAATGGGCAGGCTGAGAAGTTTCTTTCCTGAACCTTTTCCTGGGGGAGTCCCTGGATCAGATTGAGAACCATTAGCTACTTTTTCACCAGATTTGGCACTCATGGCCTTATCCTGTACTCTAAGCATATTAATTAACAGTTCTAAGGAAGGATTCTTCCCTACACTCAAACCTCTCTCTATGCAGAGACTCCTTGCTCCTTTCCAGCTAAGGTGATCATATGCAAGTTTGGACAGTTCAACATTTTTGCCTGTGCCAGACATTTTTTAGAGAGAGTTAAAGTGATAGAAAAAGAGAAAAAAGTTTTCAGAACTTTTTGGAAAGACAGAAAAAAAACTTTTTAAACTTTTAAGAACTTTTTGAAAGTTTAGGAGTACTTTTCAGCACTTAGAAAAAAGTGAAAAGAGGAAATGCAAAACTTTTTGGCTATGTGTATATACACTGACCTTGTTTTGTATATTTTTCTCTTATGAAAAGTACAATGACAAGAGTGGTAAGTAGTCTCAAGCACTTATCCCACCACTGCACAACCAATGTAGGAGGCTGGACTGGCTTGTAGTGAGTACCAAGGGGTACTTGCACCTTGCACCAGGCCCAGTTATCCCTTATTAGTGTATAGGGTGTCTAGCAGCTTAGGCTGATAGATAATGGTAGCTTAGCAGAGCAGCTTAGGCTGAACTAGGAGACGTGTGAAGCTACTACAGTACCACTTAGTGTCATATGCACAATATCATAAGAAAACACAATACACAGTTATACTAAAAATAAAGGTACTTTATTTTTATGACAATATGCCAAAGTATCTTAGAGTGTACCCTCAGTGAGAGGATAGGAAATATACACAAGATATATATACACAATAGCAAAAATATGCAGTATAGTCTTAGAAAACAGTGCAAACAATGTATAGTTACAATAGGATGCAATGGGGAAACATAGGGATAGGGGCAACACAAACCATATACTCCAGAAGTGGAATGCGAACCACGAATGGACCCCAAACCTATGTGACCTTGTAGAGGGTCGCTGGGACTATTAGAAAATAGTGAGAGTTAGAAAAATAACCCTCCCCAAGACCCTGACAAGTGAGTGCAAAGTGCACTAAAGTTCCCCTAAGGACAAAATAGTCGTGTTAGAGGAATAATGCAGGAAAGACACAAACCAGCAATGCAACAACTGTGGATTTCCAATCTAGGGTACCTGTGGAACAAGGGGACCAAGTCCAAAAGTCACAAGCAAGTCGTAGATGGGCAGATGCCCAGGAAATGCCAGCTGCGGGTGCAAAGAAGCTTCGACTGGACAGAAGAAGCTGAGGTTTCTGCAGGAACGAAAAGGGCTAGAGACTTCCCCTTTGGTGGACGGATCCCTCTCGCTTTGGAGAGTCGTGCAGAAGTGTTTTCCCGCCGGAAGGACGCCAACAAGCCTTGCTACACGCAAATCGTGCGTTTGGCGTTTTTGGACGCTGCTGGGGCCCAGGAGGGACCAGGAGGTCGCAAATTGGACCTGAAGAGAGAGGGGACGTCGAGCAAGACAAAGAGCCCTCACTGAAGCAGGTAGCACCCAGAGAAGTGCCAGAAACAGGCACTACGAGGATGCGTGAAACGGTGCTCGCCGAAGTTGCACAAAGGAGTCCCACGTCGCCGGAGACCAACTTAGAAAGTCGTGCAATGCAGGTTAGAGTGCCGTGGACCCAGGCTTGGCTGTGCACAAAGGATTTCCGCCGGAAGTGCACAGGGGCCGGAGTAGCTGCAAAGTCGCGGTTCCCAGCAATGCAGCCCAGCGAGGTGAGGCAAGGACTTACCTCCACCAAACTTGGGCTGAAGAGTCACTGGACTGTGGGGGTCACTTGGACAGCGTCGCTGGATTCGAGGGACCTCGCTCGTCGTGCTGAGAGGAGACCCAAGGGACCGGTAATGCAGCTTTTTGGTGCCTGCGGTTGCAGGGGGAAGATTCCGTCGACCCACGGGAGATTTCTTCGGAGCTTCTGGTGCAGAGAGGAGGCAGGCTACCCCCACAGCATGCACAAGCAGGAAAACAGTCGAGAAGGCGGCAGGATCAGCGTTACAGAGTTGCAGTAGTCGTCTTTGCTACTATGTTGCAGGTTTGCAGGCTTCCAGCGCGGTCAGCGGTCGTTTCCTTATCAGAAGGTGAAGAGGGAGATGCAGAGGAACTCGGCTGAGCTCATGCATTCGTTATCTAAAGTTTCCCCAGAGACAGAGACCCTAAATAGCCAGAAAAGAGGGTTTGGCTACCTAGGAGAGGGGATAGGCTACTAACACCCGAAGGAGCCTATCAGCAGGAGTCTCTGACGTCACCTGGTGGCACTGGCCACTCAGAGCAGTCCAGTGTGCCAGCAGCACCTCTGTTTCCAAGATGGCAGAGGTCTGGAGCACACTGGAGGAGCTCTGGACACCTCCCAGGGGAGGTGCAGGTCAGGGGAGTGGTCACTCCCCTTTCCTTTGTCCAGTTTCGTGCCAGAGCAGGGGCTAAGGGGTCCCTGAACCGGTGTAGACTGGCTTATGCAGAATTGGGCACATCTGTGCCCAAGAAAGCATTTCCAGAGGCTGGGGGAGGCTACTCCTCCCCTGCCTTCACACCATTTTCCAAAGGGAGAGGGTGTCACACCCTCTCTCAGAGGAAGTTCTTTGTTCTGCCATCCTGGGCCAGGCCTGGCTGGACCCCAGGAGGGCAGCTGCCTGTCTGAGGGGTTGGCAGCAGCAGCAGCTGCAGTGAAACCCCAGGAAGGGCAGTTTGGCAGTACCAGGGTCTGTGCTACAGACCACTGGGATCATGGGATTGTGCCAACTATGCCAGGATGGTATAGAGGGGGCAATTCCATGATCATAGACATGTTACATGGCCATATTCGGAGTTACCATGGTGAAGCTACATATAGGTAGTGACCTATATGTAGTGCACGCGTGTAATGGTGTCCCCGCACTCACAAAGTTCAGGGAATTGGCTCTGAACAATGTGGGGGCACCTTGGCTAGTGCCAGGGTGCCCTCACACTAAGTAACTTTGCACCTAACCTTTACCAGGTAAAGGTTAGACATATAGGTGACTTATAAGTTACTTAAGTGCAGTGTAAAATGGCTGTGAAATAACGTGGATGTTATTTCACTCAGGCTGCAGTGGCAGGCCTGTGTAAGAATTGTCAGAGCTCCCTATGGGTGGCAAAAGAAATGCTGCAGCCCATAGGGATCTCCTGGAACCCCAATACCCTGGGTACCTCAGTACCATATACTAGGGAAATATAAGGGTGTTCCAGTAAGCCAATGTAAATTGGTAAAATTGGTCACTAGCCTGTTAGTGACAATTTGAAAGTAATGAGAGAGCATAACCACTGAGGTTCTGGTTAGCAGAGCCTCAGTGAGATAGTTAGGCACCACACAGGGAACATATACATGCACACCTATGAGCACTGGGGCCCTGTGTGACAGGGTCCCAGTGACACATACATATAGGCCACAAACCTATGAGCACTGGGGTCCTGACCAGCAGGATCCCAGTGACACATAACAAACATACTGAAAACATAGTGTTTTCACTATGAGCACTGAGGCCTGGCTATCAGGATCCCAGTGAGACAGTGAAAACAGTGACAAACACCCTGACATACACTCACAAACAGGCCAAAAGTGGGGGTAACAAGGCTAGAAAGAGGCTACCTTCTCACACCGCTGAACAGGCCAAGGACCGCTGAACAGGGCAAAGACCACCATGGAAAGCACTGCTAGCCCATTTGCGGCAGGGGCAGTGACGCAACTGGGACCGTCACGGGGTGAGTGATGCACTCTGGGCACCAGTCTCCCTCCAGAACCAGTGGAGACATGCATCCACTCCGTCTGTCCTGCACAGGATGAAGCACTCTGGGCACCAGTCCCCCTCCAGAACCAGTGGAGACATGCATCCACTCCGTCTGTCCTGCACAGGATGAAGCACTCTGGACACCAGTCCCCCTCCAGAACCAGTGGAGACCTGCATCCACTTGAGAGACTGTGGCTTTGCACTCCCCAGGATTGAACAGTGGGCAACCCATCCACTGTAGAGACTTGAGAGAGTGTGGCTTTGCACTCCCAGGATACATCAATGGGCATGGAGCCCCCTCGTGGATCTGGCGTGGTGCACTCATCCGGCTGAGGTGCCCCCCCTTCCATTCCCCCTGAGGTGTCTGTTGTATTTCTATCTGATGCCCCTGCAGTGTTCTCTCCGTTTGGATCGGGTATCTTGTGTGGGCCTCGCCCATGCATTTTGGGCCCAGTGGTCCACAGACTATGAATGGCGTAATACCTGCACTACTAATCGTGGTGTATATTTTGTTTATTGTATATATATATATATGTATATATTTGCTTACTGTATTTTGATATATTACAATGGTTCCACTCATTTCCTTTTGTCTTTGCATTCTTCCGGGGGGGTTGGGAGGTGTTACTGTAATGTATAGATAAGCATTGGTGTGTGTGTTGTAGTGGGTGAGGGTTGGGGTGGGGGTTGGGGTGTTGAGTGTGTGTGTCCCTGTGTTTTTGCCACCCCCTCCCCTATGTCGTAGGTGCAGTACTCACCGTGGTCTTAGCCACCGGCGTTGTTGATCCTCGTAGAGGAGCAGGAAGACTAGCGCTGGCAGAATATGAAGTTCCGGCTCCATGGTGCCCTCCTTCCTCGTGGAGTATGTAGAGGTGAGTGTTTTCCCTTTGAAATGGCTGTTTCAGCCATGTTTTTATCTGCGGTGAATCTGCCCCGGAAAAGGTGGCGGATTGGTAGGTTGTGATTCTGTGGGCGGTACATTATCTTCCGCCTGTCTGTTGGCGGTGACCGCCACGCTGTTTGTTTGTACCGCCGTGGCGGTCGGAGTGTTAAAGTGGCTGTCTTTGTTGGCGGTTTCCACCACGGTCATAATTCCAATTTTTTTACCGCCGGCCTGTTTGCGGTCTTACCGCCGCTTTAACACCGTCCACCAGGGTTGTAATGACCACCTATGTGTCCTAGATACTCCACCGAGCTTACACCAATGCAGCATTTCTCTTTTTTCAGAGTGAGACCTGCTGTCCTCAATTTGTTTAGAACATTTCTTAGATTTGTACTGTGTTCTTCCTCTGTGGCTCCATAAATTAGGATATCGTCCTGGAAGCAGAGAGTTTTGCTAGTCTCTCCCAGAATATGCTGCATGATCTTCTGGAATACAGCAGCTGCTGACGCAAGCCCAAAAGGCATTCTATTAAACATAAACGAGCCCAGAGGAGTAGTAAATGCTGTAAGCAGTTTAGACTCTGGATGCAATTCTACCTGGTGATATGCACTTGAAAGATCAAGCATTGAGAAGTATGCAGCTTCCCCCATCGTGCTTAATAATTCATGGATTCTAGGGAGAGGATGTCTCTCCACCCAAATATTTTTATTTAGGTCTCTTAAGTCCACACGGATCCTAATGTCATTGCAACCACTTTTTTTAGCAACAACAATGGGGGCCAACAATTCTGAGCATTCAATCAGCTGTATGATCCCTAACGTTTCTAATCTTTCAAGTTCCTTCTTAACTGCATCCTTGATTAGGTGCGGAATGGGTCTGGTTTTGTGTATTACATGTTTGAATTTGGGTTTCAATTAAATCTTATGTTGGAAATTATTTAGCAGACCTAGTTTTTCACAAAAAACCTCAGGGAATACCTGGACCACCTGTTCACCTAAAATAGATGTGTCTACACTTAATACCTGTTCTGGGTTGTTTGGGTCTAGTTTTATACCTAATTCTCTTTGATGCTGCCATCCTAGTAAACTAGACACTTCTTCTACTACATAGACCTTTCCTACTGTAGTACGGCCCTTAAAAGATATGAGAGCTTTAAACATGCCTTTAAGGTGAATAGGATCATTATTGTATCCTTTAGGGTTGTTGTCAGGACTTACCAAATTAATTTTATTATCACTCTCCACAAAGCTGAAATCTGAAGCATTTATGACAGTAAATGGTGAGCAAGAATCTGCATATACTTTTGTCAATTTTTCATTAATAGAAATTGTGCATTCAGGGTATTGTGACGGATAATCTTTTTTAACCTGGAGTACAATTTTCTTAATTGATTGAGAACCGTCCTCTGACCTCTTATTGTCAGAAACTTTTTCATATCTGGGAATATCCTTGCACACCCTAGCAAAGTGGCCTCTTTTATAACACTTCCTGCAAATTGCCGATTTGGCTTGAAACAACATTGAATTGGCCAAATGGTTGTTACTTCTACAATGGAAGCATGTTAAATTTGCTCTAGGATTAGTATGCTTTTGAATCGACTTATCACCAATTTTGACTTTGAGGACTTTTTCATCCATTGTGTTATCTAGAACTTCATTTACCTGCTCATTTGCTAGGTACAGGTAAGTATTAGTTTTTTAAATGCCATTGGGGGCCCTGAAATGGGCCCCCCTACATCTCACTGGGTGCAATAACCATGCCCAGGGGACCCTGTTCCCCTGTGCTGGCCATTGGGGTGGTGGGCACAACTCCTGTCTTTTCTAAGACCGGATTCATGTGGTATGGATGGTTTTGGGTCAGAAAATGATGCAGGGCAGGTTAGAGTAATTTCTTTTTACTCTAACCTGCCTAACATCATTTTTGGGTGTAAACCCCCTTTCTCCCATTACACTAGCCTACCCTTTTCGCCGGCTTGCACCATTCCATAAATATGGTGCCCATCTGGTGCTCAAGAATGGTGCAAGCCAGTGCAAAACGTTTTGATGCAAAACTGTGTTTGTGCAGTTTTGCACCAAAAAGTATAAATATGCCCCTAAATCTGGCCAGCATTTGCTGAGGGCTGGAAGGTAGGTCGCTAGGTTTTCCGGGTGGGCCATATTCTATCCAATGTGTTCCAATATCAGGATGTTAAATGTTGATGCCTGGTTGTTGTGTCCTGAGGCCTGGATGCTGAGGGGAAGGTCTGGGTGGGACAGAGCAATCTCTGGATGGTGTGGCTGGTATGGAACAAGGACTGGTTGATGGAAAAAAGGTTTGGTTATAGGATGATGAGGTCTCATTGGCTGATGAGTTTGGTTAATGGTAAAAAGGTCTGATTGGTGGGTGACATCTAAATGATGAGGTTAGAGTGCATTGAGTAGGGGCAGTTCAGCTGGAGGTGTAGAGGGTTTGAACACATTAGGTACAGGTATTTGTTTCTGATGCTGTTAATCTAGTTAAAATTTACTGGGCTGAGCTACTTCTGATGGGTGTTATTTGGACTAGAATGAACCATATAGTTAGGCTAGTAATTCTCATTGGTCAAACAGTGGTAACTTCTGATATTCAGCTCTTCATATGGACTTCATTGGTTGCTTTTACTCACGAGACGTGTCACACATTAGGTATCAGAATGCATAAGCGCACTGAAACCATGCGATCTGAAAACTTGGGAGCTATGTATCACAGTGATTGGAAGAGGGGCAGGTGGCGGGGCTGTATTGTTTAGTAACTAAACAACATTCCTACAAATTATGTTCAGTGGGCAAGCTACGAGGTGATAAATTAATTGGCCTGAAGCCGGGTCTATCAACAACTGTCGGAAAGGAAGGGTGGAGCCTGTGCGCTTATATTTATGGTGCACAGCGCTGATGAAATCGAAGTTGGTAGGACTCCTGCTGTGCGAGTGAGGGGGCTCGCAGAATAACTGTGTAATAAAAACGTAGCTGTACCCAGGCACTCGCCATAGCAACTCTCACGACCTGGGCCCAGCTGTGTTTTGCCTGAGGCAGGAGTGCCTAGCATGTGCTGCTGGCTGAATAATGTATTATTCCACAGAGCTGCCTGTAGCACTTCGTCATGCAGCTAGGAGATACCAATTGTGCATGGCTAAGCATTTTAGTGTGTTGATGCGGACAACAGCACTAAAATGCGTTAGTCTAACCCCTGTAGCGTGTTCCTGAACAGGGCTGCAACTTGAGAATCTCAGATGTGAGTTTGACGTTTCTGTTAGACCTGTCTCCTCTTGGCGTGGTTTCCCCTGTACTATTTGCTTCTGACCTCCTGTTTCTGATCCTGTGCTGAATTTTTTTTTTTGCTGGCCTTAGTACTCTGGGCACTTTACCAGTGCTAAAGTGAAGTGCTCACTGTCTAAATTGGACTGGTTTCTCCATGATTGGCCTATTTGATTTACCAGTAAGTCCCTAGTAAAGTGCACTAGAGGGACTGTAAATCAAATACTGCTAATTGGCCTGCAGCACTGATTGTGCCACCCACATGAGTAGCCCTATAAACATGTCTCAGACCTGCCACTGCAGTGTTTGTGTGTACAGTTTTGAACTGCCAGGACCAAACCTTCCATTTTACTACATGTAAGTCACCCCTAAAGTAGGCCCAAGGCAGCCCCATTGGCAGGAAAAGTGTACTTAAAGGGTAGGACATGTACTAGTGTGTTTTGCATGTCCTGAATTCTGCTAAATTTGTGTTTCACTATTGCAAGGCCTATCTCCACCATAGGATAACATGGGGATTGCCTTACAAGTGTAATTTCACATTGAAAGCAGATAGAGATATGACGTTTGGAGTCTCTGAACTCACAATTTAAAAATACTTTTAATAAAGGTGTTTTTTGGATTGTAAGTTTGAAAATACCACTTTTAGAAAGTGGGCATTTTCCTGCTTCACCATTCTGTGCCTCCGCTTGGCTGCTGAATCCACATCTGGGTTAGAGTGACAGTTGGGTTGTGTTGGACTTTTGCTTATGCAGGGTCATCCCCAGTCTTTTTCGCCTCCTGCCTCCTATGTTTTTCTGACATGTTGCTGTTGGCTTTTCAACTCTGAGCACTTTACCACTGCTAATCAGTGCTAAAGTGCATATGCTCTCCTGTTTAAATTGTATGTAAGTGGTTTATCCATGATTGGCATATTTGATTTACTAGTAAGTCCCTAGTAAGGTGCACTAGAGGTGCCAGGGCCTGTAAATCAAATGCTACGAGTGGGCCTGCAGCACTGGTTGTGCCCCCCACATAAGTAGCTCTGTAATCATGTCTCAGACCTGCCACTGCAGTGTCTGTATGTGTATTTTTACACTGTAAATTCGACTTGGCAAGTGTACCCACTTGCCAGGCCTAAACCTTCCCTTTCCTTACATGTAAGGCACCCCTAAGGTATGCCCTAGGTAGCCCCAAGGGCAGGGTGCAGTGTATGGATAAGGTAGGACATATAGTAATGTGGTTTATATGTCCTGACAGTGAAATACTGCCAATTTCGTTTTCACTGTTGCAAGGTCTGTCTCTCTCTCATAGGATAATATGGGGGCTACCTTTACATATGATTAAAGTGTAGATTCCCCTAGAGAGTAGATGGACATGTGGAGTTTGGGATCCCTGAACTCACAATTTAAAAATACATCTTTTAGTAAAGTTGATTTTAAGATTGTGAGGTTGGAAATGCCACTTTTAGAAAGTGAGCATTTTCTTGCTTAAACCATTCTGTGACTCTGCCTTGTTTGTGGATTCCCTGTCTGGGTCAGTTTGACAGTTGGGTTGTTTTTCACCTCACACCAGACAGTGACACAAAGGGAGCTGGGGTGTGATCTGCATTTCCTGATTAGCCATCTCTGCTAGGAGGGAGGGGTGGAGTGGTCACTCTCATCTGAAAGGACTGTGCCTGCCTCTGACAATGCTGTCTCCAGCCCCCTGGTGTGTGTCTGAGGCCTTGCCTGGGCAAGGCAGGATTTCACAAGAAGGTGTGAGTCCCCTTTGAAGAAAGGTGACTTCAAAGACTAAAATGGGTATAAGAAGGGCACCCAAACTTACAAACTTTAGAAACACTTCTGGAATCAAGGGGAACCTCTGCCTGGAGAAGAGCTGATCGCTGAGGAACAAGTGCTGCCCTGCCTGTGACTGTGCTTTGTGGAGCTTTCCTGCAGTGCTGCTTCTGCCAGAGTAAGAGGGCAAAGACTGGACTTTGTGTGCCTTCCATCTTGAAGAAGAAATCTCCAAGGGCTTGATGTAGAGCTTGCCTCCTGTTGTTGAAGTCTCAGGGATAGCAAAGACTTCTTCCTGCCAGCACCTGGAGTCTCTGGAGAGACCCCTACTCTGCTCTGTGGTGCCCTTCCAGTTCCTGGGACCCTGAAAGGAGAGGCTGGCAGCCTAAGGACAAAAATACACGCACCGAGTGCCGTGCGGAGAAAAGATCGACGCGAATCCGATCGCGGCTGAGAAAACGACGCGACGCCGGCTCCGCAGCTGAGAAACGACGCCGCAGGAAACGCGACCGGAGAATCGCCGCCCGGAGCAGGAGAAACGACGTGCAGCATCGCTGACGAAGGCTGAGAGATCGCAACCAGCGCCGCGGGACTTTCGGACCGTCGCGTGGCTGGCTTTTTCGACGCGCCTCGCCGTGCCGAGCTGTTTTCGACGCATATAACCGTGCAGGGTTATTTTCGACGCACACCGCCCGTGCGGGGTTATTTTTGACGCAAACCAGGTACATTTACACGCTAGCAGCGCTAGTGTGTTGTTACAACTACCTAAAGACTCTTTTTATTTTAAACCTTTAAAAAATCATAACTTGACTTGTGTATGTTGGATTTTTGTCGTTTTGGTCTTGTTTTGTCTAGATAAATATTTCCTATTTTTCTAAACTGGTGTTGTGTCATTTTGTAGTGTTTTCATTAAGTTACTGTGTGTGTTAGTACAAATACTTTACGCCCAGCACTCTGAGGTTAAGCCTACTGCTCAGCCAAGCTACCAAGGGGGTAAGCAGGGGTTAGCTGAGGGTGATCCTCTTTTATCCTAACTAGAGTGAGGGTCCTTGCTTGAACAGGGGGTAACCTGACTGTCAACCAAAGACCCCATTTCTAACATTGGTGACCAGCGGTCGGGATTGGACTTGTATTTGTACTTGACATACAGTAATTGAGTGTACACTACTGTTTTGATCTCAGACCACTACGTGACCACATACTACTTGTTTGGTGATCTTTTGATTTTTCTCTTAAGGACTCTTTTTATTCTACTTCCATGATTTTGCTGATCCCTTGACTGATTCTTTTTACTTCATTGGGAACTTATTTTCTGCCTTTGGAACTTTGCACTTGTGACCATCATGTCTCAATCTGGAGATGCAACAGCTGGAGCTGTGTTTGAAATGGAGAAACTGAAGGAGTACTCAGTTGCTCAATTGAAACAGTTCCTTAAAGATCTTGACTGTCCCACTGAGAGCTCCACCAGGGAGGGGGAGCTGCAAAAGGCACAGAGGGCCTGGGTGACAATCAAGAAGGCTGGAGGGCACACAGAGGAGGAGAATGTGGGTGGGGAAGTGCAGAGGATACACAGTGGTGTAGTGGAGGTACCTGTTACACCTGGGGGGAGGGTCCCCAGGAGGGGTAGCAGGGTGTCGTCCAAGGGTCTGACTCCTGAAGAGTTACAGGACAGACAGGCAGAGAGGGCTCGCCGGTTGGAGGCAGAAAAGTTGAAGATGCAAAGGGAGTATGACAAGTGGGAAAAGTTGAAAGAAAGGAGGAGGAACTTAGAGATTAAAAAAATGATTTATGCTTACGAGCTTAAATTGAAAGAGCTGGAAGTCATGAGGGCTGAGTCCAGCTGGAATGGTGGCAGCAACAATTGTATATCCAGTGATGCTGCAGAAGTGCACATGCCCAGAGAGGTGGTGCCCTACTTGAAGGAGGGAGTTAACACACGCCAGGAGGTTCAGGGGTATGAGGTAGCTCCAGTGATGCACAGGGTCCCTGAGGTGGATTGGGGAACTGGCATGGGGAGTCATATTCCTACTGGTGGGAGGGACACTCTACTGACTCTAGGTGAGAGTGACAGGGAGAGGGGTTCCCCCCAGGTAGAAGTCCTGGTTATGGAGTGTGAAAACATCCCAGAAGAGTGTGGGTTGAGTGTCAGGGACAGTCAGGTACTGTCTCACCAGTCTCAGGAGGGTGATGTGGGGTGCTTTTTCAAAGCAGAGTCACTGGATGGTTGGGTGAAGGGTACTTTGGTTAATTCATGTGAGGGGCTGAGTGATGTAATTGCTGGAGAGCATATGTCTAGTCCTTATTTTCCAGAGCTATGCCAACACCAGGTGGAGTGTGAGTTCTCTGACCCCAGGGAGCTTACAATGGAGGCAGACTTCTGGGTGAGTACCAGAGAGTCTGAAGAGGCATTTGGGGGTGCTCCTGAGAGGAGTGGTCTAGGTAGTTCCCAACCAGGTGAGGTAGGGAAGGATTGTAGTGTCCCAGGTAGGTCCCAGTGTAGTGGGATGGGTGAGGGACCCCATGTCCAGTCTCAGAGGAGAGGGAATGGGGATGGGTTGAGGCCCAAGGTGCCCGAGATCCGGTCCCAGGTCCTGGAGGGTTCCCTGCGGGAACACCAGGAGGGGAGCCTAGCCTGTACCATAGGGCCCTCTGTTGAGGGAGACCCCACAGTGTCAGGAGAACTTGGGGGGGCCGCTGTAGCCAGCGTCCCACCAGTTCTGGTGTCTGGCAGTACCACTCCTAGTGAGGGGGTGCGGAAGTCCAGACAGAGGGTTGAGAGGGGGTTGCGGACCCCAGTGGAGAACCTGGAGGGTCAGGGGTCAGCTCTGAGAGCAGAGCCCCCCATGAATGACCTTGGTGAGACCATTTCTGGGTTGGGGGGAATCCAGACTCTGTCAGATGGGCAGAGGTCAGGAGACCTGCGCCAGCCAGACTCTTGTGTGGCCCTTCGGGACAGTGTGTCCCTTGAGGGGGGTAAGTGTGCCCCCCTGGAAGTCCTGGTGTGCCAGGCAATGGTTCAACCGCAGGGTGGTGACTCTGGGTTGAATGATCAGGTTCAGGGGGTAAACTCTGACCTGATGGGGGGTAAGTGTGCTCCCAAGGAAGTCCTGGTGTGCCAGGCAGTGGTTCAACCGCAGGGTGGTGACCCTGGGTTGGATGACCAGGTTCAGAGGGTAAACTCTGACCTGGTAGGGGGTAGGTATGCCCCCCAAGAAGTCCTGGTTTGCCAGGCAGTGATCCAGTCTGTGGGTACAGGCCCTGGATTGGGAGGCCAGGTTAAGGGTGTCCCCCCTGACCTGGAGGAAGGGGCTACTGCTAACAGTGCCCCTACCATGTTGTCTTCTGGGGGGGCCGCTCCTAGTTGGGTGGTTCAGGACCCCAGAAGAGATGGCAGGGGGAGGGAAGCCTCACCCCTGGCCCTGGTCCAACCTGAAGGTACAGACCCCAGGTTGGAGGATCAGTTGCCGGTTAACATCCCTGCACTGATGGAAGAATTGTGCAGGACTGCTTCTACAAGCACCCTGACAGTTTTTGACTCTGGGGGTGCCGCTTCTGCGGGGAGGGTACAGAGCCCCAGAGGGGAGGACCAGGGTCAGGTTAACATCCCTGACCTGGTGGAAGAGAGAGTGGTCAAAGGGTGCCAGGCACCTGGGGCTACCACCCCCCACTCTCCACAGTCACAGTGGTTAGAGAGGCCTGAGGTCGGGCTCTCATCCCTGACAGTTGTCTGGGGCCACTGTGGCTTGCTGTCCTGGTGGACAGAGTTGCCCCTGGGGGGGGGAGGACGAGAGTCACACCCCGGGGGTGGAGTGGGCAACACCACTGTGTTGGCCCTGGTGGTACTATCTGCCCATTGCAATACATCTGTGAGCAAAGTAAAGTTAGGTGTTGCACAGATGGTGTCTGTAGATGTGGAGAAGGGTTCACCATGGGTTAGCTTAGTGGGCCCTGAGAGTATGGACAGAGGGATCCAACTGGAGTCAGGAAGGCGTAGAACTGGAACATGCCCCTGCTGTTGTGGGCCTGGGTCCCTGTTCTATCGCCCCAATCAGGGAAGTACATCAAGGTATTGATTGTTCTCCCCTGGCTTTAGGCTGGTAGGGGGTCGTGTTGGACTTTTGCTTATGCAGGGTCATCCCCAGTCTTTTTCGCCTCCTGCCTCCTATGTTTTTCTGACATGTTGCTGTTGGCTTTTCAACTCTGAGCACTTTACCACTGCTAATCAGTGCTAAAGTGCATATGCTCTCCTGTTTAAATTGTATGTAAGTGGTTTATCCATGATTGGCATATTTGATTTACTAGTAAGTCCCTAGTAAGGTGCACTAGAGGTGCCAGGGCCTGTAAATCAAATGCTACGAGTGGGCCTGCAGCACTGGTTGTGCCCCCCACATAAGTAGCTCTGTAATCATGTCTCAGACCTGCCACTGCAGTGTCTGTATGTGTATTTTTACACTGTAAATTCGACTTGGCAAGTGTACCCACTTGCCAGGCCTAAACCTTCCCTTTCCTTACATGTAAGGCACCCCTAAGGTATGCCCTAGGTAGCCCCAAGGGCAGGGTGCAGTGTATGGATAAGGTAGGACATATAGTAATGTGGTTTATATGTCCTGACAGTGAAATACTGCCAATTTCGTTTTCACTGTTGCAAGGTCTGTCTCTCTCTCATAGGATAATATGGGGGCTACCTTTACATATGATTAAAGTGTAGATTCCCCTAGAGAGTAGATGGACATGTGGAGTTTGGGATCCCTGAACTCACAATTTAAAAATACATCTTTTAGTAAAGTTGATTTTAAGATTGTGAGGTTGGAAATGCCACTTTTAGAAAGTGAGCATTTTCTTGCTTAAACCATTCTGTGACTCTGCCTTGTTTGTGGATTCCCTGTCTGGGTCAGTTTGACAGTTGGGTTGTTTTTCACCTCACACCAGACAGTGACACAAAGGGAGCTGGGGTGTGATCTGCATTTCCTGATTAGCCATCTCTGCTAGGAGGGAGGGGTGGAGTGGTCACTCTCATCTGAAAGGACTGTGCCTGCCTCTGACAATGCTGTCTCCAGCCCCCTGGTGTGTGTCTGAGGCCTTGCCTGGGCAAGGCAGGATTTCACAAGAAGGTGTGAGTCCCCTTTGAAGAAAGGTGACTTCAAAGACTAAAATGGGTATAAGAAGGGCACCCAAACTTACAAACTTTAGAAACACTTCTGGAATCAAGGGGAACCTCTGCCTGGAGAAGAGCTGATCGCTGAGGAACAAGTGCTGCCCTGCCTGTGACTGTGCTTTGTGGAGCTTTCCTGCAGTGCTGCTTCTGCCAGAGTAAGAGGGCAAAGACTGGACTTTGTGTGCCTTCCATCTTGAAGAAGAAATCTCCAAGGGCTTGATGTAGAGCTTGCCTCCTGTTGTTGAAGTCTCAGGGATAGCAAAGACTTCTTCCTGCCAGCACCTGGAGTCTCTGGAGAGACCCCTACTCTGCTCTGTGGTGCCCTTCCAGTTCCTGGGACCCTGAAAGGAGAGGCTGGCAGCCTAAGGACAAAAATACACGCACCGAGTGCCGTGCGGAGAAAAGATCGACGCGAATCCGATCGCGGCTGAGAAAACGACGCGACGCCGGCTCCGCAGCTGAGAAACGACGCCGCAGGAAACGCGACCGGAGAATCGCCGCCCGGAGCAGGAGAAACGACGTGCAGCATCGCTGACGAAGGCTAAGAGATCGCAACCAGCGCCGCGGGACTTTCGGACCGTCGCGTGGCTGGCTTTTTCGACGCGCCTCGCCGTGCCGAGCTGTTTTCGACGCATATAACCGTGCAGGGTTATTTTCGACGCACACCGCCCGTGCGGGGTTATTTTTGACGCAAACCAGGTACATTTACACGCTAGCAGCGCTAGTGTGTTGTTACAACTACCTAAAGACTCTTTTTATTTTAAACCTTTAAAAAATCATAACTTGACTTGTGTATGTTGGATTTTTGTCGTTTTGGTCTTGTTTTGTCTAGATAAATATTTCCTATTTTTCTAAACTGGTGTTGTGTCATTTTGTAGTGTTTTCATTAAGTTACTGTGTGTGTTAGTACAAATACTTTACGCCCAGCACTCTGAGGTTAAGCCTACTGCTCAGCCAAGCTACCAAGGGGGTAAGCAGGGGTTAGCTGAGGGTGATCCTCTTTTATCCTAACTAGAGTGAGGGTCCTTGCTTGAACAGGGGGTAACCTGACTGTCAACCAAAGACCCCATTTCTAACAGGTTGTTTATAAATCCACTCTATATAATCACACAAAGGGAGCCGAGGTGTTTCCTGCATATCCTGGTGAGTCTTCTGGGGCTAGAGTGATGGGAGGAGCTGACACCTGTGCTTGAATAGGGATGTACCTGTCCTCACACAAAGCAGTCTCCAACACCCTAGAGTGTGTCGGGGTTAGGACAGGGAGAGGCAGGGTCTTGTGGCCTGAGGACATTCTGCCGGGGAGAACAGCTGGATGCTGAAGAAGGACCTGCCACTCTGCCTCTTTGCTTTGCTATGCTATGCTGGCCTGCTGCTGCTGCTGCTGCTGCTTCTGCCCTGGGAGTCAAAGGCCTGGACTTTGCTTTCTGCATCCTGCTTTCCAAGGTTCTTCAAGGGTCTGAACTGAGCTTGCCTCCTGAAGACTCGGGTATATCAAAGACTTCATCTGCCAGTACCTGGTCTCTTTTGCTGAGAGTCCTGACTTGCCAAGTGGTGCCAAATCCAGACCCTGGGCACTTGGAAGTGGAAGCTGGTCACCTGAAGTAAAATGTACACACCGAGCCTGCTGTGGCAGAAGAATCGAGGCAGCGCCTGTTCTGCGGCTAAAAAAATTAAAGCAGCGCCTGTCTCGCAGCTGCAAAATCGATGCATCGCCCGCTTCAGCGCAGATTCATCGTTGTTGTGCTTCTAGATTTTCCACTCATCATCCCTGGGTGTCATTTTCTGCATCAACGCTGCACCGCCATAAGGAATTGACACATCGCCAGCCCAGCGGGAGAAGAATCCATGCATCGCCAGCCGGGTGGGAAAAGAACCAGCACATTGCCAACCAGGTGGGTAAAGAATCCACACGTTGCTTGCTTTTCCGACACATCACCTTCTTTGTGGCCGGCATCATCTTTGTTTTTGACGCATTCAAGGTACTGTGTGTTATAAGGATACAACCACTGATTCTTCAGGATTGAGACTCTTTTATATCTTTATAAAGTGCTATCTCTACTTTTAGATTTTTGTTGTTTTTGTCTTGTTTTACTCATATAAATATTGGCTATTTTTCTAAACTGGTGTTGAGTATTTTTGTGATGTTTTCACTGTGTTACTGTGTTGTGTACAAATACTTACACATGGCCTATGAGACAAGCCTGACTGCTTGAACCAAGCTACAAAGTGGGTGAGCAGGGTTTTTCTTAGGTATGTGACTCCCTTGTTTTGACTACAGTGAGGCTTCCTACTTGGACAGGTTGCAAACTAGTTGCCAACTACAGACCCCATTTCTAACATCGGTGATCAGCGGTGTGGATAGGACTTCTATTTGTACTTTGTATACAGTGATTGGTGTACACTACTGTCTTGTTGCAGACTATAATGCAACCACATACAGTTTTTTTCTCGCCATCAGAAGTTGCTGCAAATGTGGTGTTTGAGGTGGAGAAGTTGGAGACATACCCAGTGTCTCTGCTCAGGAAATGTGGTAAAGAGCTCCAGTGTCTATTAAAAGGCCTCACCAAAAAGGAGGAGCTGCAGAAGGCGCTGAGGGCCTGGTTGGCAGCAAGGGAGGCTGGTGGGCCCGCAGAGGAGGTTTTCTGTAGATAAATTGAGACAGTCCTACTGCATCAACCACATACTACAAGACTGCAAGAGTTGACGCTACAACTACTGCTCCAAGGATTCATTCAACCACTCTACCTGGGCATCGCCTGGCAAATGCCAACTAGTGAATAAAGGCACTGGCTGTACCAGCACAGTGCAGAAAGCCTTTGAAGAATCTCGAAGTACATTGGCCTCTTCTATCCTTTGTAACTGACAATGGTAATCCATGTCATCTTTGAACAAGGTCCTTCATTTTGCCACTAGAATCATATTCAGCCTTCCTAGTAACACACCATCAAGTCAGTGTCGCATGAAGCTGGGTGGCTGGGAGGACCTCTATAAATTGCTGACATTTGCTCACACAATCCGGACAGCCGTGTCAACACACTGACACACTACACACCCGCCAGGCATTACTAATCCATCTACTAGAACTTGCTGTTCTATTCCAGACTCCAATCTTTCAAACCATCTACCAGCATCCACAATCAAATTTTTCATCCTTCGATGTTCCCATCATTAGAACTCCTGGTCCTTGGGATTGGTGGATGCTCCACACTCAGTGAGCTCAGAGTTATCATGTAACGCCATCTCATGAGACAGGAAGACAAGAACAGTGACACACTGCACAAAACTATATATATATATATTGCCAGGTTAACATAGTACGTATCGTTGCCTTACTGCTGTTATTTCAACTGATGTTTTCTTGTGTTTTCATCGTAAAAGCTTCTTCATTCAAAGTCTTACTGCGTTTTCCATCATAGCTACTTACTTTTCTGTCCTTAATTAAGACACCTCTGGTAGAAATGTCATGCTGCCTGTCACTACATTTCAGAACCCCTTTCAGAGGGCCACAGAGTAAGCAGAGGTTTCTGGGACCAAATGTGGTGACTGAGAACTTTTGCTCCTGATGTCTCAGAGCTTGCCCTACTTCTGCTTGCTCTGGAAGAGCGCACCTGCTGCATGGTTGGTGCATTCCTTCCTTCTCTCAGGAGGCAGGTCTGGGACATCAGGACAGGGAGACAGCAATTCCTTCCAGGTCAGTATCCAGCTAATGTGCCCTCTGCTCTGGGAAACTGGCTGTTCAGTACCCACCAGCTGTGGTTGCACAATGGTCCTCTGAGTACTTTGCAGAATACTCTCTTCCAGCGAGTGGATCAGTAGCTCCCATTCTCACACATTTAAAGCAAGCAAGGAATGTGGAATCTCTGTCTGCACTCTCAGGAACAGTTTGGGTTGGTTCTTCTCTCGTGTCCTTTCCAGGCTGTGTGCTGGACACCGCTTTGTGTACAGTGATTCTCCTCACAGCAGGACTCTCTCCTGTTTGGACTACCTACAAGAGGGGCACAAAGAGATGTGTTTTCTGCATCTAGCTAACAGTAGCCACACAGAACAGTGATCAGGAAACAAAGGATGGCCTTACCTGAAGGATCTGGAGCGGGGAATTCTATAAACTATATTTTGGACTATCTATAAGTTAATCCATTTGCAAATGTATGACTAGATTGTAGGAAAGTACCATCTTGCCTGGCATGTTACCCCCAATTTTACTGTTTGTATGTTTGTTTTTTGCCTATGTGTCACTGGGATCCTGCTAACCAGGACCCCAGTGCTCATAAAGTATGCCCTGTATGTGTTCCCTATGTGGTGCCTAACTGTATCACTGAGGCTCTGACTGCTCCAGGATGCCTGCATAACCGCAACAAAGTAGCAAGAAGCCTACCAGCAACATTGTAGCGCCTCATCCTGACGGCTTTCTCGACTGTTTCCTGGTGGTGCATGCTCTGAGGGCTGTCTGCCTTCACCCTGCACTGGAAGCCAAGAAGAAATCTCCCGTGGGTCGACTGAATATTTCCGCTGCTAACGCAGGCACCAAGCTTCTGCATCACTGGTCCTCTGGGTCCCCTCTCATCCTGACGAGCTGGGTCCAAGTGTCTTCAACAGTCCAGTGGCCCTTCTGTCCAAATTTGGTGGAGGTAAGTCCTTGCCTCCCCACGCCAGACAGTAATCCTGTGTACTGCGTGAACTGCAGCTGCTCGGGCTGCTGTGCACTTATGCAAGACTTCCTTTGTGCACAGCCTAGCCCAGGTCCCAAGCACTCCGTCCTACATTGCCCAATTCGCTGAGTTGGACTCCGACGTCGTGGGACACTCCTTTGTTGCTCTGAGTCGACCGTCATCCTCAGATCTTCTAAGTGCCTGTTCAGGTGCTTCTGCGGGTGCTGCCTGCTTCTGCCTGGGCTCTTCATGTTGCTGAGTGCCCCCTCTGTCTCCTCCTCCAAGGGGTGACCTCCTGGTCCTTCCTGGGCCCTGGCAGCATCCAAAATCCTCAACCGCGACTCTTGCAGTAAGCAAGGCTTGTTTGCGGTCTTTCTGTTTGGAAACAACTCTGCATCCTCCAGCACGCCGTGGGACATCTTCTGACCAAAGGAGAAGTTCCTGGCACCTTCCATTGTTGCAGAATCTTCGGCTTCTTCCACCCAGAGGCAGCCCTTTTGCACCTTCATCTGGGGTTTAGTGGGCTCCTGCCCCCCGGACACTTGCGTGACTCTTGGACTGGGTCCCCTTCCTTTACAGTCCTCAGGTCCCGGAATCCGTCTTCAGTGTTTTGCAGTCAGTTGTTGTCCTTGCAGAATCCCCTATCTCGACTTTACTCTTTCTGGGGTAGTAGGGTAACTTTACTCCTATTTTTCAGGGTCTTGGGGTGGGGAATCTTGGACACCCTTAGTGTTTTCTTACACTCCCAGCGACCCTCTACACACTACACTAGGCCTGGGGACCATTTGTGGTTCGCATTCCACTTTTGGAGTATATGGTTTGTGTTGCCCCTAGGCCTATTTCTCCCTATTGCATTCTATTGTGTCGTACAGTGTTTGCACTACTTTTCTAACTGTTACTTACCTGATTTTTGGTTTGTGTGTATATATTTTGTGTATATTACTTACCTTCTAAGGGAATATATCCTCTGAGATACATTTTGCTTATTGTCACCAAAATAAAGTACCTTTAGTTTTTAGTAACTCTAAGTATTGTGTTTCTTATGATATAGTGCTAAGTGATATAAGTGGTATATTAGGAGCTTTGCATGTCTCCTAGTTCAGTCTAAGCTGTTCTGCTATAGCTACCTCTATCAGCCTACTAATAAGGGATAACTGGACCTGGCACAAGGTGTAAGTACCACAAGGTACCCACTATAAGCCAGGCCAGCCTCCTACATAGATACGTATAAAGAAGCTGCAATTTGTGAACTAATGACTATCCTCGGTTATACAATGTATTCACGTTTAACCAAATATATTTTGTTAAGTTAGCCTCAGTAAAAGAAGGCCTCAAATGCTTTTCCATGATTAAGTGTTGTTTGTATTTGCTTACACGTTTTCCTTCTTGTTTCCGGAGTGATAACATGCTAGTAACAGGAGTGGGTCATTGTTTGCTTTTAGAGAACCTTGGAGGAGATTAGAGTTAATTGGCAGTTACTTGCGATTTGCAGCATGTGTGGGGATGAGAAGACCACTCCTGCACCATGCTGTCCGGACCAGTGATACACTCAACGTTGTGCAGCTGGTGCACCTCTGTTCAACAATGGGAAACAAGGGAGTCTGACTGCCCCAGAAAGATTTTGTATTTGGTTTGTCTCCATCTCTGGGGTGTTGGTGGGAAGACATTGTGGGTGAAATGAAATGTAATAACTGTGTGTTCTTAGAATATGCTGATCTGATCCCTCCCTGACTCTCCTGAAAGAAGACCCATCCCTGGGTCTGCTGTAGATCTCTCCTACCTGGGAGTTTATGTTTCTTGACCTTGAGTTAACTTTTGAATGAATATGCCTTCCCTGCTCTGAACCTTCATTGGGTTCAACTTTAGAATTACACAGACTGACGCCTATTACTTAGAATCTCCCCATTCCAGACACTTCTAGCTGAGTTTTAGGAAACTGGCTCAAATGCTGCATGCTTGCCGATGTTCATTTATACTCTGTTGAATTTATTTCTTTGTTGAACTCTGAAGACTGACTGAAAAACTGATTGAAAATATTAAGGGGCAGATTTAAGAGAAGTGCAGATGCAGCGCCACTTGCCTTGCACAGGTACGGTTGTTATAGATGCCACGCGCCCTGGTACCCAGCAGATAGAGCAGCACCATATGAACCTTACAAAACATAAAATCATTTTTGAATTTAAGCCTCTTGTGGCAGAATCATTTCATGTGTGAGTAGTAAAGAGTAGGATCAGCACTCGAATGTCGCCCTCGTTGGTACTTGTGACTCGCTCTCTGACATCCACAGCAGGTGGTATTTATAAGGATTATGAACAAGAGACGTGCCAGGACATGTGTGAGTTGTAAAGTGTTGGATAAAGAGTCGAATGTCGCCCTCGTTGGTACTTGTGACTCGCTCTCTGCCCCCTGCAGCAGGTGGTATTTATAAGGATTATGAACAAGGGGCGTGCCAGGACACAAATAGGCATTTCTGAGCTTTCCGACATAAATCAGGTTTTGATTGGATAAAAATGAATGAATGAATGAAATTCACTCATAGGAGTGAAACTCAGATCCAAGGATTACTTTTTGCAAGTTCTAGGGTATGTGATCTAGGCCCGGAACTTTACCTACTCACAGGCGTTAGTGCACAAAGTCACCGTGGTTTGCTAACTAACACCCACCTTGATTATTATACGTTTATTCAAAGTGGCTGTGCTGCTTCGTAGCACTTCTCCCTCCATCATCCTAGAAAGAGAGTGAATACCATCTGGAGCAAAAAACCGGTTTTCATTCCTAGAAACATCTAAAGAGGGGTCCTTCTCAGAGCAGTCAAGCTATGCACACTGCGCACCTCTAATGTAACCTATAACTGACTGCCTGCTGCTGGAATTCAAGCTATCGAGAATTAAACCCCCTCAACGCCTCCTGTTCTAGGCTTCTCCTGAGGGGGATTGAGCTACACAGACTCAACCCTTCTGCTTCACCACTTTCAAACACCAGAAACAAGTACCCACAACTAGCTCCAGCTAAGCGCTGTCACTCCATTGAGACTGGACAGTGCCTCTCCCTGGTGAGAACAGTAACATTATCGAGACTGCACCCCTTTCTAACGCCGCCTACGCCAGGCCGCAGCCCCGTCAAAATACTGACTTCAGGTGTACAGAAACAAACATTCATGACACTTCTGAACTCACCTGTTTCAGAATTACAGAGAACAGTCGTGCTATTGCGGCTGGAACCCTTCTAATGCCACCTGGACCACGCTCGCAAGTGAGAACGGTCACGCTGATGGCACTGGACCCTTTAATGCCACCAGTACCAGGCTCGCAAGTGAGAACGGGCACGCTGTCGACACTGGACCCTCTAATGCAACCAGTACCAGGCTCGCAAGTGAGAACGGTCACGCTGTCGACACTGGACCCTCTAATGCCACCAGTACCAGGCTCCCAAGTGAGAACGGTCACGCTGTCGACACTGGACCCTCTAATGCCACCAGTACCAGGCTCGCAAGTGAGAACGGTCACGCTGATGGCACTGGACCCTCTAATGCCACCAGTACCAGGCTCGCAAGTGAGAACGGTCACGCTGTCGACACTGGACCCTCTAATGCCACCAGTACCAGGCTTGCAAGTGAGAACGGTCACGCTGATGGCACTGGACCCTCTAATGCCACCAGTACCAGGCTCGCAAGTGAGAACGGTCACGCTGTCAACACTGGACTCTCTAATGCCACCAGTACCAGGCTCGCAAGTGAGAACGGTCACACTGTCGACACTGGACCCTCTAATGCCATCAATTCCAGGGTTTCTGCAGAGAGCGGCCACATCATCAAGACTGGAGCCCTCCGGTGCCAGGATGCCAGATTCCTACTGACAGCACAAATTATCCTGATAGTTTAGGGGGGCAATTTAATTTAACATCACTTTCTATGTAAACACCAGCCAAATACCATCAATTCAAATCCGTTTTTATTGTATTACATTTCTTATTAACATGTACATTCTAATAATTATTTTGTACATTTTATATCATGATTGGTTCTAACTGTATCATATTTTAGAAATTATCAATCTCTTTTTCCTCATTTCTTATGTTGAACAAGCATTTCAAAATTGGACTGTGTGAGCCATCTGCCCTCTATAATCCAGGATTTGTAAAGTGCAGCTAATCACCTGTGAGGGTCTCACGGTGCTGAATTGTGGGCACGGGGAGATTAAGTGATATGCCCAGAGTCACAGGCTGTTGACCCGCTGAGGTTCGAACCTGGTACCCTCATCTCTGAAGTCAGCAGATTTAGTTTGCTTTGTGCTTGGCCTGGCTATCACTCAGTGTGCGGGTCAGTGACCTCTATTAATGATCCCTCACTCTTCTGGAGAGAAGCCTTGTCCTAGGCCTGGTTATCACACAGTGTGTTGGTCATAATGATCCCTCACTCTACTGAACAGTAGCCTTGTCCTAGGCCTGATTATCATAGTGTGGGTCACTGTCTTCCATTAATGATCCCTCACTCTTCTGGAGAGAAGCCTTGTCCTATCACTGATTATCACACAGTGTGTGGGTCAATGACTTCCATTAATGATCACTCACTCTTCTGAAGAGAAGCCTTGTCCCAGGGCTGGTTATCACACAGTGTGTGGGTTAGTGACTTCCATTACTGATCCCTCACTCACATTTGCGGTACCACCAATGGTCACGCAAATCACATGTCCACAGATATGAAATGTGCTGTTAAGAACTGGTTTGTGTTTGTTTAAAAGTCAAAGGAATTTAGGGCCAGATGTAGCAAAGGGTTTGCGCCTCGCAAACGGCGAAAATCGCAGTTTGCGAGGCGCAAAAGCCTCTTTGCTATTCAGAAATGCATATGCGAGTCGGTACCGACTCGCAATATGCATTTCAGAATCGCAAATAGGAAGGGGTGTTCCCTTCCTATTTGCGAGTCTGAGTGGTATGCAATACCATTTGCGACCGCGTACGCGGTCGCAAATGGTATCGCAGTTACCATCCACTTCAAGTGGATGGTAACCCACTCGCAAATTGGAAGGGGTCCCCAGGGGACCCCTTCCACTTTGTGAATGGACCCAAAATTATTTTTTCAGGGCAGGGAGTGGTCCCAGGGACCACTCCCTGCCCTGAAAAAATACCGAAACTAAAGGTTTCGTTTTTTTTTTTAAGTGCAGCTCGTATTCCTTTAAGGAAAACGGGCTACACTTAAAAAAAAAAAAAACTGCTTTATTGAAAGCAGTCACGAACATGGAGGTCTGCTGACGACAGCAGGCCTCCATGTTTGCGAGTGCCTATACTCGCTATGGGGCCGTAATTTGCAACCCACCTCATGAATATTCATGAGGTGGGTCATTGCGACCCCATAGCGAGTTGCAGTCGGTGTCTGAGACACCGTACTGCATACCAATTTGCGAGGTGCAAATTGCGAGTCACATGGACTCGCACTTTGCACCTCGCAAATTTTAAAGTTGCTACATCTGGCCCTTAATTCTCCCAAAGTTTTGTGTGTTGTTTTATGTATAAGGATGTGTGTGTGGAAGACCAGTCTGTTTGCTGGTTCTCACCGGCTGGGTGGTGGTGGTTAATGGTAGGGAGAACTTGCAGGACTCAGCACTTGAATAAAATTAACCCATGGAATGGATTGCACTGTTTCGTACCAAAGTCACAAGGTGACACTTCCAGCGGGATGAATCTGGTCCTTTATCCGGCCCATGTTCCATCGTGGTCAGCCTGAACGTGTGACTTTGTTGTGATGTGCTGCAATAAGATACCCACAACTGATGCTTCGCACCTTTTGCTGCTATTTTAGACAAGAACTGTAAAAACATATAACATCAATTCTACTGATTTGATTTTTGTTGTTACGATACCAGTTTAGTTATTAAAATATCTTCTCTTTTTCTAAATTGGTTTAGGATTCTTATTTTTCTTGTGTTGTGTTTTCACCTTATTACTCTTAGATTGCTACATGAGTACTTTACACATTGCCCATAAATTAAGCCCGACTGCTTACCAGGGGGTTAAGCTCAGATTTATTTAGTGACTTTTGTGGTTCACCTTGACAAGGACTGTGATTATTATTAGACATGGTACTCACTCCGTACCAACGATAATCCAATTTTGTACAGGCACTTTTAAAATCCTACAAATATGTCTTATTTTCTTCATTACGAATAGACAGTTTTTCCATCATCTGGTATTTAACATCTGGTATTTGAATGTTCCACATATTTGTAATTTTATCATTTTCTGTAATTCCTTAATCTTAGAATAACTGCACATTTTAACTCCTGAGTATATCCACATATGGGTCAATATTATTGTTAATGTACTTAAATTCTTGCCAAGTTTGCTGCATCTCCATAAATTATTTCTATGTCTGTTCAGTGATATTGTGAGTTCGCTGATGTTTTTGTAGGATTGATAATTGACTAATGCTGTTCAGACATTAACTGCAATGGTAGGTTTATTACTCTGTGTTTTATCTGATTCCTTAATGCTGAAGAGTCAACAAAACTCTCCCACACTCACTGCAATGGTAGGTTTATTACTCTGTGTGTTCACTGATTCCTTAATGCTGAAGAGTCAATAAAACTCTCCCACATTCACTGCAATTCTATGTTTTTTCCTCTGTGTGTTCGCTTATGTTTTCGGAGAGATGATACAAAACTGAAGCTTTTCACACATTCGCTACATTTGAATGGTTTTTCTCCTGTGTGTATTATTTGATGTGACCTCAATGTTGCGGAACAATTAAAACTACTCTTGCATTCACTGCAATGGTACGGTTTTTCCCCCGTGTGTGTTCGCTGATGTTGTTTTAGGCTTGATAATAAACTAAAGCTCTTCTCACATTCACTACATTTGAATGGCTTTTCCCCTGTGTGTGTTCGCTGATGATTCCTTAATGCTGAAGATTCACTAAAGCTACTTTCACATTCACTGCAATGGTGTGGTTTTTCCCCTGTGTGTTTTCGTTGATGGCTTTGTAAGTGTGATAACTGACTAAAGCTCTTCACACATTCACTGCACTTGAATGGCTTTTCCCCTGTGTGCGTTCGCTGATGAATCTTTAATGCTGAAATGTGATTAAAACTACTTTCACATTCACTGCATTTGAATGGCTTTTCCCCTGTGTGGGTTCGTTGATGGGTTTGTAAGTTTGATAACCGACTAAAGCTCTTCCCACACTCACTGCACTTGAACGGCTTTTCCCCTGTGTGCGTTCGCTGATGAATCTTTAATGCTGAAAGGTGACTAAAACTACTTTCACATTCACTGCACTTGAATGGCTTTTCCCCTGTGTGTGTTTGCTGATGGCTTCGTAGGCCTGTTAACTGACTAAAGCTCTTCAGACATTCACTGCACTTGAATGGTTTTTGCCCTCTGTGTGTTTGCTGATGCTTTTTTAGGAGTGATAATCGACTAAAGCTCTTCACGCATTCAGTGCAATAGTATGGTTTTTCCCCTGTGTGTGTTTGCTGATGTCTTTGGAGATCTAAGAACCTAATAAAGCTCTTCACACATTCACTGCACCTAAATGGTTTTTCCCCTGTGTGTATTTGCAGATGACTTTGTAGGTTTGACAAATGCCTAAAGCTCTTCACACATTCACTGCACTTGAATGGCTTTTCCGCTGTGTGTGTTCGATGATGCTGTTTCAGGTGTGTTGAGTAACTAAAGCTACTTCCACATTCACTGCACTTGAATGGCTTTTCCCCTGTGTGTGTTCGCTGATGGCCCTTTAGGTGTGTTGAGTGTCTAAAGCTACTTTCACATTCACTGCACTTGAATGGCCTTTCCCCTGTGTGTGTTCGCTGATGCTGTTTTAGGTATTTTGAGTGACTAAAGCTACTTCCACATTCACTGCACTTGAATGGCTTTTCCCCTGTGTGTGTTCGCAGATGGTTTCGTAGGTTTTCTAATCGACTAAAGCTCTTCAAACATTCATTGCACCTGAATGGCTTTTCCCCTGTGTGTGTTCGCTGATGGCGTTTTAGCTGTGTTGAGTAACTAAAGCTACTTCCACATTCACTGCACTTGAATGGCTTTTCCCCTGTGTGGGTTTGTTGATGTCTTTTTTGGAATGATAATTCCCTAAAGCTTTTCACACATTCACCGCAATGGTATGTTTTTTCCCCAGTGTGGGTTTGTTTATGATCTTTTAGGAGTGCTGAATGACTGACGCTATTAACACATTCAGTGTAGTTTAATTTTTTTTCACATGTGTGCGTTTGCTGAGGGTGCTTTAGTTCTGATGACAAACAAAAGCTCTCGCTGCATGTGAATGTTTTTTCTTTCTTGGTTAGTGTCTCAGGATCTGTTATATATTTATATACATTCCATGTCTGTGTTTCCTGATGGGCCGACATGGCTGATAAAGCCCTCGTGTAATTCTCACATTGTCTGTATGTGTGTAGTATTTTGGACATTTGATTTCCTATTTAAATAAAGTAGAATAATTATTAAATTCTTATCATACGCAAAATTTGTGTGAGGCTTCTTTGGGGGTGATTTTGACTTTAGTTTGGATAATGGTTTAGCACACTTGCGGGAAACATTCACCCCCCTTTTGGTCAGTGTAAATTGGGACAGCACTCTGTATTTTAGACAGCACAATTTTTCTTTCCTTTGCCCTTCAGTTGTCTGGCTCCATTGTGCCTTTCTCTGGTTGCTGTGGTTTTGACAGAAAGAGTTTACAATACACGTAGAGGACTGAATAGTGGTGTATTGTCATTTTAGGAAACAGGGCACTGCTGTGAACACATCATACTGATCTCAAGATCAAACCTAGTATTGCACACGTGTTTACACATGAGGAAGTCTGTCAGAGTAGTTGCCTTAATTTTCTAGAGGTAATTTCTTAGTCTTGTGGCATGGAGGTGCACAGCTCAGACTCACATTCACTGAAAGGCTCTTGACTGCTTCTTCCAGGATCCCTCAGTATTGTTCAGGTTCCTCTCTCGCCGACAGCACTGATGTTTTCCTGACATTATTTATGACACTTTTTTCAGATTTACAATATTATCTTCATTATTCATTATCATTTTCTGCAATCAAGGCTTGTTTCCTGTTGATGTAAAGAGATTGAAAATCGCTAAATGGAAACGTAATGGAATGTGAATACACAGTGTTTATCTGGTTGTAAAAGTAATCTCTTCTTCATTATTTCTGAGACTTATCAAGGGACGTTTCACCGTACACAAATATTTAACTAAAAGTTCTGTTGGACACGTCACATCTTCTTTAGTTCAAAAAAGTGGACATTCACCGGTGTTCACAGAGTAACGTAGTAAAGAAAGGGCACTCACGACCACCCACATGCTTTGGGAAAATCTTTAGGAATATCACGTGGACAAGATTTCATTTAAACAAGAACAGATTGTGGAAACAGAGATGGATCAGGACAGGATGCTGTTTAGTTTGAGGAAGCGTAGAAGAAAGGTAACTCTTGAGGAAGTATAAAATAAAGGAAACTCTTGAGGAAGTATTTAATAAGGATATCTCTTCAGTGAGTATATAACAAAGGTAACTCTTCAGGATATATATAACAAAGGAAACTCTACAGAAATGATATAATAAAGATAATTCTTCTGAAAGTATATGACAAAGGGAACTCTTCAGGATGTATATAATGAAGGGCTCTCCAGGAAGTATATAACAAAGGAAACTCTTCAGGATGTATATAATAAAGGGCTCTTCAGGAAGTATATAACAAAGGTAACTCTTTAGGACATATATAATAAAGGGCTCTTCAGGACGTATATAACAAAGGTAACTCTTTCACACTCTTCTTTACAATCCTTTCCTGTTCACATTGGATCAGCTGAAGTGCCAACTCCTGTCTTTAAACTGTTGTTTGTTATCTTTGCTACTTTCCCAGTCACCCTAGGGTGGGTCATGCATTTCTGCTTTCTGCAAACCTGAAAGACTGGTGCATTTTTGTGAGTTAAGGTGGATTATCTATCGCAATAATATCCGTCCATCTGGCCCTGACACTAGGCAGCTTACACAGCCTAGCTCTGGCCCTGACACTTTACACAAACAAGAGATTCTTTAGTTCTTCCTAAAGCAGATAGAGTTTGGATCCTGTTGCACCTTAAGCTTCAGCACCTTTCAGAATGAGGGGTTCATTAAAATACCTACCTTTACATAATGCATGCAGACAAGGCACACACACAACAGCAATATCAGTCATTTAGCTCTTAATAGAGGGAATTAATCACAATCAATAATTGACCTGACATATCCCCGCAGCCAACAGTGGTGGTCATACTGAGGGCCTGATTTTGAGATTGGAAGGCAGGTTACTCTGTCACAAATGCGACAGATATCCTGTCCGCCATAATACAATTCCCGTAGGGTATAGTGGGATATCTGTCATGTTTGTAACGGAGTAACCCCATCCACGAAACTCTTAGTCAGGCTCATAATGTTGTCAGTTTAGTGCTGAGGAGGCTGCTCTGTGGCTGGAAAGGCATTTGGTAGAGCAGGAGGAAGGGTCCATTGTCCAAAGGTGATTGCAGCATTTCTACCCTTAGGCATTTCTTATAGCCAGGTTTACCTAATTTCCTTTATATCCCCTCACTCTCCCCACACACACACACACACTCTCCCATATCTGCATACTTACTCTACAGGGCTCACTGTTAGCCAAAGCAGAGGAACAACTCGATGCCTGCACAGAGCAAAAACCAGGTAATAGTCTGAAAGTCAAATGGCCATGGTTGGCAGTACGGTGATCACAAGCTTCTTTTTTAGAAGCTCGCCTGGAAGGTACGAATAGAAAAGGTGTACAGGTAGGTGCTTATGAGATATAAACATAGGAGTTGCAAAGGGCGGTGCTTATGGGGTACAAACAGAGGAGGTGCACAGGTAAGTGCTTATAAGATACAATCAGAGGTGCAAAGGTAGGTGCCTATGAGGTATCACCGGGAACAGTGCACAGGTAGGTGCATGTGAGGTACAAACAGACGGGGTGCACAGGTAGATGCGTATGAGGTACCAATAGAAGAAGAGCACAAGTAGTGTGCCATGACAGCACAACCGGTTTAGTCTTCTGTAGTGATAAATTCCAATGGGTTCTAGGACTTGCAATCTTTTATTACTATATTTAACTTGGGTGCTGTACAGACAAACCATGGAAAGTAACACATAATGCTCACTTGTGTCTTTAATCAAATTGAGAAATAGCAACACTGAAAACTTGAGAAAATCTGAATTCTGAGCATTCACGCAATGTGTGTCATGGGAAGTTCATCCTGGGTCGAGAACATAATCAGACTGCAGAAAAGAAAGTGAGAAGAGAAAAGGGGGGAAGGGAGTCAAAGGAGAAAAGAAGCCCATCAAATACAGAAGTTAGTCAAGAGGCGTTGTTTGAACTCTGATTTTAACACTTTCAGGAGAAACTGGGTCGGAAATGAACCGTTAGTGGGTCCCAAATACTCGGAGCAGTATCAGCGCGGGATCTTTTGATGTTGCGGGGACACTTAACATATTAAAAACAGGACTCCTCTTGGGCAAGGCACAAGCAGGTTTACTGTTGCAGCAGGAAGAGTAGCTATCCCCACACAGGTAGACAGCTGATCTCAAACGGCTGCTCGCAGGCAGCCGCTTATATAGTTACATGAACAACGGCTGCTCGCAGGTAGCCGCTTTTATAGCTACATGAACAACGGCTGCTCGAAGGCAGCCACTTATATAGTTACATGAACAACGGCTGCTCGCAGGCAGCCACTTATATAGTTACATGAACAATGCGTCCTACAGAAGGTTAATAATAGATTACTGAAGAGTCACATATTTGTTACAAAAACATCACATCACCTGTGTCCTCAAAGTCCTAGCCTTTTCTCTACACATTCTTCATTGTAATTCTAACAATGCTTAACAAACCATTTATTTGCTTCTTTCATGTGCACGCGTGTTTGTGTTTTATTGTTCTGCTACCAAGACTTCTTATCAGATTCAGTGTACTCTTGGCTACTCTATCTCCTGCTCTTTTTCCTTCAGTCACGTTTCCAATTGACCAAAAACAAAGAATACATGCCTGTATGCTGTGACCATAAATTCCTCAAAGCTTGCAAACAGGTTTCCTTTAACTAAGACCTTGCTGATCATCCACTCTGTTTTCCAGTGAACTCTTCACCTGTCTTGCATCATTGTGGAACTTAGGCCTGCACTGTTCTTTCACCACGTATAGCTCTGTAACGCTCTCTACTAATGTCTGTGATGGCGCACCTTCTTCACACACATTTTGTTTCCTCTCTAACACTGGGTACATGTCTGTCAAATAAGGGAACGTGAAAAAGAGATTTACAACTTGAGTTCTAATCTTGTTGGACAGCTCAGGCCTTCATGAAGAGATGGCGGTGAGTTTATTTACAGAGACAGTGAGGGAGACAATATGCTGATCACCCACGTTGCACAAGGCATCCATGACCTGGGAGAGGACTGTGGTTGGAGAATGTTACCTGTTAGATTCAAAGCAACAAATTCAAAGAGAGCAGCCGAATGCCAAAAATTCAACCCCGGAAAGCATTTTCACGAGTCGGGGCACAAAAGTGGGTATGTTTACATTTTGGCTCTATGCTTTTCCCAACTGATTCCAGGATACTGCATTTCCTATACATCTAGTTGTGCACGTTATGAAGTGCAACTACTAGGAGGGAGGTTATGTTAAGAGTAGAAAATATAAAACGAGCAAGTAGGGAAAGTGAGAAATCCCCAGAAATGAATAAAATACAGAAGTGAGTAGGACATAGGAAGTCAGAGCACGTGATCAAGAAACAGAAATCAAAAGGAAAAATATAAGAGAACAGGAAATTAATTTGGACGATATTCGTAAGACTCTTGGAACAGGAAGATTTTCCGTTCTTTTTTTAATGTTACTGGACAGAATGTGCTCACTGAGCTGGTAAAAGGGAGTTTCAGAATCTTGTGTTGCCAAGAAATTCTGAGTCACTGCCGTGATACATTTTCAACTACTGTGTATGATAAATGGGCGCAGCTTTGTGCAGTTTTGTGGATGTTCTAAGCTGTCACTAATTTGGCTCCAGCTTCATTAAATTCCTCTTTACAACCATACAGTCGTACCCCATGGCAAGGATAAGGATCAAGGAGATTTGTTTGCACCCGTTAAGATTTGACTGTATGGGGGGCGTGGCCAAGCAAAATGGCTAGCGGGATATGCTTCTAGGAAGCTCTGCGCCACCCCGGACTAATCCTGCGGAATCCAGCCATGTCTGCCTTGCAAATGCCCAAACTGGGGTGGCATGGTGGGCAAAAAAACGATGGATTAAACCTAGAACTTTGTGACTGGGGGTGAATGCTTGCATTGTTCAGCATTCCGTCCATCATCAGTTTTTTTATTTTTTTGCTTTTCTCACCCTAAGTGGGAAGGGTATACCCACACGTGGGTCCCATGCTCACTGCGCCACTGTATTCAAGCCAGCCTAGCTGATGAAGGGTCATACCCTGAAACTGGTCCCAGGATGCTTGTTTCTGGGCCAGGGAAGACCTGGCCTGGCAGTTCGGGCTGGACTGTTCCCATGGGGAACAGGATCAAGACTAATTTGCATATAGCTGGATCCAAATTTGGTTGGCATGGTGGGCAAACAAATGATGGATTAAACACAGATCGTTGTGACTGGGGGTGAATGTTTGCATTGTTCAGCATTCCGTCCACCATCTGTTTTTTTTTTTTGCTTCTGCCTTGCGAGGGGTACTTCTTGCGTGTGCCCTCATACACGGCCTTTCCATCTGGGTCATTGTCGGCCCCTGAGTGGTGCCCTGCGGTCCAGCGACATAGCTGGGTCTGCAGCGGTCGCCAGGTGGTCCCCGACATGGAGGGTGGTCACCCCGGGCACTGTTGGGGGCAGCGCAGTGCCTACCAGATGGGTGGAGTCTAGACGAGGTGGCCTGTGAGCTCAGAGGCCCGATATTGTAGATTGTGCCCCTCCTCACCTATTAAGATGCCGGTGCTGCGTTGGGCCCGTCTTGGTGGGTAGGCGGGCCCTGCGGGAGGCGAGTGAGGGTGTTGCTGTGGCTGATGCATGCTACGAGCAGGAGCGAGTGGAGGTGCTGAGGGGCGGGTGTCGTGGCCGTGGTCCATCCGCCTTGGAGTGGTGCTCTGCTGGGTTGGAGCTGCCAGAGGGGTGGCCTGGACTGCTTGTGCCCTGCTGGAGAGAGACCGTGGGCCTATGGAGGCACCCAGTGAGTGGTAGAACAGAGGACTGGGGGCCGCTTGGTTTGAACTGAGACATCTCAGAGGGGTCCACCCCCCCCCCCTTATGCATATGGGACGAAGCGAGGAGCATTGGCCCAACTTGGCAAGGCAGCAAATTAATGGACACTGGTGAGTGACTGATGGGTGCCTGGGCCCCAGGGGATGCTACTGAATAAATACTACAGTGATCTCAATAATTAGCTTTGTGGGTGACGTGTGGTTTGCGGTGAGGCCCAGGGACTGTGGGGCCACTCTGCAGGAACCACTGGAGGAGACTTACTTGTGGCTGAGTGGGGGGTGGCTCCTGGCCATCCTGCTCCCCCCCCCCCCCCAATTGGTACTGATGGGCCAAAACAAGCAGGTGGCCCCTTTACATGGGAACACCATGGAACATTATACCACCTCTGCCCCTCTCTCAGAGCGGTAAACAGGAAATGCTGGGCAGAGGGAGGAAGATGATGCAGGGTGCCTGTGAAGGAGCCATCCCAGGCTGAACTCCTTGCCACCATACAGGGCTCCAGGGTGGCTCTGAAGGGGAAAATATCCGTGCCCTTGGAGGTGAATCACCTTCAAGAAGACCTTAGAAAGGTGGAGAAGGGCTCAAATTGTGGAGCTGCAGACAGAGGTGGCCATGTTGTGCAAGCAACTGGCGCAGGTTACATCGAGATCCGGAAAGCTGGAGGCCAGGGTTGAGGATGCTGAAGGCAGATTGAGACGGAATAATGTATGCCTTCTCGGGTTACCTTAGAGATAGGATGGTGGTTCTGCGCAGGCCTTTGTGGAGCGATGGATCAGGGATGTGCTGCGACCTGTGGGGTTATCCTCTGTGTTCATCATAGAACATACCCACATGGCACTGGTTGTCCCTATAAAAGCCTGGGGTGCCTCCCCGGGCAGTCATTTTTCAGATCCTAAACTCCCGAGATTGAGACTGTGTCATAAGGGCAGCCTGTGAAACCAATAATGCTGTTTTTGAAAATCACAAGCTTTCTATCTGGACTACACTAATTAAGCACAAAACTCGAGGAAGAGCTTCTTGGGAGGTGAAAGCCAAGCGTATATCCACGGGCTTGAGGTATATGTTGCTGTACCCTGCATGCCTGTGGGTCTTTTCTGGGGGCAAGTCCCACTTTTTTGACCATCCAGAAGAGGTCTGGAGGTGGCTTGAACTGTGGGATAAGGCGCCACCTAGGGTTCCGGGTCGGGCCTCCTTGGGATCCGAGCGGGTGTACAACACCAACAAGATGGGAACTTCGCTGACCTGGGCCGGGGAGGACCATCTCAGGATTGAGGTACAAAAGGATGGAACAATGGCTGTGGTCTGTCTGAATCCTGCTCTGGAACTGGTGAGAGTGGTACGGGAGCCAGAATCGGGGACGCCCATGGGTGAAGATGCTGGATGAGGCCTGCATTGCGGACAATTTTTCTACTGTTATTGACGCTGGGCAGGGGTTGACGCAGACTGGGCACTTGTTGCCTAGCCCTATTACCTCAATGAGTGTACTCATTGTGTTCCTAGTTTCGGGAATTACTACAATGCAGACACTGTGTAATCCGCATCCGGGGTCGGGGATGCTACCTCCATGGTTGTGGTAGGTTTAGTTTATGGGGGTTGGGGATATAGGCTGTTAGTCCTGGCAGCATATCTACACATGGATCTACAGTATGTATTGTTCTTTTTGTTATACTGTCTATCCGGGGTGAGCAGGGGTGTTGGGGTTGTTTATAACTGTGCATGCTTACTTTAATTGCAGTTCAAAGGACAATGGAAAACCTTGGTCATGGGAGAATTACTCCTACCCCATAAACAGGAGAGGCTTACAGGGGGGATACACAATGGTCCTATGCCTAGGCTGGTAAATATAGTGTTGTGGAATGTCAGGGGGTTAAATAATTATTTCAGGCACTACAGGGTGCACTCCTTTATTCAATGTCATAAGACACAGATAGCATGCTTACAGGAAACACATATACTGGATGACAAAGCTCAGAAACTAGCTAAGAAGTGGCAGGGACAGTTGTACACCACATCATATTCCTCCTATGCACGGGGAGTGGCAGTGTGGGTGGCACTGGGGGTCCCATTCCACACATTTTATAGTGAGGCTGATGTGGAGTGTAGGTATTTGTTACTTCAGAGGACACTGGATGTGGAGCCTATCACACAATTAAACACCTATGCTCCCAACAGTGATGATTGTTCGTTTTTTGACAATATTTTGGAGATGTTTGGAGCTAGTTTAAGCTCTCCTGTTATTTGAGTGGGTGATTTTAACTGCATCATAGATGGGGCGAAGGACCGACATCCTCCACGCTGGGGCGCTAAGTCAATGATGGTACGTTCACTTACTTCTGTTTTGAACAATTTTGGCTTATGGGATGGCTGGAGGTGGTTGCATCCAGAGGGTAAGGAATATACATACCACCCAAAGACGCACAAAACATATGGACCAATGTTTACTGGGAGACCTGAACTATTCTCGGTTGGTGGGGGTGACACACTTGGGGAGATTTCTGTCTAATCACGCCCCGGTGCACTTGGGTTTGTGCTGGGGAGCAGGTGTCAGGGGGGGTGAGGATTTGGTGTATGCCTTCAGAGCTTCTGACTGACAGTGCTTCATGTGAGGAACTTGCCACTTTGATAACGAAGTACCTGGAAATTAATTGGGGCACCATGGACACCATGGCCATTGAATGGGAGGCAATGAAGGATGTGGCAAGGGGAACTTGTATAAGTACCCCCTGTGGAATTCGTAGGCAACTGGAGCGGGACCTTAAGATCCTGGAGGGATGTCTGGCAGATGTGCAGCATGGAGACTCATTCACCCCTGAGATGTAAAGGGCGCATCTTCGCCTTAGACGAGAGGTGGGTAAAAGCTGGGGCACACTGGAAAAGCTAACACTAAGGACATATTGTCAGAGGTTGCATCGGGAACGGGATAAGTCAGGCAGGCTGTTAGCGTGGATACTGAAATGAGAGGTGGTGTTCCCCCCATACAACATATTAGGAACTCAGCTGAAGTCTAGGTTACAAGCCGCAGGGACATTATAGCAGTGCTGGCTGAGTACTTCAAAAAGGTCACTTATGTGGGCCCATAGGTGTCCGATGAGACAATGCAGGGATTCCGGTGACAGTTCAATCTTCCCTGGTTGGCACCAGACAGTTGGAGGGAGCTGGATGAAGATGTAATGTTGGAGGAGGTGCGGCTGGCTATAACCGCATTACAGACGTCCAGAGCCCCGCAGGGGTGGTTATCCCGTAGAGTCCTACCAGGCTTACTCAGCCCTGTTACGGAAAAAGCTGCTAGGAGTGTATAAAGAGGCACGCCAGAGGGGCATTTTGCTGGAATTGATGCTGAATAGTAACGTCAAAATCCTTTGTAAAATGTTAGACACTAGACTGCATGGAGTAATTTGGAATTCAAACAAGATCCTAAACTCTGACACACAACTAACAGTCAGCCTTTCTGATCACGAGCTTTCTCCAACTGACCATCAAATCCTCAATAGAGGTCTCTCTTTTTGCCCTACTAACTATTGGAACATTACCCAAACTAAGAATGACTTCTTCAAATTTATACGCCATCTCAAACTGAAATCGTTCTTTTCCAATATTTTGCCCCGGTCTTCTTCCCATGCAACACCTCCTTCACAAAACTCAAGTGATCTCTCAGTTCAAGACATTGAAGATATCGGCCTGTTAAGAAATCTATCCAACACTGACAAACCTGACTTACCCCTCTCCTTGATAGCACAAGATCTAGATTTATACATTAACAAATACCATCCTTCTGACCTGCGACCTAAATCTACCTTTACCCCTATTCTTCTGGCAGGCAATTCTATTGACCTCTTTTCGACAGCTGTCTTGAGGGACCTGGACCGAGAGTATAAACACTACAGTGACAAACGAAAATATTCCCATCCCAATATTACCAAAAACCAAGCACAAGCCCTCAAATTACTGAGTAAAAATAATCAAATCATCATTAAAGAGGCTGACAAGAGCGGAAATATAGTAGTCCTCAACACCTATGACTACTTGCAGGAAGCCTATCGGCATCTTCAGGATAAGAAATGCTACAAACCTCTTTCACACAACCCAACAGCTGAAATCCAACATAGGCTATTTGATCTTTTGGATCACTGGCATTCTCTCCATATTCTTTCTAGTAGAGAAAAAAGTGCCTTATACTTACAATTTCCAAATATCCCTACCCTATATCTTCTACCAAAAATACACAAAAAAGGTCACCCACCCAAAGGTCGACCAATAATATCAGGCATCAACTCTATCTGTTCACAACTGGGCACCCTAATCGATAAGGAACTGCAGCCTTTTATGACAAATGTACCCTCCTTTGTTAGAGATACCAAAGATATTTTACAAAAGCTACAAAACATCGATTGGCAATCTGACTACTTTCTGGTTACCATTGACGTTGTCAGCCTCTATACTTCTATAAAACATAGTGGCGGCCTAGAAGCTGTTAGAAGATGCCTTTCCACAAAATCAGTGAAGTATCTGGAACGTAATTTGATGATTATGGAAATGTTGCAATTTTGTTTAGAAAATAACTATTTTCTATTTGACGGCAAGTTCTACTTACAACTCCAAGGGACTGCGATGGGGGCAAAATGTGCACCACCATACGCCTGTATTCTGATGGTGCAGTAGAAAACCACTCGCTACGGGATGATCTAACTGAACATCTTTCTCAACATATCATTTTTTGGGGTTGTTACATTGACGACATCTTGTTCATTTGGCAAGGTCCAAAGGGTCTCCTTAATCAATTCTTACAGTCATTAGTGCCCAACAAATGGGGCATCGACATCACTTATCACATCTCTAACTCATCAGTAGAATACCTGGACCTTCTGATCTTTATAAAAGATGACAAGTTACAGACAAAATTATTTCGGAAAACAACAGCAGCAAATTCCATTCTTCATGCTGTCACCCCTCAAGTACCATCCGGAATATTACTCAGGGTGAATATAAAAGAGCCAGATTGAATTGCACTACCAAAACAGATTACAACAACATCTCCACCCAAATGACTGAGAGACTAACTGCCAGGGGGTACAATCACCAATCACTTAACGCTACTAAGGATAAACTACGTGACATGGACCGCATCAAGCTACTAAACAAATCCCATACAGTCAATACAAAGCCTGCTATCCAGTTTATTACTGAATTTCACAATGGCCATCATTTGATTCGGAAACTCCTTCGCAAACATTGGTACCTTCTACAAAATAACCCCTCCATTAATCAACACATAACAAATTTTCCACAAATAGGCTTCGACGGGCTCCCAATCTAAGAGACACACTCTGCTCTTCATTTTTTCAAAATCAGTCTCCAACATCTTTGTTACCTCCAAAACCAAAGGGCTTTTACACATGCAGCAAATGTTCAATCTGTAAGTGGGGTCTCTCAAAAACCACAACAATTACTATCAATGACCAATGTTTCCATATCAATGACTTCATAAATTGTGAAAGCTCGAATGTTGTCTATATAATATGGTGCCCATGCCACCAAGCCTATATAGGCAGTACCATCCGCCCTCTCAAAATAAGAATCCAAGAACACTACCGCAATATTCCAAAACTGGACATGAAAGCACCACTTTTTGAACATTTCACAGAATTTCATTCCCATGAACGCAATTTCACAATCTGTGGTCTTCGACGAATCAGATTAACCCCTCGAGGTGGCATTACTCCATTACGCCTGCGCAAGGAGGAAAGCAGACTTATAATCCGATACGATACAGTTAATCATGGACTTAACAAAGACTATGAGTGGCACTATTGGCTATTGTAAAACTGAGACACCCAGTAACATTGTCATCTGGAGTGCTTTGTAATAATGTACCAAGTTTGTTTTAAAATCTATGTAATGTTCTTTCTTTCTTTCTGTCGACGTACCATTGATTTCTCACATGGTTACTATATTTATTCTGTTCTTATCTCTCATGTCTCACCTTCCTTAGGTTATTAGGGCAATACCATAATTCACAGTATCAACATTCATTTTCTTTTACTTGTATTCATTTTTCTTCTTTTTCTTCTTCTCTTTATTTCTTAATCTTTTTAGTCACCAAACCAGATCAATAATTATAAAATAGACCTTTGATTTATTAGGTCTTAGTAACTCATTCAACATTCCCTGTCCTTTTCTTTGGACGTAATACACATTTATTGTTTGTGCAAAGATGGCGCCGTCCTTGGTTACTACCAAGATGGCGCCACCGACGTCGCATGTGCCGGAAGAATTGAAGTCCCTTCTCTTTGTCCATACCCGATAGTCTATATCGAGGTAGGACAACCCAATACATCATACCGGTCGCGTATAAAGACGCGAGCTGAAATCGGCGCTGCCGTTTTTCGAGATATTTTTCAGGCGACGGACGTAAATATGTGGTATTGAATAGAAACATAAAAAATAAACGGGTGAGTCTTTACCGCAAGGGTCTTTCTTTATGAGAAAACGTTTGCCATTTTTTCACTTAACGATCCAATAGATGTTTACCTTTCCGACGTAAACAGCATTCTTTAGTTCTGAAATCTATTGCGGATATAAAATGGGAGGCTGTTCATTATTCTGGTCTCCTCCGGGCAAAACTATTGGTACTTATCTTTATCTATTTCTCTTTGACAACTTTTTAAACTCTGATTCTTTTGCCTTTTTCTTTCTTTTTTTTCTCCTTTTTTCCTTTTCTCTTGAGCCTAGATTGCATTCTTTATTGTGCTGTACTCCCTATTTAAACAGATATCATTACTTTTTATATATATCTTTAATATTAGACATAACTCAGCCAAAAAGGTTTTTTCTTTGATTGTTTACTTATGCTTAACCTAATTATATCAGTCACATGATGTTACATGCATATACTTATATTTCAGGCTAAACTGCTGCATTATTACTCATATTATCAACTGTTTTTTGGCTATCTGAACACTAAATTACTTAGAATGGTATGTTTTTTCTCCTTCTTTTTCTTTTCTTTTGTGTACAGTAACATTTTCTGTTCTCAATCACAATTCTTCCTTGGGTGCAAATTAGCCAATTCAGGTAATTTAAAAACTGACCCTTGATCATCTCTATTTTTCCTAAAGGATATTCGAATTGGTCGCCACTAATTTATACTCAATCTTTTGGTTACCCCTATTCTATCCCTAGTTCTTCTATCACCCGGCACAGGCCTCCTCTTTTTGGCCTTTTTTGACTTTGAGAAGCATGATTTTGGACAGCATGACCTCTTTTCACGGGTTCATCAGGGCCTTTATTCTTAAGAATCTTTCGGGATTTCTCTGGCACAGTCCTTTGGCTTCCCTTCACCGTTTTCAATATAACTACACTCGTTTTCACTACTGTCTTTAGTCTTATGACATTTTTTTCTTTCCCCCAGCCTTGAGAAAGCCCTGGCCTACGCACCTGTGGGGCGAAACACGTGTTGGCTGGCCTAATTCATATATTCTCTTGGACCTTTGAGTGTCTGCGTTTCTACCGCGAGTTGAATGTCTTCCTAAAATAAAATTGAAATTGGAGCAACATTGGTATTGACTATAGCCTTGTTGATGAATGCTACACGTCCCTAGACATTTTGATTCTGAGAAATAATAACTGTATCCACACAGTGGGACCTCACCACCTTTTTGAATTGTGCTTTCCCATGGAGGACTAGGGTCCAATGTCCTCTGGTGAAGTTCCTACGCTTTACAATACTAATCAGCATTTGTATACAGGGAGTTTTGTGTTTTTTTGGACCCCCCTTCCCTCTATTGGAATAAATGGAGTAATTTGGGGGCTGGTCCATGAAGACCAATGTGGTTTCATACCGGGCTGCAGTACGTCCTTTAACTTACAACGATTAACTCATGTTTTGCATGAAACCATGGACGAGGCGCAAGATCTGGCGTTAGTGTCATTAGACCTTGAAAAGGCTTTCGATATTGTGGAGTGGAAATTTCTGATGGCTGTATTACAAGGAATGGGGTTTGGCCCCAAGTTTTGCCCCTAGGTGCGTTTGCTTTACACCGAGCCCATTGTGCATGTTTGAGTGGGGATTGAACTTTTGGATTCCCGGGTGGTGGGTAGGGGCACCCAACAGAGGTGTCCCCCATTGCCCCTTCTTTTTGCCTTGGCAGTGGAGTCATCACCCTGCTGCTTTGTAGGGAGACGGATGCCTGGGGGATTTGGGTGAGCTGCTCTACCCAAATAATTTTGCTCTACACGGATGATGCACTGGTATACCTCAGGTCACTGGATAAATATGTGCCCTGTTACTGCAAATGTTGACACAGTTTGGGGTCACCTCGGGCCTTCGGGTGAATACACAGAAATCACTTTTGTTTCCCCCAGGTTAACTTAGCAGTAAATCACTGGACAGCCAGCCAGAGGTGGGACTTCGTTGTGAGCTTGAGAGCTTCTGGTATTTAGGAATCGGGGTCACTGACACTGAGGCGGCACATGTGATTCAGAACATAGAGAGGGTTGTGCCTGGTCTGGCTCGCTTGATGTCATTTTGGAGCAACTTGCTATTGTCGGTATTGTCGGCAGTTGCTAAGATGGAGTCTCTCCCACATTGTCTCTACTTGGTTCAGAATTTGTTGTTTCCTTTGGCCCCTCAACTGTTTGCTCGACTAGAGAATCTGTTATTTTCCCTAGTGTGGGCTGGGCGCCGCAATAGGGTGGCCTTGTCTACACTTTGCCGGGACCTAGAGGAGGGGGTAATGGCTATCCCAGATATCAGGCTGTATTATTATGCAGCAGAGTTTCAGCATGCTTTGAGGTGGCTGGTGGACTCGGACACATGGGAGAAATACCTTTTTGAGGGGATGCTTGGCACTGACCCACTAGCCAGGTTAAGAGGGTACTTTGTCGAGCCCCACTTGACAGGCAGTTGAAGCAATAGAAGATCATGGGCCTGATTCTAACTTTGGAGGACGGTGTTAAACCGTCCCAAAAGTGGCGGATATACCACCTACTGTATTACAAGTCCATTATATCCTATGGAACTCGTAATACCGTAGGTGGTATATCCTCCACTTTTGGGACGGTTTAACACCGTCCTCCAAAGTTAGAATCAGGCCCTATATGTCCATGGAACAATGGAGAGCGGGGGTTGCTTGGTGGTAGGGGATGTATATCCCAATGAGTCTTTCTTTTCATTTCAGGAAGCGTGGGAGGCATTTGCACTGGGCCAGGGTCATGTTTTACATTATGCAACACTTGAGAGTGTTGTGAGGGAGGTGTGGCGGAATTACCCGGCAGCTCCACAGACATCCAGAGCATTAAGTGGGCTGGGGTGAGGGGGGGCATTCAATTACTTTGTTCTATAGGGCTTTCCGGGAGGATGCAAGAAGGAAGCCCTGTGTTGCACGTCAAGCATGTGAGTGGGAACTTGGGAGGATGCTGACTGGACTACAACATTGTCATTGATATGCACTGTATCCTGCAATAACAGAAACAACTCCCGCATTGTAACTTTGTGCATCGGACATATGTAACACCATATCGCCTGATTAAGATTGATTCCACCAGGGGAGCTAGCTGCACCCGCTGTGGTACACAGGATGCTTCCTTTCTTCATTTGGCATGGTTCTGTGAGGGGGTGCAGCGTTTCTGAAGAGGGGTGGTCCATAAGATTGTGGAGACTACGGGCATAGAGATTGCACTGACACCACTGGCTTGCATACTTGGAGTAGTGGGTACACCTAAAGGGTGGAAGATTCTGCATACATCGGCACAGCTGGCTCTTTTGTTAGTGAAACGTAGGGTGGCCATAGGCTGGATGAGCCCCAGGATACCTCTGGTCGATCAATGGTTATGGGATCTCCTGGAGTGGGGAGTAGCGGAGGAACAACATATGCGGTCAGCACATGCAGACAGTAGGGCCAAAATGGACTTGGAGGCCTGCTGTCAATTACTTGATCAATTTACGCAGGGTGAAGCTTTGAGTTCTACAGCCAACACTGACATAGAGGATTGATGGTGGTGGGTAGGCTGCTAACTGTTATGAATAAGACAACCAACTGTGTTTAGCATGAATTCTGTAGGAAGCTGGCGTAGTGTTAGTGTGTGGTGGGTACCTATGGTACTTATACCAGGTCCAGGTATCCCCTATTAGTGAAGTGTAGGCAGTGTCTAGAAAACAGGCTCTCTAGAGGTAGCTGTGGATGAGTAGCCAAGGATTATCCAGGAGACATGCAAAGCTCATGCAAAACCACTGTAGTCACACAGCACTTACACACAAGAAAGAAAACACTCAGTTGTAAAAAAATAAAGGTACTTTACTTTTGGAACACAATACCACAAATTACTAGAATGGCAACCCTCCAATAGGAGTTAAGTAATACACTAAATATATGCACTAGTCCTAACAATCAGAAATTGGCATAGAAAAGGTAGGAAAACAGTACAAATAGCAGTAACCAATAGTGACCCTAGGGAGAGCACAAACCATATACTAAAAAATGTAATGCGAACACAGGACTCTTACCTAGGTCAGTGGAATGTGTAGAGGGGAGCAGGGAGTATTAGAAAACCACAGAGGTAAGGAACACAGTACCCCCCAGCGACCAGGAACGCACGAGTAAATCACTGGAACTCCAACAAACCACCCAAAAGAAGGAAAAGAAGACACCCAGACAAGACTGCAAGAAAACCAGCAGTGGATTCCTGAAGAGAGAAGACCTGTGGAGAGAGGGGACCAAGTCCAAGATTCACAGTGGAGTCCAGGAGGAATAGGAGATACTACCCACCCAGCTGTACTTGCTGGAGTTAGTCGACGGTGATGAAGAACAGGTGAGCACTGCAGTCCTGTCCTGGAGCCGGAGAAGAGTTCCTGATGGATGCAGATGATGTCCCACACTGGAGTGAAGATTGCAGACGGGTGTCGGTGCAAGAATTCCACCAACAAGACTTAGGAAAGGCAAACTCACGGTTAATGGCAAAGCGGGGCTCCTGGGGACCAGCAAGGCCCAGAGGACTCAACCCAGGAGGGGGAGTCACATGGGACCCTCAGCGTTGCAGAGAGTTCACGGGAGCAGAGGCTGCACCCACAGGAGTCCCACAGGACGGGGACACAGGAGTCACAGAAGGAGCCCACGTAGCATTACAAAGGAGGACCCCACACAGCCAGAGAAGCACGCAGGAGTCTGTGCTTTGCAGTAAGGGGTGCTGGGGGCTGGAGCTACACGTCGCCTGAAGATCCCCTGGAGGAATGCAAACCAGCCTTGGCAGCTGCAAGAGATGCAGTGCACTGGGGTACTGTCCTGCGTGGGAAGGCAAAAGCTTACCTCCACCAAAGTGAGATAGCTGGCAGGGAGGACCAAGAGGACTGCTCCGGACCACCACCCGTGATGCAGGATCCACGCAGCTTAAGAGGAGGGGAGATCCACGCAGCCGGCCGTCGTTTGCTAGAGGTGCCTGCGGTTGCAGGGGAGTGATTCCTACACTCCAAGGGAGATTTCTTCTTCTTCTTTTGCAGGCTGAAGAGTTGCTGTCTTCTGAGGATGCATGGCCGGAAAAATGTTGCAAAGCTGGCAGGAGACGTGGAAACGAAATTGCAAAACAGTCGTCTTCGTTGTTTGCAGCGTTGTCAGTTCCCAGAGGGTTCAGTAGCAATTCCAGTGGCCAGAAGTCGGAGTGGAGGTTGTAGAGGAATCCTGCTGGAGTCTTGCAAGACGAATCTGAGGACCCACCCAAAGGAGAGACCCTAAATAGCCCTGAAAGGGGGATTGGTCACCTAACCAGGTAAACACCAGTCAGGAGGGAGCTCTGACGTCACCTGTCTGGACTGGCCACTCAGATGCTCCCAGAGTTCCCTGCCAACCTTGGAAACAAGATGGCAATGGCACAACGCAGGGACCCTCTGTAGGAGCTCAGAGCACTAACTTTTCAGTTACTATTGTGACACTGGCACCTGTGTCCCTGTAGGCCTCAGCCTCAACACCATTTACCAGGGTGTGCTGCTTGTACCTACCCATATTAAGGGGACAATCAGCTAGGGTGGCAAGGCCAGTACCACCCTGGGAGACAGAAACTGTCTTAGGGGTCTCTACAGCTATCCCAGATTCCACTATGGTCCCAAATGTGAACCCAACTACACTTTTGGGCTGACTACTGCCAGTAGTCCCACCACTACTACTACTAGGGGCACTAGGAGTGGAAGTGGAGGAAGTAGTGGTGGAAGGCTCAGGGCTTTTACAAGGACAGGAGCTGTCACTGGCCTACGGCCTTCATTTCTGCACACATAACACCAGGGATTTTTAATATGTGCAGAGGGGGAAGAGGTTTTAGTCACACCCCCAGAGGAGGTTTGTGGGACTGATAGGGAGTCCTTAATTTGTATCTTTGTCCCAACCCTTGTGCTGAGACTTACCTGCTTCCTTTTTCTTGTCTTTGTCACCCCCTGTGTGAGTTTTTCTGCTCACCCTTGTTCTGACCCATTTGTCAGCCGGCTTTTCAATTCTTGGGGAGAAGTCAGATCTGAGTCTACCAAGTACTGGTGCACCAAATCAGACACACAATTGTTAAGTAATGCTCTCTCAGTATGAGATTGTATAAGCCCTCATATTCAGTGACCTTGCTACCATGTAACCAGCCTTCCAAAGCCTCCACAGAGCAGTTCACAAAATCAACCCAATCTTGAGAGGACTCTTTTCTGCTCTCCCTGAAATTTATTCTGTACTGTTCAGTGGTCAAATCAAACCCATCCAAGAGAGCAGACATTCAAACTGTGTAATTATCAGCATCTTCCTTCCTGACAGTAAGGAGTCAATCTTTCCCTCTGTCAGAGAAGGAGAGCTGAGGCCTCCCTATCTAGGGTTAGCTGTTGCTGTTGCACCCTCAGCTTGGCCTCCTCCAGCCTCAGTTTCCTGAGCTCCTTGTTTAAGGAGTCCTCTTCTGGAGTTGAGCAGCCGGTCCCCTCAGATACTGAGCTGACATGAGAGTGGGCAGAGGAGGATCTGTCCCTAGTCCTACTTACCCTCTGGTAAGTGCTCCCAGCTACATTACACTAGCGGGTTTACTAGAGACCCTGTGATTCTCTGAGGGACTCTCCTGACCCTCCTCAGTGTCCAGATCCTCTCTTTCTAACACTGGGGGGCTAGAGTCTGCATCTCCCCCCCCCTCCTACTCCTGGCTATCAGCTTGGTCCTGGTCATCCTGGAGGAGCGGGCCTAGGAGCAGACTCTTGTTAGGGTTCCTCCCTGTCTTCAGTTTCCTACCCTTCCTCTGTAGCCCACGAACACCCTGCAAACGTGTCCAGCATGCCAGACATCCCTCAGAGACTGTAGCCAACACCAAACCCACCACCAGGAAGTGATCCTCTCCAGAACTGTCTCCCTTGTGTGCCACTGACACACCTTGTTGACTTTCTACTGTCATTGCTCCATTTTCCAATGGCCCCATGGACTCTGAACTTGTGCGACCAACAGCTGTGAACACCAAACTGACAATTTCGTCCACCGTCCATCATCTGTCCACTCCCTTGCATCTCCCCATCCCTTATGTTGATTCACTTAATAAATACTGTACAATCACACCCAATGTATTTGTGCTTTATTCACTATGCATGCATGTGATGAACAACTTTATCAATGTGATATTTTGAAACAGGAGGCTGGATTGGCTTGTAGTGAGTACCAAGGGGTACTTACACCTTGCACCAGGCCCAGGTATCCCTTATTAGTGTATAGGGTGTCTAGCAGCTTAGGCTGATAGATAATGGTAGTTTAGCAGAACAGCTTAGGCTGAACTAGGAGACGAGTGAAGCTCCTACAGTACCACTAGTGTCACTTGCACAATATCATAAGAAAACACAATACACAGATATACTAAAAATAAAGGTACTTTATTTTTATGACAATATGCCAAAGTATCTCAGTGAGTACCCTCAGTATGAGGATAGCAAATATACACAAGATATATGTACACAATACCAAAAATATGCAGTATAGTCTTAGAAAACAGTGCAAACAATGTATAGTTACAATAGGATGCAATGGGAGCACATAGGGATAGGGGCAACACAAACCATATACTCCAAAAGTGGAATGCAAACCACGAATGGACCCCAAACCCATGTGACCTTGTAGAGGGTCGCTGGGACTGTAAGAAAACAGTGAGTGTTAGAAAAATAGCCCACCCCAAGACCCTGAAAAGTGAGTGCAAAGTGCACTAAAGTTCCTCAAAGAGCACAGAAGTTGTGATAGGGGAATTCTGCAGGAAAGACCAACACCAGCAATGCAACAACGATGGATTTCCAGACGAGAGGACTTGTGGAACAAGGGGACCAAGTCCAAAAGTCACGAGCAAGTCGAGAGTAGGCAGATGCCCAGGAAATGCCAGCTGTGGGTGCAAAGGAGCTGCTACTAGGCATTAGAAGCTGAGGATTCTGCAAGAACGACAAGGGCTAGAAACTTCCCCTTTGGAGGATGGATGTCCCACGTCGTGAAGAGTCGTGCAGAAGTGTTTTCCTGAAGAAAGACCGCAAACAAGCCTTGCTAGCTGCAAATCGTGCGGTTAGGGTTTTTGGATGCTGCTGTGGCCCAGGAGGGACCAGGATGTCGCCAATTGCGTGAGGGGACAGAGGGAGCGTCCAGCAAGACAAGGAGTCCTCTCAGAAGCAAGCAGCACCCGGAGAAGTGCCGGAACAGGCACTATGAAGAGGAGTGAAACAGTGCTCACCCGAAGTTGCACAAGAGAGTCCCACGCCGCCGGAGGACAACTCAGGAGGTTGTGCAATGTTAGAGTGCCGTGGACCCAGGCTCGGCTGTGCACAAAGGAAATCCTGGAAAAGTGCACAGGACCCGGAGCACCTGCAAAAGACGCGGTTCCCAGCAATGCAGTCTGGCGTGGGGAGGCAAGGACTTACCTCCACCAAACTTGGACTGAAGAGTCACTGGACTGCGGGAGTCACTTGGACAGAGTTGCTGGATTCAAGGGACCTCGCTCGTCGTGCTGAGAGGAGACCCAGGGTACCGGTGATGCAGTTCTTTGGTGCCTGCGGTTGCAGGGGGAAGATTCCGTCGACCCACGGGAGATTTCTTCGGAGCTTCTGGTGCAGAGAGGAGGCAGACTACCCCCACAGCATGCACCACCAGGAAAACAGTCGAGAAGGCGGCAGGATCAGCGTTACAGTGTTGCAGTAGTCGTCTTTGCTACTTTGTTGCAGTTTTGCAAGCTTCCAGCGCTGTCAGCAGTCGATTCCTTGGCAGAAGGTGAAGAGAGAGATGCAGAGGAACTCTGATGAGCTCTTGCATTCGTTATCTTAGGAATTCCCCAAAGCAGAGACCCTAAATAGCCGGAAAAGAGGGTTTGGCTACCTAGGAGAGAGGATAGGCTAGCAACACCTGAAGGAGCCTATCAGAAGGAGTCTCTGACGTCACCTGCTGGCCCTGGCCACTCAGAGCAGTCCAGTGTGCCAGCAGCACCTCTGTTTCCAAGATGGCAGAGGTCTGGAGCACACTGGAGGAGCTCTGGGCACCTCCCAGGGGAGGTGCAGGTCAGGGGAGTGGTCACTCCCCTTTCCTTTGTCCAGTTTCGCGCCAGAGCAGGGCTAAGGGGTCCTTGAACCGGTGTAGACTGGCTTATGCAGAAATGGGCACAAATGTGCCCATGAAAGCATTTCCAGAGGCTGGGGAAGGCTACTCCTCCCCTGCCTTCACACCATTTTCCAAAGGGAGAGGGTGTAACACCCTCTCTCAGAGGAAGTCCTTTGTTCTGCCATCCTGGGACAAGCCTGGCTTGACCCCAGGAGGGCAGAAACCTGTCTGAGGGGTTGGCAGCAGCAGCAGCTGCAGTGAAACCCCAGAAAAGGCAGTTTGGCAGTACCCGGGTCTGAGCTACAGACCCGTGGGATCATGGGATTGCACCAACAATGCCAGGATGGCATAGAGGGGGCAATTCCATGATCTTAGACATGTTACATGGCCATATTCGGAGTTACCATTGTGAAGCTACACATAGGTAGTGACCTATGTGTAGTGCACGCGTGTAATGGTGTCCCCGCACTCACAAAGTCCGGGGAATTGGCCCTGGACCATGTGGGGGCACCTTGGCTAGTGCCAGGGTGCCCTCACACTAAGTAACTTTGCACCTAAACTTTACCAGGTAAAGTTTAGACATATAGGTGACTTATAAGTTACATAAGTGTAGTGAAAATGGCTGTGAAATAATGTGTGCATTATTTCACTCAGGCTGCAGTGGCAGGCCTGTGTAAGAATTGTCAGAGCTCCCTATGGGTGGCAAAAGAAATGCTGCAGCCCATAGGGATCTCCTGGAACCCCAATACCCTGGGTACCTCAGTACCATATACTAGGGAATTATAAGGGCGTTCCAGTAAGCCAATGTAAATTGGTAAAATTGGTCACTAGCCTGTTAGTGACAATTTGGAATGAAATGAGAGAGCATAACCACTGAGGTTCTGGATAGCAGAGCCTCAGTGAGACAGTTAGCCACTACACAGGTAACACAGTCAGGCACACTTATGAGCACTGGGGCCCTGGCTGGCAGGGTCCCAGTGACACATACAACTAAAACAACATATATACAGTGAAAAAATGGGGGTAACATGCCAGGCAAGATGGTACTTTCCTACACAACCCCCCCCCCAAACGAAGGACAATAAGACTAATCATTACCAGATGGGTCTTCATTGTCTACGTGGAAATATCTGGAGAGTCCATCTGCATTGGAGTGGGTACTCCCAGGTCTATGTTCCACTGTATAGTCCATTCCCTGTAGGGATATGGACCACCTCAACAATTTAGGATTTTCACCTTTCATTTGTTTTAGCCAAAGTAGAGGTTTGTGGTCTGTCTGAACAATGAAGTGAGTGCCGAACAGGTATGGCCTCAACTTCTTCAGTGCCCAGACCACAGCAAAGGCCTCCCTCTCAATGGCAGACCAACGCTTTTCTCTAGGGGTCAACCTCCTACTAATAAAAGCAACAGGTTGATCCTGGCCCTCAGAATTAAGTTGTGATAGGACTGCCCCTACTCCTAATTCAGATGCATCAGTTTGGACATAGAATTTTTTAGAGTAACAAGGGCTTTTCAGGACAGGTGCAGAGCACATGGCCTGCTTCAGCTCCTCAAAAGCTTTCTGACAGTTTGCTGTCCATAATACCTTTTTAGGCATTTTCTTGGATGTGAGGTCATTAAGAGGGGCTGCAATGGAGCCATAGTTCTTAATGAACCTCCTGTAATATCCAGTGAGGCCTAGGAAGGCTCTCATCTGAGTCTGAGTAGTAGGGGGAACCCAATCAATGATTGTTTGGATTTTCCCCTGCAGTGGTGCAATCTGTTCCCCACCAACAAGGTGTCCCAGATAAACCACCTTCCCCAGCCCTATCTGGCACTTTGAAGCCTTGATAGTGAGGCCTGCCTTTTGCAGGGCCTCCAAAACTTTCCATAGGTGGACCAGGTGATCATCCCAACTGGAGCTAAAGACAGCTATATCGTCCAAATATGCTGCATTAAAAGTTTCCAGCCCTTGCAGGACTGTGTTCACCAACCTTTGAAAAGTGGCAGGTGCATTTCTCAATCCAAAAGGCATTACTGTAAATTGGTAATGTCCTCCAATGGTTGAAAATGCAGTTTTAGCTTTAGCATCTTCTGATAATTTGATCTGCCAATACCCTGCAGTCAAATCAAAAGTGCTTAGATACTTGGCAGATGCCAGTGTATCTATGAGCTCATCTGCCCTGGGTATAGGGTGAGCGTCAGTTTTGGTTACCTGGTTGAGACCTCTGTAATCTACACAAAACCGCATTTCCTTCTTTCCATCTTTGGAATGAGGTTTTGGTACAAGTACCACAGGAGAAGCCCATGGACTTTCAGAGTGCTCAACCACTCCCAGTTCTAACATTTTCTGCACCTCTTGCTTTATGCAGTCTCTGACATGGTCAGGCTGCCTATAGATCTTACTTTTGACAGGCAAGCTGTCTCCAGTATCTATAGTGTGCTCACACCAAGAAGTGGTACCTGGCACAGTAGAGAAGAGTTCAGAGAACTGACCTAGGAGATTTATGCAGTGGTCTTTCTGCTCAGCAGTAAGACAATCTGCAAGTACAACACCTTCCACTAGAGCATCTTGTTCTGTGGAAGAGAAGAGATCAGGTAGAGGATCACTGTCTTCTTCCTGTCCCTCATCAGTTGCCATGAGCAGGGTGGAATCAGCCCTGTCATAGTAGGGTTTGAGGCGATTGACATGGAGCACCCTAAGGGGACTCCTGGCAGTGCCTAAGTCAACTAAGTAGGTAACTTCACCATTTTTCTCAACAATTGTGTGGGGTCCACTCCATTTATCTTGGAGTGCTCTTGGGGCCACAGGCTCCAAGACCCACACTTTCTGTCCTGGTTGGTACTGAACCAAAACAGCCTTCTGGTCATGCCATTGCTTCTGGAGCTCTTGGCTGGCCTGAAGGTTTTTACTGGCCTTTTTCATGTACTCAGCCATCCTTGATCTGAGGCCAAGTACATAATCCACAATATCTTGTTTTGGAGCTTTTAAAGGTTGTCCCCAACCCTCCTTGACAAGTGTGAGTGGACCCCTAACAGGGTGTCCAAAAAGAAGTTCAAAGGGGCTGAAGCCCACTCAATATCAATCAATAGTTTATTCGGTCCAAATTTGGGCCATTTAAAAGATTTAAAAATATATACATACGTACAGAAAGATAAAAACCATAAACCAGTACACAATAAAAGGAACAATAGTAAAAAAAGTAGGGGTCCAGTAGCTGCCTGAGAAAGATTACATAAATAGGTGGGGTGAAAGAGGTGCTCGGAATAGTCTCTGGATCTTACCCTGTACATAACCCTGAACAGTAAAATAATAATAACGTAAAAGCTGTTGTGTGGCACATCTCTATATAAAATCAGGCATTGAAACTCCAGACAGTAAAACTGATTAAAAATTTAAGAAGTCAGACAGTGATAGATGATGCTCTAGGTTAATTAGTTCTTTTGGGTTAATTAATCCAATAAATTGCATCTTGACAATTATAAAATTAAATATAATTTTAAATTTATAAAACACTTTAGTTAAAATACCTCAATGTAGCACTTATTCAGAGATACGGTCTTTTGGGCTCAATAAGTCGCGGTTTACAATTAGAGCCCAAGGCTGATATAACAGGATGCTGGTTTACTGTTTTCAAGACAGCACTTCAAACAGTGAGTTAAAATCTAGAATAGTCCTATTACGAATTTTCCATGCTGCAGCCAGATATTTAGAAACAGCGCTGATTATCAGTATGGAAGTGTCGTATTTACATATTCTGAATAGACTGTTGCGGGATAGTGGTTGGAGTGTTCTGCACAAGGGAATAATCCACTTCCCTCGGGGGCCTTTGTACAGAGGGCAGAAAAATAGGATGTGTTCAGCTGTTTCCTTGCATAAATGACAATTTATGCACTTGTCCGATGGGGAACTGTTAGTCAACCAACCAGCCGTGTAGCTATTAACCGCCAATGTCCCGTACCTGAGCTGGAGTAGTAGAGAGCGAGCACGGGCTGGTATGGGTAGATCCAGGGAGCTTTCAGGGAAGGGAACGTGTTTGACCAGCAGGAATTCTGCTGTCAGCCGACCTGACACATTTGAACCGAGAGATTCCTCGTTGATTTTTGCCCAATAATGTTCTTTGATCAGGCGTTTAGCACTGCCAGGAATCATCTCGGGGTTCTCCCAGTACTGGGATAGACTCAGTTTGGTCCATGCCGCTTTCATCTCCCTGAGCCACCGTACCTTTTCCCATCCGTGATGAGGTGGTAATAGTTCTTTAACTGCTGCCCTGTAGGGTTCAAGTTCGTCTGTTTTCCATAGTCTGACCCAATATAGGAGTGGTCTTAGATATGCTACGTCTTTGATACTATTTAAGCCCAGGTCCAGTCTGAGAGGGAGCATTGGCGTGCCCCTCCCCAGTCTAGATATGTGTCTGAGGAAGTTATTTTCTTTGGTTTGGAGAGTATCCATCTGTCTGTGTAATCCCCAAAGTTCTGCTCCATATAGGGCCGCAGCACGGATTTGTGCTTTATATATTTCAGAGATAAGGATCAGAGGGGGGCTTATGGCAGTGCTAGCTTTGCGTCCTATTACTCCACATCTTTGGCTAATTGTTAGTGCCCCTTTCCTTATGGCTGGCTCCCAGCTACCCTTGTCAGATAGTCTAATGCCCAAGTAGTCATATTCCATTACTCTCTCCAGGGGAGTTAAATCCATCTTTATGTTTGCGCTGAGCTTCTTGTTCGGGGCGCTGTATATCATAAGTTTGGTTTTCTTATGGTTTATGTCTAATCCATAGTTTCTGCAGTATACACCAAACTGATTTACCAAGTTTTGAATTCCCATGGGTGATTTAGACAAAAGAATAGTGTCATCTGCGTAGAGTAGGCAGGGGACTTTGGTTCCAGCCTGCTTGGGAGAATCATTTGTGCAGTTTGCTAAGTACTTGATACAGTTGTTTATGTATAATAGGAAGAGAGTTGGGGCCAGGACGCACCCCTGTCTAACTCCCCTCTCAATAGCCACTGGTTCTGTGAGATCACCCTTCTTGCCGTTCCTGATTTGGGCATAGGTATTTTCATGTAGGCGGGTAATAAGTTTCAGGAGGCCATGCGGGACACCCATATTGGCTAGCGTCAGCCATAACTGGTTTCTGGGGACCAGGTCGAACGCGGCTCTGAGATCAATAAAAACTACGTAAAGGTTACCCCTTCCTATTTCTACAGTTTTCCATTTTATTGTTAAAAATCTTAGCACCTGATCTATAGTACTGACTGCTGGTCTGAACCCTGCTTGTAGATCAGAGATGGCGTTTGTTTCTAAAATCCAGTCTTCTAGACAGGACAAAATTTGTTTTGCAAAGATTTTTTGGAAGTTGTCGAGTAAGGAGATTGGGCGATAGTTGGCAGGGTTAGAGGGGTCGCCTTTCTTAAAAATGGGGACTATCTCTGCTCCCAACCAGGAGCTCGGAACAGGTGCTCCAGCAGCTATCTCATTGGAAATGAGGTTTAGGTATGGGGCCCATACATCTGGATTCGTCTTGTAAAGGTCTCCTGGTATTTTATCAAGGCCGGGGGCCTTTCCCCATTTCATTGAGGCAATCGCAGCCTTGGTATCTGCCAAAGTGAATTCAATTTTGGGGGTCTCGGAGGTCATGATATGGATCAGATCCCGGGAAGCAGCATTGGTGGTCCCCAGGTATAATTGGGAAAAATGGTCGGACCATTCTGCAGGGAGTATTGAGGCACCAGGCGAACGGTGTGGTTCATTGCTGGTATCAGCTACCAATTGCCAAAATTTCGTGGTGTCGTTTGTTTTGGCAGATTCCAGGAGGAGGACCCATCTTGATTCATCCCATTTCCTACGGGCTCTACCTTGTTCCTTTTTGTAGTCTTTTCTAGCTTCCCTTATATAATCCATCTGGCCACCTCTTAGGGCTCTCAGCAACTTATGCTGTGCTTCTCTGCATGCAGGGTTGAACCATCTTGCGTTAGAGTTCTGTTTAGGCTCTGTTGCCGACTCTTTAGTAAGTAGAGTTTTTAAAGAGTTAAAAAACAGTGTGTGGGCTGCTATAAGCCCACCACTATCTTTCGTGGGTTGAAGTATATATTCCATGTGATCCGCCAGTTGCCTGTACACTTTTGCCAAAGTGGTTATGTCGGTGTTCAGGGATTTCCATCTAACATTTCGCCTGTTGTTGGTCAGTACGAGCTGCTGTCTATAGGACTTGGGGCAGGAGGCTTCAAGTAGGGGTAGTAGGTTCCTGAGTGATAAAATCAATGGTTCATGGTCGCTTTCCTCATGTTCTGTGATGTTCATATCGACCATGTGACCCCAAAGGCGGATGTCGAGCAAGATGTAATCAATCTGGCTCTTCTGCAACCCACGTTTGAATGTGGGGTGAAGGTTAAGATCCGAGCGGGAACGGCCATTGCAAGCCCGGAGACCATGTGCCAATGTAATGTCCATGAGCTGGTATGATAGTCTGTTGATTTTAGGTCTTTTGCTTGACACCAGCTGGGGGATGCCCCAATGAGCATCTTCATCTTTATATAATTCCTGGGCCAGTGAGTAGGGTTCAAAAGTGGTGTTAAAATCTCCGGCAATGAGAATAAAATGAGAGGGTGATTTATCGGTGAGAAAATTGTCTAAAATAGTCAGTGCGTTGGACTCATATTTATTGCCCAGGCTCCTATTATAGATGTTAATTATTAAAAGTGGTTTCTCTCTAAGGGATGGTATTGATAGACCCATTAGATCAGGGCAGCCCAAGTCAATTGGTTCAATTTGGCATTTGAGAGAACAGCTGAGCCATATTAGCAGGCCACCTGAGGGTCTCCCTGAATTCACCTTTTTTGCTGGAACCCAGTAGCTTTTGTAACCGATTCTATATTTGGGCTCCAGCGCCCATGTTTCTTGGAAGAGACATATTTTATGTTTGTCTATAAATTTTCCCCATTCAGGGTTGTTCATTTTACTCTCCAACCCGGCAATGTTCCAACTGAGGATGGTATCTAAGCCATCTGGTTTATTATGGGGAGCTTCAGCCACGGGATTCTCTCTCGGGGCTAGGGTACCGTGGGGAAGCATTATGCCCTTCTCAGTCGTGTCTAGGGTGCTTCCAGCCCCATCTAGGACAGGGGGTGGCCTAAGCCAATCAAATACCTGGAGTAGAGGTGGGTCTGCGGGTTTGCTGTGATCTAGTGGGTCTATAGCTAAATTAATCTCAATCACCCTGCGCTCCTTATCTGTTCCCCCGATATGGATTTCAGAACATTTAAGATAGTCTGACTGGGCGAGAGCGGGAGTTAGAGTAGACTCACTAGTGTTGCTAATGGGAGTATATTCGGCCCCACAGTTGATTTGCCCTGTTTTATAAGTTTCATTTTTCCCAGCTATAGGATAGTTTTTGTTCCAGTTGCTTGAACCTCGGGAATTAAGAAAAGTCATGTGTAATAGTCAATCGTTTTCGGAGAGTGTGGGCGAGGCAGGATTGCAACTTGAAGCCCACTCCTTTTTGGGGTACCTCCCTGTAGGCAAAAAGGAGGCATGGTAACAGGATATCCCATCTCCTGCGGAGTTTTTCAGGGAGACCCATAATCATGCCTTTGAGAGTTTTATTAAATCTCTCTACCAGTCCATTTGTTTGTGGATGATAGGGTGTAGTGAACTTGTACGTTACACCACACTCCTTCCACATGGCCTTCAAGTAAGCAGACATGAAATTGCTTCCTCTGTCTGATACCACCTCTTTTGGGAAGCCCACCCTGGAAAAGATTCCCAGGAGGGCCTTTGCCACTGCAGGAGCTGTAGTGGTCCTAAGAGGAATTGCTTCAGGGTATCTTGTGGCATGGTCCACTACCACCAAGATAAACCTATTGCCTGAAGCAGTAGGAGGGTCAAGGGGGGCAACTATGTCAACCCCTACCCTTTCAAAGGGAACCCCAACCACAGGCAGTGGAATAAGGGGTGCCTTTGGAGTGCCACCTGTCTTGCCACTGGCTTGACAGGTTTCACAGGACTTACAAAAATCTTTTGTGTCCTCAGACATTCTAGGCCAATGAAACAAGGGAACAAGCCTGTCCCATGTTTTCATTTGTCCTAGATGCCCAGCTAGGGGAATGTCGTGAGCCAGTGTTAGGAGGAACATTCTGTACTCCTGAGGAATCACTAATCTCCTGGCAGCTCCAGGTTTAGGATCCCTTGCCTCAGTGTACAAGAGGTTGTCCTCCCAGTAAACTCTGTGAGAGTCACTGACATCCCCATTAGCCTGTTTGACAGCTTGCTGTCTTAGACCCTCTAATGTGGGACAGGTCTGCTGTACCACACTCAGCTCCTCTCTGGCAGGCCCACCTTCACCCAAAAGCTCAGCAGTGTCTGCTTCCAGCTCCTCTGGTGTAGGTTCTGCACAGGGAGGGAATTCTTCTTCCTCAGAAGTAGAATCCACTGCAGAGGGAGGGATAGTAGGAAGTGCTTTACTTCTACTAGCCCTAGCTTTAGGGAGCACTTGGTCCATTGTTCCAGGATCCAAGCTTCCCTGTCCTTTTTGCTTTTTGGCCTGAGCCCTGGTTAAAGCAAAAATATGCCCTGGGATGCCCAGCATTGCTGCATGGGCCTCCAACTCCACATCTGACCAAGCTGATGTCTCCAAATCATTTCCTAGTAGACAGTCTACAGGTAAATCTGTGGCTACCACAACTTTCTTTGGACCAGTAACCCCCCCCCCCAGTTGAGATTTACAACAGCCATGGGGTGGCTAAGTGTGTTGTTGTGAGCATCGGTTACTTGGTACTGGTGACCAAGTAGGTGTTGTTCAGGGTGGACCAGTTTCTCAATTACCATAGTAATACTGGCACCAGTGTCCCCGTAGGCCTGAACCTCAACACCATTTATTAGGGGTAGTTGCTTGTACTTATCCATGTTAAGGGGACAAGCAACCAAGGTGGCTAAATCAATAGCCCCCTCAGAGACTAACACAGCCTCTGTGGTCTCCCTAATCAGACCAACCCCAACTAAGTTACCAATAGTGAGCCCAGCTACTCCCTTGGATTGGCTATTAGTAGGTTTGCTCCCACCACCACTGCTATTAGTAGGGACACTAGGTGTAGCAGTAGGGGTTGTAGTGGTAGGAGGCTTGGTGCTTTTCTTTGGACAACTGGGATCTGTTGTCCAATGGCCTTTTATTTTACATAAATAGCACCATGGTTTCTTTTCTTTGTTTTGATTTGAAGAGGATTTGGGCCCACCAACCCCACCAGAGTGTTTTTGTGGGCCTGATGAAGACTCATTTTTAGATTTGTCCCCACCCTTGTCAGAAGACTTACCATCCTTCTTCTTATTGCCATCTTTGTCACCCCCTGTATGAACTTTTCTGTTCACCCTTGTTCTGACCCATTTGTCTGCCTTCTTTCCCAATTCTTGGGGAGAGGTCAGATCAGAGTCCACCAAGTACTGGTGCAACAAATCAGACACACAATTATTAAGAATATGCTCTCTCAGGATCAAGTTATACAGGCTGTCATAATCAGTAACTTTACTGCCATGTAACCACCCCTCCAAGGCCTTCACTGAATGGTCAACAAAATCAACCCAGTCTTGTGAAGACTCCTTTTTGGTCTCTCTGAACTTTATCCTGTATTGTTCAGTGGTTAAGCCATAACTATCCAGGAGTGCATTCTTAAGAACTGTAAAATTATTGGCATCACTTTCTTTCACAGTAAGGAGCCTATCCCTACCTTTTCCACTAAATGATAGCCATAGGATAGCAGCCCACTGCCTTTGAGGGACATCCTGTACAACACAGGCCCTCTCAAGTGCAGCAAACCACTTGTTAATGTCATCCCCCTCCTTATAAGGGGGAACTATCTTGTGCAGATTCCTGGAATCATGCTCTCTTGCAGGATGACTATGGGGAATACTGCTGCTGCCACCATGGGTTTCTAAACCCAATCTCTGTCTCTCCTTCTCTACTTCTAAGGTCTGTCTATCCAAATCCAGCTGTTGCTTCTTGAGCTTCAGTCTGGTTTGTTCCACTCTCAATCTATTGAGCTCCCTTTCTAACAATCTGTCATCAGGGTGGGTGGGAGGGACATTCCTAGACACAGAAGTATGGTGAGAATGGACAGAAGGAGACCTGTCCCTTACAGAAGGCACCCTAACAGCATGGCTAACAGTGTAATGTTAGAGCACACCATCTGTATGGTGTGACTCTACATCAGTACCAACTATGCTAGACTGTCTAGTAATGGGCAGGCTAGGAAGTTTCTTTCCTGAATCTTTTCCTGGGGGAGTCCCTGGATCAGATTGGGAACCATTTGCTACTTTTTCAACAGATGTGGCCCCTATGGCCTTATCTTGTTCTCTAAGCATGTTAAGCAACAATTCCAAAGAAGGATTCTTCCCTACACTCAAACCTCTTTCTACACAGATACTCCTTGCTCCTTTCCAGCTAAGGTGGTCATATGCAAGTATGGACAGATCAACATTTTGGCCTGTGCCAGACATTTTAGAAAGAGTTTAAGTGACAGAAAAAGTGAAGAAAAAGTTTTTCAGAACTTTTAGAAAGAGAAAAAAAACTTTTAAAACTTTTTAAGAACTTTTTAGAAAGTTTAGAAGTACTTTTCAGCACTTAGAAAAGAGTGAAAAGAGGAAATGCAAAACTTTTTAGCAATGTTTACACACACTGAACTTGTTTTGTATATTTTTCTCTTATGAAAAGTACAATGACAAGAGTGGTAAGTAGTCTCAAAGCACTTATCCCACCGCTGCACAACCAATGTAGGAGGCTGGACTGGCTTGTAGTGAGTACCAAGGGGTACTTGCACCTTGCACCAGGCCCAGTTATCCCTTATTAGTGTATAGGGTGTCTAGCAGCATAGGCTGATAGATAATGGTAGCTTAGCAGAGCAGCTTAGGCTGAACTAGGAGACGAGTGAAGCTCCTACAGTACCACTAGTGTCACTTGCACAATATCATAAGAAAACACAATACACAGATATACTAAAAATAAAGGTACTTTATTTTTATGACAATATGCCAAAGTATCTCAGTGAGTACCCTCAGTATGAGGATAGCAATTATACACAAGTTATATGTACACAATACCAAAAATATGCAGTATAGTCTTAGAAAACAGTGCAAACAATGTATAGTTACAATAGGATGCAATGGGGACACATAGGGATAGGGGCAACACTAACCATATACTCCAAAAGTGGAATGCGAACCACGAATGGACCCCAAACCTATGTGACCTTGTAGAGGGTCGCTGGGACTATTAGAAAATAGTAAGGGTTAGAAAAATAGCCCTCCCCAAGACCCTGAAAAGTGAGTGCAAAGTGCACTAAAGTTCCCCAAAGGACAAAGAAGTCGTGATAGGGGAATTCTGCAGGAAAGACACAAACCAGCAATGCAACAACGATGGATTTCCAAACGAGGGTACCTGTGGAACAAGGGGACCAAGTCCAAAAGTCACAAGCAAGTCGGAGATGGGCAGATGCCCAAGAAATGCCAACGGTGGGTGCAAAGAAGCTGCTACTGGACAGTAGAAGCTTAGGATTCTGCAGGAACGACAAGGGCTAGAAACTTCCCCTTTGGAGGATGGATCCCCCACGCCGTGGAGAGTCGTGCAGAAGTGTTTTCCTGTGGAAATACAGCCAACAAGCCTTGCTAGCTGCAAATCGTGCGAAAAGGGTTTTTGGACGCTGCTGTGGCCCAGGAGGGACCAGGATGTTGCCAATTGCGTCTGGGGACAGAGGGGACGTCGTGCAAGACAAGGAGCCCTCTCAGCAGCAGGTAGCACCCGCAGAAGTGCCAGAAACAGGCACTACGAGGATGCGTGAAACAGTGCGCACCCAAAGTTGCACAAAGGAGTCCCACGTCGCCGGAGACCAACTTAGAAAGTCGTGCAATGCAGGTTAGAGTGCCGTGGACCCATGCTTGGCTGTGCACAAAGGATTTCCGCCGGAAGTGCACGGAAGCCGGAGTAGCTGCAAAAGTCGCGGTTCCCAGCAATGCAGTCTGGCGTGGGGAGGCAAGGACTTACCTCCACCAAACTTGGACTGAAGAGTCACTGGACTGTGCGAGTCACTTGGACAGAGTTGCTGGATTCAAGGGACCTCGCTCTTCGTGCTGAGAGGAGACCCAGGAGACCGGTAATGCAGTTCTTTGGTGCCTGCGGTTGCAGGGGGAAGATTCAGTCGACCCACTGGAGATTTCCTCGGAGCTTCTAGTGCAGAGAGGAGGCAGACTACCCCCACAGCATGCACCACCAGGAAAACAGTCGAGAAGGCGGCAGGATCAGCGTTACAGAGTTGCAGTAGTCGTCTTTGCTACTTTGTTGCAGTTTTGCAGGCTTCCAGCGCGGTCAGCAGTCGATTCCTTGGCAGAAGGTGAAGAGAGAGATGCAGAGGAACTCTGATGAGCTCTTGCATTCGTTATCTAAGGAATCCCAAGAGACAGAGACCCTAAATAGCCAGAAAAGAGGGTTTGGCTACCTAGGAGACAGGATAGGCTAGCAACACCTGAAGGAGCCTATCAGAAGGAGTCTCTGACGTCACCTGGTGGCACTGGCCACTCAGAGCAGTCCAGTGTGCCAGCAGCACCTCTGTTTCCAAGATGGCAGAGGTCTGGAGCACACTGGAGGAGCTCTGGACACCTCCCAGGGGAGGTGCAGGTCAGGGGAGTGGTCACTCCCCTTTCCTTTGTCCAGTTTCGCGCCAGAGCAGGGCTAAGGGGTCCCTGAACCGGTGTAGACTGGCTTATGCAGAAATGGGCACAAATGTGCCCATGAAAGCATTTCCAGAGGCTGGGGGAGGCTACTCCTCCCCTGCCTTCACACCATTTTCCAAAGGGAGAGGGTGTAACACCCTCTCTCAGAGGAAGTCCTTTGTTCTGCCATCCTGGGACAAGCCTGGCTTGACCCCAGGAGGGCAGAAACCTGTCTGAGGGGTTGGCAGCAGCAGCAGATGCAGTGAAACCCCAGAAAAGGCAGTTTGGCTGTACCCGGGTCTGAGCTACGGACCCGTGGGATCATGGGATTGTACCAACAATGCCAGGATGGCATAGAGGGGGCAATTCCATGATCTTAGACATGTTACATGGCCATATTCGGAGTTACCATTGTGAAGCTACACATAGGTAGTGACCTATGTGTAGTGCACGCGTGTAATGGTGTCCCCGCACTCACAAAGTCCGGGGAATTGGCCCTGGACCATGTGGGGGCACCTTGGCTAGTGCCAGGGTGCCCTCACACTAAGTAACTTTGCACCTAACCTTTACCAGGTAAAGGTTAGACATATAGGTGACTTATAAGTTACATAGGTGTAGTGAAAATGGCTGTGAAATAATGTGTGCATTATTTCACTCAGGCTGCAGTGGCAGGCCTGTGTAAGAATTGTCAGAGCTCCCTATGGGTGGCAAAAGAAATGCTGCAGCCCATAGGGATCTCCTGGAACCCCAATACCCTGGGTACCTCAGTACCATATACTAGGGAATTATAAGGGTGCTCCAGTAAGCCAATGTAAATTGGTAAAATTGGTCACTAGCCTGTTAGTGACAATTTGGAAAGAAATGAGAGAGCATAACCACTGAGGTTCTGGATAGCAGAGCCTCAGTGAGACAGTCACTACACAGGTAACACAGTCAGGCACACTTATGAGCACTGGGGCCCTGGCTGGCAGGGTCCCAGTGACACATACAACTAAAACAACATATATACAGTGAAAAAATGGGGGTAACATGCCAGGCAAGATGGTACTTTCCTACATCAACCACTCACAGTTCAAGCATTTTCTGCACCTCTTGCTTTATGCAGTCTCTGACATGGTCAGGCTGCCTACAGATCTTACTTTTGACAGGCAAGCTGTCTCCAGTATCTATAGTGTGCTCACACCAAGAAGTGGTACCTGGCACAGTAGAGAAGAGTTCAGAAAACTGACCCAGGAGATTTATGCAGTGGTCTTTCTGCTCAGCAGTAAGGCAATCTGCTAGTACTACACCTTCCACCAGAGCATCTTGTTCTGTGGAAGAGAAGAGATTAGGGAGAGGGTCACTCTCTTCTTCCTGTCCCTCATCAGTTGCCATGAGCAGGGTGAGATCAGCCCTGTCATAGTAGGGTTTCAGGCGATTGACATGGAGCACCCTAAGGGGACTCCTGGCAGTACCTAAGTCAACTAAGTAGGTGACTTCACCCTTCTTTTCAACAATTGTGTGGGGTCCACTCCATTTATCTTGGAGTGCTCTTGGGGCCACAGGCTCCAAGACCCACACTTTCTGTCCTGGTTGGTACTGAACCAAAACAGCCTTCTGGTCATGCCATTGCTTCTGGAGCTCTTGGCTGGCCTGAAGGTTTTTACAGGCATTTTACATGTACTCAGCCATCCTTGATCTGAGGCCAAGTACATAATCCACAATATCTTGTTTTGGAGCTTTTAAAGGTTGTTCCCAACCCTCCTTGACAAGTGTGAGTGGACCCCTAACAGGGTGTCCAAAAAGAAGTTCAAAGGGGCTGAAGCCCACTCCTTTTTGGGGTACCTCCCTGTAGGCAAAAAGGAGGCATGGTAACAGGATATCCCATCTCCTGCGGAGTTTTTTAGGGAGACCCATAATCATGCCTTTGAGAGTTTTATTAAATCTCTCTACCAGTCCATTTGTTTGTGGATGATAGGGTGTAGTGAACTTGTACGTTACACCACACTCCTTCCACATGGCCTTCAAGTAAGCAGACATGAAATTGCTTCCTCTGTCTGATACCACCTCTTTTGGGAAGCCCACCCTGGAAAAGATTCCCAGGAGGGCCTTTGCCACTGCAGGAGCTGTAGTGGTCCTAAGAGGAATTGCTTCAGGGTATCTTGTGGCATGGTTCACTACCACCAAGATAAACCTATTGCCTGAAGCAGTAGGAGGGTCAAGGGGGCCAACTATGTCAACCCCTACCCTTTCAAAGGGAACCCCAACTACAGGCAGTGGAATAAGGGGTGCCTTTGGAGTGCCACCTGTCTTGCCACTGGCTTGACAGGTTTCACAGGACTTACAAAAATCTTTTGTGTCCTCAGACATTCTAGGCCAATGAAACAAGGGAAAAAGCCTGTCCCATGTTTTCATTTGTCCTAGATGCCCAGCTAGGGGAATGTCGTGAGCCAGTGTTAGGAGGAACATTCTGTACTCCTGAGGAATCACTAATCTCCTGGCAGCTCCAGGTTTAGGATCCCTTGCCTCAGTGTACAAGAGGTTGTCCTCCCAGTAAACTCTGTGAGAGTCACTGACATCCCCATTAGCCTGTTTGACAGCTTGCTGTCTTAGACCCTCTAATGTGGGACAGGTCTGCTGTACCACACTCAGCTCCTCTCTGGCAGGCCCACCTTCACCCAAAAGCTCAGCAGTGACTGCTTCCAGCTCCTCTGGTGTAGGTTCTGCACAGGGAGGGAATTCTTCTTCCTCAGAAGTAGAATCCACTGCAGAGGGAGGGATAGTAGGAAGTGCTTTACTTCTACTAGCCCTAGCTTTAGGGAGCACTTGGTCCATTGTTCCAGGATCCAAGCTTCCCTGTCCTTTTTGCTTTTTGGCCTGAGCCCTGGTTAAAGCAAAAATATGCCCTGGGATGCCCAGCATTGCTGCATGGGCCTCCAACTCCACATCTGACCAAGCTGATGTCTCCAAATCCTTTCCTAGTAGACAGTCTACAGGTAAATCTGTGGCTACCACAACTTTCTTTGGACCAGTAACCCCTCCCCAGTTGAGATTTACAACAGCCATGGGGTGGCTAAGTGTGTTGTTGTGAGCATCGGTTACTTGGTACTGGTGACCAAGTAGGTGTTGTTCAGGGTGGACCAGTTTCTCAATTACCATAGTAATACTGGCACCAGTGTCCCCGTAGGCCTGAACCTCAACACCATTTATTAGGGGTAGTTGCTTGTAATTATCCATGTTAAGGGGACAAGCAACCAAGGTGGCTAAATCAATAGCCCCCTCAGAGACTAACACAGCCTCTGTGGTCTCCCTAATCAGACCAACCCCAACTAAGTTACCAATAGTGAGCCCAGCTACTCCCTTGGATTGGCTATTAGTAGGTTTGCTCCCACCACCACTGCTATTAGTAGGGACACTAGGTGTAGCAGTAGGGGTTGTAGTGGTAGGAGGCTTGGTGCTTTTCTTTGGACAACTGGGATCTGTTGTCCAATGGCCTTTTATTTTACATAAATAGCACCATGGTTTCTTTTCTTTGTTTTGATTTGAAGAGGATTTGGGCCCACCACCCCCACCAGAGTGTTTTTGTGGGCCTGATGAAGACTCATTTTTAGATTTGTCCCCACCCTTGTCAGAAGACTTACCATCCTTCTTCTTGCCATCTTTGTCACCCCCTGTATGAACTTTTCTGTTCACCCTTGTTCTGACCCATTTGTCTGCCTTCTTTCCCAATTCTTGGGGAGAGGTCAGATCAGAGTCTACCAGGTACTGGCGCAACAAATCAGACACACAATTATTAAGAATATGCTCTCTCAGGATTAAGTTATACAGGCTTTCATAATCAGTAACTTTACTGCCATGTAACCACCCCTCCAAGGCCTTCACTGAATGGTCAACAAAGTCTACCCAGTCTTGTGAAGACTCCTTTTTGGTCTCTCTGAACTTCATCCTGTACTGTTCAGTGGTTAAGCCATAACCATCCAGGAGTGCATTCTTAAGAACTGTAAAATTATTGGCATCACTTTCTTTCACAGTAAGGAGCCTATCCCGTCGCTGCTTCCAATGTAGGAGGCTGGACTGGCTTGTAGTGAGTACCAAGGGGTACTTACACCTTGCACAAGGCCAAGGTATCCCTTATTAGTGTATAGGGTGTCTAGCAGCTTAGGCTGATAGATAATGGTAGTTTAGCAGATCAGCTTAGGCTGATCTAGGAGACGAGTGAAGCTCCTACAGTACCACTAGTGTCACTTGCACAATATCATAAGAAAACACAATACACAGATATACTAAAAATAAAGGTACTTTATTTTTATGACAATATGCCAAAGTATCTCAGTGAGTACCCTCAGTATGAGGATAGCAAATATACACAAGATATATGTACACAATACCAAAAATATGCAGTATAGTCTTAGAAAACAGTGCAAACAATGTATAGTTACAATAGGATGCAATGGGAGCACATAGGGATAGGGGCAACACAAACCATACACTCCAAAAGTGGAGTGCGAACCACGAATGGAACCCAAACCTATGTGACCTTGTAGAGGGTCGCTGGGACTGTAAGAAAACAGTGAGGGTTAGAAAAATAGCCCACCCCAAGACCCTGAAAAGTGAGTGCAAAGTGCACTAAAGTTCCCCAAAGAGCACAGAAGTCGTGATAGGGGAATTCTGCAGGAAAGACCAACACCAGCAATGCAACAACGATGGATTTCCAGACGAGAGGACCTGTGGAACAAGGGGACCAAGTCCAAAAGTCACGAGCAAGTCGAGAGTGGGCAGATGTCCAGGAAATACCAGCTGTGGGTGCAAAGGAGCTGCTACTAGGCAGTAGAAGCTGAGGATTCTGCAAGAACGACAAGGGCTAGAAACTTCCTCTTTGGAGGATGGATGTCCCACGTCGTGAAGAGTCGTGCAGAAGTGTTTTCCTGAAGAAAGACCGCAAACAAGCCTTGCTAGCTGCAAATAGTGCGGTTAGGGTTTTTGGATGCTGCTGTGGCCCAGGAGGGACCAGGATGTCGCCAATTGCGTCTGGGGACAAAGGGGGCGTCGAGCAAGACAAGGAGCCCTCTCAGAAGCAAGCAGCACCCGGAGAAGTGCCGGAACAGGCACTACGAAGAGGAGTGAAATGGTGCTCACCCAAAGTTGCACAAGAGAGTCCCACGCCGCCGGAGGACAACTCAGGAGGTCGTGCAATGCAGGTTAGAGTGCTGTGGACCCAGGCTCGGCTGTGCACAAAGGAAATCCTGGAAAAGTGCACAGGAGCCGGAGCAGCTGCAAAAGACGCGGTTCCCAGCAATGCAGTCTGGCGTGGGGAGGCAAGGACTTACCTCCACCAAACTTGGACTGAAGAGTCACTGGACTGTGGGAGTCACTTGGACAGAGTTGCTGGATTCAAGGGACCTCGCTCGTCGTGCTGAGAGGAGACCCAGGGTACCGGTGATGCAGTTCTTTGGTGCCTGCGGTTGCAGGGGGAAGATTCCGTCGACCCACAGGAGATTTCTTCGGAGCTTCTAGTGCAGAGAGGAGGCAGACTACACCTGTCGCGTGGGCTCTCATTATTCTAAATGAGACTACTGGATGTCTAGGTAGCAGGATCTATAACGGTGTGGGGGACTGAGTCTGACCCACGTGTAAAGAACTCTGTCACCCTAAATCCGGTTTTTGCTCCGGCTAACTAGCAGTGCCTCATTTCTCCCATGTGGAAGGAATGATTTGGCAGCCGAGCGCATGACATCTTTGGAACTTCTCAGGGAAGTCGTGGTTACTCAGATCCAAACCAACTCTCTTATTTCCAATATGATCTCATATACAAATGACAAAGACAGTATAAGTTTTATATAATGTTTTAATAAAACAACTGTATTTTAGATATTAAGGCGTGAGCCGCAATAACCAGAACGATACAACACAGTAGGATTGTAATAGTTACCAGGAGAGTAAAACATAAAAACAAAGCTATCATATTGTCAAACAGTTTCTACTCTCCCTCTGCTTGTTCTATCTAGAGCACAGCATGTTAAGCTTCTAGCTTGCCTATTAGAATCACTGTGGAGACATCAGCCCTCATACCTGAGCAAAGACCTGTGATCTTGGTTCAGCATCTGCAACGAGGCAGTCAGCGTCAAGTTGTGGTTCCCTGGTCGGAATCTCCCTCTTGCGTGTATTGGGACAAGGAAGTGATTTTATAACTAACATGTCATCGTGATCACAAAATGTCCCTACGCAGGAATGCCGAGTCTAAACTCTTACCACGTCTATCGGCAATGTACCAGACTGTATCCTTGACTGAAGCACAGAGTAAATATGTTATGGAGAACTCCAGTGCTGAAGTAGGCAAAACAGTGTGATATGAATAAAAAACAACACCGTAGAACTGGCTATTTGAAAAATAACAGTACGAAGCCTAATAAAAAGCATGTAGAGCAAAGTACACAGAGGCTCTAAGCTGTCAGCAAATGAATAAAATATATTCAGGGCAAAGTGCACAAGGGCCTAAAGCCTGAAGCTAAAGCGCAATGAATACGTAAAACTAACCACACTACACCCTCCCCTTGTCGGTAGCAAGTGGTTCCAATAATATAAAAGGATGCCCTAAATATAAACAATACCTAAAAAAATTATTTCGACAAGGTGAGAAGACAACAAAGTCATAAATTTAGGTAACATGTGATCATAAAGTCAAATTCAATATAGTGTCAATTTCGTAAAAATCCAATCGTCAGATAGAAGCAATAGAACGCAGGAGTTCCTCCACTTCGATATATGTCAATATCGGAAGATCCACGCCACAAAGTACCATGGAGCAGGTGTGATCCAAAGCCCCAAAACCATTCAGGGCGGCACCCCGTGCAGGGCCTATGAAAGAGACAATACCATCTTCCTCCAGGAAGGGAATCTCATAAACTGCCTCACGAAGCAAACGCATCCGTAGTGCACAAGTCTGGGAATGAGCCCTAATCGGGAACATCAACAGATCAGTATCGACCATTGGAGGGCGCTGCAATGAGAGACAGAGAACCAGTGCATGTTCAAACGAGCACCAAAGGCATCGAAACACGGGTTGCACACAATCCAAAACCGGTCTGAATGACAGAGACCAGTCGCACTCCAAATGTCCCAGGAGTGTCGCTCCAAAATGCTGCATCATGCGTTCACGACACAGCTGTGCTGATGGGAGCAGCAATACAGGATCTCGTCGTGACGGGACAGCCATTGCGAAAAAATAGCAACAACAGCAAGACTCCAGCCAATAAAGCCAAAGTAATCAGGAAACCCCCAAAAATGCTTCCGAAAATAGAATGTATAGCCGAAGGTATCAAACCGAATATGGAAGAGAAGGTATGAGCAAAACCAACACCAACGACTTTTAAAAAATGTGCAATACCAGCAGTGCTGGATGCATTAAATATACGTCCCACAAGTTCACCGAAGTGATTTGGAAAGTTAGTATTCAAAAGGGACTGTATCTCCGCCGATGACCTTGCCACCTGAAGTGCGTAGGTCTCGCTAGCAGATGTAAGGGCCACATGCTTTTGAAACAATAAAGCTTTTAGCCGACTCAACCTTGGAAGTAGCAATATGAGGCCAAATGTCCGCTACCTCCCTAAACTGAGTGGGGGGAAACAACACATTCCCGCAGCACGTAACGGCCTTGTTGACAACGACGATGTCAACTATTCCGGCACGCATGCCACAGCAGCGTTCGCTGTTAAGAACAATGTAACTGCTGTTAGAAAGCACCTGGAAAGTGTTTTTAATAACCGGGACTGGAACTCCCTTCAGATAACAAGCTAAGTTAGCAATTGAAGCGTTACACGCCCCGTGCAAGGACAGCTGTTTACAAACCATTGAATGGCTGACAGAAGCTTCGCATTCGCTGCCGCTAAGAAAAACCTCCTTCAAACCATTAACACATCTGTACTGAAAGGGAAGGTCCCACACCTCGTGTATGTAACTGTCTCCCAATAGTTCATATCTACCCACAGGAATGTGCTTCAAACACGAAGTAAATTGCAAAGTAGAGATAGGCAAATTAATAACCCCATGGATCAACCATTCAGCTGACGGAATCTCAGCTACCGTGAAAGGCAGTTTCTCTAATTTCTCAATATTTAACATAACATATGTCGCTTCCTTTTTAGCCATCAGTTGTTGTTGACGAGTCAAATTAAAAGAGATAAAGATCTCTCTGGCACGAACGTGCTGCCATGGAACGCGACCCGCCTTCAAGGTCTGAAGAGTCCAACCCAGCTGCATGATGGACCGCGTCTGACTCTGCCCATGATATAAAGAAGACATGTCCGATTTAATAATGTCAATGGCAGAGGAAACAATGCTGTCAATCGTGTAAACACGTTCAGAAAGGGTATGCATGCCATTATCAACAACAGACAAAGGGGGTGATTCTAAGTCTGGCGGGCGGCGGAGGCCGCCCGTCAGACTTCCCCCCTCCAGAATACCGCACTGCGGTCGGAAGACCGCTGCGGCTATTCTGTGTTTTACACTGGGCTGGCGGGCGACCGCCAAAAGGCCGCCCGCCAGCCCAGTGTAAAACTACCTTCCCACGAGGACGCCGGCTCAGAATTGAGCCGGCGGAGTGGGAAGGTGCGACGGGTGCAGTTGCACCCGTCGCGAATTTCAGTGTCTGCAAAGCAGACACTGAAATTCTTTTTGGGGCCCTCTTATGGGGGCCCCTGCAGTGCCCATGCCATTGGCATGGGCACTGCAGGGGCCCCCAGGGGCCCCGCGACACCCCATACCGCCATCCTGTTCCTGGCGGGAGAACCGCCAGGAACAGGATGGCGGTATGGGGTGTCAGAATCCTCCATGGCGGCGCAGCTTGCTGCGCCGCCATGGAGGATTCTTTTGGGCAGCGGAAAACCGGCGGGAGACCGCCGGTTTTCCACTTCTGACCGCGGCCGAACCGCCGCGGTCAGAATGCCCAGCGGGGCACCGCCAGCCTGTTGGCGGTGCCCCCGTCATTTTAGCCCTGGCGGTCTTGGACCGCCAGGGTTAGAATGACCCCCAAAGTCTGCATCAGATTTTCTTGATCAATCTGCCTCAACCGGGCTGCTGACTCTTGTTGTGAAAGCTTCCAAATCTCATTATAAACCTCGTATAAGAACCTTTTCTTCCGTGGGACTTTGGGACCTGACAAAAAATCTTGTAAATCAGTATTATTAGACAGTAACATGAGATGTGACTTAACTGCATCCAGCGTGGATGACTTCAACCATTGCTGACAAAGCTTCCCCACACTGTATGTAGTTATAATATCAGCATGTTCTGGTGAAACGTAACGAGGGTCTGCCCTACTAGTCCTGAACCCCCCTGAAGAGGTGACAAAACGTTGATGACACATATTAGTGTCTACAGGCCATAATAACCACCCGCCTGGATGTAACGATGAAGTGTTAAGCGTACCATTCTGGACCCAATGTGTAAAGTCACTGAAAGTAGCATTCACATAGTGCTGCCAATTTTTTAATTTAGAAGGGACAGGTATACTAGGCAAAGTCAACTCCCTAATCGTCGCTAAGCCCAAACAGCTAGTCTGTTGTACTGTGTCATTGAGGAAAATCATCTGCACAGGGATAATACATGCTCTAAATAACGTGTCCCTGCCTTGCATTTGCCAATTTTTCGTACCCCAAACACTTTTCAAGTCAACAGTTTTGAACCAGTATTCATATCCCTCGACCGACAGTTTAGATACAAACAAATTGGAATACAGTAATTTAGTATCGGTCAATAACATTTGCTTATTAGAATACGGTGTAACTTTAAAATAGTAGGACCTAGCATTACGTGGATCATGCCCAGCAAAATATGCAAATTTTTCATAATACGTTTTTGAACTCCCTTGTGGAGGAGTCGAGCAATGTTCCCATTGCACATAATTAAACATGGGCTTAGGGCTACTAGCTTTATGAATAAAGTGGTGTCCATAATAGTTGTAACAAAACATGTCACCATGATTATCTCTAAACTGGTAAGCATCTTCATCGTCATAGACAGTATAATATTGCAAATCCGTTAGCATAGAATCTACTGTCTTCACATCCCAATCATCAGAAACAATGCCAGGTATAACAATATCATTCATTGATAATTTGAGGACATACGGTATTTGAATCAATTCAGTGGGACCATATATATCAAACATTACTTTATCCCACACAATTCCATCCGGAACTGGTATAGCAGAAATGTTCACTGTGGACAAGTCTCTTCGAACCATATGAGACGAAAAATGCGGTTTTAACACAGTCTCCACGTGCTCAATGTCAGATCGATCAGGAAGAAAATGACCATGTATTATCAGAAAAAAAGTAACCACAAATCCCAACCATAATAAAATAGTCATCACGGCCAAAAACAGCCAAAAATAGTTCCAAGGAAAAACAAAATATGTTTGTTTAAGCCATCCCAGCAGCCGTCGTGGACCGTGGACAGAAGACATCGAGGACGAGGAGCCGGACCCATCATTATCAGCGTCGTTGAAGCAGCCAGAAGCAGTTCTAGCAAAAAGGTGCAACTGTGAACGAAGAAGCAGATGGAGGCTCTCGCCGTGGCACGCTATAAACCACATGTTCAGAAACGTCAGTAGAACGTACAGCAATTTGATCACAAGATTCCATATTAATCGCCGTCGGTGGAACAATCGCAAGATCATCATCCACCCTCCCCAAGCTCGGAGAGGAAACAGTGTCGGTGAAAATCACCTGCAGCGGGACCTCTTCCCCAGTAGTGAGAGGGATTCCGGAACTACTGGGTGTCCCTCTTGGTCTGCTGTGCAGAATCGGCCACATGTTGTAACTTGACATTATCAATGGAAACAAAGCGATTTCCTTTGGCCCCTCGCAGCGGCGGTAAAATCACAGTTCTCGTGCCGCTTACCCCTAACACAGGGACAGGTTCTCGATACGAAGGACCAAATTCTTTTTTAACTGCGACCTTTTCACGCACTAGATCCCCAATCCTGGGTATCCAACCAGTAGGTGTTACTGGCTCATCCTTAATTCCTGAGGAGGCAGCACTGGCAGAAGAGTTATCTTCACGGAATTGTTGTAAATCCTGCAAAACAGTGACACGATCATTTATGTCAAAGGGCGTATCTGCCGCCTCCACACCAGGACCATCTAGATCAGGAACATACATTCGTGTTCCAAACAGGCACTCATATGAAGTACGACCCCCCAGTGACCTTCTAGGCAAGTTATTAAGTGCTCTCTGTACTCCATATAGGTGGGCTAGCCAGCCACGACCCGTACCTATAACTCTGGCCGTTAAGGACTGCTTTAAATCACGATTTAAACACTCCACGACAGAATTTCCCTCGGGATGAAATGGAGACGAGAATTGGAGTTGGACCCCAACGAAGCCATGGTGTCCCTGAATGCCTTAGAGGCAGAAGCAGGGCCCTGGTCCGAATGAAAAGCCGCAACTGCAAATATATCGACAAAGATGCGCAAATCTTTAATAACAGTGCGAGCGTCAGCCGAGCGTTGTGGCCATACCCATACAAATCTGGAGCACGAATCTACAGCAACCAATATATATTTGTATGCACTATCTGGTGCCAGCGGACCATAATGATCCAAGTACACACACTGTAATGGTTTATTTGAAATCAGAAGTGGCGTCTGCTGCGGGCGTCTAGCCGACGACGCTTTAATTTGTTGACATACGTCACAACAAAGGACATATTGCTTCGTCTCTTTATAGAGACCAGGCCACCAGTAACGAGCCTGTAAAAGTGAAATCGTGGCAGCCACCCCAGCATGTGCAGAAGCCACCCCCTCATGTGCTGCAGAAATCAATCGAGGTCTCTCAATCTTATTGGGAATTTCACGTACACCAATGCCTGGAATTGTAACAGTAGCATTTAGCGCACCATTCAAGCAGTAACTATATTTTGAAGGAAATCCTTTAGGAAAGGGCGTGCCAGCAGCCGTAGCCTTTATGGCAGCCGAAATTTCTGTGTCTGGTTTGAAACTCGAACGAGTCACTGCGGCCACAGTGGCGATAGCCACTGCCGATTTCGCGGCTTCATCAGCCAAAGTATTCCCAGCAACGTGTATTCCAACGCGCTGGTGTCCAAGTGTATGTACAACATGGACATTAGGAAGCGTTTCCTTCAGATCCGCAACCTTACCCCACAACATTTTATGTTTAATGGTGTTGCCTTTAGAATCTCTGAACCCATTCATCTTCCAATAGTGTAGATATTCGTTGAAAGACTGCACACAGTAGTAGGAGTCACAGACCAGCAAGGTTAAAAGCGCCGGATCCGCGTGCTCCAACGCCAACAATAGAGCTTTGAGCTCAGCCAGCTGTGCCGTGCAATCTCCCAAGGTTTTAGTATAAGTATGTCGGGGGCAGAACACTTCCCCCTCCATAGTGCCGCTCACCACCGCACATGCAGCAGAATACTGTTGTTTAGTCCCAACCGCTGGTTGCGCAGAGCCATCAGTATACATGACCACTTCATATTGGTCAATAGGCAATGTACCAGCAGGAACATGGTATTCTATTTCGTATTGAAGAAATTCTTGAGTCTGCAGTTTAGGGTCAAATACATAATCTACATCAGTGGCTGTCAAAGACGTAGCCCATTGTATCCATCGCGGGTGTAAAGCTTTCGAATTAGGAACACTCGCTTTTGTAACAGCCTCTAAGGCCGGAACCGGGGAAATGACAACAATGCGTTGACCCTGGGCCAGCGGTCTTTCTTTAATAACAGCCATCTGTACTGCAGTGAGAATTTTCTCAGTTTGTGCAAAACGTTGTTCTGCAGCAGAATACAAGTGAGACTTGTATGCAATCGGGACTGTCTCCCCTTCATTAAAGGTGACATAAGTAAACCCAACAGCCCCAGGTATCACCCTGATGACTAAATGTGTCTTATTGTCCCGTGTGTGTAAGTGTTTAACTGCTAAGAGATCACTCTGTAATTCTCGCAGTATGTGTGTATGTTCAATCGTCCAAAATCTACTCGAAAAATTCGGGCGAATCAACTCGTATAAGGGTTTTATACGCGTTGCATAATCAGGAATGTAAGTTCTGCCAAAATTCAGAAACCCCAACAATGACTGGAGCTTCCGAACCGTATTAGGAGGCTGCAATAAAGCACATTTCTCCCAAAAATGTGGCGCTAGGCTCTTGCCCTCACTCGACAACTCATATCCCAGGAAAATGACGCTGAGGAAGGCAATCTTTGATTTCTTAAAATTAAACTTATAGCCAATATCAGCAAACCCCACAACAATGCGCGATACACGCCTTAGATGTTGCAGAATCTCATCATCTGTCAGATATATGTCATCAACATATGATAATGCTTCAGGGTCGAACTCATGCAGCATTTCAGTTACACGAGCCGAAAACAGTCCTGGGCTATTCTTATACACCTGAGGCAAACGACAAAAAAATTTCTGAGAGCCAAACGTACTGAAACAGGTATAATCCCGACTCTCGGGCGCTATATTCTGGCAGAAAAATCCATTCAAGATATCTAATGTTGTCTTGTATTTTTTACGCACTATATTATTCATAAGCGCTGCGCTGTGTGAATTCTGTATTGCATATGTGCGTGTATGACTATTCAAATGTCGATAATCCACCACTATCCTATATGAATGGTCCGGTTTAGCAACCGGAAACAAGGGATTATTCATCGGCGAGACACAGGGCTCAATTACACCCTGATACTCCAATTGTGTAAGAATTTTTCTAACCGATGCCCTAGCTTCAAATTTGATAGGATATTGCGGTTGTGGCTGAGGCTCGCCCTTTATCGGAATTACATGATAAGGTGATTGTCTGTCCCACCCCACGTTATTTCTATACAAGGCGGGAGCCTGTGCTAGAGCCCATGATTTACTATAGGACTCCGCGAGTTCTCTTGGAACAAGTGGTGAGAAGGAAGGTTTAATAACCTCCTCCCCAACTGGACAGTCGCGAACAAAGTCAGGTGGCCAATCTTGTTCGGCCAACAGAACATCATATGATTTTACCACATGGTCCCAAAAAATGGCGTTTATAATACGGTCAATGTCCCCTTCCAATCGCAGAGTCACTTCATATACTCTATCAGGATCAGAGACTCGCATATCCGCCGTCTCGACTTGTATGAAGTCATCAGTTGCTTTCACCTCCAGATGCTCTAGAAGACTCCGGCGAACTATTGTGACCTCTGCCGCGCTGTCTAACAGTGCTAATGCCCATGTCTTGTTCGTCAAGAGAACTCTCTTCTTGAGCGGCATGTCTGACTGAGACAGCTGCCACTTTCTTCTTCTTAAACTGCTGTTTTTGTTGCAGCGGTTTCTCTTCTTGTTTAATAGAAACCTCCGCTGAGCGTTGTGAATCCTGTCTCGGTTTCACGTACTCCGTCCTCCGCTCTGACCGCCCACCTCTCTCACTTCTCTTTTCCGAGACGTCCTGAAAGGAACGAGATTGGCGTGTATCAGTGTATTGATATCTATCAGGCGTCTTCAAAGTATCCCTATTCCTGAGATTATACTTATTCTGTGGGGTCTCCGGTTGCGGAGACTGCCCACCATCTTTCTTAGGTGTTTGCTGTTTCCCAGCGCTTTTTCGAACCCTCAGGTTGTTGCTGTTTAGCATTTTCTTTATTATTTTTACCCTGTAACTGGGGTTTTTGCGGTCTAGCCCGTAGGCTATCACGACCAATACTAGAATATGTTTCCGCAATTATTCTCGGAAGCTCCCGCTCCTGATTAAGCAGCGGAACATCCCGAAGACGCATTTGCACTGCTAGTGCTACTGCCTCTCCTTTGAGATTACTCAAAATAATAGAAGAAACTGTGGCAAAATTGCCCAGCAACTGCATGCCCAAATCCAAGGCAGGGGCAGCCCCATATTCATCCTGAATCTGTTTAAGTACGTCGGGTAAATTAGCTAATGTCGGTGTACCGTGTGCCGTAGTGTAGAGCGCGGAAAATACCGTGCCCCAGGTATTACAAAGGTCCACCGGAGGAACCATCCCGTACGGCAAACACATCGTCAAAATTCTATGTTTATCCTGAGGTCCCGTATGGGGAAATTCTGCTTCCAGCGTATACATTTTTTGCGCCAGCCAAAATGGAGTCTCCTCTCGTTTAGCCGGCACTTTACCCATTACCGAGTGCACAGTGGCCGGATTAATACCCGGAACCACAGCCTGTGGGTGCGCTGGAGCAGCACGCGCTGCATTCGTATTTAGTGTCTGCATGACAAACTGAACTAATCGTCTATATGTAGCCGTTAATTCTGTATATAAACGACGAACTTCAACCACTGCCAATTGAGCAACCGCAGGATGTGGTGTATATGTAGCCAATAAAGGCCAGGTAGGACCATCATTACTCAGTGGACCTAACCTAACTTGTGCTACTGTGTGTGGGAGGGCGCCATCAAGCCAATTATGGTGTTCTTGATAAGATAGAGGTATTTCTAAATAAGCGTAAGCCCTGTATTGTCCAGGGACATTCGCAACTGTGTATTCGTGAAAAGTATTTGTTCCCCCATCCACTGCTGGAAATCCGACCCAAGAATAAAAAAGTTCCGTTCTATAGGCTGCATGGGCGTCCACCACAAAAGTGACTGGACCTCCCTGGACTGTCAGTCCATGTGTCAACAGATGTCCCGTGAGCGGATGACGCATATTAATTGCTATATTCACTACATTAGGATTCGCTATTTTATAAAAAACGGCTTCAGGTCAGAGAAGGCACACCAATATCGGGGTTTTTTCCTTTCAAAGTTCAAGCTTGAACAACCAACCACTAAGCAACAGGAAGCACCTATGCCGTGGCGGCGGAAACCCTCAGCCCCACGGACGTCTCCGTATACGGAGCCGAGGAGTCAAAATATATATGAGACCAAGAGAGTCAGTCGGACCTAATCATTAGAGTCAGACCAAACGTTGGCGGCGCCATGTCGCGTGGGCTCTCATTATTCTAAATGAAACTACTGGATTTCTAGGTAGCAGGATCTATAACGGTGTGGGGGACTGAGTCTGACCCACGTGTAAAGAACTCTGTCACCCTAAATCCGGTTTTTGCTCCGGCTAACTAGCAGTGCCTCATTTCTCCCATGTGGAAGGAATGATTTGGCAGCCGAGCGCATGACATCTTTGGAACTTCTCAGGGAAGTCGTGGTTACTCAGATCCAAACCAACTCTCTTATTTCCAATATGATCTCATATACAAATGACAAAGACAGTATAAGTTTTATATAATGTTTTAATAAAACGACTGTATTTTAGATATTAAGGCGTGAGCCGCAATAACCAGAACGATACAATACAGTAGGATTGTAATAGTTACCAGGAGAGTAAAACATAAAAACAAAGCTATCATATTGTCAAACAGTTTCTACTCTCCCTCTGCTTGTTCTATCTAGAGCACAGCATGTTAAGCTTCTAGCTTGCCTATTAGAATCACTGTGGAGACATCAGCCCTCATACCTGAACAAAGACCTGTGATCTTGGTTCAGCATCTGCAACGAGGCAGTCAGCGTCAAGTTGTGGTTCCCTGGTCGGAATCTCCCTCTTGCGTGTATTGGGACAAGGAAGTGATTTTATAACTAACATGTCATCGTGATCACAAAATGTCCCTACGCAGGAATGCCGAGTCTAAACTCTTACCACGTCTATCGGCAATGTACCAGACTGTATCCTTGACTGAAGCACAGAGTAAATATGTTATGGAGAACTCCAGTGCTGAAGTAGGCAAAACAGTGTGATATGAATAAAAAACAACACCGTAGAACTGGCTATTTGAAAAATAACAGTACGAAGCCTAATAAAAAGCATGTAGAGCAAAGTACACAGAGGCTCTAAGCTGTCAGCAAATGAATAAAATATATTCAGGGCAAAGTGCACAAGGGCCTAAAGCCTGAAGCTAAAGCGCAATGAATACGTAAAACTAACCACACTACACCCCCACAGCATGCACCACCAGGAAAACAGTCGAGAAGACGGCAGGATCAGCGTTACAGTGTCGCAGTAGTCGTCTTTGCTACTTTGTTGCAGTTTTGCAAGCTTCCAGCGCGGTCAGCAGTCGATTCCTTGGCAGAAGGTGAAGAGAGAGATGCAGAGGAACTCTGATGAGCTCTTGCATTCGTTATCTAAGGAATTCCCCAAAGCAGAGACCCTAAATAGCCAGAAAAGAGGGTTTGGCTACTTAGGAGAGAGGATAGGCTAGCAACACCTGAAGGAGCCTATCAGAAGGAGTCTCTGATATCACCTGCTGGCCCTGGCCACTCAGAGAAGTCCAGTGTGCCAGCAGCACCTCTGTTTCCAAGATGGCAGAGGTCTGGAGCACACTGGAGGAGCTCTGGGCACCTCCCAGGGGAGGTGCAGGTCAGGGGAGTGGTCACTCCCCTTTCCTTTGTCCAGTTTCGCGCCAGAGCAGGGCTGAGGGGTCCCTGAACCGGTGTAGACTGGCTTATGCAGAAATTGGCACCATCTGTGCCCATGAAAGCATTTCCAGAGGCTGGGGGAGGCTACTCCTCCCCTGCCTTAACACCTTTTTCCAAAGGGAGAGGGTGTAACACCCTCTCTCTGAGAAAGTCCTTTGTTCTGCCTTCCTGGGCCAAGCCTGGCTGGACCCCAGGAGGGCAGAAACCTGTCTGAGGGGTTGGCAGCAGCAGCAGCTGCAGTGAAACCCCTGAAAAGGCAGTTTGGCAGTACCCGGGTCTGTGCTACAGACCCGTGGGATCATGGGATTGTGCCAACAATGCCAGGATGGCATAGAGGGGGCAATTCCATGATCTTAGACATGTTACATGGCCATATTCAGAGTTACCATTGTGAAGCTACACATAGGTAGTGACCTATGTGTAGTGCACGCGTGTAATGGTGTCCCCGCACTCACAAAGTCCGGGGAATGTGTCCTGAACAATGTGGGAGCACCTTGGCTAGTGCCAGGGTGCCCACACACTGAGTAACTTAGCACCCAACCTTTACTAAGTAAAGGTTAGACATATAGGTGACTTATAAGTTACTTAAGTGCAGTGAAAATGGCTGTGAAATAATGTGTGCATTATTTCACTCAGGCTGCAGTGGCAGGCCTGTGTAAGAATTGTCAGGGCTCCCTATGGGTGGCAAAAGAAATGCTGCAGCCCATAGGGATCTCCTGGAACCCCAATACCCTGGGTACCTCAGTACCATATACTAGGGCATTATAAGGGTGTTCCAGTATGCCAATCTAAATTGGTGAAATTGGTCACTAGCCTGTTAGTGACAATTTGGAAAGAAATGAGAGAGCATAACCACTGAGGTTCTGGATAGCAGAGCCTCAGTGAGACAGTTAGTCATAACACAGGTAACACATTCAGGGCACACTCATGAGCACTGGGGCCCTGGCTGGCAGGGTCCCAGTGACATATACAACCAAAACAACATATATACAGTGAAATATGGGGGTAACATGCCAGGCAAGATGGTACTTTCCTACAGTACCTGGATTTGGCTAGCCTGATAGTTAGCAGGTATGTTTCATTCCAAATCTGTGAAATGGGTTCCTAACGCTTGCACCAGGAATGTTCAAATCCTCCATGTACAAGGCATGGCAAAGGGAATCCCACCATAGAAAGACCTGTGAGGAACAGATTTGTAGCACACATTTAGGTACAGTTTGTTCATGACATATGTATCTGCTTTGTGTCCAAAGTGTTACATCATTCACAGAGTACTGTCACTTCTTGACTGAGCAGTATTACCATATGTCAGCTGCACTACACACCCGTAAGTAACTCCAAAATGCAGCTTTGCAGATTAGTACAACTGTGGGGCCATCTACATCAGCTGAGGATACCTTCACCCACATTGTCAGGGACTCTAGGTTGGTGTGCAAGTACTGAGGAGATGCTGATTGACAAATACTGACAGCATAACTGGCCCACACCCTCTATCCACGCAGCATGTCCAAAGAGTCCATACATGTGAAGGCAGGAAACACATTCCGGAAAACATAACTTCTGTGTATGAACTACCTTTGGGAGTCCTCAAACATATGAAGCAGTAAGGGCTACGTGACAGTACAGACATGGCACCACACACACACTGCTGTGTCTCCAGCACTGGTTGTGCAATCTGTCAACTGAACACAAATCTACGTAGGCAATGTTGTGGGAAACAGTAGGTAAGATGTACCTTCAACTCATTGGAAGTACAGCTGAATGAGCTGAGTTCTGGTGTTTACATCATCCTAATCACCTTCATCATCGCCTTCCTCTGTCCCCTCAGCTTCCACCGGTGGATCAGGTCGTTTCTCGTCTCTCAGGTGAAGAACATGCCTTCTTAGTGCCAAATTGTGCAGCATACACCAGGCCACGATGATCTGGCAAACCTTGTTTGGGGAGTAGCACTGGGATCCGCCTGACATAGCAGGCACCGGAATCTTACCTTCAGTAGGTCGAAGGTCCTCTCAATGACTCTTCTTGTCCTGCCATGTGCCTCATTGTAGCAGTTCTCACCCCCTTTCCTGGGATACCTCAATGGTGTCAACAGCCACGACAGGTTAGGATAGCCAGAATCACCTGGGAAGAGTGGGTACACATAGCACAAATCACCATTGTGTAGAGGGCAAAAAAATAGGAAAGGAAGGTTGCTAGCTACTGCACTCTCACATCTCACTCACCCACAAGCCAGGCTCTCTCTCTCTGTAGTTGTGCCATCAGGTGTGGGACACTGGCATTCCTCAATATGCAAGAGTCGTATACAGATCCAGGGAATTTTGCAATCACTTGGGAGATGTACTGGTTTGCAAGACACACCACCTGTACATTCACAAAGTGATAATTGTTCCTATTCCTGTACACTTGTTCATTAACCCTGGGCGGAATGAAGGGAATATGGGTGCCATATATGGCCCCAATCACATGAGGAATGTGTGCAGTGGCATAGAAAGCAGATTTCACAGTGGGTAAGTCAGCAGTGTGAGGAAATTTGATGTAGCTGTGGAGGTGTTTCAGCAAGGCAGTCAGGACATCCCTTAAGATGTTACTGAACATTGGCTATGACACACCTGCTGCCAAGCCCACTGTCACCTGAAATGACCCAGTGGCCACAATATGTAGCACAGATAGTACCTGCACAGTAGGGGGAATAGAATAGGGATTATATAGAGCTGCCTGTAGATCTGGCTATAATTGGGCACACAGTTCATGTATAGTCATCTGGTTCACACGTAGACGAATGTGTCGTTCCTCCATGGGTGCCCCGTCAACTAGAGGCCGGTACACCGGTGCATTCCTCAGTCTCCACATGGGTCGGTATCTAGGGAGAGCCAACACACGTCACCATAACAACACATTACACATGATGTCTACGCACACACAACTGCACTAACATAGCCTTCCAATCATGGAAAGGTTGTATACAACTTACACTGTGACAATTGACAAATGATCACAGTGGTATTCAACCTACATTTGCATCCAACTGGTGCCACACATCACATATGGCGTGTATAGCTATGTATGACTGAAGTACCTAACATTTCCAATCTAATATGAGAGCGTGGACGGTGCATAAGGATTGAACTCTAACACATTTTGCACTTCAAATGGTACTCGCCTGTCCTACATGCAGAGGCAGATGGAAGTGACATGACTCCGCTGGCATTAGTCGTCATGCCGTTAGGCGGTCTGTACCGCCGTGCAATTCCTCATTGGTTAACATTGGTGTTTATGGGGAACAGGGGCCAATCATGATCGCCACCGGCGGTGTGAACCGCTGCGATCCTCACCGCCATTTTGATTTCCCTTCGCCACTTGACTTCTGCACTCAACACGACCACAACTCCACTGCGTGTGCTGCTGTATCCTGCATCTGGTTGCGACTATGGCACATGCAATGGGGAGAGGGTCCCAGCCTTCACCCAGGAGGAGCTGATCAAACTTGTGGACGGGGTCCTACCCCTGTATGCAAAGTTGTACGGGTGACCAGAGGAGTAGGTGAGTAGTTGACAGTGTCCTAGCACTGAATGTGATTGCTGCGGGCGCATGTGTGTGTGTGTATGTAGGGTTACCAAGCGTATGGGTGTAGTGGTATAGGCCATCAATGTGAACCTGTAGGAACATGATGGATTGTTTGGTGGACTAATGTCAGTACGATTGTACCCTATGTCAGCATGCGTGTGGTAAGTATACATAAATGTGTTTCCTATGTGTCACCCATGCAGTCAGCGCCCATCAGAAAAAGAGGTTGTGGCAAGCCATCGCCAAGGACGTGCGGACCCTGGGGGTCTATAGCCGGTGGAGCACCGACTGCAGGAAATGGTGGGAGGACCTGAGACGCTGGGCCCGGAACACCATGGAGGACCAGCTGGGGACATCCTCCCAATGAGGGAGGGGTGTACGTCAGACCCCGACACCCCTAATGGCCTGCATACTGGCGGTGGCCAACCCAGAACTGGATGGGTGCTTAAAAGCACCACAGCAGCCACAAGGGGGTGAGTTCTCACACTGTCCTTCATGCCAACTGTATTGGGGGGATGGTAGGTAATGTGAAAAAAGGATGCTGTAACAGTGACTCATAGATGTCAGGGTATGCAGGTGTTCAGCTTTTTGACCGGGTTTCGTTACTTAGCTGTGTAGTTGGCATGTGTACCCAGGTAAGGTGGGAATTGGGTAGAACAGTCTGTCAGGTAGTGTTCCTGTTGTCTTACAAAGTGCTGTAGTGGTACTGAAAACATCTGACCATTGAATGGATTACTCAGTTGGACTTGCAAGACACGTACAGTGAATCTGTAGGGCACCACTGTCAGTGTAGTGTAATCCAAACAGGCAGATGTAATCCCTATTAGTGGCACATTCCTGTAGTGCAAAGGCTATGGTAAGGTGAGGTCTTGGACTGAAGTGCACTGCATGTGTGCCTTCCTGCATTATAGTTGAGTTACTCACAGTCCGCATACCTGTCTTGGTCTCCCCCCTCCCTCTCTGTTTTCTTGTGCCGTTTTGTGCATCAGCATAATCAGGTGAAGAAGCAGAGGCACCGGAGAGTGGGGATGCTGCAGCCCATAGGACCCAGGAGGCACAGTCCACCAAGGGAACCAGTGGGTTGGAGGGCGAGGGGAGCACCATGGGGGAGCCTACTACCACTTCAAAATCAGACTCGGATTCCTCCTCCAGTGGCTGCTCCTTGGTGGTGGCAGACCCCTCTTGGACCACCCCAACAACATCTTCGTCAGCCGCCACCCCACCAGCACCTCCCTCACAGTAGCTCCCCACCAAGTTGCCCGTGCCCACTCACCCAGGAGGGTTAGCGTCTCCTTTGCCACAGGTACCTCTGCCCCTGCCCTAGTCAGCCCTGCTGCCCTCAATGAGGAGGCTATTGACTTCCTGAGAGCCATCTCTGTGGGACAGACAACCATTATGAATGCTATCCAGGGGCTGGCATCACGAATGGAGCAAACCAATGCCTACCTGGAAGGCATTTTCTGTGCCTTGTCTGGCCTTCAGAGATCGTTTCAGGCTCTGGCCTCCTCTTTGATGGCAGCCTATGTCCCTTGTACCTCTGTCCCCTCTCCAACCACATGTGCCCCCATCCAGCACCCCTCTCCCCTCACCCATCCCAAGTACACAAGCCAAAAAGCATGCACACACAACAACACACAAGGCACACACAGGCACCACAAGTCACACCACAGCCATGCACACACTCAACAGACAGATGCAAACACAACAGCCACGTCCTCCACATTCTCCCCCACCCCATCCTCCCTTACAGTGTCCTCCCCACACACACCTGCAAGCACTGCATCCACGCTCCCAGATCTTGCCCCCATTGACGCAATCACCACAACAGCAGTCACACAGACATGCACCCCAGACACCACACCCGCACTCACCACAACAACCATAACAGAAACCTGCAGCACACACACCAAACCTGCAGACACTACTACAACATCCATTCACACAACCTGTTTGTCCTCTCCCACCCTTGTTTCCCGCCCCAAAACACATAAACGCACCCACTTAGGCACTGAACATTCATCCACCACACACAAGCAGACTATGCCCCCACCTGCATCCACATCCAGAACACCTACACGTCCTACGACCATCCCTCTACCTCCACGCCCACACCCATTTTCACAGTCCCTCCACATGCTCTTAAAAAACTTTTCCTTTCCCGCCTTGACCTGTTCGAACCTCCTGGCCCACCCAGTCTTGTCCCTGCACCTTCACGTGGCCTCCCCAAAACCACTCCCTCTACTTCACAATCCTCTGTAGACCTTCTGTCTGGTTCCCATGTCCCTTCCCCCTCCAACAAGAAACTTGTGAAAGAGGCCTGATCCCGCTCCCACCCATCGGTCTAAACCCACTCCCCCTCCATCCAAAGCTAAGGCCCAGACCCCCCTTCCAAGCCAAAGCCCAAGACCCCCTAACCTCTGTCCCCACCACCAACCCCTCCCCCTGTGCCCTGAGGTGCCTGCCCCATTGATGCACTGGATGTGTTCCAGCCTGTTCACCGCTGCGGTCGTAATACGGCAGTCTGCACCATCAGCCTGTTGGCGGTTGGATTGCCACCGCCGGCGTGGCGGTCCTGTCATTGCTGAACTGGTAATGAGGGCCTATGTCCTGAAACTAGGATAAAGTGTAGATCCCTAGCTAGTAAGGGCCTCACCGTTCAGCTCTGCATTCCACAGGGCAATCGAGGTCCAGCAGCTGACAGCGCCCCACATCCGTTTGGATCTGCTTGGGCCCACGGGGAGCACAGCGCCGTGCAGGCCGTGCCATCATTCTCCATCCTCACAGCGCATAGCTGGGTGGCCTATCACGTCTGCTGGACACAGCAATAACAGCTCCAGGTGCTAACTGCTTTAATACCGCACCCTTGATGCCAGGATAATTTAGGATTTAGTCCTCAGCCAGGGGAGCTCTCGGCCTAGACGGCCATTTTGTCACTCACCAAGCTCCGCCCCAAGGTTATTTTTAAATTTACATACGTATCTATTATCTGTATTAGATGACAACATGAATTTCATAAAATATTTTAAAACATATAGGGCCCAATTCACAACATGCATTCTAGATCAATATTACTTTCTTATGACAAAATGCCGTTCATAAACCTAAGAGTGTAAATCTTCACCTCCACCTCTCCTATCTTTTCTAAGGGGAGATCCTCACCTATGTTAGTACACAACATATTACTAAATGGAGAGGGACCAAGGGAAGCGCCTGGGAAAAGGGGAATACCTACTACTAAACGGAAGTGGTTTGGGGGTGGAATAATGAGGGGTTTAAGGAATCCCAATGAGGTTTTGGGGAGGTCACACACAAAAGAGTAAGCCCATTGCTTTTAAGTGCACTTCTAAAGTTACTACAGCCTAAGAGGACCAATAACAGTAGCAAATGTATTCCATGTCATAACTGGAGTAAGTTCACCACCATACATGGCCAACCAGTGCTACTGCAACACAGGAGGCAGGCTCTTAAAATAGACCCCCATAGGACACAGATCTCTACAGTAAAGTGTACCGGAAATATTAAAAGTTTATTCAACTTATTAGAATAGTAAAAATATGTATGTTAAATGTTAATGTAAATCAATGTGATAAATGTATTGTAAATGTAGAACAAAATCAAAAATGCTACATCAGTATTAACTTAATTTTCAATTAAATATTTAGATGTGTTCGTGGGGAGCTGGCCCCTTGTGGGATTCAGGTGGGTCTTGCCACTCACATATTTCTCTACAAGCTGATGACGGGCTGGTGTACCTTCGGTCACCGGGCGACTCGGTTCCTCTATTGTTGCGGCTGTTGAGGGAGACTGGGCCGTCTCTGAATTACGAGTGAACGCTGTGCCCGCTGCGTGCGATTCGTGGAAGGCTGCTGGATGATTTGCAAGTAGTGGGCCTCCATTGGAAATTAGAGAGCGTTCGGTCTTTGGGCATTTGGGTTGCTCACACCGCAGCAGCCCATGAGATACTGAATGTGGAAAGAGTTGTGCTGGGCCTGGAGCACCCGGTTTCATTTTGAAATAGGTAGCCACTCTCTGAGATGGGTAGAGCAGCTATTGCTAAGATGGTGTTCCTCCTGCGCTGTCTATATCTGATACAAAGCTCATTGTTTCCGTTGGCTCCTCGGTTATTCACTCGACTGGACAGTTTGCTGATTTCTCTGGTTTGGGCTGGGCACCGCAGCAGGGTATCCCTTTCCACACTGCAGAGGGATCTGGAAGACGGTGGGTTAGCTATCCCCAATATTCAGCTATATTACTACGCTGCGCAGTTACAGCATGCTGCAAAGTGGCTGGCTGAGTCGGACACATGGAAAAAGCACGTTTTTGAGGGCATGCTGGGCACAGATACGTTAGCGCATCGTCTGATGAGAGGCGGCCATTTGGAGGCAGCAGTCCCTTACCTGGTTTATAATACTGTACAGATCTGCAAACAGGCCGTTAAGAAGGTGCTTCGTCATGCCCTGTTTGATAGGGAACTGAAGGTGTGGGACCTCGCTCCCTTCCGCGATATTGATAATCACATGTCTTTGGACAGCTGGAGGGTGGGGGGATGTCTTGTTGTGGGGGATCTATTTCCTAATGAGGGGTTCTTATCCTTTCAGGAGGCACAGTACGGGCCAATTCCTGCAATATGCAAAGCTAGAAAGTGTTGCATATGAGGTTTGACAAGACTTCCCGATCACCGCACCATCCTCTAAAGGTACTGAATGGGCTGATAAATTGGGGGGATGGAGGACACTTAACCACCCTATTTTCTAGGGCTTTCCAGGAAGATTTGCCTTGTACGTCCTATGCAGCACGCCGGGCATGGGAGCGGGAGTTGGGGGAACCAGTGGCAGATGCCGATTGGGCCAGGGCGTTGTTGTTGGCGTGCACTGTTTCGTACAATAAGAGATTTGAGCTCGTACACTTGAATTTTATGCACCGTACCTATGTCACGCCTTCTCATCTTAACAAGACTGATCCAACTAGGGGAGCCGGGTGCGCTCTCTATGGTGAGGGGGATGCTTCCTTCCTACACCTAGCATGGTCATGTAGGGAGGTACAGCTGTTTTGGCGGGAGGTGACTGCAAAGGTTGTGGGGACTAAGGGCTTGGGCATCGCACTGGCACCATTGACATGTATACTTGGGGTAGAGCACCGTCCAGGGGGTCAAAAATCCCATAAAAATTGGCACAACTGGCTCTTGTATGGGCTAAACGCAGGGTGGCCACAGGTGGATGAGTTCTAGGAGCCCTTCGGTGGAATACAGGATATTCTGGAGTGGGAAGTGGCAGAAGAACAACATATGCGGCTGGTACGTATGGATGAGGGTGCACCTACTGATTTGATGGCATGGGGACAGTTGTTGGAGCGAATCACTGATGCTGGAGAGTCAAGCTCTGAGACAAGTACTGATGCTGAAGATTAACAGATAGAGTCAACTTACAGGTACTATTATGATGGCGACCAACTGTGGTTATATTGAAATTCTGGTATGTATGGACTGTTTATGATATGGTTACATTATGGTAGTACCATGTGTTGGAAACCACTGTAATGCTCCTCTTGATAAGCTAATGTCGATATATATTTCTGTCTGTGTAAGTAACTCTCCTGAGAGTTCGGTACCTGAGGGGTCTCATATGCTTTGAACTGTATTGTTTTTGTTTTTATTTGGTTCTATTTGCATAAACTCAATAAAAAGCATCTATAAAAATATATATATATTTAGATGTGTTAAATTAAAATTATTTTTTAAAGATTAAAAAAAAATCCCCCTAATCTAAGATGTTTATATTTTTCTATTATATGTATTAAAAGTGACAGAAAATTACGAATACAATTAATGTAAATTAATTTCAATATTTTACAAGATAACAGTTAAATATATATTTTAAATTAAAGGCAGGTTATTTAAATATTACAATGTGTTTTTATATTTTTTAACAATAAATGATATTTATACATATCTACTAAAAGGTCAAATAAATTAATTTATGTTAACATTCTTTCCTTTGTGGCTCTAGATGGTGTTGCAGTATCAGTGGTTGGCCATTGCCTGCTCCTGGATGCACAAGTGCCCCTTTGTGACTAGAGTAACTTGTACCTGTAGATTCTGTTCCACTCCTTGTTTCAGGAGCTAGAAACATGTAAGTCTACACTTCTCACTAACTTTACACTTGTAAATGGTCAACACCCAAAAGCAGTAAAGTTACTGAATCGCGTAAGAGTAACTGACACATATAACTTATTTAGAAGTTACCTTTGTATATAGTCAGTGTGGATTTCTTGAGTGTGTCCATCCATGGTGAAAGGAGCTTAAAACACCACTAATACAACAAGTAAACCTGTATTCTCATCGGACAGCTCAAAGCCCAAAACGCACCATGTTCATCGTTGGTTACAGTCCACAAGATCCCATCTCAGCTTCGTAAGTTGGCTCTAAGCCTGTGCTTTGCCCAGAAGGTCTACTGGTTCTACAAATGTGTCATATTTTGAAAAAGTGCAAAAAATATATTAGGTAATCAGATATCAAGCAGGAAAATGCTACTTACCCTGCAAGCATCTGTAGATTCAAATGCTGTGCGTTCTCCTCCCATCTAGTGTTGATCTCGGACGTGTGAAGTAGTTTGCCTTTGAAGAAGTAATTTGGAGTCATGAGGTACTGTGACTCCACCTATTGCTGGTAATGAGGATGGGCATCGGCTCCATTGTTAGTTAGTTTTTTCCGCACACAGAGTGAGGATGTAAACGGAGCATAGAGATACCAAAAGATGCCCATGTGCAGGAAAAATTATAGATTAAAGTTGAAAAGAAAACACCTGCAACATTGAAAGGTGCCCAGGGAGGGGGGGGGCGCATGTGAATCTACAGCATTACATGACACGAACAGATGCTTAAAGGGTAAGTAGCATTTTCCGTTCATGGCATGTGTAGCTGTAGATAAAAGTGATGTGCATAGGCTTTAAGGCAGTCCTCCCAGAAGAGGTGGCTAGTCTGAGGATGTTTCAGAAATTTGGAAACATGTGCAAAGGACAGCCTGACCGAAACTGGCTTATTTGCAGCTAATCCAACCACAAAGTAAGGTTTTGTGAACATGAGGCGGTAGACCAGGTAGATGCTTTTCAACTGTCAGGGATTGGAATATTACCAAAGAAAGCCATGGAAGGGCCTTTTTTTGCTGGTCGAGTACGGTTTGGGAGGTACCACCACAGGGCGTTTGGCTTTAGCATAACAGATCTGTATATATTTGACTAACCAGCACGCAATACTTGCTTTAGACTATGCACACCCACTGTGCAGCCTGGAGAAGGAGACAAAATGGTGCTGTGTTTTGCAGAACTGAAGTGTTTTGTTCTGTCAACGTAATACATGAGCGCTCTTTTGACATCAAATGTGTGGAGAGCTCGTCCTGCTACTAATTCTGGGTGTGGGAAGAACACTGGGAGCTCAACGGTTTGATTGAGGTGGAAGCTAGAGACTACCTGGATAAGAATTTAGGGTTTGCTCAGGGGTCACCCTGTCATGATGTACTTGGAAGAAGGGCTCTTTCAGGGTAAGTGCCTTTATTTCACTAACCTTGCGAAGGGAAGAGATGGCTACCAGAAAAGCTACTTTCCACAAAAGGAACTGCAGAGGACACAAGTGCTGCACAGCAAGGCTAAAAGTTAGGAAAAAGTGCAATGACATGGGCTGTTCTGGTTGTGTCATATTGCTTTTTTCTAGTGGGAGAGGCACGACAAACAACATAACACCAGAAGGGGTGAAAGTGCAAGCGACACAACACAGGGAGGTGGAGGTATGGGGCAAGCAACACAATGTGGGATGGTGGGGCAAACAACAACAACATGTGTGGGGACGGGAATGTGCCAGGAGGTGGGTGGGACAATCAACACAACCTGGGAGGAGGAACAGGGAAAACAACAACAAAGAGACAAGCAACAACGGGTCAAGCAAAAACAACAGGAAAGCATCAACAATGTGGCAAGCAACAATGACACAACAGCAGTACAACTGGTAGGGTGGGGCAGGCAACACCAAGGCAAGCAACACTCACGGGGCAAGCAACAATTATGTGGAAAGCAGATAAGAGAGGGGGGAGGACAGGGCAAGCAACACAAGGGCAAGCAACAACGATGGAACAAGTAACAACGACAGGGCAAGCAACAACGACAGGGCAAGCAACAACGACAGGGCAAGCAACAACGATGGGACAGGCAACAATGATGTGGCAAGCAACAATGATGGGGCAAGCAACAATGATGGGGCAAGCAACAATGATGGGGCAAGCAACAACAACAGAGCAAGCAGGGTAAGGGTAAGCAACACAACGCAGGAGGGTGCGGGTTAAGGGACAAGCAGCACAACCCAGGATGGGATTGGGAGGGACGGGGCAAACAACAACAATAGGGTCAGCAAGAAAAATGAGGCGAGCAACAATAGCAGGGCAGCCACCAACGACTCAGCAAGTAATAATGCAGACAGAGAAATGGGCAAGCAACATTACGTGGGATGTGAGGTGGGAGCATAGGACAAGCAACACAATGCAGGAGGGTCAGAGGGACAAGGCAAATGACTTAGCCCTATCTGCACTGTCACCCCAAACTTTTTGCCTTCATCACTACTATTTTTCTGAATTTGTTGTTGATGGCCTTAGGTCTCTGTGCAGTTTACTACTGCTAACCAGTGCCAAACCGAATGTGCTCACTCCCTAAAACATGTTAAAATAGGCTTCCACTGAATTAGCACATCAAATTTACTTATAAGTCCCTAATAAAGTGGTACTACATGTACCCAGGGTCTATAAATTAACTGCTACTTGTGGGCCTGCAGCCCTTGTTGTGCCACCCACTAACGTAGCCTCTTAAATCATCTCTCATGCCTGCTATTGCAGGCCTGAGGCATATTTTAAAGGGCTGCCAATTCAACTTGGCAAAATAACCCCTTTGTCAAGCCTCAAACATTTTGTTAATACGTCCTCACTTGGGCAGGCCTTCAACAGCCTAATGGCAGGTTCAATATATACAAAACGTTGGACATGTACTTTTAAATTTTACATGTCTGGCAGTGAAAATGTGTTTTTCACTACTGTGAGCCTGCCTCTCCCATAGTATATTTTGCTTGGGAACAGGTAGAAATATCATCTTTGATGCCATGCTTATAAGGTTAACATTTTCATGCCCTGACAATATGGTGCCTGCAGCTTGTTTCCTGGGCGACATGACTAGGCGTAAATGGTAGTTGGCCTTTGTGTATTCCTACCAGATAACCACGCATTGGCCACACAATAGAGGGACTTTGTGTTGGCAGGATGGGCCACCTCAAGTAGGAGGGGTGAAGATGAGCACAGTCCTACTTGCACTTCAAAGACTCTGCCTCGGTCCCACACAAAAACTTCATACTAGCCTTTTGTGAATTTAGATCCAGTACAGCCTGGGCAGTGAGGCAGGACATTCCAAACAATTCACTGAGGGGAAGACTCCAGAAGTTTCTCCCACTTCAAAGTTGGTTAAGCTCCGCCAGGAAGAAAAGAAGAAATCCTGAAGTTTTGGGTTCTTTGCAACTGCAAACGGACCTGTTTGCATCAAGATGTTAACACCTGCATGGACTGTCAAAGCGAAGCTCTGGTGAACCCAAGTCTTTGTACTATAATGACCACCAGTGACAACCAGCAACGCAAGATCTGCACTTCGTATTATAGCGTCAACAGCCCCCAGTCACTAACTAAGCTAACGTCCAGCAATGACTATAGGTGAAGACCAACAGGATCTTCACAATACAGCGACAACTATGGTCCACAGCGCCCAGCCTGCTCTTCATGCTACAGTGACACCATCCGAACCACTCTCTCTGCTGCTTGAGGCATTCTGCACATCGAACTGGATTCTTTGCGCCAGACTTTCAAAAAGTAACTTTTTATGCAGGACTAACCTGGGCTTTGTATCCAGCATGCACTCCATCACAGTCTGCCTGAACTTGTTACTTTCACCTGGTCTTGCACAACCAGATAACCATGAGTAGTGATGTGTACTTTTAGGCACTATGCCTACGCTAAATCTATTAAATTGCATATCCCCGGCTCTACTGATTGGATTTTTTTGTTGTTTTATTTTCAAAAATGTATTAAACATTACCCTATTTTTCTAAGTTGGTGTAGGATTTTTCTTTTGTTGTGTTGTCACTTTGTTGCTGTTAAAATGTTGCATACATAGTTTACACATTGTCTCTAAGTTAAGCCTGACTGCTTTTGTGTCAAGCTATCAGAGGGTTAAGCACAGTTTCATTTAGTGACTTTTGTGGTTCACCCTGAGAAGGACTGTGGCTGTTGTTTGAGAAGATCATAAAGAAGATATTCACCAAAGAAGAAATTACAAACTTCCAAATCTTTATTGACTGAACCAAGGAATGCTAAGGATTTGGAAATTTTGCAACAACGGAAGGAGAGGGCGGGTGGGGGCAAGCAACACAGACAATTATGGAGCGGACTGGAAGTGCACGATGGAGCCAGGTGAAAAAGATGCACTCCAATAGAGTTCTTACGCACAATCAAAAATGTAGTACCTACAAAAATGAGCAGTAGAAGAACCCAAGTGATATATCTATGCTCCAGGGGAGAGACAAAAATAGAAAGAGGAAGGAAGCCTATGGCAGCTGGCCAATAAGAAGCTAGCAAATGAGTGACTATGGGGCCAAACAATGGTAAGCAATGGGTGGTCTCCATAGTGCATGCCATTTCTAGGCGAGACCTAAGATGGTCAATAATCACTGGAGGCAACAAACACTTGTTCTTTGATATCTATAAACTTTAATATCAGGATATTCACAAGGATAAATCTTCAGCTCAAAGAAGGTGGGATCTGAGTTCGGTAGGACGGATACATATGAAGAGTGGAATTATATACTCTAGAGGGGACGCACCAGCCTGGAATTGTCGTCAGCAAAGAAACATCAGTTAAGATAAAACAATACTGGTACATTAACCCTGTGTTAAGTTGAAGATCCTGGGAATGTTCTGATAATTGTGGCAACCCAAGGACGCTGAAGCACCTGCTTTGGCATTGGTAAAAACGTACTCGCTACTGGGAAAAGGTGTTAACTGACATCCACAGAAGGTTCCACACACAAACCCCTACATTTCCAGCCTACATCATATTGGGCATCTCGAATAAGCAACCATAGCCCCAACGCTCACTAAGAGGGAGACAGATGTCACTGTCTCTCTTTGTCCTGCGGAGCAAGAAATTGTGTTACTTTGGAGAACAGATGAAATCACAGATACTGGATTCACCAAATATGGGGGATATTAGGGATGGAAAACATCACTTCATCTGCCGATCTGGGAATGGTGACTTTGAAACAATATGGGTTCCTTTCATTAAGCTCCTCACACCCAAGATCAGAGAACTTGGGCTAGCGACTCTGGTTGGGGAAGAGACTAACTCCGCATAAAATGGAAGAACACCAACATAGCTAAGCCGTGATATAGAACTGACAGAAAATGATCATGGCTATCAAAATATATATATATTTTAATTAGCTTATACAGCAAAAACAACTCAGTACTTAGAAAGTGTACACTTTAGAACAAAGTCAGATCATGGATGACGAATGACACACTGGGAGCTACAAGAGATCACAGATAGGCTTTCTGCAATGGGTACGGGTCGTATCTGGCAGCCAGGACAGCCATCGCCAGCAAGTCTCACTAATGTAGGCGAGTCTGCACCATGGTGTAACTGCTGGCGCCCTCCCATGATCTCTCGGCCTGGGCACCATACACTGCACAAAGGGGCCCATATTTCCTTTGGTCTGTTGAGTGCTGGCATTAAAGCCCAATAGTCTCCCTTACGCTCCAGGCAGAACGCAGCATCAGCTATCCAAGCACGGCCCCACACATCGCAATCCAGGGCTTAGCTAAGAGCACCAATAGCACGGCCCCACACATCACAATCCAGGGCTTAGCCAAGAGCACCAATAGCACGGCCCCACACATCACAATCCAGGGCTTAGCTAAGAGCACCAATAGCACGGCCCCACACATCGCAATCCAGGGCTTAGCTAAGAGCACCAATAGCACGGCCCCACACATCACAATCCAGGGCTTAGCTAAGAGCACCAATAGCACGGCCCCACACATCGCAATCCCGGGCTTAGCTAAGAGCACCAATAGCACGGCCCCACACATCGCAATCCCGGGCTTAGCTAAGAGCACCAATAGCGCAGTAAGTCTACGAACACTGGTAGGAATATCCTTCACGTACCACAATAGGGCCAATATTGGCCTTTGGGGTTTTGCATGTGTTGTAATGTCAGTAATAACCTCATGTACTCTATCCTGATATCCTACTATGTGAGGGCAGTTCTGTGCCAGATGAAGGAATGAGCCCCTTCCTCCCTGCAACGCGCACAGTGTGCATTGTCACAAAGACCCATGCAGTGCAGCTGAAGGAGTGTGAGGTACAAGCGATACTTGGGGCGGATGCAGTGGAGCCAGTAGTTGGAAATGACTATTTGCAAGTGCAAGCAACAAAAGCGCTACTGCTGGTCTGTCAGGGCCTCACCGTGCTCACCCTGCCACTGCTCCCGAGCCTTGGGCACAATCAAGGGGGGCATGGCCTGCATAGTAGTGTAAAGGCGCGTGATCAATCGGCCTCAGGAGGAAGGTGCGAGAGGCATATCAAGCTCCTGAAGACTACAAGGTGCCCGGGGGAAGGTTTGATGAATCTCTCTGCAGACACCACGAAGTCTATAATAAAGGAAGACGTCTAAGGGTCTTCACGTAGTGCGCGCTTGCATATCCACCCACAAAATGAAAGACCCGTCCAGGTAGAGGTCTCCCATCACTGGCAAAGCATCGTCATAATAGCTATTTACTACTCGAGCCTCGTTACGTGTAAGTTTCTACAATCAACTTCCCCAGGGGTGCGGAAGGACCAAGGTGATTTGTTGCAGTTTGTTGTCATGTTTAGTAACATCTGACAATTTCCACCAGCTGGTGGTGGTAAGTGGGTCTCTGTGTCAAGCTTCTGACAACAAAATAATAAACAGAGTTGAACTATTAATCTGGCAGAGAAAATGATAGGTGGGTGAACGAGATATATGTCGATTTACTTTGGATGTTCTGCTACTGCCCATCTCTTAATGACTGTAAATTAGGACCAAATTAAATGAACGCCTTACATTGACTTTTGACCATGACTCCTGCTGGATTTTTCTTGTACTAATTTATGGTTAATCGCCCTAGAGACCAACACCAATTCCACAGGATACATGGGTTATGGCTCTGCTGCTAGACCAACATGCCGGGGAAAGATGATACCTTCCTTCCGACCACCTGGATCCCACCTCTGTATACATATATTTATCTTGGAAGAGAGAACTGGAAAGAGGGTTAGAAGACGGACACCGGAGAACAGATCCTATACAGAGGAGCAGACTTCCTAGGAGGGCGATCAGCTGGGGGTTTCTCAGTTGTACCTACCACAAGGTGCGGCGACCCAGAGAAAACAGCAACTTGTAGGGCTACAATTATCACTGCAATGATTTACTTCATTATGACGAGGGAGTGTCCATATCAGAATGGTAATTAATTATCTTGGTCTTGTGGGATGATTATGACCCGCTGGTTGACAACCTTCTTACTTTTTATTCGTAATATGGATACAACCAACTAACAAAATACAGGTTATTGATAGATCATTCTATATATCACCCAATCTAAACATGTTCCATCCTCACACTTATCAAGGAATTAAAAGCATCGGTCTTTCGCCCACTGCACATAAACAATACAAAGGATCTCTATGAACGTGCTGCTGATGGAGGCTCATTAGGTACTGCACAGCCCACCCAACGTGGAGCGTGACCCGCTGTTAAAGCATGCCTCCTCATGCACATAAACAATACAAAGGATCTCTATGAACGTGCTGCTGATGGAGGCCCAGTAGGTACTGCACAGCCCACCCATTGGGGAGCGTGACCCGCTGTTAAAGCATGCCTCCTCATGCACATAAACAATACAAAGGATCTCTATGAACGTGCTGCTGATGGAGGCCCATCAAGTACTGCACAGCCCACCCAACGTGGAGCGTGACCCGCTGTTAAAGCATGCCTCCTCATGCACATAAACAATACAAAGGATCTCTAGGAACATGCTGCTGATGGAGGCCCATCAGGTACTGCACAGTCCACCCAACGTGGAGCGTGACCCGCTGTTAAAGCATGCCTCCTCATGCACATAAACAATACAAAGGATCTCTATGAACGTGCTGCTGATGGAGGCCCAGTAGGTACTGCACAGCCCACCCATTGGGGAGCGTGACCCGCTGTTAAAGCATGCCTCCTCATGCACATAAACAATACAAAGGATCTCTATGAACGTGCTGCTGATGGAGGCCCATCAAGTACTGCACAGCCCACCCAACGTGGAGCGTGACCCGCTGTTAAAGCATGCCTCCTCATGCACATAAACAATACAAAGGATCTCTAGGAACATGCTGCTGATGGAGGCCCATCAGGTACTGCACAGTCCACCCAACGTGGAGTGTGACCCGCTGTTAAAGCATGCCTCCTCATGCACATAAACAATACAAAGGATCTCTAGGAACGTGCTGCTGATGGAGGCCCATTAGGTCCTGCACAGCCCACCCAACGTGGAGCGTGACCCGCTGTTAAAGCATGCCTCCTCGGTGGGTGCGGGTCTGTGCATCTCATAAAGATCATTCCTGGGCCTAATGAGATAAACCATTATAGGAATAACTGTAGCTTTACAAATTAGTGTTCTCTCCGCACCTTGCTGTGTACAGTTGTGACTTAGGAGGAAGTGTGACAGACCAACATAATTCTCTCTTTCTCTTGATATTAAGAGTCATTCTCAGTGGCATACTGATTTGGCATTTGAACTTACCAGATGAAAGACCTGCTGAGTTTGGCAGCCAGGATCATTTATTAGTCGATCCTCGGTCATATGACTGCACGCATGGTGTTCAGAAAAAAGGCTGCGGTGTTCTGCAGCTGAAACAGAAACACAATCACTTTATTCAGGATTAGACAAGCACAAGCTTTGACGCACAGATCATACTTGATGCTTTATCATGGAATTAAAAGAAGGAAACACTTCAGCACAAGAAGAGGAACAGCGGGATTGCTGTCATTGGGCGCATGGAGTAATGTACGGACTTGTGTGGTAGATCAATAGCAACGGGGAGGAAATCTTGTGAGGAACTAGGGGACTTATTTAAAAGCCCCGAGCACCCCAACAGCGACACTTTTAGTGACGCTTCGGTGGCGCTGTGACATTTTCCATATATACAGAATTCGTAAACCTGAGGCAGCGCCAAAAACTAATGCCACCCCAGAGTGGCGGAAATACATTTTTTTTACCTCATTTTTGCTTTTCCTGTTTGCTGCATTCTGCAGCACACATAGGAAGAGCAAAACACTATTAAAGATTGTTTATCTGCAGGAGGGGACACCTATCTGCACATAAAGAAGCATTCGCCACAAGGCAAGCACCCTTCTCACTATGGTGCAAGGGTGGGCGTGTTGGTGCTAGGCAGCCAATTTCAGCGCCAGTACTAGGGGAACACAGACTTGTGCCGTATTTTCATAAATACAGCGCATCCCTGCATTTCCGAAGTGACGCAGCGCTGCCACTTTCATAAATACAGCGCATCCCTGCATTTCCGAAGTGAAGCAGCGCTACCACTTTCTTGATAATGAAGCCCTAGATATTTCTTAAGAGGCTCAACCTATAGCAAGACTTTATGGCAAACACCTTTTAGCAATAGCTATAAACCTCAAGCATGAATGCTTAGATCTGACTCTACAATACACAGTTTACGTCTCAGTTTAGCCTATATTACGTGACACTATGCTACGTCACAAAGGTAGCAAAAAGTTTATTATAAGTTATGATAGTGCACGCTATCTCTTTCTTCTACTGCATTGCAAAATTCATGTCTTTGTTGAGTGATGTTCTGTTGTGTTTTTTTAGTACACACACATCCAAATCCAAAGTGCTATCCTGCTGTCACAGTTTTCCCCCAATACTCACCGGCCCTCTTGCATTGCTTGCAAACTTCATACAAGCATGATTACCATCAGAAGTGCATTCTTTGAGACATAAGTAAAATAACACCTGACAGAGTCAGACCTAGCTTTTCACCCGCTCAGGGTAGACAATAAAAAAATAGTACTTGTAAAAATAAGAAGTAATAACAAAGGGGAAAAAGAAAAAATAGTACTTCAATCAAAGCAAGAGTCGCAGAAGGACCCTAATCGAAAAGAAGCACTCAGTACTTGTAAACACACATCCTAGAGTTCATGGTGCCTGTGCGAGAGGATGTGACATCGGCTAAAATAAGAAACAATCAGATGTACAAGAACCGCTGAAACTTTATAGGCAATAGGGTTAGATTCCCAATATGTTCCCTGTACAAGTGCATTATACTTATCAACCACCTTCAGATTACGAACTGTTAGTGATTCATGTTCGACTGAAGTCTTTTGTGTCTGTTGTATTTGCAGATGCATGAATGAGCTCTGTCTGTTCAACTGAAATGTGTGTCGTCTTTCTCAATGCCAAGATCAAACACCCCTGGGCCCCTTTCTGAGGGTCTTGGAAATGATATTGGAGGCCGTAATGTGTGTTCATGCTCAAATCAGAATTACACCGTGTGCTTAAATATTACGCACACTTAGCACTTTTTCTTTCACAATTTGTGTAGGAAGTTGGCTCTGTATGTACTATTTCAAAGTAGGAAATAGCATGCACAGAGTCCAAGGGTTCCCCTTAGAGGTAAGATAGTGGCAAAAAGAGATAATTCTAATGCTCTATTTTGTGGTAGTGTGGTCGAACAGTAGGCTTATCAGAGGGTAGTGTTAAGCATTTGTTGTACACACACAGGCAATAAATGAGGAACACACACTCAGAGACAATTCCAGGCCAATAGGTTTTTGTATAGAAAAACATATTTTCTTAGTTTATTTTAAGAACCACAGGTTCAAGATTTACAAGTAATACTTCAAATGAAGGGTATTTCATGTAGGAACATTAGGAACTTTGAATTAGCCAAATAGCATATACAGTTTTCACATAAATGACATATAGCTATTTTAAAACTAGACACTGCAATTTTCAACAGTTCCTGGGGGAGGTAAGTGTTTGTTAGTTTTTGCAGGTAAGTAAACCACCTACGGGGTTCAAGTTTGGGTCCAAGGTAGCCCACAGTTGGGGGTTCAGAGCAACCCCAAAGTTACCACACCAACAGCTCAGGGCCGGTCAGGTGCAGAGGTCAAAGTGGTGCCCAAAACGCATAGGCTTCAATGGAGAAAGGGGTGCCCCGGTTCCAGTCTGCCAGCAGGTAAGTACCCGCGTCTTCGGAAGGCAGACCAGGAGGGTTTTGTAGGGCACCGGGGGGGACACAAGTCCACACAAAAAAGTACACCCTCAGCAGCACGGGGGCGGCCGGGTGTAGTGTGTAAACAGGTGTCGGGTTCGCAATAGATTTCAATGGGAGACCAAGGGGTCTCTTCAGTGATGCAGGCAGAAGAGGGGGGGCTCCTCGGGGTAGCCACCACCTGGGCAAGGGAGAGGGCCACCTGGGGGTCGCTCCTGCACTGGAGGTCGGATCCGTCAGGTCCTGGGGGCTGCGGGTGGAGAGTCTTTAACAGGCGTCGATCTTTGAAGCAGGCAGTCAGGGTCAGTGGGAGCCTCGGGATTCCCTCTGCAGGCGTCGCTGTGGGGGCTCAGGGGAGTCAACTCTGGCTACTCACGGTCTCGTAGTCGCCGAGGAGTCCTCCCGCTGGTGTTTTTTTCTCCACAAGTCGAGCCTGGGGCGTCGGGTGCAGAGTGCAAAGTCTCACGCTTCCGGCAGGAAACGTGTGTTGTTTCAAAGTTGCTTCTTTGTTGCAAAGTTGCAGTCTTTGGGGAACAGAGCCGCTGTCCTCGGGAGTTCTTGGTCCTTCTAGATGCTGGGTAGTCCTCTGAGGCTTCAGAGGTTGCTGGACCCTGGGAACGCGTCGCTGGAGCAGTGTCTTTAGAAGGGGGAGACAGGCCGGTAGAGCTGGGGCCAAAGCAGTTGGTGTCTCCGTCTTCTCTGCAGGTTTTTCAGTTAAGCAGTCCTCTTCTTCTTAGGTTGCAGGAATCTGAGTTCCAAGGTTCTGGGGAGCCCCTAAATACTGAATTTAGGGGTGTGTTTAGGTCTGGGGGTTAGTAGCCAATGGCTACTAGCCCTGAGGGTGGCTACACCCTCTTTGTGCCTCCTCCCTGAGGGGAGGGGGGCACATCCCTAATCCTATTGGAGGAATCCTCCATCTGCAAGATGGAGGATTTCTAAAAGTTAGAGTCACCTCAGCTCATGACACCTTAGGGGCTGTCCTGACTGGCCAGTGACTCCTCCTTGTTTTTCTCATTATCTCCTCCGGCCTTGCCTCCAAAAGTGGGGCCGTGGCCGGAGGGGGCGGGCAACTCCACTATCTGGAGTGCCCTGGGGTGCTGTAACAAAGGGGGTGAGCCTTTGAGGCTCACCGCCAGGTGTTACAGTTCCTGCAGGGGGAGGTGAGAAGCACCTCCACCCAGTACAGGCTTTGTTACTAGCCACAGAGTGACAAAGGCACTCTCCCCATGTGGCCAGCAACATGTCTGGTGTGTGGCAGGCTGCTAAAACCAGTCAGCCTACACGGGTAGTCGGTTAAGGTTTCAGGGGGCACCTCTAAGGTGCCCTCTGGGGTGTATGTTACAATAAAATGTACACTGGCATCAGTGTGCATTTATTGTGCTGAGAAGTTTGATACCAAACTTCCCAGTTTTCAATGTAGCCATTATGGTGCTGTGGAGTTCGTGCATGACAGACTCCCAGACCATATTCTCTTATGGCTACCCTGCACTTACAATGTCTAAGGTTTTGCTTTGACACTGTAGGGGCATAGTGCTCGCGCACTTATGCCCTCACCTATGGTATAGTGCACCCTGCCTTAGGGCTGTAAGGCCTGCTAGAGAGGTGACTTATCTATACCTATAGGCAGTGTGAGGTTGGCATGGCACCCTGAGGGGAGTGCCATGTCAACTTAGTCATTTTGTCCTCACTAGCACACACAAGCTGGCAAGCCGTGTGTCTGTGCTGAGTGAGGGGTCCCCAGGGTGGCATAAGACATGCTGCAGCCCTTAGAGACCTTCCCTGGCATCAGGGCCCTTGGTACCAGGGGTACCAGTTACAAGGGACTTACCTGGATGCCAGGGTGTGCCAATTGTGAAAACAAAAGTATAGGTTAGGGAAAGAACACTGGTGCTGGGGTCTGATTAGCAGGCGTCAGCACACTTTCAAATCAAAACTTAGCATCAGCAAAGGCAAAAAGTCAGGGGGTAACCATGCCAAGGAGGCATTTCCTTACAATTTGTCACAGGGAAAACTGGTAAAGTTCTCAATTTTTCACCCATTTATTCATCTGCTCACTCAGGGATGCTGCCACACTATCCCCCATTTCACCCTGTGGAGCTAAGAATGGCGAGGTAAAAAAAAAAAACTTGTGGTATCAGAATTTCCTCGGGGGATCTTTCCTTCAAGAATTATCACACTCTTCAGAGTGATGCTTTAAGAAAGATAAGAAAACGATAAAGTCAAAAAGCCAAATGTGCTTTTTAATTAACAAAAGTGCTTATTCATTAATTGGCAATCTTCTGGGGGGGGGGGTGTTTGGATGGGTGTAGGAAAATGGCTCCTTGTTGCAGTTACCCCCCACCCCCAACTTTTTGCCTGATACTGATGCTGACTTGACTGAGAAGTATGTTGGGACCCTGCTAACCAGGCCCCAGCACCAGTGTTCTTTCACCTAAAATGTACCATTGATTCCACAATTGTCACACCCCTGGCACACAGATAAGTCCCTTGTAAAAGGTACCAGTGGTACCAAGGGCCCTGGGGCCAGGGATGGTTCCTAAGGGCTGCAGCATGTATTGTGCCACCCTAAGGGACTCCTCAACTAACACATGCACACTGCCATTGCAAATTGTGTGTGTTGGTGGGGAGAAAAAGGCAAAGTCGACATGGCAACCCCCTCATGATGCCATGCACACAAAAAACTGCATGTTGCTTAAGTTAGTCACCCCTCTAGCAGGCCTTAAAGCCCTAAGGCAGGGTGCACTATACCACGGGTGAGGGCATAGCTGCATGAGCAATATGCCCCTACAGTGTCTAAGTCTGTTCTTAGACATTGTAAGTACACTGTGGCCATATTATGTATATGGTCTGGGAGTTTGTCAAAACAAACTCCACAGTTCCATAATTGCTATACTAAATAGTGGGAAGTTTGGTATCAAACTTCTCAGAATAATACACCCACACTGATGCCAGTGTTGGATTTATTAAAAGATGCACACAGAGGGCATCTTAGAGATGCCCCCTGTATTTTACCCAATCCTTCAGTGCAGGACTGACTGGTCTGTGCCAGCCTGACACTGAGAGACGAGTTTCCGACCCCCTGGGGTGAGAGCCTCTGTGCTCTCTGGGACCAGAAACAAAGCCTGCACTGGGTGGAGGTGCTTTATACTTCCCCTCTGCAGGAACTGTAACACCTAGCAGTGAGCCTCAAAGGCTCAGGCTTCCTGTTACAATGCCCCAGGGCACTCCAGCTAGTGGAGATGTCCACCCCCAGGACAAGTCCCCACTTTTGGCAGCAAGTCCAGGGGAGATAATGAGAAAAACAAGGAGTCACCCCTCAGCCATGACCACCCCTAAGGTGTCCAGAGCTGAAGTGACCCCCTCCTTGAGAAATCCTCCATCTTGCTTTGGAGGATTAGACCCAATAGGAACAGGGATGTGCCCCCCCCTCTCCAAAGGGAGGAGGCACAAGGAGGGTGTAGCCACCCTCAGGGACAGTAGCCATTGGCTACTGCCCTCTAGCCCTAACACACCCCTAAATTCAGTATTTAGGGGAGAGCCTGAACCCAGGACTTCAGATTCGTGACGACCTGAAACAAGAAGAAGGACTGCTGACCTGAAAGCCCCGCAGAGGCGATGGAGACGACAACTGACTTGGCCCCGGCCCTACCGGCCTGTCTCCAGACTCAAAGAACCTGCAACAGTGACGCATCCAGCGGGACCAGCGACCTCTGAGGACTAAGAGGACTGACCTGCAACCAAAGGACCAAGAAATTCCAGTGGACAGTAGCTCTGTCCAAAACAGCAACAAAGAAACCATCTTTAAAGGGACTCCAGTCTCAGTCCTGAAGCGTGAGTCCCCAACAGTCTGCACCCGATGCCCCCGGCCCGTGTCCAGAGGAAACAACACTGCAGCGAGGACCCCCAGGTAACTCCGACGACATACCACCCTGAGACGACCTCCCTGCACCCCCACAGCGACGCCTACATAGAGAATCCGGAGGATCCCCCTGACCACGACTGCCCGGTTACAAAGAAGCCGACGCCTGGAAGAAGCACTGCACCCGCAGTCCCCAGGCCCGTGGGAAGACGACTACCGGTGCAGGAGGGACCAGCAGGCAAACCTCCTTCTTGCCCAGTTGGTGGCTTGCCTGAGAAGCCCCCCGGTGCCCTGCCTGCCAGCAGACTAGAACCAGAGCACCCCCCTGTCTCCATAGGTGCATATGTTGTTTGGGCCCTACTTTGACCTCTGCACCTGACTGGCCCTGTGTTGCTGGTGCTGGGTGTTTGGGGTATCCTTGAATCCCCAACGGTGGGCTGCCTATGCCCTGGAGACTGAACTTGTAAGTGCTTTACTTACCTGAAAAACTAACCTGTACTTACCTCCCCCAGGAACTCTTGACTTTTGCAGTGTCCAGTTTTATAATAGCTTATTGCCATTTTTGTTACAAAACTATGTACATTACAGTTTTACTTCAAAGTTCTATACTTACCTATGTCAAGTACCTTACAATTTATGCATTTACTTGAATTCTGAATCTTGTGGTTCTAAAATAAATTAAGAAAATAATATTTTTCTATATAAAAACCAAGTGGCCTGGAGTTAAGTCTTTGAGTATGTGTTCTCATTTATTTCCTGTGTGTGTACAACAAATGCTTAACACTGCCCTCTGATAAGCCAAACTGCTTGACCACACTACCACAAAAAGAGCATTAGTATTATCTATTATTGCCACTATCAACCTCTAAGAGGAAGCCTTGGACTCTGTGCACACTATCTCTCACTTGGAGATAGTATATATAGAGCCAACTTCCTACAATGAGTGAATGGGTAAATGCATGAATAAGTCAATAGGTGACTAAATAGCTGGATCTGATTGCAGAATTGAAAGAATGAACACTTAAGTGATAATACTGACAAATGTAGGAGTGAATATATTTGTGAATGAATGAGTGAGTGGATGGATGAAAGGTTGACAACATGGAAAGATTAATGGGTGAATAAATGGATGGATGATTCATTTGTGAATTACTGAGTTAATGGATCAATGACTCTGAATGGACGAGAGAGCAGATGAATGAATGAGTGAGCAGGTGCATGTGTCCAAAGATACTGCATAGTGCATCAAACACCAGTGCATAGATTGTCTCTGGAAAAAACATGCATAGTATAGTTAAAAGCAGTGCAGTCTGAATAGATTACTCATAGTGCATTAAAATGCAGTGAGGTGTAAACAGATATGTCATAGTGTAGTAAGATGCAGTGTGAGCATATTCCTCACAGTAAAGTAAACAGCAGCTCAGTGTGACAGATTCCTCACAGTGCAGTAAGGTGTAGTGCAGTGTGTGCAGATTCATCATAGTGTAGTATTATGCAGGTAGATTTATCATAGCACAGTAAGATGCGCAGTGCTCAGATTTGTCACTGTGCATTAAGATACAGTGCAGTGTGCACAGCTTCCTCAATGCCGTAAGACGCAGTGTTGTGGGACAGATTACTCAGTGCAGTAAGATGCAGTGCAGTTTAAAGATTCCTCATAGTGCAGTAAGATGCAGTGCACTGATTCCTCACATTGCAGAAAGATGTAGTGCAGTGCACAGATTCCAGAAAGTGCAGTAAGGTGCAGTGCTGTGCACAGATTCCTCATATTGCAATATGATGCAGTGCACAGATGCCTCATAGCACAGTAAGATGCAGTGCAGTGTGCACAGACCACTCCTAGTGCAGTATGATGAAGTGGAGTGTGAACAGACTCCTCACAGTGCAGCAAAATGCAATCCAGTGTGTATAGATTCCTTGCAGTGCAGTAAGATGCAATGCAGTGCACAGATTCAACAGTGTAGTTAGATGCAGTGCACAGATCCCTCATAGTGCAGTAAGATGCAGTACAGTGTCACAGATTCTTCATAGTGCAGTAAGATGCAGTAAAGTGCACAGATTCCTCACTGCAGCAAGATACAGTGCAGTAAGGTGCTGTACAGTGTTTACAGAGTCCTCATAGTGCACCAAGATGCAGTGCAGTGGCATAGATTCCTCACAGTGCAGTAAAATGTTGTAGAGTGTATACAGATTCCTCACAGTGCAGCAAGATGCAGTGCAGTGTACAGAATCCCCATGGTTCAGTAAGATGCAGTGCAGCATGGACAGATTCTTCACAGTGCAGTAAGGTGCAGTGCACAGATTCCTCACAGTGCAGTAAGATGTAGTGAACAGACTCCTCACAGTGCAGTAAGATGCAGTGCACAGATTCCTCACAGTGCAGTAGGATGCAGTGCAGTGTGCACAGATTCCTAACAGTGCAGTAAGATGCAGTGCAGTGCACAGACTCCACACTGTGCAGTAAGATGCAGTGCACAGATTCCTTACAGTGCAGTAAGGTGCAGTGTGCACAGATTCCTTACAGTGCAGTAAGATGCAGTGCAGTGCACAGATTCCTCATAGTGCAGTAAGATGCTGTTCAGTGTGCACAGATTCCTCGCAGTGCAGTAAGATGCAGTGCAGTGCACAGATTCCTCATAGAGCAGGAAGATACAGTGCAGTGGACAGATTCCTCATAAACCAGTAATATGCAGTGCACAGACTCCTCACCGTGAAGTAAGATGCTGTGCACAGATTCCTCAGTGCAGTGGGGTGCAGTGGTACAGATTCCTTACAGTGCAGTAAGATGTAGTACACAGATTCCTCACAGTGCAGTAAGATGCAGTGTACACAGATTCCTCACAGTGCAGTAAGATGCAGTGTAGTTGCACAGTTTCCTCACAGTGCAGAAAGATGCAGTGCAGTGCGCAGATTCCTCACAGTTCAGTGATATGTAGTGCAGTGCACAGATTCCTCATTGTTCAGTAAGATGCAGTACACAGACTCCTCACAGTGCAGTAAGATGCTGTACACAGATTCCTCAGTGCAGTTGGGTGCAGTAGTACAGATTCCTCACGGTGGAGTAAGATGTAGTACACAGATTCCTCACAGTGCAGTAAGATGCAGTGCAGTGCACATATTCTTCAGTGCAGTAAGATGCAGTGTAGTGCAGATTCCACACAGTGCATTAATATGCAGTGCACAGATTCTTCACAGTGCAGTAAGATGCAGTGCACTGTACACAGATCCCTCATAGTGCAGTAAGATGCAGTGCAGTGCACAGATTCCTCTTAATGCAGTAAGATGCAGTGCAGTGCACAGACCCTCAGTGCAGTAAGATGCTGTGCACAGATTTCTTACAGTGCAGTAAGATGCAGTGTGCATAGATTCCTCACAGTGCAGTAAGATGCAGTGCACAGATTCCTCAATGCAGTAAGATGCAGTGTAGTGCAGATTCCTCACAGTGCATTAGGATGCATTGCAGTGCACAGATTCCTCACAGTGCAGTAAGATGCAGAGCACTGTACACAGATCCCTCACAGTGCAGTAAGATGCAGTGCACAGATTCCTCACAGTGCAGTAAGATGCAGAGCAGATTCCTCATAGAGCAGTAAGATACAGTGCAGTGCACAGATTCCTCACAGTGCAGTAAGATGCAGTGCAGTGCAGATTCTTCATAGTGCAGTAAGATGTATTGCAGTGCACAGACCCTCAGTGCAGTGAGATGCAGTGCACAGATTTCTCAGTGCAGTAAGATGCAGTGCAGTACACAGATTCCTCACAGTGCAGTAAGATGAAGTGCAGTGCAGATTCCTCACAGTGCAGTAAGGTATAGTGCAGTGCACAGATTTCTCACAGTGCAGTAAGATGCAGTACAGTGCACAGATTCCTCACCGTGCAGTAGGATGCAGCACACAGACCCTCAGTGCAGTAAGATGCAGTGCACAGATCACCTCTTTAACACAAATGATGACTACAAACACCCCCAGGCCCAGAAGGAAAGCCCCCCAGAGGTCCCCGGATAGAAGAGCCCAGCTCAGCCCGGCTCCTGGCAGAGATTTCCTCCAGGATTATTCAGTCTATTTCTACAAACACAGCAGAAGGTGCTGACAATCTCCTACCTGAGCAGGAACCTGTGCAGACATTTCCAGGCTCTCTCCTCCTCCTGGGGCGGGGGGGGGGGGGGGTCGGGTGCAGATTTGGGGTCTGGGGGGTCTGTGAGGGTCTGAAGATGAAGATAACTGCACAGACAGACAGGGGGTCCTTCCTCCTCTGCAGCAGGCTGGACACAGAGGGGAAACCCGGAAGTGACGTCACATCCGCTGCTGGTGCTGCCTCTGCCACCGCTGACCCGGAAGAGGAAACCCTTCTCCCTTTCATACAATGTGCTCAGTGGATTTCATCAGCAGGCGAGGAGCGCCCTCCGGTGGCCGCTGACGGAACCGCCGCCTCCAGGCTCCAGCAGTGAGTACATTTCACACAAAGAAGCATTTTGTGGCAGAAAGTCCTGGGTGTTCACATGTCACAGACATGGATGTTGTTGAGACATGGATGGTCCAACAGTCCCAGGAGACTGTGGTTGTTTTATAGCCAGAAATGCTGATATCTTTAAAGAACCCCCTCCTCTAATACAGGTTAGAGGAAAACCACACAATGCAGTCATCCTCCCTCTTCTCAGCCAGAGCCTCTCTGCTGTGCTGTTTACTTCTGATTGTGATTCTTAAAAATACAGAATGCTGCCTGAAGCTGTCCTATATGTCTGAGCGCTACATCTTCATGTCTGCCCCCTCACAGTAAACACATCATTCTCCAGCACTGATTCAGCATGGGGATTGCCCAGGATCACCCAATTCAGACCCGTGAAAAAGCTGGGGTTCAATGGCAGGTTTCCTGCTGCTGAATCACTGGACCATCTCTCATAATTGCTTTATTCCTATCACATGTTCTCATCTCGTGAAGGTAAAAGGGCGAACAATGTCATACAATCTGTATTTGTAAGTGATATCTATTTAATTTTATCTGGTATCCATCTGGCAACTGGAATCAGAGATTATTTACTATTGTACTGGTGCCTATACAAAGAAACTTCATTATTTACCAGGCCATTGTGCAACTAGCAAATAAATGTTACTTTTTACCCAGCTGCACGGTAAATATAAAAGTTTAAGTATGGTTTCGCAAGAAGCAGTGGAAACAGCAAAGAACTTCACAGTTTACTTGGCTGCTGGCTATTAGAAGAGATTACGCTGTGATGGACCTGCGACACTACAAATAGCAAAGAAACATTGCTATTTACCAAGCTGCTCGCTAATTACAGACATTATATCCTATCTGGATGGCAGACGTGCAGACAGCAAAGAACCATTACTATTTACCCAGCTACTGGTTACATACAGGGCATTTGCATGATATGGCCAGTGGTCAAGCAAATATCAAGAATACTACACTATTTACACAGCTGCTGGTGAAATAGCAGATATTATGGGCTCGATTCACAAAGATAAACACACACTTTTGTGTAAGTTTACTCTTTTTTGGTATTCACACAAGTTAATAGTATTGGTGCATAATCGTGTACAAACAACTGCAAAATGTCTGTGACGTGCAGTACAAAATAGCGTGAGGCACAATTACCTGAAGTACCCTGTACAATATGAATAATCATGTATGCTCTGAATGGCACCTTAATACAATATACAATACCGTCTCATTGCGCTCATTCTGGTGACGTTCTGGCCCGGGAGAAAGGTGTATGCTGTAAACGGGAAGTGAGCACAGATACCATAGGTTGTTTATATTGGTAAAGTGGGTTCAGCCAGGAGTTGTCTGTAGCATCTGCTATTTGTTGAGTGTTGGTAAGGCGATGAGGCTGAGAAGTCAGTGGCAGCAATGGTATCCCCTTAGATAATGTAGTGAAGCCATTGATTCACAGTGTTGCAGTGATATGTGAGAGATATGAGTAGGCTATCAGATATGGTCTTGGGTATGATGAGAAAGCATGTATGAGGGTATATGAGTGAGGAGTGAAGCCATTGATTCATAGTGTTGCAGTGATATGTGAGAGATATGAGTAGACTATCAGATATGGTCTCGGTTATGATGAGAAAGCATGTATGAGGGTATATGAGCGAGGAGTGAAGCCATTGATTCACAGTGTTGCAGTGATACGTGAGAGATATAAGTAGGCTATCAGATATGGTCTCGGTTATGATGAGAAAGCATGTATGAGGGTATATGAGCGAGGAGTGAAGCCATTGATTCACAGTGTTGCAGTGATACGTGAGAGATATGAGTAGGCTATCAGATATGGTCTCGGTTATGATGAGAAAGCATGTATGAGGGTATATGAGCGAGGAGTGATGCTTGGTATGAGTGGTGAGTGTTACCCAACAATGATAGAGACATGTGAGAGATTAGGGGGCAATCTGGAGTAGACTCAATTCCTCCTCCATCGAAAATTCAGACCTATCCTCTAAAACCTTTTCTAGGTTTGAAGGTTCTGTGACGGGTTTGAACTTTTGAAAAAACAATCTTGAGCTTGAAAGGGTCAATAGAGGAGTGCTGAACTGCTTTGTCCCTGAGTTTTTTCCTGAGGGTCAAGAAAACCTTTTCTACTGGTGGCTGACCATGTCCTGCCAAAATCCTGCGAGAGAGAGATTGTCAGTTGACCCATTCAACTTTCCTCATATAAGCTAGTATGATTTGAGAGTATTAATGTTTTAGGGGTTTCAAAATTAGAGATCTCAGTGAGACTGAGTTCTTGGGTTTGAATTGTGGCGCATGGTGAGTATGTTCCAGTTCAAAGTCTTTAGTGAAGTTGATGTTCAAAGTTGATGGCATCCAGAATTCTATTGAAATGGATCGTCGTGTGAGCTTCATCTTCAGGCCCATCTGGTAGTCCAAATGTTCAAAGGTTGCTCCTTCTCTTACGATCTGCTAGTTCCATAATGTCACATTTGAGGCTAGCCAGCAAGAAGTTGGGGATTTTTTAATGTGTTTGGTGCGGAGGTTATTACGGTCTTTGATTGCACTGGTCCTTCCCTCAGTGTTGGTAAATCCAATACTAACATCTTTGGAGTCTTTCCTGGACAGGGCCACTTCCATCTGCAGCAAGTACGTTTTTATTTTTGGTGTTCTGGGCAATGTTGTGGTAGTGTGAGGTTGTAGTTGTACTGTGTTTTTTAAGATAGCTTTCCCCGAGCGGGGAACATGGCGGGAGGCTAGCGGCTGGTCAGGGCTTCCGCCAGAGGGAAAGCCACACCATGGCACAGTGAGTGCCGCTCATGTCACCTTGTAAGCTGTACTGCAGCTCAGGACCCCCACCTCCCCTTACCATTGATTCGAGGCAGTGCAGATTGCGGATGGTGGCCTCGGGCATTCTTTGGTGGGCTGTGGCGGCTGGCACACTCTGGGAGCAATGCGCTGCGCGATGGAGGCTGCCAAGTATGAGGTCTCATCAGGGGAGACAGCGGCAGAGTCTGCACAAGGCAGACTTGTCGGTTCGAAAGAGAGATAAGTACTGGGACAGAGGAGAGGAGTCAAAGCAGAGGGTTGTGGCAGACAAAGTGACCAGGCAGCTTTTCTTGTTAATAGAGAATGATGATCAACATCTAGATGGTGAGCTGGGCCCAGGTGTAGGGGCTGACTTTAGGATCCAATATGCTAGAAATGTACCTCACATGAAGCAGGGTTGTTCCAAGGGATATTCTTTAAGGTCTTTTAGATCTCGTAACATACAGGAGGGTGGAGGAAAAGACAGTGCCGGCCTGGAACAAATGAAAGTAAAGGTCCCTGTTAGAGCAACTACACCCCGATCGAAGAATTCTCTAGTTAAGGCTCCTCACTCCCAAAACCCTTCAGCGAAAACAGTATTGTGGGCTCTCCCAACTGACAAAAAGTATTTTTCAGTTACAATTCCCCAGAGGATTACTCCCTCTTTAAAAATGTACTTTAAAATACGACCTGATACGAGTGGCTGCCTTAGAGAGGATAAGGCGAAGCAGAAGTAACCAAAAGAGCACTGGTACGAAGCGAGAGACATGGAAGTTGGGAGAACTAACTCCGCTGGGGCATCTACCACTGCAGACCTCCCAGCGATAACAACGCTAACAACGAATAACACATTTGCAGGTTTGGCGGTGGATACTGCTGATCCAGCTGAAATGGGGATTTTCACTGGAGAGAGCAGTACGCAGCCTGAGCCCCTGGAGATGGAAGATGTAGGTACATGGAATTGTGGGCCTAACGGGTGGGCTTGGGTTCATCAGATCCTTGATCAATTATCCCAAGAGGTTAAGGAGCACTTTGCAATTTTGGAGGTAAACTAGAAGGGGACTCAGGCCACCTGCTCCAGCCTAGAAGCTAAAATAGAGAACTTAACTCAGCATACTCAGGACTTAGAAGAGGGGTTTCAGGACCTTCAAACTGTGGTGCAAGAAAACGCCTGGGAGGTGACTCACATAAAGATAAGACTGGAAAGAATAGAAAATAATGCTAGAAGAAAAAATGTCAGAATTCTGGGGGTACAAACATTTGTAGTCAACTTGTTGAGGAATTCTTTCCCGCAAGACAGTTGGATGGACAACCTTGAAGCAGAAATTTACTAAGTGCAAAGAGACCCTTTTTAACAACATCCTGGGCAGAAACATAGATTCTGGTAAAAAAAAAACATTTTCTGTGAAAGAAAAAATATTGGGGCTAGCCCTGAAATCAGGCTCCCTTAAAGCACTAGGGGTAACTTTCAGGATTAGATCTGACATCTCTGAAGAGACGGCCGGCAGACAGCGGGAGCTGGGGAAAAGACTGAAGGATCTAAAGAAGTTGGGTTCCATGGCACAACTGAGGTTCCCAGCTATCATGAAGGTTATGTGGCAAACAAAGATGCACAACTTTTCTGAACGAGCGGATTTGGATGATTTTATTGCTCAGATAAAGAAGGGGGGCACCCAGGTGGAAATTAAAAAGTGTGAAGGTGTGGTGAGGGTTTTCCTTAGGGCTGGGGAAACAGGCATTAGGAAATGCCTAACAACATAGTAGGGAGAGTTCCCAAGAGGGGGCGCATGTGGAGGGGAGCAGTGGGAGAAAATAAAAATTGATGTCCTCAGTTTTAGTCATGCGATTAGAAGTCTGATTGAAGCACCAAATAGATATGTAGGCTCTGGGTATAGCAGGAACTGGAAGGAATGGGTTTGGGTGAGAGAAATATGATGAAAACCTGGGCAATCCTCTGCTGGAATATAAACGGGTTTTGGGTGGCTAAAAGGTGGCAAATAGTTTTACAATAGCCCAGATATTTATGCTTCAAGAGACACATCTCTTGAGACAGGAGTGTAAGGATCTTTTCTTGAAGCAAAGATGGGTGGAGGCCATAGTAGCAATAGACCAAGTTCATTGTACCAAAGGAATTTCCCTGGTTTTAAAAGTAAATTCAGGGGAGAGTCTAGTTCGGTATGAGGCGGATGGAGGGTGATGGATAATTGCAGAGATAAAGGTCTATGATGCCGTGTACACCTTAGTAAGCTATTGTGGCGGAAATGTGGATGATACCACCTAGTTATCTCAGCTCTGTGCAAACCTTCTCCACTTCAAAGCACCTATTATTCTAGGAGGGATCTCCAATGTCTTACTGGATAATACCCTAGACAGGTCCTCAGACAGGATACAAATTAGTTCCCCAAAGATGAGAGCTTATTGTAGGAGGCTGGACTGGCTTGTAGTGAGTACCAAGGGGTACTTGCACCTTGCCCCAGGCCCAGTTATCCCTTATTAGTGTATAGGGTGTCTAGCAGCTTAGGCTGATAGATAATGGTAGCTTAGCAGAGCAGCTTAGGCTGATAGATAATGGTAGCTTAGCAGAGCAGCTTAGGCTGAACTAGGAGACGTGTGAAGCTACTACAGTACCACTTAGTGTCATATGCACAATATCATAAGAAAACACAATACACAGTTATACTAAAAATAAAGGTACTTTATTTTTATGACAATATGCCAAAGTATCTTAGAGTGTACCCTCAGTGAGAGGATAGGAAATATGCACGAGATATATATACACAATAGCAAAAATATGCAGTATAGTCTTAGAAAACAGTGCGGTAGTTACAATAGGATGCAATGGGGAAACATAGGGATAGGGGCAACACAAACCATATACTCCAAAAGTGGAATGCGAACCACGAATGGACCCCAAACCTATGTGACCTTGTAGAGGGTCGCTGGGACTATTAGAAAATAGTGAGAGTTAGAAAAATAACCCTCCCCAAGACCCTGAAAAGTGAGTGCAAAGTGCACTAAAGTTCCCCTAAGGACAAAGAAGTTGTGTTAGAGGAATAATGCAGGAAAGACACAAACCAACAATGCAACAACTGTGGATTTCCAATCTAGGGTACCTGTGGAACAAGGGGACCAAGTCCAAAAGTCACAAGCAAGTCGGAGATGGGCAAATGCCCAGGAAATGCCAGCTGTGGGTGCAAAGAAGCTTCTGCTGGACAGAAGAAGCTGAGGTTTCTGCAGGAACGAAAAGGGCTAGAGACTTCCCCTTTGGTGGACGGATCCCTCTCGCCGTGGAGAGTCGTGCAGAAGTGTTTTCCCGCCGATACAACGCCAACAAGCCTTGCTAGCTGCAAATCGTGCGGTTAGCGTTTTTGGACGCTGCTGTGGCCCTGGAGGGACCAGGAGGTCGCAAATTGGACCAGGAGAGAGAGGGGACGTCGAGCAAGACAAGGAGCCCTCTCAGCAGCAGGTAGCACCCGGAGAAGTGCCAGAAACAGGCACTACGAGGATGTGTGAAACGGTGCTCACCCGAAGTCGCACAAAGGAGTCCCACGTCGCCAGAGACCAACTTAGAAAGTTGTGCAATGCAGGTTAGAGTGCCGTGGACCCAGGCTTGGCTGTGCACAAAGGATTTCCGCCGGAAGTGCACAGGGGCCGGAGTAGCTGCAAAAGTCGCGGTTCCCAGCAATGCAGCCCAGCGAGGTGAGGCAAGGACTTACCTCCACCAAACTTGGACTGAAGAGTCACTGGACGGTGGGGGTCACTTGGACAGAGTCGCTGGATTCGAGGGACCTCGCTCGTCGTGCTGAGAGGAGACCCAAGGGACCGGTAATGCAGCTTTTTGGTGCCTGCGGTTGCTGCGGGGGAAGATTCCGTCGACCCACGGGAGATTTCTTCGGAGCTTCTGGTGCAGAGAGGAGGCAGACTACCCCCACAGCATGCACAAGCAGGAAAACAGTCGAGAAGGCGGCAGGATCAGCGTTACAGAGTTGCAGTAGTCGTCTTTGCTACTATGTTGCAGGTTTGCAGGCTTCCAGCGCGGTCAGCAGTCGATTCCTTGGCAGAAGGTGAAGAGAGAGATGCAGAGGAACTCGGATGAGCTCTTGCATTCGTTATCTAAAGTTTCCCCAGAGACAGAGACCCTAAATAGCCAGAAAAGAGGGTTTGGCTACCTAGGAGAGAGGATAGGCTACTAACACCTGAAGGAGCCTATCAGCAGGAGTCTCTGACGTCACCTGGTGGCACTGGCCACTCAGAGCAGTCCAGTGTGCCAGCAGCACCTCTGTTTCCAAGATGGCAGAGGTCTGGAGCACACTGGAGGAGCTCTGGACACCTCCCAGGGGAGGTGCAGGTCAGGGGAGTGGTCACTCCCCTTTCCTTTGTCCAGTTTCGCGCCAGAGCAGGGGCTAAGGGGTCCCTGAACCGGTGTAGACTGGCTTATGCAGAATTGGGCACATCTGTGCCCAACAAAGCATTTCCAGAGGCTGGGGGAGGCTACTCCTCCCCTGCCTTCACACCATTTTCCAAAGGGAGAGGGTGTCACACCCTCTCTCAGAGGAAGTTCTTTGTTCTGCCATCCTGGGCCAGGCCTGGCTGGACCCCAGGAGGGCAGATGCCTGTCTGAGGGGTTGGCAGCAGCAGCAGCTGCAGTGAAACCCCAGGAAGGGCAGTTTGGCAGTACCAGGGTCTGTGCTACAGACCACTGGGATCATGGGATTGTGCCAACTATGCCAGGATGGCATAGAGGGGGCAATTCCATGATCATAGACATGTTACATGGCCATATTCGGAGTTACCATTGTGAAGCTACATATAGGTAGTGACCTATATGTAGTGCACGCGTGTAATGGTGTCCCCGCACTCACAAAGTTCAGGGAATTGGCTCTGAACAATGTGGGGGCACCTTGGCTAGTGCCAGGGTGCCCTCACACTAAGTAACTTTGCACCTAACCTTTACCAGGTAAAGGTTAGACATATAGGTGACTTATAAGTTACTTAAGTGCAGTGTAAAATGGCTGTGAAATAGCGTGGACGTTATTTCACTCAGGCTGCAGTGGCAGGCCTGTGTAAGAATTGTCAGAGCTCCCTATGGGTGGCAAAAGAAATGCTGCAGCCCCTAGGGATCTCCTGGAACCCCAATACCCTGGGTACCTCAGTACCATATACTAGGGAATTATAAGGGTGTTCCAGTAAGCCAATGTAAATTGGTAAAAATGGTAACTAGCCTGTTAGTGACAATTTGGAAAGAAATGAGAGAGCATAACCACTGAGGTTCTGATTAGCAGAGCCTCAGTGAGACAGTTAGTCACTACACAGGTAACACATTCAGGCACACTTATGAGCACTGGGGCCCTGGGTTACCAGGGTCCCAGTGACACATACAACTAAAACAACATATATACAGTGAAAAATGGGGGTAACATGCCAGGCAAGATGGTACTTTCCTACACAACCCCACCCCAAACGAAGGACAATAAGACTAGCCATGACCTGATGAGTCTTCATTGTCTAAGTGGAAATATCTGGAGAGTCCATCTGCATTGGAGTGGCTACTCCCAGGTCTATGTTCCACTGTATAGTCCATTCCCTGTAGGGATATGGACCACCTCAACAATTTAGGATTTTCACCTTTCATTTGTTTTAGCCAAAGTAGAGGTTTGTGGTCTGTCTGAACAATGAAGTGAGTGCCAAACAGGTATGGCCTCAACTTCTTCAGGGCCCAGACCACAGCAAAGGCCTCCCTCTCAATGGCAGACCGACGCTTTTCTCTGGGGGTCAACCTCCTACTAATAAAAGCAACAGGTTGATCCTGGCACTCAGAATTAAGTTGTGATAGGACTGCCCCTACTCCTAATTCAGATGCATCAGTTTGGACATAGAATTTTTTAGTGTAACAAGGGCTTTTCAGGACAGGTGCAGAGCACATGGCCTGCTTCAGCTCCTCAAAAGCTTTTTGACAGTTTGCTGTCCATAATACCTTTTTAGGCATTTTCTTGGATGTGAGGTCATTAAGAGGGGCTGCAATGGAGCCATAGTTCTTAATGAACCTCCTGTAATACCCAGTGAGGCCTAGGAAGGCTCTCACCTGAGTCTGAGTGGTAGGGGGAACCCAATCAATAATTGTTTGGATTTTCCCCTGAAGTGGTGCAATCTGTTCCCCACCAACAAGGTGTCCCAGATAAACCACCTTACCCTGCCCTATCTGGCACTTTGAAGCCTTGATAGTGAGGCCTGCCTTTTGCAGGGCCTCCAAAACTTTCCATAGGTGGACCAGGTGATCATCCCAGCTGGAGCTAAAGACAGCTATATCGTCCAAATATGCTGCACTGAAAGCTTCCAGCCCTTGCAGGACTGTGTTCACCAACCTCTGAAAAGTGGCAGGTGCATTTTTCAAACCAAAAGGCATTACAGTAAACTGGTAATGTCCTCCAATGGTCGAAAATGCAGTCTTAGGTTTAGCATCTTCTGACAATTTGATCTGCCAATACCCTGCAGTCAAATCAAAAGTGCTTAGATACTTGGCAGATGCCAGTGTATCTATGAGCTCATCTGCCCTGGGTATAGGGTGAGCATCAGTTTTGGTTACCAAGTTGAGACCTCTATAGTCTACACAAAACCGCATTTCCTTCTTTCCATCTTTGGAATGAGGTTTTGGTACCAGTACCACAGGAGAAGCCCATGGACTGTCAGAGTGCTCAACCACTCCTAGTTCTAACATTTTCTGGACCTCTTGCTTTATGCAGTCCCTGACATGGTCAGGCTGCCTATAGATCTTACTTTTGACAGGTAAACTGTCTCCAGTATCTATAGTGTGCTCACACCAAGAAGTGGTACCTGGCACAGTAGAGAAGAGTTCAGAGAATTGATCTAGGAGATTTATGCAATTATCTTTCTGCTCAGCAGTAAGACAATCAGCCAAAACTACACCTTCCACAAGAGCATCTTGTTCTGTGGAAGAGAAGAGATCAGGTAGAGGATCACTGTCTTCTTCCTGTCCCTCATCAGTTGCCATGAGCAGGGTGAGATCAGCCCTGTCATAGTAGGGTTTCAGGCGGTTGACATGGAGCACCCTAAGGGGACTCCTGGCAGTGCCTAAGTCAACTAAATAGGTGACTTCTCCCTTCTTTTCAACAATTGTGTGGGGACCACTCCATTTATCTTGGAGTGCTCTTGGGGCCACAGGCTCCAAGACCCACACTTTCTGCCCTGGTTGGTACTGAACCAAAACAGCCTTCTGATCATGCCATTGCTTCTGGAGCTCTTGGCTGGCCTGAAGGTTTTTACTGGCCTTTTTCATGTACTCAGCCATCCTTGATCTGAGGCCAAGTACATAATCCACAATATCCTGCTTAGGAGCTTTTAAAGGTTGTTCCCAACCCTCCTTTACAAGTGTGAGTGGACCCCTAACAGGGTGTCCAAAAAGAAGTTCAAAGGGGCTGAAGCACACTCCTTTCTGGGGTACCTCCCTGTAGGCAAAAAGGAGGCATGGTAGAAGGATATCCCATCTCCTGCGGAGTTTTTCAGGGAGACCCATAATCATGCCTTTGAGAGTTTTATTAAATCTCTCCACCAGTCCATTTGTTTGTGGATGATAGGGTGGTGTGAACTTGTACGTTACACCACACTCCTTCCACATGGCCTTTAAGTATGCAGACATGAAATTGCTTCCCCTGTCTGATACCACTTCCTTTGGGAAGCCCACCCTGGAAAATATTCCCAGGAGGGCCTTTGCCACTGCAGGTGCTGTAGTGGTCCTTAAAGGAATAGCTTCAGGATATCTTGTGGCATGGTCCACTACCACCAAGATAAATCTATTGCCTGAAGCAGTAGGAGGGTCAAGGGGGCCAACTATGTCAACCCCTACCCTTTCAAAGGGAACCCCAACCACAGGCAGTGGAATAAGGGGTGCCTTTGGGGTGCCACCTGTCTTGCCACTGGCTTGACAGGTTTCACAGGACTTACAAAATTCCTTTGTGTCCTCAGACATCCTAGGCCAATGAAACAATGGAACCAGTCTGTCCCAAGTTTTCATTTGACCCAGGTGCCCAGCTAGGGGAATGTCATGTGCCAGGGTTAGGAGGAACTTTCTGTACTCCTGAGGAATCACTAATCTCCTGGCAGCTCCAGGTTTAGGATCCCTATGCTCAGTGTACAAGTGTTGTCCTCCCAGTAAACTCTGTGAGAGTCACTGACATACCCATTAGCCTGTTTGACAGCTTGCTGTCTGAGACCCTCTAATGTGGGACAGGTTTGCTGTGCCACACTCAGCTCCTCTCTGGCAGGCCCCCCTTCACCCAAAAGCTCAGCAGTGTCTGCTTCCAGCTCCTCTGGTGTAGGTTCTGCACAGGGAGGGAATTCTTCTTCCTCTGAAGATGAATCCACTGTAGAGGGAGGGATAGTAGGAAGTGGTTTGCTTCTACTAGCCCTAGCTTTAGGGAGCACTTGGTCCATTGTTCCAGGATCCAAGCTTCCCTGTCCTTTTTGCTTTTTGGCCTGAGCCCTTGTCAAAGCAAAAATATGCCCTGGGATGCCCAGCATTGCTGCATGGGCCTCCAACTCTACATCTGACCAAGCTGATGTCTCCAAATCATTCCCTAATAGACAGTCTACAGGTAAATCTGAAGCTACCACAACTTTCTTTGGACCAGTAACCCCCCCCCCAGTTGAGATTAACAACAGCCATGGGGTGGCTAAGTGTGTTGTTGTGAGCATCGGTTACTTGGTACTGGTGACCAAGTAGGTGTTGTTCAGGGTGGACCAGTTTCTCTATGACCATAGTCACACTGGCACCAGTGTCCCTGTAGGCCTGAACCTCAACACCATTTATTAGGGGTAGCTGCTTGTACTTATCCATATTAAGGGGACAAGCAACTAAGGTGGCTAAATCAATAGCCCCCTCAGAGACTAACACAGCCTCTGTGGCCTCCCTAACAAGGCCAACCCCAACTAAGTTACCAATAGTGAGCCCAGCTACTCCCTTGGATTGGCTATTAGTAGGTTTGCTCCCACCACCACTGCTATTAGTAGGGACACTAGGTGTAGCAGTAGGGGTTGTAGTGGTAGGAGGCTTGGTGCCTTTCTTTGGACAACTGGGATCTGTTGTCCAATGGCCTTTTATTTTACATAAATAGCACCATGGTTTCTTTTCCTTGTTCTGATTAAAAGAGGATTTGGGCCCACCACCCCCACCAGAGTGTTTTTGTGGGCCTGATGAAGACTCATTTTTAGATTTGTCCCCACCCTTGTCAGAAGACTTACCATCCTTCTTTTTGTTGCCATCTTTGTCACCCCCTGTATGAACTTTTCTGTTCACCCTTGTTCTGACCCATTTGTCTGCCTTCTTTCCCAATTCTTGGGGAGAGGTCAGATCAGAGTCCACCAAGTACTGGTGCAACAAATCAGACACACAATTATTAAGAATATGCTCTCTCAGGATCAAGTTATACAGGCTGTCATAATCAGTAACTTTACTGCCATGTAACCACCCCTCCAAGGCCTTCACTGAATGGTCAATGAAATCAACCCAGTCTTGTGAAGACTCCTTTTTGGTCTCTCTGAACTTTATCCTGTATTGTTCAGTGGTTAAGCCATAACCATCCAGGAGTGCATTCTTAAGAACTTGGAAATTATTCGCACCATTTTCTTTCACAGTAAGGAGCCTATCCCTACCTTTTCCACTAAATAATAGCCATAGGATAGCAGCCCACTGCCTTTGAGGGACATCTTTTACAACACAGGCCCTCTCAAGTGCAGCAAACCACTTGTTAATGTCATCCCCCTCCTTATAAGGGGGAACTATCTTGTGCAGATTCCTGGAATCATGCTCTTTTGCAGGATGACTATGGGGAATACTGCTGCTGCCACCATGGGTTTCTAAACCCAGTTTCTGTCTCTCCTTCTCTACTTCTAAAGTCTGTCTATCCAAATCCAGCTGTTGCTTCTTGAGCTTCAGTCTGGTTTGTTCCACTCTCAATCTATTGGGCTCCCTTTCTAACAATCTGTCATCAGGGTGGGTGGGAGGGACATGCCTTGAAAGAGAAGTATGGTGAGAATGGACAGAAGGAGACCTGTCCCTTACAGAAGCCACCCTAACAGCTTGGCTAACAGAAACATCACTACCAGTATGGTGAGAATAAATGCTTTTGCTATGATGTGAGACAACACTATTTATATGGTGTGGCTCATCATCATTACCAACTATGCTAGACTGTCTAGTAATGGGCAGGCTAGGAAGTTTCTTTCCTGAATCTTTTCCTGGGGGAGTCCCTGGATCAGATTGAGAACCATTAGCTACTTTTTCAACAGATGGGGCACTTATGGCCTTATCCTGTACTCTAAGCATGTTAATTAACAGTTCTAAGGAAGGATTCTTCCCTACACTCAAACCTCTCTCTATGCAGAGACTCCTTGCTCCTTTCCAGCTAAGGTGATCATATGCAAGTTTGGACAGATCAACATTTTGGCCTGTGCCAGACATTTTTAGAGAGAGTTAAAGTGATAGTAAAGATAAAAAGTTTGTCAGAGCTTTTAGAAAGACAGAGAAAAAAACTTTTAAAACTTTTTAGAACTTTTTAGAAAGTTAGAAGTACTTTTCAGCACTTAGAAAAGAGTGAAAAGAGGAAATGCAAAACTTTTTGGGTATGTGTATATACACTGACCTTGTTTTGTATATTTTTCTCTTATGAAAGGTACAATGACAAGAGTGGTAAGTAGTCTCAAAGCACTTATCCCACCGCTGCACAACCAATGTAGGAGGCTGGACTGGCTTGTAGTGAGTACCAAGGGGTACTTGCACCTTGCACCAGGCCCAGTTATCCCTTATTAGTGTATAGGGTGTCTAGCAGCTTAGGCTGATAGATAATCGTAGCTTAGCAGAGCAGCTTAGGCTGATAGATAATGGTAGCTTAGCAGAGCAGCTTAGGCTGAACTAGGAGACGTGTGAAGCTACTACAGTACCACTTAGTGTCATATGCACAATATCATAAGAAAACACAATACACAGTTATACTAAAAATAAAGGTACTTTATTTTTATGACAATATGCCAAAGTATCTTAGAGTGTACCCTCAGTGAGAGGATAGGAAATATACACAAGATATATATACACAATAGCAAAAATATGCAGTATAGTCTTAGAAAACAGTGCAAACAATGTATAGTTACAATAGGATGCAATGGGGAAACATAGGGATAGGGGCAACACAAACCATATACTCCAAAAGTGGAATGCGAACCACGAATGGACCCCAAACCTATGTGACCTTGTAGAGGGCCGCTGGGACTATTAGAAAATAGTGAGAGTTAGAAAAATAACCCTCCCCAAGACCCTGAAAAGTGAGTGCAAAGTGCACTAAAGTTCCCCTAAGGACAAAGAAGTCGTGTTAGAGGAATAATTCAGGAAAGACACAAACCATCAATGCAACAACTGTGGATTTCCAATCTAGGGTACCTGTGGAACAAGGGGACCAAGTCCAAAAGTCACAAGCAAGTCGGAGATGGGCAAATGCTCAGGAAATGCCAGCTGCGGGTGCAAAGAAGCTTCTGCTGGACAGAAGAAGCTGAGCTTTCTGCAGGAACGAAAAGGGCTAGAGACTTCCCCTTTGGTGGACGGATCCCTCTCGCAGTGGAGAGTCGTGCAGAAGTGTTTTCCCGCCGATAGAACGCCAACAAGCCTTGCTAGCTGCAAATCGTGCGGTTAGCGTTTTTGGACGCTGCTGTGGCCCTGGAGGGATCAGGAGGTCGCAAATTGGACCAGGAGAGAGAGGGGACGTCGAGCAAGACAAGGAGCCCTCTCAGCAGCAGGTAGCACCCGGAGAAGTGCCAGAAACAGGCACTACGAGGATGTGTGAAACGGTGCTCACCCGAAGTCGCACAAAGGAGTCCCACGTCGCCGAGACCAACTTAGAAAGTCGTGCAATGCAGGTTAGAGTGCCGTGGACCCAGGCTTGGCTGTGCACAAAGGATTTCCACCGGAAGTGCACAGGGGCCGGAGCAGCTGCAAAAGTCGTGGTTCCCAGCAATGCAGCCCAGCGAGGTGAGGCAAGGACTTACCTCCACCAAACTTGGACTGAAGAGTCACTGGACGGTGGGGGTCACTTGGACAGAGTCGCTGGATTCGAGGGACCTCGCTCGTCGTGCTGAGAGGAGACCCAAGGGACCGGTAATGCAGCTTTTTGGTGCCTGCGGTTGCAGGGGGAAGATTCCGTCGACCCACGGGAGATTTCTTCTGAGCTTCTGGTGCAGAGAGGAGGCAGACTACCCCCACAGCATGCACAAGCAGGAAAACAGTCGAGAAGGCGGCAGGATCAGCGTTACAGAGTTGCAGTAGTCGTCTTTGCTACTATGTTGCAGGTTTGCAGGCTTCCAGCGCGGTCAGCAGTCGATTCCTTGGCAGAAGGTGAAGAGAGAGATGCAGAGGAACTCGGATGAGCTCTTGCATTCGTTATCTAAAGTTTCCCCAGAGACAGAGACCCTAAATAGCCAGAAAAGAGGGTTTGGCTACCTAGGAGAGAGGATAGGCTACTAACACCTGAAGGAGCCTATCAGCAGGAGTCTCTGACGTCACCTGGTGGCACTGGCCACTCAGAGCAGTCCAGTGTGCCAGCAGCACCTCTGTTTCCAAGATGGCAGAGGTCTGGAGCACACTGGAGGAGCTCTGGACACCTCCCAGGGGAGGTGCAGGTCAGGGGAGTGGTCACTCCCCTTTCCTTTGTCCAGTTTCGTGCCAGAGCAGGGGCTAAGGGGTCCCTGAACCGGTGTAGACTGGCTTATGCAGAATTGGGCACATCTGTGCCCAACAAAGCATTTCCAGAGGCTGGGGGAGGCTACTCCTCCCCTGCCTTCACACCATTTTCCAAAGGGAGAGGGTGTCACACCCTCTCTCAGAGGAAGTTCTTTGTTCTGCCATCCTGGGCCAGGCCTGGCTGGACCCCAGGAGGGCAGATGCCTGTCTGAGGGGTTGGCAGCAGCAGCAGCTGCAGTGAAACCCCAGGAAGGGCAGTTTGGCAGTACCAGGGTCTGTGCTACAGACCACTGGGATCATGGGATTGTGCCAACTATGCCAGGGTGGCATAGAGGGGGCAATTCCATGATCATAGACATGTTACATGGCCATATTCGGAGTTACCATTGTGAAGCTACATATAGGTAGTGACCTATATGTAGTGCACGCGTGTAATGGTGTCCCCGCACTCACAAAGTTCAGGGAATTGGCTCTAAACAATGTGGGGGCACCTTGGCTAGTGCCAGGGTGCCCTCACACTAAGTAACTTTGCACCTAACCTTTACCAGGTAAAGGTTAGACATATAGGTGACTTATAAGTTACTTAAGTGCAGTGTAAAATGGCTGTGAAATAACGTGGACGTTATTTCACTCAGGCTGCAGTGGCAGGCCTGTGTAAGAATTGTCAGAGCTCCCTATGGGTGGCAAAAGAAATGCTGCAGCCCATAGGGATCTCCTGGAACCCCAATACCCTGGGTACCTCAGTACCATATACTAGGGAATTATAAGGGTGTTCCAGTAAGCCAATGTAAATTGGTAAAAATGGTCACTAGCCTGTTAGTGACAATTTGGAAAGAAATGAGAGAGCATAACCACTGAGGTTCTGATTAGCAGAGCCTCAGTGAGACAGTTAGTCACTACACAGGTAACACATTAAGGCACACTTATGAGCACTGGGGCCCTGGGTTACCAGGGTCCCAGTGACACATACAACTAAAACAACATATATACAGTGAAAAATGGGGGTAACATGCCAGGCAAGATGGTACTTTCCTACACATATCTGTTGGACATGATGGAAAATTTAGATTTATGTGATGTTCTGGGGAGATTGAAAGGGAATTGCAGGGAATATACTTTACAGAGTAAAAAGAACGGATATTACTCAAGGCTAGATTATTTCTTCATGGAAAGAAAGGAGATGGAGAGAGTGATCGGGTTAGACCACCTGCCTATCCATCTATCACATCATTCGGCCTTGCTGTTAAAAACTGAGCAGAAGAATGTATGGGAAGAAAGGAGATGGACAATCGATAGAAGGATGTTGGCACAGTCAGAGCTATTGGATAAGATATTACAGGAGTTTTTTTCTATGAATCAGGCGACTGCTCCAAAACACGTGATATGGGGCACGTATAAGGCTTGGTTAAGGGGGGCAATAAATAGTTTAGCTGCCCAGTAGGTAAGGTGGGAGAAATTACAACAGGCCCAAGTGGAGGGGAAGATCGCAAGAATGAAAGAGGTGCTAAAAACCAACACATTAAACGAGGTTGGGAAGGGTGAAAATTTTGGAAGATCTACACGATTTGCAGTTAAAGTTCAGGGTTATGATGGAGGGAAAGGTGTCACAGCAGTGGGAAGTTAGTACAGCACGAGATATAATACATGGGGTAAGCTGCGGGAAGTTGCTGGCTGGGAAATCTAGATTGGGTACGCACCAGAATAACATCCAGAAGATTATGGGTGGTGATGCAGGGTTGGTTGTTGAAGATAACTCTAAGATAAAAGATGCTTTAAAAACCTTGTTTCAGGAGTTATATAGAGAAAATTTAGAGTCAGATATAGAGGCAGTAGAAGCATGGCTCTGGCAGAAACATCTTTCGAAACTGTCTAGTGAGCAGGATCAATTATTGTGTCAGGTGATCTCTGGTAGTGAGATTTTAGCAAGGCAAAGAAAGGGAAAGCGACTGGGCCCGACGGGAACCCCAGTGAACTTTATTCGGCAATTGAGGAGGTTATTGTTCCAGTCTGGGTACAGATGTTTAATGCCATATTGCTGAAGGGTGATCCTATTCCGAGCTCTTGGAATGACGCGGTAATCTCATTCATATTGAAGCTAGGCAAGAATTGCCTACAGTGTCAATCTTACCGCCCAATATCGCTACTCAATTGCGATTATAAAGTCTTAACTGGTATTTTAGCAGGGCGTTTAAACAAAGTTGTGAGCCATCTGGCACACCAAGATCAGCGAGGTTCTTGCTTGGCAGGAATATGAGAGATCTTGGTCGCACTTAAATTGGCTCCATTGATCTGGCCACAATCCTGGATTTATGTGACGGTGGATGTCGTCAAGGCGTTTGACCATGTGAACTGGCAATATTTTACAACGGTATTAGCCCACTTTGGAATAGGCAAACCTTTCATCTTTAAGTAATGTGTTGGCGAGGATTTATAGTGCACTAACTGCAAAAAGTTTGGTAAACGGTAGCCTGTCTTCTGAAGTGAAAATATAAAAAGGGACTAGACAAGGCTGCCCCCTCTGACCGGTCCTTTTTGATCTTTACATTGAGCCTTTTCAAGAGAGTCTGAGGGTAAATGAGCAGATAAAGCCTTTCATGGTAGGTGAATTTTCTAGGAAAATCGCCTTATACGCAGACGATTTGATCATATACACCTATGATGTTACTTCCACCTTCCCAAACCTTATGAGAGAAGCCATGGTCTTCCCAAAGCTTGCTGGCTACGAGGTAAATGAAGAAAAAACTGGAATCAAAATAGTGAGGATCCTAGAAGGGTTTCTGAGATGAGGTATTTAGGCATAAAAATAACACAGGATTTGGGGAAATTAGTAGATATAAATTTGGAGAAGGTGGCCAGTGAGGTTGGGGTTTTGCTAAAAAAAAATCTGGTAATCTGCCACTTACTATATATAGGCGAATTAATTTAGTGAAGATGTCTATCTTGCAAAAAACATTCTTCAAGAAAGTTAGGTTGAAGTACTTAGGGGCAGCAGCCACCACTTGGTATGAGATTAGATCTCTCCTAGGTATTGGCTATTATAGCAAGTTATCTCCCATGTTGGATTCACCAGAGACCTAATCTGAGTATTTACTGGACAGCTTAGCTTTGCCTCTAAAACAAAGCAGAGCTACTAGATGGGGACAGTTAGTCAACGATAGACAAAGGTTGACATGGGTGTTTTGGAGCAATAGGACGGAGAGGACTAAGGCCCTCATTATGACCCTGGCGGTCTTTTGACCGCCAGGGCCAAAGTGGTGGTTTCACCGCCGACAGGCTGGCATTGAAGACCGCCACATTATGAGTGTGGAAGGTTGGCCTCTGCCAACCCTCCACATTTCCGTCTGTACCGCCAGGGCAACTGGACCCGCAGGAAATGAGCATCTCTGACCTGGTGGTCCAATGAAGACTGCCGGCGGTATTAAGACCTGGCTTTCCACCAGGGTTTCAGTGGCGGTAGCACCTCTACGAAAACCATGGCGGAAAGGCTACTGGTGAAAGGAAATTTCTTCCCTGTTACAGGTAGATGACTCCCCCACCCTCCCCCCAGCAAGCACAATACTCCTCACACCTCACTTCATATCAGAACCCCCCCCACCCTTCCCTTCTGGTACAGCACCCTCCCCTTCTGGTATAGCACCCGCCTCCCCCCACCCCTCCTTCTGGTACAGAGCCCCCTTCCCCACATACACACACACGGATACCTTCATGCACCCCGCATAAACTCATTCACCAACACTGGCATACACGCATTCACTCACATGCATCCATACACGCATCCACTTCAACATCCATACACGCATTCACTTCAACATCCAACCACACATGCACACACTCATTCCCACACCCATACACACATGCAGACATACACGCATACAAAAACCCATACACACACTCAGACACACACCCACTCACATACGCACATGCAACACCCCCACCCTCCCACCCCACTCCCCTGTCGGACGCCTGACTTACCTTGCCCAGCGAATAGGTCATCTGGCAGGGAACGGGCGCTTCCACCGCCAGCGGGGCCCTGCCATCAGGACACTGCAAGGCCATATTACTGCTCGTCATATGGCTGGTGGATTCCTTTTGGCGTGGGCAGTGGTGGAACCGCCCACGCACCTCCGCCCGCCAGCACGACTACTGCAGGATTTCCACCCAAAATGTGGTGGAAATCCTGCAGTACTCATAATATGGTGGGGGGCGGAAGACCGCCAGCACTGGCGGTCTTCTGGCACCCGCAGCTTTGGCGGTCTTTGAAAAAGACCTCCAAAGTCATAACAAGGGCCTATATCCAGATTCAAGATTTATCAGTTGAATGGGTGGCTTAAAAAGGGGGGTGTGAGCCCTGAACTACCCCAAACGGAACTCGTTCTTCAGACATCCAGGGCCACAAAGAAGGGAGTCACACAATGGTACCAGCATCTTTTATCAGCAGTGGAGGACTCGATCCAACCATTGTGTGCTGGGTGGAGTTGATACTTGCCGGATGAGGAGCTGGAGAAGTTATGGCAAGTATCCTTTGCTACTTTATATTCAGTGGTTATTTATGCTGCCTTAAGAAGAAATCATTTTTTCACCCTTCATAGAGAGTATTGGATGCCCCTGAAATTGGCAAAGAAACGAGGCAGGGCAACTTCCGAATGTAAGCGGTGTGGTAGTAGTGAGGCGGATGACGTCCATATGCTCGCCTCCTGTCTAAAACTGGTGGAATTTTGGGCAGCGTGGGTAAGACAATCTCTGACTCCTTGGGCACTGTTATTGAGGTAAGCCCTCATTTGATTATGTTTGGGATAGCGCCTCAGGAAGTAGGCTGCCTCCCTTCCAATCTACACCTTAGAGACCTGGTATTTTACTTTATATTACTTGCAAGGAGAGATATTTGCAGGAGTTGAGGTCAAACCTCCACACCCAGATGGAATGCATGGAAAAATCCACCCTTTTTTTTAGAGAAGTAGAAAAAAGAGAAGTAAAGGGGAATGGGAAAGGGTTTTGGGACCTGCTGAAGTTTTGATGTGCTTAATATGTTTCCTTGTCCGATGATTAATCACCTCTGACTTGGCTAGGCTGGGAACTTATCCCATCATATGACCTAGAGGGATGTGTCTTCCATGAGCTTATGTGGTTGGCGGTATTCTGCAAGAGCTCAATGGTGACGTTATGAGAACTAAAAAAAAATAAAGATAGCTTTCAGCATAGACGTGTAATCTGCCCCATCTTTAACGGGTGAGTCGGGAGCCGGTGGTTCCTGGTTTGTCCTTTTCCAGATTCTCTTTCAAGTCCTTTTCCATATGATCTTTGACGTCTAACATCTTGGATATCCTACATGGGCTTCAGGCAGGGCACTCTTTAGTCAAAGATCAGTCAGTGTCACCCTGAATTATGGGTAAAATATGTGCAGGCGTTGCAACTAGAGCGGATCCCGACATGGATGAAGCATTAAAACTGTAAAGCCCAAAAGATGGTGAAAGAGGCTCCATAATCCCGTAGATGGACCAGGCTTCTGGTCAAGTGTAGGCCAAGAAACCGTAGCAAATAGCAGCAATTATGGTTCAGTCTCAAACTGCTTTTTAGCATAGTGCTTTACGTCTTTGACTACAGAGGATCTGGGAGCAAGGAGTGTTGATGTGAAAGTAATGGTACCCAGAGCAGCGATAGTAACAAGCAGCACTGCGCCGCCAGCTGGTGTTTTGTTTGATTGTTGGATTGTAGGGTGTGCTACTTTGGTAACTTGCGAGGGTTCCAGCCTTAAACATCTATAGCTTGCAGTGTGTTATGTCTCCAATGGTACCCTCCATCTATAAAGCTCTAATGAGTGAGGAACCAAATAATGATGGATCCAGGCAGTCAGTTTGTCACAGCATTTGGAAGAGTGATTCCATTTAAGCAGTGGTGAAGGGACCTGTGGGCTCAGTAGAAGTGTCTCAAGGCTTTGGCTGGTAAGAACTCTCCGCTTTATGGTGGAGTAGCAATTTATTTGCCTATAATGATGGTGGCCATGTGAGTTCCTGCAGTGTTCATCGTAGAAGCTGCGAGGCTTGGCTCAAGGCAGGCGGGTGCATCACATGGGTTCTAGGGTGCTGCACCTTGATTTTCAGTTAGCGTTCTTGCACACATATGTCTGCGGTGCTTGGAATCATTAACCACTGGCCAGGTTTACAGTTGGTAAGATTAGTTGTGCCTCAAGTTGCTGAGGTCTTCTTGGCATTACCGCTTGCAGACAAGGGCCCCACAAATAGACAGGATGCTTAGTTTGTCACCACCATTTTGCAAGTAACACAAGAAGGCTCATTAGATTTATATTGAGCGTATCTTTCTGTGTGAAGCTTCAAAAACACCAAAAAGTGGTGCTCATGTAATGATAGTGTTTATCCAGCAGTATTGACTGGGATATTGATGCAATGTTTGGCAAGGATTCATGCAGGCATACAGGGGGAATCAGAAAAATGCTGCCATTTTGCTCATATTCTAAGCCACGCGCCCAAGCCATAGCAGTTTTTGACAAAACTATGGACCTGACACGTACAGCAGGAGATTTGAATGCAGTAGTAAATGAAAATCCAGATAGACACAGTGTGCGTATGTACAGATAGGATGGGTTTGACGCATCTTGCGTCTTTCCTGGGAGTGCATAGCCTGAGTGTTGTCTGATATACACACCATCCTGAAGGGTGATGTTTCATATATTTCTCTGCAACATACAGTTCACTGCAAGTGTAGAAGTATTTCAAAGCTGTACTGAAAGGCTCAACATTACAGTCAGCTTCACTGTTCCCCCAAACAGTGTTTTGTGCTCTGCTGATGTTACCGAACTTAAAGTAGAGGATGAGAAATTGTATAATAGACATACCTGTACTCTCATCAGTTATGAATGTGTGATATTGAGTGTGGTGAAGTTCTGCCTGCTGTGGTCCCGGTGCCTGCACCTGCATTGTGTGTTAGACCTTCTGTGGTGCAGCCTTTCTCCATCAGTCGCACAGCACGAGGTGTAGAGCTGGGTGACCAGGGAGATTCATAGCAGGGACTGAGCCAGATATGATCCGCTAGAAGACCCACTAATGCAGCATCACATTGTTGTGTTTTTCCTGCACTGTGACTATGATAACACAACACAAAGTTGGCATAAGAATCTGACCTCAAGATATTAAAACTACTCCTGTGAGGTGGAAGCTAGGTGCCGCCCCTTTGCGGAATCAGTGCATTAGCAGAGTCAATAAGTATCTTCCCAGAAGAAAGCCATAAACCATCATTTACGATGTCACCCCACCAGTGAAGGAAGCACATCAAAGAATACACACAGAGTCTGACTTACAAGCAACATTTCATGGTGCACCTGCAGTCTAACAAAAGGACTGTTTGAGCCCATCATGAAGGCCACTGGGAACACAAATGGGACAACGTCTGCGCACACAATGCCGTGGCGTTGATGGACAGTCCGTTCAGGTAATGGCAAACCACAGAAAATTTACAAAAATCACTCAAAGCTCACTCTCGCTGTCCCTCGTCTGATAGGTACTTTTTATCAGGCCAGGCATGACACAGATATGATCTGCTGAGGCAGTAATTCATCCAACAGGACCAGAAGATAAGAAGATAAGAGCTTTATTGCTGTCACAAGCTACAAACCTACCTCACATGTGTGAATAGGGGCCACAATATAATGAAAGATCACAGAAACTGTCTAACCAACAACTGTTATTCAACTGGATAGAGGTCTTGTTACTCAGACGGATGGTGTATTAACTCAATAAAATGAGGATTCAAAGCTGCCATGCACACCTCCCTGGTGAGTGATGGATCTACTGAGCTGTCAAGATACACCACAACAAGTATCATCCATGCGCACCTCCCTGGTGAGTGATGGATCTACTGAGCTGTCAAGATACACCACAACAAGTATCATCCATGCGCACCTCCCTGGTGAGTGATGGATCTACTGAGCTGTCAAGATACACCACAACAAGTATCATCCATGCGCACCTCCCTGGTGAGTGATGGATCTACTGAGCTGTCAAGATACACCACAACAAGTATCATCCATGCACACCTCCCTGGTGAGTGATGGATCTACTGAGCTGTCAAGATACACCACAACAAGTATCATCCATGCACACCTCCCTGGTGAGTGATGGATCTACTGAGCTGTCAAGATACACCACAACAAGTATCATCCATGCACACCTCCCTGGTGAGTGATGGATCTACTGAGCTGTCAAGATACACCACAACAAGTATCATCCATGCACACCTCCCTGGTGAGTGATGGATCTACTGGGCTGTCAAGATACACCACAACAAGTATCATCAGTCTACTTTCCCAAACATGCTTATGTGGAGAGAGTGTTTGATCCGATCTCCCTGATCCCAGGTGTGTGTGTGGATGAGCTGAGAGCACGTGCACTTCCTTGGATCTTGGTCCCTCAGGGAGACTCCAGACACCATGTGGGTATCATTCCCTGCACTGACACATAGGATTTCTAACCCCTGGCATAAGGACCCAGTCAATTTACCAATACAAATTAGAAATCAAATTGGACTGCAACCCATAGACAACCTACTGAGCAATACTGCACAGGAAAAGTTTACTGGTAACAATCAGTCCCACAAGATTAGTTGAGAGACACACTGGATCTCAAAGCCCTCGTTCATTTAATGAATAACACACTGAATATAGCACTAAGAAACAGGAGAGGTAGTAAAAATGTGTATTTTAAAATCCTAGTCTAGGATAAAATAATGCATGAAATACAAAGGGAAACCTCACAGAATGCAAAAAGGAATGCAGTAATTCTTGCCATGATCAATGGAAATATTGGGAACATGTCTAACATGGTTATCGATCTCCTAACCTCCTAGCACTGTAAAGCTATGCCTAGGCGCTATACTAAAGTTTAGGAATAGCAGTAAATAGCAAGCCTACGGTTTTAGTTTCTTAAAGTAGATTGCACAGCATACCTGTTTTGTTTAGAAGAATTGCAATTCAGCTCTTTTCTATCACAGTTTTGTCCCAGAATGGAATTGATGGAGTGAAGACCACTTCAATCAGTCAATCAGTGATTTGTACAGCGCTGCTTATCACCCATGGGGTCTCAGGTGCTGTCGTAAGGGTGACACTCAGTCAAAGAGCTAGGTCTTGAGGTCCTTCTTGAACTGATTCAGCGAGGGGGCTGCCTGAGGTGGGTTGGTAACGTGTTCCACGTCTGCGCTGCAAGGAAGGAGAAGGATCTGCCTCGCACTGTGCTCTTCCTGATTCTAGGGGTGGCGGCGAGGGCGAGTTGAGAAGATCGGAGTTGTCTGGAGGGTGTGTAGAAAGATAACCAGTGGTTGAGGTAGGCCAGTCTGATGCTGTGCAGGGCCTTGTAAGCGTGTGTCAGGAACTTGAAGGTTGATGCGCTTGTTGATGAGAGCCAGTGTAGTTCTCTAAGGTGGGTGGAAATGTGGCTGCGGCAGGGAATGTCTAAAATGAGTCTGGCTGCTGCGTCCTGAATTCTCTGGGGTCTTGCTTGGGGCTTCTTAGTGATTCCAGGGTGGAGAGCGTTGCCTTAGTTGAGTCTGCTTCTGAAAAGTGTGTGGGTGACCGTCCTTCTTGCTTCGGTGGGGATCCACTTAATGATCTTCCAGAGGAGGCAGAGAGTGTGGAAGCATGACGATGAGACAGTGTTGACTTGGCCGGTCACGGACAGCGTGGAGTCCAGGATGATGCTCAGGTTGCATGCGTGGTCAGTGGGTTGGGGGGGCACTTCCAAGGGCAGCTGGCCACCATGAGTCGTCCCAGACAGAGGCAGTGGGGCACTCAATGGGGATCTCTGTCTTCTCCAAACTGAGCTTGAAGTAGCTGTTTTTCATTCAGTCGGCAACTGCTCTCATTCGATTGTGGAAGCTGCTCTTGGCTGCTGATGGTTCATCGGTGAGGGAGAGAATTAGCTGTGTGTTGTCGGCATAAGAGATTATGTTGAGGTTGTGCTGTCTGGCGATTTTGGTGAGCACAGCCATGTAGATATTGAAGAGGATTGAGCTCAGGGAGGAGACCTGGGGTACTCCACAGCAAGTTTCTGTTGGTTTTAAGAATAACAGTGGAAGTCTGACTCTCTGGGTCCTTCTGGTGAAGAAGGAGTGGATCCACTCCAGGGCCTTGCCACGGATGCCGGCGTTGTGAAGTCTGGTGCATACAGTATGGTGGTGTGGGATACCGTGTCAAAAGCGGAAGAGAAGTCGAGGAGGATGAGGGCAGCTGTGTCTCCGTGGTCCAGTATGGTGCGGATGTCATCTGTGGCTCCGTGGCTGTGGTTGCTCCTGAAACTGGATTGGGAGGGAACCAGGATGTGGTTTGACTCGAGTAATTCCATGAGCTGTGTTGATGACTTTTTTGGTATCTTGGCTGGGAAGGGTAGATGAGTCTGTAGTTTTTCATATCTCTAGGATCAGCGGAGGTTTTTTTAGTAACGGTTTGATCTCTGCGTGCTTCCAGTCATTCGGGAAGGTGAAGGTTTTGATGGAGCGATTGATTATCTGGCATGGTTCGGGGGTGATAATGGTGATGGCTTGATTGAAAATGTGGTGTATGCACGGATCCAAGGGTGCCCCTGAGTGGATTGATTTCATGAGCTTTCGGGTGTCTTCCGTGGGGATTGGGGTCCATTGGCTCAGCATCAGCTGGGGTCCCTGGTGGTGCTGGGGAGCGGTGAAGGTGGGATTTGGCTCTCAAACTCTTCATACATATCCTGTAGTGTTCCTGGGATGGCGTGTGGGGGTTTGGGTGGGATGGGGGGTAAAAAGTACTGCAAACCGCCATAACATCTTAATACTGCTATAAAAACAATAAAAGCATGTCTACTTACACAGTCAGCATCTCTGATACAATAGCAGCATCCAAAACTAGAAACTCTAAAATATGTCAGCCCAAGAAGTAAGCAGACATGATGCCAACATGTCTGCACATGTATAAAACTTAGGGCAGATTTAAGGAAAGTTGTGCTGAATCCAGTGCAGCGCCACTCTCCCTGCGCCCCTTAGCGCCCCCCTACTGCCACCCTGTGTGCGCCATATCTAAGATACAGCGCACCATGGCGCAGGGCAGGGGGCAACAGCGTCATTTATATTGACGTTATTGATGTACTCTGCAGGAGTAGCACCAAAATATTGGTACCACTCATGTACACAGGGGCCCATTATAAAAGCTCCTTTTTAACACCTGCTCTGAGCAGGAATTAAAAGTGCTGTAAAAAAAGACGCAAGGAAACCTGTTAAATTTCCATGCACCATTTTTGAGGCCCCCCCTAACAGAAGAACACCCCCTTTGCATATATTATGCCTGGCGCAGGCATAATGTAGCGCAAAGGGTCACAAAGTGGTGTAATGCATGTATGGTGTCATTTTGTAAATATGGTGCAGGGATTTGGCCATCTAATGAAACATTAGCATATAAAATGACGCTAATGTGTCAGTAGATGGCGCTAGGGATTCTTAAATATGCCCTTAATGCTTTCTAAAAACAGATAAGAGACTCTGAAGGAAAGCACAGAATAAAAATCAGCCAAATCGACACCTAAGACGGAGTTTTGAAAAGTATGCTAAGTTCAGATTTCCTGAGGTACTGTTTTCTAGGTGTTTACCAACATTTAGAAAAGTTTGCAAAGTTTGGAGGGCTCTGTGGTTGACAAGGGTGAGTGCCCAACACTGGGGTCCTTGTTTTGGTAACTGGTCTTAACAGAGGGGACAGCCTCCTGACACTTGAGGATAAAGTGGCTGAGTCTTATCCCCATATGAAAGATGCACTGATTAAGCTTTTTGGTCTCACCCTTGAAGAATACATGCAAAGGTTTAGGAACACTCACAAGGGAGCACACGGGCATGAATGGAGTTTGTTGATGCTTCTGTAAAGTCAATGGAGAGCTGGATTAAGGGTAATAGAGTGAATACTCACGAAGGGCTCTATAGTTTAATGGTCAAAGAGCACATACTCATGAATTGTGGCTGATGAACTGGTACACACTTTTGTACCCAAAAAGTACCAAGGGTGATCATAAGAAAGGGGGGCAGACCGCCATCATGAGAAAAGAGAGAGCAAGGGAAAAAAAAAAGAATCTCCCAAAGAGTCCCCTAAAGATGCCCAAGTGGAGAGCCCAGTGCCAAGTTCCAAAGGGAAAGGGTTCCTGGGAAAGGACTATGACCCTTCAGAGGCTGGCTTTCTGCTTTAAGGGAAATGATGTGAGCACCAAAAAGTCAGCCAGTGGTGACCATCCCAAACCCACCACTAGTGTACAGTTGGGGGTGGAAGTGGTCCCTGGGTATTGAAAAGGGTTCACAGAGGCCACCTTAGTTTCCTTGGGTGGGGAGGAAGTTGAACGCTTGAACCACTGCCCTTCAAGGCCCAGATTTAAGAAGGCCTAGTGCCTCCTTGCGCTACATTAGCATAATTTTTTTACGATACTAACGTAGCTCAACGAGGCCAAATTCGCGACACCAGATTTACAAAGAGACGCAATGCATGCATTGCGCCACTTTATAACCCCTTGCACCACACTGTAGGAATGTACCATCTTGCCTGGCATGTTACCCCCATTTTTACTTGTGTGTCAGTTTGTTTTTGCCTGTGTCACTGGGATCCTGCTAGCCAGGACCCCAGTGCTCATAGTTTGTGGCCTAAATGTGTTCCCTGTGCGGTGCCTAACTGTATCACTGAGGCTCTGCTAACCAGAACCTCAGTGTTTATGCTCTCTCTGCTTTTTAAATTGGCACTGCAGGCTAGTGACCGTTCACACCAATTCCATTTGGCACACTGGAACACCCTTATAATTCCCTAGTATATGGTACAAAGGTACCCAGGGTATTGGGGTTCCAGAAGATACCTATGGGCTGCAGCATTTATTTTGCCACCCATAGGGAGCTCAGACAAATCTTTCACAGGACTGTCACTGTAGCCTGAGTGAAATAACGTCCATTTTATTTCACAGCCATTTTACACTGTACTTAAGTAACTTATAAATCACCTATATGTCTAACCCTCACTTAGTGAAGGTTAGGTGCAAAGTTACTAAGTGTGAGGGCACCCTGGCACTAGCCAAAGTGCCCCCACATTGTTCAGGGCAATTTTCCCAGACTTTGTTAGTGGGGGAACACCATTACACACCTGAACTACATGTAGGGCAATACCTATATGTAGCTTCACAATGGTAACTCCGAACATGGCCATGTAACATGTCTAACATCATGGAATTGTCCCCCCAAGCCAAATCTGGTATTGGGGTGCCAATCCCATGCATCCCCGGGGCTCCAGCATGGACCCTGGGTACTGCCAAACTAGTTCTCTGGGGTTTTCGCTGCAGCTACCGCTGCTGCCAACCCTCAGACAAGTTTCTGCCCTCCTGGGGTCTGGGCAGCCCAGTCCCAGGAAGGCAGAGCAAAGGATTTCCTCTGAGACAGGGCGTTACGCCCTCTCCCTTTGGAAATAGGTGTTAAGGGCTGGGGAGGAGTAGCCTGCCCCAACCTCTGGAAATGCTTTGAAGGGCACATATGGTGCACTCTTTGCATAAGCCAGTCTACACCGGTTCAGGGATCGCCCAGCCCCTGCTCTGGTGCGAACCTGGACAAAGGAAAGGGGAGTGACCACTCCCCTGTCCATCACCACCCCAGGGGTGGTGCCTAGAGCTCCTCCAGTGTGTCCCAAACCTCTGCCATCTTGAATGAAGAGATATGAGGGCACAATGGAGACCTCTGGGTGGCCAGTGCCAGCAGGTGACGTCAGAGACCCCTCCTGATAGGCTCTTACCTGGTTAGGTAGCCAATCCTCCTCTCAGGGCTATTTAGGGTCTCTCCTGTGGGTTTCTCTTCAGATAACGAATGCAAGAGCTCACCAGAGTTCCTCTGCATCTCCCTCTTTGACTTCTGCCAAGGATCAACCGCTGACTGCTCCAGGACACCTGCAAAACCGCAACAAAATAGCAAGAAGACTACCATTAACATTGTAGCACCTAATCCTGCCGGCTTTCTCGACTGTTTCCTGGTGGTGCATGCTCTGAGGGCTGTCTGCCTTCACCCTGCACTGGAAGCCAAGAAGAAATCTCCAGTGGGTCGACGGAATCTTCCCCCTGCTAACGCAGGCACCAAACATCTGCATCACCGGTCCTCTGGGTCCCCTCTCATCTTGACGTGCGTGGTCCCTGGAACACAGGAGCTGGATCCAAGTGACCCCGACAGTCCAGTGGTCCTTCTGTCCAAATTTGGTGGAGGTAAGTCCTTGCTTCCCCACGCCAGACAGTAATCCTGTGTACTGCGTGATCTGCAGCTGCTAGGGCTTCTGTGCACTTTTGCAAGGATTCGTTTGTGCACAGCACAGCCCAGGTCCCCAGCACTCCGTCCTGCATTGCTCAACTCGCTGAGTTGACCACCGGCTTCGTGGGACCCTCTTTTGTTGTGTTGAGACGACCGCCGAGCTCAGAGTTCTTGAATGCCTGTTCAAGTGCTTCTGTGGGTGCTGCCTGCTTCTGTGTGGCCTCTCTCTATTGCTGAGCGCCTCCTCTGTCTCCTCCTCCAAGGGGCGACCTCCTGGTTCTTCCTGGGCCCGGGCAGCACCCATTATATTCAACCATGACTCTTGCAGCTAGCAAGGCTTGTTTGAAGTCTTTCTGCATGGAAACAACTCTGCATCCTCCTGCACGCCGTGTGACATCTTCTGGTCAAAGGAGAAGTTCCTGGCACCTTCCGTTGTAGCAGAATCTTCTACGTCTACCACCCTAAGGCAGCCCTTTTGCATCTTCATCCGGGGTTTAGTGGGCTCCTGCCCACCCTGGACACTTGCGTGACTCTTGGACTGTGTCCCCTTCCTTTGCAGGTCCTCAGGTCCAGGAATCCGTCTTCAGTGCTTTGCAGTCAGTTGTTGCCTTTGCAGAATCCCCTATCTTGACTTTACTGTCTTTCTGGGGTTGTAGGTTAACTTTACTCCTACTTTTCAGGGTCTTGGGGTGGGGTATCTTGGACACCCTTAGTGTTTTCTTACACTCCCAGCGACTCTCTACACACTACACTAGGCCTGGGATCCATTCGTGGTTCGCATTCTGTAGGAGGCTGGCCTGGCTTGTAGTGGGTACCAAGGGGTACTTACACTCTGTACCAGGTCCAGTTATCCCTTATTAGTGTAGAAGAGGTGTTTCTAGCAGCTTAGGCTGATAGATGGTAGCTATAGCAGAGCAGCTTAGGCTGAACTAGGAGACATGCAAAGCTCCTACTATACCACTGGTGTCATATGCACAATATCATAAGAAAACACAATACACAGATATACTAAAAATAAAGGTACTTTATTTTTATGACAATATGCCAAAAGTATCTCAGTGAGTACCCTCAGTATGAGGATGCCAAATATACACAAGATATATGTACAAAATACAAAAAATATGCAGTAATAGCAAAAGGAAGTAATGCAAGCAATGAAAAGTTACAGTAGATTGCAATAGGAGCACATAGGTATAGGGGCAACACAAACCATATAGTCCAAAAGTGGAATGCGAACCACGAATGGACCCCAAACCTATGTGAGCTTGTAGAGGGTCGCTGGGACTGTAAGAAAACAGTGAGGGTTAGAGAAATAGCCCACCCCAAGACCCTGAAAAGTAGGTGTAAAGTGCACCTATATTCCCCAGAGAGCACAGAAGTCGTGATAGGGGAATTCTGCAAGGAAGACCAACACCAGCAATGCAACCAAAGTGGATTTCCGGACCTGAGTACCTGTGAAACAAGGGGACCAAGTCCAAGAGTTGCAAAAATGTCGAGAGAGGGCAGATGCCCAGGAAATGCCAGCTGAGGGTGCAAAGAAGCTGCCACCGGATGGTAGAAGCTGTGGATATTGCAAGAACTAAGAGGACTAGGAACTTCCCCTTTGGAGGATGGATGTCCCACGTCATGAAGAAGCTTGCAGAGGTGTTCCCACGCAGAAAGACGCAAACAAGCCTTGCTAGCTGCAAGGGTTGTGGTTAGGGTTTTTGGATGCTGCTGTGGCCCAGGAGGGACCAGGATGTCGCCACTTGGGAGAGGAGACAGAGGGGGTGCTCAGCAAGTCAGGGAGCCCTCACAGAAGCAGGTAGCACCCTCAGAAGTGCCGAAACAGGCACTATGAAGAGGAGTGAACCGGAGCTCACCCGAAGACACAAAAGGGAGTCCCACGACGCCGGAGGACAACTCAGGAGGTTGTGCACTGCAGGTTAGAGTGTCGGGGACCCAGGCTTGGCTGTGCACGAAGGAAATCCTGGAAGAGTGCACAGGAGCCGGAGCAGCTGCAAATCACGCGGTACCCAGCAATGCAGTCTAGTGTGGGGAGGCAAGGACTTACCTCCACCAAACTTGGACTGAAGAGTCACTGGACTGTGGGAGTCACTTGGACAGAGTTGCTGAGTTCCAGGGACCACGCTCGTCGCGCTGAGAGGGGACCCAGACGACCGGTGATGCAGTCTTTTGTTGCCTGCGGTTGCAGGGGGAAGATTCCGTCGACCCACGGGAGATTTCTTCAGAGCTCCTAGTGCAGAGAGGAGGCAGGCTACCCCCAGAGCATGCACCACCAGGAAAACAGTCGAGAAGGCGGCAGGATCAGCGATACAAGGTTGCAGTAGTCGTCTTTGCTACTTTGTTGCGGTTTTGCAGGCATCCTGAGCAGTCAGCGGTCGATCCTTTTGCTGAAGGTAAAGAGAGAGATGCAGAGGAACTCTGATGAGCTCTTGCATTCGTTATCTAAAGAATTCCCCAAAGCAGAGACCCTAAATAGCCAGAAAAGGAGGTTTGGCTACCTAGGAAGGAGGATAGGCTAGCAACACAGGTAAGAGCCTATCAGAAGGAGTCTCTGACGTCATATGCTGGCACTGGCCACTCAGAGCAGTCCAGCTGCCACAAACACCTCTGTTTCCAAGATGGCAGAGGTCTGGGACACACTGGAGGAGCTCTGGGCACCTCCCCTGGGAGGTGCAGGTCAGGGGAGTGGTCACTCCACTTTCCTTTGTCCAGTTTCGTGCCAGAGCAGGGCTGGGGGATCCCTGAACCGGTGTAGTCTGGCTTATGCAGAGATGGGGACCATCTGTGCCCATCAAAGCATTTCCAAAGGCTGGGGGAGGCTACTCCTCCCCAGCCCTGACACCTTTTTCCAAAGGGAGCGGGTGTAACACCCTCTCTCTGAGGAAGTCCTTTGTTCTGCCTTCCTGGGCCAAGCCTGGCTGGACCCCAGGAGGGCAGAAACCTGTCTGAGGGGTTGGCAGCAGCAGCAGCTGCAGTGAAACCCCGGGAAAGGTAGTTTGGCAGTACCCGGGTCTGTGCTAGAGACTCAGGGGATCATGGAATTGTCTCCCCAATGCCAGAATGGCATTGGGGTGACAAGTCCATGATCTTAGACATGTTACATGGCCATGTTCGGAGTTACCATTGTGACGCTATACATAGGTAGTGACCTATGTATAGTGCACGCGTGTAATGGTGTCCCCGCACTCACAAAGTCCGGGGAATTTGCCCTGAACGATGTGGGGGCACCTTGGCTAGTGCCAGGTTGCCCACACACTAAGTAACTTAGCACCCAACCTTTACCAGGTAAAGGTTAGACATATAGGTGACTTATAAGTTACTTAAGTGCAGTGGTAAATGGCTGTGAAATAACGTGGATGTTATTTCACTCAGGCTGCAGTGGTAGGCCTGTGTAAGAATTGTCAGAGCTCCCTATGGGTGGCAAAAGAAATGCTGCAGCCCATAGGGATCTCCTGGAACCCCAATACCCTGGGTACCTCAGTACCATATACTAGGGAATTATAAGGGTGTTCCAGTATGCCAATGTGAATTGGTGAAATTGGTCACTAGCCTGTTAGTGACAATTTAGAAAGCAGAGAGAGCATAACCACTGAGGTTCTGGTTAGCAGAGCCTCAGTGAGACAGTTAGTCATCACACAGGGAACACATACAGGGCACACCTATGAGCACTGGGGCCCTGGCTGGCAGGGTCCCAGTGACATATACACTAAAAGAACATATATACAGTGAAATATGGGGGTAACATGCCAGGCAAGATGGTACTTTCCTACACATTCCACTTTTGGAGTATATGGTTTGTGTTGCCCCTAGGTCTATTGTGTCTTATTGCATCCTATTGTATTCTACAGTGTTTGCACTACTTTTCTAACTGTTTACTTACCTGATTTTGGTTTGTGTGTATATTTTGTGTATTTTACTCACCTCCTCAGGGAGTATATCCTCTGAGATACTTTTGGCATAATGTCACTAAAATAAAGTACCTTTATTTTTAGTAACTCTGAGTATTGTGTTTCTTATGATATAGTGCTATATGATATAAGTGGTATAGTAGGAGCTTTGCATGTTTCCTAGTTCAGCCTAAGCTGCTCTGCTATAGCTACCTTATCAGCCTAAGCTGCTAGAACACTGCACTACTAAGGGATAACTGGATCTGGCACAAGGTGTAAGTACCACAAGGTACCCATTATACGCCAGGCCAGCCTCCTACAATGGTGGTGCATCAGTGGGATCAGTACTTGTAACTACTTTACCACTTTGTCATTGGTGCTTTTCGTAAGAAAAACATATACCAAATAATTCAGAATGTACACAGTTAACCTAAACAGTTTAACTTTCCTTCTTTAAACGTTCTAAAAGGTTTTAGAAAAGTTTTGAAATGTTTTAAAACGTTTTTCTCTTTTCTTTAAAAGTTTCTAAACTTTTTTCTTTCTCTCTGTCCTAACCCCTTTCTATCATGTCTGCAGTAGAACGTACTCCCACAGTTGTCCAGGCAACATATGGGAATCTAAACTTTAAAAGTTAGATGGGTCTCTGCATTGAAAGAGGTTTAGCCATTGGTAAGAATCCTACAAAAGATCTTCTCCTTAGGCTTCTCCTAGAAAGTGACCAGAACCAGTCTGGCCCATCCCAAGATCAGGAGGTAGAGGAGTGGGGTACCCAGCAAGACTCAGAGGAATCCCCTGAGGATGTTGAGGAGGGTTCTTCCAAGGATCTGCCAGCTAACAGGCCATCTAGTGACACTGGTAGTGGGAGGGGGTCACACACTAGTAGGGCACCTTTCACTCCTAAAGGCCAGGTTACTAGAGTCCAGCCAGTTAGGGACAGGTCTCTCTCTGCCAATTCCCACAGTTCTTCTGTGTCTCACAATTCCCAAGCCTCCCACCCTGAGGATAACTTAATGGAAAGGGAACTCAGAAAGCTGAGGTTGGAAGAGGCCAGGCTGAAGCTTAAACAGCAGCAGATGGCCTTAGACAGGGAATCTCTGGATGTGGAAAGGGAAAGGCAGAGGTTGGGGTTAGTTCCCCATGGTGGCAGCAGCAGTGTTTTTGATAGCAATCCTGGTATAGATAGTCCGCCCTTACAAGGAGGGGGATGACATTAACAAGTGGTTTGCTGCACTTGAGAGGGCCTTTATAGTACAGTTGATCCCTCAAAGGCAGTGGACTGCTATCTTGTGGCTATCTTTCACTGGTAAGGGTAGGGATAGGCTCCTTACTGTTAGAGAAAGTGAAGCTAACAACTACACAGTAGTGAAAGATGCACTCTTGGATGGATTTGGCTTAACCACTGAACAATACAGGATAAAGTTCAGAGACACCAGAAAAGAGTCTTCTCAAGACTGGGCAGATTTTGTGGACGGTTCAGTGAAGACCTTGGAGGGGTGGTTACATGGCAGTAAGGTATCTGACTATGAAAGCCTGTACAATCTTATTCTGGGAGAGCATATTCTGAACAACTGTGTGTCTGACTTGTTGCACCAATACCTAGTGGACTCGGATCTGACCTCTCCCCAAGAATTGGGAAAGAAGGCAGACAAGTGAGTCAGAACAAGGGTGAACAGAAAAGTTCATATAGGGGGTGACAAGGATGGCAAGAAGAAGGATGGTAAGTCTTCTGACAAGGGTGGGGACAAAAGTAAACATTCTGAGTCTTCATCAGGCCCACAAAAATCCTCTGGGGGTGGTGGGTCCAAATCCTCTTCCAATATTCAACCTAAAAGGCCTTGGTGTTATTTGTGTAAAGTCAAAGGCCATTGGGCAACTGATTCCAGTTGTCCAAAGAAAAACAAGAAACCTCCCACCACCACAACCCCTGCTGCAAATTCTAGTGCCCCTAGTAATAGCAGTGGTGGTGGGAAATCTACTACCAATAGCCAATCCAAGGGTGTAGCTGGGCTCACTATTGGCAATGTAGTTGGGGTTGGTCTTGTTAGGGAGACCACAGAGGCTTTTTTAGTCTCTGATTCTGGCATAGATTTTGCCACCTTAGTTGCTTGTCCCCTTAAAATGGATAAGTACAAGCAACTTCCCCTAATAAATGGTGTTGAGGTTCAGGTCTACAGTGACACAGGAGCCAGTGTAACTATGGTTATAGAGAAACTGGTGTTGGTAGGCTCTCATTATCATAATGAGACTACTGGATTTTTGGGCGGCTAGATCGTCTGCAGTGTGGGGGGCTAAGTCTGACCCACGGTGAAGGACCCTTGTCGCCCTAAATCCGGGTTTTGCTCCAGCTAACTGGCAGTGCCTCATCTCTCCCAAAGGGAAGAGACAATTGGGCAGCCGAGCGCATGACATCTTAGTACTTCCCAGGGAAGTCGTGGTCACTCAGGTTACAACCGGTTCTCTCATACACAGTGCGGTTTGATATAGAAATGACGAAGGCAGTTTAAGTTTTAAAGATTGGTTTAATAAAACAACTGCATTTTATATAGCAAAGCGTGAGCTGCAATAACCAGAACTACACAACACAGTAGGATTAAAATATTAATGATGAGAGTGAAGCACAAGAATAAGGCTATCATAGTGCAACTATATTAGGTTCCCTCTAAGTTATATTCTGAGCACAGCATGTGAAGCTCTAAGCCTGCCTTTCAGGTTCCCCCGGGAGGACATCAACCCTCATACCTGAGCAAAGGCCTGTAATCTGCATCAGCATCTGCAACAGGGCAGTCAGCATCTAGTTGTAGGTTCCTGGTCGGAATCTCCCTCTAACATGTACTAGGACTAGAAAGTGTTTTTATAACTAACACGCAGATGTTCTAAGAAAATGTCCCTACGTAAGGATGTGTATTTTCTACGAACACTAGAGACTAAACTTCTACCACGTGTACCGGCAATGTACCAGACTGTAGCCTTGACTGGAGCACAGAGTGAGCAGGAATGCATTGTTTGAGAAAACAGTGCTGAAATAAGCTAAACAGTGTGATAGAATGAAATAAAAACAAGACCGTAAAACTGGTTATTGTAAAATAACTGTGCGAGATTGAATAAATAGGTGTGAAGGCTGGGGAGGAATAGCCTCCCCCAGCCTCTGGAAATGCTTTGATGGGCACAGATGGTGCCCATCTCTGCATAAGCCAGTCTAACCGGTTCAGGGATCCCCCAGCCCTGCTCTGGCGCAAAACTGGACAAAGGAAAGGGGAGTGACCACTCCCCTGACCTGCACCTCCCAGGGGAGGTGCCCATAGCTCCTCCAGTGTGTCCCAGACCTCTGCCATCTTGGAAACAGAGGTGTTTGTGGCAGCTGGACTGCTCTGAGTGACCAGTGCCAGCAGGTGACGTCAGAGGCTCCTTCTGATAGGCTCTTACCTCTCTTGGTAGCCAATCCTCCTTCTTAGGTAGCCAAACCTCCTTTTCTGGCTATTTAGGGTCTCTGCTTTGGGGATCTCACCAGATAACGAATGCAAGAGCTCACCAGAGTTCCTCTGCATCTCCCTCTTCACCTCCTACCGAAGGATCGACCGCTGACTGCTCAGGACGCCTGCAAAACCGCAACAAAGTAGCAAGACGACTACTAGCAACCTTGTATCGCCTCATCCTGCCGGCTTTCTCTACTGTTTCCAGGTGGTGCATGCTCTGGGGGTAGCCTGCCTCCTCTCTGCACCAGGAGCTCTGAAGAAATCTCCTGTGGGTCGACGGAATCTTCCCCCTCAACCGCAGGCACCAAAAGACTGCATCACTGGTCCTCTGGGTCCCCTCTCAGCACGACGAGCTTGGTCCCTGGAACTCAGCAACTCTGTCCAAGTGACTCCCACAGTCCAGTGACTCTTCAGTCCAAGTTTGGTGGAGGTAAGTCCTTGCCTCCCCACGCTAGACTGCATTGCTGGGTACAGCGTGATTTGCAGCTGCTCCGGCTCCTGTGCACTCTTCCAGGATTTCCTTTGTGCACAGCCAAGTCTGGGTCCCCGACACTCCTTCCTGCAGTGCACAACCTTCTGAGTTGTCCTCCGGCGTCGTGGGACTCCCTTTTGTGACTTCAGGTGGACTCCGGTTCACTTTCCTTCCAAGTGCCTGTCCCAGTACTTCTGCGGGTGCTGCTTGCTTCTGTGAGGGCTCCCTGTCTTGCTGGACGCCCCCTCTGTTTCCTCCTCCATGTGGCGACATCCTGGTCCCTCCTGGGCCACAGCAGCACCCAAAAACCTCTACCGCGACCCTTGAAGCTAGCAAGGCTTATTTGCGGTCTTTCTGCGTGGGAACACCTCTTCAAGCTTCATCGCGACGTGGGACATCCATCCTCCAAAGGGGAAGTTCCTAGTCCTCTTCTTTCTTGCAGAACTCCAAGCTTCTTCCAACAGGTGGCAGCTTCCTTGCACCCTCAGCTGGCATTTCCTAGGCTCCTGCCCACTCTCGACACTGTCATGACTATTGGACTTGGTCCCCTTGTCTTACAAGTACTCAGGTCTGGAAATCCACTGTTGTTGCATTGCTGGTGTTTGTTCTTCCTGCAGAATCCCCCTATCACGACTTCTGTGCTCTCTGGGGGTAGTAGGTGCACTTTACACCTACTTTTCAGGGTCTTGGGGTGGGCTATTTTTCTAACCCTCACTGTTTTCTTACAGTCCCAGCGACCCTCTACAAGCTCACATAGGTTTGGGGTCCATTTGTGGTTCGCATTCCACTTTTGGAGTATATGGTTTGTGTTGCCCCTATACCTATGTGCTCCTATTGCAATCTACTGTAACTTTACACTGCTCGCACTACTTTTCTTGCTATTACCTGCATAATTTTGGTTTGTGTACATATATCTTGTGTATATATCTTATCCTCATACTCAGGGTACTCACTGAGATACTTTTGGCATATTGTCATAAAAATAAATTACCTTTATTCTTAGTAATTCTGTGTATTGTGTTTTCTTATGATATTGTGCATATGACACCAGTGGTATAGTAGGAGCTTTACATGTCTCCTAGTTCAGCCTAAGCTGCTTTGCCATAGCTACCTTCTATCAGCCTAAGCTGCTAGAAACACCTCTTCTACACTAATGTGGGATAACTGGACCTGGCACAAGGTGTAAGTACCTCTGGTACCTACTACAAGACAGGCCAGCCTCCTACAAACACCCACTACATTACCAATGGTGAGCCCAGCTACACCCTTTGTCTGGCTATTTGTAGTGTTCTTCTCACCACCACTGCTATTACGAGGGGCACTAGTGGACGCAGTTGGGGTTTTGGTGGTGGGAGCCTTAGTGTTTTTCTTTGGACAAGTGGGATCACTTGCCCAATGGCCTTTACTTTTACATAAATCACACCATGGCTTCTTTTGATTGTGAGAAGAGGATTTGGACCCACCTCCGCCAGAGGATTTTGGTGGGCCTGATGAACACTCAGAATTATTTTTGTCATTGTCCCCACTCTTGTCATGAGACTTACCATCTTTCTTCTTGCCATCCTTGTCACCCCCTGTATGAGGTTTTCTGCTCACTCTTGTTCTGACCCATTTGTCTGCCTTCTCTCCCAATTCTTGGGGAGAGGTCAGATATGAGTCTACCAAGTACTGATGCAACAATTCTGACACACAATTATTGAAGATATGCTCTCTCAAAATTAGATTATACAGGCTTTCATAGTCAGTCAACTTACTGCCATGTAACCATCCCTCCAAGGCCTTCACTGAACAGCCTATAACGTCTGTCTAGTCTTGAGAAGACTCTTTTCTGGTATCTCTGAACTTTATCCTGTATTGTTCAGTGGTTAAGCCAAATCCACCTAAGAGGGCATTCTTCAAAACGTTCTAATTGTTGGCATCACTCTCCCTGCCAGTAAGGAGTCTGTCCCTACCTTTGCCAGTGAAAGATAGCCACATTATAGCAGCCCACTGCCTTTGAGGGACCAACTGTACCATACAGGTCCTCTCAAGTACAGAAAACCACCTGTTAATGTCATCCCCCTCCTTGTAAGGGGGGACAATCTTATGCAGGTTTCTTCAATCTGTTTCTCTAACAGGATGACTATCAAGATTGCTGCTGTTGCTGCCACCATGGGGAACTAACCCCAACTTCTGTTTTTCTCCCTCTACATGTAGGGATTCCCTGTCTAAGGCCAACTGTTGCTGCCTTAGCCTCAGTCTGGCCTCTTCCAACCTCAGCTTTCTGAGTTCCCTGCTAGGGTGTTATCCTCAGGGTGGGAGGCTTGGGAAATCTCTGATACAGAGGTAATGTGAGAATGTGCAGAAGTGGACCTTTCACTAACTACCTGAACCCTAGTGACCTGGCCTTTAGGAGTGAAAGGTGTCCTACTACTATGTGACCCCATCCCGCTACCAGCTTCACTAGATGGCCTGTTAAGTGAAAGTTCTTTGGAAGTACCCTCCCCAGAGTTTACAGGACCCTCCCCTGAATCTATCTAGGTACCCCCCTCCTCTACCTCCTGATCCTGGGTTTGACAAGTCTGACTCTGGTCACTTTCAAGGAGAAGGTTAAGAAGGAGATCTTTGGTAAGGTTCTTACCAATCCCCAAACTTCTTTCTATACAGAGACCCCTCAAACTTTTAAAGTTTAGATTGTCATAAGTTGTATTCACTTTTTAGAAAGGTTTTAGAGTGAAAGTAAGACTGCTAGGTTTACTTGTGTATATTTGTAAGTATTTAGAATATGGTTTTCTTATGAAAAGCACCAATGACAAAGTGGTAAAGCAGTTACAAGTACTTATCCCACCGCTGCCACCAATGTAGGAGGCTGGCTTGGCTTGTAGTCGGTACCAATGGTACTTACACCCTATGCCAGGTCCAGTTATCCCTTATTAGTAGAGTGTAGCAGTGTTCTAGCAGCTTAGGCTGATAGAGGTAGCTATAGCAGAGCAGCCAAGGCTGAACTAGGAGACATGCAAAGCTCATGCAATACAACTTACATCATATAGGTACTATATCATAAGAAAGACAATACTCAGAGTTACTAAAAATAAAGGTTCTTTATTTTAGTGACAATGTGACAAAAATATCTCAGAGGATATACTCCCTTAGGAGGTAAGTCACATATACAAAATATACAAAACTAACCAAATCAGGTAAGTAAAACAGTCAGACCATGGAAAGTAGGAGTAAAGTACTACTATTTCCCCAGAAACACACTAAAGTTGTGCTAAAGGATTTTGCAAGGACCCCAACAGTCTGCAAAGCACTGAAGATGGATTCCTGGACCTGAAGAACTGCAAAGGAAGGGGACCAAGTCCAAGAGTCGCTAAACTGTCCGGGGGGCAGGAGCCCACTAAACCCCGGATGAAGGTGCTAAATGTCTGCCTCCGGTTGGAAGAAGCTGCAGGATTTGCAACAACAGAAGGAGGTAGGAAGTTTTTCTTTGTGCAGAAGATGTCTGAGGGCGTGCTAGAGGATGCAGAGTTGTTTCATTGGCAAAATACCACAAACAAGCTGTGCTAGCTACAAGAGTTGCGGATGGACGAAAAGGGTGCTGCCCGGGCCCAGGAAGGACCAAGATGTCACCACTTGGGAGAGGAGACAGAGGGGGCCCTCAGCAACATAGAAAGCCCTCGGACAGGAAGGAAGCAGACGTCCTTGAACACGGGTGCAAGAAGTCTGAACATGACTGTCGTCTCAACACTGCAAAGAGAGGTCCCACAACACTGGAGATCAACTCAGGGCGCTGAGCATCGCAGGACGGAGTGCTGGGGACCTAGGCTCGGCTGTGCATGCAGGATTTCTTGGAAAAATGCACAGAAGCCCTTGTATGTTTAGAGCATGTGGTGCACAGGATTACTGTCTGGGAAGGGGAGGCAAGGACTTACCTCCTCAAATTCACGGCACTTAAGTAACTTATAAGTCACATATATATATAACCTTCACTTGCTGAAGGTTAGGTGCAAAGTTACTAAGTGTGAGGGCATCCTTACACTAGCAAAGGTACCCCCACATAGTTCAGGGCCAGTTCCCGGGACTTTGTGAGTTTGGGGACGCCATTACACGCGTGCACTACATATAGGTCAATACCTACATACTGTATAGCTTCACAATGGTAACTCCATGTAACATGTCTAAGATCATAGAATTGTCCCCCATTCCAATTCTGATATTGGGGAGCCAATTCCATGCTTCCTGGGGGCTCCACTATGGACTCCCAGTACTGTCAAACCAGCTCTCTAAGGCTTGCACTGCAGCTACAGCTGCTGCCACCTCACAGACAAGGTTCTGCCCTCCTGGGCACTGAGCAGCTCAGTCTCAGGAAGGCAGAACAAAGCATTTCCTCTGAGAGCAGGGTGTTACACCCTCTCCCTTTGGAAATAGGTGTTACAGGCTGGAGGGGGTAGCCTCCCACAGCCTCTGGAAATGCTTTGAAGGGCAAAGATGGTGCCCTCCTTGCATAAGCCAGTCTACACCGGTTCAGGGACCCCTTGTCCCCTGCTCTGGTGCGAAACTGGACAAAGGAAGGGGAGTGACCACTCCCCTGTCCATCACCACCCTACGGGTGGTGCCCAGAGCTCCTCCAGTGTGTCCCAGACCTCTGCCATCTTGCTTTGCAAGGTTTGGGGGCACTCTGGAGGCTCTGAGTGGCCAGCAGGTGACGTCAGAGACCTCTTCTGATAGGTCCTTACCTAATAAGGTAGCCAATCCCCCTCTCAGGGCTATTTAGGGTCTCTCCTGTGGGTTCTCTTCAGATTCGGCTTGCAAGTTTCCTTCAGGAATCCTCTGCAACTACTACTTCATCCTCTGACCTCGAATCAACCACAGCCTGCTCCAGGAACCGCTGTAACAGCAACAAAGTATCCACAAGGGATACTTTTCCTCTGCAACTTCAGCTCCAACCAGCAACTGCAACAGCTTCCACGTGTGCACGCTCTGAGGACTCCCTGTCTTCGTCCTGCACAAGAAGGACCAAAGAAATCTCCCGTGGGGTGACGGAGTCACTCCCCTGCTCACATAGGTACCTTCCAAGATGACGACCGGTAAGTACCCAAGATACCCACTACAAATCAGGCCAGCCTACTACAGATATTATATGCTCAGCCAGCCAGTGCCAAGTTGTGGTATTTCCATCATTTACTCCAAATCTTCCCATGATTCTGTGGGAGGCCTCAAGCTGCATAAATGGGTCTTTCTTTTTGAGCATACCAGTCCACCCCGCTCACCAATCTGTCACCGTAGGGGGGGGGGGTTGCAGTACTCAATTTCCACGCAATGCTCGAGTCTTGAGCCCCCAGATTTTCCAGCAATCCCAGCAGGGTGACCCTGGGGGAAAGTTCCACTGGCCTATCTAGGACCAAGACCAGCTATTGTTCTATTTTACACTAATATTGCACCATCGTCGGACATGACCATACCACATGAAAAATATCTGCCTCCAGTGACGCAAACCAGAAGCAGTTTGCTTGAGGAATCCTACCAGCTCAGTGGGGCCACAGGGGGGTCATATAGGTTAAGTGTAAGTAGTTAAGCTGAATTAGCCTGAGCCTTGTGGAGATAGATAATTCCCAGGGGGGCATCCTGGCACCTCTCCCATCAGTGTCATCCAGATCACCAACCCATGTCTCCCATTTTTGCTTCAATCTAGGGAACTGGTCCAGTGTATTAATGACCAGGTATATATAGACCTGCAAGATTGCACCTTTAGTTAGCTTCCCAGTCAGCAGCTTATCTCAGGGAGGGCCTGAGGGATTGTGTCTCCATAAAGAATGGACATTACACTGTCAAGTCCCAAGTGTCAACTCTACTCAATGGGTCGGATCGGCCATGCCCCATGAAGGCACCGTGAGGCTATATAATAGTATTGCAAGCCTGCCATTCCCAGTCCTCATGATAGAGGGATTGCCGGTAATTAGCAAAGGTGATCCCGAGGCAGCCTCCCACCCATAGGAAGGTATGAATGCTGGAGTTGAGGTTCTGATACCATCTTCTAGAGATTGTGAATGGGAAGATTTGAAATATATAAAGGATCTGGGGTAATACCACCATCTTGAAGATGGCTACCTGCCAAAACGCATGGAGAGGGAGGAACACCCACCTATGGAGATTCTTTTTATACTAATCACCAGGGGAGGCAAATTGAGAGTAGTGGAATGTGGATACCCAAGTTTCAGAAACTCAGACGACATTGTGGGATTGTAGACTTCCAGGTACATACACCGGAGTTGCCTCCTTTCAGGACCAACAAGAACTTGGCTCTCTTCACTTGGAGACCCGAGGCTGCCTCATAAATATCAACAATTTCCATATAAAATTTACCAGAGTTTTACGGGCCCATTAGGAAGAGCAAGACATCATTAGCATACAGATCTATGTGTACTTCAGGGCCATTGTTTCAATCCCAACACTACACTTGGGTGTCACAGCGTACAAGTCTGTCCAGGGGTTCAGTAGCCAGGGTGATTAGAAGAGGGGAAAGAGAACAGTCCTTTTGGATGCCCCTGTGGATCGGTAAGGGATGGAGAGGGACCCGTTATATTGCATCTGTGCTACTGGATTAAACTACAAAAGCCCAACAAGCTTGTGGAAGTACGGTCCGTTTCCTGCTCATTCCAAAACTATGGTGAGGAAAGACCAGCCCATTGTGTCAAAAGTCTTTTTCAAAGTCTAACATGATCAGAGGGTCCTCGAAGACAGTGAGCTTGGGAGACAGCTAGTTGGACTCTACAATTGCAGTGTAGAGTTCCTCGGACCGGCATGAAGCCACATTGATCAAGATGGATCAGGTAGGGCAGGGTCCGCCACAGACAGTTGGTCAGGACCTTGGCAAACAGCTTTATCTCACCATTGATTACTGAGATCGGCTGAGACCAGGAGACTGTGGAACTTCAGAAAAATACTCAACAGGAAATCCGTCGGGCTTGGGGGCTTTGCCAGGGGGTAGGTCTGTATGTACCCCATCAATTTCATCAGGTGTAATCGGCTGGTCCAGGCCACTAATAAGTGACTGGGGGGTCTTCATTTGCTAGTATGCTGCCTCTTGCAGAAGCCGTGGTCTGTGCTCATACAAGGCTCTATAACAGTATGCAAACACCAGTACAATATCTGAGATACGGGTCTTTACCCACCTCTCAAAACTTGCAATCTCTTAGGTGGCCAACCAATATAAGAGCTTCAAAGTCTTGTCTCTGTGCTCATAGGCCCGCATTGTGGACACTCTCTAACACTGTCACACCTCCTCAAGCGAGATGTGTTTCACCTTTGTCCTAGACACCATGAGACGATGGTCCATCTCCTCAAAGGGTCCTATCAGCGCTTGCTGCTCAAGGGCTAGGGTTTGGGTCTCCAAAGTCGTAATTTGACCTATTTTTTTTTTTATCACCACAACAGATATAACTTTCTACAATGCCTCTAAATGTGGGTTTGGTAGCTGCCCAAAGGGTCCAACCAAGCTCACTGTACCCCAGTTAGTTTCAAAGTAAGTTTGGAGACCAGATTCCCCACAGTTGGAGCAGCCCTGATCCCTCACATAGATGGAGCAGTCCTGATGTCTCAAATTATATGTATTAAAACACCACATAAGGTGTTGGGCAGGGCTGACAACTCCAAGAGCATCAGAAGCAGTGCATGATCATAGATACCCCATAGCAGGATAGGTCAAAGCACGACACAGTCTTGTGGGCGGCTGATGTGTGGGTGTATGCAGAGTCTTGAGGGTGCCATATCCTTCATGCATTACAGAGCCCTTCTGAATTAAAGCTCCCACTATCAATAGTACAAAAGTCATAGATGAGCCATATGGCCTTGTGCTAGACCTGATACTCTAAGCTAGTGTTTCCCCAGACCTTTTTGCTTTTTCCTCTAGATTTAGCTGATTCTCCTTTAGTGGCCTTATGGCCCGGGGCACTTTCCCACTGTAAGGACAGAGTGAATGTTTGTGTGCCTCTCCTACATTGTAGTGGATCCTATTTAGTTTTATTGGGAATTCAGGAGATAGCTTAGCCTTCCAGCTTGCAGGCCTGTGCCCCCATCACCTAGTGACTTTTACCCTACTTAGCTTGCTCTGTTTTAGCGCATTTCTTTAACTATTTCTTCTAAGATGGCTGCCATGTTTTATAGTTAGGAAGATGTTTTGATTTCATGTTATCTGTGCCATTCTGTAAAGGCGTCACTATCAGCGTCAAAGACAAACCGATGTACGCAGGTTTTCACATTATTTACATTCCCACTTACGTGTGACCAGGGCATAATGTACCTTTTCAGGGAATTGTTTATATAATTGCCGCCCCAAACATGCTTTCTTATCTATTGTTTGGGAACATACCTGTGTGAGGGGTACTACAAGATCTGTATAAATACATCTCACGCAGCCAGGGTTATCAGAGGGATTCCTACCAGAAGCCATAAATGCTATCCATGCCGCACGCCACCTTGATGCTGACCCAGCCTTTGTGTCACCACGGAGCTTGATCTAGAGGCCTCATTCCAAGGCAACAAGGAATGGGGGGCTCTTTTCATGGACATGGTCCTGGCAGATTAGGTTTATCACACCTAGCGCTCTTTAGGTTAGAGATTAGGCTCAGCACGCTAGGGAGTTAGGGTTTATTTCACACCTATTTTACACCTTATGTTTTTGCAAGATGGTGGGGGTCTTTGTACTCATGACTTTCGTATTTACAATTCTGTTTCTTGCATTATTCATTATCCAAATCAATGCAGCCCATGCATTTTACAGTAGATTGGAGTCATGTTAATAAAACCTATTGAAAACGTTACTGCATCTCCTTCATTGCATGTGTGTGAGACTTGTTGCTCATGTGAGAAAAAGGTAAGCTCTGTTTAACCACAACTCCCCTGAGATGTCGCACTCTTGAATATATGCGTAAAGGCTACCACAAATCACCTTTTACTGTTTGGGTTTTTGGTGAGTTACTGCTTGTGAGCTGGGAGGGTTGGGCCAACAGTTGTGACTTGTTGTAAGATTGGCATAGTCACCTACAAACAAAAGTGCTGTCATCCCCAAACCAGCAGTCTTGCCTAGAGCAAGAGTCCAACTACGTCATGGTACCACCAACGATGGTGTTTAAGAACTCATTTACGTATGCTCTGAGTATCTCTTTCTCACACATAACAGGTATCCTACGTATCCTAAGTACCATTATACCTAGACGTCCGTGGTCTTGGGGAAGATCCTCTTCAGCTGAACAGGGAGTAACTAACTAGGCTGTGGGTTGTTCGAGCTCAAACTCTTAAAAGGACTTTCTCTCCATCTGGTGTTCCACCTCTTTACCCATTCTTAATATGGCTAATGCCATTGACATTCCTGAGAATGTCAGACATGCATTAACACTACATCTCATAGCACATGGCTTAACAGATGAGGCTGGGATGTTACATTTATTGTAGAAGCTAGTGAATCTTACCAAACAGAAACATTCTATTCCTTGGTCATCTTTCCTGAGGAAGACCCCACTATATTCACATTCCACACATGCAGAATTGCAGACGTACCACAACGGTACCAAGCATACCTGTATCTTGAAATACCGATTACTTATCAAGAACATGAGAACTGGTTTAATGACACTCTACATACGTAATACAAAATGTAAGATTAGGTCCCCTAGGTAATGACGGACCAACGTGGCCTATGTTTACCACATACACATCTCACCCTGATATACAAAATATGCAGCTGATCTGTGGAATCTTTACAAAGAGCTTATAACACTATATAGATGACTTGTTCAGTTCGTAATGCGAACTCTGAACACCACACCAGCGCGTCAAGCACCACCAGCACCAGCTGGATACCAATTGCCTACTGCTGGGATTAATACCCAAACAGTACATTCTATCATCGGCAAAGTGCCCACGGAATGACAGAAGATCCAGTGCTGGATAGCCCAAAAAACTAATCAGATGAAAGCTGTGTTTCGTCATATGGGACCACAGAAAAAACATAGAATTCTCACAATGTGCTTGCCATTCGGGATGGTTCCCTCAGTGGATGACTGCGCCACATGGGGTACAGTCTTCGCTGCAATATATAGTACCACACATGGTACCCCGACATTTGCCAATTTACCAGAGGTGTTAAAACAAATTCAGAATGAGCACGCTGCACCAGCCCTAGATTTGAGGGTGAAACGAATGTGGAACTTTGACGCAGTCTCCTCAATAATACTTACTAACATAAAAGTGAATGCAATAGCACTGGCTATACGCCAGCAGCTCAGAGAGATACCACATTTGGAATAGGAAAAACAACTACTGAAAATTATTTTGGATACCTATACCAATATAGGACGGGATAGTTGGAAAGCCAAGCCGAAAAAGCCTGAAATACAGTGTACCACCCCTAAGGACAGTATCAACTAAGCACAGGAGGGTTCAAAGAAGCGCTGGGATAAACAAAAACAGATTAAACACAGACGAAGTCAGAGAGCAGGGACTCCACAGTTGGAGAACTCCAACAGGAGATATAATCTCAGAAATAGAGAAAATATAAAAGCTCCAAACAGATATACTGATTCACGTCCTTCTCGTACTTTTCAGGTCGCACCGGATAGAGGTAACGAGCGAGTGGGCCCCACAGCAAAACCCACGATTTAAAAAGAAAAAGTTGGCAGCACTGTCAACTAAAAATGCCAGTACTCTTGAGAACATTGCTGAAGAACAAGACGTGGGCCGTGACAATGCTGGACAGTGCGGCAGAGATCACGATATGTCCCCAGAGTCTGAAAGATCATCTGGATGAGACAGCAACTAGCAACTTTATTGCAGTCGAGACAGCAACGGGCATGTTCTCCCACCCAACAGGGTTTACGATTTAAATATCCAAATTGAGGGAGACATAGAGCGCACCATTAGTGTGATATTCTGGGATGAACTTAGTTGTGGTATCCTATTGGCTGAGAGGGACTGGCCACCTGAGCACATCTGTAAGCTCCCACATGTGGAAGATTTAATTTTGTCTTCTTTCTCTGATCTTGTTCCAGAGGGGTTAAACAAGCCTATGCTGTCAACTGGGCTTTAGCGCAGGCACCTGTGCTATACGGCAACCATGTAGGTTGGGGTAAGGATTCTCCATGTCATGTAATACCTATCAGGACTACACCCCAGCCTCAGCCACAATATCCTGTTAAACACGAAGCCAAAGCTACAGTGAGGGAGATCCTCACTCAGCTCGATACCAGGGAGTAATTGAGCCCTATGTCTCTGCAATTAATAAGCTGTTATTCCCCGTTGCAAAACCCGACCATTCATATAGAATAGTCTTAGATTACAGACACTTAAACAGTCTACATGCACATATGCAATACAAAATTCACACAGCACAGCAATTAACAACAAAGGGGCATATTTATGCTTTTTGACGCAAAACTATGCTAACCCTATTTTGCATCAAAATCATTAGCACCATTCCACAGCCGGGCGCGATATTTATCGAATGGCGCACGCAGGTGCTAAGGAATGGCTAGCGTCTAAGAAAAAGATGCTAGCCGGGGGCGGTAGGGAAAAAAGCGCTAGTGGGACAGAAATTATGCTAGGCTGGTTAGCGGCAATAAATATGCCGCTAACCAGCCTAGCGTCATTTCCTGACGCACTAACACCCAAATATGACTCCTGTCTCAATAAAGACAGTAGTAGTTATGCCCACCACCCCAATGGCCAACACAGGGGACCAGTGTCCCTTGGGCAAGGCCATAAGACCCAGTGCCAGGCAGGGGACCCATGTAAGGGGCCTCCAGTGGCACTTTAAAAAATACAAATCAAAAATAATTTGAAAAAAAATACTTACCTCTACCTATGGTGTCCCTCTGGTGTGGGTGGGGGTGTTACTGGAGCTTGGGGTGGGCATCTGGGGGCCCATTCCATGGTGTTTGGCCATGGGAGTGGGTCTGCAGGTACCCTAAAGCCTGGTCTGACCCAGGCATTAAATAATGACGCTAAGCAGGCTAAGCGCCATTATTTGGGTCTGCCTACTCCGTGCGCATTGTTTCTGCGCAAAAGTATAAATAAGGCGCTGGGGGTTAGCATAATGTTGTGGATGGGAACGCCTGCCTTGCATCTAATTAGCGCAAAGTAGCTTACTGCATCTACAACATGACGCTGACTCCAATATTTTGACACTAGCGTCAAAATATAAATATGGAGTTTGGTCAGCGCCATTTTAGCGGAAAAAAATAATGCTAAAACGGCACAAACAAAGCATAAATATGGGCCATAGTGCATAAAAAATATAAAACAACCTTGGATATCTCCAATGTTTTTTTGTGCCAGAACTTAGCACACGAAAGTCAGGATCTGAGTGCATTCTCATTTGGGTCACTAAAAAGCTTTTGTTGTTTGGCCTAAGACTATAAGAACAGCCCAGGGCTGTTCCCAGCCCGTGTGACATCAATATTGCATGATATTGATCCTGAGGCGTTGTCCTATGTGGAGGATATCTATCTCACCAATGACGACCTCAACATTAATCTTGCCAGGATTGATTGAATCCTTCCAGGATTCGCAGCCCTTTGCTACAAATTCAATTTTAAAAAGCTAAAATAGCCTTTCTCAGTGTATTGTTCCTGGGATACGAACTATCAAACAAGGGCAAGAGTCTGGCCCACACTTTCTAGAAAAATGTGCTCAACCCAAGCCACTTAATACTATCAAGAAACTACAGTCTTTACTTGGTTTCTTCAACGTTGGCAGAACATACATGCCTGATTATGCACAACGCATCAAGCCACTTCATGACTTAATATGCCCTGATTTTTCTAGCAGACACTGGATAGTTGAACATACAAGCATCCTTAGAGGATTGCAACAGGACATGCTAGAAGCAAAACACTTACACCCGTGATAACAAAACAAATGTGGTCATCAGAATAATTGCTGGTGCCATTGGGTTCACTTATGTCACCTTTAACGAGGTTGACACGGTGACCATAGTATATAAATCACATTTATATTGCAATGCAGGACAAGAAAAAACTCCGACTGCTGTACAGATGGCTGTCATCAAGGAGAGGCCACTTGCCCAAGGGAAACGCATTATTGTTGTTACTCCTGTGCCAGCCTTAGAAGCTGTCTCCAAAGCAAGCGTTCCTAATGTTAAAGCATTACATCCACGTTGGATTCCATGGTCAACCTCCCTGACTGCCACCGATGTTGATTACATCTTTGATCCCAAACTTCAAACACAAGAATATCTCCAATACGAACAGGAGTACCCCGCACTGCTAGATATCTTGCCACTTGACAGATACCAAACTGTCATTTACACTGATGGTTCAGCACAACCAGCTGTAGGTACTAAACATCAGTACTCAGCTGTGTGTGCAGCCGTGAGCAGAGTGATGAAGGATGGTATATTCCAACATCACAATACCTACACGCAGACCCTGGGGGACTGCACAGCTCAGCTGGCTGAACGTAAGGCCCTTATCCTAGAGCTAGAACATACGGATCCAGGACAACTCATATTGATTGTCTGCGATTTGTACTACTGTGTCCAGTCCTTCAATGATTATCTCGTTATTTGGCAATTGAACGGGTTCAGAGACTCAAAGGGGAACACCATAAAACACAGAACTCTGTGGGGGAGGGTGGCTGATCTTAAAGATAAGCTAATGAATGCATAGGTAGTCCATACATTGGGCCACAACATGTAGGAGTACACGTTATTGGCAACACTTTGGCTGATGAAGCGGCCAAATCTGCAGTAGCTACGGATTCTGTTGCAGTAGCTCATTCCCAAACGAGATTGGATAATGACATTTTGGCTGCCATGAAACCTCTGGCTGAACAGCAAGTCTCTTCCTAAAGCATACCCTACAAAATATTCATACCACATCAGTGCACAGAATGTTGTGTATGCAACACTTCCTGGGGTTGGAGCTCGAGTGGTCCCCAGCCAGGAGATTAGAAATCATCAAAGCAGCGCATGAGGGTGTCGCCTCTGCACATGCTGGCATTGCGGCCACAATCACACTCTTACCGAAACAGTTCTGGTGGCCAGGTCTATACAAACAGACCAAGTAATATGTCCTTAGTTGTGACATTTGCCCACAGATAAAGGGTTCAAACATCAAACGCCCACCGCAGACACCCCTCTTAGTGTCCAATGGGCCACTACAATGTGTGTACCTGGACCACTGTGGTCCCTTACAACCTGATGGTGCATACAAATAGATCTTAGTCGCTGTAGATTCTTGTTCTAGATTCCTGTGGGTTTAGCCACACCAGTCGGCTGTTGCTCGAACTGTTATAAAAGACTTGCTGATCTTTATCTGTACATATGCGATTGCAGCATTCCATTCGGACCAGGGCCCTGCCTTTGCCTCTAAGGCATTCAGGGACATTATGCGGACTATGGGTGTTGAACTCCATGACTCCTCATCCTACTATCCCGAGGGTAATTGGGTCGTGGAGAGGAGGAATCGAGATCTAAAGCAGTCCTTAACATCTAGACTATTAGGTTCTGGCAGCAACTGGCTTCATCACCTATATGGGGTCCAGAAAGCACTGAATAATCCGCCAAGATGGTCCTTTGGAGGACGCACTCCCTATGAGGTTCTCTTTGGGATACTTATTTATGTCCCAGATCTAGATGCCCCTGGTTTGGTGGCAGCAGACATACCTTTTGACATAAATGAACATCTCACTGTCTTATAGGAGCTTCAGCTATTTTGTGATGATAATTCATCCGCCAGTGATGCCACCTTAGGAATAAGGGATTTGCCAACAACTTCTACAGGCTAGATTCCTAAAGTTGGGGATCTGGTTTGTGAGAAGATTGCTGTGAAGAAGGAACATCTTACAGAGCACTGGTCCAAGTCCTGGGAGTATAAGGTACCAGGTTTGTCATCTTACCAGTGCTGCCTGGTTTCAAAGCAAACAGATTTGTCTCCATTGACAACATCAAACTTCACCATGTGGTCGATCCTGCACAGTAGACCCAGAGGTCCCTTGGGTAGTTCCCAGTCCCCTATCACTACCCAACAGGATATACCTATGCAAGGAAGAAACAACAACTCTTCTGACCACACAAGCATGTGCAACAATGCTACAAATGCCTCCTCGGGCATGAGGAGGGCGGAAAATGAGCTTTTGCTGATTCCTGTTACCACTGATTCCTGTTACCACTTCAATGACAACACCTGTCCACGATGTGGCTGTCGTCTACTCCAACACAACACAAACTGACGACATTGTCTACTATGAGCCTCCACGCAAAGTGAATCCATCCACCAGTAACGCACAGGCTCCTGTGTTTGCAGAGACTGCTTCTGGTTACTTCATCGATCTTGATGACTTTTCTTTGACTTCATCCACATCTGCTTCTGAAACTGTTTCAAAGACATGTAAGCTGTACAAATGGCTTCAATATAACTAGTTTATCCATGGAACTATCTGTGGATATTTCTAGCATTGCGTGGTTTCTTATTATGGATTGGTTTTGTGACTTTTCTTACTCTTGATAAATTATCATTATCTTCCTGAACCCTCTTCTGTTGAGCCAGTGGATTGTCTTAACTCCATCTCTTTCCCCACATAAGGTCTGAAGCGACTTGTCCCTTGTGAATATTTCAGCTGTACTAATTCCTGATAGGACTGTGTGTAATAAGGTTCCATTTGATATATACAGGCCTACTGAGGTCATTCAAATTCCATATGTTTTTGAAATATCAATGGCTGATGTAATTACACCTGGTGGGGTTTCTGATGACTGGGATGTTCAAACAGTTCATTCAATGCTCACTGAATTGAAAGACTATGCAGTATTTTAAAGTGATGATGTGTATACAAACACAGAATTATGATGAAATGTTCTAACAATTGGGGACATTACTACCAGCGCTGAGGCACTAGACACAGATCAGTATTTACTTACACACAGAGGGAACACTGTTCAACTCCACCTGTGGGGAGCCTAAAGAACTATTCAGATCAATTCACATATTTCTCTGGCATGACGTTAAGAATGCAGAATCATACTACTTCCAGATACCACCCTCCGAAATTAGGAACATTTTGCTGACAAACACAACATTGGTCTATTCAGATTCCTTTGTTTCCCGACTAGCAGTTGAAGGCCACAAACACCGGAAGAGCAACATCGATGTAAAAAGTGTATGGGGGACACAAGATTGGCAAATTCAGGGTAGGGAGACTTTGTTTAGACCATGCCTTATTCCTGTCCAAATTATCTTTTTAAATGACAATTCAACAGGCATCCTGTCTAGGGTTAGCAAAAATGAAGGAAATTAATGCACCCAGTATCCCCACACCGGAAACATTTGCCAATTGGCAGCCCTTCCTAAATGTCACTTAGGAAGAGTTAGATGCAAAGGTTCAGGCTGGTACCTATAATTCTCCACTTTCTAGTCCCAGTGGGCGGTTATTGTGGCCAGTAGACTTAAATGGGTGTCAGGCACATTTTGTTAATTCTTCAGATGGCTTCAAGATTGGCCGGCCAGACTGTCGATTTGTCTTGGGTCAACATTCGGGTATAGTTACCACATACAGTGTGGGTAAACTGTGCCAAAAATGGTTGGAGACTAACACCTTAGCAGCAGTTAAGGGACAAACTCAATACTCTATCTGAAGATATAGGTTTACAGGGCTTCTTGTTCGGTCCTAGAAAGCCACACAAAAGATTCATTTATGTCATTTACAATGAGAATTGGAGGCTTTGCAAATGGAAGCAGCTGCACATTTAAGGCAGTTAGATAAGCTGTTATTGATAATGGCATGAACACTCTTCCCAACAGGATATATTCTCTTAATAACATAGTGTCATCTGCGGTTAACATCATTCAGAATGGCATGTCCTTTTTACATCATTGACAAAGTCAACTGCGTTCCATCATGCAGTTGGGTTAAACATTACAGGTTCTGAAAAATGGCCGCGATCCACGGAAATACATTAACAGTAGTGACCTGTTTGCTGCTTTTAATTTATCCAGGGAACAACAGGCGATGGCTGTAAGGGAAGCAAGTTTCACCATGCTTCATATAGAACAGTTAGCAAAATTGCCTTTTACGGTTGCAGAAATTCCATCAACAGTGTGACTCGTACATGGCATTATAAATCTGCCGGTTTCCACCTTTCATTTTTCTAAATGCTTGAAACAGTGGAAGCAAATGTGAGACTACAGGTGTCTCTTCATGGCCTTTGCAATGCAGGAGTCGCGAACTTGGCCTGTTTTCGTAAAGGGTACTCCTGTCCCTTTGAGTCGTCCAGCATTTCAAATACTTTCGAATGGAAGCTATGTGGTCCTGAACGAACAAAGCTGTTGCAGTATGAGACCAGGAATTGCCTACGTAATTTCAGTCTCTAAGATTGTAACTTGTTGTGGACATGTTTTATTCCCCCCCTGCAAAAGATAAGAGTAGCAGAAATGTGGCCTCACATTTATACTACTAATGTAAATTATGACAAGCGGAGCAGATTAAAGGCGCTACTGCTCCAGAAACAGGTTGCATTAACATCGGCTAGAGAGACGTATGCTCTCCTGATAGCGAGATCATCAGCCGAGATACAATCCAAATTAAATACCAACTTTCTCTTAAGCACTTTGGAGAGCTGGTATTCAACGCTTCGAGCACTAAAGGGGTTGTGCATTTCTTTAAGGCTGCCGGGTTTGGATTCATGTCCATCTTCCAGACTGCCTTCGGAGTCATTCCTTCAGCCATCCATTCACTCTTTTCAAGTGTGTTTGGTGGCTTTCCTGTGACTTTGGCATTGATCGGTGGGATACTTCTGCTGCTGTTCCTGATTCAAAGTGGTTGTACCGTTTCAGCTAACAGGAGTAATGGAGCTACTACCACCAGCCCAGCTGTGCCCTGCTCATGTGGCACAAGTCTTTAGTGCTCCAATGCTAGAGGAACTGGAGCTTGATTGGTCTTTGTCATTCCGACCAGTCTTATGATGTGTGCAACCAGTCTTTCATTGCACCTGGTGCCTCTTCAAACATCTGCCTTCGATGTGCCTTGCTGTTCCGCCAGTGCCTCCTATGGACGAAGAGATGCTGATGTTCCCGATGACGGTTCATTCACGGTCGTGCCCCATGAGACTGAGGCTGATTCACGAGGCCACTTACTAGCCGCCCGTGGTGGATTATCTGGCTCCTTTCGGCACTTTGGATGGTGCTGCCTTCGCAGGTGATCCTGTACCTGAGGCTGCTGCGCAATACTGTTCTGTGAATCCGTCTGCCAATCCTGTCATCGATCTGACGATGTAGTTTCCATCCTGGATGCCCTTCCTTTTGATGGCTTTGAATACATTCTTCAAGATCATGACTACTGTTAAATGAATTTGAGCACTGACCTAGTCTAGAATTTCAAAGGTATGCCAACATTGCCTTTCATGTTGGCCTGCTGTGCTTGCCATGGTCAACATTTTGTCTCTGTGTATGTTTTAGGTATTTTGTAATTGATTTTAAGTAGAGTTTAGCTTATTTCAGCCCAGAGCATTTTAGCTTGGGTTCATGCACTTCCTCCGCTGTCATTTTGGCGTCATACTTGTTCCGGCAATGGGAAGGGTGTAGTGGATCCTAGTTAGTTTTATTGGGAATTGAGGAGATGGCTTAGCCTTTTGGCTTGCAGGCCTGTGCCCGCATCACCCAGTGACTTTTATCCTACTTAGCGTGCTCTGTTTTAGGACACTTATTTAATTATTTCTTCTAAGATGACTGCCATGTTTAAAGTTAACACGTGTCAGGAGGAGACACATGGGTGAGTCATAACTCATTCAACATCCGAAGCAGGACGGGGCCAGGAAGCTGCTATGTTTTTTAACATGTTCTACCTGGGACGTTTGGATGTCCTGTAGGAGGGCTATGTTGCAGTCTTTTTACTGAGATTGTCCAGGAGCCTGATACTCTTGATTAGAGTACATGGCCATGACCTATCACAATCCATATTGTTAGATCAGCCATAGAAATGGACCACAAATGCAAATCACAATTCAGTCACAAATTACCAAGTCACAATTCGGTGTTTGTACATTTAAAAAAGCATTTTTGCCGTCACCAACAGACAAATTCTGAGAATAGGGGTAGTTTGCGAACTCAAAAATGCTTTGTATATCTGGCCACTATTTCTGTAGTCTTTTTTCATCTCTGACAACATCTACAAAGAGATCACAATTCCTACTGTTTTAACAGTTGAGGCTCCTTCAGTGATATTTAGGGTGTCCTGTTTTCTAACACGCCATATTCACAGCTGTAGGAGACTGACCCTCTGTGTAGCGTGCATAGCTAGATACACTGTGCAGATGGTCCGGACAACCACATGTTGGCTTACGGAGATAAAAAGTAAACCATCTAATGCTCTAATTTTTATGGTAGCTTGGTCGAGCAGTTATTTTAGTCTTGGAGAAGTGCAAATCATTTGTTGTACACACAGTATCAATAAAGCAAGACACACACTCAAAAGAATAACTCGAGACCAATTTACAACATTTTCATAAACATTTTAAGACCAAGATCATCAAAATTGGTTAAGTACTGTTTAAGTTCTGAATTTTAATAAAAAATAGTCCCTCATTATGACATGGGGGTAAATCCCGCTTACTGCCATGCTGACGGCGGCCAAATTACCACTGCGGTGGCAGATATCCGTTCACCATATTATGACACACACACATCAATCCGACAGAATACTGCCACATACACAAATCCGCCAGACCAAAGGTCAGTGGTAAAGTGGTGGTACCACTACCCATACTGTTATGCCAACAGAACAACACCCAGCATATTATAACCCACGAATCACCATGGCGGACATTCAACAGTAGTAAACCACTGGCGGTACATACAGCCGCGCTCAGAATGGACACCCACATACAGAACAACACCACATTGGCCAATGCTAAAAACACGTACCTGACACTCATACACACACCACACCCACACACCCATACCACTATAAACACACACGCACATTACCCACAAACCCTTACGAACACCAATTGCTACCAGGAGACTGAGAAGAAGAGCACAGAGACAACTAGACACACACTAACCACTTACACCCATACACCTCTCAGGCACTTCAGATCACACACCCCACCACATGCCATCTCACACCCTCACTCCCATCACTCCACTCTAACCCACACACTGCAACTATATATCTGATTAACCCCAATGCCAAGCCCTGCATGCCATACCAATGCATGGACACCCCTCCCAGCCCTGCATGGACACCCATCACTAAAGCATGCACAGCATAGGGAAACTAACATACCCACAATACATAACCATACACAAGCAAAAGCTGGCAGGGCAACACCAATGATAGAGGGGAAGCCAGGGATGTCCAAATGTCATACACTTGAAGAATAATACATCACTTAATCCCCACAGGTACCTCAGCTACTGTCAGTGGAGAGGAGGTGCCATTACTATTTAGTCCCCCAACAGAAAAGCCCCCCAGTGATGACAGTAACTCTGGACTTCTGGATCTGAAGGACCTACCTGGCCCATCAGGGACCACTGAACAACCAAGCACAATCACAGACCACTACAGAGCCTCCCCCATTAGGATCCAACACCACAGCACCCACCCAGCCTACCCACACCTCTGTCCCCAGGACAAGTCAATCAGCAGTGTGCCCACCTGTACTGGGACCCCAGGCCACACCTCATACCCAAGACAATCAGGGACCTGGGGTCAGTGGCAGTGGGCACACCGTTCAGGGGCACAGGCCAACAGGGAAACTGGGAGGACTGCTGTGTGGCAGGGAGAGGACAGGACCAGGGAACAGACCCTCCAGGAGGCACTCTCCGAGATCCTTGACAACGTGCAGAAGAACAGTCAGCTGCAGGAGGGACAGTCTCAGGGAATCAGGGATGACTTGCAGGCCATTAACAACACCTTGATCTCCATAGCAGGGGTGCTGGCAGACATGGCCAACATTATGAGGGAGGCAACAGAACACCAGCAGGCCACTACCACTAGCCAGTCAACTGAACAGCCCTCCACTTCCACTGCCCCTAGTGGGCAGGAGGCCCCGCAACAGGACCCACAAGCCACCAGCACCCCTCCCCCGGCAGAAGGTGAACCACCCTGCAAACGTTCCCTGCGAACCAGACAGAAGCTAGACACTTGCCAAGACCACCGCCAGGAAATGGGACTCTCCTGATTGTCCTCCTTGTGCCGCACTCAGTCACCTAGTCCACCTTGAACCGCCATTGCTCCCTTTCCTATGTCCCCTTGGACATGGCACCTGTGCTCCAAACAGACTGGAACAATACCCTGGACTTTCCTTCATCATCACCCCATTCCATTGCACTTTCCCCTCAATTTCTTAGCACTACAATAAACACCCTTGGACAAAACTCGACTGCTAGTATTCCATGTGTAGGAAAGTACCATCTTGCCTGGCATGTTACCCCCATATTTCACTGTATATATGTTGTTTTAGTGTATGTGTCACTGGGACCCTGCCAGCCAGGGCCCCAGTGCTCATAAGTGTGCCACGTATGTGTTCCCTGGGTGATGACTAACTGTCTCACTGAGGCTCTGCTAACCAGAACCTCAGTGGTTATGCTCTCTCTGCTTTCCAAATTGTCATTAACAGGCTAGTGACTAATTTCACCAATTCATATTGGCATACTGGAACACCCTTATAATTCCCTAGTATAGGGTACTGAGGTACCCAGGGTATTGGGGTTCCAGGAGATCCCTATGGGCTGCAGCATTTCTTTTGCCACCCATAGGGAGCTCTGACAATTCTTACACAGGCCTGCCACTGCAGCCTGAGTGAAATAACGTCCATGTTATTTCACAGCCATTTACCACTGCACTTAAGTAACTTATAAGTCACCTATATGTCTAACCTTCACCTGGTGAAGGTTGGGTGCAAAGTTACTTAGTGTGTGGGCACCCTGGCACTAGCCAAGGTGCCCCCACATTATTCAGGGCAAATTCCCCAGACTTTGTGAGTGCGGGGACACCATTTCACACGTGCACTATACATAGGTCACTACCTATGTATAGCGTCACAATGGTAACTCCAAACATGGCCATGTAACATGTCTAAGATCATGGAATTGTCACCCCAATGCCATTCTGGCATTGGGGAGACAATTCCATGATCCCCCGGGTCTCTAGGACAGAACCCGGGTACTGCCAAACTGCCTTTCCCGGGGTTTCACTGCAGCTGCTGCTGCTGCCAACCCCTCAGACAGGTTTCTGCCCTCCTGGGGTCCAGCTAGGCCTGGCCCAGGAAGGCAGAACAAAGGACTTCCTCAGAGAGAGGGTGTTACACCCTCTCCCTTTGGAAATAGGTGTCAGGGCTGGGGAGGAGTAGCCTCCCCCAGCCTCTGGAAATGCTTTGATGGGCACAGATGGTGCCCATCTCTGCATAAGCCAGTCTACACCGGTTCAGGGATCCCCCAGCCCTGTTCTGGCGCGAAACTGGACAAAGGAAAGGGGAGTGACCACTCCCCTGACCTGCACTTCCCAGGGGAGGTGCCCAGAGCTCCTCCAGCGTGCCCCAGAACTCTGCCATCTTGGATTTCCTCTGCATCTCCCTCTTCACCTTCTGCCAAGGATCGACAGCTGACTGCTCAGGACGCCTGCAAAACCGCAACAAAGTAGCAAAGACGACTACTGCAACCTTGTATCTCTTCATCCTGCTGGCTTTCTCGCCTGTTTCCTGGTGGTGCATGCTCTGGGGGTAGCCTGCCTCCTTTTTGCACCAGGAGCTCTGAAGAAATCTCCCGTGGGTCGATGGAATCTTCCCCCTGCAACCGCAGGCAACAAAAGACTGCATCACCGGTCCTCTGGGTCCCCTCTCAACACGACGAGCGTGGTCCCTGGAACTCGCTAGACTGCATTGCTGGGTACCGCGTGATTTGCAGCTGCTCCGGCTCCTGTGCACTCTTCCAGGATTTCCTTCGTGCACAGCCAAGCCTGGGTCCCTGACACTCTAACCTGCAGTGCACAACCTTCTGAGTTGTCCTCCGGCGTCGTGGGGCTCCCTTTTCTGACTTCGGTTGGACTCCGGTTCACTTCTCTGCTTCTGTGAGGGCTCCCTGACTTGCTGGGCGCCCACTCTGTCTCCTCATCCAAGTGGCGACATCCTGGTCCCTCCTGGGCCACAGCAGCACCCAAAAACTCTAACCGCGACCCTTGCAGCTAGCAAAGCTTGTTTGCAGTCTTTCTGCGTGGGAACACCTCTGGAAGCTTCTTCTTGACATGGGACATCCATCCTCCAAAGGGGAAGTTCCTAGTCCTCTTCGTTCTTTGCATCCTCAGCTGGCATTTCCTGGACATCTGCCCCCTCTCGACACTGTCACGACTCTTGGACTTGGTCCCCTTGTCCCCTTGTCTTACAGGTACTGAGGTCCGGAAATCTACTGTTGTTGCTTTGCTGGTGTTGGTTTTCCTTGCAGAATCCCCCTATCACGACTTCTGTGCTCTCTGGGGGTTGTAGGTGCACTTTACACCTACCTTACAGGGTCTCGGGGTGGGCTATTTTTTCTAACCCTCACTGTTTTCTTACAGTCCCAGCGACCCTTCACAAGCTCACATAGGTTTGAGGTCCATTTGTGGTTCGCATTCCACTTTTGGAGTATATGGTTTGTGTTGCCCCTATACCTATGTGCTCCTATTGCAATCTACTGTAACTTTACATTGCTTGCATTACTTCCTTTTGCTATTACTGCATATATTTGGTATTGTGTACATATATCTTGTGTATATTTGGCATCCTCATACTGAGGGTACTCACTGAGATACTTTTGGCATATTGTCATAAAAATAAAGTACCTTTATTTTTAGTATATCTGTGTATTGTGTTTTCTTATGATATTGTGCATATGACACCAGTGGTATAGTAGGAGCTTTGCATGTCTCCTAGTTCAGCCTAAGCTGCTCTGCTATAGCTACCTTCTATCAGCCTAAGCTGCTAGAAACACCTCTTCTACACTAATAAGGGATAACTGGACCTGGTACAGAGTGTAAGTACCTCTTGGTACCCACTACAAGCCAGGCCAGCCTCCTACACCATGTATTGAAAATTTGTATTGATGGAAACAGCTGTATCTTGTGTGTCACTGGAAGTACTGACGGATAACTGATGTTCTGTTGTCCACATCCTCATCCTCATCCTCTACCTCCACATCCTCACTGTCCTCAGGGTCCACTGCAGCCACAGGGGCATTTACAGTCTCCTCCTCCTGCAGAAAAGGTACATGGCGTCTGAAGGCCAGGATGTGCAACATGCAGCCTGCCACTACTATCTGGCAGACCTTCTCAGGTGAGTAGCAGATGGAGGCACTTGAACCTGGCCTTCAGGAGGCCAAACGTCCTCTCAATGATCCTTCTGGTTCACCCATCTGCCTCATTATAACGTTCCTCAGCCCTTGTCCTGGCATTCCTCACAGGGGTCAGGCGCCACGATAGTTGTGGGTAGCCAGAGTCACCTGCAAATAGTGAGGGACAAAATTTAGCCACACACTATCCTATGAGGTTAACATCAGAGGCATACACAAACATACACCGGGTGGGGACCAAGGCTCATCTATAAGCCACACCCTGTGCCTCTGTAGTTGGGCCATCACATCTGGGATGCTGCTGTTCATCAGGACAAAGGCATCATGCACCAACCCAGGATATTTAGCATTGACGTGGGAGATGTACTGTACCGGCACACCATCTGCACATTCATGGAGTGTCAATTCCTGTAAATCGCCCCAATATTATTGGGGATATGTCCCATTGCATAGAATCCGGCCTTCACAGTGGCCAGATCTTCCACCTGGGGGAAAGCTATGTAGCTGCACATGTGTTTTACCGGGGCAGACAACATTCTTGCCAGCACGATTGAGAACATTGGCTGTAACATTCCTGCTGCCAAGCCCACTGTCACTTGGAAAGAATCAGTTGCCAGGAAATGGAGAACTGATAGCACTTGCACAAGAGGGGATCCAGTCGGATCATGGATAGATGAGATCAGGTCTGGCTCCAACTGGGCACACAGCTCTGTGATTGTGGCCCTGTCCAGTCTGTAGGTGAGTGTTATGTGCCTGTCCTCCAGTTTAGCTAAGTCCACCAGGGGTCTGTACACGGGGGTATGTCTCCATCTCCTATTTATCCGCAGCAGTAGGTATCTAGGGTGACACAAGAGTGAGTAAGCTGTCACAATTTGAACAACTAAACCACAACAGCAGTCCACATCGTGCACTTATGTATTGGGACAGTGTAAATTTCGAAGTATGTGCCTATTTATCCTGTGACGCAGCAACTCTCTATAGGCCTGTTCACCCCCACCTGAAATGGCAACCGTCTGTCCTGCGTGGAGGGTCAGGTGGAAGTGAGGTAATTCCACTGACGTTGGACGTTGTTGCGGTTGGCGGTCGTGCACCACCGTGCAATTCCTCATTGGATAATATTGGGCCCTATGGAGTACAGTGGCCAATGGGGATGTACGCCAGCGGTGACGGTGTACATGGCCGCGTACATGACCGCCATTTTTTATCTGATTCCTCACTTGTTTCCTAACCTTCAAAAGGAGAAGACCTACACTGGATGTGCTGCTGTGACCTGTGTCTGGAACCTACCATGGCCCATGTGACCGGGGAAAGGGCCCCAGCCTTCACTTCGGAAGAGTTGGAGCGACTGGTGGATGGGGTCCTACCTCAGACGGACTGCTGTATGGGCCTCCAGACCAACAGGTGAGTACACCTGTGGGCACGATGCATGTGGCATGGATGCATGGAGATGTGTGTGAAGGCATTGTGTAAGGGGGGATTATATATTGGCAGTGTACATGTTGTGAGCTGGGCTATGTATGTGCCAATGGTGAAGGAAACGGGTATGGTGGGCCATGTGTATGATAGGCTGGATTGTTACTGTAATGGTGTTCTCCTATCTTTATTGCTTCTGCAGTTCAGCGCCCATCAAAAGAAGGGATTATGGCATGCTATCACCAAGGATGTGCGGACCCTGGGGTCTATGGCAGGGGGAGCACCCACTGTCGGAAACGGTGGGAGGACCTAAGATGCTGGGCATGGAAGACCACGGTGGAGTTGGAGCGACTGGTGGATGGGGTCCTACCTCAGACGGACTGCTGTATGGGCCTCCAGACCAACAGTTTAGCTAAGTCCACCAGGGGTCTGTACACGGGGGTATGTCTCCATCTCCTATTTATCAGCAGCAGTAGGTATCTAGGGTGAAACATAGGGTTTTCTGAAGTTAATGAGATGTGACATGTTCAACAGAACATTTGGTTAAATATCCATGTATGGTGAAATATTTCTTGCTAAGTTTCAAAGATGGTAAAGAATAGATGTTATTTACAACCAGTTAAATATTGCCTATTCACGTTCCATTATGTTTCCATTTAGTAATTGTAAATATCTTTACATCCTACAGAAACAAGCCTTGGATGCAAGAATCATAATGAATAATGAAGATAAACTGCAAATCTGCAAACAACAGTCACCAACAATGAGCTCCGGTATTCAAGAACACATCAGTGAAGTCGGCGACAGAGTGGCCTGCACGTAAACAGACAGATCCTGGAAAAAGCACTCAAGGGCCGTTGAGTGATTGGAAGAGTCCGAGCTGTGCAACCCCAGAGATGATCTCTAGAAAATGATGGCAACAACTGTAACAAACCACCTCCTGTATAAATCGGTGTCCAACTCCAGCTTTGTTCATGGGATCGGTGTGATGTGGTCACAGCAGTGATCTGTTTTCTAAAGCGATAACAGCCCGTCATTCAGTGCTCAAGGTGTATTGTAAACTCTTTCTGGCCAAACCACACTAACTAGAGAAAAGCACAACGGAGCGGAGCCAGACAACTGAAGGGTAAATGAAAGAGGAGTACAGTGGACTGTCCCAATTTGACCAGACAGAAGGAAGATGAATCTTCACCCTTAAGCGTGCATAACCATAATCCAATCTAAAGGCACAATCACCTACAAAGAACCTTATTCATATTATGAAAGTTGCAAGTATTTAATGACTATTGCATGTTATTGTTAAATCAGAAATCAAACGTGCAAATTATCACACACATACAGGACTTGTTCGAATAACATAAGTGGTTTATCAGCAATGTTGGCCCGTCACGAAACACAGTCTTGGGATGCAGACAAATATATACCTGACCCACAGACACTAACCAAGAAAGGAAAATCATACACATTTAGTGAGAGCTTTAGTTCTGCATCTCTATTAAAGCACCATCAACGAACACACAGAGGAGAAAAACCATTCAACTGCAGTGAATGTGGGAAGAGCTTTAGTCACTTATCAACCCTACAATGTCAACAAACCCACACATCAGAAAGAACATTCAAGTGCAGTGAATGTGGGAAGAACTTTAGTCAGTCAGCACACCTAATAGAGCATCAACGAACACACATAGGGGAAAAGCCATTCAAGTGCAGTGAATGTGTAAAGAGCTTTAGTCGAATAGAAAACCTACAAACACATCAGCGAACTCACACAGGGGAAAAACCATATGACTGCAATCAATGTGGAAGTAGTTTTGGTCGTTCCTCAACATTAAGGAATCATCAGCGAACACACACGGGAGAAAAACCATACAAGTGCAGTGAATGTGTGATGAGCTTTCGTCAGTTATCAAACCTCCAAACACATCTGCGAACACACACTGGGGAAAGACCATACCCTTGCAATGAATGTGGAAGTAAGTTTAGTGATTCCTCAAATCTAAGGATTCATCAGCGAACACACACAGGGGAAAAACCATTCAAGTGCAGTGAATGTGGAAGTAGTTTTGTTGACTCTTCAGGATTGAGGATTCATCAGCTAAAACACACAGAGGAAAAGCCATTTAAGTGCAGTGAATGTGTGAAGGGCTTTAGTCGATTAGTAGAACTACAAAGACATCAACGAACACACACAGGGGAAAAACCATACAGTTGCAGTGAATGTGGGAGTCATTTTAGTGATTCCTCAAATCTCAGGATTCATCAGCGAACACACACAGGTGAAAAACCATACCTTTGCAATGAATGTGGGAGTAGTTTTAGTGAATCCTCAAATCTCAGGATTCATCAGCGAACACACACAGGGGAAAAACCATTCAAGTGCAGTGAATGTGTGAAGAGCTTTAGTCAATTATCAAACCTCCAAACACATCAGCGAACACACACGGGGGAGAAACCATTCAAGTGCAGTGAATGTGCAAAGTGCTTTAGTTGGTTATCAAAGCTACAAGTTCATCAGCGAACACACACAGGGGAAAAACCATTCAAGTGCAGTGAATGTGTGAAGCGCTTTAGTCAATTATCAGACCTGCAAAGTCATCAATGAACGCACATAGGAGAAAAACCATTCAAGTGCAGTGAATGTGCAAAGTGCTTCAGTCAATTATCAGAGCTACAAAGACATCAACGAACACACACTGGAGAAAAACCATACAAGTGCAGTGAATGTGTGAAGAGCTTTAGTCAATTATCAAACCTCCAAACACATCTGCGAACACACACTGGGGAAAAACCATACCCTTGCAATGAATGTGGAAGTAGGTTTAGTAATTTCTCAAATCTCAGGATTCATCAGCGAACACACACTGGGGAAAAACCATACCCTTGCAATGAATGTGGAAGTAGGTTTAGTAATTTCTCAAATCTCAGGATTCATCAGCGAACACACACAGGGGAAAAACCATTCAAGTGCAGTGAATGTGGCAGTGGTTTTGTTGACTCTTCAGGATTAAGGATTCATCAGCTAACTCACACAGGGGAAAAGCCATTCAAGTGCAGTGAATGTGTGAAGAGCTTTAGTCGATTAGTAGAACTACAGAGACATCAGCGAACACACACAAGGGAAAAACCATATGATTGCAGTGAATGTGGGAGTCGTTTTAGTGATTCCTCAAATCTCAGGATTCATCAACGAACACACACAGGGGAAAAACCATTCCAGTGCAGTGAATGTGTGAAGAGCTTTAGTCAGCTATCAAACCTCCAAACACATCAGCGAAGACACACTGGGGAAAAAACATTCAAGTGCAGTGAATGTGCAAAGTGCATTAGTTGGTTATCAAAACTACAAAGTCATCAGAGAACATACACAGGGGAAGTGCCATTTAAATGCAGTGAATGTGTGAAGAGCTTTAGTCAGTTATCAGATCGACAAAAACATCAACAAACATACACAGGAGAAAAAACATTCAAGTGCAGTGAATATGCAAAGTGCTTTAGTCAATTATCAGAGCTACAAAGACATCAACAAACACACTCGAGGGAAAACATTCAGGTGCAGTGAATGTATGAATAACTGTAGTCAATTATCAGAGCGACAAAGACCTCAGCGAACATACACTGGGGAAAAACCATACCATTGCAATGAATGTAGAAGTAGTTTTAGTGAATGTTCAGAGGCTCGGGGAGGGGATACACAGTTCCCCCTACCTATAAAGTAGAAAACAGTCCTGCAGAGGTGCGCACCCCCTTCCCTAAGGAACTGAACATGGCCTTGGGGATGGAGTCCCCAGGGCCTGTAAAGGCTTGGGGAGTGGAGCTGCATGGAACATCCAAAATAAAAAGAACAAAATTAAAAAGAATAATGAGAGGCAGGAGGCACACGTTTACTATTAACTGCTCCTTGAAAGAGAGCCGCTGAATACCCTGCATGAGATTTTTAAGCATATTTTTTACAGCTTGACAGTGGCCCTAGAAGGCACAGTGAGACCATCAAGCATTCTTTCAATGTTGTGGGAGGAACCTCATAGAGTGCGGCAACTTTCCAGCAACATTTTTTAGAAAACAATAAGTTCATGGGGTCTTTGAATCCATGACCTCAGGAGAACTTACCATATTTTTTTAAAACACTCATAGCTAGAGCTTCATGGTCTCCAGCTTGAGCACAAGGTCCTCTTGTGTTTTTTTGTTTTTTACTTCCTTTTTGTGACCTGAACAAATGTTAAAAGAAAGACTAAGAGACACATTGGTTTTATTTAAAAAAAATCTCTAGGTCTTCCTTTTAACATTTTCCAGACCAAAAATGGTTTTTATAATAAAACCTATGTTAAGAAAAGACTCACAGACATGATGATTTTATGATTTTTTAATTAAAACTTTATTAAACATTGTTGTAATAATCACTATTATTAAACTTTGTATTGTATGAATTCCTGAAATGTTGCATTTGATTAAAAATAATGATTTTTTGAGAAGGATCATTTTTATATATATAAATATATATATATATATATATATATATATATATATATATATATGCTTAATGTATATTGCTATGCTCACCCCTTAATGAAGCCAATAGGCCCACTTGTTATATTTTGGTGTTGTAACTCTTCAACAAAATCAGTTGTCTGCCCGAGTGTGGCCAGGACCTGCAAGACCAACCGCACCCTGCGCATACCAGAAGGCCAAGTGTGGCGATTGCTGCTTGCAAGGGGTTGGACGCAGGGCCTGTCTAACCTCATGATGTGCCCGGCCAAAGGTGATGTGTGGCGTGAGGTTGCTTGTGTGCGGGGGTTGGACACAGGGCCTTGCCGCAAAACGTTTAGTGTAATGACCGTGTGTGGTGGGGTTGGCTGCCCTCTGGTAGTTGGAGGCAGGACCTGGCAGCAGGCCAGGCCCTGTGGCTAACCCCATGCTGTTGATGTTCTGTTGTGTGCAGCGGAGATTGGCTTTATGTATGATAATAAAATATAAGCCTTTATGTTAAAAAAATTCCCTAGAAATTCCCTGAAAATAAACAAGGTTAAAGTGACGTTATAGTAATGAGTTGTAATTATATCTTGCTTTACATTAAAATACCTTGGAAATTCACTGTTTAAAGTGCTGTTACAGTTAGGTGAAAATGTTTGTGACAGCATAATGTTTTAAATTTAAAAAACACTGAAATTCACCAGTTATAATTATCACTAACAACTATAACTCGTGCCCTGAAGTAACTGTAAGACACACCATCACCATGCACAGCCTATTACATGACTCATTACATGTTCAATAGCATCATTGATACCATCATTGCAACATTTGAAAGGACATCATTGATAACAACTGTGCGTGGTGGGGCGTGAGTCTATAGTACAATATTAAAGCATTGTTCATTTACAGACGGCACATCTTCCATCCAACTGACCGCTGAATTTGCAGACATATAGCTTTACTGATAAAGGTATATAGCACAGAAAGGATCATGTATGGAAATCGAGTTACAGTGAATATCCTTTGTGCATCACCCAATTTAACTGTCTTGGTTTGTTCTGATCCTTTTATAATCTTTGTTGCCATCACGCTTCAAAATTACACAAAAATGTGTTTCTTTTTTGCTTTCCTAACTGGTGATATATTCTGAAATATATCAGCACTTAAGAAAGGTACAGGTATTTAAATGTTGTTGTGTGTTACAGAAAATGACATTCTACCGCCTTTTCTTTCACACTGCATGTACACCAGCAAGATTGTCACATAGTGTACTTTAAAAACTCCAATCGCTTTGCAGTAGGAGTAAGAAAAGTAAACACCAGTCTCTATGTTAACAGAATAGGAAGGAATTTGTCAGAAGACATATCCTAACATTTGACCTTTACCTTTAAAGCACAATGATTGTGACCAGATAAGTACAAAATGTAAAGGCCCCATTGATTATTACAAAATAAAATAAAATGATGGATGGTGTAGGAAAATGGCTCCCTGTTGCAGTTACCCCCCCCCCCCCTTTCTGCCTGCAAGTGGTGCTGACTTGACTGAGAATTGTGCTGGGACCCTGCTAACCAGGCCCCAGCACCAGTGTTCTTTCACTAAAAATATACCATTGTTTCCACAATTGGCACACCTCTGGCACACAGATAAGTCCCTTGTAAAAGGTACCAGTGGTTCCAAGGGCCCTGTGACCAGGGAAGGTCTCTAAGGGCTGAAACATGTGTTGTGCCACCCTAAGGGACCCCTCACCTAACATGCACACTGCCATTGCAGATTGTGTGTGTTGGTGGGGAGAAAAAGGCAAAGTCGACATGGCATCCCTCTCAGGATACCATGCGCACAAAATACTTCCTGTGGCATAGGTAAGTCACGCCTCTAGCAGGCCTTACAGCCCTAAGGCAGGGTGCACTATACCACAGGTGAGGGCATAGCTGCATGAGCAATATGCCCCTACAGTGTCTAAGTCCATTCTTAGACATTGGGGGTGATTCCAACCCTGGCGGTCATGGACCGCCAGGACCGGGGTTGGAGGATGCACCGCCAACAGGCTGGCGGTGCATCAAGGGCAATTCTGACCGCGGCGGTAAAGCCGCGGTCAGAAAAGGGAAACCGGTGGTTTCCCGCCGGTTTTCCCCTGCCCCTGTGAATCCTCCATGGTGGCGCTGCAAGCAGCGCCGCCATGGGGATTCCGACCCCCTTCCCGCCAGCCTGGTTCTGGCGGTTTCACCGCCAGAACCAGGCTGGCGGGACCGGGTGTCGTGGGGCCCCTGGGGGCCCTTGCAGTGCCCATGCCAATGGCATGGGCACTGCAGGGGCCCCCTAACAGGGCCCCACATTGATTTTCAGACACTGAAAATCGCCACGGGTGCAACTGCTCAGGCTTCGTGTTACAATGCCCCAGGGCACTCCAGCTAGTGGAGATGCCCACCCCCTGGACACAGCCCCCAATTTTGGTGCAAGTCCAGAGGAGATAATGAGTAAAACAAGGAGGAGTCACCTACCAGTCACGACAGTCCCTAAGGTGCCCTGGGCTGAGGTGACCCCTTCCTTTAGAAATCCTCGATCTTGGTTTTGGAGGATTCCCCCAATAGGAATAGGGATGTGCTCCCCTCCCCTCAGGGAGGAGGCACAAAGAGGGTGTAGCCACTGTAGGAGGCTGGCCTGGCTTGTAGTGGGTACCAAAGGTACTCACACCTTGTGCCAGGTCCAGTTATCCCTTATTAGTAGAATAGAGGTGTTTCTAGCAGCTTAGGTTGATAGAAGCTTATATCATATGCACAATATCATAAGAAAACACAATACACAGAGTTATTAAAAATAAAGGTACTTTATTTTTATGACAATATGCCACAAGTATCTCAGTGAGTACCCTCAGTAAGAAGGTAAGTAATATACACGTGGACGTTATTTCACTCAGGCTGCAGTGGCAGGCCTGTGTAAGAATGGTCAGAGCTCCCTATGGGTGGCAAAAGAAATGCTACAGCCCATAGGGATCGCCTGGAACCCCAATACCCTGAGTACCTCAGGACCATATACAATGGAATTACCTGGGTGTACCAGTGTGCCAGTGAGAATTGGTAAATTTAGTCACTAGCCTGCAGTGACAAATTTGGAAAGCAGAGAGAGCATAAACACTGAGGTTCTGGTTAGCAGAGCCTCAGTGATACAGTTAGGCACCACACAGGGAACACATACAGGGCACATACTATGAGCACTGGGGTCCTGCCTGGCAGGATCCCAGTGACACAAGGACTAAAACAACATACATACAGTGAAATATGGGGGTAACATGCCAGGCAAGATGGTACTTTCCTACACAACCCTCCCCCCAAACGAAGGACAATAAGACTAGCCATGACCTGATGAGTCTTCATTGTGTAAGTGGAAATATCTGGAGAGTCCATCTGCAATGGAGTGGGTACTTTCAGGTCTATGTTCCACTGTATAGTCCATTCCCTATATGGGCCACCTCAACAATTTAGGGTTTTCACCTTTCATTTGTTTTAGCCAAAGTAGAGGTTTGTAGTCTGTCTGAACAATAAAGTGAGTGCCAAACAGGTATGGCCTCAACTTCTTCAGTGCCCAGACCACAGCAAAGGCCTCCCTCTCTATGGCAGACCAGCGCTTTTCTCTAGGGGTCAACCTTCTGCTGATAAAAACAACTGTTTGATCCTGGCCCTCTGAATTCAGTTGTGATAAGACTGCCCCTGCCCCTAATTCAGATGCATCAGTTTGAATAATTAATTTCTTGGAGTAACATGGGCTTTTTAGGACAGGTGGAGAGCACATGGCCTGTTTGAGCTCCTCAAAAGCTTTCTGACAGCTAGCTGTCCATAACACCTTCATAGGCATTTTCTTGCTTGTGAGATCATTAAGAGGGGCTGCTATGGAGCCATAATTTTTAATGAATCTCCTGATAGTACCCTTTGAGGCCTAAAAAGGGTTTCACATGGGTCTGAGTTGTAGGGGGAACCCAATCCATGATCTGTTCTCCACCTACCAGGTGATCCAGATAAACCACTTTCCCCTGCCCTATCTTGCACTTTGAGGCCTTGATAGTGAGGCCTGCCTTTTGCAGGGCCTCAACATTTTTCCAAAGGTGGACCTGGTGCTCACCCCAGGTTGAGCTAAAGACAGCAATATCATCAAGATATGCTGCACTGAAAGCTTCCAACCCTTGCAGGACTGTGTTTACCAACCTCTGAAAAGTGGCAGGTGCATTTTTCAAACCAAAGGGCATTACCGTGAATTGGTAGTGCCCCCCTATAGTCGAAAATGCAGTCTTTGGTTTAGCATCTTCTGCCAATCTGATCTGCCAATACCCTGCAGTCAGATCAAAAGTGCTAAGATACTTGGCAGATGCCAGTGTATCAATGAGCTCATCTGCCCTGGGTAATGGGTGAGCATCAGTTTTTGTTACCTGATTGAGCCCTCTGTAATCAACACAAAACCTCATCTCCTTTTTTCCATCTTTTGAGTGAGGCTTTGGTACAAGCACCACAGGACTGGCCCATGGGCTTTCAGAAGGTTCAATCACTGAGAAAGGGTGTAACACCCTCACCCTTTGGAAATAGGTGTCAGGGCTGGGGAGGAATAGCCTCCCCCAGCCTCTGGAAATGCCTTGATGGGCACGGATGGTGCCCTTCTCTTCATAAGCCAGTCTACACCGGTTTAGGGATCCCCCAGCCCTGCTCTGGCGCAAAACTGGACAAAGGAAAGTGGAGTGACCACTCCCCTGACCTGCACCTCCCAGGGGAGGTGCCCAGAGCTCCTCCAGTGTGTCCCAGACCTCTGCCATCTTGGATACAGAGGTTTCTGTGGCACACTGGACTGCTCTGAGTGGCCAGTGCCAGAAGTTGACATCAGAGGCTCCTTCTAATAGGCTCTTACCTCTCCCGGTAGCCAATCCTCCTTCCTAGGTAGCCAAACCTCCTTTTCTGGCTATTTAGGGTCTCTGGTTTGGGGATCTCACCAGATAACGAATGCAAGAGCTCATCAGTGTTCCTCTGCATCTCCCTCTTCACCTTCTACCAAAGGATCGACCACTGACTGCTCAGGACTCCTGCAAAACCGCAACAATGTAGTAAGACGACTACTACGACTTTCTCAACTGTTTCCAGGTGGTGCATGCTCTGGGGGTAGCCTGCCTCCTCTCTGCACCAGGAGCTCTGAAGAAATCTCCCGTGAGTCGATGGAATCTTCCCCCTGCAACCGCAGGCACCAAAAGATTGCCTCACTGGTCCTCTGGGTCCCCTCTCAGCATAACGAGCATGGTCCCTGGAACTCAGCAACTCTGTCCAAGTGACTCCCACAGTCCAGTGACTCTTCAGTCCAAGTTTGGTGGAGGTAAGTCCTTGCCTCCCCACGCTAGACTGCATTGCTGGGTACTGCGTGATTTGCAGCTGCTCCTGCTCCTGTACACTCTTCCAGGATTTCCTTCATGCACAGCCAAGCCTGGGTCCCCGACACTCTAACCTGCAGTGCACAACCTTCTGAGTTGTCCTCCAGCATCATGGGACTCCCTTTTGTGACTTCGCGTGGACTCCGGTTCACTCTTCTTCCAAGTGCCTGTTCAGTTACTTCTGCGGGTGCTGCCTGCTTCTCTGAGGGCTCTCTGAGTTGCTGAGCACCCCCTCTGTCTCCTCCTCCAAGTGGCGAGATCCTGGTCCCTCCTGGGCCACAGCAGCACCCAAAAACCTCTACTGTAACCCTTGCAGCTAGCAAGGCTTGTTTGTGGTCTTTCTGCGTGGAAACACCTCTGCAAGCTTCATCGCGACGTGAGACATCCATCCTCCAAAGGAGAAGTTCCTAGTCCTCTTCTTTCTTGCAGAACTCCAAGCTTCTTCCAACAGGTGGCAGCTTCCTTGCACCCTCAGCTGACATTTCCTGGACTCCTGCCCACTCTCGACACTGTCGCGACTATTGGACTTGGTCCCCTTGTCTTACAGGTACTCAGGTCCGGAAATCCACTGTTGTTGCATTGCTGGTGTTTGTTCTTCCAGCAGAATCCCCCTATCACGACTTCTGTACTTTCTGGGGGTAGTATGTGCACTTTACACCTACCTTTCAGGGTCTTGGGGTGGGCTATTTTTCTTACCCTCACTATTTTCTTACAGTCCCAGCGACCCTCTACAAGCTCACATAGGTTTGGAGTCCATTTGCGGTTCGCATTCCACTTTTGGAGTGTGTGGTTTGTGTTGCCCCTATAACTATGTGCTCCTATTGCAATCTACTGTAATTTTACGTTGCTTGCATTTACTTTTCTTGCTATTAACTGCATAATTTTGGTTTGTGTACATATATCTTGTGTATATATCTTATTCTCATACTGAGGGTACTCACTGAGTTACTTTTGGCAAAAGTCATAAAAATAAAGTACCTTTATTTGTAGTACTTCTATGTATTGTGTTTTCTTATGATATTGTGCATATGACACCAGTGGTATAGTAGGAGCTTTACATGTCTCCTACTTCAGCCTAAGCTGCTTTGCCATAGCTACCTTCTATCAGCCTAAGCTGCTAGAATCACCTCTTCTACACTAATAAGAGATAACTGGACCTGGCACAAGGTGTAAGTACCTCTGGTACCCATTACAGGCCAGGCCAGCCTCCTATATTGGTTGTGCAGCGGGGGGATAAGTACTCGTAACTACTTACCACTTTGTCATTGTGTACTTTTCATAAGAGAATAATATACAAAACAGTTCAGTGTATGTACACCTAACCAAAAAGTTCTGCCTTTCTCCTCTTAAACTTTTTAACAAAGTTCTGAAAAGTATTCTAAAACTTCTAAAGTTTCAAAAAAGTTAGAAAAAGTTAGAAAAAGTTATTTTTCTCTGTTCTTTAAAAAGTTCTGAAACCTTTTCTTCATTCCCACTATTTCTAAACCTTTTACTATCATGTCTGTAGAAGACTCTACTCTTAAAATGGTCAATACTACTTATGACAATTTGAATTACAAGAGCCTATCTCTGCTTAGATAGAGGTTTAGTGATAGGAAAGAACCCTACAAAAGAGTTTCTATTTAACATGTTTATTGTGAATGATGAGTCCCAAGCAGGCACTTCAAATGAGAGGTTAATAGAAGGTTCCCATTCTGACTCAGGGGATCTCCTTGAGGGAGGTGGGTAGGGTTCTGTATCAGATCTGCCCCCTAGCAGGACACCTAGTAATGTTGGTAGTAATGGAGGTTCCCATCACAGTAGGGGAGTCTTTATTCCTGGAGGCCAAGTTGTTAGGGTTCAGTCAGTTAGGGACAGATCCCCCTCTAGTGTTTCCAATTTATCTTCTGTGTCCAAGCATTACCAACCCACCCACCCTGAAGACAACATGTTAGAAAGGGAACTCAAAAAGTTGAGGGTTGAAGAGACCAGACTGAAGCTTAAACGGCAACAGCTGGCCTTAGATAGGGAATCCCTAGACCTGGAGAAGGAGAGACAGAGATTGGGGTTAGGACCCCATGGTGGCAGCAGCAATATTCCTGATAGTAATCCTGTTAGAGAGCATGATTCCAGGAATCTGCACAAGATAGTCCCCCCTTACAAGGAGGGGGATGACATCAACAAGTGGTTTGCTGCACTTCAGAGGGCCTGTATGGTACAGGGGGTCCCTCAAAGGCAGTGGGCTGTTATATTGTGGCTATGTTTCAATGGAAAGGGTAGGGATAGGCTCCTTACTGTTAAAGAAAGTGATGCTAACAATTTTGCAGTTTTGAAGGATGCACTCTTGGATGGATTTGGCTTAACCACTGAACAATACAGGATTAAGTTCAGAGACACCAAAAAAGAGTCCTCACAAGACTGGATAGACTTTGTTGACTGTTCAGTGAAGGCATTGGAAGGGTGGTTACATGGCAGTAAAGTTTCTGACTATGAAAGCCTGTATAATCTTATTCTGAGAGAGCATATTCTGAATAACTGTGTGTCTGACTTGTTACACCAATATCTAGTGGACTCGGATCTGACCTCTCCCCAAGAATTGGGAAAGAAGGCAGACAAATGGGTCAGAACAAGAGTGAACAGAAATGTTCATACAGGGGGTGACAAGGATGTCAAGAAGAAGGATGGTAAGTCTTCTGACAAGGGTGGGGACAAAAGTAAAAACCAGTCTTCATCAGGCCCACAAAAATCCTCTGGTGGGGGTGGTGGGTCCAAATCCTCTTCAAATAAACCTAAAAAGCCTTGGTGTTATTTGTGTAAAGTCAAAGGCCATTGGACAACTGATGCCAGTTGTCCGAAGAAAAACACCAAACCTTCCACTACCACAACCCCTACTGCAAATTCTAGTGCCCCTAGTAATAGCAGTGGTGGTGGGAGCAAACCTACTAATAGCCAATCCAAGGGAGTAGCTGGGCTCACTTTTGGTAATTTAGTTGGGGTTGGTCTTGTTAGGGAGACCACAGAGGCTGTGTTAGTCTCTGAAGGTGCCATTGATTTGGCCACCTTGGTTGCTTGTCCCCTTAATATGGATAAGTACAAGCAACTTCCCCTAAGAAATGGTGTTGAGGTTCAGACCTACAGGGACACAGGTGCCAGTGTTACCATGGTGATAGAGAAACTGGTGCACCCTGAACAACACCTACTTGGTCAGCAGCACCAAGTGACAGACGCTCATAACAACACTCTTAGCCACCCCATGGCTGTTGTGAATCTCAACTGGGGGGGGGTTACTGGTCCAAAGAAAGTTGTGGTTGCCTCAGATTTACCTGTAGACTGTCTACTAGGGAATGATTTAGAGACATCAGCTTGGGCAGAAGTAGAGTTGGAGGCTCATGCAGCAATGCTGGGCATTCCTGGGCATATTTGTGCTTTGACAAGGGCTCAGGCCATAAAGCAAAAAGGACAGGGTAACTTGGATCCTGGAACAATGGACCAAGTGCTCCATAAAGCTAGGGGTAGCAAGGGTAAATCTCTACCCACTATCCCTCCCTCTACAGATGATTCTCCTTCTGAGGGAGAAGAATTTCCTCCCTGTGCATAACCTTCACCAGATGAGCTGGCAGCAGACACTGCTGAGCTTTTGGGTGGAGGGGGGCCTGACAAGGAAGAGCTCAGTGTGGCACATCAAACCTGCCCCACATTAGAGGGTCTCAGACAGCAAGCTGTCCAACAGCAAAATGGGGATGTCAGTGACTCACATAGAGTTTACTGGGAGGACAACATCTTGTACACCAAGGCAAGGGACACAAAACCTGGAGCAGCCAGGAGATTGGTCATTCCCCTGCAGTACAGAGAGTTCCTCCTAACTCTTGCACATGACATTCCTTTGGCTGGGCATTTGGGCCAGATCAAAACATGGGAAAGGCTTTTTCCCCTGTTTCACTGGCCTAGGATGTCAGAGGACACTAAATACTTTTGCAAGTCTTGTGTGACCTGCCAAGCCAGTGGCAAGACTGGTGGCACACCAAAGGCTCCCCTTATTCCACTACCTGTGGTTGGGGTTCCCTTTGAAAGGGTAGGGGTTGACATGGTTGGCCCCCTTGACCCTCCTACTGCTTCAGGCAATAGGTTTATCTTGGTGGTTGTGGACCATGCCACAAGATATCCTGAAGCAATTCCTCTAAGGACCACTACAGCTCCTGCAGTGGCAAAGGCCCTCCTGGGAATCTTTTCCAGGGTGGGTTTCCCTAAAGAGGTTGTATCAGACAGGGGTAGCAACTTTATGTCAGCATACTTGAAAGCAATGTGGAAGGAATGTGGTGTAACCTACAAATTCACCACTCCTTATCATCCACAGACTAATGGACTGGTAGAGAGGTTTAATAAAACTCTCAAAGGTATGATAAAGGGACTCCCTGAAAAACTCAGGAGGAGATGGGATGTCCTGTTACCTTGCCTCCTTTGTGCTAACAGGGAGGTACCCCAGAAAGGAGTGGGCTTCAGCCCCTTTAAACTCCTCTTTGGACACCCTGTAAGAGGTCCACTAACACTTGTGAAGGAGGGTTGGGAACAACCGTTAAAAGCTCCCAAACAGGACATAGTGGACTATGTACTTGGCCTAAGATCCAGAATGGCTTAGTACATGAAAAAGGGCAGTAAAAACCTTCAGGCCAGCCAAGAGCTCCAGAAGCAATGGAATGACCAGAAGGCTGTTCTGATCCAGTACTAACCAGGACAGAAGGTGTGGGTATTGGAGCTTGCGGCCCCAAGAGCACTCCAGGACAAATTGAGTGGACACCATCTAACTGTTGAGAAAAAGGGTGACATTACCTATCTGGTAGACGTGGGCACTGCCAGGAGTCCCCTTAGGGTGATTCATGTCAACCGCCTAAAACCCTACTATGACAGGGCTGATCTCACCCTGCTCATGGCAACAGATGAGGGACAGGAAGAAGAGAGGGACCCTCTCCCTGATCTCTTTTCCACCACTGAAAATGATGCTTTAGTGGAGGGAGTAGTTTTGGCAGATTGTCTGACTGCAGAACAGAAAGACACCTGCATAAATCTCCTTGGACACTTTTCTGAACTCTTTTCAACTGTGCCAGGCACCACATCTTGGTGTGAACACACAATTGATACTGGAGACAGCTTGCCTGTCAAAAGTAAAATCTATAGGCAGCCTGACCATGTCAGGGACTGCATAAAACAAGAAGTTCAGAAAATGCTTGATCTATGAGTGGTTGAACCTTCTGAAAGCCCATGGGCCAGTCCTGTGGTGCTTGTACCAAAGCCTCACTCAAAAGATGGAAAAAGGGAGATGAGGTTTTGTGTAGACTACAGAGGTCTCAATCAGGTAACAAAAACTGATGCTCACCCTATACCTAGGGCAGATGAGCTCATAGATACACTGGCATCTGCCAGGTATCTAAGCACCTTTGATTTGACTGCAGGGTATTGGCAGATCAAATTGGCTGAGGATGCTAAACCTAAAACTGCATTTTCAACTATAGGAGGGCACTACCAATTTACAGTGATGCCCTTTGGTTTGAAAAATGCACGTGCCACTTTTCAGAGGTTGGTGAACACAGTCCTGCAAGGGTTGGAGGCTTTTAGTGCAGCATATCTAGATGATATTGCTGTCTTTAGCTCCACCTGGGATGAGCACCTGGTCCACCTTTGGAAAGTTTTAGAGGCACTGCAAAAGGCAGGCCTCAAAGTTCCAGATGGAAAGGTGGTTTATTTGGGACACCTGGTAGGTGGAGAACAGATTGCACCACTTCAGGGGAAAATCCAGACAATCATGGATTGGGTTCCCCCTACAACTCAGACCCAGGTGAGAGCCTTTCTAGGCCTCACTGGGTATTACAGAAGATTCATTAAAAAGTATGGCTCCATAGCAGCCCCCTTAATGATCTCACTAGTAAGAAGATGCCTAAAAAGGTATTGTGGACAACTAGCTGTCAGAAAGCTTTTGAGGAGCTCAAACAGGGCATGTGCTCTGCACCTGTCCTAAAAAGCCCATGTTACTCCAAAAAATTAATTGTTCAAACTGATGCATCTGAATTAGGGGTAGGGGAAGTTTTATCACAACTGAATTCTGAGGGCCAGGATCAACCAGTTGCTTTTATCAGCAGAAGGTTGACCCCTAGAGAAAAGCGTTGGTCTGCCATAGAGAGGGAGGCCTTTGCTGTGGTCTGGGCACTGAAAAAGTTGAGGCCATACCTGTTTGGCACTCACTTTATTGTTCAGACAGACTACAAACCTCTACTTTGGCTAAAACAAATGAAAGGTGAAAACCCTAAATTGTTGAGGTGGCCCATATAGGGAATGGACTATACAGTGGAACATAGACCTGGGAGTACCCACTCCAATGCAGATGGACTCTCCAGATATTTCCACTTAGACAATGAAGACTCATCAGGTCATGGCTAGTCTTATTGTCCTTCGTTTGGGGCGGGGGGTTGTGTAGGAAAGTACCATCTTGCCTGACATGTTACCCCCATATTTCACTGTATATATGTTATTTTAGTCTATGTGTCACTGGGACTCTGCCAGGCAGGGCCCCAGTGCTCATAAGTATGTGCCCTGTATGTGTTCCCTGTGTGATGCCTAACTGTCTCACTGAGGCTCTGCTAACCAGAACCTCATTGGTTATGCTCTCTCTGCTTTCCAAATTTGTTACTAACAGGCTAGTGACTAAATTTACCAATTCACATTGGCATACTGGTACACCCATATAATTCCCTAGTATATGGTACTGAGGTACCCAGGGTATTGGGGTTCCAGGAGATCCCTATGGGCTGCAGCATTTCTTTTGCCACCCATAGTGAGCTCTGACAATTCTTACACAGGCCAGCCAGTGCAGCCTGCGTGAAATAACGTCCACGTTATTTCACTGCCATTTACCACTGCACTTAAGTAACTTATAAGTCACCTATATGTCTAACCTTCACCTGGTGAAGGTTGGGTGTAAAGTTACTTAGTGTGTGGGCACCCTGGCACTAGCCAAGGTGCCCCCACATCATTCAGGGCAAATTCCCCGAACTTTGTGAGTGCAGGGACACCATTACACACGTGCACTGTACATAGGTCACTACCTATGTACAGCGTCACAATGGTAACTCCGAACATGGCCATGCAACATGTCTAAGATCCTGGAATTGTCACCCCAATGCCATTCTGGCATTGGGGGACAATTCCATGATCCCCCGGGTCTTTAGCACTGAACCCGGGTACTGTCAAACTGCCTTTCCGGGGTCTCCACTGCAGCTGCTGCTGCTGTCAACCCCTCAGACAGGTTTCTGCCCTCCTGGGGTCCAGGCAGCCCTGGCCCAGGAAGGCAGAACAAAGGATTTCCTCTGAGAGAGGGTGTAACACCCTCTCCCTTTGGAAATAGGTGTCAGGGCTGGGGAGGAGTAGCCTTACCCAGCCTCTGTAAATGCTTTGATGGGCACAGATGGTGCCCATCTCTGCATAAGCCAGTCTACACCAGTTTAGGGATCCCCCAGCCCTGCTCTGGCACGAAACTGGACAAAGGAATGGGGAGTGACCACTCCCCTGACCTACACCTCCCAGGGGAGGTGCCCAGAGCTCGTCCAGTGTGTCCCAGACCTCTGCCATCTTGGAAACAGAGGTGTTTGTGGCACACTGGAGTGCTCTGAGTGGCCAGTGCCAGAAGTTGACATCAGAGGCTCCTTCTGATAGGCTCTTACCTCTCTTGGTAGCCAATCCTCCTTCCTTGGTAGCCAAACCTCCTTTTCTAGCTATTTAGGGTCTCTTCTTTGGGGATCTCACCAGATAACGAATGCAAGAGCTCATCAGAGTTCCTCTGCATCTCCCTCTTCACCGTCTACCAAAGGATCGACCGCTGACTGCTCAGGACGCCTGCAAAACTGCAACAAAGTAGCAAGAAAACTACTAGCAACCTCGTATCGCTTCATCTTGCCGACTTTCTCGACTGTTTCCTGGTGGTGCATGCTCTGGGGGTAGCCTGCCTCCTTTCTGCACCAGGAGCTCTGAAGAAATCTCCCGTGGGTCGACGGAATCTTCCCCCTGCAACCGCAGACACCAAAAGACTGCCTCACTGGTCCTCTGGGTCCCCTCTCAGCATGACGAGCATTGTCCCTGGAACTCAGCAGCTCTGTCCAAGTGACTCTAACAGTCCAGTGACTCTTCAGTCCAAGTTTGGTGGGGGTAAGTCCTTGCCTTCGCATGCTAGACTGCATTGCTGGGTACTGCGTGATTTGCAGCTGCTCCTGCTCCTGTGCACTCTTCCAGGATTTCCTTCATGCACAGCCAAGCCTGTGACCCCGACACTCTAACCTGCAGTGCACAACCTTCTGAGTTGTCCTCCGGCGTCGTGGGACTCCCTTTTGTGACTTCACGTGGACTCCGGTTCACTCTTCTTCCAAGTGCCTGTTCAGGTACTTCTGCGGGTGCTGCCTGCTTCTGTGAGGGCTCCCTAACTTGCTGGGTTCCCCCTCTGTCTCCTCCTTGTACTTCTGTGTATTGTGTTTTCTTATGATATTGTGCATATGACACCAGTGTTATAGTAGGAGCTTTACATGTCTCCTAGTTCAGCCTAAGCTGCTTTGCCATAGCTACCTTCTATCAGCCTAAGGTGCTAGAAACACCTCTTTTACACTAATAAGGGATAACTGGACCTGTCACAAGGTGTAAGTACCTCTGGTACCCACTGCAAGCCAGGCCAGCCTCCTACACCTGGGAGGTACTGGTCAGGGGAGGGGTCACTCCCCTTTCCTTTGTCCAGTTTTGCACCAGTGCAGGGCTGGGGGATCTCTGAACCGGTGTAGACTGGCTTATGCAGAGATGGGCACTATCTGTGCCCATCAAAGCATTTCCAGAGGCTGGGGGAGGCTACGCCTCCCAGCCCTTCACACCTATTTCCAAGGGGAGAGGGTGTAACACCCTCTCTCAGAGGAAATCCTTTGTTCTGACTTCCTGGGCCAGGGCTGCCTGGACCCCAGGAGGGCAGAAACCTGTCTGAGGGGTTGGCAGCAGCTGCAGTGGAAACCCAGGAAAGGCTGTTTGGCCGTACCCAGGTTCTGTGCTAGAGACCCAGGGGATCATGGAATTGTCCCCCCAATACCAGAATGGTATTGGGGGGACAATTCCATGATCTTAGACATGTTACATAGCCATGTTCGGAGTTACCATTGTGACACTATACATAGGTAGTGACCTATGTATAGTGCACATGTGTAATGGTGTCCCCGCACTCACAAAGTCCGGGGAATTTGCCCTGAACGATGTGGGGGCACCTTGGCTAGTGCCAGGGTGCCCACACACTAAGTAACTTGACACCCAACCTTCACTAAGTGAAGGTTAGACATATAGGTGACTTATAAGTTACTTATGTACAGTGGTAAATGGCTGTGAAATAAAATGGACGTTTTTTCACTCAGGCTGCAGTGGCAGGCCTGTGTAAGAATTGTCAGAGCTCCCTATGGGTGGCAAAAGAAATGCTGCAGCCCATAGGGATCTATAGAAAAAAGCGAATGGAGCACACAGAAGGTAAGTATAAACCCTCTATTCTCAATAATCAAAGAAAGAAAAGGGATTGTTAAATATTTGGTCTTATCAAGACAACATGATATGAATTCCTTCTAACATGGTATCAGTACAAAATGTAACCATTACAAAGTTTAGAAAAACACAAAAGAATTTTAATGAGTGAAGGATGGAATGAATAAGATTTGAAAGAAAGTTAATTCCATAATAGCCTAACACAGAACAAAAATGTTAAATTAATGACACAAAATCTATACAATATATACAAACATTAAACCGACATAAAAACATTACATATTACATCAATACAAAAGTGGTGGTCCCCTAATATGACCATTCAATGTCCAAAGTAATGAAAGAAGAGATTAGGGGATAAAAATTATCCGCTCCAACGATTTAAGATACAGGGAGAATATCTTCATCCAAATAGAAAAGGAAATTGTCCAGTTCTTCCAAATTCAGCCGACACGTGTTTCGTCCTTATAAAGTACTTTATCAAGGCTGATAGAGACAAATAATGGATAATTCATTTTGTACCTTGTTTGCTATGAGTGACAACAATAATAACCTAAACAAAAAAATGCCACATACTATACCAGCATGCTATTGACAGTTTAAGTGTCATAAAGTTAGAGAAAAGTTCTGTGATAAAGTGCATACCGATACCACTAATAAATGTTGTTCGCATCAAAGTATTTTTTTGAGAACAAGCAAGAATCATGCTTCTAACTAGCATACCTTTAGTTTCAAGAAATTAATCTCCATCGAGAGTGAAGAGGAAGATGAGAGAGGTATAGACCCAAGATACTTTTATGAAAGACACCAGTAAGCAGGATAACCTCATGTGTTTTATGTTTTAGCTAAAATAAAAACATCCAAAAAGTTGTAGAAGTGAATTACGAGCGACAGAATATTAAAGATGACTAGCAATTGATAATTAGAGAGATAAACTGAATTCGTTACCTTTCTTCTTATTATGAATGTTGTTAGATAATCGAATGTGGAGCCAGATTATATTCCAAAGGTCAGAAAGATCTGTGAAAATAGGGGGAGGAACCGAGACTGAGTCCTAAATCAGTGTCAGTAAGCTATACATATGGTGTGTATAGGGTAAGTCAAGCATTAACACTAACCTGTATTTCATAAATTTCAAAGTATGGAGATGTTATAACAGGTCCTATGTTCGACTGAGGCCATAGGGATCTCCTGGAACCCCAATACCCTGGGTACCTCAGTACCATATAGAAGGGAATTATCTGGGTGTACCAGTGTGCCAATGAGAATTGGTAAATGTGGTCACTAGGCTGCAGTGACAAATTTGGAAAGCAGAGAGAGCATAAACACTGAGGTTCTGGTTAGCAGAGCCTCAGTGATACAGTTAGGCACCACACAGGGAACACATACAGGGCACATACTATGAGCACTGGGGTCCTGCCTGGCAGGATCCCAGTGACACAAGGACTAAAACAACATACATACAGTGAAATATGGGGGTAACATGCCAGGCAAGATGGTACTTTCCTACAGCCACCCTCCAGGACAGTAGCCATTGGCTACTGCCCCCCAGACTTAAACACACCCCTAAATTTAGTTTTAGGGGTGACCCTGAACCCTGGAAATCAAATTCCTGCAACCTACACAAAGAATAAGGACTGCTGACCTGAAAGCCCTGCAGAGACGATGGAGACAACAACTGACTAGGCCCCAACCCTACCGGCCTGTCTCCAGACTCAAAGAACCTGCACAGCGACGCATCCGACAGCGACCAGTGACCTCCAAGGACTCAGAGGACTGCCCTGAAACCGAAGGACCAAGGAACTCCCGAGAACTGCGGCACTGTTCACCAGCAGCAACATCTTTGCAAACAAAGAAACAACTTTTAAAGAACTCGCTCTACCCGCCGGAAGCGTGAGACTTCACACTGCACCCAGCGCCCCCAGCTCAAGTTCCAGAGAACCAACACCTCCCAGGTGGCTGCAACTTTGTGAGTAACCTGAGATGACCCCCCCTGCAACCCCACAGCAATGTCTGCAGAGAGGATCCAGAGGCTCCCCCTGACCGCGACTGCCAGGTAACAAAGAACCCGACGCCTGGACCAAGCACTGCACCCGCAGCCCCCAGGACCGAAAGGAACCAACCTCCAGTGCAGGAGTGACCAGCAGACGGCCCTCTTCCTAGCCCAGTCGGTGGCTGGCCCGAAAAGTCCCCCTGTGCCCTGCCTGCATCGCCTAAGTGATCCCCGGGTCCCTCCATTGCATTCAATAGCAAACCCGATAACAACTTTGCACACTGCACCCAGCCGCCCCTTTGCTGCTGAGGGTGTGTTTTGTGTGCCTGTTTGTGTCCCCCCAGTGCTCTACAAAACCCCCCTGGTCTGCTCCCCGAGGATGCACCCTATGTACTTGAATACTCTATGACTCTCATTCACCCGTACACCACACAGGCTACACGCAAATTAACATACATAGCATGCATTGGAATGTTAGCATCAGGACCTGGGTTACAGCACAGAAACAGAACTTTACACAAGTGGGCCAGTAGGCCTCCATTGCAGTGACTCAGATAAAAAGGGCTGTTCACCACTACAATTTCACAAACCAGGGTACACTGCCACCACCCCTCTACATGCTAAACCTATGACAGACATCTACTGTCTAACACATGAGGGCATGCTTGAGTTGCCCCTCCAGATACAGGGCAGTTCCTGGATCTCATTTATGTGAAGGAATAGGGCTAAGCCTTCCCGCACACACTAGATTATTGTGAAACTGGAGCAAAATCAAAAACCAGGATGCAAGATACGCCCACCTAGGCACTCAGGGGAGGGGAACATGACTGGACTCCATGCCGGGGACACTCCCATTCCAATACTAAGGCTAACCCTATGAAGCACCTTATAACTGTGCAGATACTTAAACAGAGGGACCCTAATCCCAGTCCTGACACTGCACAGTTTTATCTAATCAGCTGTCACCAACCACTGGTAGTGTCAAGACCTAGTCTTTGCGGCAATAGTCATTCATGTCTAAAGATGCACCATAGAGATCCCTGTAACCCACCAGAATTTAGCCCTGCTTGATTCGCAATTTACTACAGTCACTTAGAGCACTTGTATGGCAGGTCGCCTGCACAAGACAACATCACAACATCATAGTTGTGCCAGTGTGCTAAAACGAAGAACAGATTATCACATGAATGCTGTGCCAGGAACTTTCTACTAACCCTACAGACAGTGTCAGCTGTTCAGCCACCAGTGTGCTCGTATGTACTACAGTTTTCTAAGAACTACAATCTTTTCTTGCATTGGGTCATATGTTGACTGCACAACTTGCTCGGACTTTATTTTTGTGGTATTCCTGATGGTACCTGCTCCACCTATATGTAATTTTTCATTTTAAATGTAACATTCCTATAAAAAGTAACATCTTTTTAAAAGTTACATCTCTAACAAGACGAAGTATGTTTTGTAAAATTACTCTGTCATAGTTAGGATTACCGGATGGATTCATGTCCCTGAGATGCCACCTTTCCAAGCCTTCACTTCATTGTAATCAGGCGTGTTGATTCAATAAGCACAGTTAAAATGAACCAAGACTATAAATCCCAGGGTACACTGAGAAGCTAAATCAAATCCCAGAACTTGTTGCCCGAGTCGAGCTCCAAACCTATTATCTTCTGAAGTAAGACTTTACTTCTCAGATAAGCAACCCAAATATTTCTGCAAGAAGATCTTGCATATTGGAAAAATGGTTGCTTATCCCTCTAAAAAAACAACTCGTAACAACCGACCAAAAGTACCAGTAGAAACCAAGTTGTTTGAAGTTTGGTGGGTTCCCAGGTTCAGCTCTAACTGCAGCGGTCTAGGGAAGATTACTCCTCCACCTTGAAAAGTCTGACAGCATCCGGTGCCCTAGTTATCTGTAGATTATCAATAAATGAACTTGTGGGTGTCTAGTCACTGTCGGTCATAAGCATAACGACACACCCTTCCAGAACAAAGTCTGCTGTTCCCTGTGAACACCAAGCATTTCTGGACAGAAACCAATGAACATTTACTCACACATGACACCAAACTAGCCCTGGCAGACCTCTAGGACAAGACGCTCTGCACTTGTCTCCTACAGGTGCTGCAGGGGAGTGTGTAAAGGAGATTGGGTTTAATGCAGAGTGCTTCATGCTCACCCAGCAGTCTCCTACAGGTCCTGCTGGGGAGGTTTAGAATAGGTTGTGTTTGATGGAGAGTGTCTACTGTTCACCTACCCATCTCATGCAGGTGCTGCTGCACGTCGAATAGGGTGTGTTAGATTTAAAGGTGCAGCTAGCCTCTGTCATGTCGGCTCTCATTATACTAATGATGCAGCTCGGTATTGGCTGCTGCATTATCTGATTTGTGGGGAACTGAGTTCAATCCCAAACCATGCGACAACTGTCGGCCTAATCCATTTCATTCCAGGTAGCAGTACCTCACCTATGCCCAAGAACAAGGGTGATCTGTGGCAATCGAGCGCATGACGTTGTGACTTTTCAGGGAAATTGTGGTGAATCAGATCTAATCCTTTTCTCTCAGTTACATTCGTCTCACACATGCAAAGACAAACAGAAGAAGGTTCGATAAGATTTATTGAATCAGCTGCGTCTTAGATAAAATTTCAGCATAAAGTTTTAGCACTCCGTCCATCATCCTTTTATGTTGCTAAAGTTGCACTAAGTGGGAAAACTATGCCCAGATGTTGGTCCCAGGCTCACTGTGCCACTAAATTCAAGCTAGCTTGGCTTATGAAGGGTGTTTTGTGATGTTGCCTTGTGCGCCCTAAGTGGCTATGGTATACCCAGGCGTGGGTCCCTTGCTCGCTGCGCCACTGGATTCAATCTAGCCTGGCTGAAAAAAGGTGATACCCTGAAACCGGTCCCAGGATGCTTGTTTCCTGTCCAGGGAGGTCTTGGCCTAGCAGTTCGTGCCAGACTGTTCCCATGGGGAACAGGGTCAAGACTGATTTGCATGTGGCTGGGTCCATGACTTGGCGAGCAAAATAACGATGGATTAGACCCAGATCTGTGACTGAGGGTGAATGTTTGAAAAGTTTCAGCACTCCATCTGTAGGAAGTTGGCTCTGTATGTACTATGTCAAAGTGAGAGATAGTGTGCACAGAGTCCAAGGGTTCCCCTTAGAGGTTGATAGTGGCAAAATCAGATAATTCTAATGCTCTGTTTTGTTGTAGTGTGGTCGAGCAGTAGGCTTATCAGAGGGTAGTGTTAAGCATTTGTTGTACACACACAGGCAATAAATGATGAACACACACTCAAAGACTTAACTCCAGGCCAATAGTTTTTATATAGAAAAATATATTTTCTTAATTTATTTTAGAACCACAAGATTCAATATTTGAAGTAAATACATAAAATATAAGGTACTCCACACGGGTAAGTAGGGAACTTTGAATTAAAGCAGTAATATACACAGTATAGGTTAAAATGGCAATAAGCTATTTTAAAAGTGGACACTGCAAAAATCAGCAGTTCCTGGCGGAGGTACGTATTGTTAGGTTTCTCAGGTAAGTAAAGTACTTACACAATCAGTCTCCTGGGCATAGGCAGCCCCAAAGGCATCGCACCAGCAGCTCAGGGCCCTTCAGGTGCCGAGGTCAAAGGAGGGCCCAAAGCACACAGGCGCTGGCTGTCCTGAAGCTGGAGGGAGGAGACCTGGACAGTGAAGGGAAGAACGAGGAGAAAGGGCTCCCTTTAACCGCTGGATTAACTCCTTTTGCTTCAAGGGCCTGCAGATTAGTCTTCTTGAGCACTGATTATTAGGAGTTTGTGGAAGTGAAAGGTGGAACTCTCTGTTGTCTCAAAGTGTGAAGGATCCTTTAGCGGAGGCTGGCCTTGTGTCAGTTTCCTGTCACTGATCTGCTCGCTGCTGATAGCCAGGTGCAGAAAACGTACACCCCTTTGTGCCTCTGTTGTGGGTGATCTAACCTGGAGACGACCCTGGTGTGAGGAGCATCACTTTAAACAAAAGCTGTGTTTGAAAGACAGCCTGGAGAGGACACATGAACGAAAAACCAAACTAAACCTGCGGTGAGAGTGCAGACAGAGAATCCACATCCCTTGTCTGCTTTGGCTCTACAAAGTGGAAGGTGCTGACCCACTTGTTGTTCCAGGTGCAAGTTTGTTCCAGATGCTTCTTGACGGAGGAAGAGAGTAATCCATAGAATACTTTTTGGACTACTGTGCAACTAGTGCTGGTGCCTGCCTGACAGAGAACCTCACAGAGGTGGGGGACTTCCTCTTGCGTCTGACCTGGAAGGAAGAGCTATTGCCTTGTGCTGAAGCACCTACAGACTATCCTGCTTCCTGAAAAACAGAAGCTGTGATCATTCAGAGTGAGCAAAACCAGCTGACCCCACACATGAGGGTCCATCTACCGGCAGAGAGATTTCCATGCTCCAAGGAGCCGAGTACCGGCTATTCTGCTTGAGCGGCCTATATTGTGGCATGGTACTGAGGTGGAGTCTGAGAAGATCATGCATCTGCTATCAGGAAGTTGTGCCTGAGGGGCCTCTCCCGTTGCACTGTCTTGAAATTGTGCCCAAGTGGACTGCGCAGCTGTGAACCTAAAATTATGCCAAGTAGAATGAAATGCTGCAAATCCTCGGAGTTGTGCCAAAGCTGAGTGCATCACTGTGATGACTGAACTTAAACAAATTACACCACTGTCCCGTAATAGAGAGCTGAGTTGGGTTGCTCCACAGGCAAAGATGTGCCCTGTTGCATTTTGTGACCTCTGATCCCTTAGCGCTCTGTCCAACTCATCCAAAGCCAAGAAGAGGGTCTGTCACCAGAGAGACACCTTCAACGTGCTTCACCCTCTGGGCAGCAGGCTGTGCTGCTGTTCCTGCAGAGTTGATGCGAGTGCCACAGCACTCACAGGCTGTGAGTCTCTTAACAGAATAGGGATAGAAAGCCAGATGCATACCCTTGGTCCCTGCTGTGGCCAGCACTTTCACAGAGCTTTGACTTGGTGAGATATTAGAACATTTGGGACTGAGGCAAGTAACTGGGTGCAGGAACTCCAGAGAGGGGGTAGCACTGCACCTGTGCCTGATACCTGCACCTGGTCATACCACACTCTAACCTAGGGGAAGGGGAGAGAGTGAGGGTCAATAGGGAGAGCGGGATTGCCAATCCTAGGATACAGTGACCTTCTACCAGTGAGATATTCATGCTTGCATCCTGTAGGGGGCAACATTGAGTTTTTTTAGTGTATTACTGAACTCTCCTTTTGCAAAAGACAAGTACTCTTTTGGACACTCATTTATGCACTGCTGGGTGATTGTTGAGTTCTGAGCTTGAATTGTCCCCAAACTACCTCCCTAAGAAGCCTGTGAATGCTTGATATCGCAACCTCTGAGAGCCAAGAGCTGAAACGGATGTTCTTGGCCCAACTGCAGTGGCATAGTAGGACATATCCTGGGACGTCAGAGGCAAAAGACCCAGGCCCCACAGCTAAAGTCTAATAGCTCCTGCTTGTCCCATGGACCCCTAAACAGAGTCTGACATTTGGCAGCTAGTGGTGTGGAAGCCTCCAACGTCAATTCCAACTTTCAACCACAGAGTGATAAGTTCAACCTTTAGGCTTTAATACCTACCACTACATCCCAGCTGCAAGGTTAGTTTGGGTAGACCTTGGCACCCTGTCCCGAGGTCAGTTTAGGGATCTTTGTTGGGAGGAAGGGTGGCAAGCTACAATGAACAAGGGCAAGCAGTGTTTGTGAGTTTCATAGGAGATCAGTTAGAGATTAGACGGTACAAACTGTGATGGACTACAGGAAGGGTACCATGATAGGGAACCTCGGTGTAAATGTTGGAGCACCAGGCTCGGTTAGCCCTTTAGCACCATTTCTCTTCAGACTCACCCAAGGGTGTCCCCAAATTAGCTTTTCAGTGTTTTCCAAAGGTAATATTCTCCACTGATTTCTAGTGTACCATTGACACCAACTCAATACGTTATTCCCTTGGGTGTGTTAAGTCTATCTAAGACCCTGCACTTGCAGTTGGGTCTCCAGGCGAATAGGGCTGAAAAAGAGGAAAACACCAGGGAGTTGAAGAGAGAGATGCTGAGATTAGCTCACCAGGAACAAGTGGAAAGACGGAGGACGAAACAGGAGGAATTGGCTCATGAGGAGAGCAGTAATGAGCATGATGGGTGGGAAATTAACATACAGGAAAAGAAGAATTTGAGGGTGAGAGAGAGAAGCTCAGGATAGCAGCGAAGATAGCTACATCTGGGAACAATGATTCCACCTCCAACTCTACCACGTTACTTTCCAAGGTACCAAAAGAGCTTGATCACACACATGTGGATTGACAAGATATTTTGGAATGATTTGTGTGCTTTGGGATTGCTAGTAAGGCTCAGGCTTTGAATGACGTGTCAAAGGCAGCTACTCTCATGAGTTGGTGCCCATGGAAGGTACCATAGTAATTGGAAGGATGCCAGTGACTGAGAAAATGAATTATGAATGAATGGAAGAGTCTCTAATTAGAAGGTTTGGGCTGAAGCCAGCTCAGTACTTACAAAGGTTTAAAGATAGGGACAGAGCAACTAGTGTAGCATTCGGGACCTGGAGTCATGGTGTGTTGTCTGATTGCAGTGAGTGGGAGTGATTGAGGCCAAAGGTTTTTATTCCCTTAACCTGTTAATTGTAACAAAGAAAGACCCAGGGAAGACTGCTTTATCCCAGTTAGGTAATAACTGATAGATCTGACAGGGAGGAACCTAGAAGAGGTTGCAGTGGTGGCTGACAAGTGTTCAGGTACCAGGGTTTACTAAAGGGTGGCCAGTATGGCTTTAAGACAAAGGGAAAGAATAATTCCCAACAGAACTTTTTCCAGACCTGAAGGTAGGGGCCAGGGCAAATCTCAAGGTTTCATAGATGGAGAGAATGGAGCAGGAGTTGGGTTTCAAGTCGGGAACAGTACTAAGAGAAGCGTGCAAAGGAATTGTTTTCCAAACTCAAAGTGATTACTTAAAGTGTCACAAGAATGGGCATTAAAAGAGAGACGGTCAGGTGAAAAACCTTCCACCAGCTGTACCCATCATAGCAGGTGTATTGGCTTTGAGTGAAGGGACTTCACAGGATGCTGTTGCAGTGAACCTAGTGGCTACAGCTTTTTGAGTTGGGAACCCAGATGTCTTGAAGTACAACCACTCAACCATGATGGGGTTTGTGCTGGAAGCTAGTGTAAATGGGGGGAGTTCTCCTGCCTGAAGAGAGCGCAAAAACTATTGAAAACCATAACAGTTTTTCCTGATGACAAAGTATCGGGAACATTTTAAAAATGTTGTTAACACTAAAATAAATATTAATAAATTGTTTACATTAAATATTATTGTAAAATAAATTTATATATTTGTACCAAAATAAAACAAATCCTGCAGCAGTATTAATTTTGAAATACATCTTTAGTTTGTGGAAATATAATAAATTAAATTAAAATTGTTTTCTGAATTTTAAATTAAAAATAAATTCCCACCTAAAAAAAAAATGCCTATGCATTAATGGTTATTAAAAGAGTTGTGCAGAATTATTTTTAATAAAAATTATTGTTACATTAATCTTGGAACTCAAAATTGTCTATTAAATATGTACAATTGGTATTTTTTTAACATTAATGTATATGTATTTAAATTATTAACTATTTGAAATAATGTAATTTCATTTTAACATTATTTCTTATGGGGTTTTATTTTAATTCAATTTAACTTCAATGGGAGCGTGTTGTAGTACCAGTGGTTGGCCATGTGTAGTGCTGGACTTACTACTGTTTTTATTTAGTAGTAGCTTACACTTGCATTTGGTGAATACCAAAATGTAGTAAAGATACTCAAAAGTGTAACTTACCTTTGTGAATTAGAACAAATACCGACTGGGATGATGGCCTGCTACATAGTGAGCTGTTGAATCCCGAGCCAGGTGCTAGGAAGAGGCTAGTGGTTTCACTTGTGCAGAGTAATTTCCTGCAGTAACTAGTCCACAAAGTGCCCTTGGATGGACACTTGGGCATTAGGCGGTAGGTTGGGCACTCCGTCCTATGACCTGCAATACTCAAGAACACAGAGAGATTCTGCAAAACATGAAGGTAAAATCAAAGCACCACTGGTGCCTCCAGCACATCTAGGTATTTGGTTTGAGTGGGTGGAGAAGAACATTGTTGGTCCATATTAATCGCCCACCCTCAGCATCAACACATTTGAATGTGGTGGATCATGCCTCTACCATCCAGAGGTGGTGCCTTTGACTAGTACAACTCCAAAGGTGATATCTAACTCTCTTCTAAGCATTTTTCTAGGGTTGGATTTCCTAAGACTATGATTTCCAACCAGGGAACCAATTTCATCTCCTCTTATATGAAAGAGAAGAGGGAACAAGCTGGTGTGACATATTACTGTTCAACTATACACCTTCCACAGACCAGTGAGTTCAGTTCAGTTTATTATAAAGTGCATAGTTAATTAAAACTGCTGCACCAATAGAGGAAAACAAATTGTCAGGTGCTAAATAGGGGTGGGTGGTAAACTCTGCTGCTCCGGTGGAGTTCGTTGAGTTTTGCCCACTCCGCTCTCTAAACGGAGCACGGAGTTTTGGAAACACTCCACCAACCGCCTTGTGGCAGAGTATTTCACTCATGTGTGGATTGCCAATGTTAAGTTGGCAAATGAGAAAATCAAGCACTAGACCTCCTCCCGGCGAGATTTCTCAACGTGGGTGGTCTCAGCTCGCGTAGAGAAAGCTGCCACTCACGTCGAGAAAGCTGCCACTTGAGTAGAGAATCTACTCAAGCGGCAGAAAGAAGTAGCACCTTCTGGGGCGCCACGTGATGCAGTTCACACTGATTTTACAGCCTGAAACAAGATCCTGGTGCTAAAAATCAGTGCAAGCAGCTCACAAACCAGATCTCCACCACTCACAGAACTCTGTATTTGCTTACTGGGAGATTCCAGAGAAGGGTGTTGGCTTCAGTCCCTTTGAACCTCGGCGTGGGCACCCTGTGTGTGTCCCAACTACCTCAATCAGAGAAGAGTGGGAAGGAATGTCCAATCACAAGTGAAAAGTGTGAACAACCCTCCCTGTATTCCAGCCCAGGAAGACCATTAGTATGTAGATGAATGCAGATGTAACCCTGTTAGACCTAACCCTTCCTGATGGATGTCTGTCTGGAGAATCTGCACAAAGTGGAGCTGTCACTCTGCCCCAGACGTGGATTGGAGTCAAGTTGCAAAGCAGTAGAGTTATAAGCACAGAGAAATGCCCACTTTCTAAAAGTAGCATTTCTAAAATAGTAATGTAAAATCCACGTATACCAGTAAGCAGGATTTCTCACTACCATTCCAAACATACCAAACATGCCGATGCTACTCCTTACAGATCAGACATTACCACTTAGACATATACAAGGGAATTTCCAACACAAACCTATCAGAGGGGCAGCTCTCACAGTACTGAAAAATTAAATAGGTTGTCTGTCACTGCTAAGACATGTAAAACATAAAAGTATATGTCCTATCTATTACATAGACAGCACCCTGCTCATAAGGCTACCTAGGGCCTACCTTAGGGGTGATTTCGGTGTAATTAAAACGGAGTTTACGCCGTGGCAAGTAGTTAAATTGGCTGAGTCGATGTGGCAGTAACATGCGCACGCAGGCACTGCAGTGGCAGGCCTGAGACAGGTTTGAAAGGCTACTTCTGTGGGTGGTGCAATCTGCGCTGCAGGCCCACTAGTAGAATTTAATTTACAGGAACTGGGTTTATGTTATACCATTTTACAAGGGACTTACAGGTAAATTAAATACGCCAAACAGGCATAAGCCAATTATACCAAGTTTTAGAGGAGAGTGCACATGCACTTAAGCAGTGATCAGCAGTAGTAAAGTGCCCAGAGTCCCAAAATCAACAAAAAGAGGGTCAGAAAAATAGGAGGAGAAAGGCAAAATGTTTGGGGACAACCCTGCAGAAAGGGTCATTTCCAACAGCTTTCAAATAAATATAGCATCATAAAATGCAATATTGATGTAACTTCTTGGGCTGTTGTAGGTGTGCTCTTGAAATAAAACATATTATGGTATCGTCCCTCTTTGTATAGGTTATTGAGGTGGCTGTGTTGGTGTTATGGCTGAGCTTCACCGCTTCTGCCAGTGTGAGCGATGTTCAGCTGAGCTTCAGTTCTAGGTTTGCTAAAGTGTAGGTACCTGTCGCTGATTCAATACAGACTGAGTAGCAGCAAATAGTCTTAAGCGACGGGTGGCCCGGAAGCCCCGTTGTTACAGTATCTTTGACAGGGCAAAGTGCATAAAGTGACCGTCCTCATCAGCCCTTGATGTCCAAGAATGCAGAAGACTTGGATCTCTCCAGTCATGCACTGTATTTGCTTACTGGGAGATTCCAGAGAAGGGTGTTGGCTTCAGTCCCTTTGAACCTCGGCGTGGGCACCCTGTGTGTGTCCCAACTACCTCGATCAGAGAAGAGTGGGAAGGAATGTCCAATCACAACAAAAGGATGTGTTGGACTATGTGACTGGCTTCAGGAATACATTGGAAAGCATTCAAGCTATCCAGGAGCTAATGAAGGAGGGATATGGCACGAAAGCAGCAGTGTATGGGCATCAGGAGTGTCCGGAGGTTTTGGTGTTGAAACCCATTTCTAGCAAATCTTTGTATGATAAGTGGTGTGGACCACGCAAGATAGTACAGAGAGCATCTTGTGTGAACAGTCTGGTGGCCACCGGTATCACACGGGAACCTGGAAGGGTGTTTCATGGGAGTCTGCTGAAGCCTTTCCTTGGGATTAAAGCACAGTAAACATTATGGCTCTAGCAGAGTCATTTGAAGAAGATACTGAGCGTCTTCCATGGTTTGCTGCATAGTGACACAAAGGAGGGATCTGTGGAAGAGGCGCCGCACGCCCCTGAGTTTATATCTCACCAATAAAGAGAGTGTCGGGTGGTGCTGGGATGATTTCCCCTCTTGTTCTCATTGACATGAGGATTGCTACCAGTCTGTGTTGGTAAGATTGGCGCAGGAGACACTCTGACTTATTGCATGTCAGACCGAGTCCAGGAATGGAGCTTTCCGGAGCCTCACATTAGTGAGACATAAGAACATTTGAGACTGAGATAAGTAACTGAGTGCATGAAGTTTAGTGAGTGGTGGGGGGCGACGTAGCACTGCTTCTGCACCTGATACCTGCACATAACAGGCTAACACTGGATAGGAGGGCTCACTGATCCCAGGACGCAGGGTCTTTGCACCAGTGATACATGCGTACCTGCACAGTAGCTGTATGTTGTAGTGTGCAGTATTACCTTTTCTGAGTTTTTTCTTTATACAGTAGCCAAGCACTGGGCTGGACAACAACAATCAGTTTCTATGCTTGAAGCAGCCCTACACTTTCTCCCTAAGAAGCCTGTGACTGCTGGCCTACACTACTGCTGAGAGGGAACTGCTGATGGTGGTGTTCTAATTGACTCAGGTTCTAGAGCCACAGGAGGACAGACCGTGGGTCACCCGAGGTGAACAATCCCAGCCCCCAACATCGGGGGCTCAGTGGCCCTGCGTGCTCCGTGCCCCCCGCCCTCAGCCCCCACATTGGGGGCTCAGTGGCCCTGCGTGCTCCGTGCCCCCCGCCCCCAGCCCCCACATTGGAGGCTCAGTGGCCCTGCTTGCTCCTGCCCCTCACCCCCAGAATGAGGTCTGATGATTAGTGAAACATTCGCTGCATTCCCCCTCCACCTGCGCTGCTCCTTAGACCACCCAGGTCAAGCAGTCTAGAGTGTAACTTGGCCAGAGCAGCATTTTAACAAAATTCTTTGCACACACAGCAGGGCAGCTGTGAGGACGTTTTCCACGGCGGCCAGCAGTGTTTGACAAGTATCCCTGCATCTGGACAGATCAATTGAAGATAAACAAATGACTGTGAACTACAGATGTAGTAGTAGGGATGCTGTGCCCTGTACCATGTAGTGGCTCCTGGTGAGGCAAAAAAGAAGAAAATAAAGATCTCCACCTGCCCAATCTTAGAAAAATAATGGCCACCACTGTCCTCATGGAATTGGCAGAAGCAAGCATGGTAGACCCCTGAGAGCGTGGATGATGTTGATCCATCTGGAGGTGTTCTACGGTGTGCCATGCTGGAGGGTCATATTGTGTAGCTCCCAACTTGTGGGGGGTGCAGCAAGGAAATGTAAAGTGGGATGAGAGCTGAGCCCTATTGCAGGGACAGAGCCATGACACTTGCTGCAGCAAGGAGAGTTGGAGACAAAAGAGCACAGGCTTGTTGGACAGGCCACTCTATCACTCCCCGCAACTGCCCCGTGCAGTACAGCGTGTGGCTCCAGTGGCAGTGCCACGGTTCCATCTGTGTTCCCATGTGAGATGGAGGCATGTGAGGAGGCCAGCCTGTGGTAGGCCCTCTTAGCCAGCAGATAGATTAGAGCAGAAGAGTTGCCTTTGCTTAATTTTATTGGAGGGGACTCTGTTACCATTGCGATGGAGTACCGCTTGTACCAAACTATAAGTCATGCCATGGAGGTAGTTTAAGGTGCCCTGACATCTGACTCAGTAAGGCTGGTGCATCTCTGAATCCAAGGTGGTCAGTGGTGGGAATCTACACAAGAGACATTCTACAACCTAACCCAGAGGGGAAAAACAAGAGATGAAGACTTGAATGGTGCATTGAACACATTTGAAACAGATTCATAATTTTCTTCAGTGAGTGAAATGGCCTCTCTCAGAGGCAACACAGTGGCGCTGAAGTGAGCTGCATTTAGAAAACTCTTAGTCCCAGATAACAAATTCACTGATGGGCTCGCGGTACACGTCTTCTATCAGGGGAAGAGTGCCACCTCTCTTCTGAGAAGTCACAACCCTACAATGATGATGGTGGGATAGAGAATGTCAGGATCTAATAAATCAACGGAGAAATTATGTAAGGGACAACAGTGTCTAGATCTGGCACTTTAACTAAAGGACACAGAAAAAACATGTTCTTCAATACATGAGTGGAGTATGGTGCAAACTAGGGAGGGGCAAGATCAAGACAAGGATTCCCTCAGGATTATACTTCAGGAGATGAGAAAAGTGAAGAGGAAGCTGTAGGTTCACAGAAAAGATTAAGCGACCCGTTGATCACATCTGGCAGACGAGACAGTGACTTACGAGACAAGTCTTCATGAAGTCAAGAGTTGATGATCTGGAGCAGACGGCGGAGGAGATCCTCGACCAGGATGTTTCTTCTGCTGTGTGTTTTTTTTTTCATTTCTTTATTGATTTTTAGCTTTAAAGCAACATAAGGATAAGGCTAATTCTTAAAAGTGGCATCCTTGCCCTCAGAGAGTATCACAGTGACATTACACTTCTCTCCAAAGAGCACGGCCATCACATTTATCCGCACTTCACTATTCACCCTTCTGTATCTCTAGTGCTGACTTCAGTAAGATACACAATTTGAACAAGAATGGTTATAAAATGTAACAATATCATGTCAAGAATGTAGTATTCACAGCAAACACGGGAGTAGTCAAGAAGGGAGGGAAGAGGAAAAACAGAAAACAGAGACCGTAGAAAGGAGAAAAGGAATTGGCTCTATGAAGGTGTCTGACGTGGGTAGTCGAGGAGAGGTCCCTCTTTACACCCTGAAATACCTCCTCTTTCTCATTTCACTTGCTGGAGCCAGAGCATATCTGCATATAGCCTCTATCAGGCCCATCAATGAAATATAACAAGAGACAATAAAATGAAACAGAGCATGGAGTATTATCAGGAACAGTGACAACAACATGGACCGATGTCCCATCCTGGGTGACGCTTACCTCTCAGATCCCACACATGCAGAACCCTGTGCTATGGTCCCTGGTGCATTTTGTTGGCCCATTGTCAGCAGCTCTCAGCTTTTGTTGTGTTTGGGGTCATCGAGTGCGGCCATTGATGGTCATTACCTGATGGATCTGGGGGGTGTAAGAATGGACCCCAAACTCTATCAGACACTGTGATGCAGGCTTGTGTTTTGTATCTGTTCCTTTCATACTTGGTGTAAAGAGTCCCTCGATCCTTCTAGGTGGGTGTGCCTGAGTTGCATCTATATTTTTGCCACCATGAAGGACATGGATATCATCGTCGCCGGTGTGAAGTGTCTTCACGTGGGCTTGAAGTGTTGTGTAGTATTGCTAGCCTGGCCAGTCCTACCAATGCACAAAGCCTGGCGTTGTGCAATGCAAGGCACACTACTTTGTGTTGAGTCGTGGGCAAGACCACAACATATGGGTAAATGTCACAGCCAGAAATGTTGCATTTCCAGCATTTGTCATGTGGAATGAGCCATGCTTTTTAAAGTTTATATTTGTGTTTTAAAACATGTACAGTTGAGCCTGGCTTCCCTAAGTTCTCAGTCCTGGGTCTTCATTAAGCCTGACCAGTTGTTGTCATTATCATCTATATGAAGATGCCTTGGTTGTGAGCCGTGTGGTGGTGTTATGGGGCCGGACACAGTCTGGCTCTCAGACGGTGCTGTGTGCTGTGTACCTCCATTGCTGGGAGTATGGTAGACCACAGTCAGTGTGTAAAACCTCATACTGTCTGGGCGTGTTTCCTTCATATAGGGCAACCAGTGTCTTGATCCCACAACTATCCCCTATTGTCCATTTCACCTTTTGCTGTCCAGTTCAACCATATAGATGCGCTTAGATGCAAGTCGCTGTTCATCCTGCTGAAAAGTGCTAGCGTTGAGACTATCTACAACACAAACCAAGGTCAGCCTTTTAACTTAGATATTACAGCCTGACCTTGTGACCTCAAAGCCTTTGCTGCCCTTGAATGTGACCTTGATAGAAACTCTGATGGTATCCTGGCCCAATCCATTTCGAGCTCCACCTCTAAGTTCTCCTGTAGCTATGCCATATGCCCTTACCTAGTGATGCGTCCTTTCTAACCAAGCACTCAAATTCAAAGAATTTGTTCACAAAAATTACCTCACACATCTACCAGTAAGTTGAATCTAAACACATTAACTAATGTGCCTCCGGACCGACAATCAATCCTTTTGAAAAGGAGTCTGTTTGTCGACCGTCCTGGCCTTATGGTACCTAAATGTAGTTTTTTTTTCAGTCAGATTGGCCTTATGCTCCCTAAATTCTGTTTGTCTGCTAGGATGATACACACATACCCTCCGGGTACATGACCAGCGAGATCACGCCAGCCAACTGAAGAATTTGGAAATTCAAATTTAGAAATGCCTTTATTCAGAAGAATCAAGACGGATGACATGTATCTTTATATATCTTTAGAGCTGTATTGTGTCGGACACACCATGAGCACCATTGGAGTGATCCGGCGCTATGTTCGCCACAGGGTTTTTTAGGGACGTGCAAGCATCCCTGATGCATACACAATTTGATGGTCCCAGGCGTTTTGGTGAAAAGATTGGTTCTATCTTTGAACGCTTCAAATACAGCTGTGATGTGGCATGCTCCTTGGTTTGACCTCTCTGGCTTCTCAGTTCCACTAGTTTTAGTAGAAGGTTAGAAGATACCAATTTTTTTCTACAGCCAGAACTGCCCTAGCAACCTATGAGGCAGCCATCCCAGCCCTTTAGTGGTTCAAGACAACCCGCTGGTAGCAGACGCCATCCACACCCCAAGAACAGCAGCCTTCTCTCTCACACACTGCAACCATGGCCAACCCGCTATGATTGCTGACTTTGGCCCAGGCTCTTTCCACTCTTGATCAGGGACATTGGTTTGTAGCCTTGGACTTACAGGGCATGTGTACCTGTCCTGCAGTCCCACAGACGTTACCTTTGATTTGTGGTGGGGCTGGAGCACTTCCATTTTGTCGTTCTACCCTTCAGCCTCACCTGTCTCCCTTGTTTTTTTACAGAGGTGATGATGGTGTTCGTGGTCTATCTTCCTTGATGACTGGTTGCTGCAGGTGGGCTCCAGGCATTCCCATGTGGTCTACTTCCAGACAAAGGTTCATCCTTCTTTAATCTCTTGGGACTTTCCATCAGTAAGCCACAATCCCCCCTGACACCTGTACAGAGGATTCCCTTCAGAGTGGCCAGGCTTGACATGGTGGCGTTCAATTCTCTCCTCAGTGGGCCCAGGATATTTAGGCTAGGATCCCAATGTTTTGTGCTCAATCCTGGTTCCGGCACTGGCAGTTCAGAGGCTTCTTGGATGCTTGGCCTCCTGCATCCCACTGGTCCCACGTGCTCACTGGCATGTGCAAGCCTTAAAATGGAACCTTCATGGTCAGTGGGCCCAAATCCATGGCTGCATGTCAGACAGCATGTGTATCTCGATGAAGACAGCCGAGGACCTTTAGTTGTGGCAGGTGGACACCACCCTGTTCTGTGCAGGCCATTCTCCATTCCCCTAGAGTTCAGAGCAGTGAGAAATGTATTGTCTCACACAAGGGGTGGTCTTCTGGAAGAAGTGTGGACCAGGGGTCTGTGATCGGCAGTGGAGCAGAAACTCCATATCATCCTCTTTGTGCTCCACACCATTTGATTGGCTCCCACGTCTTCTTCCCATCTATCAAGAGGCCAGTTCAGGTTCTGACAAAGAACACAACCATCATGTGGTACTGAACAAGCAGGGCAGTGCAGGTTGTGCACCCTGTGTGTGAAGCAACAAGACTTTGGAAAAGCCTTGTCAAGAGGTCGCCAACATTTCCAATAGAGACAGCTACTTTTGATGATTGATGATTGAAGACCCCCCTGAGCTGCTGGATATGTGGATTAGATGAGGGTACTGTAGAAAGCTGGCCTAGTGTGTGGTGAGCCCCTGTGGTGTTATCACCTCATACCAGGTCCAGGTATCCTTTATTAGTGTATTGTAGGCAGTGTCTAGGAAGCAAGTGCTCTCTAGAGGTAGCTATGGATGAGCAGCCAAGACTTAACTAGGAGACATCCAAAGATTATGCAATACCACTACATTCACACATCACTTACCCACTTGAAAGAACCACACAGTGATACAAAAATAAAGGGACTTTATTATAGTATCACAAACACTAAAATACTACTTAGGCAATACCTCACCTGGAGGTAAATAAACACACTAGAATAAACACATTAGAAATTAGTAAATAGTATAACAAGCAATATGCATTGGTAAGAGCAATAGCAAACAGTGAGGGCCTTTTGGGGGAGATGGCAAATCATATACTAAGAAAGTGGAATATGAAAGACAGTCCCCCACCCAAGAATGTGGAATCAGGAGAATGGAGCTGGAGGAACTAGGAACCCCAAAAGGTGAGTACCAGGGTGCCCCCCCCAGCGACTAGGAGAGGAGAGGTAAGTACATGGTTTTCCCCAAATCCAGCAGGAGGACTTTGGAAAAGGATTGTGCAAGACCCAGACAAGACTGGAAGAACCCAGAGGTGGATCCTGACAGAAGAGAACCTGAAAAGGAAGGGGATCAAATCCAGTTCATGATGGGGTGTCTGGTTGTGGCAGGAGCCTCTACCCACCTTTCTGCGGATGCAGGACCAGGGTGACGGGGAACGAAGAAGATCAGCAGTGCAGCACAGGAGCAGACGTGATGCAAGTGATGTCCCACATTGGCGGTCATGATGCAGTTGGTCAGTGGTGCTGGAAAACCACCAACAAGCCTTGGCAGCGCAAGAGTCAGAGAAGAAGTTTTTGCAAGGCTGAAGAGGACCAACTAGGTTCAGGGGATTCAACCCAAGGAGGAGAGTCTGGGGTGAAACTCAGCAGCTGGGAGAATCACACGAAGAGGAGGCAGCCCCCACAGGCCACCCATTGGCAGCAGGTACAGGAGTCGCTGTGAAGCCTACTCAGCACACCTGGAGAGTAGTCCCCCGTTGCTGGAGCAGCAGGCAGGAGACGGTGCCTTGCAGGAAGGAGTGCTGGGATCCGGGGCTATACGGAGTCTGAAGATCCCCTGGAGGAGGAGCAAACAAGCCTTGGTAGCTGCAAGAGTCGCGATGCACAAGGGTATAGTCCTGTAAGTAGAGGCAAGGGCTTACTTTCTCCCAAGTTGGACAGCTGGTCGAGAGAATCAAGGGGACCCCTCCACACCACTTCCTGTGATGCAGGATCCATGCAGTTCTGGAGGAGAGAGGATCCACGCAGCCAGTCATCGTTGCAGTTTCTGCCTGTGAATGAAGGGGAGTAACTCCTTCACTCCAAGGGAGATTCTTTCTTACTTCTTGTGCAGGCTGAAGACTCATCGCCGTCAGAGGATGCACAGCTGGGGAAATTTTGCAGTTGCTGCAAGGAGCTGGAGAATCAATGTTGGAGAGCGGAGTCATTGCTGAAGTTGTAAATTGTTGGTTCCTGAAGGTTCCAGTTGCAGTCCAGTGGCCAGAAGTTGAAGCAAACGATGCAGAGGAGTCATGCTGGAATCTTGCATGTCGAATCTGAGGACCCTTCCAAGAGGGAGACCTAAATAGCCCAGGAAGGGGGATTGGTCACCTATCAGGAGGGGGCTGTGATGTCACCTACCTGACCTGGCCACTCAAATGCTCCGAGGGGCCTCTGCCCACCTTGGATTCAAGATGGCAGAATCAAGTGGCCACCTGGAGGAGCTCTGGGCACCACCCCTCTGGTGGTGATGGACAGGGGAGTGGTCACTCCCCTTTCTATTGTCCAGTTCCGCCCCAGAGTAGGGACTGGGGGTCTCCGGTCTGGTGCAAACCGGTTAATGCAAGTACGGCACCAAATGTGCCCTTCAAAGCATACCGGGGGCTTGGGGAGGTTACCCCTTCCAAACCATGTGACACCTATTTCTAAGGGAGAGGGTGTTACCTCCTTCTCCCACTGGAAATCCTTTGTTCTGCCTTCCTCTGCTTGAGCTGCTCAAGTAGGTGAGGGCAGAAACCTGCCGGAAGGGTGGCAGCAGCCCAAGCTGCCCGAAAACCCAGAGGAGACTAGTAGGAGTAATGCTGGGATCCTCTAAGAAGCCCCCAGGGTGCATAGAATCATGCAACCAATACTGGATATCAAATATGTCCAGGTTCGGAGTTACCATTATGTAGCTGGACACAGGTAGTAGTGACCTGTGCCCAGCAAATGGGTTAACTGGCTTCCCTGCTTTTACAAAGTCCAGTGTAATGGAGCTGGGGTTCATAGGGGCACCTCTGCTCGTGTAGGGGTGCCCTCACACAGGTACCTGCACCCTTCCCTCTGGGCTAAGAGGGCTACCATAGGGGTGACCTACAGTGACCTGGTGCAGTGACCCATAGTGAAAGGGTGGATGCACCTTTTCACACAGGCTGCAATGGCAGGCCTGCACACACATTTTGCATGTGCTCCCATGAGTGGAATATTACATGCTGCAGCCCATGGGGAACCCCTGGTACCCCAATATCCTGGGTACCTAAGTACCATGTACTAGGACTTACCTGGGGGCACCACTATGCCAATTGTGTGGTGTGCAAAGTCCCAAGCAACCACATTTAGAGTGAGAGGGCACAGTCAGTGGGGTCCTGGTTAGCAGGATTCCAGTGAACACAGTCAAAACACATAGAAAGTAGGCAAAAAGTGTGAGTAACTATGCCAAATAGAGGGTATTTTCGTACAGGTACATAAAGATCAAGACAATCAGTATTTGTAAAGCACTGCTACTCACCCATGAGGGTCTCAAGGCGCTGGGGGGGGGGCATGTCCTGGAGCTGCCCAGACCCCAGGAGGGGTTGGCAGCAGCAGCAGCTGCAGTGGGAACCCCGGAAGGCAGTTAGGCAGTACCCGGGTTCTGTGCTAGAGACCCGAGGGATCATGGAATTGTCCCCCCAATACCAGAATGGTATTGGGGGGACAATTCCATGATCTTAGACATGTTACATGGCCATGTTCGGACTTACCATTGTGACGCTATACATAGGTAGTGACCTATGTATAGTGCACGTGTGTAATGGTATCCCCGCACTCACAAAGTCCGGGGAATTTGCCCTGAACGATGTGGGGGCACCTTGGCTAGTGCCAGGGTGCCCACACACTAAGTAACTTGGCACCCAAACTTCACCAAGTGAGGGTTAGACATATAGGTGACTTATAAGTTACTTATGTGCAGTGAAAAATGGCTGTGAAATAACGTGGATGTTATTTCACTCAGGCTGCAGTGGCAGGCCTGTGTAAGAATTGTCTGAGCTCCCTATGGGTGGCAAAAGAAATGCTGCAGCCCATAGGGATCTCCTGGAACCCCAATACCCTGGGTACTTAGGTACCATGTACAGGGGAATTTTAAGGGTTTTCCAGTGTGCCTTTTTTGTCAAATTAGTCACTAGCCTGCAGTGACAATTTTAGAAAGCAGAGAGAGCATAAACACTGAGATTCTGTTTAGCAGAGCCTCAGTACTACAGTTAGGCACCACACAGGGAACACATATAGGCCACAAACTTATGAGCACTGGGGTCCTGGCTAGCAGGATCCCAGTGACACATTACAAACACACTGACAACATAGGGTTTTCACTATGAGCACTGGGCCCTGGCTAGCAGGATCCCAGTGAGACAGTGAAAACATCCTTGAGGAATCAGGAAAGATAGAATCCCCACCTGGGGTCTCCTACCCAGCGGTGGAGGAACACCCTAGTCCTCAGGGTCCGTTTAGGAGAGAGTACACAAATCAGGCGGAGTCACCAACTGGAGGAATAAAGAGAAGTTTATTACATGGATTATAGCTCGAGCTAATACAGAGTCCCAGGACAGTCAAGTGACTATCCTACGGAGGCTGCCCGTTCACTCTGGGGCACCCAACCTTATATACACACAAAACTGCTTAGTCAGAGGACAACTCCACCCCTAGCGTATTCAAGGTCCTCTGCGGCCTTCAGAATATTTCAGGGATACACGTGTGGTGGGAGAAGGTACAGATGCAGCTGGCAGGAGGTGGCAACGACCTGTACGAACCTGTTCTGGCAGTTACTGATTAAGCACAAACATTCTCTGAACTACGGTTAGAACAAGTAAATTACAGCGATAAGCAGATTGCAGCCCAAGGCTGTGAACACAAGGTCAGTCATCAAAGTTCAGGAGGTTTGTCGAGCACATGGCAACATAATAAAGATAAACAGATGCCTTGCAGCTATGGTGTATGATTCAGTTTATGTACATTTTCTCAATCCCTCCTTTTGCCATTGTGAGGCAAGCTTGAACGTCATTCAGTGTCTATGTTAATGGACATAAGGTCTTTTATCTCCTGCTCAAGGGACAGCATAGCCATGTGTTGAGGAGGGCGAACAGGCCAGGGGGCAAGGGATGCCATACAGCAACAGCACAAAGCAGGTAGGCACTGTACACAAAGACAACAGGTGAGGAATACAGCAGCGAGCACAAAAAAGAATATTAGTATCTTCCATCCCCATTGGGAAATCAAACCCCAAAACCAGTCGGTTAAGGACCATGTTCCTTCGTCTTGGTGTATTGTGGAAGCTATCATATGCAACCTTTGAATAGCTTTATACACTGAAGGGCCATTGTCTGGTATATAAACGCAACAGCTTGAACGGATCAAAGTACAAACTCCACCACGGTCCGCCAAGATGATGTCAAGAACCATTCTGTTTTGAAGAGTAACAAGGTGGTCAGCAGCGAGCTCTGCAGTGATGTTACTCAGAGCTCCTGCTGTTTCATTTATTGTTGCTTCCAAGACTCGTGTGAGATGTCTGATATCTCTACTGTTCATCATAGGGCCCCAAAATGGAAGGACTCCTTTAAAGTAGTCCAATGCTTCTTGTGCTGAGGTATCTTCTGCAGATATTACCCCTCTCCGAGTCCTGTGGTGTTGAGGGCCAGCTGTGTAAGTTGGTGGTAGTAACCAAGCAATATAACACGTGCCAGTCCAGGTTGGTACCAAGGAGGTGTAGGCATTATTACCACAAACAAAATACGAGTTTCGTGATGGTATCATGGTAGGCCAATTAGTTCCATTCAATATTACTGTAGCATTACAGTTACTGGCACCTACACTTCTATTACCACTTTTCTGAAAACAAAGTGGAGCCTTGACCTGTGTTACAAAAAATCTTCGGCCACTCCGGGGTGTGGTATTAAAGGATAAAAAATATATGTCAGTAGACCTATTTCGTCGGTCAGCATATTCTGACTTTTCTTCCTTTGTTCCATAAACTCTTGTTCCAGGGGCCAGCATAACCGGTATAGGTGGGTGACCAATAGTCCGGAATTAGTAGCATCCATTGTGGTAGCCCAAATGCTGATAGTTCATACCATTCGCTGCAGGAGCCATCAAAAGAAAAAGGGAATGAAATATATGGCAACCTTCTTTGCACGGAACTCGGTAGCAAGCCACATATCCAACAATTTGTTCTATTTACAGCCAGCTGATGTTGATGTAACATAGATATGAAGGTATTGTTTTCATATTCCTTACGTCGTCCTTCCTCATGGGGTGGTAAGGAAACATGTCTGTGTTCTGAAGGCGGTGGCGTAGTTGGTGAGACCTCTGAATCAGAATCATATATTACCCACCCAATGCAGGACAGAAGTACCAAAAATAGTATTGTTATGGTGAGACAAGCGATATGTGGGCCTAATAGTCTTTTTAAATTACTTATTTTCTTCTTTTTCCTCTTGTCTTCTTGTATAACACCCATTTCTCTTTCTTGCTTGTCCCACTAGCAGTTCAGTCCGACCTAAGTGCTGCCCGTGACTGGTGGTTGCTTCACTGTTGGGTGATACCAGCAGTCCTATTGACACACTCTGGTCCGCCCCGACAGACAAAATCACGGCCCTGCAGCTTTCGTCAGACTTAGTACAGGGGACAAGCAATCAGTTCATTGTTCATTTTCTTATTTTCATGGGCGGAAATCGTATCTTGTGGACTGTGGTATGGTATGGTCAGGAAACAATTGTTCAGTGTGACCAAAATCTGAGGGAACCTCCTGCAGCACACTGTCGTTCTGTTTTTTATCACTCCGCATAGTGTTGCTGAAATGGTCCTCAGTTGTTGGGTGGTCACCACTTTTTATTTCATCAGAGGGTATGAGTAGGGGTACTTTGTTACAGTGGGATGCATGTATCCAATTCTTAGCTCCCTCGACTTTAACTGCTGTTCGAGTAGCAAGAAGGACCTGTCGCGGACCTTTCCATCGAGGTTCGAGACTCTTTTCCGCTGGAAATTCTTTGTGAGAACCCAGTCGCCAGGTAGTATCTTGTGACCTGGATCAGTGGATACAGATGGGAGTGCTTCACACACCTGTTGGTGAATAGAACGCAAAGAATTAGTGAGTTCATTTAAATAGTCCATCAAAACAGGATGTTCTAGTTCTGAGTGCTTGTGAGGTCGAGGGACCCCCCAGACATTTGCTGGCCTTCCCATCACTATCTCATGGGGTGACAACCCTGATCTAGAGTGAGGCATCATCCTGACAGACATTAAAGCCAGGGGCAACGCGTCTGGCCACCGTATACCGCGTTCTGCGCATATCTTTGACATCTTCAATTAAGTGTGCCATTATATTTTTCAACTAGTCCTGCTGACTGGGGGTGCTTAGCTGCATGAAACTTCTGGCTGAGGCCCAACCCTTCACACACCCTTTTCATCACCTGCCCTACAAAATGACTCCCATTATCTGACCAGACACACCTTGGGACCCCCAAACCGTGGGAAGAACTCCTTCAGAAGTACCTTTGCGGTAGTAAGGGCAGTATTATCTTTAGTAGGGTAAGTTTCTACCCACTTACTAAACACACAAACCACAACTAGGACATATTTCAAGTTGTTACACCTTTCCATCTCAATATAATCCATTTGTAGTACTTCAAGGGGATACGTTGGTGGTGAAAAATGCCCAGCGGGGACTGAGGCACCCTTCCCTATGTTATGTTGTAAACAAATCATGCAGGATTGAACCAGTTGGTCAGCTACTCTTCTGATATTTTTATTAGACCAAACCGGATCAAGCAAATCAAAGATGCTTTTCACACTAATGTGTGCAGGACCATGGGCCATAGTCACTACTGACAGAACGAATGCATCGGGTAACATCCATCTTTCCCTCTGTGACAGATCTGTCCAGCACAGCGTATTTTCATCTAACTGGGCCTTCCCTTCTTCCCATTCCTTTTTCTCCTGTTCAGTTGCCTCATCCTGCATCTTCCTGACACTCTCTACCGTGTTCCCAAATATTTCATGGGGACAAACCTTCTCAGTACTATCTACCACATACATGTGTCCTGTCTTTGAATACGCTGTATCTTTTGCTGTCTGATCGGCTAGGGCGTTGCCCCCGTCCAGTTTTATCTGTCAACTTTTTGTGTGCACTACACTTCATGATAGCCATTGTTTTGGGAAATGCCAGGGCAGAAAGTAAGTTAGTTATAAGGGTCCCATGTTGAATATGTGTCCCATATGAGGTGAGGAATCCTCGTTCTGCCCACAAGCGACCAAAATTGTGTGCTATGCCAAATGCATACTGACTGTCTGTGTAAACATTCACATTGTGGTGGTCATTCCAACCCTGGCGGTCCATGACCGCCGGGTTGGAGGACCGCGGGAGCACCGCCGACAGGCCGGCGGTGCTCCAATGGGCATTCCGACCGCGGCGGTAAAGCCGCGGTCGGACCGGCAACACTGGCGGTCACCCGCCAGTGTACCGCCGCCCATTGGAATCCTCCAAGGCCGAGGGGATTCCGACCCCCCCTACCGCCATCCAGTTCCCGGCGGTCCGCCCGCCGGGAACCGGATGGCGGTAGGGGGGGGTCGCGGGGCCCCTGGGGGCCCCTGCAGTGCCCATGCCACTGGCATGGGCACTGCAGGGGCCCCCGTAAGAGGGCCCCTAAATGTATTTCACTGTCTGCTGTGCAGACAGTGAAATACGCGACGGGTGCAACTGCAGCCGTCGCACAGCTTTCACTCCGCCGGCTCGATTCCGAGCCGGCTTCATCGTGGAAGCCTCTTTCCCGCTAGGCTGGCGGGCGGCCTGAAGGCGGCCGCCCGCCAGCCCAGCGGGAATATCAGAATTACCGCCGCGGTCTTTCGACCGCGGAACGGTAACCTGACGGCGGGACTTTGGCGGGCGGCCTCCGCCGCCCGCCAAGGTCAGAATGAGGGCCTAAGTCCTTTACTTAACTCACAGGCTCGTGTTAGAGCTAATAATTCTGCGATCCAGTAGAGACGAAAAATAAGCACAGGGGCGTTGTTTGCCGCCATGCTCTTGGGTTAACACTGATAGTGTACATTCATTTCTCTCACTCACATATAACTGAAAATCTTTACGATAATCAGGCGTACCCAGTACAGGTGCTGTGCAGAGTGTATTTTTCAATTCATCAAAACCAAACTGAAAATCGTCATTCCATTCAATTGTTTCAGGACAATCTTTGTGGGTGAGATGCAAAAAACGGTTTTATCAAAAGAGAATAATTAGGAATCCATTGACGACAGAAGGAGGTAATACCTATAAAGGCCCTAACCTCTCTCTGTGTCCTTGGAACCGGTATGTCTCGTATAGCTTGCATTCTCTCAGCCGTCAACATACGTCCCTCCTTAGACAGGAGGTGTCCTAGGTATATAACCTCCTGTCTACAATATTGCAATTTGGAGAGGGAGACCTTATGGTGATGGTATGCAAGATGTTTCAATAAGGCTACAGTATCTGTTTTACAATTTTGTTCTGAAGTGGATGCTATTAGAAGGTCATCCACATATTGAACCAGCGTCGAGGAGCAAGGAAAAACAAGGGTATCTAATTGACCCTTGAGGGCCTGGCTAAAAATGCTAGGCGATTCAGTATAGCCTTGTAGAGCGCGACAGAACCGGAAACTGCGACCACCCAGTGAAAACCCAAAGATGTGTCTGCTATCTGGATGAATGGGAATACTAAAGAATGCATTTTTAAGATCGATAACAGAGAAACAAGTAGCGGAGGCAGGTATCATTGTTAATAATGTCGTAATGTCAGGAACAACAGGGAACTGGGGTATTTCAATCTTATTGACCGCCCGTAAATCAATAACAAATCGGAGTCCTGGAGACGCGGTGCCATCAGATAATTTTTTATGAACAGGAAGGACAGGACTGTTATAATCATTACCATGCGTTTCTTCAATGACACCCAAATCAATCAACTGGGTCACAATATTTTTGAGTTGTTGTTCAATGTGTTGGGATAATTTGTATTGGGGAAAACAAGGCAATTTGGCATTGGCTTTCAAGCGTATGACATACGGTGGTATGTCCAGACATCCAACATCGTCCTTATGTGTGGCCCATAAAAAGTCTGGCAAATCTCGAAGTTCGGGTGGAAGTGGTTTTGGCAAAAATTGTGACGGGGTAATATTGGGACCTAAAGTGACATGAACTCCATCCGGAGAGCAATAAATGGTGGTGTACAATTTCTTTAATAGGTCCAAACCCAATAAATTCTCACTACAGGCCGAAGTAAGAATGAGAGGGGAGCTAATGGTGTAAGGACCGATAGCAACATGCAGCAGCTGGGAGACGGGGTTAGCCACCGGAACACCAGAAAAACCCATAGAGACGTTAATATTGCCAGATAGAGGGACCCCTTGGACCTCTTCCTGTTTAACAGAACTTTTGGTGGCCCCAGTATCTACCAAAAAATCATGTGAAGTACCATCTAATTGTACCTCAACGTGAGGGCCATTCTGCCTAACAGGAATAGAAACTGGCCCCACCCCCCTCTGTCGAAGGCTGTCCTAGTCAAAGGAGGATCCCTGACCTTCATACGCATCATAGTCGTCATTAAAATATTGACGCTGGGATGAAGCATCAAAATAATTCGGGTGGGGGGTACTGTGGGACCGTGAAGGGGCCTGCTGGCGGGGTCTGTCTGCAGGACCAGACCTACCGCGTGGTCTGTAGTCCTGTTGCGGTGGGGGCATGGGGCGGCCTGTAGAGTTGTCTTTATTGGGGCAGTCATTCTTCCAGTGGCCCTCCTGCTTGCAATATGCACACTGATTGTAGGAGAGGGAAGAACGGGGAGGGCGTTGGGACTGCTTTCTGTCATTAGGAGGTCCTTGTGACCTTGATCTGGACTGCTGTTGACGGGGCTGAGGGTAGGCCTGCTGAAATAACACCTTCGTTTTCGACTCCTTCGTTTTTTTGTCGTTCTTTTCTTGTTCTTCTTTCTCCCTGTTCTCATAATATTGGGCCATTGTCAGTATTCCAGTGGCAGTAGAGACTGGCCACGTACTTTCACACAATTTCAATTTTCCCTTTATGTCTGGTAATAGATTGTCCACAAATTTGTCAACAAAGAGTCTTATCCTCCCTTCAGTAGTCATGTCTTGGCCGCTGTAATCAGAAAAGACACCCTCAAACCTTGTATAAAAGTCCGAAACACCCTCGTCCTTTTTCTGTTTACAGGCGGCCAATTTGTCCCAATTTATCCTGTGTGGTGCCAGTATGGTCTTCATTAATTCCAAAATACACAGTGGGAGAGCCAATATAAGTGGGTCTGGTTTCGCTCCCCCAACCCTGTCCCTTTCTGCTGCTTGCAATTGGTCCCATGTGCCCCCTAGTTCAGCATGGTCGTGCCTCCGTACTTTTGACCATACTTCCTGCGGGACTACTGCTGCCATTAACATGTCAATATCGGACAACGTCATAGTACAGGATTCAAGAATTTGTTGCAGTTCTTTATAATATCCTGCAGGATTCTTACGGGGGTCAGGTAAGGCGGCTTTTAGGATATATGTTTCAGATATTTTCCATGGGGTGTGTACCCACATTTGTTGAAAATGCCCTACGGTAATAACTTGGCCAGCGTTATCCATCACCGGCTCTCGCCAAACCGGCGGAACCTCTCTCATGGGAAACATGGATACCCTTATAGAAGGGCTACATGTCCACAGGCGGTCCCTAAATATGAGAAGAGTAACAACATAATCATGTAGACCAGAACCAAACGGCAGTCCAGTATAGGCGCATTTTCAGAGGTCCACCAGTCCTGCGGGAGCTGAGGAACCATCATCCTCATATTCTTGTATTAAAATGTTGCACATAAGAGTAGCTGCATGTAACTGAACTAAACTATCCCATTGTTTGATAGTGTGGACAATGTCCCTGACCCCATAGTCATTCCAATTAGTCATCCACCTCCGTGTCATTTCTTCAATGACATCTTCCTCTTGTGAATTAGAGAACAAGTGTCCGCGCAGGGTGCGCTTTCGTGGGGTCATGGAACGGGGGGTATGTGTGGTGTCTAAACAGGAGTCAGGGGTAGGCCAAATGGGGGCCAGTCGAGGGGTGGGTACAGTTGGGCGGGGGGTATCCTCTATAGGTCTGGTGACAGGAGGGGTGGTGGTGGGTGGCAGAGCACTCGCCTGAGATCCAACCGGGGGTGGCACAATAGGGTCACCTGGTGCAGGTTGAGGATGTAGTGTAGGATATATTGGTGGAGTATATAACGGGGGTTTATCTAACATATTGTTTAAAAGGGGGTCTTCCTCTTGTGGCTTATCCACTACTGTCCTGGAAGGGTAACACTTATCAGTGAAGCCTTCGGTCATGTTCTAAAATTTTCTGTTGATGTTCAGCTACGTCAGAGTCATATACCTTTTCAGTCACCGTCCTGGTCTTATGTCTCTGTAATTCTTTCTCTGCCTTCCTACGTCTTTGGTCTGCTTCTTTCTGCCAAGTCCGTAGTGAATCAAACATCCCTGGTCTACTTTTTGTCACAAACAAACATTCCTGTAAATGGTCTAATTTATCTTTATCAAATGTCCCGTAAATAGGGCATTGTAAATCAGAACTATCTTTGGTTCTTTTTCTCCATATATCAGACCAGATAATCTGACCTATGCCATATTTAACATATATATCATGATTCGGAGTCCCGGCCGGAGGAGCGGGCATGTTTCCTCCAGGCGGAAGTCCGTAGTGCAAAGACAACAACACAATTTCCTAAAACAACTGAACGCTGGCATTCTTCCAGTATTTTAAAAAAAATAATTCTTACACCAGTGGTTTGAATACACCAAATGAGTGGCAAATATGCCCTTTACTTCCTATATACTTAAATGGCAACTGAGGTCAGTCTTACCACTGACGTCGATCTTTGCAAAGAGCGATAGAAACGGTACAATACTCACAGACCTATTTTTAGACAGGAATCTTTCAACTCCCGTCCCTACCTGACACTTCTGTTATAGTCTGACAGTTGGGGACTCCAGTAGTTCACGGAAAACCGAGACCCGAATTCAGACAGCGCCAGGAGAAGTTGAGCCGGCTGGAAGACACACAGTGGAGATCCGCAGGTCCACGACAGAGAACGAAGCTCAGAATCCGGTGTAGGGCGCCTCCCTTGGAAATCCAATTGTGAGTCCTCCGTCACCTGGTCGGTCCCCTGGATGCCTGACTCGGGTCCCTGTTCGGGCGCCAACTGAGGAACCAGGAAAGATAGAATCCCCACCCGGGGTCTTCTTCCCAGCGGTGGAGGGACACCCTAGTCCTCAGGGTCCGTTTAGCAGAGAATACACAAATCAGGCGGAGTCACCAACTGGAGGAATAAAGAGAAGTTTATTACATGGATTATAGCTCGAGCTAATACATAGTCCCAGGACAGTCAAGTGACAATCCTACGGAGGCTGCCCCTTCACTCTGGGGCACCCAACCTTATATACACACAAAACTGCTTAGTCAGAGGACAACTCCACCCCTAGCGTATTCAAGGTCCTCTGCGGCCTTCAGAATATTTCAGGGATACACATGTGGTGGGAGAAGGTACAGATGCAGCTGGCAGGAGGTGGCAACGACCTGTACGAACCTGTTCTGGCAGTTACTGATTAAGCACAAACATTCTCAGAACTACGGTTAGAACAAGTAAATTACAGCGATAAGCAGATTGCAGCCCAAGGCTGTGAACACAAGGTCAATCATCAAAGTTCAGGAGGTTTGTCGAGCACATGGCAACATAATAAAGATAAACAGATGACTTGCAGCTATGGTGTATGATTAAGTTTATGTAAATTTTCTCACCCTGACATATACTCACAAACAGGCCAAAAATGGGGGTAACAAGGCTAGAAAGAGGCTACCTTCCTACAGACACCTTTAGCAATATTACATTTTGTGAGACACAATCAGGCTTCATAGCTCCTACAAATAAACATATATCTGCAGCCACCTTCAGATGGTGTACCTGCCAAACAATCATAAAACATAAATTATGGAAAAAGAGATTGCTCTAAGTAGCTTAGAACTCTTGAAGGTAGGATTATAAAAACGGAAGAAAGGAGATTGTGGTGTAGTTCCCTTTCTTCTCCAGCTGAGTTAACTGAGGTCCCATCATATATGTGTGTGGCGTAGTTCTCTTTCTTCCCCTGCTGAGTCAGCTGAGGTTCTTTCATCTCCATGTGTGGCGTAGTTCCCTTTCTTCCCCGCTGAGTTAACTGAGGTTTTATCATCTCCATGTGTGGCGTAGTTCCCTTTCTTCCCGCTGAGTTAACTGAGGGTAAATTATCTCTCAAAGAAGAAGTAAATGTTAGACAGACGCCAAGGACCACAGCACATGCAGTAAGACCTGTGCATTCCACATCTCCAGGGTGCGGCGTCACATTGTCTGCGACACAACATGGCGAGGAAGAATGAGAGTGGGGTGTCTGATGGGTTCTCTAGATTTGACTTATGTGCACTTAATGAAATACATACGCCACTTCCAGTTGTCACCTTTCCGTAAATACACTCCAATCCTATACATCAATGTTTAGAAGATGCTAATGTGAAATTAAGCTAGTAATACTTTTCTACAGCAGCAACTAAACACCAGGGAGGGCAGAGCAAACACAACACGAAGCAATAGATATCCCCAAAGCAGCAAAATGTGCCTTGAGGAGTAAATTGGGCTGCTCAGTATGTGTAGTTTGAAGAATGCACGATGCAGGATTGCATAGCTGCCAAGGTTTCAGATTGGTTATGTGTGACATTTTCATAGTTTCAGTGTACTTATAAGTGACATTCACTGACCAAATGTGACACTTTCTCAGAAGCAAAATCAAGCATTGAAGTCCAAGGAAACAAATTAATATCAGAAATTACACCTATTTGAGCAACAAGAAACTCTAAGAGATCTTCAAACTGCTGCAAAGCACCAGAAATAGAAGAGCAATGACCTGCTTTGCAGCAGCCCTATTAACCCTCTGCGCTATATTATCATGAGTGAAAACTGCAACTAGACACAAGCTGATCTCGCTCCAACAGGAACACTATTAACCAGCGTTATCTTGACATTATTATTGTTGCCTGAAAAGTCCTGGGCACACAAGGATTTCTGCATCACTATCATGTGGGTTTAAACCCATGTTATTAAGCATCCTCCACCACCTCAGCTCAGCACCAAGTGCAGTGGGGCAGAAGTTCCACAAATAACAAAAGGATTTCTGTGAGAAAAGCAGCATCTCACAGCTATCCTCATAAAATACAGTTCTGAGAATATGAGGGGTTCATGTTCTTTGCAGCAGGCATATTAACCCTCTGCGCAACTTTATGATGAGTGAAAACTGCCACTAAACTAAATGCTGATCTTGCTCTAGCAGGAATATTGTTCACCAGAGTTATCTTGACATCTTTATTGTTGCCTGAAAACTGCTGGACACAAGGAATTCAGTCCCACTGCCAGGTGTTTTTGACCCATGTTAGTTACACAAAGTACCCTCCATCCCTCAGCTCTCAGGTGCCATGAAAAAGATCTCTTCTGAGAAAAGTAACTCACAGGTATCCGACTTCATAATATACAGTTTTGAGAATATGCAACATGGTACACATTCTTTGCAGCAGAGAGATAACCCTTTGCACTAGTAAACTATGGCAAATCTAAAATGCCAGTGGACAAACTCTGACCTTATCAGGAACACTTATATGCAGCAGCGTTAATTTTTGGAACTTAACAAGCCTGTCTCTGAGTCACAGTGATGCTGCTGGAAAATTAAAGCCTGCCGCTGATGGGTCGCTGAAGTGTCTCTGACTCTGTGAGTCTGTCACGCTCCTTGGCTGCAGAGAGCTGCTGGAATAAATTCTCATGAGTAGTGACGATGGTGAGAAGAGCTTATATAGTGGTGTGGCACCTGCTCTCAGAGTTATGCTGGCCCATGACTGCGCTCAACCCCAGAGGACCCACACACGGTACGAGGCTGGGCAGCGGCACAAGTCGAGGTCAAACACCATCATCTTGTCCTGTAATTAACTCCGGCACCAGGCCGCACCGTCTTCAGAAGCCCGCTGTGGTGGGTGCGTTGGCAGATCAGGCGTCACCTCTGGCCCCCAAAGCTCCTCTTGTTTTAGTCCCTATCACCCCATTCTCAGCCACCCTTTGGTTGGTAAGCTGGTTGCTGTGCGGAGGTGGGGCGCCAGTGGGTTGGAACTGGAAGCACCTTCTTCGGAGACCGGCGTGGGCATGATGACAGAGCAGACTGGCTCCGTGGGCGACTCCAAGGCTCACAATGCTCCTGTCGTCCCTGGCGCAAGGAACTGACTGTGCAGCCCCTCACTGAGCATTCAGATACTGCGCTATTGTAATTAAATGCAGCTCCGATGGCCATGGTCACCCTGCTTCACCCTGACACAGCCTGCAGTGGGCAAAGTGTTAAAATGCATAACTAATGAGTGATGCGGACCACCAAATGAAAACGCGTTAGTCTCACTCCTGATGCGTGGTACTTGGCAGGGCTGAGAGTATCGCTCAGAGACTCACATGTGACAATCAAATGTAACTCATTGAAACATTGAAATAATGGGAATGTCACACGTAAGCATAATTAAAACTTAGCTGCTATGTCGCTGCACACTAAAAAATAGCAAATATAAGCAGAAATCACCGTAAAATGTGTTCTAGAGCTGCCTTAATGATCCATGACTCATAGTTAAAGTACACAATGTTAAAAATGAAAACAATTTTATACAAAGCCTTATTGAAGAATCATGTCTGGGCCTTTGAAAAATCTCAAAACATGGTCAAAGGTGGTGACCCTAATAAGAGCCTGTATGAAGGAGTCCAACAGTTTCTAGTGGTGAAATTCCCCCTCCGACCTTCAGACCCGGCACCGCTCACTCATGTTCACGACACCATCCGCTGAGAGAGAAATGCCTGTGTGGGTCAAACCTGATGGTTCTGTCCCATGTGTGAGTACAATCTACTTCTTTCTTTGTTTCAAGAGCGAACCTTTGAAGGGAGGGAGGAGGCAACAAAGCAGCAGAGAAATGGAAAACTTAATTTGGGGCAAATGATTTGGAATATTGTTTGAGGATCCTCATCCCTAATAAAGAATCACCCCCATAAATAGGAACATCAGAAAAACTATTTCCAGTTTAATTGCAGCAGCTGCTAGATTTTCATATATTTAATAAAACACAAGGAGACATTTCCAATTCCCTGCTGGAGCCTGGAGGCGGCGGTTCCGTCAGCGGCCACCGGAGGGCGCTCCTCGCCTGCTGATGAAATCCACTGAGCACACTGTATGAAAGGGAGAAGGGTTTCCTCTTCCGGGTCAGCGGCGGCAGAAACAGCACCAGCGGCGGATGCTGACGTCACTTCCGGGTTTCCCTCTGTGTCCAGCCTGCTGCAGTGGAGGAAGGACCCCCTGTCTGTCTGTGCAGTTATCTTCATCTTCAGACCCTCACAGACCCCCCCCAGACCCCAAATCTGCCCCCCCAGCCCCAGGAGGAGGAGAGAGCCTGGAAATGTCTGGTCAGGTTTCTGCCCAGGTAGGAGATTGTCAGCACCTTCTGCTGTGTTTGTAGAAATAGACTGAATAATCCTGGAGGAAATCTCTGCCAGGAGCCGGGCTGAGCTGGGCTCTTCTATCCGGGGACCTCTGGGGGCTTTCCTTCCGGGCCTGGGGGTGTTTGTGGTCATCATTTGTGTTACAGAGGGGATCTGTTCACTGCATCTTACTGCATTGAGGAATCTGTGCACTGCACCTTACTGCACTGTGAGGAATCTGTGCACTGCACTGCATCTTACTGCACTGTGAGAAATCTCTGCCAGGAACCGGGCTGAGCTGGGCTCTTCTATTCGGGGACCTCTGGGGGGCTTTCCTTCTGGGCCTGGGGTGTTTGTGGTCATCATTTGTGTTAAAGAGGGATCTATGCAATGCAATGTATCTTACTGCACTGTGAGGAATCTGTGCACTGCACTGCATCTTACTGCACTGTGAGAAATCTCTGCCAGGAACCGGGCTGAGCTGGGCTCTTCTATTCGGGGACCTCTGGGGGGCTTTCCTTCTGGGCCTGGGGTGTTTGTGGTCATCATTTGTGTTAAAGAGGGATCTATGCAATGCAATGTATCTTACTGCACTGTGAGGAATCTGTGCACTGCACTGCATGTTACTGCACTAAGGAGTCTGCACTGCATCTTACTGCACTGTGATGAAATCTCTGCCAGGCGCCGGGCTGAGCTGGGCTCTTCTATCCGGGGACCTCTGGGGGGCTTTCCTTCTGGGCCTGGGGTGTTTGTGGTCATCATTTGTGTTAAGGAGGGGGGTCTGTGCACTGCACTGCATCTTACTGCACTGAGGGATCTGTGCAGTGCATCTTACTGCACTGTGAGCTATCTGCACACACTGCACTGCATCTTACTGCACTGTGAGGAATCTGTACTGCATCTTACTACACTATGAGGAATCTGTGCACATTGCATCTTACTACACTATGAGGAATCTGTACACACTGCACTGCATTTCACTACACTGAGGGATCTGTGCACTGCATCTTACTGCACTATGAGGAGTCTGCACTGCATCTTACTGCACTGTGAGGAATCTATGCTCATTGCATCTTACTGCACTGTGAGGAATCTGCACTACACTGCATCTTTCTGCACTATGAGGAATCTGCACTGCACTGCATCTTACTGCACTGTGAGAAATCTGTGCACTGCATCTTACTGTACAGAGGAATCTGTGCCACTGTACCTACTGCACTGTGAGGAATGCATACACTGCACTACATCGTCTTGCACTGTAAGGAATCTGTGCACTGCACTGCATCTTACTGCCCTTTGAGGAATCTGTTCACTGCACTGCGTTTAACTATACTATGAGGGCCATAACAGGAGGAAATCTGTGTACAGTGCATTGCTGTTTACCACATTATCAGAGACATTTACAGAGGAAAACCAGGCACACTGCACTGCCTTTTTACAACATAGTGAGGGGTGTTTACAAAAGAGAATGTCTGTGTACAAAACCCTGCTTATTACTACATTTTGAGAGGTACCTACAGATCTGTAAGGTGTACTTATGTTTACTCACATTAAAAGGAGTGATTAGAGTAGAGAACATCTGTGCACTGCTTTTTACTCACACTACGAGGGGCATTTACTGTGGAAACATTTATGAACTGAATATGTTTTTTCAGAAACTGAAGGGGTTTTAATTAAATGAGGGAATCTCTGCACATTGCACTGCATTTTACTCTCAAAGTAAGTAATGTTAACAGAAGACAGCCACCTTTTTACTTTACTTCACTTTGAGGGTTTTGCAGGAGAAGTAGTGTTTCCACCTGGCGCTGCTCTTTACTGTGACACTGGAAGAGAAGTTAAGACATGAATAATCTGTTAGATATTGATTTGTTCTGAGAGAATTACCTATTACCAAACTGCTAACTATGGGAGATTCACTTTTTATATTTATATAAACAGTAGACGGCCGGCTTCTAGAGATTCACTTTGTGTATTTATATAAACAGTAGACTGCCGGCTTCTGGAGGTTCACTTTGTATATTTATTTATATAAATAAATAGTAGACTGCCAGCTTCTGGAGATTCACTTTGTATATTTATATAAACACTAGACTGCCGGCTTCTGGAGATTCACTTTGTATATTTATATAAACAGTAGACTGCTGGCTTCCGGAGATTTACTTTGTAAATTTATATAAATAGTAGACTGCCAGTTTCTGGAGATTCACTTTGTATATTTATATAAACAGTAGACCGCTAACTTCCGGAGGTTCACTTTGTATATTTATATAAACAGTAGACTGCTAACTTCTGAGGATTCACTTTGTATATTTATATAAACAGTAGACTGCTAGCTTCTGGAGATTCATGTTGTAAATTTATATGAAGTGCAGACTGCCAGCTTCCGGAAGGTAACTTTGTATATTTATACAAACAGTAGTCTGCCAGCTTCTGGAGACTATCTTTGTATATTTACATAAGGAGCAGACTGCCAGCTTCTGGAGACTAACTTTGTTTATTTTTATAAACAGGAGACTGCCAGCTTCCAGGGATTCACTTTGTATGTTTATATAAACAGTAGACGGCTAGCTTCTGAGGATTCACTCTGTAAATTTATACAAATAGTAGATTGTAGCTTCTGGAGATTCACTTTGTATATTTATTTAAACTGTAGACTGCCAGCTTCTGGAGATTCACTTTGTGTATTTATATCAACAGTAGACTGCCAGGGGGGCGTGGCTTGGTGCAGGCGAAGATGGCCGCCATTTAAGCGAGCTCCGCAAATTAAAACTCCTATAATCCAGCGACATCCTGCCCTACGACAAAGGGCGCAAAACGGTGAGTGCCGACTGCTGTGCGTGACCCTGTGGGGGCTCGAAAATAGCCTGGGAGGCCCCGCCGAGAAAGGAGGTGCATCGCGTCCTGGGAGCGAAGCAGTGTGAGAGCCTGTGCCGCTGGCGGAGGGGCTGTGATTGGCGGAGCAGGCAGGGGGAAGCCAACAGCGAGAAGAGGAGAGTCCCGGGGCTGGGGGATGAGAATTTGAAGGGTCTCGTCTGGATCCACGGGGGAGGCACTGAGTGTGTTGCGGCCTGGGAGGAGTTGGAGAGGCATGTGAGACAAGTGCAACGTCCTGGCTGACAGAGGTCCGCTTTGCCATAGATCATGGTGAAGCTGAAAACCCACGGCCACCAGCAATCAAACAAAACGGACAACTATTCAATAACCAAGCAAGCCTCGACCTCATTGGGGTAAGACTCAGCCGAACTTGGTGCAACGGAACCTTCGCTAGGAGCTATAATGGCAGTAATCTCAGATCTCCAGTCCGCCCTGGAGCCTAAGTTGGACACAGTGATGGTGGATGTCTCCCTGCTGCGCACAGATCTACAGAAGATGACGGACAAGATGTCCACAGCGGAATCCGACATACAGACACTTAGGTCAACCTCCAAGAGCTTGGAAGAACAAGTGTGAACCCTCACTACTCAGCATGCCACAATGGCGGCCAGGCTAGAGGATCAGGAAGGCAGCGCAAGACAGAGGAATATCAGGGTAGTCGGAGTACCGGAAGGTGCAGAGGGAGCAAGTGTGGACCTCTTTTTGGAAAATTTTATATTAAAAACCCTCTGCCCCAAGAGACTGTTGAACTTCTTCTCGGTGGAGAGGGTGCATTGGACACCGGGGCTGACCCCGAGACCGGGGGCACCTCCAAGAACAATCATTGCCAGAATTTTCAAGCACCGGGATCTGGATGCCATTCTACAGGTGTCTCACACCCTTGGGGACCTGCACTACGAAAATGTGATTATTAGGTTCTATCCGGACTACACACTTCAAGTGCAGAAACAGCGCCGCAGCTTTGACGAAGTTAAAAAAGCGATGCGTGCCAAGGAACTCAAATATATGATGCTATTTCTGGCAAGGCTCTGGTTGCTAGTGGAGGGCAAATCCTCTTATTTTACCTCGCCAGCAGATGCGTGGGACTGGATTGAAGGCTGACGTCAGAGAGTCCGGCGAATCCGGGAGAAAGGGAAAGGAGAGCCCACGAGAACTCAATGACAAGCTAGCTCTCCCGGACCGACCCCAAGACCAGGGTGATCTGGGGAAACAGAGAGGGATGGACCACCAGGCTAAGATACAGAGGACAGCGGGCAGAATGTTGCAAAAGAAACTGACTGATTAAACCGACAGGAGAAGATTTATCCGGCCACCGTTCAGCATATCTGAGCGGGGCCAGCCAACCTTCAACACATTTCATGTTACAGTTGCGGAGACAGGCACTCTGCAAGTTGGGGGGTGGGCAGTTCTGAGCCTACTATGCCGGGTAGTAAGGAGGGGAGGATCGAGTTTGGGAACTGGGGGTGTTAGCTATTTCAAAATTGTTAATGTTTATCTACTGGTAGTCAGGAGAAAAGTAATAGCCTTGGCAGGGAGGTTTAGGAAGGAGATGAGTCTACAGGGACCACTGGTAATGAGTCACGAATACACTGGATCCGCCATGACAGCCACTAAGGTGTTGCCACTAAAGGTCATGACGCGGAACGTAAATGGCATCGTCAATAAAATTAAACGCACTCTAGTCCTACAGTACATCAAGAGACATACACCAGATGTAGTTTTCATGCAATAAACACATTTGAAGGGAAATCACCATAAGGCCATGGACAGAATGGGGTATTACATGTTGGCACACTCCGGCTTCACGGCCGGTTCGAGAGGCGCAGGAATCCTACTAAGGAAGGCAGTGCCGTTTATTCTCGGTCCCATATGGACCGACCCACTGGGCAGGTTTGTGGCCCGATCTGGAACTTGGCACAGGTGGGTCATCACCTTTTGCTCTGTATACATTCCCCCCTCTGCTGCACCCAGATACTTTTCCGGCCCTTGGGGCACTGCTGCTGCAGCTTCCCCCGGGGACTTTAATTTTAGGGGGGTACATGATGATACAATATACTTGACGCTAGACCGGTCAACTCAGATGGGAGGCGCCGGGTGAGAAACCTTACTGAAATCCTTTACAGACTCAATGGGTCTAACAGATCTGTGGAGAGCCCATAACCCAGGTGCAAAGCAATATACCTACTTGTCCTCATGTCACCGAAGCTTCTCACGCCTCGATTATCTATTCACACACCACTCCTTGGTAGGTAGCTTCCACGGGACGACACATCTGGGAGGGGAATTTCCGATCATTCTATGGTGGAGGCTATGTTAAGGGCAGCCTCGTGGGACTCAACACAGATGTCCAGACCCAACTCATGGTGGTAAAAAGAGGAAGAGTCCTCCGACCAGGAAGGGGCAAAGCGATATTTCTCTGAAAACTGTGGGACAGTTCACTCGGCTAGTACTCTCTGGGAAGCATTTAAGATGGTACTCAGGGGGCATGCCCAGGCATTGGTAGAGGGCCACAAAAAGGAGCGACATACTAGGTAGGTGGCTCTGGAAGGTGAGGGTTCCAACCTAGAAGCAGCGACACTTGAGGGAGGGGTAGTTGAACCACACAAGTGTCACGGGCTCCGACTTAAACAAAAAGAAACACAAGACTTGGGAACCATTGAGGCACGGGCCCATGAACAAACTATGCAAAGGCGGATCTATGAAGTCGAAGACAAAGCGAGTGAGTTATTCGTGTGGCTAGAAAAAAGGGATAGCAGCAGGAACTGGGTTGCGGAGATCTGTGATGAAGGGGGAATAAGGTGCTCAAAGAGTGAAGACATAGTAGAGTCCTTTGCCACCTATTATGAACAGATATACTCTTCCCAGACGACCACTACCCGAGAGGATGTGAGGAACTATTGCGAGATCTCCCGCTGGAGGAGTTGCCAAGGTCCGATAGGAAGCTGTTAGATCAGGAACTGACAGTGGAAGAAGTGCAACATGTGTTGAGGGAGATTGCATCATGCAAGGTAGTAGGCCCTATTGGACTCCCAGTGGAGCTCTTTAGGGGCATGAGAGATATTCTTGCTCCCCATATGCTGGAAATGGTTCAGGCAGCTAGGAAGGAGGGAGTTTTTCCAGAGGACCAGAGACTCGCCACCATTGTGGTCCTACATAAAGAGGGCAAGCCCCCGACATTCTATGGCTCTGACCGTCCCATCTCCCTTTTGAACCCAGAAGTCAAGGTTTTAGCAAAGATTCTGGTCAACAGACTGCGTCCCGACATGACTAATCTAATACATAAGGATCAAACTGGTTTTATGCCACATAAAAGCACTAGGTTGAATCTGAGGTGCCTGTATGGGATCCTGAGCACTACAGGGATCCCAGGGGCGGGGGAGGAAGTGTTGCTCTCGCTGGACTCCAGAATAGCTTTTGACATCATCGTATGGCCTTATATTCATGCTGTCCTAACCAGGTTGGGGTTTGGACCCGGATTCTGTGCTTGGGTCCAGCTGCTCTACACTGTTCCTCAGGCACGGGTTAGGGTGAATGGGGTATTGTCCCGCCCATTTACGCTTCATAGAGGAACTAGGAAGGGTTGCCCCCTGTCGCCATGGTTGTTTGCCCTGGCACTGGAACTGCTGGCCACATGGGTACACCAGGACCCCCTGGTATGGGGCATACCCAAGGGGCACTGGGGAGAAGCCCGAATATCCTTATACGCTGATGATATTCTCTTGTACATCACGAGGCCCCACTGGTCCAGAGATAGACTACTGCACATTTTTCAGCTCTTTGGTGCCTACTCCGGGTATTTGATCAACTTGGACAAGTCCCTGGTCTTTCCTCTGACAGCCGAGGACATCTCTCTGCCAGCGCAGTGCTTGGCCCCGGTGAGTGCTGAGGGGTTCTCGTATCTGGGAATCTTCGTTACGAGGGACCCAACTGAGTTCCTCAAGAGGAACCTGTATCCACAACAAGACTGACTTGGAGCAGATGTTCTGGATTGGCAAAAGCTCCCTCTGTCCCTGATGGGCTGGGCCGCCATGTTTAAAATTATGTCCCTGCCTCGCCTGCTTTATGTGTTCCAAAATACCCCATATACGGGTCATCCTGACTTCTTTACAAAGCTCAACAGTGAACTACATAGGCTTCTGTGGCAGGGAGGAAGTCCACCGATCTCCCTGGTGAAACTGCAGAAAGGAGTATATGACGGGGAAATAGCGGTCCTTAATATGCAGACGTACTACTGGGCGGCCCAGCTTCTCTCTGTGGGAGACTGGGTGTACGCGGACGTAGGTGAACAAGGCTACAGGTTAGACAGGGAGTCAATGTGTGATGGTGGATACCCCTCGGTGCTATGCACCCGGGGAGGGAAGGGCATTTTGCCGCCCCACACGCAAGCTGTGTTAAGGGCATGGAGAGAGGCCACTAAATATTTAGGCTGGGACGGTAAATTAACAGCCGAGACGCTACTTTGGTGTAGTGACCAGCTATGCAAACTTCGTACACTAAATGACTTCCGAGCCTGGGGATTGCTGGGCATTGATAAGCTCAGAGATGTCTGGAGGGGGGGGGGGGCTCCATAATCACGCTGACAGACCTACAAGCTAAATATGACCTGGGACCCTCCTAGAGTTTTAAACACCTCCAATTAGGTCACGCACTTGGGCGACATCTCCGTAGGGAGGAGCAAATCCCCAATTTCTCCCCCTTAGAAGATCGCCTATTGATGGACCCCATACTGGAGAAAGCAATTTCCCTAATCTATAAAAAACTCATGAATAATTCACCGGACATGGAGCAACCCCTTCGGAAGGCATGGGAGCGAGACATAGGGTGAATTGAGGATGATGACTGGCAAGACGCCTTTCAGAGCCCAAGAGAGGTGGCAATCGGAGCGAGATTTCGCCTCGTACAACTGTGAATCCTTCACAGGTTATATTATTCTAGAACCCTCCTACTCTGTATGGGAAAAGGGGAGTCACGTAGGGACATTCTTTCATATATTATGGGGATGTCCGGTGATACAACAGTTTTAGGGGAGAGTGGTGCACATTATGACCCGGGTTACGGGACTCACGGTCCCTCGGGAAACCAGGTGGCTGATATGCCAGATCTCAGGAGAGGAGAACTAGCTGAGACATCTAAAGACTTGGTTGATGCTAGCGGCGGAGTTATCCAAACAGGATATTGCCTGATTATGGGGGGCCTTGGAGCCGCCAGAAGTCCAAAGTTGGGAGAGAAACATGGACTGGTGCCATCACGCGGAATGGGTGATTTACCAGGGCAGGGGTTGCCCCGGGAAATTTGATAAGATATGATCACTATGGGATGAATATAGAGGACTGTAGGGAAAGGGCCTAGGGTGGTGATGGGGAATAGGGAAGGGAGGAGACCACTGTGTGGGGATAGTGGCTGCATGCAGAGATATAAGGCATGTTACGAATAACAGAATTGACAACTGTGGTGATATACTATGTAGACATGATTGTTCTAATGGAACATGATACCTGTGACCAAGGTGTGATAGTTGACCATATTCGTCAATGCTGTACTGTACTGAACCATGATTTAATAAAAAATGTTTTTAAAAAATAGACTGCCAGCTTCTGGAGATTCACTTTGTATATTTATATAAACAAGAGACTGCCAGCTTCTGGAGATTCACTTTGTATATTTATATAAACAAGAGACTGCCAGCTTCTGGAGATTCACTTTGTATATTTATATAAAGAGCAGACAGCCAGCTTCTGGAGATTCACTTTGTATATTTATATAAACAAGAGACTGCTAGCTTCTGGAGATTCACTTTGTATATTTATATAAACAAGAGACTGCTGGCTTCCAGATACTCACTTTGTATATTTATTTATTTAAACAGTAGATTGCTAGCTTCTGGCGATTCACATTGTATATTTATATAAAGAGCAGACAGCCAGCTTCTGGCGATTCACTTTGGATATTTACATAAACAGTAGACTGTTGGCTTTTGGAGATTCACTTTGGATATTTACATAAACAGTAGACTGTTGGCTTCTGGATATTCACTTTGTATATTTATATAAAGAGCAGACAGCCAGCTTCTAGAGAGTAACTTGTTATATTTATTTATATAAACAGTAGACTGCCAGCTTCCAGAGATTCACTATCTATATTTATATAAACAGTAGACTGCTAGCTTCCGGAGATTCACTTTGGATATTTACATAAACAGTAGACTGTTGGCTTCTGGAGATTCACTTTGGATATTTACATAAACAGTAGACTGTTGGCTTCTGGAGATTCACTTTGTATATTTATATAAAAAGGAGACTGCCAGCTTCCGGAGATTCACTTTGTATATTTATGTAACAGTAGGCTGCCATCTTCCAGAGATTCACTTTGGATATTTACATAAACAGTAGACTGTTGGCTTCTGGAGATTCACTTTGGATATTTATGTAACAGTAGGCTGCCATCTTCCAGAGATTCACTTTGTATATTTACATAAACAGTAGACTGACAGCTTCCAGAGATTCACCATCTATATTTATATTAACAGTAGACTGCTTGCTTCCGGAGATTCACTTTGTATATTTATATAAAGAGCAGACTGCCAGCTTCTGGAGAGTAACTTGTTATATTTATATAAACAGTAGACTGCCAGCTCCCGGAGATTCACTTTGTATATTTATATACACAGTAGACTGCTAGCTTCTGGAGTCTCAGTTTGTATACTTATCTAAACAGAAGACTGCTTGCTTCCGGAGATTCACTTTGGATATTTACATAAACAGTAGACTGTTGGCTTCCGGAGACTCACTTTGAATATTTACATAAACAGTAGACTGTTGGCTTCCGGAGATTCACTTTGGATATTTACATAAACAGTAGACTGTTGGCTTCTGGATATTCACTTTGTATATTTATATAAAGAGCAGACTGCCATCTTCTGGAGAGTAACTTGTTATATTTATATACACAGTAGACTGCTAGCTTCCGGAGTCTCAGTTTGTATACTTATATAAACAGAATATATTTGAATATTTAAATATACAGGAGGCTGTGAACTTCTGAAGATTCACTATGCATATTTTAGGGCTCGTAAAATCTACTCGACCACTCGCAATGGCGAGTCTTATTTGATCAGGTTAAGCTATTTTTAGGACTTACTCGCCGCTCCTGGAGAGTTGACAGAGAACAGGTGTTCTGTTCAGTTGAAAAGTGGAGGAACAATAAAAGGTGTCTTTAAGTCTTGTTCTTATGTCACATTTGCTCTGTGTTCATGCACAGAGGTCAAAGCCAGTTTGTCTTACAATGAATTTTGTCCGCCAAGGTACCGCCGCCAAATGACCGCACCGCGGTCAGAAGACCGCGGCGGCCATTCAGACATTTCCTCTGGGCCGGCGGGCGCTCTCCAAAAGAGCGCCCGCCGGCCCAGAGGAAATGCCCCTGCAACGAGGACGCCGGCTCAGAATTGAGCCGGCGTTGTTGCAGGGGTGCGATGGGTGCAGTTGCACCCGTCGCGTATTTCAGTGTCTGCAAAGCAGACACTGAAATACTTTGCGGGGCCCTCTTACGGGGGCCCCTGCAGTGCCCATGCCATTGGCATGGGCACTGCAGGGGCCCCCAGGGGCCCCGCGGCACCCCCTACCGCCATCCTGTTCATGGCGGGTTTCCCGCCATGAACAGGATGGCGGTAGGGGGTGTCAGAATCCCCATGGCGGCGGAGCACGCTCCGCCGCCATGGAGGATTCCCCCGAGCAGTGGAAAGTCGGCGGGAGACCGCCGACTTTCCGCTTCTGACCGCGGCTGAACCGCCGCGGTCAGAATGCTCGTGGGAGCTCCGCCAGCCTGTTGGCGGTGCTCCCGTGGTCGGTGGCGGCCACCAGGTTCAGAATGACCCCCTATATGTGTATCACCCACATGTGGTGTAGATACCGTGGGCACATTATATGTGTATCACCCACACGTGGTGTAGATACCGTGGGCACATTATGGTGGTCATTACAACCCTGGCGGACGGTGTTAAAGCTGCGGAAATACCGCAAACAGGGCGGCGGACAAAAAATGGGAATTATGACCCTGGCGGTAACCTCCAACAAAGACAGCCACTTTAACACACCGCCCGCCACGGCGGTACAGACAAGCAGCGCAGCGGTCACCGCCAAAAGACAGACGGGAGACAATGTACCGCCCACACTATTACAACCCGCCAATCCGCCACCTTTTCCGGGGCGGATTCACCGTGGATAAAAACACGGCGGAAACAGCTTTTGCTATGGGAAAACGCTCACCTCAACATACTCCACGAGGAAGGAGGACACCATGGAGGCCGAATTACAAATCCTACCTTCCCTTGTCTTTCTGCTCCTCTACGACCAACAGCTACGTAGGCGCCGAAGACACCGGTGAGTACTGCATCTACGACACGGGGGAGGCAAAAGTTAAGGGGACACCCACCAAACACCCCCACCCTCGCATATTATAACATACACACCAATACATTCACAAAAATCACAGTAACAACCCACAATCACCCCGGAAGAATGAAAAGACAAAGCGAAATTCGGTCAAACATTGTAATGTGCCAATATACATGTCATACAAAAATATACAGATATATAAATCTCAAAATCACTCTTATTTACACATATAATCCGAGAAGTAGTGCAGATTTGTACACAACAATGTCCGTGCACCAACAGTCCGAAAATGCATGGGCGAGGCCCACAAACTATACCTGACCAAAATTGGAGAGAACACTGCCGGGGCATCAGATAGAAACACTACAGGCACCTCAGGGGGAAGGGAAGGGGGGGCACCTCAGCCAGATGAATGTGAAGCCAGATCCACGACGGGGCTCCATGCCCATTGATGTATCCTGGGGAGTGCAAAGCCACAGTCTCTCAAGTCTCTACAGTGGGTGGTTTGCCCACTGTGCCATCCTGGGGAGTGCAAGGCCACAGTCTCTCAAGTCCTTCCAGTGGGTGGGTTGCCCACTGTGCTGTCCTGGGGAGTGCAAAGCCACAGTCTCTCAAGTCTCTACAGTGGGTGGTTTGCCCACTGTGCCATCCTGGGGAGTGCAAAGCCACAGTCTCTCAAGTCTCTACAGTGGGTGGTTTGCCCACTGTGCCATCCTGGGGAGTGCAAGGCCACAGTCTCTCAAGTCTATACAGTGGGTGGGTTGCCCACTGTGCCATCCTGGGGAGTGCAAAGCCACAGTCTCTCAAGTCTCTACAGTGGGTTGTTTGCCCACTGTGCCATCCTGGGGAGTGCAAGGCCACAGTCTCTCAAGTCTATACAGTGGGTGGGTTGCCCACTGTGCCATCCTGGGTAGTGCAAAGCCACAATCTCTCAAGTCTCTAAAGTGGGTGGTTTGCTCACTGTGCCATCCTGGGGAGTGCAAAGCCACAGTCTCTCAAGTAAATGCAGTTCTCTACTGGTACTGGGGGGGACTGGTGCCCAGACTGGATGAGTCTCCCCGTGAAAGTTCATGTCCTGTCACGGTCCCAGCTGCACATGGGAGAAGGATGCCTGATGTGGCGGCCTTTTCATTCCTACACGGTGCATGCCCTGTTCAGCGGTGCTTTGCCATGGCGGTCTTTGCCCTGTTCAGCGGTGCTTTGCCATGGCGGTCTATGGACTGTTCAGCGGTGCTTTGCCAAGGCGGTTCTGGACTGTTCAGCGGTGCTTTGCCATGGCGGTCTATGGACTGTTCAGCGGTGCTTTGCCATGGCGGTCTATGGACTGTTCAGCGGTGCTTTGCCTTGGCGGTTCTGGACTGTTCAGCGGTGCTTTGCCTTGGCGGTTCTGGACTGTTCAGCGGTGCTTTGCCATGGCAGTCTATGGACTGTTCAGCGGTGCTTTGCCATGGAGGTCTATGGACTGTTCAGCGGTGCTTTGCCATGGCGGTCTATGGACTGTTCAGTGGTGCTTTGCCATGGCGGTTCTGGACTGTTCAGCGGTGCTTTGCCATGGCGGTCTATGGACTGTTCAGCGGTGCTTTGCCATGGCGGTCTATGGACTGTTCAGCGGTGCTTTGCCATGGCGGTTCTGGACTGTTTAGTGGTGCTTTGCCATGGCGGTCTATGGACTGTTCAGCGGTGCTTTGCCATGCCGGTTCTGGACTGTTCAGCTGTGCTTTGCCATGGCGGTCTATGGACTGTTCAGCGGTGCTTTGCCATGGCGGTTCTGATACGGACATTGGTGTGTGGCATGACGATCTCTACACTGGGCATTGGTGTGTGGCATGACGTTCCCTCCAATGGGCATTGGTGGGTGGCATGACGTTCTCTACAATGAGCATTGGTGGGTGGCATGACGTTCCATCATTGCCCAGCGGGGCTGTGGCATCCGGGCCCCTCCTGGGCTGTGACTCCGGCGGTGGTTTCTGGACCAGTGACGATACTTGGGCCCTCCTGTGCTGTGACTCCGGCGGTGGTCTCCTGACCAGTGACGATACTTGGGCCCTCCTGGGCTGGGACTCCGGCGGTGGTCTCCTGACCAGTGACGATACTTGGGCCCTCCTGGGCTGTGACTCCGGCGGTGGCGGTGGTCTCCTGACCAGTGACGATACTTGTGCCCTCGTGGGCTGTGACTCTGGCGGTGGTCTCTGGACCAGTGACGATACTTGGGCCCTCCTGGGCTGTGACTCCGGCGGTGGTCTCCGGACCAGTGACGATACTTGGGGCCTCCTGGGCTGTGACTACGGTGGTGGTGGTGGTCTCTGGACCAGTGACGACGGTGCTGGCGGTTGTGTCTGGACCGCCGGAAATGATGGCGCACTTCTCCGCCGTGACACTCACAACAGGCTGGGCAGACTTCCTCTGGACCTTCCCCACCTTTGTTGGAGTTACAGCTGACTCACCAATCCCCTTCGAACCAATGTCACTTGTTGTCCCACAAGGAGTCTTAACACGGTCCCGTCGTCCACTCTCCAATTTTAGAGCCTTTACAGGGGGTGGGCTGCCAGTGCCTTGGCTCCGGGTCCTACTGCCTGCCCTGGTGGCCGGTGCACTCCACAAACCTTGAACAGGCACCACTGGTATTGGAGGCTTTTTGGCTGAGGCGCTACGACGGGACTGATGAATTGGAAGGGGGGTGGGGGCAAAAAGGTCAATTTGACATAGGGACAGTTTCTGACGGACACTAGGATGGGTAGCTGGAGGGGGTCTGGGAGTGGAGGAAGAGGAGGTGGTTGTAGGAGGTGTCACTTTAGGTGTTTTGGGTGCAGGTGCAGGTACTGGAGGCTGTCGTGAGGTGGATGGATGTTGGGTGAGTGATTGCCGGCGTTTGTGTACTTTGGGAGGGGGCGTCACAGACACACTGGGAGAGGACACAGGGGACGTGTAAATGGGAGTGGAGGTGGTGAGTGCAGGTGAGCGGCTTTTGGTGCTGGGTTTCCTGGTGCGAGTCCTAGTGCCTGTAGATGTGGTGCATGCAGGTGTGTGTGTAGACGAGACTGGGAGGGAGGCGGGAGAAGAGGAGGAGGGGGACACAGTCGAGACAGTGGATGTTGCTGTGTCTGTATGTGGGTGAGGCTTGCGTGAGTGCCTGTGGTGTGTGTGGTGCCATGTTTGCTTGAGCTACTTGTGTGTGTTGACTTGTGTGCATGCTGGTCTGTAGGTGTGCTTGAGATGGGCTGGGTTACAAGGGATTGGGTTTGGGTGGAGGAAGTTGGAGGGGGGAGGCTGGACACAGGGACAATGGCTGCCATCAGTGCTGAGGCCAGAGATTGCAGGGTTCGCTGAAGGACAGCCTGACCAGAATGAATGCCCTCCAGGAATGCATTACCGTGTTGCAACTCTCGTTCTACACCCTGGATGGCATTCACAATGGTAGACTGCCCAACAGTGAGTGACCTGAGAGAGGTCAATGGCCTCCTCACTGAGGGCAGCAGGGGTGACTGGGGCAGGGCCTGAGGTGCCTCGGGTGAAGGTGATGCCCACCCTCCTGTGTGAGCGGGCACGGGGCGAACGCTGATGGGCTGCTGGGAGGGTGGTGCTGGTAGGGGAGGTGGCGGCTGTACCTGTAGAAGTGGGGCGCACAGATGGTGCCGCCACCACAGGGGAGCTCCCGTCGGCGAACGAGTCCGTGTCGCTGGTTGGTGATCCGGTGGCCGACGTGAAGCTCCCCTCGCCCTCCGTCCCACTGGTGCATTCAGAGCCTGTGGTGTGGCCCTCCATGGCCATGTGGGATGCAGCTCCCTCGTGCTCCGGTGCCACTGTACCTCCGCCTGATGATACTGATGTACAAAAGGACAGGGAGAGCAGGAAAAGGGGGGGAGACAGAAGAAAGAGAGTTTTAGTGCATGGCATTCCGCTACCGTTGGCGGACAAGACGGACGCAGCAGCCCCCTGCATTATGCCGTGCTCCTGCCCTCTGCACATGCAATTTCTGGGATATGGCCTACATGGCAATGGTGGACATCTGCGCACATGGATGCCACAGGGGCAACTATACCTCAACTTGGCACTCTGGTGAGGTGGGGTAGAGTGCCACATGGCCTACATTACGGAGGGGCCTTGCCTACCGAATTCGCCCTGGCCTAGGGACACCCACAGCCCACCTCCCCACCCAGACCCCTCCACTACACACAAAGTACGCAGAATGAGGTTGTACTCATCCCCTTGTGTCTGCTGTGATGTCCTCAAGCACCCATCCAACTCCGGGTAGGCCACCGCCAGGATCCGGAACATCATGGGGGTCATGGTGCGACGGGCACCCCTCCCACGTTGGGAGGCCATCCCCAGCTGAGCCTCCCCCGTCTTCTTGCTGCAGCGGCGAATGTCCTCCCATCTCTTCCGGCAGTGGTTGCCCCGTCTCTTGTGGGCCCCCAGGGTCCAGACCTCCTTGGCGATGGCACGCCAAATGTCCCTCTTCTGGTGGGCGCTGACCTACATGACATGCACAAGGGAAGAGGTACAGTCATTACCAACTGCACCGTCAATGTGATTGGCCCCCTCCCTACTCTGGCCATGTGGCCCATTCATTCCCATGCATAACTGTTCTATGTACTCTGCCCCCTTCCCTCTTCCACCCAGCCCTCTCCACCCAGGCCTAGCCCATACAACGTGCTCCCTCTGTACTAACCTGTTGGTCTGGAGGACCGTACAGTAGCGTGTACTGGGGGAGGACCCCATCCACAAGTTTCTCCAACTCCTGTGCAGTGAAGGCAGGGGCCCTTTCCCCAGACGCAGCAGCCATCGTCGCTTCCAGACCGAGGTCACAGCAGCACTAGCAGTGTAGGTCCTCTCCTGTCGAAGGTCAGGTATCTAGTGATTGAACAGATAGAAAATGGCGTTGACGTCCACGGCGGTGACTTCCGCGGCGGTGCGCATCATCACCGCCAGCGCACCTGTTCATTGGCTCCTGGGACCCATAGGGTCTAATGTTAACCAATGCAGCATTGCGCCGCGGTCTACGACCGCCTACCACGACGGTGTGCAACGCCAGCGCAGTTACCCCACAATCCCATTGTCCCAGTTTAGAGGTCAGGCAGCCGCCATTTCAGGGGCCCACATGGCTTCATTTACTACTGCGTCACACATAGCTAGGTCTACACTCAACACACATACAGGAAGGGTTTTGTGTCTGGTGTAGTCTTGTGTGTAACAGTGGGTACATACCTGGAGGAATAATGACTGGTTCTTCGCTGTTGTCCTTCGTAGGCACCGTCAGCTGGGACATATGAGAAGATGGCAGAATCCTTCGGTGTACCGACCGCTGGTGGACCTGTTGACAATGGAAGAAAGACATGTCATCGTCACCTACAGGTTTGACCGTGCCACTATCCAGGAACTATGTACCCAGTTGGAGCCAGACCTGATGTCACCGATCCGCCATCCGACTGGAATCCCCCCTGACGTGCAGGTGCTGTCAGTGCTCCATTTCCTTGCAAGTGGGTCATTTCAGACAACAGTGGCCATGGCATCAGGGATGTCCCAGCCTATGTTTTCCAACGTCTTGTCCAGAGTGTTGTCTGCCCTGCTGAAACACATAAGGAGATACATCATATTCCCTCAGGTGGAGGATTTACCTACAGTGAAAGGTGACTTCTATGCCCTTGGACATATCCCCAACGTCATAGGTGCCATTGATGGGACCCATGTAGCACTGGTCCCCCCCGCAGAAGTGAACAGGTGTACAGGAACCGGAAGAGTTATCATTCTATGAATGTCCAGATGGTCTGTTTGGCAGACCAGTACATCTCCCAGGTAAATGCTATGTTCCCTGGCTCAGTGCATGACGCCTACATCCTGCGCAATAGCAGCATCCCTGATATGATGGGTCAACTCCAGAGGCACCGTGTATGGCTATTAGGGGACTCTGGTTACCACAACCTTTCCTGGCTATTGACCCCAGTGAGGAATCCCAGGACCAGGGCAGAGGAACGGTACAATGATGCCCATGGGCGGACTAGGAGGGTTATCGAACGCACCTTCGGCCTCCTTAAGGCCAGGTTCAGGTGCCTCCATATGACAGGTGGATCCCTATTCTACTCTCCGAAGAAGGTGTGCGACATCATCGTCGCCTGCTCCATGCTCCATAGTTTGGCATTGCGACGCCAGGTGCCTTTTCTGCAGGAGGATGATCCAGATGACGGTGTTGTAGCAGCTGTGGAGCCTGTGGACAGTGATGAGGATGAAGCTGAGGAAAAAGAAAACGACAACAGGGATTCAGTCATACAGCAGTATTTCCAGTGACACACAGGTGAGAACATTTTCTGGTTTAACATTACATTAACTTTCACACGTTTACCTCTATCCTGTACCTATATTTCACTCACTATTTGTTAATTGAGTTGTACCCTTCCATTTCAGTTTCACAAGTATGGTAACCTACGTGTCATCTGCTTGCATCCTTCAAGGGCTTGTGATGTGTGACATAGGTATGTTAGCCTTACAATGGGTAACCCATTATGACACTGTGATTGATAATACAAAGTACCAAATCATAGACTGACTTCAGATTTTTTGGTGTTTCAAGGGTGTTTATTTAAGTGCTCCAAAAATGAAGGGGGGTTGTAAAATGGTGATGGGTGATGGTGGAGGAATGTCCATGGCAGAGTCCAGTGTATTAGTCTCACAGGTGCACTGCCCATCTGGGGATAGGAAGTGGAGCTGGGGCAGTTCGAATATGGACAGGGTAACAAAGTGGGACAGTGGGAGGACAATCAGGGTGGTCTTATTTCCTGGCGGGGGTCTTGCCATCTTGCTCTGTCCTGTTCCTGGATCTCAGGGACCGCTTGCGTGGTGGTTGTCCGTCTGCAGGGGGTGGGGTGCTGGTGTGGTGGTCCTGTGGCAGGGCGTCCTGTCCACTAGCGCCGGCGGAGGTGGTCGGCAGTTCATCGTCGTTGCTAGTGTCAGGGGCCCCTTGGAGTGCCACGGTGTCCCTCAAGGTCTTTTGAATGTCCGTCAGCACCCCTACGATGGTGCCCAGGGCGGAGCCGATGGTCCTGAGCTCCTCCCTGAACCCCAAATACTGCTCCTCCTGCAGGCGCAGGGTCTCCTGCAACTTGTCCAGGACCGTCGCCATCGTCTCCTAGAAGTGGTGGTATGCTCCCATGATGAAGGAGAGGGCCTCGTGGAGAGTGGGTTCCCTTGGCCTGTCCTCCCTCTGTCGCACAGCAGCCCTCCCAGTTCCCCTGTGTTCCTGTGCCTCCGTCCCCTGACCGTGTGCCCACTACCACTGCCCCCAGGTCCCTGTTGTTGTTGGGGTGGTGGGTTACCCTGGGTGCCCTGTAGTGGTTGACACACCGCTGATTGACCTGTCCTGGGTAGGGAGGTTTGGGCCCGCTGGGTGGGTGCTGTGCTGGTGTTACCAGAGGGTGGCAGCTCGGTGTTGGGCTGTGGCTGGGCAAGGGGAACCGACTGTCCTGAGGCCCACGATGGTCCGGGCTGGTCATCAAGATCCAGTGGGGCAGAGCTGCTGTTGTCACTGTGAGCCTCTTCTTGGGGTGGAGTGGTGTTGTCTGGACCCTCTGGTGTGGTGACAGTCCTTCGGGTTCCTGCAGGGGTATGAGAACATGATTATTGCATGTGTGTGTTTCATGGTGTGCAATGGGTGGGTGTTTGTGTACCCCAGTACAAGCATTCCTGTGTGGGGGCTTGTGTGATGATGGTTGGGGGGGTGTTCTGGGTATGTGCAGTGAGCATGCTTTAGTGAGGGGTGCCCATGCTTAGTTGTGTCATGCAGGGCTTGGTGTTGGGATGGGTGGTTTGTGTTATGGGTACATTACTGAGGATTTGGGGTGATAGGGGAGGGTGTGAGGGTGGGGGTGTGTGATAGCATGCAGGTAGGGTGGGGGATGTGATAGTTAAGATTTGACTTACCAGTGTCCCATCCTCCACCAACTCCTCCGAGGCACTCAGGATGCAAGATGGTCAAGACTTGCTCCTCCCATGTTGTTAGTTGACCCTGTCCACTATTATGCGCCATAACTCCATCTTCCTGGCTAATGATGTGTGCTGTACCTGTGAGCCAAATAGCTGTGGCTCTACCCGTACGATTTCCTCCACCATGACCCTTAGCTCCTCCTCGGAGAAGCGGGGGTGTCTTTGGCGTGACATGGGGTGGTGTGTGTGAGGTGTGGGGTGGTGTATGTGGTGATGAGTGTGGTTAGTGTAGTGGTATGTGGTGTTTTGTGCATGGATGTTGTGTGGTTGATGGTGTTGTGTGCCTCTGTGTGATGGGGTGAATTTCGGCGGATTCCGTGATGTGTGTCATAATAGCTGTGGCGGTCTACCGCCACCGCCGCGGTGTATTGGCAGTCTTCTGCACGGCGGTATGCGCCTTATACCGCCATGTGTATCACCCACACGTGGTGTAGATACCGCAAGCCCATTATATGTGCATCACCCACACGTGGTGTGGATACCGCAGGGCACATTATATTTGGTGAAAGTCTACGCACACCTAGAAGGGAAGCCATCAGGAGAGTTTTCCATTCAGTGTCGCCTCTATTGTCATCAAGTTGTCTTCATCAGTCGGTGTCTGAGATTTAGCAGCAACCTTAAATGCCATAGTTAAGTCGGCAGCACTGTTCCTATAGTGTGAATTCCTTCACGTTTCTGGGCCATGACAAGGTGTACATGGACCAAAGGACGCTTGTCCTGGAGGGCAGCCACCTTTCCACAAAGCTATTTAGTGGTTATTGATTTACCTTCCAAGATGCCAGTGCAGCACATCCACATTGTAACTGTGCACTCAGAATGCTGAATCCAACAATATTATTGTGGGAACTGACAGGTCAGCTTCCTGAAGGCAAGGAAGAGGGTACTGGTCTCAGCTACGTGTGCCCTAAAGCCCCCAAAAGTTTAGTGAGTATGCAGCGCTTTGAAGTCCCCACCCTCAGATACTCCCTGCCCTACAGCGAAAGCCACAAACTAATATTGCCACTTACAGCTACGGGCTCTTTGTGGTTTTGGGACTTTGATGCAAGTACTAAGCTTAACTAAAGAATACAGTTGGAAATATTTAAAATCATTTTATATTTTTCCTAAACTATATTCAGTCCAATATTGTTAAAATTTTTGCACGCATGTGTACATTCAAATTTCTGTACTCTAAAATAATTCTAGGTATATAATCTGGGTTGAATGTTCAAAGTTGAGCGGCATGGCACACTCACCCACTGATACTGTAAATGAGCGTTTAAATCTCGCTTTGCCTCTGGCTTTAACGGTGATTAAACTTGAACCCTCGGCTCACTCTTCAGAGGAATCACACGCGGTGCAGTCTATATTAGCATGTAATATGTCAGGTGGTGATGCCACCTTAAAAGTAAGGAGAAACAAACCCCCCTCTACCCCCTCTTGAGTCATCTCCTGTATCAGTGCACAGTCAGTGTTGATGACTCTTTACTCTGTTTAAGTATTGCGTTCCTTTCCCGGGTAAACTTTGCCCATCTCTCAATGGTATCTTTCCATGTCCAGGAGTCCTACGCCTAACCTCTTTGGGCATGTTCGACCTCTATTGCCTCTGTTCAGGCTCGATAGAAGTAAGTCCCACATTTTAGTACATTTGAGTGATTAATTTTTCCAGTCATACACAACTTTATAATTGGCTATTATCTGTCACGGTCTCTGAAGCCAAACTTCCACAGTAGGGGCCAGGGTTCTTCCCTATAACCCGAAATCTGTTTGAGTGGCAGTCAACAATAATTGAGAGAATCTCTTCCCCTTACAGGAGTGGAGTGGGTATGTGCCCTCTATCGAAACCCCCAGAATGAAAGAAACTGTCAAAGTTGATCCCTCTTAACTTTTTCTATAATTGATAGTATTGATGTTAAAAAATCTGTTTGGCACATGAACAAAGGATATGCAGCATGGTATCTAGACTTCCACAGTGTCTCTAGCAAGATCTCAAGTGTAATCTAACTGGGGCCCAGTGCCGTATGTATACAATTTTATAAAGTGTGTCTCTGCCCTGTGTATGTTGTGAAGAATTATTGGAATGGAAGATTATAGCATCCGAGTGTCCCTGAACTAGTTGAATATCTAGGTCTCTCTCCCAGCGGGCTTAGTAAGTGTTTACAAGATCTTGGGGGTTCAAGTAGAGTAGGGTATAGAGCCTAGAAATTAGAGGGTTTGTTGGTTCAAGAGTTTGAAGGAAACTCTCAAAGGTTGTGAATGGATGTATGGCTGCCTCCTTTACTTACAGGTGAGAGGCCCAATGTTTACCTTTTTAGTAATGATATCTTTCTTTCTCCAGAATCCAGGAGGTAGCTGTAATGTCCTAAAATGATTGGATTACTCCATTGTGGTAGAAATCACCGAGCCAATAGCATCCTCTGGTTTTCAAATTTTAGAGGCACTGCCTCTCGAGGGCCATAGAAAAATCTGTGCTAACCCCAACATGAGTTATTCTAGTCAAATGGTGCAAGATGTTTAAAGTCACTCTAGTGATTCGTGAAATGTATAAGTTGCGGCATCTCTGTTGATTTTGTATCCATACGAGTTCAGCAAGGGGGCTTTTTGTAAGATTTTGTTCTAAGGTACACCAGACTGTATTCTTGTCTCCTCTCAGCCATTCTTTCATATGTGATATTTCTGCTGCTTGACATCTGAACTAATTCCAGGTAGTTTATGTTCTCTGTGCTCTGTGGGAACAGCAGACAAGCTGCGGTGCACCCCCAGAAATGTCACTTTCTCCTGGATGCTACTAAGAAGTATTGAAGTGACAGTGTCAAAATTACCAGTTAATTTCATGCTCAAATCATCTGTAGAGCAGCTCCATGTTCTTGTATTTACATGAGTACCTTCAATAGTACCACTGCCTATGCTAACAAATACCGTTCCCCATGTAGTACTGTCCTCTCCGGCAGTACTATACCAAGAACACATACATAGTGAAAATCCTATGCTTGTCTTGGGTGACCCCTGACCTGCTTTTAAGGTCAGAGCTCGCTCCACACACCGCGCAGCTCCACCAGACTGTGCCCGTGCCCTGTACCCCGCCCTCGCTGTTGCTGCGAGTTCGAGTCCCTCCACCACCCACAGGCACGTGCCTGTGCCTCATCCCTGGTGTTGAGTGGGTTTCCATAAGTACTGTGTGTTGTTTTGTATCTGTCTTTCTTTTTGTGGCATTTTCTGTGCTTGTTTAGCTTTTTTCCTTAGTTTCCCTTGCTTTGTGCCATTTTCTGTGCTTGTTTAGCCTTTTTTCATTCTTTGTGCCTTTGCACCCCTTCTGTCCGTTTTCAGCTCTTTTAAGCTGTTCTTTTCCCACCGATGTGTCCCTGCGGCCCGCCCCCTCGCGCCCCCATTTGCCTACCACTCCCGCCTCCAAGCTGCTCCTCCCTCCCACCTCCCCTTCTCAATGGTGGCCGCCGCGCAGTACTCAGAGTGACCCCTGGTCTGCTTTTAAGGTGAGAGCTCGCTCCACATGCTGCGCAGCTCCACCAGACTGTGCCTGTGCCCTCTACGCCACCCTTGTTGCTGCCACGAGTTTGAGGCCCACCACCACCTGCAGGCACCCGTATGTGCATCATCCCTTGTGTCTAGTGGGTTTCTGTAAGTATTGTGTGTTGTTTTGTATCTGTCTTTGTTTTTGTGCCATTTTCTGTGCTTGTTTAGCTTTTTTCCTTTGATTCCCTTACTTTGTGCCATTTTCTGTGCTTGTTTAGCCTTTTTTCCTTCTTTGTGCCTTTGCGTCCCCTCTGCCCATTTTTGGCTCTTGGATTTCTTGGAGTGGCCTCACCCTTTTTCTCTACTATGATGTGGGGTCTACTCCCTTTGTCTTTTGTCTTGGAGTGCTCTTATACTGTTAAGACAGCCTTCTGGTCATGCCATTGCTTTTGCAATTCTTGGCTTGCCTGGAGGTTCTTACTGCCCTTCTTCATATATGCAGCCATCCTTGATCTGAGGCCAAGTACATAGTCCACTATATCTTGTTTAGGAGGCTTCAGGGGTTACTCCCAACTCTCCTTGACAAGAGGTAATGGACCCCTAACAGGGCGACCAAAGAGGAGTTCAAAGGGGCTGTAGCCCAATCCTTTTTAGGGTACCTCCCTGAAGGCAAAGTATACAGGCATGAAGTTGCTACGTCTGTCTTATACAGCCTCTTCTGAGAAACACACCGTGGAAAATATTCCCAGTAGGGCTTTAGCTACTGCAGGAGCTGTAGTGGTCCTAGGAGGTATGGCTTCTGGATATCTGGTGGCATGGTGGTCCACCACTACCAGTGTGAATCTGTTTCCAGAAGCTGTGGGAGGGTCAAGGGCACAAACAATGTCAACCCATACCCTTTCAGAGGGTAACCCAACCACTGGCATTGGGATTAAGGGGGCATTTGGAGTGACACCTGTCTTGCCATTGGCTTGACAAGTAACACAGGAGTGACAAAATCCGTGGTATCTTCTGACATGTGAGGCCAGTAAAAGTGAGGGACCAGTCGGTCCCATGTTTTAGTTTGCCCTAGATGTCCAGCAAGGGGAATGCCATATGCCAAAGTCTTCAAAGACTCTCTGTATTGCAGAGGGATGACCAATCTTCTGGTGGCACCAGGTTTGGGTTACCTTGTTTCTGAATACATGAGATTGTTTTCCCAGTACACCCTGTGGGTGCCACTGACATCCCCTGTTTCTTCTTTGACAGCTTGCTGTCTCAAACCCTCAAATGTGGGGCAGGTTTGCTGTGCCACACTTAAATCCGCCCTGGCAGGACCCCCTGCATCTAAGAGTGCAGCTGTGTCAGCTTGAACTTCTTCAGGTGTAGGTTCTGTCCAAGGAGTTGACTCCTCCTGCTCAAAGGTGGAATCAGTGGGGGGAGGGATAGGGGATATTATCTTACCCTTCCTAACTGTGCTTTTGGGAAGCTCCTAGTCCATAGTTTCAGGATCCAGGTTTCCCTGTTCCCTTTGCCTTTTGGCCTGACCCCTTGTTAAAGCAAATATGCCCAGCCCAGGAATGCCCAGCATGGCTGCATGGGCCTCCAACTCCACTTCAGCCCAAGCTGAAGTCTCCAAGTCGTTCCCCGATAGACACTCTACTGGTAGGTCTATGGACACTACAACTTGTTTAGGACCAGTAAACCCCACCCCACCTCCCACTTGAGATCAACAACAGGCATGGGGTGGCTCACAGTATTGTGGTTGTCAGCCACCAAGTAGGTGTTGCTCAGGAGCCACCAGTTTTTCAGTCACCATGGTGACACTGCTTTAGGAGGCTGGCCTGGCTTATAGTGGGTACCTTGTGGTACTTATACCTTGTGCCAGGTCCATTTATCCCTTATTAGTAGATTAGTAGTGTTCTAGCAGCTTAGGCTGATAGATGTAGCTATAGCAGAGCAGCTTAGGCTGAACTAGGAGGCATGCAAAGCTCCTACTATACCGTTTATATCATATAGCACTATATCACAAGAAAACACAATACTCAGAGTTACTAAAAATAAAGGTACTTTATTTTAATGACAATATGCCAAAAGTATCTCAGAGGATATACTCCCTTATGAGGTAAGTAAAATACACAAAATATACACACCTACCAAAAATCAGGTAAGTAAACAGTTAGAAAAGTGGTGCAAACACTGTAGAACACAATAGAATGCAATAGGAGACAATAGGCTTAGGGGCAACACAAACCATATACTCCAAAAGTGGAATGCGAACCACAAATGGACCCCAAACCTATGTGAGCTTGTAGAGGGTCGCTGGGACTGTAAGAAAACAGTGAGGGTTAGAAAAATAGCCCACCCCAAGACCCTCAAAAGTAGGTGTAAAGTGCACCTATAACCCCCAGAGAGCACAGAAGCCGTGATAGGGTGTTTCTGCAAAGAAGACCAACACCAGCAAAGCAACAACAGTGGATTTCCGGACCTGAGTACCTGTGAAACAAGGGGACCAAGTTTAAGAGTCGCGACAATGTCGAGAGTGGGCAGATGCCCAGGAAATGCCAGCTGAGGGTGCAAAGAAGCTGCCACCGGATGGTAGAAGCTGTGGATTCTGCAAGAACGAAGAGGGCTAGAAACTTCCCCTTTGGAGGATGGATGTCCCACGTCGTGAAGAAGCTTTCAGAGGTGTTCCCACGCAGAAAGACCGCAAACAAGCCTTGCTAGCTGCAAAGGTCGCGGTTAGGGTTTTTGGATGCTGCTGTGGCCCAGGAGGGACCAGGATGTCGCCACTTGGATGAGGAGACAGAGGGGGCACACAGCAAGTCAGGGAGCCCTCACAGAAGCAGGCAGCACCCGCAGAAGTACCGGAACAGGCACTTAGAAGAGGAGTGAACCGGAGTCCACCCGAAGTCACAAAAGGGAGTTCCAGGACGCCAGAGGACAACTCAGAAGGTTGTGCACTGCAGGTTAGAGTGTCGGGGACCCAGGCTTGGCTGTGCACAAAGGAAATCCTGGAAGAGTGCACAGGAGCCGGAGCAGCTGCAAATCACGTGGTACCCAGCAATGCAGTCTAGCGTGGGGAGGCAAGGACTTACCTCCACCAAACTTGGACTGAAGAGTCACTGGACTGTGGGAGTCACTTGGACAGAGTTGCTGAGTTCCAGGGACCACGCTCGTTGTGCTGAGAGGGGAACCAGAGGACTGGTGATGCAGTCTTTTGTTGACTGCGATTGCAGGGGGGAGATTCCGTCGACTCACGGAGATTTCTTCAGAGCTCCTGGTGCAGAGAGGAGGCAGGCTACCCCCAGAGCATGCACCACCAGGAAACAGTCGAGAAGGCGGCAGGATAAGCGATACAAGGTTGCAGTAGTTGTCTTTGCTACTTTGTTGCGGTTTTGCAGGCGTCCTGAGCAGTCAGCGGTCGATCCTTTGGCAGAAGGTGAAGAGAGAGATGCAGAGGAACTCTGGTGAGCTCTTGCATTCGGTATCTGAAGAATTCCCCAAAGCAGAGACCCTAAATAGCCAGAAAAGGAGGTTTGGCTACCTACGAAGGAGGATAGGCTAGTAACATCAGAAGGAGTCTCTGACGTCACCTGATGGCACTGGCCACTCAGAGCAGTCCAGTGTGCCAGCAACACCTCTGTTTCCAAGATGGCAGAGGTCTGGAGCACACTGGAGGAGCTCTGGGCACCTCCCCTGGGAGGTGCAGGTCAGGGGAGTGGTCACTCCCCTTTCCTTTGTCCAGTTTCGCGCCAGAGCAGGGCTGGGGGATCCCTGAACCGGTGTAGACTGGCTTATGCAGAGATGGGCACCCTTTGTGTCCATCAAAGCATTTCCAGAGGCTGGGGGAGGCTACTCCTCCCCAGTCCTGACACCTTTTTTCAAAGGGAGAGGGTGTAACACCCTCTCTCTGAGGAAGTCCTTTGTTCTGCCTTCCTGTGCCAAGCCTGGCTGGACCCCAGGAGGGCAGAAACCTGTCTGAGGGGTTGGCAGCAGCAGCAGCTGCAATGAAACCCCGGGAAAGGTGGTTTGGCAGTACCCAGGTCTGTGCTAGAGACTCAGGGGATCATGGAATTGTCTCCCCAATGCCAGATCTTAGACATGTTACATGGCCATGTTCGGAGTTACCATTGTGACGCTATACATAGGTAGTGACCTATGTATAGTGCACGCGTGAAATGGTGTCCCCGCACTCACAAAGTCCGGGGAATTTGCCCTGAACGATGTGGGGGCACCTTGGCTAGTGCCAGGGTGCCCACACACTAAGTAACTTAGCACCCAACCTTCACCAGGTGAAGGTTAGACATATAGTTGACTTATAAGTTACTTAAGTGCAGTGGTAAATGGCTGTGAAATAACGTGGACGCTATTTCACTCAGGCTGCAGTGGCAGGCATGTGTAAGAATTGTCAGAGCTCCCTATGGGTGGCAAAAGAAATACTGCAGCCCATAGGGATCTCCTGGAACCCCAATACCCTGGGTACCTCAGTACCATATACTAGGGAATTATAAGGGTGTTCCAGTATGCCAATGTGAATTGGTGAAATTGGTCACTAGCCTGTTAGTGACAATTTAGAAAGCAGAGAGAACATAACCAAGGAGGTTCTGGTTAGCAGAGCCTCAGTGAGACAGTTAGTCATCACACAGGGAACACATACAGGGCACACTTATGAGCACTGGGGCCCTGGCTGGCAGGGTCCCAGTGACACATACACTAAAACAACATATATACAGTGAAATATGGGGGTAACATGCCAGGCAAGGTGGTACTTTCCTACACCCACTCCCACTGCCCCCAGGTCCCTGTTGTTGTTTGGTGGTGGGTTATCCTGGGTTCCCTGTAGTGGTGGACACACTGCTGATTGAAGTGTCCTGGGGACAGAGGTATGGGCCCAGTGGGTGGGTGCTGTGCTGGTGTTTCTAGAGGGGGGAAGGTCTCTGGTGGCCTGTGACTGGGTGAGGGGAACCGACTGTCCCGAGGTCCCCGATGGGCCGGGCTGGTCATCTAGATCCAGTTGGACAGAGCTGCTGTCATCACTATGGGCCTCTTCTGTTGGTGGTGTGGACATGTGTGGACCCTCCTGTCCGGTGACGTTGGGTAGGGGTCCTGCAGGGGTGTAAAAGGATGGTTATTACATCTGTTTGTGTCATGGTGTGCAATGGGTGGGTGACCATGTACCCCAGTGCTTGCATTCCTGTGTGGGACCTTGTGTGAGGATGGTTTAGGGGGTTTGATGGGTATGTGCAGTGGTCATGCTTTAGTGATGGGTGTCCATGCTCTGTTGTTGCATGCAGGACTTGGTGTTGGGATGTGTGGTTTGTGATGTTGGGACATATGTGAGGAGTTGGGGTGCTGGGGTTGAGGGTGGGGGTATGTGCTGGCATGCAGGTAGGGTGGGGGATGTAATAATTAAGATTTGTCTTACCAGAGTCCACTCCTCCACCTACTCCTGAGAGGCCCTCAGGATGCAGTATCGCCAAGACCTGCTCCTCCCATGTTGTTAGTTGTGGGTGAGGAGGTGGGGGTCCGCCGCCAGTCCGCTGAACCTCCTGGTGGTGTCTTGAGACCACGGAACGCACCTTCCCCCATAGGTCGTTCCACCTCTTCCTGATGTCCTCCCGATTTCTTGGGTGCTGTCCCACTGCGTTGACCCTGTCCACTATTCTTCGCCATAGCTCCATCTTCCTTGCTATTAAGGGGTGCTGCACCTGTGCTCCGAATAGCTGTGGCTCTACCCGGACGATTTCCTCCACCATGACCCTGAGCTCCTCCTCCGAGAACCTGGGGTGTCTTTGCCGTGCCTTGGGGTGGTGTAGGTGATGTGTGGGGTGGAGTGTGTGGTGTTAAGTGTGCTGATATGTAGTGGTGTGTTGTGTGAGGTGTGTGGAAGTTCTGTGGGTGATGGTGTTGTGTGCCTGTGGATGCTGTTGTTCTTGCTGGTGCTATCTCTCTCTGGCCTTCTTTCTGAATTTTTGGTTGTGGGGGTTTGTGGGTGATGTGGGTGTGTGTTTTATATTGTAATGGGTGTGTGGGAGTGGTGTGTGTATGTGTATCAGGTGTGTGTATTTGGAATTGTCCAATGTGGCTGTGTTTTGTAAGTGTGTGTGTATTTTGAGCGCGGCGGTGTGTACCGCCAATGGAATACCGCGGTTGAAAGACAGCCGTGTGGATTCGTGGGTCGTGATAGTGTGGGCGTATTTCTGTTGGCATTACGGTGGAGGTTTTGTTTTCGCCAGTTTGTCACTGACCTTTGGTGTGGCGGACTTGTGTGGGTGTCTGAATTTTGGCGGATTCCGAAACGTGGGTCATAATAGCTGTGGCGGAATTCCGCGGCCGCAGCGGTGTGTTGGCGGTCTTCTGCACGCCGGTAAGTGGCATTTACCGCCAATGTTGTAATGACCGCCTAAGGGTGTCCAAGATACCCCACCCCAAGACCCTGAAAAGTAGGAGTAAAGTTACCCTACAACCCCAGAAAAACAGTAAAGTTGAGATAGGGAATTGTGCAAAGACAACAACTGACTGCAAAGCACTGAAGAGGGATTCCTGGACCTGAGGACCTGTAAAGGAAGGGCACCAAGTCCAAGAGTCACGCAAGTGTCCAGGGGGGGCAGGAGCCCACTAAACCCCGATGAAGGTGCAAAAGGGCTGCCTCTGGGTGGAAGAAGCTGAAGATTCTGCAACAACGGAAGGTGCAAGGAACTTCTCCTTTGGTCAGAAGATGTCCCCCGGCATGCTGGAGGATGCAGAGTTTTTTCCGCGCAGAAAGACCGCAAACAAGCCTTGCTAGATGCAAGAGTCGCGGTTGAAGGTTGTGGGTGCTGCCAGGGCCCAGGAAGGACCAGGAGGTTGCCCCTTGGAGGAGGAGTCAGAGGGGGCGCTCAGCAACACGGAGAGCCCACGCAGAAGCAGGCAGCACCCGCAGAAGCACCTGACCAGGCGTTCAGAAAATATGAGCACGACGGTCGACTCAGCACAACAAAAGAGGGTCCCATGAAGTCAGAGTCCAACTCAGCGAGTTGGGTAATGCAGGACGGAGTGCTGGGGACCTGGGCTAGGCTGTGTGTTAGACTTTTCATCCTTGGCGTGGTCTCCCTTAACTTTTTGCCTCTGTTCCCCAGGTTATTAACGTGTCCTGGACTCTGATTTTGCTGTTTTTATTACTCTGGGCACTTTACCACTCCTAACCAGTGCTAAAGTGCAAGTGCTCCTGTTTAAAATGTGTATGTAATTGGTTCTCCATGATTGGCATATTTGTTTTACTGTTAAGTCCCTAGTAAAGTGCACTAGAGGTGCCCAGGGCCTGTAAATCAAATGTTACTAATGGGCCTGCAGCACTGGTTGTGCCACCCTCACAAGTAACCCTGTAATCATGTCTCAGACCTGCCACTGCAGTGTTTGTGTGTGTATTTTTACACTGTAAATTAATTTGACTTGGCAAGTGTACCCACTTGCCAGGCCTAAACCTTCCCTTTTCTTACATGTAAGGCACCCCTAAGGTAGGCCCTAGGTAGCCCCAAGGGCAGGGTGCAGTGTATGGATAAGGTAGGACATATAGTAATGTGGTTTATATGTCCTGACAGTGAAATACTGCCAACTTCGTTTTTTAATATTGCAGGGCCTGTCTCTCTCATAGGATAATATGGGGGCTACCTTTAAAAATGATTAAAGTGTAGATTCCCCTAGAGAGTAGACGGACATGTGGAGTTTGGGGTCCCTGAACTCACAATTTAAAATTTAGAGGGAGGATGATATCTACTTGTGGTTCAAGGGTCATGAGTCAGCTCTCCACATGAACCTGGTCCCTGAAGCTCATTGGGGGGCAGCCCTGTGGAAGCATTTTGAGGCAGAGGGGAGGAACACACTGACAGCCTTAGGGGATGCACAGGATCTTACCTAACCTGTCATGAAGGAGGCCTTACTCACCAGGTATGGTCTCACCCCTGAGCAGTACAAGGAGAAGTTTAGATCCTACAAGAGAAAGGAATCCCAAACATGGTTGGAATGTGTTGATTCTTTTTGCAGGTCACTGGATGGTTGGGTGAAGGACCGTAAGTTAAACACGTATGAGGGGTGTAGGAGGCTGGCCTGGTTTGTAGTGGTACCAAGGGGTACTTACACTCTGCACTAGGTCCAGTTATCCCATATTAGTGTAGAAGAGGTGTCTAGCAGGTTAGGCTGATAGAAAAGGTAGCTTAGCAGAGCAGCTCAGGCTGAACTAGGAGACGTGTAAAGCTCCTACTATACCACTGGTGTCACATGCACAATATCATAAGAAAACACAATACACAGATATACTAAAAATAAAGGTACTTTATTTTTATGACAATATGCCAAAAGTATCTCAGTGAGTACCCTCAGTATGAGGATAGCAAATATACACAAGATATATGTACACAATACCAAAAATATGCAGTAATAGCAATAGAAAGCAATGCAAGCAATGTACAGTCACAATAGATTGCAATGAGAACACATAGGTATAGGGGCAACACAAACCATATACTCTAGAAGTGGAATGCGAACCACAAATGGACCCCAAACCTATGTGACCTTGTAGGGTTAGAAAAATAGCCCACCCCAAGACCCTGAAAAGTGGGTGCAAAGTGCACCTAAGTTCCCCAGAGAGCACAGAAGTCGTGATAGGGGAATTCTGCAAGGAAGACCAACACCAGCAATGCAACAACAATGGATTTCCGGACGAGAGTACCTGTGGAACAAGAGGACCAAGTCCAAAAGTCACGATCAAGTCGGGAGTGGGCAGATGCCCAGGAAATGCCAGCTGTGGGTGCAAAGAAGCTGCCACTGGATGGTAGAAGTTGTGGATTCTGCAAGAACGAAGAGGACTAGGAACTTCCCCTTTGGAGGATGGATGTCCCACGTTGTGAAGAAGCTTGCAGAGGTGTTTCCGTGCAGAAAGACTACAAACAAGCCTTGCTAGCTGCAAGGGTCGCGGTTAGGGTTTTTGGATGCTGCTGTGGCCCAGGAGGGACCAAGATGTCGCCAATTGCGTGAGGAAACAGAGGGGGCAACCAGCAAGACAAGGAGCCCACTCAGAAGCAAGCAGCACCCGCAGAAGTGCCGGAACAGGCACTACGAAGAAGAGTGAACCGGGGCTCACCCGAAGTCACAAAGGAAGGTCCCATGACGCCGGAGGACAACTCAGGAGGTCGTGCACTGCAGGTTAGAGTGTCGGGGACCCAGGCTTGGCTGTGCACAAAGGAAATCCTGGAAGAGTGCACAGGAGCCGGAGCAGCTGCAAATCACGCGGTACCCAGCAATGCAGTCTAGCGTGGGGAGGCAAGGACTTACCTCTACCAAACTTGGACTGAAGAGTCACTGGACTGTTGAAGTCACTTGGACAGAGTTGCTGAGTTCAAGGGACCACGCTTGTCGTCCTGAGAAGGGACCCAGAGGACCGGTGATGCAGTCTTTTGGTGCCTGCGGTTGCAGGGGGAAGATTCCGTCGACCCATGGGAGATTTCTTCGGAGCTTCTAGTGCAGAGAGGAGGCAGACTACCCCCACAGAATGCACCACCAGGAAAACAGTCGAGAAGGCGGCCGGATCAGCGTTACAAGGTCGCAGTAGTCGTCTTTGCTACTTTGTTGCAGTTTTGCAGGCTTCCAGAGCAGTCAGCGGTCGATTCCTTGGCAGAAGGTGAAGAGAGAGATGCAGAGGAACTCTGATGAGCTCTTGCATTCGTTATCTAAAGAATTCCCCAAAGCAGAGACCCTAAATAGCCAGAAAAGAAAAGAAGGTTTGGCTACTTAGGAAGGGGGATAGGCTAGCAACACAGGTAAGAGCCTATCAGAAGGAGTCTCTGACGTCACCTGCTGGCCCTGGCCACTCAGAGAAGTCCAGTGTGCCAGCAGCACCTCTGTTTCCAAGATGGCAGAGGTCTGAAACACACTGGAGGAGCTCTGGGCACCTCCCAGGGGCGGTGCAGGTCAGGGGAGTGGTCACTCCTCTTTCCTTTGTCCAGTTTCACGCCAAAGCAGGGCTGGGGGATCCCTGAACCGGTGTAGACTGGCTAATGCAGAGATGGGCACCATCTGTGCCCATCAAAGCATTTCCAGAGGCTGGGGGAGGCTACTCCTCCCCAGCCCTGACACCTTTTTCCAAAGGGAGAAGGTGTAACACCCTCTCTCTGAGGAAGTCTTTTGTTCTGCCTTCCTGGGCCAAGCCTGGCTGGACCCCAGGAGGGCAAAAACCTGTCTGAGGGGTTGGCAGCAGCTGCAGTGAAACCCCGGGAAAGGTAGTTTGGCAGTACCCGGGTCTGTGCTAGAGACTCGGGGGATCATGGAATTGTCTCCCCAAGCCAGAATGGCATTGGGGTGACAATTCCATGATCTTAGACATGTTACATGGCCATGTTCGGAGTTACCATTGTGACGCTATACATATGTCGTGACATATGTATAGTGCACGTGTGTGGTGTCCCCGCACTCACAAAGTCCGGGGAATTTGCCCTGAACAATGTGGGGGCACCTTGGCTAGTGCCAGGGTGCCCACACACTAAGCAACTTAGCACCCAACCTTTACCAGGTAAAGGTTAGACATATAGGTGACTTATAAGTTACTTAAGTGCGGTGGTAAATGGCTGTGAAATAACGTGGACGTTATTTCACTCAGGCTGCAGTGGCAGGCCTGTGTAAGAATTGTCAGAGCTCCCTATGGGTGGCACAAGAAATGCTGCAGCCTATAGGGATGTCCTGGAACCCCAATACCCTGGGTACCTCAGTACCATATACTAGGGAATTATAAGGGTGTTCCAGTATGCCAATGTAAATTGGTGAAATTGGTCACTAGCCTGTTAGTGACAATTTGGAAAGAAATGAGAGAGCATAACCACTGAGGTTCTGGTTAGCAGAGCCTCAGTGAGACAGTTAGTCATAACACAGGTAACACATTCAGGGCACACTTATGAGCACTGGGGCCCTGGCTGGCAGGGTCCCAGTGACACATACAACTAAAACAACATATATACAGTGAAATATGGGGGTAACATGCCAGGCAAGATGGTACTTTCCTACAAGGGGCTTTACAATTTAATTGCTTGGGAGCACTTGTACAGTTTATGTTTTCCAGAGCTGCGCCAGCACCTCATTGACAGCAAGCTGACTGACCCCAGGAAGCTTGCGCAGGAAGCGGACCACTGGGAGAGCACCAGGGTCCAAAAGAGGTATGGGGAGACCACGCCAAGGATGGGCAGGGACCTTCTCAGAAGAAAGGGGGGGGGGGGTAAGGGCAAACAGGGGGAGTTCTCTAAAGGGCCCCAAACTGATTCCCAGGGAAAGGATTCCCAACCCCCCAGTGAAAAGAAGCCATGGTTGTCCAAAGGGAGGCCAGTGGCAGGTGGTCCCCCACGTAAGTGCTATGCATGTGACCAGGTGGGTCATGTGAGGGGGGACCCCAAATGCCCCAAAAGTACATCGGCACCCACTGGTGCACCGTTCCAGAGTTTGGCCAGTGTAGCGCTTGGGGAGGGGTTGGTTTCAGATGGGTGGGAACCAGCAGAAATGACCCTTGTCTCACTAGGGGACAGTGAGATGGTCCAGAGAAACCTAGTGCCTGATAACACTAAGAAGTACAGGCAATGGGTGACCATCAATGGACAGAGGGTGGAGGCTCTGAAAGACACAGGAGCCAGTGTGACTACAGTGAGGAGTCACCTGATGTCTGAAGAGCAGATTGATCCCCGGGTACTTCACCAAGTAGTTGCTGTAGACAACTCTGAGCGCCTCTGCAGAGTGGCGCAGGTTCCCTTTGAATGGGGGGTGGGGGGGTCTCAGGTTCCTGGAAAGTAGCTGTGAGTCCAACTATGCCTGTTGATTGTTTGCTAGGTAACGACCTGGAGGATTCCCCTTGGAAGGAAGTGGAACACAGGTCTCACTTGGAGATGTTGGGTCTGCCTGGGTGGGTATGCGTATCCACCCGGTCTATGGCAGCCAGTCAGGGTAGTCAAGAGCCCCTGGAGCCTGAAACAGTGGCCCAGGCGACCGCCAAGAAGAGGAAGGGCAGGGGGCGCGGGAAACGGGCCCCCGAGGTTCCCACGGTCCGGGAGGAAGCGGAGCCTGAGGGTGACGCCCCGGAACCCACAGGGGAGCATGTGGCTGAACTGGGGGAGGTCCCTGAGCTGTCACAGTGGCAGCAGGAAGGGGGACCCACCAGGGAAGCATTCTGCACAGCGCAGAAGGAGTGCCCTACTCTTGAGGGGCTGCGGCAGCAGGCTGCACCCCAGGCGGCTGGCGAGGCGCCAGGTACTCACCTGATATATTGGGAGGATGGCCTCCTCTATAGTGAGCCTAAGGTTCCTGAGCCTGGGTCAGCTCGTATGCTGGTGGTACCCCAGTGCTTCAGGGCCTTCCTACTGGGTTTGGCTCATGATGTGCCTTTGGCAGGACATCTAGGGCAGGACAAGACCTATAAGAGGCTTGTCTCCCACTTTTACTGGCCCTTGATGCACAAGCTGTCAGCTACTTATTGTAGGTCTTGTCAGACTTGTCAGGCAAGTGGCAAGAGTGGGGGGAAATGCAAAGCTCCTCTCCAACCTTTACCTGTAGTCAGTACTACCTTTGAAAGGGTAGGAATTGACATTGTGGGGCCTCTGGATCCCAAGACAGCCATGGGCAACAGGTTCATCCTGGTCTTGGTGGACCATGCCACACGGTACCCAGAAGCCATTCCTCTAAGGACGGTCACTGCCCCCGTGGTGGGACGTGCCTTGATGGGAGTTTTTACCCGCATGGGGTTCCCCAAGGAAGTGGTATCTGATAGAGGTACAAACTTGATATCCACTTATATGAAGTCTCTGTGGAAGGTGTGTGGGGTAACGTACAAGTTGACCACACCTTACTACACCCAAAGTAATGGTAGGGGTTGAGGGATTCAACCGCACCTTGAAAGGCATGATTCAGGGCCTGTCAGAGCCCTTAAGGCATAAGTGGGACGTCCTCTTGCCATGCCTTCTGTTCGCTTACAGGGAGGTGCCTCAAAAGGGACTTGGCTTTAGCCCCTTTGAGCTCATCTATGGCCACCCTGTGAGGGGACCGCTCAGTCTGGTGAAGGAGGCTTTGGAGAAAGCTCCTAGTAAACCACCCCAGGATGTATTTAGCTACATGCTGGCACTAAGAAACCAGACTGCCCACTTCAGGAGTCTCGCTCAGGAGAACCTGGAAGCAAGCCAGGAGGATATGAAACGGTGGTACGACCAGAATGCCACTCTGGTTGAGTTTCAGCCTGGACAAAAAGTGTGGGACATGGCACCAGTGGAGCCTAGGGCTCTCCAAGATAAGTGGACTGGGCCTTTTGAGGTGGTGGAAAGAAAGAGCGAGGTCACCTATCTGGTAGACCTGCAATCCCCCAGGAACCCTTTGAGGGTCCCACATGTCAACCGCCTCAAACCACACTTTGAGCGAACTGAGCTATCCATGCTCCTAGCGACAGATGACGGGGTGGAGGAAGAGAGTGAGCCTCTTCCTGACCCCCTTTCTGCAGGAGAGAAAGATGGGTCTGTGGAGGGAGTGATCCTCTCCCCCTCTCTGACTGAGGAACAGCAGAGGGACTGTTGCCACATGTTGGGTTGTTTGCCTCGCTGTTTTCCCTGATCCCAGGAGTCACACACCTGTGCACACATGATGTGGACACTGGGGACAGTACACCTGTTAAACATAAGGTTTACAGGGTGACTGACAGGGTCAGGACTTGCATTAAGGAGGAAGTCTCCAAAATGTTAACCCTAGGGGTTATTGAGCACTCCAGCAGTCCTTGGGCCAGCCCGGTGGTATTGGTCCCAAAGGCTGCTGCTCCTGGTGTCACTCCAGAACTTAGGTTCTGTGTGGACTACCGGGGTCTCAATGCGGTCAGCAAGACTGACGCACACCCCATCCCCCGAGCTGATGAGCTCATTGATCGGTTAGGAGCTGGGTACTGGCAGATTGCCTTAACTGAGGGGGAAAAGGAGAGGTCAGCCTTCTCTACCCCAGAGGGGCACTTCCACTTCAACGTGATGCCCTTTGGGATGAAGAATGCCCCTGCCACCTTTCAGAGGTTGGTAAACCAGGTGTTAGCAGGACTGGATGAGTTCAGTGCCGCCTACCTGGATGACATTGCAGTGTTTAGGTCCACAAGGGAGGAACACCTGCAATACCTCTGGAGAGTGTTAGAGGCCCTGCAGAAGGCAGGCCTCACTATTAAGGCGAGCAAGTGCCAAATAGTGCAGGGTTCTGTGGTGTACTTAGGACACAAGGTGGGGAGTGGCCAGGTGGCACCCCTATAGCCTAAGATTGACACGATTCTGGCTTGGGAGCCTCCCAAGACCCAGACTGAAGTAAGAGCCTTTTTATGTCTCACAGGATATTACAGGAGGTTTGTTAAGGGATATGGTACCATTGTTACCCCTTTAACTGAGTTGACTTCTAAGAAGCAACCCAAGAAAGTGATCTGGTCAGAGGCTTGCCAGAACGCTTTTGATGCCTTGAAGGCTGCCATGTGCACAGCACCTGTGCTGAAGGCACCTGACTACTCCAAGGAGTTTGTTGTGCATACAGACACCTCAGAGCATGGTATTGGAGCAGTACTCTCACAGCTTAATAAAGAGGGCATAGATCAACCCGTAGCCTTCATTAGCAGGAGGTTACTACCCAGGGAACGTAGGTGGAGTGCCATAGAACACGAAGCGTTTGCTGTGGTCTGGGCACTGATGAAGCTAAGACCCTACTTGTTTGGGACTCACTTCCAAGTTCAGACCGACCACAGTCCCCTCAGATGGTTAATGCAGATGAGGGGTGAGAATCCAAAACTGTTGAGGTGGTCCATTTCCCTACAGAGGATGGACTTTATGGTGGAACATCGTCCTGGTACAGAACACGCCAATACTGATGGTCTGTCCAGATTCTTCCGCCTTAGTGATGAGAACTCCCATTAGGTTGGGTAGTTGCTCCCCACTTTTAGCTGGGGGGGACACGTGTTAGACTTTTCATCCTTGGCGTGGCCCTAAGTGGGAAGGGTATGCCCAGACGTGGGTCCCGTGCCTCCCATGCCACTGGATTAAAGCTAGCCTGGCTGATGAGGGGTGAAACCCCGAAACCGGTCCCAGGATGCTTCTTTCCAGTCCAGGGAAGACCTGGCCTGGCAGTTCAGGCTGGACTATTCCCATGTGGAACAGGGACAAGACTGATTTTCATATGGCTAGGTCCAAACTAGAATGGCATGGGCAGAAAAAAACGATGGATTTAGGCCCAGATCTCTGTACTGGGGGTGAATGTTTGACATTGTTCAGCATTCTGTCCATCACTTATTCATTTTGCATTTTTTGCCCTAAGTGGGAAGGGTATGCCCAGACGTGGGTCCCGTGCTTCCCATGCCACTGGATTCAAGCTAGCCTGGCTGATGAGGGGTGAAACCCCGAAACCGGTTCCAGGATGCCTGTTTCCAGTCCAGGGAAGACCTGGCCTGGCAGTTCGGGCTGGACTGTTTCCATGGGGGACAGGGTCAAGACTGATTTGCATATGGCTGGGTCCAAACTGGAATGGCATGGGCAGCAAAAAAACGATGGATTTAGGCCCAGATCTCTGTACTGGGGGTGAATATTTGACATTGTTCAGCATTTCGTCCATCACTTGTTCTTTTTGCTGAACAACGTGGGGGCACCTTGGCTAGTGCCAGGGTGCCCTCACACTAAGTAACTTTGCACCTAACCTTCACTAAGTGAGGGTTAGACATATAGGGGACTTATAAGTTACTTAAGTGCAGTGTAAAATGGCTGTGAAATAACGTTGGCGTTGTTTCACTCAGGCTGCAGTGGCAGTCCTGTGTAAGAATTGTCTGAGGTCCCTATGGGTGGCAAAAGAAATGCTGCAGCCTATAGGGATCTCCTGGAACCCCAATACCCTGTGTACCCAGGTACCATATACTAGGGAATTATAAGGGTGTTCCAGTGTGCCAATTAGAATTGGTAAAATTAGTCACTAGCCTGCAGTGACAATTTTAAAAGCAGAGAGAGCATAAACACTGAGGTTCTGGTTAGCAGAGCCTCAGTGATACAGTTAGGCACCACACAGGGAACACATACATGGCACACTTTATGAGCACTGGGGTCCTGGCTAGCAGGATCCCAGTGACACAGGCAAAAACAAACATACATACAGTTAAAATGGGGTTAACATGCCAGGCAAGATGGTACTTACCTACACAAACCCCCCCAAACGAGGGACAATAAGGCTAACCTTGCCCAGATGAGCCTTCATTGTCTAAGTGGAAACATCTGGAAAGCCCATCTGCATTGGAGTGGGTACTCCCAGGTCTATGTTCCACTGTATAGTACATTCCCTGTAGGGAGATGGACCACCTCAACAATTTAGGGTTTTCACCGTTCATTTGTTTTAGCCAAAGTAGAGGTTTGTGGTCTGTCTGAACAATAAAGTGAGTACCAAACAGGTATGGTCTCAACCTTTTCAGTGCCCATACCACAGCAATGGCCTCCCTCTCTATGGCAGACCAATGCTTTTCTCTAGGGGTCAACCTCCTGCTGATAAAAGCAACAGGTTGATCGTGGCCCTCAGTATTAAGCTGTAATAGCACTGCCCCAACCCCCAATTCAGAAGCATCAGTCTGGACTATGAACTTTTTGGAGTAGCAAGGGCTTTTTAGGACCAGGGCCTGTTTGAGCTCATCAAAAGCTTTTTGACAGCTAGCTGTCCACAATACCTTTTTAGGCATCTTTTTACTAGTGAGCTCATTAAGAGGAGCTGCAATGGAGCCATCGTTTTTAATAAACCTCCTATAGCACCCTGTGAGGCCTAAAAAAGGTCTCACCTGGGTTTGAGGTGTAGTGGGAGCCCATTCTATTATAGTCTGGATCTTCCCCTGCAGTGCCTTTGCCACTGCAGGAGCTGTAGTGGTTCTTAAGGGGATGGCTTCAGGGTACCTAGTGGCATGGTCTACTACCACAAGGATAAACCTACTGCCTGAAGCTGTAGGAGGGTCAAGGGGACCAACTATGTCAACCCCTACCCTTTCAAAGGGCACCCCAACCACAGGACGTGGAATTAAGGGGGCCTTTGGAGTGCCACCAGTTTTGCCACTGGCTTGGCAGGTCACACAAGAGCGACAAAACTCTTTGGTGTCCTGTGACATATGAGGCAAGCGAAACAGGGTAACAAGTCTGTCCCAAGTTTTTCTTTGGGCCAAATGCCTAGCCAAAGGAATGTCATGTGCCAAGGTAAGAAGAAACTCTCTGTATTGCAAAGGGATGACCAGTCCCCTGGCAGCTCCAGGTTTAGGGTCCCTTGACTCAGTATACAGGAGGTTGTCTTCCTAATACACCTTATGGCTATCACTGGCATCCCCATTCTGCTGCTTGACAGCTTGCTGTCTCAAACCCTCTAGTGTCGGACAGGTCTGCTGTGCCACACTCAGCTCTTCCCTAGCAGGCCCCCCTGCACCCAAAAGCTCAGCAGTGTCTGCTGCCAGCTCATCTGGTGTAGGTTCTGCACAGGGAGAAGATTCCTCTTCCTCAAAAGGGGAATCTTCTGGTGAGGGAGGGATAGTGGGCAAGTATTTACCCTTCCTACCCCTAGCTTTTGGGAGCACTTGGTCCATTGTTCCAGGATCGAAGTTTCCCTGTCCTTTTTGCTTTTTGGCCTGAGCCCTTGTTAAAGCAAAAATATGCCCAGGAATGCCCAGCATTGCTGCATGAGCCTCCAACGCCACTTCAGCCCAAGCTGATGTCTCCAAATCATTGCCTAGTAAGCAATCTACAGGTAATTCAGTGGCTTCCACAACTTTCTTTGGACCAGTAACGCCCCCAGTTGAGATTCGCAACAGCCATGGGATGGCCAAGTGTGTTATTGTGAGCATCAGTCACTTGGTACGGCTGAACAAGTAGGTGTTGATCAGGGTGAACCAGTTTTTCTATAACCATAGTTACACTGGCTCCTGTGTCCCTGTAGGCCTCAACACCGTTAATTAGGGGTAGTTGCTTGTACTTATCCATATTAAGGGGACAAGCAACCAAGGTGGCAAGGTCAATGCCACCATTAGAGACTAAAACAGCCTCTGTGGTCTCACTAACAAGACCAACCCCAACTACACTGCCAATAGTGAGCCCAGCTACACCCTTGGATTGGCTATTTGTAGTAGACTTCTGTAGGAGGCTGGACTGGCTTGTAGTGAGTACCAAGGGGTACTTGCACCTTGCACCAGGCCCAGTTATCCCTTATTAGTGTATAGGGTGTCTAGCAGCTTAGGCTGATAGATAATGGTAGCTTAGCAGAGCAGCTTAGGCTGAACTAGGAGACGTGTGAAGCTACTACAGTACCACTTAGTGTCATATGCACAATATCATAAGAAAACACAATACACAGTTATACTAAAAATAAAGGTACTTTATTTTTATGACAATATGCCAAAGTATCTTAGAGTGTACCCTCAGTGAGAGGATAGGAAATATACACAAGATATATATACACAATAGCAAAAATATGCAGTATAGTCTTAGAAAACAGTGCAAACAATGTATAGTTACAATAGGATGCAATGGGGAAACATAGGGATAGGGGCAACACAAACCATATACTCCAAAAGTGGAATGCGAACCACGAATGGACCCCAAACCTATGTGACCTTGTAGAGGGTCGCTGGGACTATTAGAAAATAGTGAGAGTTAGAAAAATAACCCTCCCCAAGACCCTGAAAAGTGAGTGCAAAGTGCACTAAAGTTCCCCTAAGGACAAAATAATCGTGTTAGAGGGAAAATGCAAGGAAAACACAAATCAGCAATGCAACAACGATGGATTCCTGTCTGAGGGTACCTGTGGAACAAGGGGACCAAGTCCAAAAGTCACAAGCAGCTCGGAGATGGGCAGATGCCCAAGAAATGCCAGCGGTTGGTGCAAAGAAGCTCTTACTAGGCTGAAGAACTGTGAATACTGCAGGAACGACAAGGGCTAGAGACTTCCCCTTTGGAGGATGGATCCCCCACGCCTTGGAGAGTCGTGCAGAAGTGTTTTCCCGCCGGATGGACGCCAACAAGCCTTGCTACACGCAAATCGTGCGTTTGGCGTTTTTGGACGCTGCTGGGGCCCAGGAGGGACCAGGAGGTCGCAAATTGGACCTGCAGAGAGAGGGGACGTCGAGCAAGACAAAGAGCCCTCACTGAAGCAGGTAGCACCCGGAGAAGTGCCAGAAACAGGCACTACGAGGATGCGTGAAACGGTGCTCGCCGAAGTTGCACAAAGGAGTCCCACGTCGCCGGAGACCAACTTAGAAAGTCGTGCAATGCAGGTTAGAGTGCCGTGGACCCAGGCTTGGCTGTGCACGAAGGATTTCCGCCTAAAGTGCACAGGGGCCGGAGTAGCTTGCAAAGTCGCGGTTCCCAGCAATGCAGCCCAGCGAGGTGAGGCAAGGACTTACCTCCACCAAACTTGGGCTGAAGAGTCACTGGACTGTGGGGGTCACTTGGACGGTGTCGCTGGATTCGAGGGACCTCGCTCGTCGTGCTGAGAGGAGACCCAAGGGACCGGTAATGCAGCTTTTTGGTGCCTGCGGTTGCAGGGGGAAGATTCCGTCGACCCACGGGAGATTTCTTCGGAGCTTCTGGTGCAGAGAGGAGGCAGACTACCCCCACAGCATGCACAAGCAGGAAAACAGTCGAGAAGGCGGCAGGATCAGCGTTACAGAGTTGCAGTAGTCGTCTTTGCTACTATGTTGCAGGTTTGCAGGCTTCCAGCGCGGTCAGCGGTCGATTCCTTATCAGAAGGTGAAGAGGGAGATGCAGAGGAACTCGGCTGAGCTCATGCATTCGTTATCTAAAGTTTCCCCAGAGACAGAGACCCTAAATAGCCAGAAAAGAGGGTTTGGCTACCTAGGAGAGAGGAAAGGCTACTAACACCTGAAGGAGCCTATCAACAGGAGTCTCTGACGTCACCTGGTGGCACTGGCCACTCAGAGCAGTCCAGTGTGCCAGCAGCACCTCTGTTTCCAAGATGGCAAAGGTCTGGAGCACACTGGAGGAGCTCTGGACACCTCCCAGGGGAGGTGCAGGTCAGGGGAGTGGTCACTCCCCTTTCCTTTGTCCAGTTTCGCGCCAGAGCAGGGGCTAAGGGGTCCCTGAACCGGTGTAGACTGGCTTATGCAGAATTGGGCACCTCTGTGCCCAACAAAGCATTTCCAGAGGCTGGGGGAGGCTACTCCTCCCCTGCCTTCACACCATTTTCCAAAGGGAGAGGGTGTCACACCCTCTCTCAGAGGAAGTTCTTTGTTCTGCCATCCTGGGCCAGGCCTGGCTGGACCCCAGGAGGGCAGCTGCCTGTCTGAGGGGTTGGCAGCAGCAGCAGCTGCAGTGGAACCCCAGGAAGGGCAGTTTGGCAGTACCAGGGTCTGTGCTACAGACCACTGGGATCATGGGATTGTGCCAACTATGCCTGGATGGTATAGAGGGGGCAATTCCATGATCATAGACATGTTACATGGCCATATTCGGAGTTACCATGGTGAAGCTACATATAGGTAGTGACCTATATGTAGTGCACGCGTGTAATGGTGTCCCCGCACTCACAAAGTTCAGGGAATTGGCTCTGAACAATGTGGGGGCACCTTGGCTAGTGCCAGGGTGCCCTCACACTAAGTAACTTTGCACCTAACCTTTACCAGGTAAAGGTTAGACATATAGGTGACTTATAAGTTACTTAAGTGCAGTGTAAAATGGCTGTAAAATAACGTTGACGTTATTTCACTCAGGCTGCAGTGGCAGGCCTGTGTAAGAATTGTCAGAGCTCCCTATGGGTGGCAAAAGAAATGCTGCAGCCCATAGGGATCTCCTGGAACCCCAATACCCTGGGTACCTCAGTACCATATACTAGGGAATTATAAGGGTGTTCCAGTAAGCCAATGTAAATTGGTAAAATTGGTCACTAGCCTGTTAGTGACAATTTGAAAGTAATGAGAGAGCATAACCACTGAGGTTCTGGTTAGCAGAGCCTCAGTGAGACAGTTAGGCACCACACAGGGAACATATACATGCACACCTATGAGCACTGGGGCCCTGTGTGACAGGGTCCCAGTGACACATACATATAGGCCACAAACCTATGAGCACTGGGGTCCTGACCAGCAGGATCCCAGTGACACATAACAACCATACTGAAAACATGGTGTGATTCTATGAGCACTGAGGCCTGGCTATCAGGATCCCAGTGAAAACAGTGACAAACACCCTGACATACACTCACAAACAGGCCAAAAGTGGGGGTAACAAGGCTAGAAAGAGGCTACCTTCTCACAACTTCTCACCACCACTGCTATTACTGGGGGCACTAGAATTTGCAGTTGGGGTTGTGGTGGTGGGAGGTTTGGTGTTTTTCTTTGGACAAGAGGCATCACATGCCCAATTGACTTTTACTTTACATAAATAACACCAAGGCTTTTTCTGATTGTGAGAAGTTCGAATCTTGAACCTGTGGTTCTTAAAATAAACTAAGAAAAGATATTTTTCAATATAAAAACCTATTGGCCTGGAGTAAGTCTTTGAGTGTGTGTTCCTCATTTATTGCCTGTGTGTGTACAACAAATGCTTAACACTACCCTCTGATAAGCCTACTGCTCGACCACACTACCACAAAATAGAGCATTAGAATGATCTACTTTTCCCACTAACTTACCTCTAAGGGGACCCCTTGGACACTGTGCACACTATTTCTTACTTTGAAATAGTATACACAGAGCCAACTTCCTACACTCTCTAACAGGACTATTATCAAAAACACTGCTGCTGCCATCATGGGGAACTAACTCCAACCTCTGCCTTTCCCTTTCCACATCCAGAGATTCCCTGTCTAAGGCAAGCTGCTACTGTTTAAGCTTCAGCCTGGCCTCTTCCAACCTCAGCTTTCTGAGTTCCCTTTCCATTAAGTTATCCTCAGGGTGGGAGGCTTGGGATTTGTGAGACACAGCAGTTATGTGGGAATTGGCAGAGTTGGACCTGTCCCTAACTGACTGGACTCTAGTAACCTGGCCTTTGGGAGTGAAAGGTGCCCTACTAATGTGTGACCCCCCTTCTACTATCAGTGTAACTAGGTAGCCTGCTAGCCGAAAGTTCCTTGGAAGAACCCTCCCCAGCAACCTCAGGGGACTCCTCTGAGTCCGACTGGGTACCCCTCTCCTCTACATCCTGATCCTGGGATGGGCCAGACTGGTTCTGGTCACTTTTTAGGATAAGGCTGAGGAGAAGATCTTTTGTAGGATTCTTTCCAATTGCTAAACCTCTTTCAATGCAGAGACCCCTCAAACTTTTAAAGTTTAGATTCCCATATGTTGCCTGGACAACTGTGGGAGTAAGCTCTACTGCAGACATGATAGAAAAAGATTTAGGACAGAGAGAGAAAAACGTTTTTGGAACTTTTAAAAAAAACAGATAAAATCTTTTTCAAACTTTTGAAAACTTTAGAATGTTTTTAGAAAGTTTTTAGAGAAGGAAAGTTAAACTGTTTAGATTACTGTGTACATTCTGAAGTATTTGGTATATGTTTTTTCTTATGAAAAGCACCAATGACAAAGTGGTAAAGCAATTACAAGTACTTATCCCACCGCTGCCACCAATGTAGGAGGCTGGCCTGGCATATAGTGGGTACCTTGTGGTACTTACACCTTGTGCCAGGTCCAGTTATCCCTTATTAGTAGATTAGTAGTGTTCTAGCAGCTTAGGCTGATAGAGGTAGCTAAAGCAGAGCAGCTTAGGCTGAACTAGGATACTTGCAAAGCTCCTACTATACCACTTAAATCATATAGCACTATATCACAAGAAAACACAATACTCAGAGTTACTTAAATTAAAGGTACTTTATTTTAGTGACAATGGTGGTCATTCTGACCTCGGCGGTAAAAGGCGCCTACCGCCGGTCAGAAATCCTCCATAATCCCGCCGCGGTCGCGGAAACCCGCCCCGGTCATTCTGACCCGCAGAAGGCAAACCTCCGAAAATCCGACCGCCACAACAGACCGCCAGACCAGCGGTCGGCGGAAAGGTGGAGGTGACCAAACCTCCACCGCCACGCCAACAGAAATACGCCCATGCCATTACGACCCACGAATCCACGCGGCGGTCATTCAAACGCGGTATTCCATTGGCGGGACACACCGGCGCGGTCAGAATACACACAAACGAACAAAACTCACCCACATTGGACGATTTGAATCCCACACACCTGATACACATACACACACCACTCCCACACACACAATACAATATAAAACACCCACCCACATCACCCACAAACCCCTACGCTTAAAAATTCGTAAAGAAGACAAGAGCGAGACACCAGCATCCAAAACATAACAGCCACAGCCACTCAACACCATCACCCACACACTATCCACACACAAAACAACACACACCACCACACTCAACTCACTTAAATACACATACTCCACCCCACACATCATACACACCACCCCATGGCACCCCAAAGACAACCCCGCTTCACAGACGAAGAACTCAGGGTTATGGTGGAGGAAATCGTTCGTGTAGAGCCCCAGCTGTTCGGCACACAGATACAATACATCAGCATTGCCCGGAGGACGGAGCTATGGCAGAGGATTGTCGACAGGGTGAACGCAGTGGGACAGCACCCCAGAAATCGGGAAGTCATCAGGAAGCGATGGAACGACCTACGGGGGAAGGTGCGTTCCATGGTATCCAGGCACAACATCGCCGTGCAGAAGACTGGCGGAGGACCCCCACCTCAACCCCCACAATTCACATCATGGGAGGAGGAAGTCTTGAACATCCTGCATCCTGACGGCCTCGCAGGAGTCGGCGGAGGAATGGATACTGGTAAGTTGAAGCTTCAATACTGCTTCCCCCCCACCTGCATGCCAAATCAGACCCCAACCCTCACCCCCATCCTCGAACCCCACCCTCACCCCCACCCCCATCCTCACCCCCACCCTCACCCCCACCACCATCCTCACCCCCACCACCATCCTCACCCCCACCCCCAGCACACCTATTCCCCGCCAATGTCTCACCATCACAACCCACACATCCCAAAACCTAGGCCTGCATGCGTCCACTAAGCATGGACACCCATCACCAAAGCATGCCCAATGCATATACACATCCCCCCCACAAGCCACCCTCACCAAAGCCCCCACACACGAATGCCAGCACTTGGGGACACGGGAACCCACAGATACACCCATATGCCACACATTGAAACTATAACCATACCTCTATACCCCTGCAGGACCCGACCGTCAACACACCGCGGCGGAGGGGCCAGAATTATCCACACCCCCCACCCAAGAGGCCGTCAGCGATGACAGCAGCTCTGTCGATCTGGACACCGATGACCAGCCCGGACCATCGGGGACCTCTGGACAGTCGGTTCCCCTCACACAGGCACAGGCCACTATAGACCCTAACCCCTCTGGGAACACCAGCACAGCTCCCACCCAGCGGGCCCATGCCTCTGTCTCCAGGGCGCGTCAATCTGCGGTGTGTCTACCACTACAGGGCACCCAGGATAACCCACCACCCCAACAACAACAGGGACCTGGGGGCAGTGGTAGTGGGCACACCGGCCATGGGGCAGAGGCCCAGGGAAACAGGGCAACTCGGCGGGCAGCTGTGCGACAGGGGGGGGGAGGAGAGGCCCAGGGAACCCACTCTCCACGAGGTCCTCACCACCATCATGGGAGCATACAACCGCTCCCAGGAGACGATGGCGACGGTACTGGCCCGGTTCCAGGAGATCCAGGTGCTGCAGGAGGAACACTATCGGGGGTACAGGGAGGACATCAGAGCCATCAACACCACCCTGGTTACCATGGTAGGGCTGCTGCAGGACCTCGTAAACAGCAGGGCGGACACTGAACAACACCCAAGGGCCCCTGCCACTAGCCTGGACCAAGAACAGCCATCCACCTCCGCCGGCGCTAGTGGACAGGAGGCCCCCGCACAGCAGCAGCCCACCAGACCCCCACCTCCTGCAGGAGAAGAACCACCCCGCAAGAGGGCCCTGAGATCTCGCAAGACAGAGTAGGATGTCAAGACCCCCGCCAGCAATGGATACCACCTGATGTCATCCCACTGTCCCACATTGTCACCCTGTCCATCCTCGAACTGCCCATGCTCCATCTCTCCACAGGCCTCTGGACAATGCACCTGTGTGACTGTTACTCTGGACTCTGCCATGGACATTCCTTCACCATAGCCCCCACCCACTTGAAACCACCCATCCCATTTTGAGCACTTCAATAAACACCTATTTTGCACCAAAATATCAGGAGTCTGGCTGTGATTTCAATAGATTGTAATTGACATGACAGTGCAAATATGTCCTTGTACATGGTGAAGTCAACAAACAGCTGCCACAAAGCTGTAGTCCATGGGGAAACGAAGCACAGGACTCGTAGTGGGGACCCCAGATCTGAAATAGGGAGGGAAAAGCCAAAACTCAGTCATCATACACTGGGGCAAATAGACAGGCAGCAGAGATGCTGCAGAGTAGTTAACATTTACTAAATTATCTTTGAAATGTTACCTGTGTCCTATTGGAAGTACTGTTCAATGATTCTGTCCCTGTTGTCTGTTTCAGCCCCGTCGTCTTCCTCCTCGTCACTCTCCTCAGGTTCCACCGCTGCCACAACACCACCGTCTCGACCATCCTCCTGCAGGAAAGGCACCTGGCGGCGCAAAGCCAGGTTGTGAAGCATGCAGCAGGCCACGATGATGTGACACACCTTCTTAGGTGAGTACATTAGGGATCCACCGGTCATATGCAGGCAGCGAAACCTGGCCTTTAGGAGGCCAAAGGTGCGTTCGATCACCCTCCTAGTACGCCCATGGGCCTCATTGTACCGTTCCTCTGCCCTGGTCCGGGGATTCCTTACTGGGGTCAGTAGCCACGACAGGTTGGGGTACCCAGAGTCCCCCACTAGCCATACACGGTGTCTCTGTAGCTGTTCCATCACGTAAGGGATGCTGCTATTCCTGAGGATGTAGGCGTCATGCACTGACCCTGGGAATTTGGCATTTACATGCGAGATGTACTGGTCAGCCAAACACACCACCTGGATGTTCATTGAATGGTAACTTTTTCTGTTCCTGTACACCTGCTCCCTGTCTCTTGGGGGAACCAAAGCCACATGGGTCCCATCAATGGCACCAATTACGTTGGGAATATGTCCAAGGGCGTAGAAATCACCCTTCACTGTAGCCAATTCGCCCACCTCAGGGAAAATGATGTAGTTCCTCACGGATTTCATCAGGGCAGACAACACTCTGGATAACACCTTCGAAAACATGGGCTGAGACATCCCGGAAGCAATTCCCACGGTTGTCTGAAATGACCCACTTGCCAAGAAATGTAGTACTGACATGACCTGCACCAGAGGGGGAATCCCTGTGGGTTGGCGGATGGGGGACATCAGGTCGGGCTCCAGCTGGGCACACAGTTCATGGATAGTGGCACGGTTAAGACGGTAGGTCAGGATAATGTGGCGTTCTTCCATTGTCGACAGGTCCACCAGCGGTCGGTACACGGGAGGATTCATCCGTCTCCTCGCCCAACCCAGCGGACGGTGCCTAGGAAGGACAACATGGAGCACACAGTCAGGCAACCCACAGGTACGTACTCACAGCTAGCACAGTATACGATTCTCTATGCAGTGAATGGCGTGTCTGAGTGGCTATGCAAGGCCTAGGCCTGTGTGACGCAGTTGAAATTGAGCCATGTGGGCCCTGGAAATGGCGGCTGCCTGACCTGTGAAGTGTGACAATGGGATGTGAGGTCAATGCGCTGGCGTGGCACACCGCGGCGGGCGGCGGGCGAAGACCGCGGCGCGAAGCCGCATTGGTTAACATTGAAGCCTATGGGTTTCAGGAGCCAATGGCGAAGGGCGCCGGCGGTGGCGGGACGCACCGCCGCGGACGTGACCGCCATTTTCTATCTACTTATCCACTTGCGACTTGAACTTTCACAGGAGAGGACCTATACTGCAAGTGTTGCTGTGACCTCGGTCTGGAAGGGACAATGGCTGCTGCGACTGGGGAAAGGGCCCCTGCCTTCACTGGAGAGGAGTTGGAGAAACTTGTGGATGGGGTCCTCCCCCAGTATGCGCTACTCTACGGTCCTCCAGACCAACAAGTGAGTTTAATTCAATCTGGATTTGGGGCCACTGGCTGGCTTGGGGGCCTGGCGGGGATGGGGGGCATGTTGGGCCTGGCGGGGGGCCTGGCGGGGATGGGGGGCATGTTGGGCATGGCGGGGGGCCTGGCGGGGGGCCTGGCGGGGATGGGGGGCATGTTGGGCCTGGCGGGGGGCCTGGCGGGGGGCCTGGCGGGGATGGGGGGCATGTTGGGCATGACGGGGGGCCTGGCGGGGGGCCTGGCGGGGATGGGGGGCATGTTGGGCATGGCGGGGGGCCTGGCGGGGGACCTGGCGGGGATGGGGGGCATGTTGGGCATGGCGGGGGGCCTGGCGGGGGGCCTGGCGGGGATGGGGGGCATGTTGGGCAGGGCGGGGGGCCTGGCGGGGATGGGGGGCATGTTGGGCCTGGCGGGGGGCCTGGCGGGGATGGGGGGCATGTTGGGCATGGCGGGGGGCCTGGCGGGGATGGGGGGCATGTTGGGCCTGGCGGGGGGCCTGGCGGGGGGCCTGGCGGGGATGGGGGGCATGTTGGGCATGGCGGGGGGCCTGGCGGGGGGCCTGGCGGGGATGGGGGGCATGTTGGGCATGGCGGGGGGCCTGGCGGGGGGCCTGGCGGGGATGGGGGGCATGTTGGGCATGGCGGGGGGCCTGGCGGGGGGCCTGGCGGGGATGGGGGGCATGTTGGGCCTGGCGGGGGGCCTGGCGGGGATGGGGGGCATGTTGGGCATGGCGGGGGGCCTGGCGGGGGGCCTGGCGGGGATGGGGGGCGTTGGGCCACTGGAAAGGAAAATGCTGAGTAACTTGAACGTGGTATTTCTCCCTCCCTGTACGTGTCACATAGGTCCGCGCCCATGAGAAGATCGGGATTTGGCGTGCCATCGCCAAGGAAGTCCGGGCCCTGGGGGTCCACCATCGACGGGGCACCCACTGCCGCAAGAGGTGGGAGGACATCCGCCGCGGGACCAAGAAGACCGCCGAGTCTCTGCTGGGGATGGCCTCCCAACGTAGGCGGGGTGCCTGCCGTCAACTGAGCCCCCTGATGTTCCGGATCCTGGCGGTGGCCTACCCTGAATTGGATGGGCGCGTGAGGGCAGCACAGCAGACACAAGGGGGTGAGTACAAGCATTATCTACTCTGTTGTCGCGCAGTGGAGGTGTCTGGGTGGGGGAGGAGGGCTGGGGGTCCCCCTAGGCCAGGGCGATATCTGTAGGCTGGGCACCCCCGTAAGCCCCTGTGTCCCCAGCCACCACCCTCAGTAGTTTGTCAGTACAGCCATCCCTGGGCCGTGTCATCCATGGGTGCAGTTGTCAACTCTAGGCGTGTAGGGCATGTTCCACGGAATGCGTAGCGGACCCCAAGTGCGCAACTTAGTGCAGGGGGCATCTGTGTCTGTCATGTCCGCTAACTGTACCGGAGATCCATGTAATCAATATCCCTTTATTTCTCTCTCCCCCCCCCTTTTTGTTTGTCTTTCTGTGCTTGTGTGCATCAGCATCATCAGGCGGAGGAGAAGTGGCATCGGGGCAGGAGGGAGCTGCATCTCACATGGCCCAGGAGGGCCATGCCACAGAGTCAGACTGGACCAGTGAGACGGAGGGCGAGGGGAGCTCCACGACGGGGACGACTGGAGCCTGCAGCGACACGGACACGTCCTCGGAAGGGGGCTCCCTTGCGGGGGTGGCACCATCCGTGCCCCCCGCCATTACAGGTACAGCCGCCACCCAGCGCACCATCTCCGCCCTCCCAGCAGCCCCTCAGCGTTCGCCCCGTGCCCGCTCTGCCAGGAAGCCGGGCATCTCCTTCGCCCCAGGCACCTCAGGCCCTGCCCCTGTTACCCCCGCTGCCCTCAGTGAGGAGGTCATTGACCTCCTCCGAATGCTCATTGTTGGGCAGACTACCCTTTTGAATGCCATCCAGGGGGTGGAGAGGGAGGTTCATCGCAGCAATGCGTACCTGGAGGGCATTCATTCGGGTCAGGCTGCCCATCAGCGATCGTTCCAGGCTCTGGCCTCAGCACTGACGGCAGCCATTGTCCCTGTCTCCTGCCTGCCTCTACTAACTCCCTCCTCCCAGTCTCCTGTTCCTCTGCCTGTCCCACCCACACCATCAGACCAGCCTGCACACACCTCAACACCCAAGAGAAGCTCATCCAAACATAAGCACCACAGATCACGCAGACATTCACACACGCAACATTCCGATGCAGACATGCCAACAGTCACTACCACCTCTGTGACCCCCACCTCCTCGTCTCCCTCCTCCCTCCCTGTGACGTCTACACTCACACCTCCATTCACCTCACCATCAGCCAGTGTTTCCATCACCAGCACACCCTCCACTCCAGTCCGCACACGTGCAGTCACCACCCCCACTGCCATTTACACGTCCCCTGTGTCCTCTCCCACTGTGTCTGTCACCCCCTCTTCCACACCACACAAACGCAGCCACCCACCCACCCAACAGCCATCCACCTCACGACAGCCTATCCCTCCTGCACCTGCACCCAAAGACAGCAAACGTGACTCACCTACAACCACATCCTCTCCCTCCACTCCCATTCCCACTGTACCTACCACTCTCCATTGTCCCAAGAAGCTCTTCCTCGCCACTACTAACTTCTTTCCTGACCCTGAGCCCCCCCCTCCTTCTCGTCGGGGTAAGAAGAGCACCTCAGCCACCACCAGCCCTGCAGCCCCCTTGACAAGGGTGCAGGGGTATTGGAGCCCGCCAGCCCGCATGTCTGGATCTTCGCCCAGCAGCAAGGGGACAGCCAGCCCACCCCCTGGGAAGAGGAGCAGAAGGCGGAAGGGGCGCCGCAGGAGCCCGCCTTCTACATCCCCCCCGGACACCACCCAGAGACAGTCACCAGCCACAGCTCCAAAGGGAGGAAAGGGCCACAGGCCGACGACTAAGGAGGGCAAGGGCAGCAAGTTGGAGAGGTCAGGCAGCAGGCCTGCTGCCCAGGAGGAGCCCACAACCCCCATAGCCGCTGCCCCGGGAGGAACCGGCACAGCTGCCCCGGGAGAGCCCACCAGCCCCATAGCCGCTGCCCAGGGAGGACCCAGCCCAGCTGGCCAGGAGGGCCCCACCACCCACAGCCCAGGTGGGCAGTGAAGGAGCACCATCCCCGCTGCCCAGGAGGGCACCACCAGGCATTTAGCAGTTGGCCATAGACCGTCCGCCGTCTCAAGAACCGCTGAACTGGGCCCTTCAAGGCAAGAACCGCTGAACTGGGCCCTTCAAGGCAAGAACCGCTGAACTGGGCCCCGCCGTCTCAAGAACCGCTGAACTGGGCCCCGCCGTCTCAAGAACCGCTGAACTGGGCCCTTCAAGGAAAGAACCGCTGAACTGGGCCCCGCCGTCTCAAGAACCGCTGAACTGGGCCCCGCCGTCTCAAGAACCGCTGAACTGGGCCCCGCCGTCTCAAGAACCGCTGAACTGGGCCCTTCAAGGCAAGAACCGCTGAACTGGGCCCTTCAAGGCAAGAACCGCTGAACTGGGCCCTTCAAGGCAAGAACCGCTGAACTGGGCCCCGCCGTCTCAAGAACCGCTGAACTGGGCCCCGCCGTCTCAAGAACCGCTGAACTGGGCCCCGCCGTCTCAAGAACCGCTGAACTGGGCCCTTCAAGGCAAGAACCGCTGAACTGGGCCCTTCAAGGCAAGAACCGCTGAACTGGGCCCCGCCGTCTCAAGAACCGCTGAACTGGGCCCCGCCGTCTCAAGAACCGCTGAACTGGGCCCTTCAGGGCAAGAACCGCTGGCCCTTTGGCAGACGTGGCAGGGCAGGATCTATCTCGAGCAGGGCTGCAGGATGTCCTCTGGCCAACTTGCCTCCTCCAGTGGCAGTGGGGTCTGTTATGGACTGTATGGACTGTGGCTTTGCTCTCCCCAGGATGGCCCAGTGGGCAGGCCACCCACTGTATGGACTGTTTGGACTGTGGCTTTGCTCTCCCCAGGATGGCCCAGTGGGCAGGCCACCCACTGTATGGACTGTATGGACTGTGGCTTTGCTCTCCCCAGGATGGCCCAGTGGGCAGGCCACCCACTGTATGGACTGTATGGACTGTGGCTTTGCTCTCCCCAGGATGGCCCAGTGGGCAGGCCACCCACTGTATGGACTGTATGGACTGTGGCTTTGCTCTCCCCAGGATGGCCCAGTGGGCAGGCCACCCACTGTATGGACTGTATGGACTGTGGCTTTGCTCTCCCCAGGATGGCCCAGTGGGCAGGCCACCCACTGTATGGACTGTATGGACTGTGGCTTTGCTCTCCCCAGGATGGCCCAGTGGGCAGGCCACCCACTGTATGGACTGTTTGGACTGTGGCTTTGCTCTCCCCAGGATGGCCCAGTGGGCAGGCCACCCACTGTATGGACTGTATGGACTGTGGCTTTGCTCTCCCCAGGATGGCCCAGTGGGCAGGCCACCCACTGTATGGACTGTATGGACTGTGGCTTTGCTCTCCCCAGGATGGCCCAGTGGGCAGGCCACCCACTGTATGGACTGTATGGACTGTGGCTTTGCTCTCCCCAGGATGGCCCAGTGGTCATGGAGTCCCCTCGTGGATCTGGCGTCGTGTACCCAAGTTCTTGTCGTGGGACTGGGCCTTGCCCCTTTGCACAGGACCCCTGTGATCCACGGACAGTGGTTGGACTACATTTAGTAGCTGTATATATTTTGTACATAGTTTATTTATTTTTTGGGATTAATGGCGTACATATTTCAATATATCTGCCCGTTTATGATCTCTTCTTTTGGTCTTTGCATTATTTCGGAGGGGGGGGGTTTGTGGGTTGTGACAGTGATCTGTGGGAATGCATTGATGTGTGTGTTGTAGTGGGTGTGGGTGGGTGGGTGTGTGCCGGTAATCTTTTCCCTCCCCTGTGTCGTAGGTGCAGTACTCACCGATGTCTTCCGCGCCGCCGGGCGTGCTCCTGGTATATGAGGAGGAATAGGAGTGCGGGGATGACCTGTAACTCTGGCTCCATACTGCCGGAATCTCGCGTGGAGTGCGTAGAGGTGAGCGTTTTCCCGTTCGTAGTCTGTTTCCGCCGTGTTCTTATCGGCGGTGCTCCCGCCCCGGAAAAGGTGGCAGATTGGTGGGTCGTAATAGGGTGGGCGGTACTTTGTCTGCCGCCGGGCTGTTGGCGGGAACCGCCGCGCTGTTTGTTTGTACCGCTGTGGCGGTCGGAGTGTTAAGTTGGCGGGCTGTGTTGGCGGTTCCCGCCAGGGTCAGAATTGCATATTTTAGACCGCCGGCCTGTTGGCGGCTTGGCCGCCGCTTTATCACCGACCGCCAGGGTCAGAATGAGGGCCAATATGCCAAAAGTATCTCAGAGGATATACTCCCTTAGGAAGTAAGTAAAATACACAAAATATACACACCAACCAAAATCAGGTAAGTAAACAGTTAGAAAAGTAATGCAAACACTGTATAACAGATTAGAATGCAATAGGAGACAATAGGCCTACGAGCAACACAAACCACATACTCCAAAAGTGGAATGCGAACCACAAATGGACCCCAGGCCTAGTGTAGTGTGTAGAGGGTCGCTGGGAGTGTAAGAAAACACTAAGGGTGTCCAAGATACCCCACGACCCTGAAAAGTAGGTGTAAAGTTACCCTACTACCCCAGAAAGACAGTAAAGTCAAAATAGCGGACTCTGCAAAGACAACAACTACTGCAAAGCACTGAAGACTGGTTCCTGGACCTGAGGACCTGTAAAGGAAGGGGACCTAGTCCAAGAGTCACGCAATTGTCCAGGGGGGCAGGAGCCCTCTAAACCCCGGGTGAAGGTGCAAAAGGGCTGCCTCCGGGTGAAGAAGCCAAAGATTCTGCAACAACAGAAGGTGCCAGGAACTTCTTCTTTGGTCAGAAGATGTCCCACAGCGTGCTAGAGGATGCAGAGTTGTTTCCACGCAGAAAGACCGCAAACAAGCCTTGCTAGCTGCAAGAGTCGCAGTTGAAGGTTTTGGGTGCTGCCAGGGCCCAGGAAGGACCAGGAGGTTGCCCCTTGTAAGAGGAGACAGAGGCAGTGCTCAGCAACACAGAGAGCCCACGCAGAAGCACGCAGCATCCGCAGAAGCACCTGAACAGGCATTCAGAAGATCTGAGCATAACGGTCGAATCAGCACAACGCAAGAGGGTCCCACGAAGTTGGAGTCCAACTCAGTGAGTTGGGTAATGCAGGATGGAGTGCTGGGCCCTGGGCTAGGCTGTGCACAAAGGAAGTTTTGCAAAAGTGCACAGAAGCTCGAGCAGCTGCAGTTCACGCAGTACACAGGATTACCGTCTGGCGTGGGGAGGCAAGGACTTACCTCCACCAAATTTGGAAAGAAGGGCCACTGGACTGTCCGGGACACTTGGATCCAGCTCCTGTGTTCCAGGGACCACACTCGTCAAGATGAGAGGGGATCCAGAGGACCGGTGATGCAGAAGTTTGGTGCCTGCGATGGCAGGGGGAAGATTCCGTCGACCCACAGGAGATTTCTTCTTGGCTTCCAGTGCAGGGTGAAGGCAGACAGCCCTCAGAGCATGCACCATCAGGAAACAGTTGAGAAAGCCGGCAGGATGAGGCACTACAATGTTGCTGGTAGTCTTCTTGCTACTTTGTTGCTGTTTTTCAGGCGTCCTGGAGCAGTCAGCGGTCGATCCTTGGCAGAAGTTGAAGAGAGAAGTGCAGAGGAACTCTGGTGAGCTCTTGCATTCATTGTCTGATGATAAACCCACAGGAGAGACCCTAAATACCCCTCAGAGGAGTATTGTCTACAGAGAGAGGTAAGCACCTATCAGGAGGGGTCTCTGACGTCACCTGCTGGCTCTGGCCACTAAGAGGTGTCCATTGTGCCCTCACACCTCTGCATCCAAGATGGCAGAGGTCTGGGACACACTGGAGGAGCTCTGGGCATCTCCCTTGGGGAGGTGCTGGTCAGGGGAGTGGTCACTCCCCTTTCCTTTGTCCAGTTTCGCGCCAGAGCAGGGCTGGGGGGATCCCTGATCCGGTGTAGACTGGCTTATGCAAGGAGGGCACCATCTGTGCCCTTCAAAGCATTTCCAGAGGCCAGGAGAGGCTACTTCTCTCAGGCCCTTCATACCTATTTCCAAAGGGAGAGGGTGTAACACCCTTTCTCAGAGGAAATCCTTTGTTCTGCCTTCCTGGGACTGGGCTGCCCAGGCCCCACGGGGCAGAAACCTGTCTGAGGGTTGGCAGCAGCGGTAGCTGCAGAGAAAACACCGGAAAGTTAATTTGCCAGTACCCGGGCTCTGTGCTGGAGCCCCAGGGATGCATGGAATTGTCCCCCCAATACCAGAATGGTATTGGGGTGACAATTCCATGATCCTAGACATGTTACATGGCCATGTTCGGAGTTACCATTGTGACGCTACATATAGGTGTTGACCTATGTGTAGTGCACGCGTGTAATGGTGTCCCCGCACTCACAAAGTCCGGGGAAATAGCCCTGAACAACGTAGGGGCACCTTGGCTAGTGCCAGGGTGCCCTCACACTAAGTAACTTAGCACCTAACCTTCATTAAGTGAGGGTTAGACATATAGGTGACTTATAAATTACTTAAGTGCAGTGTAAAATGGCTGTGAAATAACGTGGACGTTATTTCACTCAGGCTGCAGTGGCAGTTCTGTGTAAGAATTGTCTGAGCTCCCTATGGGTGGCAAAATAAATGCTGCAGCCCCTCCTGGAACCCCAATACGCTGGGTACCTAGGTACCATATACTAGGGAATTATAAGGGTGTTCCAGTGTGCCAATTAGAATTGGTAAAATTAGTCACTAGCCTGCAGTGACAATTTTAAAAGCAGAGAGAGCATAAACACTGAGGTTCTGGTTAGCAGTGCTTCAGTGATACAGTTAGGCACCATAAAGGGAACACATACAGGGCACACTTTTTGAGCACTGGGGTCCTGGCTAGCAGGATCTCAGTGACACAGGCAAAAACAAACATACATACAGTAAAAATGGGGTAACATGCCAGGCAAGATGGCACTTTCCTACAACTGGCTCCTTTGTCCCTGTAGGCCTGAATCTGAACACCAATTATTAGGGGTTGTTGCTTGTACCTATCCATATTAAGGGGACAAGCAACAAGGGTGGAAAGGTCAATGTCACCATCAGAGACTAAAACAGACTCAGTTTGTCCCCTAAATAAAACAAACCCCACTACATTTCCCAGAGTGAGTCCCGCAGCACCCTTGGACTGACTATTTGTGGTATTAGTTTTCCCACTACCACTGTTATTGCTACAGGCACCAGTTGTAGCAGTGTGGGTAGTAGTGGTGGGAGGTTTGGTGCTTTTCTTAGGGCAATAATTATCTCCTGTCCTATGGTCTTTGTTTCTACAAAGTAGAACCAAGGCTTTTTATTCTGATTGTGATGAGAATAGGATTTAGACCCACCCCAGAAGAGTTTTGTGGGCCTGATGAAGACTCTTTACTTTTATCTTTGTATCCACTTTTGTCATTAGACTTACCATCCTTCTTCTTGCCCTTGTCACCCCCTGTATGAGCTTTTCTGCTCACTCTTGTTCTGACCCATTTGTCTGCCTTCTTTCCCAATTCTTGGGGAGAGGTCAGCTCTGAGTCTATCAAGTACTGGTGCAACAAGTCAGACACACAATTATTCAAAATATGCTCTCTCAGTAACAGATTATACAAGCTCTCATAGTCAGACACTTTGCTGCCAAGTAACCAGCCTTCTAAATCTTTAACAGAACAATCCACAAAGTCAACCCAATCCTGTGAGGCCTCTTTTCTGGTCTCCTTGAACTTGATTCTGTATTGTTCAATGGTGAGACCAGAACCCTCTGAGTGCTGTTTTTAGAATATTGTAATTGTCTGCATCTTCCTCTCTGACAGTGACGTCAATCCTTCCCCTTGTCAGAGAAGGACAACCAGAGAATAGCAGCCCACTGCCTTTGAGGGGCCCTATGAACTTTACATGCCCTCTCAAGTACAACAAACCACTTGTAGAGATCATCCCCCACCTTGTATGAGGGAACACTTTTGTGCAAGTTTCTGGAATCTATGGAGTCCTCCCTGACTCTATAATCCCTGAAACTGCTGCTGCCACCAGGGGGTGCTAACCCCAACCCCTGCCTCTCCCTCTCCACTGCCAAGGCCTCCCTATCTAGGGCTAGCTGTTGCTGCTGCAGCCTCAGCCTGGCCTCCTGCAGTCTCAGCTTTCTGGTTGATTAGCAGACAGACATCAGACAGCAAATGGGCGTAACCATGTCAAGAGCAAGGGTACTTTCCTGACACTATCAGGTCATTATCTGACTTTTGCTGAACCCTGCACAGTGAGTGCGCAGACATAGGGAGGTAGGGGAGCTGAAGGACAGGAAATTAGGTAACTTGAATATAAGAAATATGGAAAGGTAGAAATGCTGCATCACCTGTGGACAACTCACACCTCCTCCCGCTGTGCTGAATGCCCATCCAGTCACAAAGGAGCTTCCTCGGCCCCAAACGGACAACATAGAATCAGGTACCATGTAAAGGTAGAAAAGGGGAAACAAGATTAATATGGACACACCTGTTGCCAGGATTTGTGAGGTAAATTATTGGTGTGGATGGATTCTGTATAAGGACTAAATGACTGATATCTTAAAATATTTAATGATATGAATCAATGTTTGTTTGCCTTATCTGTGCGTATAATGTAAAGGTCGGGCGCTACAATGAACCCCTCATTCTGTTTTACAAAAAGGCCCTGGAAGGAGCTGCATCTCACAGACCTTCGCCTACTTCAGGAAGAACTAAAGACTTGCTTTTTAAGTTATCTTTAAGGGCCAGAACAAGCCCTGTAAACTGCACTAGTTTTAGGCAGATGGGCAGATGTCACGGCGAGAGGTAAGCCACCTCAACTTACCATAGTCTTCCAGGTTAGAAAAAAACAGAAATGCTTGAACCCGAGGAGCTGTTGAAAGTGTCAAAAGTGACCTAATGAACAGCAAGGTACACACAGGAGTTGGCATTGAGCTGATCCAATGTGAACAGGTAAGCATTCAGAAGAAGTGTGTGGAGTTACTTTTGTTATATACGTCCTGAAGAGTTTCCTTTGTTATATACTTCCTGAAGAGTTACTGAAATAACAGCAGCCCAACCTGATCCCGCTCTTTTCCCACAATCAGTTCTTGTTTAAATGTGCATCTCCCTAAAACTGTACCAGTGGCATGTGAAACATTCCTTGCTAAGTCTCAAAGAAGGTAAAGAAGAGATGTAATTTACAACCAGTTAAATATTCTGTATTCAGATTCCATTATGTTTTCGTTTAGTAATTTTAAATCTCTTTACACCCAACAGAAAGGAAGCCTTGAATGCATGAAATTATTATGAATAACGAAGATAAAACTGCAGATCGGCAAAAAACTGTCACCAACAATGAGCTCCGGTATTCAGGAAACATCAGTGCAGTCGGCAGCAGAGGAACCTGCACATAAACTGACAGATCCTGGAAGAAGCAGTCAAGGGCAGTTCAGTGGATGTAAGAGTCTGATCTGTTCAACTCCAACCACAAGACGAAGAAATGCCCTCTAGAAAATTAAGGCAACAACAATAAGAAACCACCTCCTATATAAACAGGTGTCCAACACCAGCTTTGATCATGGGATCAATATGATGAGGTTACAGCAGTGCTTCGTGTTCTAAAGTGATAACAGACCATCATTCACTGCTCTGGTGTATTGTAAACTCTTTCTGGCCAAACCGCAGCAACCAGAGAAAAGCACAACGGAGCGGAGCCAGACAACTAAAGGGTTAAGAAAGGAGAAGTTTTGCTATCTGCAATACAACAGAGCGTCCCAATTTGCACCGGCCAGAAGGAAGATGAAGCATGCATAAACATAATCCAATCAAAAGGCACAGTCACCTTCAAAGAAACCTTATACATACTATGAGTGTGACACGTATTTAATGGCTTTTGCACGTTATTGTTAATTCAGAAACCAAACGTGCAAGTTCTTTATCAGCCATATGACTCATCAGGAAACACAGACTTGGGATGTAGACAAATATATACCCGACCCACAGACACTAACCAAGAAAAACAAATCATACACATTTAATGAGAGCTTTAGTTTCTCATCTCAATTAAAGCACCATCAGCAAACTCACACAGGAAAAAAAACATTAAACTCCAGTGAATGTGTGAAGAGCATCAGTCAATTACCAGAATTACAGAGGCATCAGCAAACACAGACAGGGGAAAAACCATACAAGTTCAGTGAATGCGTGAAGAGCTTTAGTCGACTATCAGACCTAAAACAGCATCAACGAACACACACTGGGGAAAGACCATTCAAGTGATGTGAATGTATAAAGAAGTTTAGTCAATTATCACACCTCCAAGTACATCAGCGAACACACACAGGGGAAAAACCATATAATTGCACTGAATGTGGAAGTAATTTTAGTCTTTATGCAACATTAAGGAAGCATCAGAAAACACACACAGGAGAAAAGCCATTTAAGTGCAGTGAATGTGTGAAGAGCTTTTGTCACTTATCAGACCTACAGAGACATTGGCGAACACACACAGGGAAAAAGCCATTTAGTTGCAGTCAATGTGTTAAGAGCTTTAGTCGGTTATCAGACCTACAAGGTCACCTGCGAACACACACAGGGGAAAAACCATACGATTGCAGTGAATGTCTGAAGAGCTTTAGTCAATTATCGAACCTAAAAAGACATCAGCGCACACACACAGGGGCAAAACCCTTAACATTGCAGTGAATGTGGCAGTAGTTTTAGTGACTCTTCAGCATTAAAGAATCCTCAGCGAACGCACACAGTAGAAAGAACATTGAAGTGCAGTAAATTATATGAAGAGATAGGTCACTTATCAGGCCTACAAAGACTTCAACGAATACACACAGAGGAAAAAACATAAAGGTGCAGTGAATGTATGAAGAGGCTCAGTTGATTATCAAACCTACGAAGACATCAGCAAACACACAGAGGAAAAAGTAACACTATTACAATCAATGTGGAAGTAGGTTTAGGAAAGTGCCAACATTAAGGGTTCGTCAGCGAACACTGATAGGGGAACAGCCTTTCAATTACCCTAAATGTATGAAGAGCTTTAGTTTACCAGGCCTACAAATATATCAAGGAACACATACACGGGAAAAGCCATTCAAGTGCACTGAAAGTGTGAAGAACTTTAGTCAAATGCAATGAATGTGGAAATAGTTCTAGTGACTTTTCAACATTAAGGATTCATCGGTGGGCACACACTGGGGGAAGCCTTTCAGGTGCAGTGAACGTGTGAATTCCGTAGGTCAGTTATTAAACCTACAGATACATCAATGAATACACACAGAGGAAATACAATAACATTGCAATGAATGTCAGAAGGGCTTTTGTCAATTATCAGCTCTCCTAAGTCATCAGCGAACACACAGGGGGAAAACATAGAAGTGTACTGAAAGTGTGAAGAGCTTTTGTCAACTTTCAATCCTACACAGTCCTCAGCGAACACACACCTTCATTTAACTCACATGGAAATTATCCTAGAGGTGCAATAAATCCGGAAGGAAATGAAGAACGTTAACAGTAATATTGAACCATCTGAGGACATAAAGAGGAACAAAAAAGTGCAGTTATTTTGACATGAAGGAATTATACAGGAAGATAAAATGACAATTATGTGAGACATTCAAATACCAGATGATAGAAGACCTGACTAGTCAGAAAAGAAAAAACACGAATATCAATACTTGTAGAATTATAAAAGCATCTGTTCTCAGTGATTGTTCACTTTTGTACACAGCAAAACAACATGATATATCAGGAAACACACTGGCTCAAATTAAAGAAACATTGTTGGTTTTTATTCAGTTGCAATAAAAAACATCCAATCACACCTGTTCATGCTACCAGTAAAAGTAGCACTGTGAACAATACTGGGATTTACAAGGGTATTTTCAGCTAACTTGAGGGGGTAGTGATAAAACCTATAATCCCAACACACCCAGGCTGAGTCCCTGCAAGAAGAACTAACTTAACAATCACATGCTGGGGAATGTTCACAGCTGATTGTGGTGTTTGGTCGTTTTCATACAACATTGATGGTTTTGTGAGAGCAACCAAAGAACAGTGTCCAAAAGCACAAGACGTGAAATGAGCAGAATGTGAGATGTAACTCTCAGTATGGTGATGTGTGCCTCGAACGACTCCATGAATGGGCCTGAGACCTTTATCGCAACTGGGATCTGGAGCTTTGTGGAGGCAACCGGCATCGGGCAACTAGAAGCTCCAAGGAGCAGTCTCCTAGCACCTTGGGGCTCGTTGTGCAGCAGCCCTTACAAGTCCTGAAATCGCGGTTCAGCTTAAGGCACCAAAAGTAAACCAGATGGGGGTCTGTCAGGGCTTAAACTCCATTGGTCTTTTGGGGGGCATCCTATCACAGTAGGAGACAAAGACTTGACAAAATGTCAGAAAAAGTTAGTCAAAAATTGACTGGAGGAAATTCTTTCCGGATCTTTGCTGACTGACAGAGAAATTAAAGAACTGATGTTGATGCACTGGAGTGGCACATTTATAGGCACCATGCATGTCACTTCTTCTGTGGGTACAGAGCCGAACAGCGCCACCTACTGGCTCTCAGTGTTACTGCTTGAAAGTTTCTTTGATCAGTCTGACGTCTGGGGATTACTCTAAGGCAGGTGTCTAGAACTAGTCGATCGGGCACTACCAGTAACTCGCAGACACCTTTAGAGTAGCTTACAGACTTAAGTTCATTTTTAAATAAGCACTACAATAAGTAAGTGTTGGGTTTTCCTTTTAACACCTTAGCTGCTGGGCCTTTCCCTCTGCCCAGTGCAGAGCCCTTTTTTGGCTATTTGGGGTAGTCTGCACTTATGCCTTCATAATTTTGTGGCCATATAAGCTATTGTAGGAGGCTGGCCTGGTTTGTAGTGGGTACCTTGGGTACTTACACCTTATACCAGGTCCAGTTATCCTTTATTAGTGAAATGTAGTAGTGTTCTAGCAGCTTAGGCTGATAGAGGTAGCTATAGCAGAGCAGCTTAGGCTGAACTAGGAGATATGCAAAGCTCCTGCAATACCACTATAGTTACGCAGTCACGTAATACATAATAAAAGACAATACTCATTGTTACCAAAAATAAAGGTACTTAATTTTAGTAACACAAGGCCAAAAATATCTTAGAGGCAATACTCCTTCTGGAGCAAAGTATTATATACAATATATACACTGGAGACCAAAATCAGGTAAGTAAATAGTCATAGAATAGTGCAAACAGTAGAACATATAATAGAATACAATAGGCCTAGGGGCAACACAAACCATATACTAAGAAAGTGGAATGCGAATCACGAATTCCCCCCTAGGCAAGTGTAGTGTGTAGAGGTGCACTGGGTGTGTAAGATAACACCAAAGTTAAGTAAAATACCCCAACTCAGAGCCCAGGAAAGTAGGAGTAAAATACTGCAAGTTTCCTCAGGACACACTACAAGTCGTGATAAGAGTTACTGCAAGAACCAAGCAAGACTGCAAGCAACAAATGGTGGATTCATGGACCTGAAGACCTGTGAAGAGAGGAGCCAGGATTCCAGGAAGGACAGGAGCTCCTGCCAACCTAGAAGATGGTGCAAAAGAGGATTCTCCGGTTAGAAGTCTGCAGAAGAGCACCAAAGAAGATGGCTGCGGGTTCCTGCGTGGTGCAGGAGGTGTCCCACGTCGAGAAGTTGGATGCAGGCTGTTTGTATCGCTGGATTCGTCCAACAAGCCTTGGTTCAAGCAAGGTCACTGTTTGCATCGAAATGGTGCTGCCTGGACCCAGGAGTGACCTGGGACCTAAATCTGGACTGGAGAGGTAGAGGGGGCTCCAAACACTGGAGAGACTCCACAGATGACCAGGCAACACCCACGGGAGACCCAGGACACGGGGACAAAGAAGATGCAAATTGCGGTTGGTGCAGCACAACAAAAGAAGGTACTACGTCGCTGGAGAACAACTCAGCAAGTTGTGCGGCGCATGATGGAGTGTTGGGGACCTGGACTACACAGTGCATGAAGGATTCTTGCAAAAAGTGCACAGAAGCCCAGGGAGCTAGAGATGACGCGGTGCACAGGGGTACTGTCGCAAACCGGGAAGGTAATCTTTTACCTCCTTCAAATTTGGACAGCTGGACCTTAGGACAGTCTGGGTCGTGTTGGTCCACCACCTGTGTTCCAGGGAGCATGCTCGTCATCATGAGAGGAGTCCCAGAGAACTGGTTGTTGTCTTGGAAGGTGCCTGCAGGGGCAGGGAAGTGACTGTCACTCAATGGGCGATTCCTTCGGTTCTTCTGGTACAGGGTAAAGACAGGGAGTCCTCAGAGCATGCACACCTTGGAAACTATTGCAAATGCTGGCTGAAGTTGCAGGTCACAGGAGTCGTCCTGGATACTTCGTTGCAGTTACAGCAGTTCCTGGAGCAGTCTGCAGTTGATCTGACGGTCAGAAGCTGAAGCAGAGGATGCATAGGATTCCTGGAGGAGTCTTGCAAGCTGAATCTCAAGAGACACCCACAGGAGAGACCCTAAATAGCCCTGAGAGGGGGATTGGCTGCCTACCCAGGTATGCACCTATAAGGAGGGTCTCTGACGTCACCTGCTGGCACTGGCCGCTCGGAGATCTCCAGAGTGTCCCCACACCTTGGAAAACAAGATGGCGAATGGCAGGGACACACTAGGGGAGCTCTGGGCACTGGACAGGGGAGTGGTCACTTCCCTTTCCTTTGTCCAGTTTTGCGCCAGAGCAGGGACTGGGGGTCCGTGAACCGGTGTAGTCTGGCTTATGCAAGGAGGGCACCATCTGTGCAAAGCACTTTCAGAGACTCTGGGAGGCTACCCCTCCCATGCCTGTAACACCCATTTCCAAAGGGAGAGGGTGTAACAACCTCCTCCCAAAGGAACTGCATTGTTCTGCCTCTCTTGGACTGACCTGCTCAGTCCCCAGGAAGGCAGAACCCTGCGCTTGAGGTGGCAGCAGCGATAGCTGCTGTGCAAGCCTCACAGAGCTGGTTTGGTAGTACTGGGGGTCCAAGGTGGAACCCCCAGGATGAATGGGATTGCCCCCCAATACCATATTTGGAATGGGGGGACAATTCCATGATCTTAGACACCTTACATGGCCATATTTGGAGTTACCATTGTGAAGCTACATAAAGGTATTGACCTACATGTAGTGCACCCATGTAATGGTATCCCCGCACTCACGAAGTCCGGGGAATTGGCCCTGGACAGCGCGGGGCACCTTTGCTAGTACAAGGGTGCCCTCATACTTAGTAACTTTGCACCTAGCCTTCAGTAAATGAAGGTTAGACATATAGGTGACTTACAAGTTACTTAAGTGCAGTGAAAATGGCTGTGAAATAGGGTGTGCACTATTTCACGCAGGCTGCAGTGGCAGTCCTGGAAAAGGGTTTGTCTGAGCTCCTCATGGGTGGCAAAAGAAATGCTGCAGCCCGTTAGCATCTTCTGGAACCCCAATGCCATGGGTACCTAGGTACCAAATGCAAGGAACTTATAAGGGGGTCCAGTGTGCCAATTGGAATTGGAATATGGAGTCACTAAACTATAGTGACTAATTTGGAAGCAGAGAGAGCATAAGCACTGGAGTTCTGGTTAGCAGAAGTTCAGTGACACAGTTAAGCACTACTGACAACACACACATTAGGCCACAAACTATGAGCACTGGGGTCCTGGCCAGCAAGATCCCAGTGAGACAGGCAAAACATACTGATGTCAGAAATTGGGGGTAACATGCCAAGAAAGATGGTACTTTCCTACAGCTATCCATGCCAAATGTGCGCCCTTTTTTCCCAACATCCTAGGGATTCTTAAGGTACCCAGAGTTTCTGGCTTCCCCTGGAGAAGACCAAGAAATTAACCAAAATACAGCTGAAATTTTGTTTTTTTCAGAAAAATGGGAAAAAATGGCTGCAGAAGAAAGCAGGTGTTTTTTCCCTGAAAATGGCATCAACAAAGGTTTTGTGGTGCTAAAATCACCAACTTCCCAGCTTTCAGGAACAGGCAGACTTGAATCAGAAAACCACATTTTTCAACACAATATTGGCATTTTACTGGGACAAGCCCCATTTTTACTATTTTCTGTGCTTTTAGCCTCCTTCCAGTTAGTGACAGAAATGGGTGTGAAACCTATGCTGGATCCTGGACAGCTAAACATTACTGATAAGTAGAAAAAATTCTGAATTCAGCAAGGGGTCATTTGTGTAGATCCTACAATGTTTTCCTATAGAAAATAACAGCTGAAATAAAACAAAATTGAAATTTAGGTGAAAAAAACAGCCATTTCTCTCCACGTTTTACTCTGCAACTTTTTCCTGCGATGTCAGATTTTCAAAAGCAATACCCTGTCACATCTGCTGGAATATGCTGTTTGCGGGGATAAAAAGGGCTTGTAGGTTCATCAAGAACCCTAGGTACCCAGAGCCAATAAATTAATTGCACCTTGCAATGGGTTTTCATTGTATACTGGGTATAAAGCAATTCATTTGGTGAAATATAAAGAGTGAAAAATAGGTATCAAAGAAACTTTTGAATTTCCAAAATTGGCACAAGATAAGGTGCTGAAAAGCAGTGGTTATTTGCACATCTCTGAATTCGGGGGTGCCCATATTAGCATGTGAATTACAGGGCATTTCTCAAATACACTTCTTTATTACACACTGTATTACATTTGGAAGGAGAAAATGTAGAGAAAAACAATGGGCAGTAACACATGTTTTTCTATTCTGTGTTCCTCTGTGTCTCCCGATAAAAATGGTACCTCACTCGTGTGGGTAGGCATAGTGCCCATGACAGGAGACGCCCCAAAAAGCAACATGGACACCACATTTTCCGAAAGAAAACTGAGCTGTTTTTTGCAAAGTGCCTATCTGTGGATTTTGGCCTCTAGCCCAGCCAGCACCTAGGGAAACCTACCAAACCTGTGCATTTTTTTTAAATTAGACACCTAGGGAAATCCAGGATTGGGTGACTTGTGGGGCTCTCAGCAGGTCCTGTTACCCAGAATCCTTTGTAAACCTCAAGATTTGAAAAAAAAAAACGTTTTCCTCACATTTTGGTGATAGAAAGTTCTGGAATATGAGAGGAGTCACAAATTTCCTTCCACACAGCATTCCCCCAAGTCTCCCGATAGAAATGGTACCTCACTTGTGTGGGTAGGCATAGTGCCCGCGACAGGAAATGCCCCAAAACAAAACATGGACACATCACATTTTCCAAAAGAAAACTGACCAGTTTTTTGCAAAGTGCCTAGCTGTGGATTTTGGCCTATAGCTCAGCCAGCACCTAGGGAAACCAGCAAACCTGGACATTTTTGAAAACTAGACACCTAGCAGAATTCAGAATGGGGTGACTTGTGGGGCTCTCGTTAGGTTCTGTTACCCATGATCCTTTGCAAACTTCAAAATTTGGCAAAAAAAACACTTTTTCCTCCTGTTTCGGTGATAGAAAGTTCTGGAATCTAAGAGGAGCCACACATTTCCCTCCAAGCAGCACTCCCCCAAGTCTCCAGATAAAAATGGTACCTCACTTGTGTGGATAGGCCTAGTGCCCGCGACAGGAAATGCCACAATACACAACATGGACATGTCACATTTTCCTAAAGAAAACTGAGCTGTTTTTTGCAAAGTGCCTAACTGTGGATTTTAACCTCTAGCCCAGCTGGCACCTAGGGAAACCTACCAAACCTGTGCGTTTTTTTAAAATTAGACACCTAGGGGAATTCTGAATGTGGTGACTTGTGGGGCTCTCATTATGTTATGTTACCCAGAATCCTGTGCAAACCTCAAGATTTGGCCAAAAAAACCACTTCTTCCTCACATTTCAGTGATGAAAAGTTCTGGATTCTGAGGGGAGCCACAAACTTCCTTCTACCCAGCGTTCCCCAAGATCTCCCGATAAAAATGGTACCTCACTTGTGTGGGTAGGCTAGTGCCCGCAACAGGAATGGATCACACAAGGGTCAATGGTAGTCTTTGCACGAGGGCTACTGCTAACCCTGGAGTGATCCATTCCTGATGTAGGCACTAGGCACAGTGGAGTTGCGTTTTTATCAGGACAAGTGGAGAAACATTGGGTGGTAGGAATTTTGTGGATCCCTACACATTCCTGTCGTTTCTGTGATGAAAAAACAAGGAAAAATAGTGTTTTTAATCAATGTGCAGGGTATTCTGGGTGAGAAAACTTTGTGAAATCCAAACACGCCACACTTCCATAGACTGCCTCGGGTGTCTAGTTTTCAGAAACATCTGGGTTTGGTAGGTTTCCCTATGTGGCCGCCGAGCCCAGGACCAAATATTCAGGTGACTGTCTTACAAAACAAGGTTGTTTTGTGGTAGGTAATTTTGATGTCTCCACAATCCGTTTTGGGTACTTTCCTGTTGTGGTCACTTGTCCACCTACTAAAGTGAGGCAATGTTTTTCTCTGGAGACTTAGTGGAACGCTGGGTGGTCCAAAATTGTGGCTGCCTGCAGATTCCAGGACTTACCCTTACTGAAATGCAAGGCAAAAGTGTTTTTAAAGCAAATTTAATGATCTTAAGGGGATTCTGGGCAAAGGAAAACTGGTGAGAGCAACGTAAGTCCTGCACCCTTGGACTTCCCTGGTACTAGTATGTTAAAGTTAATCCACCACTCACACTGGTTGGTTTTAGCACCTCCAGAAATTATGGTTTCAAAGCATGAATACTTATCAAAGTATCTGGATATTGAAACCAAGCCTTCTGAAGGTGGGCACCAACCTCTTTATGGTCCATTCACACACCATTCACGCACAACTAACAACCCTTTCATACCGTCGGCCACGGTACTAATCCAACCAATCACTGCACTCACATTAACTTACCGCTGCCAGACAAGGGCCCATCACATTCATACGCCACAGGACAGAATACATTGGACTGCATTTTACCACCTGTCAAGTAACTGCCTCCTTCTTCCTGAACATTACCGAAGGCATGCGTAACAAACTTTTACTAATGACTCCCATGACCGCCATCCGAGGCTCAGGAAGACATGTTTTTCATGCACCTTTAGTGCACTCACTGTGCTAAAACCAACTCCTTCCAGTTTGTGGATGCAAATTGTGAGTGTCCGAGTATGCCGTACAAAGCGATTCCTCAAACTGAGCAAGCATATCTACCTTTGAAACTAAGGCAGACATGCTGGGGAATTCTCCTGATGTTCCCTAAAGAGAAGGCCATAGGCTATGAAAAAGGATAGTGTTTGGCATACAGGGGAGTCCATGAGAATGTAGCATTTGTCCCAGCCAACATGATATGCAGTGCTGTGACTGTAATGCACTTATCATACAGCAAATTGAACATCTACTAAGTTCTGATGGAGGGTGAACATGAAAAGCAGGTCAAACACTGAACCATACGTGTCATTGTCCTTCAGTGCTTGGATGGCATCAATGGTTTTGAATCCATAGGTGTAGATGATGTACATCTGTACTACCTTTACTATCTGCCTTCTGTCTGTGCAATATCCCTGTGAAGGCACACCTACCATAAGCTTTCCTTGCCCATTCATGTCTCTGTCCTCATCAGTCCTGACTAATCATGTGTAATTGCCAAGTGAACCTATGCTAGTTTGTGGATGCAAGTTGGGGGTTTCTGTGTATGCCGTGGTAGGCCTATCCCTTGAAATGAGCAAGTATATCTACCATTGAAACTAAAGCAGACATGCTGGTGAAGAAATCCTAAAGTCTCTAAAGTAAAAAGTCAAACAAATATCCTGTGGGACTCATTCACCAACACTTCTACTTTTGCTTTGAAAGTGAAGCTACAAATTGAGTTTGCATACTTTCAAACAAGTAGAAATGTTGGTGAATATGTCCGACAGGACATTTGTTTGACTTATTACCCTTACTCTGGTTCTCGTTGGTCCTTGTGTAGCATACATAAGTTCCCTAACAAGTACCTCATAATTTAGTCTTGCCTTTAACATTTTGCCAAACATGGTACTCCGTGATGATGTGGCATATATTCTGTCCATAGTATGTGCAGCATGGGACTATAATGCACGTTAATGGAACAGACAATCTACCATGTTCTGATAGTGGATATAGGTGTCAAGCAGGCCATAAGGAAGTCCATGATTTCCTGAAGTAGATGAAGTAAATTTCTGTGGCTGCTTGCCTAACGAAGCAGTAGCCCATGGACGTTCGGTATCCATGCACAGACACTGAAAGAATTACCTAACGACAGCTCCACCTCAGTCGATTTCCCAGAACTTTGCTTTAGTATGATACAATGTAAAGCAAGTAGGGACACAGAGGCCTGGTTGAGATGGGCACTGGGGACAGTAATACAGACTCTCCTGACACTTTTCATGCTTCGAGCACACTTTACAGCTATAACATGGACGATCCTTTTTGGGTGGTTTAGGAATGCGATCAGCAAAGTGTCGCTCCTGCAGCATTGCCACATCCTCCTGGACATAAGAGGTGGAGGCTGCTACTTCTTCTGTAGCAGCAGTGAGGCTTTCAATTTCAGACAACTGGAGGTCAAGGAAAGTCATGAGTCTTCCTGTGGTTGTCTGATGGTAAACAACATTTTCATTGTATGTTGCCATCTGGATCAGGTGGGTAAATAGTTTCTTATACCAAGTGCAAGGTTTATGACATGCATTGTATGGTTGAAGAACCTGGTCATTCTTGTCCACTCTGCCCATGTACTTATTGTAATCAAGTATACAGCTGGGCTTGTGGACTTCAGCCATCTGACCCCAAACCGTGATTGGTGAAGTGTATCATCATGAATTGTAGAGAGCATGTATACATCACGCCTATTCAAGAACTTGACTGAGAGCAGTTCGTTGGAACAAAATACAGTACTTTGGGATTTCTGGAGCTTCTTGCGGGAATCTTTTGCGGTAACAACGAATTGTACCACAGGCCACAGTGCCAGCTTTGTAGAGCTCACTGAACAGCTCTACTTCTGTATAGAAAGTGTCCACATAAAGGTTATAACCTTTGTGAAGGACTGTCTGGACAAGTTCCCATACAATCCTACCTGTGACCCCTAATGCGGGAGGGCAACCTTCATGGTTTAGGGTAGAGTCCTTCCCTTTATACACTCTCAAGCTGTACACATAGCCAGAAGAGCTTTCACACAGCATGTACAACTTAATGCCATAGCGAGTTCTTTTGCTCGCAATGTACTGTCTGAGCAACAGCCATCTGACAGGCTGAATTTTGAACAACCTGTCATGGTCTGGATGGTCCCGGGGCAATGCAGCAGAATTGTCACTGAAATGCAGCAAGCACTGCAGTAGTAAAAAACGATCACTGCTCATGTATGGTGCAAAGATGGGGGTTACCTAAACCGTGCAAGTCGTCCAGTAGGACTGCAAAGTGGGTTTGTGTACAAATCCCATTTTGAGCGTAAGGCGAAGTGGGAGTCCACTGGCATGCCTTAGAACGGGTCCCTAGAGTGCCTCCACACTTCCTCAGAAATTGCCCTGCACACAAATTTGTTAGCTGAACAATTTCCTAAAGAAAGTCAACATCCAAAAATAGATGGACGTAGTCGACTGGCAAAAAACTGGCCGTATCGACTTTACATCCAGCGTCACCAGTAAAAGGTGGAATTTGGGGCTGAACTAAACAGTGGGGTTGCCAAGAGAGCACTCTCTCTGTGCTTGTGGCCGCATGCACCTGCTCTCAGGGTTCGGCTTAGATGTTGTCCCGCTGCACAGACTGTGCTTGTGATTTGACAGCCCGGCTGTCGTCATCATCTCCTTCAGAATCACTGGAAGAGGCGTCGTTGGATGGGACTCCGCTGACTGAAAAATCACTCCCAGATTCTGCCCCATTGTCCTCTCCCTCAGATGCTGTCTCAGTCTATGATCCTGCCTCAGACCTATCCTCCATAACCTGAGTTAGGGCTTGAGCAGCAGTCATCCAACGAGACGCCATCTCTGCTACTGGCTAAACTGTCCCTCTAAAGTACTAGCCTACGTAGAAGGCAGATAGAGCCACAAAATTGCTCGTGGGTGTGTGTGATGTGTCCAGTAGTAAATGTTGTCACCTTACCTTCGCTTCTTCTCCGATTTGGCGGATTCTCTGAAGACACTGAAAAAAACAAAAAAGACACAGTATTACTTCACCTTACCACATACCCATCATCACAGTCTTTTGCGCTGGTGGCACCCAGTGCGACAGTCAGTTTTGGTGCTCTGCCTCCCATGACCTCCTCTTCTAATTCCCTCAGTACCACCCAGCAAAAGTGTCCCTCATATCTCCATAGCCCCCCTCCACATACATTTCATTTGTTTTAAAGCGCAGGTAACGCCTGGCTTTACTAATTGACTCAGCTAAATACATATACATATATATCCTTTGTAGCAGGCAAATAAACCATCTGCGCTACTTTATGGCATCAAAACTGCCACTAGACAAAAGACAAATCTATTTCTTTCTTTCTTTCTGTAGGAGGCTGGACTGGCTTGTAGTGAGTACCAAGGGGTACTTGCACCTTGCACTAGGCCCAGTTATCCCTTATTAGTGTATAGGGTGTCTAGCAGCATAGGCTGATAGATAATGGTAGCTTAGCAGAGCAGCTTAGGCTGAACTAGGAGACGAGTGAAGCTCCTACAGTACCACTAGTGTCATATGCACAATATCATAAGAAAACACAGATATACTAAAAATAAAGGTACTTTATTTTTATGACAATATGCCAAACTATCTCAGAGTGTACCCTCAGTATGAGGATAGCAAATATACACAAGATATATGTACACAATACCAAAATATGCAGTAATAGTATTAGAAAACAGTGCAAACAATGTATAGTTACAATAGGATGCAATGGGGACACATAGGGATAGGGGCAACACAAACCATATACTCCAAAAGTGGAATGCGAACCACGAATGGACCCCAAACCTATGTGACCTTGTAGAGGGTCGCTGGGACTATTAGAAAATAGTAAGGGTTAAAAAAATAGCCCACCCGAAGACCCTGAAAAGTGAGTGCAAAGTGCACTAAAGTTCCCCAAAGGACATAGAAGTCGTGATAGGGGAATTCTGCAGGAAAGACACAAACCAGCAATGAAATAACAATGGATTTCCAGTCGAGGGTACCTGTGGAACAAGGGGACCAAGTCCAAAAGTCACAAGCAAGTCGGAGATGGGCAGATGCCCAGGAAATGCCAGCTGTGGATGCAAAGAAGCGATACTGGGATGTAGAAGCTGAGGATTCTGCAGGAACGACAAGGGCTAGAGACTTCCCCTTTGGAGGATGGATCCCCCACGCCGCGGAGAGTCGTGCAGAAGTGTTTTCCTGAAGAAAGACCGCCAACAAGCCTTGCTTGGTGCAAATCGTGCGGTTAGGGTTTTTGGAAGCTGCTGTGGCCCAGGAGGGACCAGGATGTCGCCAATTGCGTCTGGGGACAGAGGGGGGGTCGAGCAAGACAAGGAGCCCTCTCAGAAGCAGGCAGCACCCGCAGAAGTGCCAGAACAGGCACTACGAAGTGGAGAGAAACGGTGCTCACCCGAAGTCGCACAAAGGAGTCCCACGTCGCCGGAGGACAACTTAGGAGGTCGTGCAATGCAGGTTAGAGTGCCGTGGACCCAGGCTGGACTGTGCACAAAGGATTTCCGCCGGAAGTGCACGGAGGCCGGAGTAGCTGCAAAAGTCGTGGTTCCCAGCAATGCAGTCTGGCGTGGGGAGGCAAGGACTTACCTCCACCAAACTTGGACTGAAGAGTCACTGGACTGTGGGAGTCACTTGGACAGAGTTGCTGGATTCAAGGGACCTCGCTCGTCGTGCTGAGAGGAGACCCAGGGTACCGGTGATGCAGTTCTTTGGTGCCTGCGGTTGCAGGGGGAAGATTCCGTCGACCCACGGGAGATTTCTTCGGAGCTTCTAGTGCAGAGAGGAGGCAGACTACCCCCACAGCATGCACCACCAGGAAAGCAGTCGAGAAGGCGGCAGGATCAGCGTTACAGAGTTGCAGTAGTCGTCTTCGCTACTTTGTTGCAGTTTTGCAGGCTTCCAGCGCGGTCAGCAGTCGATTCCTTGGCA